>NC_091764.1:5000000-7500000 GCF_029378745.1 Bos indicus
CTCCACAGAAGACATACAGATGGCTAACAAACACATGAAAAGATGCTCAACATCACTCATTATCAGAGAAATGCAAATCAAAACCACTATGAGGTACCATTTCACACCAGTCAGAATGGCTGCGATCCAAAAGTCTACAAATAATAAATGCTGGAGAGGGTGTGGAGAAAAGGGAACCCTCTTACACTGTTGGTGGGAATGCAAACTAGTACAGCCACTATGGAGAAGAGTGCGGAGATTCCTTAAAAAACTGGAAATAGAACTGCCTTATGATCCAGCAATCCCACTGCTGGGCATACACACTGAGGAAACCAGAAGGGAAAGAGACACGTGTACCCCAGTGTTCATCGCAGCACTGTTTATAATAGCCAGGACATGGAAGCAACCTAGATGTCCATCAGCAGATGAATGGATAAGAAAGCTGTGGTACATATACACAATGGAGTATTACTCAGCCATTAAAAAGAATACATTTGAATCAGTTCTAATGAGGTGGATGAACCTGGAGCCTATTATACAGAGTGAAGTAAGCCAGAAGGAAAAACACCAATACAGTATACTAACGCATATATATGGAATGTAGAAAGATGGTAACAATAACCCTGTGTACGAGACAGCAAAAGAGACACTGATGTATAGAACAGTGTTTTGGACTCTATGGGAGAGGGAGAGGGTGGGATGATTTAGGAGAATGGCATTGAAACATGTAAAATATCATGTATGAAACGAGATGACAGTCCAGGTTCGATGCACGATACTGGATGCTTGGGGCTAGAGCACTGGGACAACCCAGAGGGATGGTATGGGGAGGGAGGAGGGAGGAGGGTTCAGGATGGGGAACACATGTATACCGGTGGCAGATTCATTTTGATATTTGGCAAAACTAATACAATTATGTAAAGTTTAAAAATAAAATAAAATTAGAAATAAAATAAATAAATAAAGGGGAAGACACACACAAAAAAAATAAAAATAAATGTTTTATGATACTCAGGTTTTGAGGGGATTTGCAAACTTTTGTTTTATCCAAGTTTTAATAACATTCTATTTTTAACACTACTATATCTGTTGTGTTCCACTTATTAAGTCCTATGACTTGATTTTTATTCATCATTTCTATAGAAAGTCAACTTCTATCTTTTTTACTTCCTTTTTGAGGGGCAGATATACAGCATAATGGTTAAATGAATAGGCCTTGGAATCAGATGGCTTAACACAGGAGGTGACTAAGAGGATTAAATATGATAAACCATACAGAGTGATTTGGGACCAAAATAAAGCACATGCATGCTAAATTCCTTCAGTCGTGTCCAATTCTTTGTGACCCTCTGGACTGTGGCCAGTCAGGCTGCTCTGTCCATGGGATTCTCCAGGGAAGAACACTGGAGTAGATTGCCATGCCCTCCTCCAGGGGATCTTCCCAAAATAAAGTAGGCTCTCAATAAATTTTAGCTATGACCATAACTAAGTTCCTCATTATTTTCTATCTCTTGACCCTTTTTATCATACTAATCACTTTCTCTGATGGTATATTTTAATCTCCTATATTCATTTATTCCATTTTAAAGTTGATGATAGACTTTCTCCCCTGATGCTTCTATAAGGAAAAGACCTTTACTTTTTTCTAATAACCATTATTTCCAAAGCCTAGAATCATGGTTAATACATAATAGACACAGAAACGTGAATAAATGAATAAAAATAAATGAAATAAACTCATAAGAAACTGCAGAATCCTCATATCCAAATCTTCAATATGAAGGAAATATGGTATTTTTCAGGGACTTTAAATGGATATGGCAGTGTCAAAAATAAAGTTCAGTACTGTATATAGTTTTGTCTGTTTCAGGCCTTTTGCCTTCAATATGTGAGATGTTCTTGAAATATTTGTTGACATGACATCTTTGGCAGGGAGCATCATACAGATTTTTAAGTACTATGGGATTTTCAGAGGAAGCTTCAGTTTTCTTAAATTAAAAAACCAAGCTAAATTTTCTGAGTTGACTATCTTATTCAGAAAGCCAGAAAAGCAAATGAATGAGTTTAATGTATACTTTTTTTTTTTCTATTTTAGGTAATAAAGAACGTGATAAATCTCAAAGTACGTATCAAAATCTTTCAGTATTTATTCAATTACTTCCTTTCCTTGAAACTAAATTGAGCTCTTAAATGTTGTTTTTATTGACAGGATATCCAAATTGGAACCCATCAGGGACACGTCAGCTGATAGCATGTAATCCATTGTACCTAATTTCTGTTCTTCTGACAATATTTTAATTGTCTTTGATGTACAAGAGAAATTCTCCAACATGACAATAAAGAAATAGATTATGGTTAAATGTAACTCTTATCTGTTTAATTACTAAGGCTTCTAAATGCTTTACCTGTTATCTAAATTTGATGTGTTTTTAATTCAAAAGATGTACTATAATATAGAAGGGTAGCAATAAAAAAAAAGCAAAACTTAAGTGATTTAAAAATTATTTTGAAAAAAAATAAAAAATAAAAAAAAATAAAAATTATTTTGCATGTATCAAGAGTCTTGTTATCTAATATTCTAGATTGTCATTTTAGTTAGAGTACACTTAAAGAATTAAACATTTCAGATATTAGGTATTTTCCTTAAATGCCAGTAGTTCTCTTTAAGAGTTCCCTCAACATTATTCAGAAACAAAATGCTATTAAGGAAAGTTTCAAATAGCCTGTAATGTTATATTATGGTCATAGTCAATAGTTGGGGAAATTGATGAGAACGGTTAAACTTAAAAAGGTAGAGTTAGGAAATTTTAATCTCTTTTAGGAGATTTTATTTTTAAATATACCTTGTATACATAACAGGATGCATGTATACCTTCTAAAGTCCTGTACAAAATTATCTGTAGTGTAATTAACAACATGTCTACAAACCAAAGAACTGGTGCATTCTGGCTTTTTTTTTTTTTTTTGGTCTGAAGACAAACAGAAAAAAAGAAGAAGAAAAAGAAACAAAACAGATTATTCAACTAATTCAGTTTTTTAAATCACTTATGTTAAATTGTTGACTTCTATGTACTAAATAAATGATCTAGATCTTTTACTTCTCAACTAAAGCAACCACCAATTTCCCTCAGCTGTAATATTAAAAAACATAATATTTTTATGCTGTAAATGTATTTTTACATGATTGTAAAATGTAAATGTATTTTAACATGATTGAGAGTTACACTGTATATACTGCCAAATATCTAGGAATTTCCACATAGTGAAGGGATCTTAAAAGAGAAGCCAAGTGATTTTATATTTCAAATCTGCTTGTGTTACTCAAGGTTTTCCAGAGAAACAGAAGCAACAAGTAAGGAAGTAGGGTATGGGTAAAGACAGATAGAGGAGAAATTTAAGGAATTGGTTTACATGATTTTGGTGGTTAGCAAGTCCAAAATCTATAGGGCCTGCTGGCAGGATGGAGGTTCAGGACTTGCTGCTGCCTTCTTAAGTCTGACATTGGGAAATCAGGCAGAATATCTACATTGCAGTCTTCTTTGGAAAATCTGTCTGCCTTTGGTTGGATGTAGCCCACCCACACTGCAGAGGGTAATCTGCTTTACTTAAAGTCAACTGACTGTAAATGTTAATCACATCTAAAAAACACCTTTGCAACAATATCTAGACTAGTGTTTGACCAAATACCAGCCACCACAGTCTAGCCACACTGAGACATAAAATTAACCATCACAGCGTTGTTCAGCATCAACATGGTATGGATAGTCATTACCATTTTAGTAAAATAAATTATTGCTATTTCCCTAACTATTGCATTTTTAAATTTGAGTTCATAATTAATTACACTTGCAGTTTGAATAGGCTAAATGTAAATTGACATATATACATAGTATACTTTTCTGTTTTATTATTCTGTTTGTAGATTTTTAATTAAACTTTTTTCAATAATTAAAATATCTTTTGATTTTTAATATAATTATTCTATTACTCCTTTAGACTCCTTAATTATCCAGGAACATATAAGTTTCCTTAGGTAGATGAATTGAAATTCTACCGGCCACACTTAAAAATGAATTTTTACAGAATTATACCCTCTGAATTTGAAAAAAAATATTTGTCAGGGAGTATTACTTTAGCACTGCTACAGGAGCTTGTAAGTAATGGCAGTTCTCAGATAATGGGATTTATACATGCAGAGCTTTCCATCTATGCTGAAGCTGTGAGTAAATGTTGGGCAGGTGAAGTGCCTCTGTACCTTACCAGTGGGGCTTCCCCTCATTAGCAAGAAGAGAAAATTCTGGACTGAGATATCTTTTCCTTGTGATCATAACCATAGGCTCTTGACAGGATATCTTAAAAGGCCTGGCATCACTTTAATTCTTTTACTCTGAGCAGATGTTGCTCTTAATAGTGACCATAAGTGACCCTCCAATTTTGCAGTTTGGAATTACTAGACAAACAGCTCTGTACTCAGTCTTTTCAAATTACTGAGGGCAGTTAACTCAGGGTTTGAACAGTGCATTATTCTGGGGATCGTTTTGTCCTACTAGGCTATGTTTGAAGTTTCCAGAAGTGATCAGACTCATCAGTCTTAACTGGGCCTATTGTATCCCATTGTTACCCCTTGAAGGATGGTGAAAAGATGGTTTAAACAGTAGTCTCTGTAATTTTTTGATTATGCATCCCTATTATTAAAATAAAATATTGTAGAGTAACTAATATTCCTGGTTCTCCTTGGGACTGAGGGGGGTCCCTAGGACATAGGAAAACACAATAAACCCAGGACATTCCCTTACAAATCAGGAGTTGATGCCCCTAAGCTTGAGCTAAAAGTATGAGTATATCATTTAATTATATGTATCATGTGTGTTTTTACAATAGAGTATTATAGCTTTTAATCCAATCCAGTGTTTTAAAATATACAAAAATTGAACCCGAAAAGGATGACATAAAAGTGAATTTTTAAAAACTACTAAAGAGAGGACTTTCCTGGTGGTCCAGTGGTTAAGAACCCACCTTGCAAGGCAGGGCATGCGGGTTCCATCCCTGGCCAGGGAACTATGACCCCACAGGCTAAGGGGCATATGGGCCTATGTGCCATAACTACTGAGCCCACGTGCTGCAACTAATGCCAATGCAGTCATATAAATAAATAAAAATAACTGCTAAGGAGATATTTAGGCTAGGAAGATGAGTCCAACAATCAACAGTGTGTGCTTGCCCTTGTATCTTTACAACTGTAACTGATCTGCAATATTTTCTCAGCTATTTTTGCAAGACATATGATTATCTGGTGATGGCTGGCTAGGTTAAAACTAGGTAACAATCTCTAATTAAATTCACCTCAGTTCACATACTGGCATGAAAGAAACAAGTAAATTCCATCACCATCCCTCACAGAGGAACTCCCATTTTCCCCTCAAGAAAGCTCCACACCACTTGACATTGCTGCTGCTGCTGCTAAGTCACTTCATTGCTGCTGCTGCTGCTAAGTCACTTCAGTCGTGTCCGACTCTGTGCGACCCCAGAGACGGCAGCCCACCCGGCTCCCCCATCCCTGGGATTCTCCAGGCAAGAACACTGGAGTGGGTTGCCATTTCCTTCTCCAATGCAGGAAAGTGAAAAGTGAAAGTGAAGTCTCTCAGTCGTGTCCGACTCTTCGCGACCCCATGGACTGCAGCCCATCTGGCTCCTCCATCCATGGGATTTTCTAGGCAAGACCACTTGACATTCCCCCTAGTCAAAAACCAGCAGGAACCCCTCTGGAGTTGCATACAGTGAATTTGCTCCTTGTAGCTAGTGAAACCACACTAGCTATCCTAAGAATAGCTATCACACGACTAGCATAAGAATAATTCTACAAATATGTATTAAGAATGCACACTATGTCTGGTAAAATGCTGTTAAAAATATAATTTAGTCCTTGTCCATATAACAAGTGAAAATGAAAATGAGATATTTTTATTAACAGTATTAATTTAATAATAGTAGTAACTAACGCTAAGTACTGTTTACAATGTACCAAGCACTTAGCGACTCACATGTAATAGTTTATATAATCCTCTCAGGAATTCTGTGAGGTAGATGCTATTAATTTTCAATTCGTGAACTGCTAGTAGATTTAAACATTCTCACAACAATGTTCAGATTGACACGTATGTATTTTGAGAGTTATTAAGACCGTCTTGGGGAATGCTGTCCTTCAGTGGAAGGATTCCTAGGAGTTGTTGCACACATGCAACCATGCTAAATAAACATTAAGCTCCAGAATACAGGAGTTAATGTCAATTTAGAAGTCAAATTTTTATATCAATATTCCCAGGTTTAAACTCAATTTTAAGACTTTGACTTTTAGATAGAGGCAAGTTACACTTCCTGAGACCCAAATTCATGCTGGGATCTGGTTGCATACAGATCACCATATCAAATATGTGACAGGAATAGATGGCAGTGTGAATATTTCTACTACACAGTTTTGGCACTTTTGTTGTGTTTTGGTCTGTTTGGTTTTGGTGGTCAGTTGCCTGTTCATCTCCTTCATTCGTTTTGCTAATGGTGCTGTTCATTTTCTTAGACATTTTAAATGATTCTTCCAAAGTGTTAGTCGCTCAGTCATGCCCAACTCTTTGCGACCCCATGCACTGCAGCCCACCAGGTTCCTCTGTCCATGGGTTTTCCCAGGCAAGAATATTGGAGTGGGTTGCCATTTCCTTCTCCAGGGGATCTTCCTGACCCAGAGATCAAACCTGGGTTCCCTGCACTACAGGCAGATTCTTTACCGACTGAGCTACCAGGGAAGCTCAAATGATAACGTGTCTTAATGGCATATCAGTGCTTTTAATCCCTTGATTTTTATGTAGCAAGTTTCTTTTTCAGTTGTCCTTTATTTACATTTTAATAAAGTCTATCTTTCCACTCTTGAACATTGGATTTTATTTGCAGCATCCTTTTGGTTTTCTCTTGTAATGCTTCTCATGCACCATTAGCATCATTTGAATTTCTGAATTATAGGAAAGATCAATCAAATGAGGACTGATAGAAAAGTGAAGAAATGTAAGAAAAAGAGTCAAAGGTAAAAACCATATATCTTCCCAATAACATTCATACAGAAAACAAAATCACACTCATTAGTACCTTTAACCTATCTTTAACCAGTCGGAATGGCCATCATTACTAAGTCTATAACTAATAAATGGTGGAGAGGGTGTGGAGAAAACGGAACCCTCTTACACTGGGAATGTGTATTGGTGCAGCTACAATGGGAAACAGTATGTAGATTCCTCAGAAAACTAAAAATTGAGTTGCAGTATGATCAACAATCCCACTCTTGGGCATATATCCAGACAAAACTTTAATTTGCAGACACATGCACCCCTGTGTTCACAGAGGCACTATCTGTAATAGCCAAGACATGGATTCAATCTAACTGTCCATCAACAGATGAATGGATAAGGAAGATGGGTGTGTGTGTGTGTGTGTGTGTGTGTGTGTGTGTGTATGCAATATATGTATGAATGGAATATTACCCAACCATTAAAAGAATGAAATAATGCCATTTACAGCAACATGAATGGACCTAGAGATTACCAAACTATAAGTGAAGTACTTCAGAGAGACAAATGTCAGATGATATCACTTATATGTGGAATCTAAAATACTACAGAAACAAAAATATCTACAAAACAAAACCAAACTCCCTGATACAATAACAAATTTGTGGTTGCCAAGGGTGAGGGAGGTGTACGAGCAAAGGACTGGGAGCCTGGGATTAGCAGAGGCAAACATATACAGGACGGATAAACAAGTTCCTATTGCATAGTACAGGGAACTATAGTCAACATTCTGTGATAAGCCATAATGGAATAGAATATGAAAAAGAATATTTATGACTGAATCACTTTGCTGTATAGCAGAAATTAAACACATTACAAATCACCTATACTTCAATAATGGAGAAGGCAATGGCAACCCACTCCAGTGTTCTTGCCTGGAGAATCCCAGGGACGGGGGAGCCTGGTGGGCTGCCGTCTATGGGGTCGCACAGAGTCGGACACGACTGAAGTTACTTAGCATACTTCAATAAAATTTTTAAACATAACAATATGTGTTTCTTAAGGTTTTTATGATTTAAATGAGTTGATACTTTCTGAGCATGTAAAATTGCACCTGATAATTCTGTGAACAACACTGTGAACATAAATGCCACGAATTCTACACTAAAAATCGTTAAAATGCTAAATTTTATGTTATGTATTTTTTACCCCAATAGAAAAAAAATGAAATAGTTTCTGAAATAATTTTTTAAATAAATTTTAAAATAGCATTTATCACTCTGTATTACAGTTATTTGACGATTTGTCTGTATCACCTTTAACTAAGTTTAAGCAAACTCCGGGAGACAGTGAAGGACAGGGAAGCCTAGTGTGCTGCAGTCCATGGGGTTGCAAAGAGTCAGCCACAACTTGACAACTGAAGAACAACCTCTAACTAAAAACTTCACGTGGATAGACTACACATCTCATTTGTTGAGAATTTATAGCTCTAACACCTAGCGTAGGTCTGACACATAGACATCCTAAAGAAATGCTTATTAAATCAATGAGTAAGATGTCCAGCAATGCAATGAGCTACCTAAGAGATAGTGACCTCCCTATCAATGATGTGTCAAAAGTATGTCTAATACATTGGGACTAAAGTCTAAAACTTCTTCCTAATCTAAGACTGCATTATTCTATATATCTTGTGCTTTAATATAGCAATTTTCTTAGTCTAACAACAGTACCAATATAATGAAGGAATTCCATCTTTCAGTACTTGCTGCCTTCACCCCCACAATATGCTCTGGTCATACTAAAACACTTTTAGCCTTTTTGATCTCCTGGGATATTGTATGTTTTTCCCTTTGTTTAGAAAGCACTCTTTATCTTGTGTGCTTCACTTTCTTGATGTCACATTCCCCACACAGGCTTACCTGGTCATCAAAAAGGGGGTTAGCTGTCCCACATAATGCCATAGCACTTTGGCTTTGTGTTTATCCCATGGCATAAAAGGCCCCAGTTTGCTAGTTCTCCAGACTGTAAGCTACTTGGAAGCAGGATTTGTGTCTTGTTCTTTGGCCTTTCTCACCCACCTAACACACTACCTGGTAATATATATTTAATAAAAAAAAAAGGCATGAATGAAACCATCTTGTGAGCTCTACTGCTTTCTATTGTGTACACAATTTTTTTTTTTTTTGACTGTGTTGGGTCTTGCTTGGACTTTCTCTTGTTGCAGAGCACAGGTTTTAGGTACCTGGTGGCATGTGGGATTTTAGTTCCCTGCCCAGGGATTGAACCTGTGCCCCCTGTATTGGAAGGTGGATTCTTAACCACTGGACCATCAGGAAAGTCCTACAATAGATAATTTTTTCAAGCACATGCATTTTTAGATATTTTTTTGTCAAGCAGTTGCAATGCTTTCTTTGTGGCAAAATTCTGTCCCTATGTTAATGATTTTGAATATCTTCTTAACACTATCCAGGACAATATATGATATGTAAATATGTACCCCAAAACAATTTTTTTTAATGGCTACAACTTACATTCTCCAAAGCAAGTTTTCTTGAAAAAATATATGAAGCTAAAAAAAATTGCTGGGACACTAGCCATTTTTGTCTGAAACAAATGAAAACAACAACAAAAAAAGTGTTACCTACTGTTATCATGGACAATTTATCAGAGATGATATTCATATTTCAGACTGTCTATACATGCTGGCGAAAGAAAAAAATGAAAATATTTTAACTTTATGAGAATTCAATGATCCCTAGTGAACTCCGGGAGTTGGTGATGGACAGGGAAGCCTGGCGTGCTGCCATTCATGGGGTCGCAAAGAGTCGGACACGACTGAGCGACTGAACTGAACTGAATCTAGCTTGCCACTCTTCTCATTTATCCTGCAGTTTCCCACAAAGGATCATTAAAACATTGAGATTGTGAAAATCTCAATGAGGAAGTTGGTCTAGAAGAGGATATTCTTTTGTCCACGATGAAAATAAAAGGAGCGTCTTGCACTAAGATCCCAACATAACTAGCAAGAATTTCTTTTTTTCGACTGAATTTTCATCGGAAGAATTCGGAAATTCCTCAGGTTACTTACTCAGCAATTGACATTTACTCTGCAGCCGACTCATTAATAAAGGATGACACATCATCTGCTGTCAAAAACCGACTCTGGATATTTGCCAACGTTACTTTAGTGAAAAACCTGCACTCACTTAACTCAACCGTCTGTTTCGGTTAGTTCTGCAGATGGTTTTCCCTGTTTTGCCTCTTGCTGATACTTTTCCCTCGGCTCCCGGAGAGGCGGGGCCCAGCGCGCCTGCACCGCCCCTCCCCGTTGACTGGTGGGCCGCCGGGGCGAGCGTGCGCGTGCGCACTGGCCTGTCCGCGGTAGGTGGACTATGGAGGCACTGCCCTTCTCCGTGGAGTGGTACGCCCGATGGTTTCCTTTGACGCAGACGGGCATTTGGAAGATGTGTCTGTGTGAGTTCTGGCTGCTACTGCTGGGTTCCGGTTTGAAAGCGCATCTTTTGCCTGACGAGGAGGACGTAACGTTTATCAATGAGTACGTGAACCTCCACAATGAGCTCCGGGGCAACGTCTTGCCCCGAGGGGCTAACTTGCGCTTCATGGTGAGGCCCTAAGGCGGTCGCCTAAACCTCCGACAACCCCTGTCAGGACGCGCCCCCTCAGCCGCAGAGTTTGGGCCTCTCCTCTGCTGAAGGTTGTGGGGAACCGCACTTAAGAGTTTGGATTTTAAAATACACGTAAAGTTTACACGTTCAAGAAATGAAAACCACTCTCACTCTAACGCATACTTGTCACCAAAGCTTTGCGCAGGGCTGGGACTAGGGTGAGTAGAGCTCCTCGCCTGGGGTGCAAGATTTAAGGGAGCTTTCCATTTGAGAAAATGATAGTTTAATCCAGTATTTTTTTTTAATTTAAAAATCAGTGCAAAAGTACTCTTGATGAAAATCGTATCGATTTAAACAAAGCCAGGATTTTTAAGCTTGAACTGGGGAGAGGCACGTGTGCCACGCTCAGGATAGTGCAAGGGAGAGGACAGATTCGGTTTTTACTTAAAATTTTGAAGTTTTATTATAGATGTTTTCACACTAATTTTGCCTTTTTGAAATATTTTTTATCATGGCTATTGAGTTTTTTGGTATCCAGCCTAAATTTTGCTCTCCGGAGGGTGTTTCATTCACTTCTTCCTAGACCAGACCTGATTTTGCATTCTTACGTTCTTGCTTCTCTGTTGCACTTTCCCCCTATTTCTTTATAATATCTCATTAGCTTTTCCTTTGGTACTGTGGCATCTTCATGGTTGTCATTAAAAAGGAATGCACAATTAATTGAGTAACTATAGGGCAATTGGGAGCTTCCAATTTACATTGTAAATATTGCAAAGACTGTCTTCCTAAATGTAAGTCTTTTCTTCCTTCTGGATTAGTCTTTTAGGAAAAATTCCAGGCTTGTGAAAAGAATGATTTTTTTTCTATGTGTACGATACATAGCAAGTACTCTATTGAAGGACAGTGCCAAAGTAAGCAAAGATTAGAATTATACTGTTTTCACCACATCTGACTGACTGGGCAGTTTAGGGAACTTTCCTTTTATGTTAATTTTAAAGCCTTATTTTGATTGGACATACTTTTTTCTTTCTTGTTCATTTTCTTTACCTTTTGCATTAAGTTTCTTCTTCTCTTTATTTATTTTCTTGTAGAAATACACTAGCATTGTATTTGCTGAAGGTAAAGTTTTTATCTTGTGAATTTAGTTAGAATTTGAGAATATTGGAGAGTGATATATATGTATTTTTCACCCTTCACACTTTGTGATCAATTTTATTTCTTTCAAGTTTGAAGATTGGCCTTCCTCCTGATAATGAATAATCACAAAATATTTTAATACAATGTTTAATAGGTTTTGTATTCTTAATCTCTAAAAATTGTATTTCAAACATAAAGCATAGAGAATAATTTGTGTCCCTACAGTATATATCTTCATATGTGAACATTTTTGAAGGAATAGTGTTTGGGGTACAGTTTAAAGCCCCAGTCTAAATTTTATCCTTCTTTTCTTTCTAAAAGTTGATGTCTATTTTTGCCATGGATTTTACTAGGATATAAATAATAACCAGTCAATAATATAGTCTATCATAATAGTACATTCTACTTAGAAATTTGCCTTGACACGTTTGGAAATCATACATTTTATTTTCATTGGTTATGCTCAACATTTTAGTGTATATAATTTATAAAGTCCAAAGTTAAGCAACATCTATAACCTCCTCCCGAATATTAAAAAGATTCTACAACACACAAATTCTGACTGTCTCCTGCCCATGTCCGTACTGTTGTTGTAACCTAGTAGTTTTGCTCTAGATTGTTTTTAAACTCAAAAATTTTATTGGTTTCTTTAATTATAAAATATACAAAATTTATGGTTTTAACCATTTTTTAATGTACATTTCTATATGCATTTACAGTGTTGTGCAATCACTACCACTATTCATCTCCAGAACATTTTCATCCTCCCCAACTGAAACTGCACCAATTAAACACTAACTCCCCATTCCCTTCTTGCTGCTGGCAACTACCATTTTGCTTTTCTGTCTGGAAACCTTGACTACTCCAGGTATGTCATATAAGAATCTGAAGTGTTTCTCTTTGAGATTGTCTTATTTCACTTAGCATGTCTTCAGGTTCATGCTGTAGCATGTGTCAGAATTTCCATCCTTTTAAAGGCTGAATAATATTTCACTTTATGGATATGTGATATTTCGTTTACCCATTCATGTGTCGATGGACACTTGAATTTCTTCCACCTTTTGGCTATTGTGGATAATGCTACTGTGGACATAAGTATGTGAATAAATATCTCTTCAATACCCTGCTTTCACTTCTATTGATTATATACCTATAAATGGAATTGCCAAAACAGGTAGAAATTCTGTTTAATTTTGAAGAACTGATATTCTCTTTCTGATAGTGGCTACACATTTCCCATTCCTACTAGCAATACACAGGGTTTCAGTTTCTCCAAATTTTTGCCAACCCTTGTTTTCTGGGTTTTTTTTAGTTCATAAGGGGTGTGAAGTTCTGTCATTATGGTTTTGATTTGCATTTCCCTAATAATGTTAGTTTGAACATCTTTATTCTTTACATAGGTAGAATTCTTTATATATTATAAACATATATATCAGTTCAGTTCAGTTGAGTTCAGTCACTCAGTCATGTCTGACTCTTTGCGTCCACATGAATTGCAGCATGCCAGGCCTCCCTGTCCATCACCAACTCCCGGAGTTCACTCAAACTCATGCCCATCGAGTCGGTGATGCCACCCAGCCATCTCATCCTCTGTCGTCCCCTTCTCCTCCTGCCCCCAATCCCTCCCAGCATCAGAGTCTTTTCCAATGAGTCAAGTCTTCACATGAGGTGGCCAAAATACTGGAGTTTCAGCTTTAGCATCATTCCTTCCAAAGAAATCCCAGGGCTGATCTCCTTTAGAATGGACTGGTTGGATCTCCTTGCAGTCCATGGGACTCTCAAGAGTCTTCTCCAACACGACAATTCAAAAGCATCAATTCTTTGGCACTCAGCTTTCTTCACAGTCCGACTCTCACATCCATACATGACTACTGGAAAAACCATAGCCTTGACTAGACGGACCTTTGTTGGCAAAGTAATATCTCTTCTTTTGAATATGCTGTCTAGGTTGGTCATAACTTTCCTTCCAAGGAGTAAGCGTCTTTTAATTTCATGGCTGCAGTCACCATCTGCAGTGATTTTGGAGCCCCAAATAATAAAGTCTGACACTGTTTCCACTGTTTCCCCATCTATTTCCCATGAAGTGGTGGGACCAGGTGCCATGATCTTCGTTTTCTGAATGTTGAGCTTTAAGCCAACTTTTTCACTCTCCTCTTTCATTTTCATCAAGAGGCTCTTCAGTTCCTCTTCACTTTCTGCCATAAGGGTGGTGTTATCTGCATATCTGAGGTTATTGATGTTTCTCCCGGAAATCTTGATTCCAGCTAATGCTTCCTCCAGCCCAGTGTTTCTCATGATGTACTCTGCATATATGTTAAATAAGCAGGGTGACAATATACATCCTTGACGAACTCCTTTTCCTATTTGGAACCAGTCTGTTGTTACATGTCCAATTCGAATTGTTGCTTCCTGACCTACATACAGGTTTCTCAAGAGGCAGATCAGGTGGTCTGGTATTCCCATCTCTTTCAGAATTTTCCACAGTTTATTGTGATCCACACAGTCAAAGGCTTTGGCATAGTCCATAAAGTAGAAATAAATGTTTTTCTGGAACTCTCTTGCTTTTTCGATGATCCATCAGATGTTGGCAATTTGATCTCTGGTTCCTCTGCCTTTTCTAAAACCAGCTTGAATATCTGGAAGTTCATGGTTCACGTATTGCTGAAGCCTGGCTTGGAGAATTTTGAGCATGACTTTACTAGTGTGTGAGATGAGTGCGATTGTGCAGTAGTTTGAGCATTCTTTGGCATTGCCTTTCTTTGGGATTGGAATAAAAACTGACCCTTTCCAGTCCTGTGGCCACTGCTGAGTTTTCCAAATTTGCTGGCATATTGAGTGCAACACTTTCACAGCATCATCTTTCAGGATTTGAAATAGCTCCACTGGAATTCCATCACCTCCACTAGCTTTGTTCGTAGTGATGCTTTCTAAGGCCCACTTGACTTCACATTCCAGGATGTCTGGTTCTAGGTGAGTGATCACACCATCATGATTATCTGGGTCATGAAGATCTTTTTTGTACAGTTCTTCTGTGTATTCTTGCCACCTCTTCTTAATATCTTCTGCTTCTGTTAGGTCCATATCATTTTTGTCCTTTATCGAGTCCATCTTTGCATGAAGTGTTCCCTTGGTATATATACATAAATATATCTTTATATATATAAAGTAATGCCCAAAATTATCCAAGCCAGGCTTCATCAATATGTGAACCATGAACTTCCTGATGTTCAAGCTGGTTTTAGAAAGGGCAGAGGAACCAGAGATCAAATTGCAAACATCTGCTGGATCATGGAAAAAGCAAGAGAGTTCCAGAAAAACATCTATTTCTGCTTTATGGACTATGCCAAAGCCTTTGACTGAGTGGATCACAATAAACTGAGGGAAATTCTGAAAGAGATGGAAATACCAGACCACCTGATCTGCCTCTTGAGAAATTTGTGTGCAGGTCAGGAAGCAACAGTTAGAACTGGACATGGAACAACAGACTGGTTCCAAATAGGAAAAGGAGTACATCAAGGCTGTATATCGTCACCCTGTTTATTTAACTTATATGCAGAGTACATCATGAGAAACGCTGGACTGGAAGAAACACAAGCTGGAATCAAGATTTCTGGGAGAAATATCAATAACCTCAGATATGCAGATGACACCACCCTTATGGCAGAAAGTGAAGAGGAACGCAAAAGCCTCTTGATGAAAGTGAAAGAGGAGAGTGAAAAAGTTGGTTTAAAGCTCAACATTCAGAAAACGAAGATCATGGCATCCGGTCCCACCACTTCATGGGAAATAGATGGGGAAACAGTGGAAACTGTGTCAGACTTTATTTTTCTGGGCTCCAAAATCACTGCAGATGGTGACTGCAGCCATGAAATTAAAAGATGCTTACTCCTTGGAAGGAAAGTTATGACCAACCTAGATAGCATATTCAAAAGCAGAGACATTACTTTACCAACAAAGGTCCGTCTAGTCAAGGCTATGGTTTTTCCAGTGGTCATGTATGGATGTGAAAGTTGGACTGTGAAGAAAGCTGAGCGCTGAAGAGTTGATGCTTTTGAATTGTGGTGTTGGAGAAGACTCTGGAGAGTCCCTTGGACTGTAAGGAGATCTAACCAGTCCATTCAGAAGGAGATCAGCCCTGGGATTTCTTTGGAAGGAATGATGCTAAAGCTGAAACTCCAGTACTTTGGCCACCTCATGTGAAGACTTGACTCATTGGAAAAGACTCTAATGCTCGGAGGGATTGGGGGCAGGAGGAGAAGGGGACGAGAGGATGAGATGGCTGGATGGCATCACTGACTTGATGGACATGAGTTTCAGTGAACTCCAGGAGTTGGTGTTGGACAGGGAGGCCTGGCGTGCTGCAATTCATGGGGTCACAAAGAGTCAGACATGACTGAGTGACTGATCTGATCTGATCTGATAGAGGATTTTTTATATATTCTAGATAAAATATATTTAAAAATACATGAATTTCAACTGTTTTCTCCCTTTCCGTAGATTGTCTTTTCATTCTATTAATAGTATCTTTGATACACAAAAGTTTTTAATTGTAATGAAGACTAATTCATGTATTTTTTATCGTGTTACCTATACTTTTGGTGACATATCTAAGAAATCATTGCCAAATCCAATGTCATGAAACTTCCCCCTTTGTTTCTTCTAAGAATTTTATAGCTTTAGCCAACAGGTACATAAAAAGGTCCTCAACATGACTAATCATCCAGGAAATGCAAATTAAAACTACAATAGATTATCACATTGTATCTGTTAGAATATCATCAATAAAGACAGGAGATAGAGAGACAAACAACACAATTACCAAAATTAAAAATACTCCAGAAGGAATCAACAGCAGAATATCTGAAGCAGAAGAACGGATCAAATAAAGTAAAAAAAAGAAAAGAACGTAGGATAGTCTCAGAGACCTCTGGGACAACATCAAAGTCACCAGCATTCGAATTATAGGGGTCCCAGGAGCAGAAGAGAAAAAGAAAGGGTACGGGAAAATTTTCAGCTCTAATCTTTTCAAAAATTTTCTCAAAAATAAAAAAAGAAAGGGTATGAGAAAATTTTTGAAGAGAGAAGAGTAGAAAATTTTCCTACCATGGAAAAGGAAATACTCCATCAAGTCCAAGAGGCACCAAGAGTCCCATACAAGATAAAACCAAGGAGAAACATGCCAAGACACATACTAATCAAACTAACAAAGACTAAACAGAAAGAATAGTAAAAGCAGCAAGGGAGAAGCAACAAGTAACATACAAGGGAAACCCCATATGCTTAACAGTTGATCTTTCAGCAGAAACTCTGCGGGCCAGAAGGGAATGTCAGGATATATTTAAAGTGCTGAAAGGGAAAAATCTACAACCAAGATTACTGTACCCAGCAAGGATCTCATTCAAAATTAATGGAGAAAGCAAAAGCTTTTCAGACAAGCAAAAGTTAAGAGAATTCAGTACCACCAAACCAGCTTTACAACAAATGTTAAAGGGACTTATATAGTCAAGAAATACAAGAGAAGAAAAAAGATCTACAAAATCAACCCCAAACAATTAAGAAAATGGCAATAGGAACATATATATCAATAATTACTTTAAATGTAAACAGATTAATGCTCCAAGCAAAAGACACAGACTGGCTGAATGGATACAAAAACAAGACCCGTACATATGCTGTCTACAATAAACCCACCTCAGACCTCAAGACACATATAGACTGAAAGGGAGAGGATGGAAAAATATATTCCATGCAAATGGGAAGCAAAAGAAAGCTGTAGTAGCAATCCTCATATCAGACAAAATAGTCCTTAAAATAAAGAAGTTTACAAGAAATAAGGAAGGACACTACATAATGATCAAGGGATCAATCCAAGAGGAAGAATAAATTGTAAATACCTAGGCACCCAACATAGGAGCACCTCAATATGTAAGACAAACACTAACAGACATAAAAGGAGAAATTGATAGGAACACAATAATAGTAGGAGACTTTAACATCCCACTCACACCAGTGGACAGATCATCAAAACAGAAATTAAAAGGGAAACACAAGTCTTAAATGATACATTAAATGAGATGGATCTCATTGATATCTTCAGGACATTCCATCCAAATGCAGAAGAATACACCTTCTTCTCAAGTGCACATGGAACAGTCTCCAGGGTAGACAACATCGTGGGTCACAAATCAAACCTCAGTAAATTTAAGAAAATTGTAATCGTATCAGGCATCTTCTCTGACCACAATGCTATGAGACTAGATATCAATTATAAGAAAAAACCATAAGAAACAGGAACACGTAGAGACTAAACAACACATTTCTAAATAACCCACAGGTTACTGAAGAAATCAAAAGGGAAATCAAAAAATTTCTAGAAACAAAGGACAATGAAAACATAATAACTAAAAACCTATGGGATGCAGCAAAAGCAGGGAAGTTTATAGCAATACAATGCTACCTCAAGAAAAAAGAAAAACATTGAATAGACAACCTAACTTTACACCTAAAACAACTGGAAAAAGAAGAACAAAAAAAAAAAATTAGTAGAAGGAAGCATACAAAGTCTGAGCAGAAATAAATGAAAAAGAAATGAAAGAAACAATAGTAAAGATTAATAAAACTAAAAGCAGGTTCTTTGAGAAGATATACAAAATTAACAAGCCTTTAGCCAGATGCATCAAGAAAAGAGAGAAGAATCAAATCAACAAAATTAGAAATGAAAAAGGAGAGGTTACAACAGACAATGCAGAAATACAAAGGATTATAAGAGAGTGTTATCAACAACTATATGGCAATAAAATGGATAACCTGGAAGAAATGCACAGATTCTTAGAAAAGTTCAATCTTCCAAGACTGAACCAGGAAGAAATAGATTCTGGATAATTACAGGAACTGAATTACAGGAACTGAAATAGAAGCTGTGATTTTAAAAATCTCCCAAAAAACAAAAGCCCAGGACAAGATGCCTTCATAGGAGACTTCTAACAAACATTTAGAGAAGAGCTAATGCCTAGCCTTCTAAAACTCTTTCAAAAAATTGCAGAGGAAGGAACACTTCCAAACTCATTCTACGAGGCCACCATCACCCTGATATCAAAACCAGACAAAGACAACACAAAAAAGGAAAACTACAAGCCAATATCACTGATGAACATAGATGCAAAAATCCTCAACAAAATTTTAGCAAACAGAATTCAGCAATGCATCAAAAAGCTCATACACCGTGATCAAGTTGGGTTTATTCCAGGAATGCAGGTATTCTTCAATATATGCAAATCAATCAATGTGATACACCATATTAACAAATTGAAAGATAAAAACCATATGATCATCTCAATAGATGCCAAAAAAAGCCTTTGACAAAATTCAGCACCCATTTGTGTTTAAAACTCTTCAAAAACCGACCATAGAAGGAACCTATCTCAAGAAGTAAATGGCATATATGATCAGGCTACAGGAAACATTATTCTCAATGGTGAAAAACTGAAAGCATTCCCCCTAAGACCAGGAACAAGACAAGGGTGTCCACTTTCATCACTATTATTCAACATAGTTGTGGAAGTCCTAGCTACATCAATCAAAGAAGAAAAAGAAAAGGAATCCAGATCAGAAAAGAAGTAAAACTGTCACTGTTTGCAGAAGACATGATACTGTACATATAAAACCCTAAAGATAGTATCAGAAAATTACTAGAGCTAATGAGTGAATTTAGCAAAGTTGCAGGATACAAAATCAATACACAGAAATCACTTGCATTTCTATATACTAACAATGAAAAATCAGAAAGAGAAATTAAGGAATCAATCCCATTTACCATTACAACAAAAAGAATTAAATATCTAGTAATAAAGTTAGGTAAGGAGATAAAAGAACTGTACACAGAAAATTACAAGACACTAATGAAAGAAAGCAAAGATGACATAAACAGAGGGGGAGATATTCCATGTTCCTGGGTAGGAAGAATCAATATTGTGAAAATGACTATACTACTAAATGCAACCTACAGATTCAATGTGATCCCTATTAAATTATCAGTGGCATTTTTCACAGAACTAGAACAAAAAAATTCACAGTTCATATGGAAACAGAAAAGCCCCCAAATAGCCAAAGCAGTCCTGTGAAAGAAGAATGGAACTGGAGGAATCAATCTTCCTGACTTCAGATTATACTACAAAGCTACAGTCATCAAGACAGTATGGTACTGGCACAAAAACAGAAATATAGACCAATGGAACAAGACAGAAAGCCCAGAAATAAACCCTTTCACTTATGGGTACCTTATTTTTGACAAAGGAAGCAAGAACATACAATGGAGCAAAGACAGCCTCTTCAATAAACGATGCTGGGAAAACTGGTCAGCTACATGTAAAAGAATGAAATTAGAACACTTCCTAACACCATATACAAAGATAACCTCAAAATGGATGAAAGATATAAATGTAAGACCAGAAACTATAAAACTCTTAGAGGAAAACATAGGCAGAACACTCGATGACATAAATCAAAGCAAGCTCCTCTATGACCCACCTCCTAGAGTAACGGAAATAAAAACAAAAGTAAACAAGTGGGACCTGACTAAACTTAAAAGCTTTTGCACAGCAAAGAAAACTATAAGCAAGGTGAAAAGACAGCCCTCAGAATGGGAGAAAATAATAGCAAATGAAACAACTGACAAAGGATTAATTTCCAAAATATACCAGCAGCCTCATACAACTCAATGCCAGAAAAACAACCCAATCAAAAGTGGGAAAAGGACCTAAACAGACATTTCTCCAAAGAAGATAAACAGATGGCTAACAAACACATGAAAAGATGTTCAATGTCGCTCATTATTAGAGAACGGCAAATCAAAACTACAATGAGATATCACCTCACATCTGTCAGAACAGCCATCATCAAAAAGTCTACAAACAATAAATTCTGGAGAGGGTGTGGAGAAAAGGGAACTCTCTTGTGCTGTTGGTGGGAAAGTAAATTGATACAGCCACTATGGAAGATGTTATGGAGATTCCTTAAAAAACTAGGAATAAAACCACTATATGACCCAGCAATCCCACTTGTAGGCATATACCCTGAGGAAACCAAAGTTGAAAAAAACACAAGTATCCCATTGTTTACTGTAGCACTATTTACAATAGCTAGAACATGGAAGCAACCTAGATATCCATCGACAGATGAATGGATAAAGAAGTTGTGGTACATATACACAATGTAATATTACTCAGCCATAAAAAAGAACACATTTGAGTCAGTTCCAATGAGGTGGATGAATCTAGAACCTATTATACAGAGTGAAGTGAGTCAGAAAGAGAAAGATAAATATCATATTCTAACACATATATATGGAATCTAGAAAAATAGTCCTGAAGAATTTATTTACAGGAAAACAATGGAGAAGCAGACATAGAGAATAAACTTATGGACATGTAGAGAGGGGAGGAGAGGGTGAGATGTATGGAAAGAGTAACATGGAAACTTACATTACCATATGTAAAATAGATAGCCAATGGGAATTTGCTGTATGGCTAAGGAAACTCAAACAGAGGCTCTGTATCAACCTAGAAGGGTGGAATGGAGAGGGACAAGGGAGGGAGGTACAAAAGGGAGGGGATATATGTATACCTATGGCTGATTCATGTTCATGTTTGACAGAAAACAACAAAATTCGATACAGCAATATCTTTAAATAAAAGGACAGGAGAAAACAAATGTTTGTGAGAATGTGGAGAAAAGGGAACCTTTGTGCATTGTTAGTAGAAATGTATATTCATGCAACAATTTTGGAAAACAGTATGAAATTTCTTCAAAAAAAAAAGTTTTTTAAAGTTCTGTGTGATCCAGCAATACCACACTTAGGTAGCTGCATCCAAAGGAAATGACAACAGAATATCACAGAGATGTATGCACTCTTATGTTCATTGCAGCATTATTCACAATAGGGAATATATGGAAACAACCTACGCATCCATCAATGAGTGAATGAACAAAGAAGTAGTAGTATGTGTACATACAATGGAAATCTCATGGTTCAGCCATCAGAAAGAAGGAAATCCTGCCATTTACAGTAACTTGGAGGGAACTTGAAGGCATTGTCCTAAGTGAAATATGCCAGATAAAGACAGATATTACATTTTGTTGATGTTTAGTTGAACCATGAACTTCCAGATGTTCGAGCTGGATTTAGAAAAGGCAGAGGAACCAAAGATCAAATTACCAACATCTGCTGGATCATCGAAAAAGCAAGAGTTCCATAAAAACATCTATTTCTGATTTAATGACTATGCCACAGCCTTTGACTACATGGATCACGATAATCTGTAGAAAATTCTGAAAGAGATAGGAATACCAGACCACCTGACCTGCCTCTTGAGAAATCTGTATGCAGGTCAGGAAGCAACAGTTAGAACTGGACATGGAACAACAGATGGGTTCCAAATAGGAAAAGGAGTATGTCAAGGCTGTAAATTGTCACCCTGCTTATTTAACTTAGATGCAGAATACATCATGAGAAACGCTGGGCTGGAGGAAGCACAAGCTGGAATCAAGATTGCCCGGAGAAATATCAATAACCTCAGATATGCAGATTACACCACCTTTATGGAAGAAAGTGAAGAAGAAATAAAGAGCCTCTTGATGAAAGTGAAAGAGACTGAAAATGTTGGCTTAAAGCTCAACATTCAGAAAATTAAGATCATGGCATCCGGTCCTATCACTTCATGGCAAATAGGTGGGGAAACAGTGGAAACCATGGCTGACTTTGTTTTTCTGGGCTCCAAAATCACTGCAGATGGTGATTGCAGCCATGAAATTAAAAGACGCTTACTCCTTGGAAGGAAAGTTATGACCAACCTCAATAGTATATTAAAAAGCAAAGACATGACTTTGTCAACAAAGGTCCATCTAGTCAAGGCTATAGTTTTTCCAGTCCATGGGGGTCACAAAATGAGTCAGATACATATGAGTCAGATATGTATAGATGTGTGAGTTGGACTATAAATAAAGCTGAGCACTGAAGAATTGATGCTTTTGAACCATGGTGTTGGAGAAGACTCTTGAGAGTCCCTTGGACTGCAAGGAGATACAATCTGTCCATCCTAAAGGAAATCAGTCCTGAATGTTCATTGGAAGGACTGATGTTGAAGCTGAAACTCCAATACTTTGGCCACCTGATATGAAGAACTTGACTCATTTGAAAAGACCCTGATGCTGGGAAAGATTGAAGGCAGGAGGAGAAGGGGACGACAGAGGATGAGATGGTTGGATGGCATCACCGACTCAATGGACATGAGTTTGAGTAAACTCCAGGAGTTGGTGACGGACAGGGAGGCCTGGCTTGCTGCAGTCCATGGGGTCGCAAAGAGTCGGACACAACTAAGCAACTGAACTGAGCTGACTGAGTTGCTCAGTCATATCTGACTAATTTTGTGACCCCCATGGACTGTAGCCTGCCAGGCTCCACTGTCCATAGGATTTCCCAGCAAGAATACTAGAGTGGGTTGCCATATCCTTCTCCAGGATATCTTCCTGACCCAGGGATTGAACTTACATCTCCTGCATTGGCAGGCAAATTGTTTACCACTGAGCCACCAGGGAAGCCCCCAATATTGCATGGTATCATTTATATGTGGAATCTGGAAAAAAAAAAAAGAAGTCAAATCATAGAACCATGACAGTAAACATTCCAGTGGCAGCAATTCCACTCCTAGGTATTTTTCCAAAGGGTGAAAAAAGGAAATACTAATTCAAAAAGGCATCTACACTCCTATGCTCATTGCAGCATTATTCACAATAGCCAAGAAATGGAAGCAACCTAAGTGGCCATGGATAGATGAGTGGATAGAGAAAATGTGGTATATACAATGGAATATTACTCAGCCATAAAAAAAGAATGAATTCTTGCTATTTGCGACCACATGGATGGACCTAGAAGGTATTATGCTAAGTGAAAAAAGTCAAACAGAAAAAGACAAATACCATACAATTTCACTTATATGTGGAATCTTGAAAATGAAACAAACAAACCATCAAACAGAAAAAAAAAAAAAAAAACCACAGATGAAAAACCGGTGATTGATTGCCAGAGGGGAGGGCAAGGAATGAGTGAAATAGGTGAGGAAAATTAACAAAGTTACAGTGACAAAACATATGAGTAAGGGAAATTAAATGTAGAACATGAAAATATAGTCAATAGTAATGTAATATCTTTGTACAGAGACAATGTACCTAGACGTGTTGTGCTGATCATTTTGTAATGTATGAAAATGTCAAACCACTATGTTGTTCACCAATAACTGATACATGTTTTATGTCAATTATACTTCAAAAACTATGTATATATATACCAAACTGATAGAAAAAGAGATCAGATTTGTGGTTATCGAGGGTAGGGAGGGATTGGATGAAAGTGGTAAAAAAAAAGGAACAAACTTCCAGTTATAAATAAATCCTAGGAATGTAATGTCCTAATGATTACTATAATTACTCCTGCTGATGTTACCTGAAAATGTTAAAAGAGCAAATCCTGAGTTCTCATCACAAGGGAAAAATACTTTTTTCTGTTTATTTTATATCTGTATGAGGTAATGGATGTTCATTAAACTTTTTGTGGTAATCATTTCATGATATATTATGTGACTCTTTGTGACCCCATGGACTATACAGTCCATGGAATTCTCTGGGCCAGAATCCTGGTGTGGGTAGCCATTCCCTTGTTCAGGGTATTGTCCCAACGCAGGGATCCAACCCAGGTCTCCCACATTGCAGGCAGATTCTTTACCAGCTGAACCCCAGGGAAGCCCATGTATTGTGCTATACACCTTAAGTTTATACAGGGCTGTGTGCCAATTATATCTCAGTATGAATGGAAGGAAAAAACCCACTTAGAATAGTAATTAGTGCACTATAAGCATATGGTGTGTTGTGTAAGCAATATGCAAAATTAAGTAGTAGAAAGATGGTCCATGGAGCTTTGTTTGTAAATGGGAAAGAGTCAGAAGGGCCATCAATAGTGGAATGATAACCTTTATTACATGCTCCTAGCCACACTATGTGGAGAAGGCAATGGCACCCCACTCCAGTACTTTTGCCTGGAAAATCCCATGGATGGAGGGGCCTGGTAGGCTGCAGTCCATGGGGTCGCAAAGAGTCGGACACGACTGAGCGACTTCACTTTCACTTTTCACTTTCATGCACTGGAGAAGGAAATGGCAACCCACTCCAGTGTTCTTGCCTGGAGAATCCCAGGGACGGGGGAGCCTGGTGCGCTGCCGTCTATGGGGTCACACAGAGTCGGACACGACCGAAGTGACTTAGCAGCAGCAGCAGCCACACTATGTAATACTATGAAGAGTTTTAAAAAGTTAGGTAGATCTATTTGTGGTAATAAGGAATAATCTCTCTGAGTGAAAACTGCATATGCAGGCCAATAATATTGTGAAGTTATGATTAAAACAGTGCAAGGACAAAAATCATAAAATATTCATCTAAAATACCCTAACATATCTTACTTTGGATAGTATGTACATGGAGATAGAGAAATGTATACATAAGCCATATTTTAAACAATGATTACCTTTGGGAAAGAAAATAGTGTGGGAACGGAGGGGATATGCTAAAATCCTGATTTATTTTCTATAATATATTTTCTGTTTATGAAACTAACCAAGAAAACTCTAAGGAAATCTTAGTAATGTTTTCAAAAATGTTTATTTTCAAATATACTGTAACGTACATTTTTAGCATGTTGGTTTTAGAACTATTGATTTTTCTATTTGTGTGTGTTTTTTTGTTGTTGTTCTTGTCCTTAACTAAACAATGAACATTATACTGAGCCTCTAAATATGACAGAAGTACACATTTTTGGAAGTTTCCATTAATGGAAGATGGCAGCATCTTGTAACATTTTCTCACATTTCTGGAAACATCCATAAAGCTTTACATGTACCTCTTGTATAACGTTTACAAACTACTTCTATATGTTAAAATTATATATACATGTATATGTGTGTGTGTGTATATATATATATATATGTATGTATTATTCCATGTTGTTCTAATAACAATAAGAAGCTAGAGGACAAACTTTATGTTGACTTCATTTTATTCCTCAAAGTACAACAGTTTGCATATAATCAGTGTTCAATAAATAGTTCTTAAATATGTTAAATTATTGTATTATTATGTATAAAAGGCATGAGGTTAAAAATATGCATTTTCTGAATAGACTACAGGTAAGAGTATTATAATCATTTGCATCATCTAACAATCTGACTTTCTAATTACAAAATATGCATAGTCCTTCATCTCCGGAAATAGTTGTTTCATTTATAATTATCTCAAAACACTTTCCTCCTTAATAAATTCCACAAATCAGACTGATAGGCACAAAATAAGAATTGTTTTCCTTAAATCTAAATATGAGAATTCAAGGAAAATAATTTAGAGCACAAAAAAAGCCTTCATTATTATTATTATTTTGTTTTCTTTGTCTTTTGCATTTTTTTTCAGACTTGGGATGTAGCTTTGTCACGGACTGCTAGAGCATGGGGGAAAAAATGTGTGTTTGAGCGTAATACTCATTTAGAAGAACTATATATGGCCCATCCTAAATTTAATGGTATTGGTGAAAATATATGGGTCGGCCCTGAAAATGAATTTACTGCAAGTATTGCTATCAGAAGTTGGTTTGAGCAGAGGAGAAAGTACAATTTTGAAAAGAACAGTTGCTCTGGTAACTGTTCTAACTATCTACAGGTATCTAATTTTATATTATTAATTCAATAGACTCCTTAATTGCCTTACTACTAAGTTTTTATTGATTGTTTCAATTTTATAAATAAATTCAAATGGTAAAATTACTTCCTCTAATAGAATCAAAATTCTGATCAGTCCTAGATCTTCTGAATGTTCGTAATTTGTTCTATTTGCTTGAACCATACAATTAAAGCATTCCTTTAAATATAGTAAATCTAATCTCTATACCCAAAGATGAAAGGTACCTTTCTAAAATAATGCATGCTGGAAAAGGAAGTAAACAGTAAATAAAAATTAGTTCTAGTTTATTGACTATTTAAACATAAATAAGAGACTTGATTTTTTTTGCATGAATCAGTACACATTCTATGGTATATGTATGTATGAAAACATTTTAATTGCAAATACATAGTATTATTTTCCTGCCTCATATCTAACAATTCACCCTTACACTTTGTACTCCAAGAATACTGAACCACTTTTTATTTCCTGTGCATACATTCATTATTTTACATATTACATTTTTCATAATCATTAATGTATGAATCTAATACTATGCAAAGGGCAGGGACATTGTCTTCTCTTCCATGTATTCTCAACACATCAACATGACATTATTTAGGTCTTCAATAAGTATTTGTATGAGGAATCAATAAACTATTTTTTTTAATTTTATTTTATTTTTAAACTTTACATAATTGTATTAGTTTTGCCAAATATCAAAATGAATCCGCCTCAGGTATACATGTGTTCCCCATCCTGAACCCTCCTTCCTCCTCCCTCCCCATACCATCCCTCTGGGTCGACCCAGTGCACCAGCCCCAAGCATCCAGTATCGTGCATCAAACCTGGACTGGCATCTCGTTTCATACATGATATTTTACATGTTTCAATGCCATTCTCCCAAATCTTCCCACCCTCTCCCTCTCCCACAGAGTCCAAAACACTGTTCTATACATCAGTGTCTCTTTTGCTGTCTCGTACACAGGGTTATTGTTACCATCTTTCTAAATTCCATATATATGCATTAGTATACTGTATTGGTGTTTTTCCTTCTGGCTTACTTCACTCTGTATAATAGGCTCCAGTTTCATCCACCTCATTAGAACTGATTCAAATGTATTCTTTTTAATGGCTGAGTAATACTCCATTGTGTATATGTACCACACCTTTCTTATCCATTCATCTGCTGATGGACATCTAGGTTGCTTCCATGTCCTGGCTATTATAAACAGTGCTGCGATGAACACTGGGGTACACGTGTCTCTTTCCCTTCTGGTTTCCTCAGTGTGTATGCCCAGCAGTGGGATTGCTGGATCATAAGGCAGTTCTATTTCCAGTTTTTTAAGGAATCTCCACACTGTTCTCCATAGTGGCTGTACTAATTTGCATTCCCACCAACAGTGTAAGAGGGTTCCCTTTTCTCCACACCCTCTCCAGCATTTATTATTTGTAGACTTTTGGATCGCAGCCATTCTGACTGGTGTGAAATGGTACCTCATAGTGGTTTTGATTTGCATTTCTCTGATAATGAGTGATGTTGAGCATCTTTTCATGTGTTTGTTAGCCATCTGTATGTCTTCTGTGGAGAAATGTCTGTTTAGTTCTTTGGCCCATTTTTTGATTGGATCATTTATTTTTCTGGAGTTGAGCTGTAGGAGTTGCTTGTATAGTTTTGAGATTAGTTGTTTGTCAGTTGCTTCATTTGCTATTATTTTCTCCCATTCTGAAGGCTGTCTTTTCACCTTGCTAATAGTTTCCTTTGATGTGCAGAAGCTTTTCAGGTTAATTAGGTCCCATTTGTTTATTTTTGCTTTTATTTCCAATATTCTGGGAGGTGGGTCATAGAGGATCCTGCTGGGATGTATGTCAGAGAGTGTTTTGCCTATGTTCTCCTCTAGGAGTTTTATAGTTTCTGGTCTTACATTGAGATCTTTAATTCATTTTGAGTTTATTTTTGTGTATGGTGTTAGAAAGGGTTCTAGTTTCATTCTTTTACAAGTGGTTGACCAGATTTCCCAGCACCACTTGTTAAAGAGATTGTCTTTAATCCATTGTATATTCTTGCCTCCTTTGTCAAAGATAAGGTGTCCATAGTTGCATGGATTTATCCCTGGGCTTTCCATTTTGTTCCATTGATCTATATTTCTGTCTTTGTGCCAGTACCATACTGTCTTGATAACTGTGGCTTTGTAGTAGAGCCTGAAGTCAGGTAGGTTGATTCCTCCAGTTCCATTCTTCTTTCTCAAGATCGCTTTGGCTATTCGAGGTCTTTTGTATTTCCATACAAATTGTGAAATTATTTGTTCTAGCTCTGTGAAGAATACTGTTGGTAGCTTGATAGGGATTGCATTGAATCTATAAATTGCTTTGGGTAGTATACTCATTTTCACTATATTGATTCTTCCAATCCATGAACATGGTATATTTCTCCATCTATTAGTGTCCTCTTTGATTTCTTTCACCAGTGTTTTATAGTTTTCTATATATAGGTCTTTAGTTTCTTTAGGTAGATATATTCCTAAGTATTTTATTCTTTCCGTTGCAATGGTGAATGGAATTGTTTCCTTAATTTCTCTTTCTGTTTTCTCATTATTAGTGTATAGAAATGCAAGGGATTTCTGTGTGTTGATTTTGTATCCTGCAACTTTACTATAGTCATTGATTAGCTCTAGTAATTTTCTGGTGGAGTCTTTAGGGTTTTCTATGTAGAGGATCATGTCATCCGCAAATAGTGAGAGTTTTACTTCTTCTTTTCCAATTTGGATTCCTTTTATTTCTTTTTATGCTCTGATTGCTGTGGCCAAAACTTCCAAAACTATGTTGAATAGTAATGGTGAAAGTGGGCACCCTTGTCTTGTTCCTGACTTTAGAGGAAATGCTTTCAATTTTTCACCATTGAGGATAGTGTTTGCTGTGGGTTTGTCATATATAGCTTTTATTATGTTGAGGTATGTTCCTTCTATTCCTGCTTTCTAGAGAGTTTTTATCATAAATGGGTGTTGAATTTTGTCAAAGGCTTTCTCTGCATCTATTGAGATAATCATATGTTTTTTATTTTTCAATTTGTTAATGTGGTGTATTACATTGATTGATTTGTGGATATTGAAGAATCCTTGCATCCCTGGGATAAAGCCCACTTGGTCATAGTGTATGATCTTTTTAATGTGTTGTTGGATTCTGATTGCTAGAATTTTGTTAAGGATTTTTGCTTCTATGTTCATCAGTGATATTGGCCTGTAGTTTTCTTTTTTTGTGGGATCTTTTTCAGGTTTTGGTATTAGGGTGATAGTGGCCTCATAGAATGAGTTTGGAAGTTTACCTTCCTCTGCAATTTTCTGGAAGAGTTTGAGCAGGATAGGTGTTAGCTCTTCTCTAAATTTTTGGTAGAATTCACCTGTGAAGCTGTCTGGACCTGGGCTTTTGTTTGCTGGAAGATTTTTGATTACAGTTTCAATTTCCGTGCTTGTGATGAGTCTGTTAAGATTTTCTATTTCTTCCTGGTCGAGTTTTGGAAAGTTGTACTTTTCTAAGAATTTGTCCATTTCTTCCTCGTTGTCCATTTTATTGGCATATAATTGTTGATAGTAGTCTCTTATGATCCTTTGTATTTCTGTGTTGTCTGTTGTGATCTCTCCATTTTCGTTTCTAATTTTATTGATTTGATTTTTCTCCCTTTGTTTCTTGATGAGTCTGGCTAATGGTTTGTCAATTTTATTTATCCTTTCAAAGAACCAGCTTTTGACTTTGTTGATTTTTGCTATGGTCTCTTTTGTTTCTTTTGCATTTATTTCTGCTCTAATTTTTAAGATTTCTTTCCTTCTACTAACCCTGGGGTTCTTCATTTCTTCCTTTTCTAGTTGCTTTAGGTGTAGAGTTAGGTTATTTATTTGACTTTTTTCTTGTTTCTTGAGGTGTGCCTGTATTGCTATGAACTTTCCCCTTAGGACTGCTTTTACCATGTCCCACAGGTTTTGGGTTGTCGTGTTTTCATTTTCATTCATTTCTATGCAAATTTTGATTTCTTTTTTGATTTCTTCTGTGATTTGTTGGTTATTCAGCAGCGTGCTGTTCAGGCTCCATATGTTGGAATTTTTAATAGTTTTTCTCCTGTTATTGAGATCTAATCTTACTGCATTGTCGTCAGAAAAGATGCTTGGAATGATTTCTATTTTTTTGAATTTACCAAGGCTAGCTTTATGGCCCAGGATGTGATCTATCCTGGAGAAGGTTCCATGTGCGCTTGAGAAAAAGGTGAAATTCATTGTTTTGGGATGAAATGTCCTATAGATATCAATTAGGTCTAACTGGTCTATTGTATCATTTAAAATTTGTGTTTCCTTGTTAATTTTCTGTTTAGTTGATCTATTCATAGGTGTGAGTGGGGTATTAAAGTCTCCCACTATTATTGTGTTATTGTTAATTTCTCCTTTCATACTTGTTAGCATTTGTCTTACATACTGCGGTGCTCCCGTGTTGGGTGCATATATATTTATAATTGTTATATCTTCTTCTTGGATTGATCCTTTGATCATTATGTAGTGACCTTCTTTGTCTCTTTTCACAGCCTTTGTTTTAAAGTCTATTTTATCTGATATGAGTATTGCTACTCCTGCTTTCTTTTGGTCCCTATTTGCATGGAAAATCTTTTTCCAGCCCTTCACTTTCAGTCTGTATGTGTCCCCTGTTTTGAGGTGGGTCTCCTGTAGACAACATATGTAGGGGTCTTGTTTTTGTATCCATTCAGCCAGTCTTTGTCTTTTGGTTGGGGCATTCAACCCATTTACGTTTAAGGTAATTACTGATAAGTATGATCCCGTTGCCATTTACTTTATTGTTTGGGGTTCGAATTTATACACCATTTTTGTGTTTCCTGTCTAGAGAATATCCTTTAGTATTTGTTGGAGAGCTGGTTTGGTGGTGCAGAATTCTCTCAGCTTGTGCTTGTCTGAAAAGCTTTTGATTTCTCCTTCATACTTGAATGAAATCCTTGCTGGGTATAATAATCTGGGCTGTAGGTTATTTTCTTTCATCATTTTAAGTATGTCTTGCCATTCCTTCCTGGCTTGAAGAGTTTCTATTGAAAGATCAGCTGTTATCCTAATGGGAATTCCCTTGTGTGTTATTTGTTGTTTTTCCCTTGCTGCTTTTAATATTTGTTCTTTGTTAATTTGATTAATATGTGTCTTGGGGTGTTTCACCTTGGGTTTATCCTGTTTGGGACTCTCTGGGTTTCCTGGACTTGGGTGATTATTTCCTTCCCTCTTTTAGGGAAGTTTTCAACTATTTTCTCCTCAACTATTTTCTCATGATCTTTCTTTTTGTCTTCTTCTTCTTCTGGAACCCCTATGATTCGAATGTTATAGCGTTTAATATTGTCCTGGAGGTCTCTGAGATTGTCCTCTTTTCTTTTAATTCGTTTTTCTTTTATCCTCTCTGATTCATTTATTTCTACCATTCTATCTTCTAATTCACTAATCCTATCTTCTGCCTCTGTTATTTTACTATTTGTTGCCTCCAGAGTGTTTTTAATTTCATTTATTGCATTATTCATTATATATTGACTCTTTTTTATTTCTTCTAGGTCCTTGTTAAACCTTTCTTGCATCTTCTCAATCCTTGTCTCCAGGCTATTTATCTGTGATTCCATTTTGATTTCAAGATTTTGGATCAATTTCACTATCATTATTCAGAATTCTTTATCAGATAGATTCCCTATCTCTTCCTCTTTTGTTTGGTTTGGTGGGCATTTATCCTGTTCCTTTATCTGCTGGGTATTCCTCTGTCTCTTCATCTTGTTTAAATTGCTGAGTTTGGGGTGTCCTTTCTGTATTCTGGCAGTTTGTGGAGTTCTCTCTATTGTGGCTTTTCCTCGCTGTGTGTGGGTTTGTACAGGTGGCTTGTCAAGGTTTCCTGGTTAGGGAAGCTTGTGTCGGTGTTCTGGTGGGTGGAGCTGTATTTCTTCTCTCTGGAGTGCAATGAAATGTCCAATAATGAGTTATGAGATGTCTATGGTTTTGGGGTGACTTTGGGCAGCTTGTATCTTGGAGCTCAGGGCTGTGTTCCTTTGTTGCTGGAGAATTTGCTTGGTATGTCTTGCCCTGGAACTCGTTGGCCCTTGTGTGGTGCTTGGTTTCAGTGTCAGTATGGAGGCGTTTGATGAGCTCCTGTCAATTAATGTTCCTTGGAGTCAGGAGTTCCCTGGAGTCAGGGTTTGGACTTAAGCCTCCTGCTTCCAGTTATCAGTCTTATTTTTACAGAAGTTTCAAAACTTCTCCTTCTATACAGTACCATTGATAAAACTTCTACGTTAAAGATGAAAATTTTCTCTACTGTGAGGGTCACTCAGAGAGGTTCACAGTGTTACATGGAGAAGAGAAGAGGGAGGAGGGAGTTAGAGGTGACCCAAATGAGATGAGGTGGAATCAATAGTGGAGAGAGTGGGGTAGCCAGTAGTCACTTCCTTATGTGCACTCCACAACTGGACCACTCAGAGATGTTCACGGAGTTACACAGAGAAGAGAAGAAGGAGGAAGGAGACAGAGGTGGCCAGAGGGATAAAAGGGGGGAATGAAAAGGAGGGAGACAGATCCAGCCAGTAATCAGTTCCCTAAGTGTTCTCCACCGTCTGGAACACACAGAAATTCACAGAGTTGGGTAGAGTAGAGAGGGGTTAGGGAGGAGACACAGGCGACCTGGTGGAGAAAAAGGAGAGTCCAAAGGGAGAGAAAGCAGTCAAACCAGTAATCTCGCTCCCTAGTGAAAAATGGGTCCTGAAGATTGGGTTCTTAAAGGTACAAAATTGGTAACAAATACATAAAAGCAAAAATTAAAAATCTAGAGTAGAGTTTGGAATTTCAAAAATACGATGTTAAAGAAAAGAAGAAGGAAAAGAAAGGAAAAATGAACAAAGAAAAACAAACAAGGTCGTGAAAATTATAAAGAAAATATAGGTACAAAATTGATAACTAATACCAAAAAGCAAAAATTAAAAATCTAGAGTAGAGTTTGGAATTTCAAAAATACAATGTTAAAAAAAAGGAAGAAGAAACATAAAGGGAGAAAACAAACAAACAAACAAAAACAAACAATGTCGCAAAAATTATAAAGAAAATACAGGTACAAAATTGATATCAAATACCAAAAAGCATAAATTAAAAATCTAGAGTAGAGTTTGGAATTTCAGATATACAATGTTATATAAAAGAAGAAGAGAAAGAAACAGAAAAAAAAGTCACAGAAATTTTAAAAAAAACTATAGGTACAAAATTGATAACATAGGTACAAAATTGATAACATATGCCAAAAAGCTAAAATTAAAAAACTAGAGTAGAGTTTGGAATTTCAAAAATACAATGTTAAAGAAAAGAAGAAAAAAAAAAACAAGGTCAAAAAATTATAAAATATATATATATATGAAGTTTGCTGAAGAAGAAAAAAATAGGGTCTTTTTTTTTTTTTTTTTTTGCAAAGTAATAGGTTATAAAAGTGAAAATTAAAGGAACAATAGAGGACTTAAATTTTTTTTAATTAAAAAAAAAGAAAGAATGATCATAAAAATAGTAAAAATATATCTAGGACTTTTTCTGGTTTTGTTGTGAGTATTGTGGGTTCAGTTCATTTTTGGCTGGTTCCTTGGTTCGACTTATATTTCTCAAGATCTATAGGCCCCTTCCTATGTAGTCCGTAGTAACCACAGGGTTTTAATCTCCAAGGCATTTCCCTCTGTTGTAACTTCTTCTGTTTGCTGGTCTCTTCAGGGTCTGGTTTCCGCCCTGACACAAAGGGCACGGTGGAGGACACTTTTTTTTTTTTTTTTTTTAGGCTTACTTGTTCAGTCACGCTGTGGGGAGGGAGGGAGGGATGCTGCAAACAAATAACACTGGCGTGCGCTCGCAGTGCCTCAGCCACACTGGGTCTGCCCCCGCTCACAGCGCGTGTAGCCTCCCTGCCCACACTGCTCGGGCTCTAGGTTGTTCCGCCAGGAACAATCCGAGGCCGGCCCTGGGCTGCATGTACCTCCCAGGTCCAAGCCGCTCAGGTTCAGGCACTCGAGTAGTCCTCAGAGGCGCAGACTCAGTTGGGCCTGCGTTTTGTGCTCTTCCCAGGTCCGAGCAGCTCAGGTGATGAGGTGTTTGGCGAGCGCCAATGCTGCGACTTATTGCCTCCCCGCCACTCGGTTATCTGGGTGTAAAACCGGCACACCTTCTCAGGCAGATGTTGACCGTCCAGACCCCCAAGAAGTTTTAGTTAGCAAAGAAGCCTGCTTACAGTTTTATAGATAATGTCTCTCTGGGGCTGCGATTGCCCCCTTCCAGCTCTGGCTGCCTGTCACCGGAGGGGGAAGGTCTGCAGCCAGCTATCTCTGTTCAGTCTTTTGTTCCATGCGATGGCCTGGCGGTGTCTTAGGTTGGGGCTGGCTTTTCGCGTGGTAGATATCCCACAGTCTGGTTTGCTAGCCCAAATTATTTCCCTCAGATAGCGCTCAGGGTATGCAGGCCAGATTCTTACTCTCAGCGATGCAGCCCGCGCCACACCTCCCTGCCCAGCCCCCGCTTGCTAATGGCGTGTGCAGGCATCTGCGCTGCTTCTCCGCTGGGGGAGTTACCGTAGGGCTCACAATCTGCGAGTTTTAATTGTTTATTTATTTTTTCTCCCTGTTATGTTGCCCTCTGTGCTTCCAAAGCTCAGCACAGATTCGGCAGTGAGAAGGTTTCCTGGTGTTTGGAAACTTCTCTCTTTTTAAGACTCCCTTCCCGGGACGGAACTCCGTCCCTCCCTCTTTTGTCTCTTTTTTTGTCTTTTATATTTTTTCCTACCTCCTTTCTTAGAGTTGGGTTGCTTTTCTGGGTGCCTGATGTCCTCTGCTGGCATTCAGAAGTTGTTTTGTGGAATTTACTCGATGTTTAAATGCTCTTTTGATGAATTTGTGGGGGAGAAAGTGTTCTCCCCGTCCTACTCCTCCACCATCTTGGCTCCTCCTCTCAGTAAACTATTGAATTAACTTCCAAGCTCATTTAAAAGATGATTATTTTTCAATGAGTCGATTCTGATGTAGAACTTAAAATTTTGGAATTTTTTCATGTTGAACTAGTGTCTTTCTGTTCCATCAAATGAATCATGTTTCAAAAATTTTTTGATCAGTTCTTTCTTCTAGAAAATGAGAGACTCTCTATTATCTTACTCATGTCAAAGCTAAACTCCTTTATATGACTTCAGTACTTTGAGCAAACTAACCAAGTCTCCTCCCTGACCTACTCCTCTGTATTTTTTCCTCCTTAAATCTAGTTTCCTAGACACTTTCATCTCCTGGATTTGACTTAACTTCAACTGCTGCAGACATTCTATTCTCTATTCTTTTAATGCATTGGTCTATTTCTTTTGGAGTCACACATTTTTTAAATTGCTAAGAGTTATAGAGAAAAGGAAAACAAATGGTTTCTTCCTGTCCCACAGAGGTTAACAAAACAACTTTTTTCTTTCTTCACTTAAGAGTATTGGGACAATTAAATACACTCAGGAATTATTTTCTAGAATATCTTTAATTGTTTTCCTATTTTCATTCCAAGACCTGTCTTGCAAGAAATTATTTTATAGGAACCAGCTCTTTTACTCATTTTTTTTTAATGAAAAGCCCAGACTTTATTTTACTTTATAATAGAATTTCCTCAATAAAAGAAAAAAAAATTCTGCAACATTCAATTACTTTCTACTCTTGTATTTCTTTTCCTTCTCTTCTATAATCTTACTGTCCCCTCTTTTTCTTCTTTCTATTCACAGCTTCCATTCTTCCAAGGCCTTTTCTCTTCTCATTTGCCTCTTCCTCTCTGCCAATAACCTGGAACTCTCAGATTTAACAAAATGTTGAAAATTGATTCTTCCTTCCTTATTCTGGATCAGTTTTTCTCAGACTTTTTATCCTAAGAGTACAGTATTGGTAGAACCTATTGAAATGTTTCTCTAATTACAGTTTTGTAAATGCTTAACTAAATTCATGATAATTTTCTGCCTGCAGCCAAATGAAGAATAGTTCATTCTTGAATTGGCTTGGTTAAAGTTCTATGTGTATTGAATATACTATTGATTATACTATGGCAGAGTAAATGTTTAGAATTAAATTTTATGTTTTCTTTGAAAATTTTATTTTAGCTTGTTTGGGACAGGTCTTACAAAGTTGGTTGTGCTGTTACTCCATGTTCAAGAATTGGACGTATTAAACATGCAGCACTTTTCATATGCAACTATGCACCAGGGTAAGTTTCTTTACATTTTTTAAAGAGTACTAAAATAAATTGGGGATTTTTAAAGGATTCCAGCCTCCCTAGAAGTTTGGTTATACCATATGACTGAGCTTTCAACATATTCTTCTAAATGTCTTTGTGAACTATAAAAGGATTAATTATAAGATAGCAATTAAAGAGTTTTTATTGAAATATTTTTAATTCTATAATAAAATGAGTCATAATTTAGACATACTAATTTTACCTGTAGATAGCCAAATATTACTTCCAAAGGGAGTTTTAAGCTTGGTATTATTTCATAGTACCTAGGCTAATTAGGATTTAAATTATTTTCTAAAATTGTTTGTTTCCATATTTTTATAAAAAGAAAATAAGATATGTTGAAATGTATGTTGTAAAAATGACATCAGGAGCACCTAAGTTTTATAACATGAAGGACTCTTTTAATTGACTATCCTCCAGAGGTTGCATTATTAATTGGTGCTAGTCACATAAATATAAGGAATCATAACTCAAAGGTGGAAAAGTACTTCAGAAGTCTTCTAGTCAAGCTATCCATATGAAACTTGAACTCTTAACACTTACCATGTAATTATGTACCTATACCCAAAAACTTTCCAATGATGGGAAATAACTACCTTCCAAAATAGCCTCTATTTCTGGAGAACTTTATTGGAAAGCCTCAAGTTTTCCTACAGGTCAATAGGATCCTATAAATAATGTTGTTAAAATGAATAATTGAAGTGAGAAAATATCCTAATCAACATGCCAAGAAAAATTAACTACATGCTAGGATTGAGAAGGAGCTTCTTAATATAAATAAAATGCTTCTGAGACTAAGCCAAAAAAAGAAAGGAAAACAGAACAATGATTGCTAATTGATGATTGTATTCCCCTAGAAAGGAAAAACAACAGAACTGTGAAAGCAGGTCGAATTAAATTCAGAAAGCCACTTCCTAAATGGAAGCTTTGCTGACTTTGAACATAGGCATGAAAAGCAAATTTTGAATGTACAGTAATGGCAAAAGTTTTTAGGCTTCTTTCAGTCCTACAAAGTGGAAGCATTGGGATGTTATCAACTACATGGAATAGCTTTTAAAAGTTGATGTATCCACTAACAAGAACAATAAAGACCGACCATGCTTAGTTTGTAGTCTTGGAAGAGACTTACAAGTGAACATATTAAACAAGTGATATTTAACTAATAGTGAAATATGCCGTAGAAACAGCACAATAAGCAAATGGGGAATAACTACTATAGAATATAAATAGTGTTGTTAGTTGCTCAGTCATGTCTGATTCTTCACAACCCTTCAGACTGCAGCCCACCAGGCTCCTCTGTCCATGGAATTCTCCAGACAAGAATACTGAAGTGGGTTGCCATTTCCTTCTCCAGAATATAGATAGGATATCTGTGAAAGGAGGTGACATTTGAGCTGAAAGCCAAAAGATGAACAGATGGCTAAAAAATATTTCAGGTAGAAGTGAGAGCACGTATTATAAAATCTCTGAGCTTGAAATGAGTTTAACATGTTTCAAAAATGAATAATTGTGGTTAGAGGTAGAAAGTTAGGTGACAACAAAACCAAATAGAATATCACTGGCCAGGTTAGGATTTGGGGGTTTATTCTACACAATGGCAAAACCATGGGAAAGTTTTAAACAAGTAAGTGGCATGATCTCAAACTATGATTTGAAAAGAAAAGTAAAAGTGAAAATTGCTCAGTCATGTCCAACTCTTTGTGACCTCATGGACTATGCAGTCCATCGAATTCTCCAGGTGAGAATACTGGAGTGGGTAGCCTTTCCCTTCTCCAGAGGGTCTTCCCAACCCAGAGATCCAACGCAGGTTTCCCACATTTCAGGCAGATTCTTTACCAGCTAAGCCACAAGAGAAGTCCTTTGAAAAGAAAACTTAACAATAAAAGATTGCTCTTGCTATTATGGTGAAAATGCAGTATAGGAAAACAAGGGTACAAAGAGAAACAAGCACAATTGGAGACTGTTTCTGTAGTACAGGCTATAGACTTGTATCTTGGGTTAGACTTTCAGTATATGGATTGGTTTTTATTCAGTTCAGTTCAGCTGCTCAGTCATGTCCGACTCTGCAAGCTCATGGACTGCTGCTGCATGCCAGACTTCCCTGTCCTTCACCAACTCCTGGAGTTTGCTCAAACTCATATCCATTGAGTCAATGATGTCATGCAACCATCTCATCCTCTGTCATCCCCTTCTCCTCCTGCCTTCAATCTTTCCCAGCATCCAATGAGTCAGTCCTTCGAATCAATATTCAGGACTGATGACCTTTAGGATTGGCTGGTTTGGTCTCCTTGCAGTCCAAGGGACTCTCAAGAGTCTTATGCAACACCACAGTTCAAAATCATCAATGGCATGTGAGATATGTACAATTTGATCTGGGAATGGTTTGAAGTAAACTGCTGCTATAAAGGCCCTGACATAGAAATGAATTGCAGTCCTGAATGATATCACCTTATGGAAGAGGAAGTTTGGTGAGTTAATTTAAGTACTAAGATCTAGAGTAATACAGTATTTCAACCTAAGGCAAAAGAGCTGACAAAGGAAAGTAAAGAGGCTAATAAGAAAAGAGGGAAACCCAAACAATGCTAAGGATAAGGATACTTGGAATCCACGTGAAGAACATGAGTCATGATGCCCAAAGTGGTTAACTGTATGAGATACTCCTCAAAGAATTAGAAAGAAAGATGAGGAAGGAAAGATGACATTTCCATTTGATAAGATGAAGGTATTTGTTAACCTTAATAACAGGAGTGACCTATAGACGCAGTAGAAGGAGAATAGTGGGATGAACTGAGAGAGAAGCATTGACATAGATATATATTACTATGTGTAAAAAAGATAGCTAGTGCCATGACTATAGTGATAAGATGAACCTACTAGATGTTGCTGCTGCTGCTGCTGCTCCTAAGTCACTACAGTCGTGTCCGAATCTGTGCCACCCCATAGACGGCAGCCCACCAGGCTCCCCTGTCCCTGGGATTCTCCAGGCAAGAACACTGGAGTGGGTTGCCATTTCCTTCTCCAGACTAGATGTTAGGATTACTCTTCTTTCCACCCATTTGTCCCATAGGCTTCTTTGTCTTGAAATTTTTACAACTATTTTCTTCTTTGATACAGACATTGGAAAATCTACTTATGAAGGATCTAGGTTGGCTCATATATCAGGCACCTCACCCCAAGGTTTATTTGATATGCACTCAAAATAGGCAGTCATAGCTATCTTTCTTAACAATAGTTGGTAGAAAAATCAGTTCATCACAGTCTTATAAAATACTTAGTAGGAGTGAAAATAAGAAAGCCAAATTGAAAATTAGAATGTGTAGTGGACTGAATGGTGACCCGCCCCCCCCCCCCCCACTAAAGGATGTATCCAGGTCCTAATTCACAGAACTTGTGAATATTAACTTATTGATACATGGCAAGAGTGAATAGTGACTTATAAAAAAAATATGATATGTTTAAGATAAGGATCTTGAGAGGAGGCACTTGTCTTATTCAGGTAGGACCTAAATGCAATTACTCGTACCCTCATAAGCGAGAGGGAGAAGGGGATTCAGCACTAGACACACAAAAGAGAAAAAGGCAATGTACTGTGGAGGGAGAGGTTGAAGTGATACATTCAGAAATCAAGGAACTCCTGGAGCCACCGGGAGCTGGGAGAGTCAAGGAATTTTCTCTGTGAGCCTTTGAAGGGAGCAAAGTCCTGACAGCACCTTGATTTTGGACTTCAGACCTCCAGAACTGAGAAAACAAATTTCTATTGTTTTAAACCACCCAGTTTGTGGCAATTTGTTAAAGTAGCAACAGCAAGCTAGTACAGAATGGAAGAATAAAATAGATTTGGCAATAGGGAAAATATGAGTCAATGACAATCTTGAAAATTTTCATAACACAAAGATGGAGAATAGAAGTAAAAATATATGTAAAAAGAAAGGAACCATGTAGGGTAATAAATCTATAAATTAGTGTTCCTAAAGAACAGAAAATAAATGGAACAGAAATAATAATCAGAGAAAAGAAAATTATAAGCAAAAGAAAAGAATCTATAGAGAGTAAAATCTATAGAGAATATATCAGTCAGTCAGTCAGTCAGTTCAGTCGCTCAGTCGTGTCCAACTCTTTGCGACCCCATGAATCGCAGCACGCCAGGCCTCCCTGTCCATCACCAACTCCCGGAGTTCACTCAGACTCACATCCATCGAGTCAGTGATGCCATCCAGCCATCTCATCCTCTGTTGTCCCCTTCTCCTCCTGCCCTCAATCGCTCCCAGCATCAGAGTCTTTTCCAATGAGTCAACTCTTCACATGAGGTGGCCAAAGTACTGGAGTTTCAGCTTTAGCATCATTCCTTCCAAAGAACACCCAGGACTGATCTCCTTCAGAATGGACTGGTTGGATCTCCCTGCAGTCCAAGGGACTCTCATATAGAGAATATATAAAGCTTAAGATAGCTTATAATGCATCAGAAAAAGTGAACTGAAGCAGTATTTACATATGTCATTTCCTAGTGATTATTTTCAATTTCAAAGGTAAAAACTTATACATTTCTGGGAATTCCCTGGTGCTCCAGTTAAGATTCCACACTTTCACTGCTAAGAGCACAGGTTCTGTCCCTGTTAGGGGAAATGAGATCCCACAAGCCTTGTGGTGTGATCAAAAAATAATAAAATTTTAAAATTATACATTTCTAAGCAAAACACACTAAAGTAAAATAAAACAGCATTAATTAGATTAGCCTTGAATTTAGATATTGAAGGGGGTACAGTAAAAGATGAGCATTAGAATTTAAACTTAAGTGATAATTTTATTAACAGCACTATGAAAAGATGTAGGGTGGAGGGAAAAAAATTGGTTGTTATTAGACATGTTGCAGCTGCCTACAGGATCTTTTATTTATTTAAATACATTTGTAGTAAGTGTATTTAAACAATAACTAAGCAATAGAATTCCATATTATTTACATTGTGTCTATCCTGAAAACACTTGTAGACCATTGGGAAAGAAATTTTTAAAAAAATACACAACATTAACCAAATACACCCAATATCTGTATTTTAAATAAAAAAGAGTTGGTGTAAAAGCAGGTATGAAATCATGGGCTGGGAAAAAAGACTTTAACAAGGGATGTCTAGGTTGAGATTGGAGAAGTTTCAAGAAATTTCTAGAAGGTGTAAATAATAAGATTTGTAATTTATTGCTTTAAATAATCCAAGAGAGGAAATAGTCAAGGAATATTCTCAAATTTGTGACTCAGCCACGAATGGTATTGGCATTAACTCCAAAGAGGAACAAGGAACTTTTTGGGAGGAAATGATGAGTTCCATTTTATACATAATGACTTTGGGTTGGCTGTGAAATACTCATCTTGAGATGTTTAGTAAGCAGGTGGTTATTTAGGTCAGAAACTCATGAGTGAGGAATGGCATAGAACAAATATTTGGAGTGCTAGAATACATAGGGTAATTTAAACCATGGGAATAGATGAGACTGCTTAGCAAGAAAGCATAGACTGAGAAGAGAGGAGGCCCTGGGGAATGTCATGCCAACATTTAAGGGTGGATAGTGAAGCATGAATGGGAGAGGTGACCAAAGAAGTGTAGCCAGACAGGTAGGAGAAAAGGCCAAAGAGTATGGGATCAGTTAAGATGTGGGGAAAGAATATTTTTAAAGGGATGAATTTATCCATAATTTCAAATTCTAAGAGGTCAGGCAAAGTCAGGACTTTAAAATATCAGATCTGAAGAATTCATTGGTAAACATAGGAGAAGCTGTTTCTGTGGAGCAGAGGAAATTGGTACTAGGATGGAATGAACTTAGAACTGTTTGTTATTTTTATTTTGTCTCATTTTTAAAATGCAGAAGATGTGAACATACTTAAATATTGACATGAAGGCTCTAATACAGAATAAAAGTAATTCTTTATGAATAATAAAAGCAGTGTATATGTAAAGATACAAGTCCCTGAGAAAGCAGAAGTTTAAAAGAGATTAGCCTTAGAAAGAATGAGGAGCAATTCTTCAGTTGTACCAGAAAGGAAAGAAAGAAGGAAAAGGTATATTTCTCAAATTTAGTGACAGAAAACTTCTCAAGTTCCAGTCTAAGGGCTGTTATGTCTCTTTGTGAAAAAGAATACATCATGTCCTAAGAATAAAGGGGAAGACAGTGAAATGAGAATTTTGAGGACTGGGAAGGTTTGAAATAGTTATTATGGATAATGAGAGAGGAAGCTGAATAGAGAATGATAGAAATATTCTCTACCTAATTTAATGATTTCCCTCCAGCAGCACCCAGCAGCCCTGAAGCAGGTATGGAACATGCAGACAGTAAGATTCCCTCACTTTCCCCAACTCTGGGGTTTTGTCAGGTGGCTGTAAAGGAAAATAGTGCAAGAGAGTTTCAGGTTTTTAGCTAAAGAGTATGCAAACTGATAAATCTAAACTGGATCGAGAAGAGAGAACATGATGGATAGGGAGAAAAATAGGAAAGAAAGTAGACTTGTGGAACCAGTGAAATTAATGGACAAATGTTACAGGAGTAAATGACTTAACAACCTGGAAGGATAGGATGTTGCAGTCAATGAGTGGAATATGTAACTTTTGTGAGTTCAGAAGTAGAGACATTTTAGGAGATTACAAGATCTAGAATGTGGCTATAAAAGTGACAGTTTTGGAACATTATGATGGTAAAGATATCCAGTAACACAGAGACCAAGTTATTGGATACTGTAATCATCTAGGTCCCAAATTTGTAGATGATGGCAAAATTTTGACTGAAAAGCAAACTGTGAGTCAGATACCAATGTGAGTAAGGAGGCCTGATCAGAGGAAGATGGTATCCTGGGGAAGATGAGAGGATTGGTACAGCTACATAATATCAGCCTCAAAGAAGCGTTGATGGTGTTTGTGGTTCCTAGTCCTTTAAGTGCAAGATGTGAAAGTGAAGGGAAGAGACCAACTGATTTTCACAGGAAGAGATATAAATTGAGATAGCTTTGCACATACAGGGATAATCTGAGGCAGGAAACAACAGAGTCCTTGACCTTGACCTTGAATACGTCCAAGAAGTAGTCATGAAGTTTTTGGCAAAGACAAATAGGTGAAGCAGAAGGAGTGCCAGATAGAACCTCTAAAAGATAATCTTCTTTGCTGCTTATTGCATTGTAGTTTTCTCTAGCTTATTGGGATAGGCTCTTTAAGTCTACTTGGAAATCTGTAGATGTCTGGATATGAATCAGAAGCCAGAACTATGACATTTCTCAATGTTATAGATCAGATCAGATCAGTCACTCAGTCGTGTCCGACTCTTTGCGACCCCATGCATCGCAGCATGCCAGGCCTCCCTGTCCATCATCAACTCCCAGAGTTCACTGAGACTCAAGTCCATCGAGTCAGTGATGCCATCCAGCCATCTCATCCTCTGTCATCCCCTTCTCCTCCTGCCCCCAATCCCTCCCAGCATCGGGGTCTTTTCCAATGAGTCAACTCTTCGCATGAGGTGGCCAAAGTACTGGAGTTTCAGCTTTAGCATCATTCCTTCCAAAGAAATCCCAGGGCTGATCTCCTTCAGAATGGACTGGTTGGATCTCCTTGCAGTCCAAGGGACTCTCAAGAGTCTTCTCCAACACCACAGTTCAAAAGCATCAATTCTTCGGCGCTCAGCCTTCTTCACAGTCCAACTCTCACGTCCATACATGACCACAGGAAAAACCATAGCATTGACTAGATGAACCTTTGTTGGCAAAGTAATGTCTCTGCTTTTGAATATGCTATCTAGGTTGGTCATAACTTTCCTTCCAAGGAGTAAGCGTCTTTTAATTTCATGGTTGCAATCACCATCTGTAGTGATTTTGGAGCCCAGAAAAATAAAGTCTCAATGTTATAAGGATGGAGTAAAAGTGAAAGGAGTTATTATAGGTGGCCTAGCTATTCTGGTTGTATAATATAGAAAAATCAACATCCATTTGATGCACTCTGGCCATTGTTCCATGGACAATATACAGACTATATGAGTCTGCATATGGAGAACTTTGAAGAGAAGAATCTACCTATAAGCTGTAATTGCTTGATTGTCAGTCCATGGAGCTGGAGTCCCTCCTTTATGGGCAAAGTGGCAGGCATTGAAAGTTTACATCACACTGGAACAGTATAGATCTCTTATAAAATTTGAATAATGGTCTTCTAATGGACGTCAAGTTGGGCATGGGAGTAGTTTACCCATTGGACCACCCAGGCAACATGGGTGGAAGGTAAAAGTGAAGTCACTCAGTCGTGTCCAACTTTTTGCAACCCCATGGACTGTAGTCTACCAGGTTCCTTCGTCTATGGGATTTTCCAGGCAAGAATGGACACATATCCTGTCGGTAGCAATAAACTAAAGATATGACCAGATGTGAGTCTAACAAAAGCTCCAGAGGTCAGTGTTCAGAGTCATAACTTTGTCTCAGAGAACCACTGGGCTGCTTCTCAGCAAAGGCAGGTGTCTAAAGTCTCTACTATCATCTATTTCTTCAGGCATTGCCAGGAAACCTATGAAATTTCAATGAACTTTGCTAATTATACTTATCTGTTGTTTTCTTCTAATCCAGTCTAGTAATTCCAATTGCAATTGTGGACTTGTACAGAAGGAGTGCCAGATAGAATCTCTAAAAGATAATCTTTGCTACTTATTGCATTGTGTTTTTCTCTAGTTTATTGGGATAGTCTGTAGATTCAGACTCAGACTGCTTTAGGTTAAACTTTTTAGAAACTCAGAACAAGGGGAAGATTAACATGAAAGCTTGGCATTTCTGACTACCTAATATAAATATCTTTATAATCTTATCTTCAAAAAAGGAGGCCCACTGTATTCTAGCACAGTGTGAATTTATTTATTTTGATTAAATAATATGTTTATTTACATATTTATTTGCCTTTTCAGAGTTATTCCAAGCCAGAGTTATCAGACATTATGGTCACAGGGTCATTGGCCTATGCTCCAGGTGTTTAAAGGCCATCTTTATAGCGAGTAGCTCTGCACTGGTACAGGAAAAAAGCTTCCCCCATCCCTGGTTTTACAACAGGATAAGCTCTTTTGTGTTGGAGGCATCTGTTTCAGTGCAAAAGGATTAACACAATAAAAGTAGTGGAGGATATTAGGTAAAGGTGATTAGATCAATTCTTGGATTTCTTGAAGGCTAGTATTCTGGCTGGGATCCAGACAAAATCCATTTCCTCCTTGAAATGGTTTGACTGTAGAACAGTCTTTTGCAACCGCATGGACTGGAGCCTGCCAGGCTCCTCTGTCTGAATTCTCCAGGCAAAAATACTGGAGTGGGTTGCCATGCTGTTCTCCAAGGGATCTTCCTGAACCAGGGATTGAAACCAGGTCTCCTGCACTGCAGGGAGATTCTTTGCTGTTTGAGCTATCAGAGAAGCCCTAGAGCCCTACATGATCTGCAAATAACAACAGATCTCTGTATATCCTTGATGGACTTGAAAGTTTGCCATCCAAAGATATCAGATAGTTTTTGAATGTCTATTTCCAAGGTTTGTCCTTCTTCTAAATGGTCCAGATGGCCAAGGACTTAAATGCCTAATGTTTGTTTTTATGACTTGCAACTATACACTGAGTAAATAGCCTTGTTTAAATAGCCACAAATAATGACCCTCTCCTCACTCAAAAACGTATTTTCCCCATTTATCTTCTACTTTTTATTTTAAATATTTTAAACTATGCTTCCCAATTCATACCTGTTTCAGGCTGCCATCCTAACTTGGGCTTCCCTGGTGGCTCAGATGGCAAAGAATCTGCCTGCATTGCAGAAGACCTGGGTTCAATCCCTGGGTCCAGAAGATCCCCTTGAAGAGGAAATGGCAACCCACTCCAATATTCTTGCCTGGAGAATCTCATGGTCAGAGGAACCTGGCAGGCTATGGTCCATAGGGTTGCAGAGTCGGACACGACTAAAGCGACTTAGCAGTTTCCTAACCTAGCTCTGGGCAATTGATGTAATATTTTTTTAACTTCTCCCCTGTGCTCTGTACAATGGATTAAACCAACTTTCTAAAATCCCATTTTCCTTTATTGCTTGTTTATACACTTATATATTTTTCATGATTACCTCAAAATAATCCATGTAGCTGGATCTTTGGAATAATAGGCATTTCAGGATTTTTCAAATGCTCCAAAAAATTAATATATCATTCATACATAGCTTTTTGTATATTTATGCCAACCAGAAAGCAATTAGTTATGAAGCATTCTATAACATCCACTTTTTAAAGGAAAATTTTGCTACAAACTAAAATGAAAGAAGCTTTAAAACTCCCTCAAATTTAAATTACAACACTTTGTTTAAGAGTCATGGGAATTAGTTTCAGAAGAGACTATTTCTAGGGAGGAAAAGGGGGAAGACTATATATCCAATTTAAGTACTTTCTTGAGTCCCTTTTTTAAATGAAATCACCTTTATAAATTAACTAAAAGTCCAGTAACTATATTATTTAGATAACATGAAACTTGAGACTTTTTCTAATAAGATGTTTCTGCTTTCTTGTAGAAGAGGTCTGTCAAGAAGGCCTTATCAACGAGGATTAATGTGTTCTCAATGTGACGGCTATGACAGATGCACAGATTTTCTATGCAGTAAGCTAAAGAAAATAACTGAAACATGAAAAAATTCCATAATGCATTGAATGACAAGAAAATGAAGTGGTGAACACTAGTCTTTCATTGTCATGTTAATATTGTTCCTTAGATCAGAAAGGTTTTGTTATATTATCAAAGGTGGTATCAAACTGTATCATCTTTAGACTTTTTTAAACTGCACAGCCTTTTCTGCCCTCTCTAACTCTTATTCCTGCCCCTAAGGACATACTAGAATATCTGAAAGAAGGAATGAGAACTAACAGTTTTACTCTGAAGACAAGCTTTGCATCTAATTCCTGAAATATCAGCCTGTTTGAGAATGACTGCTCTAAAGAATAGGATATTCTAAAACATTTATTAAAAAGAGAAAAGAAGTAAAATAGCAAATGGTTAATATAATAGCCTTTTACTTTTGTTTTTCCCCCAAAATATTCAGAAGATAAAACTAGAAAATGTTTTATTAATAAATTTTTCTTTTCATTTTTCTAAATATAAGAGCATATAACCCAAGATGCTTACAAGAATGTAGTAGGGAGTAAATTCAGACAGGGGCATATTATCTTTTGTGTTAAAGAAACTAGTGCTGGAGTTACCCACGGTAACATTTCTTCCCTTGCTTCATCTGAATCAAGATGCAAAACCTTGCCTTTCCTCTTCCCTTTTTCTATCTCTTCCTAGGAATATCCAGACCTAAAACCGTTGCATAGGTCAGAAAGGGGTAGGCATCCACACAGAGGGAGACATGTTAGCACCTAAGCAAGAAGGCAGGGAATCCATACATGATGCAGCGGGCATGAGGAGAGAGCCGAAGCGGGGTGAGGACACATGGGGTAGCAAGAACACAAGGAATTCATACATGATACAGTGGGCATGAAGAGAGAGCCTAAGTGGGGTGAGAACACATGGGGTACGGCCATGTGTGGAGAGCTAGAGCCCTCAAGGGCTGAGGTGAGTGTGCCTGCTGGAGATCAGGCTTGGAGCCCCTCATCAGAGTAATGGCATGTCCATGCAGAGTGGCTCACTCTGCGGTGTCACAGTCCAGGCATGGTGGGGACAGATCCACCCGGGGTGGGAGGGAGATGCCTGGCAGTGTGTCAGAGTCTGACCAGGTGAGGAAGGCATCCCTGGAGGTCTGGGCTGGACCTGTGTGGGAGCCCAGGCAGAATGGGGAGAAGATTCACATCTAGGGCTGACCTGAAGAGAGGTGTTAAAAAGGAAGCAGCTAAGGGGGCCTCCGCATTTGAGGGCAATCTCCTCACACTAGGTATCAGAGTCCAAACTAGGTGAGGAAGCTTTTAATGTCGGGGGAGGTGGCTTGGCATGGGAGGGGTCAGAGTCCTAGTGGTGTAAGAAAGGAATCCATATGTTGGAGAAGCCCAAAGCTAACTTTCAGAGTCTGAGCAGGGTGGGAGAAGGATCCAAGTAGAGGATCAGCCTGCCCATTGCCAGATTAAATGCTGGGCATCCAGAGGAGGAGGGAGAGAGATGGACTGAGTGTTTGAGGTTGGTAGATGGAAGCTATACATTTAAAATAGATAAACAACAAGGTCCCAATGTATAGCACAGGAAACTGTATTGAATATCCTGTGATAAACCATAATGGAAAATAATGTAAAAAATAATTTATATATGTGTTTAACTGAGACACTTTGCTGTACCACAGAGATTGGCACAACATTTAAAATCAACTGCACTTCAATTAAAAAATTTTGAAATGCTAGGCATCCAGTTAAATTTGAATTTCAAAAAAATAAAAGTATTTTTAGTATAAATATATCCCAAATATTACATAGGCTATTCTTATACTAAAATATGTCTGTTGTTTTCTGAAATTTGAATATAACTAGGCATCCTATATTTTTATTTGCTGAATCTGGCAACTCTACCACCCCAATGTGGAGTATCAGAGTCCAAGCAAGAAGAGGGAGTAGAAGCAGTGATGGGAGATTAGAAGCATTTTGGAAAGTGAAAGTGGAAAAAAAAAGAGAAAGTGAAAGTGAAAGTCTCTCAGTCGTGTCTAACTCTTTGCGACCCCATATGGACTGTAGCCTGCCAGAATCCTCTGTCCATGGAATTCTCCAGGCCAGAATACTGGAGTGGCTAGCCCTTCCCTTCTCCAGGGGATCTTCCCAACCCCGAGTCAAACCCAGATCTCCCACATTGCAATCGGATTCTTTACCATCTGAGCTACCAGGGAAGCCCAGAAGCAATTGGAGGATAGATCAAATAAGCAAATAGATTAAGGATAATGGAGCAGATTTTCTCACTGTCAGAGGATGGCATATGAATATGTAAAGGAGGAAAACAAGCCCAAATCTTTTGGTGATGATTTGGATGATTTAGAGTTACTGGAACTTAAGAGTTTCAATAAATATAAATAAACATAGACATAAATATTTCTATATGTATGTATCAACATACATTTATTGCCTAGCTCTGAGACAGCCTTGGAACAGTGTCCTCTCAGCCCTAAAGCAACGGGGGCTTCCAAGGTGGCGCTAGTGGTAAGGAACTTGCCTGCCAATGCAGGAGATGTAAGAGATGCAAGTTTGATCCCTGGGTGAGGAAGATCCCCTGGAGAAGGGCATGGCAACCCACTTCAGTATTCTTGCCTGAAGAATTCCATGGACAGAAGAGCCTGGTGGGCTACAGTCTGTGGGGTTGCAAAGAGTCGGACATGACTGAGTGATGCAATGAGCACAATAGTACTCAGACCTTGGTTTCTAAATTCCAGTCCACACTAAAGGGAGCCAGGACTCTCTGGAGAAAGGTCAAATTCCAGGGCTGGGGCAGGAGAAACATTAAATAAACCCCAAACATCTTTTTCTACCTGAAAGCAAGGAAGTGCTCAAAGAATGGTGGAGACATGTAACATAAAGGACACAGAAGCCATCTTAAAGGGCTTTTACTGGTCAAACTGGGACAATTTGAGCACCAAAATAAGGATAATAGTAGTCAATTATAACTCACTGGATAAAACAGGACACTATAATTCATACTGATATAAATTAATAAGTGACTAAAAGTTGTATGAGAAACAGTTTATTTGCATAGTTCAGAAGTAACTCCTCATAGAAGTACTTCATTAGGGGTAAAGACTAACTTCACGATGGAGGAGCCTGGCAGACACAACCTAACACAATGGTCAAAGTGAATATCACCAGCAACAGGAAGTATCAAAAACAAAACCCTCCACCACCTAAGAGAATTCAATGAGGAGAGCATGTCATCCATCACCTGTGTGGTATTCCTACCAAAGATGCACAACCTAATCCAGCCACAACGAAGCACCAAATAAATCAAAATCCAGATTTGTTTAAAAACTGGGGATAGATAGATACATAGATATCTAAATAAATCAAAATCCAGATTTATTTAAAAACTGAGAATAGATAGATATATAGATATTTAAAGAAATAACTAAAAACTTCAGAAATAGAAATTCTTGAATGTGCATACTATAGAATGTAAATTGAGATAGCCACTATGGAAAATAATATGGAAGTTCCTCCAAAATTAAAAATACAACTAATGTGTGTGTGTGTGTGTACACATGCACACTCAGTCATGTCTGACTCTTTGTGGCCCCGTGGACTATAGCCTGTCACTCTCCCCTGCCTGTGGAATTTTCTAGGCCAGAATAGTAGAGTAGGTTACCATTTCCTACTCCAGAGGCTTTTCCTAACCCAGGAATTGAACCTGCATCTCATGCATGTCCTGTATTGGCAGGCAGATTCTTTACCACTGCACCACCCGGGAAGCCCTACAACTACCATCAGTTCAGTTCAGTTCAGTCTCTCAGTCGTGTCCAACTCTTTGCAACCCCATGAACTGCAGCACGCCAGGCCTCCCTGTCCATCACCAACTCCCTCTATTGAGTCGGTGATGCCATCCAGCCATCTCATCCTCTGTCGTCCCCTTCTCCTCCTGCCCCCAATCCCTCCCAGCATCAGAGTCTTTTCCAATGAGTCAACTCTTCGCATGAGGTGGCCAAAGTACTGGAGTTTCAGCTTTAGCATCATTCCTTCCAAAGAACACCCAGGACTGATCTCCTTTAGAATGGACCGGTTGGATCTCCTTGCAGTCCAAGGGACTCTCATATGATCCAGCAATTCCACTTGTAGGTATTTATCCAAAGAAAATGAAAACACTAATTTGAAAAGATACATACACTGCCATGTTTATTGCAGCATTATTTATACTAGTCAAGATATGGAAACAACCTCAGTGTCCATTAGTGGATAAATGGATAAAGAAAATGTGATATATATGCACAATGCAGTATTATTTATCCATGAAAAAGAAGGAAATCTTGCCACTTGTGACAATATGAATGGACTCTGAGAGCATTACATAAAGTGATTTAAGTCCGAGAAAGACAAATACCATATGAGCTCACTTGTATGTGGAATTAAAAACAAACAAACAAAAAAAAAGCTTGCAGCTATGAATAGATTAATGGTTGCCAGAGGTAAGTGAATGAAATGGATGAAGGGGGTCAAAAGTACGAAATTCCATCTCCACTTATTATGTAATAATGAACATCATGGTGACTATAGTTTATAATACTGTATTACATATTTGAAAGTTGTTCAGAAAGTATATATTAAAAGTTCTTAAGGAAAAAATTGTGTAACTATGTATACTAATGAATGTAAACTGGACTTATTGTGGTGATCATGTCACAAAATATACAAATGTCAAATCATTATGTTGTGTGTTGTAACAAATGATTTATGTCACTTATACTTCAATTTTAAATAAAATAAAATAAAACCCTTGTAAAGAAAAAAGGTATATACTACGTGCCAGAAAAAGTGACAGAAGGTAGTCACCATCTGGACATTGCCTAGTAAGTAAGAAGAAAAAAAGAATCCTTTAAGCATCTAAGCAAAAATGTAAAATCATTTATTAAAGAGTTTAACAGTCAAACTCTTTTTTGAAGAAAAGAGAAAAAATAGCCACTCTAAGTATTCTGAAAATACAGTGTTCAGAATGAGAAATATGCTGTAAACTCTCAGGTAGTGAAAATAAGAGAAGGTGCCACGAAAAAGCAGAGGAAAATAGCTAAAATGTCAGGGAAGCAGACTCTGAAGACCTCTTAGCCTGGGACACCAAAGTAGGTGATTCTCAAAAGCTCACCAGAAAATTGCTGCAATTCTCAAGAATCTTTGAGAAAGTTCCCACAAACTGTCTCAGTGTTCAGCAGCAAAGCAAAACTTTCCCATTCTACCGAAGAGGTAACTGAATCTCGAATCCATTCGGGTCTCTGGCCAGCAGCCACTTCTGAAGAATAATGGTCTCTCCTTCTTTCAAATAGTCCAAATTTCACTAGCAGTCTTGTCTTTGGCAAACTCAAACCTAAAGCTTTGGAGCTTTCCCCGTGGCTTAGCAGCAAAGAATCTGCCAGCAGTGCAGGAGATGCGGTCAGGAAGATGCCCTGGAGGAGGCAATGGCAACCCACTCCAGTATTCCTGCTGGGAAAATGCCATGGACAGAGAAGCCTGGTGGGCTGCAGTCCATGGATTGCAAAGAGTCAGACACGACTGATATACTTATGTGATAGTAATGCCATACTGGCAACTGACAATCCTGCAGAGAGGAGAAACATCCAGACCAGCCTCAAACTTTTCTACAATAACAGTAAAACCTAAGGGTCAGTGGAGTGATGCCTACATTGTCCTTAGTACAAGTGTCAACCAGGAATTTGTATAGAGCCCAAACTTTCATATATAAGCAAATAGACATACTGTGGGAATATGCAGTAACTTGTGGCATATAGTTCTCATAAGCACTTCAATAAACTACTAGAGAATGACTTTCACCAAAAAAGATAAATGGTAAAGCAAAACACTGCGCTGAAAGAACTGTCCTCAAGCACTGAATCTTAATTGATAGACAAAGATTAAAACAAACCTGAAGGTTATAATGATAAAACAAACTGTATGGGTAATAAAATCTGGTGATATACAAATAATATAATTCATAAAACTTGGCAAGAGAAGAGAGAGGTAGAAAAAATGTGCTTAATTTCATCATCTTTTATAGCCAGGGGTCAAAACATATTATTTACAGATGATAAATCAAACAATAGCAATGTTAGTAAATTTAAATGTATTTAAATCAAGTACAAAAGTAAAAGAAGAATGTAATCAATGAAAATTAGTGATGAGAACTAAAGATACAAAGAAATGTACTAATTGCATCATTGCTCAAAATAAGCAATAAATACACATACACCAAAGGGCTTCCCTCATAGCTCAGTTAGTAAAGAATCCGCCTGCAATGCAGGAAACCCGGTTCAATTCCTGGGTCGGGAAGATCCCATGAAGAAGGGATAGGCTACCCACTCCAGTATTATTGGGCATCCTTTGTGGCTCAGCTGGTAAAGAATCTGTCTGCAATGCAGGAGACCTGGGTTCGATCCTTGGGTTGGAAAGATCCCCTGGGAAAGGGAAAGGCTACCCACTCCAGTATTCTGGCCTGGAGAATTCCATGGACTATATGGGGTCACAAAGAGTTGAACACGACTGAGCGGCTTTGACTTTCACTTTCACACAAAAGGAAGTAGAGAAAATACATACAGACTGTACTGTAAAAAGGGTTTTTTTTGTATTTTGGCCACACTGTGTAGCATGTGAGATCTTACATGCTGCCCTACCAGGGACTGAACCTTCAGTAAAGTGTGGAGTCTTAACCACTGGACTGCGAGGGAAGTCCCAGTAAAAGATTTTCTAAAATAGAAATTAGTTCATAAAATATGAAGTAATAAATAATACCAAACACAGAAAGCTAACATAGCTTCAGAAATCCAACAGATAACTTCAGTTCATCTCCAAGGTGCCTGAGGAGTGATTTCTAAATTTTCCTCTAAGATTTGCATCATTGCAAGACAAAGCCCTGGTTGACATTAAGGTTCAGTTCAGTTCAGTCGCTCAGTCATGTCCAACTCTTTGCGACCCCATGAATCGCAGCACGCCAGGCCTCCCTGAGTTCACTCAGACCCACGTCCATCGAGTCAGTGATGCCATCCAGCCATCTCATCCTCTGTGGTCCCCTTCTCCTCCTGCCCCCAATCCCTCCCAGCATCAGAGTCTTTTCCAATGAGTCAACTCTTCGCATGAGGTGGCCAAAGTACTGGAGTTTCAGCTTTAGCATCATTCCTTCCAAAGAAATCCCAGGGCTGATCTCCTTCAGAATGGACTGGTTGGATCTCCTTGCAGTCCAAGGGACTCTCAAGAGTCTTCTCCAACACCACAGTTCAAAAGCATCAATTCTTTGGCACTCGGCCTTCTTCACAGTCCAACTGTCACATCCATACATGACCACAGGAAAAAGCATAGCCTTGACTAGACGGACCTTAATTGGCAAAGTAATGTCTCTGCTTTTGAATATGCTATCTAGGTTGGTCATAACTTTCCTTCCAAGGAGTAAGCGTCTTTTAATTTCATGGCTGCAGTCTCCATCTGCAGTGATTTTGGAGCCCCAAAAAATAAAGTCTGACACTGTTTCTACTGTTTCCCCATCTATTTCCCATGAAGTGATGGGACCGGATGCCATGATCTTCGTTTTCTGAATGTTGAGCTTTAAGCCAACTTTTTCACTCTCCACTTTCACCTTCATCAAGAGGCTTTTGAGTTCCTCTTCACTTTCTGCCATAAGGTATCTATGGGTAAAACTGCATTTGTCCTTCCAGTCTCCTTCCTAGTGGAATCTGGGAGTGATTGTTTGAACTTCTCTGCCCAAATGAGCAAAGGAAAAGAAATTTATTTCCTGAAACACATTGTGATAGCACTGGGCTAGATAGCAAAAACAAGGAGTACCAGGCTCTGCAGTTAACCTTGCCATCTGTGAGATGAAGAGCAACCAAAAGCTTCTGAAAATAAGAATTAAATGAGGAAAATGAATAGATTCAGAGGACTAATTTTGAATGATATTGGGGGGTGTGGGGACAAGAAAGATTAAAAATAAGATAACAATATTAAATTAACTGTACTTCATTTTTTAAAAAGGATGTTATGGAATTCTAGAATGTTGAAGCTGGAACAGTCTTTGGAAAGAAGAAGTGAAGTGCTTTATATAAGCTGACAGGATGATTAAGAAACAGAATAAGTACTGGAATCCATACCTCTTCTTCCTATACTTCCATGCTTTCTCTAGCAGACCAGGAGAATCTACTGAAAGAAATATGTTGTACCTTACAATTGGCTACTGGTTGAAGGGGGGACATCAAAGATGAGGGTATGGTACCTGAAAACTAGAAGAATAACATTATTATTGTTGGGGAAAATATCTTATATTCTAGAAAAATAAGAAATTTTATGTAATTCTTTATGAACTTTCTTTTTCTTTCTAGGCAATGCAGATCGTGACCAAGCCATATGTATGTATTGTTGTCCTTTATTTCTTGAACGATTCAACTACTTCATGTGAAATCCAGCTTTCAATTACTTCTTTATTTACAGATTACCGATATTGGTATCCAAGATGGGAAGTACCCCGGCCAATTGTGTGTAATCCACTGTGCTTATTGATTTTATTTCTAAGAATGATGTGTTTTTCACTGAGTGCCACAATTGTCTTGATAATACAGTCTTATTTTCCAAATATATTAGTGGAAGAAGAGATGGTTTTTACCCCTGTGGAAACTGGGCCAGCAAAAGAGAAGGGAAAGAAAGAGAAGCAGGTGGAGGAGGAAGAAGAGAAAGAAGAGGAGGAGGAGGAGGAGGAAGAGGAGGGAGAAGAGGAGAAAGAGGAGGAGGGGGGAGAAGAGGAAGAGGAGGAGGAGGGAGAGGAGGAGGAGGAGGGAGAGGAGGGGGAGGAGGAGGAGGGAGAGGAGGGGGAGGAGGAGGGGGGAGAGGAGGAGGCAGAAGAGGAAGAGGAGGAGGAGGAAAAAGAGGAGGGATAAGACTTACCACTGTCATAGGATAAAATTGTAATATAAAAAAAGACAAAAATTAAAAAATGAAATAAAAAACACTGGGAAAAAAACCCACTGAGCTTTAACAAAAAATAATATGCACAAATCACTACTGTAATACCTTTTATCCCCTTCTCTTTCCCATATTTATTGAAAAAATTTAAATTTGAAAAACAAACAAAAAAACATGTATTTTGTAATAAGCACTATAAACCAAGTTCTTGCACATGAAGAACAAATAAAGACATGATGACAGAAAATACTAAAAAAGATTTGACCAGTCTAATTAATCTTAAGCTTTCACTGTATTATTCTGATAAAAGATGAAATTTCTACTTTCTAAATATGTTTCTATCTCTGTATTTTAAATATTTTTAAATGGGTTAAAAAATTTCTCAAGTATTAAATAAGATTATACATGTAATGTGCTTAGGACCATTCCAAGTTCAGGACAACCATTTGATAACTTTTGATTGTGTTGTTTTTATCACTCCTATCATAATTGTTACTCGTGGTGGTGATGGTGGCGATACTTTCTATGTGTTATCAAGACTTCTAATATCATTATTTATCTTTGTAGTACATGTGTTTAGAATGGTGTAAGTGGTATTTGTACATGCTATTAGCAGACAAATTTTTTATTTCTACTTCATGCTCAGTATTTCAAAAGCTTAACTGTAATTCTTTACTAGACTATATAATTTGTTGACACCAAGGGCTAATAAATGTCAAAAGTTTAATTAGTTGTATCAAAGCAATCTGCCTGCTTCCAAATTTGTGTTAAAAATAAAATAAAATTTTTATAATAGTTATCTACTTATTATATATAGTAAAAGTTCATAAGTTAGTAATATAAATTAATTACTTACCACTTGTAGTACTAATAAATGAACTGAGTAAAAATACCAAACATAAGCAAAATACATCAAATGGTGTAAACTTTTTATTTATTAACTGTATTATATTAAAAGTGAAAGTGAAAGTCGCTCAGTTGTTTCCGACTCTTTGTGACCCCACAGACTATACAGTCCATGTAATTCTCCAGGCCAGGATACTGGAGTGGGTACCCTTTCCCTTCTCCATGGGATTTTCCCAACCCAGGAATCAAACCCAGATATCCCACATTGCAGGAGGATTCTTTACCAGCTGAGTCACAAGGGAAGCCCATTATATTAAAAACCTGTTCTTAAATGGGACTTGAGAATTATACAAAAAAGCAATGAATTTGCTTGTTGTATTTGATAGTTTGTATTTAATAGTTTCTGCTTTTTTGCTTATTCGTTTCATTTGCTTTTTTTTGTTATATAAGAATTCAGCATTATATACATAATTTATATATATTATAATATATACTAGTTAATATACAATTATGTATATATATGTTTATATATAGTTTTATATATATATATATGTATATATAATTTCCATTAAGTCAGCATCTTTTCTACCCAGCCTCCTGAGAAAAAGCCTAAGGTAGGAAAAAGAACTGGTTCTCCACAGTGATTTTCAGTTCAGTTCAGTTTAGTCACTCAGTCGGGTCCAACTATTTGAAACCCCATGGACTACAGCACACCAGCTGCGCTGTTCTACACCAAATCCCAGAGCTTACTTAAACTCATGTCCATCAAGTCAATGATGCCATCCAACTATCTCATTCTCTGTCATTCCCTTCTCCTCCCACCTTCAATCTTTCCCAGCAACAGGATCTTTTCCAATGAGTCAGTTCTTCCCATCAGCTGGCCAAAATATTGGAGCTTCAGCATTAGTCCTTCCAATGAATATTCAGGAATGGCTTCCTTTGGGATTGACTGATTGGATCTCCTTGCAGTCCAAGGAACTCTCAATAGTCTCCAACACCTCAGTTCAAAAGCATCGATTCTTTCGCGCCCAGCTTTCTTCATAGTCCAACTCTGATATCCATACATGACTACTGGAAAAACCATAGCTTTGACTAGATGGACCTTTGTTGGCAAAATAATGTCTCTGCTTTTTAATATGCTGTCTAGGTTGGTCATAGCTTTTCTTCCAAGGAGCAAGCATGGTTTAGTTTCATGGCTATAGTCACCATCTGCAGTGATTTTGGAGCCCAAAAAATAAAGACTGTCACTGTTTCCATTGTTTCCCCATCTATTTGCCATGAAGCGATGGGACCAGATGCCATGATCTTAGCTTTTTGAATGTTGAGTTTAAGCCAACTTTTTCAGTCTCCTCTTTCACTTTCATCAAGAGGCTCTTTAGTTCCTCTTTGCTTTTCTGCTATAAGGGTGGTGTCATCTGCATATCTGAGGTTATTGATATTTCTCCCAGCAGTCTTAATTCCAGCTGATGCTTCATCCAGCCCGGCATTTCAGATGATGTCCTCTGTATATAAGTTAAATAAGCAAGATGGCAATATACAACCTTGACGAACTCCTTTCCCAATTTGGAACCAGTCTGTTGTTCCATGTCCAGTTATAACTGTTGCTTCTTGACCTGCGTACAGATTTCTCAGGAGGCAAGTTAGGTGGTCTGGTATTCCTATCTTGAAGAATTTTCCACAGTTTGTTGTGATCCACACAGTCAAAGGCTTTGGCATAGACAATAAAGCAGAAGTAGGCATTTTTAGGGGAACTTTCTTGCTTTTTCGATGATCCAACAGATGTTGGCAATTTGATCTCTAGTTCCTCTGCCTTTTCTAAATCCAGCTTGAACATTTGGAAGTTCACAGTTCACATACTTTCGAAGCGTAGCTTGGACAATTTTGAGCATTACTTTGCTGGTGTATGGGACGAGTGCAATTCTGCAGTAATTTGAACATTCTTTGGCATTGCAATTTTTTAGGATTGGAATGAAAACTAATCTTTTCTAGTCCTGTGGCCACTGTGGAGTTTTCCAAATTTGCTGGTATATTGAGTGCAGCACTTTCACAGCATCATCTTTTAGGATTTGAAATAGCTGGAATTCCATCACCTCCACTAGCTTTGTTCATAGTGATGCTTCCTAAGGCCCACTTGACTTTGCATTCCAGGATGTCTGGCTCTAGATGAGTGATCACACCATCGTGGTTATCTGGGTCATGAAGATCCTTTTTGTATAGTCTTCTGGTATCTTGCCACCTCTTAATTTCTTCTGCTTCTGTTAGGTCGATACCATTTCTGTCCTTTATTGAGCCCATCTTTGCATGAAATTCTCCCTTGGTATCTCTAATTTTCTTGACGAAATCTCTAGTCTTTCCCATTCTGTTGTTTTCCTCTATTTCTTTGCATTGATGGCCGAGGAAGGCTTTCTTCTCTCTCCTTGCTGTTCTTTGGATCTCTGCATTCAAATGGGTATATCTTTGTTTTTCTCCTTTGCCTTTCACTTCTTTTCTCAGCTATTTGTAAAGCCTCCTCAGACAGCCATTTTTCTTTTTTGCATTTCTTTTCCATGGGAATAGTCTTGTTCCCTGTTTCCTGTACAATGTCACGAACCTCTGTCCATAGTTCATCAGGCACTCTGTCTATCAGATCTAGTCCCTTAAATCTATTTCTCATTTCCACTGTATAGTCATAAGGGATTTGATTTAGGTCATACCTGAATGGTCTAGTGGTTTTCCTTACTTTCTTCAATTTATGTCTGAATTTGACAATAAGGAGTTCATGATCTGAGCCACAGTCAGCTCCTGGTCTTGTTTTTGCTGACTTTATAGAGCTTCTCCATCTTTGGCTGCAAAGAATATAATCAATCTGATTTCGGTGTTGACCATCTGGTGATGTCCATGTGTACGGTCCTCTCTTGTATTGTTGGAAGAGGGTGTTTGCTATGACCAGTGCATTCTCTGGGCAAAACTGTTAGCCTTTACCCTGCTTTATTCTATACTCCAAGGCCAAACTTGCCTTTACTCCAGATATCTCTTGACTTCCTACTTTTTCATTCCAGTCCCCTAGGATGAAAAGGACATCTTTTGGGGGGTGTTAGTTCTAGAGGGTCTTGAAGTTCTTCACAGAACCATTCAACTTCAGCTTCTTCAGCATTATTGGTCAGGGCATAGACTAGGATTACTGCGATATTGAATGCTTTGCCTTGGAAATGAACAGAGATCATTCTGTCGTTTTTGAGATGGCATCCAAGTACTGCATTTCAGATTCTTGTTGACTATGAGGGTTACTCCATTTCTTCTAAGGGATTCTTGCCCATGGTAGATATGATGGTCATCTGAATTAAATTCACCCATTCCAGTCCATTTTAGTTTGCTGATTCCTAAAATGTCAATGTTCACTCTCGCCATCTCCTGTTTGATCACTTCCAATTTACCTTGATTCATGGACCTAACATTCCAGAATCCTATGCAATATTGTTCTTTACAGTATCGGACCTTGCTTCTGTCACCAGTCCCATCCACGGCTAGGTGTTGTTTTCACTTTGACTCTGTCTCTTCATTCTGATAGCGTACAGTGAATGGCATCAGATTCATGATCTCCGAAGAAGATTTAGCTTCGCGACCAGGGACCAGGATTGATCACTCAGGAGCTTTTGTGTAGCAGAGTTTTATTAAAGTATGAAAGGGACAGAGAAAGTTTCTGACACAGACATCAGAAGGTGGACAGAGAGTTCCCCCCTCATTAGTCTAAGCTAAGGAGTTATGTACTTTTTAAATTGGTTATTACAATAAATCAAAAATCTCAATATTGTAAAAATTTTACCATACCCACTCCCACAATTTCTTCACTTCACTTCAAGACCAGTTTTTGAGCTTCCCTGGTGGCTCAGCTGGTAAAGAATCCACCTGCAATGTGGGAGACCTGGGTTCGACCCCTGGGTTGGGAAGATCCACTGGGGAAGGGAAAGGCTACCCACTCCAGTATTCTGGCCTAGAGAATTCCGTGGACTGTATAGTCCATGGGGTTGCAAAGAATGGGACATGACTGAGTGACTTTCACTTCACTTCATATCACTCCCACAATTTACATTTTAAGGTAACAAGATTAGAACTTAACAATAGAAAGATCTTACCAGACCACTCCCATAATATACATTCTAAAATATCAGGATTAGCCAGAAGGTTTTCAGGAAGGAGAAAGTGTCCTCAAGCTTAAAGAAAAAGACATTTTATGTGACTAAGACTAAGGAATGTAGAGGGAAAAAAAATGTTTGTCCTTTCCTCCTCCTTGAGAACTCCAGACCCCTATTTCCTCTTCAAGAGCCCCAGACTCCCCTCTCCTCCTTGGGGAGCCTCAGCTTCCTATCAATCTGCCTAGGAATTGACCCTCTCAATTCTTTCTGAGTTATTTCTCCATTCTTCTCCAGTAGCATATTGGGCACCTACCAATCTGGAGAGTTCACCTTTTAGTGTCATGTCTTTTTGCTTTTTTATACTGTTCATGGGGTTCTCAAGGTAAGAATACTGAAGTGGTTTGCCATTCCCTTCTCCAGGGGACCACATAGATTTTATTGATTATTATTCTTTTATTTATGGGCCATTTCGTAGTTTCCAAAGTGCTTTACATAATTATTTAATACTCAAAGCCACTCTCTATAGTTGGTGTTGCTTCTACTTTTAAACTAAGGAAACTGCATTTGCGAAGTGGTTCACTGCCGGGAGCAGGAGCTCCGCCGTGGCAAAGGTCATGAGGAAAGAGGCTTGGCATACGCAAGGCGGGATCGAGCCTCAGGAGTCCCCCTGGAAATTCTTGAGCATCTACCCCCAAAACCAGAAAGCCTACTTTCTGCTTTGTGCTCTCACCTACACCTCTGACTTTACGGGGGGGCTGTCCCCCATTACCTCTCTCTGAAAAAAGAGTTAACTTACAGCTCCAGTTAAGAAAGTTCCTGAGTGTGATAGCGTTTCAACCTACAAACTCCTTTGGAAGTCCTCTAGCCTGCCTGAATACGTTTTTCCGGCCACATGTGATTGCTCAGAGCCTCCCAACTGTGAGAGGGATGAGATGTTCTAAACTGTCTAAATACAGATTCCTTTGAGCAGTTAAAAGATTGATTAGAAATTGTATTGGTGAAGGGTTTTTCACTTGTTGGGCCAATGTTTGCTGCTAAGTCTCCATATCCCTTACCTGCTGTGTCCCTGGCAGTGTATTGATTAATATAATTGGTGTAAGTAGTAGCTTTAATGTTTGTAACCTTGGACCCTTGAGTTAATTCTTTTTCTTGTTATAGCCCACCATACCTTTGCCCTATAGGAATGCAACTTTATCTAATGCTTTTGGAGGGTGGCGCCTGACTTTAAAATAATCACCTTTAGAGAAAAATAAGTTTCTTAAAATGTCAACAGGCCTCCGGGCCAGAAGATGATGCAAATCACCTAAACTTTTGCATATGGTAAGTTTGCAGGAAAAAAGCCTGGCTTACCGCATGACTCTACCCCTTCCCCCATTATCCTTTATGCATAACTTAAGGTATAAAAACTACTTTGGAAAATAAAGTGCGGGCCTTGTTCACCGAAACTTGGTCTCCCCGTGTCGTTCTTTCTCTCACCTTCTGACTGAATTATTCAGCCTCTTTTCTCCACTGAATTTCCTCACTGAGCTATCCTTATTTAACCACTCTATATCCTTAATTAACGTTTAATTAAGCAGTTGTTTCCTGATCCTCACCGACGCCGTCCCCGCTTCGAATTCCCTGGATCCACCGGGGCTGGACCCAGGCAGTTCACTCTAGGACTGAGAACAAATTGATTTCTGAACATTCTGATGCATTTGTAAGTAAACATTCTTCAGGATACCATGTTCTATTCCCACTGTGACAAACCTGATATGTATCTGTGTATGTAACGTCCACTCTTCTACATCTACTCTTCAACATATTCTCTGGTGATTTCATGGAGTATGATTGCTGTAGGCCAGGGGTTCTTAACTGGGGGCAATTTTGCCACCTCGCCACCCATGACATTTGACAATGTCTAGAAACATTTTTGATGGTTATGTCACATGAGTGTACATTCCTCGGTTCTTTGTCTCGTCACAACAAAGATTTGGAGCGACAGACATTAAAGCCCTCGGCGCATCACAGCTCTTACGTCTTGGACAAACCGTGCTACAGCTCTTAAGCAAATCAGTGTTACAGCTCTATTTTATTTAGAAGATAGCAGGAGAATCCAAGACTCGAAGAGAAGAGAGTGGAGGAGTGCGTGGGGAGGGAGAGGGAGGGGGAGGAGGGGGGGCGGGGAGAGAGAGAGAGAGCGCGCATGCGTGCGCGCAGGCACGCGGGAGATAGAGTCTGTGAGAAAGCGCTTTGGCTCCTCCTTTTATATGTTTTTTCCTCCACCTGGGCCTGCCCTATGCAAATTGGGCTTAGCCAGGAGTGCTGTTTGTTCTGCCTGAAGTTTTCACTCTGGTCCTCAGACCTTCCTTTGGCCTTCCTTGTCTTTTAGCCACTGCCATTTTGGACTCCTTTTCCCTATTCTACCTACCTAACAGTTACAACCAGGAAGGTGCTGCTGGTATCTATGGTTAGAGGCCAGAAATGCTGCTCAGCATCCTAAAGTGCACAGGCAGCCCTCGCAGCAAAGAATCATCTGGTCCAAAATGTTAACAGTGTCATTTTGTTATTGTGATTCTGGCTCCCGAGTTTGAGTGATGGTCCACTGACCACGGCTGCATCCAGTCATGGTCTTTGGTTTGGGGGGTTCAGGCAGACATTTGAGGCAGGTCCTCATTGCTGGCTAAAATTTTAGTGTATGAGGCTCTGAGGCTATATAGCATACCACATGGAAAGAAAGATGAAATCCAAACGGAGAGAAACAGGAAAAGACTGTTGGCTCTGGTGTCTAGTTTCATCCCACTGTTTCACATGAACCGTTTGTTTTGTTTTTTCAGAATATATCCCAATTCCATTCAGTAGATTTTTCTCTTTTATTAGGTTATTTCAAATTCAATTTCTCTAACCGTGTCAACTGAAGGACATTCTTACTACAAAGTTATTTTAATTAAGGTTTTCTTTATTTGAAATAGCATGAACAAAAACTCAATCCATAGATGTTCTTCATATCATCATGTGGTCAAAGGAATAGTTTCATCTTAAGTAGCATTTCCCGTATCTTTTTTTTTTTTTTGGCCCTCCTAGAAGTACACAGCCTATGTACTTAGAATGCTTGTTTTTATTTTTAATATGCAAGCCACAGGTGAACTCCTTCAGCTGTGGGATTATTATATTATTATATATTATATATATTATAATATTATATATTATAGCTCAAGGGATTATTAGTCTGAATCCCAGAGATGTGTGTGGAAATTACCCTTGTTCTGTTTCCATGGCACAGAGTTCAGGAATGTACTTTAACCAGATATTCTAGCACGGATAGGCTGGGGTGATGGATGAGCATTTGATTCCTTATTAAAGCACTGTGTATTCCATTCAGCACTATAAAACTAAAAATACAGAAATGCTCCTGACCCTGGTAAGGTCATCTCCAGCAAGTGTCTATACAGCATTACCTCCAGGTATACCCCAGTAGATGACTAGGCCAGAAGAAAACAGATAGACTTCTAGTCCTTCCGTCATTTATATTTAACCTCTGCAATCATACGTCTGCTGGTGAGGCTTAGCACTAGGAAGTTTTCACTCTTTGGTCCTGGAGAATGTTGCTGCTCTCTGCCATATATCCTAAAATTCTTTTGTGTCATTTACGTGAGTAAAAACTGATGTTCTCAAGTGTTTGCGCCTTGTTTATCTGTCAGTCCATTACATTGTTATTACAGCAGTTGTGCAGAGTGGCAGCCAGTGGAAATGACACAAAGACTTCATGTCCATATGGATTTTTTCTGTAGGGAAAGCTCTCAGATAATAAAGGGGACAGAGACGATATTGTGATACCAAGTTGGTTTTCTATTTGCCCTTGATTTGACTAAGGGCTTGAAACAGAGTGTGAAAAACTCAGTACACTTAGTCAATAAATATTGACAAAATGTTAGTGATCCAGTGCTATCTTGAGTCCTCCACTTAAATGGCAGTAGGAGGATACGTGACCTTGAAGATAAGTGATATCGGTGATTTTACTATTGGCTGTTGAAAACATAATTCCATGCAGTAAACTTGCTCTCATAAAATTGAATTCAGTAGTGCATCTATATTAATACTTACATTACCTAGACCTATTAAATATTTGGGTTTCCCTGATGTCTCAGGGGTAAAGAATCTGCCTGTAATGCAGGAGATATGGGTTCGATCCCTGGGTCGGGAAGCTCCCCTGGAGAAAAACTCCAATATTCTTGCCTGAGAAATCCCATGGAGCCTGGAAATCCCTGAGCCAGAGGTCCATAAGGTTGCAAAAGAGTCAGACACAACTTAGCAACTAAACAACAACAATTGAAATGTATGCCAAGTTCCTAAATACAATGGTGAGGATCTGAAAGTGGCTTACATTATGTAAATAACTACATTTATATAGTATAGTCTTGGCATAACAGGGTGCTATGATGATTGTTTTAGAAGCCATGACTCAGATTAAAAACAAAGCTGATTTTTTTATGAAAGCAGAGATGTAATGAAGAAAAAACAGTAAAATGGGAGCCTATGAAGAGGTTCTGTTTCTGAATCTTGGTCAAGAGTGAGAGTTGCTGAAGCTTTGTGAACATGGACGATCTAAACTTACATTTTCAGAAAATGGCTGGGAATTCTGTTATTGCAATTCAAGGGAGAAAAAATCCTGACTCACTTTGGATCAGCAGTGATATGGCAGACCATTAGTGGACCTTGTGAAATGCAGTATACTCCAAGAGAATGATTCTCAGGCCCATCCTGTTTTCCCACTGGAGAGACTAGTCTTACTGCCTGATCATGCCCTTCTTGGGAAAGGAGTCTCAGTGTACTGTGTGTTCTTATCTCATATTAATAACATGTATCTAAATACTTTTTAATGGCTGCAAAAATGTCCACTGTGTGAATGCTCTTTTTATTACCTGTCTCCTTTTATTGGATGTTTGTGTTCTTTCTGAGACATTCACAGATAACAGTGGCTATTGGTGTTCCTGCTCAAAAGAGTTTCCCTACTACTTGTTCAGTTCTAATTTGATGGGAACATGGGAGAAAGTTCTTCCTTTTTGTTCCATCTCCACATACGTCCCATTAAGACGGGCTAACAAAGTCTAGTACTGTTCAAGTGTAAGATTTCTCCAAGTGACCAGTTGATAGTAGAAGAGAGCAGGTCCTAAGTCCCTTCTGCTTTGCTCACTGGTCTCCTCTGGACATTTCTCCAACTCCATTTCATTTTGATTCGAAATTTATGCACTTGAAAATGCTGAATTTAAAAAGTTATACAGATTTCTTTACTGTATACTATAGGAATTCTCTGAGACTTTAATAGACTAAATGTGAATTAGGGATCTTTGAATCATGTGTAGAATATGAAGAGTTTTTCCACCCTTCTTACCATCAAGTACTTTCTCACATATTTTCTTCTCTGTTTTCAAGAAAATATAGTTTGGTAAAAAATGCTGCCATATATTAAATTCTTATAAACATTTGCAATTTTTTGGACTCTATTTTATTTCTGATCTGTCTGGTTAGGTTATTGGTAAGAAATGGATTATACTGAGATGATGGTTAACTTTATGTGTCAACTTGACTGGGCTAAGAGATGCCCACATAGCAGGTGAAACATTATTTCTGGGTGTTTCTGTGAGGGTTGGAGGAAGAAATGGCAACCCACTCCAGGATTCTCACCTGGAAAATTCCATGGACAGAGGAGCCTGGCTGACTATAGTCCATGGGGTTGCAAAGAGCCGGACACGACTGAGCAACTTCACTTAAGATGATGTTAACCAAGAGGCCTAGGGGTACCACAGCCATCTCACCTCCTCCCTTCCTCAATGCACACTCCCTCGCTGCGTGAGAATTATGGAGGACAAAGAAACTCTTTAGCAAAGACTTTGTCCCCAAGTTCCCATTAAGGAAGCGGAGTGAGCATGATTAAGCCATATCCAGCTATGACCTGTGCACTTTCTCACCTCAATACGTATCCCTGGATCTCAGGATTTGCCACTAGATAAACTGAAATCCACATCAGCTAGTTACCAGAGGAAACAGAAGCAAACAAACAGCATATGTATATCCCAGGCCTATCGTATATGAGTAAAGATGGAAGTGCTACAAACTCCAGAAGGAGATGTCCCAAGCATGGAAGAAAAACAGAAAAGAAATCACACCCATGGGTATTAGGACTTTTTTTTTTTTCCTTTGAATGCTCTGTTCCAAATAACAGTGCAATGACATATGATTAATGAAGTTTAATATTTCTGCTCAGGGTAGAATAAGAGGACTAGAATGAATATGAGGAGTTTGAGGTCAATTTATTCATTCTGAAACTGGTAAGATTCTTCTTATTCTTACTATAGTAATCTAGTACATTTTCTCAGCTCTGTCAGAGGACTCTTTCCTTGTCCTTTCTTTTTTCAAAATATTTTTTTGCTATTTCCAATCTTCTGAATTGGGATTATATTGTCAAGTTACAAACAAACCTCACTGGTATCTTTCATTGGGATTATCATTATGATGATTGTTGTTCAGTTGATTAGTCATGTCCATGACTGTATTCAATTTATATTAAATTGAATTATATTAAATTAGGGAAAATTGACACCTCTCAATGCAGTTTTCCAACTATTTTTGCTCTCGCTCTCAATTTCTTTTCCACTATGTTTTCTGTTTCTTCCTTGAGGCCTTCTTCCCCACATTTTTTGCATTTTCCTCAATATGCCTGCTGTCTTGATATTATACATTCCTGTATTATAACTAGATAATATAAGCATATGTATACATCTGACCACAGCTTAATAGTCTTATAATTTATGCATAATTAGCACTTCAATAAAAGTTAATGGTCTCAATTAATAGTTTATTTAATGTCAAAGGGACTTTTGAGTAAAAGTTATTCTGTACCTATTTTAATGCTAAATTTATTATTTATACTCTAATAAACAAAATTATGAACATCAGTTTTATTAAACACATATTAAATATTTACCTCTCCTTAAAAAATACGTTATAATTGCAGCCTTAGGTGTTCTGTTGAACTATTTATATAACATAAAAGCAAGAAAAAACAGTATTTTTGTAAATATAATAACTTAAAAACTATGTCCTATTGTAAAAATGTCAGTACTTTGAGTTTAATTATTTCTTTACTATTTGTACTTCTGATGGCTTTACAGGGGTATAATAATGTTTATGTTGCCACCCTACCAGCGTGATACCCAAGGAAACTTTCCTCTAAGCAGGTTCTATTTTATTATTGTCCTCTCAAGTTCCGGAACTCAAGAATTAACATCCCTCAAATCTAAGCTGGAGACTGCATTAGCTTCCCAGGGCTGCTGTCACAAAACACCACAAACTGGGTGGCTGAAAACGAGAGAACTTTATTCTCTCACGTTTTTGGAGACTAAAAGTTCCAAGTCGACGTATAGGTTGGGCCGTCCTCCCATTGAAGCCTCAAGGAGATTAAGCGTCCTTTCCTCTTCCAGCGTCTAGCAGCCCAGGTCATTCCCTGCCTGTGGCAGCATGACTCCCGTCTCTGCCTCCGTCTTCATGTGGCCTCGTCTCTCTTTGCCTCTGTGTCTTCACATGGCATCCCCCTTGCTGTATTTCTTCCCCATTTCTAATAAGGACACTAGTCATATTGAATTAGGGTTCATCCGAACAAGCTCATCCTAACTTGATGATCTGCAAGCGCCCCATTTCCAGATGTCATTCTGAGGCTTATGGGCTTAGGGCTCCCACATAGCTTCTGAAGGGGCTCAATGCAATCCGTAATAAGCCCCTTAACCGGGGCTACTGAAATCTCTCTGAATAACTTCTGTTAAAGTTGCTTTTATCTTTCAGCCTCCTACACAAAGCAGAAACTAACTAGCTTCATCGTATCCCCAGTCTGATAAAGGCACCATTCCTTCCTGCCGTCTTTTTCTTCATGCCTGGAATGTGAATGTGAACCTACTGTTGGAGCGGCTGTCTTGTGACCATGAGATAAGAAGCATGAGTAGAAAGGCCACATGCTAAAGATGATTGAGCAGCAAAATAGGAAGAGCTGGAATTGTGTTGCTACTGCACCAGCTTTGGACTCCCCACCTTTGGACTTATTATTATGTTAGAAAAAGTATAGCCCATTGTAGTTAAGTCACTGGAGATGAGCTTTTGTGCAACCGTCCCTCTTTTCAAAAACAACCTCAAAACAAAACAGCTGTGTTAGTGGACTGCTTCCCCTGGGCTAACTGCTTATGCAAGCTTAATGAAGTAAATCATGTTTATCAGTGATTTAGTATTGGGACACCTCTGCAGCTCAACACAAGTAGCTGGCATCTTAATTTAAATAACAAATAGTATATGTTTTAGTTCTGGTTTTTGTTTTCTTTCTATTTCAAATCAAAGTGTGACCTCGTCTATTTCCTCACCTATTCTTGAAGTTGACAGTGACAATCTTGCGGTGGCAGTATCCTCCTCACAGGAGAACTCTTCAATAGCAACTCACTTATTCACTTGTCTGACTTCATCTTTGCTGGCTCTGATTCTAGATGTCAAATGGCCTCAGACACTGCCCACTGACAAGTTCCCTGTTTTGGTTTCTGATTTGACAGCTTAAATTTCTCCATTCTTTCTCTATGCCTGGTTCAGCTTTCCAAACCAGATGTTGGCTGAAGCTTTTAACCCAGTGGCATCCTGGCTGAGCTTACCTGCAATAAGAGAGGCTGATCAAAACAAAAGAGAGAGAAAATGAAAATCACCAATATCAGGAATAAACAAGGGACACTGCGAGAGATTTCGGGAAACTAAAAGAATGATAAACTGACGCGAGTAACTTTTTGTCACTAGATTCAACAATTTAGATGAAATAATCAAATTCTTGAATAAATCCACTTCCAAAACCAACAAAAAAATGAAGAAAAAAAATTGAAATGGACTCCTATCAAAAATTATGAGAGGTCTGGGACTGTATCCTGCCATCAAGTTAACAACTTAGTCAAGGATACTTAGAGAAAATGTAATACTTGTGGGTCGGAGACAAAAGAAAACACTTTACTCACAACAATGAAAATAAAGCATTTAAAAACAATTTTGTTTCTTAAATTTTATTTATATGAAAGATCTACATATGCATACTGTGGCCATTGATGAGTTTTCCAAATTTTCTGGCATATTGAGTGCAGCACTTTCACAGCATCATCTTTCAGGATTTGAAATAGCTCAACTGGAATTCCATCACCTCCACTAGCTTTGTTTGTAGTGATGCTTCCTAAGGCCCACTTGACCTCACATTCCAGGATGTCTGGCTCTAGGTGAGTGATCACACCATCGTGATTATCTGGGTCATGAAGATCTTTTTTGTACAGTTCTTCTGTGTATTCTTGCCACCTCTTCTTAATATCTTCTGCTTCTGTTAGGTCCATCCACCTTCTGTCCCTTATCGAGCCCATCTTTGCATGAAATGTTCCTCTCATTTTCTTGAAGAGATCTCTAGTCTTTCCCATTCTGTTGTTTTCCTCTATTTCTTTGCATTGATCACTGAGGAAGGCTTTCTTATCTCTCCTTGCTATTCTTTGGAACTCTGCATTCAGATGCTTATATCTTTCCTTTTCTCCTTTGCTTTTTGCTTCTCTTCTTTTCACAGCTATTTGTAAGGCCTCCTCAGACAGCCATTTTGCTTTTATGCATTTCTTTTCCATGGGGATGGTCTTGATCCCTGTCTCCTGTACAACGTTATGAACCTCCATCCATAGTTCATCAGGCACTCTGTCTATCAGATCTAGTCCCTTAAATCTATTTCTCACTTCCACTGTATAATCATAAGGGATTTGATTTAGGTCATACCTGAAAACATCTATTTCTGCTTTATTGACTATGCCAAAGCCTTTGACTGTGTGGGTCACAATAAACTGTGGAAAATTCTTCAAGAGATGGGCATACCAGACCACCTGACCTGCCTCTTGAGAAACCTATATGCAGGTCAGGAAGCAACAGTTAGAACAGGACATGGAACAACAGGCTGGTTCCAAATAGGAAAAGGAGTACGTCAAGGCTGTATATTGTCACCCTGTTTATTTAACTTATACGCAGAGTACATCATGAGAAACGCTGGGCTGGAAGAAGCACAAGCTGGAATCAAGATTGCCGGGAGAAATATCAATAACCTCAGATATGCAGATGACACCACCCTTATGGCAGAAAGTGAAGAGGAACTAAAAAGCTTCTTGATGAAAGTGAAAGAGGAGAGTGAAAAAGTTGGTTTAAAGCTCAACATTCAGAAAACGAAGATCATGGCATCTAGTCCCATCACTTCATGGGAAATAGATGGGGAAACAGTGCAAACAGTGTCAGATTTTATGTTTCTGGGCTCCAAAATCACTGCAGATGGTGACTGCATCCATGAAATTAAAAGACACTTACTCCTTGGAAGGAAAGTTATGACCAACCTAGATAGCATATTCAAAAGCAGAGACATTACTTTGCCAACAAAGGTCCATCTAGTCAAGGCTATGGTTTTTCCAGTGATCATATATGGATGTGAGAGTTGAACTGTGAAGAAAGCTGAGCACCGAAGAATTGATGCTTTTGAACTGTGGTGTTGGAGAAGACTCCTGAGAGTCCCTTGGACTGCAAGGAGATCCAACCAGTCCATTCTAAAGGAGATCAGATCTGGGTGTTCTTTGGAGGGAATGATGCTAAAGCTGAAACTCCAGTACTTTGGCCACCTCATGCGAAGAGTTGACTCACTGGAAAAGTCTCTGATGCTGGGAGGGATTGGGGGTAGGAGGAGAAGGGGATGACAGAGGATGAGATGGCTGGATGGCATCACCAACTCGATGGACGTGAGTCTGAGTGAATGCCGGGAGTTGGTGATGGACAGGGAGGCCTGGCATGCTGCAGTTCATGGGGTTGCAAAGAGTCGGACACTACTGAGCAACTGAACTGAACTGAATGGTCTAGTGGTTTTCCCTACTTTCTTTAATTTAAGTCTGAATTTGGCATAAGGAGTTCATGATCTGAGTCACAGTCAGCTCCTGGTCTTGTTTTTGCTGACTGTATAGAGCTTCTCCATCTTTGACTGCAAAGAATATAATCAATCTGATTTTGGTGTTGACCATCTGGTGATGCCCATGTGTAGAGTCTTCTCTTGTGTTGTTGGTAGAGGGTGCTTGCTATGACCAGTGCATTCTCTTGGCAAAACTCTATTAGCCTTTTCCCTGCTTCATTCCGTACTCCAAGGCCAAATTTGTCTGTTAGTCCAGGTGTTTCTTGACTTCCTAATTTTGCATTCCAGCCTAGAGGAGCTACTTCATGTTCAAGGTCAGGTGGGGAGGCCGTGAAGAGATACCCCTCGTCCAAGGTAAGGAGCAGTGGCTGTGGTTTGCTGGAGCAACCATGAAGAGATACCCCACGTCCAAGGTAAGAGAAACCCAAGTAAGATGGTAGGTGTTGCGAGAGGGCATCAGAGGGCAGACACACTGAAACCATAATCACAGAAAACTGGCCAATCTGATCACACGGACCACAGCCTTGTCTAACTCAATGAAACTACGCCCTGCCATGTGGGGCCACCCAAGACGGGCAGGTCATGGTGGAGCGGTCTGACAGAATGTGGTCCACTGGAGAAGGCAATGGCAAACCACTTCAGTATTCTTGCCTTGAGAACTCCATGAACAGTATGAAAAGGCAAAATGATAGGATACTGAAAGGGGAACTCCCTGGGTCAGTAGGTGCCCAATATGCTACTGGAGATCAGTGGAGTAATAACTCCAAAAAGAATGAAGGGATGGAGCCAAAGCAAAAATAATACCCAGTTGTGGATGTAACTGGTGATAGAAGGAAGGTCTGATGCTGTAAAGAGCAATATTGCATAGGAACCTGGAATGTCAGGTCCATGATTCAAGGCAAATTGGCAGAGGTCAGACAGGAGATGGCAAGAGTGAACATCGACGTTCTAGGAATCAGCAAACTCAGATGACCATTATATCTACTACTGCGGGCAGGAATCCCTTAGAAGAAACGGAGTAGCCATCGTGGTCAACAAAAGAGTCTGAAATGCAGTACTTGGACGCAATCTCAAAAACGACAGAATGATCTCTGTTCGTTTCCAAGGCAAACCATTCAATATCGCAGTAATCCAAGCCTATGCCCCAACCAGTAACACTGAAGAAGCTGAAGCTGAACGGTTCTATGAAAACCTACAAGACCTTTTAGAACTAACACCCAAAAAAAAGATGCATACTTTAAGAAATCAAATAATCCTATAATGCCTATAAGAAAAACATAACATAGTTACCCAGAACCACAACTAACAAAACATGTTTTAGAAGATGCTTTAGCAGTGAAACTCCCCCCGCCCCGCCCCCCCCACTAAAAAAAAGCCAGGAAAAAAAATTCAAAGGAAGCAGCTAAATTGCTTTTGAAATCACCATTTCCTTAGGGTACAGCAAGTTCAAGATAATTTCCTTCTCAGAAGTGAGAAATTAACTAGGCTGAAATGTGTAGCTATGTGAATAGTGCAAACTTTGGATAAGTCTCAATGCTATAAGATTACATTGGCTCCATTATCCCTTTGACCATTTATACCTTGTATTCCTACATGAAAACATCACGTCATATTTAGATGCCTAACAAATTTAACTCATGAATAACTAAATCTAGCAGCATTACTCAGCATAATGTAAGCACTACACAGGCACTCATCTATTAATATTTATTCATTTCTGGATGTCTATTGATTTAGAAAGTACATTTATATCCTGTTAGAATTTGTAGTGATTTTTAAAACGTAGCCATGTCAATTATTTTAGGATAACTGTACTGTATCAGAAAAGGACTGTTTAAGGAAAACATGTTAAATGAGGACCAAGAATTCAAAATAAAATGTGGGAGATTATTTAAATGGAATTTTCTTTTGAAGAATGAAAGTGTAAGGATTAGGTGTTAGCGATAAGGAAATAGGAATGCTCAAATTGGAAGTAACATATATAAGTTTATTAACAAATTTGTGTCTGTTATGCCTGCTGTAGGCCTATGTCACCTGGTAACTGTAGTGACTTGAATATGAACACTTGAATAATAAGGATGCTATATTTTAACTGTTATGCAAGAATCTGTTAGGACAGAGTCTATAGACCCTTCTGACTTGAAGTGAACTAGCATTGTCACCAAGTTCTAATTTTAATCTCATGTTGATAAAAAAATAGAATTTATTATATATTTGGAGAATTATAAAAAATAAAATATTCTGGTAATTACAGTTTTATACACAGAGTTCCTAGGTAATAATATTCCTTAACTCTATCAGTGCATAATTCTGTGTTAGTATATTCATACTGAACATCATTACTTAATGATGTTACTTACTTAATGAGGTTATTTACTTAAAACATCACTGTCTAAAGAAGTAAAAAGCAACCACACATGTTATTTTGAATTTTCTTGTAGCTACATTAAAAAAAAAAGTAAAAAGAAACAGGTGAGATTAATTTTAATAATAAACCTTATTTAATCAACGTATTCAAAATATTGTCATTTCAACACATAATCAGTATTAAAAGTATAAAGGAAATGTTTTTCATCCTTCGTTTCATACCAAGTCTTTAAAACTGGATGTGTGTTTTACATTTCCAATACTTCTGTTTAGTTAGCCACATTTCAAGTGCTCATTAGCCCCATGTGGCTAGTGGTTCTAACTCTATAAAGCACAGATTGAAAGACTGAGCTCTTACAAGTGCTGTAACTCCAAAGCTCATCTTTTCCAATAGCCAAGTAGGCATCTGTTTACTTAGTATGATTTGAGGTGGAGATTCTGAATTAGAGGTGTATTGACTGAAGGTGAACCCTCCAAATTCACATGCTGAAGCCCTAACCCCCAATTTGATGGCTAGGAGGTAATTACTTTAGGGAAGTAACTCGGGTTAGATGAGGTCATGAAGATGGGGTCCCCAGGATGGGATCAGTGTCTTCTCTCTCTCTTTTTCTCCCACTCCAGCATGTGAGGACACTTTGAGAAGGTGACCCTCTGCAAGCCAGGAAGAGGGCCTCACCAGGAGCTGAATCGGCTGGCACCCAGATGGTGGGACATCTCAGTCTCCAAAACTGTGAGAAATAAAATTCTGCTGATTAAAACACTGGGAAGAGTTGATTAAAAGCAGTGATGAGTTGTTATGGTGTGGACATTCTAATGCACACCAAGGTGTGTGAGTCATCCGTGTAAAGAAGAGAGATAAACCTGAGTTTAATTCACTTCTTTCATTTACTAACTGTGTGAACTTGAGCAACTTACTTAATGCTGGCCCCCAAATGTGGCTAATAATACACAGTTTCCAGGACCATAATGAACTAAACATTAACTGAGAACATGCCAGGTCACACTATGCCGTACTGCAGAAAGTATAAGGTGAAGGGTCGTGGATCTCTGTCTTGTCAATGGACCATAGTGAACTGACAGAAGATAGATGCCTCTTGGACTAAGAGGAGCATAGTCCAGCATGCAGTTATTAGGCTTCCTCAGTCTTGGGTGGTACAAAAGCTAAAGGCAGAAAATAAAGACGCAGTGCCATAATAACTGCTCACCAGCTCTCTCAGCCTCTCCACATAGCATCTGATTTTCCCGCACACAATTTGCAGTGTGTACAGAGATCTTTGCTCAACTAGTAAGAAACTAGTAGCATAACCACTGAAGTGTATGAGTCATTCTCTGAGGTCACCCCAGCAGAGAGGCCCTGAAGGAACTTAATGGAATACACAGTAAGAACTTCTCTCTTGCCTTACAAAACCAGAACAGCATTACTCCACAGAGAAACAGAAAAGGAAGTACCTGGCAGCTTTTTATGCTGAAGTTGAGTTAACTCATATTTGGACTATTTATCAAATTAAGAAGCACAAAGAGGACGTGAACCTTCAGTAAATGTTTCTTCTCTGAAACACGTATGCTAAAGAAAGTGTTTAGAAATGTTTGTAGATAGACAATTGCAGCTTTGTTTGTGCTGTAAGTCACTTCAGTCAAGTCGACTCTTTGTGACCTTATGGGTTGTAGACTGCCAGGCTCCTCTGTCCATGGAATTCTCCAGGCAAAAATACTGGAGTGGGTTGTCATGCTCTATTCCAGGGGATCTTCCCAACCCAGGAATCAAACCCATGTCACTTACATCTCCTGCATTAGCAGGCGAGTTCTTTACCACTAGCACCACCACTCTCAGTTATGAGAGTTTAAAAATGTATGTTACTCAGTTCTTATCTTAACATCATCTTTGAATTCATACTTTTAAAAGTAGTCACTCTGTTTAAGTATGAAGAGAATTGATCCCAGTGCTAACTGTTTGTCTTCTGTCTCTCTTGTCATATAATACAATCAAAGGCAAAATTTAGAAATTCCACTGTGGACTTCTTTTTGAGCAAAATATGCATCAAAGTCAGCTAAAGTTGAGATGATAAGCTAAAATCTAGTGTAGAAAGGAAGACAAAACAGGAAGTAGTCAAATATGCATATTGATAAGACACTCTTCCTGACCAGACTCTTAGGCAAACTTCTCTAAACCCTGTTCCTGGTGGGGGGCCTTGACTTTACACACTTCCCTCCATACTTGTCAAATGTGCTTAGCTCAATTTCGGGAAAAATCCTACCAAATCAGTTTACAGAAAATTTCTGCCACTCTTTAGATCTGATTGCTCTTAATAACTCATCAAATATCTCCTCTCCCACCCTTGATACTTGATCACTCTGGCCTGCTACTAGTAATTTTCCAACCTCCAAATCCCTCCCCACCACACCAACTCTGTTCCTTGGCTATAAATTTTGGCTGCCTTGTTCTGAACTGAACCCAGTGCTAAACTGAAGTCTCTTCGTGAATGCAAAATAATGTCCATCAACAGAGGAATGGATAAAGAGATGTGGTACATATAAACAATGGAAAATTACCGAGCCATCAAAAAGAATGAAATAACACCATTTGCAGCAATATGGGTGGAACTAGAGATTGTCATACTGAGTGAAGTCAGAGAGAGAAAGATAAATATCATATTATATTGCTTATATGGGGAACCTGATACAAATGAACTTATTTATAAAACAGAAACAGATTCACAGACTTAGAAAATGGATTTATAGTTACCAGGGTAGAAGGGTGGGAAGAAGGGATAGTTAGGGAGTTTGGGATTGACATGTACACACTGCTATATTTAAAATGAATAACCAACAAGGACCTACTGTCGAGCACAGGAAACTCTTCTCAATGTTAAGTAGCAATCTAAATGGGAAAAGAATTCAAAAAAATGATAGATATATGAATATGTAAAATATGATTCAATCTCCAATAAGAAAGGGTAAATTAAAACAACAGAAAAAAACTAGTTTCTTTTCCCCTATTGCAATAGTTTCTGAATTAAATCTATCTTTACTGCCTTAACTAGTGTCTGGCTCTGGTTGTCTTTGACAATATGCACAAACAGGTACATATAACACATAGCTCTGATGTTCAAGATACAATCTGGTCCTTACACAAATCAATCAATGTGATATGCCATATTAACAAATTTAAAGATAAAAACCATATGATAATCTCAATAGATGCAGAAAAAACCTTTGGCAAAATTCAGCACCTATTTATGATTAAAACTCTTTCAAAAAATGGACATAGAAGTAACCTACCTCAACAAGTAAAGGGCATATATGATCAGCCTACAGCAAATATTATTCTCAATGGTGAAAAACTGAAAGCATTCCCCCTAAGATCAGGAACAAGACAAGGGTGTCCACTTTCACCACTATCATTCTACATAGTTGTGGAAGTCCTAGCTACAGCAATCAGAGAAGAAAAAGAAATAAAAGGAATCCAGGTCGGAAAAGAAGACGTAAAGCTCTCAATGTTTGCAGAAGACATGATACTGTACATAAAAAACCCTAAAGATAGTATCAGAAAATTACTAGCGCTAATGAGTGAATTTAGCAAAGTAGCAGGATACAAAATCAATACACAGAAACCACTTGCATTTTTATATACTAACAATGAAAAATCAGAAAGAGAAATAAGGAATCAATCCCATTCACCATTACAACAAAAGAATTAAATGTCTAGAAATAAACTTACCTAAGGAGACAAAAGAACTGTACACAGAAAATTATAAATTACTGATGAAAGAAATCAAAGATGACATAAACAGATGGAGAGATATTCCTGTTTCTGGTTAGGAAGAATCAATATTGTGAAAATGACTATACCAAGAAATGCAATCTACAGGCTCAATGTTCAGTTCAGTTCAGTTCAGTTCAGTCACTCAGTTGTGTCTGACTCTTTGCAATCCCATGAATCACAGCACGCCAGGCCTCCCTGTCCATCATCAACTCCCGGAGTTCACCCAGACTCACGTCCATCGAGTCACTGATGCCATCCAGCCATCTCATCCTCTGTCGGCCCCTTCTCCTCCTGCCCTCAATCCCTCCCAGCATCAGAGTCTTTTCCAATGAGTCAACTCTTCCCATGAGGTGACCAAAGTACTGGAGTTTCAGCTTTAGCATCATTCCTTCCAAAGAAATCCCAGGGCTGATCTCCTTCAGAATGGACTGGTTGGATCTCCTTGCAGTCCAAGGGACTCTCAAGAGTCTTCTCCAACACCACAGTTCAAAAGCATCAATTCTTCGGCACTCGGCCTTCTTCACAGTCCAACTCTCACATCCCTACATGACCACAGGAAAAACCATAGCCTTGACTAGACGGACCTTTGTTGGCAAAGTAATGTCTCTGCTTTTGAATATGCTATCTAGGTTGGTCATAACTTTTCTTCCAAGGAGTAAGCGTCTTTTAATTTCATGGCTGCAGTCACCATCTGCAGTGATTTTGGAGCCCCAAAAAATAAAGTCTGACACAGTTTCCACTGTTTCCCCATCTATTTCCCATGAAGTGATGGGACCGTATGCCATGATCTTTGTTTTCTGAATGTTGAGCTTTAAGCCAACTATTTCACTCTCCATTTTCACTTTCATCAAGAGGCTTTTTAGTTCCTCTTCACTTTCTGCCATAAGGGTGGTGTCATCTGCATATCTGAGGTTATTGATATTTCTCCTGGCAATCTTGATTCCAGCTTGTGCTTCTTCCAGTCCAGCGTTTCTCATGATGTACTCTGCATATAAGTTAAATAAACAGGGTGACAATATACAGCCTTGATGAACTCCTTTTCCTATTTGGAACCAGTCCGTTGTTCCATGTCCAGTTCTAACTGTTGCTTCCTGACCTGCATACAGATTTCTCAAGAGGCAGGTCAAGTGGTCTGGTATTCCCATCTCTTTCAGAATTTTCCACAGTTTATTGTGATCCACACAGTCAAAGGCTTTGGCATAGTCAAGAAAGCAGAAATAGATGTTTTTCTGGAACTCTCTTGCTTTTTCCATGATCCAGTGGATGTTGGCAATTTGATCTCTGGTTCCTCTGCCTTTTGGAAAACCAGCTTGAACATCAGGAAGTTCATGGTTCACATATTGCTGAAGCCTGGCTTGGAGAATTTTGAGCATTACTTTACTAGCGTGTGAGATGAGTGCAATTGTGTGGTAGTTTGAGCATTCTTTGTCATTGCCTTTCTTTGGGATTGGAATGAAAACTGACCTTTTCCAGTCCTGTGGCCACTGCTGAGTTTTCCAAATGTGCTGGCATATTGAGTGCAGCACTTTCACAGCATCATCTTTCAGGATTTGGAATAGCTCAACTGGAATTCCATCACCTCCACTAGCTTTGTTCGTAGTGATGCTTTCTAAGGCCCACTTGACTTCACATTCCAGGATGTCTCGCTCTAGGTCAGTGATCACACCATCGTGATTATCTGGGTCATGAAGATGTTCTTTGTACAGTTCTTCTGTGTATTCTTGCCATCTCTTCTTAATATCTTCTGCTTCTGTTAGGTCCATACCATTTCTGTCCTTTATCGAGCTCATCTTTGCATGAAATACTCCTTTGGTATCTCTGATTTTCTTGAAGAGATCCCTAGTCTTTGCCATTCTGTTGTTTTTCTCTATTTCCTTTATTGATCGCTGAAGAAGGCTTTCTTATCTCTTCTTGCTATTCTTTGGAACTCTGCATTCAGATGCTTATATCTTTCCTTTTCTCCTTTGCTTTTCGCTTCTCTTCTTTTCACAGCTATTTGTAAGGCCTCCCCGTACAGCCATTTTGCTTTTTTGCATTTCTTTTCTATGGGAATGGTCTTGATCCCTGTCTCCTGTACAATGTCATGAACCTCATTCCATAGCTTATCAGGCACTCTATCTATCAGATCTAGTCCCTCAAATCTATTTCTCACTTCCACTGTATAATCATAAGGGATTTGATTTAGGTCATCCCTGAATGGTCTAGTGGTTTTCCCTACTTTCTTCAATTTAAGTCTGAATTTGGCAATAAGGAGTTCATGATCTGAGCCACAGTCAGCTCCTGGTCTTGTTTTTGTTGACTGTATAGAACTTCTCCATCTTTGGCCACAAAGAATATAATCAATCTGATTTCGGTGTTGACCATCTGGTGATGTCCATGTGTAGAGTCTTCTCTTGTGTTGTTGGAAGAGGGTGTTTGTTATGACCAGTGCATTTTCTTGGCAAAACTCTATTAGCCTTTGCCCTGCTTCATTCTGTATTCCAAGGCCAAATTTGCCTGTTACTCCAGGCGTTTCTTGACTTCCTACTTTTGCATTCCAGTCTCCTATAATGAAAAGGACATCTTTTTTGGGTGTTAGTTCTAAAAGGTATTGTAGGTTTTCATAGAACCGTTCAACTTCAGCTTCTTCAGCATTACTGGTTGGGGCATAGACTTGGAGTACTGTGATATTGAATGGTTTGTCTTGGAAACGAAGAGAGATCATTCTGTCGTTTTTGAGATTGCATCCAAGTACTGCATTTCGGACTCTTTTGTTGACCATGATGGCCACTCCATTTCTTCTGAGGGATTCTTGCCCACAGTGGTAGATATAATGGTCATCTGAGTTAAATTCACCCATTCCAGTCCATTTCAGTTCGCTGATTCCTAGAATGTTGACATTCACTCTTGCCATCTCTTGTTCGACCACTTCCAATTTGCCTTGATTCATGGACCTGACATTCCAGGTTCCTATGCAATATTGCTCTTTACAGCATCAGACCTTGCTTCTGTCACCAGTCACAACCACAACTGGGTATTGTTTTTTCTTTGGCTCCATCCCTTCATTCTTTCTGGAGTTATTTCTCCACTGATCTCCAGTAGCATTTTGGGCACCTACTGACCTGGGGAGTTTCTCTTTCAGTATCCTGTCATTTTGCCTTTTCATACTGTTCATGGGGTTCTCAAGGCAAGAATACTGAAGTGGTTTGCCTTTCCCTTCTCCAGTGGACCACATTCTGTCAAATCTCTCCACCATGACCCGCCCATCTTGGGTTCCCCACAGGCATGGCTTAGTTTCATTGAGTTAGACAAGGCTGTGGTCCTAGTGTGATTAGATGGACTAGTTTTCTGTGAGTATGGTTTCAGTGTGTTTGCCCTCTGATGCCCTCTTGCAACACCTACCATCTTACTTGGGTTTCTCTTACCTTGGGCGTGGGGTATCTCTTCACGGCTGCTCTAGCAAAGCGCAGCCATTGCTTCTTACCTTGGACAAGGGGTATCTCCTCACCACTGCCCTTCCTGACCTTCAATGTGGGATAGCTCCTCTAGGCCCTCCTGCGCCCGCGCAGCCATGGCTCTTCTGCCATATGGATGGTGTCATCTGCATATCTGAGGTTATTGATATTTCTCCCAGCAATCTTGATTCCAGCTTGTGCTTCTTCCAGTCCAGCGTTTCTCATGATATACTCTGCATATAAGTTAAATAAGCAGGGTGATAATATACAGCCTTGACATACTCCTTTTCCTATTTGGAACCAGTCTGTTGTTCCATGTCCAGTTCTAACTGTTGCTTCCTGACCTGCATACAGATTTCTCAAGAGGCAGGTCAGGTGTGATCCCTATCAAATTACCAATGACATTTTTCACAGAACTAGACAAAAAAATTCACAATTCATACAGAAGCAAAGAAGACGCCAAATAGAAAAAAGCAGTCTTGAGAAAGAGGAATAGAGCTGGAGGAGTCAAGCTTCCTGACTTCAGACGATACTGCAAAGCTACAGTAATCAAAACAGTATGCTTCTGGCACAAAAACAGAAATATAGACCAATGGAACAAGATAGAAAGCCCAGAAATAAACCCATGCACCTACAGGTACCTTATTTTTGACTGAGGAGTCAAGAACATACAATGGGGCAAAGACAGCCTCTTCAATAAATGATGCTGGGATAACTGGTCAGCTACATGTAAAAGAATGAAATTGGAACACTTCCTAACACCATACACAATGATAAACTCAAAATGGATGAAAGATACAAATGTAAGACCAGAAGCTATAAAACTCTTAGAGGAAAACATAGGCAGGACACTTGATGACATAAATCAAAGATCCTCTATGACCCACCTCCTACAGTAACAGAAATAAAACCAAAAGTAAGTAAGTGGGACCTGACTAAATGTAAAAGATTTTGCACAGCAAAGAAAACTGTAAGCAAGGTGAAAAGACAACCCTCAGAATGGGAGAAAATCATTGCAAATGAAACAACTGACAAAGGATTAATTTCCAAAATATACCAGCAGCCTCATACAACTCAATGCCAGAAAAACAACCCAATCAAAAGTGGGAAAAAGATCTAAACAGACATTTCTCCAAAGAAGATAAACAGATGGCTAACAAACACATGAAAAGATGTTCAATGTCGCTCATTATTAGAGAAAGGCAAATCAAAACTACAATGAGATATCACCTCACATCTGTCAGAACAGCCATCATCAAAAAGTCTACAAACAATAAATTCTGGAGAGGGTGTGGAGAAAAGGGAACTCTCTTGCCCCGTTGGTGCGAATGTAAATTGATACAGCCACTATGGAAGATAGTATGGCGATTCCTTAAAAAACTAGGAACAAAACCACTATATGACCCAACAATCCTACTCATAGGCAAATACCCTGAGGACACCAAAATTGAAAAAGACACATGTATCCACTGTTCTCTGCAGTACTATTTACAATAGCTAGAACATGGAAGCAACCAGATGTCCATCAACAGATGAATGGATAAAGAAGTTGTGGTACATATACACAGATGGAATATTGCTGCTGCTAAGTCACTTCAGTCACGTCCAACTCTGTGTGACCCCACGGACAGCAGCCCACCAGGCTCCCCCGTCCCTGGGATTCTCCAGGCAAGAACACTGGAGTGGATTGCCATTTCCTTCTCCAATGCATGCAAGTGAAAAGTGAAAGTGAAGACGCTCAGTCGTATCTGATCCTCAGCGATCCCATGGACTGCAGCCTTCCAGGCTCCTCCATCCATGGGATTTTCCAGGCAAGAGTACTGGAGTGGGGTGCCATTGCCTTCTTCAAGATGGAATATTACTCAGCCATAAAAAGGAACACCTTTGAGTTGGTTCTAATGAGGTGGATGAACCTAGAACTATTATACAGAGTGAAGCAAGTCAGAAAGAGAAAGATGAATATCATATTCTAATGCATATATACAGAATCTAGAAAAATGGTACTGAAGAATTTATTTACACGGCAGCAATGGAGAAACAGACATAGAGAACAGACTTATGGACATGGGGAGAGGGGAGGAGAGGGTGAGATGTATGCAGAGAGTAATATGGAAACTTACATTACCATATGTAAAATAGATAGCCAATGGGAATTGGCTGTATGGCTCAGGAAACTCAAACAGGGGCTCTGTATCAACCTAGAGGGGTGGGATGGGGAGGGACATGAGAAGGAAGTTCAAAAGGGAGGGGATATATGTATACCTATGGTTGATTCATGCTGAGGTTGGACAGAAAACAGCAAAATTCTACAAAGCAATTATCCTTCGATAAAAAATAAATAAATTATAAAGATACTATATGGTCTTAATGTCCGTATGATAATGATGGAAGTGCAAATTAGTACAAGTTCTGAGGGTAATTGGACATTCTCTATGTGCAATCTTAAAAACACTCATATCTTGTTACTCAGTAATTCTATTTCTATGAATCAATCCTACTATGTATGGCTTATATATAAAGATATCCACAGCAACATTATTTATAATAAAGAAAAACAGAAAAGAATCTGAATGCCTAACAATAATTTGTTATGTAATGTTATGAGGCACTCAGAATGATTTGAGGAAACATTGTACAGCCCTCAAAATCTTTATGAAAAGTCATAATGACCAAAAATACACTTATGAAATAGTGGTAAGTAGAGAAAAAAAAAAACAATATACTAAATTGCATGAAATTATGCCCACATTTAACAAATTTCTGCATATGTTGTTGTTGTTCAGTCACTAAGTCATGTCCGACTCTTTGCGACCCGATGGACTGCAGCATGCCAGGCCTCCCTGTCCTTCTCTATCTCCCGGAGCTTGCTCAAACTCATGTCCATTGAGTCAGTGATGCCATCCAACCATCTAATCTTCTGTTGTACCCTTTCCTTCTGACCCTCAGTTTTTCCCAGAATCAAAATTATGCCCACATTTAACAAATATCTGAATGTGTATTTTACATATACATTAAAAAAACATATATATGTATGTGAATGTATCTATATGAACACAAAACACTGGAAGAAGTACACCAAAAGGGTAACAGCTGGAGGGCCTCTTCTGAGGCGGACTGATAGGTGTTGGTTTTCCTTTTCAAAAAGCCAAGATTCCTGGGAATTCTCTGTGGTTCAGTAGTTAGGGCTTTCACTGCCCATGGCCTGGATTCAAGCCCTGTTTGGGAAGCTAAGATCCCACAAGCCACTAGGCACTGCCGAAAAAGAGTCAGGATTCTTTGACGGATACAGAATAAGCCACTCCGACAAGATTAGGCAGAGAAAGTATTTATTACAGCAAATAATGTAGCTGACAGAATGGACGAGGGTGCTGTAAAAACAGTCCTAGAGCAATGTCCAGATCTGGCTGATTCTGTGTAAGAAATGCTAGCAACAGGATTTTTCTACAGCTGCTGGCTGTCAGGAAAGCTACTGCTAAACTGCACCCCCAGAAGCTGTACATGTCTGGTGCCACACTGCCAGTAAAAATGGGAACAATGCGGAAGCAGCTCCCACGTGTTACTCATCTCCAAGTGATCAGAGGGTTGATATATAACTGACCTAAACCATAAAAGGACAATTCTGACTGCTGGAAGGAGAACATAATGCAGGGGCAGGGGAGGAAGCAAGCAGACTGCTGGGGAGATCATCACCATATTCCAGGTGAGAGGTAAAGATTGACGGGTGAGAAGTGGTTGAACTCTGGGTGTATTTCAAGGGTGACTCCTAGATCTTGACCTGAGAATTTGGGGGCCTCGGCTGTAGCATAACTGAGATAGGAAAGATCGTAGGTAGAAATCATAATCGAGCGATGTGCTGGGGTGTCCGCAGTGCAGAAAGTCAAACTCTGATGACAGGTGTTTGTGGCAAACTTCCCTGGTGGCTCAGACAGCAAAGCGTCTGCCTACAATGCGGGAGACCTGGGTTCAATCCCTGGGTCCGGAAGATTTCCTGGAGAAGGAAATGGCAACCCACTCCAGTATTCTTGCCTGGAAAATCCCATGGACGGAGGAACCTGGTGGGCTACAGTCCATGGGGTTGCAAAGAGTCGGACACGACTGAGTGACTTCACTTTCACTTTCAAGGGTTTATTGCAAGTTGACTTTGCAGAGCTGTGTGGTCTTATGTAAGGCAGTTGTGGGCAACTGACAGTGAAGTGTGAGTTACTAATCTAATTTGATATGGTTTGCTCTGCTTGAGGAAGAAAACACTGGTACCTTGGGAGGAAGCAGTCTACATTGTTGTCAGCTGCCTCTCTCCCTAATCAATTTGATCTGTTGGTCTCCAACATTTGTACCAGCTGCTGCTGCTAAGTCGCTTCAGTCATGTCCGACTCTGTGCGACCCCATAGAGGGCAGCCCACCAGGCTTCCCCGTCCCTGGGATTCTCCAGGCAAGAACAATGGAGTGGGTTGCCATTTCCTTCTCCAATGCATGAAAGTGAAAAGTGAAAGTGAAGTCGCGCAGTCGTGTCCGACTCTTTGCGACCCCATGGACTGCAGCCTACCAGGCTCCTCCGTCCATGGGATTTTCGAGGCAACAGTACTGGAGTGGGGTACCATTGCCTTCTCCGATTTGTATGAGAGCAGATGTCAAATGAAGTCTTTCTCTTGAAATGTGTACCCAAGGCTCAAGCCCCTGAAGTCTGGTCGCCACCTAGGTAGTGGGGGAGGGCTTGGTATGGTCCCTTTCAAGGAGATCAAGAGCAGTCTTTGTTCTTACAGGTTCCAAATCAGAAGTGTGGGGGAAAATTCAGAACCATTAGTTTGGAGAATCCAGACATCTGAGGAAATTAGAATTCAAGATTCAGTCCAGTTTACAGGTACATACAAAGTCTCAAAGACAAAATTAACAGGATTAGAATCTAATAGAAAGATACAAACATAAATTTTCTCTATACTATCATCCCCATTTTTTATCAAAAATAATCCTAGTAAAACTAATTTGTTTTCACTAAAGTTAGCCTGATAATTTATAATGACTATATAAGATCTTTTTAAGACTGCTTTGCTGAAGCAAGGTGCTGGGTTGACTTTTCCAAGAAGCTTTATTGGCTCCATAAGTGAAAGTGAAAGTGAAGTCATTCAGTTGTGTCCTACTCTTTGCGACACCGTGGACTGCAGCCTACCAGGCTCCTCTCTCCATGGGATTTCCCAGGCAAGAATACTGGAGTGGGTTGCCATTTCCTTCTCCAGGGGATCTTTCCAACCCAGGGATCAAACCCAGGTCTCCCTCATTGCAGGCAGACGCTTTAACCTCTGAGTCACTTTATTGGCTCCATAAAGCTAACCTCAATTCCTTAAAGCTGTCTGGTCATATCTGAGTTTATGCTTCTCTCTCTCGAGTATGACAATCCAGTCAAACCCTTGGTAATTAAACCACTTGGGTCATTTCAGGGGCTCTGAAAAGTTCTGGTACTGTGGTCCTTTATGTCTCAGTGCAGAAAAGAAATCAGAGGGAGGCAAAGTGATAGATAAGAAGTGATTTATTAGAGCAGAATGCTTGTGAGGTTTACAACTGCCACGCCCTAAGAACTTACCAGGCTATAGTTTTATAATCAAAGGAAAAGTGGGGAGGGGAGGAGGCCTTCTTTGTCTTTTTTTTTTCTTTGTCTTTCTTGAGTAGAAGTCATGCTTTCATTAACAGCTCCTCCTCCTGATTGAGCAGAGGCGTTTTCTTTTCCGCACATGTTGAAGTTAGGTCCACAAAGTATCGTTTATCATGTGTGCAGAGAGCATGTCCCAGGGATCATTAACTTACTGAGCTCACTGGGCAGGATGTGGGTCATGCCACCATTGCGTTATTGTTTGGGGTCACGTCTCATGCTTCCTTTGCGTGGTTTCGTTGCTAAGCAAGCCCGCTTGGTTGTGTGGTAAAGCAAGCCTGCTCTCTCGAGCCATCGTTTAACTTACAGGTAAACTTTTCTACTTATAGGCCCCTGATGGGATTAACTAATCACCTACTTTGTCCCTTTACTTTGTCCTTGTCAGTAATACAGCAAATATTTCCAACTGTGTCCTGTTAGAAAAGACCAGATGCTTAATGAACTTATGCAAATAACTTAACTCTATTGCCATGAAAAGAATACTTAAGGGTTTCCAAATTCAAGAGGGATCAGGTAGAGAGAAAAAGTAAATATTTCATCTTTGTTTACTAGGGTATACTTTACCAAAATGCTGCAAGACATAGATAGCTTGAGAGAAGTTTCCTTAACTTTGGAAAAGCATAATATAAAAGAACTGGCAAAGTTTAAAACAAAATGTCATAAAAATTATAATCGTCCTCCCAGTTTGCTCAGTCTGAATGTAATTAATACTTGTTCTGCTTGAATCTAGTTTTTTCATTAGTTCTGGCAAGTTTAACCCAATTTAATTTTATGATCTTAAGCTTCACAGAAGCCAGTACCTGTCAAAATCCTTTCCATGAATTTCTCTGAAGATGAAATATTTTTGCAGAAACACTTTTACAAAAGCACCTGAGTAAAACAGTAACTTTCTGTAAATGACAAAAGACTTTGAGTGCATTATAATGGAATTTGGAGGGTATTTTGTTTTTTCGGTGACACATGTTTATGATAATATCTGATCAATTCTCCCTAGATGGTTGTTCACTTGCTCTCTGTACATCCCCTGCTCTATCAGTCTCTGCTTTACCTTCACCCTACTCACAGGACTGATCTTTCCTCTGGCTGCTAGATCCTAATCAGTGCATGCCTACGTATTTGCCCCAGGCCCAGACTATGATAGCTCTAAAGGTTAGGAATACCTTATCCAAAGGACAAAAAGAGGTGCTCCTCTGCTGGTTTCCCTGGTAACCAAAGAGCCAACCTGAGGTCAGTTCCCTTTATAACTGGTAACTTCTCCTCCTCCCACCAATCCCTCACCATCCCATAGCAAAGACTGCCATGTCTTGCCTTCTGTCTGTCACACAGGGTGGAGTATTGCTCCAGGATTTTGCTTCAGACATGTAAGATCCCCCTTTAAAGAATGTCTCTGTCACTGACTCTGAAATAAGGAAGAAATCTTGTTTGCTATTTCAAGATAATCATGAAAGTAATGTTGCTTATCAGCTTGAATTATACAAAATAGCCCGCCTCTGGGAACTTTGCCTCTCAGAAAACATCATGGCCAGGCCCAGCTGTGAATGACTGCAGGTGCAAAGAAATGAACACACTCCCTCCGGAGGCTGGTGGGAACTAGGAAATGCTCGACTTCACTCCCCCGCCTTTCAGCAGAAAGAGGTCTGAATTCTAACTCAGGCAAGACGGTCCTGTGAGACAGGAGCTCACCATTTTCTCTCTGCTGGTTCTCCAAATAAAGTCACCATTCCTTGCACTAACAGTTCCTCTTTTGATTTTTTTGCCCTGTTCTGTGACAAGCAGTACGACCTTGGACTAGGTAACAAATGTTGGTATAGCCAGCCAGAATCCTTGCTACTCCTTGGCTAGCCAGCCTGGCTTGGGAATTTTCTGGTAAGGTCCTAGCAGATGCCAGGACCTCCTATCCTGAGGATCTCATCTTCAAAATTCCCCAAAGCAGCACTGGCTGAACCCACATTTGGCAGCGGGAACAGGGCAGTGGTATCTCTTTAAACTTTAGTTCCCTCATTTATTAGTTTTTTGGTCATGCCATGAGGCATGCAGGATCTTAGTTCCCCAACCAGGGAACGAGCCCATGCCCTCAGCACTGGAAGCACGGAGTCTTAACCACTGCACTGCCAGGGAAGTCCCTGGCAGGTGGAATAAGGAATCAGCATACGGGAGCGGCCACAGGCTTCATACAGAAGGGCAGGTCACTCGGGTGTTTACAGATAGAGATTTTATTTCCTCTCCATTTGGGCCTTTTTCTTCAGACTGCCTTTACTTGAGTTGGGTATCCTGTTAGAGAGTGGAAAGAGTTGCTGGACTTTTACAGCTCGGTTTGTGACCTGGTTTATCTGTTTCTTTGGATGCTAGGATTTGTGTGTGCAGTTTGTGTTTTGTCTGTCTTGAATTTCTGTCTTTGAAAACAGATAATGTTTCTGTGATCTCTAAAGAAAGCCTTCTAAGGCACATTTTGGATAAGTGACCTGATTACAGCTGTGAACATGGGTGAGATGAAGATGCTATATTGTATAATAACAACGTGTGACCACAGTACTTGTTAGGATCTCTACAAGTGGTTTGGGCAGGATTATGTGAGGACCCTGTGGGATGCGTACTGATCTTCTTGCTCAGTTATTTATGTTGCTTATGGTTTCCCGTGTCATTGGTATCTGTAAAACCCAAGACCAAAGTTGAGGGTTTATTTAGGATTTTCTGTTTGACTGTGGTCCTTTAGGTCCTTTTGAGGTTTTCATTTTATTTTGTTTAGTATGCTTTCTCCATGCGTTCATGTCAGTCGCTCAGTTGTGTCCGATTCTTTGTGACCCTAGGTACTGTAGCCTGCTAGCCTCCTCTGTCCATGGGGTTTTCCCAGCAAGAATACTGGAGCGGGTTGCCATTTCCTCCTCCAGGGTATCTTCCAACCCAGGAATTGAACCCACATCTCCTGCATTGCTTGCGGATTCTTTTCACTGAGCCACCCAGAAAGCATGTTTCTTCATATACACTCAATTTAGTTCTGTGATATTTAAAATATTTATTGATGTCACATGGAGGAAAAGAACAGGAAAAAAACAAAACCAAACCTGTTCTTATCCCAGAGTGAGACATTTCCAGGAAGAAAGTCTCCAGTTGGTTCCTAAAAATCAGCTAAAACTACAAATAGAAATGGACATGCCTTTCCCATGTTGCTGCTGCTGCTGCTGCTAAGTCACTTCAGTCATGTCTGACTCTGTGCGACCCCATAGACAGCAGCCCACCAGGCTCCTCCGTCCCTGGGATTCTCCAGGCAAGAACACTGGAGTGGCTTGCCATTTCCTTCTCCAATGCGTAAAAGTGAAAAGTGAAAAGGAAGTCGTTCAGTCATGTCCGACTCTTTGCGAACCCATGGACTGCAGTCTACCAGGCTCCTCTGTCCATGGGATTTTCCAGGCAAGAGTACTGGAGTGGGGTGCCATTGCCTTCTCCGAGATTGCCTCTAAGCTAACATAGAAACAATAAAAGCCTCTCCTGTGGCAGAAACAGGAACCTGAAGGGAAGAAGCCTGGGAGCTTCCTTAGACTTGAGACACCAATTCCCCATAGGAGCCCAACTTAAAACTTACAGAGAAAGAGCCCGTTGTCCTTCCTGATGTCTTCCATCAGGACAGCTTGACATCAGAGTCTAAAAATAACCCCAGAATTGCTTTAGAACCTCCCAAGGTGGGAACTCAACACAGAGGAAACTGCCCCACCAAGGACTGGAAAATAGACTTTACTCAAATGCTTTGAGCTGCAGGAAATTTTGGATAACCTTCTAGTGTTTGTGGATTCTTGTTCAGAATGTGTGTGTGTGCTTTATGGTTGAGTTGTGTCCGACTCTTTGTGACCCCATGGACTGTAGCCTGCCAGGCTCCTCTATCCATGGGAATTCTCCAGGCAAGAATACCAGAGTGGGTTGCCATGCCCAGGGGATCTTCCCAACCCAGGGATCGAACCCAGAACTCCTGTATTGTGGATTCTTTATGATCTGAAGCACCCTCCTCCAGGGAAGACCAAGAATACTAGAGTGGGTAGTCTATGCCTTCCCTAGGGGATCTTCCTGACCCAGGAATCCAACCAGGGTCTTCTTCATTGCTGGTGGATTCTTTAACAGCTGAGCTACCAGGGAAACCCTTTTTTTGGATAGTGAGAAGCATATCCCACTGGACAGAAAGTCTGAAGTCATTAAAGTCCTCTGAAGAGAAATTTGGGCTTCCCTGGTGGCTCAGAGGTTAAAACGTCTGCCTGCAATGCGGGAGACCTGGGTACCGTCCAAGGGGTCACAAAGAGTCAGACATGACTGAGCAACTTCACTTTCACTTTTCAAGAGAAATTATCCCCTGATTGGGGTTAAGGCATTGAAACTACTTTCATCCCAGAGACCACAATCAACAGGAAGAGCTATGAAACTGAATTATACATTTAAAAAGGAACATCTCTAAAACATGTCCAGACTAAAGTAACTTGGGATGAGGCCTTCCCAGTTGCCTGACTACAGATCGGTGGGTCCAGGAAGCAGGCTTCAATTAAGCCACTTTGAAATACTATATGGTAGGCCATTTCCAGGTGTCTGCCCAAGCAAGAGAATCCATAGACACTCTAAGACAGTGGTCCCAACCTTTTTGGTACCAGGGACCAGTTTTGTGAAAGATGATTTTTCCACAGATCGGGGTGGAGGGGTAGGTTTAGGTGATGATGCAATTGATGGGGAGCTGCAGACACTCGCTGGCCCAGCCCTCACCCACGCTGTGCCACCTGGTTCCTAAAAGGTGGTGGACCAGTCTATAGCCCGGGGGTTGGGGACCGCTGTTGTAGGATACCCAGCAGTTGCCTATTATATTAAACTTTGGGCACAATACTAACCTCTTCATGAGTTTGCCTCCAACAGGTCTGCCTATCTACATGAAGTAGGTGGTAATTTCTCTGTAGCTGGAGTAAGAGTCAATCAATTTTTTTTGTTTATGTCTAACTAAATAGCATAGGAATTTACTACATGTATTGGGAACTGGAACTCAAGCCCCAAGTTCAACTATGAATTAGACAACTAAGTGCCAAGAGGATTCATCTGCTTCAGGTAGTTGTAGCTAAAAAGGAACAGACTAAGGAGACTAAAGAATATTCATTACTTCCATTCAGCAGCAATTAGACAGAAAGTTTATCGCCCCTTTCCCCACAAGATGACGGAATGGGCATTGATAGTAGGAAATTGTAATAGGGACAAATGTTTTGTATTTCAAGTTAATCACCAAAGGGCTTTTGCCTATCAGCTTAAGTTATACATAAGGGTCCATCTATGAGAACTTTGCCTCCAAGTAATGAGCATTAGGGGCTTCCCAGGTGGCGCTAGTGGTAAAGAACCCAGCTGCCAATGCAGGAGACATAAGAGACTTGAATTCAATCCCAGGGTCCGGAAGATCCCTGAAGCAGGACATGGCAACCCAGTCCAGTATTCTTGCCTGGAGAATCCCATGGACACAGACCTTTATGGAGGGCTACAGTCCATAGGATCACAAAGAGTCAGACACAACTGAAATGACTAGCACAAATGCACGCAATGAGCATTAAGCAAAAATACCTTTGTTTACCTCACAAAACTCCCTGACCAGGCCCATCTGTCAGACAGGAAGACATGAACATATCACCTCTGGAGGCTGATAGGAACCAAGAAATGCTTGACTTTACTCCCTCCCCTTTTTGTATAAAAGAAACCGGAATTTTAACTCAGGCAAGATGTTTCTTTGAGACACAAACACACCATCTTGGTTTTCTGGCGTTCCAGATGAAGTCACTATTCCTTGCCCCAACAACTTGTCTCCCAAGTTGGCCTGCCATATGGTATACAACAAAAAAGAAACAGTGAGCAGTATAACTTAGACTGGGTACAACTCTGGGCTCTTTCTTTGGTCTTGAGGCTGCACAAGTACAGGGCTTGCAGGCCTGTGGATTGCAGCCTAATAGACAGTAACTGAAATTAGGTCTAACAGTATTCAGTTGAGCCACTCAGTCCTGTCTGGCTCTTTGTGACCCCATGGACTGCAGCACACCAGGCTTTCTTGTCCATCACCAACTCGCAGGGCTTGCTCAAACTCATGTCCATCCAGTCGGTGATGCCATCAAACCATTTCATCCTCTGTCATCTCCTTCTCCTCCCACCTTTGATCTCTCCCAGCATCAGGGACTTTTCCAATGAGTCAACCCTTTGCATCAGGTGGCCAAAGTATTGGAGCTTCAGCATCAGTCCTTCCAATGAATATTCAGGGTTGATTGCCTTTAGGATTGACTGGTTTGGTCTTCTTGCAGTCCAAGGAACTCTCAAGAGTCTTCTCCAACACCACAGTTCAAAAACATCAATTGTTTGGCATTCAGCTTTCTTTATGGTCCAATTCTTACATCCATACATGACTACTGGAAAAACAAAAGCTTTGACTAGATGGACCTTTTTTGGCAAAGTAATATCTCTGTTTTTTAATATGCTGTCTAGGTTTGCAATAGCTTTTCTTCCAAGGAGCAAGTGTCTTAATTTCATGGGTGCAGTCACCATCTGCAGTGATTTTGGAGTCCAAGAAAATAAAGTCTGTCACTGTTTCCACTGTTTCCCCATCTGTTTGCTATGAAGTGACAGGACCAGATGTCATGATCTTCATTTTTTGAATGTTGAGTTTTAAGTCAACTTTTTCACTCTCCTCTTTCATTTTCATCAAGAGACTCTTTAGTTCTTCTTCACTTTCTGCCATAAGGGTGGGGTATCTGCATATCTGAGGTTATTGATATTTTTCCCAGAAATCTTGATTACAGCTTGAGCTTCATCCAGCCCAGAATTTCACATGATGCACTCTCAGTTCAGTTGAGTTCAGTTCAGTTGCTCAGTCTTGTCCGACTCTTTGCGACCCCATGAATCGCAGCACGCCAGCCCTCCCTGTCCATCACCACATCCATCGAGTCAGTGATGCCATCCAGCCATCTCATCCTCTGTCATCCCCTTCTCCTCCTGCCCCCAATCCCTCCCAGCATCAGAGTCTTTTCCAATGAGTCAACTCTTCGCATGAGGTGGCCAAAGTACTGGAGTTTCAGCTTTAGCATCATTCCTTCCAAAGAAATCCCAGGGCTGATCTCTTTCAGAATGGACTGGTTGGATCTCCTTGCAGTCCAAGGGACTCTCAGGAGTCTTCTCCAACACCACAGTTCAAAAGCATCAATTCTTCGGCGCTCAGCCTTCTTCACAGTCCAACTCTCACATCCATACATGACCACTGGAAAAACCATAGCCTTGATTAGACGAACCTTTGTTGGCAAAGTAATGTCTCTGCTTTTGAATATGCTATCTAGGTTGGTCATAACTTTCCTTCCAAGGAGTAAGGGTCTTTTAATTTCATGGCTGCAGTCACCATCTGCAGTGATTTTGGAGCCCAAAAAATAAAGTCTGACACTGTTTCCACTGTTTCCCCATCTATTTCCCATGAAGTGATGGGGCCAGATGCCATGATCTTCGTTTTCTGAATGTTGAGCTTTAAGCCAACTTTTTCACTCTCCTCTTTCACTTTCATCAAGACACTTCTTAGTTCCTCCTCACTTTCTGCCATAAGGGTGGTGTCATCTGCATATCTGAAGTTATTGATATTTCTCCCGGCAATCTTGATTCCAGCTTGTGCTTCTTTCAGTTCAGTGTTTCTCATGATGTACTCTGCATCCAAGTTAAATAAGCAGGGTGATAATATACAGCCTTGATGTACTCCTTTTCCTATTTGGAAAAAGTCTGTTGTTCCATATCCAGTTCTAACTGTTGCTTCTTGACCTGCATACAAATTTCTCAAGAGGCAGATCAGATGGTCTGGTATTCCCATCTCTTTCAGAATTTTCCACAGTTTATTGTGATCCACACAGTCAAAGGCTTTGGCATAGTCAAGAAAGCAGAAATAGATGTTTTTCTGGAACTCTCTTGCTTTTTCCATGATCCAGTGGATGTTGGCAATTTGATCTCTGGTTCCTCTGCCTTTTCTAAAACCTGCTTGAACATCAGGAAGTTCATGGTTCACATATTGCTGAAGCCTGGCTTGGAGAATTTTGAGCATTACTTACTAGCGTGTGAGATGAGTGCAATTATGTGGTAGTTTGAGCATTCTTTGGCATTGCCTTTCTTTGGGATTGGAATGAAAACTGACTTTTTCCAGTCCTGTGGCCACTGCTGAGTTTTCCAAATTTGCTGGCATATTGAGTGCAGCACTTTCACAGCATCATCTTTCAGGATTTGGAATAGCTCAACTGGAATTCCATCACCTCCACTAGCTTTGTTTGTAGTGATGCTTTCTAAGGCCCACTTGACTTCACATTTCAGGATGTCTGGCTCTAGGTCAGTGATCACACCATCGTGATTATCTAGGTCGTGAGGATCTTTTTTGTACAGTTCTTCTGTGTATTCTTGCCATCTCTTCTTAATATCTTCTGCTTCTGTTAGGTCCATACCATTTCTGTCCTTTATTGAGCCCATCTTTGTGTAAAATGTTCCTTTGGTATCTCTAATTTTCTTGAAGAGATCCCTAGTCTTTCACATTCTGTTGTTTTCCTCTACTTCTTTGCATTGTTCGCTGAAGAAGGCTTTCTTATCTCTTCTTGCTATTCTTTGGAACTCTGCATTCAGATGCTTATATCTTTCCTTTTCTCCTTTGCTTTTCGCTTCTCTTCTTTTCACAGCTATTTGTAAGGCCTCCCCATACAGCCATTTTGCTTTTTTGCATTTCTTTTCCATGGGGATGGTCTTGATCCCTGTCTCCTGTACAACATTATGAACCTCCATCCATAGTTCATCAGGCACTCTGTCTATCAGATCTAGTCCCTCAAATCTATTTCTCACTTCCACTGTATAATCATAAGGGATTTGATTTAGGTCATCCCTGAATGGTCTAGTGGTTTTCCCTACTTTCTTCAATTTAAGTCTGAATTTGGCAATAAGGAGTTCATGATCTGAGCCACAGTCAGCTCCTGGTCTTGTTTTTGCTGACTGCATAGAGCTTCTCCATCTTTGGCAGCAAAGAATATAATCAATCTGATTTCGGTGTTGACCATCTGGTGATGTCCATGTATAGAGTCTTCTCTTGTGTTTTTGGAAGAGGGTTTTTGTTATGACTAGTGTATTTTCTTGGCAAAACTCTATTAGTCTTTGCCCTGCTTCATTCCGTATTCCAAGGCTAAATTTGCCTGTTACTCCAGGTGTTTCTTGACTTCCTACTTTTGCATTGCAGTCCCCTATAATGAAAAGGACATCTTTTTTGGGTGTTAGTTCTAAAAGGTATTGTAGGTCTTCATAGAACCATTCAACCTCAGCTTCTTCAGCATTACTGGTTGGGGCATAGACTTGGAGTACTGTGATATTGTATGGTTTGCCTTGGAAACGAACAGAGATCATTCTGTCGTTTTTGAGATTGCATCCAAGTACTGCATTTCGGACTCTTTTGTTGACCATGATGGCTACTCCATTTCTTCTGAGGGATTCCTGCCTGCAGTAGTAGATATAATGGTCATCTGAGTTAAATTCACCCATTCCAGTCCATTTCAGTTCGCTGATTCCTAGAATGTTGACATTCACTCTTGCCATCTCTTGTTTGACCACTTCCAATTTGCCTTGATTCATGGACCTGACATTCCAGGTTCAAGCAGATTAAGAGGACAAAATCAAGTTTAATATGTACATATGGGGAATGCACATAGCATAAGAAACTACAAAGATAGAAGGCAAGGTGAGGTATATAAGTCATCTTGGACCTAGGAGAAGGAGGTAGAGGTCTAAGACTTCTAGGAGAAGTAAGATAATCCACATGAAGACAAAAAGAGTTAATGCATGATCAACAAGTGTTTGCTGGGCCATCTAGAGACAGTGGGACTCAAGAGAGGACAGTGATCAAACAGACCTTGTTATGTTCTTTCCTGTCTACCATACCTAGCTTACAATATACTGTAGTTATTTATCAAGCTCCCGGAGATGGTGAAGGACAGGGAAGCCTGGCATGCTATAGCCCTTGGGGTGGCAAAGAGTCCACAATGATTGAGTGACTGAACAGCACCAAGAGTTATCTATGGTGATAACTCCTTCCTAGAATGGGACTTCTATCTGAAAGTCTCTAGGCAATTAGAAGGACAGTCAAATGTTCTTTCTGAGTCTTTTGGGCCTTGCTTGTTTTCAGTATGAATTAATCTGCATGCCAGATATGCATCTTGGGGCAGCCTTCCTGGAACCCCATCAGTTCCCTCTAATGAAACTTCCTTAATAATTTCATATGTAAAAAACTGACCTGGTGACTGTACAGAAAAAAGTAAGTAATAAATTGGTAAAATTGCAAAGAAAGAAAAGAACATAGATTAGAATGATATTGTTGTTCAGTCACTCAGTCACGTCTGACTCTTTGCAAACCCATGGACTGCAGCACGCCAGGCTTCCCTGTCCATCGCCAACTCCCAGAGTATACTCAAACTCATGTCCATCGAGTCAGTGATGCTATCTCACCATCTCATCCTCCATCATCCCCTTCTCCTCCTGCCTTCAATCTTTCCCAGCGTCAAAGTCTTTTCTAATGAGTCAACTCTTTGCATCAGGTGGCCACAGTATTGGAGCTTCAGTATCTGTCCTTCCAATGAATATTCAGGGTTGGTTGCCTTTAGGATTGACTGGTTTGATCTCCTTCCAGTTCAAGGCATACTCAAGAGTCTTCTCCAACACCACAGTTCAAAAGTATCAATTCTTCAGTGCTCAGTTGGACCATAAAGAAGGCTGAGTGCTGAAGATTTGATGCTTTTGAACTGTGGTGCTAGAGAAAATTCTTGAGTCTCTTGGACAGCAAGGAGATCAAACCAGTCGATCCTAAAGGAAATGAACCCTGAATATTCACATCCATACATGACTACTGGAAAAACCATAGCTTTGACTAGACAGACCTTTGTTGGCAAAATAGCGTCTCTGCTTTTAAATATGCTGTCTAGGTTGGTCATAGCTTTTCTTCCAAGGAGCAAGCATCTTTTAATTTCATGGCTACAGTCACCATCTGCAGTGATTTTGGAGCCCAAGAAAATAAAGTCTGTCACTGTTTCCATTGTCTCCCCATCTATTTTCCATGAAGTGATGGGACCGGATACCATGATCTTAGTTTTTTGAATGTTGAGTTTTAAACCAACTTTTTCACTCTCCTTTTCCACTTTCATCAAGAGGCTCTTTAGTTCTTCACTTTCTGCCATAAGGGTGGTGTCATCCACGCTGGGGTGGTGCATATCTGTGGTTATTGATATTTCTCCCAGCAATCTTGATTCCAACTTGGGCTTCATTCAGCCCAGCATTTCTCATGATATACTCTGCATATAAGTCAAATAATCAAGGTGACAGTACATAGCCTTGACATACTCTTTTCCCAGTTTGGAACCAGTCCTATGTTCCATGTCTGTGTCTGTTGCTTCTTGACCTGCATAAACATTTCTCAGCAGGCAGATAAGGTGTTCTGGTATTCCATCTCTTTAAGAATTGTCCACAGTTTCCTGCAATCCACATAGTCAAAGGGGCTTCCAGGTAGAGCTAGTGCTAAAGAACCCACTTGCCAATGCAGGAGACATAGAGATGTGGGTTCCATTCCTGGGAAGGGAAGATCCCCTGGAGGAAGGCATGGCAACTCACTCCAATATTCTTGTCTGGAGAATTTCCATGGACAGAGGAGCCTAGCAGGCTGCAATCCATAGGGTTGCACAGAGTTGGACATGACAGTAGTGACTTAGCATGCATGCATGCACACAGTCAAAGGTGTTAGCATAGTCAGTGAAGCAGAAGTAGACGTTTTTCTGAAATTCTCTTGCTTTTTCTATGATCCAGTGGATGTTGGCAATTTGATCTCTAGTTCCTCTGCTGCTGCTGCTGCTGCTGCTGCTGCTGCTAAGTCGCTTCAGTCGTGTCTGACTCTGTGCGACCCCATAGATGGCAGCCCGCCAGGCTCCCCCGTCCCTGGGATTCTCCAGGCAAGAACACTGGAGTGGGTTGCCATTTCCTTCTCCAATGCATGAAAGTGAAAAGTGAAAGTGAAGTCGCTCAGTCGTGTCCGACTCTTCGAGACCCCATGGACTGCAGCCCCACCAGGCTCCTCCATCCATGGGATTTTCCAGGCAAGAGTACTGGAGTGGGGTGCCATTGCCTTCTCCTCTGCCTTTTCTAAATCCAGCTTATACATCTGGAAGTTCTCGGTTCATATATTGTTGAAGCTTGAAGGATTTTGAGCATGATTCTGCTAGCATGTGAAATGAGTGCAATTGTATGGTAGTTTGAACATTCTTTGTCATTGCCCTTCTTTGGGATTTGAATGAAAACTGACTTTTTCCAGTCCTGTGGCCACTGTGGAGTTTTCCAAATGTGCTGGCATATTGAGTGCAGCACTTTCACAGCATCATCTTTTAGGATTTGAAATAGCTCAGCTGGAATTCCGTCACCTCCATTAGCATTGTTCATAGTAATGCCTCCTAAGGCCCACTGGACTTCATACTTTAGGATATCTGGCTCTAGGTGAGTGATCACACCATCGTGGTTATCTGGGTCATGAAGATCTTTTTTGTATAGTTCATCTGTGTATTTTTGCCACTCCTTCTTAATATCTTCTGCTTCTGTTAGGTCCATAGCATTTCTATCCTTTATTGAGCCCATCTTTGCATGAAATGTTCCCTTGGTATCTCTGATTTTCTTGAAGAGATCTCTAGTCTTTCCCATTCTACTATTTTCCTCTATTTCTTTGCATTGTTCACTTCAGAAGACTTTTTTATCTCTTCTTGCTATTCTTTGGAACTCTGCATTAAGATGGATATATCTTTCCTTTTCTCCTTTGCCATTTCCTTCTCTTTTCTCAGCTATTTGTAAGGCTTCCTCAGACAACCATTTTGCCTATTTGTGTTTCTTTTTCTTGGGTATGGTTTTGGTCCCCGCCTCCTGTACAGTGTTATGAATCTCTATCCATAGTTCTTCAGGCACTCTGTCTATCAGATCTAATCCCTTGAATCTATTTTGTCGCTTCCACTGTATAATAGTAAGGGATTTGATTTAGGTCATACCTGAATGACATAGCGGTTTTCCCTACTTTCTTCTATTTAAGTCTGAATTTTGCAGTAAGGAGTTCATGATCTTAGCCACAGTCAGCTCCTAGTCTTGTTTTTGTGACTGTAGCTCAGATCATGAACTCCTTATTGCAAAATTGAAGATAAACAAACAGAAAATGAAGTTGAACAAGCAGAAAAGAACCAACTGGGCAACGTTTCTCCACATCCTGTTACATAAGTTCCCCAACGCTGGGACTGAAAGGTTTTTGCTATAAGTCACGTGCAATGCCAGGATTCATGGCCTCTGGAGGACAGGAATTCGATCCAGTGCCAGAGACAAGGATTGCTTGATTGCTCTTGATTGCTCAGAGCTTACTGTGTAATAAAGTCTTTTTAAAGTGTATAGGAGACAGAGAAACCTTCTGACATAGACATCAGAAGGGGACAAAAAGAGTGCCCCCTTGCTAGTTTTTAGCAAGGAGTTACATACCTACTAGCAAGCTGCTAATTAGAGGAAGGAAACACCTCAAAATTGAGATTTACACCAGGCCCCTCCCCCACAACATGCATTTTGAGATAGCACGGGCACAGGATGAGTCATCCCTGGCCACAAAACGACTGGCACGAATCTTGAAGAAACCAGATTCCCAAGCAAATACATAGTTCATTAATATAGCTTAAGAAAACATTTCCAAGAAAAGCACAGTGGTTAACTCAAGGTTTGAGACAAAGTTCAGTTCAGGTGGAACCAGATGTCGCCATGACAATGCAGGATTAGAAGAGAAAAGAAAAAGCTGTCTGCCACTTGTAGTGAATTTGCTCCTGCCACCTGGAGACCTCTGACTTCCCTACTGAAGCTATTAACACTCTCAGGACTTTGTCCAGAAAAACTGTTAAACTTCTTTTAGCACATGTAAATTAGATATTATTTGCCCTGCTGGATTCACAAAAAGCGCTATTTTTCAACAGTGATTGCACAAGGTCCTCCTTGCTGAATATCAGTGCATTTAGGGCATGATGATTTTAGAGTACCACAAAGGCTAAGCTAGTAACTTCTGAGTGTAGTATTTTCAAGGTTTGCATAGCAGTATTGAAGTCTTTTTCTACTGTGAAAAGATTTTTAAGACTGCTTTTTCCAATGTACAGTCTTTAAAGCTTGGGAATAAGATCCTCGGTGCTGAAAAGACCTTGAAATTGTGATATATGGCAGATTCTCTGTGATTTCTCAGCTAGTGTGCTTATCTGGCACAAGTTTATGAGCAAAGTAACTTTTGTTTATAATTTGGCTGGCATTTGCGGTGCAGTATTTGGTCACAGAAGGACCCTGGCATCCAAACCCACATCACCCTGAACATTTGGGGGGGAACCTTTACACATGTGGTTGTCACAGTAAAAAGACACGAGTGGTTTACAAACAAGGTTAGCATGCTGTGGTTGTTATTGCTGTCGTTCAGTCAATAAGTCATGTCTGACTTCTTGCAACCCCATGGACTGCAGCACGCTAGGCTTCCTTGTCCTTCACTATCTCTGAGCGTTGGCGCAAGTTGCTCAGTCATGTCTGACTCTTTGCGACCCCCTGGACTCTTCACTCCATGGAATTCTCCAGGCCAGAATACTGGAGTGGGTAGCTGTTGCCTTCTCCAGGGGATCTTCCCAACCCAGGAATCAAACCCAGGTCTCCTGCATTATAGACAGATTCTTTACCAGCTGAGCCACCAGGAAACTCTGAGTTCACTTAAACTCGTATTCATTGAGTTGATGATGCCATCCAACCATCTCATCCTCTGTTGCCCCCTTCTCCTGCTGCCCTCAATCTTTACCTGCATTAGGGTCTTTTCCAATGAGTCAGCTCTTTACATCAGGTGGCCAAAGAATTGGAGCTTCAGCATCAACATTCTAATGAATATTCAGGACTGATTTCCTTCAGGATTGACTGGTTTGATCTTGCAGTCCAAGGGACTCTCAAGAGTTTTCTCCAGCACCACAGTTCAAAAGCATCAGTTCTTCAGTGCTCAGCCTTTCTTATGGTCCAACTCTCACATCCATACATGATGACTGGAAAAACCAAAGTTTTGACTATATGGACCTTTGTCAGCAAAGTGATGAATGGGTTTTAATACACCATCTAGGTTTATTATAGCTTTTCTTCCAAGGAGCAAACATCTTTTAATTTCATGGCTGCAATCACCATCCACAGTGATTTTGGAGTTCAAGAAAATAAAGTCGGTCACTCTTTCCATTGTTTCCCCATCTATTTGCCCTGACGTGATGGGGCCAGATGCCATGATCTTAGTTTTTTTAATGTGTCTGTGAGATCTAATTCCTTGAATCTATGCATCACCTCCACTGTATCATCATAAGGAATTGATTTAGGTCATACCTGAGTGGCCTAGCTGTTTTCCCTACTTTCTTCAGGTTAAGCCTGAATTTTACATTAAGGAGCTTATGATCTGAGCCACAGTAAGCCCCAAGTCTTGTTTCACTGACTTATATAGAGTTTCTCCTATAGAGAACCTTATATAGAGGTTCTCCATCTTTGGCTGCCAAGAATATAATCAATCTGATTCTGGTACTGACCATCTGGTGATGTCTATGTATAGAGTCCTCTCTTGTGTTGTTGGAAGTGGGCGACCATTTTAAGTGGTGCTAAGGACTGACGCTAAAGCTGAAACTCCAATGCGAAGAGTTGACTCATTGGAAGAGACTCTGATTCTGGGAGGGATTGGGGGCAGGAGGAGAAGGGGATGACAGAGGATGAGATGGCTGGATGGCATCACCGACTCGATGCACATGAGTTTGGGTGAACTCCGGGAGTTGGTGATAGACAGGGAGGCCTGGCATGCTGCGATTCATGGGGTCTCAAAGAGTCAGACACGACTGAGCGGCTGAACTGAACTGAGCTGATAGTGTCCAAACACCTCCATTCTCCATGTGCTCCTGTCAGTCTGTGAGAGAGAAAGCAAGAAAAAAATAACTGATATAAGAGGTCGATAGTTTGGTTTTGGCAGCTATAAAGCTTATTTGTCACCTAACCAAGTAAGTTTAGATTTTTGATCCACCCAAATATAGTTTATGGTTTGGGGCAGCCTTATCATGGGGACAGCTGCAGTAGCCCAAAGTATACAAGGGTCTTTATTTTATTTATTTATTTTTTTTTTTTGGTTGTGCTGGGTCTTAGTTGTGACATAAGAGATCTTGTATCTTCCTTGCAGAATGCAGGATCTTCTGCGGCAGGTAGGATCTAGCTCCCATCCCAGGCCACCTGCACTGACGGTGCGGTTTTAGCCCTGGGCCAGGGAAGTCCGGCAGGTGACTTTTGAGACAGCCAGGACATGTGGTGATTTGACAGACATTTGTGCCCAAAAGGGAGATGCTAGAGTCCCATACAACTTCCTTAGGAGACTCAAAGATTACACCTGTGGAATCAAACCACACAATTTGCTTTGCGATTTTGTCCTGGTAGGTTACCCAGGAAAGAGACAGTGTCATGTTCGTTTTCAAAGCAAAAGGAAAGCTTTTCACCTGTTATCTTTATCTGGATAAGGGACAGTCCTTGGGCTTCTGGAGTTTTTCTGGGGCCCAAATGACTCACTAAAGAGAGGCAGAGTGGTGGTTTTCTTGTGGATATCGTACCCGGCCACTCATCCCCCTTCTGTACTTGGCCCACTTTGTGTTCACAGTAGTAGGAACAAAGACTAGTGGAGGCTATTTTGCACTCCCTGGGCGTTGACATAATCAATAGACTGATTAGTTTACATGGCCAGGGTTCGGTAAATTAGCATAAGGTTTACCCCCTTATGAGAGGGTTAGTAAGAGCAAGACACAAGTTGAAAATGAGCCCACAGTGGAGACTTAGTGGACAAATAGGATAGAAAGAGAAAAGCGTTCTCCAGCTAGGCTTCCAATAAATGCTTAGTACGCATGGAGAAAGGATTCATTGATAAGAAAATGGGGTTTTCTGTTGTTTTTTCTCTTTAGTGGGTGTATACAGGGAGTCTTAAAAGCAGGGATGGGAAAATAAATGAAAGTGAGGTTTCTTGATGTGTGATCTTGGGAAACTGTCCACTTCATGATGCTGGCTACTTCTGGGACCTGGGAATTGGCCCTGGAGATCCTTAAACTGATCTGGAATATCTGTCTCCTCCAGCTGTCTTGAGAGGGATGTTCTGGGCCTGTTTTGGCATGGTTTACGTGGATCCAAGAGGGTTCTCCTTTGGGGAGCAGTGTAGGTGGTTCTTAGTACCTCATAAGGTCCTTCCCATGGAGGTAACACCACGTGTTCTCTTCTAAAGAGCTTGATGTACACTTGGGCTCCTGGTTGAAAGAATGGCGAGGCTTGTCAGTTGGCAGAGGTCAAGCCCTGTGACCTGTTGGCAATATGTCTCAAGTACACTCATTTTTGAACATAGCTAATCATAACTAATCAGATTGTTCACTTAAGTTCCCATCATCTTCACTTAACCCAGAAGTGGAAGGTTTAGAGATGCCAATTGACATTGGGTATCCAGAGACCATTTCAAAAGGGTTCAATCCATGTGCCCTATTCAGAGTATTCTGGCTCTTTAAAAGGGCCATCAGCACAGATTCTGGCCATTAAAGTCCAGTTTCTGGATCTTTCCTAAAGTTTTTTCTTGTCTAGATTTTCACATTCCACTCTCCTTGACAACTGAGGATGATATGGAGCATGAAATTTTAAAGAGTACCCCAGAGTTTTTGCAAGCAAGTGGTTTATGTTTGTAAAATTAGCTCCTCAATCTGATTTAATCCATAAAGGAATGCCACAGTGAGGAATAACCTCAGTTATGAACGTCTTTACCACATGTAAGTCAAATAGGATTCAGTCCATCCCTGAAACATGCAGACGGCAGCAAAATAGTGAAAATAGCCTAAAGCTGGGGGAAACCCATAAAATTCATTTGGAGTGTCCCAAAGGAGAAGTGGCATTGGAGGATTTCCTGGGATATCCCAGGAATTTCTCAGAAGTGTGGGGAGGTTTACAAGGAGTGCACAGGGAAATAATTTGGTCAGAAATTTTATGGATGCCGAGGCAAAACCAACTTTTTTGTTCCTTATCTCTCCCCCATCTGCACATTTATCTCACTTGATGGGATATCAGTCAAAAGATTAAAGGAAAAGAGGCTACAGAAAGTCCATTTGACCTGATGTATCCATCTGGTAATTTTTTGGCACCCTTTTGTGTTCATTTGTTTTCTTCAGACTGTGGGACATTTGCTTAATGGTTGATAATATCAGTCAAGAATAAAGCAAATGGGGACACTTTACACCCTCCCAGTGTCATGCTGAGAGCTTTGTACTTTTTTCTCTAAAATAAATCCTATTCGCTTGCTACTGTGAAAAAAATAAAAGAATAAAAGCAATGAACCTATGGTTGTTGTCGGGGAAGGGTCGGGGGAAGGGATAATTAGGGTTTGGGATGGACATGTACACGCTACTGTATTTAAAATGGATAATCAGCAAGGTCCTACTCTATAGCACAGGGAGCTCTGCTCAATATTATGTGGCAGCCTGGATGGGAGGGGGGTTTGGGGGAGAATGGATACACGGCCAGGGCTTCCCCCATGGCTCCGTGGTAAAGCATCTGCCTGCCAACATAGGAAACTTGCAGGAGACAAGGGTTCTATCACTGGGTAATAGAAGGAAGATCCCCTGGAGGAGGAAATGGCAACCCACTCCAGTATTCTTGCCTGGAAAATTCCATGGACAGAGGAACTTGGAGGTAACAATTCATGGGGTCGTGAAGAGTCGGACACAACTGAGCGCACATACCCTATATCTGAAGTAAGGACTTCAATTGTTCCGTGTGATTTAAATGGTCAAGTCCCTTTGCTGTCCACCTGAAATTATCACAACATTAATAGTTAATCAGCTATTACTCCAATATAAAATTAAAAATTTTTTTAATAAAATTTTTTTAAATTGGGTAGAGAAGGAATAAGGGTGTCCATTTGGAGCTTGATGTTTGCTGCTACTGCTGCTAAGTCACTTCAGTCATGTCCGACTCTGTGCGACCCCATAGACGGCAGCCCACCAGGCTCCCCTGTCCCTGGGATTCTCCAGGCAAGAACACTGGAGTGGGCTGCCATTGCCTTCTCCAATGCATGAAAGTGAAAAGTGAAAGTGAAGTCGTTCAGTCGTGCCCGACTCTTAGCGACCCCATGGACTGCAGCCTACCAGGCTCCTCTGTCCAAGGGATTTTCCAGGCAAAAGTACTGGAGTGGGGTGCCATCGCCTTCTCCAAGCTTGATGTTTAGCAACCCCTTTAGCCTGATCATTTTCTTAAAGATATAGCACTTCCTTGGTATGAGCTGAACCATGAACAGTAGCAGTTTTAGAAGGGAGATGATATCTTGTAATAAGGAAGCCAGCATATGGCCATTACCAGTAAGAGTATAGCTACAGAGGTTAAGAATTCACATTTCCAAATGTGCCAAGAGGATGACTTGTCCAAAAGCACATCTGAAGTCTGTGAATAGTGGCCATTTTCCCTTCTGCTGGGGTACAAGCTCCAGGAAGAGCTATGAGTTCAGCAGCCTGGGCCGATTGTTACTGTGGCTAAAGAAGAAGCCTCAGGAATCTCAGAGGAGAAACTGTGGCATCACCAATTAGTATGTTTCCCCAGAAATCTCATTGACAGTCACCACCACAAAATAGAAGTCAGTCTGGGTTATCTAAAGGGGTGTCTGGGAGAGCAACTTATGGCTTTGAGACCATTTCTGCAGCTGCAAAGCAATCACGTGGGGTAGAGCAGGACTCCCTATCATCAGGGAGGGGTAGGGAAGTTGCTGAATTCAAAAGTATTAGCAACCATGTGAGAGGATGAAAGATCCAGCACGTGAGTAGTCTGTCATCACGCGGAGAGGTGTTACATCCTGTGAACTTAGAGACTAGCTGACCCCGCCTGGGGAGCATGGAGATGAAGTGGGGAGCCTAGCATATGCGTTCTGGCTTTGTCAATCAAGGCAGCGGCTGCAGCCACCCATGTAAGCAAGAGGGCACACTTGACTCCACAGGATCTGATTGCATGAGAAACAAGCTTTAGGATGTGTCTGAGAGACAAACATTGCCCTAGCATGCCTGCAGCAGTCCCACTATTTTCATGACAATACATTGCATTAGCTAAGAAGTTTGTTTGGGTTTTTCCATAATATCTTGCAGCAAAACCCGAATGAACTTTTGGGCCAACAGTAGATGAACAAGATTGTCAAAAGCCAGGAATTCAGAGCATGGACAAAGCTAAGGTTGAAGTTTCAAAGGAGATTATTGCCTTCAAAGGGCCAGGAAATAGGCTCTGGACTGTTATCTGGGGGGAAGAGCATACAGAGGTTTAGCAAGGGCTGCAAAAGTAGGAATCCATTGGCAGTTGTAGTAGCCAGATGCCTCTAAAAATTTACATAACTTTTTTTTTTTCATTTGGTGGTGGGGGATCAACAAAATCAACTCATTCCCATCACATTCACCACTGTGAGTGAATTCTAGGTCCAGTGATGATGTTTACCAGATATTCTAACCACAGTGTGCTGATTTGACTCCAGAAAAAATGTTTTTAAGTATTTTGCAAGACATTTAATGAAATAAGAGATATGTTTTTATTTCACCACCAGAACCTCTTTAAAAATTGAGACTATTATTTCTGGAGATTCCAGAATTTCCTTTGGAAACATCCTCCAACTCAAATGAAAGTCTGGTGTAGTCTCTTAAAAATCCATGTTGCAATAGGTGCTCTGTCACTGAGAATCACCGAAAAGACGGGGTTAAGGCCACAAAATGAGCCACAAACCATATATGGAAAAATGGTTTTCTGCAAACTTGTGGTGAACTCATGTTTTGCTTTCCGTTTTCTCAAAGCTGAAGTCTGCTGTGCTTTGCAAAGCTGACTCACACACCCTTGGAACCTACAGTGTTTCTGGATTCCAGCCCCTGGGGCACCATGTCAGACAGTCTGAGCAGGCGAGTCACATTTGCTGTGACAGCCTGGATGCTCTCCGTGGTCTCCAGTTCTTCCGCTCCAGCAAATACTTTGCCAGATATCGAAAACGAAGATTTTATCAAAGACTGTGTTCGAATGCACAACAAGTTCCGATCATCAGTAACTCCAGCAGCCAGTGATATGCTGTACATGGTAAGAAAACTTCAGTGCTTGTGGCCGAAGTCAGTCAAAAACAAGGGATGTGGATTGCTTTGGGTGGTGAATGCTTGGTAACCCTGGGATCATTTTCTTCTGTGATGAAATTGTGCAGTAGTTTCACTACCTCTGATCAAAGCAAACCCAGTTTTGCTCTGCCTTCTCAATTCTTGTTATAAGGAAGTTCAGCTAGTATGTTTTACTTCTCTTTTAGGGCACTTCCTTTCCTCGGGTCTCAGGTGGAATTTAGTTCTCTCTCTCTTTTTTTTTTTTTTTGGTCTGTTAATTTTTGTGAAGTTTTGTTGTTTCATTGTTCAACTTCTTTTGTTATTGCTGGCAGAGTGCTGGCTTTCTCAGGAGGGTAGCAGGGGATCCAAGGGAAAGGCTAGGATTTTCATCAGGCTTGAGTTTAAATCCTGGGTCTATGGTTTTGGCCTGGTTTTTAACCTCTTGGAGCCTGATAGTAGAGGGGCTATTTGGGGTATGAAAATTGCAGAAAATATGTGAAACCAGCATATATTATTTTGCAACATAATTGGCCTTGAGTGAGATGTTGGTCTGTGTCACTCTCTTTGATTCTAAATTCCTTGATACCAGATTATCATGTCTCCCACGAACCCTAGTGAAAACTTAAAGACTATAATACGATCCTCCACAAGTGGAGGAACTCCGTCTCTATGGTCCTTCTCCTTTCCGGACGTGGCATCTCGCCTCCCATGCAAATTCCCGCTCTGGTTGCAGTGTTGTGTGAATTGCAGGCTTGACCCTCCTACTCTTTCCTATTTATTTCTGCAGACATGGGACCCACTACTGGCTCAGATTGCAAAAGCATGGGCAAGCCATTGTGAGTTTGCACACAACAAACGGTTGAAACCACCCTACAAGCTGCACCCAAATTTCACTTCACTGGGAGAAAACCTCTGGACTGGGTCTCTATCCATTTTTTCTGTGTCTTCAGCCATCACAGCCTGGTATGATGAAGTTAAATACTATGATTTCAAGACTCGGAAATGCAACAAAGTCTGTGGCCATTACACTCAGGTACGTATCTGACCTAAATTCTCTAGAAATGGTCATCTCATGGGTGAGGGGAAAACTGGAATCTCATGTGAAGAAAATAGAGTATACTAATGTCCCCATCAGAGGAGGCGATGGCACCTCACTCCAGTACTCTTGCCTGGAAAATCCCATGGACGGAGGAGCGTGGTAGGCTGCAATCCATGGGTTCTCGAAGAGTCAGACACGACTGAGCGACTTCACTTTCACTTTTCACTTTCATGCGTTGGAGAAGGAAATGGCAACCCACTCCAGTGTTCTTGCCTGGAGAATCCCAGGGACAGGGGAGCCTGGTGGGCTGCTGTCTATGGGGTCGCACAGAGTCAGACACAACTGAAGCGACTTAGCAGCAGCAAGCAGTGTCCCTACAAATATGAGAGAATAGGGATGACAGGCTGTCTTCAAAAATAAATAAATGGAACAGAGTTCAATACCAGAGGAAATGGTGCTTGAAGAGTGTATGACGTGGACAGACATTAAAGGTGAGGCCCACCAATCTGGACAGCCTTTGATTAATTCTGATAACACCCTTCTGCCCATGGTACTTTGTTCCCTTGTGAACAATCAAAGGGCCTTACGAGTGAGTAGATTTATTTCCAGGCCCAGGTGTTGCAGTGGTAAAAGAATCTGCTTGCCAATGCCGGAAACACAAGAGACATGGATTCGATCCTTGGGTCGGGAAGATCCCCTGGAGGAGGAAATGGCAACCGGCTCTAGTTTTCTTGCCTCAAAAATGTCCATGGATACGGGAGCCTGATGGACTGCATACAGTCCATGGGGTTTCAGAGTCAGACACGACTGAACAACTGAGCACACATGAACAAGTCTTCTAGGAAATTTGAGGCAGCTGTTCGGGGACTATAAAATTAGGAGAAGTAAGCCTCTCAGACAGAAACATCAACAAGAACTGGCTCTTCTTTATCCTCGTAGTCTTTCAAACAGGGACTAAATATCTATGATGTAAAGAGGAAGAAAAAAACCCACAGTCCCAGCCTCAATGGAAAGACCAACATGAAAACTTGTACAGACAATCCTGCAGCTATCCTGCCCACAAATCTACAGTATAAGTCTTGATAGCTACATTCAGAGTCTCTCAATGAGATTGTTTTTTAAAAAGTCAAGCTGTTTTTGGCTTCCTAATCCTAACTCATATTTGCAGCATGATGGAAACAAATCCCTAGGAGGCATCTTCTACAGTCTTTTTAATATACTGCCTCCGTATACTGGCCACATCTTGTTCATTTACTTTTATTTTCTGTCAGTCCTTGACAAATAACTAAAGGCAGTGAACCTATGTATGACTGATTTTAATGTAGAAAAAAACTGTTGAAATGATGAAAGTGAAAGTGGCTCAGTTGTGTCCAACTCTTTGTGACTTCATGGACTATACAGTCCATGGAATTCTCCAGGCCAGAACACTGGAGTGGGTAGCCTTTCCCTTTCCCAGGGGATCTTCCCAAACCAGGGATCGAACCCAGGTCTCCCACATTGCAGGTGGATTCTTTACCAGTTGAGCCACAAAGGGAAGCCCAAGAATACTGGAGTGGGTAGCCTATCCCTTCTCTAAAGGATCTCCCTCAGACAAGAATCAAACCATGGTCTCTTGCATTGTAGGCAGATTCTTTACCAACTGAGCTATCAGGGAAATAATGTCTGAGAGCAAAAACATTTCTAACAAGCCAGTGAAGGTGGAACAGTAGATGTTTTTGTTTTTTTATTTCCATATTTATTTGGCTGTGCTGGTCTTAGTTGCAGCGTGCAGGATCTTCTGTCTTCACTGCAGCATGCAAGCTCTTGGTTGTGGCATGTAGGATCTAGTCCTCTGACCAGAGATCAGGACCCCAACCTCCTGCGTTGGGAGCAAGGAAACTTAGCCACTAGGCCACCAGGAAAGTCTGAAGGTGTTTTTAAAGAGCCAAATATTCATAGAAAAAGTCTCAATATATTTCAGTTGTAAAAAAGATTCTGACTGCATTGGTCTCGTTATAGGTGAAACACATTTGGCACAGTTACAGGCGATTGTTATGATGAAAGGGAAAGGGCTGATTTCAGTGAAATCTTCATCTGAAGTTTACTGTAATCAAGGAGGAGCTATCAAATCATCAGTAGCCTTGGTCTCTCTCTTGGAAATATAAATAAGATCTCCTCTAGACTGAACCATTAATTTTGGCTTATGTTAACCAATGAATTTAACCAGAAAACAAGTTTCACTGGATTCCCGCAAATCCCTAAAGGACAAGAAAACTAGATCCAGATTGCCTACAGTGTCATGTGGTGCTATTATGCATCGGGGTGTTAATCTCCAGAAATCACTGTCAGTTTGAAGGTGCTGACTCTCAATATTTAAGCTTCTCACCTATACCAAGTACTTTGTAAAGTATGGGTCACATATTTTAGTTCAGACTCCTAAGAAACAGAGCCTGACATAACAGTTTATTTGCAAGATTTTATTAGACTACAATCGCAGAGAAGTGGGAGGGAGGAGAAATGGGGAGCGTGGTGGGAAATGAGGGCCACATCTGGGAATGGCCCCCAGCCCTTGTTGTTCTCATTCAGTCACTCAGTCGTGTCTGACTCTTTGTGACCCCATGAACTGCAGCATGTCAGGCTTCCCTGTCCTTCAGTATCTCCCAGAGCTTGCTCAGACTCATGTCCATTGAGTCAGTGATGCCATCCAACCATCTCATCCTCTGTCGCCTCCTTCTCCTCCTGCCCTCAGTCTTTCCCAGCATCAGAGTCTTTTCCACTGAGTCATCTCCTAGCCCTTAGGAGTTGACTTTCTTTGGGAAAAGACCTGTGTAAGTGGATGTGTTACAGCATATGGCTAGTGCAGTTTGAAGAAGCTGACAATATGCCATGTGAGCGATGCGGACAGAGCAGCTTACTTGGCCAAAGGGAAGCATGGAGACATAGGACTTGTTCACACAGCAGGAGATATATGAGTGGTTCTGAAACTGAACAAGACTGTCAAATGAAAAAGAATGCAAAGAGAATGACAGGCAAAATTAACAAGATAAAGAAGATGTACAATGTGCACAAATGAGCTTGGTATTTCAGAAAAATGGCAAGCAACCTAGCCTGTCAAATACATAATAATCCAAAGACTGTTAAATTGACAAGACTCCTAAAGTTTGCAGGTTAAGAGACAACTTCATGTCCATCATTCTAGGAAGACAATACAGGAGGAAACTTCATTATACATCACAGAGAACTGAGATTTCAGAGATGGCCCTCCCAAGATTAACTGAACTTAATTGTAAATTTTTCTCTTGTAGCTAGGAGGGGAAAGGAGGGCTAGTATTTGGGACATAAAACAGTTCCTAAATCCACTTCTGTGTAGAAAGGTAGCAGAGCCCAAACTGAGTGATCCTAACCTGCTCTTTTAAGGAGACAACTACAGTCTTTGCCCACCTCAGATGATGGAGAGGCAGTCCAGGGCCTCCCTGGGTCTGGGAAGATGCAGCACCAGCAACTACTGTTTTAAGTGAATACATAAAATATATAACCTTTTAAGGTATGTAGCTCTCTGCATTTAAGATCTCATTCAACTCTCACTATACACTTCTAAGAGATGCTGTTATCCATAGATGGATAAACAGGCTCAGACAGATCAAGAAGTCGTTATCCCAGTGCCATTTAGCTAGTAAGAGGAAGAGTCGGGAGTCAGATATGATATGCTGCAAAGATTAAAAAATATAATGTGTGTAAATCACCTAGTAAAGTACTATTGTTTAGTAGTCATTGAACAAAGTTTAGATTTGTTCCATGAGTTATTTTTCCACCAATTATATTGGAAGAAGGCTCTGACAGCTTGGTCAAAGAATTCCTGTTTTTATCCTTGCAAGAAACCTTGCTAGGGTGTTCAGGATTACTCAGCTGCCATTTTAAAATCATGCTGGAAATGACCTTGAGTGGGTATTTTTAACTTCCCACTTAGCCTCATCTGTTAGATTTTGGTTGGTGAGCAGTGGTTTACAGAGTAAAGGCAATAGATAAAGATTCATTATTACTTCATGAAAGTGTGTTATTTCTGGACATGTTAACACTTTAGTTCTGTCTTCACTAGAGATAAATTTGAACTGTGGAAGAATTTGGCTATATTCATATGGAAGATTATTCAAATTAGATATTTTGTTGCCAACAGATTTGCTCTAAGTTTCTGAATGCTGCTAAGTCACGTCAGTCAGTCGTGTCAAACTCTGTGCGACCCCATAGATGGCAGCCCACCAGGCTCCCCCGTCCCTGGGATTCTCCAGGCAACAATACTGGAGTGGGTTGCCATTTCCTTCTCCAGTGCATGAAAGTGAAAAGTGCAAGTGAAGTCACTCAGTCGAGTCCGACTCTTCACGACCCCATGGACTGTAGCCTACCAGGCTCCTCCATCCGTGGGATTTCCCAGGCAAGAGTACTGGAGTGGGTTGCCACTGCCTTCCCCTAAGTTTCTGAATAGTTAGATTTAAATAGCTGGGAAGGCAGCAGCTCAGGTTTGATAGTTCTAACAGTGTCCACTAGAAGGCACTATTGATCTCATTTCTGGTTTTATTCCCCCCACCCCACCCCCGACACACACACCTTTAAATTTTAATTTTTACACCCTTGAAAAACTGATGGAAAGTATGATGTCTCAGTTTGTGTGGCTGATTTTATATATGTTGTATATTATTGATAATAAGTCAGATGAACTGAGACTTGAAAGGAGAAGGTAAAAGGGAATTGTCAAGATGAGACATGCCTGCTCTCACTTGGCTGAGTTCCCCAGAGGCAATGTTTTTGTTAAGTGTAAATTCCTAATTCTGCTAAAAAGGAACACACTCCGGAAGCATCTTGCTTAGGGCATGGACAGTCTTTGTACTTCGTGGTCAAGTAGAATTAGGTTCCACCCCTCATCTATAAAAATCGGGGCAATGCCTATTTATTGATCTGTTTTGTGATTAAATGTGCTGAACACTATCGTGGCGCTAGGGAAATTCTCAATGTGTAGCTCTTATTTTTAAATTTTTGTTTAACATATTAAAAGAAATGAAAACATGCAACCAGAATCTGCCTGATAAAAAAATTTTCAAAAGTTTTAAAGCAAAAGAAAATTAGTCAAAAGAGAATAAAACAGGAACATTTGCTGAGAGCTTGCTATGTTTCAGAAGCTGTTTCAAGTGCTTTCTTCTAAGCCCATTTAAATTGTCACAATAAGCCTATTGAGCACCTTTGTTATCCTATTTAATAGACAAGGAAGCTGAGATCTAGGTCACACACTGAGTGGCTGAGCTGGAATATGAACTTGGTCTTTGTAGTCCTAGAGCCTATGAAGTTGCACCCCAAACCTGGATGCCCATGAAGCTATTAAAAAGAGACCAACATGAATGGATAAATAAACCTGATATATCCTGCAGTAAGTATTATTCAGCAATGAAAAGGACAGTGACTCGTCATGAATTGAATGACATAATGGATTTCAAATGCTTGTACTTAGTGAAAAAAGTCAGACTGAAAAGTCTACATTTAAACTGATTCCATTTATATAATATTCTGCAAAAAAGCAAAACTACAGAAAACAGATTAGTGATTGCCTGGGAGTAGGGATAAGAACTGACCACAAAGGCACACAAGGGAGCTTTGGGGGAAATGTTCTAGATCTTGAATATGGTAGCAGATGCACAACTGCACGCTTTTGTCAAAATTCATAGAACTATGCACCTAAAAAGATGTCTTTTATGTTAACTACAACCTGACCTAGAGACCAACAGGCTTCCCAGGTGGCATTAGTGGTAAAGAACCCACCTGCCAATAATAACAAGACAAAAAAAATAGCATATAGCATTAAAGGTGTGTGGGGGAGGAATACAAAGATTAAGACTACTCAAGATACAGCACTATCAAGAGGTGTTCGAAGACAAAAGGATAAAAATATAAAACGTGAGACTCAGGTGATAGTTCATACAACATTGCCAGTTACCGTGAAATAAGAATTCCCCTGAGGAACTTGTTAAAATAAGCTTTTTTAAAAAACTTTATTTTTATCGGAGTACTGTTGCTGTTCAGTTGCTCAGTCCTGTCTGACTCTTTGCAACCCCATTGACTGCAGCGTGCCGGGCTTCCCTGTCCTTCACTGTCTATCTCCTGGAGTTTGCTCAGACTCATGCCCATTAAATCAGTGATGCCGTCCAACCATCTTATCCTCTGTCGTTCCCTTCTCCTCCTTCCTTCACTCTTTCCCAGCATCAGGGTCTTTTCTAATGAGTCAGCTCTTCACATCAGGTGGCCAAAGTATTGGAGATTCAGCTTCAGCATCAGTCCTTCCAATGAATATTCAGGACTGATTCCTTTAGGATTGACTGATTTGATCTCCTTGAAGTCCAAGGGACTCTCAAGAGTCTTCTCCAACACCACAGTTCAAAAGCATCAATTGTTTGGTTCTCAGCCTTCTTTGTGGTCTAGCTCTCACATCCTACATCCATACATGACCACTGGAAAAACCATATCTTTGACTATATGGATCTTTATCAGCAAAGCGATGTCTCTGGTTTGCAATAGCTTTTCTTCCAAGAAGCAAGCATCTTTTAATTTCATGGCTGCAGTCACCACCTGCAGTGATTTTGGAGCCCAAGAAAATCAAGTCACTGTTTTCATTATTTCCCCATCTATTTGCCATGAAGTGATGAGACTGGATGTCATGATCTCAGTTTTCAGAATGTTGAGTTCTAAGCCAGCTTTTTCAGTCTCCTCTTTCACCTTCATCAAGAGGCTCTTTAGTTCCACTGCCATTAGGGTGGTGTCATCTGCATATCTGAGGTTGTTACGATATTTCTCCCTGCAATCTTGATTCCAGTTTGTGCTCCATCCAGCCCAACATTTCCCATGAACTGCTCTATGTAAAAGTTAAATAAGTAGGGTGACAATATTCAGCCTTGACATACTCCTTTCCCAATTTGGAACCAGTCCATTGTTCCATGTTCAGTTCTAACTGTTGCTTCTTGACCTGCATACAGGTTTCTCAGGAGGCAGGTAAGGTGATCTGGTATTCCTGTCTCTTTAAGAATTTCCCACAGTTTGTTGTGATCCACACAGTCAAAGGCTTTAGTGTAGTCAATGAAGCAGAAGTAGATGTTTTTCTGGAATCCCTTTGCTTTTTCTATGATCCAGCAGCTGTTGGCAATTTAATCTCTAGTTCCTCTGCTTTGTCTAAATCCATCTTGAACATGTGGAAGTTTTTGGTTCACATGTTGTTGAAGCCTAGCTTGAAGGGTTTTAAGCATGATCTTGCTAGCATGTGAAATGAGTGCAATTGTGCTGTAGTTTGAGCATTCTTTGGCATTGCCCTTCTTTGGGATTGGAATGAAAACTGACCTTTTCCAGTCCTGTGGCCACTGCTGAGTTTTCAAAATTTGCTGGCATGTTGAGTGCAGCACTTTCACAGCATCATTAGAGTATAGCTGACTAAAAATGTTATGATAGTTTCAGGTGACAGCAAAGGGACTCAGCCAGACATAAATATGTATCCATTCTTCCCCAAACCCCCCTCCCAATAACAAGTTTTTTAGGCTGAATAATATTCCAGATTGTGTGTATATATACACCACGTTTTCCTTAAGGAAATGCTGTCATTTGCAACAACATGGACAGATCTAGAGGGTATTGTGCTAAGTAAAATAAGTCAGAGAGAGAGAAACACCATAGAGAAACACCATATGATGTCACTCATGTGTGAGATCTAAAAAAATAAACACTTAGAAAACAGATTGGTGGTTGCCAATGGGGGCAGGTAGGTGAAATGGGTGAACAGGGTCAAAACTTGCAGTTATAAATAAGTCCTGGGGATGTAATGGGTAGCATGGTGGCTACACTTAACAATCCTGTATTGTGTATTTGAAAGTTGCTAAAAGAATGTGAGAAACACAGTCACCAGCCCAAAACCAAGGGAGGGACTCGGAGACACGAAGCACAGCAAAAGCAAAACTTCTACTGAATGTCTTGCAAGAGCCGGTGTCTGGCGGCAGGCACACCAGGGACGGTTGCAGCGAGCACTTCTACTCCCTGGAGCACGAATGCCTCCCTGGTTCCCCATTGGCTGAGTACCATGGGGTTACAATCTTCCCAGACTGCACTGCTTCTCATAGGGTATTCTTTCTTCTCCCTTCCCATCCTAAGTTCACAGTTCTCAACTAGGACTTTAGTTTATCCCTTCCCAAGCATCCTGTTAGCTTAGAGACTCTCCAGTTGTAAGCTGTTAGGTAAGACTAGCTTGCTAGTAATTTTTCAAGACAAAATTAGCTAGCTCTGAGTGGAAAACCATTTGTTAATAATTTTCCACCCAAGGCCAGCTACTTTGTTCCGAAAATGAACCACTTCAAGTTCCATTTCTTATAGAGACTATATCTTAAAAGTTCTCATCACAAGAAAAGAAGTTGTAACCATGTGTAGTAATAGGTATTAACCAGACACTGTGGTGACCATTTTGCAATATATACAAATACTGAATCATTATGTTGTACATGGGAAATTAATATAATTTTATGTCAGTTACAGCTCAATTTTTAAAAAAATCAGATTTCAAGGACAATTCCAGAGATTCTCATGTAGTAGAACTGAGATGGGCCCAGAAATCTGCATTTTAAACAAAGCACTCAAAGAGAAGTCAATTTGAGATGCAGTGATAGAAATGAAGAAATTTTAAAAGTAAACACAAAAATAATTGAGAAATTAAAGTACAAGAATCAAACCTGAAAATGAATGGCTAGGTGCTCTCAGGAAGAGAGAGAGGCTTAATTCACTTGGTTACCTGGAGTTCCCTGCAAGGGATTCTAGGGTGAGAGGTGGGAAGGGGAACACCCTACTTGGATCTGGGAGCAGTGAAGGGGTCATCTTTCACCAAAGGAGAGCACTGCTCCTCTGGGAGACCAGTACCTGCCTCCCTAGCTCCTCCCTAGTTGTCACACAAAAAGAAGGTGGAATGCAAAGTGCCCCCCACAGGCCTTCCACCACCTCCTACTCCATCAATAGGGGCTTCCCTTGTGGCTCAGCTGGTAAAGAATCTGCCCGCAATGTGGGAGACCTGGGTTCGATCCCTGGGTTGGGAAGATCCCCTGGAAAAGGGAAAGGCTACCCACTCCAGTATTCTGGCCTGGAGAATTCCATGAACTGTATAGTCCATTGGGTCGCAAAGAGTTGGACACGACTGAGCGACTTTCACTTCACTTCACTCCATCAATAAGCGTTGGAAACACTCAGTCTCCATTCCAATTCTCTACCCTCATGCTATACTCTCTCCCCAGAGAGCTGTTCTTAACTGATTGTTTTCCTTTTCTTTTTTTTTTTTTTAAGTAAATTTGGCTTTTTCCTGGGTCAAACCGGCACACAGGCCTTGGTTCTGTGAGTCTTTCCCACCTCAGGGTTGGTTCCCCAGGGATGCCCTCTGCTGGGAGACTTGTCCTTGCTCCCAGGCCAGCTCACTTCCGCATCAGCCTCACTCACGCAGAACAGGGTCCCTGCTACAAACTCCGGAAGCACCCTCTGCTTCCTCTTCACAGACCTCAAAACCTGTGTGCAATGGTTTCTGGACAGCTGCTCTCCACATTTAGTGAAGGCACACACTGGTTCCAGGGCTTCGCCTTTCTAAACCCCCTATTTGGCAAAACTAGTCCCAGAATTTGGAGAAGGAAATGCCAACCCACTCTGGTACTCTTGACTGGAAAATCCCAAGGACCGAGAAGCCTGGTAGCCACAGTCTATGGGCTCGAAAAGAGTTGGACACGACTGAGCGACTTCACTTTCACTCTCAGTCCCAGAATTTATATATATACATATATATATATATATATTATATAGAGAGAGTTGGTGTTTTATATATATGTATGTAACCAAGAAGGGTTAATTTGAAATGTACACTGGATCTGCTTCTGCGACTCTGACCCTTTTTTGCTATTATAAACATACATCATGGCCCAACTCAGGGAGATAACCTGAGCTGCCCACCTGTGAAGGACTGTAAGGAAGGGAAACAACACATTCCCCTGCCGGAGGCCTGGCATTCTAGGGGACATTTGCAAGGACTGAAGTCTTTTTACTTTGTTTCCGCACCTCCCCTCTATCTCTGATTTATAAAAGAACCTGGCAACCAGGCTCTGACAAGATAGTTATTTCGAGATGCTCCCCTGCCATCTTCTGGGTCAGCCAGCTCCCAGTTAAAGTCTCTTCATTGCCTCGACCCCTCAGATTCATTGGCCTGTCATGTGGCAGCAGAGCAAGCTTGGATGAGGTAAAATTTAGCTGAGCCAGCCAGGAGCCTCGCTGCTCGTAGCTAGCCGGCCCTGATCAGGGAATATTGGGGCAAGACCCAGCAGCTGCTGAGACCATTTGTCCTGAGGTTCTTTCCTTCAAGAGTCCCTGAAGTGGCACCGGCTACCTCCAACACTTGGCCATTGAGACAAGGAACCCCCAGATTTCTATAGAGTCCATGGACTCAATTTGTCTACCCAAATCCATAGCTGGTTCAGCTGGTTCGCTTGCTTTGTGTGCCCTTTTGTGTTATGAACGGACAAGCTCAGTTTTGGAGGGTAAGTTGCTCCAGTGTGCGCACCAGGAACATTTTTTCCCCTCAATGTGGGCTCTTCCTTTACAGGACAAGCCGCTATGGTTGGGGTACCCTGTTGGAGAGGGTGAGTATTGTTGGACTCTACCCTGATCTGGTTCATTTAGAGAACTAGTTATTGTGGGGCAAGACCACCCTGGTTGGAATTAGCCCATTTGTTTTGTAGGGTACATTTATGTATCTGATTTGGGAATCAGTTCAGTTGGAACCAGTTCATTGGGGAGCTAGTTCTTGTGAAGGTGGGCAGCCTAGCTGGAATTAGTTTGTTTGTTTTGTAAGGTAAACCTATTTACCTAATTGGGGAAATCGGGTCATCTGTGCAATGATGCTGAAATTTGTGCTATTTTTCTTGTAATTCATCTGCGTCTTTTGTGTTTTGGTGTTATAAAGTTTATAAAAATGGGAAATATTTCATCTGTCCCAAAGGAAAGATTTTTAAATATTAAATATGTTAAGATCAGAACAATGGCCCCTGAATGGCTCACAATTAAGCAATCTGGTGGTCAGAAGCACTTTACAAAGGAGAGGAACACCCATATTGAATAGGCCCAGGGGCTCTCTTGGACTTGAGGCATCCAATACTAACTTCTTCTACAGGAGCCCCAGGTAACTTTGATAGTGGGGGACAAGTTGATTGACTCTCTAAAAGAAATTACTCTCTTTTGTAAGTTAAACACGCAAATTACCTTTTCCCCAGAACCGCGTGATATCAAGGTTCTACCACGGCCTTTTTGACCAATCTGGGGTACGTTGCCTCCAATTTGGGGTGTTCTCCCTGTGAAGGGAAACTGCATTTATAAGGTGCTTTGGGGAAGGTCACTGGTCTAATGGGACTGTGAGGTCATGTTAATATGACTTTCCAGCTTATTCTGGTTACTTTGGTAATGTGCAAACATCTGGTAATACGAGTTTCCTCCAAGGCTTCCTTTATGGTTTTCTCATTTCTTTCTCCTCAAGCCCACTATGAACAGCTGAGCGGCTGTGGGAACAACTGAGGAACTGTGGCCAGGCTTATTCTCTAGCTGTTGTTCAGTCGCTCGGTTGTGTCCGACTGTTTGTGACCCCATGGACTGTAGCACTCCAGGCTTCCCTGTCCTTCACCATCTGCTGTAACTTGGTGAAACCCATGTCCATTGAATTGGTGATGCCATCTTGTCCTCTGTTGTCTCCTTATCCTCCTGCCTTCAATCTTTGCCCGCATAAGGATTTTTCCAGAGTCTGCTTTTCACATCAAGTGGCCAAGTACTGGAGCTATAGCTTCAGCATCATTTATGTTTTGGTGTTATAAAGTTTATAAAAATGGGAAATATTTCATTTCAATTGCCCTGCTTCATTGGAAGATCTTTGGGGTCCATATTAGATATGTTAAGATCAGAAGAACAATGGCCCCTGAAAGGCTCACAATTAAGCAATCTTCCCCAAAGATCCTTCCAATGAATATTCAGGGCTGATTTCCTTTAGGATTGACTGGTTTAATCTCCTTGTAGTCCAGGGGACTCTCAAGAGTCTTCTCCAGTGCCACAGTTGATCACACCATCATGGTTATATGGGTCATTGAGATCTTTATGGTACAGTTCTTCTGTGTATTCTTGCCAGCTCTTCTTAATATCTTCTGCTTCTGTTAGGTCCATACCATTTCTGTCCTTTATTGTGCCCATCTTTGCATGACATGTTCCCTTGGTATCTCTAATTTTCTTGAATAAATCTCTCGCCTTTCCCATTCTATCATTTTCTTCTCTCTCTTTGCGTTGTTCACTTACAAAGGTTTCTTTATCTCTCCTTGTATTCTTTGGGACTCTGCATTCAGACGGATATTTCCTTCCCTTTCTCCTTTGCATTTCATGTCTCTTCTTTACTCAGCTATTTGTAAGGCCTCCTCAGACAATCATTTTGCCTTTCTTTTTTCTTGGGGATGGTTTTAATCACTGCTTCCTGTACAGTGTTACAAACCTCTGTCCATAGTTCTTCAGGCACTCTGTCTATCAGATCTAACCCCTGATTCTATCTGTCACTTCTGCTGTATAATTATAAAGGATGATTTGGGTCATACTTGAATGTCCTAGTTATTTCCCCTTTCTTCAGTTGAAGTCTGAATTTTCAAAAAGGAGATATGATCTGAGCTACAGTCAGCTTCCAGTCTTGTTTTTACTGACTTTATAGAGCTTCTCCATCTTTGGCTGCAAAGAATATAATCAATCTGATTTCAGTGTTGACCAGCTGGTGATGTCTATGTGTATAGTCATGTCTTACATTGTTGGAAGAACATGTTTGCTATGACCAGTGTGTTCTCTTGGCAAAACTCTGTTAGCCTTTGCCCTGCTTCATCTTGTACTCCAAGGCCAAACTTGCCTGTTACTCCAGGTATCTCTTGATTTCCTACTTTTGCATTCCAGTCCCCTAGGATGAAAAGGACATTCTTTTTTGGTGCTAGTTCTAGAAGTTCTTGTAGGTTTTCTTAGAACCATTCAACTTTAGCTTCTTTGGCATTAGTGGTTGGGGCATAGACTTGGATTATTCTGATGGTGAATGCTTTGCCTTGGAAATGAACTGAGATCATTCTGTTGTTTTTGAGATTGCACCCAAATACTGCATTTCAGACTCTTTTTTTGATTTTGAGAGCTAACCCATTTCTTCTAAGGGATTCTTGCCCACAGTAGTAGATATAATGGTCATCTGAATTAAATTTGCCCGTTTGCATCCATTTTAGTTCACTGATTGCTAAAATGCTGATGTTCACTCTCACCATCTCCTGTTTGACCACTTCCAATTTACCTTGATTCATGGACCTGACATTCCAGGTTTCTATGCAATATTGTTCTTTGCAGCATCTGACTTTACTTCCATCGCCAGTCACAACCACAACTGGGCATTGTTTTCACTTTGGCTCCATCTCTTCATTCTTTCTTGCGTTATTTCTGTACTCTTCTCCAGGAGCATATTTAGCACCTCCCAGCCTGGGGAGTTCATCTTTCAGTGTTACATCTTTTTGCCTTTTCATACTGTTCATGGGGTTCTCCAGGCAAGAATTCTGAAATGGTTTGCCATTGCATTATCTAGTTGACTGCATTTTGTCAGAACTCTCCACCGTGACCTGTCCGTCTTGGGTGGCCCTACATGGCATGGCTCATAGTTTCATTGAGTTAGACAAGGCTGTGGTCCGTGTGATCAGTTTGGTTAGTTTTCTGTGATTGTGGTTTTCATTCTATCTGCCCTCTGATGGATAAGGATAAGAGGCTTGTACTTAGCCTCTTGAGGATACTGGCTGTGGGGAAAACTGGGTCTTGCTCTGGTGGGTAAGGTCATGCTCAGTAAATCTTTAATCCAACTTTTGTGCTGATGGGTGTGGCTGTGTTCCCTCCCTGAATTTGGCCTGAGGCGAAAGTATGGTAGGGGTAATGGTGACCTCCTCCAAAAGGGCTTATGCCAGCATGCCATGCCTTCCAGGACTGCTGCGGTTAATGTCCCTGACCCTGAGATTAGGTCAACCCCTGACCCCGCTGGAGACTCCTGGGCACTCACAGGCAGGTCTGACGCAGTCTCTTGTGGGGTCCCTGCTCCTTTCTCCTGGGTCCTGCTGCACAAGGTCTTGTTTGTGCCCTCCAAGAGTCTCTGTTTCCCCAGTCCTGTGGAAGTTCTGGAATCAAATCCCACTGGCCTTCAAAGTCAGATTTCCTGGAGATTCTCAGTCCCTTTGCCGGATCCCCTGGTTGGGAAGTCTGCTGTGGGCCCTAGAACTTTGCGATGCTATGAGGACTTCTGTGGTGCAATTGTTCTCCAGTTTGTGGGTTGGTTGCCTGCTCAGCGGCTCTGTAGTGGGGCCAATGGCAACCTCTTCCCAGAGAACTTAAGCTGCGCGCTGTGCCTCTGAAGATTGCTGCTGCCAGAGCCCCCGTCCCTGAAGGCAGGCCACCACAGGAGACGCAGGGCAGCAGCGCTTGCTCTCTGGCGTGTTCCGAAGTCCCACAGCCCCCTGTGCTATCTCGGCAGGAGAGAGCCGTCCTTGCCTCTCCTCCCTGGCTGCTTGGATCACAGGGCGGACCCCTCAGTCTGTCTTCCCTCTGTCTTCTGTTCCCTTTGCCTCTTTCCCCCTCGGTCCAGATTGATTTGCTGGAGCCCGGGTGTTGCCTCTGAGCCTTCCAGAGGGGCCTTCTCCCTCAGGCTAGAGGGAAGGGTGAAGCTTTCCAACATGGGTAGATAGATGTGTCAGTCCTGCTTGGGGAGGCCACCCAATTCTTTGGGGAAAGGATGGAAAAACAAAACTGTCTTTGGTTTACAAATGTAATCTTAACAGACCAGAAAGGTGATTCCAAAAATCCTTTCACCACCCCCAAACCTTCCCTGTTCATCTCACGAAGGAAGTGTTATTCACTCAGTCGTGTCTGACTCTTTGCAACCCCATGGTCTGTGGCCTGCCAGGCTCCCCTGCCTATGGGGTTTTCCAGGCAAAAACACTGGAGTGGGTTGCCATGCCCTTCTCCAGGGGATCTTCCTGACCCAGGGATGAAACTCTGCAGGCAGATTCTTTACCAACTGAGCTACCATAGAAGCTTCATCTTATGAAGTTTGTAAATGTTAAACAAAGGGGAAACAAAATAACCCTAGAAAGAATTTGCCTGTATCTTTGAGAGGCAAATGTCCTCACAGGTCTTCTCAGAAACCTTTATTTCTGCTGTCTTTTTAATGGAAATTTTAGAAAGGGTAAAATAATTTAGAAGCTGGCTTGTCCAAGGTAATTAAAAGTTGCTTTTCCTACAGATATTAATATTTAGCCATCTATCCAAGTGAGCCTGACTTGGTTCCTCTGTGAGAACCCCAAATTTAATCCTACCTTGTTATAAACTAATGGGCTTTATATTACTGTACCTGACTCAGGATTGAAATAAGAACTGAGGCCTCACTGTATGTACATGTCTGTATGTGTCTTTTTTTTTTTTTTTTTTTTTAATCACATTGCCGCAGTTAATATGAGTTGCAGGTTCACGTGAACTGGACATATTTAATATTAAATTTGTACCTAGTATTAATGTTTAAGTTTGCTTATCTAATAATAATAGTATAGAGATGTCTTGAGTCATCATCATGTTAAATACAATGTTAAGTATACTTTCATTGTGCCTAGGTTTAACAGAAATAAAATATTATATTTGTTAGAGATTTGTCAGCCAAAATATACCTCAGTGTGGAAAAAACTTTAAGAAAACTAAGATACGTGTTTTCAGTAGGAGTGAAGAATAAAAAAAAAAAAAACATATTGAAGACCTATGCATGATCAGGATTTCATAAGAGTAGATTGAATTTGGTTGGGTGAATGAGTCTTGGTGATGAATCTTGTTTGGGAGTAAGCTAAGACTTGGATTTGACTTTTGTTTCTGTTCAGGGAAAACCTTTCTTGGAATGCCATTTTGATGACAGATTATATGACCTTTTTGCCTTCAAGTAATGTGTATTCACTTTTGAGGTCTCTGGTTATTTTGGTTGTTTTTGTTGTTCGGTTGTTATGTCCTGTCCGACTTTTGTGATCCCATGAACGGCAGCATGCCAGGCTTCCCTGTCCTTCACTATCTCCCAGAGCTTGCTAAAACTCATGTCCATTAAATCAGTGATGCCATCCAACTATCTCATCCTCTGTCATCCCCTTCATCTGCCCTCAATCTTCCCCAGCATCAGGGTCTTTTCCAATGAGTCGGCTCTTTACATCAGGTGGCCAAAGTATTGGAGCTTCAGCTTCAACATCAGTCCTTCCAATGAACACCCAGGACTGATCTCCTTTAGGATGTACTGGTTGGATCTCCGTGCAGTCCAAGTGACTCTCAAGAGTCTTATCCAGCATGACATTTTGAAAGCATCATTTCTTCAGTGCTCAGCCTTCTTTATGGTCCAACTCCCACATCCATACATGACTGTTGGAAAAATCATAGCTTTCACTATATGGGTTTTTGTTGGCAAAGTGATGTCTCTTCTTTTTAATATGCAGTTTAGGTTTGTCACAGCTTTTCCTCCAAGAAGAAAGCGTCTTTTAATTGTGCGGCTACAGTCTCCATCTGCAGTGATTTTGGAGCCCAAGAAAATGAAATTCATCAAGTTTCCACTTTTTCCCCTTCTGTTTGCCATGAAGTGATGGGACTGGATGCCTTGATTTTAGTTTTTTGAATGTTGAGTTTAAAGCCAACTTTTTCACTCTCCTCTTTCACTTTCATCAAGAGGCTCTTTAGTTCTTCTTCACTTTCTGTCATAAGGGTGGTGTCATCTGCATATCTGAGGTTGTTGATGTTTCTCTTGCAATCTTGATTCCAGCTTGTGCTTCTTCCAGCCCAGCGTTCCTCATGATGTACTCTGCGTATAAGTTAAATGAGCAGGGTGACAGTACACAGCCTCAACATACTCCTTTCCCAGGTTGAACCAGTCCATTGTTCCATGTGTGGTTCTAACTGCTGCTTCTTGACTGCATGCAGGTTTCTCAGGAGGCAAATAAGGTGGTCTGATATTCCCATTTCTTTAATAATTTTCCACAGTTTGTTGTGATGCACACAGTCAAAGGCTTTAACATAGTCAATGAAGCAGAAGTAGATGTGTTTTCTGGAATTGCCTTGCTTTTTCTATGATTCAGCGAATGTTGGCGATTTGATCTCTGGTTCCTCTGCCTTTTCTAAATTCAGCTTGTACATCTGGATCTTCTTGGTTCATGTGTTATTGAAGCCTGGTTAAGAAATAAGTATTATCCAAGCCCCATTGTCAACTGATCAAATATTTAACCATGACTTTTAAGTCTTATGTCATTAAGATACTTCTGTACTCTGATGATGTACAGAAAGGGCTTCCTTATCAAGGAGATCCACAGGAAGGCTATAGAAATAATTCTAGCAGTTCCACATCAAAACGATGACTATTTATTTGAGGATTCCAGCCCATACCGATTGAAACAAGGAGCTGTCCTGCCCCTGGCGCCCCTAGACCAGGTATCCTGAGGTTTTTGCTCCATGACAGGCAGGGTTGACACTGTACTCAAGCTTGAAGCAATTACAGAAGATAGATCTTCACCTGTATGTTTCCCATAAAAATATGGGGATAAAATCTGAGGGGGGAAATGACACAGAAGGAAAGGGCACAGGGAACAGTCTTTGAAAGAATCACATAACCCAAGGACATTATATAGTCTACATATAAGCAAATAGGTCCAGGATGGTGGACTTAGTCAGTTCCCACTAGACCTTGAACTTCAATATACACTCTTACTCTTTGTAACACAACAAGCCAAGTGATACAAGTGGGTGGAGGCCCAATTGAATGTAAAGAAACATAGAAATATATGTTTCAGGATCTCTCTAGATATCTACAACTTAAAAATAAGTGATGAAAGGGTTTTGTACATGGTCAGTCAGTATTGACTAAGGTTTAAAACAAGTTTGAGTAAATGAAACTATAAGCTAATATAAAATATAAGTTGGCCTCTCTTAAAAGAGACAAATTTTCTGACAATGCTAAACTGCCTTTTGATAACCGAGTTTAAGCTTATTTAATCTGTATTTGCCTTCAAAATATTTTATTGTTGCTTTGGTTCAGTTTCACAGTGACCCATGGTCCAGTTGTATTTTAACATGTTACTTGGTGCTCCTTTGACAAGGCTTCCCAAGTCAAATTATAATAAAGTTCCTTTGAACTCCAGCTAACTTTGGGGTGCTTCAAAGGGGTCTCTGAGGGATCCAAAGGGAGATATTAAACTAATCAGGTTCATATGGTATCTTAAAACTAGAAGGGAAGTGTTGTCAAATGAATAATAAACTCTAAATTATATTATATGGTAATTGGTACAGATATTCTGGAGATTATATGGAATTCCTCAGAAGTTTATATGTCCTGATAGAATATTATGAGTCATAATTGTAGTTATGAAGGTGTTCTATGTCACAGCAGTAACTGGGTTTAAACTTAACCTTCTTTAAGTCTTTTGTTACTATACACAGTTATGGTTTTGCTGATGCCTTTGTAAAAATACCTCCTCTTCAAAAAATTTAGGAAAAGGACTTTCAGATACATACAAGTGTCTGACTTTCAGACAATAATACTGAACTGAATAAAAAATAAATAAATTGAAGAATTCTAATGAGAAACCTAATGACTTCATAAAGCTGTTAACAAAAGGGATTAGTTACATAGAACTGAGTAAACTGGTAATCAGGCTGTAATTTTTGTGGTCTCTATCTCAAAGGATTACTGGTTTAAATCTGTTGTAAAAAAAAAAAAAAAAAACAACTTCTCCTTCAATTAATCAAGACTTGCAATAAATAGTTTGGTAGATTATGCCTTTGGGAACATTTACTTTTTCTCTCTACCTGGTTGATCCTGCCAGTAACATATGCTTGTCTCAAAGATTAAACTGTGCCTAGGTGTGCATGGCCAGTACAATGAAACTGTAGACAGCTCACTAAATCAGTTATGGTGGTTATTATAACTAGTTATACTAATCATTGGAGAAGGCAATGGCACCCCCACTCCAGTACTTTGGCCTGGAGAATCCCATGGACGGAGGAGCCTGGTGGGCTGCAGTCCATGGGTCACTAAGTGTTGGACACAACTGAACGACTTCACTTTCACTTTTCACTTTCATGCATTGGAGAAGGAAATGGCAACCCACTCCAGTGTTCTTGCCTGGAGAATCCCAGGGACGGGGGAGCCTGGTGGGCTGCCGTCTATGGGGTCGTGCAGAGTCAGACACGACTGAAGCGACTTAGCAGCAGCAGCGTACTAATCATTGGTTAAATCTGCTCTTTGTTTTCCAATCCTGCTTTGTGTCTCTGTGGTGCCCTATGTTGTCTGCGTTATATCCTGTCTAATCTGTAAGATTGTTGTCTTTTACAGTAACCAGTGTGTAAAGCGGGCCTCCAACAAAACTTCTATGACTAAGCACTTTTGAGGAAATAATAGTAATAGCATGATACTAGATATGGAAAGAAGCAACAAGAGAAAATATCTCTTGGATTATAGTTAGACACAATCCAGAGAATTTTAATTATTGATGAGCCCTGGTTCAAAACTTAACACCTGGAGCAACATATCAAGAATATTTTGACTGAACTGGGATGAGCCGCCCAATGCCATGGGACAAAAGTTGATCATGAAATGTTTCCCAGATAATGGTCATTCATGACCAAGAGGGGAAGACCTGAAAGACGGAGTCAGCAATTGCAGCCCTTTCATGGGAGCCAGGGAGCCCTGGGAAAAGGGAATGCCTGCCTCCTGGCAGTCCTTAGACGGCTGCCACTCCAACTACTCCCTGTGGTGAACCCCGAGGAAACACTAAGAAAGCAGAATGACAGGCCCCAGGTAGCTAAGATGTACAAAATAGGATTTAATGAGCCCTGACTCTTGCACCTTCCCATGCATAGCAAAGCACTAAATTTCCTAACTTGAGATGCCCTCTTACGTTTGAAGTTCAGTATTTCTAAGTATACAGGCATAAAATAGGCACTTTTCCGAGAGGAACAGAGGAAGACGGGTCTTAATCATTTAAAAACCCCAGCACCAGAGGGGGCCGTTTTGCTTGTCGGACGGGGGGACTCCCAGGAAGATCCATCTGACAAGCAGAATGGCCCCCTTGCTCGCACGGGACTGTGGGCTGAACACTGAAAGGAGGCAGTTGTAACCCAGAAGGCAAATTTTATGTTTACACTGGGTCTGCTTCTGTGGCTTTCACCCTGTTTTAGTTGTTATAAACACACATCCTGGCCTGCCTCAGGGAGATCACCTAAGCCACCAACCAGCGAAGGACTGTTGTTGCTCAGTCCTGTCTGACTCTTCGTGACCCCTTGACTGCTGGACTATAAGGAAGGGAAACTAGCACACTGCCCTGCCCGAGGCTCGCCATCCAAGGGGACATTTGCAAGAATTGAATAGTCTTTTCACTTTGTTTCCTCACCTCCTCCATATCTCTGATCCATAAAAGAACCTGGCAACCAGGCCCTGACAATAGAGCTCTTTTGAGGCACTAGCCTGCCATCTGCTCTCAGCTGGCTCCCCCATTAAAGTTTCTTCCTTGCTGCAACCCCTCATCTCTCAGATGCATCGGCCTGTTTTGTGGCAAGAAGAGTGAGCTAGGACTGGTAACCTATATATGTAAAAACAATTCCAAATGCAATTTGGTATCACTGGAAAAAGGAGTGCATTAAATTGCTAGCAGTAGCAATCTAGTAATCCACTTGCTAGATATTTTAAATACTTCAGATACTTTCTTCTTTAGGTTTCTATTACAGCAAACAGTGTCAGGATAAGCTGTATACTTTTGTGGCTGAATGCAAAATGAAAATGTGGATGCCCTTTCTCAAAAATCGGGAGGAAAGTGCCACTAAAAATGCATTGATGTGTGACAGCACCGAATTAAGCCAAGCACAGGGCCCTTCTGATGATGGGGTCCAGTGGGACAGCACGGTCCTGCTCCCGGCGGCTGGCCCTGTTCTTGGTCTCCCTCCTAGGCCACTGCTTTTCTTTCTTTCTTTCTTTCTTTTTTTCTCGCATGCTCTCACTTACATGTATACCCCTGGTCATCTGATGGGCATCTCAGGAGCAACAGGAGCTGAACACAACCCCTTGTCCCTGTTCCTACCTACCTCCTTCTTCACTAATTTTCCTCCTCTTGGTAAATGTTGTTTAGACCCAAACATTAACCTGATTTTTGTCCTCCCCTCTTACCCCACTCTCAACACAAAAGCAAATTCTCCAGCTTTACATAGAAGATGAAGCATGTGTGGTATGTTGTGCTAAGCAAACATCAGTTGTGTCCAACTCTTTGCAGCCCTGTGGACTGCCAGGCTTCTCTGTCTATGGGGATTTTCCAGGCGAGAATACTGGAATGGGTTGCCTGCCCTGCCCTCATCCAGATCTTTCCAACCCAGGGATCTCCTTGCATTGGCAGTAGGTCCTTTACCACTAGCGCCACCTGGCGAACCTGGTTAATTCCAGGAACCCTCACTACCGGCAGCCAAGTGGGAGTCACCATCTGCTCTCTCCAGGGCCAATGAAGCAGCCTCCCAAACCCCCCTGCTCTTTTCGCCCTTGTTCTTCTCAGTCCCTTTGGTATGTGACAGCCAGCGGGCCTTCCTGAGACTTGGTAAAGGGCTGTCCCTCCCTCCACTGCAAGACTTCCCAGGCGCTGCCCCTGTCTCTGACCTCGCAGCTTGCCGCTCGCCCCAGCCTTAGTCCTGCCGCCCTTGCATGCCAGCAGACTCGGTCCCAGGGCCTCTGCCCCAGGGCTCCCGCTGCACCGCCTGCTCCTCCTCCAGCCTTTAGTTCTCCTGTGCTGCCTCTTCCCCACTCAGGCCTCAGCTCAAAGGCCTCCTCCACACTCCAGAGACAGCATCCCTGCAGGGGAAGCCCCTTCCTCCGCAGCAGTCACACTCTATCCTGTTATCCTGCTTTATTTACTCATTGCACTAGCTATCAGAATGCCTTACTGTTTATATGTTTATTTCACACACGCATACATGCACACACACACGCACGATTTGTTTCCAACCAAATTCTGACTGCACAACACTTCCCTGGTAGGAAGTGCTTTATCTCACTAGAGTTACTGTACCTCACCATGTTTAGGAAGGCCTAATCATACTTCCGTGTCCATTTTATTGTCTCTCTTCTTCATATCAGTCCGTGTTTTCTTTCAGGTTGTCTGGGCAGATAGTTACAAAGTTGGCTGTGCAGTACACTTTTGTCCTCGAGTTTCTGGCTTCGGAGCTCTTCTCAATGGAGCACATTTTATATGCAACTACGGACCACCGTAAGTGCTGAAATTTATTACTTTGTGGAAAAAAGAACTATTTTAGAGGTATTTATCCTCATTAAATAAATGCAGAAGATAGATTTGGGTAATATAATAAAGCGTAAAAGAGAAAAGGAATGTTACCCTTAATTCCTCTGTCCAATTTTCTCTGTATGTTTGCTTGTGGTGTGTGTATACACACCTTTATAAACACTACGTCAGTGCACACACACAGAGACACGTATGTATAAGGGTAGCGAGACTAACGTGTTTTCAGGGACATAGATTAATTGGATATGGTAATAATATACAAGAGGGGAAGATATTCTCTAATGTTCTACTATATTAATTTATTATAAATTTCTCAAAACAAACAAAAAACCCACTCTGAATGGAACTCCCCAATCTGTATAACTTATTCACTTACTTTTGACAGTTTCATTTTTGAAAGACATAATTTTTCTCCTTTTGAAAAATGGGAAGACATATGACATTTCCCCCAACTTCCTTTAAATGTATATATGCGTTCTGTTGCATCATATACAAACTTAGAAAACAGAGACCATAAAGGAAATACATGCTTTTCTAGTTTTTACTTACAATTATGTATGCACATTTTCCATGGCATTAAAGTTTTTTAATGGATTACAGTAATTAAAAACAATGAGGTAATAATTGTATAAAGCTTACCGTGTGCCAAGCGCTGTTTTAAGCGCTTCACCTATATTAAAGGTATTTAATCTTCGTACAGAGTCTGTGATATAGGTCCTACTCTTAGCCCTGTTTTGTAGACAAGACAGCTGAGGCCCTGACAGTGACTGGCCTACAGTTAGTGAATGTCAGAGTTGGACTGTGACTGGGGAGCTCTGGCTGCAGAGTCTGTTTTCTTGTTAGGAACAGCTCACCTTATTGAAGAGCTGAGATTGTTCTCTGTGTTTTCTTTTACTTGTTTATTTATTTTTATTGAAGTCTAGTTGATTTACATTATTGTGTTAGTTTTAGGTGTACAGCACATTCAGTTTTTTTGTCTATGCATATTTTCTTTTTCAAATTCTTTTCTCTTATAGAGAGAGATATATAAATAATATTGAGTATAGTCCATGTGCTGTACAATAGGTCTTAGTTGATTATCTATTTTATATGTATTATTATATGCATTATATCCATGTAATATCTATTTTATATTTTATACATAGTAGTCTCTATGTGTCAGTCCCAAACTCTTAATTTATCCCTCCTCCATCCCTTTCCCTTTGGTGGCTATAAGTTTATTTTCTATATCTTTGGGTCTATTTCTGTTTTGTGTAAATAAGTACCATTCTTTATATTCCACATGTAAGTGATATCACATGACATTTGTCTTTGTCTGGCTTACTTTGCTTAGTGTGATAATCTCCAGGTCCATCCCTGTTGCTGCAAATAGCCTTATTTCATTCTTTTTTTATGACTGAGTAATAATCTAGAGGTTGTTTCCATGTCTTGGTTATTGTAGATAGTAATGCTATGAACATTAGGGTGCATGCATCTTTTTGAATTAGAATTTTCTTGGGTTATATGCCCTGGAGTGGGATTGCAGGATCAAATGGCAACTCTACTTCTAGTTTTCCAAACGAATCTCCATACTGTTCTCCATAGTGGCTGTACCAACTCACATTCTCCTCAACAGTGTAAGAGGGTTACTTTTTCCCTACAACCTCTCCAATCCTTATTATTGGTAGACATTTTATGATGGCCATTCTGATTGGTGTGAAGCGACAATTTCTCAGATACAAATGTGTTGAGCATTTGCATGTGATATTGAGTATCTTTTCATGTGCCATTTGGCCATCTGTATGTCTTCTTTGGAGAAATGTTTATTTAGATCTTCTGCCCATTTTTTAATTGGGTTGTTTGTTTTGGTTTGTTTGTTTGTTTTTATACTGAGTTGTATGAACTGTTTCTTTATTTTTGAAATTAATCCCTTGTCAGATCCATCATTTGCAATTATTTTCTCCTATTCCATAGGTTGTATTTCTGTTTATGATTTGCTATGCAGACGTTTTTGGGTGTCTCCTGAGGAGGTATGGGTCAGCAGTGGACTGCTGCAGGGCAGGGGCTCTGGGTGCAGCAGACCTGGGTATGGCATAAGCCCTCTTGGAGGAGGTCACCATTAACCCACCATAGAGCCGCCAGAACTTACACAGGACTGGGAAACAGACTCTGGGAGGGCAGAAGCAGAACCTTGTGCACACCAGGACCCATGAGAAAGGAGCAGTGACCCCACAAGAGACTGACCCAGACTTGCCCGTGAGTGTCCACGAGTCTCTGGCAGAGGAGTGGGTTGGCAGTGGCCTGCTGCAGGGTTGGGGCACTGAGTGTAGCAGTGCCTGCATGGGACCTTCTGAAGGAGGTCACCATTATCTTCATTATCTCCATCATAGTTTGGCCTCAGGTCAAATAACAAGGAGGGAACACAGCCCCACCCTTCAATAGAAAGTTGGATTAAAGATTTACTGAGTGTGCCCTACCCATCAGAACAAGACCCAGTTTCCCCCTCAGTCAGTCTCTCCCATCAGGGAGCTTCCATGAGCCTCTTATCCTCTCCATCAGAGGGCAGATAGACTGAAAACCACAATCACAGAAAACTAACCAATCTGATCACATGGACCACAGCCTTGTCTAACTCAATGAAACTATGAGCCATGCCATGTAAGGCCACCCAAGATGGACAGGTCATGATGGAGGGTTCTGACAAAACATGGTCCAATGGAGAAGGGAATGGCAAACCACTTCAGTATTCTTGCATTGAGAACCCCCTGAACAGTATGAAAAGGCAAAAAGATAGGACACTGAAAGATGAACTCCTGAGGTCAGTAGGTATCCAATATGCAACTGGAGATCTCTGGAGCACTAACTCCAGAAAGAATGAAGAGACAGAGACAAAGCAAAAACACCCAGTTGTGGATGTGATTGGTGATGAAAATAAGTCCGATGCTGTAAAGAGCAATATTAAATACGAACATGGAGTGTTAGGTCCATGTGTCATGCGAGTATATGTTCCTCGGTTCTTTGTCTTGTCACAACAAAGATTTGGAGCCACGGACATTAAAGCCCTCGGCGTGTCACAGCTCTCAGGTCTTGGACAAACTGTGCTATAGCTCTTAGGCAAATCAGTGTTACAGCTGCATTTTATTTAGAAGATAGCAGGAGAATCCATCCTCAAAGCGTGAGGGCATGCCAACCCAAAGACTCAAAGAGAAGAGAGTGGAGGAGCGCAGGGGGCAGGAGGGGGGAGAGAGAGAGAGTGAGAGAGGGAGAGAGAGAGAAAGAGCACACGCACGCGGGAGAGAAAAAGAGAGAGAGCACTTTGGCTCCTCCTTTTATATGTTTTTTCCTCCACCTGGACCTGCCCTATGCAAATTGGGCTTAGCCAGGAGTGCTGTTTGTTCTGCCTGAAGTCTTCACTCTGGTCCTCTGACCTTCCTTTGACCTTCCTTGTCTTTTAGCCACAGCCATTTTGGACTCCTTTTCCCTATTCTACCTACCTAACACATGAATCATGGCATATTAGAAGTGGTCAAACAAGAGATGGCAGGAGTGAACATCGACATTTTAGGAATCAGAGAAATAAAATGGACTAGAATGGCTGAATTTAACTCAGATGACCATAATATCTACTACTGTGGGACAGAATCCCTTAGAATAAATGGAGTAGCCATCATAGTCAACAAGAGTCCAAAATGCAGTAGTTGGATGCAATCTCAAAAACGACAGAATGATTTCTTTTCATTTCCAAGGCAAATCATTCAACATCATGGTAATCCAAGTCTATGCCCTGACCAATAAAGATGAATAAGCTGAAGTTGAATGGTTCTATGAAGACCTACAAGACCTTCTAGAGATAACACCCAAATAAGATGTCCTTTTCATTATAGGGGACTAGAATGCAAAAGTAGGAAGTCAAGAAACACCTGGAGCAATGGGAAAGTTTGGCCTTGGAGCACAGAATGAAGCAGGGCAAAGGCTATCAGAGTTTTGCCAAGAGAATACACTGGTCACAGCAAACACCCTCTTCCGACAACATAAGAGAAGACTCTACACATGGACATCACCGGATGGTCAACACCGAAATCAGATTGATTATATTCTTTGCAGCCAAAGATGGAGAAGCTCTATACAGTCAGCAAAAACAAGACCAGGAGCTGACTGTGGCTCAGATCATGAACTCCTTATTGCAAATTCAGACTTAAATTGAAGACAGTAGAGAAAACCACTAGACCATTCAGGTATGACCTAAATTAAATCCCTTATGACTAAACAGTGGAAGTGACAAATAGATTCAAGGGATTAGATGTCTGATAGACAGAGTTCCTGAAGAGCTATGGATGAAGGTTCATAACGTTGTACAGGAGGCAGTGATCAAAACCATCCCCAAGAAAAAGAAATGCAAAAAGGCAAAATGGTTATTATACTGCATTTGCCATTTTGTCTGAGGAAGCCTTATAACCAGCTATGAAAACAAGAAAGCAAAAGGAAAAGGAGAAAAAGAAAGAATGCCCATTTGAATGCAGCATTCCAAAGGATAACAAGGAGAGATAAGAAAGCCTTCCTCAGTAATCAATGCAAAGAAATAGAGGAAAACAATAGAATGGGAAAGACTAGAGATCTCTTCAAGAAAATTAGGGATACCAAGGGAATATTTCATGCAAAGATGGGCACAATAAAGATAGAAATGGCATGGACCTAACAAAAGAAGAAGATATTAAGAAGAGGTGGCAAGAATACACAGAAGAACTATACAAAAAAGATCTTCACGACCCAGATAATCATGATGGTGTGATCACTCACCTAGAGCCAGACATCCTGGAATGCGAAGTCAAGTGGGCCTTAGAAAGCATCACTATGAACAAAGCTAGGGAATTCTAGTTGAGCTATTTCAAATCCCAAAAGATGATGCTGTGAAAGTGCTCCACTCAATATGCTAGCAAATTTGGAAAACTCAGCAGTGGCCACAGGACTAGAAAAGGTCAGTTTTCATTCCTATCCCAAAGAAAGGTAATGCCAAAGAATGCTCAAACTACCACACAATTACACTCCTCTCACACACTAGTAAAGTAATGCTCAAAATTCTCCAAGCTAGGCTTCAACAGTACATGAACCGTGAACTTCCAAATGTTCAAGCTGGTTTTAGAAAAGGCAGAGGAACCAGAGATCAAATTACCAACATCCATTGAATCATCAAAAAAGCAAGAGAGTTCCAGAAAAATATCTACTTCTGCTTATAGACTATGCCAAAGCCTTTGACTGTGTGGATCACTAAAAACTGTGGAAAATTCTTAAAGAGATAGGAATACCAGACCACCTGACCTGCCGCCTGAGAAATCTGTATGCAGGTCAAGAAGCAACAGTTAGAACTGGACATGGAACAACAGACTGGTTCCAAATCAGGAAAGGAGTATGTCAAGGCTGTACATTGTCACCGTGCTTATTTAACTCATATGCAGAGTACATCATGAGAAATGCCAAGGACAATAAAGCACAAGCTGGAATCAAGATTGCCAGGAGAAATGTCAATAACCTCAAATATGCAGATGACACCACCCTTATGGCAGAAAGCAAAGAAGAACTAAAGAGCCTCTTGATGAAAGTGAAAGAGAAATAAAAGCAAAAATAAACAAATGGGACCTAATTAAAATTAAAAGCTTCTGCACAACAAAGGAAACTATAAGCAATGTGAAAAGGCAGCCTTCAGAATGGGAGAAAATAATAGCAAAGGAAGCAACTGACAAACAACTAATCTCAAAAATATACAAGGAACTCCTGCAGCTCAATTCCAGAAAAATAAATGACCCAATCAAAAAATGGGCCAAAGAACTAAACAGATATTTCTCCAAAGAAGACATACAGATAGCTAACAAACATATGAAAAGATGCTCAACATCACTCATGATCAGAGAAATGCAAATCAAAACCACAATGAGGTACCATTTCACGCCAGTCAGAATGGCTGCTATCCAAAAGTCTACAAGCAATAAATGCTGGAGAGGGTGTGGAGAAAAGGGAACCCTCTTACACTGTTGGTGGGAATGCAAACTAGTACAGCCACTATGGAGAATAGTGTGGAGATTCCTTACAAAACTGGAAATAGAACCGTCATATGACCCAGCAATCCCACTGCTGGGCATACACACCGAAGAAACCAGAATTGAAAGAGACACGTGTACCCCAGTGTTCATCGCAGCACTGTTTATAATAGCCAGGACATGGAAGCAACCTAGATGTCCATCAGCAGATGAATGGATAAGAAAGCTGTGGTACATATACACAATGGAGTATTACTCAGCCATTAAAAAGAATACATTTGAATCAGTTCTAATGAAGTAGATGAAACTGGAGCCTATTATACAGAGTGAAGTAAGCCAGAAGGAAAAACACCAATACAGTATACTAACGCATATATATGGAATTTAGAAAGATAGTAACGATAAGCCTGTATGTGAGACAGCAAAAGAGACACAGATGTACAGAACAGTCTTTGGGCTCTGTGTGAGAGGGCGAGGGTGGGATGATTTGGGAGAATGGCATTGAAACATGTATAATATCATATGTGAAACGAATCACCAGACCAGATTCGATGCATGATACAGGATGCTCGGGGCTGGTGCACTGGGATGACCCAGAGGGATGGTACGGGGGGGGAGGTGGGAGGGGGGTTCAGGATGGGGAACACATGTACACCCGTGGCGGATTCATGTTGATGTATGGCAAAACCAATACAATACTGTAAAGTAATTAGCCTTCAATTTAAATAAATAAGTTTATATTTTAAAAAAAGAAAAAGTGAAAGAGGAGAGTGAAAATGTGGCTTAAAGCTCAACATTCAGAAAACTAAGATCATGGCATCTGGTCCCATCACTTCATGGCACATAGATGGGGAAACAGTTGAAACAGTGTCAGACTTTATTTTGGGGGGCTCCAAAATCATTGTAGATGGTGATTGCAGCCATGAAATTAAAAGACGCTTGCTCCTTGGAAGAAAAGGACCAACCTAGATAGTTTATTAAAAAGCAAAGACATTACTTTGCCCACAAAGGTCTGTCTAGTCAAAGCTATGGTTTTTCCAGTAGTCATGTACAGATGTGGGAGTTGGACTACAAAGAAAGCTGAGTGCCGAAGAATTGATGCTATGGTGTTGGAGAAGACTTTTGAGGCAGCAAGGAGATCCAACCAGTCCATCCTAAAGGAAATTAGTCCTGAATATTTATTGGATGGACTGATACTGAAGCTGAAACTTCAATACTTTGGCCACCTGATGCGAAGAACTGACTTTACTGGAAAAGACCCTGATGCTGAGAGAGATCGAAGGACGGAGGAGAAGGGGATGACAGAGGATGAGATGGTTGGATGGCATCACCAACTCAATGGAGATGAGTTTGAGTAAACTCCAGGAGTTGGTGATGGACAGGGAGGCCTGGTGTGCTGTGGTTCATGGGGTCGCAAAGAGTCAGACACGACTGAGCAACTGAACTGAACTGAACTGATGCAGAAATTTTTAAGTAGTTCCCACTTGTTTATTTCATTTCCTTTACTCTAGGAGACCGATCCAAAAACATCTTGCTGCAATTTATGTCAGATTGTTCTGCTATGTTTTCCTCTAGGAGTTTTATAGTATCCCATCCTATATTTAGGGCATCTCTGTATTTTCTTTTCATGGATGATGCACAGTCTTATAAAAATCTTAGGTCATATCTGTTTCCTTCAGTTCCTAGAATGATACTACTAGGTAAAAGTGTGATCACTTTATGTTCTGTAAAATTACATATTGCCAAATATCCTCTACTGTTATTACATCAATTTATACTTCCTCATCAGTACTGGATATAATTTTTCAGGATTTTCTAATTGCTAGAAAATTATATTGCATGTTTTCTTTTGTATCTTTGCTCCTAGTGATTTTCATTTCTCACCTGATTGCCTGCTTAGATTTCTTCTTTTGTGAATCATATGCTCTGCCCATATTTCTACTAGAATAATTTTGATTTAAAGTTTTTAACTTTGTCATAATATGACAATTTGTGATTTTTTGTCCTTGAATTTTGTTTGGATTTTACCAATCTTCAGGCCCCAGAAGACTTGTTATAGAAACCTCTCTCTCTGTCCCTGAAGTCAGAAAATGTGTTGACTACTCTGAGCATGAGTGGAAGTGAGGTGACCAAAATGGGTCTTGGTGACCCATTGACCAAATGACCAAAATGACCAAATGACCAATTTGGTGACCCAAATGACCAAAATCTTAAGTGAACAGATTTCACTTAAAGTCTTAGAGACAGCAAATGAGGGAAACCCAGGAAAAACTAGCCAAGCCATGAGTCAGACAGCAGTAACCTTTCATGACATTTGTATATCTTAGTATTTGGGATGTAGGCTCCTAAGACCACCCAACTTACTTCATTTACTGTGTGACTTTGAATAAGTCACAGATATCTCTCTGAATCTATTTCCTAAGTAAAAGATCAATATAAGCACCTACTGCTTAAGAGTAGCTCTGAAAATTATACAAGAAAATTATGTAAATGCAATGACAGGCCATGGTGATTGTTTGAGAAGTATTCGTAATTATTACCATTATAATTGTTGTTGTTCAGTTGTTCAGTTGTGTCCAACTCTTTGAGTGCCATGGACTGCAGCATGCCAGGCTTCCCTGTCCTTCACTATCTCCCAGAGTTTGCTCATGTCCATTGAGTCAATGACGTCATCCAACCATCTCATCCTCCGTTGCCCGCTTCTCCTCTTGCCTGCAATCTTTCCCAGCATCAGGGTCTTTTCTGATGAGTTGGCTCTTTGCATCAGGTGGCCAAAGTATTGGAGCTTCAGCTTTAGCATTGGTGCTTCTGATGAATAATCAGGGTTGATTTCCTTCAGCATTGACTGGTTTGATAAGAGTTCTCCAACACCACAGTTTGAAAACATCAATTCTTCAACGCTCAGCTTTCTTTATGGTCCAACTCACATATCCATACGTGATAACTGGAAAAACTATAGCTATGACTATATGGACCTTTGTCGGCAATGTGATGTCTCTGCTTTTTAATATAATGTCTAGGTTTGTCATAGCTTTTCTCCAGGGAGCAAGCGTCTTTTAATTTTGTGGCTGCGGTTACTGTCTGCAGTGATTTTGAAGCCCAGAAAATAAAGTCTGTCACTGTTTTCATTTTTTCCCAATCCATTTGTCATGAAGTGATGGGATCCGATGCCATGATCTTAGTTTTTTGAATGTTGAGCTTTAAGCCAGCTTTTCACTCTCCTCTTTTACCTTCATCAAGATTCTCTTTAGTTCCTCTTTGCTTTCTGCCATTAGAGTGATGTCATCTGCATATCTGAGGTTATTGATATTTCTCCCAGCAATCTTCATTCCAGCATGAGCTTCATCCAGCCCATGTACAGCATTTCACATGATGTACACAGTCTTTAAGTTAAATAAGCAGGGTGACAATATTCAGCCTTGACATACTCCTTTCCCAATTTTGAACCAGTCCATTGTTCTATGTCCGGTTCTAACTGTTGCTTCTTGACCTGCATATAGGTTTCTCAGGAGGCAGGTAAGGTGGTCTGGTATTACCATCTCTTGAAGAATTTTCCACAGTTTTTAGTGATCCACACAGTCAAAGGCTTTAGCATAGTCAATGAAGCATAAGTAGATGTTTTTCTGGGATTGCTTTGTTTTTCTATGATCCAAAAGATGTTGGCAACTTGTTCTCTGATTCCTCTGCCTTTTCTAAATCCAGCTTGAACATCTGGAAGTTCTCAGTTCATGTACTGCTGAAGCCTAGATTGAAGGATTTTGAGCATTACCTTCTAGCATGTGAAAGTGCAACTGTGCTATAGTTTGAGCATTCTTTGGCATTGCCCTTCTTTGGGATTGAAATGAAAACTGACCTTTTCCAGTCCTGTGGCCACTGCTGAGTTTTCCAAATTTGCTGGCAAGTTGTGTGCAGCACTTTCACAGCATCACCTTTTAGGATTTGAAATAACTCAGCTAGAATTCCATCACCTCCACTAGCCTTGTTCATAGTGATGCTTTCTAAGGCCCACTTGACTTCACACTCTTGGATGTCTGGCTCTAGGTGACACCATCATGGTAATTTGATCATTAAGACCATTTTTGCACAGTTCTTCTGTGTATTCTTACCATCACCTCTTCTTAATATCTTCTGCTTCTGGTAGGTTCATACCATTTCTGCCCTTTATTGTGCCCATCCTTGCATGAAATATTCCCTTGGTATCTCTAATTTTCTTAAAGAGATCTCTAGTCTTTCCCATTCTGTTGTTTTCCTCTATTTCTTTATATTGATCACTTAGAATGGCTTTCTTATCTCTCTCTGTTATTCTTTGCAACTCTGCATTCAGATGGGTATATCTTTCCTTTCCTTAGTTGCCTTTCACTTCTCTTCTTTTTGCAGCTATTTTTAAGGTCTCCTTAGACAACTATTTTGCCTTTTTGCATTTATCCCATGGATGGAGGAACCTAGTAGGCTGCAGTCCTACCAGAGTCGGACACGACTGAGCGACTTCACTTTCACTTTTCACTTTCATGCATTGGAGAAGGAAATGGCAACCCACTCCAGTATTCTTGCCTGGAGAATCCCAGGGATGGGGGAGCCTGGTGGGCTGCCATCTATGCGGTCACACAGAGTCGGACACGACTGAAGCGACTTAGCAGCAGCAGCAGCAGGGATGGTTTTGATCAGTGCCTCCTATACAATGTTACGAACCTCCATCCATAACTCTTCAGGTGCTCTGTTTATCAGATCAAATCCCTTGAATCTATTTGTCACTTCTACTGTATAATCATAAGGAATTTGACTTAGGTCATACCTGAATGGTCTAGTGGTTTTCCCTACTTTCTTCGAGTCTGAATTTGGCAATAAGAAGTTCATGATCTGAGCCACAGTCAGCTCCCAGTTTTGTTTTTGCTGACTGTATAGAGCTTCTCCATCTTCAGGTACAAAGAATATAATCAATCTGATTTCGGTTTTGACCATCTGGTGATGTCCATGTATACAGTCTTCTCTTGTGTTGTTGAAAGAGGGTGTTTGCTACGACCAGTGCATTCTCTTAGCAAAACTCTGTTGGTCTTGTTACTCCAGGTATTTCTTGACTGAGAAGGACATATTTTTTTGATGTTAGTTCTAGAAGGTCTTGTAGGTCTTCATAGCATCGTTCAACTTCAGCTTCTTTGACACTAGTGGTTGGGGCATAGAGTTGTATTACTGGGATTTTGAATGACTTGTCTAGGAAACAGAGATCATTCTGTCATTTTGAGATTGCACCCAAGTACTGCATTTCAGATTCTTTTGTTGAATATGAGGGCTAATCCATTTCTTCTAAGGAATTCTTGCCCACAATAATAGATATAATGGTCATCTGAATCAAATTCATCCATTTCTGTCCTTTTTAGCTCACTGATTCCTAAAATGTCAATGTTCACTCTTGCCATCTCCTGTTTGACTACTTCCAATTCACCTCGATTCATGGACCTGACATTCCAGGTTCCTATGCAGTATTGCTCTTTACAGCATCAGACTTTACTTCCATCACCAGTCACATCCACAACTGGGCATTGTTTCTGCTTTCGCTCAGCCTTTCATTCCTTCTGGAGCTATTTCTCCCACTCTTCTCCAGTAGCCTATGGGCACACAACCCGGGGAGTTCATTTTTCAGCGTCATATCTCTTTTGCCTTTTCATACTGTTCATGGGGTTCTCAGGGCAAGAATACTGAAGATGTTTGCCATTCCCTTCCCCAGTGAACCACATTTTGTTGGAACTCTCCACTATGACACATCCATCTTGGGTTGCTCTACACAGCATGACTTGCAGTTTCATTAAGTTACACAAAGTTGTGATCCATGTGATCATTTTGGCTAGTTTTCTGTGATTGTGGTTTTCATTCTGTCTGCCCTCTGATGGATGAAGATAAGAGGCTTCTGGAAGCTTCCTGATGGAAGGAACTGGCTGTGGGGAAAACTGGGTCTTGCTCTGGTGAGCAAGGCCAGGCTCAGTAAGTCTTTAACCCAATTTCCATGCTGATAGTTGGGGTGTGTTCCCTCCCTGTATTTGAGCTGAGTCAAAAGTATGGTAGGGGTAAGGGTGACCTCCTCCAAAAGGTCATGCCCTCTTGCTGCACCTCCCAGAACTGTTGCTGTCAGTGCCCCTGACCCCGAGGCAGGCCACGGTCAACCCATGCCTCCCCCGGAGACTCTCACTCACAGGCAAGAATGGCTCAGTCATTTGTGGGGTCCCTCCTCCTTTTTCCTGAGTCCTGGTGTGCACAGGTTTTGGTTTTTCCCTCCAGGAGTCTTGCTTTCCCTAGTCTTGTGGAAGCTCCATAATCAAATCCTGCTGACCTTCAAAGTCAGATCCCTGGAAGATTCTCGGTCCCTTTGTAGGATCCCCAGATTGAGAAGTCTGTTTTGGGGCCTAGAATTTTCACAACACAGTGAGAACTTCTTTGTCATAATTGTTCTCCATTTTGTGGGTCATCTGCCTGACAGCTTAAGGGGGACTAACGGCGACCTCCTTCGAGAGGATTCATGCCACACACCGCACCTCCCAGGATTGCTGCTGCCAGAGCCCCTGTCCCTATGGCAGGCCACTGCTGACCTGTGCCTCCTCAGGAAACACTCCAAGGCAGGTCTGCTGCTCGTTTCCCTGGGTCCTGGTATGCACAAGGTTTTGTTGGCGCCCCCCGACCCCCCACCAAGCACCTCTGGTGGGAATGAGATTTGATTTTAAATGTAATTGTGCTCCCCCCAGCCCACCGTCTGGTTGCGGCTTTTTCTTTGCCCTTTAATGTGGTGTATATTTTGGGGTGGGTTCCAACGTTCTCCTGTTGGTGATTCTTTGGCAACTAGTTGTGATTCTGGTGTTCTCGCAAGAGAAGAGAAGGCACACATCCTTCTACTCTGCCATTAGTATCATCCTGCTGAAGCAGCTTCTTTGTCTTTGGGTGTGGGATAATTTTTTTCGTGGGTTCCAGGTCCTCTTGTCAATGGTTGTTCAGCTAGTTGCAATTTTGTTGTTTTCGCAGGAGGTGAGATGAGTGCACGTCCTTAATAATAAGGTACAAAAGTGAGTTCTCTTGGTTTCAACTCCCTTTTCTTGATTTCAGAGATATAAACAATACTAAGTTGTAAAACTTGTAAGCCAATTCATATTTGGGCTTCCCTGGTGGCTCAGATGGTGAAGAATTTGCCTGCAGTGTGGAAGACCTGGGTTCACTCCCTGCGTTGGGAAGATACCCTGGAGGAGAGCATGACAACCCATGCCAGTATCTCCATGGGTAGAGGAGCCTGGTGGGATACAGTCCACGTGGTTGCTAAGAGTTGGACACGACTAAGCACAGCACATTACATAATGTTTCTATGAACACTGAGTAACATTCATTTATTCATACAAATAAAAGCATATATTCATTCAATTATTCAAAAAATATGTGTTCACTCAACTTCATAGGACAACAAGCCAGACACAGTCCCTGCCCCTTTGGAGTTTATTGTCTGTGGCATTCAGACAATAAAAGTACAGAGAAAATAACTGCATGATGACAGGAGCCATGCTGGAAATAGAAATAATGCTGTAATTCACTATGAGTAGGCAGGGCCCTTGTTTGAGATAAAATGCTCAGGGAAGGGCTTTCTGCGACATATATAAGCTTAGGCGTGAAGAGTGAGAAGGAACCAGACATGTGAAGAATCTCAGAAACAGATATTCAGTTGTGAAAACAAAAGACCAGCTCCTGTGGAAAGGATGACAGAACAGACAGAAGACCAGGGTGCTTGGACCGTGAATGAGACGAAGCTGGGGGATGAGGGAGCGCAGATCACCCAGGGCCTTGTAGACCACTGCAGCTTCACTTTACCCACCTCACAAGCTGAAGCCATCCAGGTATTTTAAGCAGAAGGTGACAAGACTTGCCTTAAATTTGGAGTTCACTGGGCATGCCTGTGGGGAAAGGATTGGAAGGGGAGTGGAGGGGAGCCCAGGGACCAGTGAAGAGGGTCCTCGTGTCCATCTGAGCCTGTTTTTCCTTCTCTACACAAGAACTTCCACATAATTCTGAAAAGCGAGTCCCTCCCCAGTGTTTCTGAAATTCCCTCAGAATGGGCTCTGGGCAGTTAGTTCTCCAGTCCTGCGGCACTCAGCTCTGGACTCCTGCCCTTGGCCCATGTTGACTCCTCCCCTCCTGGTCACCTTGAGTCTCCCTGATCTGCAGCATCCTGACACAGACTCTTCTTCATCAAGTGGGCCCCACCTCCACGCAGATGGCTGAAGAGACGATTATACCACAGAAGTGGAAACAACCACTTCCATAAGCAGACCGTACAGGAGCCAGTGTACTTTGGCCATCACTGCCTTGGGGACTGTTACTCATCTCTAAGCTTTTCTTTATAAAGATCTTTCTTTCCTCTTCACCAGAGTCCCAGGGCCCCAACCCTCAGGCAACCAGGGGAACACTGAAACCTCCTACTTCTCCATTGGGCAGAATACTTAGGCTCCCTTGTCTCTTTGTATAAAATTTTACTTTACTGAAGTATAGTTGATTTACAGTGTTGTATTAGTTTCCGGTATACAGCAGTGATTCTGTTGTTCAGCCACTAAATCATGTCTGACTCTTGCAGCCCCATGGTCTGCAGCCTGCTATGTTCTTCTGTCTATGGGGTTTTCCAGGCAAAAAATACTGGAGTGGGTTGCCATTTCCTTCTCCCAGGAATCTTCCTGACCCAGGGATTGAACCTACATCTCCCACACTGGCAGGCAGATTCTTTACCACTGAGCCACCAGGGAAGCCCAATGCACTTATACATATAGAACAGTTTGATTTGCTAATCCCAAACTCCTAATCCACCCCTCCCCGACCTTATCCTTTGGCAGCCACAAGTTTGTTCTCTATATTTGTTTCTGTTTAATAGATAAATTCGTGTCATATTTTAGATTTCACATTTACATGATAGCATATGGTATTTGTCTTTCTTACTTCACCTAGTGTAATTATTAGGTCTATCTGTCTTGCTGCCAATAGCATTATTTCATTCTTTTCTATGGTCAGTTATATCCTATATATATATATATATATATATATACACACATTGGGCTTATATTGGGCTTCCCTCATAGCTTAGTTGGTAAAGAATCTTCCTGCAGTGCAGGAGACCTGGGTTCAATTCCTGTGTTGGGAAGATCCCCTGGAGAAGGAAATGGCAACCCACTCATTTTCTTGCCTGGAGAATCCCATGGACAGAGGAGCCTGGCGGGCTACAGTCCATGGGGTCACAGAGTCGGACATGACTTAAGGACTAAACCACCACCATATTCCATATATATTCCCTTTACTTCACACCCTCTCCAGCATTTATTTGTAGACACTTTAACGATGGCCATTCTGACCAGTGTGAGGTGGTACTTCACTACAGTTTTTATTTACATCTGTCTAGTAATTAGTGTTGGAGAAGGCAATGGCACCCCACTCTAGCATTCTTGCCTGGAAAATCCCATGGATGGAGGAGCCTGGTGGGCTGCAGTCCATGGGGTCGCTGAGGGTCGGACACGACTGAGCAACTTCACTTTCACTTTTCACTTTCATGCATTGGAGAAGGAAACGGCAACCCACTCCAGTGTTCTTGCCTGGAGAATCCCAGGGACGGGGGAGCCTGGTGGGCTGCCATCTATAGGGTCGCACAGAGTTGGGCACGACTGTAGCGACTTAGCATCAGCAGCAGTAATTAGTGATGCTGAGCATCTTTTCTTGTGCCTGTCGGCCATTTGCATGTCTTCTTTGGGTTAATGTCTATTTAGATCTTCTATCCATTTTTTGATTGGTTTATTTGTTATTGAGCTATATGTGCTATTTGTATATTTTAGAAATTAAGCCTTGTGGGTCACACCATTTGCACATATTTTCTCCCAGTTCATAGGTTGTCTTTTCATTTTATCTGTGGTTTCCCTTTGCTGTGCAAAAGCTTGTAAGTTTGATTAGGTTCTGTTTATTTTTGCTTTTATTTCTATTGCATAGAGTCTGTAGGTCTCTTAGTCTTAATCATTGCCTTCTAGACAAAATCCAGGTCTTTGCAGAGCATGTTTTTCCCAAGGTGAATTTTGCCATTTCACTGCAAGTCACAACTGCCTTACTTTTAGCTTGTTTTTGAAGTAGCAATTTTTTCCTCTTAATAGTACAGAATGCACACTTAAACAAAGTATGACGTAGTATAAGTGATTGCATTAAAAACATTCTAGAACGTAACTCAAAGAGTGCTGTGCTTTTTAACAATGAAAGAGAGCCCAAGGACTAATGTCTATTTTGGATATCTTCCATAGTTGTTATCAGAACCTCCACTATATTCCTTAGACTATTTTCCACAGTGTAGAGTAAGCATGGGGCTAAATTTAATTTCTGAAACAACCTAAATTAACTTGGAGTCAAAGAATTTGAACATGTATTTTTAGTTGGAATTGAGGTGTTAGTAAAAAGTAATGTCTCTAAAGGGGGGAGTTCTTATTTTCTTTGAAAATAAATGTATAGCATTAGAGGATAGGAGTCCATGAATTTGAATTAGAAAAAAGTCACATCTTTTTCACTAACTTCTATAGAAAATAATATTTTTTGTGAATTAACATTCCAGTCATATCAGCAATACTTATGATTGGACAGTACTACCTGTGTCTTTATAAATGTCAGATATGCTCATATCACATTCTAGTTGTAGTTCTCTCAAAATATAGTTTGTATTCATCTCTAAAATTACTGTTAATTATTAGACTCCCTGCTGTGCTGTGCAGGGAGTTGCGTCAGTAGTGTCCGACTCCTTGAGACCCCATAGATTATAGCCCACCAGGCTACTCTGTCCATGGGATTCTCCAGGAAAGAATACTGGAGTGGGTTGCCATTTCCTTCTCCAGGGGATCTTCCTGGCCCAGGGATCAAACCCCCATCTCTTATGTCTCCTGCCCTGGCAGTGGGTTCTTTTCCACTAGAGCAACCTGGGATGCCAGACTCCTGCTAGCTCTCATCTAATACACAGAGAAGTATGTTTGTATATCACAAGTATTTTTAACATGTTAATAATCATTTCAATTTAATTGGCTTACTTTGTAATCCTATGAATTTTATTTTAGCTATTTTAAAACTGTTTTGAGAAAGAACCTATAGGCTCCACCAGGCTGCCAAAGGGTCCATGACATGAAAAAGTCAAGAACTCCTTTCCAAAAGCAGAGTTCCAAAAAAAGCTTAGTGCAATGGCAAGTTCATTGAAATAAATGTACAGCCTCTCATCATTACTACTCCAAAGTTGTTTATGGAGATGTAAATTGTTTGGATATTATTTCACTTTCTAAGCTGATCTTGGTCAGTTACTTAACAGAGTGTTAAGCCTCTAGCTATGGGGATTAAAAAAATTAGTGTCTTCCCCATTGGGTTATTGTGAAGATTGATTCATTCAAGGACACTTAGAACAGTGCCTAGTACATGAGTATTCGGTAATTATTATGTTACCCGTGTCACATCCTTTATGTGAAAACAAACTGCACTTTAGGAACTCCCTCATAGCTCTTGTGATTTTCTTTTGGAAGACCCTCACCCCAGCCAAATGGCTCCTATCCAATAATAACCATGGAGGTTTGCTGGACTAAGAACAAAAATGTGGGTCATGAGAGCTTTTCTAAGATGGACAGTTTTATGGATGGCAGTGATCACACAGGCCAGACATTAACTAGAGGGAACATTTCTTTAAAATCAAACCTAGGTCTCATTGACTCTGATATCTGTACATTGTGGTTTTTGGTAACTTAATCTTTGAGCTGTATTTTCCTTACCTGTAAAACAGAAATAAAAATAACTTTCTCCCAGAGTTGTCTCAGGAATTAACTGAGATGATTAAGACAAAGGTTCCTAAACACAGGCACTTAGAGTGAGTTTGGCAAATATTAGCAGGTTTCCACTTCTGCTTCCCTCTCTCCACTTCTCTCATTAATCTTCTGAATTTGTGGACTTCAATCCTAGGATTTAGCCAAAAAGAAGACAGCACTCAGTCGTGTTTGACTCTTGTGATCTCATAAACCATAGCCCACCAGGCTCCTCTATCCATGGGATTCTCCAGGCAAGAATACTGGAGTGGGTTGCCATTTCCTTCTCCAGGGGATCTTCCCAACCCAGGAATTGAACCCATGTCTCCCACATTGCAGGCAGATGCTTTACCAACTGAGCTATGTGGGAAGTTCAGTGTTTAGCCAAGGACCATGATAAATTGCAATTGGTTGGTGGGGGGAGGGGGGAGGGGGGTAGAAAAACTTCCTAATGGATACTTTTCTTCTTCACAGAGGCAATTACCCAACCTGGCCATATAAAAAAGGATCCACGTGCAGTGCCTGCCCCAGGAATGACAAATGTTTGGACAATCTTTGCAGTGAGTAAAAGGAACAATCTACCAATAATACAATGTGTTCAAAACTCTTGTAACTTTCTAGAGACCAGTCCTGAATATTCATTGAATGACTGATGCTGAAGCTCAAACTCCAAAACTTTGGCCACCTGATGTGAAGAACTTATTCATTTGAAAAGACCCTGATGCTGGGAAAGATTCAAGGTGGGAGAAGGAGACGAAAGAGGATGAAATGGTTGGATGGTATCATCTACTCAATGGATATGAGTTTGAGTCAACTTCGGGAGTTGGTGATGGACAGGGAAGCCCGGTGTGCTGCAGTCCATGGGGTCGCAGAGTCGGACAAGACTGAGCAACTGAACTGAAGAATGAAAACATTTGTTTTATCCTAATAGCTCTTTTCAGGAAAAGGGGCATCAGGTAGCAATCAAAGCAATGACTTACTGTCCTAGGAATGAATATATGTTCAAGAGAAATTTAAAGAAGCAAATATCCTTTATAGTTAGCACTAATCAGAACAACAAATGACTGATTATGGGAAATTGTAGACCCAAGATTTGCTAATTTCAGCAATATAAAAATAGTAACAAAGTTAACCAAAAGAATTCTGAATTGTGTTCAGGTAGAATTCTACCTGTCCAAAGCATTCAAGACTTAAATGTTCATCTATAGAACTGAATGAAATAAAGGCTGCAGTGTAGCACTTTTCACTAGTTCAGTTCAGTTCAGTCAGTCATGTCCGACTCTTTGCCATCCCATGAATCACAGCACGCCAGGCCTCCCTGTCCATCACCAACTCCCGGAGTTCACCCAGACTCACGTCCATCGAGTCAGTGATGCCATCCAGCCATCTCATCCTCTGGCGTCCCCTTCTCCTCCTGCCCCCAATCCCTCCCAGCATCAGAGTCTTTTCCAATGAGTCAACTCTTCGCATGAGGTGGCCAAAGTACTGGAGTTTCAGCTTCAGCATCATTCCTTCCATAGAACACCCAGGACTGATCTCCTTTAGAATGGACTGGTTGGATCTCCTTGCAGTCCATGGGACTCTCAAGAGTCTTCTCCAACACCACAGTTCAAAAGCATCAATTCTTCGGTGCTCAGCTTTCCTCACAGTCCAACTCTCACATCCATACATGACCACTGGAAAAACCACAGCCTTGACTAGATGGACATTTGTTGGCAAAGTAATGTCTCTGCTTTTGAATATGTTATCTAGGTTGGTCATAACTTTCCTTCCAAGGAGTAAGCGTCTTTTAATTTCATGGCTGCAATCACCATCTGCAGTGATTTTGGAGCCCAGAAAAATAAAAGTCTGACACTGTTTCCACTGTTTCCCCATCTATTTCCCATGAAGTGATGGGACCGGATGCCATGATCTTCGTTTTCTGAATGTTGAGCTTTAAGCCAACTTTTTCCACTCTCCTCTTTCACTTTCATCAAGAGGTTTTTTAGTTCCTCTTCACTTTCTGCCATAAGGGCGGTGTCATCTGCATATCTGAGGTTATTGATATTTCTCCTGGAAATCTTGATTCCAGCTTTCACTAGTAAGATGGCATTTAATGAGGAACAGTAGAAGGTCAATGAAGATAACTTTCCAAGGATGCTTTACATCACTTTAAAGTATTAATACACAGTTGGCCAAGAGTCCATTTATGTTTTCTGTTCCACATTCCTTTCCATCTTAGTTTTTTTTCACTTTTTGAACCGGTGTGAAACGAAACATCAATCAAGCTATTACAGTTGTGCAAATTCTCTACTACTTTTGTGCTTTTATCTGTAACCAACTGAACCTCTCAGGGCTGCAGGACTGGCGTGGGGTGGTCAAAGCAGAAGGAGGCTGGAATGGACTGAGTTTAACAGCATACATTTTTGTTTGGCCAAAGTGTCCTATTGCTTACATGTCTTCAAAGTCCCTCCTAGGTCTAAAACTATAAAATTCTTTTCAACTGTTTGTTCCCTTCTTCCTGATTTGTATACATTAAATTCTCATTTTCTCTCCAGCCATATAGCAATACTTGACCACCTTTCTGAGCCAGTTATTTCTCTGCAGTTCAACCATTTTTTCTGAGAATCTGGAACAAGTGCCTGGCACACACTTTACAAATATTACCTACTATCCCCAAGTTCATCCTCCCTCTAATCTCAAATCTTGTTTGCTTTGGTATTCTGGTAGCATCTTTATGCCCAGTTTTAGATGTTTTTATGCTCAAACAATCCTCACAATGCTTCTTCAGAATCAGTGATGAGAAGAGACAATTAAATTATGTTGAGTAATTTTACTGTTGCTCCTGGTTAACTGTCTTTCCCACTAGACTGAATTCCAAACAGACAGAAGTTAAGCCTACCTAATTCACCTTTGTAACCAACCAAGGTGCCTAGTCTGGCTGACCAATTACCACTAATTTGACTGCATTTTTTAAAAAATCATATTTTGAAAGGCGTGCTGTGATTGGGTTGCAAAGAGTCAGACACGACTGAGCGATATTTTTTAAAATCTAGACAATTAGTAACAACAGCACCAGAACAATAACAAGGAGAAAACTTGTGGACTTTTAGCTTTTGATCTTGGAGATCTAGCTTGAAATGGTCTCTAATCTTGTGGGATAAAATTCAGAAATTTAAGACTGCACTCCAACAATAATGAAAAACCCCTGGCCTCTTAAGAAAGACAAAGGAAAACACAAGCGAACTTGCAGAGGGATAAGGGTTGGAGGATGAAGGCTTTTCTCTATCAGATTCCATCTCTGACAAATTATAGCAAACACTGGAGGAAAAAAAAAACCTCTGTGGTCTTCCAGATAACTATTCCATAAATACCAACGGAGGTCAAATTAGGATGGTTTTGCAAAATGCACTGGGAATACCAATGGCACACAAGCTGATCTGAGCTAGTGCTCGTTGTGGACGGCATCTGTTTCACTATTCAAAAGTTGGAGGTTTAACATTTAAAAAAAATATATATATATGTAAGAAAAAATATAACTAGCACATCACACCTTGATTTCATGGAAATAAGTGCCAAGAAAAGTTAAAGCAGCTGAAGCTTCGATGGCAGGTCACCACAGACAATGCCCAGTCACAGGTATGACGGCCAGAGATGCTCACAAGCAGGCCGAGGATCAGCTCCTTTATGGATTCCACACCACAGGGGTCCAGGATCGGCTCCTTTATGGATTCCACCACAGGGGTCCAGGATCGGCTCCTTTATGGATTTCACACCACAGGGGTCCAGGATCGGCTCCTTTATGGATTCCACCACAGGGGTCCAGGATCAGCTCCTTTATGGATTTCACACCACAGGGGTCCAGGATCGGCTCCTTTATGGATTCCACACCACAGGGGTCCAGGATCGGCTCCTTTATGGATTCCACCACAGGAGTCCAGGATCGACTGCTTTATGGATTCCACCACAGGAGTCCAGCAGCAGCTGGCCTGGAACCAGTGTAGAAAAGGTGTTTAACCATTTATAAAAAGTATAAGAAGGCTATGGCAGATGTGGATTTTTTTCCTCATAACTACTTGGAATGTCAAGTGGTTATGACCTTTGATAGCCAAATGCCCTATTAATAAGTTAATGACAGACTAGAACAGATCAGAGGACACTCTTCACTACTGACTGATTATAGGATGATTCTTCTCAGGGAGAAACTTATTTTCAGGAAAATATTTTAACAAACTGACCACACTGATTACTACTAATACTTATTTTTAATTGCAATGTCTTATTTTTATTACATTTATTTTAGCTTATGTAAAATGACTTTCCATTTACAGTAGTGGTATATAAAAAGTTTTATATAAACAAGATGATTTTAAAATATCAAGTTATTACCATAAGTACAAAAAAATCTTGAATAATTAACCTTTGAAAATCACTGCAGTAAAGCCAAAGCAACAGTCATTGGTTATAATTAAGAGACTTGGCTCTTAAAAAGAAAAGCCTCACCAGTACCTATTCTTTTAATTTTTGTTTTCTTTCTTCTGATTTTACAGCTAACCCACAACGAGACAAAGTGACACGTATGTATATAAACCTTAAATTGTTTAAGATCTATGTGAGCTGTGTTACTGCATTATGGGTAACAACATTAACGAGAGTATTTCATGTCTGTTTCACAGGTTACTACTCTACTGTGTTTCCAGACTGGCCGATATTTCCACGTGACAGATACACATCTCTTTTTCTCATAATTATTCCACCAATCCTAATACTGAGTGTTATAATTATCATTTGGGCCAAGGGCAAATACCCTCATTTATTTACTTTGAAATAATACAATCCAGGGAGGAAAAAAATCCTCCTTCAAACACGGTGTTTTGTTTTTGTTTTAGTAACAACTGAGTGTATTTCTGATTTGCAGCAAACCCCTACTCAAAAGAAGAAATGGTTCATCTTCCTAGCATTATAGGAAGACTCATCTTTACATTCCACTTTTTAAGAAGCAGCACTGTTTCCAAGCTGCCACAGCTGTGACTTGCAGTGAGTAAGCTCTATCCGCCGTACGCCTCAGCTTCTGAATATGTAAAGTGAGAGAGCTAGATTTAGGTGAGTCTGAGAAACTGCACCGGCCCTCACGAGTAAAAACACTCCGATATAACCTGGTGCATGCTGCTCCAACTCTACGTATCTGGTTTTCCACTTTCTCTTGGAATTTGATATGGTTTACTACTTCCTCAGACTCAGACTGGAATAGTAATTAGGGAATTAATTTAAAAGGCCTCGCTCTTTTGGATTATGAATTAATTTTGGAACAAAATGTAAATGAGATTACATTAGAGCACTTCCTCAAAACCAAATGCTGGGACATGATTATATTTAAAGTCTAAACAACCTTAAAAATTACCCCTAAAATCATGCTTAGGTAAAACCTGCCTGGAATAGATTAGATACAATGCATATAAACACATATATACCACTCTCTAGTATAAAATTTTTCAAAAAACATATGGATGATACAATAATTTATAAAGAAAAGTTGTTTATATTAACACTGTAATTAAGCACAAACTCAGAAAAAAGTGATCAGGATAAGGCAACTAATGTTGCCAACTACAGTATTTCAAAATCCTTTACAAAAGGAGATAGCTTAATAAATTTTAGTTCAGAGTTTGTGTTACTTTTTCTTCTTTTTCTTTTCATCTGCTTCCATTTTAAGCTTAACTTCTTCAGCTGTAAGAGCTCCCAGTTTCTTATTCTTTGCTTTCTTAACCTTTTCCTTGAGGGCAGCCACATCAATTTTAGTTTCAGTAGAAGCTAAATAAATTAAAAAAAACAATACATGTAATTCCTTAGATTTTACCAAATAAAACAAAGATTACATAAATATGAATAATTTTAGAGTACTATTGTAATTGAAAGGTCATGTTATAAAATACAAAATACCTGCTAAAAGGAAAGTTAGAAATTTTTTCAAACTAGGAGAAAACAAAGTACTTAAACAGACTAGTAAGAATATACATGAAAATGACATTATACTTTAACTATCTGAATGAATTATTGGATTCAACTATGTTGAAATTACATTTTTCAACATAAAATGTTGAAATTTTAAATTGTTTGAAATTATTATTTTTATTTGTTTCCATATTCTGGAACTTTACAGTACTCTTTAAAAAACTTAGTTTTCCAAATATTAGTTCAATTAATGATTAGTATTATTTCATTTAACAAGATTTTGGTAATAAAGACAATAATCTGAGAGTATCTGGAGGTCCTAACAGAACCAAACCATGTAGCTAACACCAAAAGTCTGAACAAAATAGAGGAAAGCAGCAGCAAAAAATGGCAACTTTTCTTATCATTTAAAGAACAGTATTCAGGACATAAAGAACCACAAGATAAAATGTCATCATACAAACACCCCAGCAACTTGAGAGCAGACTTCAAGTCTCCACTACAATGGAACAGCTACACTTTATCCAGTATTAAACTGAGGTTAAACTACTATTTGAACACCTTGAGAGTACAAAACTGACCGACTAAAAATTATGATGCTTATGATATTTTTAACTTTTATATATCCAATGATCTAAGAAGTAGAATATGGTATTTTTTAAGTTATTAACACTGATATATATTAAGAAAATAGTAACATTACACCCGGCTTAGACCAATAGGTGATGTACAATACTGGAACTTTATAATACTGGCGACCTCCCTCCCCTCATTATGCCACTGACCACTTCGGAGAGTTACTTTACAGAAGAGTACAAGGGTTACTAGTGGAAAAGAAAATGTAAAAGAGAAGGTAGGTCAAAACAAGGCCAGGAATAATGTTTTCTCTGAGTGTCTTTTTAATAGCCTCTGAGTAAGAAAGATATTCCTGCTATTCTGCTGGTGTTTTAGCCCAAGGTCATGAGAAATCCATGTTAACAATATAAGCATCAAGTTCTAAGTCACAGATTATACAAGTAAAGAAAGTATAAATTTGATAAGCTCTTTAAGGGGCATGACAGCAGACCTCAGGGATCTTCCTGCTCTATTTCTATAGAGGACTCACTGCTCTGGTTTCTATCTTTCGAAACAAAGAGTCCTTCCTTAGCACAGCAGAGATCAGGAAGTGACTGTCAATCTAGGATACTCTCAAATAGGCACTGAAAGTGAAAGTGAAGTCGCTCAGTTGTGTCCGACTCTTTGCGACCCTGTGGACTGTAGCCTACCAGGCTCCTCTCTCCATGGGAATCCCCAGGCAAGAATACTGGAGTGGGTTGCCATTTCCTTCTCCAAGGGATCTTCCCGACGAGCTGGTACTAAATTATGGGTTATCTCAGTCACCTCGTCCCGAGGACTTGTGAGTAATGAAACGCTGAGAGAACTGATGAAAGATGTGGTTATTTCTTAACATGAACTCAGAGATTCAACAAATTCACTATGGGTTTACTTTTCCTCTAACAGACTTCAACATCATAACAAGACTTAGAAAACAGCATTACCTTCCTTAGGTTTCTTTAGGTGAACTGGTTTTTCTTTAGGTGGAATAAAAGCTTTGTTTCTTTCCTCTTGTCTCTTACTAAGAGCTTCTGCTTGTTTAGCCTACATGATTAACAAAGTTTTCAGTTAAGTAAGAATCCAAAGTATCCACGCACTTTGCAGTTAATGTTGCAAGCTAGACACAGTCTTACCTTTATTGCTTCCATTTTCTGTCTCTTCTTTTGACTTGCCTTCAAAAAGTATTCACCACTAGCCAATTCTTTATCAATCTGTTGAAATGAGTATTTACAATTACTTCAGAAATCATGTAGATGGGAAGTCAATTCCTAAGAAATTCACAATGACCCTGAGGTAAAGACAGTAGGGTCGAAGCTCTTATGTAAGGTAGTGGCCTAAAAAGAAGGAAATGTACTCTAAGCTGACAAGAATATACATACACAAAAGCTCGCAGGTAGGAAAGTAGGTGATGTGTACATGGAATACTCAACAGACTGCTTTAGGGGAGGTAGAAGGTCAATGACTCAGGAAAGTGAGGTAAGACACTTGGAAAGAGTTTGGGACATGAAGAAACATGAATAAGGGAGGTGGGATGTGATTTAGAAATGACTGAAGCTTCCTGAGAAGAGTGAAGAGAGCAAAGTAACACTTTATAAAAGGAACAGAAAAAAGGAGATAAAACCCTGTTTTTTTTTTTTTTTTTAAGTTTCATTTTGTTCATCATACAAAATGAAAAGCAAGAATTATCAGGATGTAGCGACTTCACTTTCCCTTTTCACTTTCATGCATTGAAGAAGGAAATGGCAACCCACTCCAATATTCTTGCCTGGAGAATCCCAGGGACGGGGGAGCCTGATGGGCTGCCGTCTATGGGGTCGCACAGAGTTGGACACGACTGAAGCGACTTAGCAGCAGCAGCAGCAGCAGCGACTAAATACTAATTAGAGCAAGTAACAACTCATTCATTAAATAGTTAACATACAACTAATCTATCTAAGGCAACGCTCTAAACTATTACTACGCTCTCTACAATGACTAACTCTGCCACTTATTTGCTATGTTCAGTTGCTCAGTCGCGTCTGACTCTTTGCGACCCCATGGACTGCAGCACGCCACTCTTCCCTGTCCATCACGCCACTCTTCCCTGTCCATCACCAATTCCCGAAGCATGCTCAAACTCATATCCATCGAGTCAGTGATACCATCCCACCATCTCATCCTCTGTCGTCCCCTTCTCCTCCTGCCTTCAGTCTCTCCCAGACAATTCTCAAATTCTCATAGACAATTCTTTGAGACAGGTATGATCATCATCCTCATTTTATGTCCGAAGAAACTGGGGGCACAGATGTGTTAAATTATGCTAATTAACATAACCCCAGACACGCAGATGACACCACGCTTACGGCAGAAAGCGAAGAGGAACTGAAGAGCCTCTTGATGAAAGTGAGAGAGAAGTGAAAAATCTGGCTTAAAACTCAACATTCATAAAACTAAGATCATGGCATCCAGTCCCATAACTTCATGGCACATAGATGGGGAAACAGTGACAGACTTGATTTTCTTGGGCTCCAAAATCACTGCAGATGGTGACTGCAGCCATGAAATTAAAAGACGCTTACTCCTTGGGGAAAAAAGCTATGGCAAACCTAGACAGCATGTTAAAAAGCAGAACCATTACTTTGTCAACAAAGGTCTGTCTAGTCAAAGCTATGGTTTTTCCAGTAGTCATGCATGGATGTGAGAGGTGGACCATAAAGAAAGCTGAGTGCTAAAGAATTGATGCTTTTGAACTGTGGTGTTGGAGAAGACTCTTGAGAGTCCCTTGGACTGCTAGGAGATCCAACCAGTGCATCCTAAAGGAGATCAGTCTTGAATATTCACTGGAAGGACTGATGCGAAAACTGAAGCTCTAATCCTTTGGCCACCTGATGCAAAGCACTGACTCATTGGGAAAGACCCTGATGCTGAGAGAGACTGAAGGCAGGAGGAGAAGGGGACGACAGAGGATGAGATGGTGGAATGGTATCACTGACTCGATGGATACGAGTTTGAGCATGCTTCGGGAATTGGTGATGGACAGGGAAGAGTGGCGTGCTGCAGTCCATGGGGTCGCAAAGAGTCAGACGCGACTGAGCAACTGAACATAGCAAATAAGTGGCAGAGTTAAGTCCATCGAGACACTGCTGATTCAAGAAGCTTACAGTCAGAGAAGAGGAAGACAAGACAACTAGTGAGTACAGGACAGGGCTACATGGAACACACCAGATGTTACAGAAGCGTGCTTTAGTACCTGGGTCACTCACTACTTTTCCCCAACTAACACTTTCTTTCTGGCTTCACTTTACTTTCCAATGTAGAGCTCAAGATCCAACACTTACACAATTTTTTTTTTTTTTTTTTTTACAATGATGATCATCATCCCTTTTTTACCTCTGACCTTTCATCAAACCTTCCCTGAAAAACTGCAAACACAGGGCTGTGGGGAAGACAAGATAGTATAAAGAAAAAAAAGGGTTAAAGGAAAAACTTCAACATACACCCAAGGGAGGGAATAATGAAGAAAGATCCTCCAGCAGACAGGTGAAGAAAGAACTCAAAGAACAAGCAAAGAATGGACTGATGCAGATGGGGAAAAAAATTGTGAGCTAAGAGCAAGCTGAAAGAGTTTTTGCCTGGTAATCTCAAATATTTGAGGGGAAAAAAAGCAATGTCATCTACGGGGAGTGGAAGAGTGGCGAAAGAATTAAGAGGACACAAAGCAGCCAGAGAATACTGCTGAAGACCATCTGAGGCTGGACATGGGAGTTTTTAACGGATATAATCCAAAGATCTGACTTTCTTCAGCTATGTTTAGTAGCCACACTGTGGGAAAAGAAGTCAAGTTTTAGGACTGATGCAAATTTCAGGGCTGTTCTGTCAGACAAGTGTGACAGAAAAAGGGAGTATGAAAGGAAACAGCGACAGGCAAGAGAGAAAAGAAATTATGCCAGAAGACAGTAGACAGAATGAGAGGCATTCACATCTTAAAAAAAAAAGCAGATATTAGAAGTTAAGATTTCAAATCCAGAGCAAAATATATAGTACATGTCACACGAATGAGGCCAAAGCAGAACTGAAAGCACTGTGGGCTGCGTCACTGACACTTTTTAACCGTGGAACATTCACAGTGGCTACAGGTACAGACACACAACCAACATCACCCACTTTGATGTCACTTTACTCTCACAACATGAAGCTTCCACTCCCCACCTCCATATAGTTAGTTCAAAATAAGTGTATTTACACTTACCTTCGGATTCTTGCATCTCTACACACCCAAACACCCACAGAAATCCCACCTAAAATACCCTCAAAGTTTCTGACAAAATAGATTAAAACGGTTTCCCTCTCATGTAACAAAATTCCACATTTAATACTGACCTGACTTTCTGGCTGTGGTGGTGGGAATGGTGTATACTCTTTCTTAACAGTTTTCTTCTTTGGTTCCTTGCGTTTATTCACATTTTTGTGCTTGAACTGTGGCAAAAACCTTTCCCAACTTTGTGATCTTAACTCAGAGTCCTTCGCCAGCTCTCGTTTAATCATTAAGGTCTTGGGTCATGGTAATATACGAACAAAGTAAACACTTTTAATTTTAGAAGTGACATGTTTCTCACCCTAAGACATTATAAACAATGTTCCTATAAATAATAAAATTAAAAGGAACAACTCTTAGCCGCTTCAGTAGATTAAATCAATTCTGTAAAGAAAAAGCATATAATCTCAAATATGCATAACTAACCAAGCATCAGAAAACCATTAGAAATTTAGATTAAGAAACAGAATCATTAAAATAGAGATGAAAATAAGACTAAGTTTTTCATTAAAACCCTTGAAATTCAACTTCATTATACAGAGAGAGTGCTTAATTGTGAAGTTTCCTACAAGCAGGAAGCTTTCAGTAGCACATGAAATATCATTATCATAGAGAAATAAAAAACTAAAGTTTCTCATGATCAATGAACCAGTGTTTTCACACTTCCCCCAACTCCACCTGAATTTTATCGACACTGAAACATCACAGGATGCAAAGTAGGCATCAGATGCAAGACATGCTCTCTTTAATGTCCCAATGAAACCCAAAATCATTTTTTCACCCTAATCTAAGAGTGACTTTTCAAATTCATCAAATTCAAGGACTGTTTAACAAATATCCATCATAAAACATCATATACCATGGTTATGTCTCCAAGAACAATTACTGAATGTTATGCATACAGGGATATACTCTCTCAATGGGCCTATAATTTGAGTGTTAAATTCCAAAACAAGTTTTAATGCAATCTGAATTATTCCAGACTTACAGAAAATGGCAGAATTCTAAAAGATCACACTTATAAATACAGTCTGTGGGCTCATCAGACTAAGAAAACTGAACTGGTACCCTCTACAACAAATTCCATGAAGCATATTTTATTTGTATCAGAACTGAATCACTACATTACAGAGCCCCCTTCAACAGCTTTCTTTCACACTAACTCCTCAGAGACCTAAGCTTTCAAGGAAGGAACTATAGGACTGGGATAGTGTTGAGTGGGCTGAACTCTACCCAAATAGTTCTGCCTTATCTGTTTTGTATATTAGACTTTCATAAAAGATTTATTTTTAAGAAAAGTTTCTATAGCTAAAAACAATTCGATAACCACTGTTATACTAATGAACAGTGAACACTCACTTTAATATTGTAAATTGGATGAATATTCTTCATAGTGTCCAGGACTACTTTTCGAACCTGAAATTTGCAAAGAAAAATGAATCAGTTATTTATAATGAAGACTTTAGTGAACTAGGTAGAAGAGGATTAACAGATTGCAAAATAACCTATGAACCAGGCAATGGCTACCAAATTGAATATAGTAGTCCCTTCAACTGTTCTGAGTGGCTTCTGGATCTTTCATAACAGTTAACTTCACTTGGATACAATGAAGTCTCTCAATTTTACTGCTAAAAAGTGATACGCAGAATTAACACAGCAGTCTGGAGCTGTGTAATTTAGGGGAAAGAGAGATGGATTTAGAGTTAGAAAATATGTGAGCAAATGCTGGGACTTCAAAGGGGAAAGTCACTTAATTTTCCTCCTGACTTCAGCTTTTGAATTCTGTAATACATTTGAAATAAAACCACCTTAAGGATCTGTTGTAAGAATTAAATAATAGACTCTACAAAACTATGAAATACTCAAAACACCTAAGTTGTTATTGTGCCATAACAACTTATGAGATATTGAGTTACCTCATAAGATTGAGTTATCTCATGATAACTTACGAGAAAGAAGTCCAAAAGACGTATTATTAAAGGCCCCGAAAAGGAAGTAAGAGCTCACAGCCAGATACACACAACAAAAGCCTCAAAAGGAGCTTACAGAAACAGTATGTGCTCTGTAGATTTTCTAATAACATGTGACAAACTAATATTCATGAAACATTAACATATTAAAACTCAAAGAAAATACATCTTAAAGGAAGTTTTCTGACCCTGACCTCTACTGGCTGTATCTGTTACTGCAAAGAACAAGATCTGCTCAATTCTCCAATCATTTAAACCCATGTGTTTTCTAATGTTTGCTACAGACTGAGATCTTAAAATACCCACTTAAAACCTGTAGTAGGGGAAGTAATGATGAACAGACCTTCTAATTCAGAAATGAATCTCTCTGTAGTTACCAAAAGTTGGCCATGATACGTTAAGGTTCAGGAATGGCTATTCCCTCAAATTACATGAAGAATTGACTAATGAAAATCAAACAAAGCACAATTTTTTAAAATTATGAAAAAATATATTATGCAATGAACGATTATAGTATACCCATATTCTTTCATTTATTCTCTGCTAAAACTAATTTAAGAGCGTAAACCTCACCTCCTTCAAGCCACTAAAAGGTCCAATGGCTGAAACCGTGTTTCCCTGAACCATAATGTAACAGTTTGTCAAGAGTTCCAACGCCTATATCAAAAGAGCACAAAGTTGAATTTCAGTACACTGAAAAACTAACAATAGAGGAAGACATACTTTTTCACTAATAAAAAGTACCTTCAAAGTAGATCCTTTGGGACCAATAAGCCGTTGTCTTCTTTTTACAAATCTCTCTTTATTTCTTACTAAAGAACCTATTTTAATGATGTCACATGCAACATCATCCTGAAGAATTCGTATTGCCTTTTGGGAAAATAAAGAAAATAGCTCATCAACATTCTTTACAAGTACAAATGTTTTCCAAGCCAAGAAATTTAAGCACAAAAATGAAAACGTTTTAGGGGGGAGGGTGGTGGTGGCAATGATATATGTTGTCTCTAATGTTGATGCAAATAAAGCAAAGTCTAAATTTAATTCTAAATTTACCTGTTCAAATGAAACACTCCTTGCTAACAGTTTGATTAGGTCTCTGGCCCTAATGATGATATATGGATCAAATGTCTTCTTGGTAGTACAGACAGTCATGCTGCCCTCAATCAGGTCCAGGGTTGCATTAATATGCTACAAAAAGAGCGAACAGCAGTTATCTGAAAATGAATTCAATTTTAGATGATTACAGAGCCTATCCTAGCCTAACTATTAATTTCTGTGCCATTAAGATATCTCAAAATCGTTTAACTCTCTCCTTGAAGAAGCTGGAAAGTTAATGTAAATAAGGAATACTTGATTACGTTTACATTTCAAAGAGTATAAGAGACTCAGGTAATTAAAAACATTTATAGTTGGCTTTAGGATAATTTATACTTTTTGGAATAAATATTACCTCCAGTCTAAAAAATCACATCAATCAAAATGAGGTCATATTTAAGACTTAAGGTAAAAATGTAAAGCTTATAATTTCCCTACCCTGGCTAGATGTTGCTCTAATCTAAAATCTTCTCCCTAGAGTGAAAATAGACTTTCCCTTTCAAACTCTCCCCTGGTAGCTCAGCGGTGAAAAATCTGCCCATCAATACAGGAGATGCAAGAGATGCAGGTTCCATCTCTGGGGTGGGAAGATCCCCAGGAGAAGGAAATGGCAACTCACTCCAGTATTCTTGCCTGGGAAATCTCATGGACAGAGAAGCCTGGAGGACTACAGTCCATGGACACAATGGAGCGACTAAACAACAACAACATTAGCTAAATACAAAGTAAAAACAAACTGTCATAGGTTTAAAAATAAAAGCAATAACTAGAGAATCTGTGCGTTAACTTTCAAAAGAACCAGACTTCAACAAAGCAAATAAAAATGCTATTTTCTAACTGTGAGCATGACCTCAAGAATATTTCAATACAGTGAATGATGAACAATTAAACATAAGGTTAGGTGTCTATCAGTTTAAACACACACACAGAAACAAATTGGGTCTAATCCCAGATGTGGACAGCTGTAAAATACGGCCTGGTGTGCTAACCACCCTCATGCCTAGTGGGCACAAATGACTCTAGAGCAGTCCCACAGCTGAGAAAGAGATTTTCTATCACAACCTAGTGTGTACACAAACACAGAGACAAACCAAAAGCTTCAGAAAATGATACTTATCCTTACCACATGTGATATGTTTTTTTCCTAAGGCTCACTATGGCCATTAAATTCACTTCCTGATTCTCTAAGGGGGTCTCAATCCAGTTTGAAAAATAAAATCAAATGCACTGCTCTAGGAGCATGGCAGGAGCAACAAACAGGAAAGTTGGTCACATCCATCATCTTTCATTTACAATAAGATGTTAAACAATGCCAGGAGCATGCCTCAGCTCCAAACCGTACAGGCTGATGGCAACCATCACAGCAGAGACTACACATTCTGAAATCTGGAGTTTCCAAACGAGTTTCAGACACCCCTACAAATTTAAATCCCCTAAAAATGTAAAAGCATGTCAATTTTTCCGAGTAATCTGTTATTCACAAAACTAAGAACAAATGAACAGTAAGGATAATGCTTACCTAGTCTGTTTAAAATACCAAATGAATCATTCACAAAACTAAGAACAAATGAACAGTAAGGATAATGCTTACCTAGTCTGTTTAAAATACCAAATGAATCAAATTAAACAGCTATGCTAGCACCTTTACATAGAAATCCATCATCACACATTCACTTACTCAAAAGATATAAGCAATAACAATATCAGAGAAATACATAAAACATGCATACATGTTCATTCAAGGCTTTCTGTACCAATGGCCAGCACTCTTTCAAGTAAGCCTCTCTGTATTTCGGAAACAAAGTTGCAAAACTGCTCTCCTCCAGAAGTCCTCTGGGATTGTCCTCTTTGGAGAAAGCTGGCTCCTTCCAACCATCTGGAACAGTGAGGAGTTCAGATTCATCTACAGAGGAGGAAAAATCTACACATCAGATTTAACTTCTTTTGAAGATTTTTGAACACTTGTACGCATACATGCACAAGTGTCCCAATACTCTCATGCATTTCCTTCTTTCCTGCTTTTTATATTATTCAACAGCCCAAGAACATGCCTCTGTCATTATCAACATACTGTATTAGAATTATCTGCAGTGTGTGTTCCAGTCGCGTCACAGACAAAGCTCCTTGAGGGCAGGGACTCTGCTCCTTGGGTCCTCAGTTACTGGCATACACCTGGCATATAGCGGGTTCTCACAAACTTCTACCGCACTACACTATTTTAGAGTTGAGGATCCAAATACTATTTGGTTTACACTACTATTTTAAATAAAGTAACATTTCAGACTCAACTGAAGTGGAGCCTATGTGTATATATATTTGTATGTGTGTATACATAAAGTTTTCAAAAACTGATTCCAGTGTATACTTTCAGTTAATATTCACTACTGTAGGGTTTTAGGTTTTCCTAAGAGCTTTCATGTGACTTCCTTCTGTATACTCTCATCAAAGCTATGAAAGGAAGAACTGGTATTATTATTTCCACTTTAGAAAAGATATTCCATTCAAAGCGTTCAAGTGACTAGTGTAAGGGAATATGAAGCTGCCTCAGTCTAGGTCTCCTCTCATTACAGCAAAATGCCTCCTAAGGCCATAAATTGTCTCCTATATCACTTATTAAAACTCCTGGTCCTGGATTTACCTCTTAAATCTAACGGCTATATCTTAACTCACTGTTACACAAAGGTCTGATCCATGGGCCTGCAGCACAGGCATAAATTGGGAGTCTGTCAGAAATGCAATTCTTGCGTTCCATCCAGACCTATTAAATGTGAACCTCTGAGATGAAGCCCAGAAATCTGTCTTAATGGTGTCATGAGGAGACTCTTGTGCATACTGAAGTTTAAGAAGCAGGTCTTCACGGTCCATTGTAGCCATCCCAGTCAGATATATTTGCTTTCTGTTTCTTTTACTCACACCCACTTTGTTATTTAGGGCTCAAGTCACAGAGAATTAGTCTTCATTTACCATTTACTCCTCAATATCCTGAAAAAAACCCTCAAATTCTGCAATACTGACTACTTAAAATGCATATCTGGGCTTCCCTCCTAGCTCAGTTGGTAAAGAATATGGCTGCAATCTTGATCCCTGGCGTCAGGAAGATGCCCTGGAGAAGGAAATGGCAACCCACTCCAGTATTCTTGCCTGGAGAATCCCATGGACAGAGGAGCCTGGCAGGCTACAGTCTGTGGGGTCGGAAGAGTTGGACATGACTTAGTGACTAAATCACCACAAAAACCCATCTGACCAAGATTCTACCAAACAACTCGTTGGTTGTGAATTTAAAAAAAAGAAAAAAACCTGGCTAAAGAGATAGTTTAGTTTCACAATAAAAGAACAACAAATAAATCCCAAACATGTGTAAAGACGTATAATTTCATTAGCAATCAGGATAGTTTGAATTAAAACCACAATAGGATTTCATACTTAACAAAACAACAAATTTAAAATTCAGATAACAGCCAGTGTTAGCGCTCCTACTACTTCTGGAAGTATAAAGTGCCACAGCTTCTTTGGAAAATATTATTATTTGCACATGCTCTACCCTACACTACAAAGATTCCAATCCCATGTAATGTACATAAACAAAGAAACTCCAGAATACATTAACCAGGAGAAATGTATGAAGATGTTTATAATAACAAACAATGGGGACAGTCCAAAAGTCCAGCAACATTAAAATGAAAATTTACATTACCGTGTATTCATACAAGGGAACATCATACAGTAGCGAAAAGAATAAATTACAGCTACAACTATTGCCCTAACTGAATAACAACAAAGTTTAGTCTAAGAAGCAAGACAGAAAAAAATACCTACAATCCTTTTTCATTCATGTAAAATTCAAAATCGGACAAAATTGAAACATTTTGGGCATAGGTGGTAAGGATTATGAAGAAAGGAAACAATACTCAACATGATTCAGAATGGTTACTTTAAGTCCCTAAAGTAAAAGAATGATCTGAGAGGTGCACGTAGCGGGTTTTGGAGATATGGTTGGTAATGCTCTATTCTTCTTAATGCTCTGACGAGCTGCTTTTCACCTGTTGGTGTTATTCTTTAAGCTGTATATGCACCGGCCTCTGCCATACCCTTAATTAAAACAACAAAACACTTTTAATCTCTAATGCCTATAGAATCGAAATTTGAGGTTTTTAATACTTCCAGTAAGTCTGGCTGAGCAGGCCCCCAGCTATTTCTCTGTCTACCACACTGAAGATAATGGATAAAACAAGAGCGCGAGCGCAAAGCAAGAGAGCAATTTAAAAAGAACGCAGTTGCAAGAGTAGGCGCTGGGTTGGCTGATAACTTCAGCAACTTGACAAATAGGAATAACAACAAACGCTCCAAAATTTTTTCAATGGCTGACAAATTGACGCTAAGGGCACGCCGGTTACCTCCTTCTATCACTACAGCTGTCTTAGTCCTTCATTATCACTACCAGTCGTTCACTCATATGCATAACCACTACTTTCTCCCACCTCATTCCTCATTCTGCCAACAATTTCCAAACACCGCCGCGAGTTTAAAGTCCTGAAGCGCCCTCCTCAATTTCTTAATCCTCATATTTTTACAGAACACGCATTCAGCAACATCTCTACTTTGGAAAGCAATAAATTAGGAACACGTGGCTGGCACCATACAGGCCGGTCAGTCCTCAAGTCTGGTCAACAACCCTCCAGATCGGCAATTACAGGTACACAAACTCACAGAACAAGCCCAAGGCGGCGTTACACGTGCCTAGCCAGCGAAAGCAAAAAAAAAAAAAAAAACACCAACTCAAAATCCACAAACTCCAGGCTTCGGTTTTTAGACAACCTCACCTCGGTTCTCCGACGTCGGCTTCGGGCTACGAAGCTCACTTTTCCCCGACGCTGTAGTCGGCCCATTCTGCTTAGAGGACGCCATCTTCAAGCTGCTTCCGGTCCTACCGGAAGCGAAACCTCCGTAAATCCTCCCGGCTGTAATCCGCGTACTCAAATTGAGTTCCACAGAACTCAGAGGAGGAGCTCTGCGCAGTTTCTGCGCGTGCGCAAGCTAGAGCCCGCGTATTTGCATAAACTTTTGCTCTACTCCCGCGTAGCGAAAGGAGAGTTGGAGACTGCTTTGACCTGGCGCGGGTAACTACGGAGTTCTATTGCGTGTTGGGAATTAGTAGTTTAGCACTGGCAGCAAGTCGGAGGTTTTTATCCTTCGTTTTCTCATGCACTCAGGGTCTAACGCGAAAAGCAAGACTCGAAGCTTGAACTAGAGTGCAACTTGAATCTCAGTGCTATCACTCCTTCACTCATTCGAATGAAATATTTATATGACTGTCCAATATGTGCTAGGCGTTGGGAGGTGGTACAGATATGAGAATATATGAGCCTTGACAGCAAGGAGTGACAGTAATAGATCCCATTTATTGTGAGACTATTTTGTCGGAGGGTATTTAACATTATTTCTAATCCTTGAAACAAAGACGAAGTTAAAGCAAAGCCCTTTAAGATTGATTTTTTTTTTTTTTTTTTGGACAGTATTAATAAGTTTTCAAAGTCATTGTTTCTGATGATTACTGTCTAGGGTCCTGGCATTTATAAGCAGAGATATAGTAATTAAGCGACAATTCTGAAGTTTTTCACCTAGCCTGTTCAGTCTGACAAGTCCAACTCTTTGTGACCCCATGGACTGTAGCCCGGCAGGCTTCTCTGTGCAAGGGATTTTCTAGGCAAGAATACTGGAATGGGTTACCCGTTTCCTTCTCCAAGAGATCTTCTGGAACCACGGATCCAATGGCAGGGGCTGGGGGCGTGGGGGTTGACGGGGCGGGGGTTGGGGGGCGGTGGGGAGGGGAGGACTCCTGCATTAGTAGGCGGATTCTCTACTGCTGAGAGGCTGGGAAAATGACTTAACTCCCACCTACCCCAACAGTATACATGGCTGATGTCACGATGTCCTTACTATGACTCTACACTGTGAGGAACCTAAAAGTTCTTACACACGACAAAGATGATACTTTGTTGGTTAAATTGTCTTATTGCTATACATTTTTAAATTTTTCTGCAGCACAGATAGAGAAAGCATTTGACAGGTTGGATTTCTCACATTAATGAAATGGGGAACATTTATTGGACGTCCGGCCTCCTGTATCTTCTATAAAAGATACTCGTTTATAAGGTTCAGGTATAAATCAATTACTTGGGGACAGAAGATCAAAAGACACATGATTATGTAAAGATTTCTGCTTTAATTTTGTGTGTCTTCTAAATGACAGGCACTGATCTTTAAACAAGCCCCTGTGTCCTGTCTTCCAAAGTAAACTGGCTCACGAGTTAATGATTGGGAAATGTGAAGATGTCAAAAGGAAGAAAAGCTGTTGGGCTAGAAAACTGATTACAGCTTAGACTATAATCCTGCCACGTATGGACTCACCACGGCTCACTGGTCCCTGAAAGATATAAAGGCCTGATCCACATTCCTAAGTTGTTTTTACAGGAAGCAGACCCCCTCTAAATGAAAACTGCTGACCGTAAGAACATAGACCCTACATGGGTTGAAACAAGGAGGTTGATGATGCTTAAACTTTACCTCAATGCCAGCCAGTCCCAGAATTGTCCAGGAGCTGGTCACGCCCTGCTCCGTAAACACTGTGAAAGCGCTCCCTGCCCCCTCCAGGGTGGCTCACACAATATTGAGGGCATCAGCCCCCTGTGGCCCCCTTTGTCTGGCAAAGCAATAAAAGCTATTCTTCTACTTCACCCAAACTCTCTGTGCTTTTCTGTTTGGAACCAATGAACAGAGGCCAAGTTTCAGCAACAATTTCATATGTTATTAACAATTTATTGAAAAATAAAAGACAATCCCTAAAATAGAACAAATAACAGCTGAAAGTTACAAAGTGAGAAGCTTTCGAAGAAGCTCTATGAAGCAGGGTTTTGAGGGCCTTACTTGAAGGAACTCAAATCAGTAATAAGTGAAGAGCTAGACTTCACGTCCGGGCAGTCTGAACTTTAATAGCTCCAGAAAGGCTACCATACCCAAAGGGTTAGTTGTTGCAAATCTGTTGGCAGGATAGCTGGGTCTTCAGCCTCAGAGTCTTTGGACTTGGACAGCAGCATCAACTGTTCCAGCCTGCTGGCCCACCCTGCCCCAAAGCCTACATTTTGGACCTTCCAGGCCTCCATAATCACCTAAGTAATTATATATTCTGTGTCTCTGGAGAACCCTTATACAGCAGTTTACAGTAGAGCAAATCTGAACGGCTGATATATCACACTCAACCTTACTGCTGTCTGAAAAGCACAGAGACATAACAGTGAAATCACACCCTTCACATTGGTTAAAAATACATGTGTAATATTTTTAAATGATAATCTCTTGAAGAAAAGGGCACTCTCATATATTGTTTTGATGGAAATGTAAACTGTTACACTGTTTTTGCAAATCAGTCTATCAATATGAAATATACACATTCTTCCACTCCTGGGAAACTGTCAACTAGAAATAAGGCACCATTCTATTAAGATGCAAGTACAGTTGTGCTGACAACTGCTCTGTATAGAACTAGTTCCGTGAAAGGTACCTTGGAGCCACACTGACTAGTTTGCCAGACTGACTAGTTCACCATCTACTGGCTATACAGCCTTAGGAAAGTTTCTTAATCTACTGTTCAGTTTCCTGTAATGGAGAGAATAATCTTAATTTAGTGACTTTATACATATAAAGTGCTTGCAGAAAAGTGCTTTGTCTGTGGAACACAACAGGTGTTAGCTATTATTTTTTATAGTAACAAATTCATCTTGACTATCAATTAGGGATATAGTTAAATAAGTTGGTGTTGTCTTTATAACTGAGCTATTATGCAACCATTCATAAGAATTAATTAAATCTATATGGAGAGATTACCTAGAGGCTTTGAGGGATAAATGCCAGATACAGAAAGATGGGATAATTATATATATGGAATAATTATTATAATAATTATATATACATGCATGTAATTATCCCACTTTTATGAAGCAAGCCATTCATTCATTTAATAAATATTGACTATCTATAATGCTGCAGACACTGTTTTAAATACTTGGTTCTGTTCTATGTTCTGCACATAATAATAATTATGTGTGTGGGTATGTGATTATACAATGAGAAAAGATTTGGAAGGATATACATTAAACTTTCAAGGCTGGCTACTTTAGGGATGAAGGTGATTAGAAAAGAAAAACGAAGTAGGCAAAAAGGCTTTAAAAAATAGATGTCCATGATAAGACAGCAGGCATATGAATCTATTTATGTAAAACTGTCTGTATGTGTGTATGCTCCTGTGTGTCCATAAGAAAGTCTATGGAAACCCAGTCACCAAAATGTTGACTGTTGCCTCTTCATAGACATTTCAAAGGATGGCAACTTAAGTAACAATACAGTTGTAAATTAGTCATGAATGTATATCATTTAACTTCCTTAGAAATCTGGATATAAATATGTACTCAGATCTGCAGTGTGATTTCTAGAAATCGCACAAATCGCCCTAAAAGAGGAAGGAAGAATGCTCTCTCCAGAGTTTCTTGGCACTAGCAGGGGGGAAAGTCCTGCAGGCAGACCTGCTTGGTTGAGATTTCTCCCCTCCTTGGCCTGTTAAGCAACTTAGACCCACATGCAGCCATCTCCCTATAGATGATGACTTTGCCAGCTCTCACCCTGCTCATTTATTTTCCCATGAAAAGCAAGTTGGCCTCAACTCTTCTTTGGAATTAAAGGCCTTAATTCCCACAAAATTAACCCAGAAGGTGGTGGGCAGAGAAGTCAGGGTATGGCTTAACAATGTCACGGCTGTGCTTATTTTAAAAAGAAAAAAGTGAGCAAATAAGTGTGTTATTTTCCATTTAACATTCTACACTCATTTATCAGAGATAAAAAACAGTTCTTTTCCACAGTAATCTTTTGTGGCTTTTTTCACTAATTTTTTAAAAAATAAGCAATCGAGGAGGGTTTCCCACATACAAAGTGTTGGCATATTTTATTTTCTAACACAGATAAACTGTTTTCTATTTCTGTGAACCTCATAGACAGGTTTAAAATCTGAAATCAACATTTATCTATCAACATGAATGACAGTAATAATAACTGTGACTATAAAAATAAGGCCTCTTCTAACTCCAAATGATTGCATATTAAAAAGGGATCTCATGATAACAGTTAAAAAAAAAAAATAAAGAAGCCCAGCTGTAAACTAATCATGTTATTACCCTATCTCTTACAAAGTGACGTCAATAAAAATAAGGTATTCTGGATGAAAGCCTGGGAAACCTGGGATCCACGACTGTGCGTGCGTGCTCAGTCCTGACTGACCCTTTGTGACCCCATGGACTGTGGCCCACCAGGCTCGTCTGTCCATGAAATTTTCCAGGTAAGAATACTGGAGTGTGTTGCCATTTTCCACTCCAGGGGATCTTCCCAACTCAGGCACTGAACGCCTGTGTCGGCAGGCACATTCTTTACTGTTGCACCACCTGGGAATCCAGAAGAGGGACCAATTTTGAGAAACATACTCAGCCAGTCCTGGAACGCTTTCTGCAGTGCAGCAGGATGTCTCACGTGTCAGGCTTCAGGGAAACACCTTTGCAGGATTTCCACCTCTTCCTGCAAGGCCATGCTTAGCAAACTCTCTGGAGTTGTGGTTTACTGCTGGGGCTGCTAACAAGTTTGGATCCTGAGTAGCATTTACTCAACCTCTGATTCTTTGATTGTGAAATAAAGGAATTGAGTTAGATTACTATTTCTTTTTCTGCTGCATCGCACAGCCCCTACAGCCCGCAGGATCTTGGTTCCCTGACCAGAGATTGAACCCCGCTGCCTACAGTGGTAGCTCAGAGTCTTAACCACCAAGGAAGCCCAGATTACTGTTTCTTAAACCTTAGCCAATTTCAGAATCACATGGAGGGGTGTGTGCATGCTCAGTCGCTCAGCTGTGTTCTATTCTTTGTGACCCCGTGGAGTGTAACCCGCCAGGCTCCTCTGTCCATGGGATTTTTTAGGCAAGTATAGTGGAGTGGGTTGCCATTTCCTTCTCCAGGGGATCTTCCCGACCCAGGGACTGAACCTGTGTCTTCTGCATCTCCTGCATTGGCAGTGGGTTCCTTACCACTGAGCCACCTGAGAAGCCCATGTACAGTAGATAATTGGGGTCTAAAGACACTCATTACCACTAGAATATTAGTCACTCCAAACCCCAGGCCCACAAGACATCAATATTTCACTGGGAATCTAATCTAGACTTTCCCACTGTTTCCAGGGCAATCTTCCCTCTTTCTCTTCCTGATTGTTCTTGTTGATAAGCAATAGCTTTTGATTTAATTTTCAGTTATAATATTCTCTCTAAAGGAAAGCTGGAGCACATTTCACAATATGAGGTTCCACCGTAGCAACAGAAGGCTTTTTAATGCATGCATGAATATTCAAGATCTGCTCAGTGGCGTGTGAATGTATTGGTACTACTAAGAATTATTATTTTATGCAGATAGAACAAGCAGACTACAGTCTTTTATTTGTTTACATGACACTTGGGGGGATATTTGAACTTTTCCAGGGAGCAATTTCTAGCCATTTTTTAAATCTATAAGCCTCTTCCATCCTTCAGATAGTGGTAACCGCAGATGGCCCACAATGAAATGAACTTTCAGATGAAGTATTTTAAACATCAGATGAATTTTTATTTAAACAAGTCATTTCATGGTGTTAATAAGATGGTGACATTGCTTCTGCAGTCTAATTGAAAAGTCTAGCTACCTGACACACTTCGAGTCATGGAAACTCAGGCTTCAACACTATACTTTGCCTTTAATCATCTAGTAGAGATCTACCCTCTTGTTTTACCAGTCCCTTTACTAATGTGATGAAATCTACATATCTTTTCCCCAGAAAAGCGCATGTATTTGTGTACACATAACTTTTTAGCTACAATTTGATGGGATGTTCACATGCCTGTCACACTCTACACAGAACCCCAGGGAGATCAAGTTATTAGGTTAAGGACCCTTGCTTTAAAGCAGCATGGAAGGAGTGTCTCAGAAGCCTGGATTTGGGGACTTCGTTGGTGTTCCGGTGGTTAAAAGTCCACCTTTCAACTCGGGTTGCAAGTTTGAGACATAGTCATGGAACTGAGATCCCCCATACTGTGGGGCAGCTAAGCCCATATGTGGCAACTGCTGAGCCTTTGCACTCGGAACCCACACACCACAACTAAAGAGAAGCCTGCACACCACAGCGAAGGTCCTGAGTGCCGCAACTAAGACCCAATGCAGCCAAAGAAAGAAGAAGAAGCTGGGATCCAATCTCAAGAGCTCTCCAGTTCCCTACACTTAAAAGCTCCCTAGGAGGGGCATGGGGTTGGAGGGGCCCCTTTACCTTAAATAGGCAATGCCTTCCAGAGTTATAGTTTTAGGACACTTTAGTACACTTGTATATAGGTATAAGGTATACTTTACAACATTCCTTTGACTGCGGGTCATAGGGACTCAAAGTAACAAATGAAAAAAGGATTTATTGCCCTACCTACCTGGAAACTAGATCTAGGACCTCAACAATGCCATGGAGACATTCATGCTTTTCTCAGTCATGATCTGGAAATGTCTGTCTCTCTTGTACTCCTACCCGCCCCTTCCCCCAAGCCACCGGCCTTATTTTCAGCACCCCCACAGATACACATGGGGAGGAACTGAAAGCTCCAGCTATCAGCCTCCTAAGAGAGATTGGAAGCACATCTTCTCTGTTCGATTCAGTTCAGTCGCTCAGTCGTGTGCAACTCTTTGTGACCCCATGGACTACAGCACACCAGGCTTCCCTGTCCATCACCAAATCCTGGAGCTTACTCAAACTCATGTCCATCGAGTCAATGATGCCATCCAACCATCTCATCCTTTGTCGTGCCCTTCTCTTTCCACCTTCAATCTTTTCCAGCATCAGGGTCTTTTCCAATGAGTTAGTTCTTCGCATCAGGTGGCCAAAGTATTTGAGTTTCAGCTTCAGCATCAGTCCTTCCAATGAGTATTCAGGACTGATTCCCTTTAGGATGGACTGGTTGGATCTCCTTGCAGCCACAGGGTGCTCAGCTTTCTTTATAGTCCAACTCTTACATCCATACATGACTACTGGAAAAATCATAGCTTTGACTAGATGGACCTTTGTTGGTAAAGTAATGTCTCTGCTTTTTAATATGCCACCTAGGTTGGTCGTAGCGTTTCTTCCAAGGAGCAAGCATCTTTTCATTTCATGGCTGCAGTCACCATCTGCAGTGATTTTGGAGCCAAAAAAATTAAAGTCTCTGTTTCCATTGTTTCCCCATCTATTTGCCATGAAGTGATGGGACCAGATGTCTTGATTTTAGTTTTCTGAATGTTGAGTTTTAAGCCAAGTTTTTCACTCTCCTAGTGTGGGCAAACTCTCCAGTGAGCGCCGTTCTGGTTGACAAATTGGATTGCAACCTCCTAAGAGACGCTGAGCCACAGGCACCCAGCTAAGCTGCTCACAAATTCCTGATCCCCAAAGAAACTGTATGTTTGTTGTTTCCAATGGCTAATTTGGGGGGTGGTAATTTTTTTTGCATTATACAACTAAAACAATATTGCAGCAAGTCTAAGCATTCATCAAAACAGCACGTTTTGATGGACAGTGAGCATGAAACTTTCTCCCAGGAGGAATGGTTTTCTTTGATTCTTGCCACTAGAGGGCAAAATAGTCACAAATGATGGCTTCAGGAAAGAACTGAAAGACTTCTCTTTCCAGGGAGCCACCTAAGTCAGACATGCAAAAAACCTTAGCGATCATCTGGTTCAGTTCTGTTGGGTCACAGAGGAGGATTCTAATGGCTAGAGATTAATTGAATGGTCCAAGGTTACACAGACTCAGCTGCATATAACATGCAGACCAGGTAACTGTTCATCAATTCTGTTGTTTTAAAAAATCACTACGTACTTAATAGAGAAAGGTTTTTTAAAAATCTTCTCTATTTAAACTAACCTATTAATCCCCTAAGACCAAAAAAAGTATGATTCAGTATCTATTATGAGCCATCTACCATACATTATGTGCTGCTGCTGCTGCTGCTGCTAAGTTGCTTCAGTCATGTCCGACTCCGTGCAACCCCATAGACGGCAGCCCATCAGGCTCCACCGTCCCTGGGATTCTCCAGGCAAGAACAGTGGAGTGGGTTGCCATTTCCTTCTCCAATGCATGAAAGTGAAAAGGGAAAGTGAAGTTGCTCAGTTGTGTCCGACTCTACCAGGCTCCTCCATCCATGGGACTTTCCAGGCAAGAGTACTGGAGTGGGGTGCCATTGCCTTCTCCAACATTATGTGCTACAGTGTAAGCTTTTCATTTAATCTGCACAACAAACCTTTAAAACTTACACTTATCAGTACATGAGGAGCAGTACTTTTCAAGGACATATAGCTAGAAAGAAGAAAAACAAATCTGAATCTGATACAATTTGAATCTGATAAAATTATTACAATAATTTTGGCAGGAGGTAAGGGGACAACACTTTGTATCAGAAGTTTGTTGCTTCTGGAAATGTCTTAGTATGTTAAGATAACTTAGTGAAGTGAGTAAAAGTTGCTCAGTCTTGTCCGACTCTTTGCAACCCATGGACTATATAGTCCATGGAATTCTCTAGGCCAGAGTACTGGAGTGGGTAGCCTTTCCCTTCTCTAGAGGATCTTCCCAACCCAGGGATCAAAGCTAGGTCTCCCGCTTTGCAGGCAGATTCTTTACCAGCTGAGCCACAGGGAAAGCATTAAAGAGAAAAGAATAATTTTGATGATGCTCCATTATTTCCCAGAGGACACACACACACACTCTCACTCTCCTCTCTCTCCTCCCTTGCATCTTCCCTTCTTTCTACCTGACCAGCTTTGTGAGCTTGGTAACCTTCCAGGGCTTCATTTTGTTACCTCCTTCAAACTCTCAACAGGGATGCTGTGATGATTCATGAGGAAATCTTTACAAATCTCAATTGATTTTGCAGAAGACGGTTGTTTAGTAAAGATGAAGAATCATTATAATGGTAATTAGTCATATTTTAAGGCAGATGGAGAGGTGTCTGGCAGCAGTGACTTGGAGCTGTCGCCACACCAAAGCAATGAAGTGATGTTAACGTGTAGTTGCATCAAGTAAGAAGCAGTGTGTGACCAGCTCACACACTGCCTTGGTCATCATCCCTAAAGGGCACATTCTGATGCACAGTCATGACAGTCACAAGGCAGCCAGGCCACCCTGGAAGAACCACCTGAGTGTTCTGATAGAATCTGGTCTCCAGGGAGAGCTGCCATCGAGGGCTTCATGCCTTATTGATGCACGCCATTCCTCACACCAAGAGACTGAGCCTGTTTCTCCTCCCCTTGAATCTGGACCGGCCCTGTGACTGACTTAGACCAGTCGGTTGCTCTGGCTACTGCTGCTGCTGCTAAGTCGCTTCAGTCGTGTCTGACTCTGTGCAACCCCGTAGACGGCAGCCCACAAGGCTCCCCCGTCCCTGGGATTCTCCAGGCAAGAACACTGGAGTGGGTTGCCATTTCCTTCTCCAATGCATGAAAGTGAAAAGGGAAAGTGAAGTCACTCAGTCATGTCCGACTCCTAGCGACCCCATGGACTGTAGCCTACGAGGCTCCTCCGTCCATGGGATTTGCCAGGCAAGAGTACTGGAGTAAGGTGCCATCGCCTTCTCCGTTGCTCTGGCTATGACTCTACTAATACCAGGTCAAGGCTTCAGGAGGGTGGGAGCTTCTGCTTCCTCTCTCTTGGAAGAGAGCTGCAGTGTGGGGAGTCCAGCTGCCTTGGGACCATGTCACTAGGAGGAAGCCTGAGCTGGCCAAGTGGAGAGACAGAGATAGGGAGGCGCCAGTCAGCTCTCAGATGTTCCAAGCATCACAGCTGATTCTGTAGATGTGAGGAGTAAAGAAGCAACCTTAACATTTCAGCTCTAGTAGACAACGTGAAACGAAAGAACTGTCCACCCCAGAAATAGGAGAATTAATACACATTTGGTATTGAGGAGTCATCATGTTCTCAGGATGTTTGTTATCCAGCAATAGATATTTGAAATACCTTTTACCACTTAAAATAGGGTCATATACCTTTTGACCCTCTCTCTTTGCCAAAGGAAATAGAATAGTCCTTCAGAGAAATGAAATGAGAAAAAAAGTTACAGTTTGATAAAATGGGGTGCGCTAATTTCTTTTTAGAGGATACAGTTTTTAGCCTCATAAAAGTTCTGATAAAATAGAGCATTCCTTCCTCCCTTCACACTCAATGTATCTTTGTTGAATAAATTTATTGTCTGTAGTGTATCTCGTACAATTCTGGGCGTGGAGTACTTAGTGCTAAATGAGACACATACAGTGCTAACACCCTAACTAGTGAAGAGAAACAATCGTTACAAAAGATTATTGCAGCCAACGATAATGCAATTGAGAAAGGGTAAAGTGGTAGCATCATCGTAATCTTTCCAAGGGCTTCTTCCTCATGTATCTATAATAGAGAGAGAGGGAAAGAAAGCAAGCAAGTGTTCCCCCCGAGTTTCTAATACAGTTTAATTGTCTGCACACTAATCGGCAGTTTCTTGGTATACAATTCAGGATCTTCCCAGTTTAGACTTCACATCTGTAGCTTTGCTAACACTGAAGCAGATCTGGTAATATTTTTTTTTTTTTTTTTTTTTTTTGCTAGCTTATCACTTTGGGGAAGGTGAAGGTGGGATGTGCCAGTCCTGAAGGAATAGGTGCTTCAAGGCCCGCAGCCTGGGGCCCCGGCTGGTCTCTTAACACAGTCTCTGAGTCACGGTCACTTCTGCACTCAAGGAAAATAAGTCTGAATTAGGAAAGAAACGAGCTAGATATTTGAGAGTCCTGAATTTCTGGGAGGCTTAACTTACTGATTTTCTTCTGAAGGAAGGGCATTTTTCATTAGAGAATTCAAGTGAAGAAACGATTCTTCTTTTACACACGATGTGGCTCCCTGTGCTATCCTGTGAGTCTGTTGCTAGGCACTTCCTTATTCTTTTAAAGGGCCTCCCAGGAGGCTCTAGTGGTAAGGAACATGCCTGCCAACGCAGAGATGTAAGAGATGCTGGTTCGATTCCTGGGTTGGGAAGATCCCCTGGAGAAGGAAATGGCAACCCACTCCAGTATTCCTGCCTGAAGAATCCCATGGGCAGAGGAGCCTGGTGGGCTACAGTCCATAGGGTCACAAAGAGTCAGACAGGACTGAAGCAAATTAGCACACAGCACATGTTCTTTTAAAAGTAGCAGTGACTTCTTTGAAAACAGTGACTCTGCCTTACTTTCTTTGCTCCTTCAGTCTTTCACATACTATTCCTCTCATAGTACATGCTTAACAGATATTTGTTGAATGAACAGATACTGGAAAAAGAGACCAAGGTCTGCATTTGCATCCTACCTTCTCATCCTACTAGCAGGGTGACTTTGGACAAATTATTTAATTTCTCTACATTTCCATTCTCTCAATTGTAAAGTAGGAAAAATAACACTTTACATAATTGGTTGTAATAAAAATTACATACATATGTAATTACATATGCAATTAACACAGAGGTTACATGTGGTTGAAGTTAATTAAATGTAGTTCCTCCCCAAAGAGGTTATTTGGCTTTAGGTAAAATCTGGGAAAAGTAGACATCACTGCTATGATCCAAATGTTTCTGTCCCTGCCTCTCTCCCCATTTATATGTTGAATCCTCACCCCCATGTTAATGGTATTAGAGGTGAGGCCTTTTCGAGGTGATTAGGTGGATGGGATGGGAGTTAGTGCCCTTCAAAAAGATGCCAGAGAAAGCTCCTCTGCCACCTCCTGCCATGCGAAGACAAAGCAAAAAGAGCTGGAGAATTCCATGGACTATACAGTCTGTACAGTGCATGGGGCCGCAAAGAGTCGGACATGACTGAGCGGCTTTCGTTTCACTTCACTTCACTTCATGAACCAGAAAGCTAGCTCTGAGCAGTCACTAAATCTGCAAGAGCCCTGATCGTGGGCTCCCCAGCCTCCACCACTGTGAGGAACCGATGACTGTTGCCAGAGGCCACCCCATCTATGGTGTGATGCTATGGCAATCTGAATGGGCCAGAACAGTCACTATTGCTAGAATTCAATTTGAGTGCCATTTTTATTTAAATGGTGACTTTTCAAATCCTGCTTTCAAATAAGGTGACTTCATTTGGCCACTGTGAGCTGGCAACATCTAGCATTATTATACTGTTTTGAGTCACTGTTTTGGAAATGATAATACTGTATTTTAAGTGGATGATATAGCGATCAAAGTTTGCTAAGACAGAAGTCAGAAAAACTGAGAAAAAAAAGCTGCAAGCTTGACTCCTTTTATAAACTATAGTCTAATACCTGGAGAAGGCAATGGCACCCCACTCCAGTACTCTTGCCTGGAAAATCCCATGGATGGAGGAGCCTGGTAGGCTGCAGTCCATGGGATCGAGAAGAGTCAGACACGACTGAGCGACTTCACTTTCACTTTTCACTTTCATGCATAGGAGAAGGCGATGGCAACCCACTCCAGTGTTCTTGCCTGGAGAATCCCAGGGACACGGGAGCCTGGTGGGCTGCCATCTATGGGGTCGCACAGAGTCGGACACACTGAAGTGATTTAGCAGCAGCAGCAGTCTAATACCAGATGAGCTAATCCTCAAATGTCTGTTTATGGGAAATGCATTGTAAAGTCCCATGATGTTAATAGGAGAGGTGCTACATCTTTGCCAAAAAGAGACCTGGGCAGATAGTTTGAGAAAAAAAATTTTTTTCCTTCAAAGAAAGCTATTACCTATAAAGAAAAAAGCAACACAGATAATTTTTGTCATTTTTTGATGTTTATCACCTATTTGTGGAATAGGTGGATAAAAACTATTGATACAAAATTTTTAAAAATTCAAATGAGGGGTTTATTATAATTTTTAGAGAATCAGCTTGATTTGGTAAGATGAAAACAGTTGAGACCCACCAGTATTTTAAAATGAATGATAATGAGAAAAAATTATGAGTGGGATAATCAGTTTAACATTAAGAGCTATTTGGTTTAGACTGTAACTTAGCAGGAAACAAAGCAATGATATTCAATTTACAGTGTGTAAGAGGATTCAAATCTTTTCTCTAACCACTAGGGAGAGACTTATCTGTGCTTAAGAATTAACTGAAATAAGCCAATTCTGACTTTTCAAAATCTGTATGATTGCTAATTTCATGGTACTTCATCCTACATGAACATAAGAGTTGGTAAATAAATTTAGAGAGAACAAGTGATTTGTCTTCCTAGTAACACATTCTTACCTTGCATAACAAATAGCTGAAAGATTTCCAACTACTCGCATGCCTTGCTGACTTGGCAATCTGCAATCAGAGCACAGACTCTGGCCCTCGGCGTTCTAGACATCATCTCTGTTTAGGAGGAAGTTAGAGCAATTACCTCTGTAACTTTAAAAACACTTTGCCATCTCCCAGAAGCAATCAGTTGGAAACATAAGATAAACAACAGACCCCAACAATATGGCAAAAATAAAATATGGTGTTTTTATCACTGGGCTCCAACTGGATACAGCATGCAAGCTAGAAGATTCTGTGATCTGGTTGTATATTCCATATCACACCAGCCAGACCAGTGAAGGTTCTTTAGGATTTACTGTGACATGTCTGTTTTTTTAATAATCTCTAACTCTGGACTTAAAGGTATATATTTGGTTTAATTTCTACCCAGAATTTCTAGGTCTATACCATTGTCAGGTAAGCCCTATTTTCTCTGTGAAAGGAACATTTTCCTGAAGATCTATTTTCCTTCAAAAACCAGGGAGCTATAAATACCCCTCAGTCCTGGGAAAGTGGATGATGAGGAGGGTTAGGAACAGAATAGGTAGGAGAATCTTCCCTAGTCTAACTTCGTGTTGACTCTTTACCCAATTTATGACCTGAATGATTCTGGCCTTGAAAATACTGGTAGTCAGGGGGGAAAAAAGATTACAACCTCTGTCCGGTGTAGATCGTCTAGTCTTCCATTTTCTCATTCCATAAAAATACATCGTGTCCCAAAGTTGTATCGGATCTTAGAAAAATACTGCATTGAATAAGATGGACATAGATCACACCTGATGAGAGTTTACGGTGTAGTGAAAAGTGTTAGTCACTTAATCGTGTCCAACTCTTTGGGACCCCATGGACTGTAGCCCACCAGGATCCTCTGTCCATGGGATTGTCCAGGCAAGAATACTGGAGTGTGTTGCCATTCCCTTCTCCAAGGGAATCTTCCTAACCCAGGGATCAAACCCAGGGTCTCCTGCATTGCACGCAGATTCTTTACCATCTGAGCCACTAGGGAAGGCCACAGTGTAGAAATGAAAGAAACTAGACAGATGTTTGCAGGTCAGTGTTACCTGTGGGAAGTTCGAGTGCTGTGGTAATATACTATGGGGGTGTTCCTACTTCTTCCAAGTGGTAGAAGAGTAAAGGACACCAGTGACCCTCATCTGGGTTTTGCAGTGCAAATAATTTCATGGGATTCTATTTCCTCAGATGAACATAAGAGGGCATGGGCTAAATGAATTCTAAAGGTTGCTTCCCGGGATAAGGTGCGAGAATTCTATTCAAATCTCTTCAGTCTCAGTGGTATGTTCATATTCATTTCTCTGAAAGGATAACTTGAGAAATTCTTGGGAACTGAGTATAAACAACAGTTATGTCTTTGGTCATCACTAGGGTGGCCACAATGAAGCTCCAAGGGCCCTCTGGTACCCAATATGGCCTTACTGTCTGTTTCCCACAGGCCCCCTTTTCTGCGTGTGTATACCAAGCCAGGTGGGGATACTATACTCTGCTGGTTCATAGTGAGCTGTTACATGCCCCAAAGGTGCCACCTCAAAAGGCTGTGCCCTGTCATTTTCTCCCTGAAGTAACCAAGTGGATTGCCAAGAAGATAATTACCAAATTATCTTCTTAGGCCTTTCATTACCAAAATAAGCGATGAGTCACACAAACAGACATAGAAACCATCCCTAGCTTTTCCATAGTTTCCAAGGTAAATATGCAAATGACTTCCATAGTCAATGTCATTGCAAGGCTCTTCCAATATCTTTTCCAACCCTTCCCTCTTGTTTTACCCACTATTGAGACTAAGAAACAAATGTGTTCAACTCCCAACCTTTCTCTCAGCTAAGAGTAGCTATGTAGCTCAGTAAGGGCTTATGAAATGTAGATGGAAGCCCCTGGGGACTAGGAGGGCTTTTTATTGCTTTGTTTTCCCTATTCTTCCTGCTTGAAACAAGCCTGTGATGGCTGGAAGTACAGCAGCTATCATGATACTATGAGAATGGAAGTCATCACTAAGGTTGATGGAGTAGAAAGAGATAGAAATTTAGTTCTCTGAAGACATTTTACAGATACCACCTCAGCCTTGGACCATCTACAGTAAAACTGATATTTTAACTGTTTATTGGGTTTTTGTTTCTCACAGATGAATATCATCCTAACTTATAATGCTTACTAAAATGCTGATTATATCCAGAAGGGTCACGTATAGAAATGTCAGAGTGGCCTGGTTAGCAGGAGCCTGAAATTGATCAGAACATGCCTGCCTGTGTTTGAATGGTGTAAAATCATCTAGGTTCTTTCATAGTGCTTTGTCTTTTAAGTACGAGATTTTAACCAATAAACATTGGAATATCTGAATTGGATGGAAACAAAGCTACTAGTTCCAACCTATCTCAACAAGAAGATAAAATTCCTTCCAATTTTGAGAAGTCCAGAGTGACCACTCTGAATGGTCATGCTGTGCCCCATTTGAAAGAAGAGTCTGAGCCTGAAAATATGTGTTTTTAAAAAATGCAAGACTGCCACAAGCTGCATCTTATGGGACATGCTGAACACAAGTTTCCACTCTGGAGAAGACATTTCACAAGTATTTAAACATCTGAGGATATGAGCAGTTCCTTGTGTCCTATTAAACAAAAAGGGTTTTGAAAATATCTTCACCCTAGGCTCTTGAGTCAGACTGCTGCTGCTGCTGCTGCTGCTAAGTCGCTTTAGTCGTGTCCGACTCTGTGTGACCCCATAGACGGCAGCCCACCAGGCTACCCGCTCCCTGGGATTCTCCAGGCAAGAACACTGGAGTGGGTTGCCATTTCCTTCTCCAATGCATGAAAGTGAAAAGTGAAAGTGAAGTCACTCAGTCGTGTCCGACTCTTAGCGACCCCATGGACTGCAGCCTACCAGGCTCCTCCATCCATGGGATTTTCCAGGTGAGAGTACTGGAATAGGGTGCCATTGCCTTCTCCTGAGTCAGACTACCTGTGTCAAATCCTTGTTTAAATTCTCATCGGTGATGTGATTTTGGATAAGTAGTGGAACTTTAGTAATGCCCAGTTTCCTTATTTGTGTAGAGGAGTAATAACAGCAGTTACCTCCTAAGACTTGTACACGCTGTACAGTGAACTAAATGCTTGTGTTCCTCCAAAATTCATATGTTGAAATTCCATTCCCAAACATGATGGTATTAGGAGATGGGTCTCTGGAAGATGTGAAGCCTATATGGGTAGGATTGTTATTGTTGCTTAGTTGGTAAGTCATGTACAACTCTTTTGTGACCCCCACGGACTGCAGCCCACTAGGCTTCCTTGTTCATAGGATTTCCCAGGCAAGAATACTGGAATGGGTTGGCCATTTCCTTTTCCAGGGGATCTTTCCGACCCAGGATCAAACTCACCCATGTCTCCTGCATTGACAGGCATATTCTTTACCACTGAGTCACGTGGGAAGCCCATGGGTAGGATTAGCGTCTTCATAAAAGGGACCCCAGAGAGGTTTATTAACCTCTTTCCATCAAGTGAGGATTCAAGAAGACAGCCATCTGCAGCCTGGATCCTCACCAGAACCCCACTTCTGTTGGCATCCCATTCTTGGTCTTCCAAGCTTCCAGAATGACAATAAATAAATCCCTGTTGTTTATAAACCACCCAGTCTACTGTACTTTGTTGTAACAGCATAAACTGGCAAAGAGACATTGGATAGAGGTTAATGTCCAAGTATTATATATTATTATAATTGTCAGGATAGAAGCTAACTTTGCAGGTTTGTCTGTTTCATTTTAGATTGCTATACAATTTCTTTTCATGTGTTTAAGGTATATCAGTCTTTATGGGTATGTGGTCATCGGTAATATTTTTTCATAGATGAAATATAAGCCCTCTACACTTGTTGAAGTTATTGGAACTCTTTGGAGCCAAGAAATATTTCGTCCAGTGTCAAACATGATGTTTGGCACATAGTAGGCTTGTAACAAACATTTGTTAAATAATCAAGTAGGATTGCTAGGAAAGAAGGTAAGAGGAATAGGCAATTTTTATCATATTACATTTCTGAAGGGCCAAATACAAGAGCTGTCATTAAAGCATCAAGCCCCCAGTGTCTTTGTGGACTAACTTCTGAGTTCCCAGAACTTGTTTTCAGCTATAGTATTGTTAGCATCATGAGAACATCTCAAATTGTCTGGTATCTCTTTGTTATTTATTTATTAGTGCTGTTTGGTTTGTTCAAGAGAGATAGCAGTGATATGGGAATTAACTTTAAGCCACTGAATTATTCATTAAAATCTAATATTCTCAGGTGGGGGAAAACAGAACAAGAAACAAATTTCATCAGCTCTCAATAAGCTATTTTTGGGTTGCTACTGACACGACACATAGAACCTAGGCATCTTGTTAACTATAGATTAATACTTTAGACAACAGTAATATAAACAGAAACTCTTAAAAATAAAAAACCAAAAATCATAAAAACATTATTTGATGAGCCACAGGCCTTCTGTGGAATGTTTAGGTGACAGTTGTCTGGTATTCATTGTTCATGAACACAGTCTATAATTATGGATGAAAATATAAACTGATAAGAGAAGTGAGCTCAACCATTGACCCTGATTACCATAGGCATGCTGGGCTCAGCCAGAAATTCTTGCAAGGAGACAATAAGATGATGATTTCAGATTCTGTTTACTAGAGAGCTGGAAGACTAAAGAAATGCCTGAAGATACTGAATTGTAATTTTCTGAGCTTCAGGTTAGATAAAACGCTGACGTCTGGGGCTTCCCTGGTGGCTCAGTGGTAAAGAATCTGCCTGCCAACGTAGGAGACATGGGTTCAATCTCTGATCCAGGAGGACCCCACATGTGTGGAGCAATGAAACCCTGTGTCACAACCATTGAGCCTGTGCTCTCGAGCCCGGGAGCCACGAATACTGAGCCCCATGCTGCTACTGAAGCCTGTGCGCCCTAGAGCCCGTGCTCTGCAAAAAAAGAAGACACAGCAGTGAGAAGCCCATACACTGCAGCTAGAGAGTAGCCCCTGCTCTCCAGAACTTGAGAAAAGTTCATGCAGCAAAAAAGACCCAGCACAGTTCAGTCACTCAGTCCCCTTCTCCTCCTGTCCCCAATCCCTCCCAGCATCAGAGTCTTTTCCAATGAGTCAACTCTTTGCATGAGGTTGATGTCTGCCAATTTGTTGACACAGGACATATTCTTAGGTAATCTATACATTCTTCAGTTCAGTTGTTTAGTCGCTCAGTTGTGTCCAACTCTTTGCCACCCCATGGATTGCAGCATACCAGGCTTCCCTGTCCACCACCAACTCCCAGAGTTTATTCAAACTCATGTTTATTGAGTCAGTGATGCCATCCAACCATCTCATCCTTTGTCATCCCCTTCTTCTCCTGCCTTCAATCTTTCCCAACGTCAGGGTCTTTTCCAATGAGTCAGTTCTTTGAATCAGGTTAACAAAGTATTGGAGTTTCAGCTTCAGCTGTTATCAGTCCTTCCAATTCAGGACTGATTTTCTTTAGGATGGACTGGTTGGACCTTCTTGCAGTCCAAGGGACTCTCAAGAGTCTTTTCCAACACCACAGTTCAAAAGCATCAATTCTTTGGTGCTCAGCTTTCTTTATAGTCCAACTCTCATATCCATACATGACTACTGGAAAAACCATAGCTTTGACTAGATGGACCTTTGTTGGCAAAGTAATGTCTCTGCTTTTTAATTTGCTGTCTAGCTATACATTCTTAGTTACATTAATTTTGTTTGGTTACAAGTTTTAAAATAACCTCAAAGAGTCACAGCCTACACTAGATAGTTAATTTCTCTTTCATATAAAGGAATTCAGAGTGAAACAGTCCTAGATTGGAGTAGACATCCTTGATAAACATTTTATCTCCAAGGCTAGGAAGAAACTCATGCACTTTACACAGAATTCTGACAGATTCGGGAGATCCCATGTGATGGCTTTTGTATGTTTTGATTAAGATAAACTCTAAGTGTGGCTTTTAGCTAATTCCAAAGTTCACATTCACCCTTAAAATAACAAAATTTTGTCACAATTTAAAATATCTTTTAAAAGTAATACAGAAATGTTAAAGTGAAAGTGTTAGTCTTTCAGTCATGTCCGAATTTTTTCATCCCCATGGATGTAGCCTGTCAACCTCTGTCCATGGAATTCTCCAGGTAAGAATGCTGGAATGGGTAGCTATTCCCTTCTCCAGGGGATCTTCCTGACCCAGGGATTAAACCTGAGTCTCCTACATTGCAGGCAGATTCTTCATCTGAAAATCTAAGCCATCAGGAAGCCCTTAAATAACAAAACTGTCACAATTTAGAATATTTTTTAAAAGTAATAGAGAATGCTACATCAATTTAAGGAAGGTGTAACAGAGATATTAATATAAAACAAAAGCAATTTCAAAAATATTTTCGGTGTGTGTGTTCCAGGATCACTAAATTGGAATAGACACAGGCACTTTGAATATGTAATCCTATAATTTCTTTTATTGTAGGCATTCAACAGATATATTTTTCCTTAAACATCGTAGATCCACAGAGAGCAAGTCACCTGCACACTTTAAGATGTAGTTCTGGCCCTAAGTGAATTCGCTCGGTCACGTCCGACTCTTTGTGACCCCATGGACTGTAGCCTACTGGGCTCCTCCATCCATGGGATTTTCCAGGCATGAATACTGGAGTGGATTGCCATTTCCTTCTCCAGGGGAACTTCCCGACCTAGGGATTGAACCCGGGTCTCCCGCATTGTAGGCAGATGCTTTACCATCTGAGCCACAAGGGAAGCCCAGTTCTGGCCCTAAAGGGGCCACAAATCATAAACACAGAATCCGAAGACATATGCTATGTTCCAAGTGTCAAGGGTTATCCCAGGAGTAAGCACAGATTGCGGGGGTAGTGGGAGTACCAGGGAATCCAGAGGGGCTTGTGGCTTTCCTTGCCAGGAGCTGGAGAGAGACAAAGGCTGCGGAGGAGGGGAACTGGCAGAGCTTGAGAGTCCTGTGCCAAATGGTGGAGAACCTTGCAGCCATAATTTTAATTCAGGCAGATCTGGTCTTTAATTGGCTTAGCCAGCAGTACCTCAGGCAGCTCAGTCACCCTCATAGAAACAATTCCTAAATCTGGTTTGTGGGAAGTGAATAGGAAAAGCTCATTAGTGTTGAGCAGCCAAACACCTCTTCAGCAAGCGTGCAAGGCTAGAACATCACTGCCAAACAAGAGGCAGCAGGGTGTGACAGAGAGAGACAAAAATATTGAAGCAGCCCTGTTCTTCATGCCCTCTTCTGCAGCCTCATCTAAAAGAGAAATTAGACTCGGCCATCCACAACTTCTTGCTTTATGCTGGATTTTCTAATGTTATTAAGTTATGCCTATGCCCTTTGACATGTTCAGTAATTCAATTTATTAGGAGACTAGATTTATCTACCTCCAATTTTCAATTCCATTCTGACCATCTTCCGTACACTTATTATCTTCAGAGAGAGCATCACACAAGGATACAGATGTGCCCCCAGACTGAAAACATGGTTTGTCCACTCTTCTACCAATCAAAGCTGGTTACTCAGGGTCATTGTAACACTTGGGTAATGTATGTAATGGGCTTCCCAAGTGGCGCTAGTGGTAAAGAAACTGCCCGCAGTGCAGGAGACAAAAGAGACGGATTTGATCCCTGGTTGGGGAGATCCCCTGGAGGAGGGTATGACAACCCACTCCAGTATTCATGCCTAGAGAATCCCATGGACAGAGGAGTCCATAGGGTCGCCCAGATTAAGGCATAAGACTTTTATAAGAATAATATTGCCATTGTTTCTTAAAAAATCCAATACAAGGACTTCCCTGTGGTCCAGTGATTAAGAATCCAGTTGCCAATGCGTGGGACTTGGGTTCAATCCCTGGTCCTGGAAGATCCCACATGCCTCAGGGTAACTAAACTCATATGTCACAACTACAAAGCCCATGCTCTGCAACAAGAGAAGCGCTGGGAGGAGAAACCCATGCACCACAGCTAGAGAAAGCCCATACATGGCAACAAAGACCCACTGCAGCCAAATAAATAAATCTTTTTAAAAGGGGAAAAAAAAATACAATGTTAATAGAAGTATCACACCCTGTTTTTAAATATCCTCTGATTAATCAAATATATGCCCACATGTGCCTACATATTTTTCATTTAGAAGTCAAGCTTTGTTTAGATTTTGTTGAATTATGAGATGTTTTAGGTACACAGAAAAATTACAGAAAAAATGAAATTGTTACCTAGTACCCGCTACCTAGAATAACACTTTGTCATTTTGGTTTTCAGATTGCTTAATCCTTCGTGCCCAATGATCATCCCTGTCCTAAGGTTGGCAAGTGTCTTTTCCATGCACATCTTTACACTTTTACAATATACAAATGGACTTCCCTGGTAGCTAAGATGGTAGAGTCTGCTTGCTATGCAGGACACCCAGCTTTGATCCCTGATTCGGGAAGAGCCCCTGGAAAAGGAAACGGCAACCCATTCCAGTAAATATACTTGTAACACCATACAGTATTGTTTTGTGCAATTTTAATGAATATTATACTGAACATATTTTACAACATGCTTTTTTCTCAATATACATCCTCATCAACATTTTACCTGATAGTCACCACATAGTATTACATTGTACTGCAAACAACTTCTTCCAATATATAGCTTTTCTTTTCACATTTTTGTGACATCCTTTGATAAATAGACATTTAAAATTTCAGTACAATCTAATTTGTAACACTCTTCCTTTATGATTTGCAATATTTGTGTCTTATTTAAAGATTTTCTCTCCATGATTATAAAATATTCTCATTTTTTTTCCCACTCCTATAGCTTCAGGGTTTCAGGGTTTTATTTTTACATTTTTGTCTTAATTCAGCTTGAATTAATTTTTCTGTGTAGTATAAAGTGGGAATCAAATTGTATTATTTCCAAATGGAAAACCATTTGTCCCAAGACTATTGATTAAAACTGTCCTTTCCTGTGGCTTTGCAATGCTTCCTGTGTCATAGATCAAGTTTCCATACACGGGCTTTCTAGTCTGTTTCACTGCTTTACTTAACTGCTGCTGCTGCTGCTAAGTCGCTTCAGTCGTGTCCGACTCTGTGCGACCCCATAGACGGCAGCCCACTAGGCTCCTCTGTCCCAGGATTCTCCAGGCAAGAACACTGGAATGGGTTGCCATTTCCTTCTCCAATGCATGAAAGTGAAAAGTGAAAGTGAAGTCGCTCAGTCGTGCCCGACTCTTAGGGACCTCATGGACTGCAGCCCACCAGGCTCCTCCGTCCATGGGATTTTCCAGGCAAGAGTACTGGAGTGGGGTGCCATTGCCTTCTCCGGTACTAATGCTATGCTTGTTAAAAAAGTATAAATAACAATATGTAGTAATGAGATTCTCTCAGCATAATCCTTTAAAAAAAAATTTGCCTGGACTATTCTTGTCTCTTTTTTGGTTAACTGAATGTTTAGAATCAGTTGTCTAGTTACACACACACATTGGGATTTTATTGTGATTGAAGTGAATTTAAAATTAATGGATAGAACTGACATCTTTATATATTGAATTTTTTAATCTGTTTGCATTTTATAATCTTCCCATTTACTTGTCTCCTTTAAGATCTTTCCATAATATCTCATACACTTCTGCATATTTTAAGAGGTATTCCAAAGTACCAGCAATTGTGTTCTTATTTTAAATGGTATCTTTTAAAATCACATTTCCTATATTGTAGATCATTAAGAATATAACTTCTGCTGCTGCTAAGTCACTTCAGTCGTCTCCAACTCTGTGTGACCCCAGAGGCGGAATCCCCGTCTCTAGGATTCTCCAGACAAAAACACTGGAGTGGGTTGCCATTTCCTTCTCCAATGCATGAAAGTGAAAAACGAAAGGGAAGTCGCTCAGTCGTGTCCGACTCTTCGTGACCCCACGGACTGCAGCCTACCAGGCTCCTCCATCCATGGGATTTGCCAGGCACTTTAATATATTACTAATGTATGTAGCAAGCATTCAGGACACTCATATATTCTATTTGTAGATTCTTGTGGGATTTTTACATAATCAATAAGAAAATCTCTGTATAGTTGTAGTTTTGTCTCTTTCTTCCCAATTTAACCTTCTATTTCTCACCATGCCTGAGGGGACACTCAATATAATGTTGAATAGAGGTATCACACACTGTTTTAAAATATACTCCAATTATCCAAATATAACACACACACACGTACATACATATTTAAAGTTACAACTTATTTAGATCTAATTATGTGTTTACTATTTCTTTGCTCCCTGCTGCCACATCCACACTGCAGATTCAGTTCCTTTCTCACCAAAATGTATCTTTGAGTAATTCAGCGTGGGTGTGTGAGTGCTGAATGTTACCTCTTAGCCTTCTTTGGAAATATCTTTATTCTGTTCTCACACTTCGAGAAATTCCCTGGGGTATAGAATTCCGAGTTTACATACTTTAGCATTTTTATGGATATTTTCAGTCTTTCTACCTTTATTGTTGCTGAGAGCATTATGGCTATCAGTGTAAAAATTGTTTCACTGTAGGTAATCTGTGCTTTTTCTCTGATTGTTTTTAACATTTTTTGTTAAACATCTTTGTCTTTGGAAATTTGTAGTTTCATTGAAATGTATCTATATGGGAATTTTTTTCCTTTATTCTACTTAAGGCCTGTGTGTTTTCAGTCTGTAAACTCATATTTTCATTAATATTGACCTCTTCATCTATTTTCTCCTTAAATATGATTTCTTCCCCACTGCTCCTTTTCTCTTTCTTGAATTCCTATTAAGCGTTTTCTGGTTGTCGTTCTGTTATCCATTTCTCTTAACTACTCTTTGATACTTGGCATCTCTATTTTAAGCCATTTCCTTAGAAATGTCTTCCAATTTACTATTTCCTTTTTTAGTTGTAATATTTTTATAAGTTTCATTTAGTTCTTTTTCATCTTTGTCTCCTCTCTTTGCTTTTGGTTTCTAGGCTTTCTTTTATCTCTTAAATATCAATACATTAATTTATTTTACAGTCTTTTTAGATTGCTCTAATAGTTCAAATTCTTATGAAGTGTTAATCCTCTTAGTGTTTGTATCTACTAACTTTCCCTCATTACAAATGTCACTCGCATAGTTAGTAATTTTTTCCTACTGGGATTCATCTTCATTTGGGAATTTCTGTCTCTTCCGGGAGTCGTAAGTATTCTGTGGTTTTGAACTGTTGGTACAAGCAGTTTTCTATGTGTTTCTACTGGTTACCCCAAAGTCTTCTTTGGTCCAAAATCACATCATTATTATTTTTCAACCTAAAGGATCCTACACAAAGGTAGTAATATATATATTTGGATTCCATTACTGTGTCTGACACAGGCTTTTCAGTTTTCCAATAGAGCTTTTTTTCCCACTCAGTTCATTTCAGTTCAGTCGCTCAGTCATGTCCGACTCTCTGCAACCCCATGAATTGCAGCACGCCAGGCCTCCCTGTCCATCACCAACTCCCGGAGTTCACTCAGACTCACGTCCATCGAGTTAGCGATGCCATCCAGCCATCTCATCCTCTGTCGTCCCCTTCTCCTCTTGCCCCCAATCCCTCAGCATCAGAGTCTTTTCCAATGAGTCAACTCTTCGCATGAGGTGGCCAAAGTACTGGAGTTTCAGCTTCAGCATCATTCCTTCCAAAGAAATCCCAGGGCTGATCTCCTTCAGAATGGACTGGTTGGATCTCCTTGCAGTCCAAGGGACTCTCAAGAGTCTTCTCCAACACCACAGTTCAAAAGCATCAATTCTTCGGCGCTCAGCCTTCTTCACAGTCCAACTCTCACATCCATACATGACCACAGGAAAAACCATAGCCTTGACTAGACGGACCTTTGTTTCCCACTCAGCTTTAGGCCAAAACAAACTTTCCTGTCACCTGTTTAGCATATCCTTTCCAATGTTCCATGTACGTGTCAAGGCATTTCAGTCACAGTATTGCAGTTCACAGCAAAGGACTAAACTTACTGTTTGTCTTAATGAAACATGATCCGTCCTAACTGCCGATCAGGATCCTCTGAGGCGTCCGATCACAAGGCTGTCACATTAGCTGTAAGTTTTCTCTTCTGATGACTTAGAATTTCCCTGTCAATTAAAAAATATCAGCGATTTATTCCTGTACGTGCACAGGTGCATCCTTAGGCTGTATTTCACTTTGTTTAGCAGCTCCATCTATTTTTAACAAGAGAGGTTTCCATACTAGGTCAGTCTGCATGACTGACAGAAATTTTTAAAGATAGAGAAACTTAAGTTACCAAGAACACTCAGTATTGGGAAAATTTTTGTATTTCTTCCAAAGGGTAGGACAACTTGTATACACGAACAGTCTCAACCATGTACTTTGTGACTGTCCAGACCAATAGACTCACCTCTAAATCCTGGTCCTCAGCTAAAAGAAAAAAGCTCAAATAGTCTTTATAGTATGTTAGAAAGATCATTTATATTATAATAACACAGTTTTGTCATACATTATAATAGCTATTCATCTTCAGAAGATGTTTGAAACAAGAGTCTAAGGTCACTGGAAGTGAAATAAGTAAACCGATAAGGAGTGCTTCCAACATGTCATTATTTTGGGGAGAATAAATGGTTTTGGTTAAATATCATTTTTAAGTAAGAAACAGACAAGATCTTCTACTGCTTTCATTAACAAAGTATCTATCTCATTAAAACAAAAGTAATGAATGCTTTTTTTTTTAAAAAAATCTGATTTCCACAATGATTTTGTGGAAGACTTCATCAGAATTGAAGGCTGATGAGTGAGGGATTAGTACCATTTAGTACTAATTCAGTACCATTTAGCCTAGAGTATGAAGTGGGGGATGGTAGAAAAGAAAGGCTGGGACATGGAGAATAACCTCGAATTCCATGTGAAAAACTTCACATTTTATCCTGGAGGTGGTGGAAAGCCATTGAAAAATTTTAGTGAGGGTAGTGATGTGGCTGAATTTCATTTTGGGTAGATGATAAATGTGAGAAGTCAGATTTAAGAATAAGGAGTCCAGTTAAGAGGCTATTGTAACATTTTAGGCAGGAATGTTCTCAGCCCAGGTAAAGGGCTATAGCAGTGAAGATAAAGGTGGAGAGAACAGAATTGATAAATATTTAAGAAGCAGAACTATCAGAACTTGGAGACTGATTAGATATAATCAAGAATGTGAGGGGAAAAAAGAATTCTCAAGCAACCCACAGACTTTTGGCTACAGGGATGTAATGGGTAGTGGTGTGATTAATCGATATTAGAAAATAGAAAAAGAAGCAGATGTGGGGAAAGTAATGACCATTAAGTACTTAGTAGACTCACGAGCTATACCCTTAGTGCATAGGGAGAAGGCAGGGCTAGACAATATGTGTTTTGCATCATTAATACATTAATCATTAATCCGTTAAAACAACAAAGAAACTGAGTGTATCTGAAAGGAGCATGCAGAGTAGAAATGACCTGGGAGCTAGACCCTGGAAAACATCAGTATTTGAGATCAAATGGATGATGAAATGAAAGGAAACTGTCAAGGGTATGGAAAGAAAGTCATAGAGGCCAAAAACACAGAATTTCAGACTATGTGTGTGTGGGGATACCCGTACCTTTAATGCAAGTCCCATTTAGGTACTTCTAACATACATCTTGGAGAAGGCAATGGCACCCCACTCCAGTACTCTTGCCTGGAAAATCCCACGCATGAGGAGCCTGGTGGGCTGCAGTCCATGGGGTCGCTAAGAGTCGGACACGACTGAGCGACTTCCCTTTCACTTTTCACTTTCACGCATTGGAGAAGGAAATGGCAACCCACTCCAGTGTTCTTGCCTGGAGAATCCCAGGGACGGGGAGCCTGATGGGCTGCCGTCTATGGGGTCGCACAGAGTCGGACACGACTGAAGTGACTTAGCAGCAGCAGCAACATACATCTATTCACTATCCTCACTCTTTCTAAGAACTCTTGATGGACAGCAGGGACTCTTTGTCTGGAAATGCAAATATTAAAAGTGAACAACTAAAACCGTGAAATTCTTGGGAATTAGAAAAGAATGAGAGTTTCATTCTGCAACTCACTTTCTTATCACCCAGCAGGAAACTACCATTATTATTCAGTTATTGTTAACAGAATTAAAAAGCTGCGCTTGAAGGGAAAGACATCCCTTTATCTCTACAGTAAGTAAGTAAACATTCCTGCTATTACACAAATTGAAAACCAGTGGGCAAATTTTAATTAAAAATATTTATAGCAAGTAGAAGGGCTTCTCAGACAACTCAGTGGGTAAAGAATCCACCTGCAATGCAGGAGACGTAAGAGACGGGGGTTCCATCCCCCGGTGGGGAAAATCCTCGGAGGAGGAAATGGCAACTCACTCCAATATTCTTACCTGGAGAATCCCATGGACAGAAGAGCCTGGTGGGATACAGTCCATAGGAGTTGTAAAGGGTTGGACACGATTGCATACCAAGCGGAAAACCAGCTGCTAGTTCCTCTTATCACTCATAAAGAGTGTTTTATAGCTGGCCATAATTCTCTTACTTCAATCAGCTTAACCAATAATAACTATTAATTAGGCAAAGGACAGTTTATTATCACCCATGCAGTGGTAAAGAACCCCTTAACTGAATAGTTTTCAAATGAACAACACTTTGAGGAATCATTGTCTTAAGGATTTTTGTTTCTTTGAAAGTAAAAGTCTCTCAGTGTTGTCTGATTCTTTGTGACCCCATGGAAATTCCCCTTACAGTCCATGGAATTCTCCAGGCCAGAATACTGGAATCGGTAGCCTTTCCCTTCTCCAGGAGATCTTCCCAACCCAGGGATTGAACCCAGGTCTCCCGCACTGCAGGTAGATTCTTTACCAGCTGAGCCACCAGGGAAGCTTTAAATAGGTAAAAAGTTCCTTTGACTTCAAAAATGTCCCCGGTTGTCCTAAGGCTCAGATATTTCTACAGATTTCCTCATCGATTCATTTAAAACAGTAAGAAATCTTAAACCACATTAAACAAAAGCATAGCAGGAAAGGGGATCGGGAGGAGATGAAGTATGTATGAAGTGAAGTGTTAGTTGCTCAGTTCTGTCCGACTCTTGCGATTCCATGGACTGTAGCCCACCAGGCTCCTCTATCCACGGAATTCTCCAGGCAAGAATATTGGAGTGGGATGCCATTCCCTTCTCCAGGGGATCTTCCCGACCCAGGGATCAAACCTGGGTCTCCTGCATTGCAGGCAGTTTATTTACCATCTGAGTCACCAGGGAAGAATGTATACAAGAATGAATTTGATGCAATATTTGTGGTGTTTCTTAGGACCACATTCCTAGAGATATTAGCAATCTTGTTCACGAATGCAAAACACCACTGAGTCAAGGCCTGATCACAGCTTTTTGCTTATTCACTTATTTGTTTTGTTTGTGAAGTTGCCAGGGTTTCTCTGCCTTGTAAGACATTCTATTCTAGTTCGTGGAAAACAGAAAAGACAGACAAGAATTCAATGAAATGAACAGAAATTGCTTAAACCAATGACACACATTACGAAAAGGAATTTAGCAGATCTAAGACATCAAAGAGAGGAAACTGATGACTCAGTAGCAGGGACCTATATTGGCCCTGCTGCTCAGAGCTTGCTGGGTGAGGGCACCACACCCTGGTATTTGCACAGATCTGGTTAGTATGACTTAATAATGGGAAGAAAAAATGTCTGTTTCAAGAAAAATACACATAAAAAACAGATCCTAACAGAGCTCATGGTCCTGCTGTCAGGGGAGACAAGAAGAAAAAGCTGAATTGAAACTCTGTTCTCATAAACAGATCAAAGGTACCCGGAAGTGGGACACACAGGTGATTTTCAATGTGTTGAGAGGATTCCTGTGATATACTAGTTCTGAAAATATGTCCAGCTTCCACTTATTAGAAACCATTATTTATGGAATTCAACGAGATACAAGAGGTCAACTTAATCCCTTGTTGTATTTTCCAAATGTCTCACAAATTAAACTTCTTTTCTTCCTTGAAGCACTGAATTCTAAAAAGAACATCACCCAAAATGAATAAGTCATTTTTTTTCTGACTTACATGTTCCTTTTAGTTAAAACAGAAAACAATGAAGGATATTTTAAGATAGCTTTGTTTCCCTGCATATTTAAGTATGATGTTTCTTATGTATGAGCAACCTCCTTTTAAACTAAAGGAGGTATACTCTGAGGATGTGGAGGAGGATGAAACGGGTCAAGCCAGAAACAGGGGACTGAGAACTGAGCCCTCTGAGCCAGAAGCACAGACTTCTTACAGATGCTTTTTGGCTTTTTTACAAAGACCCCGCTCAAGCTTTGAGGTGGTCAGTTGCAAAATATCCGATTAAATTTGTAGCCAAGAGTCTTTCTTTTTGCCAGTTTTTATTTTAAGGGAGGGGAAAGAGACTTGCTTCATTTTCTATTTACCAGGAAAATGAAGGACTCTAGATGACTTTAAAGGATTCTTCCTATTCTCTGATTTTCTTCTAAAACATTGAGCACTTCCACTTGACTGCCTGTTCTAAATTTACATGGCAGGCACAGAAATAACCAATCAGTCACTAAGCCAAATTTGTTTCTAAATGGGCTAGAAACTTCATTTTAAAATAGATGATAATTGGAAGGAAATAGTGAAGTCAATGCAATTTATAAGGAAGGGCTTCTGATTTTTTTTTAAAGATGAAAGTGGAAAAACAAAATTAAGGGGAATGAGACAGAGGGAGAACTTGTAACAATGGGACGCAATGGATTACCATGGGGTGTGACAATAGAATAATGAAAGTTATTTCATTTATATGCTAAGAGTAACTGACTTGTTTGAAGCAATCTGACTATTTTTGGTGTCAAGCAAAAAATACAAATTTGGGAGAGCTTTGAGAGGGCAACTTAACAAGCAGAATTCTTGTTAAGAATTCATTTTTTCTATTACATTTCGCTGGCCCTCCCCATTAAGACTATCTACCAGCTGCTGTGTAATCCTCATGTTGATAAAAGAACATGCTCATGATTTGCTGATCCAATCAGGACAGAACAATAAAAGTCTGTAAGTACAAGTGGTTATCCCTGCTCTAATTCCATAAACACCAGGGGGATTATCAATTAAAGATGCCCTCTCAATCTGCTATGAAAAAAATGTATGTGCTGGAAGTCAGTTGAATTTTGATTATATCGAATGTCCTGTTTCTTACACGCCTTCACAAACTGATTTTCAATCTTGGATAAACCTTTATAAATGTGACACACATCTCGATTCATGAAGCAAGCCGCGTAAGCAAACCATGGTATATGTAGCGATGAGGGATATGACTGAATCATAACGCTATACATCTCCTGTTAGCACATTAGTGTTACACGACATTAAAGATCTGTTTTGTTTCATTTTTTTCCCTGTCCCTTTATATGTTTATTTTCTTTTAAACTAACTTGGACCTGTGTGACTTGTGTCTACTTGGCTGTGTCACATTCACTCTTTAACTCCATTGTTTCAGAAAATGTAAGCCATACTTTAAAAAGAGTACCATAGTACTTCAAGGATTGTTTTAAAGGTTTGGTAGAGAGAAAGAGGAGGGACAAAGTATTCAGTTAGAAAAAAAATTGCAAATAATCCCTGCTTTTCTTTGTTACTTCTGACTTTTCCTTCTGGCTGTCTTCAGATTGTGGGTGAAAAGACTGGCTACAAGGGGAAAAAAACCCAGTAGTGTAAATTAAACAGTACCTGTGGGGCCTGAAAAGTAGGTCAGCTAACAGAAAGTCAACCAAATAGCTATAACATTACAAATTGATTTATTAGTCTTGGTCTTAGATCTGTTTTTCATGTAATTTATTCTTCCTGAACCTTATATAAGCAGAGAATATCTTTCACTAGTGGGAAAAATATCTTGATTGATGTTCTTTCATGAAGTATTTAGTGATTTTTATGTTATTTTAATCTATTTAATAACCAGAAGTTCATTGTTTTATATTAAATAAAAACTAAATATTTCTGGAATATTGAATTCCCAAACTGCAATTTTCCTCTCAAATCTATAAAAAGGGAAAGGAAAGAAAAAGGTAGTTAGGGAGGAAAAAACAAGCTGAATGTCACTACAGATCTCAGCATTTACTAAGTTCATGCTGTTTGCCGGGCACAGTGCTAAGCTCTGGGTGACGAGGAGCGAGTTACAGAAAATCGAACTATCAAGAAGTTGACTCTCCAGGTGATGAGATAAATATTTCCACATTGATAGGCAAAAACACCAAGGCACTAATGAGAGGTGTTGTGAATAAGGACTTTAGGAATTGAAAGGTTGGGGAAATCAAGAGTTAATCTTGGTGGTATGAGAAGATCACCAAGAAGTATTGAAAAAAGAATGAATGACGGTGACGGAAAGATGATCATCATCTTCCTCTATGCAAAAGTGGAAAGGGTGACATTTTGGGTGAAGAAAAGTTAAAATCAAGAGCAGGGCTGACAGGTAACTAATGAGAGCTGTGTATAGCTCAGGGGGACTCTCCTCAATGCTCTGTGGTGACCTATTAAATTCAAACAAAGAGGGGATACATACATACATACAGTTGATCCCCTTTGTTGTACAGGAGAAACTACCCACACTGTTAAGCAATTATACACCAATAAAATTAATTTTTTAAAAAAGAATATGGCTGAATCAAAAAGTTATAAGGATCAGGCTTGGCTGGAGTGGAGCACTTGGGCTAGACCCTCAGAGTAGGTAAGAAAAAAGAGAGTGAAGAGGGATTTTGGAAGACTCTGAAGGTTAGGTAAAGAAAGGGAACCAGGAGAATAGAGTCTGAAACTTGTTTTTCTAGCTGGTGGGCAGTTGCTAAGGCGAAAAAAGTCTTCTGGAGACATTAGATTATTAAACTGGGAGACACGTTGTTTTATTCAGACAAAATTAAGTGAGTTACTCCAAAGAAATTTGGTCTTCTGATTTTCCTCCCTTGCATATATTGAGACTCTTTTAATACTCAGTTGACCTAAATGTATTTAATCAATAAACATTAATTAGATTCCACAGTAAATTAACATGTGTTGAAGAATCTACTATATGTCAGGATCCTTCATATAGTCCTCCCAACACCCTGGGGCATGTTAGCAGTACACACCCATGTTGTGCTGGCTTTACAGATGCTTAACTGATTGCTGACCCAAGGTCTCAAACACTTAAGGGATGAGCAGTGCTTGGCCCCAAGTCTTCCAAATGAAAATCTCATTCTCCTTCCTCTATTACACTCCATTTCTAGCCTGTGCCAGGCACTGAGCTGGGTAATTTTTCATTTTAAAAAACAAAGCAGCGTCGATGCAGTTACATATTAATATTTTCATTTAGAAACTTCTCTATGTACATGGAGACAAATAGTAGTAACTGCAGGATTTTTAGTAATTCCTCCAAATCAAGAATAGGTAAAATTTCAGATACTTAAAAAAATAACCAGAAGAAGTCAAAAGGTTTGATAAATTCACATCCATTGAAAAGTTTATTAAGTGTTTTATAGACATTATGTTTTCACGAAAAATGGGAATTCTGTTGTTTGGCACATTTTTTCACTTCATAAAAGAATTCTACTAGGGTATGCAGTACCCTAGTACTGACTCCTTTTTTTTTCCCTGACTCATTCCTAAGAGTTGGAGTCTACAAAGCATAAAAATGTTATCAGAATTACTTTTATATACACTCAGATAAAATTAATCCAATTTTTCCAAATGTAGAAGGAATATGTAAAATTATGGTAAGTATTTAGTAATTGGCTCCAGGAAAAACAATTACAGTATTTGCCTGTTTTTATAGGGCAATGGCCTAAAGCAGCCACTAGAGGGCTCTCTGTTTTCAAGCCACTAGAGGGAGGTCGTTGAACCCAAGCTGGGAAGGGTGCACTGATAGGCACCCTTGTTCAGAGTGTTTACCACACAGATGAGACAGACGTCAATAACCTTAGGAGTACAGGTAACAGTAAAATTCAGGGAAACAATTATGAAGTATTGAATTTTGAGTATCAAGTTGAAACTTTGAGTATCCAACTTTTACATGTAATTTACTTAATCATATGTTCCTTTTCATCTGGTGGCTCAGATGGTGAAGTATCGGCCTGCAATGTAGGAGACCCAAGTTCGATCCCTGGGTCAGGAATATCCCCTGGAGACCCACTCCAGTATTCTTGCCTGGAGAATTCACAGAGGAGCCTGACAGGCCACAGTCCATGGGGTCGCAAAGAGTGAGACACGACTGAGCAACTGCCACTTTCCTTCTCATCTATTTTTTAATTATTCAGTTCAGTTCAGTTCAGTCGCTCAGTCGTGTCCAACTCTTTGTGACCCCATGAATCGCAGCATGCCAGGCCTCCCTGTCCATCACCGACTCCCTCTATTGAGTCGGTGATGCCATCCAGCCATCTCATCCTCTGTCGTCCCCTTCTCCTCCTGCCCCCAATCCCTCCCAGCATCAGAGTCTTTTCCAATGAGTCAGCTCTTCACATGAGGTGGCCAAAGTACTGGAGTTTCAGCTTTAGCATCAGTCCTTCCATATTGGCAGTATTTAAAAATCAGATCTTAAAATCCCTAAAGATTTAACAGTTGACTCTTGCAAGCCAGTACAAGCTGGCTTCAACACACCACTGGGAGACCAGGAAAAAGAAAACAGCCATCAAAACACCCAAGAATATTTAGATAAAGACAAAAATTCCATGACTCTATGTGAGTCATGTGTATGGTGGGTCAACGAGACATCCATTAGTACTTACTGGGAACTTACTAAACAGCAGGCAGCTCTTTATGTATCATTGCTTCTTTATTCTTCACAACCATCTTATAAAGTTGTGTTTCTATCATTACTTTTTGACAGATGGGAAACAGGCATGGAGAAGGTTTTGACCTAAATGCCCCTGCTCTTAAAAATGTATATAGCACCCTGATGCCCCAGTGAAAGATCTCACACCCTTCAAAGGTTTTCAACCAGGCTTTCAACCCTGAAAGCCACTCAGAGCTCCGACTTAAAAGGGCAGTGGATTTGCTCCTCCATCAGGAAAGTCTCAATAAGCAAACATTAGGTGCAGCCTTCCCTGGTGGCTCAGTCAGTAAAGAATCCACATGCAATGCAGAGACCCGGGTTCGATCCCCAGGTCAGGAAGAGCCCCTGGAGGAAGGCATGGCAACCCACTCCAGTATTCTTGCCTGGAAAATCCCATGGACACAGGAGCCTGGTGAACTATAGTCCATAGGGTCCCAAAAAGCTGGACACGACTTAGTGGCTAAACCAATTACACCATGTGCAGGAAGCTGATTACCAAGCTGGAACAAAGTTCACTCTGATCCTCTTCCACCTAAATTCTAGGGGTGCACACAGCGCTCATATCACTACATTGTTTACTTTCTGCATGCTTCTATTCACCTGAGATTTTCTTTCTTTTTAAGTTTTTGCCCAGGCCCAGCAGCATGTGGGATCCTAGTTCCCCAATCAGGAATAGAACCCAAGCCCCTTGCATTGGAAGCCTGGAGTCTTAACCACTGGATCCCCAGGGAATCCCCATGTGGGATTTTCAATTTCCAAAGAACTAAATACATTTTAGTAAACTAGATGCTTTTATTTTTTTCCATTTCCTAGATTTCCAACCATTATTCTGGGAACAGAGGGCTTAGTTCTTGTCTTCCTGTCAGGGTGATTAATTAGATTTAATTTCATGCTGTCTTCTCTGCCATCCTGTCCTGGCCCCTGGTGACTAATAACTCGTCTACAAAGTCCAAACAAATGGTCACAGTATCTACTTTTTATTTTTGGAAGTTTTCCCCAGCCAAAACGCATAGAACCTCTTCACAGGCAGCAGTTTAGAAATTCCTGGCCAGGATTCCTGCTCTTAACAGCCGCCCTTGATATGGCTAGATGGCTCGTTGACTGATACCCTAGGTGGCATCACGCCAGCTCAAGAGTTGTCAGGCTATTTGAATCAAGAAGCAGCACAGGGAGGTGATAAATATAGATGGGCAGCCTGCAAAACAGCTCCGCGAGGCGCCATATCTTCTTCAGGAAGTCCCTCTGTGCCAGTGCTAAAGCATTAACACCCCATGTCTTTTTCTACACTTGACGTCTGTGGACACTTAGAGTGTGTGACAAAAGGAGGAAGGAGAGTGGAAAGGGAGACAAGAGAGTCTGTAGGTAAAGCGAGCAAATCTGAGATGGGTGAACCGCATCAGGGGACCAGGAGCTGCCCCCACCGCCCACCCCGCCTGGCTTTTTCAGTGTGAGGTGTGAGCGCTAACAAGAGGCGGCTTTTTAAAGGGGGGAGCTTAGCAGGCCTGAAGGAAGGGGTCAGGAAGGAGCAGGTCACACCTCTGTTCTAGCCTTACCACCAGCCCCTCCCCCCACCCCGACTCACCCAGAAGGGCCCGTGAGTCTGACACACCACCTGGCCCCCAGGGGAAGCCTTAGGACAGGAAATAGCCCAGCCCGTGAGTTAAATCCTGTTATGAGCCCAGATCACTGGCCTCTCGAGGGGGCGAGGAAAGACGGCTGTTCAGACAATTCCAGACATTCAGACGAGCTTGACATAGCTTTAATAAATTCATCAGGGAGATGAAGATGTCTAGCAGCCTAAATATGTGTGTGAGTTTGGGAGAACTTGGGATTCGAGATCTGTGGGACTGAAACTCTGCCCTATAGATTATTTAAGGCTCAAGAAGGTTAACAACTGGTCCAGTATTATTTTACAGATAATCCTCAATTTCCTCATCTGAAAACTGAGAATAACATTAAAATACACCCTGCCACACTGCTATGAGGCTCAAATGAGATGACTTATGCAAAGCACTTTTTGAATGGCAAAGTCCATACGAATATACCACTGGGTTAAGTTTTGGGAGCAGTTGTAAATGAGTTACAACACTAATCTCCATTATCAGTTGTTTTTAGAAATCATATAAAACACACTTTGGGTCGTGACTCTAGTATTAGTACTATAATTGTTTCTAAATTGGTAGCATTTTAAAAGCCAACTGGGGACCCTATATCTTCAGACTAACATGGAAGTCACTGTACTTTCTAAAAAGTCACTCACTGAGTTACCTTCAGAACCTATATACAACTCAAAAAGTCAGTCTCAACAATGACTGCTCATTTATGACCCCATATAGTGTCAGACTTTATTTTGGGGGGGCTCCAAAATCACTGCAGATGGTGACTGCAGCTATGAAATTAAAAGACACTTACTCCTTGGAAGGAAAGTTATGACCAACCTAGATAGCATATTCAAAAGCAGAGACATTACTTTGCCAACAAAAATCCGTCTAGTCAAGGCTATGGTTTTTCCTGTGGTCATGTATGGATGTGAGAGTTGGATTGTGAAGAAGGCTGAGCACCGAAGAATTGATGCTTTTGAACTGTGGTGTTGGAGAAGACTCTTGAGAGTCCCTTGGACTGCAAGGACATCCAACCAGTCCATTCTAAAGGAGATCAGTCCTGGGTGTTCTTTGAAAGGACTGATGCTAAAGCTGAAACTCCAGTACTTTGGCCACCTCATGCGAAGAGTGGACTCATTGGAAAAGACTCTGATGCTGGGAGGGATTAGGGTAGGAGGAGAAGGGGACTACAGAGGATGAGATGGCTGGATGGCATCACCGACTCAATGGATGTGAGTTTGAGTGAACTCCGGGAATTGGTGATGGACAGGGAGGCCTGGCGTGCTGCAGTTCATGGGGTCGCAAAGAGTCGGACACGGCTGAGCGACTGAACTGAACTGAACTGATAGTGTTTGCTCTATTTACCTAATATGCTTAGGCTCAGATATGAAATCAGGTTCATCCTAAGGAAGATATTTACATTATGCTTCATAGAAACAATGTCATATAACTTTAGAATTTGAATCTTCTTGGTTTTTTAGGTTAGGCAGGGTTCATGCTTATAGACCTTCCTTGTTTATAAAGACATTGAGGGCCAGGGAGATGGAGTTCTGATACAAAATCTGGTTCTATCTTATTCTAGGGAGAAATTTTCCCCTATTCTCCGCACCGCCCCCCACCCTGATTCTTAAGGTTTGTTCTCACTGAAGTCCTCTAATCATTGAGTCAGTGACATAGTTGCAAAAAATAATTTAAACAATAGTAGCACTATTGGAACATATTATAAACACCATCCCTCAGAGTAGCCATATCGAATTACTAACATTTCACAAGTGTGTACTGATATATTCATTGAAAAATCAGTCTGTTGGATTTTTAAAATCTATTTAATGTATTAATGTATTTATTTAGACTTGTTTAATTTAAACATAGATTTATTTAATCTATGAATTACCTACTTCTAAATCTCTCGTTTTTACTCAGAAGGTTTAAGGGTCTCAAAATATTCATTGATGTTTAGGCAACTCAGTATCAAATCATGGGAAAACACAATAAATCCCAACTGGTTTTTTAGAAAACAAAAACAACACAGTGGTTTTTTTAAAAATGCAGCTGTATGTATATGGCATTCTGAGTGTGAGATTATTTTCAAAATTTGAACTTATTTTCCAACGTTGAAAATTCACTCTAGATTGAGAATTTCCATTTCTTCTTGACATGTCAACATGAATTCCTACCAACTCAATGTTGCCTCCTCAGGGAAGCCCTCATTCTCTCCTTGAGCCACCATAAATGTATTCTTTCTGTGTGTTCTGACAGCATTTCCAGTTTGCGGCTGTTTTAACATCGGTGTGTCGCCCTCATTGTTCTGTGTCAAACTCCAGTTTACTGGGAGCTTATAAAGAGCAGACATCCTTATCCGTTCCTCTCTCCCAACACCTAGCCTGATGCCTGGTACATAGTAAAGTGTAGAGTTCAATAAATTTTTGATGAATTAATGAATACAAAAAATTTAAACTAAAAGGCAGTGTAAATAAACAAAAAGAGTTTACACTCTGTTAACACAGAAGCAGCTTGGTCAAACGCTTGTCTATTTACTGCCGTCTCCTTATGTCTCAGGAGAGGATCAGGCTGTCTGATTCTGAGTATTCTGAAGAGCATGCAGTCATAGACACTGGAGGACCCAGGCTGCGGACACTGCCAGGAGAATTACGGGAATTATTTTTAGTACTTCTGTTTAGCTGAATGCATTCCTTTGCAGGGAATTTAAAGTGCTTCATTCAGCTGTCCTTTAATTGTCACAGTCCTGCGAGCTGGGGAGGCACAGAATTATCACCTCATTTCATGAATGAGGAGGCTGGAGAAGCTTGACTCATTCAAGGCCACTCAGGTGGCTTTTGGGAGGGAGATCAGAAAATGTTTCCTTATTCTTGATGTTTCTGTTGTGTGGCAGTGCCATTAGCTTCAGCAGGAGAGTAGCCGAGGCTTGGTTGCCCCTGAGGAACTCCAGCATTCACTTGGACGCTGACCTAGGCTGTGAGCAATTCAAAGCTGCCCCAGTCAGGAATATACTGTGTAGGGTTTGTTTTCCCTGACATGTAGGACCTGGAGGTGTTTCTGTAAGTTCCTTTTTCAGAACCAGCTATGGAATCTGTAGGGACTGCCACAAAATAAAAATGGGCTCCTTGCTCAGAAATTTCTAAGAATTTCAAGAATCCTGTAGAGCCTTTAGCCCTTCTGAGGCTGCACACTCATGAAAATTGCCATATCTGAATCTGGGATTGACATGTACACAAGACTGTATTCAGAATGGATAACCAAGATGTCCCTGGTGGCGCAGTGGGTAAGAATCTGCCTGCCAATGTAGGGCACATGGGTTCAACCCTGGTTTGGGAAGATTCCACACGCCACGAAGCAACTAAGCCTGTGTGCCACAGCCCCGGAGCCAGTGCTCTGGGGCCTCGTGAGCCGCAGCCCCGGAGCCTAAGTGTTGCAGCTACCGAAGCCACGTGCCTAAAGCCTGTGCTCTGCAAGAGAAGCCGCCACAGTGAGAAGCCCGCACTGCAATGGAGAGGCACCCCCCACTCACCGCAACTGCGGAAAACCTGTGCAGCAGCAAAGACCGAGCAGGCACCTAAAAAAATGGATAAAATGGATAGCAAACAAGGACCTACTCTATAGCACAGGGAATTCTGCGCAATGTTATGTGGCAGCCTGGATGGGAGATGAACCTAGGAGAGAAGGGATACCTGTATATCTGTGGTTGAATCTCTCTGCCGTCCACCTGAAATTATCACAGTATTGTTAATCGGCTATACACCAATATAAAATCAGGTTTAAAAAAATTACCCTATCTTTGCTCTTCTCCTCAGTTTAGTTCAGTCGCTCAGTCGTGTCCAGCTGTTTGCGAACTCCATGGACTGCAGCACGCCAGGGCTCCCTGTCCATCACCAACTCCCAGAGCTTGTTCAAACTCATGTCCATTGAGTTGATGATATCATCTAACCATTTCACCCTCTGTCGTCCCCTTCTCCTGCCTGCAATCTTTCCCAGCAGCAGGGTTTCTTCCAATGAGTCAGTTCTTCGCATCAGGTGGTTCCTATTTTCTTCCAAATCCTCTTAAAGTTTTTACCTTTATGCTGCTCCTAACATCTCCTATCTTCTCTACCTGTTTTCAGTAAGACCCAATTCAGAGTGCCCTCTATGTCTACATGGGGGTGAAATCTGTAAAATAAAACTCTGCTGAGGCCATTACCTTGTCTAAAATCTTCCAACAATTTCTTGCCATCTCCTGGGATAAACTTAACTTTCTGGCTTCCCTTTCAGATTTCTATCGCTGCATGAGGATCCACCCCAAAACCCAGTGCTTTAAAATAACAGCCACACACTTTCTCGTAACACTGGGTCTCCCGGTGGCATCTGCAAGGCTCACTCACGTGTTCTGTGTTTGTCGGGTGGCAGATCAGCTAAGAATTGGCAGGCCCCAGACGACGGTTGCCTGGGGATGCCAGCCAGCGTGCCTCCCTTCTCCTCTTCACAGGCTCTACAGTGCGACGAGGTTGGCTGGGAAATGCTCTAGAGGCAGCTGGATTCCAAGAGAGTCAAAGTCAAAGATGGAAATGCTTCCTGGGGCCTCAGTTCATCACACAGTCAGCCATTCTACACCCGATGGATCAACATAAGTCACTAGAGCAGCCCAGATTTGAGAGGTTGGAGAAAGAGTTTTCTCCTCCTGGTAAAACAGCAGCAGCAGCAGCCTAGAGGGGTATGAGGAATTTGTGGGCAGACAGTAAACCCCCTACACACGAAACTTGAGTTGTGAACTTTCAAAGATGCAAATGTGACCCTGGATGCCAACTATTGTATTGTACGACTGTGCCTTTCCAGGCACGGTACTATAAGATTAAGAATGCTGTCTTTGTTTTTAATGTGCACATTACTTGTGTGAAACCTATTATATTATAAAGTCTTTGTAGTACAGTACTGTATAGCCGATCGTGTAACTTGGGTACCCAGGCTAACTTTGTTGGCATTATGAATAAATTGGACTTAAAAATGTGCCCTCCGACTTGCTCATATGTAGAAGACTTGCTGTATTTTGCAACTGACCATACCTTGCCATGTGTCCTCCCTGACCTACACCTGCTGACCTCTCCTTCCTTGTCTCCATTACTCTCCCGAAACGATGCTCTAGACTTGGTCACATAATAGTGATGATAACCAGTACGCAGATACAGTCTTTGAGTACTCTGTCTCAAGCACCGTAGCCAAAGTTCTGCATATGTCATTGTGTATTTCATCCTCCAGATTCCCTATCATGGAGGTATTTTTATTCCCATTTTAGGGTCAATGAAATTGAGACACTCAGGAGCTTAACAGGTCTCACAAGGAAGAACCTGAATTGGGATTCAAACTTAGATATACTTGATTCCAACATCCATCAAGTTTTTACTCTGCCACACAATCACACCAAAATGCTGGCCTTCTTTGTTGTGTACTCACATGCCTGTGTGACCCTCATAGGCCTTTCCCTTAGGCAGAAAAAGCCTCTCTCACTCTCTCTCCTCTTCCTTTTCCTTCCATCTTCCTCTCCACTCACCATGGAAAAGCACACACACGACACTTCACAACAGTTCTCATTTCCCCAGGCCAAGTTATATGACCCACTTCAGGATCCTATAAAACCTGTTTGCTTACTTTTCCCTTCTTCTTGACCATTTGCTCCTTATCTTATCTAATTTGCATCTCCCTGACCTAGTATAGTCCTCAGCTTATGACCACTGGTTGATAAGTGATTGTTGAATGGAATTTTCAAAAGCATACTAACTTTACACACTATTATATTTAAAATAAATAAACTGTTATATAAGGACCTACTGAATAGCACAGGGAACTATAGTCAACATCTTGTGATATCCTATAATGGAAACAAATCTGAATGAATACTTATCTGTCTATCTGAATTGTTCAGCTGTACACCTGAAACGAACCCAACATTGTAAACCAACTATACTTCATTTTTTCAAAATGCACAGCAAGCAGACTAGAAGGAAATGTAATTAAACTAGAGTTAATATATGAAGGGGGATTGAGGGACTAAGTCATTTTATTTTCTATGTCTACTTTATTTTTCAAATTTTCTATGATGAACATGTATTGCTTTTACAATGGCTAAAATAAATTTGATAAAGAGAAGAAAACATGCTAACTTTGTCAGTTAAGATGATATTCAGACATATTCATAATTTCCACTGAAAAAAGCAATCAAATGAGTCAAAGGGTCAAAGCAGTTGTTCATGTAGTTTCAGGAAACCTTTTGCAAGTGCCAGTCTCACCAGGCCGTTTGTGCATCCAGTTATTGACTTATTCAGGTTCTTGTGACAGGACATTGTGTACTTTGACAAGACATGCATGCATTTAGTTACTTATTAAGAAAATTACCAGATGCAAAAATTAACCAGTCTTATGTTTAAATGTCACTCGACTCCATTATCTACTCTACAGGTTAGCTGGCTTGGCACCTTTCTTGATTACCTTCACCGTCAAGGCTGTGAATCCTATATACTTACTTCCTCAGTCTCTCCTGCAGATATGGGTAGTCATGTGACACAGTTCTGTTCAACGACACAAAATCTGAAGTATGCTAGTTCAGTTTTTGTAAAAAGTTTCTTATTTAAATAAATCTTAGACACAGCTGGCTTCATACCTGTCTCCCTTCTTGCTGCTGTGAGTAGAGACATAATGGCAGGAGCTCCAGCAACCGTCCTGAAACCATGAGACATGAGCATCATGCTAAGCATGGGAGAGCATGAAGAGAGAGAGAGCCTAAATCCTCCATGATATGTTTGAGCTACTGCATAAGCCTCCAGGCAATCTATATCCAGCCTCTTGCAAAGTACAAAAGAAAACACTATTTGTCTAAACCATTTTTGGTCAACTTTTCTTACTTGTAGCCAAATGTGTCCCTGTATAATACAAATAGAGTTTGACAATACAATGTGGAAATGGCTTAAAAGGAGAAGGGCTAATTATAGTTAAAGAACAATAACAACATTACTGCAACATCAAGTCTTAGAGGGCAGGGATGGTTGTTCATTTTCATTTTAGTCACTGTGGTATCTCCAAACTTTAGAATAGTGACTGGCATGTAGTAGGTATTCAATCAGTGTTTGCTGACTGAGCTGTAGCATTTATGTTTGGGGAGTTGCCCCTTAAATTCTGGGCCCTTCCTTCACTTCTGCAAGATGCATTTTCAGCTGCATGTCTTAATGATTCTCTGAAACCTGACTCAACCACGAAAAGTGTCCTGAAGCAAAAGTTTCAAGTGACCTCAGAAGGAGTCAAAGAAATGAGTCAGAGGAACCCTCTAAATTTGGTGAAATCTTACATTCACTGTATTATAATATCACAAAGGTCAAAGGATACTGGAAAGGGGACCTGAACTCTCAGCTCTAAAGAGCCATGTCACATGTCTCACCTGGGCTCACCTGCTGCCTGACTGTGTCTGCTTGAATCGCTCATTCCATCTTTCAAACAGGATGGGATCAAATAAGAGGGCTGACCTCAAGCACCAAAATGTGGTCATAAAATTTGCAATTCATTGCCTCCAATCTACCTGTTATCATCAGGGAGATGTTGGAGGTTTGTGAGGCAGAAAAGTATTAGTTGTTGAGTTTTTGGCTTTTATGCATCTGTTCAAAGGTATTTTTCCATCTTTCACATCCAATAGTCCCCAAAGGACCAAAGAGATAAAATGACATTTGGGTGAATTTCCTTCTTAAATAATTAAACATGACTCATCATTCCTCCAGCCATGTGCAAGAGATATTTTAAAGGGAAATTCTTCCTCCTATCGATCTGCTCTAACAAGAACATCATTTTGACTTTCAGCACTCAGTTTATCTGTGAGAAAATACCTGTGGCATGTACAGTTAATCATAAGCTGTCACTGTGAGGATAACAATGCTGATGTAATCAGCTGATTTAAAAATAACCAGGCATGAAATTTGGAGAAGGCAATGGCACCCCACTCCAGTACTCCTGCCTGGAAAATCCCATGGATGGAGAAGCCTGGAAAGCTGCAGTCCATGGGGTCGCTGAGGGTTGAACACGACTGAGCAACTTCACTTTCACTTTTCACTTTCATGCATTGGAGAAGGAAATGGCAACCCACTCCAGTGTTCTTGCCTGGAAAATCCCAGGGACGGGGGAGCCTGGTGGGCTGCTATCTATGGGGTCGCACAGAGTCAGACACGACTCAAGTGACTTAGCAGTAGCAGTAGCAGGCATGAAATTCACTCTATCAATAATTAAGTTGTCACCCTCTGGAAAAATATTATCAGAATCATTACTATTACTATTTTTCCTGTTTAAAGATTTCTAGGATTTCCCTGATAGTCCAGTGGTTAAGAATCCGCCTGTCAATGCATAAGGCTCAGTCCCTGGTCTGCGAAGATTCCACATGCCTCGGGGCAGCTAAGCGCATGCACCACATCTACTGAGCTTGAGCTCTGGGGCCTGGGAGCTGCAACTTAAGCCCACGTGCAGCAACGACTGAAGCCCGTGCGCCCTAGAGACCACACTCCCCAACAAGAGAAGCCCCCAGAGTGAGAAGCCCCGCATCACAACTGGTGAGGAGCCCCCACTCACCACGACTAGAGAAAGCCCGCACACAGCAATGGAGACCTTTACAGCCGAAAACAAATTAAAAGATTTCTAACGAAAGATTTACTGTGATTCTTTAAAACTGTACTTTGTTACTCTTCTTAACTCCCGTTAGTCTACTGAAAGCGATACCAGATACGCGACTTCAAGTGGATTTCGGTGTTTAGGAGTCCTGCCTGTCATGTCCAAGGAAAGAAATCATTCTCTGGAGAACAGTCTAAACTAGTCCAACAATTTTGCCTGAGGAAAGCCTGAAGAAATAGGCTACTTTCACTTTGTTTTTAAAAATAGAAACACATGAGGCTGAATGAGTTCAATGTCCCTGAACATGTCACATCTCGGCCAAAAGACATGAAGTCCTAAGTTTTTTCACAAGAATTAATTCCATCAGGCATATCTTACTTTGTTGCTCTGGGCTTTACTGTGTTTCACAGATACAATATTTTGTTACAAATTGAAGATTTGTGTCAACCCTGTATCAAGTAAGTCCTTTTTCCAGGGCATTTGCTCACTCTGTGTCACACTTTTTAAAATATTATTATTGAGACTATTTTTAAAGAACAGTTTAGGGTTGACAGAAAAATTAGGGGGAAGGTACAAATTTTTCATATATTCACTGCTCTATGTCAGAGTTTGATAATTCTCAAAATAGTTCAACCCCTTTACCTCACTGAAGGCTCAGATAATGGCTTACATTTTTTTTAGCAATAAAGTATTTTTAACAAAAGTGTATATACTTTTTTTAAACATAATACTATTGCATACTCAATACACTATAGTATAGTGCAAAACATAACTTTTGCAAGCACTAGAAAACCAGAAAATTCATGTGACTCACTTTATTGCATTATCCACTTTATTGCAATGGTCTGGAACCCAACCCACAATATCTCTGAGGTATGCCTGTTTGGGGAAGAATTTTTAGTTCTCCATTTCCTTCTCTCTTTGGAGCTCAGGAACTCTCAGAAGTACAACAGCATGCGTTGACCTTTTTCCGAATAGTGCCAGACTGTTAGTTTTGAGAACCAGATCTGGAAGATGTTTGCCTCACTGAGTCCTTTCCTTTGTCTTCCATCTGGGATTCTCACCACCTTGCACACCAGGCAGATACCTGACTTTGGAGAATTCACACTGGATTTGCTTCTGCAGAGAAGTAATTGGATTCCTATGTTGACTTTTAAACCCTGTTCTAACCTCAACCATCATCCCTTGTCTAGCCCAAAGGATGTCTGAGCTTTGTTTATGAAGGAAAAAATGAGGGAGTCAACTGACAGGTCAGGGTCAGGAGGTCATGAGCCACTGGGATCAGGTGGTGGCAGCCTGAGCATTTTTCATAGGACACTGAGCAAGAATGAAGACTCAAGGGCATCTTTCAGCAAGTGCAGAGCTGAGGACTAAATCCAGGGCTTGGCCACTCAGAAGCCTCAGGGGCTATCGTTGTCTTGCAGAAAACGTTCCCAGCTGGGCAACTGGCCTGGTTTATGGAAGGATGAAGCTGTTTATGGTAGAGAAGTGCTGAAGATTATTTTATACCCTTGAAAAGGGCATTAGACATAATCTACGAGGCAATGAAAAGTATGACTCTTTCAGAGATTATCTCCCAAGCTTGGCATCACAAGAGTGCCCCCTTTTACAAGCCTGTGGCTTCTGCTCCTGTGGATGTGGAGGTTGGAACACTATTCTGGGAACTGCCAGCAGCAACAGTCAGCTTGGTTTCGTTCATGCTCTTGAGTGTATGGAAGCAGTCATACAATTTGGCTTCTTGCTGTGAAATGACACCTGATCTGGAACTGTCCCCTAAGGAGGTGTCGAACATAAAAATCCAATGGAGAGGAAGAAGTATGAGTCCAGCTGAGTACACACACCAAACTGGAACTGGCAAAAGAGAACTCGTTAATGACCTCTAAATAGTGTCCCTCATGTTCTGCCGAGAAACTGACTTAGAGCTTGGTTAGGGGATAAAGAGCTCTCTAGAGGTATGTCAACAACAACAACAAAAATAATGAAAGATATATAAAAGAATATGTGCGTGTATGCTAAGTCACTTCAGTCCGTATAAAAGAATACCTAATGTTTATTTAGTATTTGTAAAGAGCCAGGCCCTGGGTTAAGTATTTTTCAAGCATCATCTGATAAATAGGTTCATGATTAAATCCTTGGAGGAAGACACAGTTATGAACCCCATTTTATAGCGGAGGAAACTGAGATTTTAAAAAGCCAACTCGCCAATAAATGGCTCACCCAGTTCTGTCTGATTCTAGTGCCCCCAAACCTGAACCTGTTAGACTGTGTTGGATATTCACTTATAATTTCAAAGTCAGTCATTATATTAAATAAAATGAAAGAAAAATAATGTGGAAAATGCAGATAATCATTGAATTCCAAAGGGCAGTAGTTTATAAACACAAATCCTGAGCTATCACATTAGTCATCCAGGAAGACTTCAGTTGCACATATATTCAAAGAAATGTAAATGTTTGTTCCACACAGCAACTCATTTCAGAATAAATAGCAAGTTTGTCAACATGATAGTCAAGTACTGATTTTTATAAATGCAGGCATTGTGCTCGCTCCATTGTTTTGCACTTTACCAGATGCTCAGCGGACCTGTGCTGGGGCACAAGCCCCCTTCTCCCGTCTATTCAGATGTTTGGATGAGCTGGTACAGATAAAGACACACTTTCTGTCAGAACTTTTCTTACTAAGAGTTATTTTAATTCATGTGAGTAAACGGGTCAAAAATGTCTCCCAGGAAAAGTCCAGGGTGGTTTGGTGGAAGGCAGTTTGCAAATGGTAGATCTTAGCTCAGTTCAGTTGCTCAGCTGTGTCCAACTCTTTGCGACCCCATGGACTGCAGCACACCAGGCTTCCCTGTCCCTCACCAACTCCCAGAGCTTGCTCAAACTCATGTCCATTGAGTTGGTGATGCCATCCAACCATCTCATCCTCTGTCGTCCCCTTCTCCTCCTGCCCTCAATCTTTCCCAGCATCAGGGTTTTTTCCAGGGAGTCAGTTCTTCGCATCAGGTGACTGAAGTATTGGAGCTTCAGCTTCAGCATCAGTCTCTCCAAATCCTAAAGTGTTGATATTTATTCTCCCCACTAGAGGGCAGTGCTTGAAAGGATTACAGTCCTTACCTCTGAAGTTAGAACAACGGACTGGAACAAACCCTAGTATTGTTACTTCCCCTAACCCACGCAGAGAGCACATAAAGATTTTATTTCTTTGAAGGAAAAAGGAGAAAGAAATATGTTTGCTCTAACATGACGCAGAAATCAATGATGATGCTGTCTTAACTTGCTGAGCTTGGAGAAAGAGAAACGCTAGTAAAATTTAATACTCTGAATCATCAAAGGATAAATGGAAGAAGACATCTTTATAAATGTAAGTGAAATCCTTTTATGATAAACTCTTAAAGACAGAATATTGCGACCAAATGCTCAGAAAGATAATCTCTGTTGCTTTGGTTTGATTATCATTAGAATTTACTGGAGTGAACAACTGATTTCAATAAGCATCTTTTCTCTTTTGTCAGTATAATGGTCACACAGGGTGTATGGTGCAAAATACAAGCTCAAAAAATACGTAATATTATGTAATGGTTAAGCTTTGCCCTTTGAAAAAAGGAGGAGTGTTGAAAGGGCAGAGTTGGTATTGAAGATGGATTTAAAAGCTGTAGAAATTTGCTGAGAACACCTTGGGTTACCTGCTTGAATCTTCCAGAGTGTCACTAATTAGAAAGGCTGCCAAAGTGAAGCATTGTTTCCTTAAACCATAATTAAAGCCCACGGTTCTTGGGTCTTGACCTCTGCTTTAGCAAGGATGACTGGGACCCTGAAGGATTCACTGAGAATTCTTACTTTTCAAAACAGTCTAGTGGGGATGGGGGGCAGGAGGAATACCCTGAGAGACTAAATCAGCAGTTTATCAAGGGGTTCCCAGTCCAAACCTTCTCATGTTTTTTCTGGTCAGCCCAGGTGATTCACTATCAGCAAGCAGATACTGAGTGCTTACAGAGTCACAGATTGAGCAACTTTGTGGAGAGCCTGGAGCAGTGCTGGGTCCTATAGGAGGTTCCAGATTTTAAATCTTTTTCCTGCCCTGAAGGATAAATGAATATACTCACCTTCATTGTGAAAATGGAAAGAGTTCAGATGTGAGGGTGGGGCTGGAGGGCACTTCTTAATTCACCGAATTCAATAAAGCAGAAGCCCTCCCCTCTACGAGCTGCCAACCTAATGGAGAAGGCACCCTGACACCTGGTTAACCTTTTGCTTCCCTAGCTGCTGTGTGGCCCTATCTGAAGAGTTTTTATTCAGAGAACACTATGTGTTCATTCTCATTGTTTGCCCTTGACTTAAAGGGAACAGTCCTGAAGACACCCCAAGGAAGATTGTTAACAAGAATCACCAGAGTCTGAAAGATGATTCTGATTCACCCTCCAGAGCTGTGTAGACTCTGATGGGCCTGCCCAAGGCAATAACTACTCTCTGCAACACCGAAATTACAGAAACACCCACGTCACAGGATTCAGCATGTGGATGGACAGGAAATAAGGGTAGAAGCCACTCTGATGAGCCTCACAGAGGTCTTTCTGTTCGGGACACATTGCGATCTTAGAGACTTCACTCATTTCAAAGCAATAGGCTTTATTCAGCCTTCATTTTGGGTGTGCAAACATTTAGCCCCAGATAAATGGAGACCCTATTATCCACATTTCAAAGGGTTTTTAACTTTAAAAGCCTTAAAGCAGATTTTTTTTTCTGGAAATAGGCTTTTTTTTTTTTCCTTTTGAAATGAACTAGCTGCAATTGTAGAATGCTGGACCTGGAAGAGATTTCAGAGATCTTTTACATACACACACACTCCTGATCTACAGAAAAGGAAGGAAAAATCAGTCTGGTTTCCCTAAGTCAAGAGCAAATTTTTGGAAGGGCTGGAACCATGTTTTCTGATTCTCAGTCCTGAGGTTGGTCAGCTGAGAGCAACAAACACAAGATTTGAATCAGATACAAAGAGAAACTGACTTTAGGGCCATCACATCGTTCAGAGACATCTGTTTGTTCATGATTTCTACATTGTATAACTATTCAGAGATACAGCTACAAGAAATATTGAAGTATCAATATAAAGAGGAACGAAAAACCACGTGCATAATTATTCTGTGCAGTCACCAGCCCATCAGATATTTTCAGTCTTATCAAAATCAACATGGCAATAAAATGTCTCCTTGTCCTTCCAACTTCCTTATTAAAAGGCATTAAATTTGTTTTTCTCACACATAGAAAGATAAGGTTGTTAATTGCAGGAACTGCTTATCAGCAAAAATGTAAAATAGCAGGAGAGTCATTTGATGGTTTAGCTAAAAAGAAAAAGGAATGGAGGAAGAAAGGAATACAGAATACAGAAAGGCTCAAGGAATGAACATGAAATCAATGTTCATAATGAATTTAATATCCGTAAATGGAAATATTTCCTAGAAAGTATTCTTTGTATTTTGTAAAAAGGAGATAATGCAAAATATAGATAATGCAAAATATAATGCAAAATATATATTCTATAGTATATATTCTATTCAAAATATAGAAGTATGAACATATGGAAAACACCAATTAAAATTAAAGGAATAAACTGAGATAGCAAAGGACAGAGGAGCCTGGCATGCTGCAGTCCATGGGGTCACAAAGAGCTGGACATGACTTAGCAACTGAATAACATCAACTCTTGCTAGGACTATTACAAATGAAAAATACCACCCCAACTTCAGGACGGTCCTGGCAAGGTTGTGCGTGACTGGAGTGAACACAAGGTATGAGGGAAAAGGGGCCTCAGAGTCTACTCCAAGCCTGAGTCTCATAAATCCTGTCAATAACTGGAGTTTGGAGATGTCTTGGGTTGTGAGAAGTTTATTTCACAGTGGTTAAAATAAAAAAGCTGCACTAGAAAGTGGGAGATCTATCTTCTCACAGAAAGAGACAAATGAGTCCATTTCTATCCACCTTCACCTGCGTTAGAGCGCTGATGCTGAACGTGCAGTCAGGCCTTGGCTCTTGTGTTTTCTTCCCTGTCAATCAGAACGCTTGCAAAATGGATTTTCAGTATTAAGGTTTACTCCATAACCTCAGTCTTAGAAAAGACCGCATCAAGCTTGTGGCATTTCACTTCTATGAATTTACATGTCACAGCCCCAGGTTTTTGCTTCCTCCGTAAAATAAGTTAGTGTAAGTCACGGGTATGGATACAAAGACTTTCAGATCAATTCATCTAAAACATACACACGCATCTGATTAATTAATCGTCACTCCTAATTTAGAGGAACAGGTACGATGTTTGGGTATGTGGGGCCATTATTCTTTTACTGGGCTTTCCCAGTGGCTCAGGTGGTACAGAATCCATCTGGAATGCAGGAGACTGCTAGCAATGCAGCAGACCTGGGTTTGATTCCTTTATAATTAATTCTTTTACTTTTTTAAGCAGGAAGCAATATTTTAAATATAATTGGGTGTTGGTGAAGGGTTTAAATTCACAAAACCTTATGGCTGGAAGCAGCATTTTTTTAGGTAGAACTGCACTGTTATATGTACACCACCTGTCTAACTCTCCACTTACCAATTGGGAGTAGTTTTAGAAAACTCTTTCAGCTGTAGAATCCTTTAAAAACTCCTGTCTAAAAATGTAACATTAAAAAAAAGACACTCTGGCTGTGACTGGGGAGAAACCCACATGGGGGCTCTCTGTACACCACCTGTTTGTCTAATTCTCTACTTACCAATCTGGAGTAGTTTCCCAAAACTTTTTCAGCTGTAGAATCTTTTAAGAAATCGTATCTGAAAATGTAACATGAAACAAAGACACTCTGGCCGTGACTGGGGAGAAACCTACTCGGGGCGGGTTCTGTCCCACTGTTTGGACAGAGGATGGTGGCGGCTGAAGGAATGTGTGACCCTGTGGCAGCTGCTTCCGGCAGTCTCAAGGGGAGGTGCTTGCAAGCCAGCCTGTGTGGCCGTCATCAAATAGGCTGCATCAGCCTTTGCCAAACCAGAGATCATTAATAATTCATTGTCATTGATTAATAAAATACATACTCCTCCTTTTTAATATGTACTGACCGGAAACACCGTAGCAAAATTAGCAGATACTCTAAATTATGAATCCTGTGTGTTAACCTCCAAATCATAGCTCATGCATAAAAAAGGACATCTTCTGAGTCCATGATGAGTAGAGAAGTTCAGGAAAAATCTATTGTTAGCTACTTATAAAGAAAGTATCTCGGTTTCTGTTCTATAGTGTGATGGGAGGGGATGGAGTACTCTTGCTTTATTTGCTTGCGTTTTTATTTCAATATAAAGAGCCATATTTTGATGGGTGAATATTCGTATAGTTGGCCCAGCGGTGTTGAATCGTGTATTTGAGCCAGTGTTGGCCAGGGACTGTGAGCTCTCAGAGGATGAGATCCACAGCTGCTAGACATCAATTCTCAGCCAACTGCTGTGTGTTTCAGGCACCTAGGGATGAGATGGCCCCGGAGCCAGATCGCTTTCTATTACTTCCTGTTCTTCCTTGTTCTCCCTCCGGTCCCCATTCAGACTTTGTAATAAATGCAAACCATAAACCTCCTTAAAAAAAAACTGCATCTGCAGAACTTTCCTCTTGAGCATCTGTCATGCAGGATTGAAAACTCCAGAAAATGCAGACGATATTTGGGTTTTAGCTAAAATAATTTTAAGAGACTTGAACGGCATAGGGGCCCCACTAGTTGAACTTCACTGACACAGTGTTGCTTTTTTAAAAAATATTGAACCCTAGAACTAGCTCATCAGATCCTTCGAGCAAGCTCAGCTGATCAGACTGCAGTTCCAATGACAGCATATTGTACTAAGTGCTGGAAACAGATGAGATAGTGGGTAGACAAATTATGATTCTCTATAAGAATGGAAGAGCCAGGGTGAGTCTTTGTAAACACAGGCTCGACCCTCCTCGGAAGCCCTTGAAGATTGCGTTTGATTCCTGGGTGCCTTCTAGATCAGAAAAATAAAACATCTATTCTTTAATTGCTATTTCAAGGTAAGGAGTCTTTGTGCTTTCAAAAAAAAAAAAAATCCCTTCTAATTCTCAGAAGAGAAGTTCTTTGAAATGTATATGTCTCTCAGTAAATTTGGATTGGTGCATCAGTCTCAGGCAATCTCGTAGTAATTTTCAGCTGTTGGACAATCAAATCAACCCTAAATGAATGAATCTTTTCACGTATCTGTATTGGAAAGAAAGGGGTAAAAGAGGGGAGAGGGGTCAGAGGCTATGGAAATTGAGTATCACTTATTGTCAGATTCAAAAGTCCTTACAGCTTTAAATGAGCATTTTGCTTGGAACAATTGGCAGTCCATTCTCTCATTCGCCAGTTTATTCCATAAGTGTTTATTAGGTGCCTGGGATGTCCCAGGCACCATGCCAGGTTTGGGTTACAACAAAGAGCATCTTCTTTCCTTAAGGGGGTTTAGGTTAGTGCTATAGACACAGGAATAAACAATGAGGACCAGTAATGGGTTGACTGAAGACGCACAAGCTTGTAAGGGACCACAGAGAAGGGGGACCAGGACCAAACCAAGTCTTGCACGTGAGGGTGGCATTGAGGTGAGCTGGGCCGGAGAAGGTGGGTGTTAGTGAGTGGCGGGCAGGGATAATCAGGCCCTAGAGTTTGAAGAGCCTTGTGTACCAAATGAATTTATCTGACCTTCCTCTGCCTTTGTGTCTCTCGGGACTTTGATATCTTGGTATGGCCCATATCCCAAAACCACAGGATAAACAAGAAATGTCTTCCTGGAGCATTAGTTCTGCTTAATGGTGAGCACTTTAAAGTATATGTTACTAAAGGAGTAGAAGGCATGATCTACACACATGTGTAAGATGAATCAGGAGATGCTGAAGATATTTTGTGCTTGTGATGGGGAACCTGAGGCTGTACCTGCAGCCCCACTCTCCTCCCATTAGGGGACATTTATAGAAAAGTTTGCAAAGCACGTTGTCATGGGAACTACTTAAGTTTAAGCCAACCAATGACAGGAGCCAAGCTGCAATTTGGAAAGACCCGCGGCTGCGAGGTAGATAATGATTCAGAGAAGGGTGATGGTGAAAGCAAGAAAAGCAGCTAGGAGGCTCTTACAGGCCCTAGTCTGAAACATCACTCTGACTCTGACTAGGGGAGTAGCAACAGGGATGAAAAAAAGTGGTTTGCAAGATCATTTCTTGAGTGGCTCTCATGTTCCAGGCATTATTCCAGGCAGGGAAGAACACAGAAAAGATAGATCCCTGCCTTCTTGAGCTTATAAGCTAGTGGAAGAGACAGAAAAAAAGCGGTAAATGAGAAATTAACTTCATTGTATAAATTAGTGATGAATTTTGTGAAGGAAATGAAAGTGGGAAATGTGATGTTGTCTTGGGGAGCGAACAGAGTGGTCGGGAAAGGACTGGGAGAGTGAGTGGGGAATGAAGGCAAAGGTGATGCTTGGATGACAGTGTCCTCCACTGAGACCACGAACATAAGGAGAAAGGGAAGTTTAAGAGGAGATGATGTCGAGCGCAGTGTGGGAGATCCATGAGAATATGCCCAGAAGAGAACAAAGAAGATAGGAGTATCCACCTCTGCCACACCACACTGCAAACACACACATGCTCAGAGGCATACGTGCATGTGACACGTGAACACACATCCCATGGGATCAGTCCACACAGAGGTGGGGACGTGCCGAACCTGAGGATCAAAACAGCAACAGTGTGAAAATGAGGCCCCAGAGGCCTCCTGAGGGTTCCGATCAAAGATCGATGCTTCTTTATTCATTAAGGATCACCGTCGTGGAGGCAGGAGCGGCGTGCTCCCTCCTGTGCAGCAGAGACAGTCAATGGTTTTATGGTTTTATTCAGCACATGTGCTAAGCTGCTCTGGTTGGTAAGCAAAAATGTTAAGTGCCTGCCTGGGTTGCTCCACAGACTGCCTGAGATCTCCTTGCGGGTGTGCTCAAGACAGCTCTTCCTCGCTGTCCACCTGAACTTCAAAAAGGCACCGGTGGGCCCCCGGGAGACTGCAGGCTCTAATGAGGCCCCTGCCGGCGGCTCAGGAAGCCACGGAAATAATGAGGGAGCCTGCTGCTCTTCCCTGCAAGTTCCCTAGAGCCCCAATTACAGAATTTAAAACCCCAAATTCCAAGGCTGTGTTGACATTAAAAGAAAACCTCATTTTTTCCCTGCCCAGACAATGTGAGACAATAAAACCCCAATCTGAAAAAGAAGCAAGGCCAAGGAACTTTTTTCTGGGAAGAAGTGGAAGAACAGTACGTAAATCACTTTTTTTTTTTTTTTTTAAATCCTCTGCAGCCTTCCACTGCAGCTGAATGTCTTTCTTCAATAGCTATTGCTTTATAATGTGAGCATTTACATTGACATTTAAATTGGCCATTTGGCTGGAGATAGTTTTCTGTGAGGCAGATTAAACTAGGAAAGCATCCACTGGTTTATACTGAAATCCTTTATAATTATAAAAGTCACAGATCTCATTGGTTCCAACATCAACATTAACAAACACCCCACCTTCAAGAAAGAAAAAGACATGCCCACATGAAAGGGCACTTTGATTACATGGAACTTTCCGACGTGCAGCTTTAAATACATCTTTTCACGGGTTATCCTATTACGGTAGAGGAAAATGAATGATATTTTCCCCATCATGGGGTTAGAGACTAAGAGTGAGCTTATAAACCAGAGGGTGCTGGCCAAAGCCTGGAATACAGGCGTTTTGGGAGGCTGTTGCTTGTGGTGATCTGGTAAAGGGTTACTCAGGGAATAGAACTGTAGAGGCTAGGTCTTGAAAAAGAGACCAGGGTATGAGATAGCACGCACTTATCCAAAAACCATATTTCAGAGTTGAACGTGGGCATGTAACTGTCCTTGTTTTTCTGCGTTTTCTTCTCACATGCTCTGAGTCTCAAAAGATTCCTGGCACGCGACCATGTTCGGAGGCTGTTTCTGTACTCATACAGTCTGTGATGCCAGAGACACGAAAACACCCCTGATTTTCTAAGTCTAGACACGAGGGGATATCCAGTGACCAAATACACGCGCCCATTTGTGTTTTTTTCTAGGAGAAAAATCAGCTGGGTTCCATGAATACACTTCTTTAATCAACTTTCCAAACCAAAGAACTGTGTGTATTTGGCAGCCATATTTTAAAGAATAGGCTGAAACCCAATCAGGTGAATTATTGAGGATTCCTGTGTGTTAGCATCATCTTTTCTGGCACTTTAGTTTTAAAAGAACTCCACAATATGACATTTTTGGTTTAAAGAGATGATGGAATTGAAATTAAGAAAAATCATGTCACTTAACACTGGCAGGAAGAATATTTCAACTTGAGGTTCTTTAAAGACTCTTTTGTTCTTACTAGGTTCTCCATCTCCTCAGAGAAAACCATAAAAGAAGATAAATTAGTTAAAAGAAGACCTACAGGAAGAGGGTGGTGTTCTGTGTTGGGAGGCCTGACCGCCGTCAGGAGCAGAAAGGAACCCACCCATGGGCTGGCTGTGGCCTCAGTGAGTTCTGAGCTGCTAGGGCCCTGGCTTCAATCTTACAAGTTCAAAATTTAATCTGATCTTCATTCCCAAACTGATCCAGCTAGAGTATATTTTTCTCCCTCTCTCAAACATCACAAAAGTATATTTAAAATCACGACAATCTTTAAATTTATAGAATGAGAACTGTAACACCCAAGTGAAATGAACAATCACATTATCCTTCCTGCACATTCTCTTCCCAGAGATAAGCTTTATGAGATGCCAAATTATGACTGGAACCAGCCAGCTTTTGTAGAGTATTCGAAAATCTACCAGATCAGAGTCTGATAGCCATGCACACAGCTGGGGATCGATTCCTTGGGCCGGCTAATCAATTGGTCTTCATTATGGATCAACATCTCAGTCAGCCTTGAATATTCAGATTTAACTTTCCAATGTGTGTCTCCCCGTGCTCTCTTTTTCCCAAGACCTCTATGGCTCACTAATTTCTTTCTGATTTATTAAATTAGCACAATTAATTAGGCTATTGACAATCCTTGAGGCCAGGGGCCCATTTTTATTTTTATTTCATTTTTAGGTCTCTTGAGATAGGTTTGTGTTTAGCCATTCAACAGACAAAGAGAAGCCATTAATTTTATTCAAATCTAGCTGCCTACCCCTATCTTTGGAGAAAAGAACCTTTTGAGAGTTTCAGCTGTATCTGGGACCAAAGGAAGTCCAGTTTTCACCAGGTTGACATAGTAAATCGTATAATAAGATAATGATTCTACACACGAAAGGTATAGCTCATTTGGCACAACTGTCCTTTAACCTGATGCCTCATTAGGAGATTTCAAGCAGCTCATTTGCAGCATAAAACCACCATTCTGGAGAAAATTTCTTCATGAGTAATTATACAAAAATTAAATAAACATGCTGCCACCAAGTAAATCCGTTAAATTGTACTCTCACTATATCAGGGCCTCGATTCCATTGTCATCTGTCTGTAAATACTAGGGAAGAATTGGCCATCACTTTCAGAAGATAATGACTGGCAGTTTTCCAGATGTAATTACTCAAAGACAGAACAGCATTGTGTGGACCGCAAATGCTGACACAAAGGCTATAGTCTGTGTCTGAGGTAAAGTAAGGGCATGGAAGAGGAAATACTACTTTTATGCCCATTACAAATATCAGGAAAAGATTGGGAAGAGACAGTGCCGTAGAGTTAATGAAGGTGACATTCCCACATGTAACTACAACCCCAGTTACAGAGAGAAACATCCTTCGGCTGCAAACATCATCAGAACCTATCAAATTTCAATCAGGCTTATGCTATAAATACTGGAGAGGAAAGACCAGTGAGACATAATGACTTAGAGCAGATCAGTACTTTTCCAGAGATGAGACAAGGATGTCATGGAACCAAATATGGCAGTTTTTCAGTTCAGAAGAAATGGAAGCAGGACAGATTTAGCGTGAATGAATGGGGTGGCGACTTGGAGAGCTGGACTCAAAGGTGGAGGAGGCCCTGGGTGTTGCAATCCAAGGAGCAGGAAGGAGCCCCTCCCCCAGAATGCTCTGCCCCTGCCTTGCTGCCAGGGAAATTCCCCCTGGAGTCTCTTCATACAGTGCTGGTTCTATTCACATTCCAAATGCCATTGAGAACGAAAGAACAGCAAGTGTCTGCCAGTTATTTACTTTTTAGTGGGAAATAATTTCACAACATTTATTGCACAAACGTTTATTTATATACCAGGCCCTCTAATAGATGTGAGGGATGCATGGTGGAAATAATATAAGTAATACAGATAGGATTCCTTGTCCAATGGATCTTAGGTTCTGGCTGAGAGGATGACCATTGACCAAATAGCCCCCAAATGAGTACTTAATTGCAGCTGGAGATAAGAGCTATGCAGGAAAGAAAGCTGAGCCCTGAAGTGCATATGACCTCATCTAAGCTGGGGTTTTGGGGGAGTTCCTTGAGGAAGTGTGATCACTGGGCTGACTACTGAAGGCTGGACAGAAGACAATCAGATGAAGAAAAGAGTAGAAAATCATTCTGGGCAAAACAACAGTATGTTCAATGCCCATAAATGGAATATCATTCAACTATAAAAATGGATAAAGTGCTGATACATGCCAAAGTGAATGAACCTTGAAAACATTATGCTGAGTAAGAGAAGGCAGACACAAAGGCCATATATTGTATGATTCTATTTATATGAAATGTTCCCAATAAGCAAATTCACAAACAGAAATCAGATTAGTGGCAGGCCGGGTCTGGGAGTAGGAAAGAATGAAGAATGTCTCTTTAATAGGCCTGGAGTCTCCTGTGGGGGTAATGGGATTGTTCTGGAACTTGACAGTGATGATGGTCATGCAATATTGTGAATCCACTAAAATGTCACTGACTTATCTACTTTGAAAGGGCTAAAATGATGAACTGAAGCTGGCGGTGGTTTAGTTGCTAAGTCATGTCCAACTCTTACAGCCCATGGACTGTAGCCCACCAGGCTCCTCTCTGTCCATGGGATTCTCCAGGCAAGAATACTGGAGTGGGTTGCCATTTCCTTTTCCAGTATAACAGCATATGTAGTATATATTTATGATGCTGAAAAATGACAATGTTGGGAATTTTTAATGGATTGTTGTTGGTATTGTTTAGTTGCTAAGTAGTGTTCAACTTTTTTGTGACCCCCATGGACTGTTGCCTGCCAGACTCCTCTGTCCATGGGATTTTCCAGGCAAGAATACTGGAGTGGGTTGCCATTCCTTCTCTGGTGAACTGTAAGTTATGTGTATTTTACCACAATTAAAAAAAAAAAAAAACAACTGTATGTTCAAAGGCTCTCCCCTGCAGGAATGAGCATAATCCCTTCCTGGCACTGAAAGATGAATGGTTGGCAGGAGTGAAAGCAAGGCCAAAGGGACAGGGGGCTGGAGAGTCAGGCTGGGGCCGGAGCATGCAGGGCATGGAGACCGTGTTAGACTTTGACCTTTATCTTAGGGGGAATGGCGCTTAAAGTGGGGAAGGGCATTGTCAGACAGACAGACATTTTAGAAGATATCATATATCCAATCAAGAGTGAGTTTCCACAGCTTGAAAGTAAGATGTGATCAAAGTCAGGACAGAGGAAGGGTACTCTACACAGGTCAAAGGGTGCCTCCTCCCCAGTTTCTATAGCATGGATTCTGCCTGCTCCTGCTACATAGACCTGTAGAGAAGTTTCGGATTATCATAACAGCTAAGGACATTTCAGAGCAAGGTAAAGCAGAAAGTGATGCTGAGTGTAATTACTGGGTCTTAAGTGTCAATGCTCTTAATACGGGAAGGCAGAAGAGTAGACCAGCAGACATCTCATGGGGTTCTAAGATGAACAGCCTAGTTGGCGTTCAGTGTGGGCGTGTGTGCTCAGTTGCTTCAGTCAGGTCTGACTCTTTGTGAAACTACAGAACTGGAGCCTGCCACGTTCCTCTGTCCATGGGATTTCCCAAGCAAAAATGCTGGAGTGGGTCACCACGCCCTCCTCCAGGGAATCTTGCCCACCCAGGGATCGAACCAGGGTGTCCTGCGTCTTCTGCATCACAGGCAGATTCCTTACTGCTGAGCCACCAGGGAAGCCTGGTGCTCAGTAGAGGGAGAGGTTTATAGGGCTTCAGGATGAGGCAATGAAGAGGAGACCTCAGAGAGGTTGGGATCGTCAGTGACAGTGGTAATATGATTTCGGTTTTCTAGAGTTACTTAGGTCTCTTGAAGATGGGCCAGAACATCTGGACTCCAGATCATTTGTGGAATGCTGTAGTCTGGCCAGATAATGAGCACTCTTAGCATCAACCATGGTATTGATTGTGATGGGAATGGTACTGATTGTGGCTAGGTCTCAGTATCAGAAAGGTGCTCTAAGAGTCAATCTGCTAACTGATTTTGAAATGGTAGGGTAGCTAAAAGGGCAAATACAACATTGTGAACATGTTTCACTCATTTGTTCCTTCTGTTCCTTTCTCATTCAGCAGGGATTTTGTTTCTTTGTTTAGTATTGCCTATGGTAGGGTGCTATGCTAGGCATAGATTTATGACTAATAAATAAGTTAGGTCATCTTATATGAAAACTAAGAAAATATCTTTTTTTTTTTTTTAGTTCTACCAGTTTATTGCTACCAACCCATCACCCTCCACCTTCATGCACACATGCTCAGTCATGTAACCCCGTGGACTGCAGCCCGCCAGGCTCCTCTGTCCATGGACTTTTCCAGGCAAGAATGCTGGAATGGGTTACCATTTCCTTCTCCAGGGTGAAATTATCAATAAAATATCACAGATAAGCTACATAAAAGAAGCTTTCCATTTAGATCACAGGCGAGAGCCGAGGCCCCCTTGTTTGCTTTCTTGTTTTCTATGTTATTGAGCCCATCTTTGCATGAAATGTTCCCTGGGTATCTCTAATCTTCTTGGAGATCTCATTCTATTGTTCTTTCCCATTCTATTGTTTTCCTCTATTTCTTTGCACTGATCACTGAGGTAGGCTTTCTTATCTCTTCTTGCTATTCTTTGGAACTCTGCATTCAGATGCTTATATCTTTCCTTTTCTCCTTTGCTTTTCTCTCTTCCTTTCACAGCTATTTGTAAGGCCTCGCCAGACAGCCATTTTTCTTTTTTGCATTTCTTTTTCTTGGGGATGGTCTTGATCCCTGTCTCCTGTACAATGTCACAAACCTCAGTCCACAGTTCATCAGGCACTCTATCTATCAGATCTAGTCCCTTAAATCTATTTCTCACTTCCATTGTATAATCATAAGGGATTTGATTTAGGTCATACCTGAATGGTCTAGTGGTTTTCCTTACTTTCTTCAATTTAAGTCTGAATTTGGCAATAAGGAGTTCATGTTCTGAGCCACAGTCAGCTCCCGGTCTTGTCTTTGCTGACTGTATAGAGCTTCTCCATCTTTGGCTGTAAAGAATATAATCAATCTGATTTTGGTGTTGACCATCTGGTGATGTCCATGTATAGAGTCTTCTCTTGTGTTGTTGGAAGGTGTTTGCTATGACCAGTGCGTTCTTTTGGCAAAACTCTATTAGCCTTTGCCCTGCTTCATTCTGTACTCCAGGGCCAAATTTGCCTGTTACTCCAGGTATTTCTTGACTTCCTACTTTTGCATTCCAGTCCCCTATAATGAAAAGGACATCTTTTCGGGGTGTTAGTTCTAAAAGGTCTTGTAGGTCTTCATAGAAACATTCAACTTCAGCTTCTTCAGCATTACTGGTTGGGGCATAGACTTGGATTACCATGATATTGAATGGTTTGCCCTGAAAACGAACAGAGATCATTCTGTCGTTTTTGAGATTGCATCGAAGTAGTGCATTTCGGAATCTTTTGTTGACCATGATGGCTACTCCATTTCTTCTAAGGGATTCCTGCTCACAGTAGTATATATAATGGTCATCTGAGTTAAATTCAGCCACTCCAGTCCATCTTAGTTCACTGATTCCTAGAATGTCTGTGTTCAGTCTTGCCATCTTCTGTTTGACCACTTCCAATTTGCCTTGATTCATGGACCTAACATTCCAGGTTCCTATGTAATATTGCTCTTTACAGCATCGGACCTTGCTTCTATCACCAGTCACATCCACAACTGAAATTAGAGATACCAAGGGAACATTTCACGCAAAGATGGGCTCAGTAAAGGACAGAAAAGGTGTGGACCTAACAGAAGCAGAAGATATTAAGAGGAGGTGGCAAGAATACACAGAAGAACTATACAAAAAAGACCTTCATGATCCAGATAATCTTGATGGTGTGATCATTCACCTAGAGCCAGACATCCTGGAATGTGAAGTCAAGTGAGCCTTAGGAAGCATCACTATGAACAAAGCTAGTGGAGGTGATGGAATTCCAGTTGAGCTATTTCAAATCCCAAAATATGATGCTGGGAAAGTGCTGCACTCAATATGTCAGCAAATTTGGAAAACTCATCAGTGGCCACAGGACTGGAAAACGTCAGTTTTCATTCCAATCCCAAAGAAAGGCAATGCCAAAGAATGCTCAAACTACCACACAATTTCACTCATTTCACACACTAGTAAATTCATGCTTAAAATTCTCCAAGCCAGGCTTAAGCAATACTTTCAGATGTTCAAGCTGGTTTTAGAAAAGGCAGAGGAACCAGAGATCAAATTGCCAACATTTGCTGGGTCATCAAAAAAGCAAGAGAGTTCCAGAAAAACATCTATTTCTGCTTTATTGACTATGCCAAAAGCTTTGACTGTGTGAATCACAAAACTGTGGAAAATTCTGAAAGAGATGGAAATACCAGACCACCTGACCTGCCTCTTGAGAAACCTGTATGCAGGTCAAGAAGCAACAGTTAGAACTGAACATGGAACAACAGACTGGTTCCAAATAGGAAAAGGAGTCTGTCAAGGCTGTATATTGTCTCCCTGCTTATTTAACTTATATTCAGAGTACATCATGAGAAACACTGGGCTGGATGAAGCATAAGCTGGAATCAAGATTTCTGGGAGAAATATCAATAACCTCACATATGCAGATGACACCACCCTTATGGCAGAAAGTGAAGAAGAACTAAAGAGCCTCTTGATGAAAGTGAAAGAGGATAGTGAAAAAGTTGGCTTAAAGCTCAACATTCAGAAAACTAAGATCATGGCATCTGGTCCCATCACTTCATGGGAAATAGATGGGGAAACAGTGGAAACAGTGGTTGACTTTATTTTCTTGGGCTCCAAAATTACTGCAGATGGTGACTGCAGCCATAAAATTAAAAGACACTTACTCCTTGGAAGGAAAGTTATGACCAACCTAGATAGCATATTAAAAAAACAGAGACATTACCTTGTCAACAAAGTCCATCTAGTCAAGGCTATGGTTTTTCCAGTAGTCGTGTATGGTTGTGAGAGTTGGACTATAAAGAAAGCTGAGCGCAGAAGAATTGATGCGTTTGAACTGTGGTTTTGGAGAAAACTCTTGAGAGTCCCTTGGACTGCAAGGAGATCCAACCAGTCCATCCTAAAGGAGATCAGTCCTGGGTGTTCACTGGAAGGACTGATGTTGAAGCTGAAACTCCAATATTTGGCCACCTGATGCAAAGAACTGACTCATTTGAAAAGACCCTGGTGCTGGGAAAGATTGAAGGCAGGAGGAGAAGGGTATGACAGGATGAGATGGTTGGATGGCATCACTGACTCAATGGACATGAGTTTGGGTGGATTCTGGGAGTTGGTGATAGACAGGGAGGCCTGGCGTGCTGTGGTTCATGGGGTCTCAAAGAGTTGGAAACAACTGAGCAACTGAACTGAACTTTCTATGTTATAGATGTATGGATGTGAGAGTTGGACCAGAAAGAAGGCTAAGCACCAAAGAATTGATGCTTTCGAACTGTAGTGTTGGAGAAGACTCTTGGGAGTCCCTTGGACTGCAAGGTAATCAAACCAGTCAATCCTAAAGGAATCAACCCTGCATCTTCACTGGAAGGACTGATGCTGAAGCTGAAGCTCCAATACTTTGGCCACCTGATGTGAAGGGCCAACTCACTGGAAAAGACCATGATGCTGTGAAAGATGGAGGGCAGGAGGAGAAGGGGACAACAGAGGATGAGATGAGATGGTTGGATGTCATCGTTGATTCAATGGACATGAGTTTGAGTAAATTCTAGAGATAGTAAAGAATAGGGAAGCCTTGTGTACTGCAGTCCATGGGGTCAGAAAGAGTCAGATACAACTTAGTGACTAAACAACAATAATGTTATAAGAATTATTTTCCAATAGTCATAATCTTTGAATGACTAGATTTTGAAAAATAACTAAAATAACTTCTTACCCTGATGCCATCAATTGCTGATTTCTGCCCCCATCATAATGTTTTTAGGGTACCAGGAAGTATGGACATCTCAGGTAAAAAACTAAAAATGGGTAAAGAGATGGGCTTCCCTGGTGGCTCAGTGGTAAAGAATCCACCTGCCAATGCAGGAGATGCAGCTTTCATCCCCGGGTTGGGAAGATCCCCTGGAGAAGGAAATGGTAACCCACTCCAGTATTCTTACCTGGGAAATCCCATGGAGAGAGGAGCTTTATGGGCTATATAGTTCATGGGGTTGCAAAAAAGTCAGATATGACTTAACCACTAAACAACAACAACAGAGAGATAAAGATTTCTTTCTTTATTATTTATGTACATGTAAACCCGTGTCATCATAGTCCACTGTAAGATGTGAGATTCTCAGAACCAGCTGACAATGAAAATGGAAATGTTCAGTGAAATCTCACCAAGCAGTTTCTTTGTGAAAACAACTCTCAGAGAGTTATCCACGTTCCCATAGCAATAAAGCAGCACCGCATTAAACCCCCTACATCTTGCTGTTATTGTCTAGCTCTGTAACAGACAGCCTTTCCACTGAGCAGTGAGCAGATCAGAAGGGGCTGCTTCCTTTCCTTTCTGTGGAGCTGAACATTGGTCAAAAGATCAAGAGACCATCTAATTAAAATGTTTCCTACTGACTCAAAACCAAGATGCAAGGGTAGGCATGAAGAGGCACCCAATAGTTAAGAAGTTGAAAAATCCAGAAAGAGTAAGAGTATCTTCCACAATCCTATGGCTTAAAAATATCAGAAACATTAGATAACAAAGAAAAAAAATTTATTTATTTTTTTCTCATTTATTTTATATAATTAATTTTATTATACTCATTTATTTTATATAATTAATTTTAACTAACGTCCATGGCACATATGATAAACCTGTAATAATATGTGCATGTGCTTAGAAAATTGGAAAACAAAGCTTACATTTGAAAAAGAACAACCATTTTTAAGAATGTGACTGTTTAGTATCAAAGAGGAGACTAGCAAACTTCTAAAAATTCTTGCTCTGGGATAAAGAGGAAATTATAAAGGCAACAAATATGATACACCCTTTCAGTTATTAAAACTTATTGACACTGATAAGCCTAAATTTGAATGGCAGTGTTTTCTTATATGAATGAGTCGTTGATACCATTCATATTATCATGTCCAACTAAGAAAGGGATTTGTAGTAATCCAGGATTTTTATAGCACATAGGCTATCTGTCAGTGGGCTTTCAGGCATCTGTGAACTCCCCATCCCACCAAATTTTATGAGGAATAGTATGTGATTGTTCTGTATGATGTCAACTTGGCTACATTGGAACTATGTTTTCCAGAATTCCCTTCTCTACCCACGGAGTTAGGCCTCAAGAGAGATTTTGCACGAGATTAAGAAAGTAGAAGAGGAGCAGTGGCCAACTTGTTTCCTTTATGCTTGTAAGATGGGCACAGGACAAAAATGTGGAAACAATGACAATTTTATTTTCTTAGACTCCAAAATCACTACAGGTGGTGACTGCAGCCTTGAAGTTAAAAAACACTTGCTCCTTGGAAGAAAAGCTATGACAAACTTAGACAGTGTATTAAAAAGCAGAGACGTTGCTTTGCTGACAAAAGTCCGTATACTCAAAGCTATGGTTTTTCAGTAGTCATGTATGCGTGTGAGAGTTGAACTGTAAAGAAGGCTAAGCACCAAAGAATTGATGCTTTTGAACTGTGGTGTTGGAGAAGAGTCCTGAGAGTCCCTTGGACTGTAAGGAGATCCAACCAGTCCATCCTAAAGGAAATAATCCTGAATATTCATTGGAAGGACTGATGCTGAAGCTCCAATACTTTGGCCACTTGATATGAAGAGTCAACTCACTGGAAAAGACCTTGATGCTGGGAAAGACTGAGGACAGGATGAGAAGGGGATGACAGAGAATGAGGTGGTTGGATGGCATCACTGACTCAATGGGCATGAGTTTGAGCAAACTCTGGAAGATAGTGAAGGACAGGGAAGCCTAGTGTGCTGCAGTTCATGGGGTTGCAAAGAGTTGGACACAACTGAGCAACTGAACAGCAGCAACTACACCAACAGGGCACCAAGAGCTGTTGGCACTAAAGCGTGTTGTTACTTATCTACAGGCTCACCATGTTGGCCTGGGACAGCAGCTGGGCCCCTGCCAGATCCTTCTGCTGGCAGCTTCCCTGATTCCTGGACCAGATGCGTAGTTAGCTCCATGATGGAAGGCACCAGCTTCACCTTCATCCAGCCTGTCTGTTCTGACCCTGCTTCACATCCTTCTTTTCCCAACTGCCTGTGGAGTCAGGTGCCAGAAGCAGACACAGAAGCAAGTGTGCACTCTTACCTAGACCTCTTAACCGGCTCCCAGAGTACAGTAAGTTTAAGTCCTGGTAATTAATATATTATTAATAAACATATATAAATAAATGTACATGTGGTTTTGCTTAAACCCTAATACATTGTATGCAAAAGCATAATTTTTGAAAAGCTGCAACTATAATTCAATGCAAATACATAGCAAGCATGGGAAAGATTAATTTATGAGGAACCCAGCAAGGTTTCATATATAGTTCAAAGAAAGATACTAAACACTGATGTCAGTCAAAGAAAAAATTCTGGAATATGATTGGCTAAATTAGACTCAAAACTGGTTAATATATTGCATGACAATCAGAGCATAATCTTTGGGATTATCTTCTCTTTTGGAGAGAAATCCCTGCACAATAAGCATTTCTACAACTTAGTACACATTTTTCACTTAAATAGAAATTTTAAGGAAAAACTTTTAATGCTACAAAATAAAAAAAACCTGGAAGTCAGTATCACTTGCTTTAAATAGAAGTAAGCCTTATAAATTATAATTATTAACATAAGTATTACATATCAGTTCAGTTCAGTTGCTCAGTCATGTCTGACTCTTTGCGACACCATGGACTGCAGCACGCCACGCTTCCCTGTCTATCACCAACTCCCGGAATTTACTCAAACTCATGTCCATTGAGTTGGTGATGCCACCCAACCATCTCATCCTCTGTCGTCCCCTTCTCCTCCCACCTTCAATCTTTCCCAGCACCAGGGTCTATTCAAAACAGTTCTTCACATGAGGTGGCCTAAGTATTGGAGTTTCAGCTTCAGCATCAGTCCTTCCAATGAATATTCATGATTGATTGCCTTTAGGATGGACTGGTTGGATCTCCTTACTGTCGAAGGGACTCTCAAGAGTCTTCCCCAACACCACAGTTCAAAAGCATCAATTCTTCAGTGCTCAGCTTTCTGTATAGTCCAACTCTCACATCCATATATGACTACTGGAAAAACCATAGCTTTGACTAGATGGACCTTTGTTGGCAAAATAATGCCTCTGCTTTTTAATATGCTATCTAGTTTGGTCATAACTTGTCTTCCAAGGAGCAAGCATCTCTTAATTTCATGGCTGCAGTCACCATCTGCAGTCATTTTGGAGCCCAAGAAAATAAAGTCTCTCACTGTTTCCATTGTTTCCCCATCTATTTGTCAAGAAGTGATGGGACCAGATGCCATGATCTTTTTTTCTGAATGTTGAGTTTTAAGCCGACTTTTTCACTCTCCTCTTTCACTTTCATCAAGAGGCTCTTTAGTTCTCCTTCACTTTCTGCCACAAGGCTGATGTCATCTGCATATCTGAGGGTATTGATATTTCTCCCAGTAATCTTGATTCCAACTTGTGCTTCATCCAGCCCAGCGTTTCTCATGATAGACTCTGAATATAAGTTAAATAAGCAGGGTGACAATATACAGCCTTGACGTACTCCTTTCCCGATTTGGAAACAGTCTGTTGTTCCATGTCCAGTTCTAACTGTTGCTTCTTGACCTGCATACAGATTTCTCAGGAGTCAGGTGGTCTCGTTCCCAACTCTTGAAGAATTTTCTACAGTTTGTAGTGATCCACACAGTCAAAGGCTTTGGCATAGTCAATAAAGCAGAGGTAGATGCTTTTCCAGAACTCTTTCACTTTTTCAATGATCCAATGGATGTTGACAATTTCATCTCTGGTTTCTCTTCCTTTTCTAAAACCAGATTGAACATCTGGAAGTTCACGGTTCATGTATTGCTGAAGCCTGGCTTAGAGAATTTTGAGCATTACTTAACTAGTGTGTGAGAGGAGTGCAATTGTGCGGTAGGTTGAGCATTCTTTGGCATTGCCTTTCTTTGGGATTGGAATGAAAACTGACCTTTCCCAGTCCTGTGACCACTGCTGAGTTTTCCAAATTTGCTGGCATATTGAGTGTGGCACTTTCCCAGCATCATCTTTTAGGATCTGAAATAGCTCAACTGGAATTCCATCACCTCCACTAGCTTTGTTTGTAGTGATGCTTCCTAAGGCCCACCTGACTTCCCATTCCAGGATGTCTGGCTCTAGGTGAGTGATCACACCATTGTGATTATCTGGGTCATGAAGATCTTTTTTGTACAGTTCTTCTGTGTATTCTTGCCACCTCTTCTTTATATCTTCTGCTTCTGTTAGGTCCAAACCACTTCTGTCCTTTATTGAGCCCATCTTTGCATGAAATGTTCCCTTGGTATCTCTAATTTTCTTGAAGAGATCCCTAGTCTTTCCCATTCTATTGTTTTCCTCTATTTCTTTGCATTGATCACTGAGGAAGGCTTTCTTATTTCTCCTTGCCATTCTTTGGTATAAATATTACATATATACCACTTGAAATACATATTCCACAGGTAGCAAATACTGTTCCATACTTTGGGAAATACTAGTGTAAGATATTTATGAAGATTCTAGATTACAGGTTCAGTTCAGTTCAGTTCAGCCACTCAGTCATGTCTGACTCTGTGACCGCATGAATTGCAGCATGCCAGGCCTCCCTGTCCATCACCAACTCTTGGAGTTCACCCAAATTCATGTCCATTGAGTCAGTGATGCCATCCAGCCATCTCATCCCCTCTTGTCCCCTTCTCCTCCTGCCCCCAATCCCTCCCAGCATGAGTCTTTTCCAATGAGTCAACTCTTCGCATGAGGTGGCCAAAGTACTGGAGTTTCAGCTTCAGCATCATTCCTTCCAAAGAAATCCCAGGGCTGATCTCCTTCAGAATGGACTGGTTGGATCTCCTTGCAGTCCAAGGGACTCTCAAGAGTCTTCTCCAACACCACAGTTCAAAAGCATCAATTCTTTGGTGCTCAGCTTTCTTCACAGTCCAACTCTCACATCCATACATGACCACTGGAAAAACCATAGTCTTGACTAGACGGACCTTTGTTGGCAAAGTAGTGTCTCTGCTTTTGAATATGCTATCTAGGTTGGTCATAACTTTCCTCCAAGGAGTAAGCATCTTTTAATTTCATGGCTGCAGTCACCATCTGCAGTGATTTTACCTACCCCTAAACTCAGAAGAGACTGTAGGAACTAGCTCATTTTAGACATGAAAAGATGGAAAGAGAAAAAGTTTTAAGTGACATTCCCAGCCATTCAGTGATGACTATGGTCCTCCTCCACCCTATTGCACAGCTGTCCATGACATATATTTGCTTATCTCTATCTGCCATTTGCAATTAAGTAAATCTTCTCTAAGCATTTACCTAACTCTGAACATTTCCTTTTGCTTTTCTGGCCCACCCATCAGATTCATCTTGAGTGCTACCTCCTCCATGAACGCTTTATTTGTATTTCTCTTTTAGCATTTATTTGTCCCTTTTTTTTCATTCAACTGCTCTCTTTTTGCACTTGTTTTGTGTTTTCTACTTTTCTTGAACCTCAGTACAGAGCTCGTACCTTCCTCTCATGGTGCCAGCATTATACCTGTAAGAGTTTGTGCTCCATAGGCTGCTTGCAATGAACTGTCTATTGAATCTCACTACTATTTGGGAACAAAGCAGTGGAAAATGTGATGCTGGTGGTCTTTCTATATTATGGGGCCCATCTGTTTGCTATTACCTGTTTCCCACCTGCTGTTCTTACCAGCATAAAACTCCATCTGCTACTTTCTCTTCGCTTCCAAGCCTGACTTGGCACTAAATCTATCAGACTCTGCTTTAGGTGTGCCTAGTCAGCATTACTTTTCCTTAATGATTTTTTACTAATTAATATTAAAGGTCTGCTTTATTTTATTCGCCTCTTGAGAGTATTTAAGATGTGAGCAAGGTAAGCAATACTGAATTCAAGACAATCTGTCTAAACTATTTGTAAAAATAGTACTAAGCAAAGCCAAAGGAGGGGGGAAGTATTAAGCAAGCATCCAGATTTGGAACTGAAGAAAGGGTTACAGATGAGAGCGAGTGACCTTGGGAAATAAATTAATGTTCTTTAAGATGAGAGAATTAGGTTCAAAGTCTCTAAGGTCTTTTCTGAATGAAACATTTTCGATGGCAAATATTCATCCTTTAGGACAGCTTTAATTCCGTCTCAATTCCATTTCCTTTATGAATCTTTCCTGACCTCTATCTTGATAAAAATGCATCCCTTCTTTTAACTCCTACATGGCTTAGTTCTCAACTATGTTACAGAAATACCTTACCCTGAATCATGGTCAAGTTAGCTCTTCAACTTGACTTTGTTTTACTCCATTACACTGACCCTTCCCTTAAGCTGTGGGTTCTTTAATGTATTCATAGAGACTTTGTAACTCTCCCAAATGCCTAGCCAAGTGGATTATAGCTAGTACCTTACAGTGCAGGCTGGATCACTATTTATTGAATAAATTAATGAATGAACTTGAAAATGACTGAATAAGTGAATGAATGAATAACATCATAATAGTTCTGTTCTGAAGGAAATAAAAACCAAAAATGCTACTGAACTAACTGAATAATGAAAGAAATTAATGCCAGAGCTATGAATTTTGGTCACCATGGAAAGAAACTCCAGAAGGTAAATATAATAATTATTTAATGGCAACATCTAGTGTGGGTAAATTGTAAATACAGTAGTGTATGTAGAAGGAGAGGCCATGCTACAGAGTGACTGGGAGCACAGATTCTAGAGATAGATAGTGGCTTTTGTTCTGGCTATTAGATCTGGAATGACCTTGGGAAAGGTACGCATGTAACTCTGTCTAAGCTTTATGATCATCTGTAACATGGGAGTAATTACTTCATAGAGTTATTGTGAAAATTAGATGACTACCTGGCAACCTGGCACATATTAAGTGCTCAATAAATGTTAACTTATTGTACAATTAGTACTGACATATTTCAATATGTCTGTTCTTTAGTACATAAAATGAAAGTAATAATGAAAGCTTTCTCCAGGAAGATTGTGAGGATTTTTTTTTTTTTTTTTGCTCTTATGGCCATTGAATATGTTCTACTTACATCCTTATATTGAACAAAAATAACTTAAAAATACCTAGAAAGCACAGAGGTATTATTAAGGTGATCTGGATTCTTACTCATCTCCGGACAGTTTATTTTTCCAATCTAAGAATCCTACAATGTGTTCTTGTTACAAAACCGGCATAACATAAACTGCATTCTGTACTTATCTTATTATATACACATCAGGCACAAAACTAACAAGCACAAATATTTCCCCTTAATGCTTCAGAAGAAAATTCTACAACATTCTTGAAAGCTACCAGAACCCTTTGGGGTCCTCCCAGGCACAAACCCTTTCTGTGTCCCCCATTTCCTGTTTGTAGGAAAATAAGGTTTCAGCCTCCTAGATCTTCCCTGAGTTCCAAACAGCAGATTCAAACAGTTACTAACTAGGGACAGGAGGTAATGCAGAAACAAAGGAGAAACAGTCAAGAAAAAGGAGTGCAGGATGGGGCAGAGTCCTGGGTCCCCCTCAAGGGATATACAGAGCAATATTTTCGAGATTTTCTGCTGGAACTCTGCCCCACCCTCCAGGTAGAGGATGGTACATTCAGGCTGAACACAAGATTCCTGGAACACGCCCTGTTACCTCACCACAAAGCCATCAGAAGAAAGTTAGACTCCCTGCAGCCCTCAACCCAAATTTTGCCTATAAGAACTTTACCCTGAAAACCATAGCAAGCCCAGGGTTTCTAAGCACAGGTCACGCATCTCCTCGTATAGCCCTGAAATAAACCTTTCTCTCTGCTCCAGGTGGTGCAGTGGTAAAGAATCTGCCTGCCAAGGCAGGAGACATGGTTCAATGCCTGGGTAGGGAAAATCCCCCGAAGAAGGAAATGGCGACCCACTCCAGTATTCTTGCCCGGGAAATCCCATGGACAGAGAAGCCCGGTGGGCTACAGTCCGTGGGGCCGCAAAAGAGTTGACACTAGTGAGCAACTAACCGTTTCACTTTCTGCTCCAAACGCTGATGATTCTGTCTGTTTGGTCTCACTATGTATTAGTCCATGAACTTGCATTTGATAACATTCTTACTTCAAAAACATCTTCCTCTTGGAAGCAACCAAATGCCTTCCCCAAATTTGTCAGTTAATGCTAATTCTGTGAGGATGAAATTTGTAATTAGGGCCCAGATGCCAGTTTCCATTCTGGCTTTACCAACTTCCTAGCCATATAAATGTGTTATTGCATGCTCTCTAAACCTCAGCTTCTCTATCTGTAATACAAGAGTAATAGCAACATTTGTACTTAGAGGGTTATTGTAAGGATGAAGTAAGATTGCATAGAAGATACTAAGCTCTGAGTGTGTGGCAGATAATAACTGATCAATCCGTGGGACTGATACTTTTTTTGGATGAAATACACTTGCAATTATACCAACAAAACACTAAAGTAAGTCCATTTAGGTATACTGCATTTCATAAAGAGGTTCCAGGTTTCTACAATACTAACTGATTGAACAATTAGAGGAATTTTATTTTTATTTTTTTTTAATGAGAGGCAAAATTTTGCTTGAGCTGTGAATAGTCTTTTTTTTTTTTTTTTTTTAACAAGGCTTTCCAGATCCTGGGATGACGTCTTGCTATCATCTTTCTCATTGCTGAAAGACTGACAGTCCACAGAATTGTTTCCCTAAGTGTAGGCGGTGAGAAACAGGGAGGAGAGAGAGGTGTTAGAGCAGGGATATAGGAGTGTTTTGAAGCCGTAGGATCTCTCGCATCTTGCCCAGTGGAAGAGACATAAGCCCCCGTAACATCCCCACCTGACAGCACCCAGAACTGAAGGGCTGTCTCACGGTCAGCACATGCATTTACATCTACCTTTTCTGCCCCCATTCTCCTGACTTCTCACTTCAGTGACCACAGTAGGAGCACATATAGGAAAGCACATGAAAAATTCAACAACACAGCAGAATTCAGTGATACAACAAGGTGACTTTTCAGGAAGCTTTAAACCATAAGAAATGTCTCTTGGGAAAACAGAAAAAGGAGTTAAAACCTAAGCAGTTTGACACAAAATATTTCTCTAAGATATTTCAGATCAATTGGTGATTTAAGATGATACAGTGCCAAGGTGACAAACAACCCCAGATTTAGTGATGAGCAGAGAAATGCCCTCTAATTTCCGTGACCTTCTTGAGCTCTGCTCTAATTCACAGCATCTCCACTGACAGCTCGCTGAGCTATGTATGTATATCTTTTTATTTCCACACAGGAACCATGCTCAGAAGCCCATGAGCTGTTCAAAAATGCCAGGCTCCTAGCTGCCATTCTCCTAAGACACAGAAGATCCATAATTTCTTCATGTATTTTTATAAATGACTCCGATGTGTGGGAAAGACTTTATGAGGCCATCCTAAACTTCTGATTTGAAACAACCCATTACCTATTACCATCCTCTGTCACTGGTCTGAGCATAGAGAAGGAGAGCCCATAGAAATGTCATAAAAGAAAAATGAAATAGTTCAAAAAGATGAGGTGAAAGACAATTGCCTAGCTCTAAAAATGCAAGTACTGGGTATAACTGTATATCATCCATATTAGGTCATTAAACCAGGGGACGCAGAGAAGGACTGAAAACCCTGGTACTGAAAATACTATAACCATTTGATTCTTTCTCATCCCCTTCTCCCTCTCTCCTTCCCTCCGTATCTCTCAGTCTTCCTCTGTCCCTCATGTGAAAACCCTATTATTCAAAGAACAAAAGCAAACCTGTTTGAGGAAAGAGAAAAAAACACTAATATTTCTCTCTTCTTTCAATCCATTATTCTTCTACAACTGTGAAAGCTATTAAGTGATCCTTGCACCACAGAATACCATTGAATAATCTGAGCACTCTAATGAGGACATTTCATCAAATAGTTGCTTCAATTATAAAAATTACCTAGATTGGATAATTAGATCTTTACTGAGAAGCTGTTTCTAACCCTCTTGTACAAGAAGGTATGAAAATGGATAGATTTGAAACTGCGTTTATTCCAGAACTTGTTTATCCTCAGTTCGAAATGTTGAGATCTGGGGTCAGCTGGTCAGAATCCTTTTTATCAAAGAACAGAGGAATCATGGAGAATGAGCTCATTCTAAGAAGAGAAGCTGGGACACGAGGTAACTTCCAGGAAAACGGACCAGAGTGTCAGGGGGAAGATGATTCTGGGGAAGTCGGTGCTAGATTTTTAGCCTATCATTTTCCAACCACTCACTGACTCTCTTCCTGAAAGCAGCTTTCTTGAGTCCACAGCAAAGACTGTACTTCCATTATCATTCCCCCTCACAGCATCTGTAGTCTTCCTCCTAATAAAATTACATATTTGTTGTTATGTTTACCAGCTCAATGCCTGTTCTTTCTACTTGATTGGAGGCTCCATGAGGCCAGGGATCATTACTGTTTTGTTTCCTATCTCCTTATTGTTCTGGGTTTCCCAAGTGGCACCAGTGGTAAAGAATCTGCCTTCCAATGTGGGAGATGCGGGAGACTGGGCTTTGATCCTGGGGTCAGGAAGATCCCCTGGAGGAGGAAATGGCTGGCTGAACAACTGAGCATGTATTGCTCTGCTCTGATGCTCTCAGTTGCTTGGTCATTTCCGACTCTTTGCAAATCCATGAACTGCAGCCCACTAGGCTCCTCTGTCCATGGGATTTTCCAGGCAAGAATACTGGAGTGGGTTGCCATTTCCTCTTCCAGGGGATCTTCCCAACCCAGGGATTGAAACCACATCTCCTGTGTCTCCTGCACTGGCGGGCAGAGTCTTTACCACTGAGTCAGCTGGGAAGCCCTGTCCCCCTATTACTCAGCCTATGTACTTATTGAATGAATGAGCAGATGAATGCATGAGTACCAGGAGAAAGAGGGAGAGCTTTGATATAAAGAGAGAATAATGAACAAAAAACCAGATACACTAAGAACAGAAATCACATCGCCATTAGCTTCGATTACATTCATAGGGGTAGGACATGGCACACGTAGTGCAGATCTTCGACATCAAGCATTGGCATCTTTCTCCCAGACACTAGATCACTAGATGCCACAACCAGTAGCAAAGACGCTGTCTCTAGGAAGGGAAGGGGAACACAGTTACACTGTGCCCTAAACAGCACTAAGAACAGGCCATGAAGGAGAGAAGTTGACGCTTTATAGAGAGAAAAATAGCCCAGAAGATTATTTTTAGGGTTCACACAAGTTACCTCAGGAAATTCTCTGGATTATTTGGGGAATATTTGAGAAAAGCTCAAAATTTACATTTATAAATTGATTTTGAGATGTTATAATCACACTTATAAACATTAATGGAGGTACTGCTAAGAGAAGAAAGCAGTCTGTAGATGAACATTATAAAGTCATGTTCCTATATGCATGCATATGTTGGAAAGGACAGGAAATTTATTTACAATACATTCATAGTGTATTATATAGTATATATTATTTTGAAAAGTGACATAGATAGTTCTATTTATCTTTTTTTTAAGGTTTGTCTTTAGTTTGTTAAGTGAAAAATCATTGTGCAATCTTAATGAGTCTTTAACATATTACATTACACTTGAAGTATATTGCAGTGTGCAGCCCCAGGGAACATGGTGCAGTGGGAGTTACGTGCCACAGAGAGACACACTGATCTGTGAGTTCATAGTGCTGCAAAATTAGCATTTATTTGTATTTCTAATTTAAGAGTTTTAAAGATGTGCTTTTTTTTTTGAAAACTAGTAAGAAAGGAGAAACAAACTGCTCATTTCAGCGTGCTAACTTGAGAACAGAGAAAAAAAGGTAAACGGGTACAGGGTCACTTATGGAAGCAGGGACACGATGACCCCGCCAGATAATGCGATGGTGCAGCTCCTCTTTCTTACACTCTTTTCTGCAAGTGATCACTTCCACTCTTAGATCATCTATGAGAAAATAAAGGTGTTTTGGAGGGAACAGAAAGAGTGAATATGATAGTAGACAATGGGATCAGAGAGTGAATAATATGAAGTTCTTATGTAGATCAGGTAGGAGTAACCCTATTAACCGCCGCCCCCGCCCCGCCGCCCCCAGACACACGCTGGGCAAGATGGGACACGGCCCACAGGCACCTCTGTGTCTTTGCACAGAGCAGCTCCTCTGGCCTGGAAGATGCTCTCTGCAGTTTTCCTCCTTGCTCCTTCTCATCTATCCAAGAGGAGTCAATATCTGATAGCTTTTGATTATGCCCTGAGGAATCTGTTACCATCAAGTGGGATAGCAATTTGAAGGGTTGAAAAATTAAGAAAGCTACTTAATGGCTGTTTTCAATACAAGCAAAGCCAAAGATGGATTGCTGTTCCCCACTCCACCTCTGGTTTTGGCTTTCCATCCAGTTGTTTCAGCTTCACTGGCACAATTAAACAACAACAGTGACCACAACAGGACCTACTGACCCAAAGAAACAAACAGCGCACCTTCTCAAGTGCCCGTTTGTTACTGCACTGGGCTCTGGAGAGATGACTAGTTTGGGATTGTGATGGCAGAGACTTGGGTCTTTTAAAATGCAAAGTGAGAGTCACAGGAAGAAATGAAGTTGGCTTTAGCCCAAGTAGTTTCCACATCTGACACTCCGGTTTCTCACTGTGCCCTATGGCCTTATTCAGAGTATTTCCTCCGCCCACAAAGCGGCTCAACATCCCTGCACATGTCAGTGTGCCATCTGTTGATTATTTCTTAACAATATCTCCCCTTAATAAATGGCTGAAGACCTAAAAAATTGTTCTTAAAGCCACCAGTCTGTGTGGAGAAGAGGATAGGGAAAATTTTAAAGTACACAAACATGGTAGAGAGCACACCAACCACATGTGCTTGTCATGCAGAGGGGCTTTGTAACAAAGACCAAATCTCTCTTCTACCTGAAGGTTAAGTACTTCACCAAACAAGTTTCCCAGCCCACTGCAACCATCCCAGGCAGACACCATCACCCCAATTATAGAACTCCCATAATACTTTGGTTTGCACCAAAAACAACAATGAAAGTTAAACCTCAATATGAAAGTTAGATGTGGTCTTGCTATGACTCCAGGTAAGGTGCAAGCTTCTCCACTAGGGGAATGTCTCATACATCTTGGTCTTCAGAGCTTCTAACTTAATTTTTGGTACTTGGGAAGTTTTGATAAACAATTACAGATAAGATAATCCAAAGAGAACTTTAGTACCTCTTACTTTATAGAGATATATATTATTATATAGCTGAATAACAATGTTTGAATTAAGACGAAGGACCCACATCTCTAATTCTTTCATACACAATTTCATGGATACCTATTGTCTCACTGAAGTATAATTCTAGTCATGCCATTTTCCTGCTCAAAAAAAAAAAACAAACATAAAACTTAAATAAGCTGCTCCCCATTACCTGGAGAAATGTGGGTTCCCCTTAAAATCATCTCATCCCCAGTCTTCTCCATCTTTACCCAGTCATCCAACACCTAGGAGCCATTCTTGATGTCTCTCTTTCCCTCTGATCACTCATGATCAACTCCTATCAAATCTGCCTCCAAAATACACCTAAAATCTGTCCACTTTACCTCCTCTGTGACTTTCCTAATCTCAGGGTACCAGTACCCCTTACTCAATTCTCAAAATAGCTTTACTAGTCAGTAAAACTAGTCTCCCTGTTCCTAGTCTTGCCCATCTCTAATCCACTTTTTACATAAAAGGGCAGTGGAATGAACTTTAAAAAACTGTGCATTCATACTTCAATGCATTCTAACTAAAACATTTTATTACCTTCCATTGTACTTAGGGAAATACAGAAACTCCTTACCATCACCTTGACAGTGCTCTTTGACCCAGCCCTCCCTATGTTCACCTCACTTGACCACATCATCCATGACTGCTCCTTTTCCTTGACCATTACTTTTCAGCCATACTACTAATTTCAACCTGAAGCCTGTCCCCTCCCCGCCCCGCAGACAATTCTTCTCAAGGACTTTCTCATGCATGCTTCCTTCTTGTCTCAGCCTTAATGTCACTTCCTTAGGTCTTCCTGGACGACCTAATGGCTGCCCCATCCACGCTGTCATCTCACTGTCCATTGCACTTTCTTCCCAGCACTTATCACCACTTGATATTGCCTTGTTTGTTTTCTTGATTTTTTCGGGCTCCCCTGATGGCATCTGGTCCCATCACTTCATGTGAAATAGATGGGAAACAGTGGAAACAGTGTCAGACTTTATTTTTGGGGGCTCCAAAATCACTGCAGATAGTGATTGCAGCCATGAAATTAAAAGACGCTTACTCCCTGGAAGGAAAGTTATGACCAATCTAGATAGTATATTGAAAACCAGAGACATTACTTTGCCAACAAAGGTCCATCTAGTCAAGGCTATGGTTTTTCCTGTGGTCATGTATGGATGGGAGAGTTGGACTATAAAGAAAGCTGAGCGCCGAAGAATTGATGCTTTTGAACTGTGGTGTTGGAGAAGACTCTTGAGAGTCCCTTGAACTGCAAGGAGATACAACCAGTCCATTCTAAAGGAGATCAGTCCTGGGTGTTCATTGGAAGGACTGATGCTAAAGTTGAAACTGCAAAACTTTGGCCACCTCATGCGAAGAGTTGACTCATTGGAAAAGACTCTGATGCTGGGAGGGATTGCAGAGGATGAGATGGCTAGATGGCATCACCGACTTGATGGATGTGAGTTTGAGTGAACTCCGGGAGTTGGTGATGGACAGGGAGGCCTGGCGTGCTGCGATTCATGGGGTCACAAAGAGTCGGACACGACTGAGTGACTGAACTGAACTAAACTGATGGCTCAGATGGTAAAGAAACTGCCTGCAGTGTGGGAGACCTGGGTTCAATCCCTGGGGAGGGAAGATCCCCTGGAGGAGGGCATGGCTATCCACTCCAGTATTCTTGCCTGGAGAATCCCATGAACAGAGAAGCTGGCAGGCTACAGTCCACAGGGATTGCAAAGAGTTGGACATAACTGAGTGACTAAGCACAACATCCACTTCCAGTGAAATAGAATGTTGGACCCTCTTCCATCTTGCTTGGAAGATGGAATCACACTGAACTGCATTGCCTGGAACAACTCCTGACACATGGTGGATGCTCCATAAATATTCATTGAGTGAATAAAAGAATGTGGTCCAAATAACTGGACAGGCCATTCAGAACCCTGCTGTTAAGATACCACATTATTCTTCCAGCCACTGCTCCTGCTGTGTTTCTAACCAAACACAACAGTTTGTTCCCTCTACACACTTAGGATTTCCCTGAACTGTTCAAGGATGGAAGGGTATTCAGGATGAATTCATGACCAAACCCAGCTAAATGTGTCGAGTCAGTCACATTTGTCTTTTGATCTTTCCAGCCCTCTGCTTAGATTTCTCCCTTTGCCTTGCTCACTATGCAGTGTTACTACTTTGAGGGGAATTCTGTAAACTTATTCACCGTGATGTGAAGGGCTATAGATAACCAGATGGGTTCATACAGTTTTATCTACATTTCACTCAGGTTGACCAAGTGCCTCAAAATGATCTGGATAATTGAGGGTAGAAGTTTCTGCTCAGGAAACAAACAAACGAACAAATGTTCTATGAAATTTTGATTTCCTAATTAAGCAAATTGTACTGTTATTACTATCTGACATGCCTCAGGGACAGATATTTCATAGGAGAGGCTCCACACTTACTGTCTAGGCCTGCACCGCACATTCCAGGGCCAATGTGCTCTTTTTGTTAGCCTGGTATCTCAATCCAGGTGTCTCTGTGCAGAACAGCCTGGAAAGACATAGTCCCAATTCTCAGGACTGCAGGGTGGTGCTAAGCTGTTCTAGTTCATTGACACATAATTCAGGATAGTGTTATCTCATTTTTAAAAAAAATTTTCAGAAAATATAGGCAGTTGGGCAGTTTTATCAAAAACCTTACAAATAAAATCTTCAGTCTTAAATTCTCACTTAGTTTGATATCTCTATTTTCCCTTTGCCTCTTTTTTCTGATATATACATATATAGTTTCTATAAGAGTGTCTGGCACATTATAGACACTTTAAAAAAGCATTTGTTGGGTTTCCCTAGTGATTCAGCGGCAAAGAACCCTCCCTCTCGCAGGAGACACGGGTTTGACCCCGGTCCAGAAGGGCCCCACATGCTACAGACCCACTAAGCCCGTCTGCTGCGACTACTGAGCCTGTGCTCTTGAGCCCAGGAGCTCCACAACTGAAGGGCACGCCGTAGAGCCCTTGCGCTGCAACAAGAGAGGCCGCGGCAATGAGAAACCCAGGCACCACACTAGAGGGTCGCCCCAGCTCACCACAGCTAGAGAAAAGCCTGCTCAGCAACAAAGACCAATCACAGCCGTAAAGCAAAAGTAAGTAAACAGAATTTTAAAAAATAAATAAGAAACACTTGTTGAGTAAATTTTCTTTTCAAAATATTTTGAAAAAAGGCATTGATAAAAAGATTGTCACTATAAAAATGTATTCCTGCGTCACAGAAAGACTACTTAGAGGTTCTAATGTCTGAAGTGCTGAATGTATAGAGGTCCTCAAATAGCCAGAGAACTTTCCGACTGAAAATTTCCTTGTAATATCCTGATTTGGGCTTATCCTGAGAACTCTGAAGAATCACTACTCTTGGCCAGACACAGAGAATACATCACCTCTCTTCACTGCTTCAAAGTTAGTCAAGCATCATCTCTATACTTATGTACATTAAGTAAGCCCTCCAAGAGCCCACAGCCAAATCTGGATGATTTTGTCCTTTGCTAGATATGTGCTTCCTTGTATGAAATGTTCATTTCCCCTGAGGTAGGAGCACATCTTGATAATTCATCATAAGTTTCCCCCATGCCTACCCCCATCCCCAGCAAAGACACTATCTCTCTAACATTCTGTGTCAGTTTGGGGAAAAATGCTGGAATGAAGGGAACAGATTGTAACCTGAGTAGTTCATCTCTCGATGACTTCAGCAGATTAAGTTTTGATTCAGTAAGAAGGGAATTTTTTTTATTTTTAAAAATTTACTTTGAAAAAAAACTTTTAGTTGATAAATGTTATATAGTCTAGTATAAACTGCAAAGTACAGTGTAGATGATTGTCAAGATTTCAACATTGTATGTATGTTTTTCTGCACATTTTAATTTTATGTCCAAGGTTTTCATTGAGACCATCTGGCAACATTCATTTCCTCTCGCTTTTACTCTGTGCTAAATTATACTGCTTCCCATGTCCTGGGCCATGTGCCCCTTAATGTACTAATTTAAGGGCTCAGGGCTTAACGTGATGCTGCTCCTAGATTACACTTGTGTTTGACACAGTTGACTTTGGTGCTACAAAAACTTCCGTGCTTCTGATTAATCAGAAGAGGGAATTACCCACAAAACCTGATATCACTCGGGAAAGTGTTTCCTGGGGCCTCTCAATTCCACCAAGATAGATAAATGGAGAAGACATTTTTTTTTTTTTTTTGAAACACACTGTATGTGTGTGGAAAAGCCATGAGAGAAAAGTTGAGTTCCATGGAGTATACACGCCATCCCTGTCAGTTGTAACCCTGATGCTCTCACTAACATGTAATAGACTAAGGAGGGGGGAATACAAATTAAGCTTTTCTGAGTTACTATACACAATTTTAAGAAAAATGTCCCCTGAGGATGTGTTTATACACACACACAATCTTGAACACAGATTCCCTAAAAAGGTTTCAGAGTAACAACACCAGATGGTGGTGAGAGGGGGAGACTATTCAACACAACCACAGGGAAAGCAGTTCAAAGCTGAGGTCAGGTTGGCCTTCTGGTCAACAGATGCATAGTTTAAATGATTGCTATGTTTGTAAAAGAGAAGAAGGAAGGAAGGGGGACAGTAGAAAGGAATGAAGGAAGAAAAAAGAAAGGAAAAGGAAAAAAAAAAGGCTATCTCCCATTATAGAGCATGTCTCCTACTGGTAATTTAATGTTTTAAACATGCATTATTGTAACAACCTCTTAAAGGGAAAAAACAACACATATGAGGCGTTACCCAAAGTAATAAACTCAATAATGACTTCAACAGATTGGGTTCCTGTGACCCCCTTTGAAGTTCAGTTCAATTCAGTTCAGTTCAGTCACTCAGTTGTGTCTGACTCTCTGAGACCCCATGAACCACGCAACGCCAGGCCTCCCTGTCCATCACCAACTCCCGGAGTCCACCCAAACCCATGTCCATCGAGACGGTGATGCCATCCAGCCATCTCATCCTCCATCATCCCCTTCTCCTCCCGCCCTCAATCTTTCCCAGCATCAGGGTCTTTTCAAATGAATCAGCTCTTCACATCAGGTGGCCAAAGTATTGGAGTTTCAGCTTCAATATCAGTCTTTCCAATGAACACCCAGGGCTGATCTCCTTTAGTATGGACTGGTTGGATTGCCTTGCAATCCAAGGGACTCTCAAGTCTTCTCCAACACCACAGTTCAAAAGCATCAATTCTTTGGCGCTCAGCTTTCTTCACAGTCCAACTCTCACATCCATACATGACTACTGGAAAAACCAAAGCCTTGACTAGATGGACCTTTGTTGGCAAAGTAATGTCTCTGCTTTTTAATATGTTATCTAGGTTGGTCATAACCTTCCTTCCAAGGAGCAAGCGTCTTTTAATTTCATGGCTGCATTCACCATCTGCAGTGATTTTGAAGCCCAGAAAAATAAAGTCAGCCACTGTTTCCACATCTATTTCCCATGAAGTGATGGGACTGGATGCCATGATCTTAGTTTTCTGAATGTTGAGCTTTAAGCCAACTTTTTCACTCTCTTCTTTCACTTTCATCAAGAGGCTCTTTAGTTCTTCTTCACTTTCTGCCATAAGGGTGGTGTCATCTGCATATGAAGTCACAAAACATACAGCAAACTCTGAAATTTTAAAAACAAAATGGCTGAATGAACTGAGCTTTACAGCCTGTGGCTTGGTCAGCATCTCACTCTCCTCCCATCTGAACATTGTTAACGTTCCTTTACCAAGTTCTCACCCATTTACATATGTACTTTTTCTTAATTTTTTCCCCCAAACTAACAGATCATTGACATTCCAAATTCATACTGATACAATTAGATTATTAACCCAGTGAAATGTTTTTGTCACAGATGTAAGTACACAGATGAGCCAATGAGAATTGTGTGCTTGAGTTGCTTAAGGACCAGTGGGAAATACATGATACATTCACACCCACATATACAGGCCGAGGTGACACGTACGGTTGGTTAAGTTGTGCAGTGTACAAGCTGCATGGTCGACTAGGCAGTCTGTAAGTAAAGTGATAGACTGTGGGAGTACAAAGGGGAGAGGCTTCCTTCGTCTGAAACATTAGGAAAGGCTTCCTAGAAGAGATGATATCTAAGGGGCACATTGATGGAAAGGGTTTAGACCAACACACATGTTGTAATGCTGGTGAGAGAAATTTAGCTAGGAGGAACTGGCTGCTTCGGACCCCGTGGCCCAGAAGCCACTCACTGGCCTTGGTCCCCTGTGCTGTGATCAGTGTGTATCACTCTGGCCTGACTTCTTCATAGGACTCCTTCATGGGGATTCTTTCTATACCTGCTGAGGCCTTTGCTTCATGCCTCCTACCCTTTTTCCTGCTTTGCTAACTCCCCTGCCGATCTGAGGTTAGGCTTTACTGTCCATCACCCACTCTCCATCCCAGTCTAGATTAGGCCCTCTCCCTGGAACTCTGGACAGATCTGTCATCAAACTTATATATGTTCTGAATAGAGTCTCTGCAAAACTACAGGCTCTTTAAGGGCACAGACTATGCTTACCTTGTTCACAACTAATTCTCCAGTGACAAACAGTCACTGATACTGACGAGCTCAGTAAACAATTTTTGAATTGCTAACAAAGCAATACTTTGCTACATCAAGTTAAAATAGGCTTTGTGAGAAAGGGAGACTGAAAATACTAGGTTTTCTGTACAATTCAACTTCTTTCAAAAGTACCTGGAGATTTATAAAATTAATTTAAGGTAATAAGATTCCATATTTCTTTAATTTTTAAAACTCTGCTCTATGAACATTTAGAATTGTTATCCGACTGAATAAATAAGTCCTATCCATTTGGAGGCAAAGGAGAAAGGGAAAGATATATCCATATGAACGCAGAGTTCCAGACAATAGCAAGGAGAGATAAGACAGCCTTCTTAAGTGAACAATGCAAAGAAAGAGAGGAAAACAATAGAATGGGAAAGACTGAGATTTCTTGAAGAAAACTGGAGATATCAAGGGAACATTTCATGCAAAGATGGGCTCAATAAAGGACAGAAACAGTGTGGACCAGAAACAGACGAGATTAAGAAGTGGTGGCAGAAGAGATTAAGATTGCAATGGACTGGTTCCAAACTGGGAAAGCAGTACGTCAAGGCTGTGTATTGTCACCCTGCTTAGTTAACTTCTATGCAGAGTACATCATGTGATGCTAGTCTGGGTGAATCACAAGGTGGAATCAAGATAGCCAGGAGAAATATCAACAACGTCAGATATGCAGATGATACTACTCTAATGGCAGAAAGCGAAGAGGAACTAAAAGAGCCTCTTGATGAGGGTAAAAGAGGAGAGTGAAAAAGCTGGCTTAAAACTCAACATTCAAAACACTAAGATCACGGCACCAGGTCCTATCACTTCATGGCAAATAGATGGGGAAACATTGGAAATAATGACAGGCTTTATTTTCTTGGGCTCCAAAATTACTGTGGATGGTTACTGCTGCCATGAAATTAAAAGATGCTTGCTCTTTGGAAGAAAAGCTGTGACAAACCTAGACAGCATATTAAAAAGCAGAGACATCACTTTGCTGACAAAGGTCCATATAGTCCAAGCTATGGTTTTTCCAGTAGTCATGTATGGATGTGAGATTTGGACCAGAAAGAAAACTGAGTGCTGAAGAACTGATACTTTTGGAATTTTGTGCTGGAGAAGACTCCTGAAAGTCCCCTGGACAGCAGAGAGATCCAACCAGTCCATCCTAAAGGAGATCAGTCCCGGGTGTTCACTGGAAGGACTGATGTTGAAGATGAAACTCCAATACTTTGGCCACCTGATGCGAAGAGCTGACTCATTGGAAAAGACCCTGATGCTGGGAAAGGTTGAGGGGAGGAGGAGAAGGGGACGACAGAGGATGAGATGGTTGGATGGCATCACCAACTCAATGGACATGAGTTTGGGTAAACTCCAGGAGATAGTAAAGGACAGGGAAGCCTGGTGTGCTGCAGTCCACGGGGTCTGTCCAAAGAGGTGGACTCGACTTAGCAACTGAACGACAACGATCCACATGGCACTAATCTCCACATGGCAAGAATATTAAAACACATGAATTTCAGTTCTTTTGAAAGTATAGAACATATATGACAGGCTAAGGATAGATTTCATCCACTGATTCATCCATCCAATAAAACATTCACTCAATGCCAGAGCTATTCTAAGCATCGAGGATACAGTTAGAAATAAGACAGAAAAGACTGCATGGGGGTGCTGGGTGGAGGAGATAAACGTGTAAACCAACAAATAATAAAAAACACTTGGAGATGATGAGTGCTACCTCAGAAAATAAAAAGGAGCTTGTGCCAAGAGATGGGAACGTGAAATCACTTACTTTATAGATGATCAGAGACGGCATCTCTGAGGCGGGAGTATTTAGGCTGAGACGAGAAGGAAGCAGGCCTGAGAAGAACTGGGGAAGAATGTACTGAGGTCTGTTATAGGAAGTTGTAAAGGACGCAGTTCAGATATTTCACTGTAACGAAAGGTGAATCCATTGAGGGCCAGTGATGAGTACTATCCAGGCTTCTGCAGAGATCTTCTTGCTCCCCGACCCCACTCCTCCCCCACCCCCAGTAGAATCACCTTTCATGGTCAGAGGAGCAAGTCTTTGAAATGTGGGAGGTGAGATAGAATTTTTTATTTTTATTTCAAATGCCATTCCCCATTTTCTATTTAAATAACTCTGCGGAGGTATCTTCGCCTTCCAGCCCTGAACTGGTTAGGCTTCTTACTTGTACACCACTGACACTAACCCGACTGACTTAAGATGAAAAGGAGTCATTGGAAGGATATGAGGATTTTATTCATCCAATGAAAATGCTGGAGAGTCAGCTTAAAAAGCTGTTGGGAAACAAAGGTCCTAATCAGCAAAGAACAGGGCCAATTCCCTGAGAAAAGCATCTGCTTGGAACCCGGAGCCTGGCCCTGCCCCTACTCAATCCACACTGCCAGCTCTGCCCCTACTCGATCCACACTGCTGGCCCTGCTCCCACTCCATCCACAGTGCAGGCTCTACTGTCAGTGGGAGCTAGCCATGCAGTTCCCTATTCACTCCATCCCCACTGCTTCCAAAATCATCTCTCAATAGCCTTTTATCTTTGCAGCTGTCCCTCCAGCTTCAGAGTCCTTGGCAGACACCAAGGAACCCAGGTGGCCAAATTCAATATGCTTACACCTTGGTTTTCTCATCTCAAAAATGGGTACGCTTGTATCATATCCATTTCATAATGTCATAATTGTCAGGATTAAATTAGACAATATGACAGTAGCTGTGCTTTGTGTTATTTTCATTCCTATTTGGACAGGTTCTTTGGGATAAGCAAAGTAGCTACATAGGCCTTTATTCTGTTTTTTATTTCTTTTATTTTGTTTTTGGTCATATGCAGCATGTGGGATCTTAGTTCCCTAATCAGGGATTGAACCCACGCCCCCTGCATTGGAAGAGTCTTAACCACTGGACCACCAGTGTTGCTCTTTCCATTTTTGGTTTCTATTCCCTCTTCCTTTGTCATTTCATCATTCTTTTTTTCCCCTTGATTTTCTCTTTTGTCTCCCATTTCATCTTCCTTAATGAATCTCAGTTTTCAGAATTATACATTGGTCTTTCATTGCTATCACTGGCCAATCAGAGAATGTCTCTCATTTTATGAAGGAAAAGAATGTTTCAAGCAGGACCGACAGGACTTTGGTTCTTCTCCATATTTTAAAATGATGTCTTTGGTTGTTGAGGACAAAGAGGTATTGTATTCTTGCTTTTCTTTTCTAAGTCCAGGGTCAGCCTAAAAACTGGAGGCTGCAAAATGTTATTCTCTAGAGCAGAGTTTTCAGTCTTAGCACTCTTGACATTGTGGGTTGAGCAGTTCTTTGTTGTGGGGTCTGTCTTGCATATTGAAGTATATCTAGCAGCGTTTCTGGAAGCCAGTATCTATCCTCTCCCCTATTCCAGTGTCACAATAAAAAAAATGCCTCCTGGAGGTTAAAACCATCCTGGTTGAGAATATCTGCCAGGCATTCGATTAGGTGATTTAGATCTATGTTACTCTTGACTTCACCATGGGGCTTTTTTCTAAACAGTATTTAAATATTTTGCCCCAACTTAGATGACCTGGACCACTTCTTGAATAAGCTGACTGACTTTTTCCAGTCCTAACCATAAGTTGTGTCTTGAACTTCCCACCTTGGCAATAAGAGTGACTTCATTCAGAGGGTACATATGGATCATGACTGTATGGTCCATCAAGAATATTCATAAAGCAACTCAAAAGTGTCTTTTTTTCCTACATGACTTATAAGCTCACTGTTGCTGAAATATAGTTGTTTCATTGTCAAATACCATTGATTGTAGGATTCACCATTATCATTTTTTTCTCACTTAAAATACATTATGTTAAAAGTTCACATCTTCTTTTTAGCTTAATTAACCACAAATGTTACATATATTTGCATTCCACTTTATTTCTCAGGATTATAGTCAAACTATGAGTCTAAGGATAGTTTTAAATGGTAAGGTACATCAGAATTATCTTGGGACTCTGTTAAAATGTATCTTATTTCTGTCCCTGCCCTTCATATTATAACTTTGAGGATGAGCGGCAGAGTCTAAGGACGCTCTAAACAAGCATCTCGGCGAATTCTGATGCCAATAGCCAACCAACACACATTGAAAAAGGTTGGTTTAAGTTTTCTTCCCTGTTAGAGTATAAATGTTTTTCTAAATCACTCTCGGACCTCAGCAGTCATGTGTACCATCACAATAACACACTGTTTCATAGGCTTGCTTGTGATCTTAGGAGATGTTCTAAATAGTACCAAGGGTTCATTTGAACTTTCTATTTTGCTAAATTTGCAGTTTTGCTTTTAGTAATTCAGTGATGTACCACTGGGAGTTGAATAGCTTGTTTTATAAGCCAGCTGGGACCTTTCAACAGATGAATGTTTAATCCGTGATACCCCACTTTCCTGATGCTTATGTTGGCTACACTAATCTTTGCTGTCTTAGAAAATCCTCTAACTATTCCCCAAATTTTGGCACTTTCTACTGTTTTTCCCTTGGGACAAAACAGATGGTCTTCTGGATATAAAATAATTTTTATTTCAAGACTGCATAATAACGTCAATTTTACAAGAAATGTTAAGTGATGGTTAAGGACTGGAGTTGAATTTAAAATTCACCAGAATGCGTTGTTACTAATGCAAAGCTGTTAATTAGGGTGACACCTGAGTGATCAGCATCTTGTCCACATGTTACATCTGTTTGTGTCCAGTCACTGACAACTACTTGTCAACTCGCCTTCTCCCTGGCAGCTGGCGATTTTTATTTGTCATTTATTACATGTTCAGGTTTTAGAAGCAATCAACTATGATAAAAAGTATTTCACAATAAAAAATGAAAAATTTTAAGGCTAAGTTTTGCATTTGCTAATCATCATACTTTTCAATAATATTGATTAGGCAGACTTATCCAAATAGGGCAATTGTGTCCTACATAGAATTTTTAAAACAAGAAATTTTACTATTGCCCAAAATAAGAAGCACAATATTTGAGTCAATGGGGCTCCTTTTTTATATCACACATACTAGTATTCATAAATAATTAGCAGGTTCTTAGTAAATGTGCTTTTTCCCAATTAAAAAAAAAAAAGCATAAGCTAATTCAGCAATTAAGGCTTAAACTCCTTTTCCCAGACAAACTACAGAATTAGAAGATGTGGAAACAGGTTTATCAGACAGAAAACTACAGGATTAAGTCTTTAAACAGAGTTAATACAGAAATGTTTTGGCTCCATTTAATTTCAGAAGGCCATGGTCCACATGAACGACCCTAGAACATGCTCCAAAATTGGCTGTTTCTATCCGTAAAATGTGCTAGTTAGTCATTCAGTCATGCCTGATTCTTTGCAACCCCACGTACTGTAGCCCATCAGGCTCCTCTATCCATGGGATTCTCCAAGCAAGAATACTGGAGTGGGTTGCCATGCCCTTCTCCAGGGACCTTTCCAATCCAAGGATTGAACCAGGATCTACTACATTGCAGGCAGATTCTTTACCATCTGAGCCACGAATGAAGCCATAATATGTGCTGGGATCTATTTTATTTGATGGGTTAGAAACCACTTGACGAATTCTGCTTACTCTACACAGACTACACAAAGCAGAGAAGTGAACGGAAGTCCTAAAGGTTCCTTACTGAGGGCTACTCATTGTGTAAACAATCATCGTTTACTCACCAAAGCTCTCTAATAGAGTTACTACAAAACACAGGTAGATGGGAGAGCTGAAAGCAACACTCTGTACTAAGAGAGTGCTAACAGGGCATCTCTGAAGGCTGTCAAGAAACTGGTATCTTAGCTTCATTAAAAACTCCCCCTCTACATTGGACTTTTATTTTGATATGGCCAAATTACAAGAAGACGGCCAGACCTCTGCCTTGAAGAACACCAGCAACACCAAGAAATCCTTCCTGTTGTTTTAACAGTCAGTCTGGCTTCTGAGATGTTAGGACAAAGTAAACATGGGATTGGGAGAAGACGATGGCACCCCACTCCAGTACTCTTGCCTGGAAAATCCCATGGACGGAGAAGGCTGGTGGGCTACAGACCATGGCGTCGCTAAGAGTCGGACACGACTGAGCGGCTTCACTTTCACTTTTCACTTTCATGCATTGGAGAAGGAAATGGCAACCCACTCGTGTTCTTGCCTGCAGAATCCCAGGGATGGGGAGCCTGGTGGGCTGCCGTCTATGGGGTCACACAAAGTTGGACACGACTGAAGTGACTTGGCTGCAGCAGCAGCAAACATGGGATTTTGTCAAGATCAAAGTCTCCTAAGATTTATTCCCTGGAAATAGAAAGCTTTGGTGCATCTTCACTGACTGAATCATGGAAATGAGAGCCATGGTAATCAAGGTGAACTGTCAGCCTTAGCCTCCACAACAGCAGTGAACATCCCCCAACAACTTGCTTAGTCTAAACATAAGCTAATGACGGCCAAAATTATGGTGGTAAAAACTGGATTAAAAGATGGAACAAATGAGGACTGAATTGCCAAGAAAGGCTAGGCAAACCTTGTCAGTTTTTTAAAATGGGAAGGGAAAGAGAAGGCAAAATAAAAAGCCACTTCCATTTTTAAAACCCAGAAGACTGAATACAGCAGTGCCATTAATAGCACTTGCAAAATCAGGATAAATATTTGAGGGTTCAAAGATGTGTGAGGTTTGCAATTTATTAAATTTGAAAGACCAATCCAGTTGCAACTGTCCAGTTGGCATGTAGAGGAATCGGAACAAAATTCAAGAGGGGATTTGGGAAATTGCACAAAGATGTCAGCGGACATGAAGTAGTATATAGGAACCAAGGAAGAAGTGGCTGAAGATACATGTCTTCAAAATATTTACAGTTAGCAGATAGGGGAGGGCAAACCGGCAGCTGAGAAGACAAAATTCTGAAAGTGTGCTCAGAAAGCTCTGTGTCAGAGAGGCACATCTCAGGGAAAGGGCTGATCAGCTGCAGAGATGGAGAAGCCTGAGCCAGGTTACAGGACGGTGAGCACAGCAGAAGAGGAACTGAAGCAGCCTGGGACACGTTGCGGCCACACTGGAAGGAAGTGCTGTAGAGACTGCGCCCATGACACCTGATATTTCATCTCCAGCTTAGCCTGAACAGATGGCACAGATGACACTCTCTTCATGTGAGAGTTCATCTGGATTTATAATCTAGTCAGTCCCATTTCCTTATTCGCCTCCAGAAGGACTGGAAGCAAACCCCATCTGTATTCCCAGAGGATGCAGAATAAGGCTCATTAACAAGATGTTTGAGACAGCTCTGCTTGCAGTTTTATGAAGAAACTTTATGAATTAGCACATAATATGTAATATAGTGTACACTCTCACCATTGCAGACCAAGATTTCAGTGTCTTATATTACAGCTATATTTTCAATGAAATGTAATCGGTTTCTTAACTGACAGATTTTAGCATCTTAAAGTTAGTATTAAAAGTAAGATTGATAAAGTTATTTTCATGTAAAATATTAAGAGCTGGATTCCTGTGAGAAATAGAAATATGGCACTTTCTTAATTTCCAAATTTAGCAAATCCCAAGCCGAACCTTTTCAGAATAATAAATCTTTTTTGTATTACACTGAAATCCCCTCAAGTCTATCCCAGAAGTGGGAAATAAAGTATGAAATTAACACTTGTTTCATTTCTGCAAAATACTTCAAGTTTCCTTTTTGGTATACAGTACTTGTTCAGATTTTATCCATATGTTTTGAATTTCACTAATGCCATTTCAAATACTTTATCATATTTTGCTATACTGGATGATGTATTAGGAGTTTAGTGAAGAAATAAAGCCACAATTTGATTAATTACAGTCCAGTGGTTATAATTCTGCCTTTCAAGTAATTGAAGTAATTTCTTTTGTCGTAACATAAGTAGTCCTTTTACGGACATAATTTTTCACCAACCACTAATAACTACATTTTATGGAGTTACATCTGGTTGTAAACAGTAGAACACTTCTTTGAGCTAACCTCAATATTGTCATAATAACAAAGGCCAGTAACCAGACAAAGCACCAGAACGTAGCTGGGCTCCGAGAGTGATCTAGAATCAGCTTTGTGCTCCGTCTGCTCTTCTGCTTCAGTTTTCCTCCAAGGACTAGCTGTGTCTGCTCCTTTGTCAACAGATAGAACATGGGGACCAAAAGCTGATTTATAGGTCATAATTCAGTCATCCATGGGGAGACTGATCCTCTCTCTCTCGTTTCAAATTTTAAAATTCGGGGACAAAAAAATGACTAGTTTTCATCAGCTATCCATTCTTAAATGAATCAACTCTGGCTAAAAAGTGGTGTCTCCAGAGAGGAGAAGGGGATTTTTTTGACCCAGCCCATCAACTGTGGACAGGAGCCATGGACATGTCAGACAAAAAGGCTGCCCAGAATTTCCAACCATTGTGATGAAAGGAGAGGTGAAAAGTGGCAGAAGCTACAGAGGCTCTTCTTCTTCTTCTCTCTCTCTCTCTCTCTTTTTTTTTTTTTAAATACAAGAGGCTCTTCTTAAGCGTTGAGATAACATATTGATTCCATCACTTACATTTTTTTTTAATTGACTGATTTGCATAGAAAACTACAATCATAACTATTGTTTGGGTCTGTTTAAGTAACTTTATTGAAAAATATTTGGTGTGGGTGCATGTGTAAACACTGTTTATTTTTAGTTGCCTACTGGGGACTCTGGTGGAAAACTGGGTGAGCAGGAGAACATACTTCAAATAACACAAGACAGCTGGTTTTATCCAGTCACTGATTGGTTAGGTGTGGGGGCGGAGGAACATAGAGGCTTGGAATTCCCCTTGGTTAATAGAGACAATACTCAGGTTGCTGACTCAACTCCCTTCATGCTTGCTTTCCTCCAATGCAGAGATCAAATGGTGAAAATTCATCTTCCCAGCCTCCCGGGAAGGGGGGCCTTGCTAGTCAGTTCCCATGATCAGGACACAAGTGGAAGTCCGTTAGTGCTGCCCCTTCTGCTTTCCTCCCAGCCTGGAATGCGGGGAGGACACCTGAGGCTCATGTCACCCCTAAGGATGACAGAGCAAGAAAACAGGAAGAAGACAAGAAACCATGAAGTGCCCATGTCTGAACTTCCTGTTGCCAGGAAGATAAACTTCCTGAAACAGATAAACCCCCTGCCTTATAGAAGCTCTCTGCAGAATTTTTCTTTGACTCAGAGCTGACACAACCTAATGGATGTAGCTATTACATCAAGAAGTAGAAAATAGTACAGGTCTGACCTTGGTAGCCAAAGGTCACCAATTTTTTCTGCAAATCATGTTGCCCTTTCAGGAGGCATAGAAGCATCAATATTGATCCCTCAAAGCTGTTCACATCCTATCTCCAGAACCTGTGAATTGGATATCTGTGAACATGATATCTTTCCTAATAAAAGAGAGCTTGTGTTATGATTAAGTTAAGGATCTTGAGCTATGAAGGTGAGCCTCGATTATCTAGGTGGGGCTAGTAGTAGTTACTATGGTTTTTTGTAGTTACAAGGGTTTTTATAAAAGGGAGACAGGAGTGTCAGAGATGTGAGGACGTAAGCAGAGGTTACGAAAGAAGATACTACGCCACTGGCTTTGTAGACAGAGGAAGGGATCACAAGTCAAGGTTTGCAGATGACCCCTAAAGACTGGAAAAGGCAAGAAAACGGATTCTCCCCTAACACTCCCAGAAGTAATGCCACTCTGTGGACCCATTTTAAACATCTGACCTCCAAAATTGTAAAATAATAAACTTTTGTAGTGATAATACTTAGTTTATGGCAATTTGATATAGAAGCAGTAGTAAACTAACCCAGGAGCATTTAAATCACAACAACACTAACACACAGGACTCCTACAAGACTTCCCAAAAGATCACTCAGCCCCCAAGCACCCCTCAGATCCGTACAGGACGCTTCAGGGGCAGCAGGAGACTGTGCTTTCAGCAGATCTCTGACCTAATGAGATGACATTGCAGACTTGAAGGCAAATCTGGTTTCTTTGATCCGTAACTGGTTTTTTGAACTCAGTTTCCCAGAGGTTTTTGTGACTAGGTTGTATCTATTGAGTTGGAAATCTCATTCATGTGACATGTAATATAGAACTCTCTGAATGCATGATTAATTTTTGCAGATCAGATATTACCTCATTATCAGATTTACAGAAAGCAGCAATGTAATTATAAAGCAGCTATTTTCAGCACACTCTGCCCAGGTTATTTCTCTGCCAAATCATTTTGCCCTGGGAAATCACACGTGGCACTATCAAAAACAAGTTGAATCTTGGTGAGCAATCTGTTCAGATAATTGCATCTTTATTATTGATGGTCCCCCCTTAGGATTTGGGGATCTCAAGATCTGCTCTGCCCCTGTACTGTAATTCATTAAGCTTTCCATCCTGAGCCAGTTTTAATTAAACTGTCCTCCTTTTCTCTTTAGTTTCCCATAGCTCATCTTTCTTAGCAGGTCACAGTTGAGAAATCCAGCTGCTGGGTTCATCTGAGTCCTGCCTCCCTCCTATTTATCATTTCAAGGAGTCACCTCTCAGTTTACAAGTTCAGCATTTTATTGAGCTGAACAAGCATAAAATGTACCTGCTTCCAAAAAGAGAAAACAAAAACTAAAAAGGAAAGGGAAAAAAAAGACAGGCATCTCAGTCTGCATCTTATAGAAAATAAAACAGGTACTATTTTATTCATAAGCTGACCCTGTGTTTGTGATAGTAAGGCTAGGTGATAATTTAATGTCCTTAAAAAATCAACTTCTGGCTTTCTTCATTCTGAAATTAAACTGCCTTGTGATGGATTAATGCGACATGACAGGGTATGACATGAGATATGACATACAATAGGCAGATTTCTGGAAGATTTATAACTTTTCATCCCCTTTCCAGTAGGATTCTCCTGAATGACTGCAGTCAGTTTTTTAATCTCATGTACAAAGTGAAATAGACTTGATTGTCTGTCACTTGTTTATTTTCACTGAGAAGCAATAATATAACTGCATTTCTTGTCAGTTGTCCTTATACGTTTTCACAGTGATGACTTTGTTTCCATAACACGGGTTCTCCTTCATTGTAGGTAAGGAAAAAAAGGAGTTTCTTTGTTCATCCAACAGTCTAATAAATATTCATTGAGAGTTTTCTTTGTGCAAGGCTTTGTGCAAGGCAATGCATAGAATATAAAATTGTCTAAGAGAGGCTCTACTTGAAGGCAGTTCACTGAGTTAGGTTTTACATGTTGACGATCATTCTCTACCTCAAAGAAAAGCAAAGGACTCTTCATTGCCACCCCATTTCTCGTTACACTATTTGGAAGAAAAGATTTGAGAACATAGCCTGGAGGAAAGGTTAAGATTAGTTACGAGCCATCAGTTATTCATTAGATACTGTAGGGACAAATAGAACAATAGAATAAAGAGAAAAGTAATGTTATAAAATACATTTACAAAGGAAGGCTTGAAAAAAATGTAGTAACTGGTCAGCCATTAGGTAAATATATAGTAAATATAAAACATTTTTTCTTTTAACTTCTTTAATATACATATCTAAGCATTGTCTTATGAGGTTAAGATAAAACAATAAATGTAGTACAAATGAAAACTACAGCATGAAGGATTGAGTGAAGTGGAGATAAATGGAAATACACCCTATTACAAAACTGCTACGTGATGTGAAGCGGTATAATATTTACTTGATATGTGTGCTGTGAACAGTTAAGGATGTGTGAGTGTGTGTGCGTATATACACAGGCTGCGTGGGTCCGAGTTGTAGCATACAGGGTCTTTGTTGCCCCACGGCATGTGGGCTTCTAGTTCCCTGACCAGAGATCGAACCTGCACCCCTGCAGAACTGCAAGGCAGATTCTTAACCACGGGATCACCAGGGAAGTCCCAAGGATATATGTTTTAATTCCTACAGCAACCCATAAAAATAAATGCAAAGAAGTATACCCCAGAAGTCAATATGTAAATTCCAGCAGAAATCTAAAAGTTATTCAAGTAAGCTCAAGAAAAGCAGGAAAAGAACAGAGCCAAACATACAGAAAACAGAGAATAAAATGGTAGACCTAAATCCAACTATATCAATAACTGCAGTAAACGTTAAAGACACTCACTGGGTGATGAAACACTTTTCACCAAATAGTGCTAGAACCGAAAGTCCATATACAAAATACTGAACACTGTTCCCTATTCCATGCCACACACAAATATTAATTTGAGGCATATCATAAACCTAAAGGTAAAACCTAAAATCATAAGGCTTTTAGAAGAAAAGAAAATGGGAGAATACAAGTAAGCCACAGAATACAATATTAACTAAATAAAACTGGTAAATTATATTACACCCAACACTTCTGCTTATCAGCAGAGATTACTAAGAAATGAAGAGGTGACCTATGAACTGGGGAATAGCATATGCTAAACTAGTATCTGGAATACACAAAAGGTGGTCTCAGTAACAAGAAGACATACAACCCCATTAGAAAAACAGACAAGGGATTTGGAATTTACTCAGCGTTTAAATGTTCTTTTGATGAATTTGTGGGAGAGGAAGTGTTCTCCCTGTCCTACTCCTCCGCCATCTTAGCTCCTCCTAGACAAAGAATTTGGACAGACAGTTCATAAAACAAGATAATACAAGTGGTCAATAAATATATGAAAAAGCTTTTAACTTAATTATGCAATAGAGAATGCAAATTAAACCCACAATTAGGTTTCATTATGTGGCCATCAGAATGGCAACATTTTAAAAAAACTGAGAACAGCAAATGTCAACGAAGCTGTGAAACAACTATAAGGTTTGTGGGGATGTAAATGGTATAACCACTGAAAATCATCCAACAGTTCTTATAAAATACACATACCTATGCTACAACCTAGCAATACCATTCCTAAGTATTTACCCCAAAGAAATGAAGACTACCATCTACATAAAGACACGAAAGAATATTTATAAGAGCATTTATAACATCTCAAAACTGGGAACGGCTCAGGTGACCATCAAAAGGAGAAAGGATAAACATAATATATTCATGGGGTATTATTCAGCAATAAAAAAAAGCAATAAAAACTACTGATACAAGCAATAGTGTGTATAAATTTTAATTTATGTTGGAAGAAAAAGCCTTAGGCAAGAGAGTACTGTATGACTTTCATTTATATGAAATTCTAGAAGATTTAAAATTAATCTACTGTAGAAAAAAAATCAGAACAGAGATCCCTCTGGAAGTATAAAGTCAGAGATTGCTGTTTCAGGGACATAAAGCAACTTTTTGAGGTTATGTTAACATTTTATACCTTGATAAGACTTTGGGTTACTCAGATGAATACATTTTTCAAACCTCATTAAAGTTTATAGTTAATATTTGTGCATTTTATTATATGTCGAACCAAAGAAAACTGTGAAAAACCAAAAAGCATTAAACTCTAATTGTTGATATGTAAACTAAAATCTTTAGAAACAAGTCTATGAATCTGAAAGTTACTTTGAAATTCATAAATAAATAAGATGGGCTGATGGACAGATAATGGATGAATCTAATAAAGCAAGTTAGTGAAATGTTACTGGTCATTCATGGCAACACTTTCCACCTTTTCTGTATGTTTAAAATGTTGGAAAAAATTTTTTAAAGTCAATCAATATAATGCCCAATGAACAGAATAAGAAAAATAAAGCAATTCAACTCAATAGCTGCAGAAAAACACTTTAAAATTCAAAAACCCATATATTATAAAACTCTTAGAAAACTAGGACTATAGTTTATTTCTTAAACTGAAATAAATTACACAGACACATGAGCACACAATTTACAGCAAAATCTACCTAATGGTGATTACTTTAGAAATTTCCTTTTGAGATAGAGTATGATACAAGGTTTTCCAATTGTCATTAATTTTATTCCACACTTCTGAAAGTCTTCAGTTTAGTTCAGTTCAGTTGCTCAATCGTGTCCAACTCTTTGCGACCCATGAATCGCAGCACGCCAGCCCTCCCTGTCCATCACCAACTCCCAGCGTTCACTCAGACTCACGTCCATCGAGTCAGTGATGCCATCCAGCCATCTCATCCTCTCTCGTCCCCTTCTCCTCCTGCCCCCAATCCCTCCCAGCATTAGAGTCTTTTCCAATGAGTCAACTCTTCGCATGAGGTGGCCAAAGTACTGGAGTTTCAGCTTTAGCATCAGTCCTTCCAAAGAACACCCAGGACTGATCTCCTTTAGGATGGACTGGTTAGATCTCCTTGCAGTCCAAGGGACTCTCAAGAGTCTTCTCCAACACCACAGTTCAAAAGCATCAATTCTTCGGTGCTCAGCCTTCTTCACAGTCCAACTCTCACATCCATGCATGACCACTGGAAAAACCATAGCCTTGACTAGATGGACCTTTGTTGGCAAAGTAATGTCTCTGCTTTTGAATATGCTATCTAGGTTGGTCCTAACTTTCCTTCCAAGGAGTAAGCATCTTTTGATTTTATGGCTGCAATCACCATCTGCAGTGATTTTGGAGCCCAAAAAAATAAAGTCTGACACTGTTTCCACTGTTTCCCCATCTATTTCCCATGAAGTGACGGCACCAGATGCCATGATCTTTGTTTTCTGAATGTTGAGTTTTAAGCCAATTTTTTCACTCTCCTCTTTCACTTTCATCAAGAGGCTTTTTAGTTTCTCTTCACTTTCTGCCATAAAGGTGGTGTCATCTGCATATCTGAGGTTATTGATATTTCTCCCGGCAATCTTGATTCCAGCTTGTGCTTCCTCCAACCCAGCGTTTCTCATGATGTACTCTGCATATAAGTTAAATAAGCAGGGTGACAATATACAGCCTTGACAGACTCCTTTTCCTATTTGGAACCAGTCTGTTGTTCATGTCCAGTTCTAACTGTTGCTTCCTGACCTGCATATAGGTTTCTCAAGAGGCAGGTCAAGTGGTCTGGTATTCCCATCTCTTTCAGAATTTTCCACAGTTTATTGTGATCCACACAGTCAAAGGCTTTGTTGAGCCTAAAAAGATAAAAAAAATTCAGATGAAAAGAAAAAAAAGGCATTATCATTGGATTAAAAATAAAATTTACAGACTTCCCTCGTGGTCCAGTGACTGAGAGTCCGCCTGTCACTGCAGAGGACAGTTTCACGCCCTGGTCCAGGAAGGCTGCACAGGCCTTGGGGTAGCTGGGCCTGTGTGCCGCAACTACTGAGTCCATGTACCTAGAACTCGTGCTCCATACAAGAAATGAAGACCCAGCACAGCCAAAAAATAAAATAAAATAACATTTTACTATTTGCAAGTTCAATTCAGCCACTCAGTTGTGTCCAACCCCCACTGGGACACGGGGACGGAGCAGCTGAGCGAGTACCAGCACTGCTTCTTCCTCCGTGTACCAGCGAACCCTGCTTCAAAAATATAAACAAATTGAACGAAGGGCTCTAGATAAATCACCTGATTGCATTTCATGCCTTTGGGGAGATGGCTGTTTCAACCAATAAAACCGGTATTTTTTTGCTACACCTTTTGCATTTCCTCCTTGTCCTTGGGTGCCCCTTCTAAGTGTTTTACACATGACAGAAAAGAAATCCTATTTTACACTCAAGTGTAACCTTTAGTTTAAATTATGTCCACTCCCCTTGATTGTCCCATGAGGACAGAGAACTGTTTTGTTCCCTCCTCATCAGTTCAGTTCAGTCGCTCAGTTGTGTCCGACTCTGCAACCCCATGGACTGCAGCACGCCAGGCTTCCCTGTCCATCACCAGCTCTCCGAGTTTACTGAAACTTGTGTCCATTGATTCAGTGATGCCATCCAACCAGCTCATCCTCTGTCGTCCCCTTCTCCTCCCGCCTTCAATCTTTCCCAACATCAGGGTCTTTTCCAGTGAGTCAGTTCTTCGCATCAGGTGGCCAAAGTATTGGAGCTTCAGCTTCAGCATCAGTCCTTCCAATGAATATTCCGGACTGATTTCCTTTAGGATGGACTGGTTCGATCTCCTTGCTGTCCAAAGGACTCTCAAGAGTCTTCTCCAATATCACAGTTCAAAAGCATCAATTCTTCGGTAATTAGTGATAGTTTGAACATTTGCAAGTTTGTAAATAAAAAATTTGTAAATAAAAAATCTGAAATATTTATAAATGCTTTAGAATTAATAAGTAAATTTATCAGGTTTGCTGAATTTAATGTCACTATTCAAAAAGTAATTGCATTTCTATGAACGAGCAATAAAAGTTTCTTAAAAAGTAAGATTTTAAAATTATAACATTAAGAGAAAGGAAAAATAACAATTCCCTTGGAATAAGATGTGTGAAACATTTTTTACAGAAAATTACAAAATATTGAGGTAAATTAAAAATAAAAATTTAAAAAAAGATATAAATGGAAACATACACACTGTGCATGATCACAAGTTTCAATATTACAGAAACATCTACTTTCTCCAGTCAAGACACGAACAGGACCTTTTGTGAAACGTAACAAGCTGATTTTAAAATTTTAATGAAAATTACCATAGGCCAAAAAACATCAATGCAATCTTGAGGAAGGGAAACAAGATCAGATGATTTGGTCTACTGGGTATAAGACTTACTATAAAGCTACAGTAATAAAGAAAAAAAAAAGCATGGACAAATATAACTAAACATAATGGAAAAGAAAAAATATCCTTGCATTTATGTACCTAATACTCAACAAAGCAGGCATGAAGAACAGTAAAGAAAGGTCAATATTTTGAAAAAAAGATTCTGTCTAATTTGGACATCCATTTGGAACAAAATAGAATCTTAACTCTGTCTCCCACCATACACAAAAATCAATTCCAAGAAGACCGTAGCTCGAAACAGGACAGAATAATAAAGTATCTAATATAGGAGAATGTTTTCAGGATACAGGCTATTTATTTCTTTTCAAAAATTAACTACTTCTTCTTCCAGTTTCATTGAGATACAACTGACATACAGCACTGTAAGCTTAAGGCATGCAGCATAATGATCTGACTTACACACATCATGAAATGATTACCACACAGTGAGCATCCATCATTTCACACAGATACAAAAAAGAAGAAGAATGTTTTCCTTATGATGGGAACTCTCAGGGATTACTCTCAGCAATTTTCATATGTAACATACAGCAGTGTTAAATATATTTATAAAGTTGTACATTATATCCCTAGTGCTTATTTATCTTATAACTAGAGTTTGTACATTTTGACCACCTTCATCCAGTTCCTTCTCCCCAACCATTTTCCTCTGGTAACCACAAATCTCACCTCTTATTTTTCTATGAGTTTCTTTTTGATGTATAATTGTCCTTCAACACTATATTAATTTCTAGTGTACAACAGAGTGATACAGTGTTTCTATAGTACAAAATGATCATTATGATAACTCTAGTTCTGTCATCATACAAATATACTACATTATTATTGATTATATCCCTATACCGCACATTTCATCTTTGTGACTCATTTATTTTTTAACTGGAAGCCTGTACCTCTTAGTTTCTTAATCAGGGAACAATACTAACCATGTAGAAATAATTTTTAGAAATTGTAATATATTAAAATTAATAACTGCTTTTGTAAAAAAGATTTCAGAACATGAAAGTTAGAGAGGAGATTTGTAAAGCTTATAACTACTAAAGGGTTGTAGCCAGAATAATCAAGAACTCTAAATCAAATAGAAAAAGAAAAGGCAACAAGAAAAATGAACAAAGAGATTTAAACAGGTAATCACAAACTAAAATATCCAAAGTGAAAGTGAAGTCGCTCAGTCGTGTCCGACTCTTTGCGACCCCATGAACTGTAGCCTACCAGGCTCCTCTGTCCATGGGATTTTTCAGGCAATAGTACTGGAGTGGATTGCCATTTCCTTCTCCAAGGGATCTTCTCAACCCAGGGACTGAACCCAGGTCTCCCGCATTGTAGACAGACGCTTTACCGTCTGAGCCACCGGGGAAATCAAAATATCCCAATGACCTTACAAAAACATAATGACCTCATCAGTAATTAGGAAAATGCAATTAGTATCATATTGTAGTACCACTATAAACCCATCAAAATGGTAACATTAAAAAGAATGATAAGACCAGGTGTTCACAAGGACATGGAACAATGGAAACACTCATCCACTCCTGGTGAGAGTGTAAATCGGTACAAGCATTTTGAAAGACAATTCACCATTATCTACTAAAGTTGAAAACAGGCAACCAATGACTAAGCACTTCTTTTCTAAGCTAAGCTTCAGTAGTATGTGCATGGAGAACTTCCAGATGTTCAAGCTGGATTTAGAAAAGGCAGAGGAACCAGAGATCAAATTGCCAACATCCGGTGAATCATAGAAAGAGCAAGAGAATTCCAGAAAAACATTGACTACTGCTTCATTTACCATGCTAAAGCCTTTGACTTCATGGATCACAACAAATTGTGGAAAATTCTTAAACAGATGGGAATACTAGACCACTTTAACTGCCTCCTGAGAAATCTGTATACAGGTCAAGAACCAACAGTTAGAACTGGACATGGAATGATGAACTGGCTCCAAATTGGGAAAGGAGTACGTTAAGGCTGTATATTGTCACCCTGTTTATTTAACTTCTATGCAGAGTATATCATGTGAAATGCCGGGCTGGATTGAAGCACAAGCTGAATCAAGATTGCCAGGAGAAATATCAATAACCTCAGATATGCAGATGACACCACCCTTACAGCAGAAAGCAAAGAGGAACTAAAGAGCCTCTTGATGAAAGTAAAAGAGGAGAGTGAAAAGCTGGCTTAAAACTCAACATCCAGAAAACGAAGATTATGGCATCCGGTACCATCACTTCATGGCAAATAGAAGGGGAAACAATGGAAACAGTGAGAGACTTTATTTTCTTGGGCTCCAAAATCACTGCAGATGGTGATTGCAGCCATGAAAGTAAAAGACACTTGCTCCTTGGAAGAAAAGCTATGACAAACCTAAATAGCATGTTAAAAACCAGAGATATTACTTTGCTGACAAAGGTCTGTCTAGTCAAAGCTATGAATTTTCCAGTAGTCATGTATGGATGTAAGAGTTAGACTATAAAGAAGTCTGAGAGTGAAAGAATTGATGCTTTTGAACTGTGGTATTGGAGAAGATGCTTGAGATTCCCTTGGACTGCAAGGAGATCCAACCAGTCCATCCTAAAGGAAATCAGTCCTGAATATTCATTGGAAGGACTGATACTGAAGCTGAAGCTCCAATACTTTGGCCACCTGATATGAAGAACTGACTCGTTGAAAAAGAGCCTGATGCTGGGAAAGATTGAGGGCAGGAGGAGAAGGGGAAGACAGAGGATGAGATGGTTGGATGGCATCACCAACTCGATGGACATGAGTTTGAGCAAGCTCTGGGCGTTGGTGATGGACAGGGAAGCCTGGCATGCTGCAGTACACGGGGTCACAAAGAGCTGGACACAACTGAGCGGCTGAACTGAATGAACTAAAGGTTAAATTATGAAAAAAACAATATCTGGTCTTTGTGGCTTTTGTAGTATAGGGTGGACCTTGTCATCATCAAATCATAAAATGTGAAAAGCAAATCATTGCTTTTTCTAGTTTGATTAGATGCAGCCTGGAAATTCATTGATCTCACTATGCCATGGCAGATCTTTCAATTTATTCAATAATTATATATCAAATAACTTCTGTTTCCTTTTGTAATAGTGACTGAGTGAATGAATGCCACAGAAAGTTGACCACACTTTTCAAGATTGTTTATAATAACCTTGTAAAATACAAAGAGCTCTACACAATCTTAATGGTCTCATAAGGTAGCTCTGAAAAGCTGGTGAAAAGACATACCTCTACTCCAAGCCCCAGAGTGTATAACCATGCATTGTTACAATAGAAGCATTAGCAGTTTCGGACTCTACTCTAGAGGCTGCACACCCTGAGTTGACTACAGACAGGTGTCCGAGCCTTGGTTTCTTTACTTACAAAATGAAAATATCAATAAAATTATAATAACCTTCTATTACTGCCTCACCAAGTTTTTCTGAGGATCACATAGGACAATATATGAGTATACCTCAAAGAATAAAAGATATGCACAATACATGTAAAGTATCAATATTATTATTATATAAGTAGCTGCTGCTGCTGCTAAGTCGCTTCAGTTGCGTCCGACTCTGTGCGACCCCAGAGACAGCAGCCCACCAGGCTCCCCCGTCCCTGGGATTCTCCAGGCAAGAACACTGGAGTGGGTTGCCATTTCCTTCTCCAATGCATGAGAGTGAAAAGTGAAAGTGAAGTCGCTCAGTCATGTCTGACTCCTAGCGACCCCAAGGACTGCAGCCTACCAGGCTCCTCCATCCATAGGATTTTCCAGGCAAGAGTACTGGAGTGGGGTGTCATTGCCTTCTCTGATATAAGTAGCAGGACTCTATTTTCATTGGAGACCATTTCTATCCTAATCACAGGAACTACCATTTATTTGTCTCTTGCTATGTCCTATAACTGCTTCCAAGGCGGTTCAGTGGTAAAGAATCCACCTGCCATCCACGGGTGCCATCGCTGGGTCAGGAAGATCCCCTGGAGGAGGAAACGGCAACCCACTCCAGTATTCTTACCTGGGAAACCCCATGGATGGAGCAGCCTGGCTGGTTGCAGTCCACGGAGGCGAAAGAGTCAGACACGAGTTAATAACAACAACAATGTCCTGTAAACATGCCTAGCCCCTTATTCTCTCATTCTTTTTTCTCCTGCCACCTGGCTGAGCACAAACATCTCAACTAGATCTCTACCAGATCTTAGAGATCCTGACGAGGGCCCCTTCCTTCTCTCTTGACCTCATGCTTCGTATGAAGAGGTTTCAGATAAGCCAGCTAAACTCATGGTCTCCCTCCCCAAAGAAGGGATTTATTTGATTAAAGAGTTTAGGGTAAGAAACCGACCTTCCTTAAACTAATAAGAAATAATAAGTCATTTTTGCCTTATAATTATATTGGCCATTTTGTCTTATACTTGACAATATCTCTGCAGGGAATGAAAGTTTCTTTATAACATCTAATAACCATTCGCATTACTTCATTCATTGTAAAAGCTTAGGTCTTCAAAATTTGGTTAGTTCATGCTATGGCTGGCTATATAACACCTGGAGTATTTTATGTATATTCATTCTAGGCAATTTTACCCTTATAGTTCTTGGCAGTTTTGCCTCTATTCATAATCAAAGACATATAGATTTGCCCCTTGTAAACACTTTAACATATTCATTCATTTTAACTTGCTAACACGGAAAATGTGATACGTAAAGAACAAACGCAAGTCACAGTGCTTATAACACAAAAGCAGCAGAGTGGACAGATTTTTAAAAGGCTCAGCCCAACAGGGAATAGAAGAAAAGAAAACACAAATGTCTCTGCCCTGCATGGAAAAGCCTTGCCTTTGTGTGCTGTTTCCAGGCAGATGAAAAGGCAAAGAGAAGCCCCCGCCTGCGTTGCTCCCCTGGGATTCAAAAGAACAAAAGAAAAGTAAACACTCCTTTGCTTCCAAGAATGACATTTAGGCAGGAAGCCTCCATCTTTTCCTTTCTCCTTTTTCCTTACTGTTAAACAAAAGATAATGGGAAGGTAGGAATCATTTTTATAATTATTTTTGATTAGGGGTTAAGCGTGTGGTACCTCTTGTGAAAATGACAGCAGAATTTATTTTGCTTCTCTTCTTCACATTGTCTAATACAAAATCCAGTTGTTAATTTCCAAGGGATTTCTGATTGCTTTATGATATAGCTGAAATGTAAAACCTCTGATTTTTTTCAACGATCTTTATTCCAAGAACTATAGGGAACACCCTCAGTTCAGTCTTCCCTGGTGGCTCAGTCGGTAAAGAATACATCTTCAATGCAGGAGATCTGAATTCAATCCCTGGGTCAGGAAGATCCCCTGGAGAAGGAAATGGCAACCCACTCCAATATTTTTACCTGGGAAATCCCATGGACAGGGGAGCCTGGTGGGCTACGGTTCATGGGGTCACAACAGTTGGACACAAACTGTGGTTTATCGACTAAACCACTACCACCAACAGTTAATGGTGATTGTAAATGACTTCCTCATGTGACCTAAAACCTTCTCAAAGCCCCATTCCTAGGACTTCAGCTCATCTTATATGTTCAATGATGTGCCATGATGGTGAGCAGCCACTAGGATGAACTCAACGCTTGCCACGCTTCTGACCTTATAACTGTCCCAAGCTCTTGAACCAATGAGTGGGAGATGATGTGAGACTCTCCAATGGATGGTAAGAGTTGTGCTAGTGTGCTTACTTCCAATCCACACTGAGACGAGGGGTTTCCGTTACTGCCTCTTTCTCACGAATCTTATTCTAAATAGCAAGACGTGTGTGGAAAACTCAAGTTTTATTGAATTCAAAAAACATCGCCATCAAAATAATTGCTGGCTAATGCATTCAGTATCCTCATCCTCTAAATCCTGGAAGTTGTAACAGGTCCTGTCTATGAAATCCTTTGCATTTCTTCCTGACTCTGAGGATCAGATACTGAGATGAATCACATAAAGAGAGCAGAATCTTCTTGGGCAGCTTTTGCCAATTAAATCCACAAATATCTTTGACTTAAAAAAAGACTGTACAGGGAATTCCCTGGCGGTATAGAGGTTAGAACTCCATGCTTTCACCACCAAGAGCCTGGGTTCAATGCCTGGTTGGGGAACTAAGATCCCACAAGCCACTTAGTGCGGTATTATCATCATAAAGACCTTACAGCCTAAAGTGGATGCTCTTGACCTCCAATATTCTTCACATCCTATCCTTATGCATTTACTCCAAATTCTCTGGTTATTACTTTTCAGTGCCTAAGGCTCTTTGTCCACTTTCTTTTTTTGTGGATCTTGTCGAGGCTTCCATCCTTGGTACAATGTCTTGGACACTCGATAGGACTAAGGATCACAAAGCCAAGTGAGTACATGACTCTGAACATAAATAAATGGAACAGGCCATGATAACCCTCATCCAAGATAAGGAGCAGCGGCTCCACTTTGCTGGAGCAGCCGTGAAGAGATACCCCAAGTCCAAGTTAAGAGAAACCCAAGTAAGATGGTAGGTGTTACAAGAGGGCATCAGAGGGCAGACACACTGAAACCATAATCACAGAAAACTAGTCAATCAAATCACACTAGGACCACAGCCTTGTCTAACTCAATGAACTAAGCCATGCCCGTGGGGCCACCCAAGACGGGCGGGTCATGGTGGAGAGGTCTGACAGAATATGGTCCACTGGAGAAGGGAATGGCAAACCACTTCAGTATTCTTGCCTTGAGAACTCCATGAACAGTATGACAAGGCAAAATGATAGGATACTGAAAGGGGAACTCCCCAGGTCAGTAGGTGCCCAATATGCTACTGGAGATCAGTGGAGAAATAACTCCAGAAAGAATGAAGGGATGGAGCCAAAGCAAACACAATACCCAGTTGTGGATGTGACTGGTGATAGAAGCAAGGTCTGATGCTGTAAAGAGCAATATTGTATAGGAACCTGGGATGTTAGGTCCATGAATCAAGGCAAATTAGACGTGGTCAAACAGGAGATAGCAAGAGTGAACATCGACATTCTAGGAATCAGTGAACTAAAATGGACTGGAATGGGTGAATTTAACTCAGATGACCATTATATCTATTACTGTGGGCAGGAATCCCTTAGAAGAAATGGAGGGGCCATCATGGTCAACAAAAGAGTCCAAAATGCAGTACTTGGATGTAATCTCAAAAACAGCAGAATGATCTCTGTTCGTTTCCAAGGCAAACCATTTAATATCGCAGTAATCTAAGTCTATGCCCCAACCAGTAACGCTGAAGAAGCTGAAGTTGAACAGGTCTATGAAGACCTACAAGACCTTTTAGAACTAACACCCAAAAAAGATGTCCTTTTCATTATAGGAGACTGGAATGCAAAAGTAGGAAGTCAAGAAACGCCTGGAGTAACAGGCAAATTTGGCCTTGGAATACGGAATGAAGCAGGGCAAAGGCTAATAGAGTTTTGCCAAGAGAATGCACTGGTCATAGCAAACACCCTCTTCCAACAACACAAGAGAAGACTCTACACATGGACAACACCAGATGGTCAACACCAAAATCAGACTGATTATATTCTTTTTTTTTTTTTTATGTTTTATAATGATTTATTACCTTATGAGTACATCTACATACCCTCATCTTGCATGATTCACATACAGCCAAAGATGGAGAAGCTCTATATAGTCAACAAAAACAAGACTGGGAGCTGACTGTGGCTCAGATCATGAACTCCTTATTGCCAAATTCAGACTTAAATTGAAGAAACTAGGGAAAACCATTAGACCATTCAGGTATGACCTAAATCAAATCCCTTATGATTATACAGTAGAAGTGAGAAATAGATTTAAAGGACTAGATCTGATAGATAGAGTGCCTGATGAACTATGGACTGAGGTTCATGACACTGTACAGGAGACAGGGGTCAAGACCATCCCCATGGAAAAGAAATGCAAAAAAGCAAAATGGCTGTCTGGGGAGGCCTTACAAATAGCTGTGAAAAGAAAAGAAGTGAAAAGCAAAGGAGAAAAGGAAAGATATAAGCATCTGAATGCAGAGTTCCAAAGAATAGCAAGAAGAGATAAGAAAGCCTTCCTCAGCGATCAATGCAAAGAAATAGAGGAAAACAACTAAATGGGGAAGACTAGAGATCTCTTCAAGAAAATTAGAGATACCAAGGGAACATTTCATGCAAAGATGGGCTCGATAAAGGACAGAAATGGGATGGACCCAAGAGAAGCAGAAGATATTAAGAAGAGGTGGCAAGAATACACAGAACAACTGTACAAAAAAGATCTTCACAACCAAGATAATCACGATGGTATGGTCACTCACCTAGAGCCAGACATTCGGGAATATGAAGTCAAGTGGGCCTTAGAAAGCATCACTATGAACAAAGCTAGTGGAGGTGATGGAATTCCAGTTGAGCTATTTCAAATCCTGAAAGATGATGCTGTGAAAGTACTCAACTTGCCAGCAAATTTGGAAAACTCAGCAGTGGCCACAGGACTGGAAAAGGTCAGTTTTCATTCCAATCCCAAAGAAAGGCAATGCCAAAGAATGCTCAAACTACAGCACAATTGCACTCATCTCACATGCTAGTAAAGTAATGCTCAAAATTCTCCAAGCCAGGCTTCAGCAGTACGTGAACCATGAACTTCCTGATGTTCAAGCTGGTTTTAGAAAAGGCAGAGGAACCAGAGATCAAATTGCCAACATCCGCTGGATCACGGAAAAAGCAAGAGAGTTCCAGAAAAACATCTATTTCTGCTTTATTGACTATGCCAAAGCCTTTGACTGTGTGGATCACAAGAAACTGTGGAAAATTCTGAAAGAGATGGGAGTACCAGACCACCTCATCTGCCTCTTGTGAAACCTGTATGCAGGTCAGGAAGCAACAGTTAGAACTGGACATGGAACAACAGACTGGTTCCAAATAGGACAAGGAGTACGTCAAGGCTGTATATTGTCACCCTGCTTATTTAACTTCTTTGCAGAAGTACATCATGAGAAACGCTGGGCTGGAAGAATCACAAGCTGGAATCAAGATTGCCGGGAGAAATATCAATAACCTCAGATATGCAGATGACACCACCCTTATGGCAGAAACCGAAGAGGAACTAAAAAACCTCTTGATGAAAGTGAAAGTGGAGAGTGAAAAAGTTGGCTTAAAGCTTAACATTCAGAAAACGAAGATCATGGCATCCAGTCCCATCACTTCATGGGAAATAGATGGGGAAACAGTGGAAACAGTGTCAGACTTTATTTTTTAGGGCTCCAAAATCACTGCAGATTGTGACTGCAGCCATGAAATTAAAAGACGCTTGCTCCTTGGAAGGAAAGTTATGAGCAACCTAGATAGCATATTGAAAAGCAGAGACACTACTTTGCCAACAAAGGTCCGTCTAGTCAAGGCTATGGTTTTTCCTGTGGTCATGTATGGATGTGAGAGTTGGACTGTGAAGAAAGCTGAGTGCCAAAGAATTGATGCTTTTGAACTGTGGTGTTGGAGAAGACTCTTGAGAGTCCCTTGGACTGCAAGGACATCCAACCAGTCCATTCTAAAGGAGATCAGTCCTGGGTGTCCATTGGAAGGACTGATGCTAAAGCTGAAACTCCAGTACTTTGGCCACCTCATGTGAAGAGTTGACTCATTGGAAAAGACTCTGATGCTGGGAGGGATTGGGGGCAGGAGGAGAAGGGAACGACAGAGGATGAGTTGGCTGGATGGCATCACCAACTCAATGGATGTGGGTTTGAGTGAACTCCAGGAGTTGGTGACGGACAGGGAGGCCTGGCATGCTGCGATTCATGGAGTCGCAAAGAGTTGGACACGACTGAGCGACTGAACTGAACTGAACTGAACTGAATGCTCTTTTACTTTTTGATACAGTAAAGAACTACCTTTTCTCTTATAAGAAAAACAAATCACAAGCACAATCTTAAATGGCAGCTGAAATTCAGCATCAGGGCGGTAATGAGTCAGTAGAATCACTAAGGCTACAAGGAACCAGGAAGCAGCTACTTCTTGGCTTCAGTCAACGTCTGCCAATAAGTAAAACAGCTATTAGCAAATATTTTCATTTCTCAAATGAATCCAAAAGCCAGATTTTTATATGAAACCTCCAATATTTAAAAAAGATTAGATATGTATATGTATAATTAATCAGTTTGCTGTACACCTGGAATTAATACGTTGTTAATCAACTATATTCCAATATAAAATTTAAAAATAATTTTTAAAAATTAATACAATAAAATAAAATTCTGCTCAAGACTAACACATCTGCCTACCAGAAACAGCCAGCCAAACAGAACATATTTTCTTGGCAGATGTGATCATTTGGTCATCAGTTGGTGACTTCTTTGCTATAAATTACTATAGGCAGTTGTTTTCAAACTGTAGAGCAGTCTAACAGTCCATTAGACTGTGTAATCAGTTCAATGGATTGCAAGAAGCAATTTTAAATGAAGTCAAATTGCTTTGAAGAAAATAAAAAATAAGGAAATATATCACACTGAATAAGGATAGGCGTTATTACAGGAGACCAACATGCATCTGTGAGAGTGTGTGTGTGTAGTTGGGGATTCCCTGGTGGCTCAGACAGTAAAGAACTGGCTTGCAATGCAGGAGACCTGGGTTATGATCCTTTGGTTGGGAAGATCCCCTGGAGAAGGGAATGGCTATGCACTCTTGCATAGCCATGTACTTTTGCCTGGAAAATTCAATTTTTAACTGTCATCAAAAAGTTTGAAAGTTACTACCTAGTTATGTCATTCCAATCCTTTATCTTCAATTGCAACTTAAATGCAAATTATTGTGAAATGTTCATCTGCATGCTAGATTTTTCTCTTGAACTTCAGTCATTTACTTTCAATTATCTGCTGGATATTATCATTGGATAACTCACAGGTCCCACAAATACAATCTAACAGAATGAAATAATAGCCTCTATAGTTAGAGCTCAGTGTGACTCTTAAGATTTCTTAGCCTGTTTTCTCACCCTTAACATTAGGATAGCTGAGCTGTCTGAATAGGGCAGACTTTGTCCTTACAACAGTGCCTGACACATACAAAAATAAATATTGCTTGAGCACCAATCATAGACATTGCTCTGGGCACTAGAGATTAATGAGAACAGTTAGCCCTTCCGTAATAAGATAGTGCTGCTTTTCAGCAGTTCAATAAAGAAAATTAAATCAACAAAACATCACTTCAGTATTTACTGGGTACATACTGTAATCCTTTCATAACGTAACCTCTCAATACCCTTTTCAAATCACCTCTTTGAGGATTACCAACTTGTGACCATAAGGATGACCTTTTCCCTCTGGAGTATCATGAGCCCACCCCTGCCCTGCTGACCAGGAGGCAGTTTTCAGACAGGTCTTAGCTGCACTCGGTATAGGACACAACCTGTCATTCTGCTGTGTTACAGAGCTTGGGTGTATGTTCCACAAGTTCTGGGGAATAAGATGGTGTTTGTCTTGGTCCCTTAGGGCTGCTGTAACAAAGCGCCATAGATGGGTGGCTTATCTCCAGTGGACATTGATTTCTCACAGTTCTGAAAGTGGGGAAGTCCAACAACAAGGTACCAGCACATTCAGTTTCTTACCTGGTAAGGGTCAGCCTCCTGGTTTAGAGAGTCTTCTCACCGTGTTCTCATAGGCAGGAAGGACAAAGGATCTCTCTGGGGCTTTTTTTTTTAAGGGCACTAATCCCATTCATGAAGAAGACTCCACTCTCATGACCTTATCACTTCCCGAAGTCACCAAGTTCAAGCAGAATCACATGGGGGACTAGGTTTCAACATATGAATTTGGGGGGTGGGGGACACAAACATTCTGTCCATAGAAATGTCCTTCGCCTTGAGAAGCAGTGAACACAGGAGCGATCTCTGTTAATCTCCTGATTGGCCTTCCTAGCCCCTTTTAATATATGCTTTACTCTGAAACTACAGACTACTTCTAGAATAGACTCTGATCATGTCCCTTCTCTTTCTTACCCTTTCATGATGTCTTCATTGCTATCTGTAGAAAAGTCTAAACTCCCAGTGAGATTTACCAGGGCCTTTCTGATCTTATCCTCATCTCTCAAATTCTACCTTCCTTCCAATGAGAACAACCTGTAGTTTTCAATACTTGTAGCACTCTCTGTCACTTCTGGACTCTTACATGGGCTACTCACCTCTTGGAAAGATTTTCGCTGCCCTTGGTTTCATCACTTCTCCCATCTCCTCCCCGCAAACTTTCAAAAGTCAATTGAATATCCTTTGAAATTATTGTTTTCTTATTCTCTCTCCTTGAAGGAAGGGGAGCATATCTTTATTCATTGTTATATTCCCAGGAACTACAATGAAATGCCTAGCACATAGAAGGCTTCTGTGTTTATTTCCTATTGCCTTGGTAATAAATTATCACATAGTAGCTGAAAATAATCCAAATTTGTTATCTTATAGTTCTATGGGTCAGAAGTCTGACAGGTCTCATTAGGCTAAAATTAAGATGCCAGCAGGGCTCCATTCATGTCTGTAAGTTTCTGATGGGATCTGTTTCCTTATCTTTCCGGCTTCTAAAGGCCATCATACTCCTTGGCCTGTGGTCCTTTCCTTCCACTCTCAAAACTAGAATAGGCAGGGCAGGCCCTCTCACGTCCTCTCCTGTCTCCCTCTTCTGTTTCTAAGGACAAGCACAATTACAATTTACCCGAATAATCCAGGACAATGTACTGATTTTAGGTTAGAGCCTTAATTACTTTTGTAACCTTAATTCCCCTCTGTCACGTAAGGCAACACTCAAATGCGTCAGGGATTAGGTTATGGACATCTTGGTGGTGGTCCTTGTTTAGCCATTAAGCCGATGCCCTGAAATGTAGCCCACCAGGCCCCTCTGCTCATGGGATTTCCCAGGCAAGAAAATTAGAGTGGGAAGCCGTTTCCTCCTCCAGGGGACCTTCCCGACCATGGGATGGAAGCTGCGTCTCCTGCATTGGCAGGCGGATTCTGTACTGATGAGCCACCAGGGAAGGCCGTGGACATGTTGGGGGCTATCATTCGGCCTACCACAGTCCCCGTCAATGGTTCATGAATGGACAATAACTGAGTGTCCAGTGGACCAACTGGTGGCTGTAGTAGTGGATGACTACCATGCCTGCCCAGCGCGTGTTCTCTTTTTCCTGACAAGGCATTCTCATATTTCCAGGGCAGCTCCTGCCTCCTTCTCCCATTTCATACCATCTTAGTGGGTATGAGTTAGTTAAAGTAATGCTAGTTGCTGTAACTTATAATGCCTTTAGTTTCAAGGGCTTCAAAATATAATTATTTCTTGCTCACATAAATGTGCAGTGAGTATTTCTGATTTAGCTGCTGTCTTTCAAGTGGTTCAGAGGACTCAAAGACCCAGATTACTTCCATCTTGTGACTTCACCATCAGCAACACATAATTGCCAATATTATCTGGGAATCCTCTTCGATTCATCCAGCTGGAAAAGGAGTAAATTTGAGCATTCAGGAAACGTTTCTACAGGTCACATCAGGAAAGTGGCATCCATCAGGTCTGCTCACATTCTGAGGACTGTGACTATCCCTAATGACAAAGGAGATTGGAATTGTGGTCCAGCCATGCCCAGGAAGACCAGGAAATGAGCAAGCTAAGCATCTTGCCATTTCAGCCACAGTGAGAATGTTAAATAACAGTGCCCAGGACTCCCATGGCCAAGGACTATGCTAGTGAGCTAAGTCAATCAGAAAATAAATCTTAAATGACTCTCAGTTAAAATGTGTTCAGGTACCAGAACCAAAAGCACAATTCAGTGGCATAATCGAATAAGGTATATTTTAGGTCCCAAATAAGAAGTCTGGGGATGGCAGGCCATGGCAGGAATGCCAGCTCATTGAAAGGATCAGGAAGCCAAGCCTCTTTTTATTTCCCTGCATCACCATCCTCAGTATGCTGTGGTTCTTGCGGTTATAGGTTGGCTACTGCGCTTTCAGGCCTCGCGCCCACCGTCCAGACAGAAGGAAGCAGAGGACTAGAAATACTGGCCAGGGCTTGAACTGCGTCACTTAGACACGCCTAAGTGGGAGACTGGGAAACTGAATACTTTCATTTCCTAACTTCCACTACTGGCAGGAAGGAGAAGGGTTTGGAATGGGTGCTAAGCAAACACCTGTCTGTTTGCATAATTGGAATCTTTGGAGCTGATTCATCTTTTATAATTCTTAAAGGTATCTGTTCCTGCACCTAAAACCCCCCAGAATCCTGAGCTGCTCTGTTTCTTGTTATTTCTTACACTTAGCTCTTAAAGCTTCTCTTTTACTTCCATGAGCTATTATTTTTCCAAAAAATTTCCTTTACTATTTTAGTCATTAAGAGTTAGTGTTTGTTGGTGACAAACAACGTAAATTAACTGATAGCACCCAATGAAGGATTCTGGGTATTTAAGGGACCAGGAAGTATGAGTTTTATGCATATTACTCTTTTTATAGTTTAGAATCTATTGGGTACTTAGCCCTGTGCATGAAATATCCTAGCAACAACTTGGAACAGAAATTTTAACAGAATACTTGGCAGTTTTGTTAAAGTACCTAAAATACATTTATTAGAAGTGAAAATATTCACCTAATGGAACATTTAGATAGAATGAGTTTTTCTGTCTCCATTTCTGAGATCAACTCTTATCTGTGCAGATTGGCTAGTGAATGGAGATGGGTAAAAATGGTGCAAATGGATTACTAGCACTTTGTTAATGAAATATCACTATTTAAATACAGTAATTTCATTAAACAATTGTCATTATCCCTAAGATCCTTTTGATGATTTCTTCCATATAACTCTACCAGAAAAGCACTTGAAAAATAAAAAACAAATATCTACCAGCTAAAATGCTTTCAGAATATAAAATGGGACAGAAGAGAAAAATAGTAGACTAGCATAGACCCTCAGTAACCATTACAGTTGCAAAACTGATGATAAATGACAGCAGGATGAGAATGATGTCTTTAACAATATATGAGTACTACTCACCTACAGGTGAATTTTGGATCATATTTAATAGAATCTACTGCCTCATTTTAGAGATGAGAAAACGAGTATCAACAAGGTAACCAACACGAACACTGTCACTCAGGTAGTAGACAGAAGCACCAGGATGCAAATCTAGGTATGAACAGAAGTGTAAACTTTGTGCTACAAAGGAAAGAGCTCTACATCTGAACAACAAAAAGTAATAATAATTGGAACTTATTTTCCACCTTATATTGAGGTTAATCTGCAAAATATCTATCATTTATTAAATAATTTACATAAAAATTGAATAACAAATTAAAATTATTTCAGGTACAGAATATTTAGTAAGGAATGTGTCTTTTGTATGTATCCTTCTATATGTGTGTACATGTATAGGGATATTATTTATCATTAAAGCCAGGGCATTCTCCATAAAACTGAAGTTTAAGCATATGACACTGATTAAAAATATTATTATGGCAGACATAAAATAAATCAGTAAATTCTAACCAGGCTTAAAGGATCTGAAAGAAAATGCAACATTTTTGCCTAATCCAAGTTTGTTTATAAGACACCTGCAGCTATCAACCTTTTCTCTTGGAATTTAGAATGCAATTAATCATACACCATAAACCCAAACAGAAAAACTGTGCGTAGTAAAAATGCAGATTATGTAGAGTTTTGAAACTGTGAAGAAAAGCTTCATACAAGAATCCTGCATGGACAATTAACTTGTTGCCAGTCACCATTAAACAGATGCAAGTACATTAATGGGAGGAACATTTCCAAGCAAACTCTAGTCAGTTTGATTGATGATTGTTTAATGCCTGGAGAAGATAGCACAAAATTGAGTAATAATGATTAATTTGTATCTCTTAAGGGTATTGGTGTGATTGAGGGAAGGGAGGTGGAAGGTGACATGAAATGAAGGGATATTGAGGTAAGATTTAAGTCATGCATATAATTCAGGCATAATTATTTTCACATTGGTTTTATAAAAACTTACAGGTCCCCTATAATAAAGTAATTATGTCCCAGAAAATGTAAATAAGGTAATAGTAAAGAAATAATAGACATGAAATACTTCTCTAGTAAATCAAAGACTTATTTTGCAGCAGGGAAAAATACCTTAATGGAATCTTACTGTATTAGAAAGACATTATTTCCTCCAGAGTCACAAGATATACATAAAGAATATTAGGAGTTGTATCAACTTGGGCTATTAGTTGTAAGCAATACAATCTACTGCACCTAATGTAGGTATTAATAGAAAATGAACTTATTGAGAGCTAACTGAGTCTATCTAATAAATCTTAAATTTATTAGATAGCTCAGAGAATCGTTGGGTGGGTTGGAGAAACAAGCTCAAGACTAGCCTCTAGGGTGAATTACTGGAACCACACCGTAGAACTCACATCAGCAAAGTGAATGAGACAGCCCTATCCTGCTTCCTCCTATAGTTCATTTTCCCACTTAAGTCTCACTTAAGGGCATTTCACTGCTAATACCAAGGTCACATGCCTGCAGCTTAACCACAAGGGACTCTGAGAATGTAAGTTTTTTGTAAACTGCCTTAGAAAGATGGAGGTTTATACCGACTTGCCAATGGACTTCCCTGGTGGCTCAGATGGTAAAGCGTCTACCTCCAATGCTGAGGACCCAGGTTCAATCCCTGGGTCAGGAAGATCTCCTAGAGAAGGAAATGGCAACCCGCTCCAGTATTCATGCCTGGAAAATCCCATGGACTGAGGAGCCTGGTGGGCTACAGTCCATGGGGTCACAAAGAGCTGGACACAACTGAGCAACTTCACTTTCTTTTCTTTCTTTCTTGAGGAAGACGGAGCTCACAAAGTGGAGAACTATCAAATAGAGAAAAGGTGTTCAAGGCCTTCTGGGAAGTGTGGTAGAAGAATTCTAAGACGGGTATTATGGTTACCATATCCTGGCATTATACCCATGATCACTCATACAGTAAAAGGGATTTGCAGATGTAATTAAGAATCCTAAATAGTTGATTATGAGTTCATCAAAACAGTGATAATCCTTGGTGGGTCTGTGCTAACTAGGTGAACCCTTAAAAGGAAATGTGCCCTTTCTGAGAGGTGGTCAAACTAATACAATTATGTAAAGTTTAAAAATATAATAAAATTAGAAAAAAAAAAAAAAGAGGAGTTTTTCTTCTGGTCTTAAAGACACAGGGTCCACCAGTTTGATATATGTAAGGAAATGGATCCTGCCAATGACCAAGTAACTTGGATGAGGACCCTAAGCCTCAGATGAGATGGGAACCTCAGCTGACACTTTAATTTTAGCCTTGTGAGACTCTGAGCAGAGAATCCAGTTAATACCTGCCTGGACTTCCAACACATAAAATTATGAGCTACTAAAGGGTGCTGTTTTAAGCTACTAGCTTTGTGACAATCTGTTATGCAGGTATGAAATTAATATAGGCAGCTACAAATGACAGGAATCTCCCACAGGTATCAAACATCAACATCAGGATGGTAGATTATTAATAATCTTGTTTCACAGTTCCAAAATACAAATGATTGTTATAAAGCCAATTTATATTTTCATTTAAAACCACTGTTAACTGCTGCTTAGCTGTTGTTAAAAAGTTATTCTCTGGTATAAACTGAAATTTAGAAATTAAAAGGAAAACAGTTATTTAACAATAAGGGGGTTTGGGTTTTTTTTTTTTTTTTTGGCCATGTGGGTCTTTGTTGCTGTACAGGCTTTTCTCCAGTTGCAGTGAGCGGGGGCCACTGGCTAGTTGCAGGGCATGAGTGTCTCTTTGCAGTGGCTGCTCCTGCTGCAGAGCATGAGCTCCGGGCACCCGGGCTTCAGCAGCTGCAGCATGCGGGCTCTGGAACACAGGCTCAGTAGCTGTAGCACACTGGGTTAGTTGCTCCATGGCACGCAGGATCTTTCCAGACCAGGGATCAAACCCATGTCTCCTGCATTGGCAGGCAGATTCTATACCACTGAGCCACCAAGGAAGCCCTAACTAAGTTTTTGTATTGGATGTATTATCTCAGTTTACTGTCTAAGAGTTTATTATTATGGTGAAAATTACACTTAAGTTTGATTTTATAAAACCCACAATGCAAATATTTACCTTGAAGGAAGGGTATGAGAAAAAAAGAGAAAATGAACAAATTATTAGGGAGGCTAATCAACTCCCTGACTTAGGAACAATGGTATAAATGTATCAAATCATATGATTTTATACAGCCTGTGCTGTGCTATACATCCTGCTACTGCTGCTGCTAAGTCGCATCAGTCGTGTTCGACTCGGTGCGACCCCAGAGATGGCAGCCCACCAAGCTCCCCTGTCCCTGGGATTCTCCAGGCAAGAACACTGGAGTGGGTTGCCATTTCCTTCTCCAGTGCGTGAAAGTGAAGCCGCTCAGTCGTGTCCGACTCTTAGCGACCCCATGGACTGCAGCCTACCAGGCTCCTCCATCCATGGGATTTTCCAGGCAACAGTACTGGAGTGGGGTGCCATTGCCTTCTCCAGCTATACATCCTACCTGGGGTTAAAAAGATAAATTATCCTAGAATAAGAAGAGATGTGTTCTTTTTCTTCTCCCTTAGTAGCTTCTTTAATGACATGTAGAAAATGAAAGCATAAGTCTTAGAAAAATAAAGTCCATTTTTACAATTAGTTGAAATCAGGTCAGTTTGTCTCATTAAAAAAAGAAAACAGATCAGTGGTTTTGACATGAAATGGTTTAAAGCTCAAAACAAAGAAGATAAAATAGAAAAAAAAATGGTGTGAATGAAGTCCTGAGAGATATTAGAGATTTATGGAATATCTGCTCTCCCCCCACATCCCACTTGCCCCCCTCCAACTTTGAGATCTGAACATCAACCTGACATTTAATGACTTCTTTTGAGAACAGAAACATTCATGACCATTGTTCCTAAGCAAGACATGCTAAAGATTTCTGCATCTGAGATGCATGAATATCTGCATAATTTCTCTTTAGGATGATCTGTCTGAGACTACAGACAATACATTGTCATTGGCAACACGTGGCTATGGAGCACCTAAAGATTGGCTGGGCCAAATTGAGATTGGTTCTAAGGGTACAGTGGAAATGAATCCACCTGCCAACGCAGGAGAAGCAAGAGATGCAGTTTCAGTCCCTGTGCCGAGAAGATCCCCTGGAGGAGGAAACAGCAACCGACTCCAGTATTCTTGCCTGGAGAATTCCAAGGATTGAGGAACCTGGTGGCTACAGTCCTTGAGGTTGCAAAGAGATGGACACGACTGAGCCTGTATGTATACATATGTGAAGAGACTCTTCGGACTCTGAATACTTGGTACAGGAAAAAAAAAAGAAAAAACCCTCATTTATAAGTTTTACATCAATTATGTGCTGAAAATGTGTATTTTTTAAGTGTTAGTTAAATATATGGGCTTCCCTTGTGGCTCAGCTAGTAAAGAATCTGCCTGCAATGGGGGTTGACCCTTCAACAACTCAGGGGTTAGGGGCACCTACCCCTGCTGCACAGTAGAAAATCTACATACAGCCTTCCCTGAATATCCTAGGGCACCGGTTCCAGGACCTGCCATGGATAGCAAAACCCAGTGATGATCCTGTTCCATGTCAGCCCTCCAAATCTATGGTTCCTCAGCCACGGATTCAACCAACTGCACATTGTGTAGTACTGTTCTGAACTGGGAGGGGGGATACCTGTATAAGTAAACCTAAGCACTTCAAACCTGTGCTGTTCAAGGTCAACTGTATTAATAAAATTAATTTCATCTGTTCCCTTTTTGAATGTTGTCATTCTTGATATCACAGAGAGATGCATGCTGAGGGCCAATGAAAATCAGAATTGGCATTTGTTCCTAACTGTTGGGAAATTCTCTTTTCTAGTAGAGCTGTCGAAAGAGCTAGAACAGAACACCTGAAATCTTCAAAAACCACTGTTCAATTATGAGAGATGAACTCCTTGGAGAATGCGGCCAACTGATTAGGTGGAACATTGAAGTCATTTAAATCCCCGAATTTATGTGAAAACTAGCCTTACTTCTGGTCTGTTTAGGAAAGGGAATCAATAAATCCCCTAGGCCAGTTAAGGTCCACTTGCTTTTACCATTTGCAATTGACAACATCCCAACCAACATAATTATTGAGCCATCTATAGGGATCTTTTTCAGTGTATTCAAATCATCACCAGAAAGATCTAGGAAGAAAAGTCCTTCTAGGAGCTGCTGTTTAAAACTTATACACATAATTTATTGTGAACATTTTGAAAAGAAAGCAGTCTCCAAGAACTGAGAATATAATCTAAGCCATAAAGCAAAATTTGTCAGTGTTGTTTCTGTAGTTATCACTGGATGGTCAACACCGAAATCAGATTGATTATATTCTTTGCAGCCAAAGATGGAGAAGCTCTATACAGTCAGCAAAAACAAGACTGGGAGCTGACTGTGGCTCAGATCATGAACTCCTTATTCCCAAATTCAGACTTAAATTGAAGAAAGTAGAGAAAACCACTAGACCATTCAGGTATGAACTAAATCAAATGCCTTATGATTATACAGTGGAAGTGACAAACAGATTCAAGGGTTTAAATCTAATAGACAAGAGTGCCTGAAGAACTATGGACGGAGGTTCATGACATTGTACAGGAGGCAGTGATCAAGACCATCCCCTAGAACAAGAAAAGCAAAAAGGCAAAATGGTTGTCTGAAGAGGTCTTATAAACAGCTGAGAAAAGAAGTGCAAGGCAAAGGAGAAAAGGAAAGATATACCCATGTGAATGCAGACTTCCAAAGAACAGCAGGGAGAGATAGGAAAGCCTTCCTCAGTGATCAGTGCAAAGAAATAGATGGAAAAAATAGAATGGGAAAGACTAGAGATCTCTTCAAGATAATTGGAAATATCAAAGGAACATTTCATGCAAAGGTGGGCACAATAAAGGACAGAAATGGTATGGACATAACAGAAGCAAAAGATATTAAGAAGAGGTGGCAAGAATACACAGAAGAACTGTACAAAAAAGATCTTCATGACCCAAATAACCATGACAGTGTGACCACTCACCTAGAACCAGACAATCTGGAGTGCAAAGTCAAGTGGGCCTTAGAAAGCATCACTACAAACAAAGCTAGTGCAGGTGTTGGAATTCCATTGAGCTATTTCAAATCCTGAAAGATGCTGCTGTGAAAGGACTCAACTTGCCAGCAAATTTGGAAAATTCAGCAGTGGCCACAGGACTGGAAAAGGTCAGTTTTCATTCCAATCCCAAAGAAAGGCAATGCCAAATAATGTTCAAACTACCGCACAATTGCACTCATCTCACACGCTAGCAAAGTAATGCTCAAAATTCTCCAAGCCAGGCTTCAACATTACATGAACCGTGAACTTCCTGATGTTCAAGCTGGTTTTAGAAAAGGCAGAGGAACCAGAGATCAAACTGCCAACATCCGTTGGATCATCGAAAAAGCAAGAGAGTTCCAGAAAAACATCTATTTCTGCTTTATTGACTATGCCAAAGCCTTTGACTGTGTGAATCACAACAAACTGTGGAAAATTCTTCAGGGGATGCGAACATGAGGCCACTTGACCTGACTCCTGAGAAATCTGTATGCAGATCAACAACAGATGAACAACAGTTTAAGTGCTGCAACAGTTAGAACTGGACATGGAACAACAGACTGGTTCCAAATCAGGAAAGCAGTACATCAAGGCTGTATACTGTCACGCTGCTTATTTAACTTATATGCAGAGTACATCATTTGAAATGCTGGGCAGGATGAAGCACAAGCTGAATCAAGATTGCCAGGAGAAATATCAATAATCTCAGATATGCAGATGACACCACCATAATGGCAGAAAGTGAAGAAGAACTAAAAAGCCCCTTGATGAAAGTTAAAGAGGAGAGTGAAAAAGCTGGCTTGAAACTCAACATTCAAATAACAAAGATCATGGTATCTGGTTCCATCACTTCACGGCAAATAGATGGGGAAATAATAGAAACAGAGACAGATTGTATTTTCTTAGGCTCCAAAACCACTGCAAATAGTGACTGCAGCCATGAAATTAAAAGATACTTGCTCCTTGGAAGGAAAGTTATGACAAACCTAGACAGTGTATTAAAAAGCAGAGACATCACTTTGCCAATAAAGGTCCATCTGGCCAAAGCTATGGTTTTTCAGTAGTCATGTATGGATGTGAGAGTTGGAACATAAACAAGACTGAGCACTGAAGAATTGATGCTTTTGAACTGTGGTGTTGGGGAAGACTCTTGAGAGTCCCTTCGACAGCAAGGAGATCCAACCAGTCCATCCTAAAGGAAATCAGTCCTGAATATTCATTGGAAGGACTGATGTTGAAGCTGAAGCTCCAATACTTTGGCCACCTGACTCAAAGAACTGACTCATTGGAGAAGAGCCTCGTGCTGGGCCAGACTGAAGGTGGGAGGAAGGGATGACAGAGGATGTGATGGTTGGATGGCATGACCAACTCGATGGATGTGAGTTTGAGCAAGCTCAGGGTGTTGGTGATGGACAGGGAAGCCTGGCATGCTACAGTCCATGAGGTCACAAAGAGTCAGACATGACTGAGTGACTGAACTAAATTCAGTTGAATTGTTAAAATATCAGTGAATGATAACTTATTATTGAACAACTCAAGTGAATAGATGTAGCACATTATTATTTAAGCAATTCTAGTCATTTATAGTAGGGACTTTTTGAGTTTTTAAGCCATAAATTACTTTTCTCAAAATAAATGTTTATGAAAAGTTAGGTATGAACACAAAATGAATGTTAGTGAGACCAAAAATCTCCTACAACAGAATTTTATTATGTTATGATTTGCAAGTTCAAGTTGGACTACCACATGCAATATGTTAGCAGTAGCTAGGAAAAAAATAAACCAGAAGTCTTTTTGCAAGACTTAGCTTTAAGTATTAAGGAGATTGTAAATTAGAAAAGTCAAAGCAAGGATAGTAGGTAAACAATTCATATTATAACAGAAACATGAAGCCAATATTCGGCTAACTACACCTAAAGAAGGAAAAGACACAAATTTAACAAAGCAAAAGAAAATTCCCAGATCACTTGCCTTTGACACAAATCCTCTTCAACCAATCTGGCTTTACCCTAATCTCAACAGCCTAATCTCAATCCCCAAAGTGGAGCGTTTGAGATCATTTCAGAAGACCAGTAGCGGGTGAATAAAGAGGTGACCATTCATGTTGATGCTATCTTATAATTGCAGAACGGAGGGCTCATGTGATCAGAATGCTCATGTTCATTCTATCTCTCCCCAGCTCCATCTAGCCCTGTCTGCAATCCTCACCCCCTGCCGTAATTACTTCCTCTGTTACTTTCGCCACCCTCATCACTACGCCCTTCTCTCCCTAAACTATTTTGGCTAAGATAGAGCAGCTATCACCATCACATCTGACTTAAGAGGACAAATGACCCTGCTGCCTGCCTCAAATTAAAGGAAGCCTCCAGAAATGCTTTCAGAAACTGCACACTCCCCTGCGTTGTCGGAGAGCCTAAAGATTCTCTGTGGACTACATGGACCTGTAAGCAACCTGCCTGCATCACTAACTTTCCCCCTGCCTCCCAGCACTAAAATATTTGCTAATGCATAGGAAGGAGAACCATGGAGTCAAATGTTAGATGATGAGTACATTTGAAACATCCTGAAATTCACCACATGGGCTCCTAGTTATCAATCATTTTCTTCTAATAATAAAGCTTTTGCATTACTTCTAAGTCAGAATTACTAACACAAATGCAAACATTAAATGCCTCTTAAAAATGTCACTTGAAAAATTTGCTTGTTAAGCAATTTCGGTATTATTTGTACAAATTTCTCAGTTGGTTAGTAACAGTTGATTATCACCTAATATTCATTATTAAGCCAGAATATACAAAATACAAAGGAAGGGAACATCTGAAAACATCCATTCCAAGGAATGAAAATAAGCCCATGCAAAGCAGAGAATGCAAAGCAGAGAAAAGCTATTCAGTTCCACATTCAATCAATAGTATGAACTGAGGACCCTCTACAAACCAAGCATTACACTGGGCATTGAGAATGCCCACACAGGAACAAGAATTTCTCCAGAGGGCATACAAAAATACAACTCCCTGGTGGTCTAGTCTTGGGATTGTGTTGCATTTAAATCAATAAAAATTTTGATCTTTGCTTGCATTACTCACAAATGTTCTTGACTGTTGGAATACGTGATTTGGGAGAATCTGCATTACTCTTGGCCCTTTGCAATATTCAGGCACTTGGGACCTTCTGAGAACATCTCACACTTTGCCCAAGTAGAACCCTCTCTCATTCTTAGTTCCCCACCCCTGCCATTTGGCACCTTGATTATTTTCTCTCCTTGTTGATAATTTTCATCCTGTTATATGTTTAAATAGATCTTGACTTCAGGGATCCTCTGATACAATGGAGAAGTAGGAAATATACATGAATATTTCAATCCTGAATGACATAAGTTTCCATGGAAATATAAAAGAGAGAACAACTGCTGACCTGGGAAAGGAGGTGGGGTCAGGGACACAGTTAGGAGGACTTTGTGATGAAGAAATAGCCCTTCCCCAAGTAAATCTTTCCTGAAAAAAACCTAGATCAACCCCATGAAAGCCCAATGTTAAAAAAAAAATTGTTTCATTATTTTTTCTTAAAAAAAAAACAAAAACCTTTCCTAAGTTCTTGACAGCATTCAATAATTACTGTACACATAGTTCCCTTGAGTTCTATTTCACTGGCATGCATTAAGGTATCCTTTTCCATTTGCTGCCACTTCCTCCACAAATATTAGTAAAAAAAAAAAAACCCCAAAACTGTGTTTTGTTAAGAAAAACAAAAAGACAAAAAGCCATTAAATCTATCACATCAAAACTCAGAAGGAGCTACAGCAAAATATGAGAAGATGACTATAACTTCAATTTATAAATCTTCAAGCAGTATTTAAGCTCACCTTTTTAGACTGTCACCATTCTCTTGGTTAATATATTTGGAAATTAGAAAAGGCAGAGGAACCAGAGATCAAATTGCCAACCTCCACTGGATCATCGAAAAAGCAAGAGAGTTCCAGAAAAAACATCTATTTCTCCTTTATTGACTATGCCAAAGCCTTTGACTGTGTGGATCACCACAAACTGGAAAATTCTGAAACAGATTGGAATACCAGACCACTTGACCTGCCTCTTGAGAAACCTATACGCAGGTCAGGAAGCAACAGAGCTGGACATGGAACAACAGACTGGTTCCAAATAGGAAAAGGAGTACGTCAAGGCTGTATATTGTCACCCTGCTTATTTAACTTCTATGCAGAGTACATCATGAGAAACGCTGGGCTGGAAGAAGCACAAGCTGGAATCAAGATTGCCGGAAGAAATATCAATAACCTCAGATATGCAGATGACACCACCCTTATGGCAAAAAGTGAAGAACTAAAGAGCCTCTTGATGAAAGTGAAAGAGGAGAGTGAAAAAGTGGCTTAAAGCTCAACATTCAGAAAACTAAGATCATGGCATCTGGTCCCATCACTTCATGGGAAATAGAGGGAAACAGTGGAAACAGTGTCAGACTTTCCAAAAGTCTGATTTTGCAGTTTCCAAAATCACTGCTGATGGTGATTGCAGCCATGAAATTAAAAGATGCTTACTCCTTGGAAGAAAGGTTATGACCAACCTAGATAGCATATTCAAAAGCAGAGACATTACTTTGCCAACAAAGCTCCATCTAGTCAAGGCTATGGTTTTTCCAGTAGTCATATATGGATGCGAGAGTTGGACTGTGAAGAAAGCTGAGCACCGAAGAATTGATGCTTTTGAACTGTGGTGTTGGAGAAGACTCTTGAGAGTCCCTTGGACTGCAAGGAGATGCAACCAGTCCATTCTGAAGATCAGCCCTGGGATTTCTTTGGAAGGAATGATGCTAAAGCTGAAACTCCAGTACTTTGGCCACCTCATGCAAAGAGTTGACTCATTGGAAAAGACTCTGATGCTGGGAGGGATTGGGGGCAGGAGGAAAAGGGGACGACAGAGGATGAGATGGCTGGATGGCATCACCGACTTGATGGACATGAGCCTGAGTGAACGCCGGGAGTTGGTGATGGACAGGGAGGCCTGGCGTGCTGCGATTCATGGGGTCACAGAGAGTCAGACACGACTGAGCGACTGAACTGAACTGAAACATGTATAAACAAACAAAAAACCTCTAGAAGCCTTGTTCCCATTCTGAAAGTCAGGTCCTAAAAGCTCTGAAATTTCACCTCATCATGGCTATGGAAGGACATAGAATAAGGGATTTTTTTAATTTATTTATTTTAAGTTGGAAGATAACTGCTTTACAATGTTGTGCTGGTTTCTACCATACATCAACATGAATCAGCCATAGTTAAACACATGTTCCCTCCCTCTGGAATTTCCCTCCCACTCTCTCCCACCCCTCTAGGCTGTCATAGAGCGGCAGGTTGAGCTCCCTGTGTCATACAGCACCTTCCCAGGAGCGATGTATTTTCCAGTCAGTGCTGTATATATTGCAGTGCTACTCTCCATTCATCCTGCCCTCTCCTGCCCTCGCCGTGTCCGTAAGTCTGTTCTCTATGTCTGAGTCTATTCCTGTCTTGCAAATAGGTTCATCAGTTCTGTTTTTCAAGACTCCAGATATGCGTGTTAACATACAGTATATATTTTTCTCTTTATGACTTACTTAACTCTGTATAACAGTCTCTAGTTTCACCCACCTCACTAGAACTGACTCAAATTCATTCCTTTTATGGCTGAGTAATTCAGAATAAGTGATTTATCACACATAGTAGCTTTACTTTAAAATGCACCAAAAACAGAAATTCAAGGTGTAGACTGTAATGGAATTCTCAAGACTATTTAAGAACCCCTTCCCTCCCTACCATAGAACTACATAGTTATTCAATTAATCCAGGCGAATAAACATTACCCTTTAGTGGATATCTCATTAGCCTGATACAAGCTGGAGCACACTGTTCTTTGTCACACAAGCTGCATTTCTTGCTATGAAATGATAAATTTTAGGATATAAGGTGCATAATGGAAAAGTCATGGTTCCAGAAGAGATGTGTGCAACATATAATCTTGTAAATTAATTCTGCCTGGGCTACATTCCAGTGTTCCAGAACAATTACTAGCAAATGAAAGCCATCAAAGGACGGGGAAAAAGTCTGCCTCCTGCTATACATCCCCTCCAAGGCACAGCCCAGAATTTCGTCATAATCCCACAAGCAGTCTTTTTCCCTTCTAAGTAGTAATTTCATTGAAATACTTGGTGCAAAGGAAGATAGGGGTGGGAAAATGAGCAGTAGAAAGAGGCAATAATGGAGTTCTAAACCATGTGGTAAACAACTGCTGATAAATAGGAACATTCTGGTACAGTTAAGGATGCTTCTCAGCACAGAGAAGATTATGTAGGACATTTCTTTAATATCCTTTTATTAAAGTTACAGATGCTGAAAACTAATTCTTCCCTAAGTTTTTATGTTCAGTTTGTTGCTCTATTTATAAACCAAGCAAATATTTACAACCACTTGTCAGGGAGACTGGAATGATGCTGATTGGTTCCCACTTATAACCTTGGTAACCTAAACACTTTCAAATGTTGTAAACATTATTTATATACTTAATATATTCTAAGTAATAGAATGGGGAAGACTAGAGATCTCTTGAAGAAAATTGGAGATACCAAGGGAACACTTCATGCAAAGATGGGTACAATGAAGGACAGAAATGATAAGGAACTAACAGAAGCAGAAGCTATTAAGAAGAGGTGGCAAGAATACACAGAACTATACAAAAAAGATCCTCATGACCCAAACAACCATGATGGTGTGATCACTCACCTAGAGCCAGATATCCTGGAGTGCAAAGTCAAGTGACCTTTAGGAACTGTCACTAAGAAGAAAGCTAGTGCAGGTGATGGAATTCCAACTAAGCTATTTAAAATCCTAAAAGATGATGCTGTGAAAGCATTGCACTCAATATGCCAGCAAATTTGGAAAACTCACCAGTGGCCACAGGACTGGAAAAGGTCAGTTTTCTTTCCAATCCCAAAAAAGGCAATGCCAAAGAATGTTCAAAGTGTTAGTCTCTCAATCATGTCAGACTCTTTGCAACCCCATGGACTCTAGCCTGCCAGGCTCCTCTGTCCATGGAATTGCCCAGGCAAGAATACTGGAATGGATTGCCATTCCCTTCTCCAAAGAATGTTCAAACTACTGCGCAATTGCAGTCATCTCACATGCTAGCAAAGTAATGCTCAAAATTCTCCAAGCCAGGCTTTAATAGTACATGAACTGTGAATTTCCTGATGTTCAAGCTGGATTTAAAAAGGGCAGAGGAAAAAGAGATCAAATTTCCAACATCTGTTGAATCATTGAAAAAGCAAGAGAGTTCCAGAAAACAGCTACTTCTGCTTTATTGACTATACCAAAGCCTTTGACTGTGTGGATCACTAAAAACTGTAGAATATTCTTAAAGAGATGGGAATACCTGACCACCTTACCTGTTTCCTGAGAAATCTGTATGCAGATCAAGAAGCAACAGTTAGAATTGGACATAGAACAGTAGACTGGTTCAAAATTGGGAAAGGAGTATGTCAAGGCTGTACATTGTCACCGTCTTTATTTACCTTATATACAGAGTACATCATGTGAAATGCCAGGCTGGATGAATCACAAGCTGGAATCAAGATTGCCAGGAGAAATATCAACAGCCTCACATATGCAGATGATACCACTCTATTTGCAGAAAGTGAAGAGGAACTAAAAAGCCTCTTGATGAAAACAAAAGAGGAGAGTGAAAAAGCTGACTTAAATCTCAACATTCAAAATATCTAAGATCATGTTTTCTGGTCCAATCACTTCATGGCAAATAAATGGAGGAAAAGTGGAAACAGTGACAGACTTTAGTTTCTTCAACTCCAAACTCACTGCAGATGATGACTGCAGCCATGAAATTAAACGACACTTGCTCTTTGGAAGAAAAGCTATCACAAACCTAGACAGTGTATTAAAAAGCAGAGGTATTACTTTGCCAACAAAGGCCCATATAGTCAAAGCTATGGTTTTTTCCAGTGAACGTATGTGAGTGATGGACCATGAAGGAGGCTGAGTGCCAAAGAATCGATGCTTTCAAATTGTGGTGTTGGAGAAGACTCTTGAGAGTCCCTTGGACTGCAAAGAGATCAAACTAGTCAATTCTAAAGAAAAAAATCAACCCTGAATATTCACTGGAAGGACTGACACTGAAGCTGAAGCTCCAATACTTTGGCCACCCAATGTGAACAACTGACTCATTGGAAAAGACCCTGATGCTGGGAAAGACTGAGGGCAAGAGGAGAAGGGATGGCAGAGGAACAGAGGGTTAGATATCATCATTGACTCAACGGACGTGAGTCTGAGCAAATTCCAGGAGATAGTGAAGGACAGGGAGGCCTGGCATGCTGCAGCTCATGGTATCATAAAAAATCAGACACGACCTAGCAACTGAACAATAACAATTTTTCTTTTAATTTAAAAATGTCTGATTGGCAAACCCTTCAAAATAATTAATTCATATATATCAGACTAACTTTATGTCTATGATGAAATTTGAGGTTTTTTAAATATAATGTATATAACCTTATTAATATTCACCAGAATCAATTATTCAGTTACACATTTGAAACTGAAATTGTAAGTCTGTCAATCTAAGATTCCAGATTTCCTCAAACATATAAAATTTAAATTAGGTGCAAAATCCTACATAACAGAACACTACGGTTCTGATTCTTTAAAAAATTTTTAAACTAATCTGAAATATTCTGAGTTAAATGATACTTAAATCTCAGAAAAACATTGCATTTTCAGTTAACTTAGGTAACTTTTGACTAGTAATTTTATCTGACTGTGAGATCTAGAAGTTTAGACATTCAGGGCAATTCTTACCACCTGCTGTTTAGATGGTTATTATTTAAGGAGTTACCTATCCATCTCTGGCCATAAGGTCATTAGGCATGCTTAACATCCCTATCGCCAGAGATTTTGACCAAATGTAACTTTCAGTTTACAAAGGTTCAAAAGTTCCACTTCTTCCTGATGATCCAAGATACCAATAGAGTCTTTCTAATCATCTATGCAACCCTATCTGAAGGCCTATACCCATTCCCCACCCCCCACCACCACACACACACCGATTTCCTCCCTCATTCCTCCTACTCCCTCCCTTACTCCATCCACTCCAGTTTTCTAGCTGCATTTGTCTCAGCACCATTGCACTGCCTCTTCCTTCTGCCTGAAATCATCATCCGGAAGTATACATGGCTTGCTTCCAGGCCATCTTCAGGTCTTTCTTCAGACATCACCTTCGCAAAGAGGCCTATTCCAGCCACTTTCCTGACACCTTCTCACAGAGGCCTATTCCAGCCACCTTCCTGAAAATTCCAATCTTGCCCTCTGTTTTGGGCTTCCCAGATGGCTTAGTGATAAAGAATTCGCCTGCTAATGCAGGACACGCAGGAGACGCAGTTTCGATCCCTGGGTCAGGAAGACTCCTGGAAGAGGAAATGGCAACCCACTCTGGTATTCTTGTCTGGAGGTTCCCATGGACGGAGAAGCCTGACTGGCTAGAGTCCATGGGGTTGCAAAGAGTCAGAGCTGAGTATGCACATACCTTCTCCTTACCCTTCTCACTCAATTCCTTTCTCATCTCCCGCTCAGTCACTCGACACATCGAACAGACTATGTGAGAGTTGCTCAGTCATGTCTGACTCTTTGTGACTCCATGGACTATACAGTCCATGGAACTTTCCAGGCCAGAACACTGGAGTGGGCCCTTCTCCAGGGAATCTTCTTAGCCCAGCAACATTTTAATTATTTAGTTGTTTATTCTCTGTTCCTCCAAAGCTCCATAAGGGACAGGATTTTTTCATTTTTTATTCAGCACTGAGTCCTCATGGCCAAGAAGAGTGCCCGATGCATAGACAGTTCTCAAAAAATATTTGTCAGATGGATGAATGAATGAATGAGTATAATGAAGAAGTTGGTTGTTTCCAGGTACCAGGAAGAGAGCCCATGATGCTTTTGGAGAGAGGAGCATATCTTGTAAAGATGCAAAGCAGTGCAAGCACTTCAGCAACGGCTTTTGCAAACAAGACACAGATTGACATCCAGTCTTTCCTGCTTCCCCCAATACCCTGGGACTACCTCTGCCTACTTCCAACAACTACTGATAGTGATTATTCATGTTTGAAAGTCAGGTTACATTTCTTTACAAATGTTCCTTAATCAGCCTTATCCCTTAATCAGCCCAAGTGGTAACTGAAGTTTACACCATAATGCAGTGTGTTTGGACTCTCTGTGGCAATCTCCTTTTCACTCAGTTGTTCCATTAACCATGAGCTGGGCTGTGCTGCGTGCTAAGTTGCTTCAGTCGTGTCCGACTCTTTGCGACCCCATGGACTATAGCCCACCAGGCTCCTCTGTCCGTGGGATTCTCCAGGCAAGAATACTGGAGTGGGTTGTCATGTCCTCCCTCCAGGGGATTTTCCCAACCCAGAGATCGAACCCGCATCTCTGACAAGTCCTGCACTGGCAGGCGTGTTCTTTTCCACTGGTGCCACCTGAGAAGTCCCAAATAAAACCAGAGGATGGATGTTGTTGTTCTTTAGTTGCTAAGTCGTGTCCAACTCTTTTGCAACCCCGTGGACTGTAACCCACCAGGCTCCTCTGTCCATGGGATTTCCCAGGAAGAATACTGGAGTGGGTTGCATTTCCTTCTCCAAGGAATCTTCCTATCCCAGGATTGAGCCTGGGCCTCCTGCTTGGCAGGTGGATTCTCTACTGCTGAGCCACCAGCAGGGTTAAGCAGGGCTGAGAGAGGACTAAATTGTTTTCTCATGACTGAAGGTCTGTATAGAATAATTAGGCCAGTCCACCCCAGGGTGCAAAGGCTAAATTTTCTTTCTTCTGGATATGCGCCACGTATCTGCAAACCACAACACAGCTAGTTATCAAATGTTCTGCAATGTTCTATGTGGAACTCCCTCTGAGGTAGTCAGAGAGGCTTGGTACAGATCAGAAAGGATTTCACCTACATTCTTATTGCACAGGAGGGAATTCTGTGAGGGAAAACGATTCCTCAACATCAACTTCTTTTATTACACTTAATACAGGAACAGAGAAAAGAAGAGCCAACTCTGGCTTTCCCTGTTCTGAGTGTCTGGCCAACTGTTTATCTTTCTTATGGAAAGTACTGGGTGGGAGGGTGAGGGCTGAAACCACTTGTCATTTACCTTTCTGTATCAATGTGTGGGAGTAAGTAGGTCTTGCTCTGACTTGTACCACCCAGGGGAAGACCAATTAAACTCCTTTAGTAAAGACAATCTCAAATGGCCTATGGAGCAGGGGTCCCTAACCTCTGGGATCTGACGTCTAATGATCTGAGGTGGAGCTGACGTAATCACAATAGAAATAAAGTGAACAATAAATGTAACACACTTGAATCATCCTGAAGCCATCCTCCCACCGCATCCTGATCCATGGAAAAATTGTCTTGCGTGAAACTGGCCCCTGGTGTCAAAAAGCTGGGGACTGGCCCTTCCGCCACTGAGCTGTGGGCAGTGGGAAACCCCGAGAAACTATATACCTGGACTCAATGCAAGGACTGGTGGCACCAGTAAGGAAAAAGTAAGGCAGAATTTGGGGGCTTTCAAAGCCATGCTTCCTTTGAATTCCGTTTTACTTAAACTGAAAAGGTAACCAAGTACTGTTTGAAGGTCTCTGGATGCTGAATTTGGCGACAGGAATCTCTCCATTCCCACAGGAAGAGACAAACCAAAGAGTGAGGTTTAACCCGTAGATTATTCTTTCCACAGTGGGTATTATCCAGTGTATTTAGGGGCAAAGAGACCCTTGCATTTTGAGACTAATCCTAGATGAGCAAGAGATTTTCTAGCCCTTATGAGATGACAGTTTGACTTTACATCTAGACAGACCCACTCTTGTTTTGGAAAAAACCAATTGAATGGGCCCTTCAGTTTTGCTGATGTAAATAAAATACAGATCCATAGCTTAGAAAAGAACAGTCAGGTCATGACGAACCTGAACGCAGATGATGAGTGAATCAAACACTGCATCACTGCTTTTCTGTCTGCTTTATGCTTTTATATAGTGTGGTTCAGGATAGCTGTGTCTTAGTTTTACTTAAAAATGCAGTTCTGTTTCTTGTTACCATTTTTTTCTTGTTTTAGGGTAATTTATGAAAGGCTAATGTGGCAAAATAATTTTATTATGTCATTAAAAATCAGAAGTGATATGTGATAGATATCATTTTAGATATTTGTCTTATCACTCTAGCAACTCTATAAAGTGGATATAATGAGAAAGATAAATTGTATTACAGTAAACTGAACTGAAGAGATTTCTGCCTTTTGGGACTAGACATGCAAAACCTAATTCAAAATGATCAAAGCCCTAAATGTAAGAGCCAAAACTATAAAACTCTTAGAATAAAACACAGAAGGAAACTTTAATGGCATTGGATTGGTAATGATTTCTTGGCTATAACACCGAAAGCAAAGGCAACAAAAGCAAAAATAAATAAGTGGGACTACATCAAACTCAAAACCTTTTTCATATCAAAGGAAGCAAGCAGCAGATGGAGAAAGGAACTTACGGAATGGGAGAAGATATTTGCAAATCATATACATGATAAGAAATTCATAACCAAAATGTATAAAGAACCCCTGAAACTCAACAGTAGAGAAACAGCCTGGTTTTAAAAATGGGCAAAGAATTTGAATAGGTATTTTGCCAAACAAGATATGCAAATGGTCAGTAAGTACATGAGAGTTGCTCAAGGATACTAATCATCAGGAAAATGAAAATGAAAACCAAATGAGGGGACTTCCCTGGTGGGTCAGTGGTTAAGAATCCTGGCAATGCAGAAGGCATGGGTTCTATCCCCGTCCAGGAAGATGCCCACATGTCACGGAGCAAGTAAGGCAGTATGCCACAACTACTGAGCCAGCGCTGGAGAGCCTGCATGGAGGCGACTGAGCCCACATGCCCTGGAGCCCATGCTCTGCAACAAAAGAAACCACTGAGATGAGAAGCCCCCGCACCGCAGCGAATAGCACCCCCACATCCACACCGGGGCTCCCAGGCGCAGCAGTGAAGACGCAGCACAGCCAAAAACAAGTGAATAAATAAAATGTTAAAAAACGATCTTTCTTAAAAAAAAAACAAAACCCACAATGAGATATCATCTCACACCAAAAGTAGCAAGTATTAGGATGTAGAAACATTGGAACGCTTGCGCACTGCTGATGGGAATGTAAAACAGTGCAGCTGCGGTGGGAAAGGCACGGTGGGTCCTTGACAAACTAAACATAGAATTACCATTGTGCTGCAATCCCTCTTCTGAATACATATGCAAGAGAGCTGAACCAGGACTCAAACAGATATTTGTATACACATCCATGTTCATCGCAGCATTATTCCCAAGAGCTAAAAGGTGGAAGGGCTTCCCTGGTGGCTCAGATGGTAAAGAATCCGCCAGCAATATGGGAGACCTGGGTTCTATTCCTGGGTTGGGAAGATCCCCTGGGGGAGGGCATGGCAATGCACTCCAGTATTCTGGCCTGGACAATTCCATGGACAGAGGAGCCTAGTTGGCTACAGTCCATGAGGTCACAAAGATTGGACATGACTGAGCGACTAAGCACACAAAATGTGGAAGCCACCCATGTGTCTACTAATGGATAAATGAATAAACAAAATGTGGTGTATGCATGCAGTGAGACAGTGGTTAGCCTTAAGAAGGAAGGAAATTCTGACACCTGTTCCAGCATGGATGAAACTTGAAGACATTACGCCAAGTGCAATAGGTCAGACACCAAAGGACAAATATTGAGGTTCTTCAAGCAGGCAAATTCATAAAGACAGAAAACAGGATGGTGGTTGCCAAGGGCCTGGGTGAAGGGGAGAATGGGGAGTTATTGTTTAATGGGTATGGAGTTTCAGTCTGAGAAGATAACAAAGTTCTTAGAGGTAGATGGGGCTTATAGTGGCAGAATGTGAATATACTTAATGTTACAGAACTTAAACATGGTTAAAAGGGTAAATTTTATGTTATCTATATTTTGTCACAATAAAAAAAAAAATCCCTTTCAACTATTCCTTTTTCTTTCTCCTCTCCTTCACAGTTAAGCATCTAAAGAGTATTTTCTTTCTCTTTAAAAGTTCTCCTCCCCATTCACCCTATAACCTACTTCAGTCTGACTTTCATCCTTCCACATCATCAAAACTAAATGTGTAGGTTGTCCATGACCACATGACCCTATACCCATTAGGTATTTGTAAGACCTCATTTGATTGACTCATAGGCACTTGATATATATGATCAGCTCTTCTTTTTCGAATTCTGTCTCCCTTCGGCTTCTATGTAGCAGCCCTATCTCAGGGTTTCTGGAGGCTCTCCTGGATCCTGTCTCCTTTGCAGTGTCTTTCTCAACAGTGTCATCATATGCCACATTCCTACTTTCTCTCTGAGGTACGATCTACAAGTCTCTTTTTAGTATCCATCATCCCTGTCACATCCCTTGACACATGCTATAATCTTAAATGATATTCAGTGTAATTATCACTCCTTTAGGAAGGCCATCTTTTAAGTATCCAAATAAATCAAGTCTTCCTAGTTATTCTTACTGCTGTCTATACTTCTTCTTCATGGTATTTCAGGATACTCCATCTCTATCTGCTTTAGATAGAGATTTTACAGATATTGGGCGGCCAAAAAGTTCATTTGGGGTTTTCATATGATTTTATGGAAAAACTCAACTGAACTTTTTAGCTAACCCAATATTGTTATGACTGTGTTCAGTCTCATCTGACTCTTTGTGACTGCATGGACTATAGCCCGCCAGGCTCCTCTGCTCATGAAAATTTTCAGGCAAGCACATTGGAGTGGGTTCCTACTCTGGGGATCTTCCCAACACGGGGATCAAACCTGCATCTCCTGCATTGGCAGGCAGGTTCTTTACCACTGGCACCACCTGGATATGTCTCATCCAACTGACTGTATATTTCATGAAGGTAGGGATCATATTTGCTTGTTTGTTTTATCATTTCTGACTGTGGGGAGATTACATTCTCTTCTCAGTGCATTGCCTGCCAGAGAATGATTCTCAATGCATACTTTAATAAACATCGATCCCAACAGTTTCTTGTTAGCATTGTTGAGCAAAGGAGGGAGAAACGAGGACACCACTGTAAGCCCCAAGGACAGCTGAAGTCTGGAGAGCTTGGAGAAAAAGGCCCCAGCGTGGAAAGACTCAGGCTAGCACAAGTGTCCCCTTGGGCACTCTCAGAGATGTGGGAGAGACTGCAAGTCATTTCACTTGGCCATGGAGAGAAAAGATGACTCCTGCATGCTTGGGGACATCCAGTGACAATCTTCATGTTTGCAAAGGTGTTACTACTATACTCTCAAGGAGAAGAAATAGGGGTTTTCAGACTCTAGATGTCAAAATTCATCTGTGGGTCCCAAACCTGGCAGCTCAACAGAAACTGTCACAAAACAAACAGATTCTCATTCAGTTGGTCTGTAGTGAAGGTCAGAAAACCACTTTCTAAAGTTACCCTGCCCTAATCCACCCTTACTTGATTCTGATATATGGTCACACTTGGGAATCGTTAGATCAAATAACTCTTCAGATATTTTTTGCTTCTGAACTTCAATGACTTTTTAAACATATAGGTTTTTCCTCAACAGAGGCTATAAAAGCTTCAAATCAAATCAGAATATGTAGATTAATTATTCATGCTTTTCTGCAACAAATTTGTTGCACACATTTTTATCCATACACAACCTTTGAGTACATTTGTGCTCATTAGGAGTGAGACAGGATTGGGTGGATAAAAATACCTTTGCCCATAATGAATGCAGAAGGCAATGGCACCCCACTCCAGTAAACCCCATGGATGGAGGAGCCTGGTGGGCTGCAGTCCATGGGGTTGCTAAGAGTCGGACACGACTGAGCGACTTCACTTTCACTTTTCACTTTCATGCATTGGAGAAGGCAATGGCAACCCACTCCAGTGTTCTTGCCTGGAGAATCCCAGGAACGGGGGAGCCTGATAGGCTGCCGTCTACGGGGTCGCAGAGTCGGACACAACTGAAGTGACTTAGCAGCAGCAGCAGCAGCCCATAATGAAATTACAATACAATGCAGTTACAGAGATAAGACATTCAAGAAATAATTAGGAACACATAGGGCATTATATGAGCTAAAATTCCAGCTACCTGTCCATCAGCACTGCCAAGCAACCAGAAAATTTCTGAAACCACACGTAAAGGGGACGTATTCTCGACCTTCTCTGCCTTCTCCTCCCCACCACCTTGTGGGATTTGACCTCTTTTCTGTTTCTTCTAAATCTTCTACATCTCTATATTGTAACTGTTTCCTAGGACTTTGCACAAAGTACTTTTTCCAAGTGGATATGTAACAAATACATGCACTCTGCATTCAGTAGGGGGTTAATAAGAAGTTTCCAAATGAATGAATTACCAAGCAGAATCAGAATGCCAATTAATGAAATTGTTTTCATTTTGTGCCCAAACCAAGAGGTGCCAACAGGGGACAGAAAAGACAAGAAAAAATGAAGCAGAGAAAAGGAAGTTTCAGAGATGAGCAGCAGGCACAGAGTCAGAAGGGACAGAGATCAACCGCAGCGGCGCGGGATAAAGCAACAACATCGGCGGTAACAGAGAGGCAGTAGTTGACTTGCAGAAAGGTAAGGTAAGAGACAAATGTTCCAGCCAACATGATACGGCAGTGACCTTTGAAGGCCAAGGCATTGGCCATTTCTAGCAAGTGCAGAAAGTGGGAAGAAAAGGAGGCAAAGAAGAGAGGTGGAGGCTGATGAAGAAACCCCTGAGGAAGTTACTGCGGGGCCGGGAGCAGAGTGTGGCCTGGATGGTGGGCTCACTTATCACACAGGAGTCAGGTAGGAGCATCGTTCTATCCCATACTGCACAGAGCTTTATCTCTTCCTATAACTTTACCAATCTCACCATGTACTGCTATTTCATACTCCTAATGATTACTCTGAGTCAGCCCTTAAAGATCATATGATATTAAATATATGTTATTAACAAGGCAGGGAAAGCAATAGTCATAGCCAAGAGCCTTAAACTGGTTTACCCTGAGCTCAATCCTTTGTGTGACTTATAACCTCTTATCAAGCTAGCAACATAGATAAAGATATCATTCTTGTTTTACATTTGGAAAATGATCCATTGTGCTGGTAAATGCTTAGTAACTAAAAAAATCCCTGATTTATAGTGTCTGCCAATTTCTACTGTATAAATACTCTCACACTGGCCAATTTTAAGTTTTCAACATTACTTCACTGAATGCACAGTTGGGGAGAGTTGCAAATAGTACACTATTCTATTGTACAGTATGATTCAGTATAAATATTGTACATATGTGGATAGTATAGTATATACAATGTTTATATGCACAATAGTTAGAAATAGCTTCAAGAGCCTATACGACAGCAAAATATAGTAAAACAATTAGGAAACCATGAGTTTAGAGTGTTCATTGGCTTCTCTGGTGGCTCAGACAGTAAAGAACCTGCCTGCAGTGCAGGAGACCTGGGTTTGATCCCTGGGTCAAGAAGATCCCCTGGAGAAAGGAATGGCAGCCCCCTCCAGTATTCTCACCTGGAGAATTCCATGGACAGAGGAGCCTGGTGGGCTACAGTCCATAGGATCGCAGAGTCGGGCACGACTGAGCGGCTAACACTTAACTTTAAACATTATTTAATTGTAAATATATTTAAATTGTAATTTTAATTTTTAATCACCGTGTTTAACAATGTGTTTACAAAGTTCCTGCAAATTTAATAGTTGACTTTGATGAGAGCAGGAGCTGGCCCCAGCATGTCTCTCTCAGCCCTCTGTCACTTGGAATGCATTCTCAACTTCTAACCATTCCTAGAAAAGTGTGGATTGTAAAAAAGCTTGTCTCTTTAAATCAGAGACTGAATCCTGCATCTTAAACTCTGTCCTCAAGACCTTCTGGAGATCCAGATAGTAGGTAATCAGAATCCTATTGCAGAAAAGTCTAGAAAATTAAGATAAGCCGAGGATAAGCGGGTCACCAAGAAGCAGATACTAGTGTGAGCATCAGTACATGACTACAGAAAACAATCACTTTAAGTAGATCCAAACAAATATATAAAGATATAAAGACATATGTACAAATATATACAAAGCTATAAAGACAAATCTTGTATATCTAGACAAAGCTGATATTAAGCTTGGAAATGGAGAGTTTTGAGCTTACCAGGCAAGGGAGGTAGATGGTTGCACTTGACTGATGAAACACTTGCCTCTCCAATATCCAATACCCTTACTCATATTTTTGTCATAGAGAGCAGCCCACGAGCTTTGGGAATGTTGACTCCAATTTTGACTCTAAGGATAGAGCATATTTTTAGGACCCAAGAAAATCAGACTGTTCCTACCACCTAGCCCCAGATACATGTTTGGGCCAGTAAGACAGCAGGGAGGGTTTGCTGGAACATTGTAGTAAATAGATTTACTCTTTGGGAAATGGAAGTATGTAGAACTAGGAGTTATTACCACCCATACTGGGCCCACCACAGCTCAGCAGCCTTAACACGAAGCTGATAATATTGCATATAAGAGAAAATAAATGACACCAGGTCCTTGGTGATACTGTTGTGTCCCTGGATCAGACCAATCCTGATATCCACATACTTCTGGATGCACTTCCAGTTCTGTGAGCCAGTCATTCTTTTTGGCTTAATTCAGTTTGAACTGGGTTTTCCAATATCAGTGACTGAATGCATTATAACCGAGACAACCTTCAATGTGATCAATGTAGGTTTCATTGAGAGGGGAACCTAGCAAAACATGTCAGAGAAACCAGAGAAGTAAACCAGAGAGGGCTGGAGTAGTAGCAGAAGTGCCTTTGAAGGAAATGTAGATATGGCAGATAGGAAAGAGAGAGAGCAGGCCTTTTCATCTACAAGGAAGGGGTGGCCGGCTGGGGAGCAACCAGCTAGGACCTGCTGAGTGTGACCCTGCCCTTTCCCTGTCTGACAGTTATGGAAAGGAATTCACTCATTTCCTGATGAGCAGAGGCTCTGCGCGTTGCATCAGCTTGCTGTGCCAGCCTGGCCGCTGCTCCTAATCAGATAGAGTAGCTAGAGGAAATGAATGCCAAGTTGTAAAAATAGAAAATGGGTAATGGAAAGTTCTCTCCAATGTGCACCTGAAGAAATAGAGAGGAGACAGACGTGAGAAGGCCAAACTGCTTGGGAATCCATGCATCAGGCGTAGATGATTACATAACCGCGAACAAACTTCTCTGGAAAATTCGCCTTGACTGCCAGATGGGATCTGGGGAGGTGGGGAGGTTAGATATTCCATAATCGGTTAAGAAAAATGTCTAGAATCCAAATCAATGTACATTAGAAACCAACCAAAATCAGAGCTCTGTAACACCCTCAGACTGGAGATACTACTCTTCCACAATTCAACAAATGGGAATTTGCCCCATACTCTCAATGGCTCCACTGCTGTGAGTACATAGAAATACAGCTAATGGAATACAGGGGAAAGCAAAATGAATATATAACAAAGAACCTGGAACTTAGATGGTAAACTCCTCAGAAGCATACCCTCCTCCAGCTTTCAAGAGGAAATAGGGAAAAGTATCTGAACTGTGCAACTCTAACATGCCAGCCATTCGGCAGGTTTTCCTGAAATAGTAGTTTATGATTACAGACAGTCTAGCACCACAGCCTCTGCTGACACTTTTCAGATGTTTTCCTTTTGATAAGTTTCTTTTGTTTCTTATTAAATTTACTGCTCTGGTCTCCTTTCCCCTTCTTCCAGGAGTTTGAAAATCCTCCTGCAAGCCTACATCAGAATCTGAGCCACATGCTATTCTTCCCTCTTGCCAAGAACCTGGAATGGGGCAAGAATTCATCCTTCTGTGCACCCCAGAAGACTCTCAGATATCTGGGGTCTGGGAGTTTCAAGGCCAAAGCCAGGCAGAGTTGAATGAACCTAGATTAGACACAGAGCCCCTTCAATCATGGAGGCTATTCCAGTAGCCAAGGAGCCTCTTTGCACATATGGGAAAGACAGGAAGTGTTTCTAGTCTACAAAATATAAAAATGGGGGATTATTATTGTTAACCTGGTTACTTTATGACCTGTCCTTTTCTAATAAGAATTTGGGGCAAACTTGTCATCAGAAGTTTGGGTTTCCCTGGTGGCTCAGCTGGTAAAGAATCCACCTGTAATGTGGGAGACCTGGGTTCAATCCCAGGGTCTGGAAGATCCCCTAGAGAAGGGAATGGCTACCCACTCCAGTATTCTGGCCTGGAGATTTCCATGGCCTGTATAGTCCATGGGGTCGCAAAGAGTCAGACATGACTGAGTGACCTTCACTTCACTTTGTCATCAGATAACGTTTTCAAGGCTTCCCTGATAGCTCAGTTGGTAAAGAATCCACCTGCAATGCAGGAGACTCCAGTTCGATTCCTGGGTCAGGAAGATCCGCTGGAGAAAGGATAGGCTACCTACCCCAGTATTCTTGGGCTTCCCTTGTGGCTCAGCTGGTAAAGAATCTGCCGGCAATACGGGAGACCTGGGTTCGATCCCTGGGTCGGGAAGATCCCCTGGAGAAGGGAAAGGCTACCCACCCCAGTATTCTGGCCTGGAGAATTCCATGGACTATACCCCACAGGTATAGTCCGTGGGGTTGACTGTGCCACTTTCACTTTCAAACATTTCAAAGAAGCTGTGCCTTAGGGAAGTAGTCTAGATGGTGAGTATGTGTGCTTAGTTGCTCAGTCGTGTCCAGCTCTTTCCAACTCCATAAACTATAGGGCTTCCCAGGTGGATCAGATGGTAAAGAATCTGCCTGCAGTGCAGAAGACCTGGATTCGATCCCTGGGTCTGGAAGATCCCCTGGAGAAGGGAATGGCTACCCACTACAGTATTCTTGCCCAGAGAGTCCCATGGAGAGAAGAATCTGGCAGCTACAGTCCATGGGGTTGCAAAGAGTTGGACACAGCTGAGTGACTAACACTTTCACTTTCGGACTGTAGACCCTGAAGTTGGACAGAAATGGGTACACATCCAAATTCATTCAACAACCAGCTCTGTGACTTTTGGCAAGTGACTTCATCTCTCTGGCCCTTGTTTCCCATTGCCATAAGAAGGGGCTCTTGCTACTTGTATTTGGGCATGTGGCATGGATTAGAAACAATTTATAAGACATAGCACAGTGGCTGGTACAGAGTAGACAGTTAATACATCATATGTATTATTATTTTCAAGGTAAACTAGTTGAAATACTTGGGATTACATGAACCTAAAAGATTTTTCCCCCCATATAAAATTTCTGTGAATCAAATTATGAATCAAGGACAATATATTTAAATAAATCCTGTTCCAGATTGAAAATAAATTCTAAAAACTTCCCTCAAAAGAGAAACAGTCAAGATTCCCATTAAGACAAATTCAGTAACCACAAAAAGCATACAGAGCTAGACAAAAGAAGACAGGACCATTCTTTTCATGAGTGTGTGACTCATTTTCAACTCAACAATGGCATATAGGAAACAAATGCTCACTTACCCACAAGGCTGCCCAGAGCATACAGGAATACAGACTATACCCCACTCATTTTTTGCATATTCAGGAAAATGTTACATCCTTCCTTACTGGACTCAGTCCCATTTTTGCAGGTGTAACTTGCATAAGCAACTCTGAAAGAAAGTGTCACATGAGAGTTCATTCAAAGCCCATTAAAATGGCACATCCACTTGGATTTCTCTTTAACCTTTGGGCTGCAGGACTGCCTCTGAACCATGCTTTAGAAGCAAGTGCAGAGGGCCAAAACCCTCAAAAAAAGGACATGATATTTTAAATATATCTGAAAAAAAAAATCAGGTGTGTTTTTCAAGAAGCCTTTCCCTCAGTGGCTTTAGCTTTTGCAAGTAGCCCAGAAGTAGCTGAGAAACTGAGGCTCTCTAGCTTTGCAGCCTGGTAGATATAATTTTCTTACTGTAAATAGGGAGATAACATACACAATGTATCAGACAGTTGTCCCCGTTATCAAGCAGGTGTCTCATTTCACTAACAAGTGTGCAGACAAACGTATATTGTGCAAATGCAAGGAAATAACTAGCCTGTGTCTGAAACTTGAGCCTCCCCATTCTTTAGCGCGTAGCATGACTCAGACAATAGGGATCCGTGGTACCAGCATTAGCCTTTCTCTCCAGACTCCTGTAAGACCCTGGCACATGAGAGTGGATACGTTTCAGTGTATGAATACTTTTGATTGAAGACAGATGATTACTGTGGAGGAATTGTCATGATAATAGATGTCTCATTAAAAATAAAAAGGTTTCTGAATAGAATAAAAACATTCAAAATGGACACCCATATTTTGGCCCTAGAGTAGAGTGCTAGTAAATTGTTATCAACAAATAAACACAAAGAAGAAGACATGTTTTCTGTGGATTTTGATGCCTTTCTAGAGAGACAACCTCAATCTCAGTGCATCCTTTTGAGATGAGAATATGTAGACATAGTTATGATAATCCACCATGGTCATAAAATTAAGAGCGGATTCAGGAACTCTCTTCTTGTCCCTTCATGCATTTCCTCTCTACTTTTTGGGAGAAAAAAACAAAACAAAACATTCCTGTCTTCCTGCTGTTTCTACCAATGAAATACTTACAGTCTGATGTTCTCTTTAGTCATCATTGAACAGAGCTGCAATCTTTTCATCATTTCTCAGAAGTCATTTTCTCCCTCTGCTTAATCACATCATTTACTTCTGACTCCACTACTCCACCCAATGTGCTCACATCTCTTAGACATAAGATTCCAAAAATGGAAGCTAGCTCTCCAAGGAAGCAGAGGGCATCATGGCAATATGGAGCCCCTTGATAATAGAACATGTCCTCACATGTGACTTGGCTGTTGTGGGATTCTTTGAAAGTGAAAGTGTTAATTGCTCGGTTATGTCTGACTCTTTTGCTACCCCATGGACTGTAGCCTGCCAGGCTCCTCTGTCCATGGGATTCTCCAGGCAGGAATAGTGGAGTAGGTTGCCTTTCCCTTCTCCAGGGGATCTTCCTGACCCAGGGATCAAGCCTGGATTTCTTATATTTCGGGCAGATTCTTTAAGGTCTGAGCCAGCAGGGAAGCCCATTCTTCACCTCTCGCCTTACAGGCAAATTGCAGTTTTGGGCCTTCAGTTGTGCCATCCTTGATCCTTGAGCTCCATGAGCTGTGCTACTGCATAGAAGAAAGCACACTGCTTTTGATACCTGGGTGTACATCTTGGCTTCCTAATTTGCTACCCACATGACCTGAGGCAAGTGATTTAGCCTCTCTAAATCCCACTTTCTTTGTCAGAAATAGCTTTGGGGAATACTAGCTACATTATAGGACTCTGGTGAGAAACAATATGTCTGTGGCCTGTATAAAGTATGCAGAGGTCTATGAATACACCTCAGGTGTGCACAACATTCCCAACCTCTTCCTAGATCCAAGAGTTAAATCAGTTCTTACCAAAATCAATTTACCAGATATTTTTGTCCACTCTTCCCCCATTTTTTTCTGAACTCATCCACTTCTCTCCAGTGATCTGAGTCACAGCTGGGTCGGCTGCCACCTGATCTGAACCAGAATGATTTCTCACCAGGACAGGGTAAGAGCCTGCCCCTGACTCATCTCCCTGCTTTCATTTTTGCCCCTTGAAATCCGTTCTCTATACAGTACTGATGTTATTTTTTAAAAAGATGAAATAGATCAGTCTGCTTTGCTTAAAACTCCACCTGGGTTTCCCATTACACTTAGAAAAAATCCAAACTCCTCTGCATGGCCTATAGGACCTCATGCGATCTACTCCTGCCTTCTCTGAAGTTACCCCTCTCCACTCTTCCATGGGTCACTCTGCTTTTAGCCACATAAGTTTTTTTTTATGTTTCTGGAACTCACTAAGCTTAGCCTGATCCTGGGACCTTTGCCCTTGCCATTTCTTGAGACTTGAATGTTCTTTCCCCCAGAGCCTCAGATCTTCACATGGCTGGTTCCTTCTCATCATTCAGATCTAAGGCCAGACCTCACCAGCAGGCAGGCACCCTCTGGTCAAATCTCATCATCTTTTCCTGCCCCACCCCAACCAGACGCCAACCAGTCACTCTCTAGCACATTACTTTGTCTTATTTTCTTCATAGCACTTATCACCATCTGAAATTACCACACTTATATGTTTACTTATAGAATGTCTGTCTCCCCCAGCAGAATGTTAACCCCATGAAAGAAGGACCCTTGTCTACCTTGCTTATCTCTGTATTGTCATCTTCTAAAATAGGGTCTGACAGGAAGTAGGCTCTCAATAAGTATTTGCCAAATGAATGAGTATTTTTAAGCCTGTCCCAGAAGAACTGATCTCTGCCATACTTTCCATAAACATGAAATCATGAAACAAGAAAACGAAGTCACAACAATTTAATATCTAGGTCCTAAATGTTACAAGGCTGGAAAATTCTGGACCATTATAAAGTGGTCAGAACACAGAGCATATTTTAATCTAGCTGGGTATTCCTATCTATGTGACCTTGGACATGTTAGTTAACATATTCTTAATAAAACTGATTTCCTCGTTTTAAAAAAAAGGATAATAACACATACATTAGAGGGTTTTGTGAGGATTAAATGAGCTAAGCCTTTAGCCCAGTTCCTGGAACATTGTGCAAACTTAATAAATGGAGGTTATTATTATGGTTATTGTTATTATGGCAATTAATTTTGGCACCATGCTTTACAAAGGACATTGACGAACTGGAGCTTATCCAGAAGAGAGCAAACAGTCTTGTGAAGGGCCTGGAAACTGCAACTTGTGAGGAACGACTGAAACTGCTGAGGATGTTTACATTGGAAAAGACAAATTTTAAGAGGAACATGATAGTTTTTTTAAAAAACACTGAAAAGAACTGTCTCATGAAAGTGAGATTAGATTTCTCCAATGCTGATCTAGAAGATACAATTAGAGCCAAGGAATACAAGTTAAATCTTGACCTCTTTATGGTCTAATAACCAAACTGTCCAAATCAAAGTCAGATTGTATTCTGTGTGTAAAAGTAAAAAATTAAGGCAAGGTTATACACATTTTGGTTAAGGAAGTTATACAGAATATGAAGATATTTATAATTGCCAAAATGGAGGTTTTGCATCGATATGAAAAATATCTGTGGCATGTCAGTTGCAAAAAGGAGACTATGAAATATATGCATATATATTATTGTGCTCCCAACTCTTTACGGATGAGAGAAGAGCATAAAAGTACAAACACACATTAAAGTGAAATCTTTTGCTTCATGAAGTAGTGTTTCCTGCCACTTCAAATGCTGAAGCAGAGGCCAGACAACCTCTTAGAAGGAATGGCTTCAAGAGATGATATGTCAGGGGATGGGGTGGGCAGGGAAAACGCTGAAGAGATTTGGAAGCTCTATGGGTCAATGATCCTCTAATTATATTGCTGAGTTGTGGTAATGTAAGACAGTGCTTCTTTTTAAGAAGTAAGGAGGACATTAGGTCACACAAATCTCTTCATTTCCTCCCCATTAAAAGAGGAGAAAAAAGAGCCCAGTCCCAAGAGATCCAAAGCGCTTGGCTCGGTCATCTCTGGAACACGGCAGAAAGCGTTTCTCACCACTATTTCTTCTGCCCCAGCAAAAGCCTGTCAACCTCCCTGAATCTCATCTTCTGGATCCTTCCCTAAAAAGGAGGAAGTTTCAACCTTTCTAGTTCTCAAAGTCTGTGATTCATCTTATTTTAATAAACATGAACTTGGCCAAGAATCAGAAACCACCTGAACTCTGTACATAAGGAAAGCGGACTGAGAGTCAGACAGGAGAGGCCACTTTTCATTCAAAAGCAAGGGAAGCGAAACAAACGCGAGCAGCGTAGGACCGTGAGGTCCTCCGTCGGCCACAGGAAGGAAGGGCGCTAGTTAGAACTCTTAGCCGCGAGTCCCAGAAATCCAACTGATAGTCTGACCCTTGACGCTCCAAAAGGAACACCTATCGGGGGTAAGCGGGGATGATACGTGACACGCGGTGAGAGAATAGAGCCTGGACTCAGAAGAAAAGCTCAGGGGGGCCCTCCCGCATGTTGGCGCCTTCATGCACTTCGGCGTCAGTTCATTCTCTGCTCTGCTCATGTGGGCAAAAGGCAGCCATCCCAGTTCCCACGTTTCTCTCTTTGCTATTTAACAGAGACCGTACTGCGTAAAAGCTAAGATCATGGGCTCCAGGACCGGACAGAAATGAACCTAAATCCTAATTCTGCCATTTAGGCTTGTGTGACACTGGACAAGTCACTTCACCTCTCTGACCTCAGTTTCTTCCAAAAAAGCACTTACCTCATAAAGTCATTGAAAAATTTAACCAAGAAAACATATTTAAATATCAATACCTTGCATGTGAATCTTCAATAAATATTAGCTTATATTGCTGTTATTATTATTAAAGAAACCAACTCTGAGTGGGTCTCAGTCACAAATCCAGATTTCTAGGAAGGAGACTCTGAATGAGCCAAGTTGGGTCAGGGGCTCACCTTTACTCCATCAGTCACAGCCAGAAGGGAGGGTCCCCAGGGACAGAGATGCTACCAAGAGACACATTCCTGTGGAAGGGCAGGGAGACCAGGAGCCACAGAACTGGAGAAAAGTTGGCAGAAACCAGACAGAAGAGGTATGAGGGGAAAAGTCAGGGCCCCTCCTGCCCAGAGGGCCACTGCATGCCAAGGTCAAGCCATAAAAGGAGAAACGCGTTGCAAGTTTTTCAGCTGCAGCCTAAAGAAATCTCAGGCTGATCTTTGGAACATATGCTACTGCTTACTCAATTCGACTGGTTAGCTGAATTTAGCTAACCTTTTGGACTTTGAAATCAATTGTTTACTTAAAAAAAAATCACTTTAGCTTGTTCGGGATGTTCTTTTATTCTCTCTGACCTTTAGTTTTAAATTTTCTTTTAAATTTTCTTTTAATTGTTCTTAGTTCATAGTTTGCTTGCTGCCTTCCCCTTTCTTTTATCTTATTGTATGTTCTTTTTTTTTTTTTTTTTGCAGTGGGTGTGGGTGGGTGTTGTAGACAACAGATCAATAATTTAACCTGGTTTCCAATATCATTTAATCTTTACTGAACTTCCCAATCTTATTTTTATTCTTTTCATTACTAGTTTTTAACCTTTTTGTTGTCTATAACTTCTAGTTCTCTGGAATACTGCCAGAATAAAATGTAGATGTAGGAGTTCCCCCAGGAAGATGGCTCTATATCCCTAAGAAATGGATGCATCTTTGTTTCCACTTCAGCCCCTGAAGCTGATCTTTATATGAATCTTAAGCCACTCAGAGTAATTCACCATTACTGGTTCCTCTGCTGAGGGTTTTGCCTCCAGCTCTTTCTCACCATGCTTTATTCCACTCTCCCAGGAGAAAGTACCTCCCATCAGCAGAGTAGGCAGTGAGCCCTAGTCCTCTGGAGAACAGAAAGCTTGCAGCTCTGCCAAAGAATTGGTGAAATAGAACACATTGTTCCAGATGAAGGAGGCTTTCTTGGCACTGGGAGGCTCCCGGACTTAGCCCCAGGACTGCTGCTCTTCTCTGTCCACATCTAGTCCTGGCTTGACCTCTTAGATACCATCCATATGCTGATGACTCTCAAATCTGCTTCTTCAGAATGCAACCTCTCTTTCAAACCCCACAAAGCTAAACTCCCATTGGAAATCTCACTTTAAATGTTCAGTAGAACCTCAAACTTAGCATGTCCAAGATGAAACTATGAATTATCCCCCACCTTTGAACCAGTTCCTTCCAAAGTCTTTTCCACCTCAGACAATGGTGACACCATTCTTCTAGGCCAAAAATCTAAGGGCCATCTTTTACTACTCTTGTTCTTTGACAGCCCGTATCAAACCAATCAGAAAATCCTGCTCGTTCTACTTCATTCAAATTTTCATCCTCTTTCACTGGGAGTAATGCAATAGCCTACTTGCTTACTGGTCTCTCTCCTTCCATCCTGCTTCCTAAATTCTACTCATTATATGACAGCTAGAGAGATCCTTTAGAAATACTAATATTTGACCATGTGAAGAGGAACTAAAAAGCCTCATGATGAAAGTGAAAGTGGAGAGTGAAAAAGTTGGCTTAAAGCTCAACATTCAGAAAACGAAGATCATGGCATCCGGTCCCACCACTTCATGGGGAAACACAGATAGGGAAACAGTGGAAACAGTGTCAGACTTTATTTTTGGGGGCTCCAAAATCACTGCAGATGGTGACTACAGCCATGAAATTAAAAGACGCTTACTCCTTGGAAGGAAAGTTATGACCAACCTAGATAGCATATTCAAAAGCAGAGACATTACATTGCCAACAAAGGTTCGTCTAGTCAAGGCTATGGTTTTTCCTGTGGTCATGTATGCGTGTGAGAGTTGGACTGTGAAGAAAGCTGAGTGCCAAAGAATTGATGCTTTTGAACTGTGGTGTTGGAGAAGACTCTTGAGAGTCCCTTGGACTGCAAGAAGATCCAACCAGTCCATTCTGAAGGAGATCAGCCCTGGGATTTCTTTGGAAGGAATGATGCTAAGGCTGAAACTCCAGTACTTTGGCCACCTCATGCGAAGAGTTGACTCATTGGAAAAGACTGTGATGCTGGGAGGGATTGGGGGCAGGAGGAGAAGGGGACAACAGAGGATGAGATGGCTGGATGGCATCACTGACTCAATGGACGTGAGTCTGGGTGAGCTCCGGGAGTTGGTGATGGACAGGGAGGCCTGGCGTGCTGCGATTCATGGGGTGGCAAAGAGTCAGACACGACTGAGCGACTGAACTGAACTGAACTGAGACCATAATATTCCACCGAGAACCCTGTCTTATTGAGGCTAAATGCCCTAGTCTTGACCATAAGGTACAGGATCACACGTGATATGCTATACCACCTCTTAACACCCAAGCTACCTATCTAAATTTGTCTCTTTCTGTTTCCTCTGGTTTATCCTATTCTAACTCTACTGGCTTCCTTCCTGTTCCTCCCACAACAATCAAGGTTTTTGTAATTGCTTTTCCCTCCTTCTGGAACTCTCTTCTACCAAACATGCACATGTTTTAATCCCTCACTTCTTCCAGGTTTATACGTAAATGTCACTCTATCATCCTGTATAAAATGGTACCCACCTTGTCATTCTATCTCCTTCCTCACTTTTTCTTCATAGTACGTGTCATCATCTGTCACAATTGGTTAATGTCTGTCTCTTTACTAAAATGCAAGCTCCATTTCTAGAAATGATATTCTTTTCCATTTACTAACTTATGTATCCCTAATGTCTAGAATATTGCCAGGCACTAGAGATGCTCAATAATTGTTTGAAAACTTCTTGAAAGATTCAATCAATGATTTAACAAATCCTGATATTATAATTCAAGCATCATTTTCAAACAGAGTACATATTAGGAGGGGGAATATCAGGAAGGGGGAAGAGAAAATTAAAAAGGAAAGCACCAACCATTGACTGAACTCCCTCTAGTACAGATGGGTCTAGATGGGTCTTCTGGGTTATTACTTTTAATCCTAAATTTTGTAAGATACATGTAACATTCATTCAGCTCTAATAGGTCCTCTGAAACTTATCTCCCATAGCTATTATCTTTTAGCTCAAGCTATAGTACTATAGACTTCCCTAGTGGCTCAGACTTTAAAGCGTCTGTCTACAATGCAGGAGACCCAGATTCGATCCCTGGAAATGGCAATCCACTCCAGGACTATTGCCTGGAAAATCCCATGGACAGAGGAGCCTGGTAGGCTACAGCCCATGGGGTCGCAAAGGGTTGGACATGACGGAGAGACTTCACTTTTGCCTATGAGAGACAACCTCCAAAAAATAATTCTTCTGATCCTGAATTCTTACATTCTTTCCCTTGTCTATAGGAAACTAATTATGGCAGGCAAAGGTGAACTGACTATATTTATCCTGGTGAATTCAGAATAAAATGTAAGCCATAAAAGGGATACAAAGTATAATGGGTTGACAATGAAAGGAGAAGCCAAAGAAGACCTTAGTTAGAAGGTAGTATTTGATTTGGACCTCAAATATTGACACGCTTTATAAACTCAGAAGTTTGATATAAGGCAACCTATAGTATAAGGAAGGACAAAGAACTCTTAAAGTGCCTAGTATACAAAACAATCTTTCAGTTAATGTGGTAGGCAACTTCTAAGATGACCCCCGGTACCCCCTATCTTCCAGTATTTAGGCCATTGTGCCATCCTCTCCACTTAAATGTGAATGGGACCAATGACTGTCTTCTAGCCAATAGAATAAGCAAAGGTCAGTGGGTGTCACTTTTGCAATTAGGTTACATGAGATTGTATCTTACTAGCAGATTCTCACTTTTGCCTTCTCAGTTCATATGCTTCCATGAAACAGGCTTTCATGCTGGAGGAACCCACATGGCAAAAAAGTGCAGGAGTCTCTAGCCAACAGACAGCAAGGACTTGAGGGTCTCAGTCCAACAGCATTTCCCAGTCAAGTTTTCAGATGAGGTATCAGTTCTCACATAAAACATATAAACATATGAGACTTGCATTTTTCCCCAAATCCTTTTTGCAACAGATCTTTTCATTTTAATTCAAATATTCATTGAATACATATTTATGAGGAGTCTTCTGTATGTAATTACTGTTATAGTTCCTACAGAGACTGGAAAGGTGAATCAGAGAAAGACTTTACCTTCAAGAAGTCTAGTGTGGGTAGGTAAGGTGTGCTCAAAAATAACTGTAAAACAAGGTGGAAAGTGCTAAGTCACTAAAGGTAACTGGAGAGATCTATCAAGGACTCCTGGTAGAGAAGAATTTGTGCTACATCTTAAATAGGGTTGGCATGCTGAAAAAGGCAATGAACGACATATAAGCAATTACATGGAGGTGAAGATTATGGGGCATGTACGACAGACAGCAAACAATTCCTCTTTGCTACAGAATAGGACACATTCAGGCTCTAGGGACATGCAGCTGAACAACATTGATGAAGTAGGCTGGGACCTCATTGTGAAGTTCCTTGAGCACTGAGTGAAGGGCTAAAAATTATTGCATTTTTTGGAACATTTATTCAAACTCCACTGCCAAGCACAATACAGTTCCAATATCCCTATGAAACTTTCCTCATTCCATAGTTAATACTTTTAAATATTGGGCCAAAAGTCAAAACTTCCTTGTATTTTATCATGTCCCAGTTCATTCAAGATTACTTATCCATTGAGTCTCTCTGAAGTGAATGGCTTGCTGAATTTGATGATGCTGTTTGAAGACCCGAGTATCACTGAAATTGAAAAATTAACACCATCTATAAAGTGCCATATGCATTTTTACTATGCATGAATTTTTTTGGTCAATGTCTTCGTTTGTTTCTAGTGTAAAAAAAACTCTTCTAACTCTTCCCCACTTACTTTAAGTATTCTCATTTATTCATCAGGGTTTGGAGACATAATATATGGTTGCCAAATGTGTACTTATGTCTAATTTGTACACAATTTTTATTTGTAATTTAATCAAAGGCAGCTGAAATGATGTTGAAACAGCCAGTTTTCACTTGTGCATTTACCACATGCAATCACTTGGAAAATCCACCCCAGAACATCTTGAAATTAATCTTCATTGGTTGTTTCTGTTGTCCAGTCACTAAGTTGTGTCTGACTCTTTGTGACCCCATGAACTCCAGCATGCCAGGCTTAATCTTCACTGGAGGCTCTGCATGATCTTAATCTCTGCTAGCTACAAAATGCTTTGTAGAGGTTCCCAAGGTGTTTCAAAACCATTCTTCTCACCCAGCAGGACGTGGCTCATCTTTCATATATTATTTTTTGGGTTTCACTGGTGGCTCAGTAGTAAAGAATCCGCCTGTCAAGCAGGAGATGCAGGGTCAATCTCTGGGTCTGGAAGATCCCCTGGAGAAGGAAATGGAACCCACTCCAGTATTCTTGCTTGGGAAATCCCATGGACAGAGGAGCCTGACAGGCTACAGTCCACAGGTTGCGAAAGAGTCGTACACAACTTAGCGACTAAGCAACAACATCCATCCATCCTCAGGTTTTGTTTTAGAAGATAGCACACACCAATGTGTTCCTCTCATAGTAAAAGTTTCTTGCAAGTCTCTGCCATCACACACCAATATATATTTAACTGCTCCAAACAATACCTAACTATGTATTCCCCAGGCTTTAACAGTATCAACAAGTAGTGATTCAGATTCTGTCACAATTTCGTGTTGTAGCATGTGTAATCCTGTGGCAACTACTTTCCAACGACCATATTACCATCCCCAAGTTTTCCCAGATGAGAATAGTTTACTGTTCAATGTCACGATTTTATTATTATTATTTTGATTGATGATGTTTAAGTCTTGAGAATTAATGGAGTTCAGCAGAGGCCACAATCTTAACCAGGGTTTATAATTGATACTTGGGAGGCTGCAGCCTTTTCCTTCTTGAGAGGCCATGTAATTAGCCAGGGGTGCCTGTTTGTGTAAGGGAGGAGGGGAAGGGGGATTGAAAGGTTGGGGAGGAGTGGGAAGGGGGTGGGGAGGGGAGAAGGAGAAGGTCTGAAGTTCCCAGAGGGTTTAGAATTGCAGGACCCTTTCCATAGGAAAACACCTCCAAAGAAGCAAGAGAAGTAGAGTGCTTCTAGAAAGGAAAAGCTCTTCAAATTTAATATTTGCAATTTAGTACAGTCATAATTCTCCAATTATTATTCAAAAGAGCTTAGTGGTTTACTCCTCTAAATATTGAGTGTATAAAACATAAATTGATTCACTTAAAATTATTTTAAATTTCTAATACAGTTCATGTTGCTGTATGTTTAAATAGCAATTTCCTTGATTCTCTTAAAGTTACTTTAATATATATTGGGATTAATTTTAATAATAAGTTGCTTTAAGGACTACAATTTGATTTTTAAATTATGATTTATATCCTTATATTTTAAATTTTGCATATACTTAATAATATGATGGACTTCCTGGTGGTTCAGACAGTAAAGAATCTGCCTGCAATGCAGGAGATCCAGGTTCGATCCCTAGGTCAGGAAGATCCCCTGGAGAAAGGAATGACTACCCACTCCAGTATTCTTGCCTGAAGAATTTCATGGACAGAGGAGCCTGGCGGGTTACAATCCAGGAGGTCACAAAGAGTCAGACACGACTGAGTGACACTTTCACTTTCACTAATATAATTCAATGTCTGAATGTTTCAAGGATCCTCTTTATATCATTTATGTTATTTGGTGCAGACCAGACTTGGGAAAGAAGTAGAAGGGAGAGAAATTTTTGAATGTGACATTTAATATAACTCAAAGAGTTATATTAATTTTTTTTTAAATCATTAATATTCTTTAATTTTTCCAATTTATCAAACAGCTGATTTTATGAGTCTTACTTTTTATAATCTTTTTCTTCTTTATACATATATCTCAAATTCTGTTTCCAAAGGTACTGCTTAAAATAAAAAGATATACTTTAGACATTCTGTGATCTTGGCTACTGCAATTCTCTTTTAATTTCAGTCTGTCAAGGTCAAAAGAAATTGTTTTCATTTTTGCCATGGCAATACAGACCTCATATCTTTTGAATGCTTTCCTTATAATTTCTCTGTATTTTAAATTAAAAATTCATTCATAATATTCATACAAGTCCCTCCTTACATTTTACTTACTTCCTGGTACTTCCCTGGTGGCTCAGCTGGTAAAGAATCTGCCTGCAATGTGGAAGACCTGGGTTTGATCCCTGGGTTGAGAAGATCTCCTGCAGAAGGGAATGGCTACCCACTCCAGTATTCTGGCCTGGAGAATTCCACGGACTGTGCAGATCATGCAGTCGCAAAGAGTCAGACATGACTGAGTAACTTTCACTTCAGTTCACACAATATGCTCACTTTCTAACTTCAATCTCATTTTCTGTTTGTTTTTCCCCTTATTATTATTATTGGTTTTTGTTTTTTTTTTTTTTTTGGTTTTGGTTTAGCAATTAGTAAAAGTTTATTGTGAACACACCAAAAGGACAGTTTGCAAACTAGGATCACTCAAACCAAAACATGTAATAAGGCTCCGGAGTATATTGGGATTTTGTTTTGTTTTAGTTTATACACCCATTATCCTTTAGTTGACATCCTACTAGACCATTCGATGTAGGTGTAAGTCATCTTTTCTTTAACTTTAACTTTTACTTAACATGGAATGTTATACTAGTTTCAGGCGTACAACACAGTGAGTTTAAATTTTTATACATTATTAAATAATCACCACGATAAACCCATTTACCATCTGTCAGCATATGATGCTACAATGCCATTGACTACACTGTTTATGTGCACATTACAACTCTGTGACTTATTTATCTTACAGCTGGAAATTTAAGTTTTTACACATTATTCCACGCAACCTGCTGCTGCTGCTAAGTCACTTCAGTCGCGTCCAACTCTGTGCGACCCCATAGACAGCAGCCCACCAGGCTCCCCCATCCCTGGGATTCTCCAGGCAAGAACACTGGAGTGGGTTGCCATTTCCTTCTCCATCCACGCAACCTCCTGCATAATAAATCAGTGTGTTCATATCCATTCACTCTAAGCACTTTAATCTGTTATTGATCACCAGTCAAAACAACTAAGCAAATCTAAACTCACTACTAAATTTAAAATAAAACCAAGTAGACCGATTATCAGGACATAATATCTCTATACAAGACTGTAAATTCCAGAAAAGCAATAACCCTGTGGTGTTGCTAATTTGTATTCTGGGTGATCAGCAAATTTCCTCGAACACAGACTGTGTACAACAAGTATTTGTAGAATGAATGAATCCGAGAGGTGAATACGATCATTTTCCTAATTTTATTGCTGAGACTACATCATTACTATGTGGGAAAGCCAAGGTCCAAACCCAAGTGGAGAACTCTGAAATTTACATTCTTCTTATTTTTTTTTTAACTTTACAATATTGTATTGGTTTTGCCATATATCAACATGAATCCGCCACAGGTATACACGTGTTACCCATCCTGAACCCTCCTCCCTCCCCGTACCATCCCTAATTACTATGCAATTCTGCCTCTTTTAGCAATAAAAGATAGTCACTGAAAAGTCTTACTCTTAGAATTAGGTTCTGTTAAATATATGAGAAAGTAACTAGCAGCCTAAAAGAAGAAAATAATTTTATGCCATTACATGACATTTTTAAAAAGTGATATAATATTCTCCTACAATCTCATTCAAGTGTAGAAAATAAAGACAGAATATTAAATATTTAGATCTCAGAAATCATTAACATATCATTTCTGCTACAGCATTACTTTTACCCAAATGTCAAAGCCTTGTAATTGCAGGCTTGCAAAAACAAGAAAAGAATAGAAGGGTCCTCTCCTAAGGGTATAAAAGATTGAGATAAATATTATGTTTTTACTGCCTGGTTTGTCAGAAGAAACATATGAGACAAATGCCAGGGGAACACAACAGAGATCAGCACCCTCAGCAAATGGTTGGATTCATCTTTGAACGGCCTTGAAGTCTTACATTTTCTCTCTAGCAAACCTGCATAGCTAATTTTCATTTCAAAAGCTCAAATTTAATTTTTCTCACCCTAGGTTGGGTTGCAGATTGCGTAATGACCCATTATGTACTGTCAGTCAAGAGTCTGGTACCAGTTAGTTGCTTCTGAATACCCTTGGCTTCTAAGACTCGGCATTATTCTGTACAAATAATGTTTGGTCAGGAAAGCCCCCAAAGGTGATGACCTACAAAGTCAGCAGGAAGCCCTACAGAGAAAACATATGACAATCAGTTACTGTTCCAATAGGCTGCATTTGGTTTCACATAGTTTTTGTTCAAGATTTGTAAGTCTTTTCAATAATGAAATCCTAGGACTCTGGCACAGGCATAAATTGCCCCTCACTAGAGTTCAACCACAGGGTGTGGCAGCTTGTGAGAATGCATCACTGAGCCCTGGCATAATCCTGCACAGTCATGACGCTTAGCTGAACCACTACCACCCAACCAAAAGGTACAGATAAATAAAAATCCAATTTCATCTTCTTAAGAGTAAGATGATTTTAAATGCATTTTTTTAACCTATGATGATTATCAAGTACAGAAAACCTTCATGGATTTAATAAAAATATTTGAAAATTAAGTTGAAATGTATCTTTTTTATTTCTTATGAAAAAACATGATGGCATTTTAAACAAAAAACGTAGAACTCTGCAAAGCAAGTGGTGACCTATTTAAAAGAGCAAACTATTTTTAAATATCAGAGAATAATTTACATAAAATAACCGTTTTGTAAGTAGAAGGTAGCACTGGTTTTCTTAATGGGGTTACCATATTCATTTTATCCAAATCGGTGGAGATTTATGATTATTGTTTATACTCATTCTGTGTATATTAAAATATCTCTGGTTTAATATGACTATCATTGCTGTCACTTTGTACTTTTAAGTATTATGTACATATTACAAATATTATGTTATATTTTATATGATATATTACATTACCATTTTTATGTTCTTTCTATGTGTGACCACAATGGTCATTAACTTGGAGGGTCACCTAACTCCCCGACTGTACCTCTGGGAAATGAGAAAACGGTTAATCAAGGACAGTGGAGCATGGTATTCTCTCATAGGCAGGGAAGGAGTCAGGTTTTACAGAAGAGCTGCATTCAGAAGGGCCTCTCACAGCCAAGGAATAGAACAGGTCATTTCTCTCTGTCACCAGATCAACATTTCTTTTACTACCCAGTGTGATCAGTGAAACAGAGATGAATGTCCAAACCAATCTGATAATGAAAAGTCAGACTTGAGGGGCCGCTTCTTCAAAAGACAGGTTGCCACGGTTTAAAAAAATAAAAAGAAGACAAGTTATCAAGAAAAGGCCTTCACCAAGAAACCCTGTAGACCTCCACTGATCACAGTGCAATGTGGATGACCCTCTTGAAATCCGTTTTTGCCCTTGTTCCTTGTTCAGAGACTGAAGTGCTAGAGTCAGCAGCTGTATCCTGAGCGCTAAGTGATGACTTCTGAATCCCTGTAAACTGACTGCTTTGTACCTTGTCTGCCAATTCATTTAATAAAGTGTTGTATCTTGTTTATGCACACATTGTATGATTAGCACTCTGGGCTAAAAATTACATTTCTATAAATAATAATAGCGATGATGATGCCTTATGTTTATGTTGATAGCTTACAAGTGTCAGACATGAGCACAACCAGAACAGAATGTTAAATCAATTTTCTTGTTCTCTTAGAATTGTAGTGGGGGCCCAAAAGCTGAGTAAAATCAGGCCAAAGCCAGTTTGAGCGGAGCTTATTAATTCAAGGCTGAAACACTGTAAAACCTGATCCATACAAAGGTGGCGTCTGGCTCATCACCTCTGTGTAAAGAAAGTGGGTGGTGAGGATTTCCTCAGAGAGATCTGTCAGCGGGTTCCGTGTCCCTCTTACCCAACACACAAGGGTGCAGAAGGAGGAAGTGCTTCTACTCCCCCCCAGCCCAACTAAATGAGGCAGCTTCAGAGTCAACCAGGAGAGCTGCCCCAGGGTCTGCTCAAAGTTAGGTGACACGGGCCATTATATCTGACTTGCACCAGAAAAAATTTAAACATGAACTCTTGATTCCCCTGAGAGCAGAGTGACTGTTCTTGCCTCAATGGTGGGACAGAAGGGTACGTATTCTGAAGACCAAATATAGATTCTGTCTTGGGGTGAAATGTCCTATAGATATCAATTAGGTCTAACTGGTCCGTTGTATCATTTAAAGTTTGTGTTTCTTTGTTAATTTTCTGTTTAGTTGATCCATCCATAGGTATGAGTGGGGTATTAAAGTCTCCCACTATTATTGTGTTATTGTTAATTTCCCCTTTCATACTTGTTAGCATTTACCTTACATATTGCGGTGCTCCTATGTTGGGTGCATATATATTTATAATTGTAGTATCTTCTTCTTGGATTGATCCTTTGATCATTATGTAGTGTCCTTCTTTGTTCACAGCCTTTGTTTTAAAGTCTGTTTTATCTGATATGAGTATTGCTACTCCTGCTTTCTTTTGGTCTCCATTTGCATGAAATATCTTTTTTCCAGCCCTTCACTTTCAGTCTATATGTGTCCCTTGTTTTGAGGTGGGTCTCTTGCAGACAGCATATATAGGGATCTTGTTTTTGTATCCATTCAGCCAGTCTTTGTCTTTTGGTTGGGGCATTCAACCCACTTACATTAAAGTTAATTATTGATAAGTATGATCCTGTTGCCATTTACTTTGTTGTTTTGGGTTCGAGTTTATACACCCTTTCTGTGTTTCCTGTCTAGAGAAGATCATTTAGCATTTGTTGAAGAGCTGGTTTGGTGGTGCTGAATTCTCTCAGCTTTTGCTTGTCTATAAAGCTTTTGATTTCTCCTTCATATTTGAATGAGATCCTTGCTGGGTACAGTAATCTGGGCTGTAGGCTATTTTCTTTCATCACTTTAAGTATGTCCTGCCACTCCCTCCTGGCCTGAAGAGTTTCTACTGAAAGATCAGCTGTTCTCCTTATGGGAATCCCCTTGTGTGTTATTTGTTGTTTTTCCCTTGCTGCTTTTAATATTTGTTCTTTGTGTTTGATCTTTGTTAATTTGATTAATATGTGTCTTGGGATGTTTCACCTTGGGTTTATCCTGTTTGGGACTCTCTGGGTTTCTTGGACTTGGGTGACTATTTCCTTCCCCATTTTAGGGAAGTTTTCAACTATTATCTCCTCAAGTATTTTCTCATGGCCTTACTTTTTGTCTTCTTCTTCTGGGACTCCTATGATTCGAATGTTGGGGCATTTAACATTGTCCCAGAGGTCCCTACGGTTGTCCTCATTTCTTTTCCTTTTTCTTTTTTCCTCTCTGTTTCATTTATTTCTACCATTCTATCTTCTACCTCATTTTTCCTATCTTCTGCTTCAGTTATTCTACTGTTGGTTCCCTCCAGTGTTTTTGACCTCATTTATTGCATTTTTCATTATTGATTAACTCTTTTTTATTTATTCTGGGTCCTTGTTAAACATTTCTTGCATCTTCTCAATCCTTGTCTCCAGGCTATTTATCTGTAACTCCATTTTGTTTTCAAGATTTTAGATAATTTTTACCGTCATTATTCTGAATTCTTTTTCAGGTAGACTCCCTATCTCCTCCTCCTTTGTTTGGTTTGGTGGGCATTTATCATATTCCTTTACCTACTGAGTATTCCTCTGCCTTTTCATCTTGTTTAGATTGCTGTGTTTGGGGTGGCCTTTCTGTATTCTGGCAGTCTGTCAAAGGGAGCTGAGCTTTAATCATCTTTATATGAACCCTAAATATAAAGTTTACCTGGAAGGCTGCAATGACACCCCCAAGAAGAATTTGAGGAGACTCTGGAAGTCAGAGGCTGGGGAGGAAACTGTCCATGACTGACTGCAGGAGACATCACTGTGTCAGGGACCCACAGATGGACAAGCCACAGCTGTGGGGCACTCTTAATAATTCATAAAATCTCACCACAGGCCAGTAAGGCATGTCTGCAGTAGCAGAGAGAATGGAGGGCTCAGAGAATTAGGGGAGACCTTTCCAGTGCGTTATTTTCTCCACCCACCGCCCCCACTCAACCCCAGAGAATCTTGATGCAGCCTTGTAAATGACGAAGGAGTGCCAGAACTGAGAAGGGCGAAACAAGCCACCAGAGCCCACCTTTTCATTTCAGAGTGTTAGCCAGAACTGAGATGAGCTGAATGAGATAAGAAATTAGAGCTTACGTATTGAACTGTTAGACTGCTTAATTCCCTGTAAATGATACTGATGTGACATGCAAAGCTATGGTTGTTGCTGTTATTCAGTCTCTAAGTCATGTCTGACTCTTTGCAATCCCGTGGACTCCAGCACACAAGGCTTCCCTGTCCTTTACTGTCTGCTGGAGTTTGCCCAAGTTCATGTCCATGAAAACTAGAAAGAGAAGAGTGAAAAAACCGGCTTACAACTCAGCATTAAAAAACTAAGATCATGGTATTCGGTCCCATCATTTCATGGCAAACAGAAGGGGAAAAAGTAGAAGCAGTGACAGATTTTCTCTTCTTGGGCTACAAAATCACTGTGGATGGTGACTGCAACCATGAAATTAAAAGATGTTTGCTTCTTGGAAGGAAAGCTACAACAAACCTAGACAGTGTATTAAAAAGCAAAGACATCACTTGGCCAACAAACGTCTGTATGGTCAAAGCTATGGTCTTTCCAGTAGCCATGTATGGATATGAGAGTTGGACCATAAAGAAGGCTAAGCGCTAAAGAATTGATACTTTGAACTGTACTGCTGGAGAAGACTCTTGAGAGTCCCTTGGACTGCAAGGAGATCAAACCAGTCAATCCTAAAGGAAATCAACCCAAAATATTTATTGGAAGGACTGATGCTAAAGCTGAAGCTCCAATACTTTGGCCACCCGATGTGAACAGATGACTCTTTGGAAAAGACCCTGATACTGGGAAAGATTGAAGGCAAGAGGAGAGGAGGGCAGCAGAGGATGCAATGGTTGGATAGCATCACCTACTCAATGGTAATGAAAAGCTATGGAGTCAACCTCAATCTCACCCAAGGGAAGGGAAGAACAATTCAGCAGAACAGGGTTAAAGGGACAGGAATGGGGAAGAAAGGCACTGCTTTCCATTTGCTTGGTACCAAAACCAGCTGATTTAATAAAGTCTTAGATTATGTTTATGCACACATTCTGTGATTAGTACTTTGAGCTAAAAATTACATTTCTATACAAAATAATAGCAATGATGCTTTATGTTTATATTGATAGATTGTAAGTATTAGACATTGTATAAAGTATTTTTATAAGCATTATCTCATCTGAGCTTAACAATCACATTTAGAAACTTACGCATTCTGTTTTACAGTTAAGGAAACTAGGGCCTCAGTTAAACAACTTGCCAAAGGTCACTTAGCCAGAAAATGATGAAGGCAGGACCTGAACTCGGACAGCTTGTCGTCAATGCCTGAATTCTTAATTACTATGCATTTCTTGCAAAACACTGGACCAGATATTATGTAATACAAGAAAATAGTTAATGTTAGACATGTCTATGCTCAGGTCCATTTCATCATATTATTTTCCATTTCCATAATAAAAATTTTTCATATATGCTATTGTTTATCTAAGTGGCATGAATGAAGCTCAAGGGCAGCACCATCCAACAATATTTTCTGCAATGAAGGAAATGCACTGTAGCTGTGCCATCCCAGACAGTGGTCACCAGCCACATGTGACTGTTGAGCACTTAAGTGTGACTAATGCAACTGAGGAACTGAATTTTTAATTTACTTTGTTTTTAATTGCATAATTTAACTTCAAGTTTAAATGGACATATGTGGCTTAGGGAAAGAAATGGCAACCCATGCCAGTATTTTTGCCTGGGAAATCCCACAGACAGAGGAGCGTGGTGGGCTATACAGTCCACGGGGTCACAAAAGAGTCGGACACAACTGAGCAACTAAAGAGCAACAACATGTGGCTGGTAGCACAACACAAGATTGGTCAAAATTAATACTACAGGCATATCCTGGCCTGAATATCATAGCATTCAGGCAGAGCCGGGTATATTATATAATTCGGACCATAATGGACTCCAGGTCACCTGAAGGAGAAACTCTAGATCAAGGAGGAGTTAGGCTATTCATTTGAGCCAGAAAATCTCTCAGTGAAATCTACCTAAAGTCTGAGATGTTGAGGAAGCTTCATAGATTCCTTTGGATTAAAATTCCCTATAAATTTGGGGATGTTCAGAAGAATGTGTTTAAACCACAAAGTAATTGTCATAAAAATATTTTCTTCAGCATTAAAAAAAATAAACCCTCACTTCTAGTGGTTAGACTCAGATCAAGCTAACAATTTACTGTCTGAAAATCAAGGCATTTCTCTCAACAGCTAGAACATTATCATTGTTCTGGGCAACATTTTTAAAAAGACATTCTGAAAACGATCCTGAATATCAATTTCAAAGCCAAGAGTGAGCGCCTCTGTGTTCCATGATGTCTGAGGTCTCAGCTGGGAAGATTCAAACCTTGTGTGCTAAGTTGTTTCAATCGTGACTGAAACAACAGTCTTTGCAACCCTGTGGACTCCTCTGTCCATGGGATTCTCCAGGCAAGAATACTAGAATGGGTTGCTGTTTCCTTCTCCAGGGGATCTTCCTGACCCAGGGATTGAACCCAAGACTCTTATGTCTCCTGAACCGGGAGGCAGGTTCTTTACCACTGGTACCACCTGGGAAGCCCCCAGGAAGCCTCTAAGGCTGAGAGTAAGTCAGTGACTAGGGCTGGAATCAGTTGAAGACTTGTTCAGTCACACGTCTGGTGATTGGGTGGGAATGACTCAAAGATTAAGGCTGCCAACCCAAGTACGTATCTGAGGCTTCTCCACGTGGCTTGGTTTCCTCACAACACGGTAGCCTCAGGGAAGTCAGCTTCCGGCACAACCATTCCAGCCAACCATGTGAAGCCTGTATTGCTGCTTCCAATATTACAGTGTCCTTCCCTCACACTGGTTAAAGCACTCACAAGACTATTCAGAATCAAGGGAAGAAACTAGAGACCCCTTCTCTTGGGAGGAGTGACAAGGTCACATTATCAAGCAAAATCAAACAAATAGGATGGGAAATATTGTTGCAGTCATTTTGGAAAGTATAAGCTACAGTCTTTAAATTCTTTGCCAAATGCAATTTTTGAGTCAGTTCTAGGCTACAATGGACTACACAGTCTTTGGCTCTGCTCAGTCTGTGACCAAATGCTCTGGATCAATCAAGTCCGTGCCAAGGTACAACCTGCTAGTAACAACAGCAATAAGAGACACCATTTATTGATGTGTACATTAAATACTTTCAACGTGCCAGGCAAGCATTATCTAATCCCATTCTCAGAATGACAGAAAGAGCTTATTATTACCCCTATTCTATGAACAAGAAAATTGGGTCACAAAGGAGTCAAGTAGATTGCCCAAGGTTTGATATCACTCAGGCCTGTCTGACTCTGCAGTCCAACTTCTTAAACCCGAGGGTGTACTACTTCTTTAGAGGAAATTGCTCACTGTAAAGGTTTGGAGCCTCTCAACTCCACAGCTGTCTGTAAAGACTTCAGTCTGCCTGAGGAGTGTCACTTTTATCACTGAATCCTCCTGTAGCGTGTTTCATTGTTCCTGGTTGTGTGGAGCTTGCACAAACCCTCCTGGAAACTTTGTGAAATTGTTTCTCAGTTTGTTTTTTGAAATACCACTTGGTCGTAATTGCTTCTGGCATCTGTTTTCACCAGCTCAAAGCATCATTTCTTCCCTTGTTCTTGCCTACAATAGCAGCTGCACAGGAGCAAGTAAGAACAAATCTACAGATTGAAACTAAATCCCCTAACAGAAACTTTCGTTCCTATGTTTGAATCATACTGTAGGGCTTGTACCCAGATTATTGCAGGTTTATTATTTTTTTTTTTTTAAAGGAAGATTTATCCAAGCACCTGAGTAATGACTTTTTCTGATTTCATGGGACAGAAGAGGGTTCCTGCTGCCGCCTGAGAATTTTTCCCATCTAGTTAAACACAGATTGGTGAAGCCTGAGATACTGCAAGGACTAATTAAAGAGAAACTGCCAAACCATGGGGAAAAAGAATTTCCACATAGATTTTCCTATAGCTATGCTTATCAATTTGTAGGAAACCAAGAACAAATATCCCAAATAGTGATTAATGGTCTGAATGAAAATTGTACACATGCACAAAGAGCCCGCTTAATAAACTAATAATGGAAAGTACAACTGTGGATAAGCTGCTACTCATTTTTCTCCTTGGAGGTACAAATTCAGCAGCGAAACTAAGCAGATATTCGAATGAAGTGATTTTTTCCCCCTGAAAAGAAATTATCTCTATTTTCAAAATTCTTTTCTGTTTTGCAAGGCATGCATACCTTATATTGCACAGGAATAAAAAGCCACCAAGTGCCTAAAGGCTGGTGGTCTAGCCTTGAAAGACGCTAACATTCACCATTCAATTAGAATCGCCTAGACTGCTTAATTGGAATTGGCCTTTTGGGTTTAGCATTATCAGGGGAACAGAGAACTGTCTTCCCTTCAGGCTGAATACTGGGGAATAGGTGTTCTGAATATCAATCTAAAAGTCAAGAAACAAGGAAAATATTTTGGGTAACATAACCCCTGCTGGGCTGTACAGAATACATTACGGAAATCATCTTGGATAGCTACAGAGGGAAACACAAAGAGCTTTTAGCAGCTCCTGGTTCCTGGGGAGATTTTGAATATTCTATTCTAAGGACATGTGTAGATACATCAAAGTAGAAAGGCAGCTCTAGAACACTCAGAAAATCACTGGGGTGCAGAAAGCAGGAAGGACAACACCGCCTGGAACAGCCATTGAACTACAGCAGCCCAGGAAATGGAAGAAAGAATTAAAGAGCAATGGGAATCTTTCAGAAATTTCATGAGATTATGTATAAATTAAGGGCTTTCCAGATGGCATTGGTGGTAAGGAACCTGCCTGCCAATGCAGGAGACATAAAGAGACACAGGTTCAATCCTTGGGTTGGAAAGATCCCCTGGAGGAGGGCACGGCAATCCACTCCAGTATTCCTGCCTGGAGAATCCAAAAAACAGAGGAGACTGGTGGGCTATATAGTCCATAGTGTCACAAAGCGTGGGACATGACTGAAGCGACCGAGCACAGCACACATGTAAAACACTCATTTCAAGTTTTAGATTGATTGAACATAAATGCTAATAGGAATCTCAAAACGTCTCTAACTTTCTTGTTTTATGCTTTGTTTGATAAGAGAGCAGTAGAGAAAAAGTGGGTAATAAACAGTATACATAGCGCTAACTACAGGCTAGCCTATTCCTAACTCCTAGGCTGTTTCCCTTCCTGTACTTCTTAGCAGGCATGTTTCGCAGTGTATCTGACAGTATTGTCATGTATCTGATAGTATAGTCATATTTGTCATTTCATCTTCACACAATCTAAGATATCAGAAAAAGCACTATTTAAAAGATGAAACATTTATTTAAATGCAATTAAGTAAATTTTCTAGTTATAGAAAGTTTCAGTTCAGTTCAGTCACTCAGTTGTGTCTGATTCTTTGCAACCCCATGGACCACAGTACACCAGGCTTCCCTGTCCTTCACCAACTCCAGGAGCTTGCTCAAACTCATGTCCATTGAGTCGGTGATGCCATCCAACCATCTCATCCTCTGTTGTCCCCTTCTCCTCCCGCCTTCAATCTTTCCCAGTATTGGAGTCTTTTCAAATCAGTTGGTTCTTGCATCAGGAGGCCAAAGTATTGGAGTTTCAGCTTCAGCATCGGTCCTTCCAATGAATATTCAGGACTGATCTCCCTTAGGATGGACTGGTTGGATCTCCTTGCAGTCCAAGGGACTCTCAAGAGTCTTCCCCAACACCACAGTTCAAAAACATCAGTTCTTCAGTGCTCAGCTTTCTTTATGATCCAACTCTCACATCCATACATGACTACTGGAAAAACCACAGCTTTGACTAGATGGACTTCTGTTGGCAAAGTAATATCTCTGCTTTTTAATATGCTGTCTAGGTTAGTCATACCAACTCCAGTGTTCTTCCTGGAGAATCCCAGGGATGGGGGAGCCTGATGGGCTGCCATCCATGGGGTCGCACAGAGTCGGACACGACTGAAGTGACTTAGCAGCAGCAGATTAGTCATAGCTTTTCTTCCAAGGAACAAACATCTTTTAATTTCATGGCTGCAGTCACCATCTGCAGTGATTTTGGAGCCCAAGAAAATAAAGTCTGTCACTGTTTCCATTGTTTCCCCGTCTATTTGCCATGAAGTGATGGGACCAGATGTCATGATCTTCATTTTCTGAATATTGAGTTTTAAGCTGGCTTTTCCACTCTTCTCTTTCATTTTCATCAAGAGGCTCTTTAGTTCCTCTTTAGTTTCTGCCATAAGGGTGGTGTCATCTGCATATCTGAAGTTATTGATAGAAAGTTTAGTGTTCTCATATTAGATACATAGATAATGGGTCAAATAAGAATAAAACCAAAGCCTCCGGCTTTCTGGTCCTATATTCTTCCTACTGGATCAGATGTCTCAGGTAAATAGAAATAACTTAAGACTTGTAACATTCATGTGATTAGCTGCACTGGACAGCTAATATATTACCAAGTATAAATATCTGTGACACTGAATTCTATACAGTGACACTCTGAAATAATATACTTTAATAACAAGTTTCTTGTAATGAATACCATTATAGAAAAAAAACAAAACAGAGGCAACGGGCACACTGCAGCAAGCTTTCACTTGTGGCAAGAGTTTAAACCAACCAACCAACAAGCTGACAAGCTAATTTTCTTTCGTCCTTTTTTAAGAAAAGCATAGCGACCCAAGTAAGGAAAAGATTGCTTCATTCTTCTTCATCTGTTGTACTTTTCCTACCTATTCTCTTCATCCCTTTCTCTTATTAGAAAAGGAAAGGCTTCATTCATTCATCTGTCCATCTAATCACCATTCATAACTATTTATTGAGCATCTGCTCTATGCTAGCCCTATGTGAAGTGCAGGGACTACCATGGGGAAAAAGTCACGCCAAGAAACTTCAATCTAGTGGAAGATGTAGATAATAAAATAGCTGCTACCATACAATGTGCCAAGGGCTGTGGTGAGAACCTACTATGCCTAGGTTATCTCTAACGCCTACTGGGGAGGTCAGCAAAAAACTCCTGGAGAAAATTGCTCTAAGCTGAAAGTAAAAATTGAACAGTTTGAGGAATGAGGGGTTTTATACCTTGTATAATGGGGTAGGAACAAAAAGTTTCCTTTTAAGAGAACTGAAAAGAGATGGTGGAAGAAGAAATAGGGACTTAGCAAACACAGAAGCCTGAATGTACTAACAGAGATTGGAGTCCGTGGGTGGGAGGTGAGCTGTTCCTGGCTACCAAGAATGATACAAGACTCTGCTGAAGTAAGAAGTGGGTTAGGACTCTATGCTTCCACTGCAGGGGACACAGGTTCAATCCCTGGTTGGGGAATTAAGATCCCACAAGCCCCCTGGTAGACCAAGAAAAAAGGGCACAGTCAAGAAAAAAACAAAAGAAACTCCCAGGAGGATCTGAAACTGAAGCAGTACTTTTTTTTATATAGGTTGTACTTCCCTTTCTTTATCCTCAAACTGAATCCTTAAAACGCTCAAAATCCTCAAAATCTTAAAATGATGACATGTACTTCCTGGTCTATGTTTTACCAAGGGACTATACGGCGGAGCAGAGCACCCACAGGTGAAATGCACTGGTCCAGCAGAGTAGTCTACCTTTTCTCAAGGTCACTGGCAACAGCAGCAGCTATCATGCTGGAAGAAAGCTATCCCCACAGAATGATGCTCTCACAGGGGTAGAGCAGCAACAAAGACCAGCTGTCCAGAGATTCCAGAGCAATCAGCATCTGAGCTAGAGGCTGTGGCTGCCCTGCCTCGAGGGCCTGTGAAGGGCTCTGGGCTGAGCAGCAAGCCACGAGAACAAGCCTCATATCTGGCTGAAGATGTTAAGTGAGCGAGTGTAGTGGTTCATGAGCCAGACCTCACCCATGCATCACCATCAGAATACAACCGAGACATAGTTTTGACCATTAGGCAGCTCTCGATAGTTTTTTGTTCATAGTCATTGTTTAATTTGTATCTGCGGTGTACCATCAGTTAAAGAGAGATCACTAAAGAAGGCTGGGACATCCTAGAGGGATAGGGTGCGGAGGGGGTAGGGAGGGATCAGGATACGGGGACACATGTATACCTGTGGCTGATTCATGTTGACATATGGCAAAAAGCACCACAATATTGTAAAGAAACTACCCTCCAATTAAAATAACTTTTTTAAAAAAGAAGGCTGATCTCGAAATATAAATTCACAAGGAACATAAAGATATTCTATGTGTTTCCTTAATATTTTCTTTATCAAATCCACAGGTTCTTAACTGACCAAAATACATGTCTCAAGTTCCATAAAAACCAGTGTTAAAAAAGAAAACATTTTACCAATAAAATGGAGTTTGATTTTTTAATGGAATTTAAGATTATTCATGATAAAATGTCTTCTTTGAGAATAAATGTTGGTAGATAACAACATAACCCTTCCTTTCAATTCATCATTTAGGAACAAAAACATAACTATGTAGTCAATAAAACACTTCACAATTTTAAGAGTAAGATACAAGAAGTTCAAGCTTATAAAAAATGCAGTTTTGTTGATGTTGCTACATGTAGTTAAGTTTATATTTTCATTTTAATGTACAATTACTTCCCAGTTATACATGATAGATATCATTTTCTATTTCTGACATCTTAATAATGTGTTTAGCTACGTAATCTAATTTTTAAAAACTGAATAGCTGATGTTATTTGTTAAATTAGAAAAAGTTTAAATGTACTTTTATAGCTATTATTAAGAGTACATCAGGCTGTATAATGTCACCCTGCTTATTGAACTTATAAGCAGAGTACATCATGAGAAACGCTGGGATGGATGGAGCACAAGCTGGAATCAAGACTGCCGGGAGAAATATCAATAACCTCAGATATGCAGATGATACCACCTTATGGCAGAAAGTGAAGAAGAACTAAAGAGCCTCTTGATGAAAGTGAAAGAGGAGAATGAAAAAGTTGGCTTAAAGCTCAACATTCATAAAACTAAGATCATGGTATCCAGTGCCATCACTTCATGGCAAATAGACGGGGAAACAGTGGAAATAGTGTCAGACTTTATTTTTTGGGGCTCCAAAATCACTGCAGATGGTGACTGTAGCCATGAAATTAAAAGATACTTGCTCCTTGGAAGAAAAGCTATGACCAACCTAGACAGCATATTAAAAAACAGAGACATTACTTTGCCAACAAAGGTCCATCTAGTCAAGGCTATGGTTTTTCCAGTAGACATATATGGATATGAGAGTTGGACTATAAAGAAAGCTGAGCACCAAAGAATTGATGCTTTTGAACTGTGGTGTTGGAGAAGACTCTTGAGAGTCCTTTGGACTGCAAGGAGATCCAACCAGTTCATTCTGAAGGAAATCATTGGAAGGACTGATGTTGATGCTGAAGCTCCAATACTTTGGCCACTTGATGCGAAGAGCTGACTCCTTTAAAAAGACCCTGATGATGGGAAAGGCTGAAGACAGGAGGAGAAGAGGACGACAGAGGATGAGATAGTTGGATGGCATTACTGACTCATTGGACATGAGTTTGAGTTGATTCCAGGAGTTGGTGATGGAGAGAGAGGCCTGGCATGCTGCAATCCATGGGGACACAAAGAGTCAGACATGACTGAGCGACTGAACTGAAGATTGCATATAAATAGTCAAATAAGGTAATCAAAGAGTTTCTCATACAATTAGAAAAGTTCGACGATTATAGGCACTGCTAATAATCACCAGGAAGTTACATAAAATCCAGGCTATTCTGAAGAAACCAGGACTTTGAGTTATACTTCTAAGATTAAGATCTGTAATACTGGAGTTGCCAATAAGTTCATTTGGGTTTTTTCATAAGATGTAAAGAAAAATGCAAATAAACTTTTTTGGTCAACCCAATAGTATATTGATGTTTTAAATTTATAATTATTTATTATAAAACACATAATATGACACACTGATTTTTAAAAACCCTAGGGAGTAAGTGAGATTGTGTGCTCAGTCATGTCAACCCTATGGACTGTAGCCCACCAGGTTCCTCTGTCCATGGGATTCTCCAGGCAAGAATACTGGAGTGGTTTGCCATTTCCTCTTCCACGGGATCTTGCTGACTCAGGGATTGAACCCATGTCTCTTACATCTCCTGCACTGTCAGGCAGGTTCTTTGCAACTGCGCCACTTGGGAAGCCCAGTGTGAGATCAGTGAGATTGCATATACTATAAAAGAAGTTTATGACCCAAAATGGATACCTCAGGTAGATTCTGCTATTTTAACCCCATGTCTTCATTTTGCAAATGAGAGTCCTACACATAAACAGGCTATAAGACATGTCCAAGGTATCATAGCTAAGTTAGAAGAAAAGTTTATGACCCTAAATTATACCTGATTTTTGGACACTGTTGTTCTTGTTTAGTCACTAAGTCATGTCCAACTCTTTTGCAAACGCATAGACTGTACCAGGCTCTTCTGTCCATGAGATTTCTGGATGATGGACGGCAATTATGGGCAAATCCAAAATCTTGCTCCACAGAAGAAACCAAGGAATTAAAACTGTATTTTTAAAAGGACTTGATAATTATAAAATTCTAAACAATTAATGTAACATAACTAGCCCTTTTAATAAAATCATGAAAAATAGTATGCTCAGGTTTTAAACCCCATTTATTCATAGAAACTCTCCTATTAATCTCAGTGACAGAAAAGATCACCAAAGGCATCAGAGGTGAGAAGGAAAGGTTTAGACTGGTGACCTGGACAGTTTCTCATCTGAAGGCTTATGCAGATGCGGATTCTAACAGGTTGCAGGCTCATCCCCCTGCCACCCCCCTGACATGCATGGTCCACTTACATGGCAATAATCAAGTGTGAGAAAGAACACTGAAAGAATTCTAATCTTGGTACCCAAACACAGAAGATGCAAGATCCAGGTGAGGCACGCCAGTCCACAGCAGCAGACAAAATTTTCAACTGCTTTGCGAAAAGTAAAGATATATGCATTTGAATGCAGAGTTCCAAAGAATAGCAAGGAGAGAGAAGAAAGCCTTCCTCAGTGATCAGTGCAAAGAAATAGAGGAAAACAATAGAATGGGAAAGACTAGAGATCTCTTCATGAAAATTAGAGATACCAAGGGAGTATGTCATGCAAAGATGGGCTCAATAAAGGACAGAAATGGTATGGACCTAACAGAAGCAGAAGATATTAAGAAGAGGTGGCAAGAATACACAGAAGAACTATACAAAAAAGATCTTCACAACCCAGATAATCATGATGGTGTGATCACTCACCAAGAGCCAGACATCCTGGAATGTGAGGTCAAGTGGGCCTTAGAAAGCATCGCTATGAACAAAACTAGTGGAGGTGATGGAATTCCAGTTGAGCTCTTTCAAATCCTAAAAGATGATGCTATGAAAGTGTTGTACTCAACTTGCCGGCAAATTTGAAAAACTCAGCAGTGGCCATAGGACTGGAAAAGGTCAGTTTTCATTCCAATACCAAAGAAAGGCAATACCAAAGAATGCTCAAATTACTGCACAATTGCACTCATCTCACATGCTAGTAAAGTAACGCTCAAAATTCTCCAAGCCAGGCTTCAGCAATACGTGAACCGTGAACTTCCAGATGTTCAAGCTGGTTTTAGAAAAGGCAGAGGAACCAGAGATCAAATTGCCAACGTCCGCTGGATCATGGAAAAAGCAAGAGAGTTCCAGAAAAACATCTATTTCTACTTTATTGGCTATGCCAAAGCCTTTGACTGTGTGGATCACAATAAACTGTGGGAAATTCCTAAAGAGATGAGAATACCAGACCACCTGACCTGCCTCTTGAGAAATCTGTATGCAGGTCAGGAAGCAACAGTTAGAACTGGACATGGAACAACAGACTGGTTCCAAATTGGGAAAGCAGTATATCAAGGCTATATATTGTCACCCTGCTTATTTAACTTATATGCAGAGTACATCATGAGAAATGCTGGACTGGAAGAAACACAAGCTGAATCAAGGTTGCCAGGAGAAATATCAAAAACTTCAGATATTCAGATGACACGACCCTTATGGCAGAAAGTGAAGAGGAACTCAAAAGCCTCTTGATGAAAGTGAAAGAGGAGAGTGAAAAAGTTGGCTTAAAGCTCAATATTCAGAAAACTAAGATCATGGCATCCGATCCCATCACTTCATGGCAAATAGATGGGGAAACAGTGGCAGAGTTTATTTTGGGGGGGCTCCAAAATTACTGCCGATGGTGACTGCAGACATGAAATTAAAAGATGCTTGCTCCTTGGAAGGAAAGTTATGACCAACCTAGACAGCATATTAAAAAACAGAGACATTACTTTACCAACAAAAGTCCATCTAGTCAAGGCTATGGTTTTTCCAGTTGTCATGTATGGGTGTGAGAGTTGGACTATAAAGAAAACTGAGCACTTAAGAATTGATACTTTTGAACTGTGGTTCTGGAGAAGACTCTTGAGAGTTCCTTATACTGCAAGGAGATCCAACCAGTCCATCCTGAAGGAAATCAGTCCTGAATATTCAGTGAAAGCACTGATGCTGAAGCTGAAGCTCCAATACTTTGGCCACCTGATACGAAGAACTAACTCATTTGAAAAGACGCTGATGCTGGGAAAGATTGAAGGCAGGAGGAGAAGGGGACGACAGAGGATGAGATGGTTGGATGGCATTATCGACTCAATGGGCATGAATCTGAGTAAACTCCAGGAGTGGTGATGGACAGGGAAGCCTGGCATGCTGCAGTACATGGGGTCACAAAGACTCGAACACGACTGACCGACTGAATTGAACTGTGAAAACAGTTTACAACAACCGAGACATGAGCAAATGCAGTGGCCTGTAATGGCCCCATCAGATTTTAGTTCTCCTTCTGCATTCCATTTACAAACAGGCTCCACTCCTAATAATTCAGGAAATCCCAGAATCCTTTGGCAATTTCAAGAAGAGTGCAATGGATATCTCAGCAAGAAGGCGTATGATATTCTTCTGAAGGGCAGAAGCAGCGTCTCAAGTAATTAATTGGAAAAATAAAACATGATTATATTTGTACCCCAGATAGGTGATATGGTTTATGCCATTCACACAAAAATTTCATTATCTTTCACTCAAAATGTATGAAATCCAGTGGAAATAGAATGCTGCCAGATAAATGTGGACATAGAGCATTCTTCTGGATAAATGAATGATTCCTACATAACTCCAAGCCATTAGCTGGCAAACTGGAAAAGAAGAAGATGAAAAAAGAGAAGTTATGTTGGATTAAAGGAGTAAAGGTGAGAAATGAGTAGAATAGTGAAAAGTAAGATGAGGAAGCCAGTGAGGACATCTGATGGGGGGAAGCCCTTTCATTGTTATTTATGGGTCACTTTTTCCCCCATTTATTTTGTCCATGCAGTAAACAACTAACATAGACCCTTGAGTTTTCTAGAGTGGAGAACAAAACATTAAAAGACAGAAAACCTGAACTCAAATTCTTACCTCACGTTGAGCACATCACTTAGCATTTTTTTGTCCTCATTTCCCTTTGCTAGAGAGGAATAGCAACCACTTACTTACAGGTCTTGAGGGAAAGAATAAATAAAATGACCATGTGAGCATACTTGTATAGAAGACAATCAAATATGTTAATTTTTCCAAGAATATTTAAAATTATCTCAAGGAATACTAAAAAAAAAAAAGAATGTATAGAAAAATAGGGACATAATAAAGGAACTATGGAAACTTAAAAAGCCTTGCTGTGAGTTAATAAGCCATTTAAAAGTGCTCATTAGCATTTGATAACCTTTGCAGTTGGTAAAGTGCTGTTCTGAAGATTCTATTATTAGACAAATTGTAATTAATGAAATAAGGAATAATGAAAGCTCAATCTGTCAGAAAATTGCCAGTTCGCAGAATGAGGATTAAGAATATAATTGTGATTTGAGAAAAGACATTAACAACTAAAAGGTCAAGATAGTCCACCCCTTAGGAACTCATATAACAGGAAGTTTATAATTAGCTATGCAAGGGGAAGGTTTCACCTTTGAGCATCATGTAAACTTCTAAAAGAAGACAAGCCATCTGTTTCTCCTACCTGAAAAGATGCCCACCTTTCTGCTATTTGGTTTGGTCATCACCAATACCACAATCAGACATATAATGAATGTTCCAGGCCCCAAGAATAAAAGTGTGTAAATAACTGTCCCTGTGTTAGAATTAATAATAAAAATTTAAAAGGACATCTAAGTAGGAATTCAAGACTAGATATAAAAGAATAAACATGAAAAGTCAAGTTTCCCAAGTTGTGTGGGAGTCATCATTGTTATCATCAGCATCATAGTGTTTATTTTATCAACTGTTATGTCAATAAAAATATAGCATTTCTTAAAATTCCTCCTACCAAATTCCAGAAGTCCCCAGAGATTATTTTAAGTATGCTTAATGTTAGCTTCATAGATAATATTCAGTGTCTGTCCCTTTGCTCTAGCCCTGCTCCAATATCTATGCTAATGGCTGCTGGAGAAATCACAGAATCAGTGAGCACTAGCCAAACTAATACTGGAAACAATTCCAGGGCATCGTGTCCTCCCCATTTCAAATAAGACTCAGGCTCTTTCAGTTCACATTCCAGCTCTCCAACAAACAGAGAAAAGAGAACATTCCTTACTGCCTCCTGACCTGCCCTGCTCTAAAATCTCCATGCTCAAAATATCTTAAGACACTCCAATAAAACAATTTTCTTTTTTCAAATGTGTGACTATTATGTTGAACAACTGAGGCTTGAAAGAAATTAGAAGGCAAGTTTGTTTTTCTACTATCTTTAAATTATGTTTGGGGATAGATATTCTCTGACCCTGGATGAAAACTTAGACAGGTGACAGGACTTTTCAGGTCATTCTCAGATGACACAGTTAGTCATGTACTGAATCTGTTCATATTGACTCGCCAGAGTCAACGGCACATATTTCTTCCTAACTCTGCATTTAATGATATCATGCTTGAAATCAGTCATGGCGGGCACACATTAGAAACCAGTTTCCACCACAGAGAACTGCTTACCAATCACTTAACCATCACTGCAAACAATTCTCTGGTTACTGCAAAAAATAAAGCATGCCTTCAGTTTAGCAAAGAAATCACCCTGTCCCTCATAATAGGAAAATCTGCAAACATGCTTTAACGTTGAAGTTTCCATCTTGGTAGTGCTGAGGTTTTCATAGGGGGGGATGGTCTGCGATGAGGAAAGGAGAGTGAGCAGAGAATTTTCTCTCTCATTAACTAGGGTTTCTCTCCATGCCATCTTGCCACGACAGTTCCAGATTCTCTCTGGACTTAGAGCAGGAGGAGGTGGAGGCAGACCGAGGAGCTGGCCAGTTTTGACTTGGCTAGGATTGTTAGGACATCCTGGTGTGAGGGACCTCTGGCTTGGCAGACACAGAGAGCTGACTCTTTCACTTGCACGTCTGTGAGCTCTTCAGCATTCTCACACTGCTGGGGTCCTCTATGCGTAGTTGGACTTCCATAGCCCTTTAACAACTGTTTCCTGCCCTAGTTTCTTTCTGCTGAGTTTCTTTCCTCGCCCCTCAAGGAAGTCTCTTGTCTGTGTGTGAGCTATGTTGCTTCAGTCGTATCTGACTCTTTGCCACCCCATGGCCTGGAGGCTGCCAGGCTCCTCTATCCACGGGCTCCTGACCTAAACCAAATTTACTCCAGCCCTCACACATACATCCTCTGGCCTGACAGGCTCTGAGAACACAGGTGTCCTAGTCGGCTTGGGCTGCTGTAACAAAATGCCACAGACTGAGTGAGTGGCTTAAACCAAAGGCATTTATCTCTCACAGCTCTGGAGGCCAGGAAGTCCAGAATCATGTGAGCACATTTGGTTCTTGTGAGGGCGCTGTTTCTGCCTTGCAAATGGCTGACATCTCTCTGTATCTTCACATGGCAGATGGGGACAGGGGTGGAGAGAAAGAGACAGAGAAACTCTGAACTCTTATCTCCTTCTCTTCTGAAAGAAGAAGCTAATTCCATCATAAGATCCCATCTTCATGACCTCATCTAAATCTAATTACCTCCCAAACACCCCACCTTCAAATATCATCACTTGGGGTTAGTGCTTCAACAAATGAATTTGGGGGGAACATAAACATTCAGTCCAAAGAAGAACACATCAGTAATTCTCTAATATGGTAAGGGAATCAATATCACAAACCCAGTTTTTTAATCTCTTTTGATAATTTTGTATCATATTTTCCCATCTTGCTGTGAATCATCGTGTATCTATGACTCCTTGCTTTAGGCAGAGCTATTTTCAGATTGTTACACAACATATTTGTTGCAAAGACCCATTTCTTAGAACTCAGACTTGGGATTAATGAAGACAGGGCTAGAACGATACTGTCCTCAATCCAGACAAGCAAGGACTTGCCCCGAGTCTTGCACAATTTGAAATGCTATCCTTTTATATCTGGAGAGGGCTGTTAGAATAGGATGCAATATCCTCTGTGGTACATTTCCAAAATCTGTTGAATTCAGCAATACAAGAAAACTTGGCAAAAGACTTCAGTTCAAGATAGGGTTTATCCCCTGAGGTAGACCCTGGTTAAGGTTCTCATGCTTCTGGGACTTCTGACATGGCATGTCAAAGGAAAGTATAATGAATATGTGCTTATGTGTTACCAAGTCACTATCATATAACTGGAGACCAAAGACAGAATACCTACTGGTCACATAGCTAGAAGATAAAAGTAAAATTTGAATATTAGATTTAAGTGACAAGGTTCGTCATAAGCAATTTTTTGACCATTTAAATCATTATTCTTTAATTTTAGAGGGATATGTCTGGAGCCCAAAAAGCTCAACAAGATCCTGTTTGGAACTGCCTTCAACCCTGCAGGATGACCTCCCTCATGAACCTAAAGACAGGAGCCAAGGCTTAAGCATTTCTTTCTTGACAGAATCAGAGGAAACCTGAGAAGGCATACTCATGGAGCATCTCCTAATTGATGGTATCTTGTAGACTTCATCCAGAGCTATATACCCTTTAAGCTAACTGCAATAACATATAATTCATATAAAATCTAGGTGTTTCGGTCTCATTCTCTCACATTTTTAAATCCAGTCTTCTATAGCCCTAATTCGTACTGCAGATGTCTGCCTTTCTACTGTGTCATCCACTGCGTTACTGCTGAACCCCAGGTCACACAGACACACACACATACCATAAGCAAGAGAGAGTCAGTGTATGAGAAACATTGTAATATGACCTAAAGAAAACATACATGCATAAATATAAAATGAACAAATGTTTGGCACACAAAATGTATTCCAGCATATATGATGTATTTTGATATTTGCTGTTTTATTTTCAATAGTTGATCAAATAATTAGTTGATCAAATAATAGGTCTGATTAGTTGATCAAATAATAGGTCTCATCCTACAGTTCAAATCCATTTTGGCCTACATTCAGTTTTCAGATTGTACCCTGGAATCCATTAGTCAATGAAATTCCTTACAGAGTTATCTGCTTTTCTGGCCTACCACTTAACTTTTTTTTCTTTATAAGAATGTCTCATGAAATAATTGTGCCAAGTATTTTCCTTTTTTCTCAATTACGCTCTGAATGTGAAAGGAAAATATGTATCCTCACTTGCAAGTAAAATTAAGAATGAAGGGCTTCTCTGAGAAAGATAAGTGTATATATGCATGTGTGTGAACACAGATACATATAGAAGGATATAATTACAGTGAATATAGATTTTTGTTCTTCTTTACTTAGTTTACAATAAAGGATATTTATCTATGTTTTAAAATTCCTCAAAAAGCTTTTCATAATCACTTATAGTTCATCAAATATGTATTTCATAAAATAGAAAAGTAATCATTTATTCTTAAGATTATCTCCAGAATATTTAATAAAATATTTTAATTATAAATCACTAAATAAAAGAAAAAATAATTAAATTTCTATCACAGTCCTGTGTCGTATAAAAATTAATCTAAAACATGTACATAGTTAAAATCCAGATAATAGTTTAATATGAAGTATGGCTTAGTTATTACTCAACATTTTTTAATCCAGTTTTCAGGTAAAATAGGTTACTGAAATGTTCAGCACTTTCAGGCTATTATCATTCAAAGTGGTTTAGAAAATCTGCGAAGTCATCAGAATCCAGTGAAGCTTAATAAAATTCATGGCTAAGGCCATACAAAAAATAAAAACATACCTTACCATTAAATGAGGAAGGGGGGGATCTAGAATGGGTATAGGTTTAAACACACTGCACTTGAGGTTCCTGTGAAAATCTTGTGGTAATATACAAATAGACAGTGAGTGCTATACCTGTCAAGCTCAAAAGATATGAAGTGGTCAGACTGTATATTTAGCAATAAGGCTAAAGCCATGACTAGTGAATGAGACAAGACAAGACAAATATAGAATATGGAACAAGAGGAGAAGACCACTGTTAAGTCGCACCAGTCGTGTCCGACTCTGTGCAACCCCATAGACAGCAGCCCACCAGGCTCCCCCGTCCCTGGGATTCTCCAGGCAAGGACACTGGAGTGGGTTGCCATTTCCTTCTCCAGTGCATGAAAGTGAAAAGTGAAATTGAAGTCCCTCAGTCGTGTCCGACCCTCAGCGACCCCATGGACTGTGCCTTCCAGGCTCCTCCGTCCGTGGGATTTCCTGGCAAGAGCACTGGAGTGGGTGCCATCGCCTTCACCACAGTCACACCGCAAAACCAGAACCAGGGCCTTAGTGATCACAGCCCACCTCTACTTCTCTTCCTTTCCGCTTGAGAGATTGTCCATATGTATTCTTCCTTTAAATAGACACCACACTCTATGCATTCCTAAATATGCTGTGAGCTTTTAAAGGCATATATTAATACTTTTCTTCTTCAACTGTATATAAAGCAGAGTTAGATGTTAAAAGAGCTCTGGTCTTCCATTTGCAATCATGAGAGAGTTCATGATTCAGACAACCTTTGACAAAATGTAAACAAGCTTTTACTTGAAGGCATGGAGACTCAACAAGATAGTGAATAATTAGCAGCCCATGACCCAGTAGAGGAGAGAAATCAAGAGAGGCAAGTTTAGGATTTAGCCTCACTTTTCCCCTGGCGCTCCTAAGAGACTGAGAAGCTGAGCAGCATTCTAGACAATATCCCAGGAATCAGTAGAAAAGAGCTGGATTCCAGGACCTGCTTGGGAGTATGGTGAGGTGCTAGTGATCTAATCAACACATTCCGGGTTAGGGTCTTGAAGGGTTGGCCCTTAGGAATAACAGTGAACCAGAAGTGGTCCTTCATTGGAATGAGATTCAAGCTTTCAATTCCCTCAGTCTCAGAAATTAAATGAAGGTCATCCCAGATGCTAGTACCCAGAGATAACTGTTGAAGCAAAAGTAAATAATCTTCAAAGACTTTAAATCAGGACTCAATTTCTACAAGTGATCTTTAATACAAAAGAGTGTTAGTCACTCAGTCATGTCCAACTCTGTGACCCCACATACTACATAGCCCACCAGGGTCCCCTGTCTATGGAATTCTCTGGGCAAGAATACTAGAGTGGGCAGCCATCCCCGTCTGCAGGGGATCTTCCCAAGCCAGGGGTTGAAACTGGGTCTCCTGTATTGTAGGCAAATTCTTTACCATCTGAGCCACCAGGGAAACCCTTTAATACAAAGTCTGTGCTCAAACTGAAAACATTCACACATACGAAAGTATGAGGTAAAATAAGTTGGAACCAGCAGAAACAACAAGTGATTTAAAAGGCCTACAGGGGCTGCAGATGTCGATGTTCTCCAACACAGGCTTTAAAATAACTATGATTACTATAATTAAGGCTATAAAGATATACTTGAGAATTTCAATATAGCTGGAAACTATGAAAAAGGACATAGCAGATTCTTAAAAACACACAGAAATTCTAGAAATCAAAAATACAATCAACAAAACTAAAAACCCAGTGATGGTTTAACACTAGCTTAGAAGTAATGACAGAATTAGTTAAATGCTACAGAAATAAGAAGAAACAAGTTAGAAATAAAGACAAAGAGAGGGAAAATGATTAAAAATACAGAAGAAAGGTGAAGAGGCATGGGGAACAGAATGAGAAGGTCCAAACTGGCTGTAAATCACAGTCCTGGTTAAAGAGGGGATAATGGGTCAGAAGTGCTATTTAAACAATTGTGGAAAATATTTCAAAACTGAATATTCTAAGACAGATTCAAGAAACTCTATAAACCCAAGAAGATTACATATGGGAAATACATGTTTAAACACATCTTAGTAAAACTAATTATGGGTCAAGAACATACAGATCGTCTCCAAAACTGCAGAGGAAATAAACGTAGATTCCGTCAAAAGGAGTAACAATTACACTGAACATTGACTTTCAAAACAAACAAATGACAACAAAACAGTAAAAGCTGGAGATGGTATATTTATAGTGCTTAAAACAGGTGCTAATTCATAATTCTAATGAAGGTGAAATAGAAACACTTTTGGAAAAAAATTGAGAGATTTCATTACCAATAGACCAATATTAAAATATTCAAGACATTCTTTAGGTGGGAAAAAATATAAAACCAGATAAATGGTTAAAAAATGAAAAAAAAAAAAGAATTAGAAGAAGAAATAGCAAACAAAAACAGTAAATGGGTGAGCAAATATATTTGAATATTGACTACATAAAATAATTAAAGCTAACAATACAAGTAGCATCTAGTGGGAAAGGTAATGACATTAAAATGCTTTAAGATTATTTTATTTTCTGGAAATAGATTAAATATAATAAAATTGTGGCCCCATGGACTGCAGCCTACCAGGTTCCTCCGTCCATAGAATTTTCCAGGCAAGAGTACTGGGGTGGGTTGCCATTTCCTTCTCCAGGGGATCTTCCCAACCTGGGTCTATCTTCCCAACCTTCCCAATCTATCGAACCTGGGTCTCCCACATTGCAAGCAGACACTTTACCATCTGAGCCACCTGGGAAGCCCTATATAATAACACATTAAATTAAATATAATATAAATATAATAAAATGTATTTATATTTTAATGAATATACTATTATATTTAATAAATATTATATTTATTAAATATAATAATAATAGATTAAAAACAATTTAATATTAGAGTTTGATAAGTTATAGATACATGTTGCAACCCCTAGGATAACACTAAAGAGGATGTAAATTCTAAGTTAATTGGATGAGAGGAATGGAAAAAAATACAAAAAGTGTCAATCGAAAGGAGAAAAGATATACAGGGCTACCAGGACAAATAGAAATGAACATCATAAAAAGGTAGATTTAAATCCAAGGAGATCAGAAATTGTATTAAAGATAAACATTAAGGGCTTCCCTGGTAGTCCAGAGGTTAAGAATCCCCCTTGCAATGCAAGGGACATAGTCTGGTCTGGGGGGGATCCTGGTCTGGGAAGGGATCCTGGTCTGGGGGGGATCCTGGTCTGGGAAGATCTCACTTGCCGCAGAGCAGCTAAACCCGTTTGCCACAACTACTGAGCTCACACTTTGGAGCCCATGAGTTGCAACTGCTGAGCCCGTGTGCCACAACTACTGAAGCTTGCACGCCTAGAGCCTGTGCTCCACGACGGGAGAAACCACTGCAGTGAGGAGCTGCAAAGGAGCGTGGTCTTCACTCACTGCAAGGAGAGAAAGCCTGCGTGCGGCATGAAGACCCAGCGCAGCCAAAATAAAATAAATAGATAAATATGTCTTTTAAGAAAGATAAATGCTAAATGCTACAGTTAAAAGATGGCTTATTGGACTGAATTTTTTCTCTTAATGCTATATACAGGAGAAATATAGACAAAATTTAAAGGGTGAAAAAGAATTTGCAAACATTTACCAAAAAATTCAGTCATCTTAATGCCTAAGTAGATTTTAAGGAAAACAAGCACTATAAGAGATAAAGAGGAAACTTTTTTGTTGGCCGATGACTATACATATCCATAAAATGACTAAAATTAAGGAGGAAAACAAAAGAGAATATGGGAAAATGAGAATTCTATATATTCCAAGAGAGCAGGAACAAGTACATTTGGAAGACATTCTAGTATCATTTACATAATAAAGATAAAGACATGCATATTTTCTATGAACTGCTTATTTGCTTTCCCCTAAAATTCATGTCCTAACCCAAATGCAATGGTATTAGAAGGTGGGTCCTTTGGGAAATAATAAGGTCATGAGGGCAAAATCCTCACAATGGGATTAGTGACCTTTGTAAGAAGAGAGACAGGAGGGAGCTTGCTTCCTCTCGCTGCTCTCTGCCCCGTGAGGACATAGCAAGAAGATGGCCACTGGCAAACGAGGAAGCGAGCTCTCCCTAGACGCTGGATCGGCTGGCACCCTGATCTTGGACTTCCCAGCTCTCAGAACTGTGAGAGATAGATGCTTGTTGTTCAAGTCACCCAGTCTGTGGCGACTTGTTATAGTGGGTCAAACTAAGACAATATGTATGTATGCAGAAAATTATATACATATGCATCAGGATTCATATATTCAATACAATAATGTTCATGGTAGCATTATTCACAATTTTCCCAAACTGAGAACTCCCAAATTTTCATGCCATTAGAAAATAATAAGAAAACTCATACAACAGAGTAGTATAAAGCAATTAAAATTAACAAATTGTTACACACAGCATGAAAAACTCACAAATGTCTTACAAATCTAATTTTTAGCTAAAGATACCAGACATATAAGAATGCATGATTTCTGGAAACATACATTGCCATATGTAAAACAGATAGCCAATGGGGGGTGGGGGGGGAGACTATTTCAGTTAAAAAAAAATACTGAATTTATTAACATCATAAATGTAGAACCTTATTTAAATTCAACTTATTAATCTATTATTTTAATTATGAATCTTCCAAATTTCAAGCAATTATTTTCAGGAGGTTTTTGTAGCTTTATTAAATCCCCTTTATGTTTGAAACTGCTACCTTAATAAATTTATTATACCTGGTTTCCTTTATAAGCATTTCATGTATTTGCCTAACTCCAAACACCTTCCAAGTACTTAAGTAATTCTTATTTAATCAAGGTTGATAAATCTAACCAATAAAACTTAAGATAACATGTATCTTGTTATCTTAACTATTCCAATATTGTTTATAAGCTTAATAAAGTTTCATCTTAAAATTTAAAAAAAGAATGCATATTTTCATTTGAAAGTCACCATTACTAAATTTAACATTTAGAAATACATATGTGGATGATAAAACTGTAAAGAAAAGCAAGGAAGTGATACTAAAAAGTCAGGATAATGATAATCTTTGTGAAGGAGGAATAAAGGAGGTCATAACCAGATAGGAGGTTAAGGAACTTCTCTGAGATGCTGGCAACATTCTATTTCTTGACCTAGGTGGTAGTTAGACAATCACTTTGCAATAATTCATTGGGATGTACATTTTTAGCTGTTTTGCATTTTATTCTGTTTCTGTATGTGTGCTTTGTTATTTTTAAATAAACATATAAATAAAAATCTTTGAGAATTTGTAGCCTTACCAAGGTAAGTCCATGTGATCTGGACTAGGTCAGTGGATCAGTCAATTTAAAGTTCATTAATATAAAAATTGGGCTTCCCTGGTGGCTCAGAGGGTAAAATGTCTGCCTGAAATGTGGGAGACCTGAGTTTGATAATATAATAATAATATAAAAATTATTTAAATAAAGATGCTTCCATACCCAGAACATTTAATTTTCAGCTAAAATTATATGCAATCCCACTCCTAGGTATTTGAAAGTGAAAGTGTTAGTCACTCAGTTGAGTCCGATTCTTGTGACCCTATGGACTGTAGCCCACCAGGCTCCTCTGTCCGTGGGATTCTCCAGGCAAGAATACTGGAGTGGGTTGCCATTTCCTTCACCAGAGGATCTTCCCGACCCAGGGATTGAACCCTGTGTCTCCCCCATTGCAGGTAGACTATTTCCCAAGTGAGCCACCAGGGAAGCCAGGGAACCATAACCCTAACCCTAATGGGAAGCCGAGGTATTTATTCAAAATAAATAAAAACATATGTCCACAGAAAGACTTATATAAGGACATTCATGGCCATTTTATTCACAATCGCCCCAAACTAGAAAAATACAAATACGTATCAACACAATTTGCAATATATCTCTACAATATATTGACAAATGATCATGGTGTATCTATTTAAAGAAACACTAGTCTGTAATATAAAGGATGTTTTCCTGATTCGCCTGACCACATGAGTGAAACCAGCAGTGTGCTGACAGCTGACTCTTCAGGGTAGAAAAAAGCCCAATTCCTACTGTTTGCCAATTTCCATAATGTAAATATCCCCACTTAAATATTCCCATTTCAAGCTGACAGTGCTTGCGGGTTTGGAAGAGACTCCACTGACTCTCACAACCTTGTTTGAGCTGCCTTATAACCAGTTGAGTCTCACATACATTATGCCAAGGAAAAGAAGGCAGACTCAAAAGAATACATATTATATGATTTCATTCACATGAAGTTCTTAAACACTAAAGTGAGAAAAAGAAATCAGAAAAGTGGTCATATCTGGGAAGGGGCATTCCCTGGGAAGGGGCATGAGGAAATCTTCTTGATTGTGATAAGCATGTATATAACAAAAGTCTACTTGTCAAAATGGTACAAAATTGTAAGATCTGTGCATTTCAAAGCACATAAAGTTTACCTCAAAAATAAATAAATAAATAAAAGGAACCAAGGAAAAACGATGGGATTAATTGAGATAGCAGAAGTAGGTGAAAGGCAAAAGTTGATAACTACTGGATCTGCATGAGGGGTATATGGAGGTTATGTTACTGTGTTTATTTTGCATACGGTAAGTTTTTCTGCAATGAAAAACTTAAAAATAACACATATAGAGATGAACATAAATACATCCAGTTTTCTACACTTGCCTTGTCTTGGATCATAGGTCCTCCAGTTTTGCTTTGTCTTTGTTGCATAAACTGCTCCACACATGTCTAGTTGTTTTACCTTAAGACAAAGACACATGTAAAGCCATTACTGTACATAATTCTAGATTGTTCTGATTTTCCCTACATACAGTTTTCCCCTTTAGCAATTATCTCATCCATACTTAATTGACAGATTTTTTTTTAGCCACCTAAATATATTGTGCCTTTCCATAACATAAAAATCTAGTTGCCATAAAATCAATACGCCCCTTTCTTTTTTCATTCACATTTCACCAATCATATAATTTTCAAAGTTATGTAAGTAAAATAATAGCATACCTGGCACATACAGGTTTGGAAATGAAGACAACCTCAAGTCACTAACCCTTGGCAAACAAACAGCAACTTAACTGACATACAGGGCTACCAGAGTGCACCAGAACACTCCTTACCACTTCCCAGGCTCACCGGGTTAACTGGCACTCTCTACACACTCTTCTAAATACAAAATCTGGTGCATATGGCTATTTGATTCCTAGACTCTTTTAATGAAATTTAAAACTCCAAAGTTGCCTGAATAATATACAGTGATATATTTCAACCATTGCTGACTGTGTAAGTATATCATTTTGTCTATTGGAGAATATGTTTTAAGTCCTCATTTACACATATTTCGGTCTTTCATAGTCGTAGTTCTATCCAGCAGTGACATTTGACAACAGAAAGATAAACTAATGCCTTATAAACTTGGAATCTCTGCATAAGACATGCCACCAAACTCCCCCAACAGTCTGAAGAAGGGTAGATGCTAAAGAATACAACACACGTTATAATGTAATGAAGTTCTAGAAAACTAACACAAAATGAAACAAATCAGAATAGTCGTTTGGGGAATGGTTAGTGGTTTATTGAGAAGGAGTATGAGTGAATTTTAAATGTATACCCAGGGGCATTCACCCTTGGAAACAGAACCTTTAGACCAACAATCTTATAATGCACTTATAAGAATGGGAGAAAGGAAGAAAGAAAGCTGGGCACAGCTCTATTTTTCTGCTTTTCTAGCCTGAACTCACCTTAGACAGAAGGTTCTTGTCTGCTGCATTGTTTTACTTCCTGGAGAGGAAGTTAGAATATGAATAAAGAATGATTTTTTTGTTCTGTAAGAGACAGATGTCAGATGTACTCTGGCCAATGGATATCCTTCAGTGGCTAACAATGGGCCTTCCGCTTCGTCCTTTGAAAGTCAAGAGAGCAGAGAGAATGACAACTCGGTGACGGACAGGCCCACAGAATAGCTCTGTGCACCTGCGTGGGCTGGCCATGGAGGCCCACAGCGCCATTCAGGTGTACTTTTGGAAAATCTAGGCAATATGACCTTCTCCATCTCTCTCAAGGTTAAGAATACTTAATTTCATATATAATCAGAATAACAGCAATTCTTTATAGCACTTTTAATTGGCACCAGGAAATAACTGCTTCACATGAATTATCTCATTTGACCTTCCCCCAAATCCTATATGTGAGATGCCATTATTATCCATGGTTTTTAAAAACTGGGAAAAGTAGCTCAGATAGTTTAAATAACTAACCCAAGATCGCCTAGCTAACAGAGGTAGAGCCTGGATTCCAATCCGTGCAATCTGACTCCAGAATGCCTATTATTAACTACAGACAAGTAAATCGATGAACGTGCTGCAAGGAGCCAGGGGAAGTGTCAGCAAAGTAGGATCCCCTTATTTGATCCCCCTAGACTCAGTATTAACTAGGAAGTAAAAGATGCAGCTGATGAATCCTTTCCAGAATTTGTCCAATGACACAAAGTCTCCAAAAGATGATGCAAACAGAAGTACTGTGATTGCTGTCCTGGGAAACTAGTAGAGGAATTTTTAAACCACAGGATTAAAAATCAAGAAGATTAACAAGAGTGTAGCAAAGGAAGGGAAAGAGAGCCAGGTGAGGTCTGAATGTGTTAAGAGCATTCTCCTGTATTTTAGAACATTGCATTTTTGCTCTGCGTGTGTGCTAAGTCCCTTAAGTTGTGTCTGACTCTGCAACCCTGTGGACTGCGTAGCCTGCCAGGCTCCTCTGTCCATGACTCCTCAGGTGAGCATACGGAAGTGGGTTGTCGTTTTCTCCTTCAGGGGTTCTTACTGACCCAGAGATCAAACTCCCTCCTCTTACGTCTCCTGCATTGGCAGGCAGGTTCTTTAACACTAGTGCTCCCCTGGAAGCCCATATTTTTACTCTAATTTTATAGGGAAAAAAAGGAAGGATATTCATGTGTACCATTTCATATTCTTGTAGCTTATATCAACATGACTTATCAGAATTGAAGTGCCTCGTCTAGTATATACTGGGTCAATTTATTTTACAACTTTGATGTTTTCATTTTGCACGAATGCAAATGCGTTTGCCTCCTGGCCCTGCGACAAAGTAACTGTTAACAGAAGTAAAACACATGCACAGGTATGAGTGTTTATATAGATACAGTATATATATTTACATTTCTATCTTATCAAAATACACATTTCTGACAAGTTGGAAAGAACAGACCATATTCAGTCTATCACCAGCAAACACAATGTTCCATGACCCCTAAGATAAATAATAACAAGAACAAAAATTTCTCTGCAAAAACTCCTTATCACCTTGAGATTCTTTTCCCAAGATCAAAGGTACACATATTATAAGAAGATAAGGGCATAACTAGCCAGATGACCTTGGACAAGTCACTACAATTCTTCTTATCTTAGGACAAAGGACCTGATTCAGGGCTGTGACTCTGAGTTCTCCTTCCATCTTAAGACTGTCTCCACTGCAGCATGGCTGGGGACAGAGCGTATGATGAAAGAAACTTCTCATGTGTTCATTCTACCTCCTCCCTCCATTTCCCCCATTCTGCATGGAGGCGCCAACACCATCGCAGAGGCTGAACAAGACAATTGACATCTCTGATAGTTTGCTGCTAGGATTGCATCCAGGTTTTGAAAAGCCATTAGGCACTAGAGATATGTATTCCAAAGTCCTGGAGAGTTCAAACTCTTTGATAAACTTGTAAAAATCTCAACTGAGTAGGAATAGGAAAAAGCATCTGGGTAACACTTACAGGAAGCTCCAGCTGATGGGGAATAAATGGGCTCTATACTCAGCAACAGCTGCAACAACAGAGGGCTGAGCCTTGATAGGTGGACATGCACAAAACAAGCTGAACTGGGGCCTGGAATTCCCCGAAATGAAACCTGAGAACTATTTAGGTTGACCTTCTCTCTCTCAGCACAGTTGACCCTTAAGAAATAAGGAACAACACATCCCAAAGCACATTAAACTTTACAACAGCAGTTTAAAAAAAAGAAAAGATTGGAAAATGCATGAGAGTTCTCTTACAATACTGGAAGAATAAACTGGTTGACTTGACTGCCTTCTGTTTGAGGGAAAAAAACAGAGAGATTATTTAAGAATCGTATATGCTGGGGCTGCTGTGGAATGCACAGTTTCTAGAAAACAGACTTATCTGTTATTATCATCAGGCTTCCTACACTGCAGGACTCATTTTTACATGGCAGTCAGGGTTACAATGACATGAAACAGAATGCCATGAACTGTAATGAGAAAAGTTGATCTTTAAAAAATAAAATGCAATAGGGAGAAAGATTGAAGTGTTTGGGAAAATACACACAAGCAGGTACAGTATAGATGGGGAAATACACTCTTTTTCAGTAATGGCAGTCTCCTCAATCATATTTTGCAGAAAATTGAAAAAAGAATTTTCATAGCAGGGAAGCCATGTAAGCGGCATCACCTGCTGGAAAAGTATGTCAGGATATGTCTTAAAAGGTTGCTCTAAAGTAGGTTTCCCACGTGGAAAGCAAGGCTAGTATGAGGCGTAGCCCCTTGGATTACCCACTTCCATCCGGCCTGCAGTGACGGGCTTGGGGTAGGAGACAGAGCAGCACCGGGAACGCCTGTCCTGGATAAGAGTCCTCTTCTGACTGTGACTGTCACTCAGCCCTCTCTTTACTCTGTTGGATACTAATGTATACCTCCTTCAGTTCAGTTCAGTTCAGTCGCTCAGTCATGTCCGACTCTTTGCAACCCCATGAATCGCAGCACGCCAGGCCTCCCTGTCCATCACCAACTCCCGGAGTTCACTCAGACTCACGTCCATTGAGTCAGTGATGCCATCCAGCCATCTCATCCTCTGTCGTCCCCTTCTCCTCCTGCCCCCAATCCCTCCCAGCATCAGACTCTTTTCCAATGAGTCAACTCTTTGCATGAGGTGGCCAAAGTACTGGAGTTTCTTAGTTTTGTTAAAACTATGCCTCACAATCACAAGCATACAAGAAACAAGTGCAGTCCTAAGGATGATCTGGCAGGAAGTGCTGGGAAGGAAAAGCTCCGTAATTGTTCAATGGGCAGAAACCTTAGAAGCCATCTAGGCCCTAACCTTGCAAAGGCTGCCTTAAGCACTGTGTTCTTTGTAAAGCAATGGTCAGAGCAAATAGAGATCAGAGACTGCACTGATTCTATATCACTAACAGAATGGGTACAGACACGATGACTTTATAAACTATCTTACACTGACTGCAACAACACAAAAGAATGGCGTGCCCTCTCCAGACTTTAGTATAGCCACAGTCGAGAGCAGTGTGGAGGTTCGCTAAAAAACTAAGAGTAGAATCATCATATGACCCTACAATTTGACTCTTGGGCTTATATCCAGATAAAACTGTACTTTGAAAAGATACATGCACTGTAGTGCCCACTGCAGCACTATTTACAATAGCCAAGACATGGAAGCAACTTAAGTGTTCATTAACAAGTAAATGAATAAAGATATGTCACACACACACACATCAGATATACACAATGGAATATTACTCAACCATAAAAAATAACACCATTTGTAGTAACACAGATGGACCTAGAGATTTTCATACTAAGTGAAGTAAGCCAGATAAAGATAAATACCATATGGATAACACTTGTATGTGGACTCTAAAACTAAAAAGATGTAAATGAACTTATTTCTAAACCAGAAAGAGACTCATAGACAGAAAACAAACTTATGATTACCAAACGGGAAAAGGCGGTGGGGGGAGGGATAAATTAGAATGTTCAGATTAACTTATACACACTACTACATATATAATAGATAACCAACAAGCACAGGGAAATAAATTTTCTAAATTAAAACAAAAAATGCTAAAACTCAAAAGAGTTGTCCATAATCAATATCGTCTTCTCCCATCCTCTCTTAAATCCACCTAGAGAAGTCTTTGGCCCCAAAACTAAGAGCTACTGTTACTACAGGCTCTAATAAGTCCTGTTGCCAAATCCACACTCAATTCTTAATCTTCAACCTAGTTGACCTTTGAGCAGTTTTTAGGAGAGTTGGTCACTTCCTCCTTGAAACACTGTTTTTACTCAGATCTGAAACACCACGCTCTCTCGCTTCCTCTCCTGCTTCACTGGCTAGTCCTCCCTACCATCCCTCCACCCTTTTCCATCCAATTAGCCTCTAAATACGGAAATGAATTTGATAAGAGATCTCTGTAATTCATTGTGTGGTATTTCAGTAATTCAACAGCTTAAGGCAAAACAAACAAAAAGAAAAGCACTAAATATATGTAAATGGGATGTAGGGAGAATATGTTTCTTAGCAGAGGAAATATATTTCAGGAGCTGCCTTTGAAATATGGGTGGACTCTATGTCCTCAAGTCTCCTGGAAAGCTGGCTGCTACCATGTTCTTATTACTTCTGCCATGTAGAAAGCAGAGCAAATGCCTCTCCAAAGCCCTTCATTTTATTCAAACGCTGAAACTCCACTACAGGATGACCATGGAGTCTGGGAATCGCAGACACACATTTGCCTCATTTTAGTGACTAAATAATGCCTGTAGTTGATGGACATCCAGAGCAACTCTGTCGGGATGGCACACCATCCCACTGCGTCTGAGTGGTAGGGCTGGAAGTCTGGGCACAGGCTGATGGAAGAGCGGTGTTGTGCACCATGATCACTGCAGCTTTGCACAACACATTCAACTATACATTGCGAATGAGGGATGACACAGCGCCACACCATATATTTTACGGTAATACCCATAAACTACTTATCACGGGTATTTACCCTCTGTTTCCAAGATTTTATCGTCACCCTGCATGCTACAGACTGAATGTTTATGTCCCCCCAAAATCCATCTCCTGAAATCCTGATCCTCAGTGTGATAGTATAAAGAGGTGGAGGTCTTCAAGGTAATGGTTTATGAGAATGGAGCCCTCGTGGATGGGATTCGTGACCACAGAAGAGAGGCCCTTTCCCTTTTCCGCTTTGTGAAGACTAACTGTTGAATTGGAAGCAGGCTCTCACCAGACACTGAATATGCCAGCACCTTGGTCTTGAACCTGCCAGCCTCCAGAACTGCAAGAAATAAACTATTGTCAGGTATAAGCCACCCAATCTATGGCATTTTGTCATGGTAGTCAAGTAGATTAAGACAGTGGAGAATCCACACATGGTGATAAATGTGTTTGGACCTGTTCTGGTCCAGTTCAAAACACTTACAATATGGGCTGGGTCCTCAGCTCCCAAAAAACAAAGGCGGTTTTGACCTCTGCAAACCTGCCCAAATAACGAACAAGGAAATAAAACTCACAGGGTCCTTGCTGTATTATTGGCATAGTTCTGGAAACTTTCACACACCTACTCCACCTAACCCTTATACTCTCTCAAGGAAGAGACAGTGCTTAAGCATCATTACAACCATATGAAGGGAGTACTAACACTTTGGGTGTCGGGCGGGGGGTGGATCCCTGGTGGCTCAAGGGTAAAGAACCCACCTGCCAATGCAGGAGACATGGGTTTGATCCCTAGTCCAGGAAGAACCCCTGAAGAAGGAAGTGGCAACCCACTCCAGTATTCTTGCCCAGAGAATCCCATGGACAGAGGAGCCTGGTGGGCTACAGTCCTAGGATCACAGAAAGTCAGACACAGCTTAGTGACTGAAAGTGAAAGTGAAAGTGAAGTCGCTCAGTGGTGTCCAACTCTTTGAGACCCCATGGACTGTAGTCTTCCAGGCTCCTCTGTCCATGGGATTTTCCAGGCAAGAGTACTGAAGTGGGTTGCCATTTCCTTCTCCAGGGGATCTTCCCAACCCAGGGATTGAACCCAGGTCTCCTGCATTGTAGGCAGATGCTTTACCATCTGAGCCACCAGGGAACTACAACAACTAACACTTTTTTAGGCTCCAACAGGCTAAAGAACTAAGATTTAAACTCAAGTCCTCTGCTTCGAAAATGAATGGTCTGTCCTCCATGCCACACTATTTGTTCCAATTTTACAAATGAGTCAACAAGGACTGTAAGAGATTGAAAAGCTGGCCTAATGTCACATAGCCAATCCTTGGCAAAGCTGAAATTCAAACTTGGGTTTTTCTAACTTCAAGTTCCATATTCTTTCCACTATATAGCAGAACAGTTACATATCTTTTTAAAACCAGGGATAAAAAGAGAAGATAGAAAGAAGCCAGGAGGGAATTTGGGGTCTGTGTCTTTATACTGGACAAGAATAAGCTCAACATGATAAAAGAAATAGCAGATATCAGAACATTCATTATTCTGCATTTCTACAGCCTTGAGTGGTTGAATTGGAACCATCCCCAGAATGAGGACCAAATTAATGCTGAAATCACTGCAGTTATTCCAGAGGTCAGGAGCACAGTGCTAATGAGGTCAGGGCCAGGACTTCAGACTGCCCAACTTCTCTCTGGTCTAAAGCCAACCTTCAAAGTTCTCCCTATAATGCCAACTCAGAAACTCACCCTGTTGGTTACAAGTAGGACCAGGGAGAGAGTAAGAGTCTGTACACTGTTAACATTGTCAGGAAAACAAAGCTGGAGCACATGCCCTACAGCATGGGCATTTATTTTATGCTGGGTCAGAGACACTAGTTTTATATTATAATCAAAGGAGAGCCTTCTATACTGAGCAGAGGAATAAACAACGTGAGCTTCAGCCATGGATTCTATCAGATGCAAAGCTCTAGGACGTGTAATAGAACCATCAGAGCCTACGAAGAAGACACACTCCATGGTGCTGCCCCTCCAAGAGTCTCCGTTCCCCTCCCCTTCCCTTCTCCTCACCCTGCAGGTACAGAGCTCTCTGGGACTTGCCCTTGATTTCTCTAGAGATTGGGCCACTGAACCATAATATTCACAGCAGTACTAAAAGTGATCAGGCCTTTTCTTCAAATACAGTAGGCATTCAGACCAATTTTTTTAGTTGATTTACAATATTGTATTAGTTTCAGGTATACCACACAGTGATTCGGTTATTTTTTCTAATTATATTCTAGAAGGCAATGACAGCCCACTCCAGTACTCTTGCCTGGAATATCCCATGGATGGAGGAGCCTGGTAGGCTGCAGTCTATGGGGTTGCTAAAAGTCAGACACAACTGAGAGACTTCACTTTCATTTTTCACTTTCATGCATCGGAGAAGGAAATGGCAACCCACTCCAGTGTTCTTGCCTGGAGAATCCCAGGGACGGGAGAGCCTAGTGGGCTGCCGTCTATGGGGTCGCACAGAGTAGGACACGACTGAAGTGACTTAGCAGCAGCAGCATAGGTTATTACAAGATACTGAATCCAATTCTCTATGTTGTATAGTAAGCCCTTGTTGCTTACCTATTTGATATATAGTAGTTTGCACCTGTTAACAAGGAGTTACTTCAGAGAAACTAAGGTTTTAAATTCAGTTTGCTGCTGCTGCTGCTGCTGCTAAGTCGCTTCAGTCATGTCTGACTCTGTGCGACCCCATAGACGGCAGCCCACCAGGCTCCCCTGTCCCTGGGATTCTCCAGGCAGGAACACTGGAGTGAACTGCCATTTAACTATTTAAAAATAGCTAAGGTTTTAAGTCCAGAAGAACCTCTATTGTCCTTCATGAATCACAGCCTTGTTGTGGCAAAGGGGCTTGTGTAAGTCAGTGAAGCTATGAACCATGCCATGCAGGGCCACCCAAGACAGCTGGGTTACAGTGGAGAGTTCTGACAAAACGTGGTCCACTGGAAGGGGGAATGGCAAACCATTCTAGGAGTCTTGCCGTGAGAACCCCATGAACTTAAACAGTATGCTTTGACCACCTGATGTGAAGAGACAACTGGAAAAGACACTGGAAAAGACCCTGATGCTGGGAAAGATTGAAGGCAAAAGGAGAAGAGGGCAGCAGAGGATGAGATGGTTAGATGGCATCATCGACTCAATGGACCTGAATCCGAGCGAATTCCAGGAGATGGTGGACGACAGGGAAGCCTGGTGTGCTGCAGTCCACGGGGTCGCAAAGAGTCGGACATGACTTAGAGACTGAACAACAACGAAACCTCTATTAGACGGGAAGTGTCTGTTCTCTGTTGAGCCCTAACGGTATTTAATGAAAAGAGATCAAGGGATAGATGAGTGTCATCATAGAATGGAGGGTACAGTGAGTACTAGCCTTTATTAGTCTACGTTCATAAAAATCACAAGTGACCTTTTTTAGAAAATTATAAGAAAACAGCACAGCAAATATTACACAAAACTGTTTTCCTTTTAGGGAGGAGAGCTAGGAAAGTATTGCATCCTCTTGGAAGATCTCACGTGGAGAACAAAAGCAGCTCTGTGCGTACTTTACTGCCAGGTGACTGTGATTATACTGACTCATTCTTCTGTCCTAAAAAAGGTTGGTCTCTGAAAAAGACAACTGGCTCCTTTGCTAAGATTTCCTGGCAGCAGGAGCTTAGGAGAGTCCTAGGTGCTTTTTCACACCCAGTGCATGTGAGGCCAGTTTTCTAAAAATAAGTATTAGTTACCTGCTCTGGGAATCAGCGTTGTTTTAGCCCTTAGGTCCTATAACCTAGTAGCCATAGCCCTTACTTCCTACCTTTCCGTCTTGATACACATATTTCTACATGCCCATTGGCAGCTAAGAGTTGATCTCTACTTTCTCCAAAGGGCTTGGTTATCTATTTAAACACTCCAAAAGCTCATGGGAACTGCACACCCTCACTTTTTGTCTTTGGCCTGCCTGTTATTGTGGCATGGGTATATTGAATGTTATGGCTGTCTTTCCCTTTCCTGAGTTGCTACCCAAACAACAATATCTAATAATGCCAGAAAGAGCCATCAATTCTCTCTCTATATATATCCATAAGAATGAGCTCATCTGTAAATGAAGGATGGAAGGTACCACAAGTCTCCAAACTTTTGATGGTTTAGTCTAGCAATGCCTTAGAATGTCTCAAACTACATGGGAAACATGTCTGTGGACACTCAACACTGCGTCCAGTGAATTAGTCACCTACTTATTAAAGACACACACCCTACTATAGTGCTTGGCACATCTATCTGTGCTAAACATTTCCTGGCTCAGATGCTGTGCTGGCGAGAGGTCAGCTGGACACATGTATCTGTGTATGTGGGCACTGGCTCCTTCCTCTAGGATCACTGTCTGAGCCCTCACTTTAATTACAAGGAAATGATCAAACCAGTCAGGATCATGGTCCACTGCCTCTGTGTGAAAAGGGCAACCACCCTTCCTTCTGGAATGTGGACATGGACATTAGCTGCCTCATTAATTGAATCAAACCCACCACTACAGCTGAAGTATCCACTTCCAAAAAGTCTTGCTCCTCTAGCCACATGGAGGGGGAAAGGGACTCTATTCCCAGTATCGCAGGCACATCTTATTCCACCAGGAAAAAGAAAGGTATTCTCTGTAGGACTGAGTGCTCAGAAAGTCACTTTGCATTAGGGAGGATGGGCTGAGGCATGCTCTGCTCAAAAGGAAAATAGAAGCTGGATTGACCAGAGGCAAGTATTTCCTTCCCCTATTTTCAAAAGACCTCCCTTCTTGACTCTGATTTTCCACCAAGCTCCCCAGTTTCTTTTATTTAGTTCACAAAAATAGCAGCCAATGCTAAGATTAGGACCTGAAAACTGAAACTGGAAGCATAGGAGAGATGCAAGTTGAACCTTCGGACTTGTCTATTTGTCCATCTTCACATGTAGCGTTTTCCCCCTCATGCCCTAGTTCTTTGCACTGTATGCCAATATACCAGCTTCTCAAAATGCTGACTGTTATGGGCTGACAAATGTCATCAATTAACAAGGCAATAAACAACTGGTTTTATTTTTTAACATCAATAGATGTTTTATCTTATTTTTGACATTAATGGATTTTAGCCAGAATTAATTAGTATTTTATTGATATCTCAAGGTTTTCCTTAAAGTATATATAAGACAACCAGCTAGAGAGTATTCAAAAGAAATACATTTATTATTTGGTCACAGTAGGAAAGACTGGAGAATTTCAAGTTACAATTCAGTTCTAACTTTTGCCTAATTTATCTTTGGAGTTCATGGCTAACTTCCCTCACAGTCTGGGCCTTTCTATATGAGGACTTAACTGGAACCCCATAATCTCTACTGCCATCTGTACTTCCTGTCTCAATAGCCTCACCTTGAAACTGGGCAAGTTCTCAAGGATACAATAAGTCAAAGTCAAGCTGAACTACTTTTCAAAGGCTTTTTGGTGTCCTTTTCTAACCAAGGGGACTTTATTTACCTTGACTTCCAGGGGCTTAGAAAAAATTAGCCTTGCTGCTAATGCTGCTAATACACAATAACCCCTTTTCAAATTGCCTAAATGTTAAACAAATGCCATTCATAATTAACTGAAAATGATCAAATGCCAGATCTGCAGCATTTGAGATCTGTCTTTTGACTCTGTTTTAAAAAGTTGGTTGTTTACTCTGGCAAACAGGAAAACAAAAGAGCAGCATTATTTTTTTTTCATCTAAAAGCTATGAACGGAGGAAATATGCATGAGGCTCCAGGGTCTTTTCTACTTATTTGTTGAGTGGCCTTAACCTCTTTAAGCTTTCATTTCTGCATCTATAAAGTAGAGATAATCTATGAGATATGAAAAACATGCCTGGCACATAATAAACACTGATGAGATGATTGTTAATTGTTATGAAGGTGGTTTATGACATCATTTCCAGATACTGCCCAACCCAGGGAGAAACAGCAACATGCCTGTTCCTTTAAGGAATGATCAAACCCACCACACAGGAGCACCATTCTGCCACCTTTGTCTTCACCGCTGGCTCTGTTCACACCCTGATGGCTCAAACGGTAAGGAATCTGCCTGCAATACGGAAGACCTGGCTGGTTCAGTCCCTCAGTTGGGAAGATCCCCTGGAAGAGGGCATGGCAACCCACTCCAGCATTCCAGCCTGGAGAATCCCCATGGACAGCGGGGCCTGGCGGACTACTGTCCATAGGGTCGCAAAGAGTCAGACACAACTGAGCAACTGAGCGAAGCACAGCACAGCTTCACCAACCCCCGCAACCCACGAGCCATCAGATACCTCCCACCTGCCACTCGGCTGCCTCTGACCTACCATCAGGGCCAGCTTCTATTCCCTCCTACAGGTATCCCCTCTTTTCAAAAGCTTGCTTTATAGCACTTCACTCTTTACAAAAGATCTACATTGGTACCTGTTTTCCTAACAGAAAGAAATCTGAGGAGGACAAAAAAAGGTGAAAAGCAAAAATAGCGCTCGGAGTTTGGTTTGCAGGGGGTTGTCAGAGAGGCAGTGCAGCGAGCGTAGCACCAGGAACTACCACACCCGGCATCTCAGCATCGAAGTGCCCTAGATCGAAACTGTGTCTGTGAGCATGTGTGGTCCATCTCTATTTATTTTGTGCATCCATTAGCAAGCCGTGTCTCAAGGTAATTGCTTTTACAATTCACGCCATTTTGTCTCACAAAAGTTTCACAGGGATTCTCCACTTGCAGATAACAGAAGAAACCTGTATTTCTTTTTCCCATTTCCTGCTTTCTTTTTCTCCCGCCTTCCGTTTTCCTTGACTGTTCTGCAGATAGAATCGCTAATTAGCATAGGCTTTTCCTTCCACTCAGAAAATAGACCAATCTCGCCACAGTGGCCTTTGGTTCTCCCGCACTGTTTTCATGCTAGTTGTTTAAAAGCACTTTCTTTGCTACCACAAATGACTATATTTCTTTTTTTATTCAGAATGCTTGAGGGTGAAAACAGACATGATCACTAGTTGCCTGAGGTTTTGTTGTGTCAAAGCAAAAAGTCATAACCAAAGCCAGCTAGCTACTTGCTTCAATCATTTGTCCTTATTCTGCAAGTTCATCTCTCATACAACTGCTCAGAACATCAAAGGCTTTTGTTTTTTTACTAATAATACTCATTGAATGTTGCATATGTGCCTGGTATTATGATGAGTATTTTACTTGTAGTATCTCACTGGCTTCTCATCACAGTTCAAGAGATGATGATGATGATTCCTATTTAATAGAAAAAGGAATAGAAAAAATCTGAAGCTCAGAGAGGTTATCCAGCTTTTATGTGTCTAAGGATACAACCACAGATCAGTCTTGCTTGAGAGTCAGTCCTAAAGTCCATATCCTATGTATTTCTTATAAGCTTGCCAGTAGGAAGTCTTCTGGAGAAGGCAATGGCAACCCACTCCAGTACTCTCGCCTGGAAAACCCCATGGATGAAGGAGCCTGGTAGGCTGCAGTCCATGGAGTCGCTAAGAGTCAGACATGACTGATCGAATTCACTTTCACTTTTCCTTTCATGCACTGGAGAAGGAAACGGCAACCTACCCCAGTGTTTTTGCCTGGAGAATCCCAGGGACGGTGGATCCTGATGGGCTGCCGTCGATGGGGTCGCACAGAGTCAGACACGACTGAAGCGACTTAGCAGCAGCAGCAGCAGGAAATCTTCTAGGCTTGCTGCTAAGTCACTTCAGTCATGTCCGACTCTGTGCGACCCCATAGATGGCAGCCCACCAGGCTCCCTCCGTCCCTGGGATTCTTCAGGCAAGAACACTGGAGTGGGTTGCCATTTCCTTCTCCAATGCATTAAAGTGAAAAGTGAAAGTGAAGTTGCTCAGTTGTGTCTGACTCTTAGCGACCCTATGCACTACAGCCCACCAGGCTCCTCTGTCCATGGAATTTTCCAGGCAAGAGTACTGGAGTTGGGTGCCATTGCCTTCTCCGCTTCTAGGCTTATGTAGCTTAAAATCAGAGTGTTCTCAGCTGGGATCCTTTCTTTAAAGAAACAAGATTCCATTTAAGAAAATGGATATAGAAGAAAACAAAATCTGCCTTTTACCTCCTATGGGACTGTGTCGCTTATCTCCAATTAAAGACAGAACAATCTAAAGTTTATTTCAAGACCTTACCACAGGGTCATACACCTCTGAGTTTCCAAATGCATATGTACACCAAGCACAGTGCACATCTGTTCTCTGAGTGAAAAACCTAAGTGGTGGCTGTTGAGATGAATAATAATCCAAATGGATGTTAAACTTTTACTGAACTCATAGACACTTAGTCCCCTTTAATCATTTTGTATTTTCTCTCATCAATGGATGACTAAAGTAAAGCAGTCATCATATGAATATCTGATAATATTTTACGTTAAAAGTATTTACACTTCCACAACTACTGAGTCCATGTGTCGTGACCACTGAAGCCTGCGTGCCTAGAGACTGTGCTCAGCAACAAAAAAGCCACCCCAGTGAGAAGCTCGTGCGCCTCAACCAGAGAGTAGCCCCGCTCTCTGCAACTAGACAAAGCTGCAGCAAAGACCCAGCACAGCCAAAAATAAACAAACAAGCATTCAAAGAGAGAAGAAGAAAGGGGATAAAAGCCCCGAAAAAGGATTTGCACAAAAAAAAAAAAAAAAAAAAGGATGGAGATCTGGATATGATTGGATTTGAGGCTTACTTCATAATTTTGACTTCCCTGGTGGCTCAGATGGTAAAGCGTCTGTCTACAATGCGGGAGACCCGGGTTCGATCCCTGGGTCAGGAAGATGTCCTGGAGAAAGAAATGGCAATCCACTCCAGTACTATTGCCTAGAAAATCCCATGGACAGAGGAGCCTGGTAGGCTACAGTCCATGGGATCGCAAAGAGTCGGACACGACTGAGCAACTTCACTTTCACTCTCACTTTCATAATTTTGAAAGGCCGAGTCGCCCCAGTTATTTCCAGTTGCCTGAAACTATGTCAGGTCTCTACATTCTAATGTCAGCTCATGGTTTTGTGGATATGGTATAGCTTAGGCATACAGAATGCTGGTGCTGGAATCATGACTCTCCTACTGACAAACTGTGTCATCTAGGGTCATGTGCTTAGCTTCTCTATTCCTCTGATCCCTCTTCTATAAAGTAGGTAATGATAATGTCTGTTGTTGGAATTTTTAGAAGTATTGTATAAGATTCTCTAAGAACAGTGTAGGGCACAGAGCAAATTTTCAGTTAATCTTTGCTTTTTGCTTGGTACCCTTGGTAGAAGCAAACCCAATCACATTAAGAGCTCACAGTCTGAATGGCAGGATTACCTTACTTTGCTTATGAGCAGAATCCTAGATTTAATCTAGCCCCTGAGAAATGGTTTCCCAGGGGACACTAGTGGTAAAGGATCTGCCTACCAATACAGGAGATGGAGGAGAAGCAGGTTTGATCCCTGGGTCAGGAGGATTCCTGGAGTAGGAAATGGCAACCCATTCCAGTATTCATGCCTAGAAAATTCCATGGACAGAAGAGCCTGGCAGGCTACAGTCCATGGGGTTGCAAAGAGTCAAACATGACTGAGCATACACATACATTGAGAAATGGAGTATTTCCTACCATGTCAATAAACAAGGATGTCACAGCCATAAGAGATTCTGGACCTCCAAATGTGAATTTCTGAGCCTGGAGGGCACCCAGGAAGAAGAACAATACCTGCTGTCTGGTAGCCATTCAGATCAGATCAGATCAGTTGCTCAGTCGTGTCCGACTCTTTGCGACCCCATGAATTGCAGCACGCCAGGCCTCCCTGTCCATCAGGCTGCAGCTACTCCTTATGGTGAGAACTGGGATCTGGGGAGAATGTGAAAAACTCAGGATACTGACCCAGATGGCTGAGATGCATATGAAAGGAATGATTTCAGTGAGCCCAGATTCTTGCATCTTCCCATACACACAAAAGCACTAAATTCCTTAACTTGAAATACCTGCTGCTGCTGCTGCTGCTGCTAAGTCGCTTCAGTCATGTCCGACTCTGTGCGACCCCATAGATGGCAGCTCACCAGGCTCCCCCCGTCCCTGGGATTCTCCAGGCAAGAATACTGGAGTGGGTTGCCATTTCCTTCTCCAGTGCATGAAAGGGAGAAATGAAAGTTAAGTCGCTCAGTCGTGTCCAACTCTTCGAGACCCCATGGACTGCAGCCTACCAGGCTCCTCTGTCCATGGGATTTTCCAGGCAAGAGTACTGGAGTGGGGTGCCATTGCCTTCTCCGTGAGATACCTGGTTCTCCTTAATTAACAATAATGTTTTACTATTCAGACTCTCTGCCCTCTGTTGCAAACTTCTGTATAACCTGACTCCTCCTCACTCTCCACCTCCTTGGAGCAGTTTCTCAAGGTTACTTGCAGTGTTGTCTCCTGGGTATGAAGTCCTAAAAATTCCCTCTGAATAAACCATAATTCTTAACCTTTAGGTTGTGACTATTTTTTAAGTCAACTCCCCACTGCTCTCCTTGCAGCACTCCTGATTCCTCTTACTATACTTCATTTTTTTCTTTTTTTATGACACTTATCACCCTCTAACACATTATATTCTTTACTTATTGTGTTTACTGCTTATTAACTGCCACCCCAGTAGACTGCCGGAGAAGGCAATGGCACCCCACTCCAGTACTCTTGCCTGGAAAATCCCATGCATGGAGGAGCCTGGTGGGCTGCAGTCCATGGGGTCACTAAGAGTCGGACACGACTGAGAGACTTCACTTTCACTTCTCACTTTCATGCACTGGAGAAGGAAATGGCAACCCACTCCAGTCCTCTTGCCTTGAGAATCCCAGGGACAGGGGAGCCTGGTGGGCTGCCGTCCATGGGGTCGCAGAGTCGGACACGACTGAAGTGACTTAGCAGTTAGCAGTAGACTGTAAGCTGAACAAGAGCAGAAATATTTATTTTTCTCACGACCATACTCCAATGCACAGAATAGAACATGGCACAAAGTGATTACTCAATAAATATTGGTTAAATAATGGATAAATATCAAGATAGTTTGCTGTCTTTCTCAAAATTCCTCCCATCTCCCACTTTTCTCAAGCCTCATTTCCCTTTCAAACTCTTCCCCAGTGAACAATAATAATATAATGACTTAAATTTATTATTTCTTGAATTCCAGATATCATGGCCAGGCTTAAAAATGCATCATCTCATTTAATCCTGTTGAAAAAGGAGACAGCAGATGCAAAATGGGATTCTTTGTGCTTAATACCTAATCTAATTGCAGTCTCAATCCCCCAGGAATGTAACCTTTAACCTGTCAACCTGGAATTACCTGGTCAGCTCTAACTAAGGGTAATGAGGCCCAAAGGCTCTTCTGTTCCCCTTACAGAGGACAACCTCACCTGAATCAATTCATTCTTTGCTAATAATTTCCTTTTTCCTCCCTCTTTCCACATAATCTTTCCTTTCCTACAGCTTAGTAAACCTCTTTTCTATCTGGTAGATAGATGCTGCCTGATTCATGAATTGTTTAATAAAACCAATGTGATCCTTAAAATTATTTAGTTGAATTTTTGCTATTTAATAATCCAATGGAGTAAGTACTGTTGTTCCCCTGATACTATGTTGTGGCTACGCGTTCTGGGAAACAAACTCATTCAGAAGGACAATGCAGATACTGGAGTGCAGTTTATTACACCGGCGGGCAGAAGCAGAGTCTCCATTTAGCCAAGGACCCTGACCAGTTTTTGTGAAAACTTTATATACTCTAAGTGTATGTGCCCAAACCCACCTCCCCAAATTCTCTGAAAGTAGTCTGAACAAAGGAAAAGAAAGACACAATCAAAGTTAACCCATGATTTGTATGCCTTAAGCCTAGGTAGTTAACAGTGGACAATTATCAATAGGCCTGTGGTCATACCCCAATAAGTATAATAGAATTTATGATTCTATTCGGTTACACAGATAATTAGGGTATTCTTTTAGGCGATGGAGAGTCTAGGTACGAGCCCTGAGGCTCTTCCATCCAGGGGTCTGGTTTTCCAGTTGGTATGTCATTTCCATAGATACTGGGCATAGAGCTCAAAGTCCACAGTCCAGCTCAAGATGGAGTCCTGCTTTCAAGATGGAGCTTGTTCTGTCTGTTTCCTCCTTCAATTACAGAGGTTTAGAAAATCGAGGCACTTATCCAAAGTCATACAGCTTGTTTAAATGGGGACGTAGTTTAGAGCCTTGGGCACTGTTATTCTGGCATCTGAGTTCTAAACCATGACATTACAGTCTGTGACTGTGACTGTGAGCCTGGCACAGTGTTCTTTCCTATGAATGATGAATCTGAGTCCAAAGGATAAACCTACTCTCATAGGAAATGCTTTATCTGCACACGCCAAGAGCAGAATCCGCACAGTCAGTAAAATAAAGCTTGAGGTTGTCTACATTTACTGGCAGGCTAACACAGCATTCTATGGTAATAACATTGCTATCTTCTGGTTCACTGCATTCACTTCATCATTGTGAACAAAACGTCCCAGTGCATGCTAATCTACTAACCTAACCCCAGAGTGATGATAAAATGAAATCCTGCCATAAGCAGCAATCACCAGTCAAGATTAATTAACTTGAATGATCCGCGATGATTTGGCTTTGCAAGAAGTTTGACGTATAAGATTCCGTAAGAACAGTCTTTGAGCTATTGGAGTAATTAATTCCACTGGCACTAAAGGAAAAGCCCTTGGGATTTGCAAATAGACCTGAGATTTAAGCATTTCCCTGTTTCTGTGGCAACAGTGGCTTCAAGGACAACCAGTCAGGGCATGGAGTTATCGAATTCCCTTCCCCCTTGTCTAGCCTTCAGCACCTCTAGTTTGCTCAAAGCAGAATCATTTAGCACATCTAAGAATATGCCTCATCTTCCAGGTGTGTGCAAGATTCAGAGTAACATGTATTAGAGTGTTATCCTAGAGCTCCCAGGTAATGAGACTCGATAAACGATACACAAGAGAGGAAGGGATGGGGTTGAAGTCAGGTGGTAAGCATTGCAACAGTTAATGATCAAAAACGACCCATAGAAACTCAGATACAGCTGGCTATCAATCTTGATGCTTATGACCTGAGAGCAATGCTTGACAGAGAGGGGATGTGATCACCATCATCGCTAATCTGGGACTGGGGAAGCTAAGTGGGACCTGTGCTGCACGAAAGACCTCTCTACCATTATCTTCCCATCCTTCCTTTAACCCAATAGATTTTAAATACCCATTCAACAGAAAAGTGACCTTTTAAAGACTAATTCTTCTGTTCAGGACTTACCTATCTTATTAGTATATCAAACTTATTTCAGGAATAAATAATTCCTTTTATTATTAAGTAATAACAGATGAATTAGTATTTCCATAAATGAAAGCTGGAATTGAAAAAGTGCCATGGAATGACATTTTACTAAAACTGGTATTTAGCAAATATACAGTCACTTAAATGATCTTCATCTGAAGAAATAACATAATTTTTTGGCAGCAGGGTGATTAAATAAAGAAAAATTGCAATAGTCTGATAATACTTTAGTACTTGTTTGAGCTGTATGAAATAGCAGAGCAGGGGAGCTGCTTTTTAGTTACCTTATAGGAAACTGATATTTTTACTTCTATGCACCTAAAAATCTATGCATCTTAGCTAAGATGGTAAACATTGGAAGGGTGAGTGGAGGGAGGGAGGGATGGAGAGATGGATGAATCAATTCATTCAATAAATATTTAATGAGTACTTATTATGTACCTGATACAAGTAAACACAGTGTGATCAAAAACAGATAAAAATGCTTGTGCTCATGGAGCGTATCTTCTAGTGGAATAGTGGTTAGATGGCTGAATAAATTCTAAATGGATATAGGAGCTCCCAAGTCCCCATTACACTGCCTCATAGGCCACAAGAGTGCATTTCCTTTAACATGGATAGACCCATAAGAGTTAGTGCCCAATGCTATAGAATTATTGCTGACAAGGGGATCAAACTTCCCTTTAAACTGATGAATGCCAGATCCCATAAATGGGGTTCAAGGTTAAAGCTAGGAAGGTATTACAGTGAAAGGCATTTATTCCTTCTCTGAGTGATTAATAGACATATCTAAAAAGAACCAAGTGCACTCTGAGCTGAAACGTGATTGCCAAGCAGAAAAAAAAAAAAAAAGCAAGCAAACAAAAAACCTGGGATTGGCAATTTGTTCATGAGAACACCCTTGAATTTTGCAAAAGCAAAAGGAGTGGGAATTATTCATGAATGGAGATTATGGAACATGTAACTCTGGTTTCTAAAAGAATTAGGCCTGCTTAGGAATCCTTGAGGTGATTTCATGGTACAACCAATAAAACAGTGGGACCAGACCTTTAACTACTAATATTCACTAGCCTTGTATGTATATTTAATGATAAAAACAGGAAAGACCACATCTCTCTTGAATCTATATTCCTTTTTGGGGATTTTAAAGTGAAGTAAGAAAAACTAAATGCATAAATCCTTTAGTACAGAAACTTTCATGGGGCTGGAGCAGGGAGATAATTAAGAGATGGAAATTAGTTTGCTGATAATACCATGGTTAAATTCCCCAGGGTCAGCTATTATTGTCAGGTTTTCAAGTTTTGAAACTTAATTTTAATCATAGTACACAGGACTGCTCAGCCCTTCAGGGGCCCATTTCTACACCGACCAAAATCATAAGATTCTGGTGTATAAACCAGACTGCCAATACGAACCTATGTTGGAAGTTATCTCCTAGCAGGTGTTTATGCCTTCTGATGGGCATAAATACTCAGTCCTACAAATTATCCATCAAAAGACTTAAAACCAAGTAGACTGTATAATCTCAAGACATCAGGGTTCCAACAAATGAAGGAAATAATGGATTGTTTTCCTTTAGGGAGACAGTCCAGCACCGAAGCTAAGTGATTAGGGTTTGGGTGAAAGACCAGGGCTGGATTCAGAGTTCACCTACCACCGGCTAGTGACTTTGAGGAAGCTCACTAGTGCTTATTGCTCTCTTCTGAATATGGGAATAAAAAGAGTCAATACATTTAAAGCACTAAGCACAATAACTGACACACAGGAAACAGTCAATAAATGTTCAGCATTATTCTGTTTGTAACTAAAGACTTGCTATTGGTTTTCTGGGAAAAGTTTGTCTTAATAGGGTTGTGAAAATTAATTAAGATGCTCCATATTAATTATTGAGGAAAAGAAATTGATTTTTTTGGACTCAAAATACCCGCCACCTAGAGAGTAGAACTCAACATATTAAAATTTCCCAATTTCAAGATTGCATTCATAAGACACACTAAACACCCCAGGATGATATTTTGATCAGTCCTTTTTCACCAGTCATGTTCTAAGCATGACTTTCTGAGCCTGGCAGCCTGATCTGGCTTGGGGGTGGTTTCCTAAATCCCTGGGGAAGATTAATTCAATAGGGGTGTAGCAAAAACAAGACCAGGAGCTGACTGTGGCTCGGACCATGAACTCCTTATTGCCAAATTCAGACTTAAATTGAAGAAAGTAGGGAAAACCACTAGACCATTCAGGTATGACCTAAATCAAATCCCTTATGATTATACAGTGGAAATGAGAAATAGATTTAAGGGCCTAGAGCTGATAGAGTGCCTGATGAACTATGGACGGAGGTTCGTGACACTGTACAGGAGACAGGGATCAAGACCATCCCCATGGAAAAGAAATGCAAAAAAGCAAAATGGCTGTCTGGGGAGGCCTTACAAATAGCTGTGAAAAGAAGAGAAGTGAAAAGGAAAGATATAAACATCCGAATGCAGAGTTCCAAAGAATAGCAAGAAGAGATAAGAAAGCCTTCTTCAGCGATCAGTGCAAAGAAATAGAGGAAAACAACAGAATGGGGAAGACTAGAGATCTCTTCAAGAAAATCAGAGATACCAAAGGAACATTTCATGCAAAGATGGGCTCGATAAAGGACAGAAATGGTATGGACCTAACAGAAGCAGAAGATATTAAGAAGAGATGGCAAGAATACACAGAAGAACTGTACAAAAAAGATCTTCACGACCAAGATAATCACGATGGTGTGATCACTGACCTAGAGCCAGACATCCTGGAATGTGAAGTCAAGTGGGCCTTAGCATCACTACGAACAAAGCTAGGAGAGGTGATGGAATTCCAGTTGAGCTATTCTAAATCCTGAAAGATGATGCTGTGAAAGTGCAGCACTCAATATGCCAGCAAATTTGGAAAACTCAGCAGTGGCCACAGGACTGGAAAAGGTCAGTTTTCATTCCAGTCCCAAAGAAAGGCAATGTCAAAGAGTGCTCAAACTACCGCACAATTGCACTCATCTCACACGCTAGTAAAGTAATGCTGAAAATTCTCCAAGCCAGGCTTCAGCAATATGTGAACCATGAACTTCCTGATGTTCAAGCTGGTTTTAGAAAAGGCAGAGAAACCAGAGATCAAATTGCCAACATCTGCTGGATCATGGAAAAAGCAAGAGAGTTCCAGAAAAACATCTATTTCTGCTTTATTGACTATGTCAAAGCCTTTGACTATGTGGATCACAATAAACTGTGGGAAATTCTAAAAGAGATGAGAATACCAGAACACCTGACCTGCCTCTTGAGAAATCTGTATGCAGGTCAGGAAGCAACAGTTAGAACTGGACATGGAACAACAGACTGGTTCCAAATAGGAAAAGGAGTACGTCAAGGCTGTATATTGTCACCCTACTTATTTAACTTATATGCAGAGTACATCATGAGAAACGCTGGACTGGAAGAAACACAAGCTGGAATCAAGATTGCCGGGAGAAATATCAATAACCTCAGATATGCAGATGACACCACCCTTATGGCAGAAAGTGAAGAGGAACTCAAAAGCCTCTTGATGAAAGTGAAAGTGGAGAGTGAAAAAGTGGCTTAAAGCTCAACATTCAGAAAATGAAGATCATGGCATCCAGTCCCATCACTTCATGGGAAATAGATGGGGAAACAGCGGAAACAGTGTCAGACTTTCTTTTTCTGGGCTCCAAAATCACTGCAGATGGTGACTACAGCCATGAAATTAAAAGACGCTTACTCCTTGGAAGGAAAGTTATGTCCAACCTAGATAGCATATTCAAAAGCAGAGACATTACTTTGCCAACAAAGGTCCGTCTAGTCAAGGCTATGGCTTTTCCTGTGGTCATGTATGGATGTGAGAGTTGGACCGTGAAGAAGGCTGAGCTCCAAAGAATTGATGCTTTTGAACTGTGGTGTTGGAGAAGACTCTTGAGAGTCCCTTGGACTGCAAGGAGATCCAACCAGTCCATTCTGAAGGAGATCAGCCCTGGGATTTCTTTGGAAGGAATAATGCTAAAGCTGAAACTCCAGTACTTTGGCCACCTCATGCGAAGAGTTGACTCATTGGAAAAAACTCTGATGCTGGGAGGGACTGGGGGCAGGAGGAGAAGGGGACGACAGAGGATGAGATGGCTGGATGGCATCACTGACTCAATGGACATGAGTCTCAGTGAACTCTGGGAGTTGGTGTTGGACAGGGAGGCCTGGCATGCTGCGATTCATGGAGTCGCAAAGAGTAGGACACAACTGAGCGACTGATCTCATCTGATCTGAAGTTTATCCATTATGTGATAAGTTCTACTTGTTTCAGCCTCAAAACTGCAAGTGAGTTTTTCCTGACCATGGTACTAAATCTCCCACCTTTCAAAAGATGAAGAAAGGCATGCATATATATCCAGATCACTTGAGCTGCTGGTTAAAATTGCAGACTCTTGGAATCATTAAAATGGTGGCTATCTCAGGGCAAGGTGGGGTAAGGTTGGCCTGGGAAGGGGCATGAGCAAACATTCTGAGGTGTTGGAACATTCTCCAACTTTGTCTGGGTGGTGGCTATGTATATTCAGACGATACATACATAAAAATTCACTGAACTTCATGCTAAGCCTTGACAGAAAACAGCAAAATTCCATAAAACAATTATCCGTCAATTAAAAAATAAATAAAAAATTTAAAAATTCACTGAACTGAGAGACTTCTGGTTTCCAGTACTCCATATAAGGAGTTTGGAATTTGCCACGTCATCCTTTTGTTTGTACTGAAAACAAGTTAAAAAAAAAAAAAAAAAAAACTGAACAGACTGAAGAAGCAACAACTCTTCTTGGATCCATAAAAGAGAGGAGGACACAGGAGACAGGTAGAAGAATAAAGCGAGTCACAGCTCACTAGAGCAGAGACTCATGAGTGGAAACCGCCTCAGGTACAGTGATGCCTTTTTAGATACAACATCAAAGACAAGATCCATGAGAGAAATAATTGATAAGCTGGACTTCATTAAAATTAAAACCTTTTGCTCTTCAAAAGACAGTATCAAAAGAATTAGGAGACAAGCCACAAACTGGAGGAAAATGCTTGCAAAAGACATTTGATGAAAGACTATTACCAAAATACACAAAGAACTCTTGAAACTCAATAATAAGGAAACAAAATCTAACTGAAACACGGGCCAAAGACCTTAACAGACATCTCATCAAGATACACAGATGATAAATAAGTGTCTGATAAGATTCTCCACATCATTTGTCTTCAGAGAAAAAGCAAATTAAAACAATGAGATATCACTACACACCAATCAGAATGGTCAAAATCAGAACATTGACAACACGAGATGCTGGTGAGGAGGAGGAGGAGCAACAGGAACTCTCATTCACTGCTGGTAGAAGTGCAAAATACCACAACTATTTTGGAAGACAGTTTGGTAGTTTCTTATAAACATCGTCCTACCATACATTTCAGCAATCAAGAAACTTGGTATTTATTCAAAGAAATTGAGAATTTATTTTTACACCAAAACCTGCACATGGATGTCTCTGGCAACTTCATTCATAGTTGCCAAAACTTGGAAGCAACCAAGATGTCTTCCGTAGGTGAAGGGATGACTAAGCTTTCTACACCCAGACAATGGAATGCCCTTCTGTGCTAAAAGCAGATGATCCATCAAGCCACAGGGTAACGGAGCCGTCTTCAGCGCATATTACTAATTGAAGAAGGCCAATCTGAGAGAGCTACATACTGTATGACTCCAACTGTATAACATTCTGGAAAATATAAAACTATGAAGATAAAAGACAGGGTTGGGGAGTTCAGGAAATAAATAGGCAGAGCACAGAGGATTTTTAGGGCAGTGAAAATACTCTGATATTAAAATGATGGACATATGTACTATACATTTGTTCAAATCTACAAAATATACAACACCAAGGGTGAACCCTAAGGTGAACTATAACCTTTGGGTGATTACAATGTGTCAATGTGACCTCATTCTTCGGAAAATGTGTACCATTCTGGAGAATGATGTTGATAGGAAAGGAGGCATGTGTTGAGGCAGGAGCAGTAAGGGAAACCTCTATACCTCCCTCTCAATTTTGTTGTAAACCTAAAACACCTCTAAAAAATTAAGTCTTTTAAAAATTCACTGAAATGTGAACTTAAGGTGAGAGCACTTTATACAGGTATGGGACAACTCAATAAAAAGATTTAAGCATCAAATAAAAATGTCTGGCCTCACCTCAGACCTTCTGAATCAGAATCTCTGGGCAAAGGGCATGTTAGTCTTCATTTTTATTAAGCACCCTCGGATAATTCTCATGTACACTGAAGTTTGAGAACCACTGATATGAAAAAGCACATTTTGAATATCGAATACAAAGAAAAAATAATCTGAAATCAAAACATTAGAGAAATGCCACATAAATACCAGTTTTCATATATTCTGAAACCTTAGAGCTTTGAGTCAAGAAAGCAACATCTGTTTCTCGTACTGTCTGCTAGCTCTCTATATGCAGCTCTAAGAAAAATTGAAAAGAGGTGTTGGGAGGGGAGGACCCCGCAGAGAGGCTGCAGCGGGGCTCAGCTCTTTACATTCACCTTGTGGCCAGAGCCTCAGGCAGAAGAGCTCGCACTTCCAATCTGATAACATCAAGAGCCACTCAAATTACTGGGGGTTGAATTACAATGCTCTTTGGGAAGAGCTCTTGTCAAGAACCTACCTCCTCCCAAATAATCAGGGGTCTGTTCAGGAAAAAGAAGAAAAAGGATCTGCCTAATGGAGCTTTTTGAAAGCTAAGATAAAAGACTTTCTTCCGTGTTACTGCCTGCAGAGTGTCGTGATTCCAAATGAAAAACTCTCTGGCTCTCAAACAGATGCTCTGTTTGAATGAATGAATTGAGAGCCTATTTGGAGACCCGTCCAAGACCACTGCAAGGATTTGCTTACAAAAGGCTCCTTTTGCTTTAGTGTTGCTTTACACGGCATCATTTTCTTGTAATAGTCACTGTGGTGTTATTAGGGATGTTAAGCAAGAAAAGGTGAGCTTGCCTTCAAGGGCGTCATCTGCCTGTATTTACAGACTCGGGGAGGATATACAACATCCACGCCACTGTGGAACAAACTACAAGACTCTGGTTACCCACCTCTTAGGTTTTCCTTTTACAGTTGTGGACGAATGTGGCACACTTTCGATAAAGGAGGCCCCAACTGAACAGACCTTCTCTGAGCTGCAAATCCACAATCTGTCCTGTGGCCAGCATGGCTAAGGTTACAGTGAAAAGTGATCCCCAGCACAACTTTCATGACTAAACCCCTTCGTCTCTAGCCCTGTCCCCACTCACAATAATCACGTTCTTCAGTTTGTGCCCCACCCCCAAGAGCACACCTGTTATTTCCAACCTCTAATAACAGAGTGCAGACTTCCCTGGGGAGATAGCAAAATAACTCGAGGTATTTATCAGTTGGCAACACCGCGCTTCCCTCGGAGACTGTTGTATGTACACAGAGATTTCTTCTCACATGAATCATAGCATTTTCCAGCTGGAAAGGCCTTGAGGATTAATCTAGGGAGCCGTCTCATTAATACAGAAACACAAGCCCAGAGCAAACTTACCTCAGGTTATAGAACGAGTTGGGAAGAAAACCTGAGCTTCAGTGAATGTCCTCTGGCCAAACCAGGATTGCCTAGAACACAGGCTTTGTCAACAACTCTCAATTCTTCTTTTTTAAAAAAATTTTAGAGCAGTTTTAGATTTTCAGCAATGTTGAGTCGAAGTAGAGAGATTTCTCATATAACTGCCCCATCCCCACACATGTCTCCAAGTCCTTTCTCAGTAACTCTAGGGCAGTTCATGGAGGTTAAACCAAATTAATACCTTTTTCCTGTCTATTTGTCATATATTTTTTCAGGATGAGACATCACATCAGATCAGGGTCACATTAGGAAAATGTCACAAATGTCCCTATCCTCCTGCAACCAAACTACATTTGTGTTTACATCTTCCCACAACTAATCCCATTCCCTCCCTCTTCATTGTGAATCATGACTTCCAGTTCCCTCCTAAATTCATGAATCTCTCCAGCTCTACTTCGCTGGAATCCATCACACAGGTTCTTCCAGGCCACAGCACACGTGTCAATTATGTTGAAACAGTCCATGTCTTTTCCCCAGTGTTTATCCTCAGTTTCCAGGCGCTTCTCTGGTGGTCCCGTGGTTAATTGCACTTGTGGGGGCAGGGGTTCAATCCCTAGCTGGGAAACTAAGATCCCACATGCCACACAGCCTGGCCAAAAAATAGGGGCAAAGAAGCATCATCAGTTTTTTCACATGAGAAAGCACTGGGTCATCTTGGCATTCTTACTAGTCTCTGGTTGCATTTCAATGGTCTCCTACAAACTGAATGACAAAAATGTCCACAATATTCAAGAAGCTGCACATTTTCATCATGCCCCATTGTCCCCAGCAATGAAAGCACATGTTCAGGATGAGTCATCCCACTTCCTGCCAACAATAATTGGCAGCATTCTGCAGCTTCCTTTACACTTCTTAGTCTCAGCTATTACAATTTTAAATCTCAAATCATTCATGATTTTAGTAAAATCTGCAATTATTATAAGCAAATGCCTTGTTTCATATATTGACAGACAGAGGTGAAATATACATATAAGCAACTTAGAAATTTAGCATTGGCAAGTCATAAGTATCTTAGCTTCATTTGTTTTTTAAGAAGCATCAGAGGGGCCTATGGCACTTTCAGATAACCTAATTTAAGATGGGGAATCACATTCTTTCCTGATATAATATTCTTCCAAAATTTCAGCAATGTTGGCTACTTTATATAGAATTGTATTTAAGTTTTGATGAATGAGAAAGTGAAAACAGCAAATCCAAGGTCAAGGGGCATCAATGGGAGAACAAGACTGCACTGCATCAAAGGTGCCTAACCAGTGAACCCAAGTCTACCAACAGATCTTGAAATCTTTCTTGACAGATTCCTAAACTGTCACCACTACACTCTGTGCCTAACCAAGCTCCCCGTACATTACTTTCCAGGCCATTTTTCCTATGAGTTCCCGGATATTAAGCCTTCTGTCTCACCCAGCCTCTCAAGACCTTCATATCAGCATTACTCAAGGTCTACTCCACCTCACTCCATTCTCCATTCATAAAGAGATGGCAAGGAAATGGATATGAGCCACAAAATGTCTCAAGCTCCTTGTCCGAGGTCTTTTCATTTTTAATTTGCAAAGAAAGGCAGTATTAGTGGGAAGAAGAATGGATTTAGTGTCAGAAAACCCATGAAGTCTAGTTCTGTTACTTTACAGTTCTGTGACTTTAGGAAAAGTCACTGAAATGAATTAATCTTGAATTAATCTTACAGAGTTTCACTTTCCTCATCTTTTACACTGGTTTGGCACATTGGTTTACTGCGAGGAACAAAATCCATTGAATGGACTTTTAATGTTCTATGAATGTAAAAGACGGTAACGCTGGATACCTCTAACATTGAGAGCAAAGCGGCACTAAAGGGCCTATTGGGCTTCAGTGACTTCTTTACAAAAGATAATCATGATAATCATGTCCTAGATCCATGTTCTCAAAACTTTTCCCTATAAATCTGTATTAGGAAAATGGAGAATGAACCACCAACTGGGCTAAATGAAAGAAATTTATTTGAAAATTTATGTCTACTTTTTAACCCATGTTTTATTTTAAGATAGTTTAAATTTCCAATCAAATAACCCTGATGCTTTGGGAAGATATTTACCACCTGTTCTTTCATGCCCTCTGGCATCCTTGAGTCATTGGTTGGAGCCCTCTGCCTTCCTCATCTGTATGTCCTGGGAAGTTCTCAGAGCTATAGTGTAGCCCTCTGTTTACTGGTCTTCTTCCTCCAGACAGGCACTTTGGTTTCTTTCTTGTATTATCCCTAGAGCCTAACCTAGTGCTTGCTGTATTGCAAACATGCTGTACACATTTGCTGAATTAATCAGTTAACTTCCTCTTTTCAAGAAAGTTTTTGAGTTGGTTAATAATTAATGTCCTAATTACTATTTGATTTCTGCTGATACAAATGAAAAAGGCGGGACTTACTCATGGTCCAGTGGTTAACAATCCACCTTCCAAGGCAGGGGATACAGGCTGGAGTCCTGGTCAGGGAACTAAGATCCCACATGCCATAACTAGAGAGCCCGCACTCTGCAATAACAACCCAGCACAACCCAAAATAAGGAAAGAAAACAGTCCAATGAAAACTCTGAAAATTAAATGGTTAGGCCTGAATCCTACGTCCAATGCTGGCTTTTAGCTCTTCCATCCAGCGTCCCAGCCATCCTTTCCTGACTCTCAACAGCCCGCTGCGCAGTAGGGATGTTCAGTTCATCTCTACCGGCCTGTCTTCACATACGAGCAACATTGGTAACTCATTCTGCCATTTGATTTCTATAACCCTCAAGTATAAATTTAAGAAACCTTTCTCCAGTCCTTGTTCCACATTCCACAGTGACGGTTTCACACACACACACACACACAAGTTTCCCTTTGAAACCAATGAGCATACTGTGCCAGAAGATACCCTCGGAATGAGGCAGGAAGGCAGGGAGAGGAGAGAAAGAGAATCAGAGTCACCATCTGTTGACAGCGCTCATGGACAGAGCCAGTTTTGAAGGTTAATGACATGTCACGCATCCTCTAGCGTCTGGTAACAAGAATAGGCTGCTCTCCCAGAATTTGATAGAACAGTTGTTGCTCCGTGGAAGATGTAACATGTCAGCCAGCACTCCAGCAGAGTCCAGGAAGGCGATTCCTGCCAAAAGCTGGATGAAATTTAACAGTGGTCCAGGAAAAACAACTTTTACCAAAATTCAAAGGTGGAAGCGATAATTTTCCCTGAGGTCAGTAAAGAGGCTGTGAAACATTGACTTTCCAAAACGACCCTGCCTAATGGGTTGTATTTTTAAAGTGCTCTCGAATTTCATCAGCAACTCTTCAATATACATCTACTCCTTTCTCTACCTATTTTCAGAAGAATAGGGGTGTAACCCTCTAGTAAAAACAGTTCCAGGGGTTTACCAAAGATCCGCCCATGGTTTCTTTGGTTAGTTAAATTATTGGTGTTGCAGCTGATCCAGGGAAAATCTGGGTCTCAACTTCATTGACAGCCTACTGTTTAATGACTCACTTTGCTGTCTCATCAAGAATTCACCCAGTTGAAAGGGTGCACCTTTTCAAAACTTTCCTCACATCTCATCTTTTCTTGCTTTAATTTTCAAAGCCCTGCTGAGCAACCTTTGAAAATCCGGGCCCTTTACCACCTGGCACTTGAGGGATGTCTTCAGAGGGGGCAGCTCTGCTAATTTTGCTGTTAACCTAAGAACAAACTGCCTAGACCCAGCATGCAGTAGAGTGGATGGACCAAGAACAGAGCAGTGAAATTGGTGAGCTCCCAGCTCCTTCAGATCCTGTCTTTATAGTGTGACATCATTGTTCTGTTTGAAGTAAAATGTCTTTTTTAGCTCTGCCTAAGTTCAAAAATAAGTATAGAATACAAATTTAAAAATTAAATGATTGCTTGATTACTTGCCAGTTTGAACATATCCAACCCTCTCTTGTTTAAGATCAGACAGACTGTAAGAAACAGCTCTTTGCAGGAAATCACCCTCAACAGAAAGCCCTTTTCCTTGTAACTTCAGCAAAACTATATTTCGTAACTAACTTTTAAACCAAACACCACCCGTGTCTGTACTCATCTCTGGCCCAGGCACACCTTTCAAGTCTTTTTATCACACAAAACTTTGCCTAACTTGTTGATTCTTTCAGTAGATCAAAGAAGCAGAAATGAAAAATAAGTAGGAGATGACCAGGTCTCTTCCCTGGCTGCCCATTCAGTAATCTCCCAAACAAACTGTGTGAACAAGGTAACATCGAGAGGGAGACCACAGGAGCCTACACCCAGCGAGGGATTCAGACAACTCTGACCCTTCATCTCGATGATTCACTGAGATGACTTGTCTTCTTCCCTTTAAAACATTCATGGTCGAGCAGAATCAGGGGGTGGATTTGGGAGGGATGCCGACTCCACCATCCCCCCAGATTGCTGGCATTCTGATTAGAGGCAACTTTCCTTTCTATCAACGTGTGTGAATTTTGCAAGCAGTGTAAGTGAGCTGTGAGCAGTGGGACCCAACTTGATAACAATACCAACTAAAGTCTAGTGACATGAGGTGCTAAAATGATCACCTGCACAGAAGTCAGGAGGTCTGGGTTCATTTCAGGCTCTTCTTTGTGACTTTGTGTAAATCATTTAACCCCTCTGGATCTCAAATTCCTCAATCCTACAATTAAACTCAAGTGTGTTTTCAGCCACTGAAAATAGAAGGGAATTTGTCTAGATCAGCACTGTCCAATAGAACTTCAGCAAAGGAGGAAATGTTCCACATTTGTGCTATCCAGTATGGAAGCCACTGGCCATATTGAGCAGCACATTAAATGTGAGTACTATGACTAAGGAATGAATATTTAATTTTATCTAATTTTAATAATTTGCAGTTGAAAACAAATACATAGCTAGTGGTTGCTGTATAGGTTCAATTATTTCTAAATTGCTTACTGAAAGTTTTGATGATTTCTAAACCTAAACCTGCTGCTGCTAAGTCGCTTCAGTCGTGTCCAACTCTGTGAGACCCCATAGATGGCAGCCCACCAGGCTCCCCCATCCCTGGGATTCTCCAGGCAAGAACACTGGAGCGGGTTGCCATTTCCTTCTCCAATGCATGAAAGTGAAAAGTGAAAGTGAAGTCGCTCAGTCATGTCCGACTCTTAGTGACCCCATAGACTGCAGCCTACCACGCTCCTCTGTTCATGTGATTTTCCAGGCAAGAGTATTGGAGTGGGGTGCCATTGCCTTCTCTGCTAAACCTACCTAATGGCCCACAATAAATCCTTATTATTTTGCCTACCCTGAAATTTACTTCACAAAGTATTTGGTATATATTAATAACGTTAATCTTTATCAGTGTAGCAATTAATCATCCTAATAAAAAATGGAATCCCTACATTCTACATGAGTAAGATAAAACACATGTGAAAGAATTTTACTAACTCTAAAATGCTATGAAAATATAAAGCATTATTAATAAAATATCATACCTAAATACACACCTTTGCCAAGTGCCATCTGTCCAGACCAATGGAAATTCCTTAATGGAGCCCTGTGATAGTCCTGAAAACACACTTTCTGAATACCTTCTTGCACTGATATTTAAACAACCAAATTGTAGATTCCTTTTCTTTACATCACATTCATCAAGGGTTTCAACCTGAATATTTCCATAACGCATACAAGAACACGATGTCTGTTAATTATGTAATGTCTTACAACAGTTGAGTGAGTGCATTTCTTTCGCTTTTAGACTTTGCCTAACACCAGTGAAACTCATGAAACATTGACCAGGGGAAATCCAAACGGGCTGATTCACCACAGGCTCATACTCTCGCCTGTGCCTGCATTTGCCTCTTTTCACCTCTGCCCCTCGGCTTCCTCTCACTGAGCTTCAGACTGTCCTCTAGCCCTGCCCACGTGGCTTCCTGACTAATGTTCCTCTCGGAGTCCCAACACTCCCCATCTCTTCTCTATTCTGTCCTTGTTTCCCCACTTCTGGCACATTTTCTTAGTTCTCTACCCTCTGACCATCTGCTTTATGATGACCCTGAAATTTCCTCCTGGGTACTGGAGAATTCCATGGACAGAGGGGCCTGCGGGGCTGCAGTTCCTAGAGATGCAAAGAGTCAGACATGACTGAGTGACTAATACACACACACTGACTTCATGGGCAGCTTAAGCTGATACAACCTTGAGACCATGCCTCTGACCCTTCCTCAGCTCCCCAAGGTCCAGGATCCAGACCATGGATTTTGATTTGAAGGAAAGGCCTCTCTTACCAATTATTGAGGGACAAATCATTTCCCACTTTATCTTATTTTTAAGTGATTATGGAGTCTTCTACACAAAGTATACAGTTCATAGCTTGGAAAAGGTGATTTTAAAAAATAGCTTTATCATATGGATAAGTGACATGCAATAAATGACACATATTTGAAGTGTACAGTCTGTTAAATTTTGACATACGTATATACCCAAAAGCCATCGGTACAACCAAGACTGTAAGTATATCCAGTGTCCCAAAGTTCCCTATGCCCCTTCTCTTTTATCCTTCACCATCACCCTTACCTGCCGCTCTCACTTTTGCCCTAGATTCAGGCACTTACTTGTCTGCTTCCTGTCACTATAGATTATTTTTAATTTTCTAGAATTTTAAATAAATTAAATCATACACCATGTACTCTTTTTTTCCCTAACTTCTTTCCTTTTTTATTAATGAGTAGTGTTTATTTTCGGAGAAGGCAATGGCACCCCACTCCAGTACTCTTGCCTGGAAAATCCCATGGACAGAGGAGCCTGGTGGGCTGCAGTCCATGGGGTCAACTAGAGTCAGACACGACTGAGCGACTTCACTTTCACTTTTCACTTTCATGCATTGGAGAAGGAAATGGCAACCCACTCCAGTGTTCTTGCCTGGAGAAGCCCAGGGACGGGGGAGCCTGGTGGGCTGCCGTCTCTGGGGTTGCACAGAGTCGAACACGACTGAAGCGATTTAGCAGCAGCAGCAGCAGTGTTTATTTTAGGATATACCATAAAATGGATTAACTTATCATTCATTCATCTACTGACAGACATTTGAGTTGTTCTCAGTTTGGACTACAATAGATACAGCTTCCATGAACATTTAAGAACATCAGGCCTTTCTGTGAACATGTGACTTCATTTCTCTTGGGCAAATTCTGGGAGTAGAGTGACTGGATCACTCTTTTAAGAAATTGCCAATATTTAGCATACTCAGTCTTTTTAATTTTAGTTATTCTAAGAGGTGAGAGATGCATATTTTCCAGTTTTTTAAATCTGCCTCATAGTTGCTCTATCTCACTGATGCTTTATCTATTTTTTTTTATTCCTTTTTTTCTTTATCTTTCATTTTGAATTCTTTCTATTGTAATGTCTTCCAGTTCACTAATCTTTTGTTTTGCAGACTCTTAGTCTGAGTGAACTCCGGGAGTTGGTGATGGACAGGGAAGCCTGGCGTGCTGCGATTCATGGGGTCGCAAAGAGTCAGACACGACTGAGCGACTAAACTGAACTGAATTGATCCACTGCTAATTCCACTACAGTGTGTTTTTCATCTGAGACATTATAGTTTTCATCTCAGCAATTTCAAAAATAATTGGGTTTTTTATCTTCCAGGTCTCTACTTAACATCTTTCCTCTAGCTCTTGGACAATGAAACACAGTTATTAACTGTTTTAATGTCCTTACCTGCAAACTCTAATATCTAGGCTAATTCTGTTTTTGGTGTCCTCATTATGGGTCATTTCTTCCCGTTTCTCTGCATGCCTGGTAACTTCTTAATAGATGCCAGACATTTTGATGTATTGTGTGATGGGTATTTTTGCATTCTTATAAATATCTTTGAGTCCTGAGACACAGTTATATTACTTGGAAACAATCTGATACTTTCAAGGCCTATTTTTGAGATTTATTGGACAAGACTAGAGCAGCATTTAGTCTTAGGCTAATTATTCCCCATGACTGAGGCAAAATCTAAGTATTCTATCCAATGTGCCATGAATTATGTTTTTCCAACCTGGCTGACAGGAACAGGCACTATTCCCAATGTTTTGTGAACTCCTAGAAATCTCCTCCTAATCTTTCTGGACAGTTCTTTCCAAGCCAAAGAGTAGTTTTCTCATACACATGTACTCATCACTATTCTGCTTCAAACTTAAAGCTCAGCAGGCCCCTGAGCCTCTCTCCGTTGCAGTTCCTCCTCTCCAGAACTCTGCCCTGCAAACTCTGCCTTTATCTCTTCAGCCTATCAGCTCCATATCCTCAATTCACAGGGTCCACTGGCCCAATCTGTGTTCCCTTTCCTACACATCAACCTGAAAACTCATTCAGAGCAATAAGTTGGAGCAATTTTAGAGCTTATCGTGTTTGAGCCTCATGCTGCAGAGATCACTTTTCTGAATTTGCCTGGTCTCTAATGTCTTCATAATCGTGTTTCATATAGTTTGACTTTTATTTTTCCCTCATTGTTTCATGGTGAAGAGTAAATTTGGTCCCAGTCTCTCTATACTGGCCAGAAGAAGTCAATTATTTCTTTTTGAAAATTATTTACTTCTACCACATATCCTCAATATGAGGAGAAGAAATAAATAAATAATTTTATCCTTACAGGAAAGTTGACTAGTTAAGTGAAATCTATCCAGACAGTACAAAGCTTCAGTGGAAAAGTGGGAGAAACTGAGTGGCCTTCTACAATGTTTAGACTCAGAAGTGCAGAACTTTCTGGAATAGGATAACATAGGGAAAGTCAGGAAAAAAGATGCTTCTGAGCAAAGACTGGGATTGTGAGTTCTCTAGAGGAAGCAAAGACTGGGATTGTGAGTTCTCTAGAGGATAAAAAGAGAGTGTGTACAGGAACGCACGTGGCATTCACTGAAACCCGCCCCCGCCCCCCTTCCTCCCCAGGCTCTAACTGCTGCTTCCTCCGGCACACTGAGCAGTCTGAACCGCTTCTGCCCTTGCTCCTGGTCTTCACTCTGGTCTCTAGCCAGTCTCATGCCTTTCCCCCATTTTCTTCCCAAGCCACGTCTCTTGTCTCTCACATCATTTGTCTTACTCAGTTAAAAAGGTGGGCAGGAGTTGGTCCAGAAAAGCTGCCCTCCACTATAGATCCAAAGGCCACAACCTTAAAAGAGAGGACAAGACTGTCCAGGACCTTTATCAGTTTAGACGGCTCAGTGTAACTGGTGATGACTTTCTGATTTTTTTTTTTTTCTTTTATTTATTTATTTTTTGGTCAAATGGATGTGAATTTCAGTCTTAACCTAAAAACATGTGCCTTCTGGGAGGGATAAATTAGGAGGCTGGTATTAACATACACACATTGCTATACATAAAATAGATAATCAGAAAGGACCTACTGTATAGGACAGGGAACTCAGTATTCTGTAATCACCTACATGGGAAAAGAATCTGAAAAAGGATTGATATATGTATATGTATAACTAACTCACTGTACTGTATACCTGAAATTAACACAACATAAACCAAATATATTCTAACATAAAAATTTTTAAGGACTATAAAAAATTCAAACCTGTGCCTTCTGAGTACCCACATTTAGATAAGGGTAAGACTGAAATACAGGTAATACCTTACCTCTTTTAGGTAGAAAAATGAGGTTTTAAATAGTGTCTTTCAACTGACTGACTTCAATATTCAGTCTACTCTGACAGCACGTCTTTTGATCACAGCAGTGTAAAATTTACAGAGAATAGAAGTAGAGTAAAACTCAGAAGAAACACAAGACATTCCTGAATTAATGGAAAGATGCCATAGGTCAGATCACATTCTCAAAACATGGCTACATGAATTAACAGGCCATTATAAAAAGACTAACAACAACAAACATTAGTTCTGATTCCAATACCAAAACTATAAAAGAATGACACCTTTCATCACAAAAGGATCCAATTGAAAAGTGCAGAGGATTTTCTCCTCTTGGAGTCATCACAAATTTATTTCTGCATGGGACTATGCAGCATAGAAAGAAATGGCTGAAAATTCAGTTCAAAAAGATACTTGGTATCACACAGAATTTTTAAACCTTGATTTAAAGCTGGTTTCATTTAAACTGATTTATCTATGTAGACAGAAACAATATTGTAAGATATGTAGATAGATGGATTATAGGTGGATGTAGAGACACATAGATATCTGCAATATATCATTATTTTCACATTATTTTTTTCTTTGCATTGAACAGCACACTGGGAGAGTAGGACAGATCATGGCTCAAGCAGAGTTTTAACAACAGTAACAAGAGATAGGCTAATGTCTGATTTAGAGACGCATCTCCCTAAGCATGGTCTGAGAAGTAGCGACATCATAAGCATATGGGGCACTTGTGCAAATACCCAGGCCCCTCCCAGACATAGCACATCAGAATCTCCAAGAGAGTAGCCTGGATTCTGCATTTTAACAGACTTCCCTAGTGTCCTTACTTCACATTAAGACTTACTCCAGGTTGCAAGCATAGACTCTAGAGCCAGACTTCCTGGGTTCAAAATTCAACTCTAGTGAATAGATAGATCATTCCACCTCAGTTTCCTCCTCTGCAAACTGGAGGTGATGGTATTAATGGTACCTACCTCATAGGATTAGAAAATAACTAGATGAGTTAACACAGAAAGTCCTCAGAATTGCACTGGGCACCATATAAGTGCTAGCTGTGCAAATACAACAGGCATGACTTAGCCAACCAGGCTCCAAATTACTACATCCAATAAGTACAGGAATTCAATGGGAACACAATATCAGCAATAAGTTACGGGGAGTGAAAACACAAGTGGGACCCTTTGCATTCCCTTTAGCATACCATCTGGGGGTCCTCTGTGGTGTCGCATTTCGCTTTGATTGGCAAAAGACACCCTGTTGTGAAGCTGTCTCTTGCTGCCCTGGAAGATATGGCCTCAGGAGAAAGTTATTAGTCGCTCAGTCATGTCCAACTCTTTGCGACCCCATGGACTGTAGCCCACCAGTATCCTCTGTCCATGAAATTCTCCAGACAAGAATACTGTCTTGTCTGGAGTATTCCACAACTCCACAGGGTAGCCATTTCCTTCTCCAGGGGATCTTCCCAACACAGGGATTAAACCTGGGTCTCTGGCATTGCAGGCAGATTCTTTAGCATCTGAGCCACCAGCCCTGCATCTAGAAGATATGGCAGTGCCAAGTAATTCCCCTTCCATAACCAGAACTTCAGTGCTCTCCTGAAAGTTCTACTGAATCCTGGGGCATTGCCCTCCCCAAATAAACACCATATGCCTCTGATGCAAAAATGATTCTTCATTCATCTCTCGTCCAGAGGCCTCGGCTAACCCGGAGGTGTCCTGATTGCCTAACCACCCTCTGGATCTCATGTGACTCAGGAGTTTCGACCTCACTCTTACTGGCAGGAATTCATGCTGGGTTGGCTCCATAATTTGAATTTTAGTGTATGTGCTGCTGAAGTGAGCACAACTCCACAGTTTCTAGCAAAGACTAACTCTTCAGAAAAATTAGTGGAGGAGATTCTCAATAAATGGGATTCAGAAACTGTTCTTATAAGTCCTTGAGTCAGACAAGATGGACAGCTGAATATAATAAGCCACTGAATGACGTCCCATCTGTGACTCTACAATTTCTCATCCACCACAGGCAGGATGTGACACGTGGGACAATGAGAAGTCTGCCAAGGTGTGTGCCAAGTCTCTTCTGAACCAGTTTCAAGTGATCAGCCTCCTCCAGCCTCTGCTTTTCCATCCAACCTGACCTCCTGGTCCATAACTTCCATGTCTCTCTAGCTCCCTCATCCCTCTCTAAATTCAGTCCCATTCTTAATCGATATAAATATCCACATCATAAAGCCCAACTTCCTTAACTCTACCCCAATCTTCATGCTCTCCCCCTCTCTCCCTCTCTCTGCCCCAAACATACTGAACTGCTTGCAGGTTCCCAAATATGCCTCTGTCCCTCTCCGTACATCTTTCCGTATGCTGTGTCTTTTCCCTAGGACATCTTTCTCTCCCACCTTGGCCCCACCCATTACTTGACTCATGCCAACTCATTTTCTCAGAATTCACCTAAGGCATCACCTCCTCCAATGTCTTACCTAATCCAGTCCCTCCCAATTACACATCAGTCAGGCCCTTTTCCGGATAAGGCAATGGCACCCCACTCCAGTACTCTTGCCTGGAAAATCCCATGGATGGAGGAGCCTGGAAGGCTGTAGTCCATGGGGTTGCTGAGGGTTGGACACAACCGAGCGACTTCACTTTCACTTTTCACTTTTCATTTTTGTGCATTGGAGAAGGAAATGGCAACCCACTCCAGTGTTCTTGCCTGGAGAATCCCAGGGATGGGGGAGCCTGGTGGGCTGCCATCTGTGGGGTCACACAGAGTCGGACACGACTGAAGTGACTTAGCAGCAGGCCCTTTTCACACTGTAAGTCCCAGGTATTCATTGTCTTTTCTTCTGAACTCTAAATCCTTAAGGAACCATGTTTTGTTCATTCTTGTACCACCAGCCCATAGCTGAGGGGTTTACACTGGTGCTCAATAGGTACTCAATACTTATTAGAGATGAGTATGTGGGGTGGTGACCATGTATTTGAGACCACCATGGCTGGGTAGTTCCATGGAAAGAACACATACTTTGGCCTCAGATACACCCAGGCTTAAATCACAGGTCGATCACTTGCTGTCCATTATGTTGGTCAACAAATTACTAAACTTATTTAAATCCAAGTGGTACATCTGCAAGTGAGAATGATAATCCTTACCCTTCAGATACATTTTAAAAATATTAAATTAGAGAATATATTCCAATCATTTACCCAGTGTCTGATAATAAGGTAGTTTTTAGTATTATCATGTTAATGATGAGAATCAGAATTTACTCCTCTATAAATCAGATCAAAATCAGTCATAACTCATAGACAATGTGTTGCAAGTACCTGAAAGAGACTGAAGGCTCACACAAGTATCTGAGAATGGCTGCACACACCTGAGGGAGACTCTCAGGATACTAGTTCCAACAAATCAAAGTCTCTTCAATAGCCCAATTAATTTCAAGTCATTTGGTTCAGCTTTCAGTCAGTGTCACTATGGAAGAAATTCTCAGATGTGCTGACAGTAGCATGGCCAATGTAACATGATAATGCTAATTAATTACTATCCCTGATGTGGTTGGTGTTTAGTCATTAAGTTGTGTCCAATTCTTTGCTACCCCATGAACCACAGCCTGCCAGGCTACTCTGTCCACGGGATTTTCCAGGTAAGAATACTAAGTGGGTTGCCATTTCCTTCTCCAGGGGATCTTCCTGACCCAGGGTTCAAATTCATGTCTTCCGTACTGGCAGGTGGATTCTTTACCACTGAGCAATGGGAAGCCCATTACTAACTAAACGTGATGATAAATGCTACATATGTCTTTTTTTCCCCCTTTTACTTAATCCTTAAAAGTGATAAGGCACTCACTGTTGCCCTTATTTGACAGTTGAGACTTCCCAAGGTCACACAGTGACTGAGTAGGACACTGCCTCCAAGATTTCAGAGGCAGAGTCACTTTGCTATCCTTTTTGGTGTGATAACTCACGTTGATAGCATGGGGGTAACTTGAAAATTTGTCACCGGAAAGTTCATCTACCCCTAATTTGGTTAATTTTGTGATTTGAATAGTCTTCAGCAGTGGATCAGAGAGGCTTTTGACTTCAAACTTTCCACTGGAGCTGGCATTACCATGGTCTGGGACCTGCTATGGATCATAGTTCAAAACAACAAGGTTTTAGTTGCTGCTTTTTCAGGCGTGAAGTCATAGACTAGAGACTCTAAAAAGGCAGGGCAGGCATGGTAATGAAGATGCAGGTTTCGGTGCTGGTGAAGGAACTTCGATTCCCATCATGGCAGGGCATGGCTATGTCAACTGGGGGTTATTTCCACTGTGTAGCTAACCTGATTCTTTGAGCAAAAGCAGTTGGTTTTTCTGTGCCCAGTGCCATAATTCCAACCTCATAATTCTCTAGTAGGAAAGTAGCTTATTCTTAATCCATTAGTTCTATAATTCATCAGTTTTTTTATTAATTCATTCATTTATTTAAAATTAATTCAGAATGCAATTCATCAAGCACTTGCCATCTAATGGCACAGGGGCAGGCATTACGCTACAGGGGCAAGAATAGATTTTTCAAGTCAGGTAAACATGGCTTTGTATCCTGCTTTGTAATTTACTAGATAATAACCCACACTGGTATAAATGGATATTAAGGGCTTGAGTTTTGGAGTCAGACAGAACTGGCTTTAAAATTCAGCTCTCCCCACTTATTAGATCTATGACTTTGGACAAGATTCTCTAAGCTTTAGCTTCTCCACCTATAAAATGGAAAGAATAACACCTACCTTATAGAATTCTTGTGGAGAGTTAAAATGAAAATGAATATAAGGCACCCAGTATAGTCCCTGACAGAAGGTAGATGCTCAATAGATTTACTTCTCTTCCCTCTCGCACTAGGTTCCAAGCACTGTAGAAATAGATACATTTGAAATTTATAACTTCCATAGAAAAAGAGAATAAAGGGAAATGAAGCTAACATACTGAATATCTACTTTGTTCTAGGCATTTCCATGTGTTGATACCACTAAGTTTAAATAAATGCATACCTACATTTATTCACTCATTCATTCATTTATTCACTCAATAAATATTTCTTTAGCACCTGCTGTATTCTAGGCACTTGCCTAGGCCCTGAGTGAATGAATGAATAAAATGGACTAAGTCCTGGTTGAGCTTACATTCTAGAGCCCCATATCCTTTGTGCCACACCTTGCTGCATAAATAGCTTTGGAAATTAAAAATATAAAGAGAATATTATGTCCAACTTAGAAATCAAGGAAGTTTCATGTAGAAGGGAAAAGCCTACCTACCCTAGACCTCAAAGGACCACAGGGTTCAGAGATGTATGATGAGAAGAGGGGTGGGTGGAACCAAGTACACAGTCGCTTAGAGGCAAGAAAGGACAGGACCTGGGAGGAGGCGGGGAGGTTGACCTGATCATCAGGTGGGGTGGGTGAAAGTGAGTAACAGGAAAGCTTTCAGAAGCATATATGGAAATCGGAGAGCGGTTCATACTGAAAAGCAGACTGAAGAGTCAAAATTTCACTTGTAGAACGCTAGAGTAATTTATTGAACAAGGAGGTAGCTATAATATGATTAAGGAGTTGCTTCACATGTTTTAATTGGACAACAGTGTGTAAAATAGATTAAGAGAGGCAGGGAGACACTGGAGACAGTCTTAGGAGGTTGTTGATCAAACATTACTGGGTATGCTTGGAGATTTCAGTTGTTGTGTTTTGGCCAATGGCAAAACAGATCATCAGAAAATTCAGATAGATTCTTTTTCATCAGCGTTTACAAAGGTAAAACTGGAGTTTTTTTTAAAAAAGCTAGGAAAGAAAATCTGTTCAGCTGAGAAAGCACTACATGCTGTCATGGAAGGGACCAATTCCTTTGATGTATGAAAGATACTCAGTCATGTCTGACTCTTTGCAACCCCATGGACTGTAGCCTACCAGGCTCCTCCATCTGTGGGATTCTCCAGGCAAGAGTACTGCAGTGGGTTGCTATTTCTTTCTCTAGGGGATCTTCCCAACCCAGAGATTGAAGCCGGGTCTCCTGCATTGCAGGCAGACGCTTTACCCTCTGAGCCACCAGAGAACTCTGGGGGTTGGTGATGGACAGGGAGGCCTGGCATGCTGCAGTCCATAGGGTCGCAAAGAGTCAGACATGACTGAGCAACTAAACTGATGAAAGATACTTGGTGTCTTCAGTAGAAGAGCAAACTAAATTAAACATAAGGAAGGGTGCATATATGCACAGTCGCTCAGTCATGTCTGACCCTTTGTGACCCCATGGACTGTAGCCCACCAGGCTCCTCTGTCCATGGGATTCTTCAGGCAAGAATACTGGAGTGGATAGCCATGCCCATCTCCAAGGTATCTTTCTGATTCAGAGATTGAAACTGTGTCTCCTGCGTCTCCTACATTGGCAGGTGGATTCTTTACCCACCGAGCCATCTGGGAAGCCCAGGTGGGGTAAAACCTGAGACAACAGGCCTCACGGCAGAAGTTTTACACTAAGTTGATTCCTCAGTTCAGTTCAGTTCAGTCGCTCAGTCGTGTCCGACTCTTTGCGACCCCATGAATCGCAGCACGCCAGGCCTCCCTGTCCATCACCAACTCCCAGAGTTCACTCAGACTCACATCCATCGAGTCAGTGGTGCCATCCAGTCATCTCATCCTCTGTCATTCCCTTCTCCCCCTGCCCCCAATCCCTAGCCCAGAGCTTTAAAATGTCTGCAAGCAAATTCTGATTCCTCAATGGCTTTCTGTAATAAAATTCCTATCATAAAGTAAGAATTAAGTTAAACATTTATGTGAGAACACTTGCAAAGTGACAGATACTTCCAGCCCATTTTTGGCCATTACAGGAAAAAAAAAAAAAATGCGTTCAGTGCAGTTGATGTTCTTCCTGGTCAGGAGTGCTACTGGCCCAGGTTGCTGTCAGCTGACAGACAGCAATCCATTTGCAGGTCAGCAGATGTCACACAGCATTCTGCCTTCAAAACATTACCCACTTTGCTACCTGGGTTTTCGCAAAATCGAACTCAGACTACTCCGGATTGAGATTATTATCTTCCCTTCTCCCAACTCCTTCCAATTCCATCCTTTCTTCCCCCAGCCTTCTATTTATTCAACAAAAACTGCTCTAACACTACTCTGTACTGGGATCTCTGCTGCAGGCACCACTAAGCAACAAAACCTTGGAGTCACCTTTAACTCCTCCCTCTCTCCCAGCTCTCACACTTCCCAGCAACAAAGGCCTCTGAGCCAACCTCCCCCAAAGACTCCTAACTGATGTTCATCACTCTCCCTGCACCTGCGCTCTCCTCTAAGCTCTCTTCCAGGGATGGATCCAACCTGGAATCTTTGAAAGCCTTGCCACTCAAGGTGTGGTCCACAGATCAAACCTGGCTGCCAAAGTTATCACCTGGGAGCTGGTTAGAAACGCAGACTCTAACAACAGAATCTGCATTTTAACAGAATCCCCAGATGATTCATATGCGCGTTGGAATTCCAGACCCACTAGCTGAACACATAGATCTGATCCTGTCATCCCAGTTGACATTCTATTATCAGGACCAACAAATTAGAGCCCTCAGGCCTCATCCGGCTCACCACCTGTTTTTGTATGGTTTGTGAAGTAAGGATGGTTTTTACATTTCTAAATGATTGAGAAAGAAAATAAAAGAAGGATATTTCACAACACAGAAAAATTGTACAAAATTCAAATTTCAGGGTCCCTAAATCCAGTTTTACTGGGACACACTTTGCCCATTCATTTACATATTGTCTACAGCTGCTTTTGCAGTAGGATAGCACAGTTGAGTAGCTACAACAGAGACCATTATAGCCAACAAATCCTAAAATATTTACTTTTGGGCCCTTTACAGGGAAAGTTGGTTGAGCCTTGTTCTAAGGAGAAAAACACATGGTTAAAAAAGAAGAAGAAAAAGATCTGCAAGTTATGAGGTAAGAAGGAAAAAAGAAAGGCCTGAACAAATGCTTTCTCTCCTGCCTGCCCATAACAGGTGTCAAGGCTGCTTTACCATCCCATATGTCATGCTATTGATATAGTCTTTAAAGAATGGAGAAAGATTCCACTATTTTCCTTCCATTTCATGGCTGCTGATTTCCTTCCTTAGAAAGACAGAGGGTAGGTTTTAAACAAGATGAGAGAAAATTATCTTGGGGGTTCAGACATGAAGTGGGGCTCATGAGGGACTTGAGTGGACTGTCCCCACTTAGGTTCTTATCCCTAAGGCCAAAAAAAAAGACATCTCCTGGCTCTGGAGAGCTACACGAATCACCATCACCACAGAAGCTTAGTACTCTGCTGTGGACAAGAACTCTTCCACTGGAAGGAATGTCTGAAAATTCCAAAATTCAGTGTTTTAAATGTAAACAACAGCCCACCTGCAGGCCGTCCCCTAGCCACATTCTCTGATGTTATGGCCCTCAGTTCAGTTCAGTTCAGTCGCTCAGTCATATCCAACTCCTTGCGACCCCGTGAATTGCAGCACGCCAGGCCTCCCTGTCCATCACCAACTCCTGGAGTTCACCCAAACTCATGTCCATCGATTTATGTCCCTAGGAGACATTAAAAAAGATCAGTTCAGATTTCATTCATTTGCCAAATGCAGACCCTTTTGGAGTAACACTGTCAGAGCTATTTCTAGTGGCTTGCTCTTTGCTTAATTGATACATTCCGCCAGAGTCACTTTATACCACTGACAAGCAGGTGTAAGAAAATAGTCGGAATTCCAGTTCCATTCCAGAATGAGAAAGAAGGGGAAGTTCATGGATTAGGAACCTTCCAGAGAAGTTGTCACAGAAGCACCGAAGAGCTTAAAGCCAGAAAGCAGTCGCCTTTTCATTCTTCTTCCCCCATCCTTATCTTAACATTTTCTGGAACAGCTAACAAAATGATTTTGCACGCACCCAATAGCAAATTATGCTACCAGTTGACAGCTGAGTCAAGTACTTGAGTAGACGCCTGGGCTGAAAGAGCGAATCAAATATGGCTCCTCTCCTGGAGAAGTTGACTGACTTGTAGAAAAGTCAGAGGCAGACAACACAGTATCTAAAGCGTTACAGTGCAGAGCGAGCAAAGGAACCATGTGAGCCAGAGGGACACTGAGCTCAGGCTGATGGGGTCAGAAAGGTTTCCCAGAAACAGCATTTGAGCTGAGCTCTGAATCTGCCAGATAAAGGGCCCAAGTGTGAAAGTGAAAGTCACTCAGTCCATGGAATTCTCCAGGCCAGAATACTGGAGTGGGTAGCCTTTCCCTTCTCCAGGGGATCTTCCCAACCCAGGGATTGAACCCGGTTCTCCTGCATTGCAGGCAGATTCTTTACCAGCTAAGCCATAGGGGAAGCCACAGAGGGCCCAAGGCCAGGATTAAAAAGCGTATTCAATTTCTGTGCTTGTGATGGGTCTGTTAAGATTTTCTATTTCTTCCTGGTTCAGTTTTGGAAAGTTGTATTTTCTAAGAATTTGTCCATTTCTTCCAAGTTGTCCATTTTATTGGCATATAGTTGCTGATAATAGTCTCTTATGATCTTTTGTATTCCTGTGTTGTCTGTTGTGATTTCTCCATTTTCATCTTTAATTCTATGGATTTGATTTTTCTCCCTTTGTTTCTTGATGAGTCTGGCTAATTGTTTGTCAATTTTATTTATCTTCTCAAAGAACCAGCTTTTGGCTTTCAAGGCACAAAGATATCAAAGATGAGGTAGTTTAATCCATTTGAACTGCTCAAGGGGAGGGGTAAGAGAATAAAGGAGAAAAGCCAGAGTCAGGTAAAGAATGGTGTGTTTGCTATTCCAGAAAGTTCAGACTTCGTAATGAAGACAAAGGGGATGTATGGTAGTGTTGCCGGTGGGGCGACATGATGACAGCTGTAAGTTAGAAAGCAAATTAGCACTGAAGGAGGGAAGGCTAGAGGCAGGGAGAACTGTGAGAACGCTGCAGGGAAGAAATGATGGTGACTATGAGGCAGGAGAAGATGGGCCCCTCCCACCGCCACCCAGGGTAAAGCAATTGGACATTCATTCCTCTGGACTGAAACTCCAAGGCAAGAATAGCAGGACAATTAAGGAAGAAGGCTGGGCTCTGCCCAGACCATATATTTCTTATTCCTGAAGTCAGAAGACCTCCCTGACCACACATGAGCTGGAAAGGCTCCTTGGAGGGCAAAAGGGGGTCATGTCAAGGGATGTTCCCTACCCACACACCTCTTCAGTAAAATCCATTTTGGCTAAGAGATGCATGCACACACATGGAAAGATCCCGAGAGCTATCAAATGTGGACTGTGAACCAAGCAAATCAAATGATTGGCTAAAGGAAAATCCATTAGAAACAGCCCATAAAAGTAATTCAAACTTCCATGAGGGTGCAACTCAGGGACTCTGAGTCTGCCTGGGTGTCTATCCACACATTCTGTACTTTTTTTCCTCTTAATAAATACTTTACTTGTTTCACTACTTTCCACCTTTGTGGGAATTCTTTTCTGCAAAGGCGAAGGACCAGGGCCCTGGTCACTGTCCACTGGTCTAGTGGCTAGGATATGGTGCTTTCACCGCTGTGACCTCGGCCCATTCTCCGGCTGGGAGCCCAAGCCCTGCTCCAAGCCACTGCAGGCCAAGGGAGGTCACCCGAAATCAACTAGAACCATGGGGAAGACAATGGAGATGGAAAAGAACACACCCCAGGCTACACCATAAGGCCATGCAGGTTATGCCCTGCACAAAACATTCTTCCAAGAGGTAAGTGGTTGCTAAAAATCACACTGTGGTCTGCTGGCCAAGTATTGTGGGACAGCCTTGGGGAGGAAACGGATCCTTTTTTTTACTTATAAGCCAGACATTTTGTTAACAAAGGTACCATTTTGTTAGTCTCACAATGTCATCATATGTATAGGCAATGTTGAAGACCCCATCCAAGACGAACATATTCTAGAGAATTTTAGGGAAGAAAACAGCTGATCAGCTACAGGAATTAGACATAGAGAGTCAGAGGGGTCACTCCCAAGTTCAGCCTGAACACCTTGTCATTCGCTAAGGCAGGAAGTACTTTTTCAGTCCTAGCCCATCTCCACTTTGCCTATTCAACCCAACTCCTTTTGTGCAACCAGAAATTTCATACACACATTCAAATAAATCTGTTCAAATAAAAAAGAAATACATTTTATTTGTATTTGCTGTTTTTCACCTCTGATTCTTTATCTTTTTCTGCTTGTATTTACACCACATCTGAAATAATATGGCATAACAGGAAGAAAGTGTATTTTATCATGGGACAAACCATAAATCTCAGTTCTGCCAACAGTTATAAGACCCTTCACTCTTCTGAGCCTCAGTTTATTCATTTGTCAAATGGAGATAATGCTTATTTGTAGGATTGCTACACAAGCCAGTGAACATAAGCCACCTCACCTAGCATCTAACACATACAAGCAAACACTCAATACTTCCAGCTACTGTTGGTGTTACTTACTGATCAGATGTTCTGTCACTTCCTTCCTTCTCCACTCCCATTTTCTGTTTCTATGTCAAGCTCTCTAGTCCTGTCAGACCTTCCTTTTATACAGTCAACCTTAAGACACCAGTAAACAGCTTGCAGAAGTGCTTGTCTAGTGGTCAAACTTTCCCACCTAAACAACTTCTCAAACGTGCAAGTTCACCTCGTAGATTGCCACTGAAAATTCTAAAAACAGATTAAAAATACAACTCCTGAAAAATAACAGAGTTCCAGTGGTGAGGATTAATAACGTATAGGCTCATTTGGGAATTCTTCCTGGAATTTATCAGAAAATGAATAAAAGTGATCGAAGAATAATCCAGATCTTTTTAGGCTATGTAGCTTAGACAACTTTTTAGAAGCAGTGATAACTTACATAGTCTAATTTTGAGCATGTTAAATTTATACTATGTGAACGATACTATGTTAGATGATTTAGGGACATCTTAAGGAAAAGGAAAGCATCTCTCCTCTCGGGAAATGGGACTTTGCTTTCTATTTCCAGTTAGGGAAACTGAAAAGTTGAATTCTATTTCAATAAAACATTTAGGTAGGAAGCAAGATCTTAACCAAGAATTTTTAGTTAATCTTCAGCAGCCAGTGCATAAAAAGATGTTACTGGAAAAACTTTCAGATTTGTTTATCCTTAAATAATGTGGTCCAGTTTCATTCTGAGAAAAAGAAAATAAATTCCACTGCGGGGTGGGGGGAAAGGTTTGCATGACTGGCTGAGTCATACTGTGTAGATTTTTTCCAGTAAGCTACATTATACTGGATGCTGTTCAAAAGGGAAAATGTCAAACACACTGGGGTTCAGTCTGGCATGTGGGTGGGTTTACTCAAGCACAGAAATCAAATATAGGCATTGGAGCCAATACTTTAGAAAACAACAGAATGGCTTATAAATCAGAGCTGGAATTTCCAGAAATTCTCTTTCAGCTGAATCCTACAAATGTAATATAAATGAGAAATACACAAGTGTGTATTCTAATGGCATTTATTGTAATTCTTTCTTAGAAGCCTAATGTAGAAAAAAATTTAGACATTAAAAAATTCAGCCTTCCTCCCATACAATAACTCCTATGAGACATATCTCTGAAAAGTTTTCATACCTCTGCTTAGAATCTTCTGGTAGTGGAGCGCTCCCTGCCTTGTAGCCCCTCTTCCTTGGTCAGACGATGCAATGCAGAGGAAAGACACTGGAATGATGAAAGTCAAGGTGATAACAGTAGTTACATATGGATGGTGACATTATGGGGTTTGTTGCTGCTATTCTTCTGCTTCTCTGTATTTTCTAACTTTACTATAATGAGTTTGCATTTCCATATTGCAAAATTATAAAGAATTCAAATACTAACTAAAAGATTGTTCCAATCCCTTAAAAATCAAGCCAGAGTAAGATTAATTGGCTGCAAATTAAGCACTGAAATGCCCAACGCTTCAAAAATCCGTGACTAGGGATTATCAGTTTCAACCACACCATTATGTCAACCAAAGTGCTATTGATCAAATTGTTTTCAGCTCAGTTGAAAGTATTAGTTGCTCAGTCATGTCCGACTCTTTGCAGTCCCATGGAATTCTCCAGGCAAGAATACTGGAGTGGGTTTCCATTCCCTTCTCTAGGGAATCTTCCCAACCCAGGGACTGAACTTGGACCTTCTGCATTGCAGGCAGGTTCTTTACCATCTGAGCCACCAGGGAAGCCCATATTGCTCTTGGTTAAATTTTATCTTTAATCTTCCCAGGTGGTGCTAGTGGTAAAGAACCTGCCTGCCAATGCAGGAGACACAAGAGATACCGGTTCGTTCCCTGGGTAGGGAAGATCCCCTGGAGGAGGGCATGGCAACCCACTCTGGTATTCTTGTTTGGAGAATCCCATGGACTGAGGAGCCTGGTGAGCTATACAGTCCCTGGGGTCACACAGAGTTGGACATGACTCAGGCAATTTAGCATGCAAGCACAGAAATCTGAATACAATTTTACTGTAGAACTTTACATTTGTCTTTGGTAAGTTTGATCATATGGCCTTGGTTTCTTTCTGCTATGAGGTCTGGAGCATTTAAGATGTTGTAGGAGATATGAGATTCCTGAATGGGAAAGATCATGTTGTCGAGGGAAAGATCATGTTCTCCTCATTACTGTTTCCACACCCACGCCTTGCAAGTCCTTCAGCTTCCCATCCTGTTCCCAGTAAATTATTACCCAATTCCTAACAAATAATATACTTTAAAAGAAATCATAGGCATTCAACATCTACTATGTGTCTAGTGCTTTCACAGAGATTCTTCCATTTACTCCTCAAAATAATCCTGATGGTGCACGCATGCTAAGTTGCCTTAGTCTTGTCCAACTCTTGGTGACCCCATGGACTGTAGCCCACCAGGCTCCTCTGTCCATGGGATTCTCCAGGCAAGATAATGAAGGTGGTTGCCATGCCCTCCTCCAGGGGATGTTCCTGACCCAGGGACTGAACTGGCATCTCTTGTGTCTCCTGCACTTGCAGGCGGGTTCTTCACCACTAGCACCACCTGGGGAGATTTGACCTTGTTGGTAGGTACCACTATCTTCATTTTTAAAGTGAGAAAAGATCTTAGATGAAAGTAACTTTCCTTAGGTCACAGAGTTACTCACTGACAAGGGTAAGATTAGATCCTACATCTGAGTGGCTTTCATACAAGTGCTGCCTCTGGGTATTTATCAGCCTTGGCTGCCTGTCCTTATCCTTGCCTCTCTGGTCTCAGTAGATGCTGTCACTTATTCTCTGATTTACAACACTGACCTGGATGCTCAGACTTTTGTCCTTTGTACCATTCACACTAATGCTGGAGGCAGTGCTTTCCACTTGTCTAGAATTTGAATCTCCAACATATGAGCATTATCTTAAAGATCTGTAAGAGATCACAGTTGTTCATTTGTGTCTTTTGCTAACTTTAAAACTTATGAAATACCAAAACAGATTTTTTTTCAGTCTTATATTTTTTCATAAAGATAATCTGAGTACTATATATTAGAAAACAATTCTTCCTCTTGTGCATGGACCTATTTTAATGCATTTTGTCAGATACCTTGCTGAAATCAAGACCAACTGCATTCTCCTGCTCTATAACTTTAGTAACTCTCAATAACTAAACAGAAAATCCAACTTATACTGAACTGTACCAGCTCATGAATCTAAACAGTTCAAAGACAGAACTGAGTTGATGCAGACTTTACTCAAGTAAGGTCACCAAAACCTGGTCTCTCCATTTTTTGGTTTAGTGAAGTTTTTGGTTTCAATCTCAGTCTTCACCAGAAAAGGCAATAGCAACCCACTCCAGTGTTCTTGCCTGGAGAATCCCAGGGATGGCAGAGCCTGGTGGGCTGCCATCTATGGGGTCACACAGAGTCGGACACGCCTGAAGCAACTTAGCAGCAGCAGCAGCTCAGTCTTCACATGGTACAAAATAATTGCCAGCATTTCCAAACCTACATTCTTCCATATCTACTGCATACAAATCACTACCACTCTTTTAGGAATTACAGGAAGCACATATATAAGGAAAAGAGAGCCCTTGACTATACAAAGACAGCATAATCTAATCAAATATGTGCTTTACTCACGCCAGTATTCTGGCCTAGAGAATTCCACAGACTGTATAGTACATGGGGTCACAGAGTCGGACACACCGAACAACTTTCACTTTCACTTAGTATAATACTGAGTCTGGACTGAATTTAGAGCTTGTCCTTGAGTAAGTCCTTCAAACTCGGTTTCCTTAATTACAAGATGAAGTTTCTATGTAGTTCCTGAAATTGATGAAATCTGAACATTTAAATGAGATGATGTAAATATTGGGTTGGCCAAAAAGCTCGTTCCGGTTTTTCCATAAGGTGTTATGGAAAGACCTGAAAGAACTTTTTGGCCAACCCAACAAAAGGCTGAGCATAATACCAGGAACACCGGAGGTGAACAGCATCTTGGCAAAGACAAGTATACAAACAGTGACAATATTAGTAGAGATACACAGTCTACAATATCAAGATAAACTAGGAGTCAGAGGCTCATATTTGGTTGGGATTATGGTGCTAGAAGGCAATGGCACTCCACTCCAGTACTCTTGCCTGGAAAATCCCATGGATGGAGGAGCCTGGAAGGCTGCAGTCCATGGGGTCGCTGAGGGTCGGACACGACTGAGCGACTTCACTTTCACTTTTCACTTTCATGCATTGGAGAAGGAAATGGCAACCCACTCCAGTGTTCTTGCCTGGAGAATCCCAGGGATGGGGAGCCTGGTGGGCTGCCGTCTAGGGGGTCGCACAGAGTCGGACACGACTGAAGTGACTTAGCAGCAGCAGCAGCAGCATGGTGCTAGAAGGCAGTTCATAATGAGATAGTATCAGAGAGTGAGTGAGAGTAAGAGTGAAGTCACTCAGTTGTGTCCGACTCTTTGTGACCCCGTGGACTGTAGCGTACCAGGCGTCTCCGTCCGTGGGATTCTCCAGGCAAGAATACTGGAGTGGGTTACCATCTCCTTCTCCAGGGGATCTTCCTGATCCAGGGAACGAACCCAGGTCTCCTGCATTGAAGGCAGACGCTTTAACCTCTGAGCCACCAGGGAAGCGTAAAGTAGCATGCTAGCATATAAAGTAGTATGCTAATACAGTTAAAAGACAATGCAGTAGAACGTCTTATTTAAACTTTTGATAACAGAACAACACAGAAGTGGAAATCTCTGTGAAATCTTTTTTCTCTTTTTGGTAACAAAACATTAATACCTTATACTAGTGTGATACGATAAGGTTTAAAGAATAAAATACAGAGCTACACAATACACTTGAGATAGGAGAGACTGTCCTAGAACTTACAGATCAGAAGCAGATCTTAAAAGGATAAATGAAATTTTGAAAAGTAACTCTAAAAGAGAACAGCTTAGGGCATACTCAAGCTACAACTGGGGTGTGTGCGTGCTAAGTCACTTCAGTCGTGCATGACTCTGAGACATCATGGACTGTAGCCTGCCAGGCTCCTTGGTCCATGGGGATTGTCCAGGTAAGAATACTGGAGTGGATTGACAAGCCCTCCTCCAGGGGATCTGCCCAACCCAGGGATCAAACCTGCGTCTCGTATCTCTCCTGCACTGGCAGGCGGGTTCTTTACCACTAGCGCCACCTGAGAAGCGCACTACTGGGGTAGAGGTCGTCAATAGTGGTGACTGGAGATAGACTCAGAGAAGCCTGAAGCCTGTTGTGGGGGGCTTTGGATGTGAGGAATCTGTGTTTAATTCATTGAAAGAGACCTCCCTGAAGGTTGTCGAGTAGAAGAGTGGCAGGACAAGGGTTATATACATGGCTATACAAAATGGACAGAAGAGCCGGGGCACAGAAGGCAGAGACAAAGCAGTGCCAGGGTGACAGGGCGGAAAAGATTCACAGAAATAAGATTTCAGGGGTAATATCTGCGAGGTTCATCAACTGATTGGATGTTAGGAATAAAAGAAAGTGAAGACTCAAAGTGTACTTGTCTTCTAATCTGGATGTCTTAAAGAATAAAGATGCCATTTAGAGAATTAAAGAACAAAAGCAACTTGGGGATGTCTAGGGGAAAAGAGGAAGAACAATGAATTTGGTTTCTGACATGGTAAACTCAGGTACCTATGAAATATCCAGATGGCCATGTTTCAAGAGGACTTGAAAACATTTGATTAGAGCAAGAAAGAAAGATGTGGACAGGAGACAGTTCCATTTTTTAATTCTTTATTTTTTCTTCCCCTGCCAATTTCTGTTGTTGTTCAGTTGCTAAGCCATGTCCTACTCTTTGCCACCCCATGGACTGCAGCCAACGAGCCTCCTCTGTTCTTCACTATCTCTCAGAGTTTGCTCAAAGTCATTTGCATTAAGTCAGTGATGGCTGTCTAGCCATCTCATCCTTTAGTTTCTAGTTTGACATATAACCTGAATTTCCTAGCACTTCACCAATCTATAGCCACATTAACAATAAGGACACAACTTTCACTGGTTATTGCCCACATACTGACCTCAGAAAGTCTCCTTGACCCCCACGTCCACCCCCTCAGGAAGAGTGGTCCACAAATCCCCTTCCTCGGGGGGCATGGCTGTGTCCCCACGGGGTCTGCAGCCGCCTTCTGGTGTGGCCTCCGGCACACTGACACCCTCATGCATGACAGTCATGGTCTCCAGAGGTGTGAGAGCACATCTGTCCCTTTAGTGTCACTCCACTCAAAGGATCCCCAAAGCAGGGCTATCTGTGCCTCAGGGATTGAGAGAAACTGATGAGTCAGTCTATAACTCTTGTATGGGATCCACACAAGGATCCGTTAAAAATGGACCACAAATTCTGAATGTAGATTACTGTTCTCAAAAGACTCCTCAAAATAGACCTATGTTGAATGGATCTTGACTAATTTACAAGACACTTAGGTGTGAGCCATAATTAAATACTTTTGAATAAATGATTGAATATCATTCATAGACACTGATTCACAACTCAGTAAGTCAATCAATGTTTAAATCAAACATCTAGAGTCTCTGCTGTAAAACCGCCATTAAAACTTTATCTTCTTATCTGTTGTATCTTCAACATTTTTGCATTCTAATTATGAGAAATAATTGAGAAAACAATCTCCTTTCCCTGAGCCGTAAGAACCCACAGAAGAACATATACATTTATTCCACATTTTCTTTCAGTGAATAAAACAAATGAACTGTATCAAATGATTCATGGAAAGCCAAGAAAACAGAGCAAATGTTATTGCCTTTCTTAGACACACTGTTACCCACAGTTCAGATAGGATGGTAATCTCACACTTCAAAACTCTGACTTCTGAGCCAGGATGTGATGCAGTGAAACTAGAAATTCTATAAACTAAGAGGTGAGAATCCAACTTGGTACACTGAAATCCAAAAGAACCAAGAATCAAAAAACAGACAAAGCACAAGCACTAAGTGAGCTTGACTGTCAAGGTAAAGTTTAAAAAAAAAAAAGTGGCAGGGGAGAGGGAGTTTTGATTCTAGAGAGCTTTTCGCCAAGGGGCTTTTGCATTTGGGGCCAAGTTGTCGGTTACTATAGGCAGTTAAGTAAATCAGTGTGTGATTATTCTGACATGTGCAGAGCACCTTGCCTTTAAATAAAATTTTCTTATACCATATTTCATTTCATCTTCTTAAGCAGAGCACAGGATGGAAGACATAGGTGAAGAAAATGGTTCCACATATAATCAAGCTGCCTGATAAATTTTGTGGGTATGGAGCCAACACAGTGCTATGAATTCCAGTCAATGGGTACCTACGTGAAATCTGTGTGCTTTAAACATCCGGAATACATAGAGCTTGTGGTTCACAGGTGCTGAGTTTAGCAGATGTGCGATAAAAGGTATCACCTTACCACAGAGTTTGTATAGAGTAACCTCCTGAAGCAATTCACACAAATTCTCGTGTGAGGGTAAAATATGGGGGTAACACCAATCTGTCAGTTTGGGAGAGAGTGAGCTCCCTGCCTCTTACTTCCATGAAGGAGGCCAGCTCGTGTACAACCTGTTGGCCCCATTTAATTACCCAGGTTTATTTGTCCTGGCTGGGAATCACGAGTAAAAATCGAAACGCTCTAGTGTTGCACCTGAGAGGGTTTATCTCTCTCCCTGGGAGACAGCCAATGTCAAAACTATAAACAACCCGATACCTGAAATAGGCGGACAGCTTTTAAAAGTCGTAACACAAACAGAGCCTCTGTTTACATTTCCTTATGTGAGTGAAATACCAGCGCACACCAGAAGTCTTTGATGAGCTTGGGGTTTTTCCACGCACGCACACACACACATCCTGCCTCACACCCAGCCCCTTGGTCGACCCCCAGACACCTTCCTTTCCAACACAGCCATTCAGCCCACTATACATCTGTTCTGTGGGAACTGAAGCCTCCGGGAAAGTACCCAGAATGTACTCAGATGTGGACACATATTTTCCAAGCCTGTATTCTACAGGTGGAGAGTTTACTGTGCTCCAGGTAGCATAAGATCAGTAGGCACGGTGTGGCCAACACTCATATTCTTTAGTAACTTCAGTAACCCTGAAGATAAATTATCCAGAACAACCTGGGAGAGGGTATGACTTTTTCCATTTTATAGATGAGTTAATTAAGATGCAGAGATATAAATAGATTGTTCAAAGTAAAGTGGCTTTTAAGTTACAGAAGTAGACTATGAATCAGATGTTCCTTACGCCAAACTCTATGTTCTTGCTGCCATACCACTCTTAGCTCTCCCGTCTCCTTTAACTTGTCTATTGATGTCAATCAGTATTTACTCTGATGCTTAAAAAAATAATCCTATCCAGTGAGTGTGCGTGTGTGCTAAGTTGCTTCAGTCCTGTCGAACTCTTTGCGATGCTATAGACTGTAGCCCGTCAGGCTCCTCTGTCCACTGCGTTCTCCATGCAAGAATACTGGAGTGGGTTGCCATGCAGGGGGGATCTTCCCAACCCAGGGATCAAACCCACATCTCTTATGTCTCCTGAATTGGCAGGCAGGTTCTTTACCAGTGGGAAACCCATTGAGTGCACATATAAATCAAATAAACAACCCAATCCAAAAAAAGAAAAATCATCAAGCAAAGTACAACATCCCTACTTATCCACAAAGACAGTTCATTTTAATAGATCCTGTGACCCACTCAGGTTTCCTGAGAAACAACAAAGTTATTTCTCTGAGCTACTATTCATTTTCCATTTGATATTTATTTCCCAAACCCATGTCTGAACTGCAATTCCCACTGAAATGCAAACATAACTATTTGATGTTCAGAACAAATACATTGTTCTCAGAATAAAACATCAATTTACACATACTTTTAAAAAATCATTTTAATGAGTCAGATACCCAGAGCTAAGCATCAGCACATCACTGTTTCCAGTCCAGCTTTTGCAGTTTTCCCTGCCCTCTCCACAGTATTATTATGACTGTGCTCTGTGTCTTATGCTCTTTTCAAACAGGGAACCAAGTTTGGAGTGATCCTCTGGATCAGGATTTGTTTTACTGAGTCTGAAGTTGAAATGAGCAAATTAGCCATGAGAAAATACAATCTTATTTTCTTAACAATTATAATGCTCACTTGAAAAATAACTGAAAGATGCCAGCACCATTCTGGAATTAAGAAATAAAATGAATCTATAATGAGCACGGTACCAAGCAATTCTCCATTGTATACAGAACTAATCAGGAAGCAACAGTTAGAACTGGACATGGAACAAGAGACTGGTTCCAAATAGGAAAAGGAGTACGTCAAGGCTGTATATTGTCACCCTGCTTATTTAACTTACATGCAGAGTACATCATGCAAAACACTAGGCTGGAAGAAGCACAAGCTGGAATCAAGATTGCCAGGAGAAATATCAATAACCTCAGATATGTAGATGACACCACCCTTACGGCAGAAAGTGAAGAGGAACTAAAAAACCTCTTGATGAAAGTGAAAGAGGAGAGTGAAAAAGTTGGCTTAAAGCTCAACATTCAGAAAACGAAGATCATGGCATCTGGTCCCATCACTTCATGGGAAATAGATGGGGAAACAGAGGAAACAGTGGCAGACCTTATTTTTTGGGCTCCAAAATCACTGCAGATGGTGATTGCAGCCATGAAATTAAAAGATGTTTACACCTTGGAAGGAAAGTCATGACCAACCTAGACAGCATATTCAAAAGCAGAGACATTACTTTGCCAACAAAGGTCCGTCTAGTCAAGGCTATGGTTTTTCCAGTGGTCATGTATGGATGTGAGAGTTGGACTGTGAAGAAGGCTGAGCGCCGAAGAATTGATGCTTTTGAACTGTGGTGTTGGAGAAGACTCTTGAGAGTCCCTTGGACTGCAAGGAGATCCAAGCAGTCCATTCTGAAGGAGATCAGCCCTGGATTTCTTTGGAAGGAATGATGCTAAAGCTGAAACTCCAGTACTTTGGCCACCTCATGTGAAGAGTTGACTCATTGGAAAAGACTCTGATGCTGGGAGGGATTAGGGGCAGGAGGAGAAGGAGACGACAGAGGATGAGATGGCTGGATGGCATCACTGACTCGATGGATGTGAGTCTGAGTGAACTCCGGGAGCTGGTGATAGACAGGGAGGCCTGGCGTGCTGCAGTTCATGGGGTCGCAAAGAGTCGGACACGACTGAGTGACTGATCTGATCTGATCTGAGGGACACAATGTCTCTACCTTTGACTATTTCTAAGAAAAGATAAAGTTAAAACCTCTTCTTCCTAGAATTTTGTACAAGGCAGAGGATGTGGACTTAGGGTCTTGAAAGCCTCTACCCAGACTCTATGATCCTAAGGCCATTGTTTTCTCTTGATTATGCCCTTCTACTTAAAGCCATCTAGTGTCTCCTATCGTCTACAACATAAAAAGCAAGTCCCCTGGAATGATTTTCTAAGCCCTTTGTATATTACACAGTCCTCATGCCACTTACTTCCTCACAAATTTTATTCAAGCATCACCAAATTACTTCCCTATTCCTGAAGATACCATGAAGTTTCAAGTTTCTGTTTCCATTCATTCACTCAGCAAATACATATTGTCTGACATATATCCTCAAACCTAGTAGCAAGCAAGAGGGTTATGATGGTGTCTAATATTTAAATACTATTAGCGGCAAACTTTTCTTGTATGTTCAGGATATACTGAATCCTATGTTAAGTATTTTACATATATTATATTATAATAAATACTTTACACATGTTATAATTACTTATGAGCTTCTCCAGTGGCTCAGACAGTCAAGAATCCACCTTCAAAGCAGGAGACCCAGGTTCAATCCCTGGGTCAGGAAGATCCCCTGGGAAAGGGAATGGCAACCCACTCTAGTATTCTGGCCTGGAAAATCCCATGAACAGAGGAGTCTGATGGGCTACAGTCCATGGCATCGCAGAGTTGGACATGACTGAGCTGCTAAGCACACACGTGATAATTTACGATATACAACTTATTTATCCCCATTTTATGGATGAATAAACTAAGGCACAGAAAGTTTAAGTACATTGCAGATGGTCATAGAGCTCATCAATTGAAGAGCTGGGTTTGTGTGATTCTAGAGTTGCTCAAGCTTATAACCACCAACTCCCTCTCACTGTCAGTTTCCTCTGTCTGAAATCTTCAGGCACCTTCCTCCACTCCTGCATCCTTTTTATAGGCTCCTATTGGCTGCAAAAGTAATCCCCAATTATCACCTCCTCTGAGAAGCCCTGCTTTACTCCCTGGGATGCTAAATCACGCCCCCTCGGACCAACACTATTCCTGGATACATTTGCTTTTTCACCTGTAAATCCAACTCTGCTTCCTTCCTGCTACACCAAGAAAACAGCATAAATTAGTGTTGGAAAGGATTACTCAGTAAGCAGTTACCTACTTAGAGGAAAAATCAATCTAGATGTTAAATCAGACCATAAACCAAAATAAACGCATGTGGATTAAAGCATTAACTTTTTTTTTTTCTCAAAAAAGAAAGAAATCAAAGTGTGAAAGAACTAAAATCAGAACAAATATTTATCATCACCATGGAGGGGAAGGAGCATCTATGTTTCAAAGGAAAGAAAGGCATCATAAAGGAAATGGATTTCACTATGGATTTCACTATGTAAACCTATCTGCACTGTCTGATGTTGAAATATAACCGACATTACAAAGAATTTTTAAAAACTGGAAAAACATATTTGTCTCAAATGTGATAGAAACAAAACTTTCTACTGTATGTAAAGTTACTGAAATAAATGGAAATAATACTATGATAAACTACAGCCTCACACAGCAACATGAATGAATCTGGCAAACAAAATGCGGAACAAAATAAAGTAGTCACGAGTTCAGAGTAAATTTCCACTTCGTAAAGTTCAAAACCAGGCACCACTGAAATCAATTGTTTATGAATGTCCAGGCAGGTAATAAAAATATTAAGAAAAGCAAGGGAACAGTTTATCACAAGTCAGGGCCGTATTAACCGAGGATGGGGGTGCATAGGACACAGTGGAAAAGAAGGTGGTGGTCAAGAGGGGCTTGTCTTGGGGGCAATGTCCTTAACTTGAGCCATGGTCGCATGGGCACTCACTGTATGCGTGCGTGCTAAGTCGCTTCAGTCGTGTCCGACTCACTGGACGATTATTCTTTAAACTGTTCATATGTTTTAGACACTCTTTCATATGTACAGTATCTATCTCAAAATAAGAAAAGGGAAAGGATCTCAAAGGATGAGTGGACAAAGGAGGTTCCTAGAAAAACCCCAAAAAGAGCATACGCAAATGACTAATCATTTTATGGGAAAATACCTGGCTTATGTGAATCAAAGACATGCAATTTTTCAAACAATACAGTGCTGTTTTCTGCCTAATTTTTATTTTTGTCTTTTATGACAGTACTCAATGTGTAGAATAATATGGTGAAAAGGGTACCCTCAGACACTGCTAAGGAAGTGAAAACAATTTGGTGATATTTGTCAAGGATCAAAACCAGTCTTTAACCTTTAACCCGAGAATTTCACCTTGGGGTTATCTGTGAGGAACAAGCCCTAAACTGAAGAGGAAAAAGCAATAAACACCAGAGAATACCAGCTAAAAAATTCTAAACATTAATCTTCTGAAGTCTAATAAAAGGGAAACGTGAGTAACTTACACAAGGGGTAGCACCAGGTGGAAAACAAAAGAATGTTTCTAAAGAATTCTTTAATACAGAATATGCTGATGTTACATTAAAAACAATAAGCCGGACACTAAACTGTATTTATTTTTTGGCACATCTGCATAGAAGTATGTTAAATCTTCCACCTAGAGGTAAAAAGGATTGGAAGGAAATACACAAAAATGTTAACTGTGGTTTTCTTTAAAAGGTGGGAACTATAGCAAACTTTCTTTTTCTCTCTTTTTTAAAATTTCCTTGAATATTTTCAGTTTTTTCTAATGAGAATACATCTTAAGTAATTTCCTTCCTTCTCTTTCTATATCTGTCCGTCTTTCATTCAGTCAAGGCTCTTTAAGCTACTGATCCTGACCCAACAAGAGTAGATTAAGCTACATGTTAGCCAGAATTTGGCCTGCATTGACATTTTCCCATTCGCATTAGCTCTCTCTTGCTTTACACCTGCATCCCAGCCTCTGACCCACAGTTTTATCTCCCAGACTCACTCTCCACTTCTGCTTTCCTACCTTGCTGTTGAGCTAGTGCATGCTCAGTCACTCAGTCACGCCCAACTCTTTGCAACTCTATGGACTGTAGCCCGCCAGGCCCGTCCATCCTCGGGATTCTCCAGGCAAGAATCCTGTAGTGGGTTGCCATGCCCTCCCTCCAAGGGATCTTCCTGACCCAGGGATAGAACCTGTGTTTCCTGCATCTCCTGAACTGCAGGCGGATTCTTTGCCCACTGAGTCACCTGTTGAGCTGGACTGACCATCAATTTTCTGACATTCCCATTATGGCCCCTGCATCAGCTCTCCAAAAATATCCCGAAGGAGAACCCCAGCGTGCACTGCGCAACCTTCCTGGGACTTAGAGATACAAAGATGCTCTAAGTTTCAGTTCTTTCTTTTTTCAATGGTGACATTTAATTAATTAAAGGTAAAACTCTTACCCAAGCCATTTTATATTTAATTTTATTATAGTTCTTTGTCTCTACTCATTCCCTGCCAAGCCAACAACTTTGCCTAAGAATGTTTTTTAGGAACCCTGCTCTCAATTCTTATGTGCAATTAATCCCCTTTAGCAAGTATAGAATCCAAGAGGGTCCTAAAAGAAGGCTAGGCATATGCACTGAGTAATAGCCCTGGAGAGATGGAAAGAGGAGAAACCAGAGTGTGTGAGAACCACCTTGAGAAATTGAAGCCAGAGTAACTGAGAAATCCTCACATTTAGGAACCAAAGAAACAGGGCATGGAACTCTTCAAAGCCACTCTCGAGATTTGTCCCAAACCTAGGAGGGTGAATCATGACAAATGAGACCTGCGCCCGAGGTGCGACTAACAGAGAGTTCCTAGGTGGATGGCTTTAGCTTAGCTCACTGGCTGACTCAGTGAAAAGCTTCGGACAGTTCTGTGCTTTTGCATTTTGAGAATGTGATACTTGATGGACTGTTTCCCTTGGCTGTTCAGCCATCTAATGAATAAGCAGTGTACCTCCCCCGGATTATCCTAGAGTAACCGGCTGAATTGCATAGGAAAAAATATGCACATACACCTTCAATTTCTTAGCTGGAAATGCCTCCTCTTTGTGCCCTAGGAAGACCCTCTTCCTTTCAGTATTTTTCTGCAGGCAATCTAGACCAGCGGCTGAGGAGAAACCTGTTTATCTTTACCAGATAAAATGCTCCCTCCAAGTTTAAAAGCTTTTATATGCCAAGACACATTACTGAAAACACCTTTAAGCTCAGCTTCTGACAGTGGAGTATAGCAAAATACAAAACAATAGCTATGTACTGTGCATGAAATCAGTGGTTTCCTCACAAACTAGAGGACGTGTATGTAACACAACATGTGATTACATCTTGAAGAAGCCTGAGCAGCAGTGGTAAGCTAACAGTGTTATCACCATTCTCGTTGTTAAATTCATATCCAAGGACAGAGGCTGGCTCATTTCTACTGATATCTTCCCCGACTATCAGCAAGCAAATGGATATGGTTTTTGTTCTACCTTTCTGGTTCAGAAAAGGCCCCCAAATATACACAGGCTTAGACCCAGGCAGCTGTTCGTCCTTACAATTTCCTTTTAACTGCAACATTTTACCCAGAAAAACCGCAGAGACTCTGGCTGACATATCCCATGCTTAACTCTGTGTTGAACATTTATGGGCCATTTAGACCTCATCCGCATTATAATTTGGCTCTGTGCCCAAAACGCCACACAAGTTTTAGGGCTTTTTGATATATGACATCAGTTATTACATTTCCATAGCTTCCCAATATTTACTAGCGTTTTATAACTTTATTAAATAATTTTCTTCAACTGCCAAAGGGATGCCATCACCGTAGGGATGTAATTTTCTCTGTCCCATCTGCAGGTTTGTTGGGTTTCATCAAAGGGGCACATTTCCCATTAAACTTTGTAGTACGTACAGTCATTAAGGTGACAGCTGAGCACCCTCACAGTCATAGTAAGAACACTGACGGAAATTTTACCCTGAGCCATTTGAAACAATTATTGGAAAAAGCTTCAAGAGAGAGCGAGTGGCTTAGAAAATGTAAATCTGCTTCTTTAAGCGGATGACAAAAGAAGAATATTTTGAAAGTTCAGCTTGCTTTCTGGATATCTCTGAGCTGCAACAATTAGAGGAGCAGGGTGATGGGACTTCTCCAGTGTCTTAAGAGGCAGCCCTGGGAACCCAGATCCTGATCTTGCCCCCGGGTCTTCCGTGCCGGGAAAGATTTGCACTAAATGTCAATACAGAGCTCTAATCCCTCCACTGATTTCTATTTCCTCCTCAGGGCTGATCACAGCCTAATTATAGAAATTATCTTTCATTCATTTTTATATCTGTTTGTTGTCTTCCGCACTCAAACCACAGCAGAGTAGTGAGTTCCATGGAACCAGGTATCTCCTCTGCCTTTTATTTCATCTTCTGAGCATTAAGCACAACGTCTGGCACTGTGCTCTGCTGCTGACTAAATGAATAAATCAAGTAGGTGATGCAATTCTTCCCTTACATACAGTCTTCAAACCTGTAGACTCCCAATTATCCAAAAAGAAAAAGAAATGAAACAAACAAAAAATACTGCTTCCCTTCAGGGAAGATAAAGCTGCAATAAGTTTGAATTAAATCATTATAGGAATTCAATATTGTTGACTTAAGAGAGTTGAGAGTTAAGTTTTATTGGGGGCAACATGAGGACTGCAGCCTGGGAGACAGTACCCCAGAGAGCTCTGAGCAATTGCTCCAGAGAGGCAGCAGGGAGGGGCTTCCCTGGTGGTCCACTGGTTAAGACATCACCTTCCAATGTAGGGGGTGTGGGTTCCATCCCTGGTCTGGGAACTAAGATCTCACGTGCCTCGTGGTCAAAAACCAAAACATAAAACAGAAGCAATATTGTAACAAATTTAATATGGACTTCAAAAATTGTTCACATCAAAAAAAAAAAGTCTTAAAAGCAAAACAACAAAAAAGAGGTTGGAGTGCAGAAATTCAGTATAGACATGATTTTGGTGAAGGGGGAATACATGCAATCAAGCACATATTTTTCCAGAAGGTTTCCACTAGTCTTGAATCTTCATTAGTCATGAGGAACAGTCATCACCATGAAGGATTTTAGTGCTTTTCTAGATATGGGGAGATACAAGAATTAGGGTCATAAAACCAGTTCCTGAAAATTTCTAACTCTCTGAAGACCTGTCTTGCCAGTTTTTCCCTGAGCACAGAGTGCCTCATTTCTGCTCTCCACCCTGAACTCCTTTCAGAGGGTGTTGAAGGTCAGCAGATGTAGCAATACATGATTTAATCATTATAAAGGTAAACATCTCTGAAAGAGATGGGAATACCAACCACCTGACTTGCCTCTTGAGAAATCTGTATGCAGGTCAGGAAGCAACAGTTAGAACTGGACATGGAACAATAGACTTGTTCCAAATTGGGAAAGGAGTACGTCAAGACTGTATATTGTCACTCTGCTTATTTAACTTATGAGTACATCATGAGAAACTCTGGGCTGGATGAAGCACAAGCTGAAATCAAGATTGCTGCAAGAAATATCAATAACCTCAGATATCCAAATGACATCACCCTTATGGCAGAAAGTGAAGAACTAAAGAGCATCTTGATGAAAGTAAAAGAGGAGAGTGAAAAGTTGGCTTACAGCTCAACATTCAGAAAACAAAGATCACGGCATCCGGTCCCATCACTTCATGGCAAATAGATGAGGAAACAGTGGCTGACTTTATTTTTGGGGGCTCCAAAATCACTGCAGATGGTGATTGCAGCCATGAAATTAAAAGATGCTTACTCCCTGGAAGGAAAGTTATGACCAACCTAGACAGAATATTAAAAAGCAGAGATATACTTTGCCAACAAAGGTCCGTCTAGTCAAGGCTATGGTTTTTCCAGTAGTCATGTATGGGTGTGAGAGTTGGACTATAAAGAAAGCTGAGCACCAAAGAATTGATGCTTTTGAACTGCAGTGTTGGAAAAGACTCTTGAGAGTCCCTTGGACTGCAAGGAGATCCAACCAGTCCATCCTAAAGGAGATCAGTCCTGAGTGTTCATTGGAAAGACTGATGTTGAAGCTAAAACTCCAATACTTTGGCCACCTGATGCAAAGAACTGACTCATTTGAAAAGATCTTGATGCTGGGAAAAATTAAAGGCAGGAGAAGGGGATGACAGAGAATGAGATGGTTGGATGGCATCACCGACTCAATGGACATGAGTTTGGGTAAACTTTGGGAGTTGGTGATGGACAGGGAGGCCAGGCGTGCTGCAGTCCATGGAGTCACAAAGCAGGGACAAGACTGAGTGACTGAACTGAACTGAACTGAAAAGGTAGACAGGTAGATGGCAAATGCTAGTTTGTTGTTGACAATACGCAGAATCTTTTTTTAATTTTTTTAGCAGTGCTGTGCCTAGTCACTCAGTCATTTCCAGCTCTTGCAACCCCATGGACTATAACCCCCCAGGTTCCTCTGTCCATGGGATTCTCCAGGCAAGAATACTGGAGTGGTTTGTCGTGCCTTCCCCCAGGGGATCTGCCCAACCCAGGGATCAAACCCAGGTCTCCCTCATTGTAGGCAGATTCTTTACCATCTGAACTACCAGGGAAGCCCTTCTCTTTTTTTTTTCTGTCAACCACTCTTGGGCCAGGATTCACGTAAGCCATCAGGAATATGACAGCCATTCCTGTCAATCACCCCACCAGCCCCTCCCTGATGGCATGGCCCAGACAGATTGGTTTACATGGTGGACAGTTTTGTCTTCTCTAATATTGCAAAACAGCCAGCTCTTGATTCAGCTGATCCCCACATCACAGCACTTGACTCACTAAATCATATTTCAGTAATGAATGCTTTGACGACAAAAGAAAGAATGTCCTCATTTGTCCCACATATTCTATGTGTGAATGATGCCAGTTTTCTGTATGGGAAGACATGATCCACAAAAGTCTTAAAAGGGAAAAAACAAAAATATCTGGCCTTGCATCTTCAGAACTGCTTTTCTAATCTAAGTAAAGACAAATCTGAATTAAACCAGGTATTGAGTCAAGATATATCCATATTTCAAATAAAAGGGAGAGTATTCATCCAAGAAGTTTATTACTAAGTATGTTTACATGGAAAAGTCCCTCTGTTTGAAGCATGAAGCCATACTAGTGATCCAATGAGGCACTGGCCAGAAGGAGCAAATCCTTAATTGGACCATAAGAAGATGACTAGAAGGATAATAAGAGTACCATTTCTAAATATGTTTTTCTATTTCTTAAAAAAAAAAGCCCATATATGTAGTATCTAGAATTGAAATTTATAAACAGAACATCAATATAAGGGTATTGTGATTAATTATAATGAATATGCATTATTGTCCGTTACTGACATATAAAAAGACAAAGGATAACGAAAAAGCCATTATTTAATGAAAAGAAAAAAGATTTAATGAAAAGACAAAAGCTAACTACATAATTTCAAATACAGGAGGGAATTGTTTTCCCAAGAATCAACTTAAGGTATTAGTTATTCCCTTAATATCTTATTTTCAAAAGAAGAAGTAATTTTTGTTTTCTTATAACTCATTTTTTTTCATTAGTTCCACAAAAGGAAAATTTTATGGTATGCTTTCAATTTTTGGTCTCTTGTATTGACTGTACCTGTATAATTTCTTTTTGTTGTATTAATAAGAAAACAATAGAGCCTTGCTAGAAGTTACTATATAAAGAAAATACAAGGTAATAAAAACAGTTCATATGTTTTTTATTATCCTGACATTCCCTCAGTCTGAAAAATCAATATTAATTAAATACAGTACAGTAAGTAGGTTCATAATGGTGAAATGAAAAGAGCAACCAACTATGGCCAATTCTATGGTGCCTAATTACCGATTTATATTACCACATTCTTGAAGTTCAGCAAAAATATTCAACCAGAATTCTAGACAGGCAGAATAGTGCATTTCCTGCAACGAGTTCCATTTTCCCTTTGACATAAACGTATATGAAACAGACCTACTATATTCATTCATCCAACAAATATGCATTGGCTCATACTATGTATCAAGTACAATGTTACATGTAAGAGATACATAATGATGTCGACCCCATTCACTATCCAGGGATGAAGAAAGATAGCTAATAGCTACAATGTTGTTTCGTCACTAAGTCATGTTCAACTCTTTTGTGACCTCCATGGATTGTAGCCGGCCAGGTTCCTCTGTCCATGGGATTTCCCAGGCAAGGATACTGGAGTGTGTTGCCATTTCTTTCTCCAGGGGATCTTCCTGACCCAGGGATTGAAGCTGTGTCTCCTGCATTGGCAGGGGGATACTTTATCATGGAGCTACCAGGGAAGCCCAGTAGCTACAACAGACTGAGGTGAGCACCCACAGCTCAAAGGAGAGCACAGTCAACTGTGTCAGGAGGAGCCATCAGGGTAGACCCCTGGTGAAGAGTAACTTCAGCTATCCCATGCTCCTATCACCGCCTAGCTGCATATAGAAAGGTGGTTTGCAAAGGACTGTCAGCAGATATATGCTGGTTTTTGCCACTTCAGAGCAAAATGAAATGAATTATTAAAAATCAATGTATCTCCCTGAAGTTAACTTTATGTCATTTGAGGATTTCTCTTTCATCCTAAAGTTGTGTTCTTCTAATTTTCTTATCTCTTTTCTTTTCTGAAATCATGGATAATATACAAGGCTGGTTTTGCCTCTTTCATTGGTCTAATAAGTAGGAGGCAACTCGGTGTGAATTCTCCAAAATACTTAAGTTTTCCTTGTCAGTGAAATCCAGATGTGCAGAAACCACTCTGATGGAGCAAAATCAGTTGGACCATGAAGAGGACACAGATAAGCTTGTTGATTCATCAGTTGACTGTTAGCAAAGTTTTCTTTTCCAGTGTGTTCCAGAGGAGCAGTAATTAAGTGAATTAATCAAAACATCAAGATGAGACATCACTGAAAAATACATATTTGAATCCTTTCCATTTTAACTTAAAATGTTTGTTCACCTATGTTAATCTATATGGAGGATCTTTGACTTTTCTTTTCACTGGACCTGCCAGTGACTGAAGTTCTAAGTAATCCTTCTTGCATGAACCACATCCAAAACTCAGGGTACAGAATGTACACTTTTAGTTTTTTTTTTTTTAACTAGCACAACAACTTAAAGATAATTATGAAGCAAGATGTCTGGACAATCAATCTAGAATTTCATAAATTCCACCCTCCACCATTTTTCCAATTCATCTCAAACCTCATTCAAAAGGCAATTTGATACTCAGCTTTATTGTCTTTAAAAATATTCCTTACGTTTTCACAAAATCAACTCTGTTTGTGCAAGTGTAATTCAATGTTTACATAATTATGGCCAGATAGGCAAATTTAGAACAAACACCACTGACCCTTGTTTGGTGTGTGTGCTATTTAGAAGGTGGTGACAAAAAAGCATGAACCTGCCAGAGCAGGGCATCTGACTTTAACGTGCAGGAGAACCACCCAGAGAGAACAAGAGGGCGGAGAAGGAGGTGGATGTGGAGCACATCCCTCTCCACAGGTACATCAGGAGTACACCTTCAGACACAGAAGTGCATGCGGAACACCAGCTGAGAGCGGACAGGAGTACCCAACCAGTGGAAAAGAACATAAAGAACCACGCAAAACTCGGTAGGATGAAGGAACTAGGGGGAAAAACAGGAGTGTTAGTAGGGCTGAACCTGCTCTCAGCAGGTGGGGAAACTGAAGCAAGGGTCCGATCCCCACATCAGGGCAATTGTCTGAGTCACAGGAGAAACATTTAAGGCTGAGAGTGAAACAGCTGATCTGCGGCAGCCTAAATGGAGTGAGAATCAGACAGCCCTTGCTGCAGCCATACATACCCCAGACAAGGACGCAGGTCCCCTGGAAGGCACAGCGGCTGGGAGCTGGAGTTTAGGGAGTGTGGAACAGTCCCAGGGCGAGGGCTGCTGTTGACTGTAGAGAGATTGAGGGGATGTGAAGGAGGAGATTGTGGTGGGAATTGCTTATGGAGGAGAGCCGGGCAGCCATGGAAGCAAGGCGATACTGCTGAGTCACGCGTAGGGAGTGGAGCCACCACCATAGCCTCTCTTTCCCTATGTAACAGCATCAGCAGCTGAACAATAGAAAGGCTGGCCCATCAAAGGCCTGACGCACTGAACTACAGAGTATGACCCCAGCCAGGAGGGGCCCTCTATGTGCCTAAACAGGCAGAGCTATGGAGAAAGACTGGCCAAAGAGACCTTCTGATCACCAGCTACATTTCAGTTCAGTCACTCAGTAGTGTTTGACTCTTTGTGACCCCATGGACTGCAGAACGCCAGGCTTCCCTGTCCATCACCAACTCCCAGAGCCTTACTCAAACTTATATCCATCGCGTCAGTGATGACATCCAACCATCTCATCCTCTGTCGTCCCCTTCTCCTCCCACCTTCAATCTTTCCCAGTATCAGGGCCTTTCCCAATGAGTTGGTTCTTCACATCAAGTGGCCAAAGTATTGGAGTTTCAGCTTCAGCATCAGTCCTTCCAATGAATATTCAGGACTGATTTCCTTTAGGATTGACTGGTTAGCAAGAGAGTTCCAGAAAAACATCTATTTCTGCTTTATTGACTACACCAAAGCCTTTGACTGTGTGGATCACAATAAACTGTGGAAATTTCCTAAAGAGATGGGAATACCAGACCACCTGACCTGCCTCCTGAGAAATCTGTATGCAGGTCAAGAAGCAACAGTTAGAACTGGACATGGAACAACAGACTGGTTCCAAATCGGGAAAGGAGTACATTAAGGGTGTATATTGTCCCCCTGCTTATTTAACTTATATTCAGAGTACATCATGAGAAACATGGGCTAGATGAAGCACAAGCTGGAATCAAGATTGCTGGGAGAAATATCAATAACCTCAGATGTGCAGATGACACCACCCTTATGGCAGAAAGCAAAGAAGAACTAAAGAGCCTCTTGGTGAAAGTGAAAGAGGAGAGCAAAAAAGTTGGCTAAAAACTCAACATTCAGAAAATGAAGATCATGGCATCTGGTCCCATCACTTCATGGCAAATAGATGGGGAAACAATGGAAACAGTGGCTGACTTTATTTTCCTGGGCTCCAAAATCACTGCAGATGGTGACTGCAGCCATGAAATTAAAAGACACTTACTCCTTGGAAGAAAAGCTTTGACCAACCTCGACAGCATATTAAAAAGCAGAGACATTACTTTGCCAACAAAGGTCCTTCTAGTCAAGGCTATGATTTTTCCAGTAGTCATGTATGGTTGTGAGAGTTGGACTATAAAGAAGGCTGAGAGCCAAAGAATTGATGCTTTTGAACTGTGGTGTTGGAGAAGTCTCTTGAGTCCCTTGGACTGCAAGGAGATTGCCAGCTACAAGAGGCTCATAAAAAAAAAAAAAAAAAACAAGAGGCTCATAAAGACTCTGATAGGGCCATAATTCCTGTGGTGGAGACTGTCTGTGTCCCCGCACACTTGGCACTGCCAGGGTCCCCACAAGCCAAGCAGCTGCACCACCTTCACGCTCAACTCTCACTGGGGCAGAGCTGCCACAGGCAAAAAAGTCTGTGTTTATGCGTACAGGGTCACTTGGGTCGTGTCCAACTCTTTGTGACCCTGTAGACTGTGGCCATCCAGGCTTCTCTGTCAGGGAGAGGCATTCTCCAGGCAAGAATCCTGGAGCGTATTGGCCAATACTGGTCACCACACCCTTCTAGAGCACTGTATTTCCTGCTGCCCTAGCCGCCAACCCCCCTGAGTACCTGGTGCTGCCAGAGCCCCTGTGACCCAAGCAGCTGCACCATCTCCATGCCTGGCCCTCACAGGGGCAAACCCAAGTCCTGCAGAGCAGCCTCAGGAGCAAACTCCAGTGGACAACCCCCACATGCAGAGGTGGAAATAAGACCACAATTGAAACCCAGGGGCAGTGTGGCTAAAGAAGACCCAAAACCTTCCCACCAGCTGTACAAGCTGAAGGTTAAATCCTATCAACTAGGCAGATTCTGTGTCTATGGAATATATAAAAGGACACTGAGAGCTCCCACAAAAGAAAACACACTAGCTCTGATAGCTGTGGACACTGGAGGCAAGAACACGCATGAGTAGGACCAGATTAGAATCTGAGCTGCCCCCACAGCAGGTCCAGAGACCAGCACAGTGTTGGAGGGCATCCTAGGAGGCAAGGTCGACGGTGACTCCCAGCGAGGGAAAAGACTCTTATAGCAGTGACTCAGGAGAAGGCAATGGCAACCCACTCCAGTACTCGTCTGGAAAATCCCATGGACGGAGGGACCTGGGGTGCTGCAGTCCATGGGGTTGCTAGGAGTCAGACACGACTGAGTGACTTCACTTTCAATTTTCACTTTCGTGTGTTGGAGAAGGAAATGGCAACCCACTCCAGTGTTCTTGCCTGGAGAATCCCAGGGACGGGGGAGCCTGGTAGGCTGCCGTCTATGGGGTTGCACAGAGTCAGACACAACTGAAGCGACTTAGCAGCAACAGCAGCAGCAGCAGTAGTGACTCAAGAAAAACATTTATTATTCTTATGTTTTGACTTGTTCTGTAGATTCTTTTGGATTTTTTTCTCCCCTTCTGTTTTAGTTGTCTATTTTATTGTCACTATGAAATCTAATTAAACTTTTGAGCTTTTTTTTTCTCAGTCAAAATTTTATTGTTATAAACCTCTGCCTCTATGTTGGGCTTTTGCAGTTCTGTAAAGTATCCTTTTTTCTTTTCTCTTTTTTTCAATTTTCAATTTTAATTTTTTTTCTTTTTTTTAATTTTTTAATTTATTTTATTTTATTTTCAGTTTTTATTACCTTTTTTTAAATTTCATTTTTTTTTAATCTTTACATAATTGTATTGGTTTTGCCAAATATCGAAATGAATCTGCCACAGGTATACATGTGTTCCCCATCCTGAACCCTCCTCCCTCCTCCCTCTCCATACCATCCCTCTGGGTCGTCCCAGTGCACCAGCCCCAAGCATCCAGTATCGTGCATCGAACCTGGACTGGCGACTCGTTTCATACATGATATTATACATGTTTCGATGCCATTCTCCCAAATCTTCCCACCCTCTCCCTCTCCCAGAGTCCATAAGACTGTTCTATACATCAGTGTCTCTTTTGCTGTCTCGCATACAGGGTTATTGTTACCATCTTTCTAAATTCCATATATATGCGTTAGTATACTGTATTGGTGTTTTTCTTTCCGGCTTACTTCACTCTGTATAATAGGCTCCAGTTTCATCCACCTCATTAGAACTGATTCAAATGTATTCTTTTTAATGGCTGAGTAATACTCCATTGTGTATATGTACCACAGCTTTCTTATCCATTCATCTGCTGATGGACATCTAGGTTGCTTCCATGTCCTGGCTATTATAAACAGTGCTGCGATGAACACTGGGGTACACGTGTCTCTTTCCCTTCTGGTTTCCTCAGTGTGTATGCCCAGCAGTGGGATTGCTGGATCATAAGGCAGTTCTATTTCCAGTTTTGTAAGGAATCTCCACACTGTTCTCCATAGTGGCTGTACTAGTTTGCATTCCCACCAACAGTGTAAGAGGGTTCCCTTTTCTCCACACCCCCTCCAGCATTTATTGCTTGTAGACTTTTGGATCGCAGCCATTCTGACTGGCATGAATATTATTATTTTTTTCTACATTTATTCCTTCATTTGCTTTTCCTACTGTTCTTTTCCCCTTGCAGTTAATCTTTAATGTATATAAATCTTCTTTGTTTACTTTTTTGTTTGCATATCTACTCTTTCTTTCTTTTCTTTCCTCTTAACATATTTTTTAGTTTTATTTTCATTGTTTTATTCCACAATTGGCACCTTGCTTTAGTTTTGTTTTCCAGTTTATGCTTTAGTTTTGTTCTCGTAGATAAAAATTTTGGTTTCCTTTTTTTGCCAGGTGAATCTATTGTACTTTATTTTAGTTGGACTGTTTTGATTTTGCTTATGGGTGTATACGTATATGTGTATATTTAGTCACACTGTTCACTGTTGTTATAAAGCTCTGCCTCTACTTTGGGCTTTTGCAGTTCTGTGGAGTATTCCTTTTATTTATTTATTTTTTCTTTTTTATATTTCTAATTTTTTAAAACTATTATATTTTTTCTGCATTTATTCCTTTGTTTGCCTTCCCTCCTGTTTTTTCCCCCTTTTGTTAATCTTAAATATATATAAATCTTAACTTTGTGTATCTATTCTTGCTTTCTTTTCTTTCTTTCCTTTCATCTCAACATATTTGTTAGTTTTGTTTTCATGGTTTTATTTCCCACTTGGCACCATGCTTTAGTTTTGTTTTCCAGTTTGTGCTTTAGTTAATTTTATTCTTAACTGGTAAGTATTTTTTATTTCCTTTGTTTGCTGGGTCAATCTACTGAACTTTATTTTTGTTGGATTGTTTGACTTTGCTCATGGGTGTATATGTATATGTGTATATTCCATTATTTCCCTGATTTTGTAACTGCCGTTTGTCTGGGGTTCATCTTCAGTTTCTCATTTTTGGATATTTGTTTTAATCTCACTTAATGCCATAGCAAACCGAATCTTGTGCAATCTTCTTTCCTGACCAGAGATCAAGCCCTGAGCTTTTGGAGTGGGAGCACTGACTCTAAGACCCTAGACTACCAGAGAGCTAACCCTAGAGGGTATCAAATAGTGAGAACTCACATAAAGGAAATCATTTGAATACAAGACCCCGCATCACCCAACCACCAGTAGCACCCTGTGCAAGAAGCCTCATCAAAACAATAAACAAAACAAAAATATAAACACAATCATCAGCAGACAGAATTACCACCTCACTCACCCTTACCCATCAGAGGAAAAACAAACAAATAAACAAACAAAAAAACTCAGCACAAATCTCACCCTATACAAAGCTTACACAAACCACTGGACCAACCTTAGGAGGGCAGAAACCAAAAGGAAGAAAGAATTTAACCTTGAAGCCTGGGAAAAGGAGAACTCAAACACAATAAATTAAAAAGTAATAATGATAATGAAAAGGCAAAGAAATACTACACAAATGGAGGAACAAACTAGAAACACAGAAGTCCAAATAAATAAGAGGAAACAGGCAAACTACCTGAAAAAGAATTCAGAAAAATGATAGTAAAGATGATCAAAAACCTTGGAACCAAAATGGAGAAAATGCAATAATTAATTAACAAAGACCTAGAAGAATTAAAGAATAAACATACAGAGACAAACAACACAATTACTGAAATTAAAAATACTCTAGAAGGAATCAATGGCAGAATATCTGAAGCAGAAGAATGGATCAGTGAGTTGGAAGATAAAATGGTGGAAATAACTTCTGAAGAGCAGAATAAAGTAAAAAGAATGAAAAGAACTGAGGACAGTCTCAGAGACCTCTGGGATAATATCAATTCACCAACATTCGAATTATAGGGGTCTCAGAAGAAGAAGAGAAAAAGAAAGGATGTGAGAAAATTTTTGAAAAGATTATAGCTGAAAATTTCCCCAACATGGAAAAGGAAATTGTCAGTCAAGTCCAAGAGGCACAAAGAGTCCCATATAGGATAAACCCAAGGAGAAACATGCCAAGGCACATACTAATCAAACTAACACAAACTAAACACAAAGAAAGAATATTAAAAGCAGCAAGGGAGAAGCAACAAGTAACATGCAAGGGAAACCCCATACACTTAACAGCTGATCTTTCAGCAGAAACTCTGCAGGCCAGAAGGGAAAGGCAAGATATATTTAAAGTACTGAAAGGGAAAAATCTACAACCAAGATTACTCTACTGAGCAAGGATCTCATTCAAAATTGATGGAGAAATAAAAACCTTTTCAGACAAGCAAAAGTTAAGAGAATTCAGTACCACCAAACCAGCTTTACAACAAATGTTAAAGGGACTTATATATCAAGAAATAATCAAGAGAAAAAAATCAACCCCAAACAATTAAGAAAATGGCAATAGGAATATCAGTTCAGTTCAGTTCAGTCGCTCAGTTGTGTCTGACTCTTTGCGACCCCATGTATCACAGCATGCCAGGCCTCCCTGTCCATCACCAACTCCTGGAGTTCACTCAGACTCACGTCCATCGAGTCAGTGATGCCATCCAGCCATCTCATCCTCTGTCGTCCCCTTCTCCTCCTGCCCCCAATCCCTCCCAGCATTAGAGTCTTTTCCAATGAGTCAACTCTTCGCATGAGGTGGCCAAAGTACTGGAGTTTCAGCTTTAGCATCATTCCTTCCAAAGAAACCCCAGGGCTGATCTTCAGAATGGACTGGTTGGATCTCCTTGCAGTCCAAGGGACTCTCAAGAGTCTTCTAAAACACCACAGTTCAAAAGCATCAATTCTTCAGTGCTCAGCCTTCTTCACAGTCCAACTCTCACATCCATACATGACCACTGGAAAAACCATAGCCTTGACTAGACGGACCTTTGTTGGCAAAGTAATGTCTCTGCTTTTGAATATGCTATCTAGGTTGGTCATAACTCTCCTTCCAAGGAGTAAGTGTCTTTTAATTTCATGGTTGTAATCACCACGTGCAGTAATTTTGGAGCCCAGAAAAATAAAGTCTGATACTGTTTCCACTGTTTCCCCGTCTATTTCCCATGAAGTGATGGGACTGGATGCCATGATCTTCATTTTCTGAATGTTGAGCTTTAAGCCAACTTTTTCACTCTCCAGTTTCACTTTCATCAAGAGGCTTTTTAGTTCCTCTTCACTTTCTGCCATAAGGGTGGTGTCATCTGCACATCTGAGGTTATTGATATTTCTCCCAACAATTTTGATTCTTTTGAAGGAGATCACCATTATCTTCATTACCTCCACCATAGTTTAGTGAAGTGAAGTCGCTCAGTCGTGTCCCACTCTTTGAGACCCCATGGATGGAGTAGCCTGCGCCAGGCTACTCCATCCATGGTTTTTTCTAGGCAAGAGCACGGGAGTGGGTTGCCATTTCCTTCTCCAATAGTTTGCTGCAGCTGCTGCCAAGTCGCTTAGTCCCAGGTAAATAGCAGAGTTATTGATATTTCTCCCAGCAGTCTTGATTCCAGCTTGTGCTTCCTCCAGCCCAGCGTTTCTCATGATGTACTCTTCATATAAGTTAAATAACTAGGGTGACAATATATAGCCTTGGCGTACTCCTTTTCCTGTTTGGAACCAGCCTATTGTTCCATGTCCAGTTCTAACTGTTGCTTCTTGACCTGCATACAGACTTCTCAGGAGGCAGGTCAGGTGGTCTGGTATTCCCATCTCTTTCAGAATTTTTCACAGTTTATTGTGATCCACATAGTCAAAGGCTTTGGCATAGTCAATAAAGCAGAAATAGATGTTTTTCTGGAATCTCTTGCTTTTTTGATGATCCAGAAGATGTTGGCAATTTGATCTCTGGTTCCTCTGCCTTTTCTAAAATCAGCTTCAATATCTGGATGTTCATGGTTCATGTATTGCTGAAGCCTTGCTTGGAGAATTTTAAGCATTGGTGGCTTATGCCATACCCAAGTCTGCTGCGCTCATTATTAGAGAAATGCAAATCAAAACTACAATGAGATATCACCTCACACTGGTCAGAATGGCCTTCATCAAAAAGTCTACAAACAATAAATGCTCTAGAGGGTGTGAAGAAAAGGGAACTCTCTTGCACTGTTGGTGGGAATGTAAATTGATACAGCCACTATGGAAGACAGTATGGAGATTCCCTTAAAATAAATAAAACCACCATATGACCCAGCAATCCCACTCCTAGGCATATACCCTGAGGAAACAAAAATTGAAAAAGACACGTGTATCCCATTGTTTATTGCAACATTATTTACAATAGCTAGAATATGGAAGCAACCTAGACGTCCACTGACAGATAAATGTATAAAGAAGTTGTGGTATATATACACAATGGAATATTACTCAGCCATAAAAAGGAATGCATTTGAGTCAGTTCTGATGAAGTGGATGAACCTAGAACCCATTATACAGAGTGAAGTGAGTCAGAAAGAAAAAGATAAATATTGTATTCTAATACATATATATAAAATCTAGAAAAATGGTACCTAAGAACTTATACACAGGGCAGCAATGGAGAAACAGACATAGAGAACAGACTTATGGCCACGGGGAGAGGGGGGGAGAGGGTGGGATGTATGGAGAGAGTAACATGGAAACTTACATCACCATATGTAAAATAGATAGCCAATGGGAATTTGCTGTATGGCTCAGGAAACTCAAACAGGGGCTCTGTATCAACCTAGAGGGGTGGGAGGGGGCGGGAGATGGGAGGGAGGGTCAACAGGGAGGGGATATATGTATACCTACGGCTGATTCATGTTGAGGTTTGACAGAAAACAGCAAAATTCTGTAAAGCAATTATCCTTCAATTAAAAAATCAAATTAAAAAGAATCACCTAGACATCCTGTTAAAATGCAGGTTCTGCTTTAGAAGGTCTGGAGTGGGACAGAATCCAGGAATTGAAGTTCCCAGGTGCTGCTGCTGGTCACAGAGCAAACCTGGAGTAGCTAGAAACAGAGGTCCCCTTTCTCAGCAGCACATTAGAGTCACCTGAGGTGACTTTGCTCTAAGGGGCCATGGAAACAGAATCTTTAAAAGCCGGCCGGACGATTGCAATGTACTAGAATGCAGACCAAGTATTCACGTGGCATGAGAATCACGAATTTCTTTTTAGACCATGGAGAGAAATGGTGTATTACACCATTAGTAACCCAGGGAGCAAATCTTCCCACTGAAGTCAGTTAAGAGAACCACTGTGTTTGTAGTCAGTAGATGTCCCTTTCCTATCTGAAAGCCCTCAGGTTCAGTGGATCTGAGGGTGTTTTATTGTTTTGTTGTTTAATTGACTTCCTTTCTAAAACTTCTGATTTCCCCTGTATAAAAAGGGATTAGAGAAAAGGGAGAAAAACCAGAATATTTGAAAGGGACTAGCACCTCATATCCATTAAGCCATCTAGGAATTAAATTGGCCTCTCTTCTTGGTTTTGGCGTAGCTATTACACAACAGTTCACAGGCAGGCTCCAAAGGCTCCGTCTAACCTGATCCAATATTAAAGGTTAGGAAGCACTGATAGAGACACAGAAGGCTAGAGAGGAAGGCACAAAAGGGAAAATGAGAGCTTCAAGTTCAATACTAGCCATTCAATCTATGATGCAAAGATAATACACAATATGAAATGAGAAATCGTCATCCATGAGATAAGAGTTATTTATTGTAAATATGCATGATTGAAGACTGCTTTGTGTGGGACCTGTTCAGTTGTGATTTTAGTCTCTTGATGCAGAGCAGGGACCAGCTGCCTGTAAACACAGTTTTATTGGAACACAACCATGCTCATTCACTTCTGTGTTGACTATCGCTGCTTTGGGGCTATTTATGTCAGAGTTGAGTCGTGACAGGGATCATATGGCCCACAGATACTAAAATGACTCTCTCTGGACCTTTACAGGAAAAAAAAAAAAATGCCAACTTCTGATTTAAAGACACCATCGTCAAAGCATACTCATCCCCATTACCAACAAATGCAGCATCCCACCAACAATCTCACCGTGGCATTACAGGGCCAGTCCCAAAAGTCGGTAATACCCTCTGAGCTTCCTGTTAATGATTCATGTCTAAATCACTTAAAATCTTTGCTGGGGAGGACACATTAAAGGTTGGCCAAAGTGTGGTTATGAGCTCAGAAGGAAGTTGAAATGCAGCCCGTAATGAAAGGGAAGCAGAGCAAAGAAATGGATTCAAGAGACATCAAGCTCTAGGGAGGGAAGTGGGTCCAAAAATGGATTCTGTTCATAATATCCTGTGTGCTGTGTTTATGCCAAGCTATAGATCTTTTTAATGCAAAAGGAGTTATTTCAGCCTGAGGTCCAATCTTTCAGCAGGAGAGTTTCTAGGCACTATTTCTTTCACATTATTCAAACTGGTCCTCCTAATTGATTGCCTTTTCTTTCGAGTCCAAATTGGAATATTATCCTTTTCATCAATTTTCTCAGCAGTTGGCAAATGTACTATTTATTGCATGTAAGTCATACTTAAATAATATTCAATCATCTTTCCAACGAATTTCAATGAGCAATGTTCCTGTAGATGCTTAACCACCTGTAATGCCTATTCATTGTGTGGAATGCTTCTAATGACAAATGGCTAATGTAGGAACTCTTTAGGCTTATCGTTTCTTTAGATGAATTTTCTTGACAGGGTTAAAAAATGAACATCAATGTTTGCAAATGAGTGTATCATGCATTCCCAGTAGCTATTCTTAATGCAGCCTTTGTTCAGACTGTACAAACTGGGATGATAAATCAACTGCATAGTGGCAGGGGAGGGGGAGGTTTGACCAGGGTGGGAGGTGGGCTGGAGAAGATATTGAAAAGTCCATAAAGTGAGACTGAGTCCCCCTGCTAAATCTATGAATAACCTCTCTATCCAAGATTTTACTCCCTTTCCTGTCCAGCCCTTATTCCCCTCGAGATGAGTATCAAAAAAAAAAGTAACAACTGAAGCCAGGCAAGACCCTGCAGGGCCTTGCCAAGTTCAAAAAACCCTCCATCTAAAAAAAAAAAAAAAAAAAACCCTCCATCTGAACTTTCCCCCATTTCTGAATTGCAGGGGGAAAAATTTAGTCCCCAAGCCCTTCTTGAGTTCCAAAGAGCAGGTCCAGGTGGTTAATGATCAGGACCAGAATCAGAGGGTTCCAAGTTCCTCCTGAAGGGAAACAGATAACCATCTTATGCATATCTTTCAGTTGTTCTGTAGGAACTAAGACCCCCACTCAAGAGGAGAGTGGAGGCTACATGCTAACCACAAGCACAGAGACCCAGACTGGTTGGAATCAGATGGTTGAGAGTCTCGAAATATTACCCTGTTACATCACCACCAGCCAATCAGAAGGTGGTCCATGAGCTGATCACACAGCCTGTGACTCTCTCCCCTAACATTGTCTTTAAAAACTCTTACCTGAAAGCTATAGGTGCATTTGGGTCTTTTGAACACAGGCTGCTCATTCTCCTGCTTGGTGCCCTATAATTAAACTCTCACTTTGCTGCAAACATTCACGGTCAGAGTTTGGCTTTCTGTGCATACGAGACCTTAAGTAGTAACAAAAGCATGTATATCAGCACTGTATTTAATATATTTACAAATTTATTTTAAATGCTTTTCACCTAAAGCAATGGCTTCACTTTAGGATTTTTGCTCCAAGTTCCCTAAACGAGCAGGCCCTAAATATGAAAGTATCTATTACTCAAATCTTGTTGCTGCTCTCTGATTGGGATAACTCATCAAACCAGCCCTAGGGTATAGAGTTCATTACTAAACTACTCATATACATTATTACACTGCCTATGAGAAAGTATTCTCAATAAATTACAGGCAATAGAACATACAATGGTTTTCCAGCACCAAAACACTTGCAGGGACAAAAGTCCTATTTGGTCCAGAGGAGGAGGAAGGTATTCAGCCTGGAGTGTCAGGGAGGCTTCATAAGGAGGTGATATTTGAATGAAGTCTGAAGTTCAGTGAGGAGAAGAAAGCTGAGTACATGAATTCCAGACAGAAAGAACAGGTACAAAAGGACAAAAACAAGCATACATGGTCAGGTGCCATAAGCAACCCAGTGCTATTGAAGCATGGAGTGAACGGAGGGGCAGAGGGAGAAAGGTGGATGAAGGGATGCGAGGCCCGGCAAACAGCAAGTAGCTCAGACCACCTTCACTTCCTTCCTGTCCTCTTCATTTCCATCAGCAGGAGATGGTAGAGAGAACAAAGGCCTCCTAGTCAGAATTTGTCACTTCTTGGTCATTTAACTTCGGGCAAGTCATCCATTGGGCTTCATTCATTAAAATGTTGATTCAGAGACCTGGCTAATCATTGAATCAAATTTCTCAGTCCCCCTCCCACACCTCCTGAATCAGATATTCAGGAGATGGCCCCAGTAAGCTGTGCGTTTTCAGCACCCAGTTTGTGAATCACTGCCTTAAGTACAATATTATCTGGAGGAAATCACCTTTGTTAAAAATGCCGTGAGTGTTATTTCTTTTGGCCTTATTTCTTCCAAGGAGAAAAAAAAGAGCAGTAATCTGAAGAGTCTGACTTTATTTAAAACAAACAAACAAACAAAAAAAACCCTTTAAAAATCCTTTAGCTGGGTTTGTGGCATTTTCAGGGGGAGGGAGAGATTATCCCAAGGTAAGAGACTTTTCTTCCTTTGAAGCTGTATTGGTATGATGTGAATCAAACCATTCATGCAGAGAACAAAAGCGCCTTTGACTTCAAGAGCCAGTTAAGATGGTAACTTAAATAAACAGGGAGGAAAAGAGATATGACAAAAGGTCAACTTAGTCATAGCTTCTTGAGCTTCATTTGAAGGAATGCCTAAGGCTGAACAGCTGAATCGAGTTTGCAATTATTCACCCTTCCAGAAGTTCCCAACCTGAAGTTACCAGATCTGTGAATTCAGTTCAGGGGGTGATCTGGAAGTTTTGCTCAGTATTTCAAAATTTCTAACGCAGAGCTTCTCAAAGTGGGGTTCAAGGAACAATGAGATCTGAACAACTTGAAAAATGAGAACAATGCTTATTAAAAATGAGGATTCTTGTTTCCCAGCCCAAGAGATTATATTTCAGAATATTGGGATTAAGGCCTGGAAATCAGTATTTCTTTTCAAACACTAGGCGATTTTGAGAGAACGCATTTGTGATAAGTCTCATGAAATAGGAGGAAGGGATAGTTAGGAGGTTTGGAGTGGACATGTCACATTGCTATATTTAAAATGGATAACCAACAAGGACCTACTGTATAGCAGACAACTCTGCTCCATGTTATGTGACAGCCTGAATGGGAGGGGAGTTTGTAGGAGAATAGACACATGTGTCTGTATGGCTGAGTCTCTGCTGTTTACCTGAAACTATTATAATGTTGTTAATCAGCTATACTCCAATATAAAATAAAAAGATTTTTTACAAAAGAGAAACCTTCACATGAAACCTTCACATCTTTAGCAGAATTGGGTAAAGGAATTATGGTTCATGCATGCACTAAAATATAATGTTGCCATTAATAATTAAGTATAAGAATAGCATGCAATTAGGTGGAAGTAAGTTTTCAGACTAAAAAGATATAATTTAAATTTATAGCTTTATAGCTGATTTTTGAGGAAGAAAAAGAAGGATGCAGGATAAACACAATATACTCTATTGTTTAATTCTAGTTTTGTAAATTATATTACATATTATTTTTTTATGACTCATTAAAATATCCCTAAAGTAGCATCCCAATTTATTCTATTTTAGCCAAAAGGATTAAGTCAACTGAGCACATGCTAATTAGAATTTCTAACAATCAGACACAGGTCTTTGATTAATAAAAGTGGGGTAATAAGCTATTATGTAATAAATTAAGACATGAGTCTACAGGGTAACTCTTTTAAAGGAACCCTTGATAGTAAAATTTGAAATGGCTTACCTTTGTCTGCTCTCCTCCCCCATTCTTGTGTAAACATGTTGTCTAGAATCTAGATAGTAAAAAAAAAAAAAAAACCCTAGTGGAAGCAAGTACCCTATTTTATCCCATTTTCCTACTCAACATCAGTCCCCTTACCCCTTTTCTCCACATGCTTCCCTTGTGTTCAAATGGAGATAGCCACTCCGGTTGACATTTGGGCATACGCCGAGCGCACTATGAGGGAACCTACACTGCTGAAATATGACCCTGGAGAATAAAAACCAGTGATCCACCATTAGTTGATATAAAAGGTATTTCCAGAGCTAGATTTTTAAGGCTTTGCCACACAGTTCACTTCTCCTACTTCAGTAGAAGGGAACTTTTGGAAGTTTTGACTTGCACACTTATTAAAGAGAGAGAGCACTAAAATTTAATCCTATGTTATTTCAATGAGCATGTGAAAGTAAAAGAAAGTGTTATTCACTCAATCATGTTCGACTCTATGCAACCCATGGACTGCAGCCCACCAGGTTCCTTTGTCCATGGAATTCTCCAGGCAAGAATACTGAAGTGGCTTGCCATTCCCTTCTCCAGGGGATCTTCCTGACCAGAGATTAAACCTGAGTCTCCTGCATTGCAGGCCGATCCTTTACTATCTGAGCCACCAATCATGTGAGATGATTCCATAATTATAAAATATAAAACACAGGATTCCATCAAGTTTGTGACCTTTAAAATTCACTGGCAAAGACATTTACATAGTTAAAAGCTGAAGAATTACAACATCTAGTCAAACAATGTAGGGATTGTAGATTCCTCTAAGTAGAAAATTAAAAATCCTGACTTATGAAACCGCCACCTCCCCTGCAGTTATGAATTCAATGACATAACAACTATAATCCGGTTCCATCAATGTTGCCAAAAAGAATCTCCTCTTATTATGCAACCAAAAGTTAATTGCAAAATTACATAGAAAGATGTTTCCAACTGACTTAAGTCAAATTGGTTAGGAACAACAATCAGGTTCTTCTTGGTAAATACCAGGAGCTACTCACCCAAAACCTCACCACTATGCCATTAAGCAAGTAAGCCTCAAACCAAATTCTACCACACATACAGATACACGGAAGGTAAAACTGAAGGACCAGCAGGATTCATATGCTCTTCACCAAAAGTGAAGACCGTATCAAATGTCTTAGCCAAACCACATATCTTTAGTAGCTCCAGTTCCACATATAAGAGCATATTTCTCTCATCTATTATGCTAGCTAGACACTATTTCAAATATCTCTATAATATGAATTAGACAAAAAGTTTGGTGACAAAGATAGATAAAGCTTTTGCAGAAGCTCCTGTAGAATTAGATCTTCCTGATCACATGTCAACTGACAACACTTGGAGTGTGAATTCCTGATCATTGCTACTGATTATTCCCACAATTCAGCTTAAACTAACACCCACACAAATACACATACTTATATCTCAAAATGAGCAAGGAAGGGCATGATGCAATCTTTTCCTTAGTACTGATCAGCGTAATTTTTCTAAGGAAGATTAAAAATAAAGCATAAAATTTGTTTCTGCATTAAAACAAAAAAAATATTATTGTGTTAAGAAAGTTGCACATACTGGATTTATTTGTGTAATGTTTTATAAAATTTACCTTATTAGAATAACAGGTCAATAATAATTGTTTATTGCAATTAAAAATACATACTTGGGGAACTAATTTAAACTTGTGAATTTAAGTTGAAATTTTGCTAAGTTTATGTACAATATTAGAAATTTTAACTACACTCAAGTTTGCAATATCTATAATGCACCTCTTAGATTTATAAAAAGTAAATATAGAGAAAGCTTTGAAAGCCAGCTAAAGTCTTTTAGAAGAGGTCAAATCTACAAAATATAATTTAAAATGTTTCAGTTCAGTCGCTCAGTCTTGTCTGACTCTTTGTGACCCCATGGAATGCAGCACGCCAGGCTTCCCTGTCTATCACCAACTCCTGGAGCTTACTCAAACTCATGTCCATCGAGTCGGTGATGCAATCCAACCATCTCATCTCCTGTCATCCCCTTCTTCTCCTGCCTTCAATCTTTCCCAGCATCAGAGTTTTTTCCAGTGAGTCAGTTCTTCACATCAGGTTGCCAAAGGATTGGAGTTTCAGTTTCAACATCAGTCCTTCCAATGAATACTCAAGACTGATTTCCTTTAGGATAGATTGGTTTGATCTCCTTGCAGTCCAAGGGACTCTCAAGAGTCTTCTCCAATACCACATTTTAAAAGCATCAATTCTTTGGTGTTCAGCTTTCTTTATAGTCCAACTCTCACATCCATACATGACCACTGGAAAAACCATAGCCTTGACTAGACGGACCTTTGTTGGCAAAGTAATGTCTCTGCTTTTTAACATGCTGTCTAGGTTGGTCATAGCTTTTCTTCCAAGGAGTAAGCATTTCTTAATTCCATGGCCACAGTCACCATCTGCAGTGATTTTGGAGTCCAAAAAAATAAAGTCTGTCACTGTTTCCATTGTTTCGCCATCTATTTGCCATGAAATGATGGGACTGGATGCCATGATCTTCATTTTCTGAATGTTGAGTTCTAAGTCAATTTTTTCACTCTCCTCTTTCACTTTCATCAAGAGGCTCTTACGTTCTTCTTCACTTTCTGCCATAAGGGTGGTGTCATCTGCATATCTGAGGTTATTGATATTTCTCCCAGCAACCTTGATTCCAGCTTGTGCTTCATCCAGCATGGCATTTCACATGATGTACTCTGCATATAAGTTAAATAAGCAGTGTGACAATATACAGCCTTGATGTACTCCTTTTCCTGATTTGGAACCAGTCTGTTGTTCCATGTCCAGTTCTAACTGTTGCTTCCTGACCTGCATACAGATTTCTCAGGAGTCAGATCAGGTGGTCTGGTTTTCCCATCTCTTTCAGAATTTTCCACAGTTTATTGTGATCCACTCAGTCAAAGGCTTTGGCATAGTCAATAAAGCAGAAATAGATGTTTTTCTGGAACTCTCTTGCTTTTTCGATGATCTAGCAGATCATCTGCCAACAAAAGCAGATGTTGGCAATTTGATCTCTGGTTCCTCTGCCTTTTCTAAATCCAGCTTGAACATCTGGAAGTTCACAGTTCATGTACTGTTGAAGCCTGGCTTGGAGAATTCTGAGCATTACTTTTCTAGCGTGTGAAATGAGTGCAATTGTGCGGTAGTTTGAGCATTCTTTGGCATTGCCTTTCTTTGGGATTGGAATGAAAACTGACCTTTTCCAGTCCTATGGCCACTGCTGAGTTTTCCAAATTTGCTGGCAAGTTGAGTGCAGCACTTTCACAGCATCATCTTTTAGGATTTGAAATAGCTCAACTGGAATTCCATCACCTCCACTAGCTTTGTTTGTAGTGATGCTTCCTAAGGCCCACTTGACTTCGCATTCCAGGATGTCTGGCTCTAGGTGAGTGATCACACCATCATGGTTATCTGGGTCATGAAGATCTTTTTCTATAGCTCTTCTGTGTATTCTTGCCACCTCTTCCTAATACCTTCTGCTTCTGTAAAATGTTTAACAGTATTTAAATGACTAAACATTAATGGGACCAAATATTATTCAAAAATTCATCAGAGCAGTAGCTAAAATTCACTAGATAAAAATTCACCTCAAGCTGAATTAGAGGTTAACAGAAGTAGATTTTTTATTTGAAACTTTATTAAACTGAATACTAATTTCTATGACCAAAGTAGAATTGAATTAGCTTTTTCTATGTATAAAACTCACTTTCAAGGTACCAAAAGTTCATTATCAACATCATTAAACAAGCTCTCTTTGTCACCTGGGCTTGCAGCATTTCCCATTTTTTAATATTAGAATAATCCTTTTGAAGTATACAAAGAAAAGAATCAAGGAACTCAATCCCACTGCTTGTGGAGTCAGAATATTACAAGAATCAGTGGTAATTTTAGAATTAGACTGGGGTCACAGAGGCCATTTGATCCAATCTATGGAGGAAGAAACAAACTGAGACCCAAGAAGAGTAACTTGTCTGACATACTCTGTAAACCAGTAGTGAAGCCAGGATTAAATACAAGTCTTATGACCCCCAAATTCTTTCAATACTAATGAATGACTATTAAGTGCTTGCTATGAGTCAGTCACTCTTTCTAGACACAGGAGATAAAGAAGTGATAAGGAAAAAATCTTTTAGCTTCTAAGAGGATGGAGATAGATGATAAATGCATATATAAATGAGAAAATGTGAGTTGGTGATAATTGCTCTAAAGAAAACAAAACAACAAATGGTATCATGAAGGAGAGTGGCATGCCTGACAGGTGGGTGGGGGTTGGGACGTGCTACTTTTATTTAGGTTTGTGGAGGAAAGTCATCTCTACAGGGTTGGCATTTGGACTGGTACTCAAATGATGAGAGAAGACCGCCAGGCAAAGAGCTATGGGAAAAATATTTTAAGTGTTACAAAGTATGGTAACTACAAAGAGCTTGAGTGAAGAAGAGCTTGGAAGGCAGGAAGAGTGAACATTAGAACTTGCAAGCAATGCACGCTTGTTTGGATTTTATTCAGAATACATTAGGAGACCGTTGGAGGATGTTGAGCAAGAGCGACATAATTAGATTTACCTTTTTAAAGGATCACACCAGCTACTATGAAGAGAGTGTTCTGTAGGGGTGTAAAAGGAGGGACAGGAAAACCAGTTAGGAAATTGTAGTATGGGTGGTAGTATAGGGGATGGGAAGAAATCACTGGGTTCTGAATCTATTTTGGAGGTAGGATCTATAGCAGCAGTCTCCAGTCTTACTGGCACCAGGGACTGGTTTTGTGGAAGACAATTTTTCCATGGACTCATGGGGGTAGAGCGGGCTGATGGCTTGGGGATGAACCAAGTACATTACATTCATTTTGCACTTTATTTCTATTATTATTACAGCTCCACTTCAGATCATCAGGCATGAGATCCCAGAGGCCGGGGAGCCCTGAGATACAGGATGTATATTGCCACACTTTTTTTGTGACTAACAGATATTTCTTGTGTCTCTGGTGATATCTGCTATGTTAAGTAACAAGTAGTCGTGATAGTAGCTCAAAATTTGGGATCCCCATATTTTACAATAGAAGAGGATATAAGTTTTTGGTTAATTCCAAATAAACAGATCCCCAACCCCAGACATGACCCATCTCAAATCCCCTCATCATTCAGAGATTCTTCAGCAGTGCCCGAGACATGGATTTTATACGCTAATTACTCAAGAGATAAGGAGATAAAGCAGAAAAGGCCTTAGAGACAGCTGTGTTTGTGCTCAGTAGCTCAGTCGTGGATGACTCTTGGCAGCCCCCTGAACTGTAGCTCGCCAGGCTCCTCTGTCCATGGGATTATCCAGGCAAGAATACTGGAGTGATTTGCCATTTCCTCCTCCAGGGGATCTTCCCAGCCCAGATACTGAAACTCAAGTCTCCTGCACTGGCAGGTGGACTCTTGACCTCTGTACTACCTGGGAAACCTAGAAAGAGATCTGGCACACCTGGCACCACAGCTTACCAGGTCGACAATCTTGAACCAATTATCTGACTTCTTTGGACCCTGCCTCTACTTTCTATGAAATGGGTAGAGTTTTATCTGTTTTTAATATCTAAATGCTTTGCACATTACCTGATTATGCTTATACTAGGTATTCAAAAAGAATACTTACTACCTTTAACTTGTTCTCTGTGATCTCTTCCATTTTACTGGTAAGAGACTATACCAGAACCTGGTGAATTTCAGCCCTTTAAGTTTAGAAGTGACTATATACCATAAAGGCACATTTTATGGAGCCTTGGAGGATCTCAGTATCACTGTAAGTATCTTCTGCTAGGTTCACAAATACTTAAAGTAGAGGGCCATTGATCACAGACTGACCTGAAACTGTGACTTTACGGTTGATCTCCTGAGGCTTTGTGAAATTGCCTAGAGCCCCGCATGTGAAATATCTTAATTAAAACTTCCATTGTGAGAGAAAGAATCCAGGATGGAAAAAGTCAGAGATGGTCCGCTCGCTGCTGAAATTACCTAGAGCATAAAACAAGAGCCTCAAGGTCAAGCACTATTGAAACAAGCTTCATAGAGGTATTTTCAGACTCTCACGCAAATCAAAACTACTAGGCTAAATATAATTCTGAGCATAGTGTGCAGACAGGTCAGTTCAGCCTCTCTCCCCTTCCAAACACCTATAATTTGTCATATGTACTTAAATGTTCCTTTCTTGGCATCTTCAGCTCTGCAATTAATAGGAGACTAAATCATATGCTAAGGCATTGCCTCTGTCCACACATATCACCGCTTTTAGTTTCAAGGTCTCTCACCAGACTCTGGCCTCACAGAGTTTTATCTCTGTTGTCTTAAAGGTCAATTGCCCGCACTTCTTATGGACACCAAGAGCCCTGCCAAGTGACTGGTCAGTTTTCAGTTATATATCCATGAGTCCTTCCTTGTCCCCTGTCTCACAGCTCACATCCCTGATCTTTCAAGAATCTTAGAAACATGATTACTACCTAAACATAACCAGCATCCAAGCATAAACAATGTACTAGCATGTGCCCCAACATGCTTTCCATTCCAATGCCAGGGCACTAAATTGGCCGAGGAAACCAGTAGAGTAATAACAGTGTCAGACAGTTCATCATCACTCAGACTCCAGTATCTTAGGGGTCTCATCAAATTAGTCAGTGTTGACCATTACCTTATACAGTGGTTTTTAATGATGTTCCCTTCACAAAGCACTTACTTGTGCAGAGATTCTATTGTTTGATTGTTCTTCTATTCATCCTGTGCTGTTTTGCACAAAAATAACAACTAATATTTACATGGTGCTAACTATATTCTGGAGAAGGCAATGGCACCCCACTCCAATACTCTTGTCTGGAAAATCCCATGGACGGAGGAGCCTAGTGGGCTGCAGTTCATGGGGTCGCTAAGAGTTGGACACGACTGAGCGACTTCACTTTCACTTTTCACTTTCATGTCTTGGAGAAGGAAATGGCAACCCACTCCAGTGTTCTTGCCTGGAGAATCCCAGGGACGGCGGAGCCTGGTGGGCTGCCATCTATGGGGTCGCACAGAGTTGGACACGACTAAAGTGACTTAGCAGCAACTATGTTCTGGGCACTGTTCTGAGAACCATATACATATACTTACTGACTCCCATAAAAATCTTATAAGGATCATACTATTATTTCATTTTGTAAATGGGGAAGTAAGCAATGAGGTTAAGTCATTTGTACAAGGCCAAATGAAACTGAGTCAGTCTGGCCCCATAAAAGAAGCTTTTAGTTCCTATGCCAGAGTTTCTCAATCTTGGCATACCTGTCATTTCAAAGAGGATAGCTGTTTGTTGTGGCAGGGGTGGGGATGGGGGTGCTGGCCTTTGCATGTTAAGATGTTTAGCAGCATCCTTGGCTTCTTACCTACTAGATACCAATAGCATCCTGCACACAACATCCCCAGGGCTATAAAAATCAAAAATACATCTGTAGACAAATGTATTGTCTATAGCTCAAAGTCCCGTGGTGGATGGGAGGTCAAATCACATTCCTCACCACCACTACCCACTAAGAATCCCCACACTGAACTGTCACTGCACAAAACAGGCAGAGGATGACTCCACTTACCGTTACAGAAGACAAGTTAACAGGCTGGTCCCTGAAGTCCAGGAATTGAATTGTCATCAATTAAATGGATCCTCACCCAAATATAATTGATATTGACTCTGATTCCACTATGCTTTTCTTGTTCCTTCCTCTCTTTTCTCTTCCCAAGTTGGAAAATGGCTCATCTAAGGCCCCTAGGCTGCTTAGTTGATGATTTCAGGCTTTCCTTCGAGTCTGTGACAGAAGCCTTGAAAGAAGGATGCAGCTTTTAAGGCAGTAACTGCAGCTGACCTCCAAAAAATTAAAAGCTTTTACGATCTTGAAGGCGTGAGGAGAGGCAAGCACAAATAGAACTTCATTCCCAGAAAGGAGAGTTACTTTCCTCTTTGGATCCGTTGCAGGTTTTTGCTGCTTTGTTCCCTAAACAAATACTGTTTGTGGATTGAAACACTGCATGGTTCACAGGATTCTAAAGGTTTATGTGCTCACGCTGTCTAGCTTAGGCTCTCCCTGGATGCTGTCCGCAGGAATGTACCAAGAACTTGCCACTTGTTCTTATCTCCTTAATACTTTCTGAGATGAAATAGATTAAGTTGAAAATAAGGAAGACTTTATCTCAGCTTTTCAAATCTCCATAACCAAGAGGATGCCTTTGGTGGAAACTACTGCCAAAGTGAACATGTTTCGTGGCCAACGCCTGGTAAGTAGGTGGAGGACCGCACCTGATCAGTAAACAATGGTGGGCTTGTTCGCATGATCCCTGTTCTCCACGGACTCAACCCCAAGCAAATCACCCCATACATAAATCACCAGCCAGCATGGTATCTCGAAGGCATCAGACTACGCTCAACTGGAATAAACACATCCAATCGCATGTCACCAGGCTTTTGGAAGCTCTTAGAATTTTTCCTTGAGGTAATGATTTTGTTGAATACTGATGTAATAAGCAATTATTGCACATGCTTGGAACTGTTATGCTGTTCTTCACTCACCCACAACTTCTCTGGCAGAAACTACGGTGAAAATTTCAATGAGGTAGAAATCAAGAGATCTTGGGTTCCATGGTTTTTTCTGCTAATAATACAGTTGCAACCTTTACTAAGCTAGTTAACCTTTTGAGAGTCAGATTCTCCAACCTAAAATTGAGGAGTTTGGATCGTTAGACAAACTGTAAGTTCTCCTACAACAACTCTAGAGTTCTGTAATTTTTCAAATTTATTTTTCAATTCAAGTTTATTGAGCTCCGATTATGTGCCATGCACTAAAGTTCTAACACTTTACATGTATTATTACACCTAAATTTCACAATAACTCATCCATGCTAAGGATGAGAAGTAATTCTATAAGTTCAGTTCAATGTACCGCTTCACTGAGAGGAAGCCTGCTATCTTGATGGATGGAGAAACACACGAGACAGTGAGCAGTCTAAGGCCAAATCCCTGGCTTCCATCAGCACCCATCACAGGTTCTGGCACATACGGGGAGTTAGTAGGCACTGATCAAAGACAGAGATGAAAGAAAATGCAGTAGTGCTTGTGTCAGGTATATTAATAAGGATGGGAAGCTATACTTTGCAGGTTTGGAGCCCATTCAGAAGCTCATATTCTGAGTTTCAAAACAGTTCAGGATACAGTTGTCATTTTAGTTAGTGATGCGTCAAGCCTGCAATGCGGGAGACCTGGGTTTGATCCCTGGGTTGGGAAGATTCCCTGGAGAAGGGAAAAGCTACCCACTCCAAAATTCTGGCCTGGAGAATTCCATGGACTCTATAGTCCATGTGGGTCGCAAAGAGTTGGACACAATTGAGCGACTTTCGCTTTCACTTCCCTTTGAAGAGTATCCTTGACCTGCTCTATAAAGATAAATGTCTTCACATGATGGAAGAACTTTAAAAGTGTATTCAATATTAACCATGGCCTTTCATTGATAATTCTAGACTGTGGGGGAGTTTTCCTTTTCTAATCCTGGTCCAAAAAAATATTTTGAGGGAGTGAACTTTGCTGCAATCTTATTTTGAAATTTTTCATAGAGAAATTAAACATTTTGTCACTATCTCAGAATGTTACTTTGTCCTTTGGGTATGCCTGATACATTTTACAGAAGTAAAAAAATAAAATGTATTAATAAAAAAAGAGGCATTCTTATCTAGATTTCAGAGAAGGTGAGCTGTCTGTCACTCAGTTGATATAATGACTGTTGATATCTATATCATGTGGTTTAAAGGCTCCTAACCAAAACACCTAACTCCTCATTGTCTGTACCAGAGTGTGAAATCAGCAGCATTGTTACTCCATTAAGCTGAAGCATTAAAATACTCTGTTAAAATTTAACAGAACAGAATGTCTACTGACAACAACAAAAACAAACAGAAAATAACCAGCGTTGGTGGGGATGCCCAGAAGTTGGAATCCTTGTGCACTATCGATAGGATTAGTAAGATGGTGCAACTGCTGTCAAAAACAATATGGCAGTTCACCAAAAATTCAAAACAGAATTGCCATGTGATCCAGGCATACATATACTTTCTACGTATACATCCAAAAGAATTAAAAGGAGGGTCTTAAAAAATATTTGCACATCCATGTTTATATCAGTACTATGCACAATAGCCAAAAGGGAGAAGCAACACAACTGTTGATCAGTGGATGAATGAATACACAAAATGCGGTGTGTGCATGCAATGGAATACTTAAAACAGAAGGAAAAATGAGTAAATGAGGGACTTCTCTGGTGGTCCAGTGGTTAAGAGTCTGCCTGCCAAGGTAGGGGACAGGGGTTCAACCCCAGGTCCAGGAACTACGAGCCCACACACCACGGGGCAAGTCAGCCCATGGACCGTAACTGCTCGGCCTGTGCTCTCCAGCCCGTGCACTGCAACTCCTGAAGCCAGAGCACCCAAGAGCCCGTATTCTGCAACAAGAGAAGCCACCGCAATGAGAAGCCCGCACACCGCAACTAGAGAAAGCCCATGAGCATCAGTGAAGACCCAGCACCGCCAACAAAAATAAGATGCTTAAGATGGTAAATTTTATGAAATGCATTCTTTAACCACAATTTGAAACAATGCTCCATACTCTGTATAACAGGTCATTCTAAACCACCCTCCTTTGTATTTTATTGTGAATTCACTTATCAGATGAGCTTCCTTCCCTGAAGGATGGATATGTCAGTTTTGATGAGGAAGAGAGAGTGAGATCTCAGACAAGGAGCTATTATTTAGGAAAGGTGGCTCAGGGACCGTGGAAGTCTCCAGGCATCCAGAGAGCACAGGTGAAGGAGACACCTAGGAACGCAGGGATGGTGGGGGGCTCCTGTGGAGATGGAGGAGGGATGCAGGAGAGAAGGGGCAACAAAAAGGCAGAAGAAAAGGCACGAAAAATACATTTTCTTCTTCGTCATCCTATTTCCCCGAAAGCTGCTGCCTTGGGCTGACCTCAGTAACTGGCAGGCAAGGAGCACCTGCCTTGCAAAGACAGCTCGGAGAGGCACTAAGAACAAGGGGACTTGAGGGCCTTCTGGCACGCGTGCCACCGCCGAGTTTTCAGAACCCCAGGGGCAGACCTCAAACGTTTCCCGTGAGAAGCAGCTGCACTCCGCCACACTCTGGGGGCCCAGCCAGTCATCATTTCTAGGCACGTTTTCCTCTTTCCATGGCTGAGTGGGAGCTGTGAAGCATGGGAGGAGAATGGAGTCTCAGAGCCAAGGCAAAGTCTCCGTTTTCAGGAAACCACAGCAGCGGGAGAGAAATGTTGGCCCAGGGCTCCCGTCTCTCTGGCAGAGGAGGGACGTCTGGTGGCCTCGGGCAGGAAAGCAGATGAGAACTTGGGGCTGCGGAAGCCCTCAGAGCCCAACAGTACCTACTGGCTTCAGCTAATGAAGTGGTGCTGAGTGTTACCCCGGCGCCGCCTCCAGTGGGTAATTCCTCATTGATGGGCTTTCCCAGCCCTGCCTGGACCTGCCCTGGTCACTCACCCTCCATGGGCAGGCTTCCCAGCCTCCAGCTACTCATCCTGCTTTGTCCAACCTGGCCTGGAGCTCTCATGGCCCCCCAGGGTTCCCGGCAGAGAAGCTCCATGTGCACAGAATGAAACTACAGGATTTTCCAAGAGATTTCACTCAGCAAACACAGTGACACCGCTTAGAGCACCAGCCACAGGCTTCACCTAAGGACGTAGAATAAAAAATCAGGTATTATGCTTAGTCGCTCAGTCATGTCCGACTCTTTGTAACCCTTTAAACTGTAGCCCACTAGGCTCCTCTGTCCATGGGATTCTCCAGGCAAGAATACTAGAGTGGGTAGCCATTTCCTCCTCCAGGGGAATCTTCCCAACCCAGGGATTGAACCTGCACCTCCTGTGTCTTCTACATTGCAGGCGGATTCTTTACCCACTGAGCCATCAGAGAAGCGCGTAAAAAACTATGTGTTAGCTATTTTTATTCTTTATAAAAAGCAGTTGAATTCTGACTCCAAGTCCCATTCCTATTGAACTTTGAAGAAGTGAAGCCCTAGGCCTTCTTGGGACTATCTCCTATAAAGGTAGAAAGCTCTGGGGTCTTGCCTGTCTCCAAGGTGGGGAGTACCTCAGGTTGTCAGACACAGGTCCACACTGGCTAAGCTAAGCCACTCATTGTTCCAGGCTCTGCAGCTTCTTTGCTGAAACTGGAAATCTCAAGTGAACTGGAAACATGAGTCGTAGAACCCAAGCCATCTAAGGGTGCCCGCACTGTATATCATACTTCCTTCCAGAGATCTTGTCACCTCCTGGAAGTGAAAGGTGTCAGCCACTCAGTTGTGTCCAACTCTTTGCAACAGCATGGACTGTAGCCCACCAGGCTCTTCTGTCCATGGGATTCTTCAGACAAGAATACTGGAGTGGGTAGCCATTCCCTTCTCCAGGGGATCTTCCCAACCCAGGGATTGAACCCACATCTCCTGCATTGCAGGTGGATTCTTTACTGTCTGAGCCACCAGGGAAGACCTGTCACCTCCTGTGCAGAACACAAGTCCTGTGCAGGACATCTCTCTGTCCCCGAGTTGCCAGAAATCTCGCCTTGCAGCCTAACTGACTCTCCCCACTTCTTACCCCCTCCAGGATACTCTTCAGCTGCTTAGGATTTTAACACAGAGCCTTGAGGTTCATTTAAGCATTTTCTGCTTTCTACCTCAAAAAATTCCTGAGATAAGAACCACAAAGCTAAGCCAATATTAGGAGCTAGGATGTCTATTTGAAACAAGGCATAGGAGGTTAAGTGTTGCACACAGTACGTTGGAGGCAAAATCTGGACACCAAGCCAGGTGCACTGATGGTAGGGAAGTGTTATTTCCATGACATCTCAAAATGGCAAGTCAGAAAGCCTGCAGCAATTTGAAAGCAGCAGGAAGAAACTGAAGGCTCACTTGGGTTGCATCATCAAGAGTGGGGAAGCTGAGTAAAGTCAGTGAGTGGTGGGCAGAGAGCCAGCATTCACTTGATTCAGTCTTCACACTGTGGTTACCAGCCAGTGCCATCCAGGGAGAGCCTGACTCTGAAGGAGAGGCCTTGCTGCCCATGCAGAGAGCGCCTTGTTTGCCTATGCCGACCACCCACTGAGAACAAATGAGCAGTGACTGGAGGGAGGCAGAAGAGAGGACTCGGACCCTGACATCCAGGGAGGGCAAGCTTTGTCAGACAGCACGTTCCTCCTCCTCCATCTGGGGGTGAACCACTTGCGCTTCATCAGAAGCTCTCTGAACTACATGTCCAAGTGTGGAGACAAAAGTTCAGTAAGGGGTTGACTTTGCAGTGTTTATGGCTTTGAGGTCAGCTTCATAGACTGGACCAGAGCTTCCCTGGTGGCTCAGATGGTAAAGAATCTGCCTGCAATGCAGGAAACCTGGGTTCCATCCCTGGGTCAGGAAGATCCCCTAGAGAGGGAAATGGCAACCCACTCCAGTACTCTTGTCTGGAGAATTCCATAGACAGAGGAACCTGGCGGGCTATAGTCCATGAGGTCGCAAAGAGTCGGACATGACTGAGCGACTAACACACTTTTCACAGACCGGGGGACAAGGCTGGTGTGAAGCTACATCAGGAAAGCCCTGGTATTGATGCCTTCGTACTTTTATTTCAGAGCACTTCATATCCCTCTGGACGCCTTGTCCTTCCTATGCCCAAGGTCGCCGAGTGGCCTAGCTCCCTTTCTCACGCTCCACCCAGACCTGAACACGCAGACTCAAGTTTTTGCACCAAAATGATACTGCCCTCTTCACCCCCATTACAGAGCCATTTTCTGGATATCATACTGTCAAAAGTGGGGTGCTGATGATGAATAAGCTCACATAAATAATTCAGCCTAAAATAGGAGTCCTATGAATATTTTAGTGGAAAAGAAACATTCCAGGCGAGTATAAATTCTATGAACTTGAGAATTTTGTCAGCTTTGTTTACAACTGTGATTTGATAGAAAATTACCCCATTAAACAAAACAAAACAGGCCAGTAATAATAATATGGTTTAAAATGAGCCTCAGGAGAAAAATGTAGTAATGTTTGCCAAATTTGGAATGTACTATATCATTTTGGTATTAGTGAAAATCTCAGCAATAATAACAACAGTGAAAAAATACTTTCTCAGACAGGACCATAATTTCATAATAAGTTTAACTCTGATTTATTTGCATTCAGAAAACAAATACTATATTAAGCTTCAAAAGGAATGAGTCACATAAGGCAGAGAGATGCCATCAGCAGAAGGTCAGACAAGAGATCAGAGAACATCCTTTTGGCAATGTGAACACAGTCTGATGTAGAATTTTTCAAACTTCATGTCATGAGTGTGGTAGAACCAATTCAGTGAGTTTTAACCAAACTCTTCTTTCTAGTGGTATAAAACTGAAAGAATTGAATGGACTGAATTAGAATGGAGAGGAATGGAATAGAATGGAGATGCTAAGGTCTGTGTACACATGTATTTCAAATATGAGTACCTATGATTTGAAATGCAATCACACACAGTATGGATTGTGGCCTAAACTGTTTGAAAGCTATATGTCTAAGGTGCCAGTTAATTGGTAAACTCACTTTAGCCTCAAAATGTATGTGTGGAAGCCTAACATGTACAATGTTAATGCTGCTGCTGCTGCTGCTGCTGCTAAGTCGCTTCAGTCGTGTCCGACTCTGTGTGACCCCATAGACGGCACCCACCAGGCTCCTCTGTCCCTGGGATTCTCCAGGCAAGAACACTGGAGTGGGTTGCTATTTCCTTCTCCAGTGCAGGAAAGTGAAAGGGAAGTCGCTCAGTAGTGTCCAACTCTTCTCGAGCCCATGGACGGCAGCCCACCAGGCTCCTCCGTCCGTGGGATCTTCCAGGCAAGAGTGCTGGAGTGGGGTGCCATTGCCTTCTCTGAACATATACAAAAGGCCCATGGAAATCTGCTCCCACTGAAGCTGTTGCGAATGGAGTCAGCCCTGCCCGCTCACTCCAGTCCTTCTTCCTCTAAGAAGCAGAGTCTGAAAACCCCTGGTCTAGAACTTAGACTTTTTCAGTCTAAGGATGCTTAGCGTTGAAGTGTGAAGAAACCAATAATAGCATCTTCTGTCCCACTCAAATTCGGAATTAGCTCAGAAACAGTGAAGTCAAGCAGATGAGGATCAAGTATCAGCGTAATGCTAACAAAGGCTGGGCCACAGCAAAGGTGTGAGACAGCAGCGATTCTCCTGGTCTGAACTGCATGCTGTGACAAAAATGAACAATTAGAGCAGTGCTGGAAACCAGAAGGCCCAAACTCACCTTCCACTCAGAGGCAGAAGCTCAGAGTGGACAAGTTCACCCCAGAAGCAGAGGCAAGGGAAGGCTAAGTGAGCCCAGCCCAACTCAAAGCAGCCAGGAGCACTGCTGTAAATGAAGTCCCTCTACAAGGAAACATGAAGCAGATGGAAAGAAGGTTCGTCTTCATAAACCTTAGCAAAGTGGAGTATACTTTTCTTTCATGGCACTTAGTGGAATTGGAATTCATGTCTGCCTCCCATGAAAGACTATTAAACTTCTTGAAGACAGAGACTGTATCCGTTCTATACACTGCTTGCTTCCAGAATTTCAGTTCAGTTCAGTTCAGTCACTCAGTCGTGTCCGACTCTTTGTGACCCCATGAATCACAGCACGCCAGGCCTCCCTGTCCATCACCAACTCCCAGAGTTCACTGAGACTCACGTCCATCGAGTCAGTGATGCCATCCAGCTATCTCATCTTCTGTCCTCCCCTTCTCCTCCTGCCCCTAATCCCTCCCACCATCAGAGTCTTTTCCAATGAGTCAACTCTTCGCATGAGGTGGCCAAAGTACTGGAGTTTCAGCTTTAGCATCATTCCTTCCAAAGAAATCCCAGGGCTGATCTCCTTCAGAATGGACTGGTTGGATCTCCTTGCAGTCCAAGGGACTCTCAAGAGTCTTCTAAAACACCACAGTTCAAAAGCATCAATTCTTCGGCGCTCAGCCTTCTTCACAGTCCAACTCTCACATCCATACATGACCACTGGAAAAACCATAGCCTTGACTAGACGGACCTTTGTTGGCAAAGTAATGTCTCTGCTTTTGAATATGCTATCTAGGTTGGTCATAACTTTCCTTCCAAGGAGTAGGCGTCTTTTAATTTCATGACTGCAGTCACCATCTGCAGTGGTTTTGGAGCCCAGAAAAATAAAGTCTGACACTGTTTCCACTGTTTCCCCATCTATTTCCTATGAAGTGATGGGACCGGATGCCATGATCTTCGTTTTTGCACACTAAATGCTCATGAATGTACTATAGGAACAAAACTAATGTAACATGAATAAAACAAATGTATTAATGCTGTCAAGATAATAACCAGAACACTGACACCCCATCTCCAATACCAAGGTATTGGAAAATTGAATAATATTCATTCAACGGCAGACCTAATTGACAGGCCCACTCTGGAGGGTTTTCTAAAGATTACCTCTTGATGAGCAAAGAAAAAACAACTTGGCCTCCTCAGAGAAAAAGGTCCATGAAAAAGTAGTAACTCCAGCCTAAAGGAAGAAAAACAAGAGCAACTCCTCCTCCTTCTGGAAAGTCCCCAAAGAAGTCATCAGGTTCTTATAAGACAGACTTTTCTCTCACTCTGTCTTCACTGTAAATAAACTACAAATCACATCTTTCATCTTCTTCTGTGGGAAAACAGCTTTGATTCATCAAGCCTGGCTTCTAAAAAGGCTCAAGCCTTGTAAGTCTACAAGGTGGTGAGGATGCTGTCACCATCAATGAACCCACAAGGAGTAGAAATGTAAATAACAGAAATTGTGGCCACGTTTCTCCATACTGCAGGTTCACACTTCTCAGAAGCCACGTGTCTCCAACTACTGAAGAATCTTATTAACATGAGCAGCATGTGAGGTTCAGTGGGAATACACAGGGACACTAGGAATGGCCCCTGCCAAGAATCTCTCCTTCGCTCTTCCCACTAAGGAACTTGAAATTGCCACATTATAGACTCCTGTGATGAAAGGCTATGGAAACTCAAGATTTGAATATATTTTGAGCAGATGAGCCTGTTTGACCTTTATATCTCCTCCTTATGGACTTTCAGCCCGTCAACAATGATTATTGTTGCTTTAGACAGAAATTAATCTTATCCTTTTCACACACGAAAAAAGCAATGTTTTAATAGTAACAGGCACACTTGTTTCTCATGTAAAAGCAACCAGACTGAATGATAATACTCAAAGTTTAGAACAATAGTCACCCCTGGTGGGGGGAGCATACAGGGAAGGAGAAAGAGTTTGGACTTGAGACTTCAAATTACAACATTCCTTTTCTTACACTAATTGGTACAGGGATTTTTTTTTAATTGTTATTCTTTACCCTTATACTTATTACCTCTATTTTAATCTATTTTCAAATAAAGCAATACAGTGAGAACAGATGAGATAAACAATTTCCTATGTTGATTCCAACGTTTTATTCCTTCCCCAAACATCCTGAGTGCCTACTAAGCTTGAGAACATTGTGTTAGATTTTGATATGACAAGGCTGAAAGAGAAACAGTCCCTGTTTTCAAAGAGTTCTGAGTGTATTTATCTAATAATTAACATCTACTAAGAAATACATACCTGTACATGAACGAATCTAATAAAATGCAGAATACAAAATTAATTTAACAGAGCCGGACTTCTCTCAAGTCCTCTAAGCTACATAAATGACATGAGGAATTTTGTACAGACACACAGTGAGATCAAAACGAAGCTGCCAGCTCTAAAAGTCAGGTCAGCCAATTTTCCAGGTCCCGTCTGGGGCTACAGGGCACTCCTCTGCGCCATGCGCTGTCCTTTTGGCACATGGAGAACCCAATCCAGAATTCTGAGAAAGAGCACTGCAACATCAGAAAATGCTGACCAGCTCCATGAGAAACTCGTTCGTCTGAAATCATCTTTTAAAATATACACCCATTGCCCATAGCCTTGAGAAAATTACATATAGTCATTGAAAAATATGAGGGTGTTCAGCGTGTACAGGCCAGCTCATCTCTATTAATCTGGAAAGTCATTTCCTTTCCTTTGAACTAATTTGATTTGGTTTGCTTAAGGGCCCCAATTCCTTTCTTTCACCTTCATTTTGGGACTGCTGTGAAATTCAGCCCTCGGCCCACACAGAAGTTCTAAATCATTTTACCTCCTTGCTCATGCATACCACGTTTCACATCTGCGCCAAACAAGTCACTCTATTTGCCAATTATTCCATAACTTTCAGACTAAGACATGTTAGATTGCAATACATAGATAAGAAAGACATTGAATATCCTGAAGTTTTTGTTTTTTTTTTAAAGAATCAAAATGAATAGGGTTGTAAATCTACTGGCAAAATAATCATCATGCTCAAGCAAGAAATGTCTAATAGAGTTGTAGCTTAAGAGAACCAGGAAAGTAAAGGAAAAAAAGCATGGAATTTAAGGTCAGGGATACTTCTTTTAAACCCCAATTCTTTCATTTTGTTAACCATATGACCCTGGAGAAATTCTAAACCTTTAAAATAAGGATAAAACGTCAGACCTTTGAGAATTAAATGACAAAGTGACAGCCCTGAAACCCCTGCAGACAGTAGGGCTTCATAATCCAACTCTTAGGCATTTTCATGATATACTTATGCAGAGGCAATGTTGAAATATCACTGATAAATGTAAAAATGAAGGAAAGTGGTTATCTGCCAAAATTCCTGTTGCTGAATTTTAAGATGTTTGAAATCAATCTTACAACTCAATATCTAGTATCTGAACACTGAATTATGTCAATTGTAAAACACCATATGGAAGTGATTGTTCAATTTTAGTTTGTACATATACATCAGTCACCTGGGAGTTTGTGAAAATACAGGGTTAGGGTTCTGTCTTTAGAGAAGATAGTTTAATAGGATTGAGGTGGTTCCGTAATTTGCATCTTAATAAATTTCCAGGTGTTCTGATGGAGATGGTCCTCAATTACATTCTGATCAATTCCACCTTATTCACAATGTATTTGTATATTTATAATGTATTTTTGAAATTTTTTTTAAAGAAATAGCTCAGACGAGCCATCATCTCTAATGCGAAAAACTATCAGTCCCTAGGACATTAGTGGGATTGGTGAAATAAGAACCTCCAAAATCTGCTTTAATGAGAACATGGAAAAATTTTTATCAAACATTTTCAGAACTCGGAAAATTAGCGAAAGGCTAACAACAGTCTGCAGAGAGCATTTATTCAACAACAAAAAATAGCTGAATCTTGATAAGAATAGCAAACTTTCTGGAGTTTTAATTTGCTCTATTCCCATTCCACTTCCCATAGCCCTGAAGTAGCTTTGAAAACCAACAGCCTCACAATAATGGTAACCATGAAAGCCAGCTAAAACTAGAACAACCAGACAGAAAACCAGTAAGAAAAGGGAAATCCCAGTTTCCTCATCTATGAAATATAGCCAATACTTTATCTACCGTAGAGAACTGTGTTTTGTTGTTGCTGCTGTTGTTCAGTCACCCAATTGTGTCCAATTCTTTGTGACCCCATGGACTGCAGCACACCAGGCCTCCCTGTCCCTCACCATCGCCCAAAGTTTGCCCAAGTTCATGTCCATTGCATCAGTGATGCCAAACAGTCATCTCATCCTCTGACGCCCTCTTGTCCTTCTGCCCTCAGTCTTTCCCAGCATCAGGGACTTTTCCAATGAGTCAGCTGTTCACATCAAATGACCAAAATACTGGAGATTCAACTTCAGCATCAGTCCTTCCAATGAGTTCAGAGTTGATGTCCCTTAAAACTGACTGGTTTGATCTCCAAGGGACTTTCAGGAGTCTTCTCCAGCACCACAGTTAGAAGGCATCAATTCTTTGACATTCTGCCTTCTACAGTCCAGTTCTCACAACTGTATGTGATCACTAGGAAGACCAGAGCCTTGACTATATGGACCTTTGTCGGCAGAGTGATGTCTCTGGTTTTCAACACACCGTCTAGGTTTTTCACAGCTTTCCTGCCAAGAAGCAATCGAATTCTGATTTCATGGCTGCAGTCAATATCCACAGTGATATTAGAGTCCAAGAAGAGGAAATCTGTCACTACTTCCACCTTTTCCCCTTCTGTTTTCCACGAAGTAATAGGGCCGGATGCCATGATCTTAGTTTTTTTTTTTTTTTTTTTTTGTAATATTTAGTTATAAGCCAGCTCTTTCACTCTCCTCCTTCACCCTCATCAACAGGCTCTTTAGTTCCGCTTTGCTTTCTGCCATTAGAGTGGTATCATCCACATATCTGAGGTGGTTGATGTTTCTCCCGCCTGTCTTGATTCCAGCTTGTAACTCATCCAGCCTAGCATTTCTCATGATGTGCTCAGTATACAGGCTAAACAAACAGGGTGACAGCAGGCAGCCCTGCCGTACTCCTTCCTCAAGCTTGAATCAATCAGTTGTTCCACACAGGGTTCAAACTAGTTCTTCTTGACCCCTATACAGGTTTCTCAGGAGACAGGTAAAATGGCCTGGTATTCCCATCTCTTTAAGAGCTTTCCACAGTTTGTTATAAGCCACACAGTCAAAGGTTTTAGCATAGTCAATGAAACAGAGGTTGATGTTTTTCTGGAATTCCCTAGCTTTCTCTATGATCCAGTAAATGTTGGCAATTTGATCTCTGGTTCCTCTTCCTTTTCTAAACGCAGCTTGGACATCTGGAAGTTCTTGGTTCACATAATTCTGAAGCCTACCTAGCATGCGAGATTTTAAGCATGACCTTATTAGCATGGGAGATGAGTCCAATTGTTCAATGGTTAGCACATTCTTTAGTACTACCCTTCTTGGAAACTGAGATGAGGATTGACCTTTTCCAGTTCTCTGGTCATTGATGGCTCTTCCAGATTTGCTGACATATTGAATGCAGCACCTTGATGGCATCATCCCTTAGGGTTTGGAATAGTTCTGGAATTCCATCACATCCACTAGCTTTATTAACAGCAGTGGCTCCTAAGGCCCACTTGACTTCACTCTCCAGAAGGTCTGGTTCCAGGTGGTAGACCACGCAATCATAGTTATCAGTTCATTAAGATCTTTTTTGTACAGTTTTGTGTATTCTTTCCATCTCTTCTTGATCTCTTCAGTGTCTACTAGGCCTCTACCATTTCTGTCATTTATAGAGAACTGTTCAGTTCAGTTTAGTCGCTCAGTTATGTCCGACTCTTTGCGACCCCATGAATCGCAGCAAGCCAGACCTCCCTGTCCATCACCAACTCCCAGAGTTCACTCAGACTCATGTCCATCAAGTTGGTGATGCCATCCAGCCATGTCATCCTCTGTCATCCCCTTCTCCTCCTGCCCCCAATCCCTCCCAGCATCAGGGTCTTTTCCAATGAGTCAACTCTTCGCATGAGGTGGCACAGTACTGGAGTTTCAGCTTTAGCATCAGGCCTTCCAATGAACACCCAGGACTGATCTCCTTTAGAATAGACTGGTTGGATCTCCTTGCAGTCCAAGGGACTCTCAAGAGTCTTCTCCAACACCATAGCTCAAAAGCATCAATTCCTCAGTGCTCAGCTTTCTTCAGAATCCAACTCTCGCATCCATACATGACCACTGGAAAAACCATAGCCTTGACTAGATGGACCTTTGTTGGCAAAGTAATGTCTCTGCTTTTGAATATGCTATCTAGGTTGGTCATAACTTTCCTTCCAAGGAGTAAGCGTCTTTTAATTTCATGGCTAAAATCACCATCTGCAGTGATTTTGGAGCCCAAAAAAATAGTCTGACACTGTTTCCACTGTTTCTCCATCTATTTCCCATGAAGTGATGGGACCGGATGCCATGATGTTGATTTTCTGAATGTTGAGCTTTAAGCCAACTTTTTCACTCTCCACTTTCACTTTCACCAAGAGGCTTTTGAGTTCCTCTTCACTTTCTGCCATAAGGGTCGTGTCATCTGCATATCTGAGGTTATTGATATGTCCCCCGGCAATCTTGATTCCAGTTTGTGCTTCTTCCAGCCCTGTGTTTCTCATGATATACTCTGCATATAAGTTAAATAAACAGGGTGACAATATACAGCCTTGACATACTCCTTTTCCTATTTGGAACCAGTCTCTTGTTCCATGTCCAGTTCTAACTGTTGCTTCCTGATCTGCATATAGATTTCTCAAGAGGGAGGTCAGGTGGTCTGGTATTCCCATCTCCTGAAGAATTTTCCACAGTTTATTGTGATCCACACAGTCAAAGGCTTTGGCATAGTCAATAAAGCAGAAATAGATGTTTTTCTGGAACTCTCTTGCCCTTTTGATGATACAGCAGATGTTGGCAATTTGATCTCTGGTTCCTCTGCCTTTTCTAAAACCAGCTTAAACATCTGGAAGTTCACGGTTCACGTATTACTGAAGCCTGGCTTGGAGAATTTTGAGCATTACTTTACTAGCATGTGAAATGAGTGCAATTGTGCAGTAGTTTGAGCATTCTTTGGCATTGCCTTTCTTTGGGATTGGAATGAAAATTGACCTTTTCCAGTCCTGTGGCCACTGCTGAGTTTTCCAAATGTGCTGGCAGATTGAGTGCAGCACTTTCACAGCATTATCTTTCAGGATTTGAAATAGCTCAACTGGGATTCTATCACCTCCACTAGCTTTGTTTGTAGTGATGCCTTCTAAGGCCCACTTGACTTCATGTTCCAGGATGTCTGACTCTAGGTGAGTGATCACACCATCGTGATTATCTGGGTCATGAAGATCTTTTTTGTACAGTTCTTCTGTGTATTCTTGCCACCTTTTCTTAATATCTTCTGCTTCTGTTAGCTCTATACCATTTCTGTCCTTTATTGAGCCTATCTTTGCATGAAATGTTCCTTTTGTATCTCTAATTTTCTTGAAGAGATCTCTAGTCTTTCCCATTCTGTTTTTTTCCTCTATTTCTTTGCATTGATCGCTGAAGAAGGCTTTCTTATCTCTCCTTGCTATTCTTTGGAACTCTGCATTCAGATGCTTATGTCTTTCTTTTTCTCCTTTGCTTTTCACTTCTCTTCTTTTCACAGCTATTTATAAGGCCTCCTCAGACAGCCATTTTGCTTTTTTGTATTTCTTTTCCATGGGGATGGTCTTGATCCCTGTCTCCTGTACAATGTCACGAACCTCCATCCATAGTTCATCAGGTACTCTATCAGATCTAGTCCTTTAAATCTATTTCTCACTTCCACTGTATAATCATAAGGGATTTGATTTAGGTCATACCTGAATGGTCTAGTGGTTTTCCCTACTTTCTTCAATTTAAGTCTGAATTTGGCAATAAGGAGTTCATGATCTGAGCCACAGTCAGCTCCTGGTCTTGTTTTTGCTGACTGTATAGAGCTTCTCCATCCTTGACTGCAAAGAATATAATCAATCTGATTTCGGTGTTGACCTTCTGGTGATTTCCATGTGGAGAGTCTTCTCTTATGTTGTTGGGAGAGGGTGTTTTCTATGACCAGTGCGTTCTCTTGGCAAAACTCTATTAGCCTTTGCCCCGCTTCATTCCGTACTCTAAGGCCAAATTTGCCTGTTACTCCAGGTGCTTCTTGACTTACTACTTTTGCATTCCATTCCCCTATAATTGAGAGTGAAGGCTAAATGAGATAATGCATGTCACATCTTAGCACAGTGCCTGGTAAATAATAAGTAAAAAGAAAGATACTAAGAAAATTACCACGCATTTAATCATTTTCCATACCAAATACAGAGAATTCCACAGACTAAACTCGTATATTGTCACATATACTTTTTGAGTTAAAATCAATTTTTTTTTTTTAAATAACAAGATTTCTGTACTTTCTTCCTCTTGTACTCAAGAATCTTCACAGCTTCCATTGGACATATTTTCTTTTTAGGAATGAAGGAAAATTCTCCCATTATTGAGCCATCCTTTTATGTCAATTCTACAAAATTGCATGTAATTTTATATTTAAAAAGATACAGTTTTGTACATATTCAATATTCTGCTAATTTGATTTGAAATGTAGATGTCAACTATTCTGTTTATAATAAAATATAGTAAGATGTTTTATTATACTTTGTTGGAAAGGAAAAATTGTACATTTTTAGAATGTTTTTATGAGTAAATTTAATATACTGAAAATAAAAATTAAGAAAAGGATTCCTATGTGCTAATGGAGACATGTATGCAAACAGTAAATGAAGAGTTTTCCCCGCAGTGATTTCTACTGCTGAGTTAGAGAAGAAGGCAACATGTTCAGATACCATACAGGACTGTCTCTAGGAAAAGAGCAGGCAATCTCATAGAAGGTAGTTGCTAGCTGCATTTGTGATTACACTGAAAATGTAAAAAAAAAAAAAAAAAAAATCAGCAACCTGAGAGATAGGCAGGATTTCATGACTTACCCCAATTTTATCAGAAAATATCACTGTCACAAGAGGTTAAATCACTTGACTAATATACTGATTCCAGATCTCATTCTTCATCTCATCCTGTCTCCTTTTACATTTTGTCTCTCCTTGACCTTTTATGTCATTAGAAAAGACAGACCTGATTTTCCTCTCATCTCAGTGACTCAGCACTCCTCAAAGTATCAAAGTTCTCCTTATTATAGTCCAGGTAAGTATGAGGAAAATACTCTTCAAGGATTCAAGATCAAATTTTTAGGAAGGATCCAATATTAATTTTTTATTTTTCTAAGGCTAAGCTTGGGCAAACAATCTATTTTAAATTCTCCTGTCAAACATCCAAATAAAATTATTTGGATGTTTGGATAATATTTGGATAATATAATTATTATCACACATTTTTAGCTGAAACATTAAATTTTTACTTTGGAAAGTTCAATGCCCAATAATCCACACTGAAGATGTGAGCCTCCCTCATGTGTATGGCAGGTACCCCGCTGGAGATTTCATGGAACAATATCTAGATGCTAAGTCCATGGTAACACAGAAACAGATTATGACTTCATTTCCACTAGGGATGGTACTTAAACATTCTAATTATCCTGGAAAACTACTCCATTAAGAAATCTAAAGATAAAAACAAGACCTAGTATTAAAACCTAGGATTACCATTAAAAGATAATTGACATATTATCCAGGCAATCAGCAATTCCTTTGGATAAAGATGCTTACAATTTCTCAATTAATCTGTTAGCAGATGTTTCTTCTAGATCTGTATTCCTTTTTACATAGTCAACAAATAATTATTAAGAATCTATTTCTTCTCAGTTTTAAAAAGGAGCAAATTACTAATATACAAAACAACATGGATGGATTTCAAAAGCATTATGCTAAGGGAAAGAAGACAGGCACAAAAGACTACCCACTGTATGAGACCATTTATATGATATTCTAGAAAAGGCAACACTATAGGAACAGAAAACAAATTGATTTCCAGGAGCTGGGGATGAAAGCAAAGTAAGGGATTGACGGCACAGAGGAAGGAGAGAACTTTAAAAGTGATGGAACTGTTCTTTATCTTGATCCTGGTAAAAATTACATGACTCCATATGTTTGTCAAAACACATGAAAATATGCACTTTAAAATTTTAATTGCATTGTGTGTCAATTATTTTGCAATTATAAAAAGAAGAATCAGTTACAAACTCCTAACACACACACACCAAATCACAAAGAACCAACCACACATCAGAAGGGAGCTTAGCATTGGAAATGAAACGTGAACAAGATCCACGGAGTCCTTGATCTCAGGAGCTTGTACCTAGGGAGGCAAACAGACTTTTTAAAAACAATCATGGGGACGTCCCTGGTGGCTCAGTGGTTAAGAATATGGTGGTGGCCAGGGGACATGGGTGGCAGGTGACACAAGTTCAATCCCTCATCCAGGAAGTCTCCACTAAGCCCATGCTCGAACTGAAGTCCAAACATCCTAGAGCCCACGCTCTGCAACAAAAGAAACCACCATAACTAGAGAATAGCCCCCTCTCACTGCAACTAGAGAAAGCCCTTGCACAGCAAAAAACACCCAGTGCAGCCAAAAACAAAAACAATTTTTAATAAAATAGAAATAATCACAGGAAAATATATACTCACAAATCTGAGTCAGTACAACAAGGGGTCAATGAGAATAGATGATATACAGAGACCCAAATGAGACCTTTGTGAATTACACGGATTTGATTTGAAAGGTTTTAAGTGGCCAGACTTATCTAGAGCTCAGAGGAAAGCGGGTCTTTCATTTCATCACTTGGATCCTAGAAACTGGGAAAACAGCTACAGTTTTTCTGAAAGACTAAAAAACAGTGACTAGAGAAGTCTGTTAAGCCAAAAGCAATCTCCTCATATTAAAATTCCAGGACACTTCCACTCACTCCCTGGACAAGGGAACAAACTGTGTGAGATTGTTACTCACAGAAAAGGCAGCTTTAATTAAGCTCATTTGTATGTTATTAATAAAAATGTGGAATATTTATGAGCTTGATTCTTGTCTGCTCCTTGCCTCTCTTTCTGTTTAATTAGCTGTGTGTAGGAGGTGCTGAATTGCAAGATCCTCTTTATTTTACAGTGATATTCCCAGTACAGCTTGAGATGCATTTGAAATATAACAAAGAGAAAGTCATATTGTTCCTTTGGCCCTAATATAAAAGGAAGTCTGTGGGCTCACACCTTCACTGAAATTGCTCCCGCATTTGAATTACATTCTATCCATGGTGGTTACTTTGAGAAAGACCTTGCCCCATGGGTAGAATATTTTCAGAACTACCAAAGAAGAAAATTTAATCCATTGTTGAGTATTGTGAAAATAAACTAGCAGACACTTAAACATCACCATATGTATGTGCACAAATAAATATACACACAAGCATCCATATGTATGTCACATACACATTTTTTTAATTAATTTATTTTAATTGGGGGCTAATTACTTTACAATATTATAGTGGTTTTGCCATGCATTGACATGAATCAGCCATGGGTGTGCATGTGTCCCCCATCCTGAAGCCCCTCCCACCTCCCTCCCCATCCCATCCCTCTGGGTCATCCCAGTGTACCAGCCCCAAGCATCCTGTCTCATGCATCGGACCTGGACTGGCGACCTGTTTCACATATGATAATATACATGTTTCAATGCCATTCTCCCAAATCATCCCACCCTCGCCTTCTCCCACAGAGTCCAAAAGTCTGTTCTTTACATCTGGGTCTCTTTTCTGTCTCGCATATAGGGTCATTGTTACCATCTTTCTAAATTCCATATATATGCGTTAATATATTGTATTGGTGTTTTTCTTTCTGACTTACTTAACTCTGTATAATAGGCTCCAGTTTCATCCACTTCATCAGAACTGGTTCAAATGCATTCTTTTTAATGGCTGAGTAATATTCCATTGTGTATATATACCACAGCTTTCTTATCCATTCATCTGCCAATGGACATCTAGGTTGGTTCCATGTCCTAGCTATTGTAAACAGTGCTGAGATGAACACTGGGGTACACATGTCTATTTCAGTTCTGGTTTCCTCAGTAAATCACAGCAGGATCCTCTATGACCCTCCTCTCAGAGTAATGGAAATAAAAGCAAAAATAAACAAATGGGACCTAATTAAACTTAAAAGCTTTTGCACAACGAAGGAAATTATAAGCAAGGTGAAAAGACAGCCTTCAGAATGGGAGAATATAATAGCAAACGAGCCAACTGACAAAGAATTAATCTCAAAAATACACAAGCAGTTCCTGCAGCTCAATTCCAGAAAAATAAATGACCCAATCAAAAAATGGGCCAAAGAACTAAACAGACATTTCCCCAAAGAAGACATACAGATGGCTAACAAACACATGAAAAGATGCTCAACATCACTCATTATCAGAGAAATGCAAACCACAATGAGGTACCATCTCACACCAGTCAGAATGGCTGCTATCAAAAAGTCTACAAGCAATAAATGCTGGAGAGGGTGCAGAGAAAAGGGAACCGTCTTACACTGTTGGTGTGAATGCAAACTAGTACAGCCACTATGGAGAACAGTGTGGAGATTCCTAAAAAAATTGGAAATAGAACTCCCATACAACCCAGCAATCCCACTGCTGGGCATACACATTTTTTTTTTTTTTTTTTTTTTTAGTTATTTTTTTAATTAAAGGATAATTGCTTTACAGAATTTTGTTGTTTTCTGTCAAACACCAACATGAATCAGCTATAGGACAAACACATATATTCTTAAGAAAAAAAAGTTCAGCTTTTGTATTTGTAAAGTTGATTAACAATGAAATCTACACCTTTAAGCACCTCAACATGAACTCACTGCAAAAGAAGAAAATAGGAGTATAATTAAAATAATAATGAACATTTATTTGGCGCTGTATGCCAGGCATTCTTCTATGAGCATTTATACATACTGACTCATTTTAAACTCTCAGCACTCCTATAAGATAAATACTTTTATCACCAGTCTCATTTAAAACGGAAAATGAGACTTCAAGAGGCTAAGGAACTTACATGACTAAGTTAAGTAAGAGTAGAGGTGGGGTTGGAACCTAAGATGCTAGCATGTTCTATCGCTTCAGCTGTATCTGACTCTTTGTGACCCCATGGACCGCAGCCTGCCAGTCTCCTCTGTCCATGGGATTCTCCAGGCAAGAATACTGGAGTGGCTTGCCGAGCCCTCCTTCCAGAGGATCTTCCTGACCCAGGGATCGAACCCATGTCTCCTGCATTGCAGGTGGATTCTTTACCACTGAGCCACCAGGGAAAGCCAGAACCTAAAATATTTGGCTCTAAATAGATCTCTGGATTCTGTGAGCTATGTGTCAATTGCATCAATTATGTATAGCACATGTTTTGACACCCAGAGAAGTAGTTTTGCTTAACACGAAAACCACTGTAGATGTGAAGGTCTTAGATTTCTATCATGAATTAATTTTGTTTATTCCTAATCAGAAATATATATCCTTCTTCTGATAAGAAAAACCTTAGAGTAAGTAATATAACTATCAAATAGCATAATTATGAATCCAAACACTGGAAAATCAAAGTTCCTTGAATTTTTACATGGTATTCAAAAAAGGTAGAGTGGGGCTAAGCACTGGGGTGGATAAGGACATTTATTAGATATGTTACCATTTTATTTTATTGACTTAAAAAATTTCAATAACACAGACACTGAGTTCAGCTACTTCTCCATCTCAGTGTGGACCTGCAAAATTTAGTCCTCACTCCTTGACTCCATCTCTCCACCTCCTCCTTGTGTGTTGGGTGTTTTTCAGGCCACAGTGGGGCCTGAGGCTATAGTGGCCCAGGTTTCTCAGCTTCCCTTCCTTAGCTCATCTTCCTTCTTTCAAGAAGACCCACCAGTAGGTGTTCTCCTTTTGCATATACACTTCCCTCCACCACCTTTTCAATCTCTAATTACAGTTCCCTCTGCCCAGTTCCCTGAAATCTCAGTTGGTAAAGAATCCACCTACAATACAGGAGATCCCAGTTCAATTCCTGGGTTGGGAAGATCCCCTGGAGAAGGGAAGGGCTACCCACTCCAGTATTCTGGCCTGGAGAATTCCATGGACTGTATAGTCCATGGTCTGAAAGAGTCAGACACGACTGAGCGACTTTCACTTTCATTTTCTGTCTAGTTAGGCTTCCCTAGTGGCTCAACAGTAAAGAATCTGCCTGCAACGCAGGAGATGCGGGAGACGTGGGTTCAATCCTGGATCAGGAGGACTCCCAGTGCTGGAAATGGCAACCCACTCCAATATCCTTGCCTGGAAAATCCAATGGACAGAGGAACCTGGCGGGCTACGGTCCATGGTCTGACCAAGGGTTGGATGTAGACTGAGCACGCATGCACGCACTGCCAGTTAAGACCACCAGCACCCACCCCCCCCCCCCCCACCTACAAAAAGCACTGCTGATGTGACACCCTGGCCTCAGTTCCCTCTCTGGAATTTCAGCATGCTATTTCCCCCTTGGGCTATGCAATAGAAAATCATAGTATGAAATTTGAAGATTACATTTTCTCATGTCAAGTGAGATTAAACAACCTCTTGAATGGGCATTTTACTTGGATGGCATGGCCAAATCCATACAACAAGCCGTGGCTACTGAACTTGGGACAAATTCAGTGAAGGTGAAATGAAAGACACTGTCACAACAGAAAGCAACGCAGTAAATCTAATAAGGCCTTTGGCAGTGTTTGGGGGTAAACAGGAGATTTCAGTCCGACAAGACAATGTTGTATTTGTTGAATACTAAATAGGCATTGTTGTCAAACAGAGAGAGAAGGGTTCTTAAAGTATCTGTCTTTAAAGCGTTTGTGTTCTTTGTTCTAACTGGGAGAATACACAGGTACAAATGATGAAATGTGGCCAAATGTCCTCACACAAACTGAACACATAAGTGCTAAGAATAAAGTGTTGATTAAAAGGATGTAGGGCTAACCAGGCTTCCAAAAATGATTGGGTTTTGAAACAAGTTTTGAAGATGGTGACGGGAGGCAACTAGCCCAGAAGAAGTGGAGAATTTCTAGAAGTCATATAAGAAGCTGTTCAGAAACCTGACGTGGTAAGGCTGAAATTGTGATAGCTGGTTGTTAAGTATGTAAGATAGTTATTTCAAAGATGCCAACGAGTTTTTTCTGCTAGTTTTATATTTTTAAAATTTAGCCAGAAGTGGAGGCATCATTCATAGTGAGTGGGCAAGGGATCCTCTTTTGTCTTGGATAAAATTCTTAGAGCATTTGATTATGTGAAAAGAAACCCTAAATTCAAGTCCAGCATGGAAAACATGAGACCATGAAGAGTAAACTGCTCTGTACGATTTCGTCAAAGGCTGTCATCAACGTGGACTGAAGTGCTCTCTGGGAGAAGAAGGGACTTCCATAACTCTCTAGAGCCAATGGAGACCCGATGGCCTGGGCCATTAGGCCAGGCAGGGGAGACGCGGTCAAAGGCTACTACCGTACAGGATGGCGCGCATGCGCTCAGCCGCGGCTGACTCTTTGTGACCCCCTGGACTGTAGCCTGCCAGGCTTCTCTGTGCATCCGTCCAACAAATCCTGACCAGATTTGTTAAGGTCCCTGCAACATGGCAGCAGGGCTTAGAGGAAGTGTGAAAGATTAAGAGAACAGTAAGAGGCCTCTTTTGAGTGGCTTGACCAATGAACTCTAGTGATAGCTAGCTTTCAGGTTACTTTTCTTTTCTGCAGAGTAATTCTCTTCGGTCATCCTCAAATCATTGGTAAAGTTTTGTAAACTAGGTAGCCTGGTCTTAGAAGGGCTGAGAAAGCGAACTGTGTCCACACTGAGAGATTCTCAGCAGCCAGGACAAGCAGTTGTGAAATCTCCCGAGTCCACCCACAGAAAAGCCTAGAACATGAAGCCAGACTTGAGAGCCCATTAAAGGCTAGATTTTTTGATAATTTGGGAGTGCAAAGGGGGCCTGTAAATTGTCATTAGGTATTAAATAGAAGGTTAAGCCCTGGAGCCTGGAGAACTTGTGATATATCAGGCTATCCTGAGATACATCAGTATAGAAAATAGATAAAGTCTCATAGCATTTATATTTTAATTAGAAAGACAAGCAATAATTAAATAAAGCAAGTGATAAGTACTACTAAGATTTTTAAAAAAAAGAAAAAACTACTGCAAAGGAGACACATTACTGAGACCATAAAAGTCCAGATTTGGAATTTTATAAATTAGAAGCACAGAGATGCACAGAGATTCATTGGAAATCCACAGGGGTGAGCACTAGCTACTTATAATTAGCTGTAACTAGCTGCAAAACCCAGAGTAAGTCAGGTAACTTCTCTGAGCCACAATTTCTTCTCCTACATAAGTGAAGGAAATTAGATTGGATCAATTCTAAGATAAATAGGAAAACTTTAAAAAAGAATGAAAGGAAAAGCTGAAGGAAGAAGCAAGCCATTGTAGTAAACAGCAATTTCTCAAAAGCTCTGTAGCCATATGCCCTACTGCTGCTAAGTCACTTCAGTCATGTCCGACTCTGTGCGACCCCATAGACGGCAGCCCACCAGGCTCCCCCGTCCCTGGGATTCTCCAGGCAGGAACACTGGAGTGGGTTGCCATTGCCTTCTCCACATGCCCTACTACTGTACCTTATTTTATTATGATTATCATAGATAGATTTTTACCCACCTTCTTAGGAATTCACAATGCTTTAGTGACTAACCCCTCTGCTTCCCAGTGGCTTCTTTTTTATCTTAAGAGTACTTATCTCTTGCTTTATTTAATTACGGCCTGTCTTTCTGATTAAAATATAAGTCCTCCGAGAACTTGTCTGTTTTCTTTACTGATCTGTTTTTAGCGTTTAACACAGTATTTGGCAAATGGTGGACTACCTTTGATATCAGACACTGAAGTGGTTAAATTTTACATATTACAGTAAATAATAACCCAAAAGCAAAGTATTAAGATTCCCTAGCAATGCTTTCAGTTACCGACCACTCCAGGTAGACAAAACGTGTCCGATCAGACACGGAGTGGCACCCCAGGATCCCACAAGACAGTTACTTTATGAAGTCAGGCACTGGACAATTTCTGGTAAGCTTTTTTAATTTGCATTTCTCTCTAATGATCTGAGACGTTGATAACATAGAAAACACCAGGAGAAAGCCATGCTAGGTTGAGTGGGAATGGGGAACAAAGCTGAAAGCCTGTTAAGGCACCTGGTCTCATGAGATTACATCGCCATCATCCCCTTCATCAATAATTAACAGCAATGAAGTTCTTACTGTAATCAAAGCACAATAGCATGAATTTAAAACACCAAAGAACAACTTCCGGCACAAATAAAAAATGAACCCTGCACCCAGAGAAAAAGACCAGTATCTGGCTTGCTGAGCCTATTCCTAGGACCTAAGAGATTTCAAAGTTCCAGCCAAAGCTCTCACGCCACTGGCTCCTAACTTCTTATCAGGAATAAAAACAGTTCCATCTGATCAATAATATCGGTGACGTTTACCCATGAAAGCACCAATTTTTGCAATTAAAACTAAACTCAGCTCCTTCCAACTATTTTTTAAGAGAAAAATGGGCCATGACCTGGTGTTGGAAGAAACCCAAAGGGAGAGAAGAAAGTTGTGCAATGTCCGTAGATTTTCCAACTAGACATAATACATACTGAGGTGCAGTCTACAGGGTGGGACTTTATTATTTACAGAGATGACCCCAAAAATTTCAGCATCAGGTCTGAAGCACTGTAGAGTACTACTAGGGTAGCAGAAGACTCCGAAACACCGACTGAGCAGGTGTTAGAGCTGTGCTGCCGGGGTATGTACTTTCCTGAATTGAGCCCAAGAGTCACATCCCTAGTTTTACCAAAGACCTTCTTTTTCCCACAGCAAAAAATAACACTTCACATCAAAAACATTCCTTCTAGTCCACAAGTTTGTCAAGAGTAATCTGTTTAGATAAAAGTTGCAGAACTCACTATAAGAAGCAGGAATCAACTTGTATCCATATACAATTTGTTTTTTCATTCAAAAACATCTTCCCACTCAGCTCCAACTTGCATGGACACCTGTCCATGAATTGCCTGTCTTTCACCCTCCACACACACACACACACACACACACTGCTTCAGGACTAGCTAATACATGTTTAGGACTTGAGCTTCCTAAGGACATAACTAATATGCTGTATGTCCACACAGAATACTCACTCTTATGATATATACCAAGCACCAATCTGCCATTCAAAACCTTAGTCCTGTTCTGTTTTTAGCTATTGATCTTGATATTTCTTTTCCATTACTACTTCACTGTTTCAACTCCAGCGTCTGGTATAATTTTGACTCTTCACAACAATGACTCCAGTTCTAATCTTAGTCTCATGTCACTTAGGACTCCATTATACTACTTCAGCTCTGTCCCCACATCTTCACATCAACTCTAGGCCAATAAAAAGAATCTGGATTTCCCATAAGTCTTATGTTCTCCTTTCAACTAACAGACATTTTTTTAAAGTTTTTTGAAACTTAGAAATGGAGTCAAAACATTTTTGGTTATTGGGAACCAGAAAATATAACAACTGAATTCACTGCACTGAAGACAATAAAAATTAGTAAGAATGGTTGATCCTGAAAAATTATATAGCTATGCTAGCCCTGCAGCTTGGTTTTTAGTATGTAATAGGTACTGTTATTTTGCTTCCTGAAGCTATAGTGCTTTGGAGAAAACATTAATTGATAAAATTACCATAAATACTCTGCTTGTTAGAAATGTAGTCAGAGCTTAAATTTGCTCTTTTACATTTCAACCAGTGGTTTTCCTTGATGGCAAGGTTTCTGATTATGAGATTTTTTTTTTTTTTTTTTTAAGAAAGTCATTAAAAGTCTCTGGTATAATCCACATAACAATAAAAGCATCCATGGATGCTAACTACCATGCTGGGAATAGGTTAATATCTCATTTTCATTCAAGTGCTGGTTGAGAAATCCCTATATATCAAGGCCCTGAGATATGCACAGAAGTTTCAACGAGACACACTACTCTCCTTAAGGGCTTTATAACCCAATGGAAGAGACAAGTAATGAGCAGCCAAGGATAATACAATGTGACATGATCCGGTGTTAAGGTAGCACTTAAGTGGGATAACCCACAAGTACGCCCAGGCCATGCCGGGTTCTAATTTCAGGGGTATAATCTAGGTCATGCTGGGTTCTAATTTAAGGGGCTTCCCTGGTGGCTCAGACAGTAAAGAATCCACCTGCAATGCAGGAGATCCAGGTTTGATTCCTGGGTCGGGAAGATCCCCTGGAGAAGGGGATCGCAACCTACTCTAGTATTCTTGCCTGGGAAGTTTCATGGACAGAGGAGCCTGGCGGGTTACAGTCCATGGGGTCACAAAGACTTTGACATGACTGAGAGACTCACATTTTCACTTCACTTTCAAGGCAGAAGATGAGGATTCTAGGAAATATGGATGGGGACATGCATTGGTTATCTGTTGATCTAACAGAAGACCACAAATTGAGCAGCTTATAGCAACATCCATTTTTCACCTCACAGTTCTGCAGGTTAGAAAGCCAAGTGCACTTTCACTGGTTCTCTGATCAGGGTCTCAAGAGACTGAAATCAAGGTGTGTTCAGGCTGGGAGGTTATCTAGTGGCTTTAGAGAAGAATTCACTTCCTTATTCAAACTATTGGCTGAATTCATTTCCTTGCACTCGTAGGACTGAAGTCCCTGGTCCCTTACCAGCTGTCAGCCAGGAGCTGTTCTCATCTCCTAAAGGCTGCCCACATCCCTTGGCACAAGTATTTTTCCATCCCCAAAGCCAACAATGCTGTGTCCAGTGCTCCTCTGCGCTTTTAATCTCTCCCACTATCCTGTCTCCTACTTTGGCCTCATCTGCCACCGGCCAAAGAAAGCTCTTTGTTTCTAAGAGCTCTTGTGATTACAATGGGCCTACCAGATAATCCTGTATGACCTCCTTATTTTAGGATCAACTGTGCAATGTAACATAACAAGCAGGGAAATCTTATCACATTCATGGGTTCTAGGGACCAGGGACAGGGCATCTTTGGGAGACCATTTCATTATTTTTTAATTAATTTTTATTGCAATATAGTTGATTTACAATGGTGTGTTTCAGGTGTGCAGCAAAGTGAATCAGTTGTACATATACATATAGCCACTCTTTTTTAGATTCTTTTCCCACAAGGTCATTACAGAGTATTAAGTAGAGTTCCCCTGTACTATACTGTAGGTTCTTATTAGTTATCTATTTTGTATATAGTCACGGTTCAATTCCTAGGTCAGGAAGATCCCCTGGAGTAGGAAATGGCAGCCCACTCCAGTATTCTTGCCTGGAAAACTCCATGGACAGAGGAGCCTGGCGGGCTACAGTCCTTGCTTCAAGTAAAGAGCCCAGATCTCTCTAAAGCGATGGGAATGATGGAGTCGGAGATGTTCCTTCTGACCCTGCTGATGGTGAAGATGGAGAATAGCCTGTCTACGCAGAACAGGCAGAACAGAACCTACAATTAATGTGCAAAGAGAAGGAGAAACTCCAGAAAAAGACTTAGGAGCTGAAGAGCAGACTTCTCCTATGCCAGAGGAAGAGGGAGCTGGCGGATGTCCTGGACGCACAGGTCGCAGTCCTGAGCCCCTTTGAGGCCATGGCCAGCCGCTTCCCAAACAGTACAAGGCATGCGCGACGGCCCAGGGCACCGTGCAGCACGAGCTGCCCGTGCAACCGTCCACCCGGATGGAGACAGGCAGCTCTTCTTAGACAAGTTGCAGCGGGAATAGATGGCCACACGCCGTCTGCTGGGATAACTTGGCATCGGCAGCTCAGAAGAAAACGCGAAGGCATCAGACCTGATGAGGGAACTCAGGGAGCTGAGAAGGAGCTTCAGCCAAGTTCTGAAACTTTCCGCCGAGGCGAGTAAGAAGGCAGCCTTAGTCAACCAGGAGGCCTGGGAAGAGGCCCAGGGCCCCAAGGCCCCCAGCCAGTGATCTTTTGATCCCAAGGAGGCCACTGGTGGAGAAACTTGGGGAGAGGTCAGGAGCCTCTAGGGCCACGAAGAGCTATGAATCCACACACAGGCCATGTCCCTGATCCAAGTGGGGAACTTCCTGTGCCCAGTGGGGAAGGAAGCACATTTTGTGCCCCTTTTTCGGGGGCACAGGGAACCTGCAGCGACCCACCTGTGATGTTCTGAAAACTTGAGCACCTCATGCACTTAGCCTAGCCATATAGTTATTTTTGTGTGATAATCTCATTTGATAATTTAACAAATAAAAACTATTTTGCAATGAAAAAAAAAAAAAAGCGGTGTGAATATGTCAACCCCAATCTGGGAGGCTGTTTTAGAAATTGTATTACCAGAGGCCTCTAACCAATGTCATTCTTGAATTACAGCAATTTATATATACAATGCACTTGATACAGACTTTTTTACAGTGAGGCCTTGTTTTCCCTAGAGATAAGTCGCTTGAAAAATTAGGGTTGTATGAATAGTCGTGAATCTTAGAACTAGAAGGGTCTTCAAAAGATTATCTTTGAAGCACATAAGAAACAACTGTCTTCATTTTATACTGAAGGTGCCTAAATCCAGAGAGAGGAAGGGAGGCACACTCAGCACCACTCCCGGCAGCAGAAAGACAGCAGAACCTCCCTGGCTGCTCTCCACAGAGCTGGCAAGTTCACACAAGGCCTCCTTCCCTCAGATCCTCCCCAGAGCTGTGGAACTCCTCACTGTTGGCATTTTGCATCAATGAGCTGCTCTGTTTAAACACAAACAGCATCTCTTGCAGCAAACCCAAAGATTCAGACTTTCCTTGTCTGAGCGTCTTTCCTGCGGATAGTCATTAAGAGCCCAGTTAAAAATCAAATATGTGCTTATATTTAGGTAAAATATCACCAATTCAATGGACATGAGTTTTGAGCAAGGGAGATGGTGAAGGACAGGGAAGCCTGGCGTGCTACAGTCCGTGGAGTCGCAAAGAGTCAGACACAACTGAGCTGCTGAACAACAAATCATGCTTTTTAAAGCATGGGCTCTGCAGGCAGACTTGAGTATCAGTTGACCTTCCTTCAGGAAGTTTCTTAACCTCTTCTCTGTAAAATGGGTGTGATATTACTACCCATCACATAGGGCTACTTGGAGGAGTAATTGAGGTAGCACGTGAACATTTTTCACTTACCACAGTGACAAGACAATTATTATTTACTAGATCTCCACACGGGTTTTTCACGACAGTAATTGCATTAACTGCCCTCTTCTATGGCCATTTCTACTGCTGGTTAGAGGAAATGGCCTTACCCTCTTTTTTCCTACTCCCCTTGGCATCAGTCTAATTGAATAAAACTAAGAAACTGCAATTTAAGTCTTACACATACTGCTGTGGAAACATCACTTCTCCCATTCGTCTGCTCAGAAGCACACAAGTCCCTTTGGTCTTCAAAGGAGTTTAATAGTGATACCGCAAAGTTGATCACTGGGGTGATCAACTGCACCAGGAATGAGGGATTTCAGGGACATGGGAACTTCAGTGATAAAACTGAGATGATCCCAGGTAAAATGGGACTGCTGTTTACCCTAGGACAGACTGCCTTTGTGATACTGGGTAGGTTACTAACCTTTCTGGGTCTCAGTTTCCACATACAGAGATTACAGCAACCCTCCTTCATAGAGTCGTTTTTTGGTTTGTTTTGAAGAGCAAATGAGTTAATACATAAAGTGCTTAGGATCATGCCTAGTATAGAGTAAATACTCAATAAAAGTTGGTTATTATTATGATTACTAACCACTAAAAGGAGACATGAGGTAATAGACTAACATACAAGGACATGGCAGAGAGCCCGGAGTCTCCTGAAGTCCTTATAGCCCAAGAGTGGAGCCCCTGAAAAGATGTTTTTTCCCCTGCATCATTGTGTCATAATTCTCTAAGAGATCATGAAAACAAAGAAAAATAAGAATATTCTATTATCTGAAGAAAGAATAATGAGAAAATACAAATGAAAACTACCCTAAGCTACCATTTCATTAGATTAACCAAAACCAACAAAAACAAACAAACAAAAAAAAAAAAGCAGAAATTTGGCTACACCCAATTACTTAAATTGAAGGGAACAGGCCCTCTCACACTGTACCAGGCAGTTGTAAAATGGTCAGGCTGCCTGGAAGGACATCTGCCAACATCCATCAAAATCACAGAGGCACTTGAACTACGATGCTGCTTCTGGAAACCTCTCCTATGGATCCTCTCATGCATCACATCATGGATCTATGTACAGGACCATCCACGGAGAACAGTTATAACAAAACCTAGAAACAATCCAAATGTCCAAAAATAGGGGACAGCCATACAGCAGAATATGGCGTGGAAGCAAAAAAAAAAAAAAGAACAAAGAGCTCTCTGTGTATTAATGTGGAACGATCTCCACATATATTTTGTTATTGTTGTTTGGTCACCAAGTCCTGTCTGACTCTGCGACCCCATGGATTGTGGCACCCCAGACTCCTCTGTCCTCCACTCTCTCCTGGAGTTTGCTCACATTCATGCCCGTTGATGGCACCCCACTCCAGTACTCTTGCCTGGAAAATCCCATGGATGGAGGAGCCTGGAAGGCTGCAGTCCATGGGGTCGCTGAGGGTCGGACACGACTGAGCGACTTCACTCTCACTTTTCACTTTCATGCATTGGAGAAGGAAATGGCAACCCACTCCAGTGTTCTTGCCTGGAGAATCCCAGGGAGGGGGAGCCTGGTGGGCTGCCGTCTATGGGGTCGCAGAGTCGGACACGACTGAAGTGACTTAGCAGCAGCAGCAGCATGCCCGTTGAATCAGTGACACTCTCCAACAACTTTATCCTCTACTGCCCCCTTCTCCTTTTGCCTTCAGTCTTTCCTAGCATCAGGGTCTTTCTCTAATGAGTCCAAATATATTATTTGGTAACAAAAAATAAAACATATATATAATATGCTGTCTTTTTTGGGAAAAAGGAAATAAATATATATATATACATATATAAGTATAGATATATAAATTCATATATGCTTGCATATGCATAAAGAAATACTGGAAGAATAAGCAAGAGAATAATTAAAATGACTATTTCTTAAGGACAGAAAAAAAAAGAGTAGATGGAAATGGGGCAGTGACAAGATATCCCCTTAGCTCTTTATATTTCATTTTATTTTGGCATCTCTAAATATCTTACCCACAAAAAGACTTTTAAAAAATGTGAAAAATCAAGAGCTCTTTATCTATGTCATCCACTGAAATATTAGTACCACTCTCTTCTATGAAATGTCTCATTTGAGAAAACAGGAAGTTGTGCTGAAAACAATGTTGTTCTCCATCCACCCAAACAAATAAAGCAAAGATTTCTGACATGCGACTTTGAGGACCACCCCTTATCCGCCAAACAGAAAGGAACCGCAGGGGTTGTTCTGAGGGGACTGCTCTGCAGTCCCCTCTGATTCGTGAATACATCCCCCTTTCAACCCAGTGGCGTGGACCAGCATCTGAGGGGACAGAGGATGCTGCGTGTTTTCCTTTCTCAGCCAGGAGGAGGTTTCATCATCCCATCATCTTACACTTGCACGTTAGGAGCTCTGTTCTGCTTTTTATGTTAATTGGAATCGGCTGCTTTGGGCTCTGACACAGGCATTTAGCACTAGCAGTCAATTGCTCTTTCCTCAGCCATCTGGCAAAAAAGTTGAAACCAGCAATTTTCTGAGTCAGAATTAGACATCTGAAAAAGAATGTGCACATAGGCAAACCCCTCAGAAGTGTGGAATGAAAGAAAGGGGCAGGTAGAGGGATGGGCGGCTATAGACCCCACTGTGGAGTAACGTGATTTCAAAGATAATGCAAAACGGCACTTTGATTTCCCGACACCAGCAGCCCTCTTCCCCCCGTGCAGGACAGAGCACTCAGGATTACGCAGTACCTCTCCCTCACCTTCTATCCTGCACGACAGATGTTGCCTTCACTTTGGCCATCTGCCTTCTCCCTCCCTCCTGAAGATATTCTCATCGGGAGCTCATGGCCAGCCCCTTTAACTTCAGCAGGACTTACGGAGCACCCTCGCTTCTGTGACAGCATCGTCTCCTGGTCCTTCAAGTTCTGACTGTCCTTGTTCCATCACCTTCACATGCCCCTCTTTTTCCATCTGCCCTTTAGATGTTGGTCTTCTCTGAGGGCTTCTGTCCTCCACTCATCTTACTGCGTACACTTACTCTCTTGTCTGCAGGTTTGAGGTCTTCACAGACCTAAATGCCTGCATGAAAATATCGCTGGCTTAGGCCCTGATGGCTCAGACAGTAAATAATCTGCCTGCAATGCAGGAGATCCAGACTCAATCCCTGGGAACCTGGGTTGGGAAGATCCCCTGGAGAAAGGAATGGTTACCCACTCCAGTATTCTTGCCTGGAGAATTTCAAGACAGAGGAGCCTGGTGGGTACAGTCCATGGGGTCACAAAAAGTCAGATACAACTGATCAATAAACACTTTTTAGTTCTTAAAGGGAAACCTTATATTAAACCCATTCTGACCCTGCTTACTTTTTATCTGAGCCCATTCTGTATTTCATGAGGAGCACCACATTCTCTTCACACAAAGGCAGCAGTAAATATACTTCCATCTGTCATTCCCTGTTTGGTAGAGTTAAGAGTCTCCAAAATTTGGGCAGGATGCCCACCACCACAACCAGTGTCAGTGGCTCAAACACTACGTAAGTAAACCTTAAGTATTATTGTAATAAGGTACAAATATCATCTCCAGACTGATGGCCATGTCATCCCTAAATTATCCACACACTGGTGATGACCATTATCATTCCATTTTGGCCCACCTATCCTCTGCCTAGAAAATGCCCAAAAACACAAAGTGCTCATCAGGTTAGCAGGCAGCTGCAGCTGTGCTCAGTATACCTGCCACTGCATCCTTCCCAGAGAGGAAATCTGTGCTGGTTCTAAGCATCTTCCATCTTCCTGAACATGTGTGTGTGTGTGTGTGTGTGTTAGTCACTCAGTCATGTCTGACTCTTTGCAACCCCATGGACTGTAGCCCACCAGGCTTCTCTGTCATGGGATTCTCCAGGCAAGGATACTGGAGTGGGTTGCCATTCCTTTCTCCAGGGGATCTTCCTGACCCGGGGATTGAACCTGGGTCTCCTGCATTGAAGGCAGATTCTTTGCTGTCTGAGCCCCCAGGGGAGCCCTCCGAACCCCCTTGCTTCCCTGAAACTCTGGCCTGCAGGTGCCCATGGCCAGGAAGGAAGGCTGGTGTGGCAGACAGTCAGGACACACGGAGAGTGTCGCACACGCTGCAGGGTCTGTGGGCCTTCTGCCCACAAGCGCCTGCCCGGGTGCACTGTTTCCTCTGACTGCTTCTCACTCTGGGTTTTAAACTGATTCAATGAGCTACGTTATTCCAGCATATTAAGTGAATCTGTGAGCCTTTCCGTTTCATGACTTCTATAATAACTTGTCTGGGATGGTCCGTGGAGGCTAGCACTGCACCAAAGTAATTTCCAACAAGACATTTTATTGACAGGTCTCTCTTATCTGTGAACTACCTCTTCATCTCTATTTCATGATATGATTAGAAGCTTTTTCTTTCCAGTTTTCAGATTTTCCTATAATAATTCTGTAATCTGGAAAGTAATTATGCTTTTCAAAAGGGCTAAAGAATCCACTGCTCCCTACCAGAGCCCAAGTGCTAAGTTTTGTTACCCAGTACCCAGACTAGTGCCCCGTGGGGTGACGCAGCGGACGGAGCGGTACTCAGTTCTATGTATGCTGGCTCTTCTCCTCTGTCAGGTGGTCTACTTGCGCTCTCTGTCCCCTCACTCCCCACCTTGTGTGTATGACTTATGTAAAGACTCCACAGTAGCCTAAAGCACAGGACAGGCTCAGGGCTCAAGGCAGAGTTCTTGGAGCTAATGTGTCTACTGGAATTCAGGTGAATACAGTAGGGGCAAGGAACCGTGGGGAATCACTTCAGGAAGACCGACTCGCCACTCGCTGGGAAAGGCGCTCCCCGCCCCTGCTGCCAGAGACAGACTGCAGCATGCGTCCTCCTCAGTCCAGTTCAGTTCAGTCGCTCAGTCGTGTCCGGCTCCTTGCGACCCCATGAATCGCAGCACACCAGGCCTCCCTGTCCATCACCAACTCCCGGAGTTCATTCAGACTCACATCCATCAAGTCAGTGATGCCATCCAGCCATCTCATCCTCTTCCGTCCCCTTCTCCTCCTGCCCCCAATCCCTCCCAGCATCAGAGTCTTTTCCAATGAGTCAACTCTTCGCATGAGGTGGCCAAAGTACTGGAGTTTCAGCTTTAGCATCTTTCCTTCCAAAGAAATCCCAGGGCTGATCTCCTTCACAATGGACTGGTTGGATCTCCTTGCAGTTCAAAGGACTCTCAAGAGTCTTCTCCAACACCACAGTTCAAAAGCATTAAACCTGCCATTCAGATCGCTTCCATCTGTTGACACATTCTGTCTCCAAACCAAGCACACTGTAATTCCGAAAATGCCAACTTCTAAGAGCATCACACACACAGACCTCCCTGACACTACAGACCCAGGCCAACTTGATTGTATTTGGAATGTTCATGGTCTCGTGGTCATTGTACAGGTCATTATACAGAATCCCATTTCTCTAGCATTTCCTATTTTCATTTTCAAAATGGGACTGCAATTTCAGAGCATGCAAAATGGCAGCCCATACACACAATTAAGAAATTTAATTATTTTTTAAAAATCCAGATTTATAGCCTCTCTTGAAAAATGAGAGCTCTGGATCTGCCATGGCAACAATAGGCTGCCCTCTTGACACAGGCCATAGGCTCTCCAGTTTCTCAGAGACCCTACCCTCTTCTACAGTAATCCAATCATTTACGTTTCCTGGGAGACTCTCCTGGGATGCATCATGGCATTAGTCTTTCTGGAGCTTGTCCCCTGTTTTACCAAGATGATGTCGACCCATCATCCATTCTTCTCATCTAATCTGTAGGGCTTGGGAGGCCCAGTTGTCCTGCCTATATTCTTGCTCTCTGACTGTCATTTGACCTTGGCCAGTCTTCTCGTTACTTTGTCCTTAAACCACTAAGATGCCCTGACATCAAGAACTACCATAAGCCCCAGGGGCCTCTTGTAGTGGCCTTAATGTTCATTTTCAGCATTTCAGCATAGGGGTCATCACACCAATCCAGCAAATAATTGTCAGAACCCCAGAAGCTTCTTTGAAAATTAGTCAAGGGCCTCAGAAGTCTCATTCTCCATCCCTTGGGCCTGTGACCTATCCATTCAGTTGGCATCAAATGCCTCCTGAGATTAGACAAAGGCCTGAGAGATAATGAGATGAAATGACTTGACCTTCACATTTGAGATCTCTCCTTTCCTTCCAAGCCTGTCGCTGGTTCTGATTATTTTTATCATTTTTCAAAGCAGCAACGTTTATTTCCTCTGCTTCACTGAGCTGTGCAGATGCAAGGTCTGGAAGGAATATTTAGTGGTCGCCATGGTTACCATTAGTCATATGAAGTTATAGCTGGTATGCTGATTCCTCTCTTCACAGCTGTAAAAAGAAAGCACACTCCAATAAGCAGGCTTGCTGGGGCTCTGAAGACTGGAAGTCTGTAAGGCACTTGGCCCCTCTGCTAATTTATCTTCGTCTGCAAGTTTAATTCACACTATAAAGATTTTAGGCAGGGAAGGTTTCAGAGAACTTGAAAGCTAAAAAAGAATTTAGAGCTAATTTAGATTTAGCCTCTCATTCTACACATAAGGAAACGGAAGACCAGAAAGGAGAAGGGACTTGGGTTCACAGAGTAAGTCCATTAGTTATCTAACAGTGTATAATAAGTGAGTACCAGTCCCAGGGTTCCTTTTGCCCCTACCAAGTCTCTCGTCCCAAGTAATCAGCTGCTGCTGCTGCTGCTAAATCGCTTCAGTCGTGTCCAACTCTGTGAGACCCCATAGACAGCAGCCCACCAGGCTCCCCCGTCCCTGGGGTTCTCCAGGCAAGAACGCTGGAGTGGGTTGCCATTTCCTTCTCCAATGCATGAAAGTGAAAAGTGAAAGGGAAGTCGCTCAGTCGTGTCTGACTCTTCGCGACCCCATGGACTGCAGCCTACCACACTCCTCTGTCCATGGGATTTTCCAGGCAAGAAAAGTAATCAGCAAGGATAAAAAATATAAAGATTTAGGATGGACAAAGATCATCCAAGTTCAGTGCAAGGCAGGGAAATCTGATCCTACACCGAGAAGTTGGATCTTTGAGATGAAACTTAAGTTAAAAACTACAAATGGTCTCTAAGGCCATATTGGCCTCGGAGTGTCAACTGAGCTTTATGACTGGTTAAGTTTAGATGGTACAGTCGTTATTTCAAAATGGGGCTGTTTGTCTGCTGATTCCTACAAGTTTTCTGAAAAGTGGGTGCCCCACAATTTTCTGTACCCTCTTCCAGCATCCTGACCTCTTTCTAGTTCTCAATTCCTCTATAATCCTGATTCAGTACTCAACAGAGCCTCACTTCATGAAGCCTAGGCATATGGCTCTCATATTATTGCTTTGCAATTGATCGGACGTAAAAATAATACTGTATATAGAACATGAGTCGAAGAGCCGACTCACTGGAAAAGACCCCGATGCTGGGAAAGATTGAAGGTAAAAGGAGAAGAGAGCAGCAGAGGATGAGATGGTTAGACAGCATCACCAACTCAATGGACATGAGCTTGAGCAAACTCCAGGAGTTAGTGGAGGACAGAGAAGCCCAGTGTGCCACAGAAAATGGAGTTGCAAAGAGTCAGACACAACTTAGTGACTGAAGAGCAACAACAGTAGAACATTTAAGACAAGCGTCAGGAAGTACCCTAATGCCTTCATACTTTCTAATTCAAGAAAGGTTTCCTAACTTTTTTACAATTCACAATATTTTTTGTCTGAAGAGGCTCAACATTAGATGATCTGCACAAATGCTTCCTTGCAGATCTTGTTTCTAAGAACCATTCCTTGCTAAATGGAACCAGAACTTAGAGGAAGGAGGGCTGGGACAAAGAAACACAAGAAGCATTTACAGTGTATCGTTACCTGAAAAGGAAGGAAGTACTCCAAAATAATGATAGGAGATGTTAGGGACTGAAAGAAAGTCTGTGTCCCTTCATAAATCATATGTTGAAGCCTTAACCCCCAAGGTAATTGCATTTGGAGCTAGGGTCTATGAGGAGCTGATAAAGGTTAGATGATGTCATGAGGACAGGACCCTAATCCAATAGGGCTTGTGACCTTAGAAGAAGAAAAGAGATGCTAGATTTCTCTTTCCACAACATCAGGATTAAGAGCGAAGGCAGCCATCTGTGAGCCAGGAAGAGAGCTCTCATGAGGAACCAAATAGACCAGCACTGGGAATTCCCAGCCTCCAGAGATGTGAGAAAGATGTTTCTGCTACTACTTAAGCCATCTAGTCCGTAGTGTTTTGTCATGGCAGCCTAAACAGACTAATAGAAGAGATAGGTCAGAAAGACTCAGGAGGTGCTTTAAGGGCACCCACTGACCTAATCTGGGACAAGTAGAGCTTCATAATGAATGAACTGATAGTTCAGTCACTCAGTCATGTCTGACTCTTTGTGACCCCATGGACTACAGCATGCCAGGCTTCCCTGTCCATCACCAACTCCCAGAGCCTACTCAAACTCGTGTCCATTGAGTTGGTGATGCCATCCAACCATCTAATCCTCTGTCGTCCCCTTCTCCTCCTGCCCTCAATCTTTCCCAGCATCAGGGTCTTTTCAAATGAGTCAGTTCTTCCCACCAGGTGGCCAAAGTATTGGAGTTTCAGCTTCAACATCAGTCCTTCCAATGAACATTCAGGACTGATTTCCTTTAGGATAGTCTGGTTGGATCTCCTTGCAGTCCAGGGGACTCTGAAGAGTCTTCTCCAATACCACAGTTCAAAAGCATCAATTCTTTGGTGCTCAGCTTCCTTTATAGTCCAACTCTCATGTCCATACATGACTACTGGAAAAACCATAGCTTTGACAAGACAGACCTTTGTTGGCAGAGAAATGTCTCTGCTCTTTAATATGCTGTCTAGGTTGGTTATAGCTTTTCTTGCAAGGAGCAAGCGTCTTTTCATTTCATGGCTGCAGTCACCATCTGCAGTGATTTTGGAGCCCCAAAACACAAAGTCTCTCACTGTTTCCATTGTTTTCCCATCTATTTGCCATGAAGTGATGGGACCAGATGCCATGATCTTAGTTTTCTGAATGTTGAGCTTTAAGCCAACTTTTTCAATCTCCTCTTTCACTTTCATCAAAAGGCTCTTTAGTTATTCTTTGCTTTCTGCCATAAGGGTGGTACTGGATTATAACATACTTAACAAAAAAATAAGAATCCATTAATTCAACTAAATAGCATAGAAGGCGGTTTCTACCCAAGCATCTGGTTTGTATACCTCAAAGGAAAAAAAAAAAAAAAGCAATGTCATAAAAGACCAAACTGAGGAATTGTTTCAAATGTAGGAGATTAAAATATAGTATGAGATCCTGGACTGGATGCTGGTTCAGAGAGAAAATAAACTGATACAAAAGCATTAATAGGACAAATGTCAAAATTTGAATATAGTCCATGTTAAATGTCTAGAAAATGATGATGGTACTATCATTCTATAAGAGATAAAGGGGTATGATGTCTGAAACTAACTCTAAAATAGTAGAGAAATAAAAAGAGAGAGAGAGAGTAAAGGTAAATGAAGCAAAAATTTTAAAGCAGGTCAATCCAGGTGAGTTTAGAGATTGTTTCTTTGTACTATTATTAAAATTTCTGCTAAGTTTGAAATGATTTCAAAATAAACATAAAATCTAAAAACTTTTCAATTTCAAGGAATCCATGCAAGTAGCAGGTAGGTAAAAATAAGATCAGATCAGATCAGATCAGTCGCTCAGTCGTGTCCGACTCTTTGCGACCCCATGAATCGCAGCATGCCAGGCCTCTCTGTCCATCACCAACTCCTGGAGTTCACTCAGACTCATGTCCATCGAGTCAGTGATGCCATCCAGCCATCTCATCCTCTGTCGTCCCCTTCTCCTCCTGCCCCCAATCCCTCCCAGCATCAGAGTCTTTTCCAATGAGTCAACTCTTCGCATGAGGTGGCACAGTACTGGAGTTTCAGCTTCAGCATCATTCCTTCCAAAGAAATCCCAGGGCTGATCTCCTTCAGAATGGACTGGTTGGATCACCTTGCAGTCCAAGGGACTCTCAAGAGTCTTCTCCAACACCACAGTTCAAAAGCATCAATTCTTCGGTGCTCAGCTTTCTTCACAGACCAACCCTCACATCCATACATGACCACTGGGAAAACCATAGCCTTGACTAGATGAACCTTTGTTGGCAAAGTAATGTCTCTGCTTTTGAATATGCTATCTAGGTTGGTCATAACTTTCCTTCCAAGGAGTAAGCGTTTTTTAATTTCATGGCTGCAGTCACCATCTGTAGTGATTTTGGAGCCCAGAAAAATAAAGTCTGACACTGTTTCCACTGTTTCCCCATCTATTTCCCATGAACTGGTGGGACGGGATGCCATGATCTTCATTTTCTGAATGTTGAGCTTTAAGCCCACTTTTTCACTCTCTACTTTCACTTTCATCAAGAGGCTTTTGAGTTCCTCTTCACTTTCTGCCATAAGGGTCGTGTCATCTGCATATCTGAGGTTATTGATATTTCTCCTGGCAATCTTGATTCCACTTTGTGTTTCTTCCAGTCCAGCGTTTCTCATGATGTACTCTGCATATAAGTTAAATAAGCAGGGTGACAATATACAGCCTTGACGAACTCCTTTTCCTATTTGGAACCAGACTGTTGTTCCATGTCCAGTTCTAACTGTTGCTTCCTGACCTGCATACAAATTTCTCAAGAGGCAGATCAGGTGGTCTGGTATTCCCATCTCTTTCAGAATTTTCCACAGTTTATTGTGATCCACACAGTCAAAGGCTTTGGCATAGTCAATACAGCAGAAATAGATGTTTTTCTGGAACTCTCTTGCTTTTTCCATGATCCAGCGGATGTTGGCAATTTTATCTCTGGTTCCTCTGCCTTTTCTAAAACCAGCTTGAATATAATAAGATAAGCCCAAACTGAAAATTCACAAGTAAATAATGGTTTAACCACAGTAAGAAGCTCTAGCCAAAGGAATATATATTGATTCACTCTTATGGAAACATTTATTTAGCAATACTAATAATGTTTGTGAACACTTTATGTGGTTCCGTGCTTTCCATATTGGGGACAATTGTGTTTCCTAGGCATGACCAAATATCCTACACGCTCTTCTTAAAACATGATGTTAACATTCTCCATCAAGAGGAGCATTTTCCTTTTTCTTCAGCCTATGCAGACCTTTAGCTGCCTCGACGAAAATAATACCATGGGAAAGATGTCTGACTTCTAAGGCTAGGTCATAAAAGGTAACAAAACTTTTACCTTATCTCTTTGACTGCTCCCTTAGAGGATACAAAACAGCTATGCATAAAATGCTGTAGGAGCACATGCATGCATGCTCAGTCACTCAGTCATGTCCAACTCTTTCGACCCCATGGACTGTAGCCCACAAGGCTCCTCTGTCCATGGGATTATCCAGGCAAAAATACAAGAGTGGGTTGCCATTTCCTTCTCCAAGGAGCACACTTATGAGAAAAGAATGTATCTGTCTGAATGGAGCTTCACTGAGAGATTCCTGAGACCCCTTATTTGCCACCTCAACCAACGGGGGAGCTGCCACAGACTTAAATGACCCTGCTGAACAAGCAGAGACCTGCCTGATATTGCCCCGATATGATTATAATCTATAGTTGTGTTTTGTTCAAGAAAACTTAGTTTCATGCCTAGAGAATTGTGATATTGTGATATAAGAAATCTACGTTTGGTCTCTTCCCCATGTTCCTGACACAGAGTTCCCGAAACACCTGGAATTCCCTGAATGAGATAACTCTTGGCTGAGGGTGTCCTAGATAGCTGCAGGATGGGGACTGGTTAGCAGAAAGACCAAGTCCTGATTGGACGCTTGAACTTTCAGCCCCATCCCAGAGCTGGGGGGATGGAAGAGGAGCTGGAGATTGAGTTCAGTAACCAGTGGTCAAGGATTTAATCATCATGTCTACTCAGGGGAACTGCCATAAAACCTAAGTGACAGGGTTTAGGGTGCTTCTGAGTTGGCAGACACGCTCATGTGCCAGATGGGTGGTGTTCCCCAACTTCACAGGGACAGAGCTCCTCTTCTCCAGATTCTTCTAGACCTTAGCCTTTATCCCTCATTCTCCAGTTGTTCATTTATCTCCTTTATAATAAACTGGTAGCAGTAAGTAAGGGGCTTCCCAGGTGGCGCTAGTGGTAAAAAATCGGCCTGCCAGTGCAGAAGATGCAGGTTCTCTTCCTGGGTGGGGAAGATCTGCTGTGGGGATCTCCTGGGAATCTCTTCAATTCCTGGGTGGGGAGGAAGGCATGGCAACCCACTCCAGTATTCTTGTCTGGAGAACCCCCATGGATAGAGGATCCTGTTAGTAAAGCGTTTCCCTGAATTCTGTGAGATATCACAGCACATTAGCAAACCTGAGAAGCGCGTCACAGGAACTTCCAATTTATAGCCAGCTGCTCAGAAGTACAGAGGGTCTGAGACCTGAGACTGGCATCTGAAAGCACGTGGAGGACCTACTCTACTCCTCGTCCTGCAGGGCCGAGCTCTTAACCTCTGGGGTCTGTGCTAACCCTGCGTGGCTGGTGTCAGAAATGAATGGATTTGTAGGGGACCCAGTTAGTATCCTGAGAGTGGGGAATTGGTTGATGCGAGGAAACAAACTCACATTTTGCATGAGAAGTGACTGGTAGAAAAATCACTTCACAATAATCCAATGGGTTAAACATTTTGCAAACAGCACACAAAACTGAATTTGACATACGCCATCCACCTGCCTGATATTGACACCACAGATGAGCTGATCTGGCACACATTGTTATGTGCAATAAAAGCCCGCCCCGATATTTCTAGCAGTCCCCTACTTTTATACCTGTTTACCGCTGCAGTTGTAATCAGCATGTAATAAATAATAACAGCTTTTCTCTTCAGTGCCTCATTTCCTTCTACTTTCTATTAGTAAATTCTTACAATTCTCTAAGACACGGCAGTTCTACGTTCTTCAAAACAGCACATTAAAGATCCACACAAACCATCCGCTTCCCCGAGCATCCTTAACACTCGGAATCAAAGCACTTAGCACTGAAACTTATGCTTCTGGACCCTTAATAGTCTGGTGTCGTCTGGAGCTTATAAGTTCTTGGTCAAGGACCCAGATGTGGCATCAAGACATCATTTCAATCCTGTGTACCTTTTACAACTTTTAGAACAGAGCATGACATTAAGAGATACTTGCTGATTAACAGACTGATACTAAACTACTAAAATGGTCTCTTCTATGATCCTATTTATGTTGATAACTTTTCTTTAACCCCGTACAAAAAATACTTGAAGGAAAACGTAAGTTTCCTACACCTTAGTGAAAGGACTGGCCTGGTGAATGATGTATTTTAGGGAGATGTCTCTGTCACCTTGCTGACCCAGAGCTATTTTGTCACTTTATGGTCCTTGCTGACCCAGAGCTAACTTGTCACTTTACGGTCCCTGGACTGGTCATGAAAGGAGCACAGGATTGACATCCCTTGCTAAGAATGTAGACAGCACTGAACACGCTTTTGAGCACAGAGTCTGGAATCAGGCAGGAATGAGTTGAAAGCCTCACTTTTCCTTGGACGTGGGACCTTGCATGATTTAACTTCTATAAACCTTAGCCCTGTGTCTTCCAAACGGGGATACTGATCCACTGTCCTCAAAGGGATGCAGATAGGATTAAATGAGATGTGTAAAGTACTTAGCACAATTACCTGAAAAGAGTGGGGGAAGTGTTAGGGATTCTTCTTCAAAGGAGGGCATCTGGGACCCTCTGCATGTCTGGGAGATGAAAACAGGAAGGTGTTTTCCTTGGTCCTTCTGTTCTCATCTTGCAGGTGGCATATCTGAAAAAGGACAACGATACACAAACAAAAGTGTGAACACTCAAATCACAGGGGAAACCAGCTCTTGCTAGTTTCTCAGGCCCTTTCTTTCTGATGCTTTCTTTCTCTCCCTCAGCTCAACTCACTTCCAGATAAATTCTTCATTTATTTCTCTCCTCTAATCATCATAATGTTTGGGAGAAATGCCCTCATTTGGTTGTCTTGGATTACTTCCCATAAACTTTAATTCAGCCAGTGTAAATCTAATCTGACAAGCTAAACTTTTCAAACTAGGAAACAGTTCCAGGGCTGATGTTTCTATTTGGGGCCATTCAGACATGAAAGTTATTGAACACAAGGCACTCCTGCCAGCCAAACAGGGGGTGACAGCTTGAACTCACCAAGGACTCAACTGTAGCATCTGCTAAAAATGAAAAGAAAGAAACCATCCTAAAACTAAACCCTTATTTCCTGGAAAAAAATAGATGCTCAATTCTTTAGAGACTTGTGCTGGAGACAACTTACAGTGCGTGGTCTGGGAGTGACTCATGTGGCCACTTGGACAAATCGTTTAACCTCAGAGCTAACCAGATCGATGTCGTTGCCATTTGAGAGAAAAGAGATTAAAGATGTGTATTCAGACTCATTGGGTATTAAAGATGGGTGGAAATGGAGCTCTGTATTCAGTCCTCAGCTCATGGACTTCCATCTTACCCCTAGGTCACCTTTGGAATAACAGGGAAGGTTAGCTGGGGAAAGAGACATTCCCAAAGGATTAAGGAGAGAGAATAAGGCGACATCATTTTGATCACTCCCAAATGACAGGCTTTTGTGTCAGGGCCTGGGCTTGAATTCTATATAAAGACCTGAGTTCTGACACTAGATAATTACCTGACCCGTCATCCACAACAAATCCCCAAACTCTAATGATTCATTTTGAAAAGCTCCTGAACAAGCACCAACTCGGGACTCTTCCATTCCGATTCTCTTGAATTGAGAAAAGAATATGCTTTAGAGTTGCTGAGCACGGGGCAGAGCGTGGGATGAGGGCATGTTTAGAAGCAGGAGATGAACCATTAGCAAAGATTAATGAGACTTTGAAAAAGCAAGCTTAGACAATGTGCTTATGAATCTGGAGCTATTGCAAACCAATCAAAATCAGAAAAATACATGGCTGTCTTTTACCCTTATGTTTTGGCCACGCTGTAGAACAGTTGCATCTTACTGCCTTACTAGCTACCCTGGGCCAACAATGATTTTGAAGTCCCAGTCTCAATACTCCCTCCAACTGGAAAAAAAAAATAATAATAATAAAAGAAGGGGAGAGACCAGCAATAAGGGAGAACTATGAATTGCAGTGGTTTTTAGAAGCCTGTAACCCTGCCCTTTTACTAGCCAGTCTTATACCTCACATGATCATTTTTATAAGATATTGCCTCACTGGAATTTCAGAAAAGCAGTGCCAGTGTTCCCCATAATCCTGGCAAGAGAGAGTAGACTAAGGAAAGACAAGAGTCTCCAGCAACGATAAGCAACCCTAATCTCTAGGATTCAAGTGATTTGACCTGAGAGTTAGAATCAGTGAAAGCTAAGAATAAGCAGTACTATGTTGCTGCTACTGAAATATGCCTGCAGATTAACATTAGTGGTTGAAAAGCAACACACATTTCTTATTAACTTTCTTTTATTCAACAAACTAGATATTTTCAATTGCCAATAACCACCCCCCACCTCCCACTATGGGATTCATTAAAACTATTACCATTTTGAATGAAGGAAAAAAGTTAACCTATAAGGATTTTTATTTTTTTAATATAAACAAAGTAGGGTAGTTTTGTAATGGTTCATAGCATTTACAACCTTGTATATGCATTGAGCCAAAATTGTGAAAGCTTTATGTATTGGATGTTTGGTATCTTGTAGAAAGCTTGTCAAATCTCCAGGCTGACAATATGAAAATAACTTTTCTTCAGTCTCAACAGCTGACTGCCTAAGATCAAGTTCAAAAGAGTGAATAGCAAGGGCACAGAATTAGTTCAAACCTCTAAGTTTAAACCATATGTGAGATTAAGAGGAGATCTCAGGACTTCCCTAGCAATCCACTGGTTAAGACTCTGCTTCAATTGAAGGGGTCACTGGTTCCAGCCCTGGTCAGGGAACTATTAATAAGATCCTGCATGCCCTGTGGCACAGCCAGAAAAAAATTTAAGAGGTGATCTCATTTGAGAAATCAACCATAAAGGTACAGTGAATGTCAGTCAAAAAGGGGTGGTGTGAATTCCCTGTTAAAAGGGACAAGGACCCATGCCAGCTACTGCTCCTCATCTAGGACTGGAGAAGACAGGAATGGCAACAGACCCCACCCAGATTTTCTGAGGTTGTTTAAATAGATTCCCACTGGACATCAACCCCTGAGTCATAAGAGAGAAGTCAGAAGCCCAGATGACCCAGGAAGAAATGTGCCTGGTCCCTCCCCATTCTTACACAGAACAGGGTAACTCCTTGTGGCAGCCCATGGCCCAAATGGGATCGTGAAATTCCACAGCCCTCTAGCATTCGACATTCCTAGATACCTAGTTCTACCTGGGCCTGGAAGAGCTGCAGAAAAAATGTGTAATGTGTAAGCACCTAAGAGTATGTTTGCGACTACTAGATTGGCTACAGCTAATTAGCTAGACCTTGCTAAGGCTGCAGAGAAACACTGATTAAAGTACAACCAGGTTATGGTTGAGCCAAAGACGCTGACATGAGAGATGAACAGGAAAACCAGGGGAAACAGGAATGCTCAGAGAGGAGTGAGGCCCAGAGCTGGAGGCACCAGTCTCTCAAGCACAGCAGACCAACAGGATGGCAGGCACACGGGAGGTTCACACTGAAAGAAGGAAGCAGGTGAGGCAGACGTGCAGAGGAGAGCAAGGCTCTCGCAGGGCTCCCTCAATCACCCCACGAAGAGCTGCCAGGGCTAGGACCATAATCGGGCTTGCTTCCAAAACTGGTTTGGCTTGAGTTTGTGAGTGAGGGCAATGAGCTCAGCTGGAACTACCAAGAAAGAGGAGCACATGTCTCTTGTATTTTATAGGGGAGATATCTAAATGGACATTTCTCTGAAGAAGACACACTGATAGCCAATATGAAAGGATGTTCAACATCATTCATTATTCAGTTCAGTTCAGTCACTCAGTCATGTCCAACTCTTTGCGACCCCATGAATCTCAGCACGCAGGCCTCCCTGTCCATCACCAACTCCTGGAGCACACTCAAACTCATATCCATTGAGTCGGTGATGCCATCCAGCCACCTCATCCTCTGTCGTCCCCTTTTCCTCCTTCCCTCAATCCCTCCCAGCATCAGGGTCTTTTCCAATGAGTCAACTCTTCTCATGAGGTGGCCAAAGTACTGGAGTTTCAGCTTTAGCATCAGTCCTTCCAATGAACACCCAGTACTGATCTCCTTTAGAATGGACTGGTTGGATCTCCTTGCAGTCCAAGGGACTCTCAAGAGTCTTCTCCAACACCACAATTCAAAAGCATCAATTCTTTGGTGCTCAGCTTTCTTCACAGACCAACCCTCACATCCATACATGACCACAGGAAAAACCATAGCCTTGACTAGACGGACCTTTGTTGGCAAAGTAATGTCTCTGCTGTTTAATATGCTATTTAGGTTGGTCATAACTTTCCTACCAAGGGGTAAGCATCTTTTCAATTCATGGCTGCAGTCACCATCTGCAGTGATTTTGGAGCCAAAAAGAACAAAGTCTGACACTATTTCCACTGTTTCCCCTTCTATTTCCTATGCAGTGATGGGACCAGATACGATGATTTTAGTTTTATGAATGTTGAGCTTTAAGCCAACTTTTTCACTCTCCTCTTTCACTTTCATCAAGAGGCTTTTTAGTTCCTCTTCACTTTCTGCCATAAGGGTGGTGTCATCTGCATATCTGAGGTTATTGATATATCTCCCAGAAATCTTGATTCCAGCTTGTGCTTCTTCCAACCCAGAGTTTCTCATGATGTACTCTGCATATATGTTAAATTAGCAGGGTGACAATATACAGCCTTGACGTACTCCTTTTCCTATTTAGAACCAGTCTGTTGTTCCATGTCCAGTTCTAACTTTTGCTTCCTGACCTGCATACAGATTTCTCAAGAGGCAGGTCAGGTGGTCTGGTATTCCCATCTCTTTCAAAATTTTCCACAGTATATTGTGATCCACACAGTCAAAGGCTTTGGCATAGTCGATAAAGCAGAAATGAATGTTTTTCTGGAACTTTCTTGCCTTTTCGATGATCCAGCAGATGTTGGCAATTTGATCTCTGGTTCCTCTGCCTTTTCTAAAACCAGCTTGAACATCAGGAAGTTCATGGTTCACATATTGCTGTAGCCTGGCTTGGAGAATTTTGAGCATTTCTTTACTAGCATGTGAGATGAGTGCAATTGTGCAGTAGTTTGAGCATTCTTTGGCATTGCCTCTCTTTGGGATTGGAATGAAAACTGACCTTTTCCAGTCCTGTGGCCATTGCTGAGTTTTCCAAATTTGCTGGCATGTTGAGTGCAGTACTTTCACAGCATCATCCTTCAGGATTTGAAAGAGCTCAACTGGAATTCCATCATCTCCGCTAGATTTGTTCATAATGATGCCTTCTAAGGCCCACTTGACTTCACATTCCAGGATGTCTGGCTCTAGGTGAGTGATCACACCATCGTGATTATCTGGCTTGTGAAGCTCTTTTTTGTACAGTTCTTCTGTGTATTCTTGCCACCTCTTCTTAATATCTTCTGCTTCTGTTAGGTCCATACCATTTCTGTCCTTTATTGAGCCCACCTTCGCATGAAATGTTTCCTTGGTATCTCTAACTTTCTTGAAGAGATCTCTAGTCTTTCCCATTCTGTTGTTTTCCTCTATTTCTTTGCATTGATCACTGAGGAAGGTTTTCTTATCTCTCCTTGCTATTCTTTGGAACTCTGCATTCAGATGCTTATATCTTTCCGTTTCTCCTTTGCTTTTCGCTTCTCTTTTCACAGCTATTTGTAAGGCCTCCTCAGACAGCCATTTTGCTTTTTTGCATTTCTTTTCCATGGGGATGGTCTTGATCCCTGTCTCCTGTACAATGTCACGAACCTCATTCCATAGCTTATCAGGCACTCTATTTATCAGATCTAGGCCCTTAAATCTATTTCTCACTTCCACTGTATAATCATAAGGAATTTGACTTAGGTATACCTGAATGGTCTAGTGGTTTTTCCTACTTTCTTCAATTTAAGTCTGAATTTGGCAATAAGGAGTTCATGATCCGAGCCACAGTCAGCTCCTTTGTTTTTGCTGACTGTACAGAGCTTCTCCATCTTTGGCTGCAAAGAATATAATCAATCTGATTTCAGTATTGACCCTCTGGTGTTGTCCATGTGTAGAGTCTTCTCTTGCGTTGTTGGAAGAGGGTGTTTGCTATGACCAGTGCGTTCTCTTGGCAAAACTCTGTTAGCCTTTGCCCTGCTTCATTCCATACTCCAAGGCCAAATTTGCCTGTTACTCCAGGTGTTTCCTGACTTCCTACTTTTGCATTCCAGTCCCCTATAATGAAAAGGACATCTTTTTTGAGTGTTAGTTCTAAAAGGTCTTGTAGGTCTTCATTAAACCATTCAACTTCAGCTTCTTCAGTGTTACTGGTTGGGGCATAGACTTGGATTACTGTGATATTGAATGGTCTGCCTTGGAAACGAACAGAGATCACTCTGTCGTTTTTGAGATTGCATCCAAGTACTGCATTTCAGACTCTCTTGTTGACCATGATGGCTACTCCATTTCTACTAAGGGATTACTTCCCGCAGTAGTAGATATAATGGTCATCTGAGTTAAATTCACCCATTCCAGTCCATTTTAGTTCACTGATTCCTAGAATGTCGACATTCACTCTTGCCATCTCTTGTTTGACCACTTCCATTTGCCTTGATTCATGGACCTGACATTCCAGGTTCCTATGCAATATTGCTCTTTACAGCATCGGACCTTGCTTCTATCACCAGTCCCATCCACAAGTGGGTGTTGTTTTTGCTTGGCCCCATCCCTTCATTCTTTCTGGAGTTATTTCTCCACTGATCTCCAGTAGCATATTGGGCACTGGTTACCGACCTGGGGAGTTCCTCTTTCAGTATCCTTTCATTTTGCCTTTTCATACTATTCATGGGGTTCAAAAGGCAAGAACACTGAAGTGGTTTGCCATTCCCTTCTCCAGTGGACCACATTCTGTCAGACCTCTCCACCATGACCCGTCCATCTTGGGTGGCCCCACACGGCATGGCTTAGTTTCATTGAGTTAGACAAGCCTGTGGTCCGTGTGATCAGAGTGGCTAGTTTTCTGTGATTATGGTTTCAGTGTGTCTGCCCTCTGATGCCCTCTCACAACACCTACCGTCTTACTTGGGTTTCTCTTACCTTGGACGTGGGGTATCTCTTCATGGCTGCTCCAGCAAAGCACAGCCGCTGCTCCTTACCTTGGACAAGGGGTATCTCCTCACAGTTGCCCCTCCTGACCTTGAAAGGAGCAACCCCACATCCAAGGGGTGGCTGCGCGGGCGTAGGAGGGCCGAGAGGAGCTACTCCACATTCAAGGTCAGGAGGGACAGCCATGAGGAGATATCCCTCATTCACTATTAGAGAAATGAAAATCAAAACTACAATGAGGTATCACCTCACAGTGGTCAGAATGGCCAGTGTCAAAAAAATCTACAACAGTAAATGCTGGAGAGGGTGTGGAGAAAAGGGAACCCTCCTACACTGCTGGTGGGAATGCAACATGGTACAGCCACTGTGGAAAATACTGTGGCGGCTCCTTAAAAAAACAAAAAACAAAAACAGAGCTGTGATATGATCCTGCAATTCCCTCCTGGGCATATATCCAGAGAAAACCATAATTCACAAGGACACGAGCACCCCAGTGTTCATGGCATCACTATTTACAATAGCCAGGACATGAAACCAACCTAAACACCCATCTACAGAGGAATGGATAAAGAAGATGTGGTGTAAGCACACACACACACACAATGTAATATTACTCGGCCATAAAAAGGAATGAAATAGTGTCATTCGCACAGATATGAATGGACCTAGAGATTGTCACACAGAGTGAAGTAAGTGAGAAAGAGAAAAGCAGATATTGTATAATATCGCTACATGTAGAATCTAGACAAATGGTACAGACGAACTTATCCGCAAAGCAGAAATAGAACCACAGATATGGAGAACAACTTTCTGATTTGTAAAATGTGAGAATGATCCCTGGTAGCCAAGTGGTGTGGTGGTCTCCAGGTCCACCTCCTAGCCCTGAGTGGGCTAGTGCTCAGGGTAGGGGTAGATGTCTACTTGGGGAGGAAAGAAAGGCAGTATCTACTAATTGGCTTTAGCAAAACAATTTCAAAAAAATTGTTTGCTCTATATAGGAAATAGGTAATGAATCTCATGCTGTATTTTATGTCTTAGTTATGTTTGAAAATATTTTTATTTTTGGAGATACATCAAAATAAATAATAGCATTTGTTGTAAAAACAAGGAGGGGATGGGAGATGGAAGTGGGATGAATTAGGAGATTGGGATTGACATATATACACAGTTGATACTGTGTATAAAACAGATAGGGCTTCCCAGGTAGCACAGCAGTAAAGAATCCGCCTGCTAATGCAGGAGGCACAAGAGACATGGGTTCAATCCCTAGATTGGGGTCTGATTATCTGAAGTAGGAAATGTCAACCCTACTCAATGATCTGAAGTGGCCTAAATGGGAAGGAAATCTAAAAAAAGAGTGGATATATGTATATGTATAACTGATTCACTTTGCTATACATCAGAAACTAACACACACTGTAACTATACTCCAATAAAAACTTATTTGGATGTATTTCCAAAAGTCAAAATGTTTACAAACACAAGTAAGATATAAAATACAGCATAAAATGAGATTCATACCTCTTTCCTACATAAAGCAAAAAAATCTTTTTGAAATTGTTTTGCTAAAACTAATTAGTAGATCCTGTTTTTCTCTCCTCCCCAAGTAGGCACCTACCCCTGCCGTGAGCACTAGCTCACTCGGGTACAATCAAAAGGTGGGCCAAAGAACTAAACAGATGTTTCTCCAAAGAAGACATCAGTTCAGTTCAGTTCAGTCAGTCAGTTGTGTCTGACTCTTTGCGACCCCATAAATCGCAGCACGCCACGCCTCTCTGTCCATCACCATCTCCCGGAGTTCACTCAAACTCACGTCCATCGAGTCAGTGATGTCATCCAGCCATCTCATCCTCCGTCGTCCCCTCTTCCTCCTGCCCTCAATCCCTCCCAGCATCAGAGTCTTTTCCAATGAGTCAACTCTTCACATCAGGTGGCCAAAGTACTGGAGTTTCAGCTTCAGCATCATTCCTTCCAAAGAAATCCCAGGGCTGATCTCCTTCAGAATGGACTGGTTGGATCTCCTTGCAGTCCAAGGGACTCTCAAGAGTCTTCTCCAACACCACAGTTCAAAAGCATCAACTCTTCGGCGCTCAGCTTTCTTCACAGTCCAACTCTCACATCCATACATGACCACTGGAAAAACCACAGCCTTGACTAAACGGACCTTTTTGGCAAAGTAATGTCTCTGCTTTTTAATATGCTATCTAGGTTGGTTATAACTTTTCTTCCAAGGAAGACATACAGGTGGCTAATAAACACATGAAATGCTCAACATTGCTCATTATTAGAGAAATGCAAATCAAAAGCACAATGAAGTGCCACCTCACACTGGTCAGAAAGGCCACCATCAAAAAGTCTACAAACAATAAATGCTGGAGAGGGTGTGGAGAAAAGGGAACCCTCTTATACTGCTGATGGGAATGCAAACTGGTACAGCCACTATGGAGATCAGTGTGGAGATTCCTTAAAAACTGGAAACAGAACTGCCATATGACCCAGCAATCCCACTGCTGGGCATACACACTGAGGAAACCAGAAGGGAAAGAGACACGTGTACCCCAATGTTCATCGCAACACCTTCACAATAATTATGACATGGAAGCCACCTAGATTTCATCAGCAGATGAGTAGATAAGAAAACTGTGGTACACAGACACAATGGAGTATTACTCAGCCATAAAAAGAACACATTTGAGGTAGTTCTAATGAGGTGCATGAAACTGAAGCCTATTATATAGAGTGAAGTTAAGTCAAAAAGAGAAACACCAATACAGTATATTAACACTATATATATGGAATTTAGAAAGACAGTAACCACGATCCTATATGTAAGGCAGCAAAAGAGACAAAGATGTAAAGAACAGACTTCGAGAGTGAGATGATATGAGAGAATTTAAATATTACCATATGTAAAATAGATGACCAGTGCAAGTTTGATGCATGAAGCAGGGCACTCAAAGCCAGTGCTCTGGGACATCCCAGAGGGATGGGGTGGGGAGGGATGTGGGAGGGGGGGGTTCAGGATTGGGGGACACATGTGCACCCAAGGCTGATTCATGTCAATGTATGGCAAAAACCACAATATGGTAAAGTAATTATCCTCCAATTAAAATAAATTAATTAATTTTTAAAGTGTCTCTTATTTTAAATATGATACTGTAGAATTCAAAGGCAGATTTGTAAAATTCATTATTTATTTAACACACCCCACATACCAGACATTCTGCAAACACAGGACTTTATTCAATTATCCAACCATCCCACCAGGCAGATATTAAGACACTTTGCAAACAAGCTATGTGTGTGCTCAACTGTGTCTGACTCTTTGCAACCCCATGGACTGTAGCCCACCAGGCTCCTCTTCCATAGGATTTCCCAGGCAAGAATACTGAAGTGGGTTGCCATTCCCTTTTCCACAGGGTCTTCCTCACCCAGGGGGATCCAACTTGAGTCTTCCTGCACTGCAGGAAAATTCTTTACCTCTTGTGCCACCTGGGAAGCCCTTACAGACAAAGCAACGATTCATGTTGATGTTTGTCAGAAACCAACATAATTCTGTAAAGCAAGTATCCTTCAATTAAAAAAAAAAAAAAAAAAAAAAGGATTTAAAAGAAAAAAAAGTTAAGAAATTTCTTCTCTCCACATCAAAAAAAGAAACAAAACCATTTCTCTATCTCCAAAGTCTGCCCCATTGCATAACATTGGTTTGCCTCATCAAGATAAGACCTCCAGTTTTAATCCTATTATCTGGCCATGTGAGGTCAGAAAAGTCATTAAACCTGAGCCTCTCGGTTATTCATTTATACTGTAAAGGGAACTCCATGAGCTCCAAGATCTTCTCTAAAACTTCAATTCAGGGCCATGGTTCTACAAGGTGCTATGAGAAACACAGCAATACTTCAGGCTTGGGATGGGAAGACCGTTAACCTCTGAAGAGCTACAGGTTATTAATAATCACCCACAGGCAATATGGAGTTTGTCATGTACGATGATTCAGTGAATGGAGGGAGTCTGCATGCCCAGCAAATCCCTACCTGGTCTGCAATAAAATGTCCACCCCAGAAGCAAAGTGAAATCGCCTAATCTATGAATTGCCAGAAAAGGCATTCCTCTCATGTTTTTATAGAGTGCCCTGGTGTTATAATTAAGGAACCCAGTGGGTAGCCTCTGTTCACTGCTAACTAAATGAATTCTGATGTGCTTCGATCAGGAAAAATGTGCCTGTGCGATATTTCTGACTTTTAGTGTTCCTACTCCTCCCTTGATATTTCAAATCAACTATGGCTTCCCTCAGCTCAGCTTTGATGATCTAATTTGACACTAATTGCTGAGCTCTCTGTAAGAAACCATACAACTGCTCTGGGTACAATTCTCCTTGCCTAGGAAATCAGCTTTCATATGCATCTCTCTCTTTGTACCTCTGAAAACTGAGTAAAATGCTTACTCAGTTTGTAAGTAAGCTTACAAGTAAAGAATCTGCTGGATGGCATCACTGACTCGATGGACATGAGTGTGAGTGAACTCCAGGAGTTTGTGATGGACAGGGAGGCCTGGCGTGCTGCTATTCATGGGGTCGCCAAGAGTCGGACACGACTGAGCGACTGATCTGATCTGATCTGAAAGAATCTGCCTGCAGTGCAGAAGACCTGAGCTTGATCCCTGGGTCAGGAAGATCCCCTGGAGAAGGGAATGGCAACCCACTTCAGTATTCCTGCCAAGAGAATTCCATGGACAGACCACGGGCTTAAAAAGAGTCAGACACGACTGAGCAGCTAACACATTACACTACTCACAGTTCATACATTAAGGGGGTTGAGACTGATCCAAGAAAAATGCTTGATGGTAGGGATTACAATTAGTCATGGCAACAATTAGAACTTTTTGAAACTTCTTTAAATTCTGAATAATTTCCCAGGATGATCTAAGTGTATTGGGAAGAACATTGGGTTTAGAGTCAAGGAGATCTGAAACCACATTTGAGCTCCACAATTTATTAGGTTTTGACCTTGGGCATCACAATGATTTTCATTTCCTCACCTGTCAAGTGCCATCATTAAGAATCATTTCACAGAACTGTTGTGAAGATGCAGTGAGCTTACTTGTGTTTAACCTCTGAATGATTTTGGTGTGTTGTTCTGAATTAACGTAACAGCCACCATTTATTAAATTCCTGCTATATGCCAGGCTCTGGACCAAGACCTTCATGCAAATCAACTACAGAGGTCACAACAAGCCAAGTGAGTCCTGTGTTATTAACTCTGTCCGACTGAAGGCATAGGCAGGCAAAGCAATCGACCCAAGTTCCTCTTGCCAGGTAAGCAACAACCTGGGCTGACCATACATCTTTTTATTTTCACATGCATCAGAATAGACAGGAATCAAAAATGCATAATTTGAGGGGCTTCCCTGGTGGTCCAGTGGTTAAGAATCCACACTGCAAAGTGGGGGTGCGGGTTCAGTCACTGGTGGGAGAACTAAAGATCCCACGTGCCGCTGTGCACTATAGTCTGTGCACTACAGCTACTGAGCCCACATGCCACAGCTAAGAGCTGCAAAACACCCCACATGATGCAACTAAAACTCCATGCAACCAAATAAATACATATATATATATATTTTTTTTTTAATGTGTAATTTGAAATCTTCACTCCTCTGGAAAACAGAGAACTCAATTCAGAGAAATCTCATCAATGAAGAAAACGTTTCTAATGATATACTTGAGGGAAGAAAGGTGTAAAACTGCTCCTCATACACTCAATATTGTGACCCGTCCAAATGGGTCCAAGGGTTACTTTGGCAGATAGCTTGACAGGGAGCTGGATAAAGGGATGGAAAGATGTACAATCATGTGACACAGGGATTCCACAGGGAATTCAGATGAATTCAGCTGAACAGGGTTTCAGCTGGAGTTCTGTGGCTGCCCACATATCCCTGAACCAATGCTTTCTACATGGGCCATATCACAGACCAAGTGGACTGTCCTTGGTTTTTTGGAAACTACAACACACAAGACAATCTCTAAAGACAGCTTAATCATCAGGAAGGAAGAATACTTAATAGCACGCTGATGTTTGAAATGGAATGCTGTTACACTCCTGTGAGTTGAAAGAGGTGTTAAGCAGGCAGGTTCACAGATTGGTTTCAGTACCATCTGGAACATTAGTTTCAACACTAAAGCAACCTCACATCACAATACCCTTTAGAAATTTGACGTCAATACCATGCCTTACTCCCCCAACACTTTCAATCACTGTTTCAAAGATACATCACTCCAGTCAACTATCCTGCCTTTAACCCTTAACACTAGACTAATTTTTGGATCAGGGAGAACCAAATCCCCTGATCCAAATGTCAAAACCTAATAAATTGTGGAGCTCAAATGTGGTTTCAGATCTCCTTGACTCTAAACCCAATGTTCTTCCCAATACACTTAGATCATCCTGGGAAACTGTTCAGAATTTAAAGAAGAAAGTTTCAAAAAGTTCTAATTGTCACCATGACTAATCCATCTCCTATTCACTTCCAAATCTTCCCGCTTTCTCTCTAGAACCTCATTTCCTGATCATCAAATCCAGTGCATTTTTCATCCTCCAAAAGTGAATCTTTCACGAGGTCTTCGCTGAACTCGAGCCTGGTCTTCCCCCGGGGACTCTTCCTGTCTGCAGCCCTCTCTAGGGGTGCCTTTTAGTCTCACAAGCCTCACTTGACACGAGGCTTGGAGGTGGGCCAGCACCCTCTGCAGGCCTGTGTCTTCTAGTCATACAATCCTAAATGCCTTTTTCTTCATGATCGTCAACCAACCCCCTCACATTCGCCCCAAACATGAACAGCGGCTGATTCACACTCTCCTCTCCACCCTAGCCTTACAGTCACTGGCGTGGTTTCATAATCTATGTGCAAGCCCCATAAAATGCCTTTCCCTGCAGTTCCTAGGCTTTCTCAATCTCATAACCTTCGATTCTACTCTAATTCTGTCACCCGGATATATAACCACACCCAGAAACTTGTCCCAAAGAATTGCTTCACTGATGAAAACTTAATCACCAATATCCCACAACCTGACCACACAACCTACTTAAACTTCCTGTTCTGTCAACTCTTTTAAACTTGTTTTTCAACTTCATGAAAAAAGAATACTAGCCTTTTGACCCATTTCCCCAGGAACCCATTTTCCCTGATCAATCAGTTCCCTTCTGCCCTCATTTCCCTTCCTTTTCAAGCCTTAATTAAGCTCTTCAAATATTCTCTTATTGGTAACTTTGATTTTCTCATTCCACTGTGCTTCCTCTACAATCCTGAGCTTGAACCTGTACCGGGCATCCAGGCAAAGAAGAAAAAAGTACCGTACAACATACTTCTGTGACTCCATGTCTTCTTCCTTAGCTGTGCCTCGATATTTTTCTGTGCAGTTCTCTCTCATTGTCATTTCCCACAAAGATTGCTTCAACTCTTTACCACACTCAGTTACCTATGTTCTTACTCCCAGGAGACGCCCTTACCTCTGTCTTCACCACAGACACAAAGTGATCAGGTAGGAATTACCTCACCTTCTAATTCCTCTTCTCTCTCCACTCACACAACCATCTTATCAGCATCTTCCCTTACCTTACTGCCCATTCCAGAGACAGTATCTCAAAGTCTTATCTCAAACTAATCCTCTAGATCACATCCTCTTATCCTTTAACTACTTTTCTACAATCCATGCATTAAAGAAGAAACTGAAAAAGGAACTATAAAATATTTTGAACTAAAGGAAAATTAAACAGAGCATATCAACATTTGTGGAGTTCTACTAAAGTATTAGTTGGGGGAAATGTACAGCATTAATCTTGTGCATCATAAAAGAAGATCTCAAATCGATGACCTAACTTTAACCTTGAGAAACTAGATATGTTAAGTGAAAAATATACCCAAAGTAAGCAGAAGAAAGGAAATAATAAAGATCAGAAATGAAATCAATGAAATAGAAAACAGAAAATCAGTGAAATAAAAAATCGGCTCCTCAGAATGATGAAATTGTTAAATCTCTACACAGACTGAAGAAGGAGAAGAAGAACACCAACAATACCAGCAACATCAACAACAAAAGAGGGAGAAGATATCAATTGCCAATCTCAGGAATAAGAGGTATAATATCATTACAGATTCTGATTTTTTAAAGGAGTTAATATATCATCAATAAATTTATAAAAATAATTTTGACAACTTAAATGAAACAAAAAAATTATTGAAGATAACACCTACCAAAGCTCATTTAAAGAACTAGATAACCTGTATAGCCATATATCTACTAAAGAAATTCAACATGTTTTTCAAAATCTTCTCGCAAAGAAAGCTCCAAGCCCAGATGGCTTCACTGGTGACGTCTTCCAAACATGTAAGAAAGAAATATCAATTCATACAAACTCTTCCAGAAAATGAAAAGAAGAGACTACTTCCCAATTTGTTCTATGAAGCCAGACTTACCATAATACTAAAGACGTTACAAGAAATGAAAACTATAGAGCAATATTTTTCATGAACACAGTTTTTGTTTCAAAAGCAAAAAATATTTGTTTTAGCTACATGTTTAATTTACTGCTGCCATTTTTACTCTCTCAGGTCAACTGGACTTATACCACACATTTGCTACAAATGGATACAATATTTTATGATTTCTGTGGTTGTGACAATTTTACAAGTTACCCAACTCAACCTGGCTCTATATGATTTTTGTTAAGCACCAAACTTAAAAGGAAAAGGGAAAACCAGAGAAATAGAATTAACTTCCCTAAATCCTCACAGCTTAATTCTTAGTCTCATAAATAAAAATACAAAAAAGTCTATAAAGGTTTACCCTGTGTTATGAAATGATAAATATGGATTATGTGTAGATTCTTTTGATTATGCTCCTGGCTTTAGCAAATGCCATAGAATTATATGCAGAGCAAAATGTTCCTTTATTGATAGTTAGGGAGTTTGGGATGGGCATGTACACACTGCTATGTTTATAATAGATAACCAACAAGTACCTACTGTATAGCACAGGAGACTCCGCTCAGTGTTATGTGGCACTCTGGATGGGAGGAGAGTTTGGAAGAGAATGGATACATTTACAAATATGACTGAGTCCCTTTGCTGTTCACCTGAAGCTGTTACAACATTGTTTGTTAATCGTCTATACCCCAATACAAAAAAATTTTTTTAAATGCTCCTTTATTTAAAAAAAAACAAAGACATGATCTTTGTTTAGAACATTTAAGTCATCTTGGAATTGATTCATGAGATTTTGCTATTCCTTGGTACACTTAAATCGCTTCATTCAAAATATGAGTAAAAGCTGTCATTAATTTCAATGCTTATTATTAATTTAAGCATCTTAGTTATTCTTATAACAACCATATGAGCAGTTTTTATTTTCATTTTTATAGAAGAGGAAACTGAAGTTTAACGAAATCAACTAACTTTCCAAGCTCACAGATAGTAAGTGGTAGTACTGAACCTGAACTGCGGTCTATGCAGTTTCACAGCTGAAACTTGAGTTTTTAATAACAGTGCATATTTTGCCTCCTCAAACGTAGCTATCTTACACACAAGTGAGTTTTTATACTCATACCATCTTGCTCCTGCTAAATGGAGGGGTTTAAAATAGTCTTTCTGCTATCACAAGGCAATGAACTTATACTTTTCCAATGTGCAGAAAATAAGCCAAATTCTAAAATAAATCTCAAATTACAAAGTTCAAGAATTTTAATTCAATAAAAGATATATCTCTTTCCCAATTTGTAAACAATTTTCAATTATCTCTATTTCTATTCCTTTTAGTCACCTGTATAACTTAATTTCAGCATATTTGGAGCATACAAATGTCTTTGAATAAGCAAAAACAATGATTATTCATTGGAAATTGAAAGAATTTCATGTCATGACAGTAATCAAAATCAAAATAAAATTTCATTAAGCTTCACACCTAAAATATCACACATTTTATAAGTTCACTGTTGACCTGTGATATGGCAACGTGTAAACAAACAATGTGATATGGCATACAATAAAATGAGAGGCATTTTTCTGCTATTCTAGAAGCTAACAAATTGCACACTAATTGCCAAAACACCTAATTCCTTTGCAAATCAACCTTTATTGCCTCTGCTGCAGATTTAGTTTGGTTAACAATATTGAAAATTATGTAGGTAAAAATAACAAATGATATTTGGAGAAGGAAATGGCAACCCACTCCAGTATTTCTGCCTTGAAAAATCCCATGGACAGAGGAGACTGGCAGGCTACAGTCCATAAGGTTGCAAGACTTGGACATCACTTAGAACAAAATAACAATATTAAAATTCAAAATACCAGGGTAATATCATCAGTAAAATATGTATTGATTTAAAATGTAGTTGCTTTATAGGACAAACGTATTTCTTAACCATGTTCATGTATGCATATCCAATTTTTCATATTTCAGGTCAAAGGTATCATCAGATAAGTCTAGGAAATAAAAAAGAAGAACAATTCAATTAGGGGCCTGAGAGAGGGTTAAATAGACCTCTCCATCAATGTACAATTCAGTCACAGAGTTTGCCATTTTTCCTCAAGTGCTCTCTCTTTTGGCCCCACTAATGCTAAACACCACTGCTATTGGCAGCCCAGCATTTACTCTCTCAGGAAGAGAACTGCGATATAGTTGGCATGCCAACTTACCCTGTGGATTTTCTAAATTCCAACTGAGCCATGCTCTCTAGACCGGGCTTTGGAGACGTGAACTGTTATCAAGTAGGAAGTAAGATAAAACACTAGGCTAAGTTCACTTTGGGCCACTGACTTATCTGAACCCCTCTTCCCAGAAAAGGCAGCACAAGGCAATTCCACTCTTCATTTTTCTCAGGATTCTTACTTGAGTTTGTCATTTTATCGCTCCTTGGCTACTAAGCAACATGAAATCAGTAAAATTCCCTGAAGTTTCTTCTACAGCATAAACAGACATCTTCAGAGCCTAGACATCTGCTTTACTGAGGCAATTTGAGAAAAAAGGAAAGAAATGAGATGATAAATATGTCAATATGATTGACAAGAAGCTTCATTTTGTAAAGGTCTAGGGACCTTCAACAGAGAAGGCAATGGCACCCCACTCCAGTACTCTTGCCTGGAAAATCCCATGGATGAAGGAGCCTGGTAGGCTGCAGTCCATGGGGTTGCTAAGAGTCGGACACAACTGAGCGACTTCACTTTCACTTTTCACTTTCATGTATTGGAGAAGGAAATGGCAACCCACTCCAGTGTTCTTGCCTGGAGAATCCCAGGGACGGGGGAGCCTGGTGGGCTCCCGTCTATGCGGTCACAGAGTCGGACACGACTGAAGTGACTTAGCAGCAGCAGCAGCAGCAGCATTATCTAGAATTGGGGCTCAAATGTGTGCCCTTATAGGCACATCTCTAGAACCAACATCTAAAGAATATGAGAGTATTCATTTTAATTTCCTGTCCTGTGTGAAGTCAACATAAAATGAAAAGGCTTTGTCCTGAATGAAAAGGTAAGTAATAACAGTCGCCATTTTTTGAGTGTTTACCACTTGCTAGGAACAGATCTACAGAGAAGGCAATGGTAATCCACTCCGGTACTCTTGCCTGGCAAATCTCATGGATGGAGGAGCCTGGTAGGCTGCAGTCCATGGGGTCACTAAGAGTTGGACACGACTGAAGTGACTTAGCAGCAGCAGCAGGCACAGATCAAAGCACTTTATCTACATTAACAACAAAACTCGGTAGTTACTTGTGTCACCACCAGTTCACAGATGAGAGGTTGGGGCTCAGAGGGAGTAGCCAACTTGTCCTCACTATCAGTGACTGATTCAAGAATCTTCTCTTAGAAACCTTCTGTCCATGGCCTTGCCCCCTCCAGGCTTCCTGGATCACTCCCTCCATGAAGCTGCACTACACCTGCCACATTCCCCCTCCACAGTACCCATCACACATTGTACTACGATTATCTGTCTGCACATCTGTAACCCCAGCAAGACTGTGCCCCAGAGGGTGGCAACACTATCTTGGGCTTTTGTATTTACAGTATCTGTTATGCTATTTGATATACATCATCAGTTCAGTTCAGTTGCTCAGTCGCGTCCAACTCTTTGAGACCCCATGAATTGCAGCATGCCAGGCCTCCCTGTCCATCACCATCTCCCAGAGTTCACTCAAACTCAATCATAGGGACCCAAAAAATGCTTATGAGTGAATGATTAAATGAATAGATGGAGCAAATCATTTTAAAAATTAAACATCATTGGAAAAGGACCTATCAATGAAGCAATACCAGAAAAATGAAACAGAGCAGGCCCCTATGGGGCTACTGGGCATGGAAGACTTTCCAACAGTGGCTAATCAGGGAAGGGAGGGGACATAGAGAAAAGGGAGGGTCAGCCAAGGGACAATAGTGCAGCCTGGGGCGAGGGCTCTGGTTCCACATCAAGGGATACATGTAACCATGCCTGTGAGATCTTTATAGAACTAAACCCCCCAACAGATGGAAGATATTAGCATTCTTCATTCCAGAGAAAACCATCTGAGGGCAGATTACAGGAACCACAGAAGCTCATCAGAGTACCGGAGGTCGGATGAAAGGAGTATAGGGCCTGCACCTCTACCTACAACACCAGAGAAGACTCTCCATGTGGACATCACCGATGGTCAACACCGAAATCAGATTGATTATATTCTTTGCAGCCAAAGATGGAGAAGCTCTATACAGTCAGCAAAAAACAAGACCGGGAGCTGACTGGCTCAGATCATGAACTCCTTATTGCCAAATTCAGACTTAAATTGAAGAAAGTAGGAAAAACCACTAGACCATTCATGTATGACCTAAATCAAATCCCTTGCAATTATACAGTGGAAGTGACAAATAGATTCAAGGGATTAGATCTGATAGACAGAGTGCCTGAAGAACTATGGACAGAGGTCAGTGACATTGTATAGGAGGCAGTAATCAAGACCATCCCCAAGAAAAAGAGATGGAAAAAGGCCAAATGTTTACCTGAGGAGGACTTACAAAGAGCTGAGAAAAGAAGAGAAGGGAAAGGCAAAGGAGAAAAGGAAAGATATACCCATCTGAATGCAGAGTTTCAAAGAATAGTAAGGAGAGATAAGAAAGCCTTCCTCAGTGATCAATACAAAGAAATAGAGGAAAACAACAGAATGGGAAAGACTAAAGATTTCTTCAAGAAAATTAGAGATACCAAGGGAACATTTCATGCAAAGATGGGCTCGATAAAGGACAGAAATGGTATGGACCTAATAGAAGGAGAAGATATTAAGAAGAGGTGACAAGAATACACAGAAGAACTGTACAAAAATCTTCATGACCCAGATCACGATGGTGTGATCACTCACCTAGAGCCAGACATCCTGGCATGTGAAGTCAAGTGGGCCTTGGGAAGCATCACTACAAACAAAGCTAGTTGGAGGTGATGGAATTCCAGTTGAGCTATTTCAAATCCTGAAAGATGATGCTGTGAAAGTGCTGCACTCAACTTGCCAGCAAATTTGGAAAACTCAGCAGTGGCCACAGGACTGGAAATGTCAGTTTTCATTCCAATCCCAAAGAAAGGCAATGCCAAAAAATGTTCAAACTACCATACAATTGCACTAATCTCACACACCAGTAAAGTAATGCTCAAAATTCTCCAAGCCAGGTTTCAACAGTATATGAACCATGAACTTTCATATGTTCAAGCTGGATTTAGAAAAGGCAGAGGAACCAGAGATCAAATTGCCAACATATGTTGGATGATCAAAAAAGCTAGAGAATACCATAAAAACATATACTTCTGCTTTACTGATTATGCCAAAGCCTTTGACTGTGTAGATAACAAGAAACTGGAAAATTCTTCAAGAGATGGGCAAACCAGACCACCTGACCTGCCTCTTGAGAAATCTGTATGACGGTCAAGAAGCAACAATTAGAACTGGACATGGAACAACAGGCTGGTTCCAAATTTGGAAAGGAGTACATCAAGGCTGTATATTGTCACCCTACTTATTTAACTTATATGCAGAGTACATCATGAAAAATGCCAGACTGTATGAAGCACAAGCTGGAATCAAGATTGCCGGGAGAAATATCAATCACCTCAGATACGCAGATGACACCACCATAATGGCAGAAAGTGAAGAACTAAAGAGCCTCTTGATGAAAGTGAAAGAGGAGAGTGAAAAAGTTGGCTTAAAACTCAACATACACAAAACAAAGATCATGACATCCAGTCCCATCACTTCACGGCAAATAAACAGAGAAACAATGGAAACAGTGACAGACTTTATTTTTGTGGGCTCCAAAATCACTGCAGATGGTGACTGCAGCCATGAAATGAAAAGACGCTTACTCCTTGGAAGGAAAGCTATGACCAACCTAGACAGCATATTAAAAAGCAGAGACATTACTTTGCTGACCAAGTTCTGTCTAGTCAAAGCTATGGTTTTTCCAGTAGTTATGTATGGATGTGAGAGTTGGACTGTAAAGAAAGCTGAGTGCTAAAGAAGTGATGCTTTTGAACTGTGGTGTTGGAGAAGACTCTTGGGAGTCCCTTGGACTGCAAGGAGATCCAACCAGTCCATCGTAAAGGAGACCAGTCCTGGGTGTTCATTGGAAGAACTGATGCTGAAGCTGAAACTCCAATACTTTGGCCACCTGATGCGAATAACTGATTCCTTGGAAAAGACCCTGATGCTGGGAAAGATTCGAGGCAGAAGGAAAAGGGGACGACAGGATAAGATGGTTGGATGGCATCACTGACTCAATGGACATGAGTTTGAGCAAGCTCCAGGTGTTGGTGATGGACAGGGAGGCCTGGTGTGCTGTAGTCCATGGGATCACAAAGAGTCAGACATGACTGAGCAACTGAACGGACTAACTTGGCCTGCACACAATCTAATCCTTATCACCAACCGTATCCTTGAACCATCGCTATAAAACTCCACACCAAATCCTCCCAGGATGGGACACACAGTTTTCAGGGCACGAGCCCACTGTGTCCCCCTTTGCCTGGCAAAGTGATATTCTTTTTTACTTCATCCAAAACTCTGTCTTCAAGATTTGATTCAGCAGCAGTGCACAGAGATTTCAACATCAGTAATGTGAGAAAACACATCCAAGAGTTATTCTAACACTTTAGAGCTGATACTCTCATATTGCCCTCTCCTCATTCTCCTATCTGTTGGAATAGTCAGTAAGTAACATGCTTCTCAAACAGAACGGCACAGGCTGAAAGGCAAGGTGGGAAGAGTGCCAGATTTAGAGACCAACTTGCGTTTGAGACCTGACTCTACCGAGCTTGGTCAAATCAACCAACCATCTAAGCTGCCTATTTTCATCGGTGAGATAGGATCATGCCCACCCATGCACCTATCTCACAGACCACTTGGTGGTTCAGAGAGATCATACTATATATGTGAATGAATTCAATAGGTGAAAAGAATAGCACAAAAGTTAACGACAATAATAGACAGACATTATGGTCTGGCTAACTTCTACGCATGCAGCATGGGAAGACAGATGAGAACTAGTTTCTAAAGAGCAACCACTGAAGCTAGGCACTGTGCAAGCAATTTAGGTACATAATCTCACTTAAGCCCCCACCAGCCCTGGGGAGTATAGATGCCATCAAGTCAACTTCACAAATGAGAAAAAAATGAGTGTTAGGTGGCTGAGTGAATTATCCAAAGCTCTTTGTACAGGGCCAAGCTGAGAACTCGGAGAAGGCAATGGCACCCCACTCCAGTACTCTTGCCTGGAAAATCCCATGGACGGAGGAGCCTGGTAGGCTGCAGTCCATGGGGTCTTGAAGAGTCAGACACGACTGAGCGACTTCACTTTCACTTTTCACTTTCACGCATTGCAGAAGGAAATGGCAACCCACTCCAGTGTTCTTGCCTGGAGAATCCTAGGGACGGGGGAGCCTGGTGGGCTGCCGTCTATGGGGTCGCACAGAGTCAGACACGACTGAAGTGACTTAGCAGCAGCAGCAGCAGCAAGCTGAGAACTGGTGTCATATCTCATTGATTTTGAAGCATATCATTTCATCACCATTCTGCTGCCTTCATGGAGTATCAGTTGTCATTATACAAAATTACCTGAAAATTTGCACTTATAGTTAAAAGTTCTATTTGTCATAATGCAGAAAAACTTTGAATATTTGTTAAAACCTATTGGCACCTTTCAGACTGGAGTCTTTGAGACTGAAGCAGTCCTTTCATCTGGAGTTTAAGAGGGGTGATAAATGACAGCACTCTGCCCTGCACGAGCTCGAATGCACAGAGCGACAGACACAGGCCTGAGATGGACAGAGATCGGGATACACTTACTGACACCGTGGGACTGAAGGATGTGTCAGGCTCCTTACGTTCAACCTCATTAAGCAGCCTTCTCCTCCCCAGCCACTGGCATCATGCAACATCCACAAGCCATGCCAGAGCAGACAGCTCACCGTGTGGCAGAGAGCAGGTGAGACCACACCCTTTAGTGGACAGACAGACAAAATAAGAGAGACACGGAGGAGCTTAGCTGAGCTCTGTTGGTTCTTCCTCTCAAATCGGCTAAGCGATGCTGTGATGAGGGGGAGTGGAGAGAGAGAGCCTGGAAGCATCCTACCCACTGTCTGCCTTCCTAGACCTCGAGTGAATCTCCTGTCTCTCAATGGAAATATGAGTGGGGAATGGAATCACTTTTGGATTTGGGGGTTTTCTATTTTGAAAATCGGAGGGGGTCTCTTCTGGAAATGTAGGCCAATAAAGACTAATTTACTCTTTTAGTTACACCAGTTGGAAATAATGAAAAGACAGCTCTTAGGGCATAATACACAGAAGCTTCAAAACTCTATTCAATATGACAGTCCTATTTAGGAGCTGACTCCTGCACTCAAACATCAAAGGCAAATTTTCTTAAAGGATAACTAGGTTCAGACAAATTATTCCCTGTCTACACCCACAAATGAATAAACTTTTTCTGAACATCCCTTGTGCTACTTCCCTTTAGCCAGCCAAGCCTGTAGTCAGAATGTGGCTGTATCTCACTGTGTTGTAGAATGTTGGCCAGGCAATGCATATGTATTTATTAAACACCTACTATTTGTCAAGCGGTGAGAAAACAAACAGGGGCTATCCAGGAGCCTCCATTCTTGTGAGGGAGAGATGGACTACAAGCGTGTAAACAAACAAGATATTTTATGATACCGATAAGCACTGTGAGGAAGAAAATAGGATAGTATGGTAAAGAGGGGCCTTATTTGTGATATGCACAATGAGAAGTTGGCAGTATGAGGATCTGGGGAAGAGCAGTCAGGAAGAAATAGCAATCCTTGAAATGGGCATGAGCTTAATGTCTTTTCAAGGGATGGGGGGAAAAGGCCAAAATTGCCAAACAGGCAGGAATGAGAGAGAAAACAGGATGATAAGGCCAGAGAGGGAGCCACGAACTGGACTCTATAGACCTGTGGACAGTGTGAAAGAGTTTCAGTTTTACTCTCGGTATGACGGGGAAGCTACTGAAGGGTCTGACCAGGAAATGGGTGGGTCTGACGTGCACACGATCGCTCGATGCTGTGACAGGACCGACTGCAGGTGGGCAGGGTGGACAGGATCAACTGAGACACCCGGGCAGGCTGAGCCAGAACTTGGAGCTGATGGGAAGTGATGCGACTCAGGATATACTAACATTCAAGAGGTGGCATTGATGGGAGATGCTGACACAGATTTAATGTGAGTGTGAGAAAGAGAGGGGAAGGATGGATGAATCTTCAGTGTGGGAATTAACAGTAAACAACAGCAAACAATGGGATTATTGACCACCATGGCTGGGGGGCATGGGGGGGAAATCACTTAGTTTGGGGCCACATGAAACTTGAGATGACCGTCAAACACCTAAGAAGAGATGTCAGGAGAAAAATGAACATGTGAGTCAGACTTAAGGAAAAATTCTGGGCTGGAAACATATCTGTGAGAGTCACTGGGATCTGGTAAAAATCAGTTCAAGAGAGAAGAAAGCAAAGAATCAGCTCTGGGAAACTGCAGTGTTTACAGACTTGTGAAGAAAAGCCTGCAAGACAAACACATGGAAAGGTCTCTTTGAGTTTGGTGATAAGGAGCCCTAGACCAGGTTATGTTCCGAAGACAACGCAGTCAACGGTGTCAAGCGCTTCAGTACCGAGGAGGGCAGATGACTGGGTGCACAGACCTGCTAACCCCGATGGGGACTGTTGCAGTTGAGTTTCGGGACACAGGCCACTGGGCTTCTAAAGTCTTTTCCCATCTTCAGGGCCTGTGATTTTGATGACCTGCCCCAACCTATCAATATTTCTTCCTTCATTTCTCCCTGAAGCTTTCTTTGACGGCTCTTTTAGTTGTCCTCACTTTCCCAACTAGTTCAAAACAGCCAGCAATTTTACCCGAAAGAAAGTTAAGTAAAATGAAATAGTACAATCCATGAAACTTCTGCCTAGGTTTTCCAAAAGGTCAGCAACAATTCTCCTAGGCGCCGTAGGAATGCCTTGGTGGAACGAAGCGTTTGTGTTTCTTGCTTTCTCAGATTGCACTCCATGAATTACTTCACTCCACAGGAGGCCTTGCAGGTCTGGTCTAACAACTTATCTTCAGCTCCAATTATAATCTGCCAGATCATTCCTGGTTTCACATCGCTCTTGGAGATGAATCAGCTTTTTAAGTGGAGGGGAGGGAGCATCATTTTATTAAGTAAGAGTTAGTGTTACCATTCCACTTATGCAAAGTTTGCTATGTGTCAGGGATTATTAGTATCATGCCCTGGAAAAAGGAAGAAGGGTATGTGTATGTGTGTGCACATAGGCACATATAAACTCTCATATACCTGCAACTCCATATAGATGAGTGTGAATCTGGTGTAGTGGTTCTCAGTGAGAGAGGAGGGCAATTCTGTACCCCAGGGGACATTTGGCGACAACTGGAGACATCTTTGGTTGTCATATTGGAGGATGCAACTGGCATCTAGTAAGTGGAGGCCAAGGATGTTGTTAAACGCTCTATAATGCACAGGGCAGTGTCCTCAACAATAGAGAATTGACTGACCCCAAATGTCAGGACTGCTGGGACTGACATCACGCTGGAAGGGCAGAGAGCACTAATCTGAATGGAATATTCCATAGTCAGTGCGCATGGTACACCAACTTCATTGACCTGGCCAGACACATCAATATAACTGATCTATAATGTAATCATTGGTCTGCTACGAACTGTGGGTCTGAGACACCGACAATGATATACTTCACTAATTTACACAGCTATCTGTGTTAGCTGATGCCTACAGAAAATCATTTTCTAAATTTAAAATGTCAATTTCATATATCTCATCCTAGCCTAGCTTGCCTCAAACCTCAGGAAATGGAGTGACCAGCCCTCCTTTGGACTCAGTTCGCTCTTCTCTAATTCAGATGATTTTCTGCTATTACCTGCATGCCCTGGGGCTGGTTTTTTTCCGGACCGCTGAAACACCAATGAAACACCACCACCTCCACCCCTCTCTGCAGGCCTTTAAGGAGTCTTCTGTCCCCCAACCCCATGCCCGACAGAGGAGAGACTGAACATGACCGTGCCAGATAAGAGAACAAGTGACCAGAGTAAACAAGCGATCAGCCTAACAGAAGGCCTGATGTGAGATTACCTTCTTTCCAGAACCTATCAGCGACTGTATTTGGCAACATCCACAAACGTTTTCTTTTTTTTAATGCCTCTTGAGACTCAAATCCCAGTCAAAAATCAAACTGACCTAAATTTAGTAGAGTCAATTCTCTAATCTTAAGGTCACCTGAATATCTAGCCTTCCTTCTACAGTATGACCAAGGCTTTTATCCTCTACTTGGTGGGGAAGGACTTATTTAAACAATACTTATATTATATTCTTAAAATAGATCTGAGCCTAGAGGAAAAAAATACAACTCAACCTCCATAGCAAGACACTGCAGAGCTGCTGGATGGAAGAGCTTACCACAATCAGAGAAACGTCTTGGGTTTCATTTAATTCTTATTTGCTCAAATGCCAAAGTAATTTTTCTATGAGGAGAATGAAGTCATTCTTCACAGAAAGGGATCACTGTCTCAAAATTCATATGACCAGGAAACATAAGGCTAATATAATGAGCGGTTTCAGAAATGTGAACTAAAATAAAATGGGCTTAAGAGATGACAAATCCGTACACGCAACTTAAGCACACAGAGATATATTGACAGTACTGTGGATTCTTTGCTTTTCTTCCAAGAAAAGGCGTTTTCTCATACTTAAGCACTACCCCATACCACACTGCCCCAGTGCTGCACACCATGGGAACCCAGCAGCCTGGTTCTTCAGGACTTGCTCAGGGCCACAGGGGAGGCAAGTGCCTGCGTGGTGGGGTCCTGAAATGGACTAGGGCATATACACCAAGGCATCACAAACACAGCGAAACAGATGAAAACACACACAGATACCACGAAAACCGTCTGTTGATTTGCTTCATCTTGGTTCTTTCTTGCCCTTCTTTCTCAGCTCACACCAGTGTGCAGTATAGCACGGAGATAGAGAACATGGACCGGGTCAAACTCCAGTTGCACCTTGGCCCAGCCACTTGACTGCAGGCAATTCATTTGTCTGTCTGTCACTTGGGTTCTCCATCTTTAAAATGATGACGAATAACGATAAGGGCCACCTAGGGCCACTGTGGTTGTTTAAAAAAAGGTAATACTAGTTTGGGCATCATTATGGCCCACCATTTGGATTCTAAGATTCAAAAGAACAAAATTTTAGAAGATCTCAAAGATGATCTAACTCAGATCCATTTTAGGAAACAGGAGCTTAGAGAATTTATGTGATGTATCCATGGTTACACAGCTAGTTAGCCATGGGATGAAATTAAAATCCAAGTGCCCTGACCCCTGGACCAGTGCTTTTTAGGGGAGGGGGGAGATGGGAAGAAGGATGGTGAAGAAATATACTAATAGGTTCTCCTGCCAGAAAAATTATGAATACTTCCATGCAGTAGAAATATATCTTTTAGTCTGCTGTCTGCATTCATTCAGCCAGACCATACTTTAGTTGCAGGCAAAACAGCTGGTCCAGCCCAGACTTGTCACACAGTCACCCTGAGCCTCTAAACAAGCCATTATCTGGCAATAGCAGATTGGGACCATCTGTCACTGCAGGGCACATATGGCCCCATTAAATTGTAAGAATAAGGTTGTCACAAAAGGTCATTAACTATGTATCACTTTTCTGTGATGAGCTATAAGCAGGCACAATGATCTTCCCACTTTACCTCAATGTCTCTAACTCTCTCCAGCATTTGGAGAAACTGAGGCCAAATAAATCAGGAATCTTCCTGTGGTGATCCCTGGTCAGTCTCAGAAAGGATTCCATTCATTTACATTCCCTTTGGTGAGTCTGTTCTTTTTAAGACATGTTTCACATGTTCTTCATAAAGAATCCCAGAAGGAGTGAAAGTTTGTAAATTATGTCTAATATAACATAAAGATTGGGTTTGTATTAAATACACATGAGAAAAGTATAAAAACAAGCGTGAACTAGACCAACAACTTGCAGTGGATTACCCTGGAACAACAGAAAACACAGTTAATAAAGAGTCACACCCTTCTTATTTACAAGGACAATTACTAAGCACTAAAAACAAAAAAGCTCAGATACATGGATAGTGCTTTTAAAATATGACGGGAGATCTTTTGACATTTCTTTGATTGCAAGGTAAGGTCTGGGCTTCCTTGGTAGCTCAGTCAGTAAAGAATCCACCTGCAACGCAGGAGATCCAATTTCAATCCTGGGTCGATAAGATCTCCTGGAGAAGGAAAAAGCAACTCACTCCAATATTCTTGCCTAGAAATCCCACGGATCTTGCTCCCACAACTTCACTCAGCAAACACATCCTTGGAGGCCTCACTGTTTCTCTGTGTGCTGTGACTTATACCAAGAAGGATCTTCCCACATGGACCAGTCTGGTGAAAGTCTCTCCTCTTCCAGGAGCTGGCCCTAACTCTCCTCATCACAAACATCCTTGGCGCCCTTTTCCGAGTCCCTGTTGCTCCCTGTATCCACCTCCAATCACTTAACTCACGTCTAAGTGACGTGCTAAAGCCAGGGACTCAGACTTACTCATTTTAGAATCTCCACTGTTAGCACAGTGTCCCATTTATCAAAGATATTCAACAAATGTTTGCTGAATGAATAACTCAATGTGTTTTGTTTCAGTTTTAGCTGCCAAGAAACAAAGCCAAATCCAGTTACCAAGTATAGCAGTTAACTCATCCCAGGTGTCTGGTAACATCTGCTTCCTAACTCTTTGAGATGACCTCTGTTCTCTTTTTAGACATAATTGTCCTATTTTACATTAGGTTTAATATGTATGCTGTTTCAAATGCTTTTAAAAAGAAGGTGGGATATACATTTTGAATAAATCAATACATACATGAGTTTCTCAAAAGACGCCTGTGTTACACCCATAGCACAGGAGTAAGGGGGCGGAAATCACTGAAAAATATGCTACACTTCTCAAATCTAATGATGGACACTTCTTCCTGTTTTCTTGAATGAATGAAAATAGAGAACTATAAGGAAATATCCACTCAGATGAATGTTTATTCATTCAGCAAATAGTTACTGAGCATCTATTTTGTACAAGGTACCTTGGGTGACATGGGCAGCAAAGACATGATTCAGATCCCAAAATCAACGAGCTTCCTGTACTGTGGGTTAGATGAGACTGGTATATAAACGCGTGCTCGTGCTGACTTGCTTCAGTCGTGTCCAGCTCTTTGCAACCCTGTGGACTGTAGCCCACCAGGTTCCTCTGTCCGTGAGATTTTCCAGGCAAGAATAACGGAGTGGGTTGCCATCCCTTCTCCAGGGGATCGTCCCAACCCAGGGACTGAACTCACGTCTCTTACATCTCCTGCATTGGCAGGCAGGTTCTTTACCACTAGCTACCTGGGAAGCCCTGGTATATAAATACAGTGCTGCAAAGTAAAAAGTGTTACTGTCTCCACTAAGGACGCAAGAGAATATTTCTACCTGTAGGATCAGAAACAGCTTTGTGGGAGGCTCTACCAGCTCTGACCTGGGCTTAAAGATGATCAGGATTTAGATACGTAGAGGGAGTTAGACAGAGGCAAGCAATCCAGAATGAAAAAAATAACATGAGAATGTACAACAAACCACGAATTGGCTGGATAGTAGCATCAAACACTTCTTGTGCTCTTACTGTGCACCAGTATTGTATTACAAGGCTTATTTTTTTTAATCTTCAAATAAATCTATGGATTAAGCAAATAAAGAAACTGAGGTTTAGAAATTAAGTGACTTAATTAAGGTCACACAGTCAGCAGGTAGCAGAACTGAAATTCAATCAAGGCAGACTCTAGGGTTTTATGCTTATAAGCTCCGAGACACTAACTTAAGGAGTAAAGATTTATACCTGGGAGTAGCGGGGGATGACTAGAAAGAGAGGATGGGGGCAGATGGCATAGGGCTCCCAAACCACGATAAACAACATGGTCTTGATTCTGTTAGCAGTACAGAGAAACAGATGACATTTTAAGAGGAAAAAAATGACACATTTTACAGGATTTATGTAGTTATTGTATGAATTAATAAATGAAACAATGAACGAATTTTTTAGGTTAAATTAGTCAAGCAGAAGTATATATAATAGATTGGAGGAGAGAGAGACTAAAATAATGAAACAAACAAAAAAAAATAATGAAACAAATAATTTTTAAAAAGAGGTATCAGGGACTTGAATAGACAGTAATCATGGGAGAGAAAAGAAAGAAAAAATACTCAGACTGATCAGACATGGATTAATGTCTTGTACCTGAGAAACTGGAAGGACAATCGTGTCATTCAGAGAAAGAAGCAATGAAGCTAATCCGGTAGGTGTGTGAGCAGGAGATTCAGGGGCTGGTAGGGACCCACACCCCAGTGGAGCTGTCTGCAGGATGAGGACTCAGAAGCGACGTCAGAGGACAGGATGGAATTGGAAGTCATCCACGCAGAAGAAATCATCAGAACCTTGACACAAAGAAAACTCTCAGACCATGTATATGAAAGTGAAAGGATCTTAGATGTAACATTATGAAACAGTGTTTAAATGGTCAAAAGGCACATGAAAAAATGTTCAACATCACTAATTATTAGAGAAATGTAACTCAAAACTATAATGAGGTATCACCTCACACCAGTCAGAATGGCCACCACCAAAAGTCTACAAATAATAAATGCTGGAGAGGGTGTGGAGAAAAGGGAACCCTCCTACACTGCTGGTGGGAATGTAAATTGGTGCGACCACTATGGAGAACAGTGTGGAGATTCCTTAAGAAACTAGAAACAGAGCTTCCATACGATCTTGCAATCCCACTGCTGGGCACATATCCAGAGAAAAGTGTAGTTTGAAGAGTGAACATACTCCCCAGTGTTCACTGCAGCACTGTTTACAATAGCCAAGACACGGAAGCAGCCTAAATGTTCATCAACAGGTGAAAGGATAAAGAAGTGAGTACATATTTATACACACACACACACACACACACACACACACACTCAGCCATAACCAAAGAATGAAATAATGCCATTTGCCACAACATGGATGGGCCTAGAGATGATCATACTAGGTGAAGAAAGCTAGACAAAGACAGACAAACACCATGTGATACAATTTATATGTAGAATCTAAAAAATAAATGATACAAATGAACTTATATACAGAACAGAAATAGACCCATAAATATAGGAAAAATCTGATGGTTACCAAAGGGGAAAAAGGTGGGTGGGGATAAATTAGGAGTTTGAAATTAACAAATACACATTACTATATATGAAATAGATAACCAACAAGGACCTACTGTGCAGCACAGAGAACTATACTCAATATTCTCTAGTAACCTATAAGAAAAGATACTGAAAGAGAACAGATACATGAATGTATGCCTGAATCACTTTACTATACACCCGAAACTAACACAACCATGAAAATCAACTATACTTCAATTAAACAAATAAATGGAGGAAAAAAGACAGTGTTGGAGGGAAGAAGAGGTCTCAGGGGATTCCAGGGGATGTCAGTTCAGTCACTGAGAAAGGCAGTTTAGGATGGAGCAAAAGTGAGGGGAAAGGGCAGGTAGACAGGCTTTGAGAAAGACAACCAGCAAAAGGCCATCGGATCTACCAAGTGAGAAGTGACCGTTAGGACGAGTGACAGTGGATGAAAAGGAACAATTTAACAACGAGCTGAAGAATCATAGAGGCGGACAAAGTGTGGTACAATTCAGGGGCTGCAAACCCACATGGCAAAGGAGCCAAGCAGATAACACACAAAAGTAAAACAGCTGAGTACAAGATCTGCAGCCCTCTGGATCGACATTCTACTTCCCATAGTAGACAGAAGCATTGGTACAGATAGAGATTTCTGTGTGTAAGGAAAATAAGATCACAAGGCAGTGATACACAGTAACGGACACGTCACCTAAGAGTTGCAGACAACAGGGAGCAGGGGGAGTGGATTACAGGGTCTGCAGAGAGCCCACACCCTGTCCAAAGACAGAAAAAGAAACTCAATTCTAAGAGACTGCTGTCATGTACAAATGTGGCCCAGTGTTGCCAGTTCCCCAATGTGTTAAGAGAAAGAGAAATACAAATTTTTATGCAAATCTCCCAATGTTTAAATATTCGGGCAGGGAGGAAACACGGTATGGGTCAACAAAAAGGTTTGCAGTCAGAAGCCAGCTCACTAATAGTCTGAGACCTCCTGAATCCACTGCTGCTGCTGCTCCCCCATCCCTGGGATTCTCCAGGCAAGAACACTGCAGTGGCTTGCCATTTCCTTCTTCAATGCATGAAACTGAAAAGTGAAAGTGAAGTTGCTCAGTCATGTCCGACTCCCAGCAACCCCATGGACTGCAGCCCACCAGGCTCCTCCGTCCATGGGATTTTCCAGGCAAGAGTTCTGGAGTGGGGTGCCATTGCCTTCTCCTAGGCTTTATTAACTCTGACAATGAAAGAATGAGAAAAGTACAATGGTAATAGGACAGGTCAGAAGAATTGAGGGAAGAGTTTGCTTATTTGCTTGCTTGTTTCAGGATTCTGAAGAATTAAGCATTTTTATTGGCTGACAGGAAGGTAGCCTAGTGATCAAGAGCAAGAGATATGAAGCTGCATGTAAGGGAGTATAAGCTAAAACAAGAATTTTATTTTGTTGGATTTTAGTATACTTTGGAACTAAAAAGCCTCTTGATGAAGGTGAAAGAGGAGACTGAAAAAGTTGGCTTAAAACTCAACATTCAGAAAACAAAGATTATGGCATCTGGTCCCATCACTTCATGGGAAATAGATGGAGAAACAGTGGAAACAGTGTCAGACTTTATTTTTTTGGGCTCCAAAATTACTGCAGATGGTGACTGCAGCCATGAAATTAAAAGACGCTTACTCTTTGGAAGAAAAGTTATGACCAACCTAGATAGCATATTCAAAAGCAGAGACATTACTTTGCCAACAAAGGTCCGTCTAGTCAAGGCTATGGTTTTTCCTGTAGTCGTGTATGGATGTGAGAGTTGGACTGTGAAGAAAGCTGAGCGCCGAGGAACTGATGCTTTTGAACTGTGGTGTTGGAGAAGACTCTTGAGAGTCCCTTGGACTGCAAGGAGATCCAACCAGTCCATTCTGAAGGAGATCAGCCCTGGGATTTCTTTGGAAGGAATGATGCTAAAGCTGATACTCCAGTACTTTGGCCACCTCATGCGAAGAGTTGACTCATTGGAAAAGACTCTGATGCTGGGAGGGATTGGGGGCAGGAGGAGAAGGGGACGACAGAGGATGAGATGGCTGGATGGCATCACCGACTCAATGGACATGAGCTTGTGTAAACTCCAGGAGTTGGTGATGGACAGGGAGGCCTGGTGTGCTGTGATTCATGGGGTCACAAAGAGCTGGACACGACTGAGCGACTGAACTGAGCTGATTTTGATAAATAATCATCAGGGAAAGAAAGATCTTTGTTAAGTACAATTCAGAATTAATTGATGAACCAGATGTGACAGCTGTATGATAGACATTGCTACCATCTTATTTTGTAAAGAGACAGTGTCTATAAGAGATGGACAGCCCCACAGGTGAGAGAGGCCCCACCAGCAGCCAGGATAATTTCATTATGCAAACGAGAGTTCCCGTGTCTGTGATAGGGCAACGGGGCCTGTCACCATGGAAACAGAAGGTGGCACTGAATGGCTAGCACTCTGCCTTTCAAAGAACGGAAGCCCCCTTCTGGGAAAAGGAACTTGGGTTTGGCCTTCAAAATTCCTAAGTTTCTTATCATTTGGAAGCTGGTTAATGCCTTCAGTGCATCACCAAGAAGAAAAAAGCCAGCGTTTGGCCAGCTATCCTGGTCAAACTGCCAGCATTTGTCGTCCAGCTCAGGGAAGGAGAAGGAAGAAGCAGAGCGCCATAGACAGCCTGTGGTTTTCAGAAACCACAATGTGTGGGACATGATCCTCAGGCAGGGGGCTGGTACTGGGTTCTGAAAAGTCCATCGATAGCTCCCCTTTCCAGGTGAAACTAATGCAATTCAAACAGAGTGGTGAGATTGTCAGATTATTAATAATTTTATGTATTTTTCATGCCAGTGTCACAGGAAGACTGGAGATCTGGGGAGATTTTTCTGTGTTTTGTTTTGTTTTGTTTTGTTTTTTTAAGAGGAAAGAAAACTGCTAGGAACAAGTGCTTCTTAAACACCTTTTCAAACGTTTGAAAAGAACAATTTAATACCTTTAGTATGACAGTAACTCTGATACTTTGACTTTCTTCTCACTGGCTTCCGATGCCCTTCAGGAATAACCCCACCCTACAAACTCAGACTAATTCCCCATTTCCCAAAGTATGTCCTTACAGACCAGCTGCCCCAGAATGGTGACATTCCACAAAACATCGCCTGTTTATTTAGCAAACACTGAGAGAGCAGCTTTCATGTGCAAGCACTGTGACAGGTGGTGGGGATCTGTGCTGGCCGGCGTGAACATGCCCCTGGTCTCACCGTGCTTACCAGGGGCGGTTCCACCTCTACCTCATGCATCCTCTCCTCTACAGGAATGCTCCCCTTCCTGCTCCCTGCCTGCAAACTCTCCCCATTACCCCTCTTTCAGAGAAACTTCTCTATATTACCGATTGATTCATCAACCTCTCCTTTGAACTGCATCAGTTCTTTTGAGCCTATAAAGCATTTAATGATTCCCAGGTGGCACTAGTGGTAAAGAACTTGTCTGCCGGTGCAGGAGACATAAGACACTCGGGTTCAATCCCTGAGTTGGGAAGATCCCTTGGAGGTGAGAATGGCAACCCACTCCAGTACTCTTGCCTAGAGAATCCCATGGACAGAGGAGCCTGGTGGGCTACAGTCAGTGGGGTTGCAAAGAGCGGACACAGCTGAACAACTCAGCACATAGGACTCACTTATACCCTGCACCCCCTGCTCGTGTCTCATAAATGCCATCTTGTCTCCCCAGCTATGACACAAAGCTCTTGAAGGGAAGAACTACGTTTTTTTTTTCTCCTCTGCCTTCCATGTGGTCTCACACAAAACTCAGTATATTGTGAGAATGTGTTGCAGATGACCGCATCTCTCCAAACCAAATTGAAGAGCAGCTCATTTACCCTTCGTATTAGTTTCCTATGGCCTCTGTAACAAATTACCACAAGTTTGGTGATTAACTTGGATGTCTTCTTTCTCAGTTGTGAAGGCCAGAAGTCTGAAATCAATATCACTGGGATAAATCCAAGGGGTTAGCCAACAGGGCCAAGCTCCCTCTGGAGACTCCAAAGCAGAATGTGTTCCTTGCCTCTTCCAGTTTCTGGGGGCTGCCGACAATCCTTGACTTACAGCCACATCATCCAATCTCAGTTGCTATGGTCACCTTACCTTCTCCTCTTCTATCTGTGTCAAATCTCCCTCTGCCTCTCTCTTGTAAAAACACACATCACTGCATTTAAGGTCCTCCTGGATAATCCAAGGTAACCTCCCCATCTCAAGACCCTCAACTTATTCACATCTAATAAGGCCCCTTTTCCACATAAGGTAACAATTACAGGTTCCAAGGATTGGGGCTCAATATATTTTGGGGCCATTATTCAGCCCATCACACCCTTAGATTAAGGCCCTTTGATTTAATAAAGTTGTAACAATCAATCAACTAAAATCATGAAGAATACTGTCTCTCATCTAGGGCTTTCAACAAATAGACAAGAATCAGAAAACAATGAAAAATAGATATCACAGCCTACCAGTAGAAAAATATTGCACAGTTAAAAATTGTCAGAAGTATTAACTACTGGAAAAGCAATAATTTGAAATAAGTCAAAAGTATTGATTGTGTACCATAGGATCAAAAGCAGATTATTTCAAAGCAGAATTGCTGGAAAGATGACAAATTCAGGTTACTTTTTTTCCTGGGGAAGAGAGGTTTTTGCAGTGGCATTCAGCCACAAAACCAATTTTTCCCACCCAAAACTGCAGATGGAAATAAATCTCCATTCTCTTTATTATTAAAGTGTTAAGACAAGTAAGGTCAGGTAGCCCACAGGCTACATGTTTTCAGGGCAGACTGGATCCCAACATCAGCAGAGTAATTCAACTCGGGGGGTTACTGATTATGTGTTTGGGAAGCTAGGGAGGTGGAAGGTTCACCCTTCATAAGGCAGAACCCTGAAGGAGACGGCAATAGTTTGAAGACAGTTTAAAAGAGATAAATGATTGTTCAGTGAGTATGGTGAAAAGCAGCAAATTTCTGTTACAGTTTTTAGGGTCTGTGTTGTCCTGGACTGAGTTGTATTGTAATAACTAGACATTATGCAAACACAGCAGCGATGTTTAAGGCCCTTGCTACATGTATATGAAGAGCAAATAGTGAAAAGCACCAGGTGACAGGAATCTCTGAGATCCCAAATCAACTCTCTAGTGAGAAGCTGCGTGCGTGCTGTCACTTCAGGCCTGTCCGACTCTTTGTGACCCTATGGACCGCAGCCCTCGGGGCTCCTCTGCCCATGGGATTCTCCAGGCAATGATAGTGAAGTGGGTTGCCATTTCCTTCTCCGGGGGATCTTCCCGACCCAGGGATCAAACTCACGTCTCCTACATCTCCTGCATTGGCAGGAAGGTTCTTTACCACTAGTGCCATCTAGGAAGCAAATAAGAAGATAATACTGGTCAAATCAATCTCATTGTCCTATTGAAATGCTAACTTAGTTGACTTGGTAAATGATTATCATCCCCCCATAGCAGGATTTGGGTACTCTCAGATACTGCCTTTAAGATTCTAATGAAAATTCCACTCATAGTCCAGAATAAAAATACAAATCTCCAGGGACATCCAACCATCACACAGCCAACCTGCAGCTTCCCCAGCAGTGAACTTGTTCAGTGACGGGCAACTCAGGAGCCCTGAGAGGTCCTTACAGTAAAGCCAGAGGAGGCAGTGAGTACCCTTGGTCACCAAGAGGGCCTGCTACGGTCTACACTCTTTGTTGATAAGGCAAGGAAGTGTACGATACATTGTCAACTGAATTTCTTTTAAAGCAATCCTAAAAGCATTTCTTTGGAAATTCCTTATCTGGAAAATTTTCCTGGGAAAAACATCTCTCCCAAAGAAGCTAGATGAGAGGCAGTTCTTCACTCTCACCACAGTGGCTCAGAGCCGTTTCCTCCAACTCCTCTAGACCCCAGTGGGTTCACACCCAGGACCCCCGCTTAATTCTCATCTCTGCATGGCCTCTGAATCATTTCACATCATAACATGTCAATCGTTATCTCCTCTCTTCAGGCTCGGTCTTGGAGTGAGAAGCATAAACATCCTCCACGGAGGCAGCTTTGTTTGTCCAGACCCTGTCCCCTGGAGAAGTTATGATCGGCAGGAAATGAAAACAACCAGCATGGCTTTTGTTCGCATTGATTTCAGTGACATTTTGAAAATGGAGCACCTAAGCCAAACCAAATCCCAGGCCTTGTTCTGACCAAAATCCGAAATGAGGAACTTCACGCGGAACATTAAAAACTCAATTGTCTCCGGCCACAGCTGAATGAAAAGCTCAGATTAAAACTGGCAACGATTTGCTTCCTACAAATGTGCTTTGTTCTTGGCTAACTTGTCAGCTCATAAAAAACGCCTCTGTACAAGCAGCTGTCTCATTCAAGACGCTGAATCTTTTCATGGCCGTCAATAAGAATGTGTTACAGGGAGCCCAGTCTAGGACCCTTGCTATGGGTCTGCAGTGTGGGCCTCCCCGCTTCCCTGGTATGCCTTTCTTCTAACTTGATGACTTGCATTTTTAATAAAGGGTTATAGAAAATGCCATGCTCTTCGTGGAATCCCCTCATCATTCAGTTTCCCAGAAGCCTGATTGTGGAAAAAGCCAGCCCCAGAGGCAAAAACAGAGGAGGTCTCTGAAGTTTCCGATTCTTAATCCTAGCTCTTGCTCTTAGCCTCCCTGGGCACATTTATTTAATACCTTTATATCTTTAAATGTTTCCTTGGTGAGCTGAGTAACTTGCGGTGACCGCCCTGAACTAGTTTGCTAGAGAGAAATCAAATCAAAATGAGGGCAAACCATTTTACAAATATCAACTGGCTGGTGAATAATCATTATGGCTTTCCCAATGAGCCAGTAAATAAATTGATGACACATCCAAGACACCTTATTTTTTTCCTGGATTATCTAGAGAGGCACCTTCAGCCCAACCTCAACATGAGGACTCGTGGTGAGCCCTCACATGGACCATCACGTGCAGCGTCCTACAGATTAGAGGGTGGGCGAACCGTGGGTAATGGTAAGGAGCCCCTTCACCCTTCCTGAGTCTACCTTCGCTCACGCTGCTCCATGTACTTGGAATGATCTCTTCGCTCTTCCCACCCATTCTGCTAATCTCTGAGAACCTTTCATACCCTCTCTTCCATTTAAAGCCCAAATTCTATTAGTGCAGATTAGCTCCAACCTAATGGAAAGACATGGAGAAGGCAATGGCACCCCACTCCAGTGTTCTTGCCTGGAGAATCCCAGGGACGGGGGAGCCTGGTGGGCTGCCGTCTAGGGGGATGCAGAGAGTTGGACACGACTGAAGCGACTTAGCCACAGCAGCAGCATCGATGGAAAGACAATTCCAGGTTCTCAGAATTCATAGACGCAAATCAGCAGTATAACCTAGGATAAGTCACTTAACATCTCTAAGTTCCAGTCCCTAGCTATTAAAATGGAACTCGGAGAGGACTTCTCTGGTGGTACAGTGGATAGGAGCCTGCCTGCCAACGCAAGGGACATGGGTGCCATCCCTGATACCGGAAGATCCCACATGGCGTGGGGTAACTAAGCCTGTGCCCTGCAACTCCTGAGCCCACGGGCCTACAGCCTGTGCCCTGCAACGAGATAGCCCAAAAGCAGCAGCAAAGGCCCTGTGCAACCAAAAAGAGAAAACTGAACTAGTAGGGACCTCCCTTGTGGCCCAATGGCTAAGACTCCGAGCTCCCAGTGCAGGAGGCCCAGGCTCTAGCCCCAGTCAGGCAACTAGATCCCACATGCTGAAACAAAGATCAAAGATCCCACATATAACAACTAAGACGTGGTCCAGCCGATAAATAGTTTAATGGGACTAGGAGCACCCTCCTCACAATTCCTTTAAAGTTCTGTGCCACCCAGGATCATTTGGAGTGGGGTGAAAAGACTGACGAAGCTCTGCAGTTGCTCTGAGGTAGAGGCTTCTGCGGAGAAGGTAATGGCACCCAACTCCAGTACTCTTGCCTGGAAAATTCCATGGACAGAGGAGCCTGGTGGGCTGCAGTCCATGGGGTTGCTAAGAGTCGGACATGACTGAGTGACTTCACTTTCACTTTTCACTTTCATGCATTGGAGAAGGCAATGGCAACCCACTCCAGTGTTCTTGCCTAGAGAATCCCAGGGACGGGGGAGCCTGGTGGGCTGCCATCTATAGGGTCGCACAGAGTCGGACACGACTGAAGTGACTTAGCAGCAGCAGAGGCTGCTGAGGGTGCCTGGCCAGAGTGAAATATATAGGACATGTTTGGCTGAAGCAAAACAAGCAAGCCATTATTTGAACCGTTTTCTGAGGATACATTATGTAACAGGGATTATTCCATAGTTGTTATGGGCTGAATTGTGTCCCCCAAAATTCATACACTGAAGTCCTAACCCCTAGTACCTCAGAATGTACCTGGAGATGGGTCTTCAAAGAAGTACTTAAGATTAAATGAGATCATTATGATGGGCCCAAATCTGATATAACTGGTATCATTATGGAAAAAAGTAAAGGCCATTAGGGCACAGACACATATAGACAGAAGACTGTGAAGATGGTCGTCCAGAAACCAAGGAGAGAGGCCTCGAAGAAACCAGCCCAGCTGATACCGTGATCTTGGACTGCTAGCCTCCAGGACTCTAAGAAGACAAGATTAATCTTCTGTTGGTTAAGCTACCCTGACTATGGTACTTTGCTATAGCAGCCCAAGCAAATTAAGCTATTATCTTCAATTCTTCAGAAATTATCCACCACCTAAAATGTGTACACAAGTTAAAACATGTTCACCGGTTAAAAATACCAACAAAATAGATGAGTTGTTTAGTTTCTACATTCTTTCTTACTCCAATCAGGCCTTTCTCCAGTCTTTCTCTTTCCTATGAACACACATTTTGAAATCATGAATAATAGGAAAATTATTTCCTGCTTGTATCAGTCAGGACAGGTTAGGCTACGCTGCAGTAACAATCTAAAATCTAGGGGTTTTAATAATTAAACTGTATTATTTCTTACACTAAATGAATCGAGGTTCCACTCTGTGTTTCCTTCCTAGTTTCAGATACTTTACCAGCTGGAGGGCTAACAGTGGCCATTAGAAGAAACTGTGGTGAATTTCTCATGGGCTCTTATATACTTTTACCTAAAGGTGACACCAGCCACTCACGCTATATTACTCAAAATAAGTCACCTGGCCATAGCTATCTTCAAGGAGTGGGGCAATCCAAACTTATGTGGCAGGAGAAACATCAGAATATCAATGAGCAAGGTCATTTGCAGCCACAGTGCCTTTGGGTAAGGATAAATTCTCACAACTGAAGCAGCAGAGGAATTGAATTTAAAGGACATACCTTAGCCTGATTTTCTATACATGAAGCTAAAGAAAAAGCAGACTTCAGAATCAAACCTATGTTTATTCATCTGAAAGTTTTCTCGTAATATTTCTATGCGGATTAAATAAAATTGCATTTGTAAAGTACCCTCAATGGTGTCTTAAAATGTCCTAGATCCGCTGCATGTTTGATATTCAGAGTGACTTTTTATTTTTACCCAATTTCTAGTATGAATCCATGACACTCAGCTGTTTCACCTGGCCCCAAACAAGGCTTGGCCTTGCCAAAAACACCAGGTACCTACCTTCCAGAGAGTCTTCCTACTTCTAAGACACTTAGCCCACCCGGACAGGTACCCTTCTTAGCATACTACATTCTCCCATATACATTCTCTGTCTTTTCTCCTCTCTCTGTCGAGTCCTGTGCTGACCTTCAGCCTCCAAACCATCAGCTGAAAAATGAGGTCGAATGAACATGGCGCATGAGATGAGGATGACGTTGATCCAGTGGTTTTCTCCAGAGTTCGGGACATTGAAAGTGTCTCCTGTATGCTCAGGGAAAGAAAGCCTTGAGGAGAGCAAGTGTCTCTTACTGGTGACTCACGTCACCTTGCACTCTCCCCGCAGTTTCCTGAACTGGAGGAGGAGGAGCAGCAGACCTCCCACCTGCTCACCCCTCCTCCCACTGCAAAGCCGATCAGAGACCAAGGGCAAACAGCTGGGTAATTTGAGCGACTGGCCCCTTTTAGACTGAGGTAACAGGGAAAGACTGGCCAGGCCAAGCACTTAGCCAGCTTCTCTCCTCTGGTTACACTGGTGCCCTGTCTCCCCTTGGGCTTTTCACCCTCAGCACACGGCCCCAGGGCACTAATGGAGTGAACTGGCATGCGTGCTCACCTGCTGTGCCCGCCACAGCCACTTCACCCCAGCGGAAGTCTGAAAGCACGCAGTGCATTTGCTGGATGTGACAGACTGCAGTGTGCCTTTGCTCTGATTATAAAGCAAGGTCAAGCGCTCTCCTCTATTATTAACATTTAGGTGAGTGTCCCGAGGCCACTGAGCAAAGCTGAACGAAAGCAAAAACAAAAATCATTAAATAATTTTTATTATCATTTTCAACTGAAAGTGGCTGCAATTGTCAAATAGTCACCACCATCTATGTACTATTATACAACTGTATCACTCTTTACAGTTTAGAATGCATTTTTCGTATATTTTCATTTGATCTCCCTAACGATGCAGCACGGTTTTCCTCATGTGATCGATGAAAAACTGCAGTTTGGGGAAGTCAATGACATAACCTGCTTGAGGTGTCACAGCTACTAAGTGACAGAGCTCAGACTCCACCCCAAGTTTTCTGAGACACAATTCTACGTCTGTGACGCACAGTGAGACCCAGAAAACAGATACGAGGAACCGAGAAACACCTGCGCTCTGCTAGACATGGTAATGAGCTTTTTCACATATGCGGCATGACAAACGTCACCGCAAACCTGATCACAGCACTTCCGTTTATCCAACAATGTCTGTGTGGTGTGGAGGAGACTGCAGAGGGCAGGTGGCAGTAAGAAATGAGTCCAGACAAAGATGACTAGACGAATGGTTATTATTCCCATTTAACACAAAAGAAAAAAGGAGCGTGAAGGAGGAGGTGAGGAAAGCTAAGAGGAGAGTTTTAGGTAAAACAGCAGCCAGGTTTAATATCTCACAGCATCACAGCAGACGGGTGGACTGAAGGACGGGTGGACGGGGAGTTCACTACCTACCGGGAAGTTTTCTACACTGAAAGGAATGGTTCGGCTTCTCCAACGCCCGCATAAGCTCTTTTGAATCCTACCATCTGTGCTTTTAGGAAAAGGAGGTGACAGAAAGATAAGAAAGACCTGAAGATGACTGATACACAGACTCAAAAGTACCACAGGCACAGCTTCACGCGTGAATGATGACAGCAAAACATCCCAAGTCTGGTAGACTGGACCTCATGCCAGCCAAGGGGGCAGCTTATAACTCCTTCGGTCAGAGATTTTTCCAGATGCAAGAACTAAAGACAGGCCCGAGTCAGAAGAACAATGAGACAGGTAAAAACTTGTATTGAACAAAGACAGAGACCCATTCCTGGGATAGGCAAGCCATTGGTGACGGTTCAGTCACACAGAGATGGTCCTCTTCTCTCTGTGACTCACACGATTCTCTCCCAGGAAGACTGACAGCCAGGATATGAGCAGCTAGCTCAGATAATTTCAGGGTTCTGTCTGCCACCCGGGCTCTTGTTTCCGTAGAGATCACACCTGCCCCTAATCCAAGGAGGGTCTCCACATGACGCAGGCACACAGCCCTGGCTTTGACATCTCAGGCAAATTCAGGGGGGATTTTGAGAAGAAAGTACAGGAAATTAAGATTCTGGCAGAGCTGGTTGAATTTTCTGAGAGGGGACTAGAAATTGAACAGCTAACTTAGCACCGGCACAGAACTAAGTCTTTCCTGCCTCATCTCAGTGAATCCTCACAGGAACCCCGTGAGGTAAGTACTATTATCATTCTTTTTTTTTTTGGGCGGGGGGCTTGCAAATGATATTTCTTTTTTTATCCTTTTTTATTATTATTTTTTTAATTTTACAATACTGTAGTGGTTTTGCCATACATCAACATGCATCCACCACGGGTGTACATGTGTTCCCCATCCTGATGAGGAAACACACACACACAGGTTAAGGAACTTGTCCAAGACCACACAGCTAATAATGGCAGAACCAGACTTCAGACCCATGTGGATCGGGCACCAGATCTTTCACTTCTCATTCACTACTTCATAATGTCTGTCCTTAGGGGAACAACTGGGAAGACATGGGCATGAAGATGCTTTTTGTAAGCATAGTACTAGGTTGGCCGGAACCCAAGGGAACTTTTTGGCCAACCCAATATTTTTATTTCATAATGTCAACTTGGCTAATTATAAGTAATCTTATATTCTAATGTTCCTGTTTCTCACAAAATCATAGAGGTTCTTCATCCTTCAAATCCTCTTAAAATACTTCCATCTCATCAGAAGGAAAAGGAGTTTCATTTTCAGAGTCATTTGCTTGACATCTAGGTGCTAGCGAGGGCAGCTCAATCACTTCAACGAATACTGCAACTTCATCAAACTCACGTAGGGCGATATGAATGTAAACATCTGCTTGAACCACGAGTGACTGAATAACTGAATGACTGTATCTATGGGAAACAAACAATATGACATTTTACAAGCAATTCACAGTTTTCAGTAATACAACATGTCACAAAACACTTCAAGAATCAAATTTAGCACTCGGCTCAATTTCACCCAGTCTGGCACACTCATCCACCAGCTAATGGGACTCCGGCTGCACCAACACTTCATCCCGGACCAGAGTGGGAAAACTTTCTCTATGAAGGGTCAGATAATAAATGCTTTTGGCTTTTTGGGTCAGATGATCTCTGTCACTACTACTCAGTTTTGCCATTGTTAACAATGCAGAAAAAGCCATAGACAATATGGAAGCAAATGGACATGGCTGGGTTCCAATAAAACTTTATCCATAACAGCTGGCAGGCGGGATTTGGCCCATAGACTCTAGTTTGCCTCCCTCCCAACTCCTGTCCCTCCCTGACAAAACAATGATGCCCTCACTCATCCCAGTCTCTGTTCTGACGCCCCACCTGAGCATCATGAAGGCTTTTAAAAGTCACCGAGATACTGTGAACAGTGGTGAATTATGAGAGCTGCAGACCACATCCAAAATTAACAACTAAAGAAAGCTGTCAAAGAGACAAACTGGACCAGCATAGTGACCACAAATAGAAAACTTTCTTCTGTCCCTTCTTATCGTAACAGGGAAAAGAAGCATGTGTTTGATTATTTGGGGTTTTAATTTAAGCTTCCTGCATAAATCCTGTATTTTAAAATCACAGTCATTTTATATTTTTCATTGGAAAAAAAAAAACAATTCTTAGTGAAGATGCTTTGTTTATATTTGTTTTTAGTCATAGGTTGCTAGGCAAGAAAGCAGACCCTATTTATCACAGCATCACAGGCCATCACCCTAGAGCTAGGGTCTCTGATGAAGGACAGGGAAGAGACATGTGCCAGGCCTTCCCCCCATGGCACCTTGCCTTCCCCTAGGACCTCTTTCAATTGTGAGCCTTTTGGAAATGCAGAACAGAAAGAAAAGCAATCAGAAATGGACTACATCATGATATGACAATTTTAACTCTATAAATTCATTTTTTCCCCTCTCTTCCTGTTTGTCCGTATTTCCAGAAGACAGAGAGAGGCTAGAAATTTCTTCTAGGAATCTGTAGTTGTAAGCAAGAGGGAAGTAGAAACTGTATGTTTAATGAGGTGACCTCCATGTCTTCACGGGCTACCTCCCCTATCCTCAGGACTCCTGTTTCTTAGACTTTCGGCTTAAGTCAGCTCATGCAGAGATGGCTGTTCTCAGGCTATTTCTATAGATTTCCTACTTGGTTTGCATTTATTTTGCCTACTTGTCAGTTTCAGTAAACACTTTAATTAATTATATATCTTAAAGTGCTTGACGTGCCATGTAGTGAAAGGGTACAATTTTTTAAAATCAATGAGGGGAGAAAAATCACTATAGGGCTCATCAGTGGAACTTCTGGTGTTTCACATAAAAAAGAGGGGATGGGAAAACAATTCTACAAATCAGGAATTCTACAACTTCGCCTAGAAAGGGTTCCACCTGGCAACGAGATTTGTTGTGAAAGCCCCGAATGTGTAAGAATGAGTCTAGGTCAAGCATGGAGACATCAGGATAGTAGGAGGAAGTGACTGAGCCCCCAAGAGCAGCAGAGCCAAGGATATCAATCAAATGTCAGCTCATCACATGAAGAAAAGGGGCGGGGCCACTGAGCTCTCTGGGTTATAGAAAGAAGCAAACTAAGAAAGACAAAAAAAAAAAGGGAAACGTGTGCCAAGGTCACAGCCGACTTGATCAGTCCTGGTTTCCTACAGACAGGTCTGGGTATCTGGTAGGCTTTGAGGTTTATGCTCTTAAGCAAAGAGAAGAGGAAATGTGACCATTCCAGCTTTATATAAAAGAAGTTTATGGAAGGAGAAGTGGGAGAACTACCCCAGCTGCTCAACCCAGCACTCTGCACTTGGGCTTCTTGCCCACTGACTGCACAGAAGCTATGGAGGAAATAACAGTGGCAGGTGGCACACAGAGGATGAAAATAACTACAGCAACAGATACCATTTACTGAATACCTAGAATCCCTGGTGGGCTGTCGTCTATGGGGCCGCACCGAGTCAGACACGACTGAAGCGACTTAGCAGCAGCAGCAGCACTCTGGTGACAAGTCTTCTGCTGGGCATTTTTACACCTATTATATTTATTCCTCGTCATTTATAAAATAAATAGTGTTACCCCTATTCTACAGTTGAAAAAACATAAATCAAGAATTTAAAAAAAAAAAGTCCTAACCCAAGGTTACATAGTTTTTAAAAATGAAGAGTCAGGATTCAAGGCTGGGTCTTGGTGAATCTAAGGTTTAAGGCGAAACATCATTAGTTCTCGGGTTTGCCTTTGCTTTCAGAGAAAGAAGAAGTTGCCTGAATCCCGAGGTAACTATAATCAGTGATGACAGCTACCAGCAACATCACAATAATGGTGCCCAGGGTGTCACCTAGAGGTTGCTGCAAAATCTCATATCCAGTAAAGCCCCCGCAGCTGGAGGAACAAAGTGTGTCATTTCTACCTCCAGGTCTCTCACAAGTGCCGCCCAGTGACAGAATCTAACTGGGACCCTGCGGCAAGGGATTCTGGAAACGTTGTTCCCAGGTTTCTAGCCCTGTGATAGGAGGCAGTCATAAGAGGGAGCAGGAATGATTCTGCATTGCCCAGAGGAAACTCTGGCACCGTCACGGGTGGGCCCTGCAATAATCTGGAATTCGGGAAAAAAATGTGGAGTAATTATAACCCACTACAGATAACTCTGTGATGCAAGTGGGAAGGGTATAAGTGGCCACAGTTTAATGGTGGGATGAAATCCACAGAGTAAATATTTTGACCACTATTTTGTCCTCTGACTATATTCTCCAGCTCCTGAGATCTGGAGAGATGTTTTTCTGCAGATTTCAATCTTGAACAGCCTCCAGAAGAAATAACATGCTGCAGAAGTCACTTCCCAGTCCTTATTCTCCCCAGAACCCATTTTTAGTTGACTGTGCTCCAACAGCTTTAATGAATGGTCTAGTAACTCTGGACTCTATTTTCCACCCTCAAGGAAAATTCTTGCTTGGTAGCTGCCCGGTTTTTCTGCCTACCTTGATTTCTTCAGGAAAGGCTTTAGTTTTAAAAGCCGAATTAGCTGAAATGACTAGAGACAAATTTGGGGTAATTTTTAACTTAATTTCAATGATCAAAGTTATACTCTCATCCCTATTTCCTGAGGGCAATTACTTTCAATTCTTGCAGCTCTTTCTCACTCCGTATCTCTAAATGTTTATACTGCTAGTTCTTGATTTTTCAATTTAGACCCTACTAGATTTTTCTAGTAGATTAGATTATTAGATTTAGATTAGATTCAATTTAGACCCTATTAGATTTTTCAATATTGACACCCTACTATTGAAAATGAGAAATTAGCTTTCATGTAATTCAACACTCAGGCACATGCACACACACACACGCTTTTCCACTCATCTTCCCACGATCATTTTTTGGGTTAGATCAGTATTCAGTATTATATTATCATGATGGTGTCATATTTATTCACAGCTGCATCATGTAGTTTTCTGTATTTTTTTTTCTTGTAAACTTTTTGCTTTTTGTAGAATCCGTCATCATTTTATCCCCTTGCTTACTTTTTACGTAATCTCTAATTCATCCACAAACTCTCTACCAAAAGAAAAGAAAATCATCTCCTTTTCATAGACTGAACACATCTCTCCATTTTATATTTTCTCAGAGACATCCTGGCCTAGGGTTTCCACTCTTCTGCTCCAGTACAGAATGCCTCCTCCCTGGGCTTGCTGCCCACCACCGTCCTGAGGCCGCCGGCCACTGCAGCCAGGGCGACACTGGGCCCTGTATCTTCTGGGGGACCCCAGGCAGCTCCCTTGCCTCTCCCCCTCTCCCGGTAACACCAGGTGATGGGAGGGGTGGCGGTGCTGGTGGTGATGGCTACATTCCCCCCCCCCCGTTGAGCCAGACGCTATATTTAGCTTCCCCTCCATATCATGACCCCCTCCTTCCCCTTCCAGATGATCCCACGTGTGTCCCCGGCATGTGAAAGTGGGAGGCAGGCGCATTCCAGAGCCAGAGAGTCTCCCAGTGCTCAGTCTGCCTGAGTGGGAAATAATGGAGAGATACCAAAATACAAACGCGTGGGAAGGGTTTCCAAGAAGTTATCCAAACCACTTCTGGAAATAGATGATAACATTATTTCCCTAAACACAGGATGCCACAAAGAGAGCAAAGAGATTCTAATAAATGGTGCAATGTAAAAATGAGTTGCAAAACACCAGTGTTTGTCTCATTTTTAAGCCAATTGCTTTGTGCTAAATGTTGTCAGTGGGGGTCTATGAGTGAACACTGCAAGGGCCAGGGTCTAAAGGCTTTTTCCAAAATCATTTATCAGGCCAGTGATCCACAGATTACAGAATTTCGCCACCTTCCTCAAATCCAAATATTAAATAATAATTAAACTACCACAAAACCTTGGTTTCCTGCGGCTCCCAGGGAAGCCAAAAAACAAGATGCAAAAAAGCAATATTTTGCCAAACATTTCACAGAAAATACAAAATGTAACTGATTTATACCTTGAATATACATTTCTCCCCATTGCACATAGAATACAGCAGTGTTCATTACTCTGTAAATAGAAAATACGTATTTGTTGTTGTTGTTCAGTCACTAAGTCATGTCTGACTCTATGTGACCTCGTGGACTGCAGCACACCAGGCTTCCCAGTCCTTCACCATCTCCGGGAGTTTGCTCAAACTCGTGTCCATTGAGTCAATGTGTGTCTGTATGCATATACTATATATGCATTAGTATTAGTATGAATTGTAATAGGCTGAGTGTTTTAATTACTAAACACTCTAATAAATGGTTTTGCTCGGGACTTCCCTGGTTGTCCAGGGGCTAAGACTCGACTTTCCCATAGCAAGGGGCCCAGGTTTCATCCTTGGTCAGGGAACTAAACACTGCATGCCACAGCTAAAGATTCCACATGCCGCAGCTAAGACCCAGCCCAGCCAAATAAATATACAATTTTTTAAATGGTATTTCTTCCCTAAGAGTAAAGTAGCAATAGAACCTATGATTATGACTCCTCTCCTGCTTTAAAAGAATCATATAAATCAATATAAACAACTTTTATGTTTGAATACTTTGTAAAGTTGCAGATTAACTTACATGCAGTAAAATACATAAATCTTAAGTCTATAGCTTGGAGAACCCCTATGTTGCCATTAGGCCCTCGTGGCACAAGGGTAGCGTGTCTGACTCCAGAAGGCCGCATGTGCAAATCAGGTCAGCGTTGTGGGTTTGACTTCCCTGGTGGCTCAGATGGTAAAGAATCCGCCTATAATGCAGGAGATGCAGGTTCGATCCCTGGGTTGGGAAGATCCCCTGGAGAAGGAAATGGCAACCCACTCCAGTATTCTCATCTGGAGAATTTCAAGGACAGAGGAGCCTGGCAGGCTACAGTCCACAGGGTCTCAAAGAGTCAGACACGACTGAGCAACTATCAAACATTATCCAGACCAAAATATAGATTTCCATGCCCCAAAGTTTCCTCTGCCTATATGCTGTTTGATACATTTTTAATGGAAAACATACTTTATTCTTTAGGAGAAAGTTATCAATTGGTAATGAGAATATTTGATTAAGTGAAACCTGAACACGGCAAGGGGAAAAGAAATGAATATTTATCAAGCAAATGCAGTTTGCCAGGTACTTTGACATATCATGCTAATCCTGTCAGGCAGGTGTAATTATCTCCGCTGAGGCAAAGCAGCAGCTTGGACTCTCAGAGTTTTAAGGACTTTTCCAATACCTTACGGTCCATAAGCAACTTGGAAGCTTTTTCCATTTAATCACACTGCCAGATAACACAGCTCTACTACACTTTGCAACTATTAAAAAGTTGTGGGGGTGTGGTTTGTTGGTTGGTTTGTTTTTGCCAACTTTAATGCCCAATAATGAAACACGTAAAGGATAACTGAAATCCAAAGAAAAGAAAAATGTTAACAACACTTCTCTATTAGGTAACCTTAAAAATAGGTTCAGGGACTTCCCTGGTAGCCCAGTGGTTCGGACTGCCTGACGGTGCAGGGGACACAGGTTTGGTCTCTGCTCTGGGGAGAGTCCACATGCCACAGCGCGCCTGAGCCCGTGGGCCTCACTGCTGAGCCGGTGCCCTAGAGCCCTGCTCCTCAACAGGAAAGGCCCGTGGCCGGCGAGGAAGACCAAACCCCACTTGCCGCAACCAGAGGAAACCCGAGCGACAGCAAGACCCAGGGCAGCCAAAAATAAAATACATAAATAAGGAAATTTTTTTTTAAATAGCTTCAGAATAGAAGAAAAAGATAGTGCCCATTCTAACCATACTTTAAAAGCAAACAGTATTGCTTTTTAACCTCCTTGAAATGGGCGCCTTTGTCATTGATTTTCAGGTCAAGTTCAGGGCCAGGAATAAAGGAGCAGTGTTAACTGGATTCCCTAAACTCCCTGCAATGCACCCGATCCCAGGGACCAGGGACTAACCGGCCAGATCATGGGAGCCGTGGTCTGGATACCCTGGAGAGTGGTCCTCAGGGCCAATTCCTGTGACGTCATGCCCGCATGGCTGACTGTCCCAGTTTCCCTGAACTGCTGCAGTTTTAGCACTAAAAGTCTAGGGCCCCAGGAAATCCCTCAGTCCCAGGCAAACCGGACTGCTGGTCTTCCTACTGCCCAGCCACCACTTATCAAAGCACCTTAACAACATGTTGCTTTGGTCTCAGGGATTCCAAGGATGACTGGGAAAGTGAGTAAGATCATAAGGGCAAATTGTTTCAATCTGTTCACCAAGAAGAACAAAAAAGAACAGATATGCATTTGCTTACACACAGATAAGGAAGGACCAGAAGGTGAACAGGGAAGCGTAGTCTTATTGCTTCTGGAGAGGGAACTCAGCGCTGGCTGATGGGGAAAGAATGGCTGTCCCCCACTGCCTGCCCTTTCAGAGTCATCTGAGTTAAATGGATGCAGATATATGATTACACCCATGCAGCGTTGCTGAGCTGTGCTCCTCAGCTGGCTTCGAGGGGCTGCAGGGGTGGAAGGCAGGGGAATAATGGAGACGACTGCAGAACCCCTCCACCTGCTTAGACCAGCTTTGTACTTTAGCCATTGAGCTCCCGCATAAGACTTCACTTAAATAATAGACTTTATGATTTTATTTGAAGTCTAAAGATCATAGCATTGATGCATTGATCTTTTTGCTTACAGTGGGTAGACAGCAACAGTCCTTTACAGAAGAGGAACACTTGTGGTCTGATGGCAAGGAGATGCTGAGTCAAAGGCATCAGGTTCAAATCCAGGCTCCACACTTGTCCCTGTAACCAGGAGGACATTTCTTTATACCTTCTGATCTTTATGTCTTTATCTGTTTAAAAATAATGTGTGTGTATATTAGCTCAAAGGACTGTTGTAAGAATTAAATATTATGGTATTTTTAAAAGTAGCACTGAAGCGGTATACAGCAAACATTCAATTACTGGCTAATCTGCAACTGAGGCAAAGTGCTATAAAGCGTTAATGCAATAACACACTTTAGAGCTCACGGATGTTTCAACAGTGACCTCCCCTCCACCCGAGCTCAGTGCTCAGTTACGGACCACACAGAAGAGTATGTAGCTGAAGGTCAGACCTTCCAGATGCCAGAGTCTGGAGCCAACTCTAGGCTTAATCCATTCTGAGGGATGAGCTGTCCTCCAGGCACAGAGACCAGCGTAGAGGACCGGGAGGCAAAAAGGTAAGTGCATATGGAAGGAGGGAAGAAAGCAGAGGCGGAGGTGGTGCGCAGGGTTTCCCTTGAATTGGCGGGCTGGGCGGAGCTGGTTGGCTCTCTGTAGGACAGAACACACTGGTGAGGAGCACCCTCTCCAAGATCCTGAGCCAGATGAGGAGGAGGAGGAGGTGCTGGGAGCACGCAGAAAGAAGAAGGGACTGAAGAAGGAAGAATGCCAGAAGGTGACCATGGAGGTGGAGAAAACGGATACGGTTGGTGAGACCCAGTGCCAGAAACACTGCCAGAAAGTAAAAAGATTTCATTTAATATTACTTCCAGTTAATGAGATTTACCAAGGCTTACCTCCGCCCCCCAAACACACACACACAGAAACTTGGTGCACTTTCGATTCTCACGTCAATGAAAGTCATCTTTGGTGCTCACGAACATCGCTCATTCCTAATCCCTGCCTATCTGAATGAGGGGCTCCCCAAACAGGAGCCAGGGAGTCCCACTGCGGCGGCATTCACCTGGTGAGCCCTCCACACGGCTTCTCAGCCGCCATCTGAGCTACTCCGTGCCCCATTCCCAACCTCTGTCGTCTCTACCATATGATCCTGCAATCCCACTCAGAGAAAACCGTCATTCCAAAAGACACATGCGCTCAATGTCCACTGCAGTACTATTTCCAGTAGCCGAGACATGGAAGAACCTCTGTCCACTGACAGAGCAATGAATACATATATACTATAATATATATAGCATGTTGAATAATATATACTTTGGCTAATTCATGTCAATATTTGGCAGAAAACAACAAAATTCTGTAAAGCAATTCAATTAAAATTTAAAAAACAAGATGGTATATATATACACGATGGTATGTATATACATGATGGAATATTACTCAGCCATAAAAAAAATGAAATGATGCCATTTGCAGCAATATGGATGGACCTAGAGAGTGTCATACTGAGTGAAGTCAGAGAAAATGAAATATCTTATGATATTGCTTATCTAAAAAAAATGATACTGCAGAATCTAAAAAAGTGATGCAAATGAACTTACATACAAAACAAAAATAGATCCACAAACAAAGAAAATAAATGTATGGTTACAAAGCAGGAAGGGAGGTGTGGGATAAATTAGGAGCTTAGGCTTAACATAAAAACGGTGGTGGTTTAGTCGCTCAGTCGTGTCCAACTCTTGTGACCCCATGGGCTGTAGCCCGCCAGGCTCCTCTGTCCCTGGGATTCTCCAGGCAAGAACATTGGAGTGGGGTGCCATTTCCTTCTCCAGGGGATCTTCCCAACCTAGGAATCGAACCCAGGTCTCCTGCACTGCAGGCAGATTCTTTACCAACTAAGATCTGAGGGAAGCCCACAGCTGTGGGATTCGAACCCACAACTCCGAAGAGACTGGAACCTCAATCCAACGCCTTAGACCGCTCAGCCACACTACCTGTGTAACATAAACATACTGCTATACATAAAATAGATAACCAACAAGGATCACTGATTAACACAGGAAACTATGCTCAATATTTTATAAGGAAAAAGAATCTTCATATATATATAACTGAATCATTTTGCTGTACACCTGGAACTAACACAACATGGTAAATCAAGTATACTTCAATTAAAAAAGAAAAAAAAGGAGCTCTACCTTCTCAAAAATTCTACCAACCAGTTGGCAAGGATTTACATGCATTGTCACGTCAGCTACAATGAACCTTTAACCAAAGTCAGTAAAAGTTCTCTTAATCAACTTTTTCCTCCATTTAAACAGACTAACGGGATTAACCAACACTCACAGAGACCATGTAATTCATTACCCAGGACTCTGGAAGCATGAAAACAGTGCTTCTAACAGTTCAGTCACTCAGTGGTATCCAACTATTTGCAACTCCATGGACTGCAGCACACCAGGCCTCCCTGCCAATCACCAACTCCCAGAACTTGCTCAAACTCATGTCTATCAAGACTATGATTACCATCCAAATATCTCATCTTCTGACAACTCCTTATCCTCCTGCCTTCAATCTTTCCCAGCATCAGGGTCTTTTCCAAGGAGTCAGTTCTTCGCATCAGGTGGCCAAAGGATTGGAGCTTCAGCTTCAACATCAGTCCTTCCAATGAATATTCAGGACTGATTTCCTTTAGGATGGACTCGTTGGATCTCCTTGCAGTCCAAGGGACTCTCAAGAGTCTTCTCCAACACCACAGTTCAAAAGCATCAATTCTTTGGTGCTCAGCTTTCTTTATAGTCCAACCCTCACATCCATACATGACTACCTGAAAAACCATAGCCTTGACTAGATGGACCTTTGTCGGCAAAGTGATGTCTCTGCTTTTTATATGCTGTCTAGGTTGGTCATAGCCTTTCTTCCAAGCAGCAAGTGTCTTTTAATTTCATGGCTGCAGTCACCATCTGCAGTGATTTTGGAGCCTAAAAAAATAAAGTCTCTCCCTGTTTCCATTGTTTCTGCATCTATTTGCCATGAAGTGATAGGACTGGATGCCATGATCTTAGTTTTTTGAATGTTGAGTTTTAAGCCAACTTTCTCACTCTCCTCTTTCACTTTCACCAAGAGGCTCTTCAGTTCTTCTTTGCTTTCTGCCACAAGAGTGGTGTCATCTGCATATCTGAGGTTATTGATATTTTCTACCAGCAATCTTGATTCCAGCTTGTGATTCATCCAGCCCAGCATTTTTCATGATATACTCTGCATATAAGTTAAATAAGCAGGATGACAATATACAGCCTTGATATACTCCTTTCCCAGTTTGGAACCAGTCTGCTGTTCCATGTCCGGTTCTGTTGCTTCCTGACCTACATACAAATTTCTCAGGAGGCAGGTCAGGCGGTCTGGTATTCCCATCTCTTGAAGAATTTTCCACAGTTTGTTGTGATCCACACAGTCAAGGGCTTTGGTGTAGTCAATAAAGCACAATTTCCTGGTGGCTCAGTGGTAAAGAATCCACCTACCAATGCAGCAAACATGGGTTTGATCCCTGGGTCAGGAAGATCCCCTGAATACTGGCAACCCACTCCAGTAATCTTGCCTAGGAAATCCCATGGACAGTGGAGCCTGGTGAGCTATTAGTCCATGGGCTTGCAAAGAATTGGACATGACTTAGCAACTAAGGGCTTCCCTGAGAGCTCAGTTGGTAAAGAATCCGCCTGCAATGCAGGATACCCTGGTTCGATTCCTGGGTCAGGAAGATCCCCTGGAGAAAGGAAAGGCTACCCACTCCAGTATTCTGGCCTAGAGAATTCCATGGACAGTCCATGGGGTCACAAAGAGTCGGACATGACTGAGCCACTTTCACTTATTTTATTGGGGCTTCCCTGGTGGCTCAGAGGGTACAGCGTCTGCTTGCAATGTGGGAGACCTGGGTTCAATCCCTGGAGAAGGAAATGGCAACCCACTCCAGTACTCTTGCCTGGAAAATCCCATGGACGGAGGAGCCTACAGTCCATGGGGTCGCAAAGAGTCGGACACAACTGAGTGACTTACTTCACTTAGCAACTAAACAACATTTAAGCCAGGACAAAACACACAAACCAGGAGACATGTTTACACCGAGCCAGCTCTGTTCTTCTTTAACTCACCGACCGATAGTCAAGCACAGACTGTTTTCCAGCAGCCCCTGCACTTTGGTGCCCATCAGCTGAGCTCCTAAGAATCACCTGTTAGCAATCTCAGACATGTCTATGCCCACTGCATTTGTTATTAGAATTATGTAATTAAATACTATGTAAACCAATAAAATAGAAATGTAAAAGGAAAAGGTTTCTGTAAAAATTTAGTTAAATGTCTCAAAAAACTAAAAAATGAGTTGCTTTAAAAACTGCTGCCTATTTAGGTATGGGTAAGGCAACTGCAAAACGTAGGAAGAAAAATACAGGAAAACTCACGTCTAGACAGAGACAACAGTCAGTTTAACTTTAAAGAAATTGAAACTGGATGTGGTTAATGATGCATGACCAAAGTGGTTTATATAAGAATGAGAACATGGAACCTCAAACAATGAACTCATAGCAAGGAAAAGCTGGACCTTACAGTAAGAGATAATCTGTACCTTTAAAATTTACACTAAAATGTTTAAGACATTTAGATACCTAAAAACCTCTATCTATATATTTATCTATCTTTAATTCTCAGCTTGAGAAACTTCTTCAACTGACCGACCAACCTCTGGTCCCTACCTTGATTCTTGCCAAAATTACAGCAGGTCCTCTGTCTTCCTATGTAGACCAAGTCTTAACAGTAAGAGGTCTTTTGTCAACGTAAGATGTTTCATATCACACCTCAGAAATTATTTCAAGGGAAGGAACTTCCCTGGGGTCCAGGGGGTAAGACTCCACACTCCCTGTGCAGGTGGCCCAGGTTCGAGCCCTGGCCAGGGATTCCACAGATGCAGCCAAGGTCTCACGTGCCATAACAAGGATCAAAGATCCCTGGTGCTGCAACTCAGACCCAGCACAGCCAAACAAACAAAACCAGCTTTTTAAGTTATTTCAAGGAAAGCTCATTGATCACATTTTATTTATGTTATGATTCTCAGGGAGGAAGATTTACCTCAAACTGGAACAAGACCTAGGGGTAATGAAACTAAAAACGTCTGCTGTTCTACAAACAATGGTCCTGGGCAACGTGAATGTATATAAGAGTTTATACGACCATACCCTATCTTAAACAAATTATGGCACAATAAGCAATTTTTACGGAAAATGAAAATGGAAACCTCCTGTGTATGCCTCTTATCCCAAATTACCGCCAAAACATACATAATTTAACAAGAAGAAAAAGTACTCAGCAGTGACAAAGAAAAGAGGAAAATAAAACTTGGAGGTCATTTTCCTTGAAAACAAATTCAAAGTAGGTGATTTAGCTGAAGTGTATGAGGTTGAGGGTTGGGAGACATGAAGGAGGAAAGCAGACGTCAGTGCATAAAGAGGTCAAAGGAACGTGACGATAATTGTACCCCTGTCCTCACTCTGCTCCTTGTTTGAAAAATCACTAGAGAAATAAGTCTACCTCTGTTCATAATACTATTAGAAGGATGTAGAGAAAATAATAATAGAAAGAACACCTACATATGTTTGTGTCAGGCTCTGTTCAAAGTGCCTTAAACTTATCAATTCAGGTAAGAAAAAAGTGTGACAGCTTTGAGATGGGTAAGAGACTATTAAAGGAATGGAAATGGGATTCTATGAGGATATTGATCCTCAGAAGACCAGATAAGGAGATAAGGATTTTGTTATGACAAAAGAGACCTCAGTTGAACATAAGGGAAAACTTACTTGGTTATGAAGCTGATCAAACATTGGAAAAGTTTTGGGGCAACTGGGTCTACAACAGGCCACTTGCCTAGGGAAGGAGCCTAGATACAAGGGAGCTGGGAGACGGCTAAAGGGACTGACAGATTAAATCCAAGCTGGCAGGAGCCCCAACCCTGGAAGGAAGGCCATCACCAAACTCCCACCCCAGGGGCCACAGTGAGAAGCCTGCCAGGTCATCAGCTGAGTCACCAGATGTGGCGGAACCCACTGAAAGAGCCTGCCAGAGGCAAGAAGGCAGGTCTGAAAAAGCCAGCTGCACAATGTGCCGATTTCAGCCGATTCTCCACTGCTCTGTCTCACATCTTTTTCAACCGCGTTGTGTTTATTGTAAAGTAGCTCCACTTGTGAATTGTTACCTGACTCTGAGACTCTGCCAGGAAAATGTATTGGGCTAAATAAGCAAGAGGTTTCCCCTAATAGTTTATTTATCTTCTCATATCTCAAAGCAGGGTTTAAACAAGGGGATCACACTATGTCTACAAATTTTAGGATTCAATGGAAAATGTGGAAGAGATGAAAGAAAAGAGGATGGGACAAAGGAAGGGGAGAAGAATTTTAAATTGCCATTAATGTACATCTATGTTTAAGGCTTAATATGAGCGATCCATCTGAAATTGGAAATAAATGAGACATCTACATTTGACCTGGTACAATGGTTTAGAAACAGCAACCCATTGGCAGACTGCTGCTGCTGCTGCTGCTAAGTCCTTCAGTGGTGTCCGACTCTGTGCGACACCATAGACGGCAGCCCACCAGGCTCCCCTGTCCCTGGGATTCTCCAGGCAAGAACACTGGAGTGGGCTGCCATTTCCTCCTCCGATGCATGAAAGTGAAAAGTGCAAGTGAAATCGCTCAGTCATGTCCAACTCTTCGTGACCCCATGGAATGCAGCCTACCAGGCTCCTCCGCGCATGGGATTTTCCATGCAAGAGTACTGGAGTGGGGTGCCATTGCCTTCTCCGATTGGCAGACTAGGTACATCAGAATCACCTGAGAAGCCTTTTTAAAAATATATCCCCAGTTGTCACCCCCAAACCTATGATCTCAGAATCTGCTGCGACCAGACAGATTATCTCTATTTTTCAAAGCTCCTCAGGTATTTCTGATTCACAAGGAGACTTGTGAACTTCTGAGTTTGCAGACCCTCTTAGCATTTAGGGCTTTGTACCAAAAACAAGTGAGGACGTCTTACTCAGCGACATGCTTGGGGTGCTAGACCATCAGTGTTGGTCACTTCCACTGGATTCGGGTACTTTCCAACCAGAAAAAAAAAAAAAAACTTTTTATAACTCAGGACCTGATGAGCAAAATGAGACAATGTTTAAGAGAATACAACTCCCTATGAGGGAAGGAACTAAGTATATATAATTTACTTTTGGTTTTCTTAAGTAGAAGTATGTACAGTAAAATATAAATAATTGCAAGTATAAATGCCCTCCTCCCTAGAACACTGGTGAAGCCTTCAGCCAGGGCCGCTTAGAAGAAAAACCCTGTTCTCACCCAAGTCCAAATCTACATCTTCTTTCGCCATGGTCTTCACACCCAGGCAGGTCTTTTTCGGTTGTTCCTTGCCGTCAGTGCTCATACGCTCATCTGAAAGAACTCTCAGCTTTTTCTGTCTGCAATTACCCAAAGTTCATTGCCTAATATACATGCCACCATCTACTTAAGACATCAACTATATTACTACCGCTCTTTCTATCTGTACTCGTAATTGCTTTTCTACCAAAGAAACTTCTAAAGATACAGTTCTCCCAAACAACTTCTTTTGAATGGAATTGTATTATGCTCACGATTTCTGATCTTTCCAGTCTCAAAAGGAAAAGAATAAATAAACAACAACAACAAAAAAAAAACAGAGGGAAAATAGAAGAATACCAGCTCTGAGCTGAGTATTTTATCTTTTCTTATTTTGATTTCATTACTCTAGCTCCTTTCCTTAATTCGATTTCATGTCACAAGGGACTATAAATTGTTCCTTTATTGTGCCTTTATCACAATGTACTATAAACGTGCTTAATTTTTTATCTCTACTATGAGTTTTAACAAGTCCAGGAGGGCAGAAAGCATCTGCATTACCATTGTTGAATCATCTATATCTAACTTAGTACCTGGCTTCTATAAATGCTTCATTAATACTTATTGAATTGCTGAATAAATGATTGTTTCCTGCTGTAACCACCATATTTTTCTGACAAAAGTATTCTCTGCCACTTATCCCCCACAGAGCAGAGATGGTATCACATTCACTTGTGTGTCTGAAGCACACATGTTTGAAGAATGACTGAATAACCTAAGGCAGAACTGACCAAGCCACGTGATTCACCGTTTCGTTGTTCAATACCTTTAAAAGAGTTGCGTAAGCTTGTACGTTATCTGAACCAAATCAGAGGATTTGGTAGTCATTCTCTGCACATGAATAGTCTGGCTTGTGAAATACTGAATATCTAAACATTCCCAAGTTTCTAAATTGTATACAGACTAAATAATTTACAATCAGGAATTGTCCTTATTAGGGAGATTAGTGCTCAGAGAATCCCAATCCATACACTATTAAATTCAAGAAACAAATTATATGTTCATTTACCAAAGCCACGGTTTCCTTATGGCATCATCTGAGATGAGTCAGGAGCAAAAAAGTCATCAGTGTCAGCAATGTAATCGCTGGCTTCCTGCGCAGTTGAAAGCTAGAAAGGAGACTTAGGCATCGCGACTTAGTGTGTCTCCAGTCTCAGTCCTGTCAGACTCTTTGCAACCTTGTGGACTGTGGCCCACCAGTCTCCTCTGTCCATCGAATTTTCCAGGCAAGAATACTGGAGTGGGTTGCCATTTCCCACTCCAGATGAACCCAGGTCTCTTGCATCTCCTGCATTGGCAGCTGGATTCTTTACCACTGTGCCACCTGGGAAGCTAAGAATCGAGATTTACCACCCAAATATTCCTTCCTTCACCTCACTTCCCTCAAATGCACCCAACCAAGCAAAATTTGGCTATTTGGACAGACTATGAAAAGCAAGATTTTCTTGTTTCCACTTTCAAATATAAAATAGCCACCAACAGTAAATAAAGCCTGAGTCACAGTTAGCTAAACATCTTATTGTTAGTGAATCAATAAACACAGATCAGCTATATACCTATAAAGACTACTGGAAGGAATCTCAGGTGCAGAGTAACAAATAAAAATTGAAGCCACTGTCTATTGAGCATTTGCTGTTTGCGAAACACTGGGTAACTGGTTTGCGAAACACTGGGTAACTACAGTTAACCCTTGAACGAAGTGCGGCAAAAAATTTGTGTTTGGTTAGAAATTACCTTTATTCTATCCAAACTGTTTCAGGTTCCTGCCCTTGGTAAATCATTTATCAATTTTTTTGTTTTTGAGGCAGAAGCAGATTTCAACTGTGGTAGTCAGTTCCCCTAACTCCAACATTGTTCAAGGGTCAATCATATATATAATATCTTATTGAATCTCCATGATAACCCAGGAAGTGAAAGTGAAAGTAAGTCGCTCAGTCATGTCCAACTCTTTGTGACCCCAGGGACTGTAGCCTGCCAGGTTCCTCTGTCCATGGGGTTCTCCAGACGAGAATACTAGAGTGGGTTGCCATTCCCTTCTCCAGGGGGATCTTCCTGACCCAGGGATCAAACCCAGGTCTCCTGCATTGCAGGCAGATTCTTTACCATCTGAGCCACAAGGGAACCCAGGAAGTAGATTCTATTATTATCACGATTTTATAGATAAGGAAACTGACACCCATAGAAGTTAAATAACTTTCCAGAGATTGCACATTATGTAAAAGATGGAGCCTAGATTCAACTCCAAATAGAGGAAAAGGTAAAAACCCAAGCCAATCATTTAACAGTTAAGCTAAGAAACAGAGAAATAAAGGACTTCCCTGGTGGTCCTGTGGCAAAGACGATGCACTCGATCCCTGGTCAGGGAACAGATCCCACACGCCACAACTAACGACCCTGCGTGCCACAACCATAACCAAAGGTCCTACATGCTGCAACTAAGACTCAGCACAGCCACATAATTTAAAAAAAAGTGTATAAGCTCTCCCTACTGGAGAAATATTTATTAAGAAAGGAAGGATGGAAGGAAGGAAGCAACAATGAAAGGAAAGAAAAAGTGAACACCTTTGAAAGTTATTTTTGAATCAGGTTCTTTTGGAATTGAGTATGGAAATCATGTAAGACTTTCAGTTCCATGAAGTTCAAACAGAACAAGAGACTAACTATCCATGTGAAGGGGGATGAATGGGAATACAACCAATCCCAAAGAGGAAGGAAATGAGAGTACAGATTAATAGTATTATCTGTTTTTCCCAAGGCCTATTCCAGAGAAATTGCCCAATTTTTCAGACTTTTGGTCAAAGGTTACTTTAAAACACTGGTCCTTGGAGGTTCAGAAGAGTAGATTTTTAATATCATATAAGCACTTCCCAGGTGGTGTTAGTGGTAAAGAACTCGCTTGCCAATGCAGGAGACGTAAGAAACATGGGTTCAGTCCCTCAGTCAGGAAGATCCCCTGGAGGAGGGCATGGCAACCTACACCAGTATTCTTGCCTGGAGAATTCTATGGACAGAGGAGCCTGGCGTGCTACAGTCCGTAGGGTCAAAAAGAGTTGGACATGGCTGAAGTGACTTAGCACATACACAGCACACACGAGCATCTTAAAAGAGATGACTTGTTTACTAATCTTGTTGCCTTTGGTGGGTAACAAAAATTACTCAGCAAAGGCAGGTTTTTTCTTTATGTATCTACTGCCCAGAAGCCACCAACTTTTTATGATATCCTTGATTTCCATTAACACTGCCCTGCTCAGGAAACAAGGTGCCTAATCATAATCTCTTCTCTGGCTGTCCCTGGCAGGTAAAATTGTGTTCCAACAATCCTCATCCTGCGTAGCTGGATGGAGCCAGCATCTGTTACTTGTTCCATCAAGCTCACCTAAGCAGTGGCACACAGTAATATACCTGCAATCTTTTCTTTGTTCCTCAAATGCTTTAAGGACCCAATTTAGCCTTGAATTTCCCTCTGGGAATTGGGTACAGATTAGATACATCTTGGATAGCTTTCTTCAGAGCAGGTCGCTCCCAGCAAAACAATCTTTATGCACAGCCAAGTCAGAACTCAGTCTCAATAAAACTCCTAGAGGAGAACATAGGCAAAACACTCTCTGACATACATCACAGCAGGATCCTCTATGACCCACCTCCCAGAATATTGGAAATAAAAGCAAAAATAAACAAATGGGACCTAATTAACCTTAAAAGCTTCTGCACATCAAAGGAAACTATCAGCAAGGTGAAAAGACAGCCTTCAGAATGGGAGAAAATAATAGCAAATGAAGCAACTGACAAACAACTAATCTCAAAAATATACAAGCAACTCCTCCAGCTCAACTCCAGAAAAATAAATGACCCAATCAAAAAATGGGCCAAAGAACTAAATAGACATTTCTCCAAAGAAGACATACAGATGGCTAACAAACACATGAAAAGATGCTCAACATCACTCATTATCAGAGAAATGCAAATCAAGACCACTATGAGGTACCATTTCACACCAGTCAGAATGACTGCGATCCAAAAGTCTACAAATAATAAATGTTGGAGAGGGTGTGGAGAAAAGGGAACCCTCTTACACTGTTGGTGGGAATGCAAACTAGTACAGCCACTATGGAGAACAGTGTGGAGATTCCTTAAAAAACTGGAAATAGAACTGCCTTATGATCCAGCAATCCCACTGCTAGGCATACACACTGAGGAAACCAGAAGGGAAAGAGACATGTGTACCCCAATGTTTATCGCAGCACTGTTTATAATAGCCAGGACACGGAAGCAACCTAGATGTCCATCAGCAGATGAATGGATAAGAAAGCTGTGGTACATATACACAATGGAGTATTACTCAGCCATTAAAAAGAATACATTTGAATCAGTTCTAATGAGGTGGATGAAACTGGAGCCTATTATACAGAGTGAAGTAAGCCAGAAGGAAAAACACCAATACAGTATACTAACGCATATATATGGAATTTAGAAAGATGATAACAATAACCCTGTGTACGAGACAGCAAAAGAGACACTGATGTATGGAACAGTCTTATGGACTCTGTTGGAGAGGGAGAGGGTGGGAAGATTTGGGAGAATGGCATTGAAACATGTAAAATATCATGTATGAAACGAGATGCCAGTCCAGGTTCAATGCACGATACTGGATGCTTGGGGCTAGTGCACTGGGACGACCCAGAGGGATGGTATGGGGAGGGAGGAGGGAGGAGGGTTCAGGATGGGGAGCACATGTATACCTGTGATGGATTCATTTTGATATTTGGCAAAACTAATACAATTATGTAAAGTTTAAAAATAAAATAAAATTTTTTTAAAAAAATTAAAAAAAATAAAAATAAAAAATAAAAGGGTTGGAGCTATACATTAAAAAAAAAAAAAGAACTCAGTCTCAGCTCCCAGGTGTCAACTCCAGTCTACACAGAAGCTTCCCATCACAGTTCTAACTAGCAGACTCGGCTTTGTGGGGGGTAGGGGGTGGGGGGCGTGGTGTGTCCATGGCTAAAGTGAGTTAGTCACTCAGTCATATCCAACTCTTTGCAATCACATGGACTGTAGCCCCCAGGCTCCTTTTTCCATGGAATTCTCCAGGCAAGAATACTAGAGTGTGTAGCCACTCCCTTCTTCAGTGGATCTTACCAATCCAGGGATCGAACTCAGGTCTCCTGTATTGTAGGCAGATTCTTTACCATCTGAACCACCAGGGAAGCACCGACAAAGGCAGGAGCTAAAGTGGGAACTTGGAGCCAGAAGGTCAAGGCCAGAAGAACAAACTGAGCCAGCACAGAGAATCTGGAGTAAATGGGTCAGTTTCTAGAAGAGCCTGGTGGGCTACAAGTCCATGGGGTCGTGAAATAGTCAGACACGACTTAGCACTAAACAGCTCTATGATGGTTAATTTCAAGTGGCAACTTGACTGGACCACAGAGTGCCCAGTGCCCAATCAAGCATTATTCTGAGTGTTTTGGGGTGAGAGTAACACTTAAATCAGTAGACTGAATAAAGCAGATTGCCTTCCCTAATATAGATTGGCCTCATCCAACAATTGAAGGACTAAATAGAGCAAAAATACTGACCCTCCCCCACTTAAAAGGGGGAATTCACATAAGAGAATCCTCTGCCTTCAGACTTGAACAGAAGTATTAGCTCTTCCTGGGTCTCAAGCTTGCCAGTCTTGAGACTGGAACGATTCCTTGGGCTTTCCTGGTTTTCAGGCCTGTGGACTGGGATGGAACTAAGCCATCAGTGTTCCTGAGTCTCCAGTCTGCTGATTCATTTTGCAGACCTTGGGACTTCCTCACTTCCATAATCACATGGGCCAATTCCTTAGAATAAACCTCATTACATAGGTGCATAGACAGACAAACAGACACAGACATAGAGACATGGAGTATGGAAGAAATGGAATACCCAACACCCTAAGATGCATGTATTCCATTGGTTTTGTTTGTCAGAAGAACCCTAACTGGTATACTCCCTTTGCAGCTCTGCGTCTCACACCCATGACCACTCCCTTAGACCTTATAACTTGACCTGAAATTCGGCACCCATTCTGACCACAACTTCCTATCCCTTCAGCTCTCCAAGGTCTTTTCAGCCACCACTCCCCTCTCTCTGAGTCAGCAAGACCTCCCATCCTTGACCAACTCACTTCCGGCCCTAACTGCTGAGGCTTCAGGTCCCTCCTGCAGCCTCTCTCGTTCTAGCTTCAGCTTCCTTGCTCTAGTCCGCCACGTTTACCTGGCAAATCCCATGCATTGGCTCCACCCCTGCCTGGCCTACCTTTCCCATTTTGAGAGCCAGGCTGCTCAATACTATTGAAGAAAATCAGAAAACCACACCTACTGAAGCCCCTGCAAATGTTGATTTCACTGAAAGAAACCAGTCTTTGGTTTCTCCCCCTCTGTGCCAAGCCACTCATTCTCATTCTCTGATCCGAACTATTCTCTCACCTGCCTTGCAAGGCCACCTTCCAGTCTCTCTCTATCTACTTTTCCTGGACAGTCTCATCCCCTGCCTCCTTCACCTCCACCAGTCCCCTCATTACTTACTGCCAGGTCGTTTTCTTTTTTTCCACCTTTGTGCCTTTATGCACTCCTGTCCCTGGACCTCTGGAACCTTCCCTATGTCTGCAAACAAATACACACAGCAACACCCGGAGAATGCCTACTCTTTCTTCAAGGCTTGGCTCACACGTTTTAAATGACACAAGTCAGGCAATACCTTCCGCAGGAAACCATCCCTGACATCTGACCCCTCTTCGGTGTCCTGTCTACAGTCTCCTGTTAGCTAACATCTATTGCTGTGGCCCTTTTAGCCACCCTTCCCTTAGTAGTATCTTCAACTCTTTCTTTTGGGAATGACTCCTCTCCTAATACCCATTCTGTGCGAGTCTACAGTGTCTGCAATCACAGTTCGCTGCCCTCCAGCCACATTACCTAGATCCAGAATACTATGATAACCCATGGCCCTGGTGACAGTGGTTGGTCTAAGGAGCAGAGATGTAGCACAGGCTAACCAGCAGGGATCTTTGCCTTGGATTGTTCTAAATGAGGCTAGAAGGGAAGGTTTCTTGTGTCTGGGGTCATGGAATTAGAAGGCTATGGCACGAGGGTCATTTCTGATCACATTCTCCACTAAATTCTTACTTAGAAATTCTAATATATTCTTAGAACACACTGGGCTTCCCTCCACCAAAGCCTACCGGCTCACTGATTGGAGTTATCTATTTAGCAGATGGTCAACAAATGTCTGTTGAATGACTCTCACTTTGGGTGTGGCTCATCTCTTAAGGGAATACGGAAATTGACTACAGACAAACCCCACCTCTGGCTGTACTTGGTTTTATGACTCATCTTGCTTTGACAGCAGAGATGGGTTCACTTTGTTTATTTGAACTTTTGGAGGAAGAATGATCCTTCACACACGTCTTCTTTTTTTTTTTTAATTTTTGGCTGCACCCATGACATGTGGGATGTTAATTCTCTGCCCAGGGATCAAACCCCCTCCCCCTGCATTGGAAAGTGGAGTGTTAACCCCTGGACCACCAAGGAAGTCCTCACATGCATCTTGAGGGGAGAATCTGTCCATACCTTGAAACCTAGAGACAGAAAGCTAGGCTATACTTGGCCACAGCTCAAATCTTTCCTTTAAAATGAAAAACCTTTTTCCACAAGAAACCTTAGAGTTAAAACGGTAGAAGTCATTGAGGAAAGCAAAACAAGGGTTGGTTTGTTTGTTTATATAGAAAAGAAAAGAAAGAAAACAATTTAGTAAAGTTGGAAAATAACTTATGCAAAATAAAAAAACTGCAGGCTCCAATCCGTGTTTAGATACTGAGTCACCCAGAATACAGTGACCTGATTATGTAGCCTCTCTTCCTCCATAGCCAGATCTATAAATCAGAAATAACACTCTGTGTCCTGGCTGGGCTCACTAGAGCGTAATGAGGTTATTTCTAGGAAATGCTTTGACTTCAAAAAAGTCAGATGAAAATTCAAAGAACTTTTATTATAAAAGGTTTCAATTTGATTAAAAAACCTTTGATGTCTCCCTTGTGAGTCATGCATATTTCCCACTGACTTCCTATGTATCTCTATTATCATCATTAAATATTTATTGTAGGTCTATTGAAATACAAACTTGTTCTCCTAGCTCTCAGCCCAAGGTGATTTCTAATGACTATTTAGTTTTTATGATGATGTTTTAAATTCATGTTAATAATGGAAGAATCTAATGTTAAATTGAAGGTTATTATAATCAGTCTCCTTTCAAGGTAACTGAATGTTGAAAAGATCTTTTTTTTTTCCTTTTATCATCCTTTCCTTAATTACATGAGAACTTTACATTAATTGTTGTTTAGGCTTTCTAGAGAAAATTTGTACAGGCAAATACAATGTTGTTGCATATGGAAGTCATCTGATTTACTACTGCCTTCTCAACATCCACTTGTATGTCTAATATACAACTCAAATTCCACATATCCCCCAAGCATGACTGACAGTCACTCCTCCGCACCGCTGCTCTTCCTGTAGTCTTCCCCAATTCAGTAACTGGCAGCTCCATTATTTTAATTGCTTGGATCAAAACCTTGGGGTCATCCTTGGCTTCTCTCTTCTTCTCACACTTCACATTCAATCAAATCTTGTCAGCACCACTCTCAAATATACCCCAAATCTGCCCCTAGCCTGGTCCCACTGGCTCTCATCCTTCGCCAGCATCACTGCCGCAGCCTCCTAACTGGTTTCTCTTCCCGCACCTTTGCCCCTTGGGTCTCCGTCCAGCACAGCAGCCAGAGTGACTCCACTGGACAAGTCAGAAGAGGTCTTCCTGCCCTTCACCACCGCCCTTTCCCACCACACTGCCCAATACGCAGAGCAGAAGCCCAAACCAGTAAATGAGCACGAGGGCCTTTCTGAACTTTCTGGTCCTCCAGTTCCCAGACCTGCTCTGCTCCTTCAGGACTTTGTCCTCTGAATTCTGTCTGCATCCTCCTCCCCCAGATATCCGCCTGGCACCTCCCTCACGGTCTTCCGGACTTAACCAAACATTACTTTCTGAGTGTGGCCTTTTCTGATAACTTTATCTAAAATTGTAACTCCCCACCTCCTATCCATGCTTTCCCACTTCCTGCCTTCCTCTCCTACCCTCTTTTTTATTTTTTTCACATGGCATGTGGGATCTTAGTTCCCCAGAAGTGTTAGGAGCTCAGCTGTGCCCACCTCTTTGCAACCCCTTGGACTGCAGGCCGCTAGGCTCCCCTGACCATGGGATTTTCCAGGCAAGGATACTGGAGTGGGCTGCCATTTCCTTCTCCGGAGGATCTTCCCGACCCAAGGATCAAACCCGGGTCTCCTGCACTGCAGGCAGATTCTTTACCAACCGAGCTACCAGGGAAGATCCCTAGTAGTTCCCCGGACCAGGGATCCAAACCATGCCTCCTACACTGTTAGCCAGGAGCCTTAACCACTGAACCACCAGGAAAGTCCCCCTCCTACCCTCTTCAACCCTGTATACAACCTCTTGCTATAATTTGTAATCTAAGACAATGTTATTCAGCATCTAACTACCTCTCTAGGATGTAGAACACAGCAGACTCGACGAAGCAGATGTCTTTATCTATTTTATTCACTGTCTTCAGTGTCTGACACAGGGTGGGGGCCCAATAAATATCAGTTGTCTTAAAAACATGTAAGAAAACCTTTAGCTCTCTTTGCTATAACACCAGGAATGACTCCTCTGCTCTTAAACTCCTGTCTTGTCAGGCACAGTATTCTTTTTCTAGAGGACATTTCAGACCTCGAGAGCAGAAGAGCAGCTGTGACCAAGGGCAGTTGTGTGGGGATACAGATGGCGCTTCGGCTTACATGTGGTCCCTCCTGATGGCTCTGAGTCTCTGTTAGGCTAGAACAAACCCCAGCAACTTTATGGAGAAATAGGAATACCCAAGCAGGCCATACATGCCAGTGAAAACTTCCCAGAGGAGATGGTTCCAGGACCAACTAAGATTCTGTTTTGATTATTGACTAGAAGGGAACCCGCCTCCAACTCACAAAGGATGAATCCAAAAGCCTTCAAATTATCTTGAAGGGAATGTTCATCTCAGGGCCCTGGTGGTAAAATGAAAACGAACTGTTCTTCCATCAGGCAGCAGCTACCATCTGACTTTAAACATGCTGGATTACCAGATCTTCTGATTTTCAAGAAAAGTCAGACTTCAGATTTCATGAGGAATCCCTCAAATGTAAAAAGCTGCTCCCTAAATTCAAATTAAAAACCACCACCACCATATGCTGGGAGCCAAACAAAACAGCTTCTAACCACACTCAACTGGATTTCAACCTCTGCCTTATAGGCTGGGGAAAACTAAACCCAACTCTGAAAAGAGAAACCTAGAAAATCTGAGCTTCTGCTTTCATTAATCTTCTATTAAATTCCTTTCCCACAGGAAACTGTCTTTGCAATCTTCATGCGCAGGTCAGAACCACTCAGCCCTAATGACTTGACACTCTCATCTTAAAACTCAAACATCTATGTGAAATTGTTCCTTCTATCTTTTGACTTGCTGGGCAGAGCGAGTGGGGAATCCAGCCCTGCCCCCCACCTAGGCCAGATTCACCATTGCTTGGCAGGGTCCTGAGCATCCTCAATGGGAAGAGTGGAGAATACCAAGAATGGTAGCGAAATTCTCACCAGCAACAAGGGAGAAAGAGAATTCTGTAGCTACCAGAGTAGGAAGGAGTGGGGTAGCCTATTTGCGTGTAAGGAACACAGTCTCAGCTAAGAAGTGAGAGGTTAATTATTACCAAAATCAGTAGACTGAGTCCCTCAAAAAAAAAAAAAAAAACACAAAGCTGGGACTATATCTGATCCATCTTCGTATTCTTAGACTTGATCCACTCTATGCCTGGCACATCATAGGATCTCTACTGGGGGTCGGACAAAGGTAGAGAAATCACTTTTTTTAATCATACGACAGAGAAAGGGAAAGGTTCTGAGTCCAATCATAAATTAGTGGCCGCAAAACAGCCCCAGGAAACTGTGAGATGAAATTTAACACTTTGAGGCAGCAGCCTAACTTGCAATGTCAGAAGCATAGATTTTATTGTTCTTCTTTAAATCATAATGGAAGGGGAAACAATGACAATTTTAAAACTAGGGCTCATATTTTATCAATTTTAAGAAGAAAAAAAAAAAAATCCAGTCCCAACTAGGAGTAGGTAGAACAGTTGAAAACCCACAGAAATGTGGGAAAAAACTGTTTTACGGTATTGTTTCCCCCCAGACACATTTTTTTTAATGCAATGATTTTAGCCAGGATCAGAGAACTGTTATTTGTTAGATGAAGAATATGTAATTAAAACCACCATTCTGAAAGAAAGGCTTTCTGAGTACTTTTTTTTTTTTTAACCTTCTGTGACCGGCCTGGTAATTTTTTCCTGTCTCACACCTACTCAAAACCCAGATGATTTGTCCTTGATGCTGCCATGAATATAATTACAGTACAGTTCTCTAGTGTATCGTTCAATCACAGCAGACAACTATTGATTTCTCTTTAAATTGGAATACACATAATTTTCTCTGGTCTAGGAATTGTTAAAATGCATAAGAGACTAGGGTTTCATGTTTCAACTATGGCAACGGTGGGGGTGGAGTTTGCTTTCCTTTGTGCTTTTTAATTTTCCTTTTTCCTTTTCCCTCCAAGAACTGCGATAAGCCCTTTCTGAGCTGGAAAGCTCCACTGACTTGTTCCGACAAATTCTCGTTCAATTTCACACTGGGTCACACACAATCAGAAGAAAGACGTCCCAGTGACCGCAGGAAGAGGGAGAAGGTTCAGGCCGCTGCACAGAAATCTCTTTCTCTGCTTTTACACAGACTTAGCTGAACCGGGCTTTTACTTCTTTGGAGATAACTTCTGGGTACAAAATCTTAATGATCACAAAAGATGTTTTTTCCACACGTTTTTCTTTCAGTAGCAATAGTATTACCACCAAGTGTTTGCTTCCTCCTTGTTTATACAAAAACACCCTCTGACTGCTAAGAGACCACATTTTCATGGAAAAGGGCAAAAGCAGGCAAATGAGAAGGCCTCGCTGTGGTCCTGGCTGTGCCACAGTCCTGGGAGAGTCACACACCTTCTCTGGGTGGGCTCAGGTTTTCTGTCTACAGAAAGGGGACTAAGCGTCGGTGGTTATCAAACTGTGCTCCATGAAAGTTTAGGGTGTAGAGATTGGAAAATACATTAGTCCCTAGGACTCCCATTCCTCCCACCACATTTTAGCCTCAAGTCAGTTCTTAGTTTATATATTGGATTTCCACATCAGATTTTCCTTAGAGAAAGGGTTTTATAGCTTTATAAGTTTGATAAAGAGAAAATCTGTCTTTGCCTATTCTCTCCTTCTGTAATTCTGTGACTTTTCCCTCTGATGATACACAGCCGCAAGCTCCACAATACACGTGTTCATGAGAGTGGCTGCTGCTAACTCGCTTCCATCCTGTCCGACTCTGTGCAACCCCATAGATGGCCTCCTACCAGGCTCCCCCGTCCCTGGGATTCTCCAGGCAAGAACACTGGAGTGGGTTGCCATTTCCTTCTCCAATGCATGAGAGTAAAAAGTGAAAGGGAAGTCACTCAGTCGTGTCCGACTCTTAGCGACCTCACGGACTATAGCCCACCAGGCTCCTCCGTCCATGGGATTTTCCAGGCAAGAGTCCTGGAGTGGGGTGCCATTGCCTTCTCCTCATGAGAGTGGACCACTGTACAAAAAAGGAGTCTAGTGCATGCGTGATGCTTTTCATCAGTGTAATCACCTCCACTATCAAAAACATGAATTTACTAAGCCTCATTCATGCACAATGCCACATGCGTTACTTATTAGCACAAAGTTGGCAAGTTCCATTTCCAATTTGAGAGACAGTGATTTTGCAGATTTTGAAAAGGAGAAACCTTGATAATTAATTCTTTCAATGTGTTATAGCTATGAAGCATCGGAGGCACAAATGAAAAAGGACAATGAATTTGATAACACTATTATAATGCAAACAATTAATACAAAGCAAATAAACAATATCTGAAACCACTGTCTCCAGAGGCTATTTAAGCCTTCCCTGTAAAACTAAACAGGAAATTATCATCGCTTTATGAAAAAATAAGTAACCAGATTTTAGCACCCATTCTGGGTGGGAAGTGCCTCTTCACAGGAAAAATACCTACCACCCATTACCACAGGCATAGGAAAGAACACTTATGCCTGAGAACATTTAGAACAGGAATTCCAAAGAGCAAGCAGCATCTGGGGTAAAAAGGGAAATAGAGCTCAGAGTGGAAAAACAGCATTGCATATCCCTGGTAGAATTTTCAATTCACACTGGAAGAGAGCAAAGAAAGCTAACTGATGGAAACCCAGTATTCAAATGCACTTTGAGAAATATCCAGCAAAGACTTAGCAACAAAAATCATAAAACAAGAACAATCTCTGTTAGACCAGACCACAAAGAAGTAAAAAGGGCCCTGTTACCTTAGGCATACCAGTTGGTATTATCACTAGGTCCTCTTTGAGAAGGAGCCAGAGGTCAAGATTGGAATTAGCACGTCGTCTTTTTTTATGCCATTATTCATCTACCTTGTTTGCCAAACATTGTTACCAAGGCCAGAATGCAGTTTTTAAGAAGCTACAAAGGCTGTGCATCTACCCTTCCTTTTTCTCTCATCTAGTTCCCCCTTAATTTATCTATTTTGTGAGCTGGTATGGCTAACAAATTCAGAATTCAATTCTCCTCCAAGTTGTCAGATTCAGTACAATTCTTGATCTGTTCACACATCCCAAAACAAAAAGCCCAAAATGCCTCAAAACTAAGACAGAATGTGAGAAGATGCCTCCTGCCAAAAAGAAATAGCTCACATACTCAAGTTTACATAACTTTGAATACTTTGATGCAATGATTTAGAACTCTGCTAATCCCATTCAACCACAAATAACACAATTCGATTTCTTTTGAAATGTCTAAGGAATTCCTAAGAAGTGATCTTATAGTTATTTAAAACTTATCAAAAAAAATGATAAAACTTATCATCCTCATGAGAATGAAAAAAAAAAAGATGTGCACCAGGTCACATTAACTAGCATAGTGTGGCCGTCCTACCAGGAGCGTATGTGGCAAAAGAAACGGCCCCACAAAGAAGGCAGCACGTGGGCTGCGGTCTGGCTACCGCTGGCAGTTCTGTGGCACCTGGAACCAACCAGAAAACATCCTGTGGGGTCCACTGTATCTGAAGTCACTTGGAATAGTTGTTAGTACTGCTTGCCAACTATTTCTGGTTCACCCTTTTACCCAGACACAGGATAGAATTGCCTTTTCTGGTTCCCTGATGGTGTGTGGAGCCATATGACTAGTTATGGGGAATGACTTGTAAATAGAGGAATATAATCACTTCCAAAAAGGAGCATTTAATTGATCATACAAGACCATTAAAACTTCTCTTTCCCCTCTGACACAGTGGCCAGAAACATCAGTAATGGAGACTGCTTCAACTATCTAGGCCCCAGAGTGACTCTGATGAACAAGGCCCCCGTCTCAGATGTGACATGAGATGAACATAGAGCACAGCAGAGAAGTAAACCATTGTTGCGTTAGGATGCTGAGACTGGGGGATTGTTTGTTACTGCAGCATAACTTTCACTATGCTAACAATGTTTCACAGAGTTGGAGCTCCTTGGTTCAGCAGGGGCATGCATGGGAAAGGACTACAAGAGAATCTGGGAACCGACTCAGTCATCACTGGAAATCCTCCAAGGATTATACTAGATCTCACAGAGGGTTGGGGAGGTCACTCTTCAATCCCACATCCCTATAGAAAATTCTTCTTTTCCTGTGGCTTTTTTCTTTTTTAATTGAAGTATAGTTGATGTATAACAGTATGTAAGTTACAAGTGTACAATACAGTGATTCACACTTTTCAAAGATAATACTGTAACCGAGCAGGACCCAATGGGGCCTTCCCAGGACATAACCGAGCAGGACCCAATGGGGCCTTCCCAGGACACACACCTCCCCTAATCCTCTGCTGTAGTTCCTCTCTGAAGCACCAGATAACAGTATCTATGCACATCTCCTGAGTTTTTCACGTGCTAAAGTGAAGTGAAAGTCACTCAGTCATGTCCGACTCTTTGCAACCCCAGGGACTACATAGTCCATGGAATTCTCCAGAATACTAGAATACTAGAGTGGGTAGCCATTCCCTTCTCCAGGGGATCTTCCCCATCCAGGGATCGAACCCAGGTCCCCCACATTGCTGGTGGATTCTTTACCAGCTGAGCCACCAGGGAAGCCCAAGAATATTGGAATGAGTAGCCTGTCCCTTCTCCAGCGGATCTCCCCAACCCAGGAATCAAACCGGGGTCTCCTGCATTGCAAGCAGATTCTTTACCAGCTAAGCCACCAGGGAAGCCCTTTCAAGTGCTAAAACCCATCATCAAATGAAAGAAATTAACTACTTGATGATCCTGAGTACGCAGCCTCCAGAACTTTCTGATGCCTAAGGATTGGTAGCGTTAACTGCCTGTTACCTCAGCATCAACCAGAGAACTGTGCACTAGCTTATCACATACCCAGGGATGCGACTCCCTCACGTGGCCTTTAAAAATACTCTACTTTGACCCTGTGGGGTTTAGGGCTGGGGGATAGTATGTATAGTGTTAGTTCTTCAGTCATGTCCAACTCTGCGACCCCATGGACTGCAGCCTGCCAGGCTGCTCTGTCCATGGAATTCTCCAGGCAAGAATACTGGAGTGGGTTGTCATTTTGATTCACCCATTCTCCTTGCATGGTCCTGCAATAAACCTTTCTCTGCTCCGAACTCCGACGTTTCAGTTTATTTGGCCTCGTTTTGTGTCTGGCACACAAACTCGTGTTCAGTAACCGTACTCCATTTATAGTTATTATAAAATATTCGCTATATTCCCCACATCGTACAATATATCTGTGTAGTTTATTTTCTATCTAACAGTTTGTACCTCTTAATGCCTTATTCCTATACTGCCCCTCCGTCTTTCCAAGGGTACCACCAGTTTGTTCCCTATTTCTGTGAGTCCTCTAAGGCAAAGGGACATTCAGGTGTCTCTAGGCCTTATTAAACCCATTGTCCTATTAATTAAACTGCTTTGTTGGGATGCGTTTACTCCCTGTCTCCTTTCCCCCAAACACTCTGGACAATAGATTCAACACCAGAATAAAAAACAAATCCTGCAAAGTGCCTAGAGAAACTCTGCAGTAAAAGTTGTTTGTAGCTTTCACAGAGTAGAGAGTTTGACAGCTTAATTCCCTTTACAGGACTCGAGACTGACATCACATGAGAACATTGTAGCGTAGCATATTTGTCCTCACAAAACATTTATTTCAGGCTGTTTACAGTAGACTATTCAAGAATTGTTTTGAAAACAATAATTTCTTAAAGCTGATGCTCATATTTTGATGAGGAGGGGAATTCCCTTCATTTTCTGTTTATAGTCCCTGTCCTTTTATCATAGCACTGGGTTGTCATGATACCACCTCAAACAGCAAGCCTCCTTGACAATTCACCATAACCTTGGAGGATGTGAGATTTTTACACACTTTCCCCCCTAACTCTAAAATTTCAAGTTATTTCAAAGAACTTTGAATGTGTATTTTAGGAAAAAAAAAAAAAACCAAACTCTTCCAGCAAACTAGAAACCATCAAAGTAGAAACTGTTTCACAGAGAACATTAACAGAAAGCTGCAAGAAAAACAAAATGGGAAATGCTGAAATACTGTTTTCATTTCTTTTCCTTTTTTTAAGCTGACAGTGTAAACGGAAATAACTTAAGTAAGACAATCAAGTAAACCTCTTACCTCGAGCATCCATGAGCTTCAAAAACTGTTCTTTAAATACAGCCATTGGAATAGGGTTTTATATTTAGCTTCTGCTTCCCTCTGGGTCTCCTCTTCTGTTACTAATATGTTTTTTAAATGCCTAAAACCTTTCTTATTACCTAAGAATTCCCCCAGATTTCATGAATTAATGCAAATGGTAATCACAAGTGCAAATGAGTAATTGGTAACACAAGCACCCATCTGTGCATGCAATTAACTGCCTTGAGCAAGTAATTGCCTGCTTTTACAAGAGCCTACTTAAAAATTTCAACTTAAGCATATATTTCAGTGAGTAATTCTGCCTGTAACACTAAAACTTTTACTTGGGACAAATACTTTTAAACAGCAGCCAAACAATCATTTTAGTCTTAGAAAGGTCATAACCCAGGAAGCCACCCCCATGGTAATTGATTTGGTGAGTTTCACAGTTTCAGATGCACAAGAGCAGGGCATTTCCCAACAGAGCAGGCCATGTGTTCAGGAGAGCCCAGCACAGCTAATCCTCATGATGAGTGCTCTCTGCAACTTTAAATTTCCGAAACTTTTGATAATTTACTAATTAATTCATTGAACAAATATTTGCTGAACACTGTATTATACACAAAGACCTCTGTTCTAAGCTTATGTCTATGCAGATTAGAATGAAAACGTGGTATATTTTTCTCATAAGGAACTTACATTTAGGAAATAGAAGGCTTGAAGCTAATTATCCAAAACACAAGCAGGTTTGTAAATCAAAGGCTGTAAAGGTGTACCTGTTACCTTACCAAGCCACACCTGCCTGACAAAAAAATTGCAACAAAAAGGATCTTTGGGTCTGAACCTTCACCAAGCTGTGTCCTTGGCCTCCTACTCCATGAAATCAATCAGTTTGCCTCCTCTTTGCAAGGTGACCCGGTTTCCTTGACAGTCATAACATTTTTCTTCATCAGCTACTGACTGTGTTCCCCCCCCACCACCTGCTGCCAGAAGCCTTAATCCATAGCAGTTTTTGGTCCTATGCCAAGCTGCTACTTGCTATTGCCAAAGGCTCTGTTGTTCCTCTCATCACTGCCCCTTTGCCTTTCAATATCACCCATATACTAGCAACTTCCAAATTGAGATTTTCAGCACTAACTTCTCCCCCAGAATCCCATGCTGATGTATCTAACTGCCTTGTCAGCATTGCCACTTAGGAATCTAATAGTCATGTCATACTGCATTTCCTAAAACCAACACAATCCTGTTCTTCAAACCATTTCCCTGTCTTGATGATGGGAAGTCCCAAACTTTACAGTCATCCTTTCCTCTGCTCTTTCTCTCCATCAGACATCCCACCCATCAGCCAATCTTTTTACTCTACCATCAAAGGGATCCAAATTCCCCCCACTTCTCACACATCATTTCCACCCTGGTCGAAGCTGCCATCACCTCTTGTTGGATTATTCCAGTTGCCTCCCATCTGGGTTTCCTGTATCCAACCCTCTAAACCTATCCTCTCACTCTGTCATTGGAATTGTCCTTTTATTTTTTAATAATTTTATTTACTTATTTTATTATTATTATTATATTAATTTATATTATTATTATTATATTATTATTATTAATATAATAATATTATTATTATTAGCTGTGCTGGGTCTTCACTGCTGTGTGCAGGCTTTCTTTAGTTGCAGAGGGCGGAGGATACTCTGCACTGCGGTGCACGGGCATCTCATCACAGAGGCTTATCTTGTTGCAGGGCATGGGCTCTAGGTGCACAAGCTCAGTAGTTGCGCCAAAGAGGCTTAGCTGCTCCACTGTAGGTGGGATTTTCCTGGACCAAAGATCACACTGGTGTCCCCTGCATTGCAAGGCGGACTCTCAACCACTGGACCACTAGAGAAGCCCCAGAATGACCCTTTTAAAAGTCATATTATGCCACTCTTCTGATCAAAACCCTCAAATAGCTTCACACCTCACAGTCAAAGCAGAATGCTTTTCAAGAATCTACAAGATCCTTCATAATCTGCCCCACAACTTCATCTTTCTTTTATCATCTCCTCCACCACCACCACCCCGCCTAGTCATTATGATTCAGCAGAGCCAGCTTCCTTATCACTCCTTGCTCACACCAAGTTCACACCTGTTCTCACCCCGAGATGCCCTTCCCCATGTGTCTCGGCCACTCCCACACTTCTTTCAGTTCTCCTTACAAAGAGATCTTCCCTGAGTTCCAAGGTAATATAATCCCTGCCCACTGCCCACTACCATGCTGCCTAGCCCCTTATCCTGCTTTATTTTTGTCTATAATCCTTCTTTTATATGATGCACATTGACTTTCTACCTCCATATTAGAACAGCAGCCCTCTATGAGGGCTGAAGTTTTGATCTGCTAAGCTTTCTAGCATCTCAGTACTGCCATGTCACTTCATGTGTGAATGAATGAATGAACAAATGAACATCCCTAGGGTGGAACAGGCTCCTCTCCCCATCAAGAGTATGACTCTTATAAGACTTTCAAAAGGGTGACCTTGCTGTCTCAGTTTTCCCCATCTCCTGCAAAAAAAAAACAAATGGGACAATGTCTCCCAGATCACCACAGCTTGGAAAGTTACTCTCAAAGACCGTAAGCCAGCGTCCTAGGATGTAGTCTGGGTTCCTCAGACCTCTTCCTTCCAGCTGATATCCTTGCCTCTAAAGGAAGCTCCCCAAGAAGCTGAGAGAGCTCATTCTTTGAGGCTTAACCTCAACATTCTGGTGGTCAATTTCAGTCATCATTCTCTTCTTTTTCCCTCCCAGGCCAACCATCAGGTTTTCATGTGGTAAGATTCCTAATGAGCCCAAATCTCTTGCAAACCTGATTACACAAATGAGAAGACAGAATTTTGTACAAAGTAAAGTCTTTCACTCAACCTCTCACACTAACCTATCACCAGATTCAGGAAGCAACACCTCAGTGAACCCTGAGTTCAGAAGCTCAGATACTCGGTTTCTTCCCTCGAAAAATGAAGCACCATCTTCTTCATTAAGTGAAGATGCTGAGAAGGTGTGACTAAGCGCTTGGAAGAAATAAGAAGGAGTAAAATCTTCAGAATCCAACCACTTTTTTAAAAAGTGTGATTGAAAAGGAAACTCTCCCACATGCTAAAAGGAATATTTTTAATGCATGAATGTGTGTGTTAAATAGACTATGCTTTGCCAGAATTAGGGTACCATTCTTAAAGACTTAACTTGATTTATTCTATCATTTAAGGGAAAGTTTCAACCATTATCAAACTTCAGCAAATGCTGAATAAATTCAGTATGTGACTTTCAAAAATGCCTCTTACATCTAAGTTAAAAGTTTACTGTTTAAAATTATGATTCAAAAGTTTAATTGGATAAGCATGTTACATATATTCTTTAATACTAATAAAATAGTCTGATACATTTTAAAGATAGATCTAGTAAATCACAGAGCACAATCTTGACATTCAACAAGACTTGAGGAAGAAGACTATAAAGATAGGATAGAATGACCGTCATCAAAAAATCAACAAACAATAAATGCTGGAGAGGATGTGAAGGAAAGGGAACACTCTTGCTCAGTTGGTAGGAATGTAAATTGAAATGGCCACTATAGAGAACAGTTTAGAGATTCTTTTAAAAACTAAGACTAAAACTACCATATGACCCAACACTCTCACTACTGAGCATATACCCTGAGACCATAATTCAAAGAGACACGTGTACCCCAGTGTTCATTGCAGCACTGTTTACAGCGGCATGGACATGGAGGCAACCTAGATGGCCATCAACAGATGAACGGATGAAGAAGTTGCGGTACATATACACAATGGACTATTACTCAGACCTGGAAAGCAATGAATGTGAGTTAGTTGAACTGAGGTGGATGAGCCTAAAGCCTGTTATACAGAGTGAAGTAGGTCAGAAAAAGAAAAACAAATATTATATATTAACACGTATATATGAAATCTGGAAAATGGTATTGATGAACCTATTTGCAGGGCAGAAATAAAGACACAGACGAAAAGAATGGACTTGTTGGCGCAGAGGGGGAAGGAGAGACGGGGATGGACTGAGTAGCACCGACATAACCACACTGCCGTGTGTGAAATGGATAGCTGGTGGGGAGCTGCTGTATACCACAGGGGGCTTAACTCTGTGCTCTGAGACAGCCTAGAGGGATGGCATGGCAGGGGGATGGGAAGGAGGCGCAACAGGGAGGGGATATATGTACATAAATATATATATATTTATGGTTGATTTGCATTGTTGTATGGCAGAAAACCAACATAGCATCATAAAACAATGATCTTCCAATTTAAAAAAAAAAAAAAAAAGATGGGATGAATTATTAAAATAGGCAATACTCTGTGTCATAAAAGTTTCTCTTCTAGAGCTTAAATTCTGGCCCTATGCAAAAACATAAAACGTTCTCAAAATGAAAAAATAAAGCTATCTAGGAAAAACAGAAGTAAGAAACAATAGGAAGTTCTTTTGCAATAATAACCCTATGGTTTCTGCTTCTGTGCTAGAAAATCAGATAGTTGCATAAAAGCACAATTTACACAGGGTACTCTGAGCAGTCAAATCACAGATTTTTCCCTTGAATTTTGGCTCTACAAAAAGGACATTAAATAAAGTTCCACATGTTCACATTTTCAATTTAATTACCTCTTTAAAATGCTAGAATTTTTCAGCCACGTGGGACTCAAGTACATTTTCAATCACGTAGAACTCAGCATTTTAAATCATTAAATTCTCATTATACCTCCTATCCTTTCTATATTTAATATGATGTGTTTAACTAACTCGCCTAAGATCATTTTAGTCGTAAAAGAGCAAAAATGAGAACTGCAACAGCAACTGTGCACACTAGCTGCGTGACCTTGCAGCCTAAACCTCTGCTGCTGCTGCTGCTAAGTCGCTTCAGTCGTGTCCGACTCCGTGCGACCCCATAGACGGCAGCCCACCAGGCTCCCCCGTCCCTGGGATTCTCCAGGCAAGAACACTGGAGTGGGGTGCCATTTCCTTCTCCAATGCAGGAAAGTGAAAAGTGAAAGTGAAGTCGCTCAGTTGTGTCCGACTCTTAGCGACCCCATGGACTGCAGCCCACCAGGCTCCTCCGTCCATGGGATTTTCCAGGCAGGAGTACTGGACGGGGGTGCCATTGCCTTCTCCGAAACCTCTGTGAGGTCCCTGTACAAGGAGAAGTTTGGTCCCGAAGATCACAAATCTCTTTCAGCCCTAAAAGTCAATGATTCCCTACTCTTGATTTTAGGCTTTAACTTTTATATCTCTGTTGTGTTTCAGTTTAAGACTCTCAAAATTCAGTATCATTAGTTTCCTCTCAATGTACCTTAAAGATAAGCCCCTAAAGTTTTATATCAGTAGAAGTCCCCAGTCATTCAAGTACTTATTTCTTTTACAATTTCTTAGAGGAACATTTTGGCATCCGTGAAAAAGGACACTCTTTCTCAATAACCATACTATAACTCTATAATATTCAGTCAATTATGGATTGAACGTTTGTGTCCCTGCCCCCAAACACCATACCATTAATGTGGTGGTAATTAGGAGGTAGGACCCTTAAGAAGTAAGTAGGTCATGATGGTGGAACCCTCATAAACGGGCTTAATGCCCTTAAAGGAGAAGACATAAGAGCTTACCCTTTCTCCTCCTCTGTCTCCTTCTCTCTCTCTCTCTCCCTCTCCCTCTTTCTATGTCTCTTATCTCTGCCATCTGCAAATTAGGAAGTGGGTCCTCACCAGACACCAGCTCTGCCCACCAGATCATAGTCTTCTCAGCCCCCATGACACTGAGAAGTGTCTGTTGTTCATGCCACCCAGTCTATGGTGATTCGTAACAACAGCCCAAGTCCTGGAGAAGAGAATGGCTACCCATACCACTATTCTTGCCTAGAAAATTCCACGGACAGAGGAGCCTGATGGCCTTCATTCCATGGGGTCACAAAGAGTTGGACATGACTGAGCAATTAATACAACAACAAGCCAGCTAAGACACCTGCTGCTGCTGCTGCTAAGTCGCTTCAGTCGTGTTCAACTGTGTGACCCCATAGGCGGTAGCCACCAGGCTCCCCCGTCCCTGGGATTCTCCAGGCAAGAACACTGGAGTGAGTTGCCATTTCCTTCTCCAATGCATGAAAGTGAAAGTGAAGTTGTTCAGTCGTGTCCAACTCTTAGCGACCCCATGGACTGCAGCCCACCAGGCTCCACCATCCATGGGATTTTCCAGGCAAGAGTACTGGAGTGGGGTGCCATTGCCTTCTCTGGCTAAGACACCTACTATTCTTCAAATCATGGAGCCTTCTTCTTTGACCTCTCAGCTCTCATTAAGCCAAACAATTCTGATTCTTTTTGTCTGTTCTCCATAGTTTGCTTTCCTACACTTCTGTAACTTCCCTTCACCTTTTAAACTGCTCATTTCTTAAAAGCCTCAAATAGCATGGTAAGACAGAAGACTGATTTACACTAAGTGGAAAATTCCCTTGTTCTTCCTGCATATTAGGAATCTCTTTTTCATCTGAGGTAGGGAAATGTGGTTGTTTTGTTTTGCTTTGTTTTAATTAAATGCACTCAGCTATATTATTGCTTCTTAGCTTTACTTCAACATCAACAATTCTGGTTACTTTCAGTTATCATCAGTAGTTTTTGTTCTCTATTTTCATAGCTTCAATTCCCTCCAGAGGTAAAATAACTTATATCCAATGATAGAATAAGGAGCTGGCTGTTATTTCTCTGTTATGAACTCAATTATTTCCCCCCAAAATTCATATGTTGAAGCCTTAGCCCTTTCAGTACCACAGAATGTGACTATATAGAGAGAGCTTTTAAAGGGACAATTAAGGTTAAAAGAGGGCATTAGGGAGGCCCCTACTCAATACAACTGGTGTCCTTATAAGAAGAGGAAATGTGGACACAGGACACATAGAGGGAAGACACAGGCGGAAAATGGCCATCTACCTGCCAAGCAAAGGGGTCTCAGAAGCAACCAACCCTGCCAGCACCGTGAACTCAGACTTCTAGCTCCTAGGACTGCGAGAAAGCAAATTTTTTTTGTTTGTTTTTTTTGTTTTAAGCCATTCAAGGTATAATACTTTGTTATAGCAGCCCTAGAAAACCAACGCAGGCCCCTCTCATGGTTATGACCTTGGAAGAGAGAATGACCCTGGCAACTGTGGTAACTGCACACACAAACAAAACCAGTAGCTGGCACGGCATTCACCATCTTCTCCATCACGTCCAGTCCCACTGGTGCAGGAGGACAGACTTGGGTCTTTCACAAGAAGAGAAGTACCTTCTTCAGTAGCTTAAACTAGATCTCCAAGGTTTATCTTTTTCTCTGAACTCAAGAAATGCTAACAGCCTAGTAAATCCTAGGTAGGCAGCTAAAGTGCAAAAGATTTTCCTGAGGAAAAATGGGGCCAAATTTACTCTGACCATCTTTCTCCTAATCTTACCCCCAGTGGCCAGTCCACTGAACAGAGAAGACTACTATTTGAGCCTAGTATCAAGACCAGAATAATCCTGAGGAGAGAGGATTACTCATCAGAATTTCACGAAATAGTTTAATATTTTGACCTTTTCATTTTTCTATTCATTCACTTCTTCTGGGAACACTTATTGAACAACTACTATATGTCAGGCTCTGCGTAGGGGCCAGGGCTACACATGCTAATAAATCACCAATATGTCCAAAAGCCGTACAGAGTTCCCCAGGAAGCTGGATTATAAAGACTTCTAAGAGAAGAGTGAAAAATCACAGAAATCAGAATTTAGGATTCCAAAGACAAGATGCCCTACTATTTCAGGAAATCCAAGCAAACATACCAGATTGATTGGGCAGAGAACTCAGATGTGATGGGCAAACTAAAGTCATGTGATGCCTCACAGAGATAAAAGATAAAGGGATTTCTTTTCCTCGGCCTCCTTCCCTCTCTGACAAATATGCTGATCCATTCCTTTGCAATCCCCCCCAAACAGACACCATCAATGCAGCCAAATTGTGTTTTTAAATGTGTTTCCATTGTTTGAAGCTTCTAAGGCCACGTAATCCCTGTTATTTTCTTTGAAACTGTGTCCGCTGGACAGAGGGAATCCATGGCCACACTGAGCTGTTAGCAGCTCCTCTCTGCTGTCTGGGTAAAGGGAGCTGGAGGCGGTGGTGGCCGCTCTGGTGGCAGAGGCACCGCTGGGAACACCGCTGCTTTTTCAGGCGGGGCTGTGAGAGGACGGGGCGGGCTGCTACAGGAAGGGGGGCGGTCCTGAACCCACTCAAGAGAGCGCCTCAAGGGCAGTGGTGTTCTCTCTGCAGGCACGTGATCAGGAACAAAGGAATCTTTATTCATCTCTTTCTGCTGCACTGGTTTGCTTTTTATTCCTTATAAGCAGCTGAGAAAGACCATGAGCAGCCCTTTTAATCGGCTGTGGAAGAGATGAAAAGGTTCAGAAGAGAGAAGCTATCATTTCTAAGAAGGGTTTATTCACACTGTAGAATAATCTTTAAAGAAAAAAACTCTACAAGACTGATCTTTTAATTATAGAGGAATAAATACATCTGTGAAATCTACCAATTTCACTTTGGATTAAATACTCTCTCGTTTAAAAGCCAGATACGCAGTAAACAAAGATTTCCGTTTGGAAATGACTTCTCTCCCTAATGTAAGACATGGCTTCCAGCTCACCCGCTTCTCCACCCCACCCCCAAAATCCAGTCACTCACTATTTGAGAAACAGCAGGGACAAAAATACATAACATCTCAGAGATCAGGTTTGGGGTTTTTGTATATGTTGTTTGCCACCAGGCACAATCTGGACTCTCAAAACATCAGATCAATTATCTGTGACTGATATTAGGATCATGCTTTCTTACAGGGTATTTTTTAGTTTATTCAAAAATTCCAACACATTATCATCCCATGCACCAATCATATCCCAGCTCTGGCTGAAGAATACAAGAGTCCTGTCTTAGCGTTTCTGGTGTCCCTCCACCGCACTGGTGACGGGCACAGATATTCAAAAACCATCTATTGACTTAAAACGTCACTGTTCACAACTCGAAGAACTCCACCGACCAAAACATTTAAATCACAGTCTCTTCTAGTTCCTTTTAGGCTAACAAGCGAAGAAACAGTGCCTAGCTGGTTGTGTCTTTGTTGACTTATATTTTATAGGGTTTCTCTTACTAAGACAGCCCAGAAGCTATTCGCCCTCCATACACAAGTGGGCCAGGGTTTTCTGAATCCTCTTTCCCATTTCTGCTATTTCTGGACCTTGAGTCAGCTCTCCTCTTTGGGGAGTTCACAGACTGCTACAAATTTCCTTTTCAGGAAATCCATTTCTATCTGAAATTATCTCTCCCGGGGGGGAAGAAAAAAAAGAAGAAGAAAAATAGCTGAAGGAAAAGAAGATCCTATGTGTTCTTAAGAACTACTTCTTTTCTGTCTATATTTTGGTAATTTTTCATACTGGTGTCCTTCTCTAAATAGGAGACTATTTACACAATATTTTAATATAATTTAACTTTGCAAATGGAAAAGGAAATGGCAACCCACTCCAGTGTTCTTGCCTGGAAAATCCCATGAACAGAGGAGCCTGGCGGGCTACAGTCCACGGGGTCACAGAGAGTCAGACACGACTGAGCAACAAAAACACTTTGCAAGTACACAAAGATGCTTTAACTCATGATGTTTAGACAGATGACTTCCCAAAGGTAGGTTGGGTCTTCCCATTATTCAGCAGGTTCTTATTCTGAAGCCTTCTCATTTGCATCTACTGACATCAGTTAACCTGTATTTCTCCAAAGGTTGATGCCAACTTTTGGTTTCTCCTGTTTGCAAAATCATCTTTTCCTCAACTGTTCCTGGGGTGGGAGGGTCCTGGAGCTCAGAGCGATACTTCCTCTACGATACAACCATGTGCCCTGGGATGAGTGTCTTTTCTGTCCCCATTGTTCATTATTCTCAGAGTCTTCCCTGAGCATTCAGGACCCCTGCTCTAGGAAACATCATCTCTTCAAAATAATCTCCTAACCAGCTTCCAGACAAGTTTCCTTCCAGTTTCTTCTAAAGTTGTCTTCAAAAACGTTTTCTAGACTAACCCACCCTGTTTTAATCTAAATAAGAAGAGGAAGAATAGGAGATAGTATCAAGAAATGCTCTCTTTAGGAGGGGAAAGCATGCTTATCTTACATGTTGTAGCTTTTGCTCCTTCAGCACTTCATAACGCCTAATGGCTGCTGAGGGAGACTCAGAGGCCATCACTGGGCCAAGAGTGCCCTCTGTTTGACGAGGTGGCCTCAGTTCAGAGCCCCTGATTCGTTCCCTCCATCTACACTCCTATGTTCTGACCCCTGCCCTGCCGCCAGGTAATGACTCACACTGACCTCTGAAGGAGGTATAATCTCCTGGGACAGAACGGGTTCCACTGGCCCAGAGGAACGCTTGAGAAAAACTCGTTCATAGTCAGCACTGCAATATTCTTAATAATATCTTCTTACACTCTATTATGGGCTTCCCAGGTGGCACTAGTGGTAACAAACGCACCTGCTAATGCAGGTAGAGGTAAGAGACACAGGTATGATCCCTGGGTTGGGTAGATCCCCTGGAGAAGGGCACGGCAACCCACTCCAGTATCCCTGCCTGGAGAATCCCATGGATAGAGGAGCCCAGTAGGCTATGGTCCACAGGGTCACAGAGAGTCAGACATGACTGAAGGGACTGGGCATCCACACACATTATATTATATACACTTGCTTGTAATTGTATTTTCCCCTCTTAAAAGGTGCCTTCCTAAGAGGATGTCCCCTTCTTAAGGGAAAGACTGTTTCATTGATCGTGGCTTTCCCAGGGCCTTACACATATTGAGTAGATGCTCAATAAATAATTGTTCATCTTCGTTTATTGTTGCTTCTTTACAGAAGCATCAGGAGTTCAGTCCAGGTACTTTAGAGAAAGGGAAGAAGGTACTGAACATACCTCACTCACAGGAATAACATTTGATAGAATAAGGCAATAGGAGAGCGTCCTTTGGAATCCTCATAGGAAGAAAACCCTGAAACAGGCTGGGGAGGGGAAGAATAGCTGAAGAGAGGGGAAACCGCAGGCCACATGCTAATTATAAGAGGTACTGGCTTAATATCTTAGTACTGGCCTAAGACAAGAGCAGACATCCTAGCGCACAGAGCAGTCAAAGAATAGACGCTTACTGAACGATACTCAATATTTTGTAATAACCTATAAGATAAAAAAAATAAGAGAAAAGAATCTGAAAAAAAAAAAGCAGATATATATGCATGTATAAATGGATCACTTTGCCGTGCACCCAAAACTAAAACAGCATTATAAATCAACTACACTTCAGTTTTAAAAAGATTTTTTTAAAGAACAGACAAATTATTAAGGGTCACCCTTCCTCCGCATACTCTGCTATATCACAAGCCTCCCTAGGGGATTAATGGATATGGGCTATCAGCCTCAATCTCCTTGCTTTCCCTGTGCTCAGGGAGCCTGCTTCTCTTCCCCTTCTTTGTAGCCCTTTAGACATGCATTCCTTGATCTAGATAGGATGCTTCCTTATCCAGTACTTTTCCTTCCTTTGAAAGATAACCTATCACTCAGAATGGCCTCTTTCTTACAACCTCATCACTCCACCACTATCATGTTTGCAGTGGAGACTTGGGTCTCTGTTTTATCCCCAGCCTGTAAGCACTGAGACAGGCCTAAATTTTACTGACCAGGGATGCCCAAGGAACTGATTCTAATAGCCGAGATTTGGCAAAGCTGGAGCAGCATCTGCTTAGATGCGACTGGCGACCACTGGCTCACCCCATGGCTCTCAGGAAATAAAAAGGAATCCAGTAGACCCAAGAGTCTCAAGCCAAGAAATCACTAGCTAGGATTCCGTGTGTACTCCACTCTCTATTTTACAAACGGACTCTCCAGTCCCAGGGTCGTGACCAACCCAGCCTCTGGGAGTGACAAGCTGGGAATCACCGTGCCACAGCTGACAATTCGGTGCCAGCTGCATGGGCTCCAGCTTCATGCATTTTCCTTGGGATGCTCGGAAACTCTACGGCGACTAAGGAGATCCTATCGGAATTTGCCAGGCGTGCTGGCACTGGGCAAAGCAATCCTGCCGCTGGCCTCAACTCCATACCCCTTCAGCCAGAAGATCACAACTTTGCAGATACTAGAGAAATTCAAAGATGGCAGAGAAGTTGGTGGACGTGGAGTACATCTCTCTCCACGGATACATCAGGAATACACCTTCAAATAACCTAGATTTTCATCTCTGGCTTGTAAGGAATCTCATGGACAATCCCAAATGCTTCCTTGTTGCCGGCCGCCGTGATGAATTGTCTGTTGCTGTTGTTCTGTCGTTGAGTCTTATCCGACCCTCTGCCGTGATGAATAGTTATATCTATTCTTCTGTTGTCTCCATCTGCATTAAGTTGATTTAGTGTGTTCTGGGGATCAAGCAAGATGAAAATGTAACCAAAAGAGCTTGTACAACCCTGAGGCTATATTAAAATGACAGTCATTTGCTAGAACAATTACAGTCTGAAAAGTAGGGCACTCTGGCATCCGGTCTTAGATTTGAATCTCAGCTCTGTTGAAAGACTGAGCAAGTTGCTACAACCTCTGAGTCTGTTTTCTTATCTTTAAAAGAGGACTATATTACCTTCTTCCTCCAATGGTTGCCGTGGGCTTGTAACTACTCTATCTACATGACCTCCATTCACAAAATGGTCCCTGGTTCTCCCTTCACTTCTCTCTGTCAGATCCGTGAGCTCCCTGGTAACTTGGAGTGAAACCCACTAGCCTAAGGAAGATACTATACAAGTTCTGTTAGTTGTTTTAAACTATATTTAACTGTATTCGATTCTTAACCAACTGCAGCCTGATTTCTATCAGATTCAAAGACATTTCTTTCAGAAAAGGATCTGTACTAATTTGTATGACTTATGTAAAGAATAAGCATTTAAGTTTAAAAAGCCAGTGGTTCCCAACCTGGCTGCACATACTGTGGAAGCACAGACATGCTTCATGTGAAGACTGAATGAACATATATGTACATACATATGTGTATGTGCACACAGATATCTCCACGTATATTCATAAATATCCAGCATTGCTATTTCAAGTGTAGATATAAATGCAATTGATAATGAAATGTAAGTTTATTTGAAAGCATGACAATTTATGAAAGCATTTATCATTGCATAGTTTCTCAATCATTTGTTAATATGTAGTGATTCTAAATTTTTAATATAATAGCATTTTATCAAATCTTGGCATTGATATTATTAGTAATGTTTGATTATTAACAATAATATTCCAACATTTATTATATGTCAGACGCCTTTCTAACAACTTCAGGCTCAAGACTCAAGAAGTGTGCTCAGCTGTGTTCAACCCCATGGACTGTAGCCTGCCAGGCTTCTCTGTCCATGGGATTTTCCAGGCAAGAATAGTGGAGTGGGTTGTCATTTCCTACCCCAGGGGATCTTCCCAATTCAGTTCAGTTCAGTCGCTCAGTCGTGTCCAACTCTTTGCGACCCCATGAATTGCAGCACACCAGGCCTCCCTGTCCATCACCAACTCCCGGAGTTCACCCAAACTCATGTCCATTGACTCGGTGATGCCATTCGGCCATCTCATCCTCTGTCATCCCCTTCTCCTCCTGCCCCTAGTCCCTCCCAGCATCAGAGTCTTTTCCAATGAGTCAACTCTTCACATGAGGTGGCCAAAGTATTGGAGTTTCAGCTTTAGCATCAGTCCTTCCAAAGAATACCCAGGACTGATTTCCTTTAGGATGGACTGGTTGGATCTCCTTGCAGTCCAAGGGACTCTCAAGAGTCTTCTCCAACACCACAGTTCTAAAGCATCAATTCTTTGGTGCTGAGCTTTCTTCACAGTCCAACTCTCACATCCATACATGACTACTGGAAAAACCATAGCCTTGACTAGACGGACCTTTGTTGGCAAAGTAATACCTCTGCTTTTTAGTATGCTAACCTGTGTCTCCTGCATTGGCAGGTGGGTTCTTTACCACTAGCGCCACCTGGGAAGCCCTCTAACAACTTAACATATATTAACTCATTAAGTTCTCACAATGAACCTATGAGGCAGAACTATTATTGTTTCCAGTTTACATATTAGGAAAGTAAGGCACAGAGAGGTTAGGTAATTTATCATGGAGCTAATAGTTGGCAGAGTTGAGATTCAAGCTCAGGCATTCTGGTGCCAGAGCCTAAGCTCTTTGTTTCCACATAAGTAGCTGAGAATTCAGCTCTGCAATAATACACTGGTGCCACTGTTTTTGATCAGAAAATTGTATGTGACCTTGACATTGATTTCATATTCTAAGAAAACAGGCATATTTCTAACTGGGTACAGAGCAAAATGTATATGCATACTCTGGCTTATATTTGACCAGGGATACAACCAAGAAATCTATGATAACTGCTTTATGAAAAAACAATAAATTGAAATAATTTTAAAAATCCTTCATGCTGCCTGGTCTGCCTATACACTCCTGCCCAAGGAGGTCACATGGACCAGAGTGAGTTTCCATTCACAGCATTTCCTTTGATGATTATTTTGTCATTATCTTGTTGCTTTCACCTTTCTCTGCTTCCATTAGGAAACTATTAACAGTTTTCCAATATTTGCACTGTTTGATGATTTGCTAAATTAAAAGATAAGAACAACTACAACAACAGAAGCAAAAACTACTAAGGAAGTTGAATTCTAGAAAACAGAAGGATGCATTTCAATTTTTTGCCTCTGTACTTGAGTTACATTCACACTCACACCCATGTTCCATTTCACTGAACATTTAAGAACATTCACTGACTCTCTGCCATGTCCAGGAATTGTGTTTAGAGCTATAAATACGTGAATAGAACTAGAATAATCTAAACCCTTTAAAGAACAGTCTAAAAGATTCTAGGTGGTCCATTCACTCAACTTATAACTACATTGCCAGGCAGAACAGAGGGACAAAATTCTATACACATCCTGAGCAGGGAGAGATGACCAAGAGAACGAGACATTGGACAGGAAGCCTCCTTGTGACTCTTTCCCAAGGGCTCACTCACTCCCAGAGCCACCTAGAATCCCCATGCAAATCAGAAAGGCAAGACCTCATGGGGCCTCCTTGACTTCTGGGGACCACCTTATCTCAGGATACAAGATACAATGGTGACCCTCTTATTCCATATTCTCACTGATCTCTACTTCTTTCCCTCAGCTCCTCTCTTTCTTTGATCTATTCAACTTTTTTTTTTTTTTTTTTTTTGCTATCTTCTCTCATCATTCTCCTTCTTCTCTTTTGGTATGTTATTTCCTAGGAATACTTCCACAAGGTGACTAATGTCATATTATCTTAATGCTTGGTACGAGAAAGTGGTATTTTCAACTCTGTTTCCAAATTATGAGAATTTATGATATTATAATTCCCCCTTATCTATGGGGAGTATGTTCCATGACCCCCAGGGGATGTCTGAAACCATGAATGGTAACAAACCCTATTTATATTATGCTTTTTCCTATGATAAAGTTTGATTTATAAATTAGGTACCATAAGCGATTAACAATAATAACTAATAAAATAAAACAATTATAACAACATACTGTAATAAAAAAGTATGTGAATGTGGACTCTCTCTCAAACTACTTTATTTTACTTTACTCTTTCTTCTCGTGATGATGTGAGTTGATAAATGCCTGTGTGAGAAGATGAAATGAGATGAGTGACAAATGCACTCTGATACACCTTGAGGCTACTATTGACTTTGGGTGAAACTCAGAAGGAGATTTATCTGGTTTGAATGATCTTGGATCATTGATGGCTGCAGGTCAGGAGTAGATGATGTCAATGGTTGGGGTACATGGGCAGAAAAAGCAACATGGTGTGAAATTTCATCACACTACTCAGAACAGAGCTGCAATTTAAAACTTATGAATTGCTTATTTCTGGAATTTTCCATTTAACCTTTGCAGACCATGATTGAGCACAATAACCAAAACAGCAGAAAGCAAAACCACAGATAAGGGAGGACTGAGAAGACTCTTGAGAAGACTCTTGAGAGTCCCTTGGACTGCAAGGAAATCAAACCAGTACATCCTAAAGGAAATCAGTCCTGAATGTTCATTGGAAGATCTGATGTTGAAGCTGAAGCTCCAATACTTTGACCACCTGATGTGAGGAGCTGACTCATTGGAAAAAATCCTGATGCTGGGAAAGATTGAGGGCAGGAGGAGAAGGTGACAGAGGATGAGATGGCTGGATGGCATCACGGCTCAATGGACATGAGTTTGAGTAAACTCCAGGAGATACTGAAGGACAGGGAAGCCTGGTATGCTGCAGTCCATGGGGTGGCAAAGAGTCAGACACAACTGAGAGGCTGAATAACAGCTGTGCTTGAAAACTGAAAGTCCTTAAGCATTAAAAGTTCTATATTTGATGGCCTTAAAACATCCTTTATTGTCCTTCTGAGTCAGAATATGAGTCAAGGATGTTGAACAGAGCCAGGTCAAGAATGACTTTGGAAGAAGTAAGGAATCTAAAGAGTGGTTTGAAGAGGGGAAAAAAGCACAAACAATAAGACAAGCATAGGAAGTCTAGCAGCACATATAGGGTACATGGACTCTTCGGGGAAACATCATCCAGACGTAGGTATACTTGAAGTGAACAGCTACAAAGGCACTGATCTGTGTTCTTTCCTCCATAAATTTTAGAATTTTTTGCTTTTCTCTAAGCACTCTAATCATCCTATTAATTCCTTTGTTTACTTTTTATGGAGCCCCAGTCTTTTGAGCTAAAAATATTTTGCACCCAGGGGTACAAGGGCAAATGTTACATTTACTTCAGAGAAATTTTCCAGCTTCACTTTCTGTGCTTCGTTTGAGAGGACAATGATGCTGATTCTTTAACAAACTTGACAAGGTGTGCTTAGGAAGTAATTCTCATTGTCCTTTGTTTTGTGTAAAAGACAATGTGCTCAAGTTGAGAAGGTCACCTGAATCATAAAAGACTCCTGGTTCTAGATCACACTTTCTCACTAACAAGTATCATGTGGAGTCATTTCACCTCTCTGGCTTCAGTTTTCTCATTCATACTTAGCACACAGAAGGAGCTTTATAAATATTTGTTAAGAGAATGAATTAATGCTATTTACTACCTTAAAAGATGATTGTGAAGAGCTCAGTTTTTAAGCTCCCAGATATGTATGTTTTACTTACCACTGCATTCCCTGACACAGTGCCATGCACATATCAGAATCTCATGAAAACACAGTGAATTAGTGAAAATTAATAGATTCTATAATAGCTGTCATACTTTACAAAGTTACCAAGAATAACAATTTAGGCTCATGGTGAAGATGAATTCTGTTGATTATCCTCATCACTGCATCTCCAATACCTAACTCTCTGGCATTTGTAGGTGTTCAATAAATAATTTTTTATTAAATAATTAATGAATGCTCAATGAAAATATATGTAAAATTATTTCAAAAAGCACAAAGCACCATATCTGCACAAGTTATTAATAATCTCTTTCTTCCACACACCTATACCAACAACGTCTATAAGAAGATGACCTCCAAAGGGATGACTTCCATGAGATATGATGATTTAGAAGAGGTGATATAGACCCTTCTGACTCACATCTGGATCTCAGGTTGGGAACAGTCATGTGGTAAAGTTCAATATATCCCAAAGATATGCAGTGACATTTCTTACATTTCTTAAGAACATAATCAAGACATTATTCTTTAGGTATATCATATACTGGATTTTCCTAAGTGGCTCAGTGGTAAAGAATCTGCCTCCCAATGCAGGAGAGGCAGGAGACATGGGTTCCATCCCTGAGTTGGGAAGATCCCCTGACGAAGGAAATGGCAACCCACTCCAGTATTCTTGCCTGGAGAACTCCGTGGAGAGAGGAGCCTGGTGGTTACAGTCCATGGGGTTGCAAAGTCAGACAGGACCGAGTGACTGACATGCATGCACATTACATAGTACATTTGCAGGTGCAAACAACAGAAAACCCTAGCATAAAGTGTTCTACACCACAAAGAACACGCATTAACTAAGCTAGATAAAGAGCCATATGTAGAAGTAGAACAGCTTCAGAATGGGTAAAGTTTAGGACTCAACATTATTGTCAAAGACGCAATTTATCTCCTTCTTTCAGCTTTAATAGCCACTGAGATGCCCTCTAGAGCTGGTTCCTCTAGAGTGAAAAAATGTCTCTCACAGACCCAGGCATTATTAGACAACACATCTAGTGGAAGAAGGGAAAAGGGAAACCTTTTCTTGTAGCTTGTTCTTATCAGCAAGAAAAGCATTCTCAGAAGCTGCCTTCAATTCTTGCGGGCCAGAATTATATCATATGTCCACTCCTCAACCAATCACCATCAAGGGAGATAGAACCATTATGGTGGGCTTAGACCTGTCGGGTTCTATCCCTGGAACTCAAGATAGGGCCAGTCATCCCTAAGTTTCATGGGAGCTCCAGAAGTGGCAACAAGGAGAGAGGAGACAGAGGGGCTTGGCAGTCAGGTGGGCAACGGAGTCTGCCAAAGAGAGAAAGTATTGCGCTTTCTAAATTCTTATTTAATGTATCTGATTAAGATTCTGTAGGTTTAAGACTTCAAAAAACTATTCTGTCTTCAACAAAAACTCAAAGGAAGGCAGCTAGAAAAATTATAAGAAATTTTTCGAGTGGATAAAATTGCTCAAAAGTTGAAGCTACTTCCGTTGTATAAGGCATACCTTCTCCAGAGGCTCTCAAACATCGGCGTCCTTAAATACAGTAAACACCACAACTTTATACGTACTTCACAATCTTCAGTGAAACAATACTAATTACCTTAATACCCATGAGCATACTCATGTTTTCTATGCCATTCTATTTAACTTTTTAAAAAACTATTCATCTCAATCCAAGAAACTGATTTCAGGACCCATAATGGGTTGCAAGCCACTCTTTGTTTCAAAACACTGCTTACTCAAGGGTCTGGCAAGTCTCTTTTGTTTGTTTTTGTTTGCAGCCGTGCCATGTGGCACGTGGGATCCCAGTTCCTTGATCAGCGATGGAACCCGCGCCGCTACAGTGGAAGCAGAGTCTTAATCACTGGGCTGCCAGGGAAGTCCCTCATGCTGCTGTGCACACATGATACAGCATGATTTGTTAAAAGCAACAGTGACATTATTTCAGTTAACCCTGTGAGTATCCTGAAACCATGCTTATAGCTCAGAAACATACAGCATGAGAGATCTGTTAGGATCTTTCAGCCAGTAACTGCTGGGGGTGGGGGTGGGAGGGCAGGGGACCGTGTAGCCGACTTCAAATGAAGCTGTTCTGATTTTAAATAGGTATTTTGAAAGAAAAACAAAAAACAGTTCAGTATTCACTTGAATGAAGTCTTTAGTTTCTTCAAATGACAGCTGTAAAAAAAGAAAGCATAATACTCACACTCACTGGCATAATAAAAAATGGCCAAGGACCACTGTTCAAGGCTAATTACCTCCGCCAGGCCAAGCAGAGTTGTACAGTCCATCAGACAATCCATTACATCTAATTAAAGGAAATTATTTCGAGATGACTCTTAAGCTTATTAGAGAATGTTCTGTGCTAAGTTTTCTAAAATGTTTAGAGAAGTTTATGAGCCATAGAGAGTTTGCAAAACTAGAACTCTGATCTAGAGAGATTAAAAACACTTGACCTGTCCTATCTCCTCTCTTCTCTAACTTCAGGAATCAGGTTGGCCCTACAGGTTTTCTGTCAGCCATTGAAGAGTCCTTTCTATACGGTATTAAAATTATTATTTGCACTATTTAATCCTAAGCAGGAAAATTCCTTTTAGCTTCAAGGGTAACATTTACTTTCCTAGCTCAATGACAATATCAGCTAAAGAACTGTCAGCCCAGAGACACAAAGAAGATGAACAATGAACTCTCTGCTTCTCAGATTAGACAACCAGAGCAGCACAAGCCAGACTTATATCATGACACAATGCTCAGCAATGTCCTTTCTAATCTCCTTTAAAAGAACAAAGAGCAGAGGCTGTCTAGACACTCAATAACGCCTCGCTCCATCCCTGGACTCTCCAGTTGTCCAAGTGTCCCAGGTGAGGAAGTTAAATGGCAGAGGATGATGCAGTGGAAGCGAAGAGGAAGCAGGGGCCAAGGATACACAATGGCAGCATCACTCAAACTTTGTTCCTAGTCCTCCATGACAGATGGAAAAGCTCCCAGGGCAGCAGTCATGGCATAGAGGTCCCAGTGCACCACAATGAGCTGTGCCAAAGGTAAGGTGCCCTGCAGGAATGGCAAAGCATCATTCTCGCCTCACTGGAGACCGTCAGCCTCCCCTGCTATGCTGGGCTCTTTTTCTAAGTAACACTCTTGAGAAGCCCATGAAACCGGAGGTCTTTTAAGCCCAAAAGACCATATATTCAGAATCAAATATTAGAACTTGAAGACCATCTAGGGTTTGTTGTTGTCATTGTTTGACTTGCATTATAAGTTGTAAAAGGCTGAATAATTTAGTTATACTGCTTGTGAATTTAATAAATCATTTTAATTGAATAGAATGAAATGATAAGAGGTAGATGCTGTCCCAGTAAATCCTGGGTATGCAATGTTTGCTGCTGCTGCTGCTAAGTCGCTTCAGTCGTGTCCGACTCTGTGCGACCCCAGAGATGGCAGCCCACCAGGCTCCCCCGTCCCTGGGATTCTCCAGGCAAGAACACTGGAGTGGGGTGCCATTTCCTTCTCCAATGCAGGAAAGTGAAAAGTGAAAGTGAAGTCGCTCAGTCATGTCTGACTCTTAGCGACCCCATGGACTGCAGCCTACCAGGCTCCTCCATCCATGGGATTTTCCAGGCAAGAGTACTGGAGTGGGGTGCCATCACCCTCTCCAATGCAATGTTTAGGAAATGGTAAAGATATTTCAGATTTGCTTCTGTGAAGTTCTAACTGCGGATTTCGGTGAAGACTATTTCTCTTCCACACAGCTACAGAACAATCAAAATAGGATCATATACAGAGGGGGAAAAAACCTAATTTGATTTTCTGTGACTCTCCATTAAACCACAGACTCTGTGGAGAAAAAATATAATTTCTATTTCTTCAATAACTTCCTCCTAATATTTCACATGGTGCCTTGTACAATAGAAAATGCTATTACCTGTGTTTATTAGATGCATTATTTGAGATCATGGCAGAATTTTTACCAAAAAAAAAAAAAAAAGAAAGAGCAAACCATTAGTGTAGAAGAACAACAAGGTTAGTGTGTTTGGGTTATAAAAATTTCATTTACATACAGATTCCCTTGGACATCAAAGAGATCCAACCAGTCAATCCTAAAGGAAATCAGTCCTGAATATTCTTTGGAAGGACTGATGCTGAAGCTGAAGCTCCAATACTTTGGCCACCTGATGTGAAGAGCCAACTCATTAGAAAAGACCCTGATGCTGGGAACAATTGAAGGCAGGAGGATAAGGGGACAACAGAGGATGAGATGGTTGGATGACATCACTGACTTGATGGACATGAGTTCGAGCAAGCTCCAGGAGATGGTGATGGACAGGGAAGCCTGGTGTGCTACAGTCCATGGTTCACAAAGAGTCAGACATGACTGAGCAACTGAGCTGAACAACTGTAGAAATTCTATTTCTGCATGAAGGGAGATATACCCATCCATAATCCTGAGTTATTCCGGTTTCCTATTGGAAGGTAGAGAATTTGTTAAGAGATACTCAACTAGACTATGAAGTTATGAGCCAGAAAAGACACTCAGTACTCCCAAGACAGCCTATGGTACTCAAACTTGAAGACCAGTAAAAATGTAAGGACTAAGACTGGATCCTCTTCCACAGGCAGCTTTGGCTAGGTCAACTTAGGGATAAATAGCAGGACTCCAGTTCCATGGGTGCCCAAGGCTTGAGAGAAGCTCCTGTGGGTAATCCTGTTCACATAATGACCCAGCACCTAAAGGGACAACTAGGCCTGTCTGCCCTAGAGAAGCTAGTGCTGCTAGAAAGGGCTTAATTACCAAAAGGAGATTCTGGTTCTTATGGCCTTAGGAATGGGCAAGACTTTAATGATCTGGGGCTGGGAGGGATGATAAATCAGTCTCTCTCAAACCTCCTGATACTCAGAAAGCATTGATACTACCAGCAAACACGCACTATAGTACAGGTAATATTATAATCATTGTACTTGTATTAATGCAGCTAATCTTCACCACTATCCTATCAGGAAGGTAACCATTATTATCCCCATTTTGATAAAGTAAATTTTATCAAGGTCAGGTCAATTGCCCAAGTTTACAAAGCTGTGGTGGTGGCAGGAGCCCAACTCAGAAAGTCTGTCCACAGACCTACATGCTCTCACCCATGACATTATATGGCACAGTTCTACATCTGTGCACACAGTACTTGTGTGTGTACACGTTTGCACATCCACACGTGTGTCCGTGCTATACTGATATTCAGTTGTCGGCATTTTGTCATAGAAACTCAATTGTCCTTAGAAATATTCTTTTGGCAGCAATACTTCAAGGTCATAAAAAGAATGGTAAGCGGGATAAGAAATAAGAAATAATAAGGTCAAAGGATTGTCAAGCCTACAGAATGGATTAGAGAAATTCCCCTGGAGATACAGTAGGTCTCTAGAGGATTCAATATGCCTGAAACAAAGAATGCTTTCCTGTAAAGGAGTCATGAATATTAATAATCATGAGCGTGGAGAATAATTTTACTTGACCAGACTTTCCCTGCTGTATTCTTCACTTAGTGATGTGCATCCGACCAAGGCATAAAAATGAACCTCAGCTTTGTTTAAATTAGATCATCAATTTCCCTGTTGGCCAATATTTACGAATAGGAGAGTTGAATCACCTTATTAGAGAAGCAGCACCCACCCCTACCACCTGCTGAGTGTGAGCGAAGGGGCATCAATCGGGGACATGAGGAAGGAGCAGCTGGGCGAGCACCAGCACTGCTTCCTCCTCCATGTACCAGAGAACCCTGCTTCAAAAATTTAAACAAATTGAACGAGGGACTCTAGATAAATCGCCTGATTGCATTTCAAGCCTTTGGGGAGATGGCTGTTTAAACCAATAAAACTGGTATTTTTTTGCTACACCTTTTGCATTTCCTCCTTGTCCTTGGGTGCCCCTTCTAAGTGTTTTACACATGACAGAAAAGAAATCCTATTTTACTCTCAAGTGTAACCTTTAGTTTAAATTACGGCAACTCCCCTTGATTGTCCCATGAGGACAGAGAACTGTTTTGTGCCCTCCTCATCAGTTCAGTTCAGTTCACTTCACTTCAGTCACTCAGTCGTGTCCGAGTCTTTGCGACCCCATGGACTGCAGCACGCCAGGCCTCGCTGTCCATCACCAACTCCCGGAGTTCACTCAAACTCATGTCCATTCAATCAGTGATGCCATCCAACCAGCTCATCCTCTCGTCCCCTTCTCCTCCCACCTTCAGTCTTTTCCAGCATCAGGCTCTTTTCCAATGAGTCAGTTCTTCGCATCAGGTGGCCAAAGGATTGGAGCTTCAGCTTCAACATCAGTCCTTCCAATGAATATTCAGGAGTGATTTCCTTTAGGATGGACTCATTGGATCTCCTTGCTGTCCAAGGGACTCTCAAGAGTCTTCTCCAACACCACAGTTCAAAAGCATCAATTCTTTGGCACTCAGCTTTCTTTATAGTCCAACTCTCACATCCATACATGACTACTGGAAAAACCATAGCCTTGACTAGACAGACCTTTGTTGGAAAAGTAATGTCTCTGCTTTGAATATGCTATCTAGATTGGTCAAAACTTTTCTTCCAAGGAGCAAGCGTCTTTTAATTTCATGGCCGCAGTCACCATCTGCAGTGATTTTGGAGTCCCCCAAAATAAAGTCTGACACTGTTTCCACTGTTTACCCATCTATTTCCCATGAAGTGATAGGACCAGATGCCATGATCTTCATTTTCTGAATGTTGAGCTGTAAGCCAAATTTTTCACTCTCCTCTTTCACCTTCATTAAGAGGCTTTTTAGTTCCTCTTCACTTTCTGCCATAAGGGTGGTATCATCTGCATATCTGAGGTGATTGATATTTCTCCCGGAAATCTTGATTCCAGCTTGTGCTTCTTCCAAACCAGCATTTCTCATGATGCACTCTGCATATAAGTTAAATAAGCAGGGTGACAATATAAAGCCTTGACAGACTCCTTTTCCTATTTGGAACCAGTCTGTTGTTCCATGTCCAGTTCTAACTGTTGCTTCCTGACCTGCATAAAGATTTCTCATGAGGTAGGTCAGGTAGTCTGGTATTCCCATCTCTTTCAGAATTTTCCAGTTTGTGGTGATCCACACAGTCAAAGGCTTTGGCATAGTCAATAAAGCAGAAATAGATGTTTTTCTGGAACTCTCTTGTTTTTTTGATGATCCAACAGATGTTGGGAATTTGATCTCTGGTTCCTCTGCCTTTTCTAAAACCAGCTTGAACATCTGGAAGTTCACAGTTCACGTATTGCTGAAGCCTGGCTTGGAGAATTTTGAGCATTATTTTGCTAGTGTGTGAGATGAGTACAGCTGTGCTGTAGTTTGAGCATTCTTTTGCGTTGCCTTTCTTTGCAACTGGAATGAAATCTGACCTTTTCCAGTCCTGTGGCCACTGCTGGATTTTCCAAATTTGCTGACATATTGAGTGCAGCACTTTTACAGCATCATCTTTTAGGGTTTGAAATAGCTCAACTGGAATTCCATGACCTCTACTAGCTTTGTTCGTAGTGATGCTTCCTAAGGCCCACTTGACTTTGCATTCCAGGATGTCTGGTTCTAGGAGGGCCTATTACCATAGGCATATTATTATTCCTTTGCACTTTTCATCATTTTCCATTTTTCCTGCATTTCTTGGGGACTTCTCTAAGGCTCCTGTGTATTTTTTACTCCATGTTAAAATAATTTTTAAAAATCACATTGAAATGATACATTTTCCTAGGGAAATCTAGAGAAACTCTGAAATGTCCGAAGAAGAAATTTAAGATCTGACATCTCAGATCTTTCTCAGAGCCAATTTGATATGTATCTTTCCAGTCTCATATGCCAATACACATATATGCTTTTCTGACTGTTTTCTCCTGCCACTGATTATTGCTCTTTACTATAGAGTTGTAGTCTTTAACCCAAGTCTATGCATAGGCTTCATACAGGCAATGAATTCTGTGAAATCAGTTACAAACTTTTATGTAGGTAAAAATGTGCTTTCTTCCTAAGAAGGGAATTGGCTGCTTTTATCATATTCCCAAAAAGATGTATGACCTAAAGAAACAGTTAAAATTCTCATTTAACAACAGGATTTTTGATGGTTGTATAATATTCCACCATATTAACTGATCTTGCTATTATAAATTATACTGCAAAAAGCATTTATAATTAAATCTTTTCATTCATCTTCAACAATTTCTAAATAAACACATCCTCAGTGACCTTCATCAAGACATCAGTGATCAGGAGTTTGTGATTAGTAGATGCAAATTATTATATAGGATGGATAAACAACAAATTCCTACTGTGCAGCACAGGAAACTATATTCAATATGCTGAGATAAACCATAATGGAAAAGAATCTAAAAAAGAATAAATATATGTGTATGTATAATAGAATCACATTGGCATCTAGCAGAAATTCACACAACATTGTAAATCAACTATACTTCAATAAAATAAATTTTTAACGAAAGAAAACAATATCTTATGGACATTAAAAAAGAAAGATACCAATGACTCTAAGGGTAGTGAGGTCACTTGACAATACACCCTTTACATTGATGCCAGATCACTGGAAACTGCTTCTGGGAGAGCTGTCAAGTAAATACTCTGCCTGCCTAATTGTAGTAACTCTGGAAATAGAATCTAGCTGAAGAGAACATAAAATCAACGGAGATAAGAGTGACCAAAACATCCCTGTGGTAATTGAGAGGGTGAGCTCTTGCAGTTAGGGTTCCTGGGTTCACATCTCGACTCCCCCACTTGCTGTCTGTATGACCTTGGGCACACACTTCCATGTCTAAGCTTCACGACAACTTGGACTAATAAAGGCCCTGGACTGGACACCAGGAGTTTGCTTTCCTGTTGGTTGCAGGGTAGTTTCAGGACTCTTTCAACACAATATTTTCAGACTCCCCTAAATACAACAGTAAACCCCCGAGGCCCTCCCCCACACCCCTCTCTGTCTCCCTTTACATGCCCAACTTCTTTTTGTTACACGTCTCATATCTGACATGATACAATTGTTTTCCTCTGGCTTCTCTCACTAGGATGTAACCCCCACAAGCAGAGGACTTTTGCCCTTTGTTCTCTGCTTCAGTGCTAGCACCTTGAGAATAAAGAACAGGGTCACTGTGAGGACTGAATGATTCAAGGTGTCTATAAGGATGTATTCATTTCCTAGGCTACCGTAACACAGTACCACAAACCAGGGAGCTTAAACAAAGGAAATGGACCGTCTCACAGTTCATGAGCCTAGAAGTCCAAACGGTGCGGGACCAGGGACTGCGAGGGAGACTCTACGGCAGGCCCCTCTCCCAGCACCTAGTGGCCTTCTGCCACCCCGGGGATCCTTGGCACATAGACGCATCACCAAGTCTCTGCCTTCACCCTCTGTGGCCTTCTCTGTGTGTGTGTGTGTTGGTCTCTGAATCCAAATTTCCACTGGATTAGGGCTCACACCAATGACCTCATCTTAAATCAATCATCTGCAAAGTTCTTATTTCCACATAAGGTTATATTGATCAGAAACCTGGGTTAGGACTTTGACATTCCAGGGGAAGGCATGATTCAACCCATAACAAGTGGATAGCAGGATTTCCCTGGTGATCCAGTGGTTAAAATTCTGCCTGCCAATGCAGGGACAGGGGTTCTATCCCTGGCCCAGGAAGATCCCACGTGCCGCAGGGCAAATCAGCTCATGCACCGTAAGTACTGAGCCTGCGCCCTAGAGACCACCGGCAACAGCTACTCAAACCCGCCCACCCTAGGGCCCGTGCTCCGCAACAAGAGAAGCCCGTGCACTGCAACTAGAAAGTAGGCCCTGCTCGCTCAACCAGAGAAAGCCCCCGTGCAGCAACGAAGACCCTGTGCAGCCCAAAATAATGAAATAAACAAAGTAATGTTTTTTAAAAAGCAGGTAGCAGAGCACCCAGCATTCTGTTGGCACTCAATAACTATTTACCCTACTTAAAGACGTATGTTATGGCATCATTATCTTACCGAGAAAACTATGTTATGTCAAGTGTGACAGGTTCTCACAAGTCACTATGACATACCTTCACTCTAAGGAGACATTAACTGGACTTGCAGTAGCCCCCATTCCCTCAGGTCTGAGTAATGACCTCGGGGGAGGAGAGGCAGCTCTGAAGTCAGTCTTGGCCATTGTTGCAAACCCATTATTTTCCAGACAAGAAAGGAGAGGCTCAAAGGCAATGACTTGAGCAAAGGTTTACAGTAAGTTAAAGCAAAAGCCGGACCAGAACCCAGCCTTTATCACTCCTGGCTCCTTGCCTTCTTTATATAAACCTATCTACATAGATTTAAAATAATAATTACAATTATGGACATATTTTTAAATAGGTTGATTATAGAATTTTTTGCTCATGGATTAGTCCACCTGGATAAACAAGTTACCTATAAACATCAACTGATCCTTGACAAAAGAAGGAGGGTGATACATGAAGCAAGGCAGTCTCTAGAGCAAATGGTGCTAGAACAACTGGGTACCAGAAAAATGTAGGAAAAAAATTAATATAGACACAGATCGCACACCCAACACAAAACTTAACTCTAAATGGATCATATTCATAAATGTAAAATGTAAAGATATAAAACTCTTGGAGGATAGCATAGGAGAAAACCTAAATGACCTTGAGCATGGTGATGCCCGAAGACCCAAACCATGAAAGAAATCATCAATAAGCTGAATATCATTAAAACTAAAAACTCCTGCTCTGTGAAAGACATTATCAAGAGAATCATAAGACAAACCACAGACTGGGAGAAAAAAATTGCAAAAGAGATACCTGATAAAGAAGCATGATTCAAAATGTCCAAAGATCTTCTAAAAATCAGTAAGAAAACAAACAACATACTTAAAACATGGGCCAAAGACCTTGATAAACATCAAAGAAGTATACAAATGGCAAAGAAACATATGAAAAGATGCTCCACACATCACTTGTCATCAGAAAAAAGCAAATTAAAACAGTGATCAGGTACCACTACCCAGCTTTGGTTGTGATGGTTTAATCACTCGGTTATGTCCAACTCTTTGCAATGCCATCGGCGGCAGCCCTCAGTAGACACCTCTGTCCATGGGACTTCCCAGGCAAGAATACTGGAGTGGGTTGCCATTTCCTTCTCCAGGGGATCTTCCTGACTCAGGGATGGAACCTGCATCTCCTGCATTACAGGTGGATTCTTTACTGCTGAGCCACCAGGGAAGCTCCAGCTTTAGAATGGCCCACATCCAGAACGCTAACATCACCAAACGTTGATGAGGATGTGAACAACAGGAACACTACTCATCACTGCTGAGCATGCAAGAGGGTGCGGACTCCTTGGAAGACAGTCTGGTGGTTTCTTACAACACCGAACATGCCCTTACCGGATGATACAGCAATCACGCTCCCAGGTATCTACCCAAAGGAGCTGAAAATGTATGTCCCCACGAAAACCTGCACATGGATGTCTACAGCAGCTTTCTTCATAACTGCTAAAGCAGATCTGCAGGCAACCAGATGTCCTTCGGTAGATGAATGGATAAGTAAACTGTGGTATATCCCAACAATAAAACTTTGTTCAGTGCTAAAAGGAAATGATCTACCAAGCTATGAAAAGACATGCAGGAAACAAATGCATATAAGTGAAATAAACCAGTCTGAAAAAGGCTACATATAGTATGATCCCAACCATACAACATTCTGGACAAGGCGAAACTATGGAGACGATAAAAAGATCAGTGTTTTACCCCAGGCGGGGGGAGGGAGGGGATGATGAATAAGGCAGTTAACAAAACCCTATACGATATTATACTGATGAATACATGTCATTATGTATTTGTTCAAACCGGTAGCATATACAACACCAAGTGACCCCTCAGGTAAACTGTGGTCTTAGAGTGATTACGTGTCAGTGTGCATTCATCCTTGGTATAAAATGTACCATTTCAGTAGGTGATGCTGATAATGAGAGAGGTTATGTATATGGGGGGGAAAAGAGTGTATAGGAAATCTCTGTACCTCCCTTTCAAATTTGGTGTAATTCTAAACTGCTTTTAAAAACAATAAAGTTCTTAAAAACATATTGAGACACGTCTTGCCAGAATTAACTTCCCTATTTTGTCAAATCTAAGATTTCACCTATTTTGAGTGATACCATTATTTCTTATCCACCACCAAACAAACAATCAGAAGACCACTGCCAATTAAGGTGTGACATATGTAATAAGGGAAATACCTCCCAAATTCTCAGGTGCTACAGGGTGAAAATGTCTGAGTCTCAAAAGCCACAAAACATAGCAACATAGGCCCTCAGTCTTTGGACTAAACATTTCACTGATACAAATTCTCTTCCCTAGACTGTTTCACTGTAACCCAGCTTGAAAGGATGGGGGAAATAAGTTTTAAGACCCAGAATTGCTCATCTAGACCCTCTCAAACGACCTAACACACCCTCTTGTCATTCCTATCAAAGCCATGCTTGCAGTTTAGGTCTCCGAGGACAAGAGGTAAGCAGCAGGAAAGAGCATTCTGGATCAAAGAGATGAGAGCGGAGCAGAGAGGATCACAAAGCGATTCTCTGCCAAGGCAAACAGAGACAGACAGAGGGACGTGGGAGAATGACATTTCCTTCCGAGATCCTCTGAAGGAAAATCACAAAGAATTCATCCGCCAGGGTCTGGCGCTGAGACAACAGCTGGAGAGGTATGATGATTCCCACGCGGGGGGTCGGAAGCTGCGAGGTTGCTCGGGCTGTCTGCAGCCTGGCACAGCACCAGAGCTGCCTTTGGCTGCTGTTTACAAAAAACTGGTGAGGGGCCAGTTGGCTGCCAGGGGTATGTTTCTCTATCATTTATCACACACAAAGTGCTCTGCAGCTGGAGAAAGAGTCATGATCGTGGCAGTCAATGAAGGCCGGCCACGGGACTAACCTTCCCCTGTTTCTAGTCTCAACACCTCCTCCAAGAGCAGACAACCGGCCAAAGCCCCGCCACAGCCAGTGAGCAAGGCATGGGGAGGCCGCGCCGAGGATGGTTAGGCTCGTAGAGACAGCGTGCCAGGATCGCCATCCACCAAGTGTTTACTCCACACCTGCTATGTTCTAGGTCCTGGGGATACAACGGTAAACAGGACGGCACATTGCATTCCAGTATTATTCACTTGGAATGACTTTGTGCCCTGAGCTCTTTCCATCTGCTTCCAGTTGCAAGGGAAGGAAACCGCCACAGTTTGTCCCTTTGTTCAGACTCTTGAGCTGGCTCATACGCACTCACCAGCTCGCATTCTGCTGCTAGCCTCCCAGGCTTTCACAGGATGGGTCACGGGAAGGCCGGCTCCGCAGAGCACCCAGGAAAACCAAGAGCCCCGCTAAGTGAAGTCAGCGTTTCATCATAACTTGGGAACATCTGGAAGCAGCTCACAGGAGAAAAAGGAAGGAGGGCAGATAAGAGGGGCAGGATTGTTATTAACAAGAAACAGTACGGCCTCACATCTTCCGATCATGTGCTGAGTAAGTCGGTGCAGTTTTCTTGGGAGGATAAACACTGATGGCCATTCAAGCTGACAGTGGGAGCTGGACAGTTGACATTTACAACAATGCTCCATGCAAATCAAGGCACTTGCCCCCAGAAATGGAATTTCATAGATTTATCCTTTGAAAGGCCAGTTCTCTGACTAGTCTGGGTCAGCAGTTAAGCTGAAAGAGAAATATTTCTATTATTTGGCAGATTTTTCCAAGGCCTCCAGTTCATTAGGCAAGGGAGGCCTTGAAAAAGTCTCATTCTGGTGTGGTTGTCAGGCAAACAGAATGAGAAAACATCAAAGAACAATCCCATTTCCAGAAATGATGAAAACAAATACTTCCTCTGAAGTCCATAATGTTCCAAAAGGGGGAGGGGGTGGACCGCGAAGGCCAGGTGTCCTGGCACCATTCCCGTTTGCAAAAATTGTTTCAACATGCTCCAATAACTCTCATGGCTTCACCCTAAAGAAGCAAAACTTTTCATGCACGCCACTGCCTCTTGCTATCCCAGAAATGCATTAAAACCCAGAGCCTCTCACCAGTTGGATGACCTTGAAAAGTCACAAAACCATAAGCAAATCTTCATCGCTCTACACCTGCTGCTGTTTCCACCCACCTTCACACTCACTGATTCCCAGATGCAAGGTGCTTTATCTTCCTCGTACCAGTTAATATTCGAAATTATTTCATTTATCGATTTGCTAGTTTATCCCATCAGTTTCCCAAGATTGGAGTCAGTACCCGCCTTATTCATCTCTGAATTCTTAGTACTGAAAAGGATGCCTGGCACCTAGTAGACGCTCAATGAATATTTGTTACATAAATAAATGGAATCCATTCAAATTATTTGAGCCAAAATTCTATAATAATAAAGAGTAATAATAAAAGATAAACTGTGCCTTATCGGATTATTTGAAAGATCAAGTGAGATCATGTTAGTAAAAGCAGAGCCTAGACCATTGCAAGGTGCTTAATAGATATTAATTGAAGAAGTACAGAGGGAGGGGACATATGTTTACCTATGGCTGATTCATGTTGAGGTTTGACAGAAAACAACAAAATTCTGTAAAGCAGTTATCCTTCAATTAAAAAATAAATTTTTTTAAAAGAAATATATTAGCATTCCTAATTCCACAAAGCACTTTCTCAGCTTAACTTTCCAGAAACAAAAATTCTGAAATAATTCATGATGTGCTTAGTTGCTCAGTCGTGCACGACTCTTTGCAACATTTTGGACTAAAGCCCACCAGGCTCCTTTGTCTGTGGGATTTTTCAGTGAAGAATACTGGAATGGGTTGTCATTTTCCTCCTCCAGGGGAATCCTCCCAACCAAGGGATCAAACACGCATCTCCTGGGTCTCCTGCATTGCAGGCAGATTCTTTACCTGGTGAGCCACCGGGGAGTGCTTAGATATGACTAACTAATAACTGCTGATATACCATATTTACAACATTCTAAGCCCCTACCTGCTGTCTATGGGGTCGCACAGAGTCGGACATGACTGAAGCGACATAGCAGCAACAGCAGCAAGCCCCTACCCACTGAAAATGCATTATAAACTTAATAAAATTTAGTTGGTAAAAAAAAACACGATGTAATATAGTCATCACTTTTAAAGCATACTAATTTCAAAAATGAAGAAAAGTGAAAAACTTTTAAAAATAGATATGGTATTATCTCTTGCTGGGAAAAATAAAGCTGAGCCTTAGGCCAAATGAGTAACTCTGATTTCAGGCACTGTGACTGGGTAATGGGAAGGTCATGGGAGAAAGCCTCCCGCACAATTTGAATCCTAGCTTGTTACTTCCTGGCCCAAGTTTGGAATGGGAGCAACTGCTCTAACTTTTGGAGAAGGCAATGGCACCCCACTGCAGTACTCTTGCCTGGAAAATCCCATGGACAGAGGAGCCTGGTAGGCTTCAGTCCATGGGGTCGCTAGGAGTAGGACACAACTGAGCGACTTCACTTTCACTTTCATGCGTTGGAGAAGGAAGTGGCAACCCACTCCAGTGTTCTTGCCTGGAGAATCCCAGGGGTGGTGGAGCCTGGTGGGCTGCCGTCTGTGGGGCTGCACAGAGTCGGACACAACTGAAGCGACTTAGCAGCAGTAGCAGCAGCTCTAACTTTGATACTGGAAAATGAGCAGTGTAATCAGCAGACATACAATTAAGTTTCAGTTACCCTCAGTAACTGGGATCAGGAAGTGTTTGACTAGACAAACCCCCTGTGACATCAGATGACTAGAATGCAGTCGCTGGAAAGGAGAAACAGGAAGGATGCCCTCCTTTCCATGTGAGGGACAAAGAGGGGCTAAACTCTCCCATTAAACAGAGTCAGATGTGTCTACTCTCTCATGGAGAGGCTTACACACGGGGTTTAGGTTTCTTTGTTTGAAATAGTCACCATGCTGTACATTACACCCCCAAGACTCATCTATCTCATGACCAGAAGTATGTACATTTTGCCCACCTTCACGCATTTGGCTCCGTTTAGTTAAGTTTTCGCCTCTCATCCTTGCAGCACAGTCTCCGGGCAGCTGGGTTAATGAGCAAATATCACAGGGGGACAAGAAGACAAAAGGCCGAGATGGTGCAGCAGGTTAACAATGAGACCTGGGTGACCCATCCCTCGTTCCCGCACAAGCATCCGGTCTCCTCCACTGAGTGAAAAGTGCCATTCAGCGCACCTCCTCTTCTCCCATTTTCTCACTAGCCATTAGTTCAAAAGGCCCTGGAATAAAGGCTGAGACCCTGAGGACAGAGGACAGGAGGCATTGTCCTGTCGAAGGCTTGTCTCTGCCGTCCACCCTTGAAGTGAATGCCTCCCACAATGAGATGTCAGTTTGCCTTTTTTTCCTTTTTACATCTGCACATAAAAAAAGGAGCTCGACTGGCAGACAGCATATTCAAGGGGTCCAGACTTGGCATGCTCTGTCGCTCGCTGGGGTTCGGGGAGGTCACTAGCAGGTCACAACCTTCCTCCTGCACGTCTTTGTCCCTCCCTGACCTCTCAAATAATAGTAGGGGGTGGGGAGAACAAGGACAAAATTAAAAGATCATTCTCTAAATGGAACATCGATCTATTACCGTGAGCCATCTGCCAACTCCTGAGTCTAGGGAACCATTGCACTGTCGGAGGTGGGGAAAGTGTGTTAGTTCTCAGACAGAATGCAAATTCAAACAGCTTCGATGAGCTTTACTCACTGACCTGTCTAAAGATGAGCCCTTCGACCACAGGAAGAATTTCCAAAGCACTGTTTCTAGGAAAGGCAAAACCAGGTTCAGATGGAAAAGTAGAGTTTAAGTTTTGCTAGGGTTTTGTTTTGTTTGCTTTTTTCCCTAAAAGGAGTCTGTAAATCAACTGCTTTGTTTGTGCCTTCCCCATACAATAGAGGGCAGAATGCCTACAGGGAGCAGGGGAACCCCCATCCTTTGTCAGGCTGAATGGCAGCTTGGGTCTGGGAAGCACAGATCCAAAGTGGGGTGGCCATGTCTGGGCAACTCACAGCCTCTCCAGCCTCTCCAGCACCAGTGTCATGTCCTAAGCAGCAAGCTGAGACAGGCTCCAGCTCAACCAGCCATGCTTCTGCCTCTTCCCCTCCTTGGTGACCACCAGCCTGGCATGCATGTCCTATGCACCCCACTCCAGAATCCGAGGGGCTCTGAAGAGACCCCATTCAGATAACCTGCTCACCAGATAAGCACGTCAGGGGGTCGCCCATCATGACTGCAAACGAGTCATTCAACTGGCTGGGACAGGGACAGAGGATGTCACGGGGAGCTTCACTCTTACACTTTTAAATTCTGTTTCGCCTCCGAACACATGTATCCAACACAATTGTATGTCCTGACCCAGACAAAATGGGTCTGTTCCAGGGCTCTCTTCAGTCAGTGTTAGTCACTCAGTCGTGTCCAACTCTGGGACCACATGGACTGCAGCCCACCAGGCTCCTCTGTCCATGGGATTCTCCAGCCAAGAATACTGGGGTGGCTTGCCATTTCCTTCTCTGGGGGATCTTCCCAACCCAGGGATCGAGCCAGGTCTCCCACACTGCAAGCAGATTCCTTATTTTCTGAGCCGCCAGGGAAGCCCAATGGACATGAATGAGTCTGAGCAAATTTCAGGAGATAGTGAAGGACAGGAAAGCTGGTGTGCTGCAGTCCACAGAGTCGCAAAGAGCCGGATACAACTTAGCGACTGAACAACAACAAACAGATATTTAAACTACTTACTTATTTAAACTACTTGCTTATCTGTGTTATCTGTTAAGATTTCACTTCTGGTCAGGTGAAGTGTTTCTCTGGAAATGTGCTAAGCTCGGTGGTTAACTGAGGGACTTAACATGAATGCCTTCAAACTCTGCTGCTGCTGCTGCTGCTAAGTTGCTTCAGTCGTGTCCGACTCTGTGCAACCCCATAGACGGAAGCCCACCAGGCTCCCCCGTCCCTGGGATTCTCCAGGCAAGAACACTGGAGTGGGTTGCCATTTCCTACTCCAATGCTCAAAAGTGAAAAGCGAAAGTGAAGTCGCTCAGTTGTGTCCAACTCTTAGCGACCCCACAGACTGCAGCCCACCAGGCTCTGCTGTCCATGGGACTTTCCAGGCAAGAGTACTGCAGTGGGGTGCCATCGCCTTCTCCACTTTAAACTCTAGGACCCATTGTAAGAAACGCACTCACATGGGTATGTGACTGAAGCAGAAGTTTTATGAAACAGCGCTCACACTGGCTCATACCTATTCAGGTTTTTCTTTTTCAAAAAAAGCTGCTCCCTATACTAAACTGATGATCCACTAATGGGTTAAGACTAGCAATTTTTTTTTAAATCTTGATTTAAATTATATCCAGAGAAAAACTATTAAAAGTCTCCTTTCTATTTCTCTAATGCCTAATGCCTCCTCTCTAAAAGCATAAATGTCCACATATTTTCTGAAATGCACTGTTACGTTTTCAGGATAAGAGAAGTGGAAAGGAGTGGGGAGAATTTAAGCAATAATAGTACAAACCAGAAAGTACCTGCTGACAACTTTTAGGGATATTGAGAAAATGGCTCCAAACCCTCAAAAGTCATCTCATGATGATGTTTCATTCAACCATCAGATTCTGAGTTCCTTCCATGAACCAGGTGCTACCGGGGAGGCTTGTGGCAGGGGAGGCAGGAGAGGGAGGTCACAGGACTCTATGCTGCCCGTGCTTTCACCACCGCGGGCAGACCCTCTGCACACCGCTGGGGACTGAAGGAACAGCCAGGTTGCAGCTGCCTCTGCTTCCAGCAGGGTGCTGAGAGAGGAGGAGACCCTCTGCACATCGCTGGGGACTGAAGGAACAGCCAGCTTCCAGCTGCCTCTGCTTCCAGCAGGGCACTGAGAGGGGAGGAGCCCCCACAATGGAGGGCTAGCCTGAAAGCACCATAAAATTCCTCTGGCCAACCCCTAGTTACTCGTCTGACAAAAGGCAGAGAAGGGAAATTGTTTCTATTTAAGAGTCTACATTTTACAAGTGATTAATTGTAATTTATTTTTTATCCTGACAGGAATAAAGAGTTTAAGAAGCCTCAGTTTCCTAGTGTCATCTTTCTCTCCGTTTCCTTTCTTGTCAGCAAAGAAGGGAGGGAAGAAACAACAAGAAGGAAAAGGAGAAGAAAAGGAAGGAGGGAAGGAAGGAACAAACCAATGAAGGCTGAGAGGGAGGGAGGGAAAATACTAAAGCTAAGATCTAATCAGATCTCCATCAGTTAAACCCAGAAAATTTTTCTTTGTATCTTTTCAGTGGAACCTTTACAGCCACATGGAAACATATATATCTGGAGTCTTAGCTAGTTCTTTTTCTTTCTTTCTGGTTTTTTTGGTGGTGGTGGTGGTGGTCAAATCAGAGGCTTTTTAAAATTTTTATTTGAGTGTGGCTGCTTTCTTAAAAGGCAAAAAAGAAAGTGAACCTAATGTAACTTGTGGCTCAGCTGGTAAAGAACCTGCCTGCAACGTGAGAGACCTGGGTTCCATCCCTCGGTTGGGAAGATCCCCTGGAGAAGGGAAAGGCTACCCACTCCAGTATTCTGGCCTAGAGAATTCTAGGCCATGGAGTCACAGACTCCGACACGACTAAGCAACTTTCACTTTCAATGTAATTTAGACTGAAGTGTAAAGTGCATCCTCAGTGCTTTTCCGGAAGTGATAAAGAGTAATCAGTAAAAGGTGTGAGGCCTACTCAGCTCTTACCATTTTGTCTAAAATAGGCCCTACGGATTTCCTATTTATTAAATCATTTTATGGATCACCCACCTCATTGGCTCAGTTTCTGCCTCTTTTCTTCAATCAATCCAAATGTCCAAAAGCACCGACAGCTAATGTTAGTCTTTTCCAAAACCACTCTACAATGGTCGGGGAAGGGGTGGGGAGGGTCAGGAGGCAGCCAGGAAAACAATCATTTAGCAAGGATGGCCAGCAAAGACTACAAATATTTTCTAGAGAAATAAACATACAGTGAACTCAATCTCTCTCCATTTAATTCCAAAGGCCTTCCAGTGTTCTCTTAATGACATCTTGATGCTCTTGAAGATCTCACTTCAACTGATTGCCCACTCTGCTTCTGTTGTCAGCTTATATGCCAGCACACTCTCACTGCCAGGCAGGAGGGGTTTCCAAGCCGATGACGAGAAAAGTGCTCAACTTGAGATGAGTCTCAGAGGAGGGTGTGCACTCACACCCCTTCTGATTGCAGATAAATCGTAATGTTCGATAGGTTATCAGCAGGGCTCACTTTATTGAATTTTCCTGTATCAGCAGGAATCTGAATTTATAGAAGATCATATTCAGAATTCCTTGACGTCAGCAAGCTAAGTGGAAAATATATATGCGTGTGCATGCTCAGTCATCCAGTTGTGCCCGACTCTTTGCGACCCCATGGACTATAGACCACCAGGCTCCTCTGGCCATGGATTTCCCAGGCAAGAATACTGCAGTAGATTGCCATGCTCTTCTCCAGGGGATCTTCACCACCCAGGGATCAAACCCACATCTCCTGCGCCTCCTCCATTGCTCACCTTTAGTGGTGAGCCACCAAGGAAGCCATATATTGATTGATTGATACACACACACATACACAAACATACATGTATACATACATGTTAGAAGTTCATTATAAACTTTGAGCTCTGGGCCTCCCCAGTGGCTCAGGGGTAAAGAATCTGCCTGCCAGTGCAGGAGACACGGGTTTTTTCCCTGATCTGGGAAGATCCCACACGTGGCAGAGCAACTAAGCCCGTGAGCCACCACTACTGAGTCTGTGCTCTGGAGCTGGGGAGCCCCAGCTACTGAGCCCATGCACCCTAGAACCCATGCTCTGCGGTGAGAAGCCCATGCACCACAATTAGAGTAACCCCTGCTTGCCACAGCTAGAGAAAAGTGTACCCAGCAACAGAGGCCCAGCACAGCCAAAAATAAATTAATACACAACAGTATAGGGGAAAAAAACTTTAGCTCTGGGTCAAAATGAAGCCATGTTGCCCTCCCTGGAAAGAAAAAATTCTTTGTAGTAGAAGCTAGCTTGATGATAAGGAAAAGGCGCAAGTTACATCCATGTATCCATGTTCCCAATATGGCATTTGTTACCTCCCAGAGCACCTGCCTAGGTTAGGTCTCCTCTGAAAATAGGCATGTCGCACATGTGCTACTAAGAATCAGAAGAACTGGGCTTTGAATAATCAGCCTTGCCTTTGACCAGCCTTGTAACGAGGGGATGTAATGTATGTGTGCTCAGTCATGTCCCACCCTTGGTGACTCCATGGACTGAAGTCGCCAGGCTCCTCTGTCCATGGAATTCTCCAGGCAAGAATACTGGAGTGGGTTGCCATTTCCTTCTCCAGGGGATCTTCCCAACCCAGAGATCGAACCCTTGTCTCCTGCATTGGCAGGCAGATTCTTTACCACTGAGCCACCTAGGAAGCCCTTTGTAACTGAACACATCAGTAAATTTCTTTTAACTTCTCTTTCTTCAAACACACAGGAGAACAGCCACACGCAATGTCATCTAAAAGATGCCAGTGGTTGATTAGCTGATGTCTAAAGTTATTTTCCATTTATAACATCCTGTTCTGAAAATAGGAATCATTTTAACTCCTAACAAATAAGCGTGAGTTAAAAATCCCCAAATTGACAGAGTTCTAACACATGACAGATGTTCCTTGAGTTTGGAATGAAGGCTAATGTCACACCAAAGCTCATGACTTCCAAGTCAGGGTCATTCCTTCCTTTACTCAGCCAATAAAATGTATTATACATAGGTTACATACCAGCAACTCCTTTGAGCATAAGTGAACCTCAGAGAGAGGGTAACAGATTTCAAAGTCAGCAGCTCTATAAACAGGTGGGAGGTAAAGGGAAGAGTGGGGGAAAAAAGAGGAAAGGAATAAGTCAGCATACTCCTTCCAGAATAGGGGTCTCAAAGTTTTTTCACCATAAATAGAACACTAGGAGTTGAAAGGGAACTGGAAGGAGGTTTGCTTATTTTTTTTAATAGGCTTTGTCTTTTAGAACAGTTTTAGGTTCACAGTAAATTTCAACAGAGAGTACACAGCTTTTCCTGTGTACCCACTAACCCACACATACAGCCTCCCCCATTATTAGCAAGCCTACACAAGAGGGTGTGTTAGTCACAACTGATGAATCTACATTGACACAGTTCAGTTCAGTTCAGTTCAGTCGCTCAGTCGTGTCCAACTCTTTGCAACCCCATGGACTGCAGCAGGCCAGGCCTCCCTGTCCATCACGAACTCCTGGAGTCCACCCAAACCCATGTCCATTGTGTTGCTGATGCCATCCAACCATCTCATCCTCTGTCATCCCCTTCTCCTCCTGCCTTCAATCTTTCCCAGCATCAGGGTCTTTTCAAATGAGTCAGCTCTTCGTATCAGGTGGCCAAAGTATTGGAGTTTCAGCTTCAACATCAGTCCCTCCAGTGAACACCCAGGACTGATCTCCTTTAGGATGGACTGGTTGGATCTCGTTGCAGTCCAAGGGACTCTCAAGAGTCTTCTCCAACACCACAGTTCAAAAGCATCAATTGACACATCATTGCACTCATTTTTTCCAACAGATGAAATGCACATATAACACTGCTAATCAAAATATAAAATCAGTATTTAATGCTTAGGATGTTTGACTAATCTGTTTGTTTCTTTCTAACTCAACCCCTCAATCCTTAAGGTACCAGAGAGGAAAGAAGGCTCATGCTTCTTCTGAAACCCTGGAGGCTCACAATCAGAGGAAGAAACTCTCTGCAGCCACTGGAGCCACTGTTAAGTGAGAATGGCCCTAGGAGCCCATGGTTACTTTCTGGGGTTCTTCCCCCCAACTCCTCTCCCTCTCAACTGCCCCACACCACACACACACACACCCAATCACTCTTGATCATAAAGCCTCCGTAAGATGTCCATGGACTGGAGCCCGCCAGGTTCCTCTGTCCACGGGATTCTCCAGGCAAAAATACTCGTGTGGGCTGCCATTTCCTTTTCCAGGGGATCTTCCCGAGCCAGGGATCAAACCAAAGTCTCCTGTTTGGCAGGCAGATTCTTTACCACTGAGCCACCAAGGAAGCCCTCCTTTTAGACCTTTAGGCTCGTTTGAGACCTCTGATAATCCTAATATTGTACATGACCCCAAGGTGTTCACATGAGTAGAGACGATTAATAATGAAGATCATTGGTGTAGGGACTGTCAGAGCTAGGAAGTAACATATCTCCCACTAAAGGATGCCATAAACTCTTTGAATTAAACAACCCAAAGGGCTAAATCTTCTTGGAATCATTATTCAGGTGCAGGTATCCAGGTTACCCAGTTCACAAGTAACACAAGTCTCAACGGGCAGTATGTAATTCTGAAATCAGCTTAGAAGAAAGGTGACCAGCTGGTGACCAGAGGGTCCTATAAGCCCATAGACATTCTCAGTTTGATTCATGTAATTGTTTTAATGCTACCTTTGATTATTCTAAGATATCAGATTGCCTTTTTCTTTGGAAAACTGACATTAGGTTGACATGCAACAGTCGGCTGGAGCTAAGGATGAGCAGCTGTCTTGATTAGATAGAAACTTTCCTTTCTCCAGTCTGGCTCAGTCTCGAGCCCCTAAAACACACACACACACACACACACACCCCTAGACTCAATGAATGCACACACAGTAAATGGAATAGCTTCAGTTTAGTTCAGTCGCTCTTTCGTGTACGACTCTTTGTGACCCCATGGACCTCAGCACACCAGGCCTCCCTGTCCATCACCAACTCCCGAAGTTCACCCAAACTCATGTCCATCGAGTCGGTGATGCCATCCAACCATCTCATCCTCTGTTGTCCCCTTCTCCTCCTACCTTCAATCTTTCCCATCAGGGTCTTTTCAAATGAGTCAGCTCTTCGCATCAGGTGGCCAAAGTATTGGAGTCTCAGCTTCAACATCAGTCCTTCCAATGAACACCCAGGACTGATCTCCTTTAGAATGGACTGGTTGGGTCTCCTTGCAGTCCAAGGGACTCTCAAGAGTCTTCTCCAACACCACAGTTCAAAAGCATCAGTTCTTCAGCGCTCAGCTTCATTCACCATGTAAACATCCTGGCCTTGGCCAAAGAATACACGCTGTTATTTGCTTATCCTGAACCTCAATCTCAGAGTGGCTACACTTTTTAGCTCATCATCCACCAATCTCCTTCCCAGTTGACTCTGAGTCAACCGTCCTTATCTATCCATTTTCACCTCGTTTCCAAGTCGTCTCTTCTGTAACCAGCATTGTCCGCTTCCAGTTGACTTCCCACCGTGGTCCCTCCCACAGAGCTGACACACTGAGTAAATGCCCCACTCATCTCCCAGCACTGGCATCATTGTTCAAGGGAAAGGAGATGCTCTGAGGGCCTGATGGAAGACCAGGAGGGTGTCAAGTTCTGGTGAAATTCAAATCATTGCTTATTTTACCAGTCGTTGTATTAGGGCTTCCCAGGTAGCACAGTAGAAAAGAATCCACCTGCCAATGCAGGAGACGCAAGAGATGCAGTTTCAGTCCCTGGGTTGGGCAGATCCCCTGGAGGAGGAAATAGCAACCCACACCAGTATTCCTGCCTGGGAAATCCCATGGACAGAGGAGCCTGGCGGGCTGCAGGCTGTGAGGTTGCAAAGAGTCGGACACGACTGAGCGAGAGCACACAGACACACACCTTCCTCCACTGAAAACAGTGATCTGAAGAGCAGCGGGCAAATGGAGCTGCCAAGGCACTACCCGTGCATAAACGTTAAAAGCACCGCTTTATATACAAAGATACTTTTAAAAGGAAAAAAAAAATGTGTTCTATTAAGCAAAATCTTGATCACTATATACAAGGTGTTATTCCACAGAAATGCAGGAAGAAAGGCTAAAACTGAAAAGGCCAAGAGTTGGCAGGATTGCTGATTGTTAAAAGTTTCTGTGTAGCAGCCTCACGTGACCCCTCGTGTAAATTCCTCAGCTAGCTGGTCTCAGTCGCCATCTACTTTGAAAGAAATTGTACTCATTGGGTAACAGTGGTCTAGCAACATCCTCACCTGCATTGTCTCACATGCATTAATTCACTCAAAAGTAATTAGCAGGCCTCAAAGATTCTGTCCTGGGAGTCACGCTAATGTATGTGATACAGCCATCCTGCTTTTTCATTTTAACAAACTCTTTTTCATGGCACCTGGCTGATGGTGTGGTCTATTCTGATGCTCATGACTCATGCAGTAACATCAGGACTGTTACTGAAACAAGTTCTGAGGATGAAATCTAAGCCACCAAGCCCCTGGACTTCCCTGAAGCTCCTATCTTACCAGTGTGCTTCTGCCTTTAGCTATCATAAAACACTGCTCACTCTCTTCCTTCTTAATGAATATTGCTTTAACCTTATTTAGGGATGCTGCCTAAAATTAGCTATGTATATCAGTGGTTTAAAGAACAACAGACAAAGGAATTAAATGTTTTGGATAAGTGAACGTATGAATTGATCGATAAATCCAAAAAGGCAAAGAAAACTGGAGCTCATTAGAAGTTTTTAAAAGCATCCTTTCATAAAAATACTAATGAATGCTCATTTCACCTGGTCTCATGAATAAGGATTCAAAGTCAGACAAGAGCAGTGTCTGATTATTTGAAATATGCCTCGAGTAATCTACAATGTAGATAACCTACATAAAGAGTAAAGATAAATTACTGGAAAAAGCTAACTTCCAATTTAGCAAACTCTATCAGATTCTGCTAGGGCAAAGAGTTTGTTCAAAGCTATACTTTGGGCCACAGTATCAGAAAAGGAAGTTACAGTACTGACACAATTCACAGACCACAATTGTAACAAAAACACCATGCTCTCTTAAGGAATGGACATTGTAGAGACGTGGTGATATTCTAGGAAATGAACATGAGATAATGTTTTCTAAAATAGCCCCATGATAATGTCAATGAGTAATTTCAGCTCTTATCACCGTATTATGTAGTTCAGGAGCAGTACTGATATTGTGGCAAGGAAAGGTGTCAGAATGTAAAAAAAAAAAAAAAAAATCAATGTCCCTCCAAGGAAAACAGCCGAGAAACAGCCACTACTGATGGATTAAAGACTCTTCACTGTTCAGTCATGGAAGAAAAAATGGATCTGAAAACAGTTTTCATTGTTTCACCGCAAATAGTGAGTCCAAGACCCTGCCCATCAGCATACATATGTCCGGCTTTATCAAGGATAATTATGGAAAACAAGATTATTCAAGCTGGAAAAGATCCCCAGGCCAGTGCCCACACTGACAGATGCTCAGAGGTACCAAGTAACTTTCCTCATTTGCCCAGCACTCAAACTACAGAATCAGAGCTGTGGACCCAGGCCCTCTCCTTTCTCCTCTGTCTTGTGCTGTTTTTCCACCTACTTAATCTATTTCTCCTCTTCTTTTAGAAACAGACTAGGAGAGAAATATTGCTGAAACCCTCTACAAACCACAAAAGTACAGAAAGCCACCCATCCTGTTCCCCTTTTCTCACCTCGCATTCCCTTCTCACATACTGTATAGGTCTTTCTGGGACACTTTTCCAGCCCTGCCTGCCTCACAGATTTCGTATCTTCTTTAACGATTTTTCCTTCCCCCCAGCCAGAGTTAAGGGTTCAGCTCCTATAGCAACTTGTTCATACTTGTGTCACAATAATTGCTACCCCATTGTTTTCCAGCCACTTGATAACCTTTCTGTCTCTTACCACACACACAACACCGTGGTTTCTCGGAAGCAGTGGTTTTGTCTTACTTAATCTTTGCAGGTGCTACTATCCCCAGCCTTTAGCAAAGACCGGTAACTGTTTATTGCATAAATAAATCGATGTTACCAATTTTGTGTCTTTCTGAGCTTTCGGAAAAAGCCGACAGCCAAAATGGCATCATGAGGGACTTCCCTGATGGTCCTGCGACTCTGCTCCCAAGGCAGGGGGCCCAGGTCTAATCCCTAGTCAGGGAACTAGATCCCACATGCAGCAATTAAGAGTTTGCATGCCGCAGCTAAAGATCCCACATGCCACAGCTAAGACCCAGTGAAGCCAAATAAATATTAAAACAAAAAAGTAGCGTGATGGTACAGGACAATGTATCTATGTTATACAAATATTTTTCAAACTGTAGAAGACCCATGATTGGGTACTATATGGTTTCTGCAATTTTTTTTAAGAAAGCATGAAAGGGCCTGCTCACTCTCCAACAGAAATTTAGCAAATTGCCCATAGTTTAAAATTCAAATTAGTCTCTGCCTTTTCCTTCACCGCCTCTCTGCCCCAAGTGCTGTTCCTTGTTCCTGACCCATCCATTTTCAAGGCTCAGCTCAAACGTCAGTCCCTGCTACCAGGCTTCCCTGGACCCTCCTTGGTGACCCTCGAGAGGGCCCTTTATCATACCCTCTTCTGAAGTCTCCCAGCATGGTAGCTGTTCTTCTTTATTGACTGTATTCAGTTTATTTAAGTGAATCTTTTATCTCCTCCACCTCGCTAAGGAATCTGAGAGTAGGGTTTCGATCTTTACACCCTGAAGATGTCTAACACAGAGCCTGCCCGTGGCAGGTCCTTGGCAAACAGTTTCTGAATTGCTAAAACCTTCCCTTCTTAAAGCTGCAAACAGGCAAATCTTCACCAGGCAAAACGAGGCGGAGACTCTTTCTAGCCAGGCTGGTCCATGACTTAAGGAGCTACGTGTGTGTGAGCACCAGCCAGATTAGTAGGTAAAGGAGGACAGGTGGCTGTGTGAGCCTGTCAGGAAGGATTTCTCAAGGCAGACAGATAAGAAGAGCCCTAACCTAGGCTACAGGTCAGGGAAGACTTCCGAGAAGAGATGTCCCCTGACCTGAGGCACAAAGGTTGCATTAAGCAGAGAGCAGGAGGGTTGGTCAAATGGGAGGAGGCAGCAGAGACACAGGCCTGGAGGTGAGAAGATCCAGCCATACAGGACTTGATATGCCAAGTATGTGTCACTAAGCATACACGTGGAGCAGTGTGACTAAGCTGCTTTCTTCTTCTGGAGGAATGGAGAGCCAGGGAAGGATTTCCGATATCGTTCAGTAGCAGTATGCAAAGGAGACTGGAGGGCCCCAGCCAGGAGGCAGCCATCCGTGGCGACTGCCTCCGTGGCTACTGCAGTCATCTATGCAAAATGGGAGGAGCTTCAGAGACGAGAGCTGAAATGTGGGTAATTAATAGTAAGATCAATATCCATCGATGATCTCTTAGAGATGGGAGGAAAGAGACCAGGGAGGGAGAGGAAGGCATCAATTGCCAAATGTCTGGCCTGATAATCAGGTGAGTTACATTCACAAAGACAGACATTGAAGAAAGTAGAAGAAGCTAAATGGGAAGGTGATGGATGACTTAACTGAGTCTGAATTGTCTACAGGACTTGGAAGTGTCAATCCAACAGGGATCGGTCACACAAAGCCAGATCTCAAGAGAGAGATTTCAAAGCCAGAGCTATCTCTTTGGGATTCCTTGTAAAGGTGACAGTTGAATTCATGGGAATAAATGAGATCATCTGGGGAAAGTACCTAAAACTCATGAAAGGCTTGAATTTGAGGGCAGATAAAGAAGGGAAATCTTTGGAGAAATGTGGAAGTTGCAATCAGAGAGGCAGGAGGAAAACCAACAGAAACCAACCACGGGAGCCGAAGGACGTTTGAAGAATCATGGTGCAGCCAATGCTGTAAAATGCTGCAGAGATATCAAATGAAAGAAAGACAGGCCACGGTCATTGCGTTTAGCCAGAAGAAGATTTTGGCACCCTTGCAAAGCACTATTTCTGAGGATTGACAGAGACTGACGCCAGTCAGTGGGTTAGGGAGTAAATGGAATTCGAAAGTATGGAAAAAACGAATGCAGAGAATTTTTTAGAAGCTTGGTTTTAAAAGGAATGTGAGAGATGGAACCAAAATCCAAATAAGACACACAACTGAGAGAAAAAAAAATTGGGGGGGTGGGGGGACATGCAGTGTTATATGTATTATTTGGCTGGTTAGTTTGTTTGTATAGTTCAGAGACCCCTTCAATGTTTATATCCTGAGAGCAAAAGAGTCAGGGAGAGGTTAAAGATCCAGGAGAGGGAAGACGAAAAATGGAGGCCATCCCCTAAGAGGCGGGTGGAGAGGTAGCGGGGTGCTGATGGAAGAGTCAGCGGAGGGCGAAGGGACACTTGCCCCAGGACTAGCGTGGGAGGGAGGCGGGGTGCAAACACCAGGAGGAGACAGGTAGTTCAGGGAACTAATTAAAAGGCTTTTTGTAAATCCCGATCAGCTGTCAGGAATAAGAAAGGCAGTCACAGTAATATGGCAATGGCTTCAAAAGTAGTCATAGGACCTGGTTTCTTCAAACAAAAACTATATATGTTACAAGGAGAAGAGAGAAAAGGAGGAAGAAATTTTACCTTAAAAGAAAAAGACTTACCAGACATGTCAACCAATCACAAAATATTGACCTTACTTGGATAAACCTTTTTAAAAAAAATCAAAAGGCAACAAGGAAATGTGAAAACTGCCTGTATGTTTAGTGGTACTAGAGAATGACTATTAACTTTTTACTGAGATAATGCTATTGTGCTTAGTTTTTTTAAGTGTCCTTATTTTTAAGGTACATATAATATTCACAGATAAAATAATATGACATCAGAGATTTGACTTAAAATAATCTGGGGGCAGGATAGAGGCCATCAATGAAACAAGATTGGTCATGAGCTAAGTAATAGACATAGGGGAGTTTAAGACAATATTCTCTATGCTTTTATAAATGTTTGAGATTTCCCACAGGAGAAAGGTTTTTAAACCAGAAATATTTTTCAAAACCAGAAGAAAAAATAAGACAATAATAGAGAATGAAAGAAAGGGATAATCAAATACTTATAGAAAGATTGGTATTTAGTGGGCAGTGACTGCAGCCATAAAATTAAAAGACACTTGCTCCTTGGAAGAAAAGCTATGGCAAAACTAGACAGTGTATTAAAAAACAGAGATATCACTTTGCCAACAAAGATCCATATAGTCAAAGCTATGGTTTTTCTAGTAGTCATGTATGGATGTGAGAGTTGGACCATAAAGAAGACTGAGCGACGAAGAATTGATGCTTTCGAATTGCGGTGCTGGGGAAGACTCCTGAGAGTCCCTTGGACCGCAGGAAGATCAAACCAGTCAATCCTAAAGGAAATCAACAGTGAATATTCATTGGAAGGACTGATGCTGAAGTTGAAGCTTGAATATTTGGCCACTTGATGCAAAGAGATGACTCGTTGGAAAAAACCCTAATGCTGGGGAGGATTGAGAGCAGGAGAAAGGGGTAACGGAGGATAAGATGGTTGGATGGCATCACTGACTCGATGGACTCTATGACTCAATTTGAGCAAACTCTGGAAGACAGTGAAGGACAGGGAAGCCTGGTGGCTGCGGTCCATGGGGTCACAAAGAGTCAGACACAGCTTACAGACAGAATGACACCAACAAAGCCTGCCTAGAGTTGGCACAATCTGCTGTGACACAGTTGAGTGTCTTTTCTCCTAGCAGACTTCAGAAGGCCTGATTGAACGTGAAGACCCTGCACTGGCTCAGGGCAAGGGATCTTGCAGGATACGACGGCAAAAGAAGGCACAAGGGGTGTAATGGTATTGACTATGGCAAAACTGAAGCGTTAAACCATCATCCCGTCTAGGCTGGATAGGCAGGACGTGAAAATACGGAAGTGACTGCCAGAATGGGGACAAAAAGAAACTGGAGGTCTTGAAGAAAATGCATGGCTGGAAAACGGAGGTGAGGAAGCTGGAAGAATCAGGAGCCTATGGTTAGCAAGCCAGTTTATGGAATTTAGGATTTCAGCTGTGGGTGATGACAAGGTCAAGTGTAATTGTAAATGCCTGTGAAGTGCCTACGTGAAAGGGCGGCTGAAGTGGGATGGAGGTGGAAGTCAAATAGAGTGAAGATGGCTATGAAATTGGGAGGTGGGATGGATACTAAAAGATGAGGCTCAGTTATAAGTCCTGTAAAGACAAGGACTCTGTCTCTCTTTTATTAAAAAATCAGCATATACCAAACACTGAAGACACTGCCTGTCCCAGGGAAGATGCTCGCAGGCAGTCTGAGTACATGAATGGAAGGACGGTTTCACTAACTCTTTAACTGAAAGCCTTCAAGTTTCCACTCACCACTGGTGAGCCGGGAGTGGGAAGAAGACATGGAGAAAACGGATGAATGAATGTGCACCAAAGCGGGATTCATAGGCCAAAAGAAATATTAAAGGAATAAAATGTGGAACCTAGGAGAAAACCTCAAAGGAGTTCACGCCTTTTTTGTCATTTATCCCTGAACGAATATATGAGCTGTGACTGAGTTAATAACTGTCTGTGAGTGTATGGACAGATTTTTTTAAGAGGGGAGAAAACAAGAAAAGACTGTTTTCTTAGTGCCCTGCCATGTTGCTCTTTGGCGGGGAGCAGGCTTAAGTGGGAGTTGATCTGGATCACAGCAGCCTGAGGTCATCTCCGGTTGAGAAGCCAGTGGGCAGGGCAAGGAACAGGCTTCCAGGAACTCCTCTAACTCCATAATTGAGTAGAATAAACTTCTCACCCTGCCACTGATCTGCCCATCTAAGAATCTCAGGAATAAATCTGAACTTTTGAGAATCTAATTGCCTCTTAAAACTGGGCAAATAAACCAATATCACTCAGTCATTATTCATTCAGTTATTCAATAAATACTGAGAAATGAAATAGTGGTTTGAATTGAGAAAATGATTTAGAAAAGACATTAAAAAAGAAACTTAAAATGCAAAAAAAAAATTAAAGACTGTCTTCTTACAAATACAATTCTTATTAATGGTAATCTCAAATACTGAGTGAGTTTACCACTGGCCACATACTAGGCCATGAGCTTTACATAAACTCTCATTTCACCATCATAGTCATCCTGTGATCTACGTATTGTTAGGATTCCCATTTACAGGTGAGGAAATGGGCTGAGATTAAATGACTTTTCAAGATGGTAGCTAATATGGAACTGAAACAGGAAGGAAGGGGACAGGGCACAGCCTTGGGAGAAATGACGTAGCCATAGGATATGATGAAAACTGGTTAGAACCAACTACCAACTGCATCTAAGACAACAGAAGATTCAACTTCTAGTGGCTCTGAGCCTCATGTAGGCTCGCCATAATATATTAGCATCTCAATGACACACCCACCAGCACTGCAGCCAACCGTCAAAGGCCAAAAAGTGGGCGGTGGCCCAGCTTCTGGGAATCCCTGCCCCTTCTCCAAAATAGCTGAAATAATATTCCCACTCATGAGCCTGTGAAATGACCCACTGCTATAAAAACTGACAGCCGCAGAGCCTGGTGCCCCTCGCACCTTCTGAGATGGCCCACATTCTGTCTGAAGTGTGTGTGTGCTCAGTTGCTCAATTGTGCCTTTGCAACCCGGTGGACCGAACCCCACTGGCTTCTTCTGTCCATGGGATTTTCCAGGCAAGAATACTGGAGCAGGTTGCCATTCCCTACCCCGGGGGATCTTCCTGACCCAGGGACCGAAACTGTGTCTCTTGTGTCTCCTGCATTGACAGGATTCTTTACCACTGTGCCACTTGGGAAGCTGAGTATGTTTCTCTCTAAATAAATCCACTTCTTACCTATTACTTAGCTTCTCATTGAATCCTTTCTGCAATGAGACATCAAGAACCTAAGCTTCAATAAGTCCTGAAACCAGGTGTGTGAACTCAGTTAAAAGATGAAGGGTTCAAGTCCCAGTCTGAGTTATATGGTTTCAAAACCAGGCCAGGTCTAGCTGACACTAAAATACATGCTTCTAACCCGTACTCTAAACTGCTTTACTCAACCCTGGCAAGGACTAAAGTGAAGTGGCTCAGTTGTGTCCGACTCTTTGCGACCCCATGAACTGTAGCCTACCAGGCTCCTCCGTCCATGGGATTTTCCAGTCAAGAGTACTGAAGTGGGGTGCCATTTCCTTCTCCAGGAGACCTTCCCGACCCAGGAATCGAACCCAGGTCTCCCGCACGGTAGGCAGACGCTTTACCATCTGAGCCACCAGGGAAGTCCGACAAGAACCAAGAAGGGAGTAAATGAAGTCCCATCTAGACAAACTTGAGCTACTAGTGATGAAGGATCTGAGACTCTGAGGAGTTAGGAATGTAAGATAGAAGAAACCTTTATAGTTTCTCTCTTGTCTCTTCTCTTGTGTGTGTGCTCCGTCGCTTCAGTCATGTCCAATTCTTTGCGACCTTGTGGTCTGTAGGCCGCAGGCTCCTCGGTCCATGGAGATTCTCCAAGCAAGAATACTGGAGAGCATTCCTATGCCAGGGGATCTTTCTGGCCCAGGGATTGAACTTGCATCTCCTGCATTGCAGGCAGATTCTTCACCCACTGAGCTACCTGGGAAGCCCAGTCTCTGCTCTTACATTCATGCAAATCCTGTTTCCAACAGAGAAAGGAAAGGTGGGGTGGGGGACATGGATAACAGCAGGATAAAAAACAAAAAACCAAAAACCTTCCAGCTATTATTTAGACCACTGCCTATCAAAAAACAGCAAAGGGAGGAACTCCCAAAGTCCTTGAGTCCCTATTTCCTTGTGAATGAAAGAGACTAGTATGTAAATAAGGGCTTTGCATAAGCCAGACATTCTTTCAAGTCCAGTTTATCTACCATATGAGTCACTTCCTTTTTAAAGCAGGAATTAGAAGAGATAGAGGCACATAATCATTACCCAGCACAAACCTTCTTAATAGGCCTTTTCTTTTCATTCAAGAAGCCAGAAGGTACAGGACTCCTCCTTGGACAAAAACAGCAACATCATTTTGCATACACTGCACACACAGCTTGACCTGTTCCTATTCTCACTGGCAGACAGAAATGAACAAGTAAGATTAACAGGCAGATGAGACGATAGGAGGGAGGCCACAGGTCCAGCCGGTTAACCTGACACTTAACAAAGGAATCTGAATAACAAGGAGCCTTTGAATGACTCAGCGAAGGTTTATCTCTTTCAAAAGGAAGTTTAACCCCACTAGTTACTCACTCCAGCCAGGTCATAAACCTTTAGAGGAAGTCTCAGAGTAGCCTAATACCAGAAAAAGGAAACAGCCACCCATTCATTCATAGATGAGGGCTCTGCCTTGACCTTTCAACTGAAAAACAAACAGAGTTGTATTCTGCGATGGCACAAATAGTAAACAGGAAAGGGACTGGCCTCTTTCTCATCTTAATGCCTACTGTAGGGCTTGTCCCCTCCCTGCAATATATTTATCAGGGATAAATCCTTGGAAGGAAAGCTATGACACACCTAGACAGCATATTAAAAAGCAGAGACATCGTTTTGCCAACAAAGATCTGTCTAGTCAAAACGACGGTTTTCCAAGTAGTCATGTACAGATGTGAGAGCTGGACCAGAAAGAAGGCGGAGCACCAAAGAACTGATGCTTTCGAATTGTGGTGCTAGAGAAGACTCGTGAGAGTCCCTTGGACAGCAAGGAGGTCAACCCAGTCAGTTCTAAAGGAAACCAGCCCTGAATATTCATTGGAAGGACTGATGGTGAAGCTGAAGCTCCAGTGCTTTGGCCACCTGATACGAAGAGCCAACTTGGAAAAGATCTTAATGCTGGGAAAGATTGAAGGTAAAAGGAAAAAAGAGTGGCAGAGGATGAGATGGTTAGATAGTACCATTGACTCCACGGACATGAATTTGAGCAAACTCTGGGAGATAGTGAAGGACAGGGAAGCCTGGCTTGTTCCTGTCACTGCAGATGGTGATTGCAGCCATGAAATTAAAAGACGCTTACTCCTTGGAAGGAAAGTTATGACCAACCTAGATAGCATATTAAAAAGCAGAGATATTACTTTGCCAACAAAGGTCTGTCTAGTCAAGGCTATGGTTTTTCCAGTGGTCATGTATGGATGTGAAAGTTGGACTGTGAAAAAGCTGAGTGCCAAAGAATTGATGTTTTTGAACTGTGGTGCTGGAGAAGACTCTTGAGAGTCCCTTGGACTGCATGGAGATCAAACCAGTCCATCCTAAAGGAGACCAGTCCTGGGTGTTCATTGGAAGGACTGATGCTGAAGCTGAAACTCCAATACTCTGGCTACCTCAGGCAAAGAGTTGACTCATTGGAAAAGACTCTGATGCTGGGAGGGATTGGGGGCAGGAGGAGAAGGGGACGACAGAGGATGAGATGGCTGGATGGCATCACCGACTCGATGCACACGAATTTGGGTGAACTCCGGGAGTTGGTGATGGATAGGGAGGCCTAGCGTGCTGTGATTCATGGGGTCACAAAGAGTCAGACACGACTGAGCGACTGAACTGAACTGACTGAACTCTAACAAAGAGTTAGACACAACTTAGCGACTGAACAACAGTGACTGTTTTTAAAGGATTAAGGATTCAATTTGAAGACTGAATAAGGGAAGAAGTCCAGGACCTGCTTGGCAGTTGAAGCCCATTCATGAATAGGCAGAACACCTTCAAGGGCTTCCCAGGTGGCACAGTGGTAAAGAATCTGCCTGCCAATGCAGGAGTCTTGGGTTTGATCCCTGGGTCAGGAAGACCCACTGGAGAAGGAAATGGTAATCCACTCCAGCATTCTTGCCTGGAAAATCCCATGAACAGAGGAGTCTGGCCAGCTACAGTCCGTGGGATTGGGAGGAGTCAGACATGACTGAGAGCATACACACACAGTTAGATTTGAATATTAGGATGGTTTCTCCATCTTTAAAATTTTTTCTGACTTACTGAATGTTTTTGAAGGTGTTGTTAAGACTACTAGTGCTACCTTGGATGGTATCACCAACTCAATGGACATGCTGCTGCTGCTGCTGCTACATCGCTTCAGTCGTGTCCCACTCTGTGTGACCCCATAGACAGCAGCCCACCAGGCTCCCCCGTCCCTGGGATTCTCCAGGCAAGAACACTGGAGTGGGTTGCCATTTCCTTCTCCAATGCATGAATGTGAAAAGTGAAAGTGAAGTCGCTCAGTCGTGTCTGAGTTTGGGTAAACTCCAGGAGTTGGTGATAGACAGGGCGGCCCGGTATGCTGCAGTCCATGGGGTCACAGAGTCAGACACGACTGAGCCAGTGAACTGAACTGAACTGTTAAGACTACATAGGTGATTATTACACACACAAGAGAAATTTTAAAGTACATACATAGGAACAATTATGAAAATAATAACAGCTAACATTTACCACTTGCATAGTCAGCACCAGGCACTCAAAGTTTTTGTGCATGTTAAGTTGATTAATTCATACAATAGTAAATTCTACTGATAACTCTAGTTTGCAGATGGGTTAAGCGAGGCACAGAAAGTTTAAGGAACTTGCCCAAGGCTGTGCACCTAGAGAGTGTAGGGTCAGTGTTTGAACTATGGCAGCCTGACTCCAGGGTCCATGAATTTACCTGCAATGCTAGCCAGTCATGGCAAAGAAGAAAATAACGTTTGCCTCACAGTTCTATAATACTTCTGGTCAGTTCTGTGTGGGCCAGAGCTAATCTGCAGACCTCTCTACCAGGTACACCACGCAACACAAACTATTCTGTTAAATTTAATTCCAGCTGTCAAATCCTGAAAAATTTTGAAATATCTGGTTGTTATTGTTGTCCAGTCACCCAGTCGTGTCCAACTCTTTGCAACTCCATGGACTGTAGCACACCAGGCCTCCCTGTCCCTCATCATCTCCCAGAGTTTGCCCAAGTTCATGTTCACTGCATCGGTGATCCCGTCCAGCCATGTCATCCTCTGTCGCCCTCTTGTTCTTCTGACCTTAATCTTTCCCAGCATCAAGGACTTTTCCAATGAGTTGTCTGTTCACATCAGATGACCAAAATACTGGAGCTTCAGCTTCATCATCAGTCCTTCCACTGAATATTCAGGGTTTATCTCCCTTAAGATTGACTGGTTTGATCTCCTTGCTGTCCAAGGGACTTTTGGGAATCTTCTCCAGCACCACAGTTCAAAGGCATCAATTCTTTGGCATTCTGCCTTCTTTACGGTCCAGCTCTCACAACTGGATGTGACCACTGGGAAGACCACAGCCTTGACTATAGGGACCTTTGTCAGCAGAGTAATGTCTCTGCTTTTCAACACAGTGTCTAGGTTTGTCATAGCTTTCCTGTCAAGGAGCAGTCGTCTTCTGGTTTCATGGCTGCAGTCACCATCCTCAGTGATTTTGGAGCCCAAGAAGAGGAAATCTGTCACTACTTCCACCTCTTCCGCTTCTATTTGCCATGCAGTAATGGAGCCGGATTGGAGAAGGCAATGGCACCCCACTCCAGTACTCTTGCCTGGAAAATCCCATGGACAGAGGAGCCTGGTAGGCTGCACTCCATGGGGTCGCCAAGAGTCAGACACGACTGAGCAACTTCACTTTCACTTTTCACTTTCATGCATTGGAGAAGGAAATGGCACCCCACTCCAGTGTTCTTGCCTGGAGAATCCCGGGGATGGCGCAGCCTGGTGGGCTGCCGTCTATGGGGTCGCACAGAGTCGGACACGACTGAAGCGACTTAGCATAGCAATGGAGCCGGATGCCATGATCTTAGTTTTTTTTAATATTTTGTCTTAAGGCAGCTCTTTCACCCTCCTCCTTCACCCTCATCAACAGGCTCTTTATTTCCTTTTCATTTTCTGCCATTAGAGTGGTATCATCTGCATATCTGAGGTTGTTGATGTTTCTCCCGTCTGTCTTGACTCCAGCTTGTAACTTATCCAGCCTGGCATTTCTCATGATGTGCTCAGCGTATGGGCTAAACAAACCGGGTGACAGCAGGCAGCCCTGCTGCACTCCTTTCTCAATCCTGAGCCAATCAGTTGTTCCATACAGGCTTCTAACTGTTGCTTTTCGACCCTCATACAATGGGTTTCTCAGGAGACAGGTAAGAAGATCTGGCATTCCCATCTCTAAGAGCTTTCCACGGTTTGTCATGATCCACACACAGCCAAAGGCTGTCATCTGTCAATGAAACAGAGATAGATGTTTTTCTGAAATTCCCCTGCTTTCTTTCAATCCAGCGAATGTCGGCAATTTGATCTCTAGTTCCTCTTCTTTTTCTAAACTCATGTCCAGACCCCTCCCCCAAAATGCTTGGAGCTCTGCTACTTCTGTTCTGTCTTTCCCTGTACTCTTTCATGCGTGCAAGCTCACTCACGCCCAACTCTTTTCCACCTCATGGTCTGCAGCTGCCAGGCTCCTCCGTCCATGGGATTTCCCAGGCAAGAATACTGTAGGGGGTTGCCATTTCCTCCTCCAGGGGATCTTCCCCACCCAAGGACTCCCTGTCTCCTGCACTGGGGGTTCCTTACCACTGAACTATCTGGGAAGTCCATATTCTTTCATGCTGCTGCTACTGCTAAGTCGCTTCAGTCGTGTCCGACTCTGTGCGACCCCATAGACAGCAGCCACCAGGCTCCCCCGTCCCTGGGATTCTCTAGGCAAGAACACTGGAGTGGGTTGCCATTTCCTTCTCTAATGCATGAAAGTGAAAAGTGAAAGTGAAGTCATATTCTTTCATAGAAAAGAACAATTTCTGGTCATTTGGAACTGTTACTTCAGGATGACCACGATTACATTCATCAGGTTTCTGACAGTGAGCTTTTCAGTGCTTTTTCTGAGGAAAAGGTGCCTTTTCTGAGGAAAACTCTAAACAATCTTAAGCCGTTCCTAAGTCTTTATCTGAGGATTAAGCTGGTTAGTTCTACTGTAAGAAAGTCATCTTTAAATACTTTGTGTACAGAACCAAAGAATGACTTCAAGAAAATGATGTTAAAAAAAAAAGTCTTTTCCCTTTAGTAAAAAGTTTTCTAAGTTGAAGATTTATCTGTCTACCTACAGGAAAATGGAACCAGTTGATTTTTTTAAAACATACCAGTTACAGGCCATATGTTATGACATGAGCTGAAATGTCTAAAGTGAAGAGAACTATAATTTATGTCTACCATTATTTTTCTATTTACAATTTGTGTCATTTTATTAATTAGAAAAATGAATCTGAGGAGAAATAAAATACTTATTAGTTTGGTTGTGGCTACAAGTTTGTGGCTTAGCTAGTAAAGAATCTGCCTGCAGTGTGGGAGACCTGGGATCGATCCCTGGGTTGGGAAGATCCCCTGGAGAAGGGAAAGGCTACCCACTCCAGTATTCTGGAGAATTCCATGGACTATATAGTCCATGGGGTCCCAAAGAGTTGGGCATGACTGAGCAACTTTCACTTTCAATGTAAACATCCTCCTGAAAATTTCTGAACGAAAGAGAAACAGTGGCATCTTTGGCTGATTGTAGAATCTAGCCTTGTGGATTAACTTTGAGCCCTTATGGGTCTTTATTATTTTCTGTATATTCAGTTAGGAATATACATTGCTGTTCTTTTTTTTCCAAGTAGTAGTTGTCCAAAACAAAAACAAAACCTGAACAACCTTCTTGAGCTCTAGGAGACAATAGCTCTCAGATCATCGTTTCTATTTTTCCCAAATATATCAAAGCCGGATGAGAAGCCTCCGTTAATAACTATGTAAGCGTTGCTTGTTCAAGATAACCAAGCCTCTCAGCTAACATTAAATAAGCCCTGCAGAACTGGTAGAACTGTATCATAGAGATAAGCAGCCCTGAAGGCAAGTAGAGGAATCATTATCAGTGGGTTTTATGCAGCCCCTATTCTGAAGACTGGGGCTTCCCTGGTGGCGAAGCAGAAAAGAATTTGCCTGCCAATGAAGGAAACTCAGGAGACTTGGCTTCAGATCCTTGGGTCAGGACAATCCCTTGGAGAAGGAAATGGAAATGCACTCCAGTATTCGTGCCCCAGGGAAATCCTATGAACAGAGGAGCCTGGTAGGCTATAGTCCATGGGGGTCGCAAAAGAGTTGGACCGACTTAGCAATTAAATATCAACAATTCTGAAGACCCAAAAATACCAATAGCCCAGGAGGTAGGAATGACTCTAGAAACTGGCTTCAATTTTCAAACCCCAATTTTTTTTTAATTTTAAAATTTATCTTAAGGTAACTTCAGTACATTTCATTAAGATAAAAGGTTTTTCATTATACTTATGTATATTTCCTTACTAGTCACAAAGGAAATAACTAATAAATATCTTTATCTTTATTTTTAGGGAGTTTTTGACAACAGCATTCACAACACTTTTGTAAATCTGTTGGTCCATTTTTAATTGTTTCCAATTAGATGCCTGAAAGCTTACAATACCAGGAACGCTAGCTTTAAAAAGATCAAAATTGCCACTATTGTTTAGTAAAATCATGTTTAAAAAATTATATCTCAATTCTGTTATCTTTAACCAACTCTAATTTGTCATTGATGGGACTACAGAATTTCCCTCTGGCGCTTAGGCTTTTTATATGTGCATTCCCTCTTCTGTCAAATATTGGCTGATACTCCACTGGAAGCAGTTGCTAAAGGAACGAGCGCGATGAGGGGCATGTTGCTTACCCCAGCGTTGTTAAAACAAGGCCACACCATATACACAGAATAGACTGGAGAACAGAAGTGATGAACACCACTTCCTGAAACAGACACAATCCGCTTATTCTTACCTATCATTCCGAGAAGGCGATGGCACCCCACTCCAATACTCTCGCCTGGAAAATCCCATGGACGGCGGAGCCTGGTAGGCTGCAGTCCATGGGGTCGAGAAGAGTCGGACACGACTGAGCGACTTCACTTTCACTTTCCACTTTCATGCATTGGAGAAGGAAATGGCAACCCACCCCAGTATTCTTGCCTGGAGAATGCCAGGGACGGGGGAGCCTGGTGGGCTGCCATCTATGGGGTCGCACAGAGTCGGACACGACTGAAGCGATTTACCAGCAGCAAGCAAGAACTGAAAGACTTAACTACAGAACGAGCAGCATTATACAGTAGAATAAATATTTCTATGTTTATAAAGATTTTTGTTCTAATTTTAAATATTGAAACATTGAGATAAACATTCAAAGCTCATTTGTCAGGAGTTTTATTTCTACCTTCCAGACAGGTTCATATAACAAGTGCAAATGTATTTCCTTTCTAGGTACCAGATACTTAGTTCAATAAAGAGATCTTACCTGTCTGAATGGTAGACAGACAGAATTGCTTCAGCCCTAGATCTGTGTCTCTGCTGCATTTAAAGTGGCACAGTTTCTCATGCTTGTTTTTCCAAATATGCAGTTAAAAGCATTTAAGATCATTCTACATCTCCTGAATTTCAAAAGTGCAACTGTATCACACCAAAAAATAGTTAAATTCAAGTGGCTCATTATTCAAGGATAAGGGGTTCAATTTATTCAGGCAATGAACAAACAATTCTAACTAAATTCAACTGTTTACGGTTTAGGTTATTTTCTTGTAATAGAATTGATTTTTCTCTCAAACCAATTTAGTTGTTATTCTGAAAACCGTTTATATAGGTAGATAAAACGTTTAACACAAAAAGTCTATATAGATAGATGCATGCATACATATATAAATATATAAGGTCTGCTCATTGACAATCAGACATTTAACACTGGTTGCTTTCCCCCCACCCCACCACCATTTAGATAAAATTCCTAGATTGCTGAGATGAAGTTTCATTTACTCTACCTTCCTTTAAGAACGAGGACAGGACTTCCCTGGTGGCACAGTGGAAGCCTGCCAGTACAGGGACACTGGTTCGATCCTGGGTCCAGGAGGATCCCACAGGCCGTGGAGCAACTATGCCTGCAAGCCCTAACTGCTGAAGCCTGTGTGCCTAGAGGCAGTGCTCTGCAACAACAGAGGCCACCACAGTGAGAAGCCACAGCCAGAACATAGCCCCTGCTGGCCACAAATACAGAAAGCCTGCAACAGCACAAAGACCCGATGCAACCAAAAATTTAAAAAAAAAACACGGACAGATTTGGCACACTGATTGACATCAGGAAATCGTTTTGTTGGTGGTTTACAAATGCTTTTGAAGAATATAGGTGGGATTACATATGATGCCTCCACCAAAATAAATGTTGGTAGAGACATGACTCCATTCAGGATTATCAAAGAGCAAAGGAGAAGTTATTAGGAGAAACCTACTTAGTAAATACTAGAGATAAAATTCCACTGTCAAAGAGCAACTTTTAAATAGTTAAAACATGATTCATACAAATATAGAATGAACTCATTAACTCATGTTCAACTACTTGATGGAGGAGCCAATGGAATGAATGGTAAAGCTGGCTCCCAGGGCACTTGACGACCTGTCTATTTGCAGAAATTTGTAAAAGAGATGGTCTGAACAAAATTTCCAGGTTAAATACAAAGCTGATTAATGTCCTCCTGGATAATTTTTGGAGTTACCTTTCTACCAGACATAAATCTATAAATCAACATATAGCCCCATGGAGTCTAGGCCTTGTAAACTGTGTGTCAAACAAAAGGTACTTTTCCTTGGCTAATTATATAATCCCTGGAGGCCTTTTTAAACATTTCCACAGTATAACATTGATGGGACATGCTGTTCTATTTTTCCCTTATTTTCAAGTTTGTGACTATTTTCCTTGCCACCTCTGAAGTTCTGCTTAAAACAAATAAAAATGAGATTCTAGTACTATATTATAAAGAGTCATTATTGATAAGTAATCTCCAAATCTGGAAACTCAAAATTTCTAAAAGTGAAATTTAACTTCATTTCTTCCCTCCAGGTTTGAAACAGTGATGTTGTATCTCATGAGTCACTGTGTTTGCCTCCCTTTTTTCTCTCCATATTCTAGCAAAGATCTAGAAGTTTCCTGGCAAAGCCATCTGGTTCTCCCATCTGCACGCTGGCATGAATTACACAAACCACTTTGCTATTTCAGAAGAAACACTACATTCTGCCACACTGACATCGACAACTTTCACCTAAGAGAAAAACACTTCTTTTAATAAAAATGAACACAAGTCCCTACCCTCTCTACCTTTCTTAGTAATCACTCTCCTTTCACTGGAAAACCAATACTATTCTCCAAACAAAATGATCCTGGTGAATTTAATGTCCTCTGAGATCTTATTTTCCAACTCTAAATTCTTTGGAGAGGTCCCTTTTAAATTTTCCCGAATCTGACAGATTAAAATGTTCTCCTAAGACTCCAAAAGATATTGAACCAAGGACCAAGTACACCCACAAATATTGAAAGAAAAATGAAAGTGAAAATGAAGTTGCTCAGTCGTGCCCGACTCTTTGCGACCCCATGGGCTGTAGCCTGCCAGGCTCCTCTGTCCACGGGATTTTCCAGGCAAGAGTACTGGATTGGTTTGACATTTCCTTCTCCAGGGGATCTTCCTGAGTCAGGGATCAAACCTGGGTCTCCCGGACTGCAGGCAGATTCATAACTGAGCCACCAGGGAAACCCATATTGAAAGAAATGAGATTGCATTTCTTTAACCTATTTCTACCTCCTCCCAGAGTAAAAGAGTAGACTTTAGTAGTGAAGATTGAACACAGGTAAAAGATGCAAAGACTCAGAAGAGGATTTAAATGAAAAACAAGTTATGATATCGCTTATATGCAGAATCTAAAAAAGATGATACAAATGAACTTTCTCATTGAGAAACAGACGCACAGAGGGTGCAGGAGTCAAGGGATAAACTAGGAGTTTAGGATTGAAATACACACACTACTATAAAATGGGCTTCCCTGGTAGCTCAGATGGTAAAGAATCAGCCTGCCAATACAGGAAATGCAGGAGACACGGGTTCAATCCCTGGCGCAGGAAGATCCCCTGGAGAAGGGGACAGCTACCCAGTCCAGTGTTCCTGCCTGGAGAATTCTATGGACAGAGGAGCCTGGTGTGCTACAGTCCATGGGGTTGCAAAGAGTCCAACATGACTGAGTGACGAACATTTTCACTTTTCATATTTAAAATAGATAACCAAGAAGGATCTGTTGTATATAGCACAAGGAATTCTACTCAATATTCTGTAATAACCTAACTGGGAAAAGAGTTTGCAAAAGAATAGATATATGCATATATACATATATATATCACTGAATCACTTGCTGTACAACTGAAACACATTATAAAGCAACTAGAGTCCAATATAAAATATTTTTTAAGCCATGTAATAATTAATTTTAAAAGAGACACATGTACACAAGTGTTAATACTTGCTTTGGCCTGGGGCTTCGTCATTTGTGGAATGCATTGGATTTTGAGGTGTTTTAATATTGCTCCGGCCCAGCCTCAGGAACCCAGGCATGAGCTGAATGCGCTGGCCTCGCCTGCGGGACACGCTGGGGTTTCCTCCCACAGGAGTCCCACGAAGACCCAGCTGAAAGGAAAGGCCTCGTATGTAAATATCTCGTTAGCCTGGCTCCGGGCTTGCTGCCCAGCTCGGACTGGTTTCCCAGTGACTTCTTTTGGGCTTGGGGCCAGGACTTATTTTTATATTAGATCTTGAAGAAATTTATTCAGTTCTCACGGAACGCATGGTACTGTGAAAACTTTAGATTCACCAGGGGCAGCCTCCAAGAGGGGTGTAGATAGAAGGGTGGCCCGAAGGAGGGAGAGAGATAAAAATGCCACAGAGACACTTAATGAGGTGCAGAGCCGTGCTCCTTCTGCTCACAACAACATACGTTTTGATCAACCAGTCAGTCTCCAGAGCTGAATTCCTACCCCAGCTTGAAATAATTAGCTACCCAGCCTCCACAGGAAAGCCCCCAGTGTGGGAGGCTATGAAGGTACAGAGGACAGTGGGCAGGGAACTTCCATTTGCTCATCACTAACCACATTCCTGACCCTGCACCTGGAGCTCCAGCTAATTCATTCTTCAGAACAAGCCCATGAAGAAGGACAGGGAACAAGGACCCTGTAGCCACAATGTCATCAACCCCTCCACTCGCTTTTAGTTTCATTGAGAATCCCAGGCCATGCTTAAAATTTGGAAACAAAGTGCCAGAATTAATTATGTAACTTGAATAAAACCAGACTTAATTCTTCTTTGCACTTGACCCCTATCACAGGCTCATTAGTAAGGACAGAAATCCACCCCCAAGTGAATTAAATGTATGAAGGGTTATTCGGCATTCTTGGGGGATGAATGGTGAGTCTCCCTTTCCCACCCCCAGTATCTAAGGGCACTGAATACATCGATAGCTATGGTCCAAGGAGAGAAAACTCCTTGGACAGGAAAACTGTTTTTTCCTCTGTCTTGGCCTGACTGGTGTTGAACAGCAGGGACCAAGTTCTTGGTCACAAGCATGGCCCTTAACCCCTAGGGGAACACTGACTGGCTTGACCGGCGTGTAGTCAGCCCTCTTGGGTGAGCAGACAGAAATTGCCTGTACTGGAGAGAATAGAGCACACCACATGAAGTCCACAGTCATAGGTGACTTTGGAAAAGATACGAACTATGTTTTTAACATATGCTGGACTGCAAGGAGATCCAACCAGTCCATTCTAAAGGAGATCAGCCCTGGGATTTCTTTGGAAGGAATGATGCTAAAGCTGAAACTCCAGTACTTTGGCCACCTCATGCGAAGAGTTGACTCATTGGAAAAGACTCTGATGCTGGGAGGGATTGGGGGCAGGAGGAGAAGGGGACGACAGAGGATGAGATGGCTGGATGGCATCACTGACTCAAGGGACGTGAGTCTGAGTGAACTCTGGGAGTTGGTGATAGACAGGGAGGCCTGGCGTGCTGCGATTCATGGGGTCGCAAAGAGTCAGACACTACTGAGCGACTGAACTGATCTGAACTGAACAAAACTCTAACCTGTGAGCCAGACAAGCCAAAGCTGTCAGAAGAATCTGATGCGAACAGTGAATTCAAAGCCTTCTTTACTGCCCCCTCTTCCCAGTGGAAGCAATAATCTGCAACATTCACTCACTCAGTAGATATTTATTGAGAGGCTACTATACAAGAGACATCCTTCCAGGACCTGGGCAGCAGTGAACAGGACAACAGCAACGACAGAAAGATTCTTTGTCTTTCTTATTACTAATATATGCTTATTTAAGAAAAATCATAAAATGGAGATAAATTGAAAGGAGAAACCACTTGAATTCTCCTAATCAGAAAAAAAAAAAAAAAACTGTTAACTTTGTGGGCTATATATTCTATTCAATCTATTTTCAGTGTACATGACCCATAAGTATATACTATTCTTCCCACAATAATACTAAAATGTACATAATATTGTTAATGGCCGCTCTTTTCCACCTGTCCTGTCTGTGCGTGCTCAACCATGTCCCGCTCTTTGTGACCCGAGGGCTGTAGCCCGCCAGGCTCCCCATTTGTCCTAGTGTTACATACTTCCCTATGCTACAGTTTGATGAGAGGCTAATTTCCTCATTTCAAAAGCAAGAGTAAAAGCATTTTTTAGGAGATGCCAACCAGTGAGCTAGACTCCACAGACATGAGGAAGAGAAAAAGGAAGAGTAAAGGGAGCCCCTCGCCTTGCCCTCCCCTGGGTCGCTGGCAAGAGAGAGCGAGCGCTGCCGCCCGCACAGTGCCACACTGGCTGTAGGGCGGCGGGCGGGCCAGCTCCTAGTGGCAAGACCTGCAGGTCCCGGCCCCGGCCAGGTGGGACGGCAGTGCCATCAGCGGGTGTGACAGCACCGCAGTCTGGAATGTTTGGCCTTGCATCAGGTTTTACCCGAGAGGGTGGCTAAAGTTGACCAGGGTGCGGTCAGGACCCAGCGAGAACAGCAGGGCAGGCGTGGGCTACTTGGCCACGTGTAAGTAACCTGCAATTCCTTCCATGTTGTGCGCGCGTGTGTGTGCGCGTGCGCTAAGCCCCCTGAGTCGTGGCCCTATAGAGTGTAGCCCACCAGGCTCCTGTGTCCATGGGGATTCTCCAGGCAAAAAGAGTGGAGTGGGTTGCTGCGCCCTCTTTCAGGGGATCTTCCCGATCCAAGGATCGAACCCCTTGTCTCCTGCGTCTCCTGCATTGGCAGGCGGTTTTTTATCGCCAGCACACCTGGGAAGCCCTTCTTCCATGTTCTTTGTTACTAAAAGCCAATCAGTCCTATTCAGCTTAGCACTTACACCTAAATTTAATCTATTGTACTTTGGCAAAGTTGCAAACTTAAGGTCTAAATCACTACGCAATTGAAGAGAAGTCTTGAGTTTCCCAGTGGTCTAGGAGTTAAGGATCCGCCTGCCAGTGCAGGGGACAGGGGTTCAATCCCCAGTCTGGGAAGATCCCACAGGCCACAGTGAAGCCCGTGCCCAACAACTATGGAGCCAACGCCCTCGTGCTCACGCTCCAAAGGGAGAGAAGCCACTGAAATGAGAAGCCCCGCACCGCAGTGAAGAGCAGCTGCTGCTCCCTGCAGCTAGAGAAGGCCCGTCGGCAGCAGCGAAGACCCCGCACAGCCAAATCGATAACTCTTAGAAACAAAAATGTCCAGTGCCAAAGAAAGAAAGCTTCCTCTCAAGGTAGGATTTGCTTGTGCGCACCAGACCCGCACAAAGGGGACCGATCCCAGGAACCACCCACAGCATCACTGACTATCTCCTATTCCACTGTATCAGTACACCAAAGTTTATTTTATCAACTAACTGGCTTTTTCTGAAAACAATTTTTTTTTAATCTCCTAGTTTTCTACCTTAACATTCCTGCAATGAACATCTGGCTGCTAATTGTTCATTCACTTGCTTTATTATAACCTTTAGGAGAAATTCTTTAAGTAGAATTGTCAATTCAAAGGATATATTTATTTTTATGACTTTTGCAACCAAGTTACCAGACTGCTCCCTCAGAGAAGTTGTAGCAATCTTTATTCTCACTAGTCTTGTGTGGAGGTGTTTGATTTCCTATAACTTTCTCTACACTCTGTATTACCATAAAACAAAATTGTTAACTTGATATGTGAAAAAATAATGTCACTGTGTTCCTTTATATCCCTCTATTACTAGTGAAGCTAAATATATTTTTATATCTATGTTTGCTAATCACTTGTTTTACAAATTTACTATTCACATGCCTTGTAAGTGTCCTTTATACAGTAAGAATATTAACCTTTTTTATGTATCGACTTAGCAAAGAATGAACTTTTATAATTAACATATGTAGATGCCTGATTTTTGTCCTCTTTGCTCTGTTATTTAAATGATATCTTTCTTGTTGGCTGCATTTATGATTTTCCTCATTATGTGCTAAAAAGCCACACATTTTGAAAGAGCTCAATATATAATCCATGTTGTAGAGAAGTCACAAAATTGCAACACACACAACTCTTTTCAATTTGTATTTTTAGTCTCCTGATTTTCTTTCTTTGTTTCTTGAGTGCAGTTGAAATAAGATATCTTACATTGTGATGCAGGATAACGTTTCTGAGTTTATATGTTAATGGGCACATCTAAGCATGTAAGCAAATATACACAGTATATAACGTATACACATACATCAATAATACAAGCAAAAGTTTTATAGAACAACGCTACCCTTAATACCTGCCATGTGCACTGCCATTTTCCCTTTTTTCTTAGCCTCGGTGAGACCCAATTAAATTGATTTCATAAACCATTAATAAGGTCTAACCTACAACTGGAGAAATACTATAATAATTGAAAATGTTCTGGAACCTAATATGGCCAACCCTTCCCCTAGAAGACTCATCCTTATTGCTTTTGAGTCCAATTAATTAACAGTAATGATTATCATTATCAGGGCATTCTTCGATGCTTACTATGTGCTTATTATGTGTTTTACACATAAACCCTCACACTTTTTCATAAGGTAGGGATTGTTACCATCTCCATTTGACAGAAGAGAAAACTCAGGCAAAGAGATTAAGAAACCCACACAAACTCCCATGGCTAGTATGTGGTAGATTCAGATTTTGAACTGAGCAGACCAATTTGAGAAACCCTTATTTTCACTCTTCTGGCCTTCCACTCACTCTGCTGCAGCTGGATTGAGTCCAGGAACACTGACTGTTAAGAGTGGAAGAAAACAAAATGCAAAGTTTTGCACCAAAGCTGCGGAAACGTTCATTTGTTCTATTAAACTATAAAATACTGGGAAAGGAAATAAGATCAGATAAAAAGAGAATAAAAGGTAAGCAAGTTTACATCATCCAGGTCATCAAGGATAGTTTCCAAAGAGCCTGTTGTGTTGCACAATCTTTTTTCTCCTTGCCCAAGGAAGAGTAGGTGGATGAAACATAAAGCCCACATAAACCAACTGCAGAAGCAGTCTTAGGACATCGGGGTTGGCTGACGCATCGGCACTAGATGGAAATCTGAAGTGAAACTCCACTCCAAACGTGTGTGTGTAGATAGCTGCCTCTCCTAATTTTAAAGATTTGGAGCCTATAACTTTTATTGGAACATGCAGATGAGGGTCGAGGGAAAGGGAGCTGAAGTCTGAACTTGTGAATAGAAGCAGCATCAAGTGCTACACGTGGGACTTCCCCGCAGTCCAGTGGTTAGGTCTCTGCCCTTCCACTGCAGGGGGCAAGGGTTCCATCCCTGGTGGGGGAACTAAAAGTTTAAAAGAAAATTTTAAAACATTTTTTTAAATTAAAAAAACAAAACAACAACAACAACAAAAAAAGCAGAGAGGATTAAAAAAAAAGGCTACCATGTGAAAAAAAAATGTTCTTTATAGTGTTATTGAGACATCAACACCCTGAAGAGTCACCCAGAATTTGGGTTTTCTTAGGTCACACATTCCAACTCTCTTGTTGTCTCCTTTAATACTTTACTATTTGTGCTTAAGTCCAAGATTTAGCTTGTGCTACTGCGGGAGGAGGATGGTTTGGTTTGGTGGTGAAAAACACTCCATCAAAGTGACAGGAAAGACCTCAACCTGCAAGTTTTTAAAAACTGACACAGTAATTTAGTCCATCATTTAATCACCCCCCAACCAGGAAGTCCATTTTTAGATCTAATCTACATCCATCTTGCTGAAATTTATAAATAAACTTTGGCTTCCCACCCCAGGTCCAGAGTGCTGGATGCCCAAGGAAATTTTAAACCAGATATTGAGTGCCTACCAAGCGCAGGAGAGCTCGTTAATTTGCATACAATGCATTGTGATCCTCAGATAAAAGGTGTCCCATTTAAACAAAGCCTCATTTTTTTTTTCACAAATTAGTCCCATAATTAAACTCCTGCTAATAGTAATTGCAAATACTTACTTCATTACAAAGTAATTCCTATTCAGAAAAGAAAAATGCAGCTCATTTACTTATTTTATTGCTGGATGGATGTGTACAATGGATTTTTATCTAAAGACCCAGGGCACTGAGCTCTTGCTGAGATAAATCAGGAACAATGCTTTCAGATCCTCTGCACCACAGGAAAATGGGCTTTGGCTTCCCAGGTGTGGGTCAGAGGTGGGAGGACCGGGTTTTGTGGTTGCATATTAACTCTCTGACCTCCTCTAGATAGCCAGGTGACAGCTGCTGGGAGCTTGCTTTGAAGCATGACATTCTTGCGGTACTTCAAAGGGCACTGGCCTCTGGGGCTGGTTTGTTTGCAGGCCACACCTGGTACCTGCCAGCCCCAGCACAGCAGCTGGCCGGCAGGAAGCCCCAGAGAACCAGCCCAGGGTCTCTCTAAGGAAATGCCTCCAACTGATAACCGAAGAGAGAAAGCAGGGGGAGGGAGTGTTGCCCTGAGATGAATGAACAGCTTGAGCTCTGGCCTTCTCAGAAAACCTAATAACTTCTCGGCCCAGGTCAGTTCCTCCCAGCTCAGAAGGCAGCGAGTATGAAATTTTGCCTGGAAAATGCCCTTTGTGGAAATTCAACCTGATTCACATAGAGGAGAGGTCTGAGCTGGGGGGTTTAATCAAAAGTGTAAGGTGAAGGGCTTCCCTGGTGGCTCAGTGGTAAAGAATCCGCCTGCCAGTGCAGGAGACACGGGTTCGATTCCTGGTCCAGGAAGATGCCACATGCTGTGGAGGAACTAAGTCTCTGAGACACAAGTACTGAGCCTGTGCTCTAGAGTCCAGAAGTCACAGCAAGAGCAGCCCACACACCACAACCAGAGAGAAGCCCCGTCTCACTGCAACTAGAGGAAAAAAGCCTGAGAAGCAATGAAGACCCAGCACAGCCAAAAATAAACAAAAATCAATTTTTTAAAAAAGTGCAAGGTGAAGGACTTCCCTGTGGGTCCAGTGGCTAAGACTCTGCACTCCCAATGCCAGGGGCTCAGGTTTGATCCCTCGTCAGGGAACTAGATCCCACATGCCACAACGGAAGATCCAGCACGCTGTAAGGAAAATTGAAGATCTTGCCGTGCCGCAGCTAAGACCCGGCACAGCCAAAGAGTGTGCTGCGCTTAGTCTTTTCAGTCCTGTCCCTCTGTGACCCCCTGGACTAGAGCCGGCCAGGCTCCTCTGTCCATGGGATTCTCCAGGCAAGAATACTGGAGTGGGTTGCCATGCCCTCCTCCAGGCAAATAAATAATATATAAATAAAAATAAAAATAGAAACAAACAAAAGTGAAAGGTGAGCAGAGTGCTAAGGCCATAAACTCTGCTGGGAAAGCTGATGGGGAAGCCACCCCAACCACTGAAGCCAGCTGGCCAAAGGGGCATATGGTAGTCAGATTCAGACCGGAAGTAAGCCCGGTCTCAGCCCCAGTGGGTTATGCAGCACTTAGCACATACATTATGCTCCACACCATTGCCGGTCACCCGAAGCAAGCAGATTTCTGCAGTCCCACTGAGCACCAAGAATTAGAGTCCCTACTACATACGTATGTGTGTTGCGAAGGGGACGGAAACACAGAGTCCGCAAAGATGTTACAGCCTAGTGAGACTGTCAGCTGCAGAACTCCTTTTTGGTCATCTGGCCTCTGAAAACAAACATCCTTAGGTCTGAATCAGAGCCCTTGCATTTGCTTCCTATGAGACCCCGGGCAAAGGCCCTGACGTTTCTGAGTTCCACCCTCAGATAGTAGCTGTGACGATTCAGTGAGCAAATGCAGGGCCCGCCGCTAGGATGGTGCCCGCACTTCGCAACCGCTCAGCAAATGGTGACAGTCTCAGCGCTGTGGCAGGAGCAGAGGTCATAAGGTGGGATAGGGCCCACAGAAAGCATGTCCCACCCAGCTTACGGGTCTCGCTGATGAGCAATGAGCTGTGTCTGCACTCCCAGCTCACTGGCTTCTGGGGGAGGAAAGGGCGGACACCAGCTGTTTGTGGTCAGGCGGAGGACGCTGAACTGAGTAAGCATCCCGAGTCCTGGTGTAATTTTCTTGCTACATCCGGCCTGGAGGCCAGTGCAGCGGCCCCCACCCCAGTGAGGCCAGGCAGTGCGCTGGGAAGGTACCGTGCTGATCCCAGCCCACTGCACAGCGCGCTCAGCCCACGGCCTTGTTCTTTGTTTAATAATTCTATTTATTTATTTTTTTGGTGGCACTGGGTCTTCGTTGCTTGCTCTGCGAGGGCTTTCTCTAGTTGCAGCGAGAGGAGGCGACTCTTCCTTGTGGCCCTTGGGCTTCTTGTGACAGCGGCTTCTCTTGCTTTGGAGAGCAGGCTTCAGTGGTTGTAGCACACGGGCTCGGTAGTTGCAGCTTTCCAGCTCTGGGGCACAGGCTTAGCCGTTGTGGCGTTCGGGCTTAGTTGTCCTGCTGCATGTAGCATCTTCCCAGACCAGGGATTGAACCAGTGTCCCCCGCATTGGCAGGTGAATTCCTATCCACTGCATCACCAGGAAAGTCCTCATGAGTTTGTTGTGAGGATTAAATGAGATCATAGGTGTGATGCTGTTAGCAGAGTGACTGGTACACATTAAGGACTCCATGTTCACCGCTCTTGATGAGCTAAGGCACAGCCATCGTTCCTGGATCAGCAAGTGATTGCTTTCCCTCACTTCCCTCCTTCCCGTCACCGAGCCAGCCGGCCAGTCACTGTAGAGGGAAGAAGACAAAGGCAGAGAATAGGGGCTGGTTGGGCTCTGAACCCTCACAGGCATTGCAGAGGACTAGAAAGAGCACTGGTTGGAATCCAGGAAGACCCAAGGGCCCAACCAAGCCACTTAGCCCTCCCAAGCCTCAGTTTTCCTATCTATACATTGGAGAGAGGTGTTGGAAAAATTAGACATAAAGTATGCAAAATCCACAGCCCGATGCCTGGTTTACCATGGCTAAAGAGATACATTGGGGGTACCCAGTTTCTCTAGGTGTTCTCTCTTCATGCATTTTATCTATTCCCTCTGAGCAATTGCTTTGTCAGTTGTAAAGGCCATGAAGACTGGCTCCAAACATAGAGCCAGATCACATTACAGCAAACATCATCATTTTTCACCGGAAGAATGAGTACACATCACACAGAAAAACCCATGTGTCAACAGCATCAGCCATGCTTCCCATAGGCAATGCCGTGGGTGAGGCTGGAACCAGACAGAAGAAAAGAAGAGCAGGAATTTAATGAACACACACCCTTCCCTTTCTCCCCACTACCTCCTCCCATGACTTTCCTGTCTCTATTGCCAACCAGGCAATGCCCTCCAGGCCTTTAACATACACACATGCCACACCAAGTCTTCACCTTGGACCTAGCCCCTCTTCTTCATATAAGTAGGCATTCGTGACACAGGGTGCCCAAAGCGGCCTGAGCTTTGAGGCCAGACGCATCTGTGACTTCCCAAATGCCAAACTCCTGCTCACACTGGCTCAGTTCTTCTAAGACCCCAGCTTAGCCATTTCTACCTTCTTTGCCAGACCAAAGCATGTAAGGTCTCTATTCTAAGCCTCTTGAAACACCCTCCGTCGGACTCTTCCCCTCCAGGACGATTCTCCTGTTGACCCTCTCAATGGCTGCTGCCAGAACATGTACCCCATCATTTACTTCCTTCCTGAAAAGCAACCCTACGCTGTGAGCATGGAACTATTAATGTTAATACCGCCACTACCACTATCATGATAAGGTCTCTTTACTAAAGCATTGTACTGAGCACTACAGATATATTAGATTGCTTTATTTCTTCCAACTACAAAGTAATTATTGTTTTCCAGTTTTGTAAATAAGAAGACTGAGAATCAGAGAGCTGGGGTCACCTGCACAGGGCCATAGAGCTAAAGCAGAGCAACTCTGGGATTTCCAGCAGCTTGGTTCATTCATTCACACGTGTGTGCGTGCTCAGTGGCTCAGCGTGGCTGACTCTATGACTCCATGGACTGGAAGCCACCAGGCTCCTCTCCCCATGGAGGCAAGAATACTGGAGTGGGTTGCCATTTCCTCCTCCAGGGGATCTTCCTGACCCAGGGATTAAACCCCAGTCTCCTGAGTCTCCTGCATTGGCAGTTGGAGTCTTTACCACTTAGCCACGTGGGAAGCCCTGCCTTCTTTCATCCACCCATCCATTCATTCCCTCAACATTCAAAGAAGAATTACTGAGCGTATACTCTGTGCCAGGAACAGAGACAGATGTTGGTACATCAACAAATAGGACGGGTGCCATTCCTGCCCTAGAGGGACTTCTGCCTTCACTGTGACACCAAACCCTGTTTTTCTTTTTAACCATTACATGGATGCCTCTCAAATTAGAGACCACACTGTTGTCCTGATGAAATACAGTTCTGTATGTCCTACCCTGGAAAGGGACTGGTAAGCTGACTTACCTGCCTGATACACCAAATCATCACCCGGGACAAGCAAAGGGAAGACCTTCTACCTAGTTCTGGAAAACCCAGCCTGTACTGCGGAAGTTCCACTCTAGACAGCTGAGATCTCTCAGCTCCAGTTTTGCTCAACTGGACTCCAGCCCTCACCCAGGGGCCCTCACCCCCGTCTCCAGCACTGGGTTCCATCCTGCCCGAGAGAAGGCATCTCTAACAAGTGCTTCAGCCCACTTCCTGGTCAGGCCGGCTCAGCCGCACTTCTGGGATTGCTTCTCTATCTCTTCCGTACACAGCCAGTCCAGACAGGCAGGCTCCAAGTTAGTGTTTACCGTGATTTAGAAACACTGAGACGCTAACACCACAATCTCTTTCTCTGGGGCCTCTGTGCCGCCCATTGCTCAGAGTACAGAGAATATGACATAACAGATGCCCTTGGATGAAAGACACCCACAAAACACAATTAATTCCTTATATGTCCCGAATGCCCCCAATTGCACCAGCCTTATGGGCTTCCCTGATAGCTCAGTTGGTAAAGAATCCTCCAGCAATGCAGGAGACCTCAGTTCGATCCCTGGTTTGGGAAGACCCCCTGGAGAAGGGAAAGGCTACCCACTCCAGTATTCTGGCCTGGAGCATTCCATGGACTATACAGTCCTTGGGGTCGCAAAGAGTCAGACAGGACTGAGTGACTTTTACTTTCACTTTTCCTTCCACATCCAGTAAGAATATTTTAAAGGCAAATACTTTTTTTTTTTTTTTTAGAGAGAGATTTTTTTTTCTTTTATTTTTTATTTATTCATCTGTTGGCTGCCCTGGGTCTTCATGGCTGCACACGGGCCCTCTCTAGTTGTGGCAAGCGGGGCCTCCTCTCTAGGTGCCGTGCTCAGGCTTCACTGAGGTGGCTTTTCTTAGAGCATAAGCTCTAGAGGGAGCTTTCAGGCTCTTGAGTGTGGGCTCAGTAGCTGAGGGGCTTAGTTGCCCCTCAGCACGTGGGATTTTCCCAGACCAGGAATCAGACCAGCGTCCTCTACACTGCAAGGTGACTCTCAGCCACTGGGCCACCAGGGAGTCCCCAAAACACTCTTCTAAAAGGTCACATTCACCCTCGGAGTCCATCTTCTGATGATGATGTGCGAGGGTGGGAGTTTTAGGGGAGGGAGGGCAGACTTCCTCATGGCAGCCAGGACTGAAGGAGAGTTTGGAGCATAGGGGGAAAGTACTGAGGATGCGGGGAGCTGACTTGGCCCACGTCAGAGTCCAGTACCAAATCTGGCCCCATTTTCAACATCACAAGCCCCTCAAATCAAGGGTCAGTTAAGTGAAACGTAAGATCTGCTTTCTTTTCCTCTTCTTCCCTCATAACATTTCTCTGTAGATAAACATCTGACATATTTTAGAGGAAAAAAACAATCTCCATAGTACCAAACCATCATATAGTTTATAGTTTTCAGACGATTTATTACAGTGCACTGACATAGCATTTTGAGGAGACGGCTCAAGTTTTAGAAAAGAGGCCTTCCACATACATGTCCATAAGAAAATACAGTCTGTCTTCCACAAATAAGATGGGTTTCATTTAATATTCATTAAAGGGTACCTTGCTTTCAGCTCATAAATCTTGAAAACAGACTCTGCCCCACCCTCCTCCATGTACTGTTTTCATTGGCTAAGTCACTTTTTCTTTCCTTTGACACTTTACAATTTGTGTTTAAATATGAGACACAGCTGGTTTTGCCAGTAGGGTTTCTGGTTTGGCTTTATGAGAAAACACAGAACAAAATCCTCAAAGATTTACAACAGGTGTTCTGTTTTCTCCTCGCAGTGAAATAGTACATTGTGTGGCTACGAAAGGGGGATTAAAAAAGCAAGACGGTGAAATAACCTGCTAGAATGCAGGGTAGAAAATGTATGAGACTGGGCTGATTGGCAATTTCAGAGCAGCCACTGTATTTGAAAGGGTAGGTCTACATCTCTGGTGGCGCTAGTGGTAAAGAACCGCCCTGCCAATGCAGGAGACATAAGAGATATGGGTTGATTCCCTGGGTCAAGAAGATCCCTTGGAGAAGGCCATGTCAACCCACTCCAATATTTTTGCTTGGAGAATCCCACAGACAGGGGAGCCTGGCAGGATACAGTCCATAGGGTCGCAAAGAGTCAGGCATGACTGAAGCGACTTAAACACACATCCACTACATCTCTGTAGATGTGCCTACTCTATCTGTTCCCTTGAAAGAAATTGCCAGTGCTGAGGATATAAAAACTTTACAAAGGATGTCCAGATTCACAAAGTGGAGAGAGACTCTATGTGACAGAGTTCAGGGTGGGTGGTGATGGCAACGGAATTCTTAACAGATAGACTATTCTGAGGAGGTATGCACCATTTTCCTTTTCGCTCAGATGGCAAAAATGGAACAACAGTATACTATGTGGCCTAATAACTGACCAAGCCAAGTTCCTGTCAAGCCAGTGGAGTGGAATAGCCAAGCATTTGTCCATAAAAACACACTACTGTCAGAAGCAGCCTGGTCTTGACATGTGAGTGATGCCCTGCTGCTGCTGCTGCTGCTAAGTCGCTTCAGTCGTGTCCGACTCTGTGCAACCCCATAGACGGCAGCCCCCCAGGCTCCGCCGTCCCTGGGATTCTCCAGGCAAGAACACTGGAGTGGGTTGCCATTTCCTTCTCCAATGCATGAAGTGAAAAGTGAAAGGGAAGTCGCTCAGTCGTATCCGACTCTTAGCGACCCCATGGACTGCAGCCTACCAGGCTCCTCCGTCCATGGGATTTTCCAGGCAAGAGTACTGGAGTGGGGTGCCATTGATGGGGCCTAATTGTCAGAGAGCTCTTTAACTAAGGGAAATGATAAAAAGAAGAATGATGGGAACGACGATGATAACTAAGGTTTACAGGCCACCTAATATGGATCAGGCACTGTTCTTAGCACTTAGTGTAATTCACTTAATCCTGGTAACGACCCTGTGTGCAGGTACAATGACCGTCACCATTATATGTATTAGGAAACTGAGGCCCAGGGATTTAAGTGACTGGATCTTGGTCACACAACCAGCAAGGAGTGAACCAGAAAAAAGCTGCTAAAGACAAAAGGACTCATGACTAGATACCATGATGAATACCATCTACTCTCTTGTTTTATGTCCTCTGTAATCAGGTGGCAGGAAACACAAGCAATTTGGCCATCCAGGAAATCTTGAAAGGTCTTCAGAAATGTTCAACCTATTCCAAACTTTCCAATTCCTCTGCCGCACTAGCCACTAACTATAGAAAGTGCGCAATAAATTTATCTGCATTCTTGTTCCTGTTCTCAGTGCTCTAATAAATGTATCGTTGTTGTTGTTACTGAGTCACTAAGTCATGTTCAACTCTTTGCAACCCCATGGACTGCAGCACACCAGGCTCCTCCATCCATGGGATTCTCCAGGCAAGAATGCTGGAGTGGGTTGCCAGTACAGATTTCTAGGTCATAGCAACCTGAAAAATTCCAATTTAGTAAGTCTGAGATGGGATCTAGCAGTCTGTTCTATAATCTACTTTCTAAGGTCCGATGTTTTTTTCTCCGTGTTTATTTATTTATTCTTGCCTGTGCTGGGTCTTCATTGCTGCATGCAGGCTCTCTCTAATTATGGTGCATGGGCTTCTCATCGCAGCAGCTTCTCTTGTTGCAGAGCACGGGCTCTAGGCGCGTGGGCTTCAGGAGTTGTGGTGCACGGGCCTCGCTGTTTCAAGGCATGTGGGATCTTTCTGGCCCAGAGTTCAGACCCATGTCTCCTGCATTGGCAGGCAGATTCTTAACCTCTGAACTACCAGGAAAGTCCTCTAACTTCCAATTTTGAAATAATTTGAGATTACCAAAAAGTTGCGAAAATGGTACACAGAGTTCCATATCATTTACCCAGTTTTCCCCAATGCTAACATCTGTGTAACCATAATGCAATTATCAAGACTAAGAAATTAACATTTATCCAATGCTGTCCTTACTTGGAGTCATACTTCTTTGGTTTCCACCAGTTTCTCACAAACATCCTCTTTCTTCTCTAGGATTCCACATTGCATTGAGTTGTCATGGCCCCTTGGGCTCCTCCAAACTGTGACAGGTAGTCAAGGTTTTCCTTGGCTTCCAGGGCCTTGACACTTTCAAAGAGCAGTGCTAGATAACTGGTAACATGTTCCTTAATTTGTATTTGTCGGGTATTTTCTCGTGATAAAACTGATGTTATACAAGATGTTATACAAGGTGAAACTGATGTTGAGCAAGAATTCCACAAAAGCAGAAGTTCCTTTCCAGTGCATCATATCAGGGGTACAAGAGACTGTTGCATCTTATTACTGATGATGATAAGCTTGATCGCTTAGTTGGGGTGGTGTTTGCTGCATTACCATTAATATTAATACTTTATATATATATAAATATATATATTTAATTAATACATTATATTAATACCATTAATATTAAAAAGTGACATTTTTCCTTTTTTACTTAATAAATACTTTGAGGAAGGTACTTTGAGATCCTGCAAATATTTTCTTTTATATATATATATATATATATATATATATATATATATGTCTCAATATATCCTGCAAATATTTGTCCTCAAACTTTCATGCACTAATACTTGCAATAATTATTACTCTGGGGTCCTAGTGGTAATTTTCTATTTCTTTCATCCCCTTTCTGTTTATTAACTGGAATCCTTGTGTAAGGAGAATTATTCCTTCCTTTCAATTCATTTATTTATTCAATTATTTACTGATTCACTATGGACTCGTGATATTAATCTTATTCTGAGTTTTAATTCAATGCTGTTAGTTTCTTTTGTTGCTCAAGATAATCTAGCTTTTCAATATTTACTTATTTAATTGTTTTTATTTTGGCTGAGTCAGGTCCCAGGAGGCAGAACCTCTCATTGGAGCACAGAGATTCTCCAATTGTGGCTCGTGGGCTTAGTTGTTCCGTGGCATGCGGGATCTTTGATCCCTGAGCAGGGATCAAACCCCTGTCCCCTGCATTGCAAGGTGGGTTCTTAACCACTGGACCAGCAGGGACAACCCAAAATAATCTTCCTTCTGAAGGCTGGTAAGGGAACCATTAACTTGGCCTCTCTCATCTGTTTTCTTATATGCAAGTTGAAAATGATAATAACGCTAGTCTTACAGTGTTGTGAGGATTTAAAATATCATATATCTAAAGCCCTCAGCTCATGGCTTAGCATACAGTAGACTCTCATATGTATTAGTCATATCATCGCTATAGCCATCACATTAATATATGTGTCAGATACGAAGAGGAGCCGGTGACACCATGAAGCTTGGTCAGTTGTGGAACAGATGTGAGAGAGTCAAATCAGGCAGGAACTCAATTCTGGGGACAGAAGAGCAGGACCAGCTGCCACTCCCCAGTCGGTGATGTTGGGCCAATCGTATGCCCACCTCTTCGTGGATAAACACTCGAGGTCCCATTCAGTTCTAACATCGTGTGATACTACACAATCTCAGATGTATGGAGAGATTTGATAACTCACACAAAGTCAGGAACAGTACCCCTCACAGTAACTTCACAAATTCAAAATCACAAAATGAAATCCACAAAAATTCACAAAAACAGGGACTTCCCAGGTGGTCCAGAAGCTAAGACTCTGCTCCCAAAGCAGGGGGCCTGTGTTCAAGCCCTGGCCCACAGGACACCACTGAGAGAGGCTGCAGGCTGCAGCTAAGGCCTGGGGCAACCAAGGAAGGAATCTAAAAAACTCACAACAGCAAAACCCAAGACCTGCTGCCAGGATAGAAAGAGCGAGGAGAACGAGGAAGATGCCACAGGCAGCTATTTCCTTGTCAGGCTCAGGCTTCGTCTCTCAGTAAAAGCCCTCATTATCCCCTGATGTGCAACACTGGTCTCAGGGCCACCTTCGGCCTTGTTTCCTATCATTCCTATGATAAACTAGGGACACGTTTTCATAGCACTTGTAATTACATCACTGTATGCTAAAAGTTCATTTTAAAAAATGAACACTTTTTTAAATTAACTTATTTTTTATTGAAGGATAATTGCTTTACAGAATTTTGTTGTTTTCTGTCAAAGCTCAACACGAATCAGCCGTAGGTATACATATATCCCCTCCCTTTTGACCCTCCCTCCCATCTCCCTCCCATCCCACCCTCTAGGTTGATACAGAGCCCCTGTTTGAGTTTCCTGAGCCATACAGCAAATTCCCGTTGGCTATCTATTTTACATATGGTGATGTAAGTTTCCATGTTACTCTCTCCATACATCTCACCCTCTCCTCCCCTCTCCCCATGGTCATAAGTCTGTTCTCTATGTCTGTTTCTCCATTGCTGCCCTGTAGATAAATTCTTCAGTACCATTTTTCTAGATTCTGTGTATATGCTTTAGAATACGATATTTATCTTTCTCTTTCTGACTTACTTCACTCTGTATAATAAGTTCTAGGTTCATCCACCTCATTAGAACTGACTCAAATGTGTTCCTTTTTATGGCTGAGTAATATTCCATTGCATATATGTACCACAATTTCTTTATCCATTCATCTGTCAGTGGACATCTAGGTTGCTTCCATGTTCTAGCTATTGTAAACAATGCTCCAGTGAACAGTGGGATACATGTGTCTTTTTCAATTTTGGTTTCCTCTAGGTATATGCCTAGAGTGGGATTGCTGGGTCATATGGTGGTCTTATTCCTAGTTTCTTAAGGAATCTCCATACCATCTTCCACAGTGGCTGTATCAGTTTACATTCCCACCAACAGTGCAGGAGCATTCCCTTTTCTCCACACCCTCTCCAGCATTTATTATTTGTAGACTTTTTGATGATGGCCATTCTGACTGGTGTGAGGTGATATCTCATTGTGGTTTTGATTTGCATTTCTCTAATAATGAGTGATGCTGAGCATCTTTTCATGTGTTTGTTAGCCATCTGTATGTCTTCTTTGGAGAAATGTCTGTTTAGGTCTTTTTCCCACTTTTGATTTGGTTGTTTTTCTGGCATTAAGTTGTATGAGTAGCTTGTATATTTTGGAAATTAATCCTTTGTCAGTTTTTTCGTTTGCTATTATTTTCTTCCATTCTGAGGGTTGTCTTTTCACCTTGCTTACAGTTTCCTTTGCTGTGCAAAAGCTTTTAAGTTTGATCAGGTCCCACTTGTTTACTTTTGTTTTTATTTCTGTTACTCTAGGAGGTGGGTCATAGAGGATCTTGCTTTGATTTATGTCATCAATTGTTCTGCCTATGTTTTCCTCTAAGAGTTTTATAGTTTCTGGTCTTACATTTAGGTCTTTAATCCATTTTGAGTTTATCTTTGTGTATGGTTTTAGGAAGTGTTCTAATTTCATTCTAAAAAAAATGAACACTTTTAAGAAGGAAATAAATGGTGCCATTCATCTGTCTAGTTCATTTGTGCATTATCAGGATCTAAGACAGCATCTTCATGTGAGCTCAAAAATCATGTGTTGATTATTAAATGAGCGAATCAAGAATGAACAAATCATTCAACATACATATTAGAAAAGTAGGGGGAAGCATTTCTTGAGAGGATAACAATAATAGATCACTTTGGAGAGTAGAACCGGGATCAGGGACAAGAAAAATTATTCCTCATCTCACCCAGGTTAAAAGGGCCCAGAAGTGTGTTGATATGGGAGCTGCTGCCACTGCTTTCTCTCCAACTTCCTTCTCTGAAAAAAGACCCTTTAACACTGGGTCCTGAAACTTACATGGTGAATGACAGACACAGGTCCAAGGTCCTGGCCCCAGTGACAGGCTCGGAGCCCTGTTCAGGATCCACATTCAACTCAGATGCTTCTCCCTCCCAAAGTGAAGGACAATTCATAAGCACCTCTGAAGATAACTCCAACATGCGCCATTAATACCATCTCCAGGCATACTCCAAAATTAAATCCCCGCCTTGTCTGTTTAACTGACCACACTGTTTCATACAAGCATTTAACCTGCTTGACTCTGGCAGGGAAACACTGGCTACAGGACCCACACTGGGGAACCACCTCACAGCCAAGACACAAGTTCATGTCCATTGAATCGGTGATGCCGCGATGCAGAGATTAGCTAACTGTTAACATTCAGGATTACATAGAACTAGGCACTACCAGGATCCCAAGGTCTGATTCTAAACCCAGGTTCTGACTTCTTTATCAAACTGCCTCTCACTTCATTTGTGGGCCTTCCGTGTCCACATCCTGGGTAAGATGCAGGATGGAGAGGCTTTACACAAAATTGTACCCTATGGTGAGCAGTTACAGCATAGTCGATGTTTCTGGGGTGATCCCAGTCCACGTCATCTTTGATGTCTTCTGGTTGGCTTTTCTCATGTTAAGCACATAAAGGCATCTACAGGCCACAGGTACCAGATCAGAGAGATAGCCTGACCTGAGCTGTCAGGAAGCACAGAAATTGGCACTGAATCGAAAGAGAGTTTCAAAGACTGACCAGCCTTCCTCCAGCCACAAGGGAAGTACCATAACCTGAAGCCCATCATCCTGAGGTAATCAAGCCTAAGCTCTCAAGAAAAAAAATGTTTGGAACCTTGAATCCATTACTACTAATAAACCCATGAACTTTTCATTCTAATAGAAATGGGAGCACTTTAAAAAGTGGTTACCAAGGGCACTCAAAGGTCATCAAGCAAATGAAGTGAGAGGTAGTTTGATAAAGAGGTCAGAACTTGGGTTTAGAATCAGATGTTTGGATCCTGGTAGTGCCTAGTTCTATGTAATCCTGAATGTTAACAGTTACCTAACCTCTGCATTGTGGCATCACTGATTCAATGGACATGAACTTGGGCAAACTCCAGGAGATGGTGAGGGACAGGGGAGCCTGGCATGCTGCAGTCCATGGGGTCACGAAGAGTTGGACATGACCTGGCAACTGAACAGCAACAAATCTCTGCAACTCAGTGGTCTCCATCACAAAATGGAGAAAATAAATAATTATCCCACAGCATTGTTAGTATTCAATAAGATAATGGACTCAAAAGCATAGCACAAACTGGGAATACAATAAAGGTTAGCTTTCCGTCCACAAACCTGCCTGAGCCAATCAAGGAAATAGAGGAAGACAATGTAAGAAAAACGTTAAGAATGAGGTTTTAAGCCCCATTCCCACTTACCTTTGTTTCTAGCTCAACAGAGAATATGTCAGAACAAAGAAAGTCAAAGAATCCATGGCGTGAGTTGCAATGAAGAGTGTGATGAAGTATTTGCAATGACTCGGCTGTTCTCATAGAAGGAAGCAAAGGGCAGGGGGTAGTCCAGGACAAAGTAACTGGGTATTTTTCATGCCCAAGTTCTGCATATTTTAGAACTTTCTGGGCTATTTCCCAGGGAAATTAAAGAGGAAATTTCCTATTTCCCATCACAAAATTATTTAACTCTACTTTCCTTCCAGGTGGCACCAGTGGTAAAGGACATGCCTGCCAGTGCAGGAGACGTTAAGAGACATCGGTTCAGTCCCTGGTGGGGAAGATCCCCTGGAGGAGGGCATGGGAGCCCACTCCAGTATTCTTGCCTGGAGAATCCCACGGACAAAGGTGCCTGGAGGGCTACCGTCCATGGGGTCGCAAAGAGCCACAACCAAAGCACACGGGCAGGCAGTTCAGAAAACCCAGAATGTGGGAGAATGGCCACGGGGAGGTTCACGCTGGCTTTACCTCTCCGCTGTCATTGTTTTAAACATGTGCATACCAGAATGTTGCTAGTTCATGACACAGAAAACACAGATCAGCAGGTCTTGGGGGTTTGCGGGTAAGGAAGAGAAGAGGGTGTATACACTCCAGCCTGCTGTCATCCTGTGGTCATTACTTACAACAAATGAACGACCCAGTGCCGCGGGCAGAAGATAGAAGTGATATTGCTTTAGAAAATAATAACCTGACAAAACAGGTGGTCAGAAAAGCCAGGAAGAGATTATCACAAAAGCCAGGCTGGAGGTGACTTCTAGAAGGGAGGGAGGGAGTGTGGTCTGGAAGGCAAACAAAGGAGGGGCTTCGGGTCTGGCCCTGTTCCCTTCCTTGATTGAGGGGTGTTCACTTTGTAATTATTGATTATACTACATTTCTGTTTTCTGTTTATATAGTCTATTTCATAATTTTCAGAAGGTTAAAGAAGGAAAATATAACCCGCCCTTCATTGAGGAAAAGACACCTTACTGCAGAGTAGGCTTTTAAACATTGTTCTCTGTTGAGCTCTATGTTCTTGCCATAGATTGTTATTCTGGAAGAAAGACAGGAGCAAGGATTTTTGAGGCGGCATGGGAGACTGCGGTTGATGCTCCAGTATAGACAGCATACCAGAGATTCTTTAAATACTGGAGTATGTTTGGGGTATATTTTTTTAAGAGAGTAACTATTCTAAAGTCAGAAATCAGTTGGAATTCACAAGACACCAGAAAGTTCTCCCTGGAGTAGGCAGTGTTCACAAATCAGTCATCAGACACAAAGACAGGGGCTGCAAACGAGGTTATGAACTCATCAGAATAAATGCAAAGTTTTAAGATGATATTAAGAACTCAGTTCTAGTTCAGGGCATAGCGGAGCCTCGGGGCCTCTATGTGAAGAAAATCCCTCCTGTGTTTGGCATCTGAGTGACTCACCCAGAAAACCATCCGCTGCGTGCAGCAAAAAGGAAATGAATCATGGAAGTTTCTGACCTTTGCCCTTGTCATCCCAGTACAGGGAAACCACCCACAGACAGTCTCAACAGAGCTGGAGACAGGGCAGCCACACGGGGCACAATAATGATGTAAATCTACTGGCAGAGGACAGTGAGACAACCAGGTCTGGATAGTGAGGCTCAGGAGCTGAGAATACAGATAAACACTCATTTCCTGATACAAAAAACCTGGCAGTGATACATTGAAAATGAATAACCAACAACGGCATGGCACAGCGAACTCTGCTCAGTGTTATGTGGCAGCCTGGATGGGAGGGGAGTTTGGGGGAAATGGATACATATGGCTGAGTTCCTTTGCTGTCAACCTGAAACTCTCACAACATTGCTAATCAGCTATGCTCCAATATATTAAATAAAAAGTTAAAAAAAAAATAGCAGTTGAACTGGCATTGAAGACAGTCAGGCAGGATCCACTGGCCTCTGCTGTCAGCAGTTATCGGAACCCCTCCCACCAGTTGCTGGGGTTGGGTAGGAGGGGTAGAATAGAGGAGAGCAATGATCTGGACGCCCCCTAGAATCTCCATCGTAAGTTTGATATTCGGAGAATTTGATTTACTTGCTTAGAAGTAGGCCAAACTCATGTGAGTATGACAGTTGCAATGAGTTTGACAGAATCATTTACAATGAAGAAGGTGGGAGCCCAGTGTCTGCATTCAGAAAGGCAGAGAGTTTATAATAACTGGCAGAGAAGTCTCAACACAATCTAAAGAATGATCTAGTCCAATACATCAGGTGGTGATTTCATTCTTCAACCTACTCAGGATGCTTCAAAATGTTAATCAAAGAGCTAAATAGAGTTCATCCAAAACCATGAACAAAGTAGAAAGAAAAAGATGCACACAAAAGGAAAAAAAAATCCCTGTAAGGGACCCGAAGGAACGCGTCTAATGGCCTACATTACTCATCAAAAGTGCATTCGAGGGCTATACTTGGAAGCGAGGTTGCTCTCAGCCTCTCTGCTCACCCACCAAAGGAATAGGTGAGCTGTAAAGTTCAAAGTCCTCAGTTCCCTGCTGAGCTGTAAAGTTCAAAGTCCCCACTTCCCTCCACTCCCGGTGAGCTTTCTAGTGCAATTTTTCTCATAAGGGTCTGAGAAAGGTAGTACAGCTTCTATATACCTTATCACAAGAGAATATACCATCCCTCCAAAAAGCATCACCCAAGCTTTTACCCCCAGGATGAACTCAGCTACGAAACCTGGCCCTGGCTGGTTAGGAGAGTGGGAATTAGGCACTCATAGGCCACACAGCTTAAAGCAGAACTCTGACCTGTGCTTGGTGACTCAAGTTGATGGAGGACATTGGATACCAAATGGTGGTCCAGTCACAGGTCATGAATGCAGATCGGAGCTGACTTAAAGCCTTTCCTCTCCTTTCCAGCTCCAACTTACTCCGACTCTGGCCACTGTGACATTCTCACCCACTCCAGCAGAATCCAGCTTCATTGCAGAAAGGAGATTAGTCACTACCAGGTAGACAGGATTTCTTGGACCGCGCCCTGTTACTGCCTTCAGTATTTACTGATGGATATGGAAGTGATTCAGCCTTCTCTCAGAGCACAGACTTAAAAGATGATCCTTTGCGCACTATTAAATGATTTACATACAATTGGTATCAGGGCATCCGAGTACTAACTTCCCACTCCCTTTATGAACTTCTATCCCCATTTCTTCGGGGCTTCCCAGGTGGCACAGTGGGAAAGAAACTGCTTGCCATTGCAGGAGATGTCAGTTTGATCCCTGGGTCAGGATGGTCCCCAGGAGAAAGAAATGGCAACGCACTTCAGTATTCTTGCCTAGGAAATCCCATGGGCAGAGGAGCCTGGCAGGCTACTGTCCATGGGATTGCAAAGAGTCGGATGCTACTGAGCAACTGAGCACAGAGAAACCCCATTTCTTCAGTAATTTCAACGAAAAAACGAGTATCTTTTCTGTGATAATAATAATAACAATAATAAACTTTTAAATAGCTCCCATCTATTCAATACCCACCACATGCTAAAGGTTTTACAAACATTCGTCCTTTGAATCTTCACTGTAACCATATTATAATAGGTACTATTTTCATCCCTACTTTGTACATGGAAAACCACAAATTAGACAGGTTGTGTCACTTGCCCAAATCAAGCTAGGATCTGATTTTGGACCAAGCAAAGTAAGTCACCAGGATTTAAGCCCAGAGCCATTCAACTTCAGAATCTGAGCTCTTCATCATCACACTCTAAGTCCTAGGAGACGGAGGTAGAAGAAGAAAAAGTGAATTGTATTTGTTGCCCCATTAATTTTTCTCACCTGTCCCTTACATTCAGGTAGATGGCAAGCAGCAGAGGGGAAATATAATAAAGCCTTATTTCCGTGTGGACATCCCATCTGTCAACTATAAGTTTTTTGGTTGTTTTTTTTTTTTTAATGTGTAAGAAATGAGAAAGGAAGAAAACTAATAGCGGAAGCCGTAGAGTTTCTAGCTTGATTTCCCTGCTCCTTGATAATGGGGATTTTGACCTTTCTGAAAAGATGATTTTTCAAGCTTGACCAATAAAAGCCCCATCAGAAATACCTCATCAAGCACATGCTGAAAGGAACCAATTGAGTTTAGCTTCTCATTTGGAATTCATGGTCTGACTTTTGCTGGGAGCAACAGGAAAGGGAAGCAAATGACCTCTGATCTTCTACCTCCATGTTTAACCCGAGCTAACCTCGCAACACGGTGCTATGTGTCTGGCATATGCTTTAGGATTCTAACAATCACTGTGTAGCAATCATAGAAGAATTAGATAGTTTGTCTCTAATGAGTACCTGTTCGCCAGAGCTTGGCATTTAATAGCTATTTTTGTCTGTTGCTGATGTACAGGACAGCTGGTTTCTGATTTAGGACTTCACGATGTTCAAAACAATATTTTCTTTTAATTAGCAGCGTAGAGCTTTGGAATTTCTTTTGGCTAATCAGGGTTCTAACTATGGGAATAGAGAAAAAGTATTGCCAAAAGAATCTTAACTTTTAGATTTCAACTGAGTATCCCAGTAGTTGGAAATAGTCTAGAGAAACTAAAATCTTTGGGGGAAGAGAGAAAGAATTATCTTGATTCTCTTCTGATTTGGTTTAAACTCCATATTGTATCAGAAGTTTTGTCCTTAACACAGGTTTTAGAATCAGACGGAGCTGGTTCAAATCCTGGTTTTCCACACTTATCAACTCTAACTTAGGCAAGTTATTTCTCTCTGTGTGGACTGATCTCCACTTATAAAATGAGTTATGACAACTAAATGCATCTTCTGTGACAAAAATCCAGCACAGTGCCTGGCACAGATTAAGAACTTAATGCAGGGCAGCTTACACAGGAAGGGAAGGGAGGGCGGAGGAAGGGAGGGAAGGAAGGGAGAGAAGGAGAGAGGAGGGAAGAGGGGAGAGGAAGGGAGCGGGGCAGAGAGAAGAAAAGGAGGGAGGGAGGGAGGGAGGAAGAAGTCTATACTATTTCTCCAGCCAACCAGGTTGAAAACTGTAGATGCCAAAGACAGTATGACCTCTGCAGCCAGGTGAGGCACAGCAGCATAAGATTCACCTCAAAACACTGGCTACAGAGCAGACTTGGCTCCAAGAAAAGCCTCGTTAGGACCCGTTCACAGTAGCCTTAGAGATTTTCAAGGCATTTCTTTCCAAGAAAAACTCACTCATATCACATTCCCATGGACTGGAAAGGGGACACCAGAGGCCAAAGACAGAACTCGCCCCTTCATTGAGCGGTAGAGGGAGAATTTGCTAAGATAACCAACAATAACTGGCATCGAAGAAAAAGGCTTTTGAATCCAAACCCAGCTAATTGGCAGAAAGAGAGGATTGAACAAAGGGAGCCCAAGAAGCTTGCAGAACTAGAGTGTGAGTTCCACTTAAGCCAGAGCCATTAGACAACTTAAATGAAGTGACTTGAACCATGTAGGTCTCCCACACCCAGATCTCTGGGTCAAATAACTTCTTCCCCAAATAAAACCGGTGGGAAACTCTTGCGTGGAGTTTGATAATCTTGAAACAAAATAGTAATGGCAATTTTTATATATTTGATTCCAGCTGGCAGTCTCATCATGGACTTGGCGAAGGGAGAATCACCAAGACTTTGCCCAAATGAAGTTTCATCATTAGGGATGCATAACTGATTTCTGAATGAAATTTAGAAACCCACAAGTACCGTAATGAAGGCTAAAGCACATATACACACAAAAAAAGACCCATTCTGAACCTTGTTGATTAGAGTGAGAACAAAAATGCAAACCAAATTTCAGTATATAACAAGCCATAAGTAATGAAACTGGGGAGGGGCAGGGGGTGGGGGGAAAGTCACAAAATGAGCCAAAGAGAAATTGCCAAGTTCTCACAGAATGTACAGAGAATGGGAGGGGAAAGCAGAGTGGCTGGGAGAAAAAGATTCAAGAAGGAAACTGTGGGAAAATGTGAAAGTGCCTTGAGGAGGAGCCAAGTTTTAGTGGGTGGGAGAGATGAATGATAGCGTCTACTGGCCACCTCAGCTCTGACCAGCTCTGACCTGAAGGATCAGGAGTCCCCTGAAGACCCTGAAGGAAGGAGCCGGGCTGTGGGCAGCAAGAGCCTCAGTCATCTCAGAGCCACGGGCCAAGGACATGATTGTGAATGCCAATAACGACAACAATTAACGTAATAATATTTCTTCAATCCCTCCATTGTTATTGTTGCTGTGCCTGACTCTGCGACCCCTTGGACTGCAGCTTGCCAGGCTTCCCTGTCCTTTACTATTTTCTGGAGTTTGCTCAAACTCATGTCCTTTGAGTGCCATGGAGGGCTTTTTTCTTCTCAGGTCCTTTGTAGAAAGAGTATATGTTCAGTTACTCAGTCATGTCCAGGTCTTTGTGACTCCACAGCCTGCAGCCCGCCAGGCTCCTCTGCCCGTGGGAGTTCCCAGGCAGGAACACTGGCGTGGGTGGCCACTTCCTTCTCTAAGGGATCTTTTCAACTCAGGGATCAAACCGGAGTCTCCTGCACTGGCAGGTGGATTCTTCACCACTGAGCCACCAGGGAAGTCCGTGGAAAGAGTAACTCCCATCTGTTCTTCTCACAGTTCCTGTGTTCTGAGGGGAAGTGGCAGGAAGGGCTCACACCCCGGGCTGCAGCAGACGGAAGTGGAGGAGGCATTTAGCCACTCAGCTGGACCTCAGCAGCTGGAAGCGTGGAGCCACGACACGCCGCTCAGCCCCTCCATCTGCCATCTGCCACGTGAGGCTCTGTCTTCCCCTGGGATTCAAGGATTGCCACATACTGGCAGCTGCCCGGGTTATCAGCTCCCTAGGATGACTGCAATCCCCAGTCAAGTCCTCCAAAGCAGGGCAAAGAACGTCGGTTTCTTCTGAACAGCCTTTCCTCACCCATTCCTCACCCTTGCTTTCATTTCCCTTTTCACTTGGGTGAAAGGGTACAGTTCCAGACCTTGCTATTTGAAAAGGCCTATCTCACTGCTGACTTGACAGTTTCACCCGGATGACTGAGAGATATCACGGACTGAACTCATCCACAAAGGACTCACAGTCCTCCCCTCCCCTGCTCCACCTTCACATCCCAACTTCATTTAACTCAGCCCCTTCCCTTTGGCCAGCACCCCGCCCTATCCCTCAGCAGATGCTGCCAGTTTCCTATCAGAAGAGACCCAGGCGCTCACTGCCTCTCCCTCCAAACTGGCCCCTGAGCTTCTGCCCGCTCTGACTGGTTCTGTTCAGTTTTAATAAAGGTCACAGCACCCCTATGTTCAGACCCTCCGATGATGGCCAGTCTCAGCTGGAGTAAAAGGTCAAGTTCTCACAGTGGCCAAAGGCCCAGCACACTCTGGTGCCCAGAGCCACTCTTCCTTGGTGGGTTTCTCCTTTCTCCCCTTCTGCCTCCACTCCAACCATTGGCTTCCTGTTGCTGCTTCAAATATGGGAGGTAGTCTGGGGTTGCCAGATTTAAAGACACTTTTACATTTTTTTCTTTTCTTTTTTAAAAAATGTATTCACTATTATTTTGGGCTGGGCTGGGTCTCTGCTGCTGCGAGGGCTTTTGTCTGGTTGCAGCGAGCAGGGCTACCCTCTAGTTGCCGTGCACAGGCTTCTCACTGCAGTAGCTTGCTTCTCTTGTCTCAGAGCGTGGGCTCTGGGGCTCGCAGCAACAGTAGTTGTGGCTCTAGGGCACAGGCTCAGTAGCTGTGGCACACGGGCTTAGTTGCTCTGCAGCATGTAGTATCTTCCCAGACTGGGGGTCGAAACCGTGTCTGCTACATTGGCAGGCAGATTCTTAAACCACTGAGCCACCAGGGAAGCCCGAATAGCCAGATTTAAGAAACAAAAATAAAAGACACCATTTTTTTTTCAGTATCATTATGCCTCCCAAATTGCATGACACATACTTGTATTTTTAAGTTATATATAAGTGGTATGGAATTCACATTTCCTGAATTTTCTCTGGCAACCCCAGGTGCACCCCCACCTTAGTACTGCTTGTCCCCGTGCCTGGATACCCTTCCTCTGATACACATGCGACTCACTCGCTCACCTTCTGCAATCCTTTGCTCAAATTCCACCTTGGGGAGGCTTCACTAGTCACATGAAAAATTACAGTCTGGTTCTTCCTACCCTCTTTCTTCTCTTTCACTTTCTCTAAAACATCCTTTATGCTTTATAGTGTTGGTATCCCCAACTGAAACATAAAAACCCCAGGAGGGCAGGCTTGTTTTTCGTTTCTGTACTGCTTTGTTCACTGCTGTGTCCCTAGCACCTAGAACGTTACCCGACACCTCGAAGACTGGCAATGGATAGTGTTTGAATGAATGAACAAATGAATGAACCTCCAAAGCTGCTGAGAATAAAGCGGCCAAGGTCAAATTGCCACTGATTCAAGGATTTTCATACTCTAACCCCCATTCATTTTGAGATGACAAAAAGAAGCCCACCTCACTCCCAACTGAGCAACCTCAGACTAAATCACCTTTCTTGACTCCCCACAATAAGGATTGTCTCATTTGATATCGATTTTGACTCCCCTGGTGGCTCAGATGGTAAAGCGTCTGCCTACAATGTGGGAGACCCAGGTTCAATCCCTGGGTTGGGAAGATCTCCTGGAGAAGGAAATAGCAACCCACTCCAGTACTCTTGCCTCGAAAATCCCATGGATGGAGGAGCCCATGGGGTCGTAAAGAGTCGGACACGACTGAGGGACTTCACTTCTTTAAGTCTGAAAACACCAGACATCACAGAATTCATGTAAGGCATTAGCTTACCTTGTTTAGTACTTTACAAAATACCTTCAGTACATAAACACCTTACAAAGGCCTTAAATACTATAGAACCAAATTCAAGAGAGAGAAAGATTTTCACAAGGGGAAAATGTGGTTTCCATCATAATGATTATCTCTGCAAGGACAGTAATACTCAACCCAGTGTAAAATACTTCAGTACAATCTCTGTCTTACTAGGCTGCTGGAAATGTCCTCTTTAGAATCCAACTGAAACTGTTAATGTGATCATAAATAACTTGTGAAGATGTATTATAACAGAAGCTGTTATCTCAATGGATAACAGCTTGGCTTTGTATGTTGTGTGTGTGATTTTAAGAGACCTACAGCCTGCATCGCCCATCCTGAATAAGGCAAGCTCAGTTAGTTATGGAACGTGTGATGGTTTTACAATCATCAAAGTCTCTTTGGTATTTATGTTACAGCATGTGAAAAGACGTATGCATTGCTCTGTGCTCCAGGGTGAACCAGCGTACAGCCTCTCTAATTTTCAAATAGAGAGGAAAAAAGCCACTTAGGAACTTAACTCATTCACACACTGCAAGCCACTTTTCTTGAGTCCTTCTGGAAGAAGCTGGTGAACACAGGTGTGTGCCTTGGGCTGTCAGTGCAGTGGTTCATAGCCTCGGCTACACCTTGGAATCACCTGGGGAGCGTTAATTACTCACTGATTCCCCAGACCCTATCCCAGAGTATCTTATATAATTGATCCTGGGTGTAGCCTGAACCCTAGGAGTTTTTTAAAAAACTTTCCAGGTGAGTCCAAAAAACAGCCAAGGGAATTCTCTGGCAGTCCAGTGGTTAGAACTCTGCATTTCCACTGAGGGGTTCAATCCCTGGTCAGGGAACTAAGATCCTGAAAGCCATGTGGTACAGCCAATAATAATAAATAAAAATTAAAAACAGCCAAGGCTTGAGAACTACTGTTTTAAAGTTTCCTATAAATGCACAGTGAAAAAAACCTTTTTCAGTTTGGATGAGAACCCATGTTTCCAGGTTTTCAAAGTTTCTTTCCAGTGTATAGTGAAGTATGTGAATTGGAAGGGGACAAAAAAAAAACTCTCTCAGATTTTATCTAAAATCAATGTGTACTGTGTGAGGGGGAAAAAAATTATCCAGGGTTTAATATAAACAAAGAAAGTTTCAGTTCAGCAGCCCTGGGAAACTCCCCAATTTAACGTAGCTTTTCAATGAGTCTCCAATTCTCACGTGCCATAACTGTGGCAGCAGAAAGAAGAACTGACAATGTGTTCTTTATTCACACCAAACACGCCAGTGGACTTCAAAAGAAAATCAACATTTACAGTTTAATTACTGTTTATTCCCTGTATTCAAATCAGCTTTCTATGGCTGCCCCTTTCTAAATGTTCAGAAGGGGATTTAATCATCTGATCTAATTCTTACAAAGAATAGAAAGTTATCATTATGACAGCACACTGAAAAAAATCATTAAACACATGCAAACTAAACTGGATGAAGCATAACCACATTGGCTATTAAAAAAAAGAAAGAAACTCTGTAAGATAAATCAAATCATTTCTTAATAAAAATCTAGAAGTTAAAAAAACTTGATTCCAACTTCCTGAGTTTCAACCTATTGCATCTATACTAGCAGAATGAAATGTATCAGTGAAAAATATTAATGTTTATAGTCAAAGTAGTACCATCCAAAGCAGTGCTATCCAATAGAAATATAATGCAAGCCACTTCTGTAATTTGAATTTACTAGTATATGTATTAAAAAGGGAACAGGTGACATTAATTTTAATGATTTATTTAGCATTTACCCCCAAATAACCAAAATACTATTGCTTCAATGAAATACATATTTTAAAAATCATCAGTAAGATAGTCTACATTTTTTACTACATTTTTTGTACTAAAAAAATATAGACTCCAGTGTGCATTTTATATGCATAGCTCATTGGAAAAGACCCTGATGCTGGGAAAGATTGAGGGCAGGAGGAAAAGAGGGTAACAGAGGATGAATGGTTAGACAGCATCAGCGACTCAATGGACATGAGTTCGAGCAAACTTTGGAAGATAGTGAAGGACAAGGAAGCCTGAAGTGCTTCAGTCCATGGGGTCACAAAGAGTCGAACACAACTTAGCAACTGAATAACAGCAAGCATGTGTCAGGTGCTAAATGGGACCATGTGGATCCATGGGGCTCCTATAGTGGAAAGTATGGGTCTGAATCAACCCAATAGCCTGAAAATTAAAGTGAAGATGTTCTCTTCTGGTTTTTACTTTTTGCCAAAGCACCTTTGTGACTCTGTGACCGCAGCGACAGTAGCCCACCAGGCTCCTCGGTCCGTGGAGAATCTCCAGGCAAGAATACTGGAGTGGATTGCCATGCCCTCCCCCAAAGCACCAGGGCTTCCCTGATAGCTCAGTTGGTAAAGAATCCGCCTGCAATGCAAGAGACCCTGGTTCGATTCCTGGGTCGGGAAGATCCGCTGGAGAAGGGACAGGCTATCCACTCCAGTATTCTTGGGCTTCCCTTGTGGCTCAGCTGGTAAAGAATCTGCCCACAATGTGGGAGACCTGGCTTCAATCCCTGGGTTGGGAAGATCCCCTGGAGACAGGAAAGGCTACCCACTCCAGTGTTCTGGCCTGGAGAATTCCACGGACTGTATAGGCCATGGGGTCTCAAAGAGTCGGACACAACTGAGTGACTTTCACTTCAAAGCACCTTTAGCTGTGCTCAATAGAAGTCTAGGCTTCATGACAAATGACCCATGCTGAGCACTTTCTACCTATTAAATATTCTTTGGCGGCTTTGCTAGAAATGAAAAATATAGTTCGGTCCTTCTCTGCACTATCATAATTCATGTCAGCTTTCCATTAGACAAAAAAGGAGAAATCTGATTGAGTTTGGTCTCAATAATCCCAGAAAATTAATAGCAACTTTCACCAACATATGGCCTATCCAGGCAGACACTTGTTTTAAGACCTTCTTTCCCTTTGTTAGTAATATTTATTGATTAAATTCAGACGACTCACTCTACTTTTATTAACTGCAATATTTGAAAAATGTTTACCTAGGAAGTAAGTACAAGCATTTTTCAAATCCTGGGATTCTAAATTTTATTACAAGATCCTTGTAGCAGAGTCAGCCTCTCATATAGTGTAAAGGACTACCATTGTAGACAATGTTTTTACAACACCCAAGACACTTAAGCTTATTCTTAACTTTCAATGACCTATCCAACAGGACTTGTTTAAATTTAACCTAAGTCAACTTCCCATAATATCTAGAAGAGATGCATGCAATCTTTATCTAGGCCTCTTTCCTTACCCTCTTTGAAGTTACATTATTCCTTAATCACTCTTCAGCCATTGGTAAATACACTGCCTTCTCCAAATCAAACAAAAAGTCTCCATGTTCTCCAGCTAGTAGATGATGTCAGAAGAAAAAAGTGAAGGAAACATTTATATTTATGCCACGAGTCAATGCATCATGACCTTTGCCTCTGCCTTTCAAAAAAGCAAATCAGATAACGAAAAATGGCATTGAGTTTATCACAGGAATGAATTTCAAGAACCCAGTTATCAGTTTTGTCATTTACTAAGAGCACTGGAGTGCAGTCATAATGTGCTGGGCAAACATAATTTGTCTTCTTTGCAATGGCTTCATTTGTCCATGCGTGAAGCTGTACATTTTAAAGAATCTTTGCACATAACAGAGTCCCTATAAAAAGGAATGGGGAATTCTGAAGGTTGAAAGGTGTATTTTTTCCTCTCTTCTGAAGGATACAATCTCACCATTGGAAAGGATTTCTGTTTTGATATATGCTGCTGCTGCTGCTGTTGCGTTGCTTCAGTCGTGTCTGACTCTCTGTGACCCCATAGACGGCAGCCCACCAGGCTCCCCTGTCCCTGGGATTCTCCAGGCAAGAACACTGGACTGGGTTGCCATTTCCTTCTCCAATGCATGAAAATGAAAAGTGTAAGTGAAGTTGCTCAGTCGTGTCCGACTCTTCACGACCCCATGGACTGCAGCCCACTAGGCTCCTCTGTCCACGGGATTTTCCAGGCAAGAGTACTGGAGTAGGGTGCCATTGCCTTCTCCATTGATATATGCAGTATCCAAAAAACCAGAATTTCCCATGAAAGTCTATTACTTACATCAATACACCAAATCCCTCCACAGCCTAACCTCACACAATACATCGCTTCATCTCACTAGCGGCTTTTGTGTACTGTTCCCGTCTTTCAGGATGGTTTCTTTACTGCCCCTTCCACCCCTCAACACCACATACTTATTTTTATCTGCTTGTCTTTACCCATTGCTTTCCACACACCTGGAGTATCTTCAATGCCCAAGTGAACCCACAAACCAATATCGATAAAAGTACTGCACTCTGTACCTTATCACTTCTAGGTTTGGATTTGCAAGACTAAAATTCCCAAGGCTCCTTTATTGCCCATCATAGTAAGCATTGCCTGGCTTGACACTATAATCTAATTAACCAGGATTCTCACAAGAATGCTTGACTAAATCCGACAAAACACCTTTTATTCTCAATTATGCATTACAAGGAAAGGAATATTTATCCAAGGAAAAACTTATTGCATATGCCTGTGTTTTTTATGTGACATGTCTGGGGTTTTTTATTCTGCTAAGATATGCATATTATAAAATTGACCACTGAAACCATTTCTAAGAGTACAGTTCAGTGGCATTGTGTGTTGATACAATCACCTTGTTGTACAACCATTACCACCATTCATCGCCAGAGCTTCATCTTCCTAAACTGAAACCACCCATGAATCAGTAACTCTCCCATTCTGCTTTCTGTCTCTGTGTGTTTGACTACTCTGCTGCTGCTGCTGCTGCTGCTAAGTTGCTTCAGTCGTGTCCAACTCTGTGCGACCCCATAGACGGCAGCCTGCCAGGCTCCGCCATCCCTGGGATTCTCCAGGCAAGAACACCGGAGTGGGTTGCCGTTTCCTTCTCCAATGCATGAAAGTGAAAAGTGAAAGTGAAGTCGCTCAGTCGTGTCCTACTCTTAGCGACCCCATGGACTACTGCCTACCAGGCTCCTCCATCCATGGGATTTTCCAGGCAAGAGTACTGGAGTGGGGTGCCATTGCCTTCTCTGTTGACTACTCTAGATACCTCATATAAGAGGAATCACACAATGTCCTTCTGTGTCTGACTTTTTTCATTTAGCATAGTATCCTCAAGTTTCATTCATGTTACAGACTATATCACAATATCCTGCCTTCTAACACTCCATTGCATGTGCCCACCACACTTTGCTTACTCGTTATCCATTGATGGACTCTTGGGTGGTTCTCCCTTTTGCCCTTGTGAACATGGTTGCTATGAACATGGGAGTACAAATATCTGATCAAGTCCCTGTTTCAGTTCTTTCGTGTGTACACCCAGAAGTGGAGCTGCTGGCTTGTATGGTAAGCCTACGTTCAATTTCGTAAGGAACTGACATACTGTTTTCCACCGTGTCTGCCTCATCTTACTTTCCCACCAGCATATGCATAGATTTTCTAATTATAGCAAGATACAGAGAAGTAGAAATGTAGGGTTCCACTAAAAGACACTTTTAATATTTTCAACCATTATTTAATTTCACTCTAATATTACCAAGAGATGGTGAAAACAAAACTTTGCCCCTAATCCTGAGCATTTTTGAGAACTTTGGGTCTTTCATATTACACGCATAACTTTGGTCTAGAAGGGGCTCAGGGTATTTTAGCATGAAACACTTGTATCAAACTCACTTGCAAACAGTTTCCTTTGGTCTTTGTTTTTTTTATTTCCTTCCCCCCCCCTTTTTTTAGAAGAAAGCAACTTTATCTGAGACAAACTATCAAAGGAAACGCTTCATTTGCCCTTTGAAGCTTCTGAATAACCTCTCATTCCCATGTCCCTCATGGCAAAATGAAAATTCCCATAATTTATTTTTTTTTAAAAATCAGAAGTAGGTCTTTTGAAAATTTGGAAAGTATTCTATTTCCCTACCTCAGTTGTCTCCCACTCTGATCTCACTTGCATCTACAAACAATGAATTAAATTCTGTTTTAAATCCTAGACACATTGACTGCTGCTCACCTCTGGTACAGGACTAGGGTGTTACTGAAATACCAGTTGGTGACAGAAATTAATTTCTTAAATCACAAGGAAAAAAAACAAAACACTAAAGTCATATAAAGAGGAGTCTTGAAATACCTGACCTGACCACTTCCGAATTAGATTGTCTCTCTTCTTTAACCGATGTTTACTATTATTGCCATTATTTGTATTATTTTAGAGCCTTCCAAGACACACAGCACTTAATCCCATTCCATATTATCACCGCCTTGATTTGCGTGCTGTCATTCTGTCCTCCCAGCTACAGTGCGTGTGTGTGTGCTAAATCGCTCCAGTCTCGTCTGACTCTCTGCAACCCCATGGACTGTAGCCCACCAGGCTCCTCTGTCCATGGAATTCTCCAGGCAAGAATACTGGAGCGGATTGCCACTTCCTCCTCTAGGGGATCCTCTCGACCCAGGAATCGAACTTGCATCTCCTACGTCTCCTGCGTTGGCAGCAGGATTCTTGACCACTAGCACCATCTGAGAAGCCCCCAGCTACAGTGTAAATTCCTTCAAAGGTGGCTCTGGATCTTCTATTTCTTTTTATTCCCAAACTTTTCCTTAACATGGCACTCATTCATGGCTCCAAAGAAAATACTTGTCTGACTGTTTTATTGCCTGAGGACTATGTCAGTTCACACTGTGGGCTCCCAATAAAATATTAACCAACAATCTCTTTCTCTGTGGGTTCAAATGAATCATATCTGAATTTCACACTTTCTCTGAAGTTCCTGACTCACTAACTCCAATATCTAACCGGTGATCTGACCATATGGGATTGACCAAACAAGGGCACAGGTGAGGCATGCGTCTTGCTGTCTGACACTTTGGGTGTGCTGCATTCCTGAAATGATTTAACTAGATTTCACCATCTTAAAATCACCAGACAACAAACAGTCAGCAAGTGGACAGCCAAGGAGAGGGGAGACACTTGGAAATACCAGAAATTCTGCAGGGAGGGACCCAGTTTTAAGTGAGGAATAAGTCTTCAATAAGTCCACTTCATGGACAAGAAAAGAGGCAGCGAATGCCAAAGCACACAGGACTGAAGTGAAGGGAAACTGTGCGCGTTTTCATGGCATAATCTACTTGCCCCCATGTGGTAAGACAGCCCATCGTAAATGGAAAAGGGCTCTTTACTCACAGGAAAGGATGACGACAACCTGACAAGTGACAGCGGTGATCATAGCAACGGCTGAGCACTGAATTTGTACTTAAGCAATTGCTAAGTCACTTTTTTAACAACATCCCTGCAAGTCAGGTATTAAAATACCTACTCTAAGGTGAGGTTATTTAGATTAAATATCACACCCACTTACTTGAACTGCCCTGGTAGTTAGTCCTAAAGCTGCTGGACTCCAAAGTGCGTGCCACATACATATTTTATCAGTCAGACTAAGCCAAACGGGCCTTGAGAATGTGCTCTAACTTCCACTTCTCCTCGGAAGAGAGGTTGGCACTGGCCTAATAACCTTGAACACTCTGCTTTACAGCCTGGTATGTCAAGAGTTTGTCTAAAGTACCACGAGAACAGCACATAACCTGACTATATAATTTGTCACCCAAACCAGATCTCTGTGTCCTGGGACAAATGTTTAATCAACTGGATCATCAGGAAAACAAGCACTACCTTGGACGATCCAAAGCAAACTAGGATATAACTACGTCCTACCCTCTCCTGCCTGACACAGCTATTTCTGATGGCAACACTGTAAATTAGTGACCAACTGTTTGAAGTATTGAATAGCTGAAGTAGTTTTAGGGACTTCCCTGGTGGTCGAGAGACTGAGATTCTGTACTTATACCTCGGGGGTGTGGCTTTGACACCTGGTCGGAGAACTAGGATCCCATAGGCGGTACAGCATGGACACAAATTTTTTTTAGAAAAAGTATTTTTAAAGCTAGGTCAACTGAACTATAATTTACATACAGTAAAAATTGACTATAGTAAGCATACAGTTCTATGAATCTGAACAATCATGAGTTGTATAACCACCATAACAATCGAGAATAGAATATTACACTGCCAAATTTAGAGCTAATCCTCTCTCTGATCCCAGTCTGTCCCTATAGTCTTCCTTTCCTGAAGCATTGTATTGAAGGAATCCTAGAACATAGCTTTGGAGCCCGGCTTCTGTCAGCCTAACACATCTGAGATTTATCCATGTTGTTGCATGGACCAGTAGTCCATTCTTTTTTAGGTAGTTTCCATAGTATGAATGTACTCCAGTTTGTCCATCTATTCATCAGTGGATAGATATTTGGGCTGTCTTCAGTTTTGGGGTGATTTTGAATGAAGCTGTTAGTAAACATTCACACATAGGTTACTGTGTGGACATGCATCATCATTTCCCTCATGTAAATATCCAGGAGTCGGAATGATGGATTATGTTGGCAAGTGTTGGCTAATATGTAAGAAACCAACAACTAGTTTTTCAAAGCATCTGTCCTTTTCTGAGTTTCCACTGGCACAGTATGAGTCCCATTAACTCTAGTCAGGGCCAGCAATGGAGAAGGCAATGGCACCCCACTCCAGTACTCTTGCCTGGAAAATCCCATGGACAGAGGAGCCTGGAAGGCTGAAGTCCATGGGATCGCTGAGGGTCAGACACGACTGAGCGACTTCACTTTCACTTTTCACTCTCATGCATTGGAGAAGGAAATGGCAACCCACTCCAGTGTTCTTGCCTGGAGAATCCCAGGGACGGGGGAGCCTGGTGGGCTGCCGTCTATGGGGTCACACAGAGTCGGACACGACTGAAGCGACTTAGCAGCAGCAGCAGCAGGGCCAGCACGCTAGAGAAACACTATTGGCATTTGCAGTTGCACCCTTCTCGGCGCATCATATTGAGTTCCTTCAGTTTTCAAGGTGAAGATCCTGAGGATCCTAGGAGGGTACACAGTTGACAGGTGGTAAAACTTGGGTGTGAAAACAGGAGCTTGCTTTTGACTCTGTTACTTGCTGCCTCTGTACCAGACTGGAGTGAGAAACACTTGGAAAGACTGTGTGGAAGGCAGTATGGGAGGCTCCGGAAGGTCGAACAGGTGAATTAGGGCGTTATTCTGCAGGGATCGGGTAAATATCAAAAGATTCTGAGCAAGATGGTAAGATGTCAAAAGCAGTATCTGGGATAGATTAATTGGACCACAATATAAAGAAGAAGGCTTAGAGTCAGGTGAGTGAGCAAGCCTTTATCTAATGAGAAGCCCAAACACAAGCTGATGAAGTTCCCCCAGCTTCCCTCCAGATGTGGTCCAAGGAGCAGCCACAGCAGAACCAGAATCAGGCTGGTTTTTTTTTCTTTTTTTTTTTTGGTAAGGGGGCCATGGGCCTTGCAGGATTTAATTCCCCAACCAGGGACTGAACCTGAACCCTGGCAATGAAAGTGACAAGTTCTAACCACTGGACTGCCAGGAATTTCCACATTAGGCTTTTATTATGCGTAGATGCCTGGGCCGCATGGAGACCTCTGTTGAACCAGAATCTCTTAAGTGTAGGCCCAACTGTTGACATTTTAAACATAGTCTCTGGGTAGTTCTTGAACACATTAATGATTTAAAGAATTAAGAAAGCAAGATCAGGGCTTCCCTGGTGGACCAGTGATGAGGAGTCTGCCTGCCAATGCAAGAGACGCAGTTTTGATCCCCGGTCTGGGAAGATTCCACACGCCACGAAGCAACTAAACCTGTGGGCCACAGCTACTGAGTCTGTGCTCTGGAGCCAGAGAGCCACAGCTGCTGAGCCCCGAGCCGCCACCGCCGAAGCCTGTGCATCCGGGACCCGTGCACCAGCGCTCTGGTGCCACGAGAGCACTGCCGCTCGCCACAACCAGAGCAGAGCTCGCGTGGCAACAAAAGCCCAACACCGCCGAAAATAAAATAGATACAATTAGTTTTTAAAACAGAAAGCAACTTCAGCTAAATCAGGTATCAGAAAACTTTTTCTATAAAGAGGACTTTTCAGGCCATACAGTCTGCCTGAACCAGCTATATGATTTGTGGGGCTCACTGAAATTTGAAAATGCAGAGTCCCTCGTTCAAAAATTGTTAATAACTTCAAGATGGATACAGCAGAATATTAAACCAAGAACCAGACCCTTCTACCTGGGTCTCACTGCAACTGCTCAAGTGACTCGCCCAGGATGCTGCCGTGTCTGTCAGAACTAGTCAACTCTACAATACAATTGACCCTTGAACATGGGTTTGAAATGCACAGTCCACTTACACATGGGTTTTTTTCCCAATAAATATGAGCTACAGTACTATACAATCCACAGTCCCCTGTATCTGAGGATTTGATATCCAAAATACGGAGGACGAAATATGACACGTGAGCATCCATGGATTTTGGTATTCGCCGTGGGTCCTGGAACCAGTGACTGTAGATACTAAGGGATGGGATGACTTCTTTGTCTCTGCCACCATAACACAGAAGCAACCACAGATGACAATGAAATAGACATCTATGGAATAAGCACAATTCCATCTGGAGATTAATTTGGCTAGGTAAATCTTCAAGTGAATTTCATTTGTACCGACAGTCTTACTTAATACAAAGGAATGAACAAGTTGCACTGACTGGGTTAAGAAACAAGGGTGCTCAGACACCAAAAGAACATTCTGCACCCCAGGACTTCTCTTAGGCAAGCACTGTTCATGGCTTGTCTGTCATCTCTACACCGTAAGTCAGCTAAAATCCACTTCAAAGAAAGTTCTAATCTGTTCAATTCTATAAGATTATCCAAAAAGTAAAGACAGTTTTTGTGTCTGTGTCAGAAACCAGATTACAGCAATATGGGCTTTTCTGTCAAAGTAGACCAGTACTCTTGCCTGGAAAATCCCATGGACGGAGGAGCCTGGTGGGCTGCAGTCCATGGGGTCGCACAGAGTCGGACACGATTGATCGACTTCACTTTCACTTTTCACTTTCATGCATTGGAGAAGGAAATGGCAACCCACTCCAGTGTTCTTGCCTGGAGAATCCCAGGGACGGGGGAGCCTGGTGGGCTGCCGTCTATGGGGTTGCACAGAGTTGGACATGACTGAAGCGACTTAGCAGCAGCAGCAGCAGACCAAGAATATTTAGAACTCAGTTGAAATTGCAACTCCCATCTCGACAACATTTAACCAGCTTTTTCCTGGATGTAACAATCCACTAAGTGTTAGATGTATCCTACTTCTCTGACTTCACATTACTCTCTCCTGCCACACAGCATTTCAGACCTTAGCCACTCTCTCCACTAATAAAATTAGAACCACTCTTAAAAACCAAGATGATATATCTATCTGGGATAACATTTGTGAAAAGCAACTAGCTCAGATACACAATAGGTGCTCAAAAAATATTTGCTCTTTTCTGATGATAAAATCATACAACACCAAAAAATGAAAGAAAAACAGTATAATTTCACCAGAAGAGGGGGGAAAAAATGTTGGCATATTTTCTAGTCTTAATTGTTCTGGTGCCCGTGGCCATGACTGTTTTAGGAAAACATATGCTGCACAGCTGCAGATGCAGACCTGATTACCTCTAAATTAATAACGTGGAGGAGGGAACACTTGCAGCTGTGAGAGCAAGAGTGCCAAGGAGAACCCCAGTGCAATACAATCCTGTTCACATTTGTAACTGTTTATTTTATCATAAATATCTTTAAATAATCATAATAAAAATCCAACCCCTGGAGGAGAGGAAGCACAACAAAAGCAATCAAACTTACCACAGCCACTTCGTTGCTCTGGACCAGCCACTTGGGGGTCATTGTCATCAGAGTCCCAGCTGGTTTTCTTTCTTGGGCCTCTGGCTCTGGGGACGTGGAATATTTCAGCAGCTAAAGGGATCACAGAGGGAAGACTGCATGTACCTTTCAGCGGTCAAGGAGCTAGCATTCACCATCTACACAGCTCGCGTCAAATACGGGAAGTTGGAGAAGAAAAATCACAGCTGGGAATTTCTGCTTAAGGTTCATCTTTCAAGAGCAAAACTAATGTAAATACCACTTATGGGAGGACTGGGGGAGAGGAGTTGGGAAGGCTTTGAGCAAAGTGCACATATGCTTCCTTAAGACACAGTGTTTCCCTAAACAGGCACCAAGGGGAAGAAAAGAAGGAAGTTTGTTGGTAACTTAGGGTCTGAGCAATCTTGGGTTCAGTCAGTTCAGTTGATTAGTTGTATTCGACTATTTGGGACCCCACTGACTGCAGTGCACCAGGCCTCCCTGTCCATCACCAACTCCCAGAGCTTACTCAGACTCATGTCCATCAAGGCGATGATGCCATCCAATCATCTCATCCTCTGTCATCCCCTTCTCTTCCTGCCTTCTATCTTTCCCAGCATCAGGGTCTTTTCCAATGAGTCAGTTATTTGCATCAGGTGGCCGAAGTATTGGAGCTTCAGCTTCAGCATCAGTCCTTCCAATGAATATTCAGGACTGATTTCCTTTAGAATTGACTGGTTTGCTCTCCTTGCAGTCCAAGGGACTCTCAAGAGTCTTCTCCAACACCACAGTTCAAAAGCATCAATTTTTCGGTGCTCAGCTTTCTTTATAGTCCTACTCTCACATCCATACCTGACCACTGGAAAAACCATAGCTTTGACTAGACGGACTTTATTGGCAAAGTAATGTCTCTGCTTTCTAATACACTGTGGAGGTTTGTCATAGCTTTTCTTCCAAGGAGCAAGCATCTTTTCATTTCATGGCTACAGTCACCATCCAGATTTTGGAGCCCAAGAAAATAAAGTCTGTCACTGTTTCCATTGTTTCCCCATCTTTTTGTCATGAAGTGATGGGACTGGATACCATGATCTTAGTTTTTTGAATGTTGGTTTTAAGTCGGCTTTTTCACTCTCCTCTTTTACTTTCATCAGGAGGCTCTTTAGTTTTTCTTCGCTTTCTGACATAGGGTGGTATCATCTGCATATCTGAGGTTATTGATATTTCTCTTGGCAATCTTGATTCCAGCTTGTGCTTCATCCAGCCTGGCATTTCGCATGATGTACTGTGGATATAGGTTAAATAAGCAGGGTGACAATATACAGCCTTGACATACTCCTTCCCCAATTTGGAACCAGTCTGCTGTTTCATGTCTGGTTCTAACTGTTGCTTCTTGACCCGCATACAGATTTCTCAGGAGGCAGATCAGGTGATCTGGTATTCCATCTCTTTAAGAATTTTCCACATTTTGTTGTGATCCACACAGTCAAAGGCTTTGGCATAGTCAATAAAGCAGAAATAGATGTTTTTCTGGAACTCTCTTGCTTTTTCAATGATCCACTGGACGTTGGCAGTTTGATCTCTGGTTCCTCTGCCTTTTCTAAATCCAGCTTGAACATCTGGAAGTTCTCGTTTCACATACTGTTGAAGCCTGGCTTAAAGAATTTTGAGTATTACTCTGCTAGCATGTGAGATATGTGCAATTGTGTGGTAGTTTGACCATTATTTGGCATTGCCTTTCTTTGGGATTGGAGTGAAAACTGACCTTTTCCAGTCCTGTGGCCACTGCTGAGTTTTCCAAATTTGCTGGCATACTGAGTGCAGCACTTTCACAGCATCATCTTTCAGGATTTGAAATAGCCCAACTGGAATTCCATCACCTCCACTAGCTTTGTTTGTAGTGATGCTTCCTAAGGCCCACTTGACTTCACATTCCAGGATGTCTGGCTCTAGGTGAGTGATCACACCATCATGATTATCTGGGTCATGAAGATCTTTTTTGTACAGTTCTTCTGTGTATTCTTGCCACCTCTTCTTAATATCTTCTGCTTCTGTTAGGTCCATACCATTTCTGTCCTTTATTGAGCCCATGTTTGTATGAAATGTTCCCTTGGTATCTCTAATTTTCTTGAAGAGATCTTTAGTCTTTCCCATTCTATTGTTTTCCTCTATTTCTTTGCACTGATCACTGAGGAAGGTTTTCTTATCTCTCCTTGCTATTCTTTGGAACTCTGCATTCAGATGGGTATATCTTTCCTTTTCTCCTTTGCCTTTAGCTGATCCTGGGTTAGCTAAAGATTATCCTGGAGTGTAGCCTGCCAGGTTCCTCCGTCCATGGGATTTTCCAGCAAGAATACTAGAATCAGTTGCTATTTCCTTCTCTAGGGGATCTACCTGACCCAGGGATTGAACCTGGGTCTCTCATACTGCAGGCAGTCTCTTTACCACCTGAGCTACCAGGGAAGCCCAATGTTGGTTTAATCCTGGATAAAGGCTAACACCCACATTATCAAGATTAATTAGCAAATTCATCGGTAAGAGTTTTGTTAAAGTCAAATAATCCTGACATTCCCCATTCCTATGTAAGAACACTTAAAGGATCTGAAAAACAAACAGAGTCCCACGTTTGACCTGGAAGTTTTAACTCCATTTTTATTGGAAAAGAAAGATGTGTTCTTATGAAATCAGGAGGATTGAGTACTAACCAATTTGGTAAAGAATCTAAATGCTATGGGATTGGAAGAAAGAGGAGAGTAGTTGGCAAAGTGTGACTTCATCTCTCTGAGTTCAGATTCCTTCCTCATAAATTGAATACTGCTTGCGGCATAGGTTTGTAAATATAATCGTAAAAAAACCGTATGCCTGGCATGCAGTAGCCCCATGTCATCAGCTAAACCTGAGTCTGAAGGAAATGCATGGAAGGTCTGGTAGGAAAGGACCTGAGTCTGTGAACAGGACACTTGTATTAGGCAGCAAGGGAACTTGGGCCAAAAAACAGCAAACGGTTTGTGTTCGGCTCTGGGTACCCTGAGGTTGGAAGACAACCGTGGTCATGGAGCCGGGTCATGAGGTTTGTAGCTGGCCCTGAAGGCAGCAGAACTCACTTGGTATTTGAGGTGGTGTGGCAGAGACCACCAGCTCGGCTCCCACCTCCACCGCCTCTTCATCTGGGCACAGGCAGCCCACCTTCCCAGACTCCTTTGCAGCTACATGTGGCCATACAGTTGAGAACCAGCCAACAAAACCTGTGTGGAGATTAGGTGTCCCACTTCAAGACCCAGCCCATGGAACACCTTTATGCCTGTTCTTCCTTGCACTCCTCCTCTTCCACTTGATTTGGAAATGCTCAGTGACTTTGCCCAGTAGAGCCCCATCTCCAATCTAGAAGCATCCTGGACTATTACGGAAAGTTTTTTTTTTTTTTCATTATACTGATACATTTAGGTTTTTTTGTTACCATAGTTTAAAGTGACAATCCTAGCTAATCTAGCTGGATAGCTGAATGGTCAAAGCAGTGCTTTAACAAAATGGCATACCTGGGATCAAAGAAGGAATAATAAAGTAAGCACTACCATGAAAGCATTAGTCACTCAGCCGTGTCCAACTCCTTGCAACCCCATGGACTGTAGTCTGCCAGGCTCCTCTGTCCATGGAATTCTCCAGGCAAAAGTACAGAAATACTGGAGTGGGTTGCCATTCCCTTCTCCAGGGGATCTTCCCAACCCAGGGATTGAACCCAGGTCTGCCGCTTTGCAGGAAGATTCTTTACTGTTTGAATCACAAGGAAGCCCTAAGAACTACCATAGTGAATGCTTCATGTGATAATAATAAATTATGAAATGTTTAATATATGCCAGTAATTGTTTAAAAGCACTTTGTATATATTATGTGTATCCACTAATTTTAATTTTCTGAACTCTCTTAGATCAACACTACTATTATCCACAATTCACAAACTAATAAACTGAGGCATAAAATATTTAAACACTTTGCCCACAATTACATAGCTGTACATAAGATCTCATTTGGTTCTTCCATTAACTGATTCTCTGAGGTAAGTATTATTATCCCCAGAAGACTGAGATTGAGAAGTCAAAATATATTTGAGAATACATGATCAGCAAGTTGGAGATGCTGGACTTGGCCCCAAGAACCTTCAGAGCTCATATCCCATCACCCAGCCTCTCTCCCCAGAGTCTGGAACTCAGGAAATCAGCTTGGTGTCTTCTTGAGAACCAAAGAAGCTGAAGGAAAACTTTATTGGCGCTTTATTGTCAGAGCTAATTATTCAGTGGGTTGATCTATCTCTCCGCCTCTCGTTAGACTCAGTACTATCTTTCAGTAAAATAAACAACAAGCTTGAATTTCTCCAGTCTGTGCAAATCCCATACATGTTACATTTCCTGAAGGGATTCTAGACTTCTTTTAGCTTTCTTCTATGAGAGCCGCTGTGATTGAAATTGAGGGCCTCCTCAGGCAATGGATTAATAGAGTGATAGGTTGATTAATAAATCCTTTAGAAGCTACTCAGAGTAAATTGCCTGTTTGTTTTCTTTTTTTTAATTTGAATGGAAACTGGAGCCAGCAACACAAAAGGATGTTGCAGCCAGCCAGGATCAGAAAGTCCCCTGAGAGCTGCCCCTTTGCAGGCGGACAGAGACTCTGAGGCACCAGTGGGAGACCTGCCTTCTCCTCAGGCCTCTTCTCTGTGCTTTCGCCGCCTCTCCTTCAGTCATCTTTCTCCATCTCCTTCCTCACCCTGTACCTTGGATTTCAGTTTCAGCCACACTGACTGAGTACACACTCACCTGAGTGCATTTCAACCCATCACTGCAGCATTTGTATTTTATAAGGTGTTTATCTAATTCTAATTTGGGGGGCGGGCAGGAATCCATGGTTTGCTATAAACTGAATTCCATGCCGCCTTCCGCCAGGTAGAGAGCTACCTACCTCAAGAGCCTATATCAGACCCTTCAAGTGACATTTATTTGCTTATTTACTTGTCAGTGAGTTCATTCAGTTTTTATTCACTCAGGTTTTTAGCACAGATCTCATCAAAGTTCCTGGTCAGTAGGAAACATCCAATAAATGTTTGTTGAATAAATAAAATGAAATATTGATTAATATGTACTCAATGGGCTTCCTTGGTGGCTCAGATGGTAAAGAATCTGCCTGTCATGCAGAAGATCCCATGGAGAAGGGAATGATTACCCACTCTAGTATTCTTGCCTGGAGAATCCCATGGACAGAGGAGCCTGGCGGGTTACAATCCATGGAGTCGAAAAGAGTCAGGCACAACTTAGCAACTAACAACGTGTATTGAATGAATATGAAAAATGAATAAATGAAAGGGGAAAGAGACGAGAGACTAAAACCACACAATGGTGGTCGTCTGACCCTCAAGTACTCTCAACCACACATGTGCACACTTATACACACCACCGTCACCCACCATCACAAGCCTTTCCTAAGGCTTGGCCCGGAATAGCGACGAGACCACTGCGCGGGGTAAGTGGTGACAAGAGCCACTAGTCCTTGTCGCTAAATTCTTTCAGCAGCAGCCAGATTAGGAATCCTCCCATCTTCTCCCCTTCCTGATGGGGACAGGGGACCGCTTCATCCCCTGTCTCCCTGAGCCTCAAGTCAGCTCCAAACTCAAGACTCCCCGAAAGAGATTTTGTTTTTACTGCACTTAAATTCCTTCCAGTTAGGACTGAAAGTCTGGCTATCTCTTACTTCTGTCATCCTAAATTAAACACTGCTACCTTCTCTCTTACCCTCTCCTCTGCTAATGGAGTCTCTAACAAGGTATTGTGAAAATCCACTGTGTAATTAATAGAGGTATTGTGGTAGCCTTCACAATCAAACTAACGATGTCCCACATAAATAACAAAGCAAGAGCAGCAGGCGGTATGTTTTAAGCCATTACCAGATGCTAGGTTTTATGTGCACCTCCTTTTTGAATTCTCTCAACAACTCTTTGAGATAATATTATTTTTTTTTATTATCCCCTTTTATAGATAGGGAGGGCACTTCCCAGGTGGCACAGTGGTAAAGAATCTGCCTGCCCATGCAGGAGACATAGGAGACTCAGACTTGATCCCTGGGTCGGGAAGATCCCCCGAAGTAGGAAATGGCAGCCCACTCCAGTATTCTTGCCTGGAAAATTCCATGGACAGAGGAGTCTGGTGGGATATGGCTCATGGGGTCGCAAAGAATCGGACACGGCTGAGCACACACACACAGATGAGGAAACTGAGTCTTAGAGGCATAGAATTGCCCCTAATCACACAACAGGGAGGCTGAGACTAAAAGCCAATTACAACCAAGTAAATGTTCTTACAAACCAGTTTACCAGGCTTCCCGATGTCTCAGCTGGTAAAGAATGCTCCCACGGTTCAGGAGATGCAGGTTCGATTCCTGGGTCAGGAAGGTCTCCTGGAGGAGGAAATGGAAACCTGTATCAGTATTCTTGCCTAAAAAATCCTATGGACAGAGGAGCCTGGCGGGCTACAATCCACTGGGTCGCAAAGAGTCAAACAACTGAGCAAATGAGCACACACCAGTATACCAGTTATTCCTAATACGCCGATCATCTAGGATAGCAGGGTGAATACTGGAGAAACCGTGGTTTGAATCCTAACTGTACTACTGTGCTCTGGGCAGTAGTTAATAATAACTAATTTACAGGTTGACTGTGAGAACTGAAAGACGGAAAACACAGGAAGCCTCTCACCAGAGTATCTGGTGCCGGCAATGGATTAACAAATATCTCCTTCACGTTTTCCACCCCACCATTTGTAGCCCTCATCCAGTGATTAGATGTCAAAGTAGAATGCATTAAATCCTCTCTGTATCCCAAGAAAAGTAGATCACCTCAGCCTGCTGGCCAGACAGAATGATTTAAAAACAGAGGCAAATTTTTCCATCGGGAAAGCACACGTCAGATCATCTTTACCAGACGCCCCACAGGGAAGCCGGCAGAGAGCTGCGGTGTTTATCCCGCATGGACATCCCCCTCCGGGCTGGCTGGTGCACCCCGCTGAGAGCTTTTCATTCCACTGGGCACTCTCCCACTTCTCAGTTAGACTGAGGCGCTCAGTATGAGAATCATCAAAGCTACAGATTCCCCCAACAAAGTGGCCCACAGTATAGCAACAGCTAGTGCCTTTAGGGACCTCCCTGGTGGCCCAGTGGTTAAGACCCCACCCTCCCAGTGCAGGGGACCTGGGTTCGCCCCCTGGTCAGGGAACTAGATCCCGCCTGCCACAAATGAGTTCACATGCCAAACATCCCTCACACCACAACCAAGACCTGGCACAGCCAAATAAACAAGATGTTTATGCAAATAAATAATTTAAAAGCTAATGCTTTGAGCTTCCTCATCAATATGGCCTAGGACAGGAAATGTTTCCTTTCTGCTTATTAAAGACCCCAGGAATTTTGGTTCATGTACGAGGCCATCTTCTTTAGAAGCACAGTTGAGAAAGATTACATCAGATAGTAAAATAATTTAAACAGCTGATAACTAATACGCAGGTTTCAATTACTCGACTGTTTACTTAAAGTAGTGTTTATTCTACTCTGTTTTGTTTTAATCTTTTAATCCCTAGGTTTTTAATCTAGTCCATAGAGCCAACTGTCTTAATTCTTATATCCATATAGAAGTTTAAAACAGTCAAGATCAACACCTACCAAAATACAATATTGTTTCTTGGCTCAAGTACACATTGCTTGTGAAATATTGAGTTAATTTCAGGTCAGCAAATGCAAACAGAAACGTCAATCTATTCAAACCTTCCTTCCCTAGCGATATTCTTATTTAACTAAATTGCTATATAGCAGCACTCTACTGTATTAAGAATTACTGGGCTTTTTCAAAAGTTTTACATCCAAAAAATATATGTATTCACAGTGTTTAACCCAATACCCAGCATATGGTAAGCACTCACTAACCAGCTGCTATTTTACAATACTTGCAGAAGTATTAGAAGTGGTAATAATAATAGTAGTATCTATCTCCTATGTGCCAGACACCAAAATATCTTCATTTATATATATTTATAATCTCAAAATAAAGCCTATCTATGAGTTAGGAATCATCACTCCCATTTTACAGATGAGAAAAGAGTTGCAATAAATTATCAAGTCTACTGAGTGGTAGAGCTGAGTATTGACTCTGCTGCTGCTGCTGCTAAGTCGCTTCAGTCGTGTCCAACTCTGTGCAACCCCATAGACGGCAGCCCACCAGGCTCCCCCGTCCCTGGGATTCTCCAGGCAAGAACACTGGAGTGGGTTGCCATTTCCTTCTCCAATGCATGAAAGTGAAAAGTGGAAGTGAAGTCACTCAGTCATGTCTGACTCTTCGCGACCCCATGGACTGCAGCCTACCAGGCTCCTCCGCCCATGGGATTTTCCAGGCAAGAGTACTGGAGTGGGGTGCCATTGCCTTCTCCGGAGTATTGACTCTAGGATTATCTAATTCCAAAGCCCAGGCATGCCTGGATCTGTGAGACCAGATCATGGCCACCAGAAATCTGCCTTGCGTGGAATTTAGAGGGGATCCAGTAACCCTGCTGCTTTAGCCTACATTCCCTTTTCTCACATCCCTGCCATCTCTCTTCTTTCCAACCTCAGGGAAGGCTGGTGGAGAAATAGAACACGCTAGGGAAGGCTGCTGTGGAGGCTGGCGGTGGTGTTTCGATGTGGCCCCGGGCAACAGACGGCACGCGTTTGCTTGGTTCACCTTGGAATGCCCTGGCATCAGGGGCGCTATGAGCTGACCAAAGCCAGGAGGGCGTTTTTCTGTTTGCCGTCTGTAGAATGCTATTCTTTGAAGCTCTTCTGCTTTGTTTATAGTTATGCCCTAATCATTAGCCAGCAGGGACTTTGGGAGTTGAGTGTTCTGGGAATACTTCCTGTCAGGTTTTTCCCAGCCTCTCTCTGGAATGCCTCTGCAATCCTCTCTGCAACTCTGGGGGTGGTCCAACGTGCCCAGAGGGACTCTGACTTGTGTGGCTCAAAAGGATTCCCAGCACTCAACCTCAAAAATAGCTCAGGGCCCAAGGAGACTTCCCTGAAATGTTTCTGCTTAAAAACACGAGTCCAGCCTGGTCTCTACATGTCACCGGTAGAGAAGTCCTCTGCCGCTTACCTTTAAAATTGCATGTCACTGGAGGGTATTGATCTGTGTGCTGATTTTGGAAACTCAGAAATGGGACAGGCTACCAGCGTTCAGCTACCTGTGAGAAGAAACTCTAAACGCCCCCAGAAGAAATCAGCATAGGGACTTTGGCCTTGGCAGTGAGACACCTGGGAGACGGGAACTAACCCTCCTGAGCCAAATGGGGCCAAAGGCTGTCCTGATTTCCTGGAAGAGTGGAGGCGGCAGTAAGAAGGAAGATGAGCTGGGAGGCTGGGGGAGGGCAGTCCGGGGCAGGTCCTGTGTGCAGCCCTGGCTATCATACGCACTGTCCAGTGACGCCGGGCCCCACCCGAGGAAGCCTTTCCAAGGTCCTCAGTGAAGGACTCAGCTCTGGGGACCTCACAAGACCTGGGGGTCACTGGAGGGACACTGAGGTGGCTATGGCCATCATGCTGATAAAGGCTTTGACTGAGGTCCAACACTAAGCTGCTAACGATGCAGCTAGACCTTCTAGGAAAGAAGATGAGGAGACAAAGGGGAGTGGGCGGGGGCCAAGCCAGACACCACTGTTGCCCACGCTGAAGTTGTCTCCATGGTCAGGAGGACCTAGGGACACGGTTTCTCATTGGTGCCATGCCACCCATGAGGCCCAGATCAGCTCTTCTCCCCTTCCTGCCACCTGTGCTGACTCCCACCTGCGTTCCCCACCAGGACCTGGTCTCATCTCAGCCATTTGTGACTCTGATTGTCCACTAAAGCTTGTCTCCATCCCCAGCTGCTTTCTTTGCTCCAGGTGCGCTATCACACACTCCGGCAGTTCACGATGGCTGCCAAGGAAACCAGAGCTGCTCCGCTCCTGGAAACCCAACCCTCTCAAGTCCCAGGCATTCCACGATATAAGCCTTATTCTGGAAAGTGCCCTGAGCACCTCATGGTAAGCGGTCAGACGTGCAAGGAGGGCTGATGGTGTGCAGCAGGCCAGGGGAGGCACCGGCTGTGGGCAAGGGTCAGAGATGAACGTACTTATCCAACAGCAGGGGGACTGTCCAGATGCCAAGGGCGAGGCCTCGGGGAGGTGAGGGTGAGGCGGACCAAGGTTGGGGGCAACGGGGACTACAGAAACTCAGAGTTTATAAAGATGCTCTCTGCTGAGTCACACCACCACCCACCCCAGAAGCCACGGAGAGAAGCAAGTAAAAATGCGAATGTTTCCTTGTTACTCTTCTCAGCTATTCATCCTTAATCCTCTCTTGGTGACAGCTGAGCTTTGCACCTGCGCTCAAAATCTCCCACCTTTCCTTCCCAGCAAAGTCTGTCTTGCTTTTCACATCTCTGCCCTTTCTATAACTTCTACATTCCTTAGAAAACTCGTCCTCCTGAGAAAATGTCTTCCACATCCCCTACCTCCTACCAAGGGGAGATAGGAGGGGTCCTTAAGGACAAGCAGGGGGCTCTCACCCCTGAAGAGCAAGCTCAATCCCAAAGCTTTTTTCTGCCATCTGCCTGCAGACTGAGCGGCAACTCTGAGCCCAGGCTCTGCAGAGTCCCTACAGGCAACAGAGACCCGAACCCAGAAGGAGACAGGTCTGGGCCCCCACGCTGAGCCTCAGCGCTCCGGTACGGGTGGCAGCTCTGCCTTCACCCCTGGGGCCCTGAGGATTGGGCCTGGACCTGGGCAGGAAGGACTTGGAGGAAACCGACCTCAGAGGTCTCGAAGTGACATCACTGCAGCTGCAGCACCAGCCTGTGGGTGGGAGGCAGGCGATGAGAGCCAGAGAAGGAGGGGCTGCATGACAGCATCGCTTCTGTGACGCCACAAAGCCCCTCAACGTGCCTGTTTTCCTGGGAAGAAGCAAGCAGGCCAGAGGCGTACGTGCATGCTAATTTGCTTCAGTTGTGTCCAACTCTTTGTGAACCTAGGGATCATAGCCCACCAGGCTCCTCTGACCATGGGGATTCTCCAGGCGAGAATACTGGAGTGGGTTGCCATGCCTTCCTCCAGGGGATCATCTCTGACCCAGGGATCGAACCTGAGCCTCTTACATCTCTTACCAAATTGGCAGGAGGGTTCTTTACCACTAGCACCACCTAGGAAGCCCAGGGCCTGGGGGTGTCTCTGATAAATTACATATTTAAAAAAGCCAATATTTTTACCACCTGCTTCAAAGAGCTGACTCATTGGAAAAGACCCTGATGCGAAGGCAGGAGGAGAAGGGGACAACAGAGGATGAGATGGTTAGATGGCATCACCGATTTAAAGGACATGAGTTTGAGTGAACTCCAGAAGATAGTAAAGGACAGGGAAGCCTTGCATGCTGCAGTCCATGGGGTCACAAAGAGTCAGACACGACTGACCTACGAACAACAACAATCAAGGGATGGTGAGAACTAGGTGAAGGCTGAGGGGTGAGTAGACCAGCTCATGAGTGTCTATCCCCCTGCCTCTGAGCTCCTTTCTGCTTGGGTTCCATGCCAGTATCTTCACCCCACTGGCTGGATACCAAGCTTCCCATTCACCATGATTCATGTGTTTTCCTCGGATAAGACCCAAGGTTGAGCCTCAGCAAGGTGGGGGGTCTCTGGGTGGACAAGATGTTCTCATTAATTCCCCAGGAAGTGATCCTTGTCGTTGCCGTTGGAAAGCAAGTCATCCATTCCATGCCTTATAAAGACATGTGTTTTTCTTGAGTAAATGCTCAGTGAAACTAGTCCTTACGTTCTTTCCCCTTGGTCCACAACCTCATCATTCCTTAAATAAAAGGATGCCTTCAAAGCACACAGACTGCTTTGCTGGGTGGTCTGGGGAGAGACTCTGGACACTGTGGGATGGCCTATGACACGGCACTCCCCTCCGGAAAGGCACAGAGGTGACACAGCCGCCCTGCGCCAGGCCCTGCTCTCCCCGAGAGTCCACCCTGCTGTGCTCGGCCTGCCTTGTCCCTCTGAAGAGCTGGAAGGTGTGCAAGGCGCAGGGCCTCCAGAGTCTCCCAGCTCTGCATCCCTGTCTGCTGATCTGGGGGACTTATTGAACTTCTGGAAGCTTCTGTTTTCTTTCTTTCTTTTTTTTTTTATTAATTAACTCTTATTTTTTAACATTTTCGGGTGCACTGGGTCTCCATTGCCACGCATGGGCTTTCTCTAGCTGCGGCGAGAAAGGGCGGCTCTTGGGTGTGCACACGGGCTTCCCACCGCCGTGCGTGGCTCCTCTTGATGCAGAGCACGGGCTCCAGGTGCGCAGGCTTCAGTGGCTGCAGCTCGCAGGCCTAACTGCTTTGCAACACGTGGGCTCTTTCCAGCCGAGGCATCGAACCCCTATCCCCCACTCCTGCAGGCAAATTCTTTTTCACTATACATCAGAGAAGCCCCGAGCAGCTACTGTTTTCTTATCAGTAAAAGGGCCATTTAACAATATCCACACCTCATAGCACTGTCATGGTAAAGAAACCTGTCATAAAGTAAATGCTCAGAAAACAGCAAATATTACTGTTCAGTCTGTATTATTCTCCTCCATCTTTATTCTCCCTGGTTACATTATTGAAGTAAAACACAGCTCACAAGTGTGTTCAAGGTAATAGAGGATTCAGCTTAAATACATTTTCTGCCTACAGTAAGTCTTTCAGAAATACCCATTTTTGAGGACTTACCTGGTAGTCCAGTGGCTAAGAGTCCCAATGCAGGGGACCTGGGTTCAATTCCTGGTCAGAGAACTAGATCCCACATGCTGCAAACAAGAGTTCATGTGCTGCAAGTAAAGATTTCTCCAGGCCTCAGCTAAGGCCTAGAGCAGCCAAATAACTATTTAAAAAAGAAGAAGAAGAAGCACACATTTTCATTTCAAGCCGTGGAACAGAAAATAATTCTAGATCATGTAAGAATACATTCCAACCTTAGCAAAGAATCAGGTAGTTGGACCATTTAGCATCTGTCATCACACTGATGAGTAGACCTCATTGTCTCGTTGGATACTCATTGGAGAGGAGGTTGAGTTGAAGGTGTGTTGGACTGTCAGAACCCCACAGAATAGCATGCCTTATTGGAGTTTTCTTCTTTTACCTAAATGAAGGAGAGGAGTAAAACACAGAATAAAAACAGATGGCTTTGTGAGTTAGAGGTTTTTGCTGGCTATGGCTCCAGCAGACTGAAAGGAAGAGGTCACGAGACAGGGATGCTCTTTAGCAGACGGTGGAAACAAACTCTTCCTAGGTGTTCTGCCTGAATAGACACGGGTTTCCCAGTGGGGGAAGAAGTCTTTGATGTTGTATCTAAACTCGTTCGATGAACTGAAGAGACCATATTTTGATTTCTGGGTGTAAACTGTAAACCCCTTCCTCTCTCATTGCAGAAAACATACAAACTCGGTCTCCCTCTCCCTTTCCCTTGTTTTGGTATAAAGTAGATATTCAACATTAAGAACAAAAAGGAAGACCTTGCTTGCTTGCTTAATCGCTTCAGTCATGTCCGACTCTGTGCGACCCCATAGATGGCAGCCCACCAGGCTTCCCCGTCCCTGGGACTCTCCAGGCAAGAACACTGGAGTGGGTTGCCATTTCCTTCTCCAACGCGTGAAAGTAAAGTCACTCAGTCGTGTCCGACTCTTAGTGACCCCATGGACTGCAGCCTACCTGGCTCCTCCATCCATGGATTTTCCAGGCAAGAATACTAAGAACAAAAAGGAAGACCTAGGATGGGTTAATGACATATCTCTTGATCATATTTAGTGATCCTCTGCAAAATGCTTTCACATAGATTATTTATTACAATCCTCACAGTAGTTCTATGGGACTGGTTTCATTTTTCCCATACAAAAGGTGAGGAAGCTGAAGTTCAAAAGCCTTAGGTGACTTGTGCAAAGTCACACAGCTTATGAGGGACTGAGAGTCAAACACATCCTCCACATGCAAAGTCTGTACTCTTTTCCAGAGGCAACTAAGGATAAAAATATCTAAGGATTGTGAAAAATTATAGTTAAAAAGCAAGCTACTGAAGACATCTTTACTTGAAAGATGAGGAACCTAAAATTCTTACTATATATAAAATAGATAAACAACAAGGTCCTACTGTAGACCATAGGGAGCTATATTTAATATCCTGTAATAAATCATAATGAAAAAGAACATGAAAAAGAAATGTATTTTCTTTCAATATTGTATATCAACTATACTTCAATAAAAAACATTTTTAAAGAAATACTGAAGTCCAAAGAGGCAAAATCATCTTCTTAGGCTCTCAGAGCTTGTTAGCAGCAAATCAAGAATCTAGAATTCTTTCTACTACTCTTTGCTGACGCGTGAAGGAACTGCCTAAAGAACAGAAGAAGCTTTCAGAGTAGAATGAACACTGAAGTTCTCCTCCTGTTGTGCATGAATACGAAGCACTCGGTTCTTCTGTTTCTCTGATTGGTATTTTGTCAGGGAATCTACAGATGGCTGCTGGAGACCACTAGTGGAAGAGGCTCTAGTTTTAGTGCTCCAGATTCCTCTGAGAACCTCGTGTGTCTTAGTGCTCAGTTGTGTCCAACTCTTTGCGACCCCATGGACTGCAGCCTGCCAGGCTCCTCTGTCCATGGGATTTTCCAGGCAAACATACTGGAGTGGGTTGCCATTTCCTCCTCCATGGGATTTCTTTCCCCAACCAGGGATCAAACCCTTATCTCCTGTATCTTCTGTATTGGTAGGTGGATTCTCTATCACTGTGCAACCTTAGCAGATACCCAATGAATGTTAGTTGTTGCTACTGCTATTACTAATAAAGAGATGGGAATACCAGACCACCTTACCTGCCTCCTGAGAAATCTGTATGCAGGTTAAGAAGCAACTGTTAGAGCCAGACATGGAACAGACTGGTTCCAAATCAGGAAAGGAGTATGTCAAGGCTGTATATTGTCATCCTGCTTATTTAACTTACATGCAGAGAACATCATGCAAAATGCTGGGCTGGATGAAGCACAAACTGGAATCAAGATTGTCAGGAGAAAAAACCTTAGGTATGCAGATGACACCACCCTTATGGCAGAAATTGAAGAGCAACTAAAGAGCCCCTTGATGAAAGTGAAAGAGGAGAGTGAAAAAGCCGGCTTAAAACTCAACATTCAGAACACTAATATTATGGCATCTGGTCCCATCACTTCATGACAAACAGATGGTGAAATAATGGAAGCCATCACTTCATGAAAAATAGATGAGTAAACAATGGAAACCATGACAAACTTTACTTTCTTGAGCTCCAAAATCACTGCAGATGATGACTGCAGCCATGAAATGAAAAGATGCTTGCTCCTTGGAAGAAAAGCTATGACCAACATGGACAGCATATTAAAAAGCGGAGACATTACTTTGCCAACAAAGGTCCGTCTAGTCAAGGCTATGGTTTTTCCAGTGGTCTTGTATGGATGTAAGAGTTGGACCATAAAGAAAGCGGAGCACCAAAGAATTGATGCTTTTGAACTGTGTGTTGAAGACTCTTGAGAGTCCCTTGGACTGCAAGGAGATCCAACCAGTCCATCCTAAAGGAAATCAGTCTTGAATATATTCATTGGAAGGACTGATGCTGAAGCTGAAGCTCCAATACTTTGGCCACCTGATGCGAAGAGCTGATCATTTGAAAAGACCCTGATGTTGGGAAAGATTGAGGGCAGGAGGAGAAGGGGACGACAGAGGATGAGATGGTTGGATGGCATCAGCAACACAATGGACATGGGTTTGGGTGGACTCCGGGAGTTGGTGATGGACAGGGAGGCCTGGCCTGCTACAGTGCACGGGGTTGCAAAGAGTTGGCCGTAACCAACCGACTGAACAGAACTGAACTATTACTACTACGTTGTGAAGTACTTATGATGGTACTACACCACCGATAGCATTACGTCTCATCCTCCCCCTTTCTTCAAATGCAGGTTCTTGGAGACCTTACGGTTTACTCTTGCTTTGCATCCCTATAGGCTTGCCACTGTGCATGCGCATGATATCTTTTAAAGTATCTTCTACTTGTAGAAAAAATAGTTTTAAGTTTTGTTTTTTGGTTAGATCTGCTGAGTGCAATCAGGCTTATTAATATCTGACAAAATCTGAAGGAACAGTTCTGATTTTTACATAGGTGTACTTCTTAATTCTCGTTTTAAAGTATATATTGTTTTATTTATATTTGAATTAGCAATGAGTTTTGTTAAAGTATATTATTAATAAAACATTATCTTTTTTTAAAAAAAAAGTACCAAAAAAAAAAAGCATGTAAAGCCCAGCCTCTGGAGCCAAACAATCTTCCACACACCATCAGGCCTCCACCTCGCTGTTAGCATTGGAGCCATCCTCTACGGAGCAGCTACTATGGACTTGGCACGAGGCTAAGCACTTTATGTACCTTGCCTAAATTAATTGTTAACATCATTTCTGAGGAAGAGGTAGGACTTCTTTATGCCCTACACTCCTTATTGCAGAGTTACGATCCAGGAGGAAATAGAATAATGAATGTTAGGTTTTCAAACTCAAATTACAGAAAAATGTTTAAGAGATTTGAGCCTACAGAAAAGCCACAGAAGTTTCACTTTATTCTGTGCTAATTTCCTTTTTCAGAGACTCACAGGAGAAACAAAGTCTTCAAAAGAGAGAAGAAAGCTTAATTCTTCACTCCCCCCATTTTTAAAAAAGTAGTGCTCTTAATTACTTGTGAAAAGCCAAACAAAACCTTCAAGGTCCATAGGAACTTTGCATCCTGAGAAAAAGGGAAACTTTGATTGGTACCTGGGGAAAGCAAGAATTAAAGACATTTTTCCGAAGAACATATTCCCTTTCCCTCCATTTTCTTGCAAGATCTCTTCCCTTCCCAGGCCTGCCTGCCTGGATCCCCCATCCTTGCCCATCAGGAAGGTAGAATCCTCTTGCCCACTCTGACAACTCACATTCCCATTTCAGATCTGATTCTTTCTGTGAATCAAAGTCACAAACACTGTTTGTCTCTAATCCCTATTCCATACATCAATTTCTATGCAGTAAATTTGAAGTTTCGATTTTCTCTTTTAAGTATAACTGATTCATAACATTGTATCAGTTTGAGGTGCGCAACATAATGATTCAATCGTTTTATAGATTATAATCCATTTAGTTATTAAAATAATCGCTATATTTCCCTGTTCTATATTGTATATCCGTATTGCTTATTTATTTTATACACAGAAGTTTGTATTAATACCTCTTAAAACCATACCCTTATCTTGTACCTCCACCCTTTCCTCTCCCTACTGGCAACCACTGGTTCACTCTGTATATCTGTGAGTCTATTTCTCTTTGTTATATACATTCCTTTCTTTTAATTTTAGGTTCCACATGTAAATGATAACATATTGTTCTTTTTTCTGTCTGGCTTATTTCACTAAGCTTAATATCCTCTAGGTCCATCCACATTTTACAAGTGGCAGAATTTCGTTCTTTTTATGGCTGAGTAGAGTTTCGATTTTCTGTGTCAAGTTAAATGCATATAAATAAGAGTGCCCTTTTTATGACACTACCATCATTATGAATTTGTTTAGGGGCATCAAGAGTTAGCTAATTCCACAAAAGCTGCTCCGTGGACCTATCTGACACAGTCATTTGGTTCAACTGGATATTGTTTTTTAAAGCCACATTGAAATCAAAGTGTTTTCCCAGGCTCTCGGAGTGCCCGGGTCAGGAATGCTGACAATCTGCTGTCCAAGAGGGGCTGTCAGCATCAGCCCCTATCAAGCGCTCCCAGTCATCACTTGCCCAAGAGCAAGCAGGCACCCCGCTGCCTTGTGACAAATGCTGTGACTCCAGGAGGGAGCCAAGAGCTATGAATGAAGCCTGGTGAAAGGTCATTTTATGTAAGAGGAAGTAATGGCATCACCTGGGGTGCACACACAGTTGTGAATTAAAAACCTGTTTACTGGATGCTGGAGAACGTACACTTAGGGACCCTTCTCCTTTTTTCTCCCCTTTCATCTCATTAAAAGTTACAAATTCTGAAATCTTCTCCAATTTGTCTAGTTTGGGGTGTTTTGTGTCCTCGGTGGGTCATAAACTGTTATTTATGCCTTCATTCACATCGTTCTCTGTAAGGGCAACAAGTTTCACCACCGCACCTACTAGCTTTCCGTGGGTGCCTATGAATCTACTACCCTCCACCAACCTTTTCTAGGGGATATTTCTCCTGACACCTACACAGAGAGGCTAGAAAAGTCAGTTAGCTATTTCCTCAAGTAAATAACTGTCTAAACACTCAAATCAACTTTTCAACTCCAGAGATGACTTCAAGATCTGGGGAGGGGTATGAGGGCGGGGAAAGACTAGTGACACCAGAAATATTCCATGAATATTTTAGGAGTCAGATGATAAAATCAACTCCAGGCAGCTTCTTGACCCAGTTCCTAAATAAGTGGTTTTCAATAAATTTTTGAAGAAAAAATATAATCCTACAACTGTATTTTTTAAATGTCCATTTCAGAATATACGTCTGCTTTCTTTCGTGAATTTTCTTCTTGCTTAAGGTTCTGTTAACCCATGTGGATTTTATTTGGAAAGACTAAGTCACAAGTCACCTTTTATTTATTTATTTATTTATTTTTACAAGTCACCTTTTAAAACAGTAGAATTAAACCATTTATTTTCAATATCTATAAAGCTCTTAAGACAGTTCATATAATTTAAGTAAAAATTCACCTTTTCAGGGGGAAAGGATGTGATGTCTGAATATTTCAAGTGATTACTGGTAAGAATGACAACACCTTGAATTTATGTAAGTTATCTTCCAAGTCTTACAAAGTAATGTCACAGTGGAAGGCACGTTAATTAAGAATCAAGGGAACTGGATTTGAGTTCTAATCCTGTTTTTGACTTTAACTGACCATGTGACCGGTGGCAGATCAGTGGCCCTCTTACTTTGATTTTTTTCCCTCTGCAGAAAGGGAAGAGATGAATGAGACATTATCTAAATTCCTAAAATTCTATTTTCAGCTCTGATCTCAACTCGTCATTTATACAGGCAAAGGAAAAGAAATTGTTGCCTACCATTGTATAGAAAGCAAATACAGACCAGGGTCCACACGCTGCTGAGACAGCCACGCAGCTCAGGTCTTGTGGCAGCTACGTGGCACTTTTTACAGGCATCAGGGGTTTTAATTAGAACCTTTGGGAACAATTACAATTATTCCATACTGAGCCAGTGCATTGTGGCAAGGATTAGATTCACTGTCACACCTGCAAACACAACTCATACAGTTATCCACCTTAAGAGTCTTCTTTGCCATCAGAAACTTACAACAGGAACTCACTGAATCATTCTCCCACGGAGACCAGAGCCATTCCCGCCGGCGATGGTGTTGAAACACAGCAACAGGAAATCACAAAGGGGATATGGCACCACTACACACCACCGCTTTGTAATAGGGGTTCAGACATGGTTGGGCTAACAATCAAAACTCCAAGGAAGCCTGCTAGGTGCAGGGTCAAATCCTTCAGATGTCAAGTTCTGCAACAGAAAATTGACCATCCCACCTTCAAAGGACATGAAGTTTCTAGCAAGAAAAGTGTATGTGTACATATACACACATATATACACATACTGGGCTTCCCTGGTGGCTCAGCCAGTAAAGAATCCGCCTGCAAAGTGGGAGGCCTGGGTTCAGTCCCTGGGTTGGGAAGATCCCCTGGACAAGGGAAAGGCTACCCACTCCAGTATTCTGGCCTGGAGAATTCCATGGACTGCACAGTCCGCGGGGTCGCAAAGAGCTGGACACGACCGAGCGACTTCCACTTCACTCAGACATACACACACACAAATGAATATATACTGGGAATTATCTGGAGGAATCGTTAAAGGCAGGTATGTGCTTAAAAAATTACAACCAAGGCTTGTAAAACTGAACATCTCTCCCACAGCTAAAAACTAGAAACTAAAACTGTTACAAGTTTGGCTTCTTTGACTGTGATGACTCACAAAGCCAGTCTGCTCTTTCGTGGCGATGAGTCAGCCCTGACAGAGTAAGCTACACCACCCAGGAGAATTTGTTACAGCAAGGTTCAGAATGCTGGCAAAATAACTGAACTGAATGAACTATCCACTTCAAGAGAAAGCCGATGAAGGATAGTGACATAATGAAAACTCTGAAACTTCTCAGGAGTCATTTCCTGTTTCCTTCTAAGCAAGAGTTGAATACTCATTTACCAGTTGCTTTGGGAGCACATGTCATTAGGCCTTATGAAAAGGACTGTGGAGCGTGTTTGCTCACTCTGTTAGAAATGACTTTGGCGGGGTTTGAGAGCATGCCACATAACCACACTAGTTTTTCAAGTTCTTGTTTCCAGCCTCTAGCTAATCATCCGGGGCTTCAGGCGGATGCCCCAGGCAGAGCGACGGAGCACACAGGCACACACCAATGTCGAAGGACTAGAGTCAGAACTAGGACTCAAGCCCAGGTTGTTTTCAATATGATGTACACATGAAGAGCCTTGCTGCGGGAGTGCTGACAGCAGCGTAAAAGTGAAACTCACCAAATGACAACAGACAAATGAATGAAATAATATACCAGCTCAATGGGATTTGATGCTGTCATTAACATCACCCATTTAAGGGACTTCCCTGATGGTCCAGTGGCCAGGACTCCAAGCTCCTGAAGCAGGGGGCCCAGGGTTGGACCCCCTAGATCCCAATTTCGAGTTTGCAAGCCACCACTAAATATCCCTCATGTCGCAACAAAGATGGAAGACCCTGCAGGCCACAACTAAGACTTGGGCAGCCAAATTAATTAATTGATTATTCTAAACCACCACTTTAAATGATGATGCTGCTAGCTCCCATGTATTGAAAGCCTATGCTGTGGCAGGAAGAGTGACAGCTCATTTATGTGAGCCGGCTAATTTGGGTTCACAACTCCATGTGAAGTGAAAGTCTCAACTGAGAGTGTCTGGGTCTTTATGACCCAAAGACTATACGGTCCATGGAATTCTCCAGGCCAGAATACTGGAGTGGGTAGCCATTCCCTTCTCCAGGGGATCTTCCCAACCCAGGGATTGAACCCAGGTCTCCTGCCTTGCAGGTGGATTCTTTACCAGCTGAGCTATCAGGGAAGCCCACGAGGCAGGTACAATCATTGTCTGCATTTTACACATGAAAACTGAGGTTAAAATAAATTAAATCACTTGCCCAAGGGACTTCAGCTAATAAGATCAAGACTTTTCGACTTAAAGCAGGGTTTCTCAACCTTGGCACTACTGACATTTGGGGCTGGGTAATTTTTTGCTGTGGAGGACTGTCCTGTGCATTGTAGGATATTCAGTAGCACATCTGACCTCTACCACCAGTTGTGAAAGCCAGTAACCTCTCCACTGTCAAATGCCTCCTGGGGGAGAAAATTCTCTGCAGGCTGTGAGCAACTATTCCAAAGTATAAGGTGAATCGTTATGCTACAGACCCACTTCCAACACCACCAGTCTTTCTACAGAAACTTGGTGGTAGAAATGTATGTATATTCACGCACACACACATGCACACACACGCACGCATACACACACACGCGCACACACACGCGCACACACACACACACACACGCATAAACACACACACGCGCATACACACACAGAGTCATAAACAAGATTACCTTGGGAAACAGGTTCTGAGACTCTGGTGTTTGTCTACAGGTCTGGAGCAGGGGGATGTTCTCGGGAACCTCACCTGAGAACAGGACTGGGCAGAGGGAGAGCCACCGACAGGCCCGTATCTGGGAACCAAGTACTCTCTGTCCTCAGGTGGGAATCTGAGTGGCGCACTGCAGCATCCTCTCCAGACACATATATGAGTATTTTGATTGTTTCATTGTAACTCACTTGACAAACATAAGCATGTAAACCAAGACTGGAAAGTGATAAGCAAATGACAATAATAGTACTCTAAATAATGGCTTTTTTTCTTCTTTTTTGTGTTGAAAACATGGATATTGCCATTAAACTGTTCTTACCATTTAAAAGATGTGCTGAGGTCTCAGAAAATATAATTCATAGCTTTAAAACACCATGTATTATATATTCATGTCGTTATAAATGATCCCCAAACTTGCTTATCTGTCTTGAAACACAGGGAGCTTCCTTTCGTAGCTATGCCAGGTACTGTTGTAAGCACTATTATGTGTACTAACTTATTATAATACATCTTCTCAATAACCAGAGGGTGGGGACCTTTATTAACTCCATTTTACAGAAAAGGAAATTGAGTTTCCAAGAGTTTAAGTAACTCAAGATCTACATGACCTAGAAGTGGTAGAACTGGGACTTGAACCCGTGTACTCACAAATCATGGCTCTTACCAACCCTGCTTGACCACCATTCATCCATTTATTTTACATCGTACCCCTGATGTTCCCTCACAATGGCAGTAATTTGTCTTCTCAGATTTTTTTCTTTAAAAACAAGACCAAACAGAGGAGGAATCAAGATGGTGGAGAAGTAGGGCGTGGCACTCACCTCCACCCACATGTACATCAAAAGTACACCCACAAGTAGAATGATTAACACAGATCATCTACTGAGCACTGGTGGAAGCCCTCAGACTGTCCAAAGGACAAGAAAACCTCTGCACAACTGAGCAGAACCAAAGAAAAAACAAAACCAAACAAGAACAGTGGAGTAATAAAGCTCTCAGTGTAAGACTATTCTAAGAGATAAAAAGAATGCCTTCAAATTTCATATTTTAAAGTCTTTTAAGATTTAAAGACTTTTGGATGCCAAAGGAGACTGTGGGCCAAGTTACACTATTTTCTTTTAAAGAATTGAGTCTCTTTTCTGGTCTCAACACAAAACAGCAAGTTTTATAGATACCACTTTGAGAGGCGATTCTCTTAAGAGTCAAAGCTTCACCTTGGCAAGGGACCCAGGAGGACTCAAATTTCTCTGGGACTCCAGAAGGAATCTCCTCCAAACTAACTCACTAAGGACCATTACTTATCCTCCAGGCACTATAGAAAAATTGCAACTCATATCCATTAGCACTCAAAAGGCAAAAATTATCTCACCAAATAATCCAAGTGAATTTCTATATCCTATATTCAAAATGCCCGGCCAACCTCAAAACACGGTCTTTTGCAGGGACTTCCCTGGTGGGCCAGTGGCTAAGCCTCCACATTTCCAAAGCAAGGGGCCTGGTGTTCGATCCCTGAGCAGGGAACTAGATCCCACATGCTGCAACTAAGATCTGGCACAGTTAACAATATTTTTAAAAAAGGTATTTTTCTTCCCCAAATCATCATGTCCTTTACAGTGGCCAAGCCCTTTAGAACATTCTTCTTCCCACAAGGACACGCAGTGTATGGGACAGGTGAACAAGGCCTTCAAAAAGTCCACAGGTCAATCACCTCTATAGATACTTTATTTGAAATGGAATGCATTTTGAAAATATGAACTATGAATCACAACTCTCCAACATCACTTAAAAGACATATTTACACAAATTATGACCATTTCATTAAGTTCACAAATGTGATAGCTTGTAAAGCATTTGGTTCATGGTGATACTTGCATACTCTGAAACTTTAACCAGAAAACTGATAGGGGAATGTAACAGACAATTATCTTTCTTCTCAAAATAAATACAATGATGCGGAAGGACAACCCATTGTTAAAAATCTGCTTCTCACCACCCATCCAGCTGGTCACTGGGAGGCCAGCTTCAAAACAGGAGTTTTTATGTAGCTGCTTCTAATGGTCCAGAGTCCACTTGCCTCCCACATCAGAGAATAATGCCCTTTCCAAGAAACCCTGTTGGACGCTATACTCTATTTGGCAGATATCCTGCCAACAAAGTCACATCACTTTGTCATCCAATCTTAAGTAAATCCAGATTAGCCGTTCAGCACTGCAGATCAAAATTCACCCTTTAAATTGTCAAGAATTTAGAAAAATAAAACCCAACCAATGCAATTCTACAATGAATACATCTTAAGTGGCTTTAGGTAAATAGTGTATTTCTCTTTAAAAAATCATCAATGGATTCAATATTGAGCTCTGTAATTTCCAAATTTAAATTTTATTCTACTGAGGCATTTTGTTGGTAAAGCAAAACTAATTAATTTGACATTTGTTTAAAAAAAGGAAAAGAGGCTCTCAGGCCCATCCTCAACCTATGAAGCTCTATTTTCTACAAGATTGCTACAGTTTCATTCAGGTCTTAGATCTCTCTTGTAAACCGGCCAATGAACATAGCGGTGTAAACACTTGGAGCTAAATTAAAACCAATTCACTTTCCCAGGGGACAGAAAATAAGTGATGTGTTTGAACTCATACACTCATAGACTGTCAGCTTTAAATGAGAAATTTTTAATAGTGTTTGGCAAAAGAGAGTTAAAATAGGCCTCTCAACTTAAGCCAGACTTCCTGACAGTGTTTAGGTGTTAAAAGGAACTCTTTTTTTAATACTTTTTTGGCCACATATCAGGGCGTGTGGGATGTTAGTTCCCTGACCAGGGATTGAACCTCCACCGCTTGCATTGGAAGCGCAGTCTCAACCACTGAGCCACCACGGAAGTCCCAAGAGGAACTCTTCTCAGCAACAAGTTGGGCTTCATTTTGCTTTTGTTTTGGAGAAGGAAATGGCAACTCACTCCAATATCCTTGGCTGGAGAGTTCCAAGGACAGAGGAGCCTGGTGGGCTACAGTCCATGGCGTCGCAGAGTCAGACACAACTGAGCGACTTGCTTTTTACTTTCGCTTCTATGAAAAAAACATATGAAACCAAATTATGAAGTTGGTTTGATTTCTAACACGATGAGAGAACCCTCCCTTCCTCCACGAGGGAAATGCTCGTTCTGAAAGGGCCCTTTATATCCATTTTCTCTCTGACCTCAGTACTCCGGGCACACGCAGATCTGTGTGGGTCTCCACTAAGAAAGTATGTCCAAGGAATTTCACCATGGTGCATGGCCTGTCCCGGCATTAGTTGTCCTCAGGGAATGGCACGACAGCAAGTAAAGGAAGTACTGTGTGAGGCCAGAGAAGCCATCTCCTGGGTGCTGGGAAGTTAGACATCTTTCCCTTCTTTCATTCATTCATCCCAACAAATATTATTGAGCTCACTCAGTAAGAGGCTTCGTGCCAACACAAGTTCAAAGACAAAAAGTTGTTTCCCAAAGGAACATCCCTTTTAATTTCCCAACTTCTTACATTTTATGTTTATCTAAGAGGTAGGTTTTTGGGTCGAAAGAAGTATCTTTATCTGCCTCCATGAAGGTGATTTGCCAGGCCTCAGAAAACCTTTCAGGTGTGTGTGCTCAGTCGTGTCCAACTCTTTGCGACCCCACGGACTGTAGCCCACCTGGCTCCTCTGTCCGTGGATTCTCCAGGCAAAAGTGCTGGAGTGGATTGCCATGCCCTCCTCCAGGGGATCTTCCAGACCCAGTGATTCTTGCGTCTCCTGCATTGGCAGGCGGACTCTTTACCACTGCGCCACCTGGGAAGATCCTAGGGTGTCCAGAATACCCTGGGTGCGCTGTATTGTTTTCTTACAGGTAACACAAAGCCACCGACACATTCAATAATTTGCACCTGCTATTTTGTGTTGTTGTGTGTTGTTAAGTACACTTGTTTTTTTGTTTGTTGTTCTGGAATAATTAACCCGTAATAAGTGTTAGTTACATAATAAAAACCACCCTATTACTCTCCCTTCTAACTTCAGTTTTCACAGTTACTAAGAAGGGTTCAGACTAGAGAGTCACTAGGAGAGTCAACTCAATCATAGCAGAACAAGGACTAAGGGCTATGGAAAGATAAAACCAGGAACCATGATTCTGATGGCCGCATTATGAGCCAGAGCCATTGTGAGAAAGAAAAAATTCTAGCAGCTAGGAGGAAGCCTGGGCATATTTTTGTAAGCTAACAACATCCAAGTGCTTTTAAAAGCCTACTTGAATCTTAATTTTATAAGTATTTGCTACAGATTTAAATTTTTTTATAGCACAAGAATTTGAAAAAAAATCCTTTCATCTGAGAAAAAAGCTGTGGTTTAATGGGGTCATATGATCTGCATTTATTAAAATGAGAGTACAATGGGGTATTATTAAAAAACATATCAGTAGTTTCAAAGAAATCAAACCAAACTTGACTTAAGAACTCTTTGAGATCTGCTCTCTGAACTGCCTATCATATATATATATATTTTTTTTTTCCTTTCCCCCCGCAACTGCAACTTCGCCTTTAAGTGGGAGCCCACGTAAGTTCTGCTTGCCCCTTGATTGAATTTTATTTTTCACCACTTCTTTGGATCTCAAATTTTCATCATTTAAATACTGCACTGAGAAGCAATTTGACCTTCAAACTCCTTTTTAGATGGAGGGAGAATAAAGGTGCGTCTAGCATCAAAGTCTATTTTCATTTCCGACTACAGAACTTAGCAGCGGCCTAAGGTTGACCATTCCAATTTAGAAGCTGGAAAAATAGTGATCAAGACTTTGTGAAATGAAAATGGAAAACAGAGCTGTTAGGAAACCCATGCAAGACAGGAAGTGACTTTCAGCCCCAAGAGGACTTGGTAGCATCTATGGCTCTTTTTTAAACTGAAGTAGCATCTGCACGTGTAGATTTGGACCATCCTTTTCATTTCACACAGAAGAGGGTTTGTTCTACCTTTAAAAGCACATCCTCTTCCCCCAACCATACCAACCCCCCGGACTCCTGAAAGTTGCTGCTAGAACAAGACTGGGTTGTTTTCTTACTGCAAATCCAGTGTTTATCCAGTCCTTCCTTTTTCAATTTCTGAGTTTAGTTAACCTAACAACGAAACATATAACCCTTGGATTTCTCACAGAGCAACAAAGAGCAAAACAGTCAGGTCCCTGGTCAACATTCTCAGAACAAAAACAAAAAGCTATGACTCCCAGTCCTTTGAAGCATTCACAAATTGTATTTTAAACTATGAGATTCTAGAATATGCTTCTAGAACAAAGTAAAAAAAAGGACAGGAAATGCAGTTCACATCAAGTGTGCCAAGCTCATGAAGAAGGATAATTTCTACTGTGGATAAGAGCACAAATGTTCTCTCAAACAACTGGAATAATTCTTTTCCCTCACTACGTTTTTTGAAATGAAACATCTAATGCACTCATACTCTGAAATCATAGAAAACTCATTATTAAACCCTCCACACAAAGATAATCTAAGCAAGGCTTTTCCTACAGCAGACCAAGTCCTCCTGTATATTCAGGATACGGTCATCTTGCCATCAACTGGGTTATGTATTAAATATTTTGAATTAGATATCATTACTACTGATTTCCTTGTAGAAAAGCAATTAGATTTTTATAATTACACCATTCTGAACATTTAACTTCTTTAAAAGTTCTACACAAAATACATGTCTAAGGAGAAAAAAACTAATTAAAAAAAAAAAAAAAAAACAGAACGAAAACCCCACATAATATCACAGAGTTTAATTTCAACCACCTGGAATAACAATGAAGTGTCAGACCTTCTGAAAATGCCCTAGGAATAATGAATAAATTCTTGTGTGCCTCTGTACCGCCTTTTTTCTTTCTTCTTTTCCAAGACTACAACTTACTAAGGATAGCTTTTCGAAAATAAAGTATCTTTTCTGGAAAATGACCTACATTCAGAAATGTCTCAGAACAAGCATTAGAAAAAAAAACACTAATAAATAATAAGTCAAAATACATTAAAATAAAATTACAGTACATCATCCCTCCTAGAAGGTCCACCATACTGGAAGATCCTCTCAAAGGTTCATAAATAAAGCCTTCTGGACTCAAAATCTTTCCTGCATTGTGAAGAAGAGTATGCAGAAAATAAGTGGAATCACGAGTTATCAGTCGGGTTCTGTTCAAACTACTTGATTTGGTGTGGGGCGGGGAGACTTGTTCTCGATCCAAGTGAAGACAATAGAAAGGTGCTCGTCCCGCTTCCTCAAGTCCCCAAAACCTGGAAAGAAATGACACGGACGGAAGTGAGAAGCTCGGACTCCTACCAGACCCAGTTCTCTTGGCGCCTGGCCCGCGGACAAAGGAGCTCAGACAAACACGGGGGTCGCTCCCTCGAGTGCCCAGGGATAGTCCAGCGGCGCCGAGGGCGCCAGGAGGCGGCCGGCGGCGCGGCCGGGGCCGGGGGCGCGCGTCCTGGACACGGGCGGGTCGGCGGGGCGGGCGGCTGCGGGCACCTTCCCGCCCAGCGCGCATCCCTCAGCCTGCCCTCCCCGCCTGGCCTCTGCTGCCTGCAGCCTGTGCCCTTCTCTCCACCTCCCAGAAACCTAGGTTCATTGCTCCCCTGCCCACCCAAGAGCCGAACCCGTGAGCAGGCTTCCGGCTCTGACACCCCCAGACCCGCTCCCCGGACCCGCGCCGACCTTACCGCGTTCGGGCCGGGTGCTGCCCTCTTCAGGCCGAGTTGGAGGTGCTGCGGAGGAGCCGGTGGCCGTGCGCCTGCGAGAGCGGCGGTGGGTGCGGGTGCGGTAGTGGGTGCGCGTGCGGATGCGGGTGCGGGTGCGGGTGCGAATGCGGGTACGGATGAAGCGACTGCGGCTGCGGCTTCGGCTGAGGCTGGGGTTTGGGCTGGGGCTGCGGTTTGGGCTGGGGCTGCGGCTGGGCTTGGGACTGAGGCTGCGGCTGGGCTTGGCTTTGGGGCTGAAGCGGCTGCGGCTGCGGAGGCTGTTGCTGGACCAAGTGCTGTTGCTTCTGCCGCGTGGACTTGACCGCCAGGATGGCCTGGCGATTCTTGTACTGCACCATCTGCAACGTGATCTCGGCGTTCCAGCCCTGGTCCTGCGGGCACCGAAAGTCGATCTCCTTGCCCTCAGCCATCACCACCGTGAAGTACATGTACTTGCCCTTGCGCTCCACGCAGTCCACGGTCTTCATGTTGGAAAAGTGCAATTCCTTGAGCTTGACTGGCGGCTCGAGGCTGGCCACGGCGGGGCCTCCGGGTTGGGACGGCTCGACCGACCCCTGCCCGGGCTGCTGTTGCTGCTGCTGCTGCTGCTGCTGGTGATGTTGCAGCTGTTTGGGCGGGATGAGCAGCAGCCCCTCCTCGGTGAGGATGCAGCACTTTTTCTTCCAGAGCTGAAGCAGCCCGTCGCTGCGCTTCTCCAACACCCCCTCCTTCAGCGCCTTGCAGCCGCTGCTCTCCAACATCCTCCTGGCATAGGGGGCGCAGCCGCTCGGCTCGGCCTCTCCGCTTCCAGCCGCCCGGGTCGGGGGCAGCAGCAGCAGCCGCGCGCCGTCCTCGCCCCAACGGCTCCCGCGGCCTCCGGGCCGGAGCGCGCAGAGGAGGCTAACGCGCAGAAAGCAGAGCGGCTGTGGCGGCGGCGGCGGCTCGGGGTCCGGGCAGCAGGGCAGCCGCGTCCTGATGCGCCACAAGGTCCCGGAGCTGCGAGCCGCCGGGCCTCTGCCGTCCTCTTGCGAGCGCTCACTGAAGGGCACTGGCCGGGCCCCCTCGCGGCGCTTTTGAATGGGCCATACCCCCCACCCCCGAGTGACACCCAGCGGAAAAGGCGGCTCCTGGCGCCCGCGCCGCGGGGGAAAGCCCAGCTCTGAGAGGCGCTCTGCCGCCGGCGCGCGCCTCATTCACTTGGGGCCTTTCCAAAGCCGGCCGCGTCCACGCCCCCCGCGCCCCTCGCTCCGCCTCCCGCCGCCCACTCGCTTCCGCGCTCCTTCCCCAGGCTGGCGGCCGGGAGTCGAGCCCCGGAAACTCGTGTCCTGCGCCCGGGGCCGCGGCCGAGGGCGCCCCGACTGCCGGGCGAAGAATGCCGACGCACAGAGGGCGCCGAGAGGCCATCCCCATCCGTCGCGCCTCTCCGCCCGGCGGGGCTTTCCGCGAACAGCCTCGGGTGGGTATGGGACTGGCCAAGTGGGCGCAGTTGCCAGACTGCCGGGCACGCCAGGCGGACCCTCTGCGCTCCGGAACTAGCCCTGGGGATTCGCGCTGGGCTCCGAAATCTCGCAGAGCCCGGTCCAGGCCTGGGCCAGCGACGAACTGGGGCTGAGGTTCGCTGGCCGCGGAGTCCCGCGAACTATGCCTCCCCTGGACCCCACGTAGGCATCTTAGTGCGAAAAGGGCGAGAGGATACGGTGTCTTTACACTCACATTCGCTTACGGCCACTACCCAGCTCTTCTTAGAGGGCGCGATTGTTAGAGCAACCGTCTGTCCCTTTGGGAGTGGATAGAAGGGGACCCACTGGAAATGACATTTCGCCTTCCTTTTTTCGAGCCTGGAGCGCAGGCACTCCATATCTTACGTGACGCAAGTCCTTCCGTGCAGCCCGCAGTATCTCACAAGAGTAACTGCAAATTGGGGTAACATCCGGTTCTGAGATTCCGCACTTTAACCTCCAAAGGGCAGGTTGGCCTCCGCGGACCCGCCTCGTTGCAAACGCCCAACAGGTCATCTCTCCTAATCTCATTTATGTGTAACCCCGGGGAAGGTCATTCTGTGCTCGCCCCTAGCTCCCTCCTACTCCATTTAAGCAATTTCTATAGAAATTCTGGGAAACAAAGATTAAAGAGCATAAACCGAAACCAAAAAATGTATTAGAGAATCCCAACTATGTACCCACCCTGAAAAATATCAATTACACAAAGGAAATGAGGAATGGACAAGTCAGAGTTGGCCAGGGTAACAGGAAAGGCTGCTACCTGTGCTCAAGAAGGAAGAAAGGAGAGGTGAGTTCATCTGTAGTGTCTGTCATCTGGCTGGAACAAAGAATTCAAGGGGGAAGAAGTGACAGATGAGCTTGTAGAGCCCCTCAAGAGTCAAATTCTTTCTGTGTCACGCTTAAGAAATTCGAGGTTCATCCCAAGGTAATCGAGAACAAAGGATAACTTTTAATCACGGGAGGGTCCTGAATCTTGATGAAAGGAACAATGTTTTGCACAGAAAATTCCAGCAGTCCTGAGTCCCACTGAACTGCACTTAGCATTCTCAGGGCCTTCACACTGTTGATAGATAAGCAGTCTTGGTAGGAGAAAGGCGATTAAAATCATGTAAAGATCTCTAGTAAAACAATTCTGTATAACAATGACAAACACTACACCTGATATCTGTTTTTCCCCTGCCTTTGCAGGACAAGTGAGCATTCCAGAGAATTTCCACATGACCAGCTGTTCATCTTTTTAACAGAATGCCATTCTTCAGCTCCTTTAGAAAACTGCTTCCAGTCTCCGAGGCAGTTGTAGTGGGGAAAAGACATTTCATATGGAAAAATGATACAATACAAAATTGACTGGCTAAAAGACATATCCTGGCAACCCAAGCCATTTTCCTAAGAGAAACTGAATGTTTTGGCGTCATCTAACCTGCAGTTTATCCGTATGCATCAAATGCATTCTATCTCAATTACTTAAAAACGTCTAACCAAACAGCATAATTTCAAAAAGTACTTCTTAGATAACTAGAGACTTTAACAATCAGAATCTCCAGTTGGCTATTTGATAACTTAGGCAACAGTCCGGTCGTCCAGTTTGCCTTCTCCAACCACCTGTGAGTGTGCTGCCGTGGCTGCAGTCTTCACAACCCCACAGAGGTTGGAAGGGCTCCTCTGTCTATGGGATTCTCCAGGCAAGGATTCTGGAGTGCGCTGCCATTTCCTCCAGGGGATCGAACCTGTCTCTCCTGCATTGGCAGGCATGCTCTTTACCACTATGCCACTTGGGAAGCTCTCCAACCACACAGTGCAACTGATTATTGGAAATCTCAGTAATACAGAAATCTTGATTAACTTCAATTTCACCAGTCACCACCAACTCATAAAAATGGCCGTATTACCATTTGTAAAGACAATTTATTTCACAGAAAATGAGTAACAGGAAATAATTGCCCCCTTTCTCTCCCCCACAACTTCAGGTGTAGATAATGAAAACCTACAGATGTCACTTAAAAATTACTGCAGTTTAGAAAGCCAAGTAAGCCATTGCTCTGGTAAACAAGTCTGAAACGGCTAAGTCAAAACTGGTATTATAGTCAATTGCATCAAGCTGTCTACCAGCAGCATCTGACAGAGCTGGTCACCTTCTGCTCTAGAATACAGTTCTTCACTGGCTTCAAGGACATCACTTAGCTTTTTCTCCCTCCCTAGTCGCATGGTCTGACTCCTCTGCCTCCTCTTCCCAATCTTTCAATGACTGCCCCAAAGTGCAGCACGTGGTTCTACTCACTCCCATGTGGATCCCATCCAGTGTTATTCTCAATAACATCTGTATGCCCAAGACTCCCCAAATTATATCCAACTAATTGTTACTAAAGAATAAAACAAAAACTATCTCCAACGTTTAAAAAAAAAAAGGCAGCAACCTGGGCAAGGGAACACATACTGGTGAGACTACTAGTGAGTAGTCTGTTAGAGGGAAACGTCTGAAGGGATTATTGGTCACAGAAAGCAGAGTTCCTAGAGCTTCTGCTAAAAAAATAAATAAGATAGTGTGCTGCATAGGATGGAGTCCATAGGCTTATATACAATTGGCTTGATTGTCCATAGGCTTATATATTAATCATAATTCCTAGACAGAATTGGTTCAGTAAGGGTCTGGAATCATTTAAAGTTTGTGGTTTTTGAAGACTTTGCTGGTTAGTATAGCTGTAGTGAAAAATTGCCTTCAGTTTTTATATATTCCAGGCCACTGTTACTGTAAATTCAATTTTTTTTTTTCCTTCTACTACTGGGTGTCTAATGGAGACCTCAAATATGTGCTTATCTCCTCACCCTAACCTGTTCTACCTACCTACAATCCCTTCTTGGTACACGGCGATTTTATCTGTACAGCTGCTCAAACCAAAACCCATCGAACGGTGCTGCCCTTAAAACAAACTGAAAGAAGCCCTGAACTTTGAAGAACCAGTATTACACATTTATCTGGAACTCATATTCACTCCAGACTGCGCTCCAGGTATTCAGGATTCCAAACACCCTGCTGAAATGACCTCAGCAATTTCTGTCACCGCTGTGTGCACTGGTGTGTAAGGAAGTGGACAGATTTCGAGCATGCAGGCTAAGGTGCATGAGGCCCCCTGCCATACAAATCAGAGGCAGGGGTGGGAGGAGAAGGAAGGTGGGACACCGGCAGAGGACCGGGTTGCTTGTAAGGAAGGCTCTGGCACAGGACTTTTAAGGATCTGAAATTCACACCTGGCCTTCCGCATACTTATGAAGGGGTATTTGGCTAAACAGTAGCACGGGACATATTTTCAATGAACTTTTAAGATATTTAATCATTGGTGTCTCCATTGCACACATACCCCAGGACGGGAAATGTTTAGAAGCATGCCTGCCTTGCATGAACCCTTGACTCACTTTCCAGTACTCAAACCACAAGCTGAGTCAAGAAATCCCATCAGTTATGCCTTCAAATTACATCTATATTCTGTTCATCTCTCTGCTTCATTACCACCCTGATCACCTCTCCCCTGAATTACCACCATGGCCCCCTAACTTGCCTCCCTGATTCTACCTTTGCTGTCTTATCATCTATAATATAATCTCTAAGTCATCCCAATCACTTTCTTCATCTTTGCTCAAATGTCATTTCAATGAAGACTTTCATAATCACTCTAAAACTGCAACTATGAATTTCCCTTAATTTTCCTCATAGCATGTATCTGTATTACCTCCTAACATAATGAATAATTTACAATGCCTACTGCTTGTGTTACCATTCCTAGACAATCTAGCTCAAGAGGGCAAAGATCATTGTTCTGATGTGTTCTGATCACCTAATACATTTCTTGACACAGAAGTTCAACACATGTAGAAATTTTAAATTGACACAAAAGCCTGTATCTGTCATAAAAAGAAAATCAATGTCTTCAAATACTTGACAGATTTTCATAATGCATCCTATTAAAGTTGTCAAACTGTAAGAAAACTTTATGAAAAGAACTTCTAAAACCTGCCATACTAATGCATGTATTTGGTATTAGTTTAAAAAACAGATTTACTACTATACATGGTAGGCCTCTCTGAACTTTTTCTGTGAATAGTTTTTGTTATTTTTTGGCTGCACAGTGTGGCATGCAGGATCTTCATTCCCCAAACAGGGATGGAACCTACACCCCCTGCAGTGGAAACAGAGGCTTAACCACTGGACCACCAGAAGTCCCTGGAGAATTTCATGGACAGAGGAGCTGGTGGGCTACAGTCCATGAGGTCACAGAAAGTCGAACACAACGGAGTGACTAATGCTGTGGGTTTTTTAATCATCTACAAATGCTATCTAAAATAAGTCCCACAAACCTTTTACCAAGCAATATGCAACTTAATATTGAGAGGTATTTATATATCACACTATTGCTTGCTTTTTTACAGTTGCTTAGTCATGTCCGACTCTTTGTGACTCCATGTACTGTAGCCCACCAGGCTCCTCTGTCCATGGAATTACCCAGGCAAGAATACTGGAGTGGGTAGCCATTCCCTTCTCCAGATCTTCCCAACCCAGAGATCAAACCCAGGCCTCCCGCATTACAGATGGATTCCTCACCATCTGAGCCACCAGGGAAGCCCATTGCTTGCTAGTAAGAATAATTAAAAAAAAAAAAAAAAAAGTAATGGAACAGAATTAGAAGCAGTTTCTTAGCTGACTGACTTGTCAGATATTTGCTTGAAAGTTCATTAATCAATACTGGCTTAAAGACATGTAACAGAACTTAGTTTTAGTGTGTACTTGATTACCAGATTGTAAAGCTTTTAATCTACAGACTTCCTAATTTGAAATATAAACAAACTCATGAAAAATGTCATTAGCGAAGACAGATAGAGTTCAAATATCTTTTAAGAAACAGTTAAAAGCAAAAGCCAAGTAAGTCATGAAAATACAAGTCAGGTCATCTTCATCAGTGTATAAAGGCCCACATTCAGACTGCATTTTAATTTCTTAACCATTCATCTCTTCATTTTAAAACACTCTACTCAGTAAAAATACTGTATAAAAATGCCAAGTTGAAAAGCTTAATAAACAACTCTTAAGACTGTATACAGAGCTCTCCGGCTTTCACAGATGTGGCCCTCTAGTCCCCTTCTTTTTGCTGTAAATTGATGAACTCTGCCTCCTAGTGACCAATCTGTATAACACAGCTTAGAGCGCTTTACACGAGTCAACAGTAATTCTCAACAGTCATTGTAACCGGTTCACAGACAGCACTGTCAACCAGCTGTCTCTGTCCTTTCTGCCAATAACCTAATTTTTAGGTTCTCATTTCTCACGCATGCTCTTGTAATACCGCTTGAATCCAACCATTTGAATCCACACTAATATCCTGCACTGCTAATATTTCTGTTCATAGAAGAGGAAACATTCAACCCCCTATTCATGTAACAGCACTTCCTAACTCCTTGCTCTAGCATGGAAAGCTTTCCGCAGGACTGTAAAGCCCTACTTGCATTTTCATTTCCTTCCGCTCAACTTATCCTCACTTGTCTACTTGTTCTGTCTTTGCTCTTCTAAATCCTCAGCAACATCTAATTTTTCCAATGTATATGCCACCTCTTAGCTTTCTTTAGGCTGAGTTAATTCCTTCCTAATCGTACTGCACTACTTCCAATCTGGGGTTAGTACTTTCATCACTGTACCTAGGAGCACAGTGATCTTGGTGGAAACTGCTGATTAAGTGCCATCTGACGGCGCTCAAACTCAGACTAAATGTTAGTTCTGGCTGGAAATACACTAACATTCAAAACAGGGTACACAGGCTAAAGACATTTTACCGAACACAGTCAGCAACTGAGTCCAGGAGAATCTTCACTAAAGACACTTACTAGGGTAATAATTTAAGTGATAAATGGAAATATGAAGGTGAACGAAACAGAGCAGAGGTTCAGCTCTGTATTGCCTACATTTGAGTAGGCAAAATTATGATACTCTGAATTCTGGCAGAGCAGCAGTAGAGAAGCACCAGGTATGCCAGCGGCAGACAGTGGAAGCGCTGGAACTTTCTAAACTTTGAGCATTGCGCTGGCAGATTAGCCTCTGCCTTCCAGTAACTAGAGCCTTAAACACCTAATGTTCTAAGTCCAATTCTACCCAAACTGGGTAAATGCTTCTGTTGTTTACAACTCAAATAGTTCATAGACAGCCAGTCTGCAAACCTCTCTGAAGGGGCTAAATTACACGGGGAACTCCCTCTTTTCCAACACAGCACACAGTCTGAGAACAGATGTTTGTCTGATCATTACTGGTACCTGCCAAAAAATGAGTAAATCAGTAAATGAGCAGAGAGTTTTTTTAGGTGGTAAAGGAAGAAAGGTACAAACAGAGAGTATAGGTAACTCAAAAATTTAAGGATAAAGAGAAAAGATGGTATGATAAAGTTGCTTGGGTGATGTGATAAAATGCAAGGTTACTTTAGAAGAGGAACTTGGGTTTTAAAGACCAAGGATAGGAAGGTGGAGGATGGCTCAAAGATGACAGGGCAACTGACAGAAAACCAAGAGCAAAAGAGAGAACTCTATGCATGACCAGGCTCAGAAATATTAAAAAACTTTTTTTTTTTTTAACCAAAAGATAGAATTTTTTATGGCAAGCTTACACACTGCCACTAAACCTATCAGGAAAAGCAAACCCTCATCTTTGAGGCAACAGCAAAATCACCACGCAGGTCACAACTACAACGATTTAACAATCAGCATCCTTTAGCAGGTCAGACAACTGGAACATTTAGTTCTTGTTTCTAATGAGATTCTATTTACCTTTTTGCTTAAGTCATTGTCATTGTCTCAATCTCTCTTATGCAAGCAGGGGTTCTGGGAAAAACACTGCTAGGATAAAGTTAAAAGAAAAGCCCTGGATAATGGATAAGACTCCAGTCAGAAGTCATCCTCAGGCTGTATGCCTAAGTTACCTTTCTGGAACTGGTTTACTTACTTCCAAAATGCAGCTGTTTGCTTCCTGTTTTCCAGGATATCCTCAATCCTTTTCTAAACCTGAAGCTCTTCAGCATGCACAGCTGGCGTGGCTGTGATCCCAGCCTTCGTTCTCACAACAAATTTCACTTTGGCTTTAGAAACCCAGGGTCTACAGCATTAACCAGATCCCTGCCCCACTCCGCACCCCCATGCTGGAAGCACCGAGTTATCCCTTAGGACGGCATGTGAATTTTGCCTGCTTTAGCGCTCCCTGCTGTCTAAAACCTGCACATCATGGGTCAGAGTGGCAGCAGTGATTTCAGACAAAAAAGCAACTGCAAAAACAGAAGCCATGTGTCAAACACAGCAAAGCAGAGGATGAAACTCACACAGGTGAGAACACAGGCAAAGGCCAAAACAGCTGCCATCAAACAGACTCCAACACAGATCAACTGCAACATTATTAACTTTTATCCTACATACAGAGAGGGAATTACCATCCTCAATTAGTATTAAATAAAACATTATTCCTATTATCTTAAATATCTGAATACACATTTGGTTTTTTTTTTAAAGATGCTGATGAGATTTACAATGCAAAGTCTTACCTTGTCTGAAATACAAACAGTACAGCAATGAAACTTCCTTCTGAACTTCTAACTATGGATCACACCCATCCTTTGAAGAGAAATGCATGCTTTATGGTATGGTTGTATATGCATCTGCAAGGAGATCCAACCAGTCCATCCTAAAGGAAACTAGTCCTAAATATTCATTGGAAGGACTGATGCTGAAGTTGAAACTCTAATACTTTGGCCTCCTAACGCAAAGAACCCACTCATTAGCAAAGACCCTGATGCTGGAAAAGACTGCAGGCGGGAGAAGGGGACGACAGAGGATGAGATGGTCGGATATCACCGACGCAACGGACAGGAGTTTGAGTAAGCTCCGGGAGTTGGTGAAAGACAGGAAGGCCTGGCGTGCTGCAGTCCACGGGGTTGCAAGAAGTCGGACACGACTGTGTGACTGAACATCAACAATAGAGAAATGATGTCTAACTTTTTGTTCCTGTTATTAGATTACGATTCTTTCCATAGAATTTTTGCTTACTCTTGTTAGCAGTGGCAAACAGTTTTCAACAAGATGGATGCTTTCTAAAGTGGACTTTTGAAATGACGACATAGATTATGCTAAAAAATGTCAGGACAGGGAAGCCTGGAGTGCTGCAGTTCACGGCGTCACAGAGACAGACAGGACTTGGTGACTGAACTTTATGGTCAGTTATACTTAGAATTTGAGGTTCTTTTACCAATCAAGCTTGACATTATCATGGTCCAGAATGATCTAATTATGTGTACATTTGGTAATCTTTGCAACCCCATGGATTGTAGCCTGCCAGGCACCTCTGTCCATGGGGATTCTTCAGGCAGGAATACTTGAGTGGGTAGCCATGCCCTCCTCCAGGGGATCTTCCCAACCCAGGGATCGAACCCAGATCTCCCACATTGCAGGGGGATTCTTTACTGTCTGACCCACCACGTCTGACCTTCATAATCTTGACTGTCCAAATAAATTCGAATTATGAGTGCAGTATGATAAAGTAAAACATTCTTTCTCCATAGATTGGCATACAATATATAATTTAACCTTTCTTCATGTTTTAACGTATTTGGGAAACTTTGCAGCTCTTATCAATACTGTTACAGCCAACTGTATTTTCTAAAGACAAATTATGGTCACTACAAGATTCCAGTTCCTCTCACCTTCCCCAAACTTTATCATTTCTCCAGCAAGATGTTGAGACCTCTCCCATTAAACTTTTGCGGGTTTGACTGTAACCAACGGTCAACAGAAGAGATGACTTAGAAACGATAAAACTAATTCTTAAAACCCAGCCATCATGCTATGGAGCCAAGTCTAGGCAGAGTTCTGGCCACATCCCAGCTGAAGTCCCATCCAGCACTGACCACCTGAGCCTAGTCCCCAGCTTTCAAAGTTGCCCCCTGATGATGCTCTGTAGAGAGAAAATGAACTACTCAAGTGCAGTCAGCAAAAATAAATCTTGTTGAAGAGTGGTTCTGTTATGTACTGTAATACTAGGTAACTGCAACAATCATTGATTCAACTCTCCACATTCCCACTGAGACAACAGAATATATACGCAGTCTAGTTTTGTGGTTTTACTCGTTTTTTCAAAACAAGTCCGTATGTAGTCAGTATGCAGAAACGTGGCAACTACAAAGGCTCTTAGAGCATCTTGGTTGACAGAAGTGACTGAACTGAGAATCAATCACTTCATCTACTACACGGCCCCATGCAGTGTTATAGGTGGTAAACTGGAAGGCAACCAAATAAACCCTAGTTGTTTGATGCATTTGTTGTACAAAAATTTTCTGTACATCTATCATCCTGCTGGCCCCAGACCAGAAGCTAGGGAATCCAGTAGTGAACAAGCATTCCTATAGTAGTACTTCTTGAACTGTCAAAACCAGGTAAGAACTAAGAAACCAAATGAAGTACATGTTAATTCAATGCAAAAAGAGACTGTTGAGCTAATGAGATAAATGCACATAAGACTCAGTAGAAGTGAAAGAAAAGGCAGCCCAGCATAACTGAAACAGAACACAAATACAAGTTACACAGGACAGGTTGTTGACATTCAAGTTGTCCTCAAGATTTTGGGTCCACTCACCAAACCAACTGAACAGCAAAGACAACAAGCCTGATCCATGTTTAAAACCACATCTGGACGGAAGGCAGACACGCGTCTCATTGTCCACCACCACGTCCAGGAATCGAGGGAAATAAATGTTAGGGATGGAGTCAGATGGGCTGAGTCATGACAGCTTGGAAGTTTGGGACCGAACTTCATTTAATTTTACTCTATATGACTTCTGGATTTAACAAAGGACAATAAATCAGCATTTTAAAAATATTAATTTTAAAAACTGACTTTACGTAGAGTAACAAATTATTTTTTCTATTTTTACCTTTATATAACATAAAAATCCCTCAAAATGGGGACACAGATTTATATTTATTATCCAGTCTTAGTCTCAGGGTTCTTTTGTACTCCAAGGAGGGCCACCTCTTAGCCAAGAGCCATTTTGCCTTTAGACCCAACCAAACATCAAAACAGAAAAAATAACCAATTCCGAAACGGTCAGAATCAACTATCCAAGATGATCCAAATGCTAGGTTTTCTTATGTTTAGGAGACACGTTTACTAGTTGCTCATTATGTATTAAAACATATGCAAATCACATTCTATGTACTTTGAACTACTTCAACGAGTGTGTTCTCTCAGCGCCCACAACCCTTCACAAGACATCACAACAACGAAGCTGAAAGGACAAGTGAACTCCAAACTTGTAACCATTCTACTACCCAAGGTGCCAACTATTTTACTCCCACACTCACTAGAAAGATGTTACGGTACTTGTTTAGGGCTGCAAGGTTTTAGTCTGAGTGTTTCCACTTTTATTCATGGTTTCTTATTCCTATGGAGCAACCCCACCTATAATTCCCAGCTGGATCAGTTATTACCAACCCTACCTGCTTGAAGGTAATTACAATTATGTACTGGAGTAAGCCTAGAGTAAAATCCTAATATGTTGGATTAACTTTGAGGTTTTCTGTGTATTAAGGTTTTACTATATTTCCTAAGACTCACCTGAAAGGACTTAGAAAAAAGAACATCCCAGGAACAAGCAAACTCACCATCTAGACTTGGTTTCCAAGTTTAACTCCCACTGAAGGGAATCAGGCATCCTTGGGCAAATAGCCCGTTTCAGAGGCGGGACCAAAAAAAGCCCATGCTGAACCCAGAAAGGGCTTCCCTGGTGGCTCAGTGGTAAAGAATTTGCTTACAACAGTGATGCAAGAAACACGGGTTCCAATCCCTGACCCAGGAAGATCCCCTGGGCAGTGGAAATGGCAACCCACTCAGGCAGCTTTGCCTAGAGAACCCCTTGGACAGAGAAGTCTGGTGGGCTACAGTCCATGGGGTCAGACATGACTCAGCAAATGATTTTGAGACTGAAGTGCAAGAAATCTTTTTGAGCTATCAAGTATGCAAGTGTGCAAATGATGGACACACAGAAAGCACAGGAACCAGCTTTAACAGGATACCATTGATTGAATCTGAGATGATTTAAGCATCAAAATGAATTGTATGCTGTAAAATTTTCTGATTTTGATTAACTGTACTGTGATTTCCAAGAATGTCATCCTACTGAAAGAATACGGTGTTTAGAGGATAAAGGGGCACAATGTCTACAACACTGCAAAATAGCTAAGGAAAAAGATATATGCATAAATTTAGAACTATGTCGGACAAGGCAATGGCACCACACTCCAGTACTCTTGCCTGGAAAATCCCATGGACGGAGGAGCCTGGTAGGCTCCAGACCATGGGGTCGCTAAGAGTTGGGCACGACTGAGCAACTTCACTTTCACGCATTGGAGAAGGAAATGGCAACCCACTCCAGTATTCTTGCCTGGAGAATCCCAGGGACAGAGGAGCCTAGTGGGCTGTCGTCTATGGGGTTGCACAGAGTAGGACACGACTGAAGCGACTTAGCAGCAGCAGCAGCAGCAGAAAGTCAATAAACGGCGATTTTGTGTCAAAGAATATGTAGGAATTCTTTTAAAGATTATAATTTTAGAGTTGAGAAAAGTTGCAATATTGATAAGGGCTCCCCCACAAAAAGCAACCTGGAAATTTAAGGAGATCTATTGCAGATAGCCTTGAATCTACTCTTCCTTTACTTTGACACACTACTCTAACTTTAGTCCTAGCCTCTAGCCAGCCCCAATGTTCTTTACAAACAGCTGACAGCAAGTCTTGAAGTCATCCTCATCCTCACTTGGAGCCTCCCATGGCTCGGTCCCCGCAAGTCTCCCACTCTTACTGCCTTTCAGCTGCTGTGGGCAGTCCTACTTCAAGAACTTCATGAGTCCATGCTCACCTTCAGTTGCTCTATCCTCCACCCCTTGCTACACAAATTTGTACTCCCAGCTAAAAGCACAAGATTTGAGTATTTTAGCAGACATGACCACTCCGTAAGTTTCTAAACCACAATTACCTGAAGTTCATTAATTAAAAAAACATGAGTATTAATACCACTAATTCTTGATATGAGATCTGTCCACCTCTGGCATTTTTCAACACTTATACCCAGTTACTTGCTTTTTAAATTTAAAAACAGCCTTTCTGAAGAACCAAGGTGGCAGAAGTGGAACAAAAGCAGCAGTGGACCTTCCGCAAGCCCACCGCTGGGTATGACCCGTGAGCAGCAGACAGTTCACAGGATGCAAGAGACAGAGGCGGCGGCAAGCCCGCAGAGTGCGGAGAAAGCAGCGCTCAAGGCTAACGCACCTGCTCAAGGCCAACGCACCTGCTCAAGGCCAGGTAGGTGGGACGCTAGAGGTGCTGAGTTTCAAAGTCATAAAACTCTACAAAAGCGAAAACTCTCATTTTTCAATATGAAAATTAAGCAATATGATTACCAACTTATTTCCTGCTGGCAATTTATTGTTGCTAAGTTGTTAAGCTCCATTTCTCATTTATTTCGCACTTAAGAAAACTCGTCAATACCTCAAATTTTTAAAAAGCTGAGAAACAAAGTACAGTATAATGTCAAATTGAAGAAACAAAAGATACAGCTTATATTGTATTTTTGAAAATATAATTAACTGAATACATCAATTTTTCTAATAAACATTTATCCTTAAAAGTAATTCCACATCCCAACAAAGATGTTCCCATTTCTCTGAAGTCAGTAAGCAAACCTTAATTAGTCCAAGAACTTGGCTTTTCCTCCAAGTTAAATTTTTAGCATCTGTATTTTTAAACTAGTATATAAAATCACCACTATATATATATCTATGTTAATTTCACCATTATCATTTACATTTACTTTTCAGCTATTAGAGACTTAGTGCTTTAAGTAGCAAACTACCTAAATTATAAACATGTATTTTCAAAACAAAATCCAGTTCACAATTATATATACAGTGCAGAAGATTAAAAACTACATTAGCATGTGATTTCTTTTTCCTAAGGTTCTTATAAAGAAATGTATGCTTGTTCTATACTATCCATTAATTCTGTACATTTAAAACAACATTTGGCTTGACTTAGTCAAAAATATAAAGGCTAAAATTTTTTATAAGACTAACTCATTAAAAATAGGACTCAAATTCTAAACCAAGCCCTAAAACCAAGCATTCAAAGAATATCTGAATCATTTTAGTATTTCTGCATGGTACGATGAGGTTTCACAAACAATAATTCAAAAGTTTTATTATTCAGTGATGGGAATGGCCTACGACTCAAGATAACCCACAAATTCATATGTTTTACAAGCAGCAGTAATATAAAGTTAATTCAGTTAAAGACCTCATCATCTACCAACCAATACCATTAACCTGTTCACAGAATTATTAAAGTATTTCTATCAAGTCTAACATGTCCTTTTAAGGTTTGTGTGTCGCTATTAAATGTGTTATAAAGGAATGAGGTAGAATCCCATTTTTTAAAAGTACTGCTATGTAAGCCAATTTCACACGAAGACATTTTTACGTCACATAAATATTACTACGGCTTCAGTGAACTAGGTAACTTTCAGAGAGCCGTGTTAAACCCAAAGCTAATCAATTTATGGAACTGTTGTTCTCTGCTTATTACCATATTTGAGTAACCATAAAGACAGAAAAAAATCTTAAGTGTATTACTTTGGAGGTATTCGTATGGGATTTTACCATTTCTAGAAAGAAATGAGAGAACTTTTTGGTCACAGCCTGGACTACAGAAAACTATAAATTGAAAATGTAAAGATAGAATTCAAAGGGCCTCAAAAACATCTGTAGTAACTGAGAGCATAATCTGCAGAACATGAAATTCCTTCCGTTCTAGTCTTCCAGTGACAAACTCCACTTAGCAGGGCTTAGGAAGTTGCTCTTAAAATTACAAATTTTACAGGCCATCATGGCCTAAGCACAGAATAGCCTACTCAAAATATCTCCACTCTTCTTAAAAAAAGAAGTATATATACTCATTCTTTTTCAAAAACGACCCAAAATATCACCAGTACATTTTATAAAATTAAATGCAAATTTTATTAAGGATTTCAAATTACATGTCAAATTTCTAAAATGGAATAAAACCATTTTGAAACTGGAGAAATGGCACTGATGAACACTGATATCCCTTGAATCTCCAACTTTATTAAAAAAAAAAAAAAAAAAAAAACTCCTCTGCAGACCGTATTCCCCCCCTTGATATATAACAAGAAATAGTTATCTATCTCTTCACTTTGGCAACAGCTATTTCCTAAAGGAATGGTTTTGCTGCTACTTTTAAGTTCATTAAAAATGGGATTCTATCTTCAGATTAAAATTTTTTAGTTCAGAAAAGGCTGTATTCAGATGAGCTATGGGTACCAAAAAAAAAAAAAAATCAGTGCAGAATGTCTAATTAAAACAAGCAAAATCATTTTGAAAATAAAGAGGACAAACAGAAGGTGTTTTCATGGCATTTTTTTATAAACTACTGCAATTGGTTAAGGATTTCCAGTAGTTAATTAAAAGTTCAGGAGGAATGGATAGTACTATACAAATAACAAAATGTGTTTATATTCTAAGACCTTAATACTAAATTTTTAAAACAGACGCTTTATCACCTCTAAAAATGAGCCCAATGTAATTTTATTAAAACCAGGAATTCTAGGCTTTCCTGTAATTACAACCCAATTAGTCCACTCTGTCAAACCTTTAATATTCATCCCCAAAATTAACAGTATTTAGCCTGAGGTATTTTAAATGTGGCTCTACAGTCCCTAATTTAATGGCATTTTCCCCCTCTAACAATGGTCTTATTTCCACTTTAGTCCCATGACATCTATAGTATTAACTACAATATAGTCAAAAATTAAAGTAGCTGGAAAAAATGCTAGGACCCCTTGAAACAGCTGCTCATTACCTACTTCTGTTGAAACAGGAGCCACACAAAGATCTACAAGTGTTGCCTGACTGGATCCAGAATAAAGGTTCTTAAACTTGGTTTACCAGTTAACTATTCGTATCTAGCCTTGGTATAATTAAGATGCTGAGTATCATATACTTGTGGTACAACAGGTCAAAAGTTTTGAGCTTTTAATGCAACTTAGAAATATTTCATAAAATTTTTAACTTAATATGCCTTAACACATCTGTGAGGTAGTTAAGTCAACAGTACTACCCATTTTAATACACAGTAAAGCAAAAGGCAAGGTAAGTAAATGACACACTTTAAGCACTAAGAATTGGAATTAACTGTAGAGGCTTGGGGCCTTCAGTCTAGTTATGACCAAAGGAAATGAAATTTAACCTTTCACTTTTTCTATGAAAACCATTAAATCATTTAAGACTTTTTTGTCTTTTTTTCTTTTAATACTTTCTTATTAGTAGATGTAGTAGTACCTCTTCCAAATTCGGCACCCTTTTCCTCAGTAATATGGTAAACTGGGTACATAATCTGAGCTGGGACTCTGCTTCTATCTGACTTAGTACAAAATTAAGACATTATCTTTTGAGAACTAAAATTATATGACATTTTTATTTTAGGATGCAAAAACAAAAATGAGCAAACAAACAAACAACAAAAAACTTGAAATAGGCTTGTCAAATGATGTAAATTCATCCTTTCCATGGAAGCAGAAGGTAGATCCTACCACAAAGAAAAGATGCTTAATTAATGGAGGTTAAATTTTAAAAGTACAATTAAAATAAAAATAATGAGGCATAACTTCTGAAAATACTAGGTTTTATTCACCTCCCTAAGATAACCAATAACCATACTATTAGTTAATAAGCTTTTCTTATAGTAAATGGTGTCACCTGACATACAAAAACCTGTTAATCTAAGTTATCAGGTGTAGGCTTACTGGAAATTCTTAACCATATACTTGTCTTGACAAGTTTTGCTTTTTGAACGATGAATTGTCTTAATGCAAGTCATTGTATTTCTGTAACAAAGTAATGAAAGGCACAGCTCTTGCAAGCAAACTTAAACCCATTCAACCAGCTGAAAAAATACTTTGGTTCTTCAGGAAAAAACTTAGCAAGACAAAAAAATCTGGTTCATTTCACAGTTCTGTTCATTTTCATAGCTTTAATCTAACAGTTACATGATAAAAATACTCCAAGAAGAACCAAACTATATAGCAACGGACAAACATGCGTGAGAGATTCTGTGCACTCGATGCAGCTGGCAGAAAAACTAGTTAAAATGCTAATTAGAACAAATTTGGTCTTTAAAATATCAGTTCCTTTCCTTTAAAAAAAACTTCTGAGTCTACCAAGAAAATACAAAAACATAAGGCTGTAAGTAAATAATAGCTGTGTTTAGGCTATTACAGTGCAGGTTATCCTCAGGCCTCATACATCCTGCTTCACTGCTGCTTGCACTCTGCTGGGTTTTGATCCTTCTGTTAAAGGAAAACAACAGTCAATCTATCTTTTTCTATCCGCTTCAGTTAATTTTTTCAATAATAATAATTATTTTAATTACCACATTATCTCAATGTTGTCAAAATTTTTGCCAAATTTTTAAAAAATGGCATAGTAATTATAGCAAATTACTCAAATATTAGTCACAAAAATGCTAAAACAAAGTCCTGATTTTACACTGTAGAATGAACGCCATAAAGTGAAACACATTAAAGTATAATCTTAAAATAACCAAATTATCTTAAGTCATATTACCAATTGTTTCTGCCTTTCAAAAATACTAATTTCATTCATATTTAGCTGTTAAGACCAATACAGACGTGTCAGAATATTTGATTTTTTAACTACCCTCTCTTACCTGATGACTAGGTTAAAGCATCTTCTGGGTATTTTACAGCATAAGCAAATGAATAAACGCATTAAAGAGAACCTGGAAGTTTCAAGTGAATCCTGGTAACACCCAGCATTTTGTAGGGGATAAAGTCCTTTCCTGACCCTGATATGACACCTTCCTAGGAACAGGAAGACTAGACTAGGGTATGGAGAAGAGGCGACTGGGAGAACCTAAGAGCGCTGCTCTCCTGTTTCTGTGCACTTCTGCATTCAGATGATTTAAAACTGTTTACAAGCTTTCCTTAGAAGAGAAAACATCCTAAACAACACCAGCATAAGTAATTTTGAATGCTTAAAAATGCCCAAGATAAGGCACCATTAAAATAGAATCCTAGGGGTATTTAGGCTGAAACTATGAAAACCGTAAGGTCAGAACCAAAAATCAAAGTTTCTTAGGAAAGGTACATTGAAATTACACGTACTGTTGAAATGCCAGTGAGGATTTATTAAAGGCTTTAATGGGCAAAAATAAACTTTATATTCAGAAACATCAATTCATATTTAGCCTGCCTTAAATTTAACAGAAAACAGCACTAATTTTGCTCACCTTTGGGTCATAGTCTGGATCATTTTCCTCATCTCCTTCTTCTTCCCCTTCCTATATTAAAGTTCAAAACGCATCCATGAAGTAGGTACACAGGAGGAAGGAATGGCTCATAATGTAGGGAGAACTTAATACAAGTTACTCTATAAGTCAACAGATTTTTCATGATTACAGAGTTTGGTGACAATGCAATTTAATTTGAAAGCTTCTAATATGAAAAATTTCCCAACACAACTTGAGACATCCAGACAGGTTTTATTGAAAAGATTTACTGCAGCCAACGTTGAAAAAGTTTACTGCAGCTTTTGACTTCTTCAAAGAGCTGATAACCCTGCAGCAGAACAGAATTATTTGAAATAAAAAAAGTGTTCTGAGTTTTGCAGTTTATTTATTGAAACCTCATACATACATTGCTTGGATGTAGAATTCTAAAACCACGTTTTTCCAAAAAAAACGTTTTTATCCCGTATCATGGAATAATGAATATACCAATGGAATACATAAGTCACTCAATTGCTTCTCAATGTGTTAAACAGAGAATTATTTGCTCATTTGGTAAACATTACCTCATCCGCTTCTTCACCTTCTTCATCATACTAAAAAAGGGAAAAAAAGATGACGTTTGAATGAAGCTAACATCTGAATGTAGCATTTACTTAATATCCACCACCGTATCCACTAATGTCTAAAAAAAGGAAAAAATACTTCCGTTTGGCAACTGATTAAAACAAGGACAATAGCTACATGAGTCACCCAGCTCAGTGCCATGATCTAAATTTGACAACTTAAAAAATAAAAATCAAGAACACAGGATAATCATGGGTAAACTGTGAGCAGGTAACTATGACTGTAAATATTACTTGTCTGTAAAAGGACCTAAAGCCTACTGGAATGATTGCCACTTAACAAGAAAGATGTCCAAAATATTGGAGAACAACCTATTTTTACCTTAAGTTGTAACTTTGTATTTCTATAAATAAAAATTCCATGCTTTCTAATAAAGATTTTTATCAGAATTCAAAAATGTCCAAGGTTATGATTTGTTTGGTCAAAACCATGTAATGGATTTACAACACTAACCCAACATACTGAGGTTTTACTATTTCAAAGTAGCCTTCCTAATAGTAGGAAAATAAAACTACAATATACCAAACACACAGATTCTAAGAGAATCTGTTTAAAACAATCCAAAGAGGTTACCAAAAAGGATGTAAGTAATCAGCCTAATTTTGAATTATTCTGTCTTGCTTTTTAACAGCTCCATCTATTCATTAAACCTCTCCCCAGTTCTGACTACCACACCCTCACCAAAGGATTCACTGCAGGATTCAGATTCACTCACATCATCGTCATCGTCTTCAATAGCTTCTCCAGTAAAGTATAACACTGATCTTGGGATTATACGCTCACGTAAAAAGTGACCAATTTCAAAGTCTGCAGCGAGGATAGCTTCAGAATCATCATCCTGTTAAGGAAAAACAGAACCACAAAATGTAATAACTTACTAAATTTGGCATATGTGGGACTGCTCAGTTTAAATCATTCATAGAAACTCTCAACTTCCAACATTTAAAAGTAGCTCATGTGTGCATGGTCAAATAGTCTTCTACATGTGCCTTAGGTTTACAGGTTTTTAATAAAAAGAGAATGTTAGGTCAGTGTGCCTACTGATCATTGCTTAGTTTCCTCTAGTTTAAAAGTTACAATAGCAACTTTGCTATATGCCTGCAATTTTCTTTTAAAGATATTACTGAAAACACCGAATGGAATAAAAGGAAGGATCTCAGGCTCTTATAAATAAAATTATGTATATGGCACATAATATAGACCGGAGAGGATCACTTCATACTTCCTGAAGGAGACTTATCCAAGCAGCTGGGCAGTGCCAAATGTCATGAAGTCCTACTTGATAAAGACTAAGTCAGTCTCGGATTACTACTTAATGGCAAAGTACAGCATAGAAATGCTGCTGACATTATTCACAATTAAAATTATTCCACAAGACTAAAGTTCCAATTCTGTGATACTAAACAATGAGTAAATATTCTGTGAAATCCTGAATGTTTATTTTCGATCCATCAACACAATCTCATCTAGTAACAACAACAAAACACTGAAGGGTTAGGGGAGAAGACTTTGAAGGAAAACTTCTAATCGCAGACAGAGATGTTCTATCCGTAACTACTCAAGACTGTCTTTTGTTACCATCAATACTTGGTAATAAACTTAAGCCAAATTCAAAACATGTCTAGCCTACACTGCATATACAGATTTCTTAAAGGCTGTTCCTCATTCCAGGCTGCATGCCAAGCACATTTCAGCTATATGATCAACATATATAAAATAACCACATTTCTACTGGAATAATAACTACAGAAAAAAAATCTAAGCAGAATGTGATTAGTGTTTTCTAAACAGTATAAATGACTTAATACACTCCATTTTCCATAAGGAAGAAAACTTAATAGTTTGAAAACTTGAATCCCTCACGTCAGTACTTGCAAGTCTCAAAAGAAAAGAAAATCTTTAGCCTCCCACCATTTCTCAGTGGAAGCAGCAAAAGCATTTTCAAAGGAGTAATTTTTCAGATGTGTAAAGGTCCTCTTCTCTGCATTAGAAAGCCTCAGTACAAAATACTAGTGGCCACTTCCCCACTCCTCACATTTGAGAACCAGTCTTTTAATTTTATATATACAGTCCTTTAATTTTATATACAGTAAACAATTCAACAAATAAACAATTCAGCTTACCAGATCTCCACTCTCAGGAACTGCAAAATTGAGAAAAGAAATCCAAATGAGTAAAAAGTTAAACAGAGCTCATAATAAAACAACCATAAATACTCAAAGCAAAATGCTATTTACCTTCAGGAGGGGCAAAAAAATTAAAGAAAGAGTCATTAGAAACTGTTTTGGTCACAGTACGAACTGTCCCACGTCCCTTGTGTTTCTGCTTCTTCTTAATCGTTTTCAAAGTGACATTCTTCCCTTTTTTCCAATCTATCTGGCACCTTCCAAAACAAAGGGAAAAGAATGTCTATCACAATTAACGCATTTACTTTCAATTGCTGGAAAGCTGACATTTTTCTAAGTAAATGTTTTATTTTCCAATTTTAGAGGGGGAAATTTGTGCTGCTTTCTGTAGCAGTATAGAGAGAAAATTTTTATTTCTAAACAAATTTTTTCAATAAGTGTATTTATAATTACCACAAACTCACAATATAATACATTCAAATGTGTACTCCTTTGGAAAAATATCTATTATGGTCCATGGAAAATCGTGCAAAAATGGTTAAGCTCTTCTCAGAAAACATCTTACTGAAATATTTGGAGATAAACTATGTATGTATGTGTGTACCAAGCGGACACACTAGAAAATAATATCACATATCGTAAGTAAAATAAAAATAGATATAGCATTCTATTAAAGTACTAAAATGAAACTCACCCTGTACAACCCATAATTTCTGGTCCATCAAAAGAAAAGGGATCAGAATCATCTGGTTCTGACCTCATCCTATATGTCTTTGTCAACACTTCATTTGTGAAATATTCATTGGGTTCAAAGTGAAATTCTAAGACAAAACTCTTAAAAAAAAAAACAAAAAAAACATTAAATTAAATTTTTCCATGATAAAATTTCAATGCTTTAGTAAATAAAGCTTAATGTATGATTTCTATAAACAAAATTTTAAGTGACAAAGTCCTATTCTGGGAAAAAGTCGTAAATCCCAAATTACCTTAAAAGCAATGTATGGCACCAAATAAACTGAGCAAAACTTAGTTCAGCTTACACTGTTTAGTAACATGTTTATGAAATAGGTTAGGTACAGCTGAACAGTCTCTCCCTTCTTCCCGCCATCTCCCCAGAGAGGACTTTCAATCTTAGACTGACAGAGCAAAGGCCCAACCTTAGCACACGTAATAGAACATGTTGCATGTGCTACAGCTCACAGAAACTCTGCCCATGCTTTCCATCTAATCCTGATGGTTTCAGGGAAAAGCTGTTGGCTCATCTTCCATAATGAAGAAGTAAGAACCCTCTAACACCTTCTGTTCTATTTACTTTCTAGACACATGTTTTTTCATACAGAATAAGCATTTTCTTATTCACTTTGCTGTTATTTTTAATACATTTTAAATTCAGTATCAAAAATGGATGATTTTTACTATCAGAGGGAGGAAAAGGAATAAATACAGCATCACAACTATCAACATGCAAACTTTAATTCCGACTAACAATTCAAAGTACCAAATATCATTTTCAATTTCTTCTCACTCCCTTGTCTAATTGTTGAATGTCACCTTTCTTTAGAAAGTTCCATTGATCTACTATGTAAACATCTAATGCTACAAAACTGGAAATATTTCAAGATTCTTTTACCATAGGCTGACCAGCATCTGAGAACTTCACTTTAATATCTTTCAAGTGCTTCAGAATAGGCTCATCATGTTCCTTTAAATTAAAAAAAAAAAAAAAAAGATCAAAACGAGTATCTAAATGGCATTTTAAGACTAGAGTTCTTCTATTGGACGATATGCATTTAACCAACCGAGACATTTTATTGAAGTTTTATGTATAATTATGAACCTTAAAATTTACTCTCCAGGTTTTATGCCTTATACTGTTTAAAAATGTTTAAAAATGTTTTCTGATCATAATTGTTACCATTTCCAGCTGCTTCTTGTTCCTTTACTACTTTGCTAAAAAACAGAAATGCAATAAGCTGTCATTGTTTTGAGATGGTTTCTTTTTCATGATATTAACAATCACAACATAAGGTAGTAATAATGCAGATGAAAGTGGCCCAAGAAATGATTCAGATTAGGAGAAGCAAAGTTTCCCGAAGGTGACATCTATATTGGTTTCCCAGAGAAAAGGACAATTATTAAAATAGGTAAGTAAAGAACTTGCTTATCAATGTAGGAGACACAAGACTAAGGTTCAAGCCCTGGATCAGGAAGAACTCCCTGGAGCTGGGAAAGGTAACCCACTCCAGTATTCTTGCCTGGAAAATTCCATGGACAGAGGAACCTGGTGGGCTATGGGGTCCCAAAGACTCAAATATAACTGGGCATGCACACGCACGCGCATGCGCGCGCACACACACACACACACACACACACACACGTATGTTTACAGTGTTCTTTGACAATGCAAATATTCCTTGGAATAGTTTCAGAGTGAAAAAAGTCTCTCTGGTCAGACAATCAAACAACCCACCATAACCTCCATACTCTGCCATCTAAAACCAAGAGGCACAGGGCTATGTGAGAATTACAGTGAAATGAGCAATTATGTAAGAAACTGTTTCATTATTTAATTTTTGGAAATGAATTTATTTGATTACATTAATCAAAGCTGCAATTCCCCTCCTACCAATAACAGCTCTTTCAAAAGAAAGCCATCATGGGCATTCCCTTGCAGTCCAGTGGTTAGGCTTCTATGCTTCCACTGTCAAGGGCCAAGGTTTGATCCCTCATCAGGGAACTAAGATTCCCATAAGCCTTGGAGCACTCTTTTCCCCTCAAAGGCAATCATTCTATAAAAGTCAACAATACAGAAACCAGTCATCACAGTCATTTAAATTCCACAGGTTTACTCTTTGACGTAAACTGGTGTTTTATGAATAAAATTACCTGAACCATATCACTGAGCAAGTCAACATTCTTAAAAACGGTCAACCAAAACTCAGGAATTCCCTTGGGATCTTCTTTTTCTTCATCCTTTTTCTCATCTTCAACCTTGGCCTTTTCTTTTAGCTCCTCCTTAATAAAAGACAGCATTAATGAATGCTGGATACCTAGATTAGACATCTTGATAAAATGTTTTACATTCAGGACCCAACAAACCATCAACTAATTCTAACATTCAGCCAAAGAAATTCTAGTCTAATTGTGTAAACAATGCTGTACCCACAGCAAACCTTTACTTCTATAAATATTCACTATACCATATCCCTCCCAAAAGAAAGCTACTAGGACCCATGAGATGTAGAGAAAAAAATTTTAGCTTCATGGAATAAAAAGAATTAAGCACAGTAAAGAGAAAAAGCAAAAGAAACATAAACCTTGTTTATTGCCTCACTCACTGGTTTTCTTAATTAAAATATATTCTCTTAATCAAGGTTAAAATATGAACACTGGAGAAATGAGATCACCTAACAGGGCACTGGATCTGTGTCACAGCCCTGCCATCTATAAAGGTGGGCAGGACACTTAGAAGCCTTCACCTCCACTCAAAAAATGGGAAGAATCCTTTTGTATGTCATCAGGAAGTTCAAAGTAAAAGTTTATATAAATCTATAAACTTTAAGTACTATAAAAATACAAGGAAAAAGTAAATTTGGGTATAGACAGTGCCAGGCTAACAGTGGCTCATCTGCACTCATATCCATCTCACAATAAAAGAAATATTCCCAAAGTATAAAAACATACTAAAGATAATAATACCAACCGAAATTTCATCTTCCTCATCTGGTTTCCATTCACACTCTTCTTCTGTAGGTTCATAAATGGCATTAATGATCTCAAATCGCTGAAACGATTAAAAAAAATTGCATAAAAACTCTGGCATCCAAGCTAAAAATTGTGTCTCATTAACACTCATAGATTTAATGACTTCATACTACAAGCTGAATTGTTATTATTGATAATTTCCCCAAATATCTTTAATAACCATTTTGCTGAGAGGTCTAACAAAAGTTTGTTTATATTTTCAAAGCTTTATTATCTACTTGAACTTTAGATAAAGTATTAGAAAACATTACCTTATCAAACAGAGGCTGATAAAGAACAGCATACTTTCTTTCAAGATCATGAACTTCCTCATAGAATTTGGCTTCTATCTGTGCACATTTAACTTGAAGGTTTTTGAGAGCATTCACCCGTCTTTTAACTACCCTAGGCAAGCTGAAAGGTTAGAAAATACCAATTATACAGCATCACAGTAAAACACAAGTCACTTTTGTCATATTGAAATTGATGCATAAAAGTTAGTGAATGACACTCATAGTTAGCAACATGCATGCTCATTCATGTCCAATTCTTTGTGACCCCATGGACTGCAGCCTGCCAGGCTCCTCTGCCTGTAGGACGGACTCTCCTGGCAAAAATACTGGAATGGGTTGTCATTTCCTCCTCTGGGGATCTTCCCAGCTCAGGGATCGAACCTGGGTTTCCTGAATGGGCAGGCAGATTCTTTACCACTAAGCCACCTGGGAAGCCTTTAGTGAATGACAGGTTTCCTATTTGAAGCAAAAGGTACATTCAAATATAGACCTCATGACCATTAAGCATTTCAAAAGAGCAAATTTAACCAGGTAGCAAATTTAAACTGTAAGAAAATGTAAATTGTATCACAAATCCTAAATCTTTCATTGTAATCACACCTTAGCACTGAGCTTGTCAGTGCTGGTATCTCAGGTGTGAAACAATCTCATACAGTTAAAAAGTCATGAACTGACTATCCTGATAACCTGAATTATTTTTTAAAATATGAACTGAAGGAATTCCCTGGCAGTCCAGTGGTTAGGACTCTGAGCTTCCACTGCAGGGGACACAGGTTTGATTCCTGGTCAGGGAACTAAGATCCCACAGGCCACAAGGCTTGCCAAAATCAGTGAATAAACACAAATAAAGTATGTACAGTTGACCCTTGAACACAGGTTTGAATCACTTATATGCAGACATTTTTCAGTAGTGAATACTACAGTACTATACAGTATGTGGCTGGTTGAATCCATGGAGATGGAGGAATCAGATACAAAGGGCGACTCTTTATATACTGTTATACACTATGTATAAAGTTATACACTGATTAGCTCCTTATTCAAGGGTCAACTGCATATCTCACCTGTGTCTATTATTATTACAGTAAAAGAGGGGACCATATCTCTTTCTGGAAAAAGAATGGTATCCTACAGCATTATTTTTTTTTTACTCTCAATATTTAATTTGGAATTTGAAATTACATTAAATAAGTACATAGTATTTTATGAAGAGGGGAGGGGGATTCTTAAAATAACAGCTTTCCTGAAGTATAATTCATATGATCCACTATGCGACATAGATTAAAAAAAAAAAAAGAATATACACACCTAGTTTATGAGCCCCTCAAAAAATTACTGAACTTATGAATCCCTCTAAAACCCAAAAAACATTCACTCAGGCAGTTTGTACAACACATCCAAAATCCAGGTTAGAATTTCCTGCTGTAACGAATGGACCTAGAGATTGATATACTGGGTGAAGTAAGTAAAATAGAAGAGGAAATATTGTATGACATCCCTTATAGTAAAATCTAAAAAGAAATGATACAAATGAACTTATTCACAGAACAGACTCACAGAGAATGAACTTATGGTTGTCAGAGAGGAAGGAAAGCATGAGGGGAAAGGAGAGTTAGCAAATTTGGGATCGACACGTACATATAGCTAGGTTTAAAATAGATAGCCAACAAGGATCTACTCTGTATCACAGGGAACTCTGTTCAATGTTATGTGGAGCCTGGATGAGAGGAGAATTTGGAAGAGAATGGATACATGTAAATGTATGGCTGAGTCCCTCGACTGTCAGCCCGAAACTGTCACAGCACAATCATCAATTCTCCAATAAAAAAATCAAAAGCTAAAAAAAAAAATTTCCTGCCATAGACATATTGTTGTAATCAAATTAAGTCTCTTATTTAGCCACTTAAGGTAAGTAAACAAAAAACAAAAACCTCAAGTATCAAGTTTTATTTCTTATCCTTGAAAGTAAAATGTTCTGTCAAGGTGGTCAAAGAACTTGGTCACCTAGCTTTACCCTCAACTTCATGTCCAAAAAAAAAAAAAAAAGACCACCAATCCTAGAAACTTTATGGAGCCACACACACACACACACCGTGAGCAAATTGAGACACACACACTCACACGCATACACATCCCATGAGCAAATTCTGAAGACCGCAGGCTGCCTTTAACTGGTACAGACAGGGTGAGCGGACTGCAACTTCAAAGACAGGGATGGGTGGTGGTGATAACCAGAGTAGGTAACTAACGGTGAGGTCAAGCTGGAAGAAAACTTTTGTGCAGCAAAGCTTTTAAGTACTGCATCTGCTTTCAACGCTCATTGCAGTCCCCTTCACCCTTCAGAGAACCCAGTTCTTATGATAACACAAAGAGCTGATGAAAGCTGGACGTGCTCAGAGCCGTAAGCACTCACTCTTCCCCCAACTCCAATCCAGGAGCAACGATTACAACCAAAGTAGACTGCTTCCTCCCAAGAAACTGTCTGCAATTGCCAGCCCACAGTCTGAGGTGACTGGGCTCTCCTCAGGCTCATCCTGCCCTCTCTCTCTCTAAACCCCATGAGACTGAGGTGACTGGGCTCTCCTCAGGCTCATCCTGCCCCCTCTCTCTCTAAACCCCATGAGACTGAGGTGACTGGGCTCTCCTCAGGCTCATCCTGCCCCCTCTCTCTCTAAACCCCATGAGACTGAGGTGACTGGGCTCTCCTCAGGCTCATCCTGCCCCCTCTCTCTCTAAACCCCATGAGACTGAGGTGACTGGGCTCTCCTCAGGCTCATCCTGTCCCCTCTCTCTCTAAACCCCATGACACTGATGTGACTGGGCTCTCCTCAGGCTCATCCTGTCCCCTCTCTCTCTAAACCCCATGAGACTGAGGTGACTGGGCTCTCCTCAGGCTCATCCTGTCCCCTCTCTCTCTAAACCCCATGAGACTGAGGTGACTAGGCTCTCCTCAGGCTCATCCTGTCCCCCCTCTCTCTAAACCCCATGACACTGATGTGACTGGGCTCTCCTCAGGCTCATCCTGTCCCCTCTCTCTCTAAACCCCATGAGACTGAGGTGACTGGGCTCTCCTCAGGCTCATCCTGTCCCCCCTCTCTCTAAACCCCATGACACTGATGTGACTGGGCTCTCTTCAGGCTCATCCTGCCCCCTCTCTCTCTAAACCCCATGAGACTGAGGTGACGGGAGCTCTCTTCAAGCTCATCCTGTCCCCTCTCTCTCTAAACCCCATGAGACTGTCAAAACCAAAGTCTAACCGCCAACCCTCCCTCGATACTCACAGGAGTAACTGATATCACCCAGTGAGCCAAAGAAATAAGATCAGAATAACTAGATGGTTCCTGAGTACTACGCAAGAACCAACTATTTAGCATCTAAAGCATTATTAGACACATGAAGAATTTAAACAAGAATGTAAATATATTTAAAGGGATGAAGGAGGATAGATACTATGAAACAAGACCAAGAACTGTAAAACAAGGTGGGAATACTAAGTATTAGAAATACAGTAACTAAAACAACCAACAAATAGGATAAACAATAGAGGTTCAACTGAAGGAAAAAAATCCATGAGATTTAAAAGCTCTCAGACAGGCAGTGGTAAAGACAGAAAAGCTAGAAGATATGGAGACATGGATGATAAATGTTAACAGTTGAAAAAGAGAAGGAAGGTAGATTATCTGAAGCAATGTGTATAATAAATTTCTCAGAGTTAAAGAAATATGAAAATCCTTACTCAAAGCACTGAGACGTTACTGAGACATATAACTATCAAAGACAAGTACATTCTAAAGGTATTAATGAAAAAAGCAAATAAACTATAAAGGAAAAGGAATCAAAGTGACATCAGGCTTCAAAGGAAACAAGAATATACAATATAGAAGAAAAAAAATGAAGTGATATTTAAGACTCTGAACCTACAATATAGAAGAAAAAAAAAATGAAGTGATATTTAAGACTCTGAACCTATAATATAGAAGAAAAAAAAATGAAGTGATATTTAAGACTTTGAACCTAAAATTTTCAGATATGAAGACCAAGCAAAATTTCAGATATGAAAGTAAAATAAAAATTGCCTAAGAGGCTTCCAGAAATATGCCACAGACACTCATATTCATTAAAAATAATTTTGAGGAAGTAAAAAAAAAAAAAAAAAAATCCAGGAGATGTCACATAAGGTATAGGTGAATTAAAAATTGGTAAAATTTACTGTTGCCTAGAAGGAAAAAAAACAGAAGCCTACAGGAAGTACATTATCGGTGAATTTAAGAGATCAATAAGGGTAAATAAAGCTATTAGATTATAAGCTATTTTACTATAATAAGAGAGAGGTAAATTAAGTGAATGAACATTTTTTACACATCTATCCCAGAAACTGATAAAGCATTAATCAATAACCAGAAATAAAGAGAATCTGAACAGTACAACTAATATGCCTAAGCTGTTGACTTTGGCATATAGATCTTCACACTGAACATACCCATAACATTTATAGAAAGTTTTATAGCTGTTAAAGGTTTTTTGAACTAAACATGCAATCAAGAAACTGGAAAGAGGAATAGAGCAAACCCAAATAAGGAAATAATGTTAAAGGCAAGGGGGGAAAAAGCAGCAATAACAAAAATATATGAAAATGGAAAATCAAAGCCTGTTCTTAAAAACATTAAGACTGAGACAACTGGAAAAACTAATGAAGATACAAAGTACAGAATACGGAAGGGACAATTAGATTTTTTAAAAGTACGAACTGTATACTAATAAATTTTACACCTAGATAAAATGTGTATTTTTTAGAAAATAAAACTCCACAATTGACAAAAGAGAAACTGAAGACATTAGTTTACCAGCACACGTAAGCTCTTTCCACTAGTGAATAAGGTAACTACCCACCCTAAGTACCCAACTCATATTTCCAAAAGTATATATTTAATATATAATTAGTAAATTCAAAGAAAAAGTCAAAAGATCATCAGAATCTAAAAAGGACAAGAAGACCACTAAAAAATCACCAATAGATACCAAATTAGTGAAGAGATTATACATTCAATTCTGGTAAAGATTAGAATGCTCATTTTTGATGCTAATGCTTAACGCAATATTGCAAGTCCTAGCCAATGTTATCAAGAAAAAAAAATTACCATGGAATGTGATATAATGTGGAAGATGAGAATTAAAACTGCCCTTGTTTGCAGATGAGACTTTGGGGCTATGGGAAAAATAAAAGAACAAATTACTATACAACAAGAATAGCAAGGTTTCTGGACACAAAATCAACTTTAATACTAATCAATAGCACTCCTGTATCATGAACAACTCAAATGGCAGCCCACTCCAGAATTCTTGCGACCAGCCTGAGGGACTCAGTGCATGGGGTCATGAAAGAGTTGGATATGACTCAGCGACTAAGCACAGTACACATACATGTACACTGAATAACAAAATCAAGAGTCGGAAAAAAAAAAAGTCAAACAGAAAATACAGTAAAAAATAATAGTCACAATAACAATACAAATTAAGAACACTTCGTAATAAAATACAGAATACGATCTGAATAAATACAAGGACATGGATGAGACAATTTAATACCAAAAAGATAGTGGAATCCCTATCAAAATTGTAGTTGCTTTATTTTGGGGGTTCTGTTTGTTTTTTAAGAAAACCCTAATAAACTCACCCTCAACCATACATGGGCTAACGGGCTACAGATGGTAAGATCAATCCTAAGAGTGTGTTCCATGATGGGTGAGAGATGGTAGGAGAAAGCAACTGTCAGATATGAAGACATACTCTAAAGCCAGAGTCAGTAAGTGGGACAATGGCAGAAGAACAGGCAGAAACAATGAAGACCGCTGCTGCAAGAGAGGAGTGCTGCTCAGAGACAAAGGCGCTTAGAAGGATCTGATGTGTGATAAAGGTGGCAACATAAATGGGAAAGAAGGAACCGTGGAGTGAAGCGCTATAAAAACTTACTAAGAAACAGAAAGGTGATCTCTAGAAGGATTCAAGGTCTAAAGGTAGAAGATAAAACTAATCAAGTCAATAGGAAACGTAGGAGCAAGGAAAATACATCTTCAAAAGAATAAGACGTAGGTAAAAAAGTTAATGAACATAAAAATTAAGGATTTAATGGAGGACACCATGGACAAAATTAATAGAAATGACACAAAAATTAGTTACAAAGTCTAAAACTGAGAAAGGATTAAAATCCAGAACACATAAGAACTCCTACAAAACAAGAAAAAGACAGTAAACCCCCACAAGTGAATGGGCCAAAGGGTACAAATGAGCAACCTAAAAGGCCCACTCCCAATTACCACGCAAAGAACGTCAATTCATTAAAAATCAGAAAACACAAATAAACAAAAGGAGCCTGCATCTCTTTAGGCTGGTAAAGACAAAAACTATAAGGCTGAATGATGCCAACTGCTGGCAAGGACACAAAGCTAAATCAACCTTCACATATCCTGGAAGTACTGAAGGCTTGCATATCCTACAACTATCAATCCCCCGAGAAGTACATACTCCAAAGAAACTCTCACACAACCCCTTAAGAGGACATGCACCAGGATGACCATCACAATGGCATCTGTGATGATGGAGCTCGGAGACAATCCAGATGGCCGTCAAAGAAAAAGCATACAGTGAAGCATGGTGGACGAACATCACAGACAGCCAGGGAACACAGAGAAACTACTGACTAAGGTACAGAGAGACAGCAACGTGGGCAGATCTTAAAGTCAAAGTTGTGTAAAAAATATCAGAGGCAGAATAAGATACTTGGGTTATTACTAATGACTTTTATCACCAATGAAATAAATAAGAAGTCTGTATTTCTGCTAATTCTCTGCATTTCTAACAAATCTCTAAACAAATCTCAGGGATGATTTAAGATTCATATACTTCCTATGGAGATGAACCAAAATAAACTTTAAAAGACCAACTCTAAATTGGTACTTAGCAAAATTTTAAACTCCCAATAATCCTATAATGAACATTAGCTTTTCCACTGTGACATACATTAAGTCCCAGATGACCTTAAAAATATTCACCTGCAATGCTGATTATAGAAAGACAGACTATGAAAAAGAAGAACGTGTACCTTTCAATGTATCCTGTTGGTGTTTCTACCAGACCATCAAGTCTTTCTTGAAGGGCTGCAAGAATCTGAGGATTTTGCATCATCTGAACAGTCAGCTGACGCGCTTTAAAAAAAAAAACAAAAGGGCATCGAAAGAAGGATTTTATGAAAATGTATTATGCTATTTTAATAGGGCAATCCAATCATGAAGCTTTCCTGACTAGCCCATAAATCTCTGGTATGAGTAGAGACGAACAGCAAGGTAAGGAAAATTCACTCTAGGAAAATCTAGCGTACAGAACAAGTTCAGGTTCCTAAAGATGTCTAAGGCCACCACTTCTCAAGGCCACTGCCACAACTATTCTGAACACTATCCTTTCTCTTCCTGTGTGTTTTACCCACCTTGTGTTTTGAGAAGTTCAAAGATTCATCCAGATGCCTATCTGTGATCTTTGATAACCCTTTGAAGTCAGACAACACATAAGAAAACTGCAAAAACAGTGACCCTTTCAAGCCTGGGAGAAAGATGGTCAAATGAATGACCTGAATGATTCCTTGAGCCTGTGCATGTACTTATGTGCACCTGAACCGAGTTAACAGTTGAGACGGTCAAAGGCTGTAACTAAAGCCAAACAAAATTCGGTTGATGGCCTCTAAAAATTACACTCCATCCAAAAATAAGCTACATTTGTGCAAAACTATTCTGCTATCTCATCTGCTCTGTCAATACAGACTTTATAAAAAAATTGCATCAATTTTCCCAGTTTATGTCTTTAAAGATCAATTTACTTCTAATAGTAATTTGATTCTTCAATGATATACAGTTGTGATAACCAACATACTTTTAGAAGTACCAATATGGCCATAAAGATACAGTCCTGTATCATTAGTTCAGTAGTCTTTTCACAATAAACCTCATTCTGGCCTAAAAATGGAAGTCAAGTCATCTGGTACCTTGATATTCTTGCCCCTTTATACCCTAAAGCAGTATAATTCCCCACTAACCATTATTACCCCTTTTAAAAATAAATCGCTAAAGAAAATGTTGAGTGATTTTTGTCTACATTTAATAAATGTTCTTTTTTTGGTTGGTTAGAAAGAATTTAAAAAAGACAGACATACATACAACATATTTTCTACATGTTAAACCTTTTCAAGTCTAAGCTAATGTTTAGAAGCACCACTACCAACAACTCCTACCACTACCTAAGACACTTCTAAATTCAGATAAAACTCATAGGCAACTGTTTGACAAGACATGATGTCCAACCAGCAGTAGAGGGCCACAGTGACCGCTGATGGGTCACCAGATCCATACCTTCCTCCCTCACTCCACCTCCATCTCCCTCACTCCACCTCCATCTCCCTCTTCCTTTCCATTTCTCCCTCCCCATCCCAAACATACATTCACACGCAAAACTGCTGCTGTGGGTGTGGCTAATCAGGAAGGTGGACAGGTATTCAAAGAGAATGGCGTTTATTACTGTCCTGTATAAGATGTGAGCCAGCAATCACTGGCTCCTGAAGTAATTTAAAATAATACCTTTGATTTTTGTTTCTTCACCAGTTTCTTCTTCTTCTACTTCTTCAACATCATCCAAATCTTGATCAAGTTCAGACTGTTCTTTGCTATAATATTATAGTATCACACCAAGGTTCAAATGTACCAATTACCCAAAAAAAAAAAAAAAAAATTATAGAAAACTTCAATTCATTTTCTAGGTTAATATGCCTCTTTCAAAAATATGAAACAAGAAATCTAAAAGATAATCCAGTTTTCAAACTTCATATGTAAATAAGTAAAAATTGGAAGTACTTAATATTTCATTTAAAAGCTTTTCAAATATAAAGTTTATACTTTAAGCTAAAAATGTGGTTTGATGGGTTGTGATTCAGAGAATATAACATCAGAAAGTACGTGCTTCCAACTCAATATCTACTGATTTCACTCTTCCTAGTAACAGCACTCTTGATTTTATATGCGATGGTAATACATCAATCTAACAAGTCTACGTATTCCAGCCTACCTTTCAGATAGATGTGGCTATATAACCAAATTCTGGCAGTGAGATAAAAAGGAGAAGCAATGCAGAATTTTACCATCCTCCTTAATCGGATGGTAAACAGCTGAGGCTGTTTTGGTATTGCTCTCTCCTACAACAGGGATATAATGGCTAGTTCCAGCAGCCATGTAGGACCACGAGGCATCCTGGAGAAGAAGTCTCCAGCTAAGAATAAATAAAGGAGTCTGGAAAAACAAAAGGCTCCTGAATCTCTCTTAGCTGTAGAACAACCACATAAGCCTGTATCTGTCTTTGGACTTTCCTTTTTCTTTACTTCATAGTGGAGATGAGGAAGAACAGTAAAAGTTAAGGGGAAGATCTGAGTCTACTTCATGCTCAGAGTAAAACTAGGAGAAAGTAACAATATCCTTCCAATTTCATCTTAAAATTCTAGTTTTTGAACATGATATTACAATCAGTATTAAAACAGGGATATCTAAGTCAATATAAAGAGCATCATACAATTTCTTATGTAATTCTACATTTTAGTATTTGGTTTAGAAAATCAGCTGCTTTCATATCTTAAAAAAGCATTTGAAAACTTAATTTGCACATAGGAACAAATATGACCTAATTTTCATACAGTAACAACTACAGAAAAGGTCAACCGTATTCTACAAAAATCTGTTTCTGTCAACTAAGGGGGAAAAAAGCAGTCTTCCCATCAGAAGCAACACAGATTATTTTGGGAGTATCTTTTATTATAAAATTAAGCATATTTAGAGCCAAGGTCACTAAAGATAATGTGGAACAGTTCTTCCCCCAGGTGTCGTCTCATTCAATCACTTATTGAACATCTAAACCTTAAAGCTTTAAAACAAGAGTCCACAAACTGTCATATGGCCAAATCCAGCCCATTTCTATTCTTTAAATAAAGTTTTACTGGAACACAACCACATTTATTTATTTACTGTCTATGGTTTCTCTCACACAGCCCAACTTCCCTGGTGGCACTATAACAGAGCTGAAGAGCTGCAACACAGACCACATGGCCCAAAATGCCTACAATATTTATGATCAGATCCTTTACAGAGTCTGCTGACTCCTGCTGTGAAGAACAAGGATCCTCTCTCCTCCTACCCTGCTAAGAGCTCACAAGCATCCAACAGTAAATAATGGAGTGGGAGGGGGTAGGGCAGAATCAAGCTATCACAACCAATTTCTTTCTTTTTTCGTTAAAACAAAATGAAGGCTAGATGGCAGATTGCACATACTCAACTGATCTTAATCCTTCTAAAATCTCCACTAAGATTATGATAAAGAAGTTTTAAAACAAATACGGAAGGACAGGGAAATAAGAGCCAACAAATTTACGGACAACTGAAATCTAAGTCCATAGTAGTAGAGCTGAGAACCAGCCTACAGTGTCTTTAAAGAACTAGGGCTTGGTGGTGAAGGTTGATAAAACAGGGAGGATAAGCAAACTGATAAATCTTAGGATGCTCTCTCTAGCAGAAGAGGTTCTGCTTTGGAAAGGGAACTGAGGTCAGACTAGAGGACCACAGAGAGAAACATACTAGAATGCGGAATACAGACATTCCTCCCTAGCTGCCCTCTCCCAAGTTAGCCCCCCAAACACTCTTCACTGGCCTGTGTGACCAGCCCAGGAAAAAAGTACCATTCTAACACTGGGGATTCTCACAACAAATACCCACCCTGATGGGTATTAAATTGATTAAATACTAAATTGGTAAGTCTTTCCCTCCCCAACACTCAAACTCTCCAATTAACTTTAAAAAAAAAAAAAAACATCCTTCAACTAAGCATTCCCTCCACCCAAGTCTTAATGAGCAAACAAGTATTACTTCCTATCTGAGGAAAGCCTCCTACACTGAGACCAAAACAGAGGGAAAGAAAATTTAAGACTGAACAGGTAATACAAGGGAATGAGTATCCAGAGAAAAGAAATTATCAATCAAATAAGAAGATGCTATAAAACAGGAACAGGGAGCAAAGGAATGTTTGAAAACTAAAATAATAGAAATTTAGAAACTCAACACAGGAGTTAAAAGATAGTTTCTTCTGCTTTGTCCAGAAAGAAGAGCAGAGACAAAGCCAGAAACTAGAGCAAAACGCAGTCCAACATATAAGAGAAGCTCCAGAAATAGAAAACAGGACGACATTCAACAAAGGAAGTCAAGCATATGCCCCAGAACTGACAGATACCAAGTTGCAAGACTGAAAGGGTCCACCACTGTATGCCTAACACAAGAGGCATAAAACCTAACAATGTCAAAAACTGTGAACTCTGAAGCCTGAGTAGCTTCCAGAAATAGATACATATGTCTGTATTTATTCAAAAGTCTCACATACAAGTGATTAAGAATTATGACGACTCTGAAATTCAACACTAGAAGCAAGCTGACAGTGGAGCAGTGCCTTCAAAATCCTAAAGAAGAGTGATTCCCAGATTAGAATGCCATACCCAAACCGTCAAGCAGAAGGTCACCAGTCGTTTCAGTCATGCCATCTCAAAAGAATTCACTGCCCTCGTACTCTTCCAAGGTGCTAAACCACAAGTACAAAAAAAGAAAACATGGGACATAGCAAACTCCAGAGAGGAGAAAAAGAAACCCCAGGAAGATAAAAGAGATGCACAATGACAACGGTGAAGCCAAGGTCAAGCACGCCACACCGCGCAGGGTGACTCAGGAGACCATCATTCTGAGAGCCTTCCTCAGCGACACCCACACTGCCACTCTCCTTTTAATGATGAACAGTGTGCGTGGGAGGACTGGCCAGATTCTTAGACGTACTTGAACGTGCTGCCCTTGTAATAAAGTCTCCTCCCTCCCACCTCCATGCTCTGCTGCCTACAACAGCTGCGGATAATCACATTATAACCCCTTCATCCTGAAAGGCTGTTTTACCTACTCCTTTGAGTTGGCAGCCTACCATGGAATTACAAATAGCAAAAAACAGTGCCCTTCATCCCATTCTCCTGGACCATACTTCCGCAAGACATCCATCCGCACCAGAAGCCTGCCAGATGCCAACATCAGTAAACCTGTGGTTCCTGGATGTATGACCTTGCCCAGGGACTTCTTCAAAATAAGCCTTTGTAAGACTCAGGAAAGCTGAAGGCAGACCATGACCCAGACAGTCTTTCTTTTCGTACTTTTGACTTCTCAGCTATATTGCAATTTTTCTTTACACAGCTAAGTTTGTGACTGCTATTTAAGAGTTTCAAAAGTAAATACTGATTAAGAATTTGTAGGGGCTGAAGCTCTACAGAAAAACAGAAGCGAACTAGACAAAGCCAGGATAGTACTGACACATCTGGAGAGAAGAGGAGGATGCAAATGAGAAGGGTCACACAGGGCTTCTAAGAGTAATGCTGCAATTCTTAAAAACTTGCACACAAGTGTCCTGTTGTTCTTTCAACTCTACACATTAAATTTTATAAACTTATCTTTATGTACGATACTTTACAGTCCAAGTTGTAAAATCTTTGAGAAATGGTAAAAAACGAATTCTCCAAATATTTATGACTCATTATTGTGCTCAGCACTTTCCTAAGAATAAACACTGACAAATGGTTTAGTATATTTATGACAATGATTATGTATACTATATTTTGTCTTGGATACACTGTACCCAACTTTCAAAATAGTAGGTACTAAGCATTAGTCATTACATTTTCATAATACATAATTAGTACTGCTGTTAATTAAATCACACAGTACACAGTGAAGCCAAATCTCTGAAAAAAGAATCAACTTTCTGTCACTTACTTGTCGATGTCTGCCATGTTGTACAAATGCCAAATATCTATGGAGAGAAATATCAATGTTAAAAAAAGAAAACATACAATTTATTTAAAACCAGTAAAAACATCTGAAACCAAAGCTCTTTACATCAATACCATGCTAAGGTATTATACACACACACACACACACACGTATATATATACACTCCCGTTAAAAGTGTTTAAAAACAAACAGGGGCCAGGAGGTGGAACACTGACACTAGTCACTGAAGTAAATTCTTCAGAGGACGCTACTTAAAACAGGAAAGTTACTACTTGGCATTCAGAATCTACGGGGCAAGGATATTTACAGCAGCACTGTTGGCTAAAAGAATCTGAGGTGTGCTAGAATCACAGGAAAAGAGTAATACAAAGAGTCTTTATTCAAATTCCTTTAACCATGAACGGTCAATTTTTGGGCTGCTTAGTACCTCCCAGTACTCTTGAGGAGTTCTGATGAAAACATATATATATATATACACATCCATGAAACCATCAAAGTCACGATAACAAATATACCCCTGCCTTGTTAGAATACCTCCCTCCTACCCTTCCTGCCTCCCATCCCAAGCAAGCGTTGCTCTGCCTTCTGTCACTATAGCTTATATTTTCTGGAATTTTATAGAAACGGCATCATAGAGTATGTACTTTCCCCTCTGGTCTGGCTTCTTCCATCCAGAATGAGATTTATCTGTTGTAGTACTTACCGCATAGTTCATTACTTTTTATTGTATAGTGGTATTCCATTGAAAACATACATTCTATTCTATGTTTAAGTTTTCAGCTGTTGATGGACACTTGGGTTTTCTTTTGGGGGGAGGGGGTATTACAAATAGAGCCGCGATAAGCATTTGCCTCTTTGTATGGACAAATGCACTTCCCTGGGGGCTCAGGCGGTAAAGCATCTGCCTAGAATGGTAAAGTATCTGCATACAATGCGGGAGACCCAGGGTTCAATCCCTCCGCCAGGAAGATCTCCTGGAGAAGGAAATGGCAACCCACTCCAGTACTCTTGCCTGAAAAACCCCATGGACGGAGGAGCCTAGTGGACTGCAGTCCCTGAGGTTGCAAAGAGTCCGACACACAGACAAAATGCTTTACTTCTCTCAAACCCACTTGATTTTTTAACAGTTATTTTTATCAAATTCATGTTAAAAGCCAAAATCTGCCACGTACTGCACTCATGATCCCCTGGAGATCTTTTATTTTCCCCCTAAGTTTAATAATTCTGGTTATTAAATGTCAGCCCTTTAAACTATTCAATGGCAGCTATAAAGCTCTGGTCCAGATCCACCAAGTAAACATTCCCCATCCCTTCAAACGCACTTAATGTCACATCACTGAGTACTACCATGCCTCCAGCTTACCCTGAGTATGTCAGCACATTCGTCCATAATGTTCTTGGTTATTAGGGCTTCCCTGGTGGCTCAGACGGTAACTAATCCGCCTGCAATGTGGGAGACCTGCGTTTGATACCTGGGTTGGGAAGATCCCTGGAGGAGGCCATGGCAACCCACTCCAGTCTTCTTGCCTGGAGACTTCCACAGAGGAGCCTGGCCGGCTACCATCCACAGGGTCCGAGGAGTGGGACGTGACTAAGCGACTAAGCAGTTCAGATCAGATCAGATCAGATCAGTCGCTCAGTCGTGTCCGACTCTTTGCGACCCCATGAATCGCAGCACGCCAGGCCTCCCTGTCCATCACCAACTCCCGAAGTTCACCCAGACTCACGTCCATCCAGTCAGTGATGCCATCCAGCCATCTCATCCTCCATCATCCCCTTCTCCTCTTGCCCCCAATCCCTCCCAGCATCGGTCTTTTCCAATGAGTTAACTCTTCACATGAGGTGGCCAAAGTACTGGAGTTTCAGCTTTAGCATCATTCCTTCCAAAGAAATCCCAGGGCTGATCTCCTTCACAATGGACTGGTTGGATCTCCTTGCAGTCCAAGGGACTCTCAAGAGTCTTCTCCAACACCACAGTTCAAAAGCATCAATTCTTCGGCACTCAGCCTTCTTCACAGTCCAACTCTCACAGCCATACATGACCACAGGAAAAACCATAGCCTTGACTAGACGAACCTTTGTTGGCAAAGTAATGTCTCTGCTTTTGAACATGCTATCTAGGTTGGTCATAACTTTCCTTCCAAGGAGTAAGCGTCTTTTAATTTCATGGCTGCAATCACCATCTGCAGTGATTTTGGAGCCCAGAAAAATAAAGTCTGACACTGTTTCCACTGTTTCCCCATCTATTCCCATGAAGTGATGGGACCGGATGCCATGATCTTCGTTTTCTGAATGCTGGACTGGCCAAAGCATATCCTACACTCTTTCACACTATAGGATCAGGATTAACTTAGAGAAGACTGAAAAACAGCTGAGTGCCATGGGTAATGCAGATTTACTTTTTTAATAAGCTTAGTTTTTTCACAACAGCTTTGCCACCAGGACACAGGTGTCATAAAAACCACCACTAAACCTGAGCAAAAATGGGAAAGAAGACCCAAGTCAACACTGTTGTCACTGAACATGTAGATTCAGAAAAGTCTACCACTACTGGCCACCTGATCTACAAACGCTGTGGGATTCAGCCGGGAACCACTGAAAAGTCCAAACGGAGGCTGCCAAGATGGGAAAGGGCTCTTTCAAGTACGCCTGGGTCTAGGACAATCGGAAAGCTAACACGAGTGATTATCAATCACCAGTGATATCTCCCTGTGTCAATTTAAGACCAGCAAGTACTCTGTGACCTAGCTGACGCCCTGGGACACAGTGATTGATCAGTCACTAAGCTGTGTCAGACTCTTTTGAGATGCCATGGACTACAGCCCACTGGGCTCCTCTGTTGATGGGATTTTGCTTTTCATGGGATTTCCCAAACAAGAAGATTGAAATAGGTGGCCATTTCCTCCAGGGGACCCTTCCAACCCAGGAATCAAACCCACAGCTCCCCCGCTGGCAAGCAGCTTGTCACTGAGCCACCAAGGAAGCCCCAAGGACACAGAGAGTTCATCAAAAACACTACTCCAGGCACATTCCGGCACCTGTGCTGGCGAATCTGAAGCTGGTATTTCCAAGAAAGGGCAGACCCACGAGCAGGCCCTTCTGGCTTCCTCTCTGGGTGTGGAACCTTCGTTACACTGGAGGTAACGAAATGGACTGCATTGTGCCACCCTATAGCCAGAAGAGATAACTGCTAAGGAAGTCAGCACCTCCATAAAAAAATTGGCTACAATCCCAACACAGAAGCATCTGTGCCAATTTCTGGTTGTCATGGTGACAACACTGCTGGAATCAAGTGCCACTATGCCTTTCAAGGGATGCCAAGTCACCCATAAAGATGGCAATGCCCACTGAACCACACTGCCTGAGGCTCTAGACTGCATCCTGCCACCAACTTGCCCAACTGATAAGTCCTTGGGTTTGCTCTTCCTGGATGTCTACAAAATTGGTGGTACTGGTACTGGTACTGTCCCTGTGGGTCAAATAGAGCCTGGTATTCTCAAACCTGGCAATGTGGTCACCTTGCTCCAGTCAAGGAAACAAGTCTTTTGAAATGCACCATGATGCTTTGATTAATGGCCCTCCTGTGGACAATGTGAGATTCAAGAACATGTCTGTCAAACATGTTCTTTGTGGCAATGTGGCTGGTGACAGCAAAAATGACCCGCCAACGGAAGCAGCTGGCTTCACAGCTCAGGTGACGATCTTGAACCATCCAGGCCCAAATCAGTGCTGGACTGTCACACAGCTCTAATGCAAGCATGCTGAACTGAAGACCAAGTGTTCTGGGAAAAAGCTAGAAGGTGGCCCCGAATTCTTGAAATCTGGTGATGCTGCCATCACTGATATGATTCCTGGCAAGGCCATGTGTGTTAAGAGTTTCTCGGCCTATCTATCTGCCTCTTGGCTGTTTTGCTGCTCGTGACATGAGACAGGCAGTTGCTGGCGGTATTATCAAAGCAGCAGACAAGAGGCGGCACCTGGGACTGGCAAGGCCACCAAGTGTGCCCAGAGAGCCCAAGGCTGCATGAGCATTACCCCCGTAGGGCCGCCCCAGGCTGTATCAGTGGTGTTTGTCTCAACTGGCCATTTAAGTTTTTACAGTAAAAGTCTAGTTAATGGTACCTGCACTGCAAAACCTTCAGAAGACTGTTTTGCGAACCATTAGTTTTGTATGTGGCAGCTTTAAGTTATTAGCTTTTAAAATCAGTACTTTTTAATAGAAATGACCAAAAATCTGTCACAGAATTTGAGACCCATTAAAAAAGTTTAATCAGAACAAAACAAAAAAAGGCTTATAGACTCCCACATTAAAATCAGTTTTTAATGTTTGAAAAATTAAAACCTTCATCTTTTAAAAAGCATTTTATTTATTAATCTGGCTGCACCAGGTCTCAGCCGTGGTGTGCAGGCCTTCGCTGGCCATGCGGCACGCGAGGACCCCCAGCTGTGGCCCAGGCCTCCGGAGCACATGCTTCTGAGCTCCGTGGCACGTGGAGTCAGTTCCACAACCAGGGATCAAACCCACATCCCTTGTATTGCAAAGTGGATTCTAAACCACTGGACCACCAGGAAGTCCCAAAACCTTAGTCTTTCACTCACAAAAAGTGACAAGATTTGATTCCTCATATCAATATGTTTAATACACGTTTCACTTTAAAAAACTGACTTTCTGATTTTAGCAGTCAAGTGCTATCCTTTGGAGCATTATTACTAATCCAACATCCATCCTTTAGACAATTATAAAGGAAATAATTCTTCCTACTATAACCTACTCTATTTTTAAATATTTTCTATTTACTGTAAATAATCTCTAACAGCACTGATGTATTTCTCTAGCGATGCTGGTTAATTAAGTCAGCATTAACAAAACACTTAGCAAAAAATTACGAATATACTAATTCAAAAATAACGAAAATATTGAATCAAAGAAACACAAGTGGGCTTCAGATCTATCAGATCAATAATGCAGGGAAAATTATGGTGAATATGCATTCTTAAATATGGCTACCGTTTACAGAAACTATTTTCTTTCCTTTATTTATTTCTGGCTGTGCTGGGTCTTCCCTGCTGCACACAGGCTTTCTCTAGTTGTGATGAGTGGGGGCTATTCTCGTTTTGGCTCTAGCAGTCGTGGCGGGTGGGTTGAGTTGATCCAGGCCTGTAGAATCCTCCTGAACCAGGGAGCAAACCCATGTCCCCTGAATTGGCAGGCAGATTCTTAACCACTGTGTCGCCAGGGAATTCCATAAACTGTTATCTTTCTGGAGAGCAATTTGGCTATGGGAATAACAAACACCTTAAACATGTCCATCTCCAGACTTGGTTATTCAATTTGTGAGAACCTACCCTGAAAAAACAGAAGTAAAGGATCTAAGTGCCTGTACACCTGTCACGTTTGTCTAATAGGTTCTCCTAAAATCCAAGTCCTACATATTCTTTGACTGTCCGCTCAAAGTTTTACTTCTTCAAGACAAAACAGACTAGCACTGACTCCTTCAGAGATGCCTTCTCCAATCTGTACATCTTGGCTAAGTAAGATTTCTTGGTTGTACACACTCTTATAAAGCCCCATTTCTTTCCATCATAAGATACCTCCAGTTTGTAATTATAGATTATTGTGATTATTTGACTAAGGTCTGTCTTCCACCAGTGACCAGACCATAACATTCATGACTCCAGGGATTATATCTGCTTTTTCCAATCACTGCACTGTATCCTTCAGAGTAGTATACGAAGTTTATATATATATACACACACAGACACATATATGGCCGCTACAGTTACTTAGCAAAATTAAACCACTAGTGTGGAATGTGCATGCAATGGAATGCTTTGCAATTAAAAACAACAACAACAACAGAAGAAAAAGCAAGACTTCCCTGGAGGCTCAGTGGTGAGGAGTCTACCTGCCAGCTCAGGAGACGGGTCCGATCCCTGATCCGGGAAGACCCCACAAGCTGCAGCTACTGAACCCCGCACACCGCAGTGCCCTTGCTCCACAACCAAAGCCACGACCCCGAGAAGCCCACACAGGAAAAGCCTGCACAGCCAGCAGAGCCAAAAGTAAAATAATTTTTAAAAAAAAGGAAAAAAAAGATGCAGATCTGAGTTGATACGGAAAGAGCAACAAAGCAGGAGTAAAACGCAACCTGACTGTATACGAATATCCATTCTCATCCACATACTTTCTTATGAATAAGACATTTCTAGAAAAATACACCAGAAACCTAACAGCAGGTGTGTATGAGAGAGAAAAGACTAGAAGTAAATGAGAGCTTACATTTCATACTGCATTATTAGGTTTTCCTATCCAGATACTATTTACTAACAGTTTAGAATTTGCTCCCTTGAATATATAGTCTACTAAATCCAACAATTATCAAAAAGCATGAAAGAAAAAGAAACACCCAAAATTTCTAAATTCAAAATTTTATAACATTCTAACATGTTCACAGAAGACTGGCTACACTGTTCCTCAGCGTCCACTTTGCTACCATTATATTCAGAATTCAAACTCTTATCGTTTTGATGCATTATTACAGAGATTCAAGATAGAACAGGAGGGCAATTCATTTCCTCACAGATGCCCTCTCCAATCTGCCCGTTCCGGCTAAAGTAATAGATTTCTTGGTCATATACACTTCTATTTTTTAAAGTATGCTTCTCTGATGGCTCAGTGGTAAAGAATCTGCCTGCAATGCAGGAGACATGAGTTCAGTCCCTGGGCTGGAGGATCTCTTGGAGATGGCAACCCACTCCAGAATTCTTGCCTGGAGAACCCCATGGCCAGAGAAGCCTGGCTGCAGCCTGCCACAGGGCCGCAAAGAGCCAGACACAACTGGGCGCGCACACAACAACGCCTAGTTTTGAAGTCAGACCATTTGGGCTAACACCAGCTTTGTGGGAATTTAGCTCAGGCAAACAACTTCTGGCCTTATTTCATCTTCAACACAGAAGAAAATGGTTCCTTCATTGGTTTCTCTTATTAAGAAGCAAATTCATGTAAAAGATCTGTTTGATATCTAATTAATACTCAACAAACACAGAGTTTCTTTCAATCTGTCCATTTTGAACTATCCTTCGCAAAACAATTAGCTGGCATGATGGCTAAAATCAGATTCTTTCAGTTCTGATTAATGTACAGACTGACCAGTAAATGCACCCTGGTAATGTAGGATATTAACATTAGGGAAAATTGGGTAAAGGGCAAATGGGAACTCTAAGCTATCTCTACAACTTTCCCATAAATCTAAAATTACAAACAAATCTAAAAAAATAAAAATAATGGACCAATTCCCATACCCAGATTCAAAACTAACATGTCTGAGAGAGTAGATGCAAAAAAAAAAAAAAATTCTAAATAAGAAACCAGGTTCTGAGACAGGTGGTCTCAGGCAATCAGATCACATCAAAAAACACAAGTTTAGTTTAATATCTACAGATTTTTTTTTTAACTGCAAGTCAACAACTTTAAGTAAAATCAGTGAGATTTTTACTTATCAGACATGAATTTGCTTTCTAAGAGATCTGAAGACTTTCCATTCCTGGAAGTGACAAGCTAGATTATGCAGACCAACTCTACTAATGAAAATTAATTAAAAGTACAGAACCAAATATTTGTTTAAAAAAGTAAGATAATAAGAAATTACTAACCGAAACTGAAGGCAAAACAGGAAGGAAAAGGATAAGTAAACTACTTCTGCCCAGAGGGAAACCTGCCAACCTCAGATGCGAACGGTCTGCGGAAACCAAAAGCTCTGGACTTACCAAGGTAGGGAATCTTTAGAGCAACCTTCCCAAATTAAGCAGAAACCTCAAAGCGCTATTTTCTCAGAGATAATAAATGAGTTCTCCAGGACAATACCCCAATCCACCTCATCAGCCTTGTGCCCCGAACTTCAAGCTGTGAGCTTAGAGCCATCATCAGCACTCCCAGGCACCTGCATAACCAGATGTAAGTGAGAGCACCACGCTAGACCTTACGAAGTTCATGAAGTCATCTGCAAGAACAGGGGCGACGGAGAGCAACAGACGTCAATCCTATGGAAGACCTCAATACTGTCTAAAAGACCACACACACACAAAAAACAACCATGCCTTTTAAGTTTGAAAATATGTGTCTGCAGCAGTATCTATAAGAAACTCATTTACTAAAGGTGAAAAGAGCAAACCTGGCAAAGAACAGAATTTCCAGAAATAAAAACAACAGAAAGCAAAAACAGAAAAAAAAAGCAAATAACAGAAAAAAAAAAAACAAACTAAATGGGCAGGTTTAACAGTAAACCAAACACAGCTGGAGAGAGAATTAAGCGGTTTGAAAGTGAGCTTAGAAGAAATCTTCCGAAGTATGGCAGAGACTAGAGAATAAAAACTATGGAAAAGACATTTTAGGATACAATGAAGTCTAACAAAGATTTAACAGACGTTCTAGGAGTAGAGGAGAGAATGGACAGAATATTTGAAGAAATAAATAGCCAAGTTCTTTTCCAGAACTAATGGAAGACAAGTCTATAAATTCCAGTTAGCAAAATAAAAAACCCACACTTAAGATGCTTGAGTGAAAATCCAAGACGAAACAGAAGTCTCCTCAAAAGGACTCAGAAAAAAGACTCAGATTAACGTCAAACGCATAAAAGACTGACAGCCGTCTTCTCTTCAACAGACACCAAAAGACGACGGAACGGTCTGTGTGCTCAATGTGCTGAAAGTAACTAAGGATCTTAGACTACTACACCCAACCAAAATATCCTTTGAGAAGGTAAAACAGGTACTTTCAGGCTAAAATATCTCCAGCACTCTCATTAATAAATTCTGTTAAGTATATTTTTCAGGCATAAGTCAAGTGATCCCAAAGAGAAGGTCTAAAGACACAAGAAATGAGAGGAAATAAGGATATTAGCATACTATCAAAATAAATATTTTAAAAGAAATATTACCCCTGTGTAATGTGTCAAATTTAAACTACCATAATATTAAGTCAGCACTGAGAATAAGTGGGGAGGAAATGGATTACTCTACTGTTCTTAAATAAACACGTTGGAATTTCTAGGGTGACCCCAAAAGTTTGGAAACAGATCACTCTTGTGATCCCATAGACTGGAGCCCACCAGGATCCTGTCCATGGGATTTTCCAGGCAAGAATACTGCAGTGGGTTCCCGACTCAGGGATCAAACCCAAAACTTCTGCACTACAGGCAGATTCTTTACCACTGAGCCACTGGGGAAGCTATACTTATTTTTACATCCATCTAAAAGAAAAACAGGTTGGACAAATAAAAAGCACACACACACACAAATTAAAATTAAACCTTATCATAGTGATTACATAAATCAACTAAAGGCTCCCTTTTAGAACTATCAGATTAAAGAAAATTCAACTGCATCCAACTTATAAGAAACACATCTGTAACAAGAATACAAACAGCTTCAAGGTAAAATACAATCCTTAACCAAAAGCTGGTGTCATTGTACTAACATTGGGAAAAAAAAAAAAAGATTTAAAGGAGAAACATTCCTAAGGATTAACATTTACAATAAAAAGTTCAACCCAGTACTCAGTGTTACAGATCTCAATGTAAAGACAGGGTTCATAACAAGACTGAAGGCAAATCTTAACCAGAAAACCTGAACATGAAGAAAATCTTCCAATGGAGAAAGAGGTGGAAATGAGTGATTCAATCAGATCGTTAGCTGATTATTTTGTGGTTATATAAAAGCTAGACGTCCAGAAATCAAATGATCTACCATTCCAGTATACTTGATTCTGTTCTTATTTCCAACGAGAAGGAAAGAAAAATAACATTTACAGAGCTTACTCTGTAAGACTTACAGACTTTCCTCTTATTTGCAGATAAAACGGTAAGCAACTTGCTCAGCCACACACAAATGAAAACACTAGGAATTAAAATCTGACTTCCAATACCCATGCCGATTCCACTATTCCAAAAGCCAAACCCTATCACCCACTACACAGATTATATAACCTAGTTATATTCCTTTACAGAAAATAGCTGCTTCACAGTGAAATAGCCAATCATTAAAAACTACATATTGGGGGTATTCTCTGGCAATCCAATGGTTAGAACACTACACTTTCATTGTGAGGGCTTGGGTTCCACCTCTGGTTGAGAAACGAAGATCCCACAAGCCTCGCAGCACAATCAAAAATTTAAAGTAAAGTTTTAAAAGTTTTAAAGGATAACAAAAAGAAAACTACAACAAGTGTTAGTTGTTCAGCTGTGTCCAACTCTTCGTGACCCCATGGACTGTAGCGTGCTTCTGTCCATGGAATTCTCCAGTCAAAAGTACTGGAATGGGTAGCCTTTCCCTTCTCCAGGGGATCTCCCCAACCCAGGGATCAAACCAAGGTCTCCTGCATTGCAGACATATTCTTTACTCTCTGAGAGCCACCGGGGAAGCCCACGGTGGTAACTGATCCACCTGCCAATGCAGGAGACAGAAGAGACTTGGGTTCAATCCCTGGGTGGGGAAGATCCCTTGGAGGAGAAAATGGCAACCCACTCCAGTATTCCTGCTTGGAAAATTCTAGAGAGGAACCGAGCCCGATACTGAGTGTGCACGGACACACACGTTTTAAAGCAAAAAGGTTCAAGGGAACCAGTAAAACCCCAAAAAAAGAATTTCCCTTTACCTGAGACCTACCTCAAGCTGAATGCATTTTAAACAAACCTGTATTTTGGACACTGCTGTTCTACCAACAGTTTCGGTGGGCCAGGGGCTCAGTACTTGATTCCAACACAACCTCGTAGTAGTAGTACATCTCGTTCTTTATGTAGCTAGAACATCTCATTCTTTATGCTCACTTTTTCACTTCAGAGATACCAAGTCAATCTAGAACTGACTTTTATACGGGTCCCAAGCCAAATACACTATTTGAGAACACTATCTTCTGTTCAAGTAATCGCATTATCTATAGTACCATCTGACCAAACAGCAGAGAAACACACATGGACTGATAATCTGGTGAAAATTAACAAAACTACAAGGTATTCACAATATCAGACATATATTGGAAGAAATCTTCATGACTATAAGTGCTTTAACTGTCCTTGGAAGCCCAGTGGAACCCAAGAAAGAGTGCTTTTAAATTCTAAGCAGATACATACTATAAAGTGAAGTGAAAGTCGCTTAGTCGTGTCCAACTCTTTGCGAACCCACGGACTGTATAGGCCAGAACACTGGAGTGGGTAGCCCTTCCCTTCTCCAGGGGATCTTCCCAATACAGGGATCGAACCCAGGTCTCCCACATTGCAGGCAGATTCTTCAGCAGCTGAGCCACAAAGGAAGCCCAAGAATACTGGAGCGGGTAGCCTATCCCTTTCTCTAGGGGATCTTCCCGACCCAGGAATCGAACCCAGGTCTCCTGCACTGCAGGCGGATTCTTTACCAACTGAGCTGAGAGAAGCCCTATATACTGTATAGTACAACAATTAAGTCAAGGGAACTTGCTTTAAACCAATATAAAATCCTTATTATAAACTATCATTTCTCAGTTATGTAACGTTGGATAATAAGTTCTTTAACTGCTCTGTACCTGTTTCCTCATTTAATTGTTGATACTACTTATCTCTGGGAGCACTGAGTTATATATATGTATAATAATTTTAAAACACTGCCTGAATAATCATGCAAGAAATCCTATTATTTTATGCCTGTTGTATTCGTCTGTACCCTCTGTATCTGAGACAATATTTTCACAGTAATTAATAAACTCTTCAAAATTATGACCCCCTTCTCCAACAAAAATCAAAATGTATAAAACTTCTGAACAAGTAAAAATATATCAAACTATGTAGCAGTAGAAAACAGTTGGTAACCAGAACTAACTTTGGGCTGAGACCACTTGGCAAGTCCAGCAATGTGGTCTACTGATCTGCAGTTCAAGTACTAAGTAACTTACAAGGATGAGTGAAAACAGCAGTGCTCACGTTCTAATCCCTACTCTGCCCAACTTATTCAGATGGAATTAGTACGAAATGGGACTTAATATTAGCATAATTTTAACAAATTCCTTCATGTAAGGAGGTTATAGATACTCCTCTATCTCCCACTTTCCAGCTCTTTTTCTTCAGAACACTCATAACCACTCAACAATTTATATAAAATAACCAATTTGCCTGTTTGGCTCATGATATATGTCCAAATAGGAGCTAAAATATTTACTCAAAGAATCAACTAAGAACATAAGCAATTACAGATTTGATTAGACTTGAGGGTATGAACAGATTGATCCTTATTTCCTAAATTGATCAGGATTCATTGCCTTTCATTAATATCTCAAATTATCAAGCAGAAAACAAAGAAAAGCAATGTTTAATTTTGATATCTTCATACCTTGAAGTCAAACAGATTCTACCTTTTTTAGCCACTTTTCCTACAAAAGGATATGTACTGAATACATTCGGTAGAGTTCAGAATCAGTCATCTCAAGGCAATATGGGCAAGTTGAGTAAGTAATAAAACAAGCAATAGCACTGTGGATTAAGTTAGTTCTGGTACACGTGTGGGTTTTGTTTTTTTAATCGTTAGATGACAAAGACAATCGTGTCACATTTAGTATCAGCTTAACAATTTTCCCTGTCAATAGGTCCAATATCAAAAACAGGTACTTTACAACAAATAAAACTTATGAAAATTTTCAGACTGGTATGAAAGGACCAATCTTTTTAAAAAGTAAAAGGCCCATTTTAGATCTGGGCCACTAATCTGAACTCAGACAACTTCGGAATAAGCCTAAGACATCAGTCCCACAAGGTCACTGTAAACCTCATTTACCTCCTGTCAGCTTTAAGTAAGTTATTCTAAATATAAGGCTTTTCCTTTATCCAATCAAAGGTAAGGTGTATTACTTCCTAAGGAAAATAAGTATAGAAGTAGTTATTAAAGCTAACAACAAAACAGGACCTAAAACACTAATTTGAAAAAGTATTTTTGATGCCACCTACTTTCAAAAATGGCAAATTTCGTTTTCCAGCTCAGCTCTCCTGAAGTCAGATAAGCAGTGTTAAGTTGTGAGCTTTTAAAATGCAGTCCTTACAGAACCCACAATCAAACAGAATAAAATTGGGGCTCTTTGAGGACATCACGTGCCCGGCTCTTTCTTCCTCCAAAAACCCAGCCCTCCCCGACAGGCCTTCATTCCCCGCCTCCTTTCCCGGCCTCTTTTTTTTTTTTGAGGGCAAAGCATGAAGCACTGATGAGGCAGCAGGTTACAACCCTGGCTCAGTATACGCTTACTTGTGCGTCTCATTTCACCCCTTAACGCCTCCACCATAACGTTAAACACCAAACAGCTAGTTAAGTATCTTACAGTGGGAACGGGAATAAAGGAACTAGTAAGAAAGCAACAGACGCCCTCGACGAATTAAAAAGACACTGCAGACCAAATCATTTACTTCCACTGTTCAGGAGTCGACTAATTACGACCAATGCTTCCCAAATAAAAAAAACCCTGATCAAGATACCCATCCTAATTCTAATTTGTACTTGAGAGGACACAAAAGAATCTCTTGTTAACAACAGCTAACGTAAGTGCTTTACACGCGATAATTCTTAAAAATCCTAGTAGTGAAGGCCCCGCTCCTTCATCCATCAACTAACATTCACTCTTTCTTGCGGTACCTAAAAAGATTAAGATGAACGAGAAGCAGAGAAGAGTTGCAAACCCAAGAGCTGGACTGGTTGGCTTCCTGCTCACCCTCGCATCCCACCACCTCCTCAACTTTTAGTGGAGGGCTACCAGAAGGGGGTCTGCACCCGCGCCTGGGCCCCGGCCACGTGCAGCGGGAAGCCGCGGGGGTTCCCCTCCCGGCCGGGTCGCCACCTCCCGGGGGCGGGCAGCCCGGAGCCTCGCCGCCTCCTCGCCCCTCCCCGCCCCGGGGCCTGGTCCCCGCGCAGCCCCTCCCTCCCGTCGGAATTCGCAGCCTCCGCGGCTCCTTCTCTCCCCCCGCGGCCTCCCCTCCAGGGAGTGGGCGTCGCGGCGACGGTGGGCTGCAGACCCCGACTCGGCCTGCGCCCCGGCCGCCTCCCCGCTCCGGGCGCCAGGGCTTCGCCGGGGCCGCGCCCTCGCGGGCGCGGAGAGGCCAACGGGGCTCAGAGGGCCCCGGGGCGGACCCTCCCGGGTCGCGCCGACGCTCCCCCGCCCCACACGCCTCCCGGTCGGCTCTCCCGGGAAGCATCGGCCGAGCCGCGGGCCCTCTCCGCCGGCGGGGTCACGGCTCCCACAGCGGCTCGGGCTCCGGCCTCCGCGGACGGCCCCGGAGGCCCCGCTCGCCGTCTCCAGCCCCCTCACCCCTCCGCTCACGCGGGCCGCCCGGGGCCTCCACGTCCCTCCCTTCTCCGTCGGGCCCCAGCCCGTTACCGGTGGCGAGCGCGGGGAGCCGAGCGGCCCGAGCTGCGCAGGCAGTGACTCAGGGCGGCGGCGGGAGGAGCAGGAGGCGGCGCCGCGAGCAGATGGCGCTAAAAAAGACCCGAGAGCCCGCCGCTCGCGCTCATATACAATCAGCGTCAGCACGCAGGGCTGGCTCCGCCGCCCGCCCCCCGGCCTCCCCGTCTCCTAGCGACGCGACTGGGAGGCGGGGCCAGGACCGGTCGCCTAGCAACGGAACCTTCCTCCTTTCCCCCGGCGACCTCCAAACTCGCAGCGCCAGACTTGGGTTCCCGCCTCCGCCCCCTACGACGCCTCCAGCCATCTCTTTTCTACGCTCTTAGCAAGAAAGGAACTCGTCGCCCCTTCCGTTCCGGGGTACGGCCCTGACCCCAGCCTCGCTCACGGCCCACCTCGGCCCCCGCCTCCCCCAACTTCCCACCCCGGCCTGGTACCGGGAAGGATGAGGGCGGGAGGCCAACCTCCGGGTCCTGCCTTGCCGCATCCGGACAGCGAGCGCTCCTTAGTTTCCTACCGTGTCGGGGCCTAATTCCTACAAACTCTAGGATCCCGGATAACCGTTTCCTCTCCCCGCCCATTTTTTACCGTAAGAACAACAGTTCTTTCCTCCTAACGGCCTCGGTGGCGTCTTTTGCCGGTTTTGCTTTTCCTAACTCAGTGGTTTACCGTGGCTTCCGGGGATGCTCTTCATTCCAACTTCTCCATCCTCTTACGTGACTTGCAATCCCTCATTTCTGCTTTCTTATGTTTGATGGATGAAAATGGCATGTTCGTGTATGGTCTGGACGCTTTATAATGAGGACAGTGTTGTTTCCTCATTTTGAAAAAGTAAATCCAACCTCATGGCTATTTTCAATTGAAGCTGGATTGACTAATACTAACTCTTAAGACAGTGGTTCTTAAAGTGTGGTCGGAGGGTTCCAGTACTCTTTCAAGGGGGAAGTCAAAGTATTTCCATAGTAATTCTAAAATGTTATTTGCTTTGACACTCATTCTGTCATAATTACACAGTGGAATTTTCCAGAGGCTACATGACATGTGATATGGAAACACTGAAAACAGAAGCAAATATTAGAATCCCCGTCATCTGCTGTTCAACCAGACATTAAAGAGATTGCAAAAACATAAAATCACTCTGCTCAATTTTTTTATTTTGGAAAGTAGTTACTTTTCATATAAAATATTGTTCTCTGTTAACATTTAATCGGTTTATTGTTTAAAATGAAATAATTACTCATTTCTTAATTTCAAATACGATATAGTTATCTTTAATGCACATAAAACATCTTTGGACTCCTAAATTTTTAAGACTATAAAGGGTCCTTGAGATTAAAAACTTTAACAACTCTTCTCTGTTGTAGTCCTTGAAACTTCCAACTACTTAGAGTCGTCTATTGTAACTAACCCAGTTCCACTTTAGAGGATACAGGTTTTTTCCTCAGCGCTCCCAACCTCACTGAAACTAGTTGTCTTTCCCACTCTATGCTACAGATGCCTCAGTTTATCCATTCATTTTGGTTCTTCACATGTGATTCTTTTGATTTCTCAACCGTTTGTCTTCATTGACATTCTACTCGACCGTGATGTAAAACTCACAAGGATTATAGTAACATCAGTAATGACTCCTCAAGAAGAATTTCCAATATACAAGATAGGTAGACCAGCGCCCAGTATGTCAGTACCCTTGGCACTGACTTCTCTGGCAGCCTCAAGAGCAATGCAGGCTGAAGTGAAATTCGTTCAGTCATGTCCGACTCTGCGATCCCGTGAGTCCTGGAGTGGGTAGCGATTCCCTTCTCCAGGGGATCTTCCCAACCCAGGGATCGAACCCAGGTATCCCACATTGCAGGCAGATTCTTTACTGTCTGAGCCATGAGGGAAGCCCCAGTGCAGTCTAATCAAAGCTAAATAACTTGTACCTCCTTTGCATAACCTTTTGTGGTTTGACTATCTGAGACCAAATTGAAATTAGCCTTCATGATGGCTTCCATCCCACTCTTGGGAACCCCACCAATTTCAGCCGCTGATCTAAGGCTCCTAATTTCTGACACTTCCTAATTCCTGACAACTCCCACCCCCTATTCAAAGGATTATCATCACCAGTTTATATTCTCTCTTTTCCCTTTTCTCCAGCTCCTTCCTCCAGTTTCCTCCTCCCTTTTCTTTCACTTATCCTAGCCAATCTAAGACATGAAATGCTAAAAAAAAAAAAAAAAGAAAGAAAGAAAAGAAATGAAACGCTAATAGATTGCTAATGTGATCCTTTGAACCACAGTTTGTAAATCTAAACCTCTACCATTTAAGCCCAGAGAAGGGCAATCATTTAGGCAGTCATTCAGCAAATGTTTCTCAGGAACACCTTGAGACACTGGAAATACAGCATTGAACAAGAAAGACATGATTCTTAATTTTATTGAACTTGTGTTCTGGTGAGATGGGGCAAGTGATAGACAAGCAATGAAATACTTTTACATATTAGTAAGTGAAAGAGCTGTGGAGAAAATAAAAAGACGTAAAGGGGTAGAAGATGACTGATCTGAGCATCAATTCGGTTCAGTCAGTCCTATCCGACTCTTTGTGATCTGATAAACCACTGAGCTTTTCACATGGCTTCGACCCCCTTAGGCCCCGGAATCACACAATGTAGTTAACTCATGTAATTTATTTACAATAAATGGTGGCTCTGGTCAGTAATTTTGGATCATGCAAAACTTTTTATTAGAGTTTCTTTTTTCTTCATTCCCCGTTATTTTCATCTGACGGATGCTTACAGCATTGTAGCCCAGTGGGTTGGAAGTGTGGCTTTGAAGTCACATAGCCCATTTTATGCCTATTTTATTGTGAAATGTTAAACAGCATGTAAGTTGCTTGACCTGGCACCTGATGGATAGTAAACATTTCATAAAAATTAAACATTATAAACTTCTTACTGAGGTTTTGTTTTGTTTAAAGGTTGAAGGAACTATCCTGAAGTCTAATCATATTCGACTCCATTTTTTTGGGTAAATATTTTATCAAAGCTATCTTGTCACAAATTTGAAAACATATTTTCCTGAGCTGAAATAATCCACACTAGAAAAGTACTATATTCCACATTTCTAAATATTGGATATAGATACTGTAGAGCTCAACCAGACAAATCAGTGACAGAGCTGCTATCTTAAACGTCTTGTGTCTGGAACTGTCCCTAAGTCATAGGACAGTACACAGGTTTGAAAGACAGGCTTAGCTTCATCCTAAGACTGTGACTTCTCAAAAGTACTTACACATACTGACCCTTAGGCTTCCCTATCTGAGAAGTGTATGAATAATTCTAATAAAATTTGCCACTTTGACAGCATCAAATAGAAACTGTATGTAAGCCCCCACCCCAGAGCAATGATTGCATTTAAGCACTCAATGAATGTTTATTTTCTGTCCTCACAATCAATATATAAAATATGTAATGGCACCAATCATAATTATCTAAAAACTGCACATTTTAGTACCTTATCTTAATTTTGAATCTGGTTTTCTTTTTTTCCAAATTATTATATAACTACAACATAAAATCAACCAAAATTTCAGTAAGCAATTGTGGAAAAGTTGCCTTGAATCTCCCCTCTACATCCAAAAGAGGATTAATAGGTTTTTGCAGAGGAGAGTGGTTGAAAACATCTTTATTTTGCTTTTTTTTTTTTTGACTGCACCAGGTGACGTATGGGATTTTTAGTTCCCCAAGCTGGAATCAAAGCCAGGCCCCCGCATTGGAAGCTCAGAGGCTTAACCATTGAAGTAGTTGTAGATTAACTCACGATTGTATAAAAGAATCCATGTAAACTTTACCCAGTTCACCACAAAGGTAACAACAATCCATAATCTTATTCAGATTTCCCCAGTTTTACTTCAATCCACTTGTGTGTATTTAGATGTACACAGTGTTATTATGTGTAAGTTTCTGTATCACATCAGGCAAGATTCCTTCACTGCAAGGGTACCTTATGTTGCTCTTTGATTCTTTTTTTTTTTTTCCATCTTCTTCTTTTTTAACTCACATGCTAAATAAAGTTCTGTTTTCCCAGATTTCACTTTTTTCCTTGTTTCTCACAAATGGACAACTTAGTGAGAAAACAGGCCATGTCTGTGTTCAATATTTCTTACCTGAATTATATGTAATAGACTTCCACTTGGTCTCTTTATTACCATTCTCATCCCCCTCTGGCCTAAATGCCAAAGTTATGGTTCTAAAATACAAATCTAATAAAGTCAACTTTTTAATAAAACCTTTAATGGCTCTTTGATGTCTACATGACAACATAAGCCCTACAAAGCCCATCCCACGCAGAATCATCCTATTTTTCCAGCCATCAGATCAGATCAGTCGATCAGTCGTGTCCAACTCTTTGCGACCCCATGAATTGCAGCACGCCAGGCCTCCCTGTCCATCACCAACTCCCGGAGTTCACTCAGACTCATGTCCATCAAGTCAGTGATGCCATCCAGCGATCTCATCCTCTGTCATCCTCTTCTCCTCTTGCTCCCAATCCCTCCAAGCATCAGAGTCTTTTCCAATGAGTCAACTCTTCACATGAGGTGTCCAAAGTACTGGAGTTTCAGCTTTAGCATCATTCCTTCCAAAGAAATCCCAGGGCTGATCTCCTTCAGAATGGACTGGTTGGGTCTCCTTGCAGTCCAAAGGACTCTCAAGAGTCTTCTCCAACACCACGGTTCAAAAGCATCAATTCTTTGGTGCTCAGCCTTCTTCACAGTCCAACTCTCACATCCATACATGACCACAGGAAAAACCATAGCCTTGACTAGCCTTGTTGGCAAAGTGATGTCTCTGCTTTTGAATATGCTATCTAGGTTGGACATAACTTTCCTTCCAAGGAGTAAGCGTCTTTTAATTTCATGGCTGCAGTCACCATCTGCAGTGATTTTGGAGCCCCCCAAAATAAAGTCTGACACTGTTTCCACTGTTTCCCCATCTATTTCCCATGAAGTGATGGGACCGTATGCCATGATCTTCGTTTTCTGAATGTTGAGCTTTAAGCCAACTTTTTCACTCTCCACTTTCACCTTCATCAAGAGGCTTTTGAGTTCCTCTTCACTTTCTGCCATAAGGGTGGTGTCATCTGCATATCTGAGGTGATTGATATTTCTCCCGGCAATCTTGATTCCAGCTTGTGTTTCTTCCAGTCCAGCGTTTCTCATGATGTATTCTGCATAGAAGTTAAATAAACAGGGTGACAATATACAGCCTTGATGTACTCCTTTTCCTATTTGGAACCAGTCTGTTGTTCCATGTCCAGTTTTAACTGTTGCTTCCTGACCTGCATACAAATGTCTCAAGAGGCAGGTCAGGTGGTCTGGTATTCCCATCTCTTTCAGAATTTTCCACAGTTTATTGTGATCCACACAGTCAAAGACTTTGTCATAGTCAATAAAGCAGAAATAGATGGTTTTCTGGAACTCTCTTTTCCTTTTTCCATGATCCAGCGGATGTTTGCAATTTGATCTCTGGTTCCTCTGCCTTTTCTAAAACCAGCTTGAACATCAGGAAGTTCACAGTTCACATATTGCTGAAGCCTGGCTTGGAGAATTTTGAGCATTACTTTACTAGCATGTGAGATGAGTGCAATTGTGTGGTAGTTTGAGCGTTCTTTGGCATTGCCTTTCTTTGGGATTGGAATGAAAACTGACCTTTTCCAGTCCTGTGGCCACTGCTGAGTTTTCCAAATTTGCTGACATATTGAGTGCAGCACTTTCACAGCATCATCTTTCAGGATTTGGAATAGCTCAACTGGAATTCCATCACCTCCACTAGCTTTGTTTGTAGTGATGCTTTCTAAGGCCCACTTGACTTCACGTTCCAGGATGTCTGGCTCTAGGTCAGTGATCACACCATCGTGATTATCTGGGTCGTGAAGATCTTTTTTGTATAGTTTTTCTGTTTCTAGCCATATGTCCCCCTATCTACTTTCATGAAATCCACATTTCATGATTTTGAACTACACAGTAGACCCTCAACATGAGGAGTGTTTCTGCGCCTTCTGCTCTCCCCTTCTATTAATCCTTTAATATTTAGTTCAAATCTTTATCTCCTGCGGGAATCCTTCCCAGCTCACCAAGGCCAATCTGGCTACACTTCTTTGTCTGTTTTCAGACAACTCTTTCCTCTGTGTCTGTCTGTCTGTTCCCATGTTTCCTTCTCTCCAGCACACACCACAGCAGAGCAGGCCACGTCTTTGTGTATACACTTGGCTTGAACAATGACTACTACAGGCAGAGATTTTCAATAAATATTTTGGGGGGAGATTAAATGAAAGGAAAGAAAGAGAGGGAGGGAGAAAGGAAAGAAATGTCATTGAAAACAAAATAGAAGTCACAATACTTTAATAAATCATCCTTTTTTGAGGACAACTGCATCATGTCTACATTTATCACAGAGTTTATGTGAGAAAAGTTGAGAATCTAGTCAATGCAAGAAGATTTTTAGATACGCTTTGGATATTGTTTGAATATTTGTTTAGATATTATTTTCCCTCGTGTATGAAATAACTTGATGATGAAAAGAATGTAAAGAAATACTGAAATCTCTGAGATCATAATGAATAAAGAAAATAAATTTCATGGTATTTTTTGGAGAAAGTCGGAGTGTCTGTCATTGGGAGAATTGATAGTGAAATGTGGCAGATGCACATCATAGAGAATTATACAACAGAACACGGGACGTAATATGGCAACAGGAATGAATCTGTAAAATGCAGTGCTTGCAAAATAAAAACCACAGTCAGGGGAATTCCTTGGTGGTGGTCCAGGGGTTAGGGGTCCGTGCTCTCACTGACAAGAGCCTGGTTTCAATCTCCGACTGGGGAACTAAAATCCCACAAACCATACGGTGTAGCTAAATATAAAATAAAATAAGATTGAATAAATAAAACCACAAGTAGATATTATCACACACCTATTAGAGTTGCTCAAATTAAAAAAAAAAAAAACTGGTAATACAAAGTGCTGGTATATATGTGGAACAACAGGAACTCTCATTTATTGCTGGCATGAATGCAGGATGGCACAGTCATTAAGTCAGTTTAACGGCTTCTTATAAAATGAAATATACACTCACCATATGACCCAGCTTTCTCATATCTGGGTGTTTATCTAGGTGAATTGAAAACTGTGCATGCATGCACATACACACACAAACCTGGAGGTGAATATTTATAGCAGCTTCATTCATAATTGCAAAACACCAGAAGCAATAAAGATGTTTTTCCACAAGTGAATCGATAAATACTGCTACAATGGAATACCACTCAGAAATGAAAAGGAACAAGCTACTAATTTACTCAACAATATGGATGAATCTCAAATGAATTTTTGCTAGTGAAAGAAGCCAGATTCAAAAGGTTATATATTATATAATTCCATTTATATGGCTTATGGAAAAGGTGAAATTATAGGGATGGAAAACATACCACTGGTTGCCAGGGTTTCAGGAGTGGTAAAGGGTTGACTCTGAAGGTGTTGTGGAGGGAGGGGATGCTTTAGGGTAGAAACTCATCTACTCTACAGGTGAAAGTGAAAGTGAAGTCGCTCAGTCGTGTCCGACTCTTTGCGACCCCATGGACTATAGCCCACCAAGCTCCTCTGTTCATGGGATTCTCCAGGAAAGAATACTGGAGTGGGTTGCCATTTCCTTCTCCAGGGGATCTTCCCAATCCAGGGATCAAACCCAGGTCTCCCACATTGCAGGCAGACTCTTTAGCCTCTGAGCCACCAGGGAAGCCAAATGGACATGATGCATTTGTCAAAACCCGTTTGCTGTATTCAAAATTTTAAAAACCAACCAAGATGCTGAGAAATCCTGGGATGGAATGCAGGCAGTGACAAACTATTATATTACAAATATATAATATGACCTCATTGATTGAAGGGGTAGGTAGACAAGGAACTGACTTTGGAAAACAGTGTTGTGACTAGATATTATAAGGCTAAAGGCAAAAAGAGCTATACACAAACTTTGTACTCTGATTGGTAAGTCTGTTTCTCATAGGGCTAAGTATTAGGAATTTCAGAACTAATTTCCCTGTACACTAGAAAATCTGTATTAGTTTGCTAGGGCTGCCATAACAAAGTACCAGACCGGGTGGCTTAAGCAACATAAATGTATTGCCTCACAAGTCCTGGATTCTCACAGTTTTAAATCTACAGTTGTGAGGAAAGGATCTGTTCCAGGCCTTTCTCTTTGGCTTGTGGATGTTCATCTCCTCCCTGTATCTTCACATCTTCTTCCCTCTTTGCATGTGTCTGTGTCCAAATTTCCCCTATTTTTAAGGATACTAGTCATATTGGATCAGAGCCCACCCTAATAATCTCATTTTAACTTGCTTACCTCTTAACTCTGTAAAGACGCCCTCCAAATAAAGTCACATTATAAGGTACTGGGGGCTAGGACTTCAACATATAAACTTCAGGAGAACACGATTTAATTCATAATAGTAGGCTCAAACAAATAAGTAAATAATTCTAGATAATGGGAGCCAGGTCTCTCATTATTAAAGAAAATGTTATAAACAAGGAGAGAAAGCTAAAATGAGCCCTGGGGTGCTAAATTAGGGCCATCAGCAGAAATTCATGTTATAGATGAACAGATAGATAGATGTGTGTATACATAGCTTAGTATATATATATATATGTATATTTCCTAGCTTTGTCCATTGAGAGGGTCTAGAAGCAATGGGATTCTAATAGCAATAAGCACACCCAGCACCCTGATTTTGATTTCTAAATACCATTTTCCTAGAAAAGGAGAAATGGCTGATTCTCTAGGACTGGGGAGGGAAAATATGAGTCTGGAATATCTTCTAATGCCAAACAGGAAGGAAGTTTGAAAAAAGATAAAAGCGATGAAGCATGTCAAAAGGACAGAGGAGCCAATCTGAAAGAGTTCCCAATGGCCAAAGCTGAAACGATTTCAGCAAGAACATAAAAAGAGTTATGCTGTCTGTTTCTTCAGTTTATTTCTTTATTCATCACATGGTGTAGTATGGCCTAGATCATGGCCACAGACTCAAACATCTACAGTTGCCAGGCCAAGAATTTATTGTGTGAAGTCAGCCAGGTATAGGATAAAGGGAGAGGAAGAGACTGAACAACAGGAGACCACTGGCCTCCTTTACAGGGAGTAGCTACTCCCCACCTCCAGCCAGCTGTAGTCACATGGGCTCAGTATTATCAGATTTTCCAATTTTTCAAGAGAGGCTGACTTTTACACATGAAATCTCCCAATATTGGGAGGAGTGCACAAAATGAGTTCAGTTCTGGACATGCTGTGTTTGAGACAGCTGTGATGCCTCCAGCAATTAGAAATTTGAAAATATGCATGAAGTTCAGGAGAATAACTCCAGTGGCAAGTACAGATTTAGAAACCCTCAATGCAAGGAGTGTAGATGAGGATCCTTGTAGAAAAGGAAAGAAGAAATTAAGAGAACCACGAACTCCAGCATTTAAAGAGTTGGCAGAAGAGGAGGAGTAAGCAAAGGAGACCTAGAGCAGAAAGAAAGGCAGAGGAGAGTAGAATTTGAGATGCCAAAGGAGAAAGGTAAATCAGCCAATATCTACCAGACTAGGGGCTTCTCTGGTGGCTCAGATGGTAAAGAACCTGCCTGTAATGCAGGAGACCAGGGTTTGATACCTGATCAGGAAGATCCCCTGGAGAAGTAAATGACAACCCACTCCAGTATTCTTGCCTGGAGGATACCATGGACAGAAGAGCCTGGCAGGCTGCAGTCCACAGGGTCACAAAGAGTCAGACACAACTGAGTAACTTTCGGTCTTGTTCAGGAGGTTTCCCAAGTGGTGCGATGGTAAAGAATCCATCTGCCAATGCAGGAGATTCAGAAGGTGCAGGTTCAATCCCTGAGTCAGGAAGATCCCCTGGAGTAGGAAATGGCAACCACTCCAGTATTCTGGCCTTGGAAATCCCAGGGACAGAGGAGCTTGAAAGGCTACAGTCCATGGGGTCAAAAGAGAGTCAGACATAACTGAGTGACTGAGCTACAGCTAATCTTGTTCAGAGTTGATATGCTGATTCCCTTGCGTGAAAGAGATCCCAGATCTCAGTAAGAAATACTACAAATTTAAAGAAAAATTATTCACAGCCCAAATGGGCTATGACTTTCTTGTATCAAAATTAACATCAGAGGAGGATCCCAGAACTTCCCTACTGCTAATCACTCTGAGGCTCTAACTTAAAAGGGAGAGGGATTTCACTTCCAATTTTCCAACTTTAGTAATATTTTATTAGTATTATAATTATTATTCCATTTCATCAGGTGTTCTTTTTTTATATCCAGTTTGTTCTTATGACATATTGAAAGTTCTAAAATACTTAGCAAATTTCAGCAGAACCACCAATAATAAAAACTGTGATTTTAGTGGAAAAGCCATACCCATTTAGATTTATAATTACATAAAAGCATTTTTCACACCTACAAGTTAAAACTTGGTTCACACGTCAAAAATTATGTATAACTTTGCTCAGACACATTTTTTTTTTTTCCAGTGAATTTAGGACACCTTCTCCTATGAGCAAGGAAAGCAAAGGAATCTATCTGCTTTTTGGGTTCCAGGAAGCCAGTAAATAAAATCCATTTTCCCTGCCTGAGTTTAGAACCAGTTGAAAGACAGATGCAGGAGGTAAGCAGACAGAGATCAAAATAGCGCAGGAAAAGTAAGTCGGAGAACATGGCTTTGTATCTGCTCAGACCTCACCACTAACACAGGCCTCCTCGCCTGAAACAGGAGGGAAGGGGACAGGGCACAACCATTAAAAGAATGACATAGCCCAAGGACATGACACAAAATGATTAGAACCAAATGGGTGCAAGATGGTGGAGGAGGCAACTTCCACGAGACCTTGAGCCTTGATGTTACACCCATCCTAACACATCAGCAAGCTAAATGACACACCCACAGCTGCCATGAAGGTCAAAAAATGGGTGCTGGACCAATTTCTAAAAATTCCCACCTCTTACCCAAAATAGCTGGAACACTCCCCCCATTCATTAGCCTATGAAATTAACCACTCCTATAAAAACTGATAACCGCTTTTGCTGCTCTCGCCTTCTGAGAATGGCCACACTCTGCCGGTGGAGTGTATTTCTCTCTAAATAAATCTATTTCTTTCCTATCACTTTGTCTCTCACTGAATTCCTTCTGTGGTGAGACATCAAGAACCTGAGCTTCATTAAGTCCTGAGCCCACATGTGTTATTGTTAGTCACTAAGTCGTGTCTGACTCTGACTCCATGGCCTGGGGCCCAGCCAGGCTCCTCTGTCCAGGGAACTGTCCAGGCAGGGATACTGGAGTGGGTGGCCATTCCCTTCAGGAGATCTCCCCGACCCAGGGATCAAACACGGGTCTCCTGCATTTCAGGCAGAATCCTTACCATCTGAGACAACAGAGAAGCACTGAGACCAGGTGTGATCTCAGCTAAAAGACCATGGGTTCAAGTCCCAGTCTGGGTTGCATAGTTTCACCTTGAGGCACAGGTTCTCCTGTCCCCTCAGGAAGGCAGAAGAGAGAAGTGGACAACAAGCTCTGAAATAAAGGGAACCCAAGAAGAGACTGGGTTGTTTGCCCAGTTCTTTCTCCCAACTTCCCCACCAGATGCATCACACCTTCTGCCCTGGAGATAAGCAATTCAGTCAGAAAGAATAAACCTCCCCGTGGAGCTTCTTCTAAAGGGAAACCTGCCGCCAGAGGGCAGGGAAATGGAGGCCCCTTTGTAATACTCCCTACTGCTGGCTCAGCTGGTAAAGAATCCGCCCGCAATGCGGGAGACCTGGGTTCGATCCCTGGGCTGGGAAGATCCCCTGGAGATGGGAAAGGCTATCCACTCCAGTATTCTTGCCTGGAGAAATCCATGGACTGCACAGTCCATGGGGTCACAAAGAGTTGGGCATGACTGAGTGACTTTCACATCCACACTGCCTTATCTCCTTCCAAGTGCATCCCACAGGTGGGTTCTATTATTCCCACAGAACAGTAAATGGATAAACCTGGTTGTGAGATTTTGGAACAGTGACCTTCATATTACCCTGAAGGTTATGCCCCAGAGGTCTGTGGTTAAATAGAATAATCCTATTTAAATTCCTTGGGTGGGCAGTTAAGGAAGAGGCAGTAATGAAATAGTTACAATAGGCACTGTAATGGGACTTAGAAGACCTAGATCATGGTTGCAACAATGTTCCCAACTAGTTGCCTGGCTGTGGTCAAGTCACTGTATTCTTTGTTGTTACTTGGTTTTCTGATCTGTGAAACTAGTTTAGTGAGTCTTGCCATCCTACTGTCTAGATCACCAAATGCAGAGTCGGACACGACTGAGTGACTGATCTGATCTGATCTGATTTGATATATTTCTTAGTCAGCTCAGTTCAGTTGCTCAGTCGTGTCCGACTCTTTGCGACCCCATGAATCGCAGCACGCCAGGCCTCCCTGTCCATCACCAACTCCTGGAGTTCACTCAGACTCACGTCCATCGAGTCAGTGATGCCATCCAGCCATCTCATCCTCTGTCGTCCCCTTCTCCTCTTGCCCCCAATCCCTCCCAGCATCAGAGTCTTTTCCAATGAGTCAACTCTTCCCACAAGGTGGCCAAAGTACTGGAGTTTCAGCTTCAGCATCATTCCTTCCAAAGAAATCCCAGGGCTGATCTCCTTTAGAATGGACTGGTTGGATCTCCTTGCAGTCCAAGGGACTCTCAAGAGTCTTCTCCAACACCACAATTCAAAAGCATCAATTCTTCAGCGCTCAGCTTTCTTCACAGTCCAACTCTCACATCCATACATGACCACTGGAAAAACCATAGCCTTGACTAGATGGACATTTGTTGGCAAAGTGATGTCTCTGCTTTTGAATATGCTATCTAGGTTGGTCGTAACTTTCCTTCCATGGAATAAGCATCTTTTAATTTCATGGCTGCAGTCACCATCTGCAGTGATTTTGGAGCCCAGAAAAATAAAGTCTGACACTGTTTCCACTATTTCCCCATCTATTTCCCATGAAGTGATGGGACCAGATGCCATGATCTTCGTTTTCTGAATGTTGAGCTTTAAGCCAACTTTTTCACTCTCCACTTTCACTTTCATCAAGAGGCTTTTGAGTTCCTCTTCACTTTCTGCCATAAGGGTGGTGTCATCTGCATATCTGAGGTGATTGATATTTCTCCCGGCAATCTTGATTCCAGCTTGTGCTTCTTCCAGCCCAGCGTTTCTCATGATGTACTCTGTGTATAAGTTAAATAAGCAGAGTGACAATATACAGCCTTGATGTACTCCTTTTCCTATTTGGAACCAGTCTGTTGTTCCATGTCCAGTTCTAATAGTTGCTTCCTGTTAGTCACTTTCCCACAATTTAGCTCAAGTTGTCTTTCCTAAGAAGTGTATAAAAGCTCCAGAGTATAACTGCTTCTTTGAGTTTCACTTATTTTCTGTAAACTCCTGTACATGTAAATATTAATAAAAATTCCCTGATAGTCTTCCCTGATAGCTCAGTTGGTAAACAATCTGCCTGCAATTCAGGAGACACCAGTTCGATCCCTGGGTTGGGAAGATTCCCCTGGTGAAGGGAAAGGCTACCCCCTCCAGTATTCTGGCCTGGAGAGTTCCATGGGGTCACAAAGAGTTGGACGTGACTGAGCGACTTTCACTTTACCTAATGGGATTTTGTGAGGAATATGTATATAAAGGGCCCATCATACAATTTACTCAGTAATTGTAGTTTTCTTTCTTTTTCTTGTTCTAATCTAAGGACCAACCTTGGCTATAGAAAGCTTTCCCTTTTTTTACCAAGTGGTTTTTTATGTGTTATATGCATAAATCTTTTGATTGAACTACTAGCTTTTTTGACTAGTTTGGTTTTTTTCAAATGCTAGATTAAAGGACTAATCAAATAAATATGATTCCATGACAGCATTACAGAAGAAATTAGCAGCCATATTTAATACTCCTTAATAGATGTCTTGAGTACCTGAATTTTAAAACATTTGTTTTTACCAAAATAATTTAGGCAATTCCCTGGTGGTACAGTAGTTAAAACTATGTGCTCCCATTGAAAGGGGTATACGTTTGATTCTTGGCTGGGGAATGTGCTATGTGGCACAGCCGAAAAAAAAAAAATCAAACTAATTTACTTATGAAGCAAGAAGTCTGTTTCTCTTCGTTTCAAGCATCAGCACATAAACATATGTTAATCATTAATTTGCTCATTCAATTAACAAAGTTCTATTCTGTTAACACTGGGGACACGATTTTATGATCTATTTGAGGACACATTGCAAATAAACATAAAAAAGGAAAAATGTACTATAACAAGGAACAATATTCTATGAAAGTTACATAATGTCTCAATTTCCTTATCTGTAAAGTGGAAATAATTTTGATCCCATAGGACTGTTACAGTCATTATATAGGATAATGAAGTTGATATTAGAAGAATGATTTCCACACTCACAGCCCCATCAGCCTGGGAGGAGAATACCCCTTAGTGGAGACTCTTCCTTACAAAAATCCAGTCTTGTTTCCCTCCAGGGACTATGGCTGTCATCCGAGACTAACTTCCTCAGGCCCTGAACACTGAGTTATGACTGTGTTATCAAGTTCTTGCCAATAGAATCCGAACAGAAGAGGCACGTGCAGCTTCTAGGGGTGGGTTTAAGATATTTGCCTTCTCCACATTCTCACTGACTTGGTGGCAAAGGGTCTTCAACAGTGTAGATAAGGACATACCCTAGAGGGTAATGGAATACAGCCAAGTATATGAGTTTGCATATTGTCTAAGCTTGTTTTCCCTATAATGGTAGAGTTAAACTGTTGCAAAAGAGGCAAACTGCGCAAAGCCTGAACTGTTTACTCTATGGCCATTTACAGAAAAAGTTCGCTAATGTCTGGTCTAGACTATGGGAAAAGTTACATTTGGCATTGTGTGAAGTTATATTTTCATGGAAAGCCTAAAACAACTATATTAGCTTCAGTGGGATGTAGGGGGAAATAAAACGAAGAAAATAAAAAACATAAGACTGGTCCTTCCCTCCCCTATTTAGTCTCCTGCAGGCATCTGTTTGTTTAGGAGCTGCTATACCCTTCCAAGGAATTTTAGATGGAGATGAACATCAAAGGGTGTGCGTGTGCGTGCGTGTGTGTGTGTGTGTGTGTGCGCATGACAGTGGTGTGAGTCCCGTCTGAACTGAAAATGATAGGGAGGGACCCCATGCTGACAAACAGTTCAAAAGGAAAACCTTCACAAGCTAACTTTTCTATTCGTTATAATTGAGGGCCTCACTGTGGCTGGTAATGGGGTGGAGAAGGGGGTGGCGGACGCAATTTTCTTTAATGGACTACACACACCTGCATGGGACAGAACAGTCTCCTGGCGAAAGGGTGGGGAGCTGTGGGTTTCTGATCCTGGTTCTGACACTTACTATCAATCTCGGTCAAGGTTTGTGAAGACAAGACGAAATCATGCTTCAGTGGCTTGCACAGGACCTGGCACACATCAGCATTTGTGCTGTGTGCTTAGTCACTCAGTCATGTCTGACTCTTTGCAACTCTATGGACTGTAGCCTGCCAGGCTCCTTTGTCCATGGGGATTCTCCAGGCAGGACTACTGGAGTGGGTAGCCTTTCCCTTCTCCAGGGGATCTTCCCCACCCAGGAATCAAACCGGGAACTCCTACATTGCAGGCAGATTCTTTACCAGCTGAGCCACCAGGGAAGCACTTAGAAGCTCATTATGTTTTCTTTTATAAACAGAATACTGATCAACTGAGAAAAATTAAGTAGAAATAATCTTAATTATTTAGAATAATGAGTTTTGGAGAAAACAGAAAGCAATAAGGAGGAAATGTTTTTGTCCCTAAATTTTCTCTCACTTATTTAAATGAGGCTGCGGTTTCAGTCGGAGAAGGCAATGGCACCCCACTCCAGTACTCTTGCCTGGAAAATCCCATGCATGGAGGAGCCTGGTGGGCTGCAGTCCATGGGGTCGCTAAGAGTCGGACATGACTGAGCTACTTCACTTTCACTTTTCACTTTCATGCATTGGAGGAGGAAATGGCAACCCACTCCAGAATTCTTGCCTGGAGAATCCCAGGGATGGGGGAGCCTGGTGGGCTGCTGTCTCTGGGGTCTCACAGAATCAACATGACTGAATCAACTTAGCAGCAGCAGCAGCAGTGGTTTCAGTTCCTCTGGCTGCAGCTTTAATGCCATCTTCCTATTCTCCTAATGCAACACCTAAGGCCTGCAGAAGAGATGCCCTGAGGAGAACTAGCCCTACTGGAAAATGAAATGCTACTGTAGATTTTCCAAAAGAGCCCCACTTTCTGAATTTCTCCCTCTGCTCCTCTGGCCTACTGTGAGGGGCTATTCCATTCCTTCTGGGACCAGAAATCCACCACCACCCTCTTTTCTTAGAACTATTCTAAGAGTTGCACAATGTAATTGACTCCAGAAGGTCACCACGAGAGTACTTCTAAGAAGAATGAAATGATGAGGCCTGGATATTTATTTTGCTGTGTGTGTTTGGGGAATTTTTTGGTTTTTGTTTTTCTGATATTGGAACTTGATTTGTTTCAGAACCCTCTTCCCTGAAGCTGCGAGTGAGCGTGCTGGGAGCGAGTGTTCGACTCTTTGTGACCCTAAGGATTGTGTCCCACCAGACTAAGGACTGGATCCAGTATTCTCCAGGCAAGAACACTGGAGTGAGTGGCCATGCCCTTCTCCATGGGATCTTCCCGACCTGGGGATCGAATATGCATCTCTTGTGTCTCCTGCATTGGCAGGTGTGTTCTTGACCACCTGTGCCACCTGGGAAGCCCCTCCCCGGGGCTGGCACTATTGATATGGCCTGTGTCTATGGAGTACGGGGCCGTCAGCTTCAGAACTGTGTGCCAGCTGGCATGGTTTCTTCCAACCCTCTTTCTAGGCAGAAAACTCAGAATATTCCATCCTGGATAGTAAAGGGCTGCCCAGCTCTGACATTCCATTTTTCTGCCCAGTTTACAAAAAATATTGCCCCAGAAACCCATCAGGTTTTCTGTTTATGAACTCTGAATTCCTCTTCCCAGGTGCCAACAAGAAAGGCTCTCCTAGAGTCCTCTAGGTTCAGAACTGCAAAATGAATGACCCTAAGTAAGGTCTCGGAGAAGGTGATGGCACCCCACTCCAGTACTCTTGCCTGGAAAATCCCATGGACGGAGGAGCCTGGTGGGCTGCAGTCCATGGGGTCGGGAAGAGTCGGTCGTGACTGAGCGACTTCCCTTTCACTTCTCACTTTCATGCATTGGAGAAGGAAATGGCAACCCACTCCAGGGTTCTTGCCTGGAGAATCCCAGGGACGGCAGAGCCTGGTGGGCTGCCGTCTATGGGGTCACACAGAGTCAGACACGACTGAAGTGACTTAGCAGCAGCAAGTAAGGTCTGCATTTGATGGCACTCCGTACACGGTCCCTTTCTGATAATATTCTTTCTACCTAATGTTCTGAATCCTATGTCCATTTCTTACATTCTCGGGGGGAAAAAAAGAAAAGGGTGAGTGAAAATAGACTCTGTCTAAGCTTTGGTTAAACCTCCTGCACTCTGAGGACTTTTTGCTGCTGCACACAGGCTTTTTGGAGACACTTCTCCTTTCGTGATAACTCAGCAGGTTGGCTGAAGTCAGCCAACTTTTGGGGGTGGAGATGAAGGAAGGTTGGTCTTCTGGTCTCTTTTGTTTGATATCTCAAAAAACATACTGTTTTAAAAGGGTTTTTCAGACCTATAAATAGTTAGCAATTGACATTACCAAAAGCTATTTCTCAATCTCTTTAAAAACAAAAACACTGAATGAGATAATAACAGTAAACACTTAACTGAGCTCTTCCCAGGGCCAGGCACTGCTCCATGTGCTTCACAGGCGCTCACCTTTCATAGCCCTCTGAGGCAGCTACTGTTATCATTCCCATTTTCCAGATAAGGGACCGAGCACAGAGTGGTTAAATTGTTTGCTCAAGGTAACACAGCGATTACGTGTGAGAGTCTGGCTCAAGGATCTAAAGCTCTAAAGGGGCTCGTACACAAAAAGCACTATTTCAGTTTTCTCTGATAGACTGGAGAAGGTGGTGAAGAGTACACAGGACTCTGGAATTAAGAGAGCATAGGGTTGAAGTTCCTATTGTCCCCTTACCAGCTGAATAACGTGGGACAAGTAGATTCATCACGCTGAGCTTTACTTTCTCCATCTGCATTTTGAAAATAACAATACCTTTCTCATAGAACTATTGTGTAGATTTAATGAGAAAACCCTTGTTTAGTAGAGACCGAGTAACATAGCGTTACAGTTGGAAAGAGAAGTTGTTCTCAGATGTCAGGACAGAATTACTGAGGGCATGACATTTGCAAGAGGAATTACAAGTGTACATTTCCGTCCATAGTTGGACAAATCACCTTCCTCAATTCTACCAACTTAGAATGATGTTGGAATTTTGTAAGGTCCTAGGAGCCATCCCAAATAAACAGCCAGTAATTTTAGTGATTCTAGAACAGAACTGTCCAGTTCTGTCCACCTTCAGCAATGACTGGCGCATTCAGTATCTGCATTGATTAATATGGCAGCCACATAATGGCTCTCAAGCACCTGAAATGTGGCTTCTGTGATAGAGGAACTGATATTTTTCTTGTTGTTCAGTTGCTCAGTTGTGTTCAACTCTTTGCAACCCCATGGACTACAGCATACCAGGCCTCCCTGTCCATCACCAACTCCTGGAGTTTACGCAAACTCATGTCCATTGAGTTGGTGATGCCATCCAACCATCTCATCCTCTGTTGTCCCCTTCTCCTCCCACCTTCAATGTTTCCCAGCAGCAGGGTCTTTTCCAATAAGTTGGCTCTTCACATCAGATGGCCAAAGTATTGGAGCTTCAGCTTCAGCATCAGCCCTTCCAATGAATATTCAGGGTTGATTTCTTTTAGGATTAACTGCTTTGCTCTCCTTGCTGTCCAAGGGACTCTCTCTGATATTTTAATTTTATTTAATTTTAATTTATTTCAATTTAGATAGCCACATGTAGCTGCTGATTACAAGTGAGACAGAAGAGCCCTAGATCAGTGGTCCCCAAACTTTTTGGCACCAGGGACCAGTTTCACGGAAGACAATTTTTTCACAGACTGGGGTGGGGGGTGGGGTGGCTTTTGGGACGATTCAAGTGCATTGCATTTACTGTGTACTTTATTTCTTTTATTATTACGTAAGCTTCACTTCAGGTCATCAGGCATCAGATTCTGGAGTGTGAGGAACCCTGCTCTAGATGATCTGATCAGGAGGGCTGCCCTGGCGGATCAGACAGTAAAGAATCCACCTGCCAAACAGGAGAGCCGGGTGTGATCCCTGGGTTGGGAAGATCCCCTGTAGAGGCTATGGCAACCCACTGTAGTATTCTTGCCTGGAGAATTCCATGGACAGAGGAGCCTGGTGGGCTACAGTCCACGGGGTTGCAAAGTCTTGGACATGACTGAGAGACTTTCACTCACTTTATTATAATTTTTCAGATTTCCTGCCCTAAATGCAAGATAGAGAATGAAACTGCTTAACTATTTTCTCCAATGAACCATATAGGTAAGGCCTAGATGGAATCAAAGTATGACCTGTTCTCACTCCTAAATCACGGATCAATTCGTGTTTTGAACTACATCAGCTTTCTTCCATTATCTGGTTATAAATTTCAGAAACATTTATTCTCATATTATCATTATAATGCTTTACTCCATCATATTAGGAATACAGCTAGAAATGAAAGCTATGTCACAGACCCGTTTCATTTTGACAATTAATAGGTGAGTGGAATCAATGCTTTCCTGCTATAGAAAACAGGAGGGTGAGGACTCTGTGGTGTTCACATTCCTGTTTCACGCAGAAAAAATCTTCCTAAGAGTTAATCAGATCAATTGGCTAGTTGATGTTAAAGGTCTTAGATGTCTTTACTCCCAAACTCAAAGAGTTATACCTATACAAATGTGGCAGTTTGCAACATATTAACAGAACAACATAAGCGGACTCCAAAGGTACCTCAATTGTTTCAGCAGCTTTGGAGGTGCCCCTTTTACCTGACTCGTCCCCACAGTCCAGGATGGCATAATGTTCTGCTGCCCTTTCTCTTTATGTGGAATAGACCTTGGGAGCCTCAATCAGGTACTTAATCAAATTTTTGATAAAAGAACTTGATTATATTTACACTCACCCTTGCCATCTGCACTTCCAATCAACTGAGTGGAAATTCTGCCCGGGTCAGAATGCCAAAGCTTGGTATCTTTTCTTCCTCAGCAGAACAAATTTGCTCTCTACTACCTGGTATCTATAAGATGACTCCCATTATCCACTCACATAAAATATCTTCATTTCCCATACCTGTGGTGGGAAAAATTCACTCAAGAATTGATTGAGATATGTTACTTCATAATACTTACGTAAGCCTCTGAGATTGTAAGGAACTTTTATCGTTATGATCACTATTAACTCTTGTTTGTTTGTTTTTTTGGCCACGTCACAGGGCATGTGGGATCTTAGTTCCCCAGGGATGGAACCCACATGCCCTGGAGTGGAAACACAGAATCTTCACCACTTGACTGCCAGGGAACGGACATTATTCATTTTTTTTTTTTTTTTAGATTTTCCCCTAGTTTTGCTTCAGTCAGATCAGATCAGATCAGATCAGTCGCTCAGTCAAGTCTGACTCTTTGCGACCCCATGAATCGCAGCACGCCAGGCCTCCCTGTCCATCACCAACTCCCGGAGTTCACTCAGACTCACGTCCATCGAGTCAGTGATGCCATCCAGCCATCTCATCCTCTGTCGTCCCCTTCTCCTCTTGCCCCCAATCCCTCCCAGCATCAGAGTCTTTTTCAATGAGTCAACTCTTCTCATGAGGTGGCCAAAGTACTGGAGTTTCAGCTTCAGCATCATTCCTTCCAAAGAAATCCCAGGGCTGATCTCCTTCAGAATGGACTGGTTGGATCTCCTTGCAGTCCAAGGGACTCTCAAGAGTCTTCTCCAACACCACAGTTCAAAAGCATCAATTCCTCGGTGCTCAGCCTTCTTCACAGTCCAACTCTCACATCCATACATGACCACAGGAAAAACCATAGCCTTGACTAGGCAAACCTTTGTTGGCAAAGTAATGTCTCTGCTTTTCAATATGCTATCTATGTTGGACATAACTTTCCTTCCAAGGAGTAAGTGTCTTTTAATTTCATGGCTGCAGTCACCATCTGCAGTGATTTTGGAGCCCAGAAAAATACAGTCTGACACTGTTTCCACTGTTTCCCCATCTATTTCCCATGAAGTGATGGGACCGGATGCCATGATCTTCGTTTTCTGAATGTTGAGCTTTAAGCCAACTTTTTCATTCTCCACTTTCACTTTCATCAAGAGGCTTTTGAGTTCCTCTTCACTTTCTGCCGTAAGGGTGGTGTCATCTGCATTTCTGAGGTTATTGATATTTCTCCCAGCAATCTTGATTCCAGCTTGTGTTTCTTCCAGTCCAGCGTTTCTCATGATGTACTCTGCATAGAAGTTAAATAAACAGGGTGACAATATACAGCCTTGACGTACTTCTTTTCCTATTTGGAACCAGTCTGTTGTTCCATGACCAGTTTTAACTGTTGCTTCCTGACCTGCATACAAATTTCTCAAGAGGCAGGTCAGGTGGTCTGGTATTCCCATCTCTTTCAGAATTTTCCATGGTTTATTGTGATCCACACAGTCAAAGGCTTTGGCATAGTCAATAAAGCAGAAATAGATGTTTTTCTGGAATTCTCTTGCTTTTTCCATGATCCAGCGGATGTTGGCAATTTGATCTCTGGTTCCTCTGCCTTTTCTAAAACCAGCTTGAACATCAGGAAGGTAACAGTTCACATATTGCTGAAGCCTGGCTTGGAGAATTTTCAGCATTACTTTACTAGCATGTGAGATGAGTGCAATTTTGTGGTAGTTTGAGCATTCTTTGGCATTGCCTTTCTTTGGGATTGGAATGAAACCTGCCCTTTTCCAGTCCTGTGGCCACTGCTGAGTTTTCCAAATTTGCTGGCATATTGAGTGCAGCACTTTCACAGCATCATCTTTCAGGATTTGGAATTTGCTTCAGTACTGTAAGCTAATAATACTAGCTCTAATTTATTGAGTATTTACTTTGTCTGAGGAGTATATAAGTTCTCTCATTTAATTCACACAACACACTGAAGAGTAGAATGAGTGTTACAATATGGAAACCAAGGCTCAGAGGGAGTGTATCGCCCAGATCACCCGGCTTCTATGGGGTGGAGCCAGAGTGCATACCCAGGGCCTCCTGACTCCACAGTCTGAGCAGTTAAACTCCAAACTATATTCCGTCTTGACTCACTGATATCAGTGTACCCGGGCTGTGCAATCTGTTATCTACAAAAGCATTCTCACTAGTAAAATGTAAACTTTTCGAGAGCATCTGTAAAGTAGCACATTGGAAAAGTATTTGGTTGTTCTGCAAAATCACAAATGTGGTCATTTCTGTTCCTTGGTGCCTTGGGGTTCAGTTGAAAGAAAAGTGTCTCTTCGTGTACATGTTATTTGCAGTTAGAACAAAAGCCCAGTATGTTTTCACTTGGGTCTTCAGTGCCAAGAAACTTGGCCAAGTTCATTGCTAAACTAGCACAATGAACTTACCTCATGTGTTCAGTGCTATTATCTGTTTATTCAGCATATGACTATATTTATGTAAATATAAGGTATTTATGAAGCCTATTATGTTTAGGGGGCTATGATCACACCTGGGATGCAAAATAGAGAGGTGAACATGACTGAAATTTCCTCAGGGAGCTCACAGTTGAATAGGGAAAGAAGAGATTATATAAAGAATAACACAAATTGTTAATTATAATTGTGATTAGAGCCACAAAATGTAAATGAATGGTGGCATCGCCTAGCCAGGCAATAGTGGTTTCATGGGTCAGTTAGTAAGAAAAACCTCTGAAAGTAGACTTTGTGATCATTAGCCAGCAATTCTATTATGCACTGATATTCCATTGTACGTAATTTGACAATCAATTCATTAGAAAAAACAACAATATATGAGGCATAAATGTGCCTTTTACTTATCAAGAAGTACCATCTAATTATTCTCCCACTTCTTTTTCTTTCAGTGAAAATCTTGTTTTAAAGATTCCCCTGGAAAGTACATAAAACAGTTTTACTATAATAAAAATGAAAATTGAGTTGAAACGATGTCGTCGCTTTTAACCTCTGCATTATTAATCTGGAGAAGACAAAGACTAATAGGACTTGAACCTTCTGTTCAGAAGTAAAGATCATGCCTTATAAGCAAGCAAAGATCATGCCTTTGTGAAATGATTAATTCTTACTTCAGAAAGCTATACCCAAAAAATGACTAAGGAAAACCATCTCCTGTCTTTGAAGGCTTTAGTCTGCTATCATCATTAAGAATTAAGATTTAAAAAAAAAAAACCACCATTATGGTCTAAGAGTTCTAGAAGTTAATTTTTAAGACTTTTTTTTCTACTTAGAGCTTGCCTGAAAAAGGAGTAAGTATGAATTAATTCTCACATGGGTCAGCCAATAATCCCCAGATATAGGTGTTAGAACATTAACAACAATGACAGAAAGTGAGTGAGTGTTAGTCACTCAGTTGTGTCTGACTCTTTGCAAACCCATGGACTATGTATAGCCCACCAGGCTCCTCTGTCCACAGGATGCTGCAGGCAAGAACACTGGAGTGGGTAGCCATTCCCTTTTCCAGGGGATCTTCTTGACCCAGGGATCGAACGTGGGTATCCCACATTGCAGGCAGATTCTTTACCATCTGAGCCACCAGGGAAGCCCAAAGAAGATCCCCATTTTTTTTTTTTCCACAGCATTGCCTTGACTTCCCCTGCCTTGGTCTGCTCTATAGAATTTAAGAGAAGCTGAGTGTGCCAGTTTTTCTTTGCTGGTAGTTTTCTCCTGTGCTTTTCTCATGTTCAGAAGTGGAGAAGGGAAGATGCTATAAAAACAGAAACAGCTCTGAGGTGTGGTCTCCACAAATGAGCTCTTCAGAAGGGCCAACCCTTCCACTCAGTAACCTGGAACCCAGACGTGTCTGTTCCTCACTGCTAGACCCACCTGCCTGAAATACCACCAGAAATGCATTTGACGTATGAGGTCTCCTCTTTGCATATGAAAGCATCTCTAAAGAGTTTCTTGTTAGCACCTAAGATCAGCTACAGTGAAGTGACGGTAACTTTGGTGAGTGAGGGTTGGAGAAGAGAGGACTGTAGAACATGGAGCACTGTGGAGCACCCATCTGGCCAGTGCAGGAGCCAGAGCAGAGGGTGCAGGAGCCAGAGCAGAGCGCACAGGACACCCGTACGTGCCCAGGTCACACAGAGACAGGTGCTGCGGAGAGAAGGGGGACAGGAAGGAAAGCGGCTGGCAGCACAAACCAAAACAGATCTGTGTAAAGGAATTATTTTACATAAATCACGTAGAACAGTGAGTGCCTAGCCCCAAATAACACGGTAACAGTAAGCATTTCCTAATCACTGGTCCTAGGGCGAGTCAGTCCCTACAACAGAAGGGACCGCTCTCTCTCCCCCTCCTCTCCTCCTCCTGTCTTGTCACGTGGCCTATTGTTCCCAGGGCTCAGAGGTCTGACTTGCACATCTCGTGGCACAGCTTCACTCCAAGTGAGGGGAAAAGGCTTCAGTGAGCTGGCCCTGGAGTCCAAACAGTATTCATCCTATTGTTTCCGTAGAAAAGGTGTTGAGAGCACAGTAGACTCTCAAAGAGTCTTTGTTTAAGCAAAAAAAATGTTTAGTCGTGGTGAGGTTCAGAACATGCTACCCCACAATACAGTACCTTGCCACTGTGAAAATTTTACACTGAAGGAATCCGAGCAATGACAGATGTAGGGAGGACTCTCTGATCTTCCTCTGAAGTAGGTCGTTTCCCCCGACCCGCATCCCCCCGAGAGAGGTGCCGTCCTACACCCAGAGGAGAGGAGAATCCTCGTCTCTGAGATGCATAGAGGAGTCTGGGGGACCGGCTTCGCCAAGTTTCCCTAGTTTACTACCCTTAGCTCATACTCTTTTTTTTTCCTCTCATAATGCCCCATGACTTTCCATTCTACATCAAACCTAGTTTAAAAATACTCAGACTTAACTGTTTCTCAGGTCTTCATTTCCTTATAAGGCTACCATGTCATGCAAAACTTATACTAAATAATTTAGTAAGCTTTCCTCTAGTTAATCTGTTTGTCAGTCTAATTTACGTGGCTCTAAGTAGAGAACCGAGGAGGAAAGAGATTGTTTTTCCTCCCCTACAGTTTTCCCCCAATCAGTGTCCATACTTTGAGAAAGGATTACATACATAGGGTGAGGGCTCCCTATATACTGGATGCTTATTTTACTTAGACCCTTGTTCTCCTTGCTTTTTAAATTTTTAATGGTAAAGGATTTTTTTTTTTAATTTAACCTAACAAGATTCCACATAAGGAAAACAGAGAATAGATGCTATGCAAAATACAAGAAACTTGGAATCTTGGCTGTCCTGAAGTGCAGATTCTACAGGGACACAATCTAACTCTTTGATAAGTGCACACAGATCAGGAATTAAGGATCTGCATACCCGAAAGGAATAGGCTACACTCGGAGAAGGCAATGGCACCCCACTCCAGTACTCTTGCCTGGAAAATCCCATGGACAGTGGAGCCAGGTAGGCTGCAGTCCATGGGGTCGCTAAGAGTCAGGCACGACTGAGCGACTTCACTTTCACTTTTCACTTTCCTGCATTGGAGAAGGAAATGGCAACCCACTCCAGTGTTCTCGCCTGGAGAATCCCAGGGACGGCAGAGCCTGGTGGGCTGCCGTCTATGGGGTCGCACAGAGTCGGACAGGACTGAAGCAACTTAGCAGTAGCAGTAGCAACAACCAGGAATTGGTGATGGACAGGGAGGCCTGGCGTGCAGCGATTCATGGGGTTGCAAAGAGTTGGACACGACTGATCAACTGAACTGAACTGAACTGAACAACCAAATTGTCATCACCTGAAGAAGCCTTCAGACAATCAACATTTACCCACTTAAGTTCCAAAGAAAATGCATCGCAGCTACAAAGAATGGTCCGTCCCAGATTCTGAAAGAACCAGAGAGAGACAATGACTGCCTACAGGATAAAAGCCCAAGGCACCGCTAGCCCGTTTGTGTTCGTGGTCATAACCTCTAGTCTGGTTCATGATAGAATTGATTCAGTGCTAACAACTGCCTTCAACACTAAAGAGAGCATAAAGGAATAGATCGATCATGCCCCCGTCTAGTCTGCTAGCCACAAAACTCTAAAAATAAATAAATGTCGCCAAGGAGAACATTAAAAGAGAAATGTTATCTACTAAAAAGGATACATGAGCCCTTTGTGTTTTTCCAAAGTCATTACTGAATGACTAGGGCAATTCATATGCCTCAGAACTGCACTCTTCATTTGTATATTTTGATCCCTCAGCAGTATTTGTGTTTGGTACTTTTTTTTTGTAGAAGAGAAGGATAGGAAGGAGTTTGGTTCAGAGTTTCCCAGATTGCTTATACTGTACAGAAGATGAATATTACAGTCCTGGAGGTAGGGCAGGGAGGGCTTCTCAGGACAAGCTTGGAGACAGATGGCATTCATATTTATTTGATGTACAGCCTTCAGTTCCTAGAGAGACTGGGGCAGGGTGGGAAATAGAAGTTGACCAAGACCCCATAGGGCCACCCAAGGCAGAAAGAAATTTTAAAATCACAATGAGGTGGAAATAGGTTTGGGATGAACTGAAAACCAAGCATTTTTGCACATTTTTATACCTTCTGTTTATGACCACTGATACTCAGCTCAATTTAGTTGCTCAGTCATGTCCAACTCTTTGCAACCCATGGACCAGAGCATGCCAGGCCTCCCTGTCCATCACCAATTTCCCGAGTTTACTCAAACTCATGTCCATGGAGTCAGTGATGCCATCCAACCATCTCATTCTTTGTCATCCGTTTCTCCTCCTGCCTTCAATCTTTCCCAGCATCAGGGTCTTTTAAAATGAGTCAGTTCTTCGAATCAGGTGGCCAAAGCATTGGAGTTTCAGTTTCAACATCAGTCCTTTCAATGAACATTCAGGACTGATCTCCTTTAGGATGGACTGATTGGATTGTAGTCCAAGGGACTCTCAAGAGTTTTCTCCAACACCACAGTTCAAAAGCATCAATTCTTCTGCACTCAGCATTCTTTATAGTCCAACTCTCACATCCATACACGACTACTGGAAAAACTAGCCTTGACTAGATGGAACTTTGTTGGCAAAGTAATGTCTCTGCTTTTGAATATGCTATCTAGGTTGGTTATAACTTTTCTTTCAAGGAGCAAGCATCTTTTAACTTCATGGCTGCAGTCACCATCTGCAGTGATTTTGGAGCCCCCCAAAAATAAAGCCAGCCACTGTTTCCACTGTCTCCCCATCTATTTGCCATGAAGTGATGGGACTGGATGCCATGATCTTAGTTTTAAGAATGTTGAGCTTTAAGCCAACTTTTTCACTCTTCTCTTTCAGTTTCATCAAGAGGCTCTTTAGTTTTTCTTTACTTTCTGCCATAAGGGTGGTGTCATCTGCGTATCTGAGGTGATTGATATTTCTCCCAACAATTTTGATTCCAGCTTGTGCTTCATCCAGCCCAGTGTTTCTCATGATGTACTCTGCATAGAAGTTAAATAAGCAGGGTGACAATATACAGCCTTGACATACTCCTTTTCCTATTTGGAACCAGTCTGTTGTTCCATGTCCAGTTCTAACTGTTGCTTCCTGACCTGCATACAGATGTCTCAAGAGGCAGGTCAGGTGGTCTGGTATTCCCATCTCCTTCAGAATTTTCCACATTTTATTGTGATCCACACAGTCGAAGGCTTTGGCATAGTCAATAAAGCAGAAATAGATGTTTTTCTGGAACTCTCTTGCTTTTTCCATGATCTTCAGCAATATGTGAACCGTGAACTTCCTGATGTTCAAGCTGGTTTTAGAAAAGGCAGAGGAACCAGAGATCAAATTACCAACATCCACTGGATCATGGAAAAAGCAAAAGAGTTCCAGAAAAACATCTATTTCTGCTTTATTGACTATGCCAAAACCTTTGACTGTGTAGATCACAATAAACTGTGGGAAATTCTGAAAGAGATGGGAATACCAGACTACCTGACCTGCCTCTTGAGAAATCTATATGCAGGTCAGGAAGCAATAGTTAGAACTGGACCTGGAACAACAGACTGGTTCCAAATAGGAAAAGGAGTTCATCAAGGCTATATATTGTCACCCTGCTTATTTAACTTATATGCAGAGTACATCATGAGAAACGCTGGACTGGAAGAAACACAAGCTGGAATCAAGATTGCCGGGAGAAATATCAATCACCTCAGATATGCAGATGACACCACCCTTATGGCAGAAAGTGAAGAGGAACTCAAAAGCCTCTTGATGAAAGTGAAAGTGGAGAGTGAAAAAGTTGGCTTAAAGCTCAACATTCAGAAAATGAAGATCATGGCATCCGGTCCCATCACCTCATGGGAAATAGATGGGGAAACAGTGGAAACAGTGTCAGACTTTCTTTTTCTGGGCTCCAAAATCACTGCAGATGGTGACTGCAGCCATGAAATTAAAAGACGCTTACTCCTTGGAAGGAAAGTTATGACCAACCTAGATAGCATATTCAAAAGCAGAGACATTACTTTGCCAACAAAGGTTTGTCTAATCAAGGATATGGTTTTTCCAGTGGTCATGTATGGCTGTGAGAGTTGGACTGTGAAGAAAGCTGAGTGCTGAAGAATTGATGCTTTTGAACTGTGGTGTTGAAGACTCTTGAGAGTCCCTTGGACTGCAAGGAGATCCAACCAGTCTATTGTGAAGGAGATCAGCCCTGGGATTTCTTTGGAAGGAATGATGCTAAAGCTGAAACTCCAGTACTTTGGCCACCTCATGCGAAGAGTTGACTCATTGGAGAAGACTCTGATGCTGGGAGGGATTGGGGGCAGGAGGAGAAGGGGACGACAGAGGATGAGATGGCTGGATGGCATCACTGACTCGATGGACATGAGTCTGGGTGAACTCCGGGAGCTGGTGATGGACAGGGAGGCCTGGCGTGCTGCAATTCATGGGGTCGCAAAGAGTCGGACACTATTGAGCGACTGAACTGAACTGAGCAGATGTTGGCAATTTGATCTCTGGTTCCTCTGCCTTTTCTAAAACCAGCTTGAACGGAAGTTCACAGTTCACGTACTCTTGAAGCCTGGCTTGGAGAATTTTTAGCATTACTTTACTAGCGTGTGAGATGAGTGCAATTGTGCAGTAGTTTGAACATACTTTGGCATTGCCTTTCTTTGGAAATGGAATGAAAACTGACCATTTCCACTCCTGTGGCCACTGCTGTTTTCCAAATTTGCTGATATATTGAGTGCAGCACTTTCACAGCATCATCTTTTAGGATTTGAAATAGCTCAACTGGAATTCCATCATCTCTACTAGCTTTGTTTGTAGTAATGCTTCCTAAAGCTCTCTTGACTTCACATTCCAGGATTTCTGGCTCTAGGTGAGTGAGCACACCATCATGATTATCTGGTTCATGAAGACCTTTTTTGTACAGTTCTTCTGTGTATTCTTGCCACCTCTTCTTAATATCTTCTGTTTCTGTTAGGTCCATATCATTTCTGTCCTTTATTGAGCCCATCTTTGCATGAAATGTTCCCTTGGTATCTCTAATTTTCTTGAAGAGATCTCTAGTCTTTCCCATTCTATTGTTTTCCTATATTTCTTTGCATTGATCGCTGAGGAAGGCTTTCTTATCTCTCCTTGCTGTTCTTTGGAACTCTGCATTAAAATGGGTATATGTTTCCTTTTCTGCTTTGCTTTTCGCTTCTCTTCTTTTTACAGCTATTTGTAAGGCCTCCTCAGACAGCCATTTTGCTTTTTTGCATTTCTTTTTCTTGGGGATAGTCTTGATCCCTGTCTCCTGTACAATGTCACGGACCTCCGTCCATAGTTCATCAGGCACTCTGTCTATCAGATCTAGTCCCCTAAATCTCTTTGTCACTTACACTGTATAATCATAAGGGATTTGATTTAGGTCATACCTGAATACCACTCCAGTATTCTTGCCTGGAGAATCCCAGGGACGGAGGAGCCTGGTGGGCTGCCGTCTATGGGGTTGCACAGAGTCGGACACGACTGAAGCGACTTAGCAGTAGCAGCAGCATACCTGAATGGTCTAGTGGTTTTCCCCATTTTCTTCAATTTAAGTCTGAATTTGGCAATAAGGAGTTCATGATCTGAGCCCAGTCAGCTCCTGGTCTTGTTTTTGTTGACTGTATAGAGCTTCTCCATCTTTGACTGCAAAGAATATAATCAATCTGATTTTGGTGTTGGCCATCTGGTGATGTCTATGTGTAGAGTCTTCTCTTGTGTTGTTGGAAGAGTATCTAGAGTATCTAGTATCTAGTATCACTGATACTATATTCCATTTGTAGTAGTAATACAATTTTTTTAAAATAATTATTTAAAAATTTTAAATTGAATTGACAAGTTAGTATGCTATTACTATGGTATTCACGTATAACAGTTTCAGAAACTGATGCCTGAATGCCTGACACTTAGGAGCTGTTTGCTTGGAAAAGAGCTCTGGTTTCAGAGTCACTCCAGTACTGCCTTGGGTTACCTTCCAGTGATTATTTACTTTCTCTGAACTTCATGATCCTCAACTACAAAATGTCTGGATGAGAAACACAAACCTCTCAAGCAAGGCAATTGTAAGGAATACAATTCCTTTCCTTCCTTGCTTCCTTTTTTTCCTACATAAAAAGGCATACCAAAATTTATGTTGAATATTCTCTTCTAATTGAAGGCTTATTACCTCTTTTTTGTCCTTCACACATTAAAAGTCTATGAAACTTTTGGACTCCCCTGGTGACCCAACAGTTAAGAATCTGCTTGCCAATGCCAGGAACTCAAGCTCTATGCCTGGTTCAGGAAGATTTCACATGCCACGGAGCAATGAAGCCTGTGTGCCTCAACTGGGGCACCCTCGTGCCTAGAGCCTGTGCTCTGCAACAGGAGAGGCCACCCCGATGGGAGGTCCGCACACCGCAACGAGAGCACAGCTTCCACTTGTGGAAGCTGGAGACAAGCCTGTGCAGCAACGAGGACCCAGCAGAACCAATTAGGAAAAAAAAAGATTTGTTGTATGACCACATGAAGAGATAAAACAACGCCTGGCCAGTGGTCAACTTCTCCTCCTGGCATGGTGAACTTTTAGCAACTTAAAATTCTGATACTAAGAATTACCTTCAAAATATTCCTTCAGAGGAGTTCATTTCCCTGAACAATTATTTATCTCTGACTAATAGCTTCCTTTTTCTCTCTTTACTTTTGATTCCTTTTTCTGTCTTTGACAATGACTGAAAAACTGGCTGATGTTGAAAAGTCAGGATAAATCTCTTTATAAAATATACATATCTAGAATCCATAATATTTCTATTGTTTAATCTATGAATTTTGTGTTTATTAATTTAACATTAATTTATTATCAATAAAATTAATTTATTAACATTTAATTCATTAATTTAATATCTGTGATTATTTTCTTGTAATTTGTAAACATTTAGAGAGAAATTTTTCTAAAAGTAAGTAATTTTAAACAGTGTAATTATTATCATAGACACTTTAAATGCCTTTTCATTTGAGGATATTCTTAAACTGCATCTAGTTGTTCTTTTCTTTGTAATATTTTTTCTTCATCAATTTTTTTAACCTGAGATCTTTTTTTCTTTCATTTGTTTTTCTAAGAGTAAGAATATTTTTCACTCCCATACATTTTTCCAATACCCTGGTGATGGCCAATTTGGATTTTTATTTATTTTTTTAAATAGTCATCATCTGAATTAAAAACTCTTCATCTTTTAAAAATTTCTTCTACTTATAAAAATTAGATGATACACATGCATTTCAAAAAATTAGAAAATATAGGTAAATTAAAAATTAAGATCATGTAGATTAATTAAAAGATTAATTATGTGGATTAAAATGATCATGTAGAAAATATAGATAAATTAAAAGATTAAAATCATGCAGATTATTTTAAAAGATTTAATTAAAAATTAAATTAGAATCATAGCAGTCCAGCAGTTTAGACTCTTGCACTTTCAATATAGGGGGCACGGGTTCCATCCCTGGCCAGAGAACTGAGACCCTACAAGCCACATGGTGTGGCAAAATAATAATAATAAAATAAATAAATTTAAAAACAAATTAAAATCATGTAAAATTTTACCATTCTGATTTGATCATTTAAAATGTTCACCTGATCCTGTTTGATTTCCCCAGTGTTCTAAATTGCTTCTTTTGTCTTCAAATTTCCATCTTTCTCCTAAAGCCTTTCCTCTTTCTGGGTTTCCCTGTGTGAATTTCCCCTACCTTTATAAAACTCCATGCCCCTAACCCAGTTATTGGCACTGTGTATCCCCTCCCAACAGGACCTCTTCACTTTCCGGTCAGCCGTCAGGTCTCCTGAGTCTGATTCGTGCGGTCTGGGGTAGCGTCCTGCGAGGTAGCCCATGACCAGTAGAATTAGAGTGGTCACTGGTGTCCCTCTCCACAGACCAGTCTCTCCCAGCCTTGTGATCCCATCTCTGACATGCCTAGCCACTCCAAATAAAATTGGGTCCTTCCCAATCTCTTCACGAGTGTGAGGTGCGAGCTGGCTGGATCAAACACCCTGAAGGATAAAGATGGAACAGTCAGCCTAAGCCGGAACTAACGCGGACGGAAATAAAAGCCTTTGTGCGGTTGTGTCAGCAGTGAGGACTGTGCCAGCCGGGTATCGGGCACCGCATCTAAAAGGGGCAATCCTCGCCCAGCCTGGGCACAGAGAGATGAAGTCACCATGGCCAGAATGCTGCATTTTGAAGTCAAATTTGCTCCATTGGCTCACTGTTTTTTAAATTAAGACATTTGCGGAGCAAATAAAAGCTGCTTTCAGGTTAAATATGACCTGTGTTTTACCAGTTTATGACTCCTAAACCAAAACCATATAAACCAGTAGGAAGGAGAAAATATTTTTCCAACCATTTCCTAATTTATAAGTCACCTTTCTCTCCAGAATCCATAAGTCTTGGAAGTCATATTTTTGTGCAAAGCAATGTTCCTTCCATTACTCACTCTCTTCCTCTGCACATCTACTGGGAATTAGGGCTATTTTCTTAATAACACAAAATAGACCTTTGAGTTTTAACTTCATTTTTTAAAAAATATTTTATTTATTTAACTGTGCCAGGTCCTAGCTACAGCACACGGGATCTGCTATAGCAGGCAGGATCTGCTGAGGCTTGCTGTGTCTAGCTGAGGCAGGCAAGCTTTTAGTTGTGACATGTGAGATCTAGTTCCCTGACCAGGGATTGAACCCAGGCCCTCCACATTGGAAGTGCAGAGTCTTAAGCACTGGACCACCAGGGAAGTCCCTTTTTTTAAAAAAAAGATATGATATAAGGAATTTTTTAAACAAAGTATTGTGATTATATATGTAAAAGGCTGGGCCACTGAAATACCCCAACACATAGAAAAACCACCGGTATGGAACAAAGCCATAATGGATCTCACAACAAGGTATTTTGATCATAATAGCTCACTCTCTTCAGAGACTCAGCACAGATAAAACAGGACTTGGTTGCTGCATCGTCTCTAGGCACTGTCTCCTGTACAAGTTCCCAGTGATTTACATTTGATTTCTGTACTTACCATAAATACTTAAGTTCTCAATTTTTATTCTCTGAGTAATATTTTTCTAATTTGTATAAATTACGTGTGTAACTTTCTTTGGTAATTGTATAGGTTTTTTGCTTCTTGCCTAATTGCACAATCATCTTCTTTAGTTGCACTTAGAAGCAACAGGGACCACATTGATTTAGCATCCGCTCATCCATTAGAGACGGAGAAGGCGATGGCACCCCACTCCAGTACTCTTGCCTGGAAAATCCCATGGACGGAGGAGCCTGGTGGGCTGCAGTCCATGGGGTCACTAAGAGTTGGATACGACTAAGTGACTTCACTTTCACTTTTCACTTTCATGCATTGGAGAAGGAAATGGCAACCCACTCCAGTGTTCTTGCCTGGAGAATTCCAGGGACGGCGGGGCCTGGTGGGCTGCCGTCTCTGGGGTCGCACAGAGTCGGACACGACTGAAGCGACTTAGCAGCAGGAGCAGCAGCAGCATCAGTTAGAGATGTATTATGCCAGACCTTGTGCTAGGCTATAGTATATGTCACAGTGAGAGGAGTGGGAATGTCAACATTATTATTACTGTGAGCTTTCAAGATGCTCACAGTCTGCTGGGAAAGACTCATGATCCAGTGGGAGAGATACATGTAAATGCTGTGCATAAACGGGAAGAACTGGATGGTCTAGAAGGGTTCTTACAGGCATTAAAATGTGAGCCATGTCTTGAAGAATGAAAAACAGTTCATCGTGTTGAGAAACAGAAGAGTATCAGGGCAGAATGGGTACTAGAATTATGGCAGAGAGACATGATTAAACATAGTATTCGGGGATAAAAGGAGAAGCTGAATACGCTGCACATAGGAGAGTATCAGGAGTAAGAATAAAGTGTGGGCTGGGGCCAGATCATTGACTTTCCTGAAAGGTTTTTAAGCAGTGTGTCACCATTATATTTGTGACTGAGAAAGCACACTGTAGCTAACTTTATTTGGCTCCATGAATACAGGGAAATTTAATATGCAAATACGCTTTGAGTTTAGTTGGCATTTTTGGACTCAACATCTTGGGCTAAAAGTTGCTGAAACATGATATCCCTTAGATGGAGTTCAAAGTTGTATCAGGAAGAATCTGAAGCATAAATGACTAATTCTTACGAGCAGGGATGTCTCAGTGACAAGCAGTTTTACAAAAAATTTCTAATTTTCAAACTGAGCAAACAGTAGTATTATTTAATACTCATACCCTTTGACCTGTGACCTGTGACCTAACTCCTCCAACTCAAGTAGACTTGTCTGGTTTCTTACACAGTCTATTTTAAAATTATTTACTCATTTATTTATTTGGCTGCACCGGGTCTTTCTTGCAGCATGTGGGATCTTTAGTTGCTGCATATGGTCTCTAGTTCCCTGACCAGGAATTGAACCCCAGGCCTCCTGCGTTGGTAACCTGAAGTTTGAGATACTGGACCACCAGGGAAGTCCCTCTTATATAGTATTTAGAATCAGTTTCATACAGTTGTTACATCACCATACAAAAGTTCCTAGGTTTCTACTTTCACAGGATTAATTTGAAATTTAAGATGAAATAAATTGTATTTTATAAATTCAACTCAGTAGATCTCAAAACAACATTTTGTGTTTAATATATACTTGTAAATTTGGTATAAATTATAGCTCTGTAGATTTTTTGTTTTGCTTTTTGAAAATAAATCAGTATAAGATTATGCTTAATTTTGAGTTAGTTTTCTCTTAGCCAGAAATGAATCATTTAAATATTTTAAAATGCGTTTCACGAGATGCCAGTCCAGGGTCAATGCACGATACTGGATGCTTGGGGCTAGTGCACTGGGACGACCCAGAGGGATGGTATGGGGAGAGAGGAGGGAGGAGGGTTCAGGATGGGGAGCACATATATACCTGTGATGGATTCATTTTGATATTTGGCAAAACTAATTTCAATTATCATGGTCTACCATCCATACAAAGAATAAAATGGAGAGATTAAACAAAATCTATATAAAGGGTAATAACAAATTAATTTACCAGGTTTTATATACATTTCTTACCTTGTAGAAAACAAATGTCTTCCTTAACTTTTTAATCTCTATAGGAAATATGACTTCAATAATGGTTCAAAAAAGCAATGTCTTATTTACGAGTTAATATGAATCATCAAATGATGCTGATGAAAGGTCACACCATACCTATGTAGCAGCAGCACACTGAAAATAAAGATAACATAACAATCCGTAGTTTTCTTTTTCACTTAAATTCTTGTCCGCAGTGTCTATTCTGATATCTTGTTTGCCTTTTCTAAGATTCATGCTCATAAAAAAAACAGAGGTAGAGAAACTGGTGATCACTACATAGCCTCCACGAACTTTCCAGAGTAATTTTGTCTACTTGGTCAATTTTTAAATCAAATTTATCCTATAACTCCAATTCACAAATTAAAAAGTGAGTGCAGAGTGTGTGTATGTATGCATGTGTATATACACATATTTGAAAAAATTACCCCAAATAATTCCGACCTCCAAAAATACACTATTGGATGAAGAAACCATAGTTTTCAGAAAGCATAAAATCACATTTAAAAAGCATCCCACTCCAGGAAAGGAATGTCATTTCTGATTTGTAAAGCACACAGGCAGCGTGAGGATCCCTTCATTTGTCATTCCTTCAGATTCTGTGGCAAGGGACCTTGCCGTCAACAGCAGAGAAAATCACTGTTCTTTCTGAATTTCTGTCATCATCACAGAGAAGCTGTAGGCTAAAATCATTCTTTTTTTCTTCCATGCTCAGATAAAATAATCTACATTAAAGACAAAAGATACTAAACGCAAGTGTGTATATCCCCAAGCCAACAATCTAATATGATTTGTTTAAAAAGTTATTCTACATTGATCATAGTCCTCCAGATGAGGTCTTCTGAGGAAGGCCAACATGGGGCTGGGGTACCATCATCAATCTTTGTATCACAGAGCACTCAGCTATCATTAATCATTTAAAATAATCACTCAAAGTGATTCATGGTAGGCAAACATTTCGAAGAAAGTTTGGTCGCTCAGTCGTGTCCAACCCTTTTCGACCCCGTGGACTGTAGCCCACCAGGCTTCTCCGTCCATGGGATTCTCCAGGCAAGAACACTGGAGTGGGTTGCCATTTCCTTCTCCAGGGGATCTTCCCGACCCAGAGATCAAACCCAGGTCTCCCGCATTGCGGGCAGACGCTTTAACCTCTGAGCCACCGAGGTTTACATTTCAAAGGCACTGACAAAATTTAAAGGTAAGTTATAAACAAGAATATTGAATTTCTTTGACCTGGTAAAGTTCTTTCATTTATGAATTATTAGTGTGATCTCTAAAAATGTTTTTCTGGGACTTCCTGGGTGGTGCAGTGGTTAAGACTCCTTGCTTTCACTGCAGGGGGCATGGGTGAGAGCCCGGGTCGGGAACTAAGATCCCATTTGCAGGGGGCATGGGTGCGAGCCCGGGTCGGGAACTAAGATCCCATTTGCCAATGGTCAAAAAACAAAAAAAAAAATTTTGATAAAATAAAAATGTTTTTCCTCTCAAAGACCCAAAGCACTAAGCAGTCAAATTCTAGTTCCTTCTTAGAATGCCTGACTCAGCAGATAGAAAGAAGACACTAAAGTGTGTCCATTTCCAACACAGAGACATCAAGGTCTTTGTACATCTCTCTTTCTTTATCAACATATGGACCCCAAACGTGCTATTTGAAAATTCAGTGATAATCAGAATATTTTCAAAGGAAACTTTATAAAACGTGGATGCCCAGGCACCACCCACCATCCAACCACGTATTCAGACATGGTGGGGATGATGATACATGGCCTGCACTTGTTTAGTGAAGATGAGGCTGAACTCATTCTTTGGTCTTTGTGGGGTTTTCATGTTTGGGTTGGTTCAGGTTCTCAGTATTCCTTGGGACATTAAGGTTAAATTTCTTGGAAATTCAATGTGTTATAAAGTTGAACTCAATGTAGTTATCCTCCAAGAAACACACCCCAGAGGGCAATTTCCAAAGAATTTAGGTCTATAACAGCATCAGAGAAAAAAGGACGTTGGTTTTTCAGTGGGTACTGCGTGAACAACCACTTATTCACTTCTTCCTGAAGTAACAGTAGAAGCAACCGCTTCTATGAGAAAAACAAAATGGAGGGGAGCTCAGACTATTATTTACCTTTACACAACTGCAATTATAAAATAAAATAAGAGTTTAAAAAAATCATTTCAAGTTGGAGCCAGGAGAAGCGCCTTAAGCATGTTGGAGCCAGGAGAAGTTACGGGATATTGGTAGAATTCAAGGCAGGAGAATATTGGTGGATTTCAAACGTCTGTTATTTTGTTCTGTGATAACATAGCTCTGCATACACTTGCAAGGAATTACTGGCTGTATAGTTATAATAGTAAAATTAGTATATGCGGCAAGAAGGTAATTCCAGCACATTGGAAATAATTCCTCTTTGGAATTCTTCAGGAATTAGAGTTGAAAGAGCACAGAGCAAGATAAACAAGGGGAAGAAAGCAGAGTTGATGGGACCTTTTCTTCTGCCAAATATCCCTGGTCTGTGAAGAGAGTGATGCCAGATGATGACTACACGGAGAAACCGGGGAAAAACCTCAGGGGAGCATAAGCTTCAAAATCCAGTCAGAGGGCTATTGCTGACTATCCAGGGAATCAAGGGAAGTACTATGCTTGCAAGTGGGTTTGGCCTTCATGAGTAGTTCCCAAACCATTGGAATCACCTCAGTTCAGTTCAGTTCAGTCACTCAGTCGTGTCCGACTCTTTGCGACCCCATGAATCACAGCACGCCAGGCCTCCCTCTCCATCACCAACTCCTGGAGTTCACCCAAACTCTTGTCCATCGAGTCGGTGATGCCATCCAGCCATCCCATCCTCTGTTGTCCCCTTCTCCTGCTGCCCCCAATCCCTCCCAGCATCAGAGTCTTTTCCAATGAGTCAGCTCTTCGCATGAGGTGGTCAAAGTACTGGAGTTTCAGCTTTAGCATCAGTCCTTCCAAAGAACACCCAGGACTAATCTCCTTTAGAATGGACTGGTTGGATCTCCTTGCAGTCCAAGGGACTCTCAAGAGTCTTCTCCAACACCACAGTTCAAAAGCATCAATTCTTTGGCGCTCAGCTTTCTTCACAGTCCAACTCTCACATCCGTACATGACCACTGGAATCACCTCAGGAGCATTCAAAAAGCAGACTCTTGACCCCACAGCAGGCACGCTGAATCTCAATGGGATGCAGAGGGAGAGGATGGGGGCACTTAGCCCATGCCGGGCACTGTTCCGGGTGCTCACTGTTTTAGTCACTAACATATGACTTAACACATTCAGCCATCTTCTTAATCAGGTATTGGTCCCTTTAACAGGCGAGGAAGTCGAAACTCAGAGAAGCTAAGTAACTGGCAGCAAGTCATAGAGCTGTGATTTGGATCTGGTCTATTTGTAGAGCCTTCGTAACCCTAGCACTCTGCCAGAGCTGGAAGTGAGGCAATCCAGATACATCCAAACTAGAAGTTTTATTATTTTTTATTTAGCAACCAGAAAAAAAAAATTCAGGAACAGTATCCATTCTTAACGATGTACTCATTTCATATGTAATCTTTTTAAAAATCAACTTTATGTTTTGAATGGCTTTAGAGTCTCAAAAAAAAAAACTGTGACGGAAGTAGAAAGAATTCCCATACACCCTGCACCCAGGTTCCCCTATTACTATCTAACGGTGCAGTATATATGTTATAATTAATGAACTGATATTGACACATTATTAAGCCCATGTGTAACCTTTTTCAAGTACATTATTTGTAATCAACTGACTGTGCAAGACTCAAGATTAGGTCTGATGGCCCAAGTGTCTTGGGCAAAGAATTTAGCTGTTGAACCTTATCTTACTCATCTCTAGAACAGAAATAATAAGAGTAATGGTTTCACAGGGATATGTTGATATATTTGAAGAGGGTCCCACACCTAATACTCTTTTCCCTTGTCTGGGTCTGGTAGAGGCCAAAATATTTCTGCTAGGACTGCTAAAGCGGATAAAGAAATGTGTGACTTTCATCTGCAGTCAAGTGGTATATAATACCGACCTCCTGGATAAAACAGATTTACATGACAAGACAGTCTGGCCAGGTAAAGCCGAAGAGCACAAAGGAACAACACGCACAGGAGCCAGGAAGCTTCCACGGGGAAGGAGCAAGAACGGGGTGCGGCGCCGCAGGCCGTCTCCCGTCAACACGTGTCAGCAGCCGGGTGAAGCTGTTCCTTCTTCCCTGGGGAGAATGGCCAGGAGGGGCGAATGCTAATGGCAGCTGGGCAACACTAACTGCTAGATCTACACGAAAAGATGCCATTTGCAGTAACATGGAAGGACCCAGGGATTTTAACACTGAGTGAAGTGAGTCAAAGCCAGATATCATGATATTACTTTTATGTGGAATCTAAAATATGACACAAATGAACTTATTTACAAAACAGGAAGAGACTCACAGACAGAGAAGACAAACTTATGATTACTAAAGGGGGCAAGGGGAGTGGGGAGAGGAGTTTGGGATTGACATATACATACTACTACGTACTGATATAAAATAGATACCCAACAAGGACCTACTGTATACACAGGGAACTACACTCAATATTTTGTAATGATCTATGAAGGGAAAGTATCTGAATATATATATATATGCATACACACATATATATACACACACACACATATATACACACACACACATATATGAATCACTGTGCTATACACCTGAAACTAAAACATTGTAAATCAAACTATAAATTTGTTTTTTTAATATAAATTTATTTATTTTAATTAGAGGCTAATTACTTTACAATATTGTATTGGTTTTGCCATACATCAACATGAATCCGCCATGGGTGTACTCATGTTCCCCATCTTGAACCTCCCTCCCCTCTCCCTCCCCGTACCATCCCTCTGGGTCATCCCAGTGCACCAGCCCCAAGCATCCTGTATCCTGCATCGAACCTGGACTGGCGATTCGTTTCATATATGATATTATACATCTTTCAATGCCATTCTCCCAAATCATCCCACCCTCTCCCTCTCCCACAGAGTCCAAAAGACTGTTCTATACAACTGTGTCTCTTTTGCTGTCTCGCATACAGGGTTATCATTCAGTTCACTTTAGTTCAGTTGCTCAGTCGTGTCCGACTCTTTGTGACCCCATGAATCACAGCACGCCAGGCCTCCCTGTCCATCACCAACTCCCAGAGTTCACTCAGACTCACATCCATCGAGTCAGTGATGCCATTCAGCCATCTCATCCTCTGTCGTTCCCTTCTCCTGCCCTCAATCCCTCCCAGCATCAGAGTTTTTTCCAATGAGTCAACTCTTCGCATGAGGTGGCCAAAATACTGGAGTTTCAGCTTCAGCATCATTCCTTCCAAAGAAATCCCAGGGCTGATCCCCTTCAGAATGGACTGGTTGGATCTCCTTGCAGTCCAAGGGACTCTCAAGAGTCTTCTCCAACACCACAGTTCAAAAGCATCAATTCTTCGGCACTCAGCCTTCTTCACAGTCTAACTCTAACATCCATACATGACCACAGGAAAAACCATAGCCTTGACTAGATGGACCTTTGTTGGCAAAGTAATGTCTCTGCTTTTGAATATGCTATCTAGGTTGGTCATAACTTTCCTTCCAAGGAGTAAGCGTCTTTTAATTTCATGGCTGCAGTCACCATCTGCAGTGACTTTGGAGCCCAAAAAAATAAAGTCTGACACTGTTTCCACTGTTTCTCCATCTATTCCCCATAAAGTGATGGGACCAGATGCCATGATCTTTGTTTTCTGAATGTTGAGCTTTAAGCCAGCTTTTTCACTCTCCTCTTTCACCTTCATCAACAGGCTTTTTAGTTCCTCTTCACTTTCTGCCATAAGGGTGGTGTCATCTGCATATCTGAGGTGATTGATATTTTTCCCGGCAATCTTGATTCCAGCTTGTGTTTCTTCCAGTCCAGCATTTCTCATGATGTACTCTGTGTATAAGTTAAATAAGCAGGGTGACAATATATAGCCTTGACGTACTCCTTTTCCTATTTGGAACCAGTCTGTTGTTCCATGTCCAGTTCTAACTGTTGCTTCCTGACCTGCATACAGATTTCTCAAGAGGCAGGTCAGGTGGTCTGGTATCCCATCTCTTTCAGAATTTTCCACGGTTTATTGTGATCCACACAGTCCAAGGCTTTGGCATAGTCAATAAAGCAGAAATAGATGTTTTTCTGGAACTCTCTTGCTTTTTCGATGATCCAGCGGATGTTGGCAATTTGACCTCTGGTTCCTCTGCCTTTTCTAAAACCAGGTTGAACATCAGGAAGTTCACGGTTCACGTATTGCTGAAGCCTGGCTTGAAGAATTTTGAACATTTCTTTACGAGCATATGAGATGAGTGCAATTGTGTGGTAGTTTGAGCATTCTTTGGCATTGCCTTTCTTTGGGATTGGAATGAAAACTGACCTTTTCCAGTCCTGTGGCCACTGCTGAGTTTTCCAAATTTGCTGACATATTGAGTGCAGCACTTTCACAGCATCATCTTTCAGGATTTGAAAGAGCTCAACTGGAATTCCATCACCTCCACTAGCTTTGTTTGTAGTGATGCTTTCTTTCTAAGGCCCACTTGACTTCACTTTCCAGGATGTCTGGCTCTAGGTCAGTGATCACACCATTGTGATTATCTGGGTCATGAAGATCTTTTTTGTACAGTTCTTCTGTGTTTTCTTGCCACCTCTTCTTGATATCTTCTGCTTCTATTAGGTCCATACCATTTCTGTCCTTTATCGAGCCCATCTTTCTAAATTCCATATATATGCATTAGTATACTGTATTGGTGTTTTTCTTTCTGGCTTACTTCACTCTGTATAATAGGTTCCAGTTTCATCCACCTCATTAGAACTGATTCAAATGCATTCTTTTTAATGGCTGAGTAATACTCCATTGTGCATATGTACCACAGCTTTCTTATCCATTCATCTGCTGATGGACATCTAGGTTGCTTCCATGTCCTGGCTATTATAAACAGTGCTGTGATGAACATTGGGGTACACATGTCTGTTTCAATTCTGGTTTCCTCGGTGTGTATGCCCAGCAGTGGGATTGCTGGGTCATAATGGCAGTTCTCTTTCCAGTTTTTTAAGGAATCTCCACACTCAAACTATAACTTTGATTGGAAAAAAAGAAGTTAGATTTACAATTAAGAATTGATCCACATGTGTGAGCTCAAACGTTTGTGTCTGGTACAAATAGAGACAAAATAGCATTTGTACCAAACAACTAATTCTGCAACAGATATTGATTTTTATTTTTCCAGCCTAGACAGTGGTATTTTTGCTTCAAAATAGTCTAGATGCTAACAGTGAGTAGGCACAAATGTAGGGTTGTAAAAAACATGTTTTTTTTTTAATAAGAATCACTTTATTATGACTATAGAAAGCCAAATAAATGGTTGAATCCATTAGTTGAATTTTCTCAGCATGATTTCCAAAACTGGGTCATCTATGGTGTCACCCTGCTGAAAATATAGAATCTTAGGTTCCACTGGACCAGAACATGCAAGGTGTTTCTTCCTTTCTCCTTCTTCTTTGTTTAAAGTTTTATTTTGGCTGTACTGCAGAGCTTGTGACTCCCCAAGAGACTGAACCCTGGCCCTGGCACTGAAAGCAGAGTCCTAACCACTGGACCACCAGGGATTCCCCAGGGTCTTTCCATCCTTGAAAAGACTTTAGGAAATCCTATAATCAAAGATTTTGGGTCTCACTGGTACACACTAGAGGGACACTGAACATTGAAATCTAATTTGCAGAGAAAAATAAATTTTTTTCTTAAAAAACCCACAGTTCTGAGTTACTAAGATGTATACAAATATCAATCTATTTTATAAGCTTTCTTCACTTTGCTTCAGTTTGGAAATCTTTTCAAATAAGTAAAATGTATTAATCTCAGAAAAACTCATATCATAGTTTGCCTGGGCATGGGCTACAAAGTATTAGCAGACAGGCTGCTGGAGAAGTTAAATCTTCAGGGAGTTTGCATTTTGGGAGGCAAATGCTAACCTTATGTTTATATCCTCACCATTTCCTGAGAAGGTATACTCTTTGAACAGACTAAAATAAAGATATTGCCAAGCCAACATTAAAAATAGGAGCACGGTTGGAACCTGCATACTCATTCGGCTCCGAGCACTTCCTGCAGACGCCCACAGCTCTCTCCAGCTTCTATCTGACGCGGCAGAACCAGCACATCCCTTTCCTAAAGAGGCTTCTCTCTGGCTTCATATTAACGCAGAGACCACTGATGCTATTTCTGTGTCAGCAACAATTCTTGTCCTTCCTGTGTCATCCAAGGAGCCCTGAATTCTTTCTGAACGCGAACACGCTGGTCCTGTCCACACTGGCACGGGGCAGCCAGGGGGAAGGTGTTGGGGAAGGGGGGTGATGGATGAGTATTTTTTTGAAAGAGGTTCAGCATGAACTCAGCAGATTCACAGAGTAGGTTGATGTACAAGGTAAATCAAAATTCGGAAATACAAATATTTTCTGCTGCTATTTTATTTAAAAAAAAAAACAATATTTTTTCTAAATTCAGGGAGAAAAATCAGCCTAAAATCAACAATTTGCTTATTTCTGCCAGTTACTGTTTTACTTAGTAATTTTCTCTTTGCCTTATTCTGAACATCCATTATTATCTTTGCATCCTCATACTATTAGACATCTGAATTAGCAATCATTTGTTAAGTGCTCTGTCAGTTAGCTCTTGCCGTATAACAAATTACCCCGCAACTTGCTTGAAAAAAACAAGCACTTATGTAGCTCATGATTCTGGGAACTGAAAGGTGGTTCCCCTCCAGGCTGTCTTTGCTGGGCTCTGCTGGGCTTACGTGGCCTGTGATCACTGCTGGCGGGACTGGAGGCTGGCTGGCCTAGGATGGTCTCACCCGTACGTCTGGCTATTGGCAGGTGGCTGATGGGCACCCGGATGCCAGGGTACCTCGAATTTGCTCCTCATATCCTCTCATCTTTTAGCAGGCCAGCTTGGGCTCCTTGTAACCTCAGGGTTCCAACCCCAGTGAAAGACAGCAAGGTCTCAAGTGCCAGTGTCTGCTGTGAATTTGCCGACCTCCTTGTCCAAATCTAGTCGTGTGTCCACATCCAGACTCCAGGTGTGGTGAAACAGACTCCACCTCTTGATGGGAGGAACTTCAGCTTCCCATCGAAAGGGTGTGCCTAGACAGATGCAGGGAAGTGATGGCCATTTTTGCAATATACCACAAGGGTCTAGTGAGTGAAAATTTTCACATTTAAAAAACAGATGAGGTATCTCCCATGGTGTAATGACTGGAGTTTATTTTTTATTTTAGCCTTATGTTTTGACAGAGTTCCAAACCAGGCAAATCCACAAAACCTCATCCAGCAACACAAATCCCTACTTTCCTTTCACCCTTTGAGCTTTCGGATTATCCTCAGAGCTAGCTGCGACTCCGAGCCGCTGCAGATGGACCGCAGTGTGGCGAGTACGGCTGGGTGGACAGTGAGGAAGGGCTCCCAGCGCTGCCAGCACAGGCTTCTAAGTGAGCCTTTACCCTTCCGTGATTCCACCACCGGTTCAAAAGCGACAGACACGGAAGGACACTGTTAGCTCACAAAAGGACAGGTGGAGTCCCTGAGCCGAAAAAAGAAAGAGCTCATTTGTTTTGTGTTTGTTTGCTTATTAGCTTTTTAAAAGTCCATATATGAGTGAAATCAAAGTTTGTCTTTCTCTGACTTACTTCGCTCGCCATAATATCCTTAAGGCCCAAACCAAACCAAAGCGAACAGCTACAATGAAAAGCAGGGGTTACCGCAGGGGGAGGGGTGGGAGGCGAAAAGGGTAAAGGGATTAGCCATACAGCAAGGAATGAAAACTAAATTTTTGGTGGCAAGCACATTGTAGGGTATACAGAAGTATAACATGATATTCTACATTGAAAATTTACAAAATGTTATAAAACAATGTTGCTGCTTCAATTAAAAAAAAAGTATGTGTGCCTGATTTTGCAACCAGGCATACTTGGTGACTGAAAGAAAGGCATTTAGCAAGACCCAACCCTTGGATAAGAGACAGAAAGTGAGACAAAAACTCTGGGCACTGTCACAAAGCGAGCTCACGCTCCACGTGATAATGTCTGAGAGTCCTTCCGTCTGAGGAGGGTGGCAATTCTAATTAGTCTGGATGTCAGTGCAACTTGGCCCTGTTTTTTGATTTCCTGGTTTATAATGAGGGGGAATCAAGTTGTGCTAAGATCTTTTCTCCCTATGCCATCCTCTCCTTACCCATGAACAAGTTTTGCAGATTGTGGTTTTTAGAAAATATTCTGCACTTTCTCAAATGGCCCACTTGTTAAAGGCCCCTGATGGGCACAGAAGAAATAGATCCCTTTCTGAAATGTAGTAAGGTTCAGTTACTTAGTGTCCTCTAGGACAAAGTGTCTTCTAGGTATCAGTGATGCGCAAATAACAGTGTTGCCTGAATTTTCCATTACCTCAGTTTTAGAAATGTGGGAGGGAATAAAAGTAAAAGCAGAGCTTTGAAATTAGGAGGTTGGGAGTAACTTATACACACTCAGTTCAGTTCAGTCGCTCAGTCATGTCTGACTCTGCGACCCCATGAACCGCAACATGCCAAGTCCCCCCTGTATGTCACCAACTCCCAGAGTTTACCCAAACTCATGTCTATTGAGTCGGTGATGCCATCCAACCATCTCATCCTTTGTTGTCCCCTTCTCCTCCTGCCCTCAATCTTTCCCAGCATCAAGATCTTTTCAAATGAGTCAGCTTTTCACATCAGGGGGCCAAAGTATTGGAGTTTCAGCTTCAACATCAGTCCCTCCAGTGAACACTCAGGACTGATCTCCTTTAGGATGGATTGGTTGGATCTCCTTGCAGTCCAAGGGACTCTCAAGAGTTCTCTCATACAGTTTAAAAGCATCAATTCTTCTGTTCTCAGCTTTCTTTACAGTCCAACTCACAATCATACACAACTACTGGAAAAACCATAGCCTTGACTAGACGGACCTTTGTTGACAAAGTAATGTCTCTGCTTTTTAATATGCTGTCTAGGTTGGTCATAGCTTTCCTTCCAAGGAGCAAGCGTCTTTTAATTTCATGGCTGCAGTCACCATCTGCAGTGATTTTGGAGCCCCCCAAAAATAAAGTCAGCCACTGTTTCCACTGTTTCCCCATCAATTTGCCATGAAGTGATGGGACTGGATGCCATGATCTTAGTTTTCTGAATGTTGAGCTTTAAGTCAACTTCTTCACTCTCCACTTTCACCTTCATCAACAGGCTCTTTAGTTCTTCTTCACTTTCTGCCATAAGGGTGGTGTCATATGTATATCTGAGGTTATTGATATTTTTCCCGGCAGTCTTGATTCCAGCTTGTGTTTCTTCCAGCCCAGTGTTTCTCATGATGTACTCTGCACATAAGTTAAAAAAGCAGGGAGACAATATGCAGCCTTGACATGCTCTTTTTCCTATTTGGAACCAGTCTGTTGTTCCATGTCCAGTTTTAACTGTTGCTTCCTGATCTGCATACAGATGTCTCAAGAGGCAGGTCAGGTGGTCTGGTATCCCATCTCTTTCAGAATTTTCCACAATTTATTGTGATCCACACAGTCAAAGGCTTTGGCATAGTCAGTAAAGCAGAAATAGATGTTTTTCTGGAACTCTCTTGCTTTTTCGATGATCCAGTTGATGTTGGCAATTTGACCTCTGGTTCCTCTGCCTTTTCTAAAACCAGCTTGAACATCTGGAAATTCATGGTTTGCCGGGGTCCTGCCCCGGCTGATCCAGGGTATTCGAAGCGGGGACGGCGTCAGTGACCTATTTATTTAAATATTTTATCAAAGATATAAAGAGTAATAGGATGAGGATAGCTCAGTAGGAAAATTCAGTGGAGAAAAGAGGCTGAGTAGCTTGGTTTACGCGGGAGACCAATAAAACTTCAAGACAAGAAGTTTGCACCACTTACGTAGGCCGCAGGTGTCCTTCCATTCTCCCGAAGGAGAGGAGACACTGAGGCCTCCCCGGTCGGATCTTAGAAGCCCAGGCATAATTAGTAAGCATGGTGGGTTCCACGCTCCAGATGGAGACTCAACCAGAGTGAGAGAGAGAGCGACATGGGGAGACCAGTATTTCGAGAAACTGATCCCAATTCTTTATTTTCCATGGTCTACTTTTATACACTGAGATGTTATGCAAAAGTCACGCGGGGTCAGCAGTCCTGACTTTTATCAAAGTCAGGTGCTTCATACAAATGTATACAGAGGTCTTAGGGGTGTTACATCATCTTCTGGCCAGGGGGGCCTGCTGACAATTTACGACCCTCTCCTTGTGACAGCGGTCAGTCAATCAGGACACTTATTTCTCCAGGGCTGATTATTCTCAAAACAGACGCCACCCAAATAAAGTTACATTCCTACAGGGTGAGGGTGTAGTGGGTTTTAGTTAAGAAAAGAATTTACTTAGCCTAAGGTCTAACGTGATTAATATCAAAGGTTAATTCTATATATTCATTAATGTGTGTAAAGGCAGGGGATATGGAGACTTAGCAACAAACATTGGCTCAACAAATGAAAAACCCTTCACCAACACAATTTCTAATTAGCCCACTATACTTATACTTATAGTTTTCTAACTTTTCTAAGGAACCTGTTTTTAGAAGGTTTAAAGCATCTCGTGCCTCTCACGGTTGGGAGGCTGTGAGCAATCACATGTGGCCGGACGAGCCTGTCAGGCAGGCTAGAGAACCTTCAGAGGAGTTTGTAGGTTAAAACACTCTTGTCACACCCAAGAGTTTTTATTGACTGGAGCTCTAGGTTAACTCCTTCTCCAAAAGAGGTGGTGGGGGATAGCCCCCCGTAAAGTCAGAGGTGTAGGTAAGAGCACAAAGTAGTAAAGTAGGCAGGCTCTGGTTATGGGGGTAGATGCTCGAGGAGTTCCAGGGGGACTCCTGAGGCTCGATCCCGCCTTTGCGTATGTCGAGCCTCCTTCCTCATGACCTTTGTCACGGGCGGAGTACCTCACTCTGGCCCCCAACAATGGTTCACATACTGTTGAAGCCTGGCTTGGAGAATTTTGAGCATTACTTTGCTAGCATGTGAGATGAGTGCAATTGTGCGGTAGTTTGAGTGTTCTTTGGCATTGCCTTTCTTTGGGATTGGAATGAAAACTGACCATTTCCACTCCTGTGGCCACTGCTGAGTTTTCAAACTTTACTGACATATTGAGTGCAGCACTTTCACAGCATCATCTTTCAGGATTTGAAATAGCTCCACTGGATTTCCATCACCTCCACTAGCTTTGTTCGTAGTGATGCTTCCTAAGGCCCACTTGACTTCACATTCCAGGATGTCTGGCTCTAGGTGAGTGAGCACACTATCATGATTATCTGGGTGGTAAAGATCTTTTTTGTACAGTTTTTCTGTGTATTCTTTCCACCTCGTCTTAATATCTTCTGCTTCTATTAAGTCCATACCATTTCTGTCCTTTATCGAGCCCATCTTTGCATGAAATGTTCCCTTGGTATCTCTAATTTTCTTGAAAAGATCTCTAGTCTTTCCCATTCTATTGTTTTCCTCTATTTCTTTGCATTGGTCACTGAGGAAAGGTTTCTTATCTCTCCTTGCTATTCTTTGAAACTCTGCAGTCAAATAGGTATATCTTTCTTTTTCTCCTTTGCTTTTTGCTTCTCTTCTTTTCACAGCTATTTGTAAGGCCTCCTCAGACAGCCATTTTGCTTTTTTGCATTTCTTTTTCTTGGGGATGGTCTTGATCCCTGTCTCCTGTAAAACGTCACAAACCTCCATTCATAGTTCATCAGGGCCTCTGTCTGTTAGATCTAGCTAGTCCCTTAAATCTATTTCTTACTTCCACTGTATTTGATTTGGGTCATGTATTTGAATGGTCTAGTGGTTTTCCCTACTTTCTTCAATTTAAGTCTGAATTTGGCAATAAGGAGTTCATGATCTGAGCCACAGTCAGCTCGCAGTCTTGTTTTTGCTGACTGTATAGAGCTTCTCCATCTTTCGCTGCAAAGAATATAATCAATCTGATTTCGGTATTGACCATCTGGTGATGTCCATGTGTAGTCTTCTCTTGTGTTGTGGAAAAGAGTGTTTGCTATGACCAGTGCGTTTTCCTGGCAAAACTCTATTAGCCTTTGCCCTGCTTCATTCTGTATTCCAAAGCCAAGTTTGTCTGTTACTCCAGGTGTTTCTTGACGTCCTACTTTTGCATTCCAGTCCCCCATAATGAAAAGGACATCTTTTTTGGGTGTTAGTTCTAGAAGGTCTTGTAGGTCTTCATAGAACCATTCAACTTCAGGTTCTTCAGCATTACTGGTCAGGGCATAGACTTGGATTACCGTGATATTGAGTGGCTTGCCTTGGAAACAAACAGAAATCATTCTGTTGTTTTTGAGATTGCATCCAAGTACTGCATTTCGGACTCTTTTATTGACTATGATGGCTACTCCATTTCTTCTAAGGGATTCCTGCCCGCAGTAGTAGATATAATGGTCATCTGAGTTAAATTCACCCATTCCAGTCCATCTTAGTTCGCTGATTCCTAGAATGTTGACATTCACTCTTGCCATCTCCTGTTTGACCACTTCCAATTTGCCTTGATTCATGGACCTAACGTTCCAGGTTCCTATGCAATATTGCTCTTTACAGCATCAGACCTCACTTCTATCACCAGTCACATCCACAACTGGGTGTTGTTTTTGCTTTGGCTCCATCCCTTCATTCTTTCTGGAATTATTTCTCCACTGATCTCCAGTAGCATTTTGGGCACTTACTGACCTGGGGAGTTCCTCTTTCAGTATCCTATCATTTTGCCTTTCCATACTGTTCATGGGGTTCTCAAGGCAAGAATACTGAAGTGGTTTGCCATTCCCTTCTCCAGTGGACCACATTCTGTCAGACCTCTCCACCATGACCCGCCCATCTTGGATGGCCCCATGGGCATGGCTTAGTTTCATTGAGTTAGACAAGGCTGTGGTCCATGTGATCAGATTGGCTAGTTGTCTGTGATTGTGGTTTCAATCTGTTGCCCTCTGATACCCTCTGTCAGCACTTACTGTCTTAATACACACTACTGTATATAAAATAAACGACCAACAAGGGCCTACTGTATAGCACAGGGGACTATACGGAATGTTTTGTAGTAACTTACACAGGAAAATGTGATGGTGATGCAGCCGTGAAAGTAAAAATACTTACTCCTTGGAAGGAAAGTTATGACCAACCTAGATAGCATATTCAAAAGCAGAGACATTACTTTGCCAACAAAGGTCCGTTTAGTCAAGGCTATGGTTTTTCCTGTGGTCATGTATGGATGTGAGAGTTGGACTGTGAAGAAAGCTGAACACCAAAGAATTGATGCTTTTGAACTGTGGTGTTGGAGAAGACTCTTGAGAGTCCCTTGGACTGCAAGGGGATCCAACCAGTCCATTGTGAAGGAGATCAGCCCTGGGATTTCTTTGGAAGGAATGATGCTAAAGCTGAAACTTCAGTACTTTGGCCACCTCATGCGAAGAGTTGACTCATTGGAAAAGACTCTGATGCTGGGAGGGATTGGGGGCAGGAGGAGAAGGGGACGACAGAGGATGGGATGGCTGGATGGTATCACTGACTCGATGGACATGGGTCTGAGTGAATTCCAGGAGTTGGTGATGGACAGGGAGGCCTGGTGTGCTGCGATTCATGGGGTCACAAAGAGTCGGACACAACTGAGTGACTGAACTGAACTGACTGACACAGGAAAAGAACTTGAATATATATGTATTATATACACTTCCCTGGTGGCTCAATGGTAAACAATCTACCTGCCAATTCAGGAGATGTGGGTTCAATCCCTGGGTCTGGAAGATCCGCTGGAGAAGGGAATGGTAACCCACTCCAGTATTCTTGCCTGGGAAAGCCCATGGACAGAGGATCCTGGTGGGCTACAGTCCACGGGATCACAAAAGAGTCAGACATGACTTAGTGACTAAACAAGAGCAACAGCATATGCGTATATACATATTTTTATTTATATGTAACTGAATCACTATGAAACTAACACAACACTGTAAATCAACTACACTTCAATCAAATAAATAAATAAGTAAATTTTAAAAATAACAATAAAAACAGAGCCTTGAAAGGGCATTACGGTTCCATGGACCAACGCCCTAGGGTTAGAAAAGGGCTCTTGTGAGCTACTGGTCCCCTTGGAAGGAGTACGACCCAGGGAGCCTCAGGTACCCGGCCTCTCAGGCCCACCTCCTTCGGAGCACTCTGCTCTTAACCATTTTGTACATTGAGATTTTGCAAAATATTTCTTCTGATGAAAGATTTCTGAAGCAAAGACTTCATTTTGTAGGTGAGGAACTGGAGGCCCAGTGATGTGGGGTAACGTGCTCAGGGCCACAGTGGTTGTCTGAGGACAGAATTCAAATCTCAATTTCTAGGCCAGTCTTCTTTGTTCTACCACATGCCATCTTCCACTTCTATGCCTACGCTGGGCATCTTCTTTTTAATAGATGCTCACTCGGATGGCACTATAAATATTGCCAAAATGTTTGACACAGATTAGAAGATGAAAATTGTTATTTCTCATTTGAACAATTGCTATGACATGATCTGAGTTCTGGCTTCAAATTCTTACCCTGTTTTCCACGAGCTGGGTGACTGAATTTCTCTCTGTTGCACTCTCATTGTAAAATAGAGGCATTGACACTCAACAACTGCTCAGCTTTTTGTAAATAAGCAGATAGCTAATATAGAATGCAGCTATGATTACTGGTTTATTGCTTTGATTACACAAAAAACAATTACTATTCATGCATCGTAAAGGCTCCACTACAGTGAATTGTCTCTTAACACTTTTGGAAAAACTAAAGCAATAATCAAAACAGTCACCCTTTGTATGGAACATAACTTGAGTTAATCAAACCACGATCAAAGGACCTGTGTTGCCTGCAAACCATGCACTCTGAAGGGCAATAAGAACTAAGGAATGAGCCTTGAGAAATCATCTGACTGTCCTGAATCTTATAAAGCCTGGAATACATATGAAAGCAATACTGGAGAAGAATTCACTGGGGCTGTCTCTTAACTAATAAACAACACAAGCACCAGAAACTTCAGTTGGTCCTGAAATTCACTGCTTCCCATTTAGAAGCTGCTTCTAAATGTGGCAGCTCTCCCACTACCTAATTAAAATGCCTTCCCAGAACAGCTTCAAATCTGACAAGGATGAATTGTTGCCAAAGGGGCCCCTTTCTTTGCCGGGCCTGCAGATCATTTGCCTCCAGCTAACAGGAGCTGAGCCAAAAGTGGGGCATCAGAAGGTTTCAGTCACTGAGTAAGGACTGTTCTATGATGCTCAAATGTGAGCTCTGTGGTAGCTCAGATGATTCTGTAATATCAGTAAATTGTGCATAGCTATGCTACAAGGCAGGAAAAACGGTGTTCAGATGAACGTGACTCTAGTGTGTGCAATGTTTCCGATTTCTTTCATGATTGTGTAAAACATCCAGATTATGTCAGATTACGTCTCCACTGGAGCTGGGAGATTCGTGCTCAGATTCTGGCCCAGTTACTGAGTATCTTTGCTGGATTAAACTTTGGGCCTCTGTTTCCTCATCTATGAAATAGCCAGTGAGGCAGAAAGTTAGGTTAGGAATTTTTAAAGTACTTTTCCAGTTCTAATAGCTTCTTAGTTTATGGTTAAAGGTTGTAACGACCAACAGCTTTCCTTCTCTCTTTGGATTATTTAAATTGTCTCATATATCAAATTACAATGGATTGAAAAATTACATTGAGTCTGTGGCCTATTACCCATCTATGTAGTATGTTAAGGAAGTTTATTGCTTTGATTACTGCCTGGGCTAGTGATTTGGTAAGAACTAAGCTTCCCTGGTGGTTCAGATGGTAAAGCGTCTGCCTACAATGCGGGAGACCTGGGTTTGATCCCTGGGTCGGGAAGATCCTCTGGAGAAGGAAATGGCAACCCACTCCAGTACTTTTGCCTGGAAAATCCCATTGACAGAGGAGCGTGGTAGGCTATAGTCCATGGGGTCACAAAGAGTCGGACACGACTGAGCTACTTCACTTTCACAAACTGTGCTGTAAGAAACAAAATCTGGAATTCCCTGGCAGTCCAGAGGCTAGGACTCTGTACATTCTCACTGCTGAGGGCCCAGTTCAGTCCCTGGTTGGGGAACTAAATGACCACAAGCTGCGAGGTATGGCCAAAACAAAAAAGAGAGAGAGAGAGAAACCAAAATCTGACTACTGCAGTTTAAAAACACAAGGTTTTCTTCTCTGACATGAACTCTAGAGGTAGGAAATCCACAAACACTGTGGCTTGATGAAGAAGTTCCACTGCATGTGGCTACTAGCCTCGTTTACCTCCTGTGAAGCGAGGTGAAAGTCGTTCAGTCGTGTCTGACTCTTTGTGACCCTATGGACTCTACAGTCCATGGAATTCTCCAGGCCAGAACACTGGAGTGGGTGGGTAGCCTTTCCCTCCTCCCAGGGGATCTTTCCAATCCAGGGATTGAACCCAAGTCTCCTGCATTGCAGGTGGATTCTATGCCAGCTGAGCCACAAGGGAAGCCCAAGAATACTGGAGTGGGTAGCCTATCTCTTCTCCAGCAGATCTTCCCAACTCAGGAATCGAACTGGAGTCTCCTGCATTGCAGGCAGATTCTTTGCCAACTGAGCTATCAGGGAAGCCCAAGATTACCTCCTAATACAACATCATTGCTAGCATGCCAACTCTTGCATCTATATTCCAGGAGCAAGGGGAAATTGACAAAAGCGGGGGCATCCTTTGACTAGGGAATGCTGTTCATAATCTGGGCATGCTGCCATCCTAAATAAAACTGGGGTCCTGTTGCTAAGAAGAAATAGGACCAACCATCTGGTTCTGTCACAGCCAGTTATTTCAGCTGGATTCCTTGGCCATTTCCTCAGTCCTGAATAGCTTTCTCCCAAATTCAAGAGCCAATCTAGACAAACTCCTCTGTTTTTCAACACCTATAAGTCATGTAAGGAGCTTGGGAGGGAAGGCACTATCTTGCTGATTGAGGATTTGAAAAATCATTTTCAAAGGTGAAAGGCAGCAAATTTATTCTAGTGTAGGTGCCACTTGAAGAATTTGCTATTTTTGAATTATTACAGTAAGAGTATTTTCCAGTTTTCCTAGGAAATAAACTAATTTTCACCTTCCTAAAAAAATTTCAAAACTATTTAAAGTAATTCTGTTCTTGCTATGAATAAGTTCCACAGCTTAGCAACAGAGAACAGAGGGAGACACACAAAGCTTTTTCTTTTTTAAAAAAATAATAGCTCACCCCCAACTTTGGATTAGGTAAAATAGTCACTTGGGCAAAAGGAATTCACTTCCTGAAGTTCTGTTTTTATCTTTGCTGCTAAAAACCCACAGGCTGCATTTCTCACTATGGTATTTTGCTTTTTTAATAATCTTAGTTCACCTGACTAGTCAAAAATGCCAAAGAGGTATATGGGTTTTTAAGAAATTAAAAACAGAACCCAATCAAAACCTAAGCAGACTGAAGGCTGAAGCCTTTTGGGGACAGTGCTTCAGTTTAGACACTTTGGTTCTAGGTTCATATTTACCACAGATCCCTGTTCCCCATCTGTGACAGTTAATTCTATGTGTCATCATGGCTAGGCCACAGTCAGTCAGATATTTGGTTAAACGACAATTTATTTTTTGTTTATGTTTTAATTGGCCATACTCCGCAGCTAGCCAGCTCTTAGTTTCCTAACCGACGATCGAACCCACGCCCTCTGCAGTGGAAGCACACTGTTCTAGCTACTGGAGTGCCAGGGAATTCACAGAACAGCAGCTTAGATTTTGACGTGAAGGCATTTTCTAGATGAGTACATGTATGCATGTATGCTCAGTCATGTCCGACTCTTTGTGACTCCATGGGCTATAGCCCACCAGTCTCCTCTGTCCATGGAATTTTCCAGGCAAGAATCCTGGAATGGGTTGCCATTTCCTACTCCAGGGGAACTTCCCAACCCAGGGATCAAACCCATGTCTCCTGCATCTCCTGAATTGGCAGGCAGATTCTTTACCACTGCACCCACTGGGAGGCCCCCTTTTTAGATGAGACTGCCATTTAAATCAGTAAATTTTGAGTAAAGCAGATTACCTCCACGGGGTAGATGGGTCTCATCCAATCAGTTGAAGGCCTAGAGAGATAAAGACTACATTTGTCAGAAGAAGCAGGAATTCTGCCTTCAGGCTGTCTTCTGATTTATGACTCCAACATCAACTCTGCCCTGGTCCCTAGCCTGCTAGCCTTCTCTGAAGACCTCAAAACTTGCTCCCACAACTGCATGAACCAATTTCTTAAAAGTTTAATAGACAGATAGGTACACAAACACTCAGAGGACACAAACAAAACCTTGTGTGCACCAGGATCCAGGGAAAGGAGCAGTGACCTTCATAAGAGACTGACCCAGACCAGACTTTGAGTGTTTCAGTATCTCCTGCAGAGGAACGGGGCAGCAGTGGTCTGCCACGGGGACAGGGGCTCTGGCTGCAGCAGACCTGGGAGGTGGGGCATGAGGCATAAGTCCTCTTGGAGGAGCTCGCCATTACCTCCACCATAGAGCCACTGAGCAGATGACCCACAAACTGGAGAACAGTTACATTAAAGAAATTCTTGCACTGTTGCAAAAGTTCTAGGGCCCACAACAGATTTCCCAACCTGGGCATCTGGCAAAAAGACTGAGAATCCCCAGGGAACTTGACTTTGAAGGCCAGAAAGATTTGATTCCAGAACTTCCACAGGACTGGGGAAACAGACTCTTGGAGGACATAGACAAAACCGTGTTTGCACCAGGACCTGGGAGAAAGGAGCAGCGACCCACAAGAGACTGAAACACACTTGGCTGTGAGCGTCCAGGAGTCTCTGGCGGAGGTGTGGATCTACAGTGGCCTGCCTCAAGGTCAGGGGCACTGCATACAACAGTCCTGGGAACCAGGCGTGATTGCGTAAGTTCTTTTGAAGGAGGTCGCCATTACCACCATTGCTCCTACCACAGTCTGGCCTCAGGCCAAACTACAGTGAGGGAACACAGCACCACCCATCAGCAGAAAATTGGATTAAAGATTCACTGAGCAGAGCCCCTGCCCACCAAAGCGGGGGCCCCCACAGCCAGTCCCTCCCATCAGAAAGCTTCCACAAGCCTCTTCTCCTCATTCATCGGACATTGGACAGAATGAAAACCACAATCACAGAAAACCAACCAAACTGATCACATGGATCAGAGCCTTGTCTAACTCAGTGAACTATGAGCCATGCCGTGGGGGGCCACCCAAGATGGATGCGTCATAGTGGAGAGTTCCGACAAAACGTGGTCCACTGGAGAAGGGAATAACAACTACTTCAGCATTCTTGCCTTGAATGGTATGAAAAGGCAAAAGGATATGACACTGAAAGATGAACTCCCCAGATCAGTTCAGTTGAGTTCAGTTCAGTCGCTCAGTCGTGTCCAACTCTTTGTGACCCCATGAATCGCAGCACGCCAGGCCTCCCTGTCCATCACCAACTCCCGGAGTTCACTCAGACTCACGTCCATCGAGTCAGTGATGCCATTCAGCCATCTCATCGTCTATCGTCCCCTTCTCCTCCTGTGGAGAAATAGCTCCAGAAGGAATGAAGAGGCTGAGCCAAAATGGAAACAATGCCTTCTGGATGGTCTGGTGGTGAAAGCACAGTCCGATGCTATAAAGAGCAATATTGCATAGGAACCTGGAATGTTAGGTCCATGAGTCAAGGTAAATTGGAAGTGGTCAAACAGGAGATGGCAAGAGTGATCGTCAACATTTTAGGAATCAGTGAACTAAAATGGACAGGAATGGGCGAGTTTAATTCAGATGACCATTATATCTACTACTGTGGGCAGGAATCCCTTAGAAGAAATGGAATAGCCATCATGGTCAACAAGAGTCCTGCGGGGAGCGAGCTCCGCCCCTGGCAAAGGTCATGAGGAAGGAGGCGTGGCATACGCAAAGGCGGGATCGAGCCTCAGGGGTCTCCCTGGAAATTCTCGAGCATCTACCCCCCAAAACCAAAGTCAGCCTACTTTCTGCTTGTGCTTTCACCTACACCTCTGACTTTACGGGGGGCTGTCCCCCACTACCTCTCTCTGAAAAGAGTTAGCTTACAGTTCCAGTTAATAATTCCTGGGTGTGACAGTGTTTAACCTACAAACTCCTTTGGAAATCCTCTAGCCTGCCTGAATAGGTTTTTCAGGCCACATGTGATTGTTCAGAGCCTCCCAACTGTGAGAGGCAGGAGATGTTCTAAACTGTCTAAACACAGATTCCTTTGAGTAGTTAAAAGATTGATTAGAAATTGTATTGGTGAAGGGTTTTTCACTTATTGGGCCAATGTTTGCTGCTAAGTCTCCATACCCCTTACCTACTGTGTCCTTGGCAGTGTATTGATTGATATAATGGGTGTATAGAAATGTAAGTAGTAGCCTCAATGTTTGTAACCTTGGACCCTTGAGTTAATTCTTTTCTTGATTGAGCCCACCTCACCTTTGCCCTGTAGGAATGCAGCTTTGTCCAATGCTTTTTTGGAGGCTGGTGCCTGACTTTGGAATAATCACCTTTAGAGAAAGATGTTTCTTAAAATGTTAAGGCCTCCTGGCCAGAAGATGATGTAATTCACCTGAACTTTTGCATATGATAAGTTTGAAAGCCTGGCTTTGATTAGGACCAGGAACTGCTGTCCTTGCATGACTCCACCCCTTCCCCCATTATCCTCTATGCACAACTTAAGGTATAAAAACTACTTTGGAAAATAAAGTGCGGGCCTTGTTCACTGAAACTTGGTCTCCCCATGTCGCTCTCTCTCCCAAATTCTGGCTGAGTCTCCATCTGGAGCGTGGAACCCGCCATGCTTGCTAATTATGCCTGGGTTTCTAAGATCTGACCGGGGAGGCCTCAGTGTCTCCTCTCCTTCGGGAGAACGGAAGGACGCCTGCGGCCTACGTAAGTGGTGCAAATTTCTTGTCTTTTGGTCTCCCGCGTAAACCAAGCTACTCAGCCACTTTTCTCCACTGCATTTCCTCACTGAGCTATCCTCATCCTATTACTCTTTATATCTTTGATAAATATTTAAATAAATAAGTCGCCGACGCTGTCCCCGCTTCGAATACCCTGGATCAGCCAGGGCTGGTGGTCAACAAAAGAGTCCGAAATGCAGTACTTGGGTGTAATCTAAAAAACAACAGAATGATCTCTGTTCATTTCCAAGGCAAACCATTCAATATCACAGTAATCCAAGTCTATACCCCAAACACTAATGCTGAAGAAGCTGAAGTTGAACGGTTCTATGAAGACCTACAAGACTTTCTAGAATTAACACCAAAAAAAGATGTTCTTTTCATGATAGGGGACTGGAATGCAAAAGTAGGAAGTCAAGATACACCTGGAATAACAGGCAAGTTTGGAGAACAAAATGAAGCAGGGCAAAAGCTAACAGAGTTTTGCCAAGAGAACACACTGGTCATAGCAGACATCCTCTTCCAACAACACAAAAGAAGACTCGACAGATGGACATCACCAGATGGTCAACATCGAAATCATATTGATTATATTCTTTGCAGTCGAAGATGGAGAAGGTCTATACAGTCAGCAAAAACAAGACCAGGAGCTGACTGTGGCTCAGAGCATGAACTCCTTATTGTAAAATTCAGATTTAAATTGCAGAATGTACTGAAAATCACTAGGCCATTCAGTTATGACCTAAATCAAATCCCTTATGATTATACAGTGGAAGTGACAAATAGATTCAAGGGATTAGATCTGATAGATAAGAGTGCCTGATGAACTATGGAATGAGGTTCGTGACATTGTACAGGAGACAGGGATCAAAATCATCTCCAAGAGGAATAAATGCAAAAAGGCAAAATGGTTGTCTGAGGAGGCCTTACAAACAGCTGAGAAAAGAAGAGAAGCAAAAGGCCAGAGAGAAAAGGGGAGGTATATCCATCTGAATTCAGAGTTCCAAAGAATAGCAAGGAGAGATAAGAAAGACTTCCTCAGTGATCAATGCAAAGAAATAGAGGAAAACAATAGAATGGGGAAGATGAGAGATCTCTTCAAGAAAATTAGAGATACCAAGGGAACATTCATGCAAAGATGGGCATAATAAAGGACAGAAATGGTATGGACCTAACAGAAGCAGATGATATTAAGAAGAGGTGGCAAGAATAAACAGACGAACTATACAAAAAAGATCATAATGACTCAGATAACCACAATGCTGTGATCACTCACCTAGATCCAGGCATCCTGGAGTGTGAAGTCAAGTTGGCCTTAGGGAGCATCACTACAAACAAAGCCTAGTGGAGGTGAACCTAAAATATGATGCTGTGAAAGTGCTGCACTCAATATGCCAGCAAATTTGGAAAACTCAGCAGTGGCCACAGGACTGGAAATGGCCAGTTTTCATTCCAATCCCAAAGAAAGGCAATGCCAAAGAATGTTCAAACTACCACACAATTGCACTCATTCCCCATGTTAGCCAAGTAATGCTCAAAATTCTCCAAGCCCGGCTTCAACAGTACATGACCCGTGAACTTCCAAATGTTCAAGCTGCATTTAGAAAAGGCAGAGGAACCAGAGGTCAAACTGCCAACATCCATTGGATCATAGGAAAAGCAAGAGAATTCCAGAAAAACATCTACTTCTGCTTCACTGACTATGCTAAAGCCTTTGACTGTGTGGATCACAACAAACTGGAAAATTCTTCAAGAGATGTGACTACCAGGCTACCTTACCTGTCTCCTGAGAAATCTGAATGCAGGTCAAGAAGCAACAGTTAGAACCAGTCATGGAACAATGGACTGGTTTAAAGTTGGGAAAGGAGTACCCTGCTTATTTAACTTATATGCAGAGTACATCATGTGAAACGCTGGGCTGGATAAAGCACAAGCTGGAATCAAGATTGCCGGGAGAAATATCAATAACCTCATATACACTATGACACCACCCTTATGGCAGAAAGTGAAGAGGAACTAAGGAGTCTCTTGATGAAGGTGAAAGAGGAGAGTGAAAAAGCTGACTTAAAACTCAACATTTAAAAAATGAAGATCATGGCATCTGGTCACATCACTTCATGGCAAATAGATGGGAAAACAGTGGAAACAGTGACTTTATTTTTGGGGGGGGGCTCTAAAATCACTGTAGATGGTGACTGCAGCCATGAAATTAAAAGACACTTGCTCCTTGGAAGAAAAGCTATGACTAACCTAGACAGCATTTAAAAAGCAGAGACTTACTTTGCCAACTAAGTTCCATATAGTCAAAGCTATGTTTTTTCTAGTAGTCAAGTATGGATGTGATAATTGTACCATAAAGAAAGTTGAGCAGTGAAGAATTGGTGCTTTTGAATTGTAGTATTGGAGAAGAATCTTGAGAGTCCACCGGACGACAAGGAGATCCAGTCAATCTTAAAGGAAATTAGTTCTGAATATTCATTGGAAGAATTGATGCTGAAGCTAACACTTTGGCCACCTGATGCAAAGAACTGACTCACTGGAAAAGACCCTGATGCTGGGAAAGATTGATGGCAGGAAGAGAAGGGGATGACAGAGGACGAGATGGTTGGATGGCATCACCGACTCAACGGACATGAGTTTGAGCAAGCTCTGGGAGTTGGTGAAGGACAGGGAAGCCTGGTGTGCCGCAGTCCACGGGGTCACAAAGATTCGGACATGACTGAGTGACTGAACAACAACAGATAGACAGACAGACAGGTTCTTTTTTTCTGGAGAACTCTGACAAATAAACCACACCAAATTTTGGCTCATGAATGTTTGTAAAGCCTGTTTGTACTACTCATTTCTGCAATCCATTATTCAAAACAGACTGAATAAGGCTTTTAGGTCTAAAGGAGTAGAGGGTATGGATCATGGCATGAGATTGGCTTGGTATCACAGTAGCAAGGTTATATTCCCTGGATAAATCTCTTATCTCTCTGGGCCTGCATGTCTATTCCTGTAAAATGGGTTATGATGCTGATTGAGGGATAAAATGATAATGACAGTAATGACAGCAAAAAATACATTACTTTTTTGGAGCATTTACTAAGTGACGTGAACATGGATTCTCTTTTCTCTCCCAAACAGCCTTAGAAGTTGAAACTGAGGTTCACAAAGGGCTAAGAACCTTTTCCGAATTCACACAGGTGGCATGCGGTAGACGCAGCATCAGGACCAGCACCATGCTGTCTCCACAGCACATGTGAAGGCGCCTAGTCTATGCCTGCCCAGAGCAGACAGTCTATATTAACTCCTTCCATTTCCCTCTTCATTGTCTTTTGTCTGATTACTCAGCTGTTTCTGCAAAGGTCAGAGCCTGTGAAAGCAACAAAATGTTGTACCCTTCAATTTGTAGCTCTCAGGCAGTCGGGAATCTGCCCTAAGGTGATTCACTCTGCAATTTCTTGCCAGGAGTTGAATCTGAAAGCAAAGACTGTCTGTTCCACCGCAGCATCTAGAGTGGCCGATGGTCAGGTTGGGATTGTCTAACCAACTGGACACAGCCACTGTCTATACTGCTGAGTTCACTCCCAGAGTCAATCCCAAGCTGATGTGTTTGGATGTATACCTCATTGCCTCCATTTTCCTGGTGTAATTTCACCGTGAAATCACACATGGAAAGTAAGACTGAAAAGAGTGGATGGTGGTCAGAATCTCCCTTCCTAACTTGGTGCTGCCCAGGGCGTGCGATGCCTTTTCTTACTTGGTTATGTTGATAGGGAAGCCATGCAAAATGGCACAAGAGCCACCCTCCCTCTGTCTCTTCTCTCTTCTCTTTGGAAAACACTGAAGAGATCTGTTCCATTAGCATGAAGAGTGCATTTATGCATTTTTTAAAGTGGTTTTTGGCAAACCAGAGAGCTGTTCTATGACAGGCTACAGACACAGTGTCTGGCTATTTATCATAATAATAGGCATCCTTACAATATGGATGTCTCTGAGTGTAACATTAGCTCTTTGAAAATTCATTTTGTGTGAGGATGTTGATGTTGGTAACCAAGTTATTCTCTAATTCTAGGGACAAGGTTTTGAGAGTCCTCTGTAGTTGACATAACAACTGCTATACTCATGCTCAGATTTTGATCAATTTAAACAATTTAAATTTTAGCAAAGATTGGCTTAATTCCAGCTAATTACTTTAGGGCTTCCAATATAAATGGTAATGTAGGCAGTAGTATTTTTATTATTAAGCTTTTGCTATAAAACATATTTTTCAAAGATAATTTAAAAATTTAGGACTTGAATTACACATTTTCATAACCTGATGCAATGAACGCTTGACGTTTGTAACAGCTAGATCTACAAACACGATGTGTGGCACGGGTCAGAAGTCACAGACATGGGGATGTCCATTCCTTTCTGGCCTCCTGTCCCTCCATTCTTCTGCAGTGATGCCAAGCTTCTTCTTGGGTCATAGAGAACATGTCCCTCTTCCCAATGCTATGCATGTGCTATCTCCTTGGTCCACATGACCCTCCTGTCCTTCATCCCCCTCTTCCCACTGTGCAGCCCAAATTCTTCTCCCTAGACATTCAGATCAAGTGTCATCTCCCTCAGGAAACCTTCCCTGATTTTCCCATACTACTTCTTTGGAGCTTAATGTCTATTTATCTCCTACAATTCTTCAAAGACATATAAGTCCAAATGTAGTTAACTCTCAGCTATCCACCTGGACGTTCCTGGTGGTCCAGTGGTTCGGAATCTGCCTGCTAATGCAGGAGACACAGGCTCTATCCCCGGTCTGGGAAGATCCCACATGCTCTGGAGCAACTAACCCCGGGCATCACAACTGCTACAACCCGCACCTAGAAGCCCCGCTCCACAACAAGAGGAGCCCCCGTGGTGAGCCCCCATGGTGAGCCCCCGTGGTGAGCCCCCGCAGCAAGGAGGGCACAGCGCCACCAAAGTAAACAAGTGGCCTGTCTACCTAAGCATCCTGGAAGGCACGTAGAGACCTAGACAGAAGTCCATGCTTCTTGCAACAAGGAAGTGAGAGATGATTCTATACAGTTTGATCCAGTACCTTAAGAATAGAACCATGTCTTCTAGGATTCTGCTTATCCCACAGGACCAGATGGCAAGACTAATACAGACTGTTGAAGAGAATTTAGAAAGTGCTAAAAAAAAAAAGGGAAAAACAGCTCGATCCAGTTATCCGGTGATAACCTCTGCTGATATTTAGTGGGTATCTTGGTGCTTTGTTTTGCTTTCAGTGTGTATGTCTATATGAATTTTGATTCTCCTCGTTCCTTGGACTGTAGGACAACCACTCACCATGACCACGCTCATTGGACCTAGCCTGTTCTTAATAAAGGCTAAGGCTGTATTAGAGGTACATATGATATGTACCAGAAAGTTCACACACAAATCGAGTGTACAGCTTGATGAATTTTAATAAAATGAAGACACCCATGTAACCAGCACCTGGATCAAAAAGTAGCATTTTACCAGTGCCCTAGATGCCCCTCTTCTGTCCGCTTCTAGTTACTGCCCTCCCCCAAAGGTAATCATTATGTATACTTCCAACAGATTGTCATTTTGCCTGTTTGGGAACTTTACATAAACAAAATAATACAATATGTACTTTTTTATGTGTGTATGTAATGACCAAGCTGAATTTAGGTTGAGGAAGAAGCTGAGGGTATCCACCAGGGTGAAACAGATATGGGACTAATTTGTGTACATAAATGTGCTTGCGATATAGGGACTAACTCATTGATCTCCCAGAAAGCGCTCCAGGGCCCCTATGTTCATAGCCTAAGTCCTACCATATCATCTGGGACAGTCTCAGAGCCAGAGGATACCACCATACCAGCCTAGGCTTAAGTAGCAGGAAGTGAAGGATAATTTCCATTTGTACAAACTGAGAATAAAATCCAGTTATTAAAAAAAAAAAAATACAGGACTAACCCCCCAAATTATTTGAAGCATGAGAAAGGGCTTTGGCTTCCTGGGAAGCTTCTAGATCTGTGTGTGTTGAATACATTTTCCTGTGCCAGAAATTATGGTCCTATGGATTCAATGAATCAGATCTATTTCTAACAGGAAAAATGAGGATAAATCCAGTAAAAATAGCTACCTTTCATTAACCACTTCTCTTATGCGCCAGACACTGGCATATATACACATCAACTGCTTTATGTGAATGTAGTGAGTGCACAGTCCTCAGGAGAACCTTAGGAGGTAGATCTCATTACCCTCGTTCTACAGTCGAGGAAGCTAAGGTAAATCCGCACTTCTGATCACTGCTGTTGGCATGGGGCTGGCTGGTGAGCCGGTCAGCAGAGGGTTTCGAAGGAAGGACCTCCCTGGCAATCCAGGAGCTAAGACTCTGCAGGGGGGACAGATTTGATCCCTGGTCCAGGAATTAAGATTCCATGTGCTGGGTGGCATGGCCAAAAAATTAAAAAAAAATTTTTTTAAGAGAGAATGACAATACAGTAAGAATCTAAGGGTCTACTCCATGAGAGTGGTTCCTTCCCTGAAACTGGATGGGAAGGAATTAAATCTATCTAGCTAATATGGAGTGGAACAGATCTCCTTGAGAAAAAGAGCCCGTGTCCATGGAGGCCTACAAAGGAGCTCAGTGCTGGATCTGAGGAGGGGAGGTAGGGTGTGATGGTCTGGTCAGGATCCTGTTCCTGTGGCATGCCATCCAACTATCCCCTGGACACTTGGACAAAAGATGTCAGCCTGAATCCCTGGCATCAGAACTTTCTTAGAATCCTGGAGAGGCCCATGTCTTGTGAGCATATTACGAGGGAATTTTCTATGATCTCCTGGAAATCCACTCCTCTGAGCAGGCCTCAGTGATCGAGCCTAAGATTTAAAATGTAAACCAACCCTCGGGCTTCCCTGGTGCTCCAGTGAGACTTCCCTGGTGGCTCAGATGGTAAAGCATCTGCGTACAGTGCGGGAGACCCGGGTTCAATCATTGGGTCAGGAAGATCTCCTGGAGAAGGCAATGGCAACCCACTCCAGGATTCTTGCCTGGAAAATCCCATGGATGGAGGAGCCTGGTAGGCTACAGTTCATGGGGTCGCAAAGAGTCGGACACGACTGAGCGACTTCACTTTCCAGTGGCTAAGACTCTGTGCTCCCGATGCAGGCGGCCCAGGTTTGATCCCCGGTCAGGGAACTCGATGCCATACGCCACAACTAAGAGTTCACAGGCTGAAACGAAACATCCTGCATGCCGCAACTAAGACCCAGTGCAGCCAAACAAATAAAAATAAATATAAAAAAAAAAAGTAAACTAACCCTGAAGCAAGAGGTTGAGTGTTCCTCTTTTTAAGACTCTGTGAAACTGCTGTCAGCTTCTCCTAGCCCTCAGAACAAGGAGTAGAATTGAGGCAAGACACAGCCAGAAGACTCTTTCACTCACAAGTGCCAAGAAGGGAAGGGAAACGTCCTTGAGGATCGCAGCTGGTTTAAAGTGGCGCCAAGACAGTGGCCAGATTCCTTTGGAACATCCTATTTATTGAGAAGCTTGTTAGCACCTTATCTGACAAATCAGGCCTGGAGAATCCCTTCAAGGGTCTCCTCCTGGGCAAGAAACTGGCACGTCCGAGGACTAGATGGTAAGGGATATTAACAAGCAACACTGTTCCAGCTATCAAATATAAATACAGCATGGGGCTTGTTCCCCTGAGAATTGACTGAGGTCAGCAAATCTGCAGGGAGGTTCTCGGAACAACCATCCTTAACAGGTCCGAGGAATAATTTGATGAAGGAGCCTTAAGAGGTTGAAGCAGGGAAAACTGGTAGGAAAAAGACAGCTTTTATCCTTTCAAATCGAGAAAGCAACTCTGTCCACTGTCTATATTAACTTCTAGCTTTCTGATCACTGCAAATGCAAGTGGAAAGTAAGAGTGGGAAGATGGGTGTGAGGGGAACAGCGGGGCAAAGAATAGGGAAGGAGAGGATGGGGGAGGTGAGAGGAAATGGGGTAAAAGTCCAAATAAAAGATAGCTTAGATGGTGTGTCAATTAAATTAAAAATAAGCAAATTAACAAATTAATGATCAAGTCTGAGAGAATGATGCCTACTTTAAAATGGGATATGGGAAAAACCAAAAGCAGTAAGACAAAAGGGAATTAAGCACAGAGCAAAATATTCCAAATTAAGATTAGGAATGAATAAAAACAGAATAAAATAGATATAATTTTTGAAAAGACAGGGTCAGTGAAATAGGAGACGAAAGCTTTGAAACAGAAAGCTATTAAAATTAAACTGAAGCTAAACCCAAATGAGAAAAAGAAAAATAAATAAGGTGAATGTAATTTAAGAAGTACAAGAAAGTAAGAAAAAAGGAACTCATAACAACACAACTCAAAACAACAGCCACCACCTGACCAGCCGGACCACTCAAGGGAAAGGAGGAATGAGGAAGTCCTTTGGACAGCCAGGCTCTCCTCCTAAGAGAATTCTCCCGAGGCCCATCCCTGCCGTCAGGTTTTTTTAGTCTGGTTACATATTCATCTATTTCTATCTCCATTCATTCATTTCCCAAATATTTATTGTGCTGAACTGGAAATTCAACTGTGTGAGTCAAACAGAGAAGAATTTTGCCTCCATGAGGCTCACAGTCTAGTGGCATGAGGTGGTGGTGGGAGAGAAGACAGATGTTAAATAAATGACTACATAGGCAAATTAAAAATTACAGGGCAATGAAGAAAGGGCTTCCACGGTGGGTCAAAAGGTAAAGAGTCTGCCTGCATTGCAGGAGACCTGGGTTCGATCTCTGGGTCAGAAAGATCCCCTGGAGGAGGGCATGGCAACCCACTCCAGTATTCTTGCCTGGAGAACCCCATGGACAGAGGAGCCTGGCAGTTCACAGGGTCGCAAAGAGTCAGACATGACTTTCACTTAAGAAAATCCCATAGCGCTAGGGGGATATACGAATTGGTCACTGATTGAACATACATTAGGAATGGGGGATGTGGAGTTGGTGTGGAGATAGATGGACATCGGGGGAGTCTTTTCTGCCAACATATTTGTCCTGAGATTCAGAGGATATATTAGGAATTAACCAAAGCACAGTAGGGGTAGAGATAGGCAATATATACCAAGGCCCTGAAATAGGAAGGCTTTAATCCATTTGAGGAACTAAAAGAAGGCTGTGGCTGAAGCAGATAGGTCTAGCAACTAGCAAGGGAGAAGTGTTGGATGCAGTAGGGGAGGATGGTGAGGGACAGAATAAGATTTTTGATGTTTATCTAGGAGCAATGGGAAGCCAATTGTTTGTTTCCTTCAGGCAACTGAGGCAACAGAAAGTGTTTCATCCATTTGTTCACCCTTTTCTTGGGTGGGAGTTCTCTTCCTTTGGGGCAGGGCACCATATCTGACACAATATTCCCAGCACCTGTGCAGTGGACAATAAGTATTTTGAATGAATTAATGGGAATTATTTTGGTAGGACCACAACCAAATTCCAGGTCTTCTGCAAAACCTGTTTCCTCCAAGAAGTCATATTACCACCTCCGTAGTTTGCTTAGAGTCCTATCTGCTCATCAGTAAGGTAGATGTTAGATGTCTCGCTCAATGCTTTTGCCATCCTTAAAATAACAGCTCAGCTTCTGAAGCACTGGTTACTTCTGAAAGTTTTGAGAATCGCTAATGAATTCTGCCACCTGCCATGATGTCAGATGGATGCCATCGCTGGCTACTGGCAGCCAAGTAGGGGGAAGGAATTTATCGTTGCATGTCCGTGTGCCCTGGCATTCTTTTCCTGAAGAACTAACCCATGCAGTGGCAAACTGCTTTCCCATTAACAATTTTCACGAGTCTCAGGGAAAACTTAGCAACACTTGGCTTCTTAGCAAGTTTTTTCCCCAAGCGATGGTGTGCCTAAGGTACTTGACACCTGAAATAGATCAGTTTTTAACAGCCTCCTCTTGTAGAAGACAACGTTATTTTTAGTAATAGTCATGTAATAATCAGGAATGTTAATTCTTGTTTCCTTTTTTTTTGGTTTAAAATAAGCAATAGTTTTTTTAAAAGAATAAATATGAGTTTTTAAAATATTACTTTAAAATTAGTAAACTACGTAAATCAACTACGCTTCAATAAAAAAGTTGTTTGTTTTGAAAAAAAAATTGAGAAGAGTGCTAAAAAAATCAGTGAACCACTTCACACAGGAACTAAAATTTGCACTTACTAAACAGAAGTATCACATGTTGCATTTTGCACTCTTTATCACTATTTAAAATTTAAATACAAATAAAAAACTCAGAGTGGTCACAGAGAACGTCAGAATTAAAGTAGCAACTTTTGTTTCTTTGTTTTTAAAATCACTATGTCATGATTGTCTACTTCAAATCTACTTGTTTAAATCAGGTGGTTGCCTATTTTCCATATTTTTTAAAAGCACTTTGGCAAAAATTCTTATGCTCTTATTCACTTATTGCTTAAGTGTTAAAGTTGCTCAGTTGTGTCCGGCTCTTTGCAACCCCATGGATGGTAGCCCACCAGGCTCCACATTCCATGGGAATTTTCCAGGCAAGAATACTGTAGAGGGCTCAGTTCAGTTCAGTTCAGTTGCTCAGTCATGTCTGACTCTTTGTGACCCCAAACTCATGCCCATCGAGTCGGTGATGCCATCCAACCATCTCATCCTCTGTCGTCTCCTTCTCCTCCTGCCTTCAATCTTTCCCAGCATCAGGGTCTTTTCAAATGAGTCATTTCTTCACATCAGGTGACCAAAGTATTGGACTTTCAGCTTCAGCATCAGTCCTTCCACTGAATATTCAGGACTGATCTCCTTTAGAATGGACTGCTTGGATCTCCTTGCTGTCCAAGTTACTCTCAAGAGTCTTTTCCAACACCACAGTTCAAAAGCATCAATTCTTCGGTGCTCAGCTTTCTTTACAGTCCAACTCTCACATCCATACCTGACTATTGGAAAAACCATAGATTTGACTAGACAGACCTTTGTTGGCAAAGTAATGTCTCTGCTTTTCAATATGCTGTCTAGGTTGGACATAACTTTTCTTCCAAGGAGAAAGCGTCTTTTAATTTCATGGCTGCAGTCACCATCTGCAGTGATTTTGGAGCCCCCCAAAATAAGGTAGGCACTGTTTCCACGGTTTCCCCATATATTTGCCATGAAGTGATGGGACCGTATGCCATGATCTTAGTTTTCTGAATGTTGAGTTTTAAGCCAACTTTTCACTCTCCTCTTTCACTTTCATCAAGAGGCTATTTAGTTCTTCTTCACTTTCTGCCATAAGGGTGGTGTCATCTGCATATCTGAGGTTATTGATATGGCAATCTTGAGTCCACCTGGTGTTTCTTCCAGCCCAGCGTTTCTCATGATGTACTCTGCATAGTAGTTAAATAAGCAGGGTGACAATATACAGCCTTGACGAACTCCTTTTCCTATTTGGAACCAGTCTGTTGTTCCATGTCCAGTTCTAACTGTTGCTTCCTGACCTGCATACAGATTTCTCAAGAGGCAGGTCAGGTGGTCTGGTATTCCCATCTCTTTCAGAATTTTCTACATTTTATTGTAATCCATAGTCAAAGGCTTTGTAGTCAATAAAGCAGAAATAGATGCTTTTTCTGGAACTCTCCTGCTTTTTCGATGATCCAGCAGATGTTGGCAATTTGATCTCTGGTTCCTCTGCCTTTTCTAAATTCAGCTTGAACATCTGGAAGTTCACAGTTCATGTACTGTTGAAGCCTGGCTTGGAGAATTTTGAGCATTACTTTACTAGCATGTGAGATGAGTGCAATTGTGCGGTAGTTTGAGCATTCTTTGGCATTGCCTTTCTTTGGGATTGGAATGAAAACTGACTTTTTCCAGTCCTGTGGCCGCTGCTGAGTTTTCCAAATTTGCTGACATATTGAGTGCAGCACTTTCACAGCATCATCTTTCAGGATTTGAAATAGCTCAACTGGAATTCCATCACCTCCACTAGTTTTGTTTGTAGTGATGCTTCCTAAGGCTCACTTGACTTCACATTCCAGGATGTCTGGCTCTAGGTGAGTGTGAGTGATCACACCATTATGATTATCTGGGTCATGAAGATCTTTTTTGTACAGTTCTTCTGTGCATTCTTGCTACCTCTTCTTAATATCTTCTGCTTCTATTAGGTCCATACCATTTCTGTCCTTTATTGTGCCCATCTTTGCATGAAGTGTTCCCTTGGTATCTCTAATTTCTTAAAGAGATCTCTACTCTTTCCCATTCTGTTGTTTTCCTCTATTTCTTTGCATTGATCACTAAGGAAGGCTTTCTTATCTCTCCTTGCTATTCTTTGGAATTCTGCATTCAAATGGGTATATCTTTCCTTTTCTTCTTTGGCTTCTCTTCTTTTCACAGCTATTTGTAAGGCCTCCTCAGACAGCTATTTTGCCTTTTTGCATTTCTTTTTCTTGGTGATGGTCTTGATCCCTGCCTCCTATGCAACGCGACATTGTACTGGATAGGGTAGACACCGCTTAAATACAAACTCCTAAATGTGGAATTGCTGAGTCAAAGGTTACAAATGTGTAAGGCTTTTCAAGCTGTTTCACTACATATCAGACAAGCAAATATGAAGAATCATCACAGCTCCCTCTCTCCAAAGTTTCCAATGATGGTACCATAGAAACTATTCCTTTAAAAAGTAAAATGTGCAGGGGGCCTTCTCCAGTGGGCCAGTGGCTAAGACTCTGCATTCTCAGTGTAGGAGCTCAGGTTCCATCCCTGATCAGGGGTCTAGATATTGCATGCTGCAACGAAGGGTTCGCACGCCACAACTAAAAGAGGCTGTTATAGCAACTAAGACCCAGAGCAGCCACAGTCAAAGAAACACATTTTTTACTTTTTAACTTTAAAGTGCAGCATTTAGAGACTCAGAAGGATACAGAGGGGACTTCCCTGGCCATCCAATGGTTAAGACCTGTGCTTCTAATACAGGAGTGTGGGTTTGATTCCTGGTCAGGGAACTAAGATCCCACATGCTGTGTGGTGGCCGGAAAAAAAAAAAAAAAAAAAAAGGGCAGGGAATAGCCAAGGTCAGCAGGGAGATCAAGGGAAAGGCGGGAGGGCTCCTGGTGTGGCTTTCTCTGGAGGACGTTCCACCCATCTCAGAATAACGTGTCTCCTCTCTCCCAACTGCTGAGACTTTTCAGCTTCTCTTGACAAGTTCCTCACTGGAGACCAGACTCCTCTGAAGAGGTATCTGAAGTTTCTACAATGGCCAAGGCAAATTTTGCTTGAAGGTGGGGTTTGAATTGTGAGGCACAGGGGAGGAGCTTGCTAAGCCCTATGGAGTATCAGACTGCCAAACAAGGCCTCAGGGAGACACTGGGTGTGCTGGGAGGCGGGGACCAGGGGAGAACGCTGAGACACAGAGGGGGACGGAGAACCTGTCAAAGACCCCAGGTCCCCTCCTTCAGAACGGCCCAGAGTAAAAGCTTTCTCTGACCCTACTCTTATATGATCAAATGATTCTCTACTCATAGGAACTCAAACTGAAACTAGCACATTGGTTTCATTTATGGATTAAATAGCACTTTAATGGATAAACTGGGAACTTCAGCTTTGAATCATATATACTTTTATATATGGGCGTATATATGAAATATGGTTTATATAGAAAACTGCATTCTAAATAACCAATTATTAATAAGCAAATAACCCAACAAATGCTGGAATCCATGCAAAGGGTTTAGTACCCAACACACAGCAAGCATTGACTAAGTGTAAGCTATACTATGCTAATAGAAATAACATTATACTCTGATTGCTCACACACAGTATAAAATATTTACTCCAGTAAATAAATAAGCTACAATTGTTACAAACAACACTGAAACCCCTCAGCAGTAAGACATCCTTAGCCCAGGCAGGAGGTGCTCCTGTGAGAGTCTCCAAGGACAGATAAGCCCAGGGACTGAGATGGGTAATAAAGGCTCTGGGAGCCACACTCTGCTTCTGCAGCGAACCCAAAGAGAGGGCTGCGGAGCCAGTGGGGAAAGGTTGGGAGTGGCTACGACCTTCATCGGCCTCGTCCTAGAGGGAACAGCAGGGAGCGGGACCAGGCTGGGCCAGGAGAGGAGGGGAGGTAAGGAAATCTCAAGGTTTGTTATCAGTCTCACTGCAAAGGGAGCGGGCATATGTGAGGTCATTACCTGGGACCTTCAGCGCCATGTATCAGCTGCACTGGTCGGCGGGGTTTCTCTAGTGTTGACACCCTGACGGCCTATGGGATTCTCTCGCTAAGGAGGCTGGGGGGTGGATGCCAGGCAGTCAACCAGCATGTGGGCACCCCAGGGCTTGCGCCCCTGGGGAGGGCTTCCACTCTGCCTCTGGGGACAGATGGAGCTGCTCTAGATCTACTTCTCACCTGTGGGGGCGCCTGATTAACTTACTTTACTTTTCTAAGCTGCATATGCAAATAGAGATAATAATAGATGTTTAGCTCTTAGGACAGTCGTGAGAGTTACATGAGACATAGAGTAACTAGCGTGGCACCTGGCCCTGAGCAGGAACCCAGAAAATATTGGTAATGATTATATGTTCAGCCTGGATGACCTTACTGGTTTTATTTTTGCCCAGATTACATGATTTCTCTTTTCCACAATTTAACAAAAAGAAACATGCCCTAGAAACTAGAGTTGCTTCCCGGTGAGGCACAATTGTTTAAGAAGGTCACCTTTAGAAGCATTTCAGTAAAACTTTTTATCTGTAGGTGCAGAAACAAGTCTCTCACCATCTGTCTGCAGAGCTGTCACTTATTTTTCCCCCCTTTTGTGCAACTGGGTTATTTCGTCACACTTCATGCCCACTGGAAGCTACAGCTGACAAGCGCCATCGTTGCTTCACAGGGTACCTGGCGGCACCGTGGGCTCATTTTTCCTCCTGCTGCCAAGCTGAAGAATTCTCAGAACTCTCTCTTTGTTGTATTTCAGAGCTGGTATTTATAAATATGAGAAAAGATGTAGTGAAGACTGAGGGCAAAATCAGTCTTTCAATTATGTGAAGGTTGGGTTTGCTGGTGAATGAGAAATAGTGGGTGGGGGGTGGGAGGCGGTGCTGGTCGAGGAGTCTGACCAGGAATATGTCTCTGGCCTGGATGCTTGATCCTAAGACACTCCTGTCTCCATGCTGAGCTCTCAGCTACCTGACCCCTTCGGCCCTCACCCCAGGCTTCAGGACCACAGCAAGGAGGAACTCACAGAGCCCACGTGGTTCTGCAAAAAGACAGCCAGCCACCTCCGAGGTTGGCTCTGATGTCCCATCCTGGCTCCAGCCACATGACTGAGTCCTAGAATTGTTCTCTTACCCTTAGATCTGTTCTGATATTACAGTTCTTCTACCAAGGCTCAGTTCTGCCTTGTTCCAACCACGCCTCCAAACTGGGACTGGGCCCCTACCCCTGACTTCCAGCCCTGTGGCTGTAATCAGTTTCCAAAATCTCCCCAGTGCCACAAGCCACACAGAACGGCTTGCTCAGTCGCTGCATCACTGTGCTCTCGTCGCTTTCCTGAACCCGCAGGTCCCGCTGAGCGGTTTGGATGACCACCCACCACCTACCCCTTCATCGCCCTCACCGGAGCTGGTTTAGCCATCCTGGCCGCACGCGCCTTCTAACTTGGCTCCACATCCAGCAGCACTTCTGGGCCAGGCGGGGGTTGCTGGTGGGTCCTGGTCCCTCTGTGCTGTCCTTGCCAGTGCCACTTTCAGTTTCGACATGGGTTCCTGCCCAAGTCTGTCACTAGCTATGAGACTCTGGATGAACACCATCACTGGGAAGCCACAAACTCAGTTCTCTACAGGGACCAGGTGGGCAAGACAGCCCAGACTGGGTGGCATGGGGCACAGCGCACTGTGGCTGTGCGGTTACTGCACGATCGTATGGCTGTGTGATTACTGTAACCGCTGGGTGCTTGCTGCCGAGCTAGACTACAAGCCTCTTGTGGCTGTGTCTCCAGCTTTCCGAAAGGGGTGTGTGTGTGTGTGTGTGTGTGTGTGAGAGAGAGAGAGAGAGAGAGAGAGAGAGAGAGAGAGAAGCCTGCTTTTTCAGTCTTTACAACAAATTCTTGTTCTAAGGCTGTGCGGGCCACCCTTGGTCTATGAGTCGCCAGTACACAAGCAATTCGTAAGGACCTCTCTGTGCCGCATTTCCTCATTTGTGGGAGAAAGAAACTTTTCTAGATAAAGCCTAGGGTCCCTTCCAGGTCCTATGTCCTGCTTTAGGGAAGAGAGAACTCTGGACAGGAATGCTGCTGCTGCTGCTAAGTCGCTTCAGTTGTGTCCAACTCTGTGCGACCCCATAGACGGCAGCCCACCAGGCTCTGCCATCCCTGGGATTCTCCAGGCAAGAACACTGGAGTGAGTTGCCATTTCCTTCTCCAATGCATGAAAGTGAAAAGTGAAAGTGAAGTTGCTCAGTCGCGTCTGACTCTTCGCGACCCCATGGACTGCAGCCTACCAGGCTCCTCCATCCATGGGATTGTCCAGGCAAGAGTACTGGAGTGAGCCTTCTCCGTGGACAGGAATGGGTCACGGACAGTTTCCTATCCCTTCAGTAGGAATAAGGAAAGGATATAACGGGGGAGGGAGAGGAGGAAAAGGGCAGGGGAAGCCCACCTGCTGTCTGCTCCTCCGTTTCTCTTCACCCCTGACTAACTCTCGCTTCTCTGGAGTGTGGCTCCCTATCCCGAGATTCTTTGGGACATCGGTGACATGCCATCACACCAGGTTACCACCTCTCCTCTCTGAGGCTTCTAAATGGTGAATCCTGAATGCCAGATTTCTCAAGAGCTGTTCTAGCTCCAGCTGGGTCACGGAGACTCGAAGTCATTCTCTGTGGCTTGTTAATTCAGTTTACTTGATGAGCTTGCTGTATGGTGAGAAAGTCACGGGGCTGTTCCAGTTGACCGTGGACAGTATCTCAAGCGGGGTCTGCTGAGGAAAGAGTGTGAAGAGCATGGGTCCGTCAGGGCTGCCAGGAAGTCACTAGAATTCTGAATTCACTCACCTTTATGGGTCCCATCCTGTGGGTTTAGTTATCAGGCTTGTGGTCACTGATATAAAAGAAACACCTGAACACTCCCCAAAGCTGAGAGGATGGTAGAATTGAACGTTTCCTGCCTCTGTTTCGACTGAGGGGGTGAGATGAAAGACATGGATGAGGTCAGATGCCCATGTGAGCGAGACAGACACACCCCCTCCTAACTTGTACAAGGCAAATGGAATGTCTCTAAGAATCTGTTCCAGAGTCCTGGGACTGCTCCGGGAGGTCCAGATGAGACTGAGGAGACAATGTCTCCTTAGAGGGAGTGGGGAGCTGGTGGGTGTCGCGGATCCTGTTAACACCCCTGCAGAGCCCCTTGAAAACTGACTCACTGCCTGCCCCACCACCCCTTCTCTGGAGAACGGCCCTTAGCCGGCAGGACCTGTAGGCCACGCCCCCCGTCCCGACCAGCCCAGCCACCTCAGCCCAGTCAGCAGAGGAGGACCCGAGCTCCTGGCCTCCAGGTGGGTCTGTCTTCCCCATGCCCTTCGTCGGCAATCTTTCCCTCGGGAGTCAGACTGAAGCTGGTCTCTAGCTGGGACCACAGTCCTACTTGGCTGCTCTCTCCTCCAGCTTTACCCTGCTCTCTTCATTCCCCTTCTAATGAGAAGAGTTCCTCAAAAAATCACTTGAAGAGGAATCCCCATTTCAGGTGCTGCTTGTAGGGAGGCTGACTGAAGACAGAGCCCTTGTGGATCCTGAAGATGGAGTTGTCGTGTGAGTCGCTCAGTCGTGTCTGACTCTCTGTGACCCCACGGACTGCAGCCCGCCAGGCTCCTCTGTCCATGGCATTTCTCAGCCAAGGATACTGGAGTGGGTTGCCATTTCTTTCTCCAAGGGACCTTCCTGACCTAGGGATCAAACCCGCATCTCATGTCTCCCACCTTGGTAGGCGAGTTCTTTCCCACTGAGCCACCAGGGAAGCCAAAGATGGAGACTTTAAGGCAATTGCGTTGAGTGCCTTTTAAGTGTCCCCTACAACTGGAGGCCAAAGAGGATGGGCCCCTCCTTCAGGCTGGAGGAAGGCTCGCTCCCACCTCGGAATTCCAACAGCAGCAGCTCCAGGGTGGAGCCGGGAGGAGGGTGCTGCTGCGTGGACTTGGCTGACCCCAGGTGGGGGAGAAAAGCAATGTCTGATGCAGGATGGACCAGTGCGGCGTCCTCTCAGCCTAACAGGGCTGCCTGCAGGGGCACGGAGACCTCAGGCAAAGAGTCAGAGGCCTGACCTCCCAGTGAAGATGGCATCACAGATGGCCACCAAGAACAGAGATCGATCACGCCAGGCCCAGGGAACTGCAAGGGCAGGGAAGTCTGGGACGTCCCTGCTCATCCAGTGATTACGACTCAGCGTTCCCAATGCAGCGGATGCAGTGTGAGCACTACATCCCGTGTGGCACCCAGAGTGTGCCCCCACCAAAAAAAAGCAAGGAAACCAATGAGAAACCCCTGAAGAAGCAAAACGCTCCCGCAAGAAGAGAATTCATTGCGACCACCTGCCAACCCCATCCAGAAGTTCCAGCTTTCAAGGTTCAGCCAAGGGACAACAGTGCTTTCCGTCCTTTTCCCTCACTTTCCCTACACTCAGGCCAAGAGAAAAACCACAGGCACTGCAGTGGAGCTGGGAGAAAGGGAGAACGGAAGGATCGCAAACTCCTTCCCCAGCCACAGCTTTGTGGAGCAGGCTGCGCCTGGAGACTGCGTGATGGTTTAACCTTGACTTCAGGTGCGGATTTTTTTCTGTGGATTTGTTATTATTAGATGAGACTGAATATATTGCTTTTAAAATGAGGCTGTTGTTTTTGTAAGTCCAAGTGAATAACACTCAGAGTGACGCAAGACTTTATCAACAGAGAAATTTCTCCCCACTGAATTCGGTTTAAAGTGGTGGAGGGAGATGAAAGCAATGTCTGGATCCCATGCTCGTGCAACATATGGTTACGTAAAGGGGGAGCGGTGGCGACTTCCCTCTGCTTCTCCAAGCAAGCCTTGTGCCGACTCAGGCAACTGCATCCTCAGGCTTGGCTCCTGGGATAAAAATGTCCACTGGGTAAGGATCTGAAACAGCAGGCTCTGAAACTTTTGACTGGCCAAGTGCCAGGTGACTCAGAGCTATGTATGTAAATGAATCATGTCATCTCTCTGTAGGAATCTGGAGGAATCTACATTTTTTTTTTTTTTTTTTGCCACATGGCTTGCAGGATCTTAGTTCCCCAACTAGGGACTGAGCCCAGGCCACCGCAGTGAAACGGCTGAGTCCTACCACTAGACCACCAAGGAATGCCTGGAATCTGCTATCTTGAAAATGGTGGCAACCTTCCTCCATGACCCTGGTTAGAAACACATGTGTTGCCACTGCTTTACTGAATTCCTATCAGGTACCGAAGATTACAAAACAATGAAACAGAGACCTGACTTGCAAAGATACGACTTACATATATGTGCTGTCCTTTTAGTGTGGAGGACAGAATGATTCTAACAGAGGTGATGGTTAAAGTGAGGCTTGGTCAGGGACTACTTGAATTGGTGGATCTAAACTTTGATGAAACATGGTCAGAAATATCCTCTGAAGGAGGGCATGGCAACCCACTCCAGTATCCTTGCCTGGAGAATCCCACAGACAGAGGAACCTGGTGGGTTACAGTCCATAAGGTCGCCAAGAGTCAGACACAACTGAAGTGACTCAGCACACATGTATGGGAATCACCTGGAATGCTTTTTAAAAACACCGTGTTCCACTAAAAGCTTCTGATTTATTGGCCTGAGCTGCTGCCTGGGGCAGCAGGATTTTTTTGTAAATCCCCCGGATAATTCTAATGTGCAGTCAAGGCTGTGAACTACTTTAGATCATCATAACAAAGCTGAGTACCAAGGCACCAAAGTGATAATAAGTGTTTTAAAATGTGATATTTGTATGAATAGTTTTAGTAGGAATTTTCACTTTATGAAATGAAAGCCAATATAAACATTTGAATTGTATGCACGGGCCTTTTGCAGTCTTTCGTGTTCCTTAGTCAGCTGATTAGTCAAAGAAACACTAGAGCATGTTTTCCTCTCCCTGGAACAAAAGGCTTTTCAATTATCATTGGAGCACATGACTACTTTCCACTTTTCTACAAAATCTATTTTTGCTAAGTGATCCAGGTGTCAAACTATTAAAACAAATTTCCTGTATTAAAATATTGAGTAGAATGATAAGACACATCTGTTTAAAAAAAAGAATAAGTAGGACTTCCCTGGTGGTACGGTGGATAACAGTCCACCTACCAATGCAGGGGACGTGGCTTTGACCCCTGGTCTGGGAAGATTCCACACGCCGAGGAGCAGCTAAGCCCAAGAGGCGCGAGGGCTGAGACCACGCGCCCCAGAGCCAACACGCACAGCAACGAAGAGGAGCCCCCTTGCTTGCTGCGCAGCAAAAACCCAATGCAGCCAGAAAGAAATGAATACAATAAGAAAATAAAGAATAAGTAATGTCTTGTTTTTTTCTGTTTTGCTATTAAAGCTAAAGGTTAAAATTACTCAGCAGTTATCTCCGGTCCGTCATTAGTGGTCTGGCTTGTTCTACACTCTGGAGGCAAATACACAGTGAGAAGGAGTACCAGGCAGTTGTTGTCTGCTTGCTAAGTCGTGTCTGACCCTTTGTGACCTCAGGGCCTGTAGCACGCCACTGTCTCCGGGAGCTTGCTCCAGTCCACGCCCACTGAGTCAGTGATGCCGTCTAACCATCTCATCCCCTGCCGCTCCCTCGGGAGGGTCCCATCTCTGGTCAGGGACTTAAGATCTTACAGGCCTCGGGCCAAAAAACTAAAACAGAAAACAGAAGCAACCTTGTAACAGATTCAAGAAAAGACTTTAAAAATGGTCCACATTGAAAAACATCTTTGGGGACACGACTGAGCGAATTTCACTTCTCCTTTTGCCTTCAGTCTTTCCCATCACCAGGTATATTACTCAGGTAATTTAAATAAATTGTTTTTATACACATACACACACACACAGCCATATGTAGGAGTGATTTTTGCCTACACGGTGAAATTTATAAGTAGGGTGGGGTAGAACAGGACCATGGATTTTTTTTTCTTTTTATATCCTTACGTATTTTGTTTACAACCTACAACCTATTCTTTTAAGTTCTCTGCATCAATTTCTCTCTCTTTCCTTTTGATTTTTTTTTCCGCAGTCTTTCCTTCTATTAGTCAAACTGTATTCTCAGTTATAATAGACCTATCCACCCACTTAGTTCACTCATTCATCCCTTAATCCACCATTCGTGATATGACAATTCATTCTATTGTAGTCAACTGCCACAGAACTTTGAAAAAAAAGGACATGATTTCTTTATTGATAGATCGGGTAGCTTGCTTCATAGCCCAACTTTCTCTGAGCAAAGTTTAATTGCCAAGAGAGAAACTCCTTAGTGGATAATAAAACCCAAAATGAGTGCTTCTGGGCAGCCCCTCTTCACACCTCTCACCTTCTCGCACCCCGCCACACCTCCCGGGGGCTGGGAACCGGCTATAATATAAAAAAGAGCAACAGGCTTCACTACATTCAGAGGTTGGAGAGTATGAGTCATAAACTGTTCCTCTGCTTTTATTTTTTTAAAAATTCCTTCCTGTCTTGTATTTCGCCTTCTTCTTCTTACTCCTATTGCTTTGCTGTCTATATGTGTTTATTTTCCTTCCTTCCTTTTCCACCGTCTACTGTCCCCACTGATGTCAGGACCAGGGGTCCCTGGGCATCGCTGATCATCAGTAGTAGCCCATAGTGGGACCAGTGCCCTGTGACAGGCCCTGAGCCAATCCTCTCTCAGTTTAGAGCAGTGAGCTGGGACAATGAAGGAGGCAAATACTGAAAGACAGAGGGGTGCCTGGTGGGAGCTATACTCTATGGAGCATGACTGCAAAGGGATGCAGTGAATTTTTTTTTTTTTTTAGCAGGGATTTATAAGCCAGTTACAAGAATAAATGGGCTTCCCTCGTGGCTCAGAATCAGTCAAGAATCCACCTGCAATGCAGGAGACCTGGGTTCGATCCCTGAGTTGGGAAGATCCCCTGGAGAAGGGAATGGCTACCCACTCCAGTACTTTTGCTTGGAGAATTCCACAGACAGAGGAGCCTGGCAGACTACAGTCCATAGGGTCACAAAGAGTCAGATATGACTAACTGACACTTTCACTTTACAAGAATAAAAATCCCCAAATGTTTGGAGCATTGTTAATAAAGGGTTGAGCCTCTCAAGGTGATTGCTTTGAAATGGACAGCACTAATTCAGCTCTGTATCAGAACAAAAATAATTCCTGTGTGGAGGTTCCCTATCATTTCCTTTCCCCCCATGTGCCAAACACAATTCTGACTTGATCATTATGGCTGCCTGCCCTTCCTGCCACGGTTCTGGACCTTTCTGATAAAGAATGAGGAAACAAAGGGAGAGACGAGACGAGAAACAGGGAGCCGGGGAGTTTTCCTGGGAGTTAGGTGAAACGGAATCTTAACCCCCAAGGGTGACAGCATTAGTAGGTGCGGCCTTGGGGAGGTGCTTCCGTCCTAAAGGAAGGCTCAGAAGGGGATTAGTGCCCCACCATAACAGACCCACAGAGATCCCTTGCCCCTTCCGGCGTGTGAAGGCCTGGTAAGAAGGCACCAGCTTCAAACCAGGAAGAGGACCTTCAGAAAGTCACTCTATGCAGCAGCTTGATCTTTGACTTCCCAGCTCCAGAGCTGTGAGAAATAAATTTCTGTGGCTAATAAGCTACCAAATCTGTAGTTATTTATTTCTTTTTTTATAGCAGCCGGAACAAACCAAGACAAGAGTCCTCAAAACAACCTCTCTCCCCACCAAGTGTGTTTCAGTGATTCGCTGGGAGGACACTGTCTTATTCAAGGCTGAGAGTCCAGCAAAAGGACGCAAAGCAAAATCAGCAAAGAGAAGAGCCACGTGGGGCAACGCTTAGAGGAAACCAAGCACGAGTTTCTAGGAGTCCTAACTCACACAGGACGCACTTCATTCTCCCACTGCTGGTCGTGGCGACACGGGAGAAGCGCTGCTCTCGGGAGGAGCGCATGAGAGACTCGGTGCCCGGCACTGTCCCTGGGGGCTGGACACAGGCGCTCTGCAGAGTGTGTACCCAAATTCCAGACTCCAGAAGGGAAAGCAGGTGGTCAGCACAAGCCACATTACTTCCCAAGCAGTTTAGGCCCAGGGAACCAGTATCATCAATTAGGAAATGGTAGAAACCCTCCTCAAATCCCCAATTCCCAGACACCAGCCAAGGGCTGACCTTGTAATCAAGTCTTTCTGATGACAGCTGCCACAGGCTTGCTACGTAACTCTTTTCTGCCCAGTAAGTATGTGTTTATCCCCACTCCACATATGAGGGAAAGGAGGCTAGAGAAATCAACTACAGTTGACCCTTGAATAACACGGGTTTTGAAATATGCAGGTCCATTTATACATGGATTTTTTTTTTTTCAGTAAAGAAGTACTATAGTACTGAAGGCTTACCTCATAGCTCAGTTGGTAAACAATCTGCCTGCAGTGCAGGAGACCCAGGTTCAATCCCTGGGTCGGGAAGATCCCCTGGAGAAGGAAATGGCACCCCACTCCAGTACTCTTGCCCGAAAATCCCATGGACAGAGGAGCCTGGCAGGCCACAGTCCACGGGGTCTCAAGAGTCGGACACAACTTAGCGACCAAACCACCACCACAGTGCCAAATAATCAGAGGCTGGTTGAATCCAAGGATGGGAAACCATGGATATGGAGCCCCAACTGTAAGGTTAGACTCAAGCTTTCAACTGCATTGGGGATTGGCGCCTCTAACCCCTAGGCTCTTCCAGTGTCAGCCCTGATTACTCAGCTCGCGAGTGGTGGAACTGGACTCTAAACCCAGGTCTCTTTGACTCCCAAGTCCACGTATTAGCTTGTGACTCAAAGCACACTGGAATGTGATGAGGGAAACTTGAGAGGAGCGATGGTTCCAGCAGAATAAGCAGTACTCAAGGAGTTCAGACATGTCGCCCCAAATTATGCTGCTTTGGTATATTAATTGAACTAAAGGCATTTGAAGAGAATAGCTGATGCCAGAATCTGACCTTCTTTTTACCTCCTAAAAAGCAAGAGAGAAAATTTCTATGTGAAAGGTGCCCTCTATGCCAGGAGGAAGAAACATCCTTATTGACAGAAGTGGTGTTGAGGCTGAGAGAAAGCTGTACACACAGACCTTATTAAAATAACCCTTTCACTTCCTCAAATATTTTTATTTATTTGTTCATTTGGAAATTGAACATCATGATCAAGATTCCTCTAGCTTTAGGGAAGAGATGCCTGTGTTTCTGATGAGTGGGAAAGGCCACAAATGAAATTAATTAACATGCTCATTTATCTCTTATATCTTTTTATAGGGAACACACAGGGCTGGTGGGTAGAAGCCACTGAGGTTATGTGTTAGATGCACATATCTCTGCTTTTAAGGTTTATTGGTTGGATTTTTTAAATCTTCTTTAAAAAATATTTTTTTGAAACATATTTTGCATAAAAATGTATGTTAATATATAACAGCTTTCTCATTGTTTGTTGTTTTAAAGTGATTTAATAAACATTTTTAAAGGTCTCAGTTTTAATGTCTAATATAGTAAATAAGCTTTGCATATTTTAGTTACCTTTCCACAACTGCTACTCTTTGTTCAACCTAGGATGCACACACTCGGGCCTAGTCACTTTGCTGTTGTTTGGTCACTAAGTCGTGTCCGACTCTTTGTGACCCAGTGGACTGTAGCCCACCAGGCTCCTCTGTCCATGGGGATTCTCCAGGCAAGAACCCTGGAGTGGGGTTGTCATGCCGTCCTCCAGGGGATCTTCCCGACGCAGGGATCAAACCTACATCTTCTGCATTGCTGGCAGATTCTTTCCCACTGAGGCATCTGGGAAGCCCAGTCACTTCTTCAGTTCTAGTGAGGGCTCCCATGTACATGCTACTAAAGTTTGTATGCTTTCTTTCCCCATTAATTCTGTCTAATGTCAGTCCCATCCAGAGACTCTAACATGGTAAAGGAAAAGTGATATCTCCCCTCCTGTGCATTCAGAGAAGTGTTTTTTATTTTTTAAAATCACTGTTATGGATGTCTATTTAACTAGGCTTGTGCAGCTTAGAAAACGCAAGTCACATTTAATGAATGCAGGAAACTCTGCCACAAATGAGTGGAGAATAAAGAAACCAGTGTGCTCCTGGAGGTAACAGACAAAGCTCACACAGGAGAAAGGAGGTGATTCTAGGTATTTCAGGCAGAAGGACATGAGCACAGAGCACTCCTAGCTTGGCACCTACTGTGGCTTCTCCTTCCTCCTGCCCGGGGGCCCCCCTGACATGGCCCCAAGGTGCTGTCGCCCTGCTCGGGAGAGGAGTCCTGACTTCCCTGATTCTTTCTCCCCTGCTTGGCTTCAGTGCCAGTCAAGGATAATCCTTATGAGAAACTGTCACTTCTACTCAGATGTTCCCCCCACACTCCTTCCACTCCTGCTTGTGAATTCTGGTCAAAATGGTATATATTTTGATGGGGGGAAAAAAGGAATCCTAGCAGAAACATAGGCTGCATTCCTTACCACCCCCCACCCCCCCAAGTTTGCCTGCTTTTAGTCTGACATCTGGTAAAGAGAATAAAACAAAGGACAAGATGAGACACAGAGTGAAGAGCCACACTTCTTTGTTTCCAAATCACAGATTTAAAAGAAAAACAAAACAAAATCCTCTCTGACAAGAGATTCCTGCAGACTTGAAAGGCCTCACTCAATTCCCTCCCCTGCTTTCCAAGGGCTTCCCAACCTAATGCTCCTCAACGAGGAGGTTGCAGGAGCCAACTTTCCTGGTCCCAAACCTCTTCCTTCTGTCTGTCTTTCATTCACTTTGCCTTACTAGGGCCACAATAGCTTAAATTCCCCAGATTTTCTACATGTGGACCATAAAGGTGAGTGACACAAAACTGAATAAGGAAAGAAAGTAAAAACCGAGTTATAAGATAATTCAGGGTTGTCTGTGGATTCAATATATTCCTTCAACTATAAAAACTTTTTGTCAAAATTAATATTAATGTTATCACTGCCTCCTAAGGCCACATTCAGGAGTGGGTGGATGATGTGCAGAGCAATCTTCAAAGCCCCTGAGCTGCCTCCTTTTCCCCCAACATGGCTAACCTAGTTTTGGTAGTACAGTGAATTGAACGGTTCCCCCCCCAAACAAGTCCTAGCCCATGGTACTTGTGAATGTGATTTTATCTTGTTTTTGCTGATATAATTAAGTTATGGATCTCAAGATGAAATCACTCTGGATTTAGGTGGGCCCTAAATTCAATGGCATGTCCTTATAAGAGACAGAAATGGGGAAGACACAGAGAGGCATGGGGAGAAAACCACATGAATACAGAGGCAGAGACTGGAATCCTGTGTCTCCAAGCCCAGGACTGCTGACAGCCACCAGAAGCCAGGAGAGAGACATGCAATCCATTCTCCTTCAGGACCTGCAGAATAACCAGCCCTGCCCACATTTTGATTTTGCAATTCTAGCTTCCTGAGCTATGAGAGAACAAATTTCTGCTGTTTAAGTTTCCCAGTTTGTAATAATTTGTTACAGAAGAAATTAATACTCCTGGTCATTCTTGGTATTTATCTTTGTTAAAGCTTACTTTTTACACTCAGAACTGTTACTTCATATAGTTAGGAAACTAATACACTTGGTAATTCTTGGCATTTCTCTTTGGTAGATCTTACTTTTTGCACTCAGAAGTGCTGCTACAATTTTGTTATATCAGGGATTGGCATATTTTCCTGTAAAGAGCAAACTAGTAAATGTTTTAGGCTTTATGTGCCATACAGTCTCTATCACAGCTACTCAGCTCTACCACTCCAATGCAAAACTAGCCATAGACAACATTTAAATTAACGGACATGACTGTGTTCCAATAAAACTTTATTCATAAAAGCAGATGGTGGGCCAGATTTGATATATGCCATAATCAGCTGACCCTGGGGTTATAATGTTCTCATCTGAGATCCTGGTGCCGTATCTCTTGGCCATCCTCCTAAAGTCCTCCCTATACCATTTCTCCCAGAAGCACTAGAAGGTCTTCATGCAAACAGACGTCACGTGGATTGTTTTGGTGCCCCAGATTCTCTGATGTAGATTTGCTTTTAGTTCCACTCTCACTAGTGGTTATTTTAAAATAAACATGGCCCAGTTTATTTCTCATTTCAAAAACTTGCAGTCACGGAATATCATTTTCTCTTTTCTCTTTCCTCCTACAGACCCGTTTCCATAGTGGATTTGTGAACGAATGATGGCGGCACTCAGGACTGCCGTTTGATTGTGTCGCATTGTCAGCTGCTGGAGGCAATACGTCAGAAGTGCGTGGGTGCTTCAAAGACTCAGGGCAAGCAGCCTGACAGCTCTAAACCACCAAAAGAAGGAAATCACAGGAAAAGAAAAAGGAGGCTGTTCACTGTATGTGACTTTTCAGATTAAGCACAGTAGAAGGGGAGGGGGTATGGGAAAGAGGCAGAGAGAGAGAAACTGATGCTTCCCAAACAATATATGACTGTTTGGAGGTAGAAAATGTAAGCTGAAGGGGAAGGAGCCAAAACAAACAAAATATTAATAGAATTCTGTACTAGTGAATCAAAATCAGTTAGTCTGTATAGGACAGTATCAAGGTGAGACAAGATTCACTGGGATTCAGAAAGAAATATTTGGGGTTGAAAATGGAAAGCAGAAACCTTCTTGAAAAACCCTGAGACAAACAGGCTCTGATCTGGATTGTTTGCAGCCTCCTCTACTGACTAATTGAGACCCCAGTTAATTTCCCATGACTACTGCAAAAAACTTCCACAAACTTGGTGATCTCAAACAACAGGAGTTTATGCTCTCCCAATTCTGAAGGCCAGAAGTCTGAAATGAGCATCATTGGCCTGCAGCCAGGCTGTCAGCTGGGCTGTGCTTTTGAGGGAAGAGCCCTGTTCATTTCTGGTGACTGTGGCTGGCCCCCGACTTACGGTCACGCCGCTGCAGCCTCTGCCTTGTGGCCACACTGCTGCCTCCTCTCTATCTGCCTGCTCCTCTGTGTCAAACCTCCTTCTGCCTTCCTCTTATAAGGATCTATGCAGTGGCCTTTAGGGTCCATGCAGGTGATCCAGGTTGATCTCCCCATGTCAAAGTCCTTAATCACATTTGCAAAGAGCCTTTTTGGTCCTGTGAGGCCAAAGGCCACGTAAGGTGACATTCACAGGTTCCAGGGATTAGGATGGGGGTATCTTTTGGGGGGGCATGTTTCAGCACTCTATAGCCCCCAAACCTTACACTCAACAGCAAAGAAAAAGCAGCACAGCTCACAGACTCAGCTTCCTCAGAGGGCAGTTTAGCCAGTTCCTTGAGCAGGCTGATGGGGTGGGGAGTAGAAGATTTGTTCAATATTTCTTTCAACCACATTTAATATTTCAGCTTCTCCCCTTAGCCTGGTTCTCCAGACATCCACAGGCCTGGCCTTTTCTTTAATCGGGCTCTGCAGGAGAGAGTGATTATGAAAAGGACCTTAAAAAAAGCAAAGGGAGGGTCATATTTTAAGTTAACAGAAACCCAGGAAATTTTTTTACAATGAACATTTTTCTAAGAAAAAAAAATTTCTAAATATGGACACAGGAGAATCTAGACTCCTGGGATGGGGCCCATTGTACTGATGCATACACACCCACTTCCAACTAAGTACAACGACAACGCAAAATCAAACAAAACCAGGAAGCATTTGAAACTGCTCCTGGGACATTTCCACCTGGACATCCTGCCACATGCACCTCAGACTCATTATGTCCAAGACAGGACACAATGCCTCCTACCAGGAGCATGTTCTTCCTTATCCACTGTTGGAATTTTTTTTTTTTATAAACTAGTTGACTTACAATGTTATGTTAGTTCCATTGTTATAGTTTGAGAGCAGCGCAGCTGTGTTTACCTGAGATGGATGCTCGTTGGAACTGGAAACCCATGAACTGTATGCAAATGTTTGAATGTAAGTGCATCTTTGCTTTTTTCCCTTGTTGCTCAGATGGTAAAGAATCTGCCTGCATTGCAGGAGTTCGATCCATGGGTCAGGAAGTTCCCTTGAGAAGGGAATGGCAACACACTCCAGTATTCTTGCCTGGAGAATTGCATGGACTGAGAAGCCTGGCGGGCTACAGTCCATGGGGTCGCAGAGTCGGACACGACTGAGCGACTTACACTTTCACTTTGCTTTGCCTTTTTCAGGAGAGGAGTCCCTTGTCTTCATTAGCTTCTCCATGGAATCTTTGATCTCAAAAAGGAAATGAAAGTCTGCCCTGGTGTGGCCCTCAGCCAGGTGGACATAAACATTTGCTGCATAGCCTTATGCATTCTCAGTGGAGAATACTCACTGCTCTGTTTCTGAATGTCCTTGTTATAATTCTTATAATGCATTTGTGATCATGCATTTACTGTCAGAGATTTGCAGGAGAGCTGGTTGGGGCTTATCGTTCAGTGAGTCACTGTAAAACAATTCTGCCACCATTCCCGTCCCCCTAAGTAGGGCTACATGTTATGGATCAAGTGTAAGAGAAAGGCTGTGATGGCTCTGAAAAGAAGGAAGGAAAAGACGGTAGTGAGGACTTTTTCTGTATTCACTAAGTCTGAGGATTATTTTGGCGTCAGCTTACACCCCATAGACCTTCACATTCTTGGAATGCTTGCCCTCACCTTTCCCAACTTTGCCTAATTCATATTTCAAGTCTCAACCATTCCTTTCCCTAGAGAAGGCTTCCATGATCAGTATCCCTGAGAAAAGACCATAGACTCATGTTGTGAAATATGGATTTTGTTGCTTACTGAGAATCTTTATGCAGGAAAAGGAATTGGCCACCAGCTGGAAACTGGAGGCTGTCACTTCAGTCTTAATTCTGGGATTAACCCAAGGTTACCCTTCAACCCCAGCTCTTCCCAGAATCATTCTGGTTTCCACAGGGAGGGTAGGGCTTGTGCTCAGCAGCAAACAAGCTTCAATAGGCTATTATATTTCGGAAAAGAGAATGGACAGTTTGAAAACAAGGAGAGTCACAATGTTCCTTTGGAAAACCAAGGACATTCTTAATATCTGCCCGTATATTTTGTTTATGGCATTACCACAATTATAATGAAATAATAACATTTGTATAATTTTATGTTTAATGGCCTTTTGTTTGCTTTTGCCCATAAGCTCTGCAAAGGAAAATCTGTCTGTCTTGCTCATTGCTTAGCAAGGCCATGCCATGGTAGATACCGAAAAATACTTAATACATGAATGGAATGATTAGTTAGTTCATTAGTTAATATAGAATTGTGATTTTGTCTCTTTTCCAATGAGAACCAACCTTTGACCACACCAGTTAATTGTCATACAGAATATGGTTCTCAAAATAGGTTCTCTCAACCTCAGCAAAATCGACCTTTTGGGCAGGATAACTCCTTGTTGTGGGGGGCTGTCCTGTGCACCGTAGGATGTTTAGTGGCATCCCTAGCCTCTACCTACCAGCTGCCAAAGGCATCACTCTCCCTAAACTGTGATGACTGACAAAGTGTTTCCAGATCTTACCAAAAGTCCCTGAGGGCCTAAAATCGCCCCCCACCCCCTCCCTGGGTGAAAACCCGCTTAAAGCAAGAAGAAAATCACAAGTGGTATTTCTGACTCTGGGACAGGATGACACCATCCCTGAATGGAAGCCATCACTGAATGCCCTAAAAGCTGTGCCCCTGAGGTGATATCTACCTGGGCAATGCCCTCCCCCGCACCACTGTTTGCTGCAATAAATCTGTAATCCAAAAAAATCCTTGGTTTTTATACGTTAGTGGTTTTTTTTTGATTATCTTAGTTTCTTACTGAAAATACCTTTTGAAAAATTCCAACTTTATCTCAAACTAAGAGGAACTTTATTTTTATTTTATTGCAATTCAGCAGGACAGTTACCTGAGGCTGAGGCAGACGGGACCCTAGAAAAGACCACAGAATTGGGTCCACTGGGATGTGGATCCCAATACTCCTGGGCCACGCCACACACAGCGCTTCTGGCAGCTCCCCCCAGACAAGCAGCAGACCACAAGCCAAGGTAGCCGAGTTCCTGGGAGTCAAGAGCGGAGGAGCCGGAAACTTCTGTGTGACCTGAGGTTCGTGTTTTCAGTTTCGGATCTTTCTAAATAAAACATGAACAATGAGGAGTTTAAAAGGAGTAATGGTTTCTGATGATGTGGGAAGAAATGTTTTTGCTTTAAAAATTAATTACAGCTACGTCTGCATCCTGGGGGAGCTGAAGAATTCATTTCTGTAGGAAACCTGGTCATTTATTGAAGTACACACGAAGAATGAAGGTGCAAACTGAACAAAAAGCAAAACTGACATGTACGAGACGATGTAATTTTAAAGTTTTCGGTCACAGACCTAAAGTTGACAGCTCCCATCCTATTGGGTAGCAGCCAATTTTGGGGGTGGAGAGAGCACATCGACTTTTCTAGTTAATGGTACACACGACAGGAGTGTTCTGTGAGGACAAAACATTCCATCAATTGAAGTGTAACTCGCTATCAGAGCTGGGTTGCTCCTTTCTCTTTCCCCGATATGGCTCTAGGAGCGGATAAGGCGCACATCCCCTTGGCACCGGGGAGACGGGGTTGGGATTGGCGTGTGCTTGTCTTCCTGCTGTCTCCCTTGCAGGCCAGTCAGCGCTGTCCTTGGGTGTGGGCTGGTTGGCACCCACTAAGCTGAGGGTGAGTCTGGGTCCTTCTGAGCATCCCGCTAACATCTGCGGCTGGGGAGCTCACCCGCCTTCTCTCTCAGCTTGGTTAAGGTCGTCAGCACTTGGCCACCTCACTCCTCGGCTGGTGGCTAAAGAGCCAGTGTAGGTCTGGCCACTAATCTCAGCTGCCCCCCGGCCCACCATGAGTTCCCAACCACAGGCGTTCTTTGCCTCAGCCTCACACAGTGACATCTTGTGTGGTAAGTCCCCCAGCTTGAATCTCACCTACTTTCAAGCAGCTGTTCCTGAGAAGGACAAACCCCCTTTGCTATCTGCTCTGACTGACTTGAAGACCTCCCTGTTCTAGGACTTGAGTGTGGAGAGTAATACAGCATCTCAAAACGTCCTTTCGCCACCTGCTCCACAAACTTGAGCTCCTTCTTCTTCCCATATCCCCTCTGGGTCAGGCGGTGGGCTTCCGGCGCCATCACCTCCCAGCCGCCTACCCCTTTGCAGCAGGTACTTTTCTTCCCCTCAGTTCTCTCCCGCTAGAATAATACTTTGCTTTTAGCCCACTGGATCCTGCTCTTGATATGTTAATGATGGCTTATGGAGTAGAGAAATTTCCTCTCTTGACAAAGACTGGCTTTTAAGACTGTTGTTTCATTTCTGACAGCTCTGGAAGTCAGAAGCTGAATCCTGCCTTCCCCTTCCTCTTTGCCTTCCTACTGCTACGACCTTCATCCTCCCCAAGGCAGGCAGACAGCTCTGGCAGAGCAGAGGAGAGGCCACGGATAAAAACCAGGAGAGAGAAAGGTGGAATTTATTATAGTCATAAAAAAACATAAAGTCTATTCTTGTCATTTCCACATCCCTTGTTAGTGGGACAGTAGGTGTGAAAGGTAAGATCCAGAGTCACTACTGTGGTGTGGGGAGGACAAGGGCATGACAAGGTCAATACGCTTGTCTCTGGGTAAGGAGATTTTTCTCATGGAAAATGACTTCTGGCCTCATCTGGAGACTTATCAGAAAGTAAACCATGTGTGAGAGAGGAAAGGAAACTGGGGGGCTGGGACGATGGGTCTTCAGTGAGCTGGCAGGAGACAGGACCTCGGGAAGAGGGGCGCCCGCCGTGGGCGCTCCCGGTGGGAGTGGAGGCTGAAGACAGGAGGAGGAGGGGCGTGGACATCTGGCTTCCCCTCCTTTGCTGCTCACTGTCACCTCTGTGGCAGCACAGCCTCAGAGAAGGAAGCTCCAGCTGTGGGCCTGTTTGAGGAAGAGGTGGTCCTGAAAAGAATGGAGGTTTAGTGATAAAGTGACCAGAAGCAACTGAGAAGAGGCAGGGAGTGTGGAGCTGAGCGCTGACAAGCTACGACTACGACAGGCCTCTTTCTGCTACCGACCTTCACCTGGGTACTTCCGGGTCTATACAAAGGGCTTGAGTTTTTTTAAAATATTAAACGGGAATGCGGTAGATTTTAAATGGCCACTCACTCTTGGTCCACCCTGCCTCCATTGAGGGGTGGTGTTTATTTTCCACAATCTCAAGTCTGGTCTGGCCCTGTGACTGCTTCAATCAAGAGAATGCAGTGGAAGTGATGCTCTGCCCATCCCAGACCTAAGTCTTTGACAAGCCCAGCAGCTTAGCTTTTCAGACGCTGCGTCATCATGTAGCTATCGTAGGGGAGGAGAAAAAGCTTTTCTTCTATCCTCCTATGTTCTCTTTACCTTAGCAGGACTCACCATGTCTGACCAAGCATAGATTAACAGGACAAAAACAAACAGAAATTTATTGACATGTACACCATGCATGAGCTTCCCTTGTGGCTCAGACGGTAAAGAATCTGCCTGAAATGCAAGGGACCCAGGTTTGATCCCTGGGTTGGGAAGATGCCCTGGTGAAGGAAATGGCAACCCACTCCAGTATTCTTGCCTGGAGAAGCCCATGGACAGAGGAGGCTGGCAGGTTACAGTCCATGAAGTCATAAAGAGTCGGACACAACTAAGCGACTGACACTTTCACACCTGAGCGCACTCAGAGGTGGGTAAATCAAAGGAGCGGTTAAAACTTGGGCTCGGATGGCATCTTAGTAAAGGAACGATAAATTTTGTAGAGAAGTGGCAGGACAAAGGAAATGAAAAAGAACTGAAGTGCTCCCGACTCTGACTTAGGCACTTTCAGAACCACTTAGGCAGAAAAATAAATGTTTGCACAAAAATGTCACAGAAAGATAAAGGAAAAGGAACATTTCAAAAAGGTAGCAAATGTGTGGCCATCTGGGTGGTCCTGCCGGGGTCCAGCCCCGGTGGATCCAGGGAATTCGAAGCGGGGACGGCATCAGCGAGGATCAGGAAACAACTGCTTAATTAAATATTAATTAAGGATATAAAGAGTAATAGAATAAGGATAGCTCAGTGAGGAAATTCAGTGGAGAAAAGAGGCTGAATAATTCAGCCAGAAGGTAAGAGAAAGAACGACATGGTGAGACCAAGTTTCGGTGAACAAGGCCCGCACTTTATTTTCCAAAGTAGTTTTTATACCTTAAGTTATGCATAGAGGATAATGGGGGAAGGGGTAGAGTCATGCACTAAGCCAGGCTTTCTTCCTGCAAACTTATCACATGCAAAAGTTTAGGTGATTTGCATCATCTTCTGGCCCGGAGGCCTTTTTCTCTAAAGGTGATTACTCTAAAGTCAGGCGCCAGCCTCCAAAAAGCATTAGATAAAGTTGCATTCCTACAGAGCAAAGGTGTGGTGGGCTATAACAAGAAAAAGAATTAACTCAAGGGTCCCAGGTTACAAACATTAAAGCTACTACTTACACCAATTATATTAATCAATACACTGCCAGGGACACAGCAGATAAGGGATATGGAAACTTAGCAGCAAACATTGGCCCAACAAGTGAAAATCCCTTCACCAATACAATTTCCAATCAATCTTTTAACTACTCAAAAGAATCTGTGTTTAGACAGTTTAGAACATCTCCTGCCTCTCACAGTTGGGAGGCTCTGAACAATCACATGTGGCCAGAAAAACCTATTCAGGCAGGCTAGAGGATTTCCAAAGGAGTTTGTAGGTTAAACGCTGTCACACCCAGGAATTATTAACTGGAGCTGTAAGCTAACTCTTTTTTCAGAGAGGTAGTGGGGGACAGCCCCCCGTAAAGTCAGAGGTGTAGGTGAAACCACAAAGCAGAAAGTAGGCAGACTCTGGTTTTGGGTGTAGATTGCTCGAGAATTTCCAGGGAGACTCCTGAGGCTTGATCCCGCCTTTGCATATGCCAAGCCTCCTTCCTCATGACCTTTGCCAGGGGCGGAGCTCGCTCCCCGCATGGTCCCAAAGTTCTTGCCAAGTTGTGCTTTGGGAACCTCTTGGAGGAATGGAAAGAAACGATCTGATCCCAGGTTCATGCTTTGAGTTCCCTTCTTTCTACCCAGGGTGTAGTGTAGGTAATTACCTTGTATTTTCTCCTCTTTCTTCTGAAGTTCCCAACTCAGCTCAGAGCTTCTTCATTGTTGTTAAAATTAAATCCAAAATAGCAACTCTCTTTTGTCATTTCTATATTAACGGGAAGGTGAAATTCTAGGAAAATGCTTAACTGTTTTCAAAAGACTTCTCCTATATTGCCCTCAGAAGAATTTTATCATTTTTATTTGACTTGCTAGAAAACCAAGGTTAATAGAGGTTAATTTATCAAATGTCACACAATACATCTGAAATTAAATCTGCCCACCTTTATGGCCCATTAAATTAAACTACCATGATATTCTGCCTTTCAAGGATTTGATGCATTGTTCTTAACAGAACCTGGATCCAGCAATTTTCTGGAGAGCCTGGCCAGCATGTGCTGTCTGATTCCAGAATACAATTTCTATTTCCCACTCTGTATGGAAATGTCTTTAGTATCCTCCCACAACTACGTCACTTTGGCTTTCTCTCTACTTTTATCCTTATCCAAATGTTCTCCACTATACTCCCACGTAACGGTTACGGGCTTCCACATATGTGGATATCATCTTGGCATACTGCATTAATCTCTTTCCCCTCCACCCTAGCCATTTCCTTTGACAAGGTACAGCCATTTATGGCCAAGCCTGCTTCTACTTGCTCCACTATATGATATCTGTATTTCCTTTCTTATATTGAAACCTCAGATTCACCTAGTTTTTGCCTCTGCTCTGCTGTCTCTCCCACTCCAGCCCCTTCAAATAAATCAGATTACCCACCAAGCCTGCCCTGGCTTTGAGTAAAACCTTGATGGAATTCATCCTCACTTTGCTCTGCCAGCCAGATCCATTGCTCTTATATTTCTTAGTTCTTCTGGGCCCTGGACCTCGTTCCTATTTTCCTCCTAGCCCTGTTGACCCATGGCTTGCTGTTGCTCTCCCAGCTTTATCTATGTCCATACTAGTGAACGCTTTATTGAAACATCCGATAATGATAACTTACATGTCTACTATGTGTCAGTCTGTGGGCTAAGTATTTTACCCGGATTATTGCATTTATTCCTATAGAGGAGGAAAAATAATTTTCTCTCTGCTCTTCTAAGATTTCTCCTTGGAACCTTGTAACAAGAGACAGAGTAACAAGAAAGAAGTAAACAGAAGTTTACTAATATGTATACTTCATGTATTTTGGGGAGATAGGCAGGAAAAATTGAATGACACTCAGGGGTAGTTGAGAATTAAGGCTTAAATACCATCTTCAGCTAAAGACAAAAGAGAAGGGTGTGCAAGAATCCAATTATGGGGATGTGACCAGGAGAAGTATCATAAACAAAAGGAAGTTTTGCTATACGGATTTAAATTGGCGCCTTCTCCACTGATGGATTTCTTGTGATTTAGTCATCTTTCTCTTCTGATACAGAGAGGAAGATAACCTTACAAAGGGGGATTTCCTTATAAATGTAAATTTCCCTTAAAAATGGTAACTTCTGTGTCTTCAAAGCTTCTCTTATGTCTACTATTTCTCAAAATAATCCTGTGCCAAAGAGGCCTATTTTGGGGTGGCATATTTCGCTAACCTTTACTCCTCAGGAGAAACCTACAGTGTATTTTTCTTTCCTTCATTTTCCAGGAAGAAGAAACAGAAGCGGTAATCAGTGCTATGAAACATCTTTTATATTGTAATTAAAGCTCCTACCTGGATGCCTGGCATTACGCTGGTTCTTTACCTTTACTATTTCAGCTCCATGTACATCAGTGAGATTAGAACATTACTACACACCATATACAAAAATAAACTCAAATGGATCGAAGACCTGAATATAAGACCTGAAACCAGGTCTAGGAAAGAACACAAGCAGAACACTCTTTGACATAAACCACAGCAATATTTTCTGGATCTGTCCCCTAAGGCAAAAGAAATAAATATTTAAAAAATACACAAGTGGGATCTAATTAAACTTAAGACCTTTTCACAGCAAAGGAAACCATCAACAAAAAAGACTACCTACAGAAGGGGAGAACATATTTGCAAATGATATAACTGAGAAGGGGTTAATAGTCAACAATACAAACAGCTCTTAAAACTCAATATGAAAATAAAAAAAAAGCACAAACAACCCAATCAAAAAACGGGCAGAAGATTTGATAAGACATTTTTCCAAAGAAGACATATAGATGGCTAACAGACATTTGAAAAGATGTTCAATATCAGTAATTATTGGGAATGGCTACCCACTGCAGTATTCTTGCCTGAAGAATTCCAAGAGGAGCCTGTAAGGCTCACAGAGTCGGACACAACCGACTGACTAACACTAATAATTAGAGAACTGCGAATCTAAACGATAGCGCAATATCCCTTCATACCTGTCAGAATGGTTAATCATCAAAAACGTCTGCAAATAACAAATACTGTTGAGGATGTGGAGAGAAGGGAGTCCTCATACACTGTTGGCGGAACTGTAAATTGGTGTAGCCACTATGGAAAACAGTCTGGAGATTCCTCAAAAAACTAAAAATAGAACTATTATATAGTCTAACAATTCCACTCTTAAGTATATATCAGGGGAAAAAAATGAAAACACTAATTTGAAAAGATACATGTACCCCAGTGTTCAAAGCAGTACTATTTACAGTAGCTAAGCTATGGAAACAACCCAAATACCCATCAACAGACAAATGGAAGAAGAAGATGTGGTGTATATATATATATATATATGCCATAGAATATTGCTCAGCCATAAAAAAGAACAAAATTCTGCAATTTGCAGCAACATAGATGGAAGACCTAGAGAATATTATGCTTAGTGAAGTAAGTCAGAGAGATAAAGGTAAATACTGTATAAAGTCACTTATATGTGGAATCTTAGAAAAATGCTACAAATGAGTATATATGCAAAATAAAAACAGGTTCACAGACACAGAAAACAAACTGCTGCTGCTGCTGCTAAGTCGCTTCAGTCATGTCCGACTCTGTGTGACCCCATAGACGGCAGCCCACCAGGCTCCCCTGTCCCTGGGATTCTCCAGGCAAGAACACTGGAGTGGGTTGCCATTTCCTTCTCCAATGCAGGAAAGTGAAGTCGCTCAGTCGTGTCCGACTCTGTGTGACCCCATGGACTGCAGCCCACCAGGCTCCTCCGTCCATGGGATTTGCCAGGCAAGAGTACTGGAGTGGGGTGCCATTGCCTTCTCCGAAACATACTGCATCACTATGCTATTCACCAGAAACTGAGACAGGCTGGGACCTGGGACCCTTTGCTACAATGTTTGCCCCTGGACAAGTGTCTTCTCCAGCAACAAAATTCAAAGAAACCATAAGGGACTAAAAGTAACTATGAGCATGTGCAATTGGAGCACATTATGAACAAGATACCTACAGACCAAAACCCAGTAATAGCAGAGAGCTGCCCTGGCACCCTCACACCACACAGTGAAGGCAGGAGACAGACCGCCAGAGCCACCCCTTCCGAGCCAACCCCAGGACCCACTCCTACACTCACCCCTTACCCCCACCCCTGCCCCAGGATGCAAACAAGGCAAAGTGTTACGTGATTTCTTTCTCTCCTGCTGTAGCACCAGTCCCAGTAAAGTCTTGCTTGAATTTCTAGTCTGGCCTTTGATCAATTTCCATTGTTTAAGGAGGCCAAGAACCCTGTTCCCTAACAAAACTCATATAATGTTGTAAATAATTGTACTTCAATAAACAAATGTAAACACATTAAAGTAACATCAGTTCAGTTCAGTCACTCAGTCGTGTCCGACTCTTTTCGACCCCATGAATCCCAGCACGCCAGGCCTCCCTGTCCATCACCAACTCCCGGAGTTCACTCAAACTCATGTCCATCAAGTCAGTGATACCATGCAGCCATCTCATCCTCTGTCGTCCCCTTCTCCTCCTGCCCCCAATCCCTCCCAGCATCAGAGTCTCTTCCAATGAGTCAACTCTTCGCATGAGGTGGCCAAAGTACTGGAGTTTCAGCTTTAGCATCATTCCTTCCAGAGAACACCCAGGGCTGATCTCCTTTAGAATGGACTGGTTGGATCTCCTTGCATGGACCCAGCTTAACCGCCAGTAGCAAATCCAGCTACCAACAAGGGAGCTACAAAGCCCTTTAGTTTAACACTGGTGCCATGAGATCAGTCATGAAACGTTAAATCATGCCAATTAGCATCTTACATGCAGAATTCTAATATTAATTGTAATAGATTTTAAGCCTCTTTAGAGTAAGAATAATATTTTTTTCATTTTTGTGTCCTCCACAGCACCTATTTCAATACTTGTTTAAACATAAATAGACTGTGGGCTTCTTAGGAAAAGGATTTTTTTCCCTCTTATTTTAAAGTGTATCTAACAGTATCTAATATAAATTTGGCACAAAATAATATTCAGTACATTTTTTCATAAATTGAAAAAAGATTTGACTTGACTGAATCTAGACTCATGAAAAATTAAACATTTGGGTTCTTGTGATGAATCAGTAAAATAAACCATAAACAAAATATTGTTCAAATATTTTATAAAAAGATACTGACAGATCTTAAGATAAAATTTTGAATCAGCTCTTGGAGGGGACAGTGGCTTAAAGCAATTCATTTGTGTATTCTGGGCTTTATTTTCCTCAAAAAGACCAAAATCTCTGGATCAGATCATCTCTACAGTCTCTTCCAGCTCCAAATTCCTATGTATAATCCAAAAGGAAGTAGGTGTATAAGCAGATGCTGGTTCATTAACTGAAGGCCAAATGATTTTTGTAAAAGAATAAACCATAAACAAAGCCGGAAATCCCATCTCCTGATAGTCAAACCCTGCATAGTCACCAATCTCGTCTTAATACGGTTGGTCAGTTTGACCATTCACATACAGCAGAAGTAATTGTCATTTTCTAGGTCAGGTTATAAAAATAAAATGTGAAGAATTGAAGCCTTGTGACCACATCTCAGTGCATCTGAAAGTAGATTCTCCTAAAAGCCTTAGTCAAGCTTTTAGAAGATGGCAGCTTGACTGCAACTTCAAGAGCCAGAACCATGTGACTAAGCTGTTCCTGGGTTCCAGATCTCTAGAAACTATATGAGATAATGTATTTTTTGTTGTCTTAAATGGCTAAATTTGGGGGAAATTTGTTACACTTTTTCATCCCAAATTTCTCTCCCCACTCCCACCTTAGGGCACATGACCATGTTAATTTCACCATTTCTGAAAACTATGCAATTGTTTGGCATCATAAGCTTCATAAGAAAAGATACAGGTTAGTACCAGCATTTCCTTAGCCACTTCCTTTTAAAACTCAGCTACACTCAAGACACAACTTAAAAAGAAAAAAAAAAAAAGCTACATTATTGCATGTAGCTGTGGTCTCATTATGTTTTCCATCTCTCCTGTTTCATGATTACACCTTGCCTTTGCCAAAAATGCCCTTCTTTCATGGCTGTCCAATTGCTGTATTAATCCCTGTCATGTTTCTTTGTTTGGTCTTTCCATGGATCAACTGATTGCTTTAACAGAAACATATTCAGAAATAAACATATTTCTCTTTCAGTACTTCTCCAAGTCATATAATTGCTTTTTATTTCACGACAAAATGACCTTTAAGAACTTTGAAGACTGTTATTAGGTCTAAGAAATTTTACAAATCAAAATGTATGAAATTCAACTGCTTTATGCATTCAAACCCCCACCTTAGAAAGGTCTTAGAACAGCTCCTGGCATACGTGTTCAATAAAACTAACATTTATATGGAAGTTCTGGTTGACACCCTATTATACAGACAAGGAAATGATTAATGTAAGAAAGTGCTTAATACCTGAGACCAAACATGAAAGACATATCCACTTAGGCTCTTCAGTGGATGTCAAGTTCAGAATAGCTCCCTTAGTTCCAATCAAAACCCCTCCACAACAGTGATTTCTTCACCGTCTGCTGTAAAGAGTCATGAATAAAGTTGCTCTCTCTTAAATGCATCCTGATATGCCAGAGGAAAGTCAGTGTACAACGACAGAGCACAAAGTGACTCAAAAACTTCTGTGGACAGGAATGGTTACTGACACATCACTAGGCCTTTGGGCAAACACATTTCTTAGATTTTAGACTTGCAAATTTCTGTCCCATGTCTGTAGGAAACCGGATATGCATCGAACCCAGTCTGTAAAGCTACGGGCTTCAAATAGGACCTTACATTGGTGTACACATAGACTACTAGTGGTGCAGTCTGGTGAGGAATACATTCTGGTGGAACTGGAAATTGCTAAACTTACACAAAGAAAGCACCAGTAAGGGTATAGTGCATCTCCTCTGAAATGGAACTGTGACGGCAATCAGGGAGGAGAGAGAAGGGAAGTCCTAGGGATCCTGACCCTAAGGAGAATCACAATAGCCTAACCTTCAGAAAAGAGAGAAGAGGAATGAATACAAAGCCAGATGTTCTGTGCTTAGAGACTCACTAAGGCATTGCTGCGGAGAAGGCAATGGCACCCCACTCCAGTACTCTTGCCTGGAAAATCCCATGGACAGAGGAGCCTGGTGGGCTGCACTCCATGGGGTCCCTAGGAGTCGGACACAACTGAGCGACTTCACTTTCACTTTTCACTTTCATGCATTGGAGAAGGAAATGGCAACCCACTCCAGTGTTCTTGCCAGGAGAATCCCAGGGACGGGGAAGCCTGGTGGGCTGCCGTCTACGGGGTCGAACAGAGTCGGACACGACTGAATCGACTTAGCAGCAGTAGCAGCATCAAGGCATTGCTGATGTTTAGTCGCTAAGTCATATCCAACTTTTTTGTAACCCCATAGACTGTCACTCACCAGGTTCCTCTGTCCATGGGATTTCCTGGGAGATAATACTGAGTGGGTTGCCATTTCCTTCTCCAGGGGAAATTCCCAACCCAGGGATCAAACCCTCATCTCACCACTGAGCCACCGGGGAAAGTGAAGTAGCTCAGTCGTGTCCGACTCTTTGCAACCCCATGGACTATAGCCTATCAGGCTCCTCCGTCCATGGGATTTTCCAGGCAAGAGTGCTGAAGTGGATTGCCATTTCCCTCTTCAGGGGATCTTCCCCACCCAGGAATCAAACCTGGGTCTCCCGCATTGCAGGCAGATGCTTTACCGTCTGAGCCACCACCAGGGAAGCCCTCATTAAAGCATAAAATGCTGCAAAATAAGGTCTTACTCCAAATTCACTTACACTTCTGGCCTCCTTATCCTAGACTTTTTGAGAAAAGGAATGGATTAATCAAGAAATGTATTCCAAGCTTCTATTTCTAGATTTTAACAGTTACAGCTAAAAGATGAGTTTATAGCCATCATAATTTTTCTTGCACTGAAGTCATACCCTGAAAGTAATTGTGCAGACAGTTACTTATGGGTCAGAACTAAAGCCAATTAAGGTTTTGGAAAATGATATTTCCTTTCTCTTTCTTCCTTTTTTCACCTGATGAATTCATTTTGAGGAACCAAATTTTATTTTGCTTTTTTTTCTTGTCTTTATGGGGAATAACTGACAAAATTTGTATATACTTAAGACATACAATCTGATGTTTCAGCATACATATATATTGTAAAATAATCATCACAATCAAGCTAACATAGGAAAATGATTTTTTCAAATATATTTGAGATACAAACTTCCCTCATGATTTTTCAAAAGAAATGAAAGCAAAGTGTAAAAAATTTAAATTATGGCATTATTACAACATGCAAAAGCATTTACTTGGTGTTGTCTAGACAAGTATTTAGAGAACAGTAATAGTGTTATTTATTCTTATTTTGCCACCTATTGAGAGAAATATATATCAATTTTCATGTCGTAAATAAGTTGCTGAAGGTGACTACATTCCTATTTTTTTTTCCAGTGAAAAAGGAAATTAGAAATTTAGCATAAAGTATACATTTTCATACCTAGGCAGACTTTGGAGAGCAAAAGGCCTCTTACAGTCTCATTCTAATGAAACTAATAATGTCCTCTGCATGTATCAGTCAGCTGTGGTCGTGAACTTAGGTGGTCATGTGCACCCCAAACACATGTGTCTAATTTGACCCAATACCAGTTTTGTTTTGCTTTTCTTTCTTTCTTTCTTTTTTTTTTTTTTTACACAAAAGTCACCCATAAAGTTAATAGATTAAAACAGTAAACATTACTAAGCTGGTCTTGGTTGGGTTCACTCATGAGTGTCTGGTCAGCTGCTGAGTTAGCTAAGTGGCTCTGCTTCTGGGGGTGGGTTTGTCCTTCAGCTGGGACAATTCAACCCTGTTCTACATGTCATGTGACCTGAGCAAGCCACCAGACCTCTCTGATCCTCTCTGCTGGTCATTCTCATTAACACAAGATGCGTTGTTATTTCTCTTGATCACACTCAAACAGGCTACTTTCCTCTCCAGCTATCCTGCTCTCTGCTCATTTTTATGATGAAATTCTTTCAGAAAAGAGTCTATACTCATCTTCAGTTCCATTCTTACTGTTCCTGCTAAGATCTACAAAAGGTTTTGGCCCTCACCACTCCACTCAAATGGCTCTTGTCAAGATCACCGATAGCCTTTACCATGTTCAATCCCACGATCCATCCCCATCCTCCTCTCACCTGACCCATCGCAGCGCATGATGTATATCGTCACCCCTTCTTGGGACACTTCCCTCGCCGCACCCCCTGGTTGTGCTGCCTCACTAGCTTCTCCCTCCAGGCCTCTTGGACTGGCAGAGTTTCTCCAAGCTCAGGCCTTGCCTTCCCCCTCCCCTGCCCTCCCTCCCCTCTTCTCTCCTCTGTACTGATTTCCTTGATCTCATCAGTTCTCCTAGTTTTTTGTTCATTTGCTTGTTGGCCATGTCCTGAGACACGCAGGATCTTAGTCCCTCGACCAGGGATTGAACCCATGCCCCTTGCATCAAGAGTGCAGAGTCCTAACCACTGGACTGTCAGGAAATTCCCCAGGTCTCCTGGTTTTAAGTATCATCAGTAACTCTACATTTATACCTGCATCCTGAACCTCTACCCCAAATCCAGACATTTATATCCACCTACCTACCAGATAGCTCCACTTGGATGCTCTACTTCCTATTTGCTTTTGCAACAAATGATCGCAAACCTAGTGACTTTAAAACAACACCAAAGACTTCCCTGGTGGTCCAATGGTTACGAATCCACCTGCCAATGCAGGGGACACAGGTTCTACCCCTGCTCCAGGAAGATTCCACACACTGAGGGACAACTGAGTCCTAGTATCACAACTGCTGACGCCCGCCTGCTCTAGAGCCTGTGCGGTGCAACAAGCGAGGCCATCGCAAGGAGGAGCACTGCGAGGAGGAGGAGCACTGCGAGGAGGAGGAGCTCCGGCTTGCGGCAGCTGGAGCAGGACCGTGCACGGTAACGAAGGCCCAGCGCAGCCAGTGCTAAATGAAGAAAACATTGAAAAACCCAACCAATGTGTTACCTTACGCTGCCGAAGGTCAGAAGTCCAAAATGGGTCTCATTGGTCTAAAGTCAAGCTGCCAGCAGGCTCGCATTTCTTTCTAGAGGCTCCAGGGCAGAACCAATTATCTTGTCTTTTCCAGCTTCTAGAGACTGCTTGCACTCCCTTCCTGTTGGCCATTGCTATCTCCAAAGCCAGCACCGTCCAGTCAAATCATTCTCACACTGCATCACTCTGACACTGCCTCCTCCGTGGTCCTCTTCCACATTTAAACTTGTGATTACATTGCGTCCACCTGGATAACGCTATCCCAAGGTCAGCTAATTAGCAGCCTTCATTACCTCTGCCCCCTTCATTCCCCTTTGCCATGTGGCCACACGTATTCACAGGTCCCAGGGAGTAGGATCCAGACGGCCCCTTTGGGAAAGCCATCGTCCCGCCTCCCACAGATGTTTTGTCATCATGTCAGACCTAACAGATCAAAACTGAACTCCTGATCTTAGCAACCCTGATCCTCTCCAAGTTTTCCCCAACTTCAGTCAATGCCAACCTCACCCTTCCAGTAAGTCAGGACAAAAAGTTCAGAGTTATTCTTACTCTTCTCCATTGCATATCCAAGTGAAGTGAAAGTTGCTCAGTCGTGTCCAGCTGTTTGCGACCCCATGGACTATAGTCCATGGAATTCTCCAGGCCAGAATACTGGTGTGGGTAGCCTTTTCCTTCTCCAGGGGATCTTCCCAACCCAGGGATCGAACCCAGGTCTCCTGCATTGTGGGCAGATTCTTTACCAGCTGAGCCACAAGGGAATCTGCTAGCAAATCCTAGGGATTCCACCTTCAAAATAGTCTCAGAATCTGATGATTCTCACCACCTCCATACAACTATACTGGTACAACCCCGTCTCATTACTGTCTGCGTTATTGTTAATAGTCTCCATAACCCCCAGATTATTATAATAGCCTCCTAACTCATCTCTCTGGTTCCTGCCCTAGCCTACCAGCACCCCATCTACTGCCCGCCCACACACAGTCTATTCTTAATATAACATCCAGATGATATCTTTACAACACAAGTCACATCATTTAGTTTCTCTGTTCAAAACCTTCTCAGCTCCAAAAAGGTAATGTCTGCAAAGCCCAGGGAATCCAGCTATTTTTCTGACCTTTTCTATTTCTTGCTTCACTCCACCCATGAAGGCCTTCCTGCTTTGTCTGCGACACTCTAGGTAACTCCTTGGGGCGTTTGCACTCGACAGTTTTCTCTTTGTGGCATGATCTCCTCCCAGGGCTTTCCCTGGGTCTTTCTTCATCTGCCTCAATCTTTTGCTCAAAAGTCACCTTCTCAGTGACGCTCTCACTGCCCATAATCCTTTACTTTGAATTGCACGTGCATACATGCACACAAACATACGCAGAGCCCTTTCTTAATGCTTTACTGTTTTCGATGTCACCACTTTCTAACTTACCATATAACTCACATATTTGTAGTTTTTTTTTTTCTCTTACCACTAGATGGTAAATTCCACGAAGGCAGGAATGATTGATGTATTCCTAATTCTTAAGCCAATTATCAGGTCATAGTAGAGACTCAATAAATAATAGTTGAATAAATGACTCTGCCTCGGTTTCTTTAGGGGCTTCCCTGATGGCTCAGTGGTAAAGAATCTGCCTGCAATGCAAGAGATGTGGGTTCAATCTATGGGTCGGGAAGATCCCCTGGAGAAGAAAATGGCTACCCACTCCAGTATTCTTGCCTGGGAAATCCCACAGATAGAGGAGCCTGGCAGGCTACAGTCCGTTGGGTCACAAAAGATTAAACCAACTTTTTTATCACTAAAATGGGAATGACTGGACTAGTAACTACATCACTGGGTCACTGGAAGAATTAAATAAGTTAATCTATGAAAAGTGCTTATCCCAAGCATCTCTATCCCCCTAGCATAGAGAAAGCATGTTTGCTCTTATAACCTCTCTACTGTTTATACTGATTCTTCTCTTATTACTCAATAAGCAACCAAATAGTACCATTCAAGAGGTAACAAACAGTATTACATTGAGACTAGAGCTGTCCTAGCAACGAAGATATGTGTAAATACTTGGTTCGTTAATATTTTTCTTTTGGATGTATCATGGTAACAGGGACAAAGGAATTAAACTTTAGGCTCTCACCTGTTCAGAACTAACCATGAAGGACCAAACCACAAACAGCTGACACAGATTAACTAAATCCTCATGACTGCCATGGCTCCATATTCTTTGGTCATTTGTTGAATTTAGGTGATAACTTTCAAGCCTAGAACAGGCACCATATTTTCCCAGTTTGGATACTGGCACAATCTGAAGACCATATTAATCTTATTTCAAAATGTCAAAATTCCAGTATTCAGAGCATTTGAAGCTGCGCAAATATTCTTTGATAATACTTAAAAAAATAAAATTACCATTGGTTTTATTCCTTTAACCTCTTGTGGAATCTTACCAAATTAAACCCCAGAGTTTCAAGCAGAAAACTTATTACATTTTCACATCAGTGAGGCTAAAAAAAAAAAGTTATTATCTAGAAGCAGAAACTCAATGAAGAGTCAAATCTTAAACTTACACACTCATGAAAATGAAAGTTTCTCCTGACAAGGCAGGCTGAACATTGCTGATGTGTGGCTATTGGGTGGTCAGTCTTATTCATTCCCTAACAAATATAAAGCACTTAAAAGTCAGTTTTATAATAGATAGGATCCTGTTGTCTGTATGTCCTTCTTGAATATTGTCTCTGATATTTAATTCCGTTACTTCAGACAGATCTCTATGACATTCGACTCTTATAACACACTCTAACCCCGGGTTGTCAATACTGCTCTGTGTGACTGCTCAGATAATTCACTGCACGTGGCTGTCTAGCTAAGGGGGCAAGTGAGGCTGAAAGATACTTGGTTTTGTTTATTTTTAATTCTAAAGCTTGGTTGTTAGTACAGGCATATCTCATTTTTTTGCACTTTGCAGATACTGTGATTTTTACAAGTTGAAGGTTTGTGGCAACCCTGCAACAAACAAGTTTCTTGGTGCCATTTTTCCAACAGCATTGCCTCACTTCCTGTCTCTGTGTCACATTTTGATAATTCTCACATTATTTCAAAATGTTTCTTTATTGTTATATTTATTATGGTGCTCTGCAATCAGTGACCTTTGGTGTTACTATTGCAAAAAAGATCACAACTCTCTGAAGGCTCATATGGTGATTAGCTTTTTTTTAGCAATAAATTATTTGAAAATTAAGGTATGCACATTGTTTAGATGTAATGCTATTGCACATTTAAGAGGCTACAGTACAGTGTAAACATAATTTTTAAACTTTTTTTTTGGCCACACCTCATGGCATATGGGATCTTAATTCCCTGACCAAGGACTGAACCCACGTCCCCTGTGTTGAAATCATGAAGTCTTAATCATTAAACTGCCAGGGAAGTCCCTAAACATAACTTTTATATGCAGTGAGAAACCAAAAAATTCATGTGACTCACTTTACTGCAATATTAGCTTTATTGCAGTGGTCTGGACCCAAACCTGAAATATCTTTGAGGTATGCCTGACTATGCCAAAGCCTTTGACTGTGTGGATCACAGTAAACTGTGGAAAATTCTGAAAAAGATGGGAATACCAGACCACCTGATCTGCCTCTTGAGAAATTTGTATGCAGGTCAGGAAGCAACAGTTAGAACTGGACATGGAACAACAGACTGGTTCCAAATAGGAAAAGGAGTACCTTAAGGCTGTATATTGTCACCCTGTTTATTTAACTTATATGCAGAGTACATCATGATAAACGCTGGAATGGAAGAAACACAAGCTGGAATCAAGATTGCTGGGAGAAATATCAATCACCTCAGATATGCAGATGACACCACCCTTATGGCAGAAAGTGAAGAGGAACTCAAAAGCCTCTTGATGAAAGTGAAAGTAGAGAGTGAAAAAGTTGGCTTAAAGCTCAACATTCAGAAAATGAAAATCATGGCATCTGGTCCCATCGCTTCATGGGAAATAGATGGGGAAACAGTGGAAACAGTGTCAGACTTTATTTTTCTGGGCTCCAAAATCACTGCAGATGGTGACTGCAGCCATGAAATTAAAAGATGCTTGCTCCTTGGAAGGAAAGTTATGACCAACCTAGATAGCATATTCAAAAGCAGAGATATTACTTTGCCAACAAAGGTCCGTCTAGTCAAGGCTATGGTTTTTCCTGTGGTCATCTATGGCTGTGAGAGTTGGACTGTGAAGAAGGCTGAGCGCCGAAGAACTGATGCTTTTGAACTGTGGTGTTGGAGAAGACTCTTGAGAGTCCCTTGGACTGCCAGGAGATCCAACCAGTCCATTCTGAAGGAGATCAGCCCTGGAATTTCTTTGGAAGGAATGATGCTAAAGCTGAAACTCTAGTACTTTGGCGAAGTACCTCATGCAAAGAGTTGACTCATTGGAAAAGACTCTGATGCTGGGAGGGATTGGGGGCAGGAGGAGAAGGGGACGACAGAGAATCAGATGGCTGGATGGCATCACTGACTCGATGGACGTGAGTCTGAGTGAACTCCGGGAGTTGGTGATGGACAGGGAGGCCTGGCGTGCTGCGATTCATGGGGTCGCAAAGAGTCAGACACGACCGAGCGACTGATCTGATCTGATCTGATCTGTACTAAGGATAAACCCTGGAAGACTCAGAGCATAAGTGCTTGGCAGAAATGACAGAACTGGGAAGAACAGGTGATAATATCACAGAGAACATAGGATGACAGTGAGCCATACACTACCAATACCTATGTCATTCATGAGACCCTTCCAGAAACTTAGATCAGGCCTGAGAAGGGGAGAAAATGGAGAAGAAGGTGGAAAGGAAAACCCTGAATGTGGCAATTTACCTAAAGAAAATGAATTTTTTAAAAAATGACTGAACTATACTGATTTAGTAAGACTGCTTTTGCAATCTGCCAAACAGAAATTGGGGACTTTTGATCTAAACTGTTTTTAAGCATATTTTTAAAAAACTGAATATATACGTGCCTGAGTAATAAGTCTGGGACCGTCAAATTTACATCCAGCACGTTAACATTTATTAAATATATAAGGTAATGGCACCCCACTCCAGTACTTTTGCCTGGAAAACCCCATGGACGGAGGAGTCTGGTAGGCTGCAGTCCATGGGGTCGCTGAGGGTCCGACAAAACTGAGCGACTTCACTTCACTTCACTTTTCACTTTCATGCGTTGGAGAAGGAAATGGCAACCCACTCCAGTGTTCTTGCCTGGAGAATCCCAGGGACTGGGGAGCCTGATGGGCTGCCGTCTATGGGGTCACACAGAGTCGGACACGACCGAAGTGACTTAGCAGTAGCTGTAGCATAGCATTGCAGCCACTACACAAAGAGGCTTATATACATTATTACACTTAGTCATTCCAGGAAAATATTAATAAGTAGTCTGAGAAGCTGGCTGTGTTTTCTATTTGCCTCTCCAGATCTTTACCTTCCTCCCTCTACGGTAAGAAAGGCTGACTGATAAGAACCAGATCAACGAGCCACCTTACCCTCGTGCTTCTTGGTGGGTCTGGCCAATAAGAGAGCTGTGGAAAGGGAGCTCAGGGTCCTTATTTCACTGGGCTCCTTTTGTCACATTGCCATGGGTTGTCTTCATCCCTCTATTGAAGGTGATAGGCTCCCATCAGGCAGCCCTCCCTATTGGTGCTGTTTTGGAGTAAATATCTGTGTTCCCCAAAGTTCATACGTTAAAGTCCTAACCTCCAGAGAGATGGTATTTGGAAATGGGGCCCTTGCAGAGTAATTATGCTTAGATGAGGTCATGACAGTGGAGCGCCCATGAGGGGATCGGCTTCCTTGGAAGAAAAGGAAGAGAGAGCAGAGCTTGCTTTCTCTGTCACGTGAGGACATGGTGAGAAAGCCGCCATCTGCAAGCCAGGAAGCGGGCCCTCACCAGGAACCCAGTCTGCCAGCACCTTGATCTCGGACTGCTCAGCCTCCAGAAGAGGAGGGAAAAATGTCTGTTGTTTAAGCCACCTCGTCTGCGGTATTATGTCAGAGCAGCCCCAGCAGACTGACAGCTACTGCCTCAGAGTTCCAAGAACCATGGCCTCTGCTGACCTCTCAGGCACAGGGCAGGCAAGGGCCTCCTGATACTGCTGGTCTGGAAGTGTTGCGCTATTCCCTGTGGCTTCCATGAAGCCTGCCCACAATTTTGTAAATTACTATTTTCCAGTGACCCAGTTGGAGTGTGCCTTCCCTTTCCTGCTGGGACACTCACTGACGGGTGTGTGTTTCCTAAGCAGAGACTAGGGAATACTTCTCAGCAGGGATTTCCTTAATCTTTGGGTTAAGTGATTTTTAATGCTCTTTCGACTCTGAGAATCTGTCTATGCTGCTTACAGCTATACTAAAAAAAAAAAAAAAAAACACTCATTATGTTTTTACCCACTTACGCATGGAACAACAACATTTTCCTGTAAATACTCTTTACATTCTATTGAACAGAGCTACTTTGTCTGTCCTCCAAAAGCTGCTATTCTGTGATCCCTGCATTCAGTTTAAAGAAAATAGAATAAAGAGCGACTAACAGAGGACTTCCCTGGCAGTCCAGTGATTAAGACTCCGTGTTTCCAGTGCGGAGGGTGTGAGTTCCATCCCTGATTGGAACTAGGATCCCACAGACTCTGCAGTGCAGCCAAAAAAAAGGAGAGAGAGAGAGAAAGTAAAAAAGAACGAATTGACAGTCCGGTGTTAGAGCTGGAGGGCAGCCATCAATCCAGAGTTCCCAAGGATGGAGGCCCTGGAGAGTCTGAGCCCTCTCTGCCTGGGATGGCTAGTTTCCTAACTAAAGATGGGACTCAGAACCCAAGTTCTCACCAGACGAGGAAGGGTCTTGTCCACAAGCTCAGCCAGGCGCAGGGCTCACGCCTCTCGTTTGCAGGTACAGGTGACACTCCTGAGAGCATTCATTGTGTGTTCAGCTGCTCCATCAAGACAGAGTCTGCAAACTTTATGATAAAACACAGTGAGGAAAAGTGAACACCAGTCCCTTCACAAACGACGTGTCATTTGATCTAAGGACTTTCTGCTTCAGCTCTCCCTTTAATTGTACACGCACACACACACACACGCCACACTCCTGCCAAACACCATTTTCAGGACAGTGCTTCTCAAACCATCTGAAGGAAGAACCAGGTTTTCTTTTCCCAACCCAAAGTGAACTCACGTTTTAATAAACCACAACAAAAATAAGAGCAAAATGGAATGAAAAGACACACAAAATATAAGCCACGTTTTCTGTTTTTAGATTCAACATATATAAATTACTGACATATTGCTTTTAAAGTTTCTAAGTGCTCACTTTCAACACAAAACTTATTTCCTTATGGACTGGGCTTTAAAACGTTTAAAGAAGACTCATTTCACATGCCAGCAAGATTATGCTCAAAATCCTTCAACATAGGCTTCAGCAGTATGTGAACTGAGAACTTCCAGATGTACAAGCTGGATTTAGAAAAGGCAGAAGAACCAGAGATCAAATTACCAACATAATGCTGGATCATAGAAAAAGCAAGGGAATTCCAAAAAAAAATCTACTTCTGCTTCATTGACTATGCTAAAGCCTTTAACTGTGGATCACAGTGAACTGTGGAATACTTTTAATGAGATGGGGAAATCAGACCACATGCCTGTCTCCTAAGAAACCTGTATGCAGGACAGGAAGCAACAGTTAGAGCTGGACATGGACCAACAAACTGGTTCAAAATTGGGAAAGGAGTACGTCAAGGCTGTATATTGTCACCCTGCTTCTTTAACTTATATGCAGGGTATATCATGCAAAACGCTGGGCTGGATGAAGCACAAGCTGGAATCAAGATTGCCGGGAGAAATATCAACAACCTCAGATACGCATATGATAGATACCACCTTAATGGCAGAAAGTGAAGAGGAACTACAGAGCCTCTTGATGAAGGTGAAAGAGGAGAGTGAAAAAGCTGGCTTAAAACTCAACGTTCAGAAAAGATCATGGCATCCGGTCCCATCACTTCATGGCAAATAGATGGGGAAAATGTGAAAACAGTGTCAGATTTCATTTTCTTGGGCTCCAAAATCAATGTAGACAGTGACTGCAGCCACAGAATTAAAGATGCCTGCACCTTGGAAGAATAGCTATGACAAACCTAGACAGACCTAAAAAGCAGAGACATCACTTTGCTGACAAAGGTCCATATCGTCAAAGCTATGGTTTTTCCAATAATCTTGTATGGATGTGAGAACTGAACCATAAAGAAGGCTAAGTGCCAAATAATTGCCACTTTCAAACTGTGGTGCTGGAGAAGACTCTTGAGAGTCCCTTGGACTGCAAGGAGATAAAGCCAGTCAATCCTAAAGGAAATCAATCCTGAATGTTCATTGGAAGGACTGATGCTGAAACTGGAACTCCAATACTTTGGCCACCTGATGCAAAGAGCTGACTCATTGGAAAAGACCCTGATGCTGGAAAATACTGAAGGTAAGAGGAGAAGGGGGTGACAGAGGATGAGATGGTTGGATGGCATCACTAACTCAATGGACATGAGTTTGAACAAACTCAGGGAGATAGTAAAGGTCAGAGAAGCCTGATGCGCTGCAGTTCATGGGGTTGCCAAGAGCTGGACCCGACTTAGCAACTGAAAAACAGCAACAAAGAGGAAGACGATTTAGGTGATACAAACAGCCTTTATTTAACACTTCATGAAGCAGACAGTCTCCACTCGGAGAACTGCAAAATAGGGCAGAAGGCAGGATGATTTTATAAGAGAGCAAATAAAGAACAAGAAATAGAAAAACAGAAATATCTGTTTGGCTGAAGCCACACAGTCAACCTCATCTGGAGGAAGAAGGAACAAGGAAGTAAGTGTGAGACCGAGTTGGCTTGGCGTTTGGGGTTGGCTGACTGAATAGCCTGCATTTCTGGTCAAGCAGGGCATTTACAGGGACATGAAAGTTATGGCAACCCACTCCAGTATTCTTGCCTGGAGAATCCCATGGACAGAGGAGCCTGGGAGGCTAGAGTCCACAGGGTCACAAAGAATTGGACATGACTGAGCAACTGAGCAATAGTTATGAAAGGTATCTAAGTTTTGGTTTGCTGACATGGCACCCAGGGCAGAAGTGGGACCATCTTGGGCCTAGAAATTTGTTCAACAATTGATGACAAATACTTGCAGTTGTTGCTAAGTCGCTTCAGTCGTGTCTGACTCTGTGCGACCCCATAGACGGCAGCCCACCAGGCTCCCCTGTCCCTGGGATTCTCCAGGCAAGAACACTGGAATGGGTTGCCATTTCCCTCTCCAGTGAATGAAAGTGAAGAGTGAAAGTGAAGTCATTCAGTCGTGTCCCACTCTTCGCGACCCCATGGACTGTAGCCTACCAGGCTCCTCCATCCATGGGACTTTCCAGGCAAGAGTACTGGAGTGGGGTGCCATTGCCTTCTCTGAACAAATACTTAGTTATGTGCTAACTGGCCATGTTTGAACAGCATTGACTTAGACGAATGGAGATTCATCTCTGCAGTGGGTTGTATATATACAGACATGTATTATTTCTATCTGTGATTTATGTCAAAGCGGAGAAGGCAATGGCACCCCACTCCAGTACTCTTGCCTGGAAAATCCCATGGATGGAGGAGCCTGGTGGGCTGCAGTCCATGGGGTCACTAAGAGTTGGACACGACTGAGCAACTTCACTTTCACTTTTCACTTTCATGCATTGGAGAAGGAAATGGCAACCCACTCCAGTGTTCTTGCCTGGAGAATCCCAGGGACGGGGGAGCCTGGTGGGCTGCCGTCTATGAGGTCGCACAGAGTCGGACACGACTGAAGTGACTTAGCAGTAGCAGCAAACATACATATCATACTACATAGACATTATCTTTCTGATCTTCAATTACTTATACCTTTAAAGTAAAGCAAATCATTTTCAATATCTTTAAGGAGTCAGGAGTTTGTTTGAAAAGAACTTTCTGCTTCTTATTTTCTTCCACTGATAAATATTTTAAAAAATGCCAGTCTTCCAATGGACTCTTGGGTTCAAACAAAAACATAATGGAAACCTCAAATAAACATCTAGGAGTAAAGATCTCTCATACCCAGTGTTTGTCTAATGTGTTGCTGTTACCTGAATACTGGGTTCACTTCTTGATACATGTTGAGCCAAAAGACACAACCAAGCCAAAGAGCAGGAAAAGGAAGGACTTATTACTTGCAGCAGGTAAGGAGAACCTTGGGGATCTTTCCCAAAACAGTCTTCACTACTGTGATATTGGGGAAGTTTTAAGCTAAAGGTACGTGCATATCTGTGAAGAAGGTTGGGTGGTGTAAGCATAGTCACGGAGAAGCTTGAGCAGAAGAGAATTCAGCACAGAATTGGGGTAAAGGTTGCCAGAGTCCAAGCTTTAGTTGCTTGAATTCAGAAGGCTCAGAAAAGGTCTATATCATCATTCCTTAGGTTCTGATCAGTCTGGGGTCTTAGTATGTAGTTCAGTTCAGTTCAGTTCAGTCGCTCAGTCGTGTCTGACTCTTTGCAACCCATGAACTGCAGCACGCCAGGCCTCCCTGTCCATCACCAACTCCGGGAGTTCACTCAGACTCATGTCCATCGAGTCAGTGATGCCATTCAACCATCTCATCCTCTGTTGTCCCCTTCTCCTCCTGACCTCAATCTTTCCCAGCATCAGGGTCCCTTCCGATGAATCAGCTCTTTGCATCAGGTGGCCAAAGTATTGGAGTTTCAGCTTCAACATCAGTTCTTTCAATGAACACCCAGAACTGATCTCCTTCAGAATGGACTGGTTGGATCTCCTTGTAGTCCAAGGGACTCTCAAGAGTCTTCTCCAACACCACAGTTCAAAAGCATCAATTCTTCGGCGCTCAGCTTTCTTTATAGTCCAACTCTCACATCCATACATGACTACTGGAAAACCATAGCTTTGACTAGATGAACCTTTGTTGGCAAAGTAATGTCTCTGATTTTTAATATGCTGCCTGGGTTGCTCATAACTTTCTTTCCAAGGAGTAAGCGTCTTTTAATTTCATGGCTGCAGTCACCATCTGCAGTGATTTTGGAGCCCAAAAAAATAAAGTCTGCCACGGTTTCCACTGTTTCCCCATCTATTTGCCATGAACTGATGGGACCAGATGCCATGATCTTCATTTTCTGAATGTTGAGCTTTAAGCCAACTTTTTCACTCTCCTCTTTCACTTTCATCAAAAAGGCTCTTTAGTTCTTCTTCACTTTCTGCCATAAGGGTGGTGTCATCTACCATCTTCCAACTTCTCTGTTACATCCTACCACCCTCTGCAGGGTAGGGGACTTTATTTCCTGCAGAATTTAAACCACTGTCTCAGATTATTCTGCATATCCCTAGGAGGAACTAGAAATCTGCTTTAAAGCCAACAGTTTGTTAACTGACTGCTTTTCCTTTGTGTCTGCATTTCTGTACTTCCCTTAAGATTACTAATAACTGAGGCCTGGCAAGCATCGTGGCCAGGCTGAGGTCACAAAACGGCTTGGGTAAAATGGCTTCTCTTCTGTCAAGAAAGCAATGGCTGCTTTTCTTTCTCCAGGTGAAACTGAGCGGAACTCTGTGGGGCCCTTCTGTGTACAAATCCTTTCTGTGTCTCCCATTTCTTGTTTGTAGGAAAGAGACTTCAGCCTCACAGACCTTCCCTGAGTACCAAAGAACAGATCCAAATAGTTGCTATCAGGGAAGTGAAGGAATGCAGAAACAAAGGAGGAGCAATCAAAAGACAATACTGCAACGATAAGGCAGTTCTTCCTAAGTGGTACGCATACAGTGTCTTTGGGTTCTTCCTCAGGAACTAAGGTTTTGGCAGGAACTAAGGTTTTGGCAGAAACTAAGGCAGGAACCCAGGTGTAGGATGGTAACTTTGGACTGAGCACAGGAGTCCTGGAGTGCCACCCTGTCACTTCATCACCAACCAATCAGAAGTGAAAATGTCAGCCACTCAGTCGTGTCCGACTCTTTTGTGACCCCATGGACTGTAGTCCACCAGGTCCCCCTGTTCATGGAATTTTCCAGGCAAGATTACTGGAGTGGGTTGCCATTTCCTTCACCAGGGGATCATCCTGACCCAGGGATCGAACCCAGGTCTCCTGCATTGCAGGTGGATTCTTTACCGTCTGAGCCCAATCAGAAGAAAGTCTGCACAAAGTAGAAGAAAACAAAGACTCTGAACCCTCTCCAAATGATTAACTGTGACTGACTTCCCCTTTCTTCCTTTATAAACTCTCATGATAGAGCAGAATCTTCAGATTGGAGTCCACTTTCTCCCCAGGTTACTGGCCTCCAATCTTTCTTTTCCAACCAACCCGTGTCTCTTAAATATTGGCTTTTGCGAACCTGAGTTTGCTAACATGGGGACCCCCGACCCTATCTGGTTACATTTCTTGTTAAGAACATTTTTATTCTTAAATGAAATCTTGTTAAGACAGGTGATGTTATAACATCACTTTCTCGCCACGAAAAATGAGTTATTAGGAAACAACAGTATTTCACAAACATCCGTGTTTTACTGCTCCCTGTGAGGCCATGGAAAAAGCAGTAAGCCCGAGAGAAAGGTGAGGAAACCCGTGTCTAACAGTGCAAGGATTTGCAAATATTCAAAGTGCAATTCATTTGTTGAAAACGTGACCACAACTGGCTTAAAGTTTTATTTGTTTTAAAAATTCCCTCATCTGACATTGTTTTTATTCCACCTAAATTTCAGGACAAATATAAAATCAGGGCAGAAGCCAAAGGAAAGGCAGATGCATATCATTAAGGAATAACAGTCCTGGAAAAAACTCTGAAATTAAAGTTCAGAGGCTATTGGCATTTACTGTTGGCTGCTCCCCTTAATCCCTTAAAATTCTGAAGACCTATGCATTGTTTCCATAAAATGTGCTTAGTGTTTTAACATTCCCACCAATTATACCAAGCAATCTAATTTGACCTCTATTTAACAGAAGTTTTTCTTGGTTTTTCATAAGCTTTTTACTATACAGCATGAAAAACAAATGTTACTTGTGGGATGTCACCCGCCATATCAGTAAACAAAGGAGGGTGTGGCCATCAAGCCATCAGCCACTGCAGCCACCCCAGCTGTGTGCCCTGAGGGGATCCAGAATGGGAAACCAGAGAACCAGTTCCAGATAGCTAAGCTAAGCATATTGAACGGATGGTTTAAGTGAGCCCAGATTCTTACATCTTCCCAAACATAGAAAGCACTCAGTTCATTAGCTTGAGACGTCTGGTTTTCTTTAATTAACAGTAATCTTTTGATGTTCTGACTATCTGGTCTCTGTTGCAAAAACTTCTATAAATCCCAGCTCCTGCCTTACCTCTTCAGAGCAGTTCCTCAGCTATCAGATAGGCTGCCTGCCAGGCCTGAGTTCTCAGAAATTTTGCTGAACAAAACAATATTCTCAACATTTAGGCTGTACATTTGTCTTCAGTTGACAGGGTGATTCTTGATTGACTCCTACACTGGAAAAAAGCCTGAAACCAAGAAACTAATGACCTTATCCTTCCTTTTGTAGGAGAGCAGAATTTGCCACCCTAAATATATCTCTTTGGTGTATTAATTGTTGTAAAGTGGTTATTTTCTGAGAAATAGGAGACAAGGAAAGAGTTCTGAAAACCAAGTAGAGGAGTTGCCCTTTTCTAAGACATATTTACATTTGTAACAGAAATCTCTATTTGTGTCCTCCTCTTTGTACCTGGAAGAGGAAAGCTCTAGAAACTCTTATCAATAGAAAAGGCAAGGACTTAAATCTACACCCTAATCGTTCTTGCTCACTTTGCTTTTCCTGCTAATTTCCAGTTAACTGACTCTCCCCGCACTCAACAACTTTTGTCTTTAGCTAAGGATGGTATTCAAGGTGACGGCTTCAGCCATTTGAGGGAGTTACTCAGTTTTCCTGTTAATCTGTCTCAGGTCAGTTTAATTCTTAGACCAGCCAGAAGAACCTAGAAGAGAAGAGGAGTGTCTTCCTCCCCAGCACCTTCACCCTACAAATAAATACACGCATACTTACACTCCTGACAGACACTGTTTTTAGCTGTTAGGGGAAACACACCGGCTACAACTGCCCACCCTAACCAGGCACCCCAGTAACCATTTGCATGAGTTGTTTTACGACAGGAAGTCTTGGTAAAGAATATAGAACCAACAAGCCACCACCATCTGGAAGAATCTGGGAAAAGCCAAAAGGAGTCTCCAAGTGCCCACCCACCTCCCAGAATCCTCCTCTCTGGCTTCCGTCTTGGCTGAGCAGTGTGTGCACCTCCAGGAAAGACCCTGAGTCAGAACGATGGCCAGAGACAACCCGGAACCATCCATCACCATAAACCCGAGACTGGAGCCCCCGGCAGAGCAGTCCTCTGGGTCCCTTACCCTGCTGCTCTCTGCCCAGGCGCCCCTCCAAATAAAGCCTCTTGCTTTGTCAGCACGTGTGTCTCTGTGGACAATTCATTTCCAAGGTTAGACAAGAGCCCCCTCTCGGGCCCTGGAAGGGGTCCCTCTTCCCATAACAGTGCTTTTCAAACTATCCGAGGTGAATAACCAGTTTTTCTTTTCCCAATCCATCATGAACTTACATTTTTATAAACTACAACCAAAAAGGATAACTAGACAAACAGAATAAAGACATGCACAATGCCCCCATAGGGCCTTTTTAAGACAGTGGAAAAAACTCTGAATATAGGTTATATATTAGATAATTTTATTACATCAACATTAAACTTTGGTGTGCTGTAATATTGTGGTTAAGTAGGAGAATGTCCTTTTTCTGAGAAAACACATGAAGTGTTAAGAGATGAAGTATCACGATGTTTGCAACCTACTTTCAAATGTGTTACCCGACCAGGTCCCTTTGCTTGACCTGAAGCAAGCCAAATGCTGAGATGCGGAGGTTTGTGGCAGAGAAAGAGTTTATTCCCAAGGCAGCCAGGAGAGGAGATGCGAGAACAAGTGTCAGATTTGTCTCCCTGAAGGCGAGGGGGTAGGGAGATTTATGTGATAAGCAGGGCAGTCCTAGGCACGGAGGTGATTAGACATGATAGGGATAGAATAGGATAGTTATACGGGTAGTTGTCGAAGTCCCAGTAGGGAATTTTAGACAGAAAGGGAAACCTCTAGAACTCTGGAAGACAAGTGTAAGTTAATGATCACTCAAAAAAGCTATGGGAATGTTTGGAATGAAGCAGTCTTGCTTAACTATAAAGTCATGCATGAAAATACAAGATATACCGCAGGTCACTAAGTGAAAGAGAACAATGTCACCACCCTTTTGCTGGTTTAAATAAGCGCTGTGACAGTCCCAGTTGACCTCATGGGGTCAGATATTCTCCTGCCTGATATGAAAGAGAAGCTAGTGGTGTCTACTCAAAGAATGAGGAAGAAGGCAGTCTTTTATCGCTTGGCCACTTTCCTTCTATCATAAAAATGTAGCCCACTTTATTTTCTTGGGCTCCAAAATCACTCCAAATGGTGACTGCAGCCATGAAATTAAAAGATGCTTGCTCCTTGGAAGAAAAGCTATGACCGACCTAGATAGCATATTCAAAAGCAGAGACGTTACTTTGCCAACAAAGTCCATCTAGTCAAGGCTATGGTTTTTCCAGTGGTCATGTATGGATATGAGAGTTGGACTGTGAAGAAAGCTGAGCGCCGAAGAATTGATGCTTTTGAACTGTGGTGTTGGAGAAGACTCTTGAGAGTCCCTTGGACTGCAAGGAGATCCAACCAGTCAATCCTAAGGAGATCAGTCCTGAATAATTCCTTGGAAGGACTGAAAAACAGATGACAGACAGATACATGATAAAAAGAAAAGAAGGAAGAAATGGAGGGACAGTAGGAGGAATGAAGGATAAAGGAGAGAAGAAAGGAAGGAGGGAAGGGAGTGTGGGTGGTCACATCAATAAGGCAAATATTTAAGCAGGCCTATTCCTCTTCCTGCAAGGCCTGGGTGCAGATGGAGACTCCTATACCATGTACTGGAGAAGGCAATGGCATCCCACTCCATTGTTCATGCCTGGAGAATCCTGTGGACAGAGGAGCCTGGTGGGCTGCCGTCTCTGGGGTCGCACAGTCAGACATGACTGAAGCAATTTAGCATGCACGCATGCATTGGAGAAGGAAATGGCAACCCACTCCAGTATTTTGCCTGGAGAATCCCAGGGACGGGGGAGCCTGGTGGGCTGCCATCTATGGGGTTGCACAGAGTTGGACACGACTGAAGTGACTTAGCAGCAGCAGCAGCAGCAGCATACCATGTTCCCAAATATTTAAAGTTATAAGGAAAACTGACAAAGTAATACAATATGATTCATCTTTTACTTTATCAATATGTCTTCATAATGAGCTAGAAGCGAAGTTCAGATTTAGAATTCACAAACTCCTGCAAGTGTTGTGCTAGAACATGGCAGTGCAAGGGGAGCCAGCCTCTAGTTTCCTGGCCTGTAGCCAGTTGCCTTCCTCTCCCTCCCACCCCCCAGGTCCACCCTGCACCATAAGGGACTTTATGCATATGCATGTGTGACACCTCAGTTCATGCATTCACGCATTATCTGCTAGGTGACAGAATATACCACCCTCAGAATACGCCATGTCGGCATAAGGATTATTTTGAGCTGAAGGCAGTTGAGAAGAAGCAGATAGAAGGAAAGCTCCCTGGCCTTCCTCTATTTGCCTAAAAGCAAAACATAAATTTTCAAAGGAATCCCTCCTCTTCTCTCGACCAGGAAGAACAGAAGTTAATCACCAGAGATAACTTTAGATCCTGCATACCTGGTTGTTGTCGTTGTTAGTCACACAGTCGTGTCCGACTCTTTGCGACCCCATGGACTGCAGCCTGCCAGGCTCCTCTGTCCATGGGGTTCCCCAGGCAAGAGTACTGGGGATGGTACCAAAAGATGCTACATAGCAAACTTTACCGATTAGCTTCTGTTAGCTTCCTAGACATTTGCCTTACCAGTATTTGCTGTCCCTAGAAACTCAAGGTCCTTTTTCTTTGTGTCATCACTTCTATAGAAAATTATCATTGCTTTGCTAAGGTACTTCATACACTTAAGTTCTAAGGCACCTTGGAGGGTTACTCATTTTCTCCTGGGTATTTCCCATGTATGCATGAGGTATACGTGTTAATAAACTTCTTTGGTTTTTTCTTGTTAATCTTTTTTTATTCCAGGGATCTCAGCTAAAAATTTCTCCCCTAATTTTTAGAAAGATACATGAAAAGAATGGGATAAAAAATTGTTCTTCCTAAATTATCTGAAATGTGGTTTACCGACTGGGCTATGAGGGAAGCCCCACGTGTGTGGTAGCCTGGTCTGCTGTTCTAGTTTTCTATTTTAGGACACACATTTCCTATAGCTGGGCTTCCCCAATGGCTCAGAAGGTAAATGCATCTGCCTGCAATGCAGGAGACCCAGGTTCGATTCCTGGGTCAGGAAGATCTCCTGGAGAAGGCAATGGCACCCCACTCCAGTACCCTTACCTGGAAAATCCCATGGACAGAGAAGCCTGGTGGGCTACAGTCCATGGGGTCGCAAAGAGTCAGACATGACTGAGCAACTTCACTTCACTTCATCATTTTAATTGGGAAAGGGGAAGAGGAATGTATGTATCTTAGAGGAATGTATGTATCTTAGAGGAATGTATGTATCTTAGAATATGTATGATTTTTAGGAAAGATAAATAGGTCCTTAGAAGAACCGATGGGAGGTATGATGGTGATAGAGTTTGGATGTGGTGTCAACTTACAGTCTTTTCAGTGATAACAGTCAATCTTCCCTGGTTGATGAAACTCTGGGGCGGGAATCGATGAAAGTTACCTTTAGAAGTTCTGTCTTTAGGCAGGTAAGTGGAGTTCATAGAAAACCTCTCTTTATGCTTACTGTTTTTCAAATGCCTACAGCTAAATATGATCAATATACTAAAGGATCATATTTTGAGGTGGCATGTCCTGAAGTCAGTGTTCATGTCTACTTGGAATTTCCAATTGACAAAACTCAGGCACCCAGCTACATCTGACTTCTAAGAAAGCTCAGAAATGCTGTCTGACAGTTTACCCAGGAAAAGAGGGAAATAATCCAACCTATCCAACCTCCTGCATATACCAGCAGAGTAGAGATTTGGAAGCTGTACAAGTAATTTATGGTTTCAGCCAGACTTCATGGAAGCATAAGGCCTCTAGGGGTCTCTGTTTCCTGGAGGACTCCACGAACCTTCACTTGACCCAGCGTGGCCATGGAGCTCTTAGGAGTCTCCTTCAGTCTCCAACCTCGTACATTCCCAGGAGATTTTCTCCTGGGGAAATCTGTATTGCTACCCATCCCTTTCAAATGTACTTCATGACATCAGCGCTTTAGCCAGTTCAGTAGTACTCACCATGTATGTCTCCAGGACTGTCACACACTCACTCAATAATTCATGAATTAGAAAACACAAATGGAGGAGTCCATCATTGTCTTCCTAAGTAAAGCCTTAGTAAAATTAGGTGGATTTCAGAGCGTTCTCTCCGGCTAGGAAGGCCCTTAGGTAAGGCGCCAGACCTTTGCATTCCCTCATCACCGATCTTAACACCCATCACTTAACACTCATCTAATACGTGTATGTTAGATCAAATTGCTTTCAAGTTTGACAAGTCATTTTATCATGTGACTCTAAGTTTTTAACTGAAATTTTTATTGCCGTACTTGTAAATTCACATACAGGTGTAAGAAATACTACAGAGGGCCTCCTGTGCACGCCTCCTGGTTTTCCCTAGTGGCACCATCCTGCAAAACTACAGTGTCAGTCACAGCCAGGACACGGACTTGCATGCAGTCCACCAGTCTTATTCTCCTCACCCTGATTCCTCAACCCTGAGCAGCCACCAATCTGTCCCCCATTTATGATATTTTACTTTTCAATCATGCAGTGTGTAACCTTTTGGGGTCTTAACCTTTCCCACTCAGAGTACTTCCCTGTCACTTCATTCCAGTGGTTGAGTGCATTAATAATTTGTTCCCTTTTTTATTTCTGAGTAGTCCAGTTTAACTACTCTCCTTGAAGGACGTCTGGGCCAATTAAAGTTTTTAGCAATTATAAATAAAGCTGCTATGAACCTCCATGTACACGTTTCTTCCAATTTTTATAGTTCCACTTTTTAGGGAAATATTGCGACTGAACCGATCTATTTACTCTTGTATTCTGAAGTCCTGGTACCCTTTACAGCTTTCATCCCCACTTTTTTCCAGCAACCTCGCTCACCCCAGCATCCAGCTTCACCTCCGAACATTGCTGACTTTGCCTTCTTCATGTGTCTTCTGTTGCCAGAAATGTACTCAAACATCCAGTCTTACTCTGTGCCTCATATTCCTGGACATGCATCTTGGATCTACTTTCTCTTTCTCATCACCTTTTTCTAGATCTTGAAAATTTTTTGTTTTACTCCAACATTCAGTTCCTTGTAGACCCCCAAGGTCCTCACCCTGGGCTAGCTCTCCCCAGGGAAGAATCTCTACCTTGCATTCACTAAGCAGAAATTTCCACTCTAGCTTGTTCATGGACATTCGGGAGACACCACTTTGCAACCGGAAGCAACTTTGTCCCTTCCATGTGAGGTTACCACGTGATCTCAGCAGACCCTGAATCTGCCAGTGCCTTGATCTTAAGACTTCACCGCCTTCCGGGACTTCCCTGGTGGTCCAGTGGCTAAGACTCCACACTTTCAGCGCAGGGGGTAACTCCTGGTCAGGGAACTAGATCCCACATACATGCCACGGGTAAAGACGCTGCATGCCACAGTGAAGACTGAAGACCCCACGTGCTGCAACTAAGATTCGGCACAGTCAAATAGAAGGAACAAGCAGTTGTGCTAGAAAAAACAAAAAACAAACCAAAACACTAGACTTTCAGGGGAAAAAAAAATTTCACCACCTCCAGAACTGTGAGAAATAAATGTTTGTTGTTTATAAGCCACCTGATTTATGGTGGCCTCAGTGGACTAAGATATCAAGAAAGAAAAGAAAGGAAAGGAATGGACTTGGACTTTTTTCCTACAGCCCAGAGCAGGGCTGATTCTGGGTCATTCCCTAAAAATCAACTATTAAAATCTTCCAGGACATAGCCATCAGTAACCTATCACTCCAAAAGAAGACATTTGTGGTTTCTGCACTACTTTTCCTGAATTCCAAATGAGAACTACCATCAGACTAAATCAAGAAGGGAAGAAATTCACTTTGTAGAAGGGTAAAGGTTTCTATTCTAAGTCATTTTTCACTTTACGGTCAAAGGACTTTCACTGGAAATGGGGTTTCTCTAATTTTGCTGGGAGAACATCTGGAAAGATAATTCACAGCTGAGACTGTCAAAATATCACCACCACAGTGTGCATCGTTTTGGACAAGGTTTTAACTCACTGCCGCTGACCCGTGCCCCCTGGGAGCGGAGCTTTGTGCTCGAAGTCATAGTAAGGTTACCTGCCTTCCTCAGGCCCTGTGTTATCAGCCAACACTGTGGTTTACAAAGTTACATGAAATAATCATATTTCAGCCTCTGATGCAATGATGGTGATGATGACAAAACGGCAGTGAAATAAAACAGGGCCAGCACAAATAAATGCGCCTGTGTAAAAGTTAAAGCCAGAGAAGTGGTGAACTTAGGACATTGGCATTAAATAGCAGGACTTGTTATTTACAACCAAACACTGAATTCTATAAGGCAAACATTTCAAGACTCTCAGTTTTAAAGTTATCTGAACTGACCATGGGCCAAATGTGCAGACATGTTCAGATCTTAAAAAAAATCTTGAGTAGAAAAAAAAATATGCAGAATAAAATTACCTATTACATACAAGGCCAAGCATATACAATGAAAGTATGTACCGACTGCCTACCCCTTCATGGATCACAGCCTTGTCGCGGTGCTGTGAAGGTGCTTGTGTAACTCAGTGAAGTTACGAGCCATGCCATGCAGGACTACTGAAGATGGACAGGTCATAGGGAAGAATTCTGACAAAATGCGGTCCACTGGCGGAGGAAATAGCAACTCAGTCCAGTATTCTTGCCTTGAGAACCCCATGAACAATACGAAAAGGCAAAAAGACGTGACGCTGGAAGATGAGCCCCCAGGTCAGAAGGTGTCCAATATGCTGCTGCATATTTTTTCCATTCAAGATTGTTTTTATGATCTAAACATGTTGCTACATATGCATCAAGTCCATTGAACTATGATGTTCTATAACTACATCACAGTTTCTCAATTCTCATATTATTTCCCTTATTTTCTTGGGCTCCAAAATCACTGCAGATGGTGACTGCAGCCAAGAAATTAAAAGACACTTGCTCCTTGAAAGAAAGGCTATGACAAACCTAGACAGCATATTAAAAAGCAAAGACGTTACTTTGCCGACAAAGTTCCATCTAGCCAAAGCTACGGTTTTTCCAGTAGTCATGTACGGATGTGAGCGTTGGCCCATAAAGAAAGCTGAGCGCCAAAGAAGTGATGCTTTTGAACTGTCATGTTGCAAAGGGCTCTTGAGAGTCCCTTGGACTGCAAGGAGATCCAGCCAGTCCATCCTAAAGGAGATCAGTCCTGGGTGTTCATTGGAAGGATTGATGTTGAAGCTGAAACTCCAACACTTTGGCCACCTGATGCGAAGAACTGACTCATTGGAAAAGACCCTGATGCTGGGAAAGATTGAAGGCAGGAGGAGAAGGGGACGACAGAGGATGAGATGGTTGGATGGTATCACCGACTTGATGGACATGAGTTTGGGTGGACTCCGGGAGTTGGTGATCTACAGGGAGGCCTGGCGTGCTGCGGTTCATGGGGTCACAAAGAGTTGGACATGACTGAGTGACTGAACTGATATTAGGAAGCATCATCTTTAATTAAAAAGTAGAAATAAAAGGTATATCTGCAAACAGAAAAACTGTTGAATAACTAATGATATATCTATATCATAGAATATATGTGCTATTATAAAGAATGAGAGAAAGGCATTAATTTGGAAAGATGTCCATGATAAATTAGAATAAAGAATAATCTTGTGTTAAAATAAACTTAAAAAAACCCTCTATGTATACTATACATGTATATGTGAGTTTATAAACATAGAAAAACATACCCTATAAACCCAATGAAAAGACACTCAATAAGCAAAGTGTTCCCGTGGATGATTCATGTCAAGGTGCGGTGGAAAGTAATTAGCCTCCAATTAAAATAGATTAATTAATTAAAAAATAAGCAAAATGTTAACACTGATTTACATGATAGTGGAACCAGATGGGTGGGGGAGGAACAGACTATGCATTTTTATTTTATATGGCTCTGTATTATTTGATTTAGCATGTGTTACTTTTAGAGTTTAAAACAGCAACAATAATAAGGCACTAAAGAAAAAAGGTCTGTCTAGTCAAGGCTATGGTTTTTCCTGTGGTCATGTATGAATGTGAGAGTTGGACTGTGAAGAAGGCTGAGCGCCGAAGAATTGATGCTTTTGCACTGTGGTGTTGGAGAAGACTCTTAAGAGTCCCTTGGACTGCAAGGAGATCCAACCAGTCCATTCTGAAGGAGATCAGCCCTGGGATTTCTTTGGAAGGAATGATGCTGAAGCTGAAACTCCAGTACTTTGGCCACCTCATGCGAAGAGTTGACTCATTGGAAAAGACTCTGATGCTGGGAGGGATTGGGGGCAAGAGGAGAAGGGGATGACAGAGGATGAGATGGCTGGATGGCATCACTGACTCGATGGATATGAGTCTGAGTGAACTCCGGGAGTTGGTGATGGACAGGGAGGCCTGGCATGCTGCAATTCATGGGGTCGCAAAGAGTCGGACATGACTGAGCGACTGATCCGATCTGAAAGAAAAAAGAAATTGTTAGCGCTTGATTTTTGCTTTAGACTCTTTTTTTTCTAGATGATGTACTATCTCCCAAACAATCCTTCCTTTCCCATCTCCCTCAGATGCGTCCTTCAAAGTCTATGCTGGTTCTTCATTTTTGCACCAGATAATGACCCAATTCACACTAAAGTGTGAATGACTGATGTTATCTTAACGGTTACTTTTCCCAGGGATGTTTGAATTTTTCAAAGGGCTGTGGACAGGCTGTAAGCTGTAACTTCATTCCTCTCAATGTTTTTATAGTTTCAGACAAGAGTGGGATGACTGGAGGCTCTTGGCCAAGAAATCTTTCTGATATCCCTCACTTTTGGACCCATCACAGATCCCTTACTCCAAATATATGTTCCCATGCTCATTTAGGGGAGAGCATCCCTATAGAGTTCCTTAAGATTACAATTTCAGGAAGGCCCTTTTCATTTTATGTTGGAAAACTGAAAAAAAGTTTTCACAGTTAAACCATCCTGTGGAAACTGAATCATCCAAACACATTCTAAGAAAACATATTTCATTTTCTGCACAGCAGAGGTGAGGAGATGATTTGTCTTCTTCCTTTTTGCTACACATAAAGTCCCTTGCATCTAGAGAGAAATCGACGATCGGTTATTTATTTTTCTCTGAGTGGACTGGCCACCGGGCTTTATCCTGCAAGGACGGACTTGCTTGGACCAACCTCAACAAGCTGAGGCAAGCCGTTAACAACACTGGCAATATCTGCTCTCACTGTGGAGGCCCCCGAGGTCCCTGTCCTGCTGCTGACCGCGACAGCAGCTCCAGGCGTGTGCAGAAGCGCATGCGCATTCACACCTAAGAACTCCCCCTGGAAATGTTCCCGATGACAGGATGATGCTTTTAACGGTCCAATTTGGGGAATTCTAGCTGTGGTCAAAGCAGATGAGAATGTGTCAGTCTACATTTCATGGCCTCTTTAAATGCAGGGAGAAAAGTAAAGCCAGCAAAGATCTCTCGCCCCACCCATTCCACTGGGACTCTTGCTTGAGGCCCTAAAGGAACGTGGTGGGCCAGAGGGATGTCGCGTTTGTTCCCATTTACCCGGAGCTCAAAGTTGCCTGTAACTAGCTCTGTGTACATCTCCCCACAACATAGAGCCATTTAATTAAAGGGAGAAGAACAAAGAGAAAGGCTATCTCAGGACACTTCACTGATTTCCTCTAGAGAGGTCATTCTCAACTGGAGTGGATTTTGACCCCCAGAGAATACATGACAATGTCTGGAGACATTTTTGGTTGTCACAGCTGGAGGCGGGGAAGGGGTGAACACTACTGGCATCTAGCGAGTAGAGGCCAGAGACGCTGCCAAACATCCTACAACGCAGAGATAGCTCCCTACGAAGAATTCTCTGACCCCAAATGTCAACTGTAACAAGGCCGAGAAGCTCTGGGTTCAGCACTTGATCTACTGCTAGTGAGCATCTCTTGATGTCCTTCTCCCCTACAAGGCACTAGAGATTTTCAAGTACTTCTTTGCTTTCCATTTCAGAAACCAAATTGGGCTGTTTAAGAGTCATCTTCACCTTAATGGAAACCATCAAAGTAATTTCTCCTCTTTTCCACCTTTAATAGGAAGAACAAAAGCAGTGGGAGCAATAGCTAGACGGCCATTGAGACTGCTCTCGACAGCAGGCGCTAAGCTAAGCGCTTTCTGAGAATCATCACATCAAATCTTCACCACGGCCTCTGAGGTAAGCACTGCTGTCAGTGTCATCTTGGAGACAGGTTCACCCAAGGACACCGCGGGGAAGAGGCAGAGCTAAAGATTAGTGCTGCGCCCAGAAGAGTCTGTGCCTGCGACAGACTCCTGAGCCCAGCGTGTTCCTGACAGCAAGCGCAGGCGCTGAAGATTTCCAAGCCTTTACAGGGAAGTCAGGGCAGGCTGAGACTGAAAGGCAAGCACAGCTGGGATTTCTAGACCCCACTCATAGCAACCCTGACCCTTTTCAGAAAGAAGGCAGCTCAGCGAGAGAAACAAACCCCGAAATATCCTTTTACTTTTGTGAAATGTTATTATTTTCTGGGTTAATAGTTCTATAATCCCATCTCTTGCAATGAGAGAAGTTATAGGATACTTTTGTATAGGTTAGCAATCTCTTGTCAGAACCCTATGTGGCTGGGTATTTCATAATTTAGAATTTTAAATTTTTTCAGAAAGGTTTTGCATTCATATACTGCACTTCACATAATATTTCAGAGGAGTCTGCAGATAGAATGGGGCTGAGTGTGTCCTCCTAAAATTCATATATTGAAAGACCAGGGAGCTGTAAGCTAAATAATTCCCAGAGTGCACACAGAGCTGAGAAGCTTTCAAGTTCTGATCATTCTGAGTGAAGAGTCCTTACTGAACATCCAGGGAATTGGGCAGATACCCCAAAAGGACCACTCATTAGCAGGAAGATTAAACTAGCCCTGAAGTAAAGGTAACTCTTAAACCCACCTTAACAAGGCTTAAAAAACAAGCCCTGAAATATTCAAGCTGTTGAGGGAGTGTATGATTTTCTTGGTTCTGTCTTGTTGCAGCAAAAATTTGAAACGACAGACAGACCAGTGTTTATAGCTCAGTTTTATTGGCAAGCAAAGGGAAATACATCCTCGAGGCGTGAGGGCACACTGACCCAAAAGACACGAAGAGAAGAGAAGCCCCCGGCTCAGTTTTGGCTCCTCTTCTTGTTTTCTCCCCCCTCTGAGCCTTCCCTGTGTGAACGGGGCGGGCCAGGAGGGCTGACTGTTCTTCCTCCCTGAGGTCCTCGCACCGGACCTTCCTTTGTTCCGTTTTCCCTTCTTTGTCTTTTAGTCACCACCACTTTAGACTCTTTCCTATTCTAATTACCTAACAAAGCCTTGAAAGGACCAAGCCAACAGCAACAAAATCCAACACTCTTTTGAGAGTTAAGGTCAACAAGGGACATGCGGTTTTGAAGGTGTGCGCCTGCTGTGGCCCCCTTTGCCTAGCAAAGCGATTCTTTTCTACTTTACCCCCTTCCCCCGAAACAGAATAAATCCGACAAAATCAAGTATGCAATTTTATATTCCAAGAGTCACTAAAAGTTACTAGACATTTGAAGAAACGAGGAAACGTGATTCACAGCTAGGAAAAAGTTAATCGATAGAAACAGATCTAGAAATGATAGAGATGAGGGCAGTGGCATATGGCACTTTAAAGAACTTGCGAGAACAGTCCACCTGCGTTTAGTGTTGTCAAAATCTGTGGGTGTTCTTTTCAGCCACTGTTAGTTTCTTTCATAGCTTTATAAACATAAAGGTTTAAAAAATAAACGCGAAGCTTTATCATCCAAATTATAAATATGTTCAAGGTTAAGGTATATACCAGACATTATTTTAACAAGTTTATCAAGATTTCAGTTTCTTCAACATTAGTAGGAGAGCTGTCATTACAAATTCCTTATGTATTTTACATTATGATGTTCTTAAATTCTGTAGGCAGCTATGATAGTTGAATTTTATGTGTCAACTTGGCTTAACTCTGGTGACTAGTTATTTGGTCAAATGCCCATCTAGATGTTGTTGTATTATGTGACATGTGCTTAACACCCACAACTAGTTGACGTTAAGTACAGATGACCCTCGATAATGTCAGTGGGTCTTACCCGTGCAGCTGAAGGTCTCAGTGCAAAATCTGAGATTTTGGGATTGCCAGCCCCCCTGATCATGTGAGCCAAGTCCTCAAAACAGATCTCTTTTACATATATTTTAAAACACACAAAATACTACTTTATTGTTTGCGTTTCTTTGGGGAACCTTGACTGATACTACAGCCTTCTGAATAGTCACGCTGATTTCAGTGCTCAGTTTTGTAGCATATGTTAGCAGCTTGCTTCATGACCAGCAAACTAGAAGCGTATGCTCGCTTCCGCACTGTCAGATTCATCCAATAAACCTACGGTCATGGTCTACATTAGTCCTTGCAATTAGTTCTTGATCATCACTGCACACAAAATCTTCCACAGCTTGCCGTTCAGTTTTCAGTCATACATTGTTTTGATTCTGATATTCTATTTTTCATTAAGACAGACACCCCTTTCTGTTTTCTGTAATAATTTTTCCTACTACATTATTGATTACAAAAGGCAGTTCTTTTTCTTCTCTTCTCTGTTGCCTACAGGGACAGCTTCTACTCTTTTCGAAGAGTGAAATTAAACCCGAATTTCAAAAGAACAAAAATGCACACGGCAGATACGATAGTGAATGAATGGGAGCTCTGAGACACAGTTAATGATCAGAACTGTCTTTTCCACCAAATGAGTTTTTTGTCCCTGCACTTACCAAAAAGGGTTGAGCTTTCAGAGCTTTTAGGATATTGTGATGCAGAGGAAGGGCTGTGGAGCTGTACCTGCCTCCTGCCGAAATGCCACATGTTTTGAAACATACTGGTCCTTATTTGACTAAGCAACAAGACAGAATGTTCTCTGGAAAGAGAACTCCCCCTGCCACCCACTTTTGTTACATATGGGATGCTGAGGAGACGGTGAGCTCACCATCCTGGCTGGGGTCCCTGGGTTGAGCTTCCAGAGCAGTGGAAGGCAGAGCCTCCAGACCCAGCAGGCAGCGCTGACTGCCGAGCTGACCGCGGCTCTCACAGCTCTTTGCTGGTCCAGCGTTTTAAGTCCTGGCCAAGTTGGCACCCCAAAGGCACCCCTTTTTCTTCTAATATCAAGTCCTACTAAACTTCTGTTGCTCTGTGGGCTTCTACTCTGCGACTGGTGGTCCCTAGGGCATATGCTTCTTTGATTCATCGAGTCTATACCACCTGTTGGGAGTACAGGAAGATGGAGGGGTTGATGGCCAAGCAACTCTGCAACCTGGATTCTGCTCTAGAGGGAAATACATGCACAGAAAATGACGCTGGCCAATGAACATGTGATATTTAGTTGGGCTGTAGCCCAAGTCAAGTGCACAGTGCTTTGTGACCTGGAGCGGACCCCAAACAACTCGGTTAAATGTACATTGAACCATTCTGAAGGCTGTCTTTTCACCTTGCTAATAGTTTCCTTTGATGTGCAGAAGCTTTTAAGGTTAATTAGGTCCCATTTGTTTATTTTTGCTTTTATTTCCAATATTCTGGGAGGTGGGTCATAGAGGATCCTGCTGTGATGTATGTCGGAGAGTGTTTTGCCTATGTTCTCCTCTAGGAGTTTTATAGTTTCTGGTCTTACGTTGAGATCTTTAATCCATTTTGAGTTTATTTTTGTGTATGGTGTTAGAAAGTGGTCCAGTTTCATTCTTTTACAAGTGGTTGACCAGATTTCCCAGCACCACTTGTTAAAGAGATTGTCTTTAATCCATTGTATATTCTTGCCTCCTTTGTCAAAGATAAGGTGTCCATATGTGTGTGGATTTATCTCTGGGCTTTCTATTTTATTCCATTGATCAATATTTCTGTCTTTGTGCCAGTACCATACTGTCTTGATAACTGTGGCTTTGTAGTAGAGCCTGAAGTCAGGTAGGTTGATTCCTCCAGTTCCATTCTTCTTTCTCAAGATCGCTTTGGCTATTCGAGGTTTTTTGTATTTCCATAATAGCAAATGAAGCAACCGACAAACAACTAATCTCAAAAATATACAAGCAACTCCTACAGCTCAACTCCAGAAAAATAAATGACCCAATCAAAAAATGGGCCAAAGAACTAAATAGACATTTCTCCAAAGAAGACATACAGATGGCTAACAAACACATGAAAAGATGCTCAACATCACTCATTATCAGAGAAATGCAAATCAAAACCACTATGAGGTACCATTTCACACCAGTCAGAATGGCTGCGATCCAAAAGTCTACAAATAATAAATGCTGGAGAGGGTGTGGAGAAAAGGGAACCCTCTTACACTATTGGTGGGAATGCAAACTAGTACAGCCACTATGGAGAACAGTGTGGAGATTCCTTAAAAAACTGGAAATAGAACTGCCTTATGATCCAGCAACCCCACTGCTGGGCATACACACTGAGGAAACCAGAAGGGAAAGAGACACGTGTACCCCAATGTTCATCGCAGCACTGTTTATAATAGCCAGGACATGGAAGCAACCTAGATGTCCATCAGCAGATGAATGGATAAGAAAGTTATGGTACATATACACAATGGAGTATTACTCAGCCATTAAAAAGAATACATTTGAATCAGTTCTAATGAGGTGGATGAAACTGGAGCCTATTATACAGAGTGAAGTAAGCCAGAAGGAAAAACATAAATACAGTATATTAACGCATATATATGGAATTTAGAAAGATGGTAACAATAACCCGGTGTACGAGACAGCAAAAGAGACACTGATGTATAGAACAGTCTTATGGACTCTGTGGGAGAGGGAGAGGGTGGGTAGATTTGGGAGAATGGCAATGAAACATGTAAAATATCATGTAGGAAACGAGTTGCCAGTCCAGGTTCGATGCACGATGCTGGATGCTTGGGGCTGGTGCACTGGGATGGCCCAGAGGGATGGTATGGGGAGGGAGGAGGGAGGAGGGTTCGGGATGGGGAACACATGTATACCTGTGGCGGATTCATTTTGATATTTGGCAAAACTAATACAATTATGTAAAGTTTAAAAATAAAATAAAATTAGAAAAAATAAAAAAATAAAAATAAAAAACTCTGAAATAAAAAAAAAAAAATGTACATTGAACCAGAACAGTCTGAGCTCTTAGGCCTTTTGTCTTAGGCTCTGGCCCTATCAAGGGAAAGTCATCCAGGGCCCATGGCACAGACTCCTTCTTGGGGGTGAAATGAGGAAATGTGAGGGGAGTGAGAGGAGCTGTGAATATATCTCCTGGTCAACAACATCCCTGATCTCTAGTCTTTGACCCATTATCCCATACACTTAACGTCTAGATCCATCTTACCTGGACTTATGGGATGAAAAATACCCAAAGAATCAGTGTCAACAGAACATTTTTCCCCAAACAGGCTACTTTAAACACTTTCAACAAGACTACATTTTTCAGAAACATGTCTCAGTGATTCTTCTTACCCTTGATCCTGTTCTTGAGGGAAGAACAGAGGTAGCACTAAGTTGGAACTCTGAGACTCTCACGGTCAGCACAGTGGATTTTACAATTACAGCAGGGTGGGTCACTGTTTTACAAAGTGACGGCTGAATGAATGAAAACGGAACAAGACTTCTTACAATCACAGTCAGCCTCTACTGCAGAATTAGCATAGAGGTTGCTGCTCAAGCCATTTGCTTATGCACCACCCTGGAGGGAAAAAAAATAACCTTGGGCTAATGGTTAATTGAGGCAGTAAGAGGTGTAATTGGAGGGGGTGCTGCATTTGGAAGCAAAGAATCCAAATAAATCCCAGCTTCCTCTCCACCTATGTTTCTCTCTTCTCTTTGGGAAATGAATCAAAGACATTAACGACATCAGCACTGCCAAATATACATCAGATCTCAACACGTACGTTGTAATAGAGGTCACCCTTTAGTAAGGAAGAACAACCCTACAAAATATGTATGCTCATCCCACTTGCTAAATTAAAATCTTGACAATGTACTTGGCTGCTTTTGTTGTTTTCACAAGAGTCTAGACTGGAAATCTAATTATACTATATTTTAGAACACTGACAAAAGGCTATCTTTTATAGGTTATAGCCTTATGGCCTAGATTCATCTTCGTATACATTACTTGAGTAAAGTATATATTACTTCATATACATTACCTCATGTTAATAGTCTGAAACACCACCCTTTATACAGTTAATACAAAATTTATTTTTGGTATTTATGAAAGTGAAGGCTTAATACCATCCACAAATTACAAGTTCAAAAAAGAAATGCTTTAATTTCAGCTCTCTACCTAAATGCCAAGCTTGCCAGAATTTTCTCAAGCTTAATTCTATATTACTAAACCCATTTTGGGCTTTTCCCTCATAGCTCAGTCAGTGAAGGATCTGCCTGCAATGCAGGGGACACAGGTTCAATCCCTGGGTTGGGAAGATCCCCTGAAGAAGGAAATGGCAACCCACTCCAGTATTCTTGCCTGGGAAATCCCGTGGACGGAGGAGCCTGGGGGGCTACAGTCCACGGGGTCACAAGGGTTGGACATGACTGAGCAACTAAAGCACCACCAAGACCCATTTTACAGATAAGGAAACTGTGCAGATGAGACATGAAGAGATATGCTTAAGGTCACATAAACAGTAAAGCCAGCATTTGGACTTGGAGAATCTGCTGACAGAAACTCCCTTCTTAACTATTTCATAAAACTACCTCTCACTAATACTCTACTTTACCAAGGTCCTAAGGCCTGCCATGATTTGCCCAACACATTTCTCTGGTCTCATTTACTCCATGCTCACTCTACTCCAGTCACACTGGTCTCCTTGCTGTTCCTTGAATGTTTCTAATACACTCCACCTCAGGGCTTCTGAAACTACTGTTTTCCTCCACTTGCAACTTTGTATCCTCAAGCAGCTTAATGGCTCTCCTCACTTTTTTGGTGTCTATTCAAATGTTACTTCAACAAAGCAGCCTTCCCTGGACTCCCTCTTCATAAATCCCGTTGCCTCTAGCCTCTTCACCATTATTTTAACATGCAGTACGTACCTTCAGAATACTTCCTAAATGTTATGGGTGTGCATGCCTGCTAAGTTGCTTCAGTCATGTCTGACCCTATAAGAGACCCTTAGGGACTGTAGCCCGCCAGGCTTCTCTGTCCCAGGCAAGAATACTGGAGCGGGTTGCCATTTCCTCCTCAAGGGGATCTTCCTGACCAGAGATTGACCCCGCATCTTTTATGTCTCCTGCATTGCAGGCGGGTTCTTTACCAGTAGTGCCATCCACAGTTCCCTATTTATTGTCTATCTCTCCCAATCAGAATGTAAGCTCACGGGGCAGAGAACTTACTGTTGGGCTCACTGCTGTGTTTCTGGCTCTTAAAACGGGCTTGTAACACAAAACACTCAACAGATATTTGCTGAGTGGAAGAATTAAGGAAGGAAGGACAGACTGTAGGGAAACGAAGCAATTCATTAAGATTATGATGCTGGTTGTGCAATCGGCACTTCCAATGCCAATCATACCAACACATGATGTTCATTATTTTTTCACTTGTAACTCCAAAGATTTCTTCATGTCATTTCCTGAAGCAGATGAGGATTCTAGCTCTAACTTTCAAAGTGCCTGGGAATGAGGATAATGCAAATTAGTTCTTCGATTATCATTGTGTTCACAAACTCCAATATTTACTATGTACTTAACAGGGTCTAGACACTGAGCTAAGCACTTTACATGGTTTATTTCATTTTACTGCTGCAACAGGGCTTTTGATCATTAGTACTGAAGTGTGCACAGTGTTTTATATCTGTGACCACTGGGGTCAGTCCACCCAGATTTAAATCCTGGATCCACCACTGACTTGCTGTGTGGCTCTTTTTACCATCTGTAAAGAGGACATACTATAACATTAATCGTACATAACCAGTAGAGTTGTTTTGAGGCTCACATGAGATCATGCAGTTGAAGCACCTGGCATAGTCTGGCACATAGCAAACATTCCAACATCTTCGCTATGATTATCCCCACCTTCCAGATCAGGAAACCAAGCCTGAAAGCACTTAGGTAACTTGCCCAACATTACAAACAACTAAGAAGTTGTGCTGGGATTTAAATCTGACACTGTTTGACATTGAAAAAAAAATTTTTTTTGACATACCATCTTTTCTGCCTCTCTTAGTCTGGCTGTGTGTTTAAAGGGCCCTAGTGAAGTAAGTCAAGTGTAGGAAATTCTATCAACTCAGCTAGCATTCTCTTTAAAAGGCCCTCTTTGAGTGCTTGCAAAGTGAGCCTTGATGCATTTGCAAGAAGAATTAGGCTGTGATGGTGACCTTGAGAGTTGTGGATATATATACACCTCTCTAGAAAAATTTGATCCATGATTATCTAAACATGAAAAGGAAAATAGTGCTTCTAGAAGGAAATTTAGGAGACTACCCTCACGATTTGGGACTAGGCAAAGATTTCTTAAGATATACTAGCTGTATGATGACATGGACTATATGAAATTAGGAATTTCTTTTCACCAAAAGACACTACTGAGAGAAGGAGAAGGGGAGCCACAAAGAAAAAGAAGTTATTTGCAATATTCAACAACTGACAAAGGATTCTTATTCAGAATACATAACCTTACAAATAAACATGAAAAAGCTAGGGAACTCAGTAGAGAAGTGAAGAAAAGACATAGGCAGGGACTTCACAAAAGGTCTCGTCACAATGGCCAAAAAACAGATGCTTATTTGTTTTTAAATCTACCCAGCATGGGCTTCCCAGGTGGTACTAGTGGCAAAGAACCTGCCCACCAGCACAGGATGGGTAAGAGACTCAGTTTGATCCCTGTGTCAGGAAGATCCCTTGGAGGAGGGCATAGCAACCCACTCCAGTATTCTTGCCTGGAGAACGGCATCGACAGAGGAGCCTGGCAGGCCATGGTCCACAGGGTCACAAAGAGTCAGACACGATTGAAGTGACTTAGCGCAGCACAGCACAGCAGCATGTGAAATTCTCAGTTAACATCCAAGAATATGAAAAATCCTGGAAAGTCAAACGTGGTGTGGATGTTGTCTAAGAATTGAGTGTAAATAAGACAGGATTCATGTCTCCAGGGAATTTCCTCATTAAAATACACAACGCGGTGCAGCGCAAGGCATGACGTGTAAAGCAAAGGTTTAAAGCTCGTGGTGACAGCAGAGGTTAATTCCAAATGAAAGGAGAGAGGAGGCTTCCGAGGACGTGACGCCGAACTGTGCCCTGGTGGATGATCAAGTGCATGGGTTGATAATGTGCGTCTCCCCACTTGGAGGCACCTTGAAGGCGGCACTATTGATGCTGAGGGACAAGGGGGACAGTGGAGCATGTCTGAGCAATCTTCCAGGCTGTGTGCTTAGTCGCTCCTCCTAGAGTGGCGCCTTTTTAAGGATCAGTAAGACATGGGGCTTAAACTTCAGGGTTCACTTTGAGAAGAGAAAAACGATCAAAGGCAGTCCCTCTGTCATTAACTTATTCCTTCCACCAGTGGGAGAGACCGCCCCTGTTCTGGCTCCTCCTCTCTGCAAACTGCAGCCCAATTTCTATCCAGGTTTCCACTGGCAGGCCACTGAAATGGAGATTGTTTTGGGTCGTACCACATTTTCTTCAGGGGTCAAGTTTGATGGGATATTCCTTATGACCTGTCTGAGTTTCATTTCTACATCTTTGGTGAAGTCACTTTGTAGGTTACCGGCCTTTAGCCTCTGGAAGCTTCGGGACAGGCAGAATGTGTGCCATTTCAGCTAACTTACACTGGCTGCCCAGAGTAAGGGGACGCCACGTCCTGCTCGTTTCAAAGGTTTCCAGGGTTAGCCTTCCAGAAATAATGAAAATACTGTCAGCCACTCGGCAAGAATCTCAAAGCAGCCCTTTTATCTATGGCAGGAGGGTGCTGAGGTTGGCCTCCTTTGCTGGCTGTCATTCCAGTTTAAAGCACAATAGCTTTATTGTTCTTCTCCAGAAAACAGCGAAGCCCTCCTAGAGCCATTTGGTAAAGGGATTTTGGAGGAAAAAAAAATTGCCTGGCTTTCCAGCAAAAATAAATAATTTCCAAGTGAGTCTTAAATGAAATTGCAGGGACCCTGCCCTTAATGCAGAATCAAGCACAGGGGGAGATACTCCCTGACATGTTTCACTACAATTCGTTTGCTTGTAAGGATTTGTTTATTATTTGTTTATTTTACTCTTTTGATATCTCCTTTTGGGGGGAATTATTATAAACTGTTTATAAATAACACTAACTCGCTTACCTAAAAGTTTCTTATAGTCTTATGTAGGGCAGTGGGAAGCAGGGGAGAATGATAAGACTGAATAAAGCTTAGAATTGGATTCCTAAGGAAAAAAAGAAACATAAAGAAAGTGGCTGAAGCTCGACAAACTTCCAAAGCTGATTAGAAACCACCACGTGGGAAATATTAGTGGATGGCTGCAATCCTGACACCGGCGTGAGCAGCGCTCAGACTCAGTGTCCGCCACTAGCCTGCGTGCACAGTTTCTGTGTGTGGCTTTCAAACTGTGCTCCGTGGGGCCTTCTGGTTTTCCTGGGGCTCCACAGACACAGAGGGGTCTCAGAGGGAGGGGTACCGAGCTCAGCCATCAGTCCCGAGTTCAGTACCCCTGATCCTGAGCCCCCTTGACTCACTTTAATCACCATGATCGGGGCTTGTACCTGTTTACATGCTGTTAAGTATGTAAGAGTGTTTGAAAACACACACACACACACACACATACACACACACACACACATATGTTCAAGAGAAGTGGAGGGGGAAGAAGAGCTCAGAAATCATTATTATGGGTCATTTCCCTTAGCATCTTTCAAAAGTCTCTCAAAAGAACCCCCAGCAATTCAATCCAGTGCCCCTTAAACTGTGAGGACCACTCTCAGACAGGGCAAGCAGGGCATCTTGCTACAAAGAGGGCCTCATGTTTAGGGGGCCATCCTTAAACATTCCTCAGTCCCCTCCAGTGCCTGGGACTGGCTGAGGCCAGCAGTGGCATCCAGGCAAGGCACTCCCGAGCCTGCATGGTTCCTGGGCCCTGTCTCTCCTCCGCACGGTGCGCTCTGAAATCCTGGTAACAGTGGTTGGCCACTTACCCTCAGGGAGCTCTGGCACTCTGCCCTCTGGGGTTTTTCTGCCATCCCATGGCCAAGCCCCAGAGCCCAGAATGCAGGCTGACAACCAGATGGTCCCTGCTGGCCACTGTACTGGTAGTTTTTCTTTCACAAGAGAGCTTCAGACGGGGTTGCTAGAGTAGTGCTGACATTCTGACTGGGGTCACTAATACTTACACTCACAGGAAACATAAGAAGAATCAGGGCTTTGGACGACTGACAGGCCACTGTCCGTCTCTGGATCTGAGCCGCATCTCTGGGCCTGTCCAGAGGCACTTGAGTGTCTGTGCTCCAACTGCGGAGCCATCTCTGCTCTTGAGCACCCAAGGGCATTGACAGTGGCTGCAGGAATCCTTTACCTCTAACTCTCGCTGCTGGCACCAAGGGCAGTTGCCGACTCCTTTTGTAGGAGAGTACAGCATAACTGGGAGCCCTCAGGAGTGACCAGGCCTGTCACCTCCAAGAGCCTTTGCGATCACTACTGTGCAGTGTAACAGGCCTTCTGATCAGTGTCCTTTCTTTCCTGATTGATACGATGACATTATGCTCTCCCAGGTAGATCTTACAGCCTGCCCGAAGATGGATGGCCACTCCTTGAGTAAAAGGACCTGTACTCTTCCCATGAGCCCCACAGGCTCCTCTTCCATCCTCGTTGCAAGTGGTGGTATGGAAGGTCAGAGTGTGTTCAGTGTTAAAAGAGATGACATTCTAGGAATGCAGTGATTGTGGCCTAAAGAGTTCAAAAGAAGTCATGGTTGGAATATGAGCTATTTTACATTTAAGGCATAAAATTCTGAACAATAAATCTAACATGAGTGGAGAATGAATTATTATTCACATTTTCCTGCATCCCCTGGACAAGACTTGCATTTGTGGCCTTCATTAATGATAACGATCTCTGAGAGAGTAACAACATTGGTGAGGACCCCTGGAAGTCAGGATGACAGGCGGCATGATGGATAAAGCCCCGTTAGGAGTAACGACACACCCAGCACGAAAGAACTGATTTTAGGGAAATCAGGAACAAAAAAACCTATCTTCTTTTTATACAAATAGCTTGAGAAAACTATGACATTTGAGTAATAACTGCATCGCTACCTTTTGCTTGCAGTGGGAGACAGAAATTAGCCAGGAACAGCATATGTAACAAGGAACATGAAGAGATTGTTCCTTGATCCAAATAGGAACAGATGGGCCCTGGATCCTATGGAGAATCTTTCGTTCACTGAGTGGATAGAAAACAATTACGAATATCTCAACTTCACCTGTTTTCTAAACCATCAGTCAATCATCTTTCATGGGCAGTGAACTTTGTAATACATTTTTAATCAAAATTTTTACATACAGGACCCCTCCAAATATTCTGCCTACAGACTTACATATTCTAGGGGAAGCCCTCCCACCCCTGTCTTGCCTGATAATAACTTCCTAATTGAGCCCTCTATTTTTTAAAAATCTCTACCCTTTCTAGTGCATCTTCTAAACTGCCAGAGAGTGCTCTTTCTAAAATGCAAAGCCAGTCAACTTTATCCTGCTTACAGTTCTTTGGTATCCAGGAAACCAAACTGAATTTTTTTGTCTTGGCACATAGTTCCCGTCACAATCCAGCCCCTCCTTATCTCTCTTAGCCCCATCTCCTTGTAATATCCCAATAGCTCCTGGATGTTCTAGCCACCCAACTGTCAACTTTCAAGATCCTCGGTGCTCTTAAATGCTCTACCCTTTCTTGGGATTTCTTCACCATGAATCGTCTTTCTAAATGGTTCCTACATGTCTGGCAAGACTCACTCAGGGTCTCACCCCAACCACCTCCCTGAATGTCTCCTTCCTCCTCCACCTCTCCCAGGCTGAAGGCATACGTGGGAGCCAGTGCAGCTAGAGAGTAGTGGTGGGGCGGGGGGGGACGACAGGAAGAGCTGAGGTCAGAGGGTGTGCAGCACAGTTCACAGAAGTCCTCGGAGGATTTTATTCTGAGAAACATGTGAAGCCATCAGTTGCCCACCCCTCCACCAGCGAACTGCACCCCCCAACGGTCACATCCTTAAGAAGTCTCTTCCCACTCTAAATGTAGGCTAGCTGTATAACTCAGTTTAACCCAACACAACAAAACAGAAGTGACACTGTGCTAGTTCTGAGCTTAAGTCATCAATGAGAAGACATGGGAACTTCTGCTTTTGTGCTCTGCAAATCCCTGGGCCCCATGTAAGATGTTCAGCTACCTGCTGGAGAGACCGTGTGCAAAGGCCATATGAAAAATGGAGAGGCCTCAGACTATATGGTGAGAGGAAGAGACCCATCAGTAGCCCATCTGAGCCCAGCTTCCAGCTGTTCCTGCTAAGGGACCAGACATGTGAATGAAGTATCTTGGATATTCTGGCTCTACCCACGGGTAAAGGTCCTGTGAGACAGTCACTCAAGCCCCAGTCAATCTATACAATCATGCAAAAACAATAAAAAGGTTATGGTTATACCAAGCCACTAAGTTAACTGATATCTGGACTGGGACACAGGTGAGAATGTGTCTTGGCATCAAGAAAGGTAACAAGGTGTTGGGTAGGGGATGGGCAGTAAGTACCATTAGCAAACCCCACACCTGGCATCACAAAGCAGGGCTCAGAGACCCAGTGGGTAGCTAGAGTGCATACTCGGCATCGGACAAGCCTGGACCCACGCCCACTGCTGACCTAAGCCCACCTTCCCACTCCCTGTCACGCTCACCCTATCAATCTCACACCTGACCGAGAGAGATGAGGCATCAAACAAGCTCAGTGTGACCTCTACCCACAGCTGTGCCAGGCAGGAAGGCAAAGTGACCAGCCAGCTGGCAAGGAGAGGACAGGAAGTTGAAGCCTGATGAGATGTTGTAACAGGAAAGGCAGGAGCTGATTATCAGTGAGTCCTTTGCTCTTCTGGTCAAGGGCACAGATTCCAGCTCAGCTAATCTGGCTGTATTCCATAGCCACCAACAAAACCTCTAATCCCAGCCAGCTGTCCAAACTGGTCTCCCTCCATTAGTCTCAGGAAAGAAGGACAAGATACCATATCTAACTCACAGGATTTCTCAGGAAAATGCTGTGTTGTGAGTGAGTCCATGAATCAGTGGCATTATTGAAAAAATAACTGGGTTCTGCCCTTCATCTGCTCATCTCCTTCCTTCCCACATCCCAGACTAAAGCTGTTCCTCTAGTTGAATTCCTTAGATTTATTGACAGGATCACCAGTCTCCACCCAGGCCCTCAGCTTTAAACTTTGACATTATTTTGAAGCCTCTCTTCTTTCCACCTCCCTCACTCAATCTACACCCTGATACCACTTCTGCCCATGTCTTAGATCGCTCTTTTTATTCCTGTAGTTCTAGGTTAGGTCTTGTAACTTATGTGAAGGGTTCCAGGAACTTCCTAGTTGGCATTGCAGCTTCTACTTTTTTCTTCCCTCCGTCTTTTATATCTTTGCAAGAATCATCTTTCTAAAATATGTTCTCAGCATGTCATTTTTCAGCTCACAATCCATCAATGATTCTCTAATTCATGCAACAGGGCTGCAAACTCAAATACCTTCAGGTGATCTGAGTGTAAGATGTGACCGGATGTTTAGGATGACAGGTGCCTGCTGGCAGGTGGAGAGGATGGATCCTGCTAAAGGCATTTATATTCCCTATCTTTAGAACTACTGTCCTCACCAAAGGAAACGCAAAATTTCTCAAAATAAAGGCCAGACTCTGTAGTCTGATTTTCGAAGGTTTCTATGAGTAGATTCCAACTTACTTTACTGGGCTTAGAGCATGGCTGTCAGACGTGATGCGTATATGACGCACGACACATTTTTCCATCCCTGGTCCGTGGTGGGTACTGCCGCTGGCCACGGTTTTCTTTCCTGCTGGGCTCAGGTTCAAGGCCAGGATCCTCTCCAACCCACCACTTCGGAGAGCAACTATGAGCCAGCAGGGCTTAGTGTGCTGGTGAAAGCCTACTTGCAACTCATGTCTGGTCAATTCCAGCTTGAGCTGAATCCCCACATTCACCGTACCATACTCACCGTGCAGACTAGAGAATCTGAAAACAGCTGAGCAACCTGTTTAGCTGTTTTCTCCAGCCCACACTCTGGCTTACCTCAGAGGCTGACATGCTGTAGGCTCAACCCTGTTTCAGGTGAGCTTCCCACTGGTCACTATGGGTCATTACAGGAGACAGGTCCTGATCCTGGCAATGTGCTCCAGAGAGAGGCTTAGATGAGGGTCCCGTCTCCGCAAAAGCAGACATCTCAGAACCTCTCCCATCGCCATGCTCTACTTCTAGGCTTGCAGTGGCAACTGACCTCAGACAGAACCAACCCTGTTGATATGGCTGTTTTAAATAGACTTACTCATAGCAACTGAAGAAGGCAATGGCCACCCACTCCAGTGTTCTTGCCTGGAGAATCCCAGGGACTGGGGAGCCTGGTGTGCTGCCGTCTATGGGGTCGCACAGAGCCAGACACGACTGCAGCAACTTAGCAGCAGCAGCAGCAGTCATAGCAATGCTGGTCTGCAGGACCAGTGTCCATTGGTCATACTCTGTTTATTGGTCATTTGTTAATGATGTGTACACAGATTCACTCTCCCTAGAAGCATCATAATCTAGGTCACTTGTTGGATTTAGCTCAGTGGTACGTGTGGCTTATCGGAGGTGTTTATGGGATAGCGTCCATACAGAGTCCAAGATTTCCCCACTGAAGAGTTTATTCTTTCTACTCTGTAACACTTGCTTCTAGGACTTGGGGTCTGCTTCCCCTTTTCCTATTTAATTGGGGTCTGCACGTTTCAAAGAGCACAATTTTCCTCTTTGTTTGGCAAGATGTTTATACTTTCTTCTAAAGCAACTGACTTTACTCTCTGTTCTATAGGAGAAAGTAAGACAGATGTTAGTAATATCACACAGATGAACTAAAAAAGCCCAAGGGAGGGGAAGTAGGAGAAGAACAGTTTATTTTACAACATACTTAATGGAACTAGTTTGTCTTCATTTATGACTCTCTTGAGAGGCCTCCAGCCTGGTGCCTGCTGTGCCGGACGTCACACTTGCTCCAAATGGACACTGTGCCCTAACAACAGGCTTGCCAACAGCAGCTGGAGTCCTGGCTCCCACGGCACCCTAATGCTACTCTGGTTGCCCACATGGGCAAATTTGCCTCCTACAAAGCTTCAAAATTATCAGGTCCCTGGGAGAACCACAGCTAGCAACACAGCAGATCTGAGAGTGAGTGTGCAGGGTGTAGTGTGTAGGTCCAGCTGAAGCTGGGAGCCAGGACCTCCGTTCTCCCCATGGAGACAAAAGTGTCTTTTGTCTCCTCAAAGTTCCTGTTTTTTACTTTTCATATGTTTTTTTTTTTTTTATTAAGGAATAAGTCTGATACGGATTTAATGTTTGCATCCCCCCTCCCACCTCTCTTTATATGTTGAGGCCATAATCTTTAATGTGGTAGTAACTGGAGGTGGGACCTTTGGGAGATACTAGGTCATGTGGGTGAAGCCCTCATGAATGGAGTTAGTGCCTTTACAAGAAGAGCCATGGGAAAGATGATCTCTCTTTTTCCCATGTGAGGACACAGCAGAAGATGACCATCTGTAAGGCAGGAGGTCCCTGCCTTACGAGAGGTTACGAGACGCTGAACCTTTCTCTTGGACTTCCCTGTCTCCAGAACTGTGAGAAATATATGTCTGTAGTCTATAAGCCACGCAGTCTATTGTAGTTTTTATAGAAGCTGCAGCTAAGACAAACTCCTGTAAGAATTAGTTAAATTTGAAGAGACGGAAAAGAGGTAAACTCCACGCTAAGGATCACTTGCCAAAGTACGTCTCCCTGGGAGTGATTATTTCCATCTTTTCCATCTATACAGAAGGTGGAAGGCAGCATCATATGGTGAGAATTCCTCCCCCCACAAAGCCCCATGGAATAGCAAATTGTTAAAGTTGGGGTTTTATTGTTAATAAAGACACTATAACAGGGTGGGGGGATTCCTAGAGAATGCAGAACTTTATGACCGCTGGAGAAATGAACCTTCAAAACCACTGAAGTTTCAAAAGCTTGTTCATCACTGAAAATTCACTTAAAATGTGATGACAGGGTTCACGCAGGCCTGGGTAGGTAGGTAGGCCTCCCATCTGATTCCTGCCCCAGTTCAGGGAACACACACTGTCCCCTGGGCCTGGGGCCAGGTAGAGAGTATCCTTTAGCCTTGAGATGTCCACTGCACATGGAGTTGCATTTTATGAAAACTCATGAAGAGTTTTAAAACAATTTTTATTAACCATTTTCCCAATTTAATTGATATAATCACTTTTTTGTAGAGAGGAAAATGTAACTTTACCGAAAGGAGATACTGTGTCATCCTTATTCCCACCTACCAACCCTCACCATTCTTTGTTTGATCACCAATAGGGTGACTCTGGGCTTCCCTCATGGCTCAGTTGGTAAAGAATCTGCCTGCAGTGCAGGAGACCCAGGTTTGATCCCTGGGTTGGGAAGATCCCCTGGAGAAGGAAATGGCAACCCACTCAATACTCTTGCCTGGAGAATCAGATGGACTGAGGAGCCTGGAAAGTACAGTCCATGGGGTCACAAGAGTTGGACACAACTTAGCAACTAAAGAGAGAGAGAGGGTGACTCCAGATTAATATGACATTCCGCCCTATAAGAAGTTATGCCTGAAACAGCCTCCCAGCTAAGAATCTGTAGGTGAAGGTTGATGACGATGATGGTAAAGGGAGACAGGGACCTGCGATACTTAACAAAATGTCTGCAAAATAACACACTAGTTATTATACTCGCTGGCAGAATTATGTCCCTTTCTTAACCATCGTAGAGACTTTAGGCTTTTTCCATAGTTAAAATTTTATTAGGAAATAGGAATACTCAGACTGAAAAAAAAAATCACAAGATATGATGAAAATTTAATTAGGAGAAAGCCTAGAGAGAAGACCATGACAAACAATAGCATACAAAATTTCTCTCACAGAATCAGTAGTCGATCATGAGACTTCTAGTGTTCTCAAAGCCATGTTTTACTTTCCTCATTGCTCAATTTATTTCTCAGCAAATATTTAAGTTTCCTTAATTCATTACCTTATATAAAGTTAACATCTTCTGTGCTTTGTCTTTTTTCCCCCTCTAAAGATGCTGCTTTAAATGGCAGGCCAGGGTGTGGGGTGTTTGATGTTCTCTGAGTTACCACGAGTTCTGGGCTGTAAATAAATCATGAATGTACCGCATCAATCATGAATTATTCATTTTTGCTTGTACTTTCTATAGAACACTATGCATCAGAATTGAATCCAAAGTACTGAAATTTTAGGTGGTTAAGATCATTAAAATAGCTGGTTATTCAGCCTTGCAAAAAGATTTTTTTAAAAAAATCTATGTCTATGTAAAAATTCTTACCAGCTGGAAAAAGTACAGCCCTCTCTGCACTCACCAACAGCACAGCGATGCATTAGGCCGCAAAGGACACACGGGGCTTAAAAACAGAGTGTCAGTGTCATGAGGTATATATTGCAATTTTTTAAATTAGAAATAGTATTTTCCCATTATGTGCATCCTTTTAAGTCTTTGGGCTTGCAGCCCAACTACATGGCTGTCTAATAGGACATTTTCTCCTCTTTCACAAATGGAACACAGTCTGTCCCCAACTTACTAAGTACCCAACTTAGAAGTTTCAAAGCTTCATTCAGAAGTTGTTTGCTTGAAACAGATCGAACACATTTCTCAGAGAAACAAGATGAGTGGTTCTGTCCCCATGCAATTTCATAACTTGCTAACTCACAGGATACTAGAAATATGGACCTAATTAATGGTAATCTAGAATGTGATCAACAGATAGAAACATATTTCTATGGAAAACTGTTCATAATTAAACTTGGGATGGGAAGAACAGAGTTCCTGTCATTTCTCCTTTGCTCCTGCCTTCCTCAGCTGGTATCAACATAGGCCCGAGGCTGCTCTAGCCAGGCAAGGGTTGGGAAAAAGGCAAAATGGCAAAAAGAGGGTTACTATGTTTGGAGGATAGACTGTTAATTCTAGAATAATTAAATTAAATTCTTTGAATTAAAATTTAAGGTTCATATGTGTTTCATGCATATGTGTACATACCAATGTGTATTTTCCAGCAAGATAGTCTTAACCTTTTGTTAGATTCTTAGGATTCCAGACCTCAGACTTAAAAAAAAAAAATTGTGAATCACTGCTCTGGAAGATATAAACAAAAAATGGAATGAAGTTCTCACCAGCATAGCCCCTCAGCACTGTCCTTCCATCCTGGGTGATCACCCAGTGAAAGGCTGACAAATAACTCCTTCCCTGAGTGCCCACGTGTGCTCCATCCCCACTCCCAACAAACCTGGGTGTCCCAGACCTGTCCCACCATGCATCTTGCAGCCCTACTCCCCCAGATCCAATTACTAAAGAGTTAATGCCTGGCCCAGCAGGGGACTCCAGGGACCAAGGCCTGTTCTCACTAGCTCATGCCTTGGCCTTGCTAAGTCACTTCAGCCATGTCAGACTCTGCGACCCTCTGGACTGTAGCCGACCAGGTTCCTATGTCCATGGAATTCTCCAGGCAAGAATACTGGAGTGGGTAGCCATTTGCTTCTCCAGGAGATCTTCCCAACCCAAGGATCGAACCTGCAACTCTTATGTCTCCTGCATGGGCAGGCAGGTTCTTGACCATTAGTGCCACCTGGGAAGCCCTGGTTATATATTTTAATGTCAACCCTGGCTCTTCCACTGTATTCCACTGTATTGACTTGGAATAAACTACTTTACTTATCAGCTTCAGTTTCCTTCTTGGTGAAATGAGGGATGAAAATAATACCTAGCTTGCTGATACTATGACGTGAGAATTCAGAGTGTAAATTAAGTGCCTGGCATAGAGAAGGTGCTCAAGAAATGGTAGCACTTAATGAGATCATCCTTGCAAGAAACTTGTGTGCTTAGTCACTTATTCATGTCCTACTCTTTGCGACCCCATGGACTATAGCCCGCCAGGCTCCTTTGTCCATGGAATTCTCTAGGCAAGAATACTGGAGTGGGTTGCCATGCCCTCTTCTAGGGGATTTTCTCAACCCAGGGATTGAACACAGGTCTCCCTCATTGCAGGCGGATTCTTTACTGCCTGAACCACCAGGGAAGCTCTGGGCAAACTGTAAGTGTTCCATCAAGATGAAGTACCATCACCCCCTTACTGTTCAGTGGCTCTTATTATTATTGACATCCTCTAGAAAACCCTTCACTAACTGAGAGATGAAAATTAATGACCTTGATCTACTAACTCAAAAATTCTGCGACTCTATTGCAGACATGTTTCCATGCCTCTGGTATCAGAAATTGATGTTCCATCAGCGGTACCCTTCAGAAGGAAACATTCTCTGAAGATTGTGACCTATGCTTTTGCATTGTTAATAATTTCATATACATTTGCACCTTAGGCAGGGTCGGCCAATTAGAAGGCTTATGAATATTGTCCATGCTCCAAGAGTGCAGGTTTGGGAATACCCTGATTGTGTCCAGATGGTTTTGGCTATTATACAGAATGATTTAGCGGATGAACTATGTCATCAATATTGAATCAGGAAATTTTCAGCCAGGAAAAAGAGGATTCAAATCCTTCTTTGCATAGCTTTGTAATTTGCATACCCCATTCTGGGCCCTTCTTTAGAAACTGGAATAAGCTTGTCCTCTAACCCAATCCATATGCTTGGCGATACTCCCACTGCTGTGATCCCATACACTGTGGCCAGCAGTGTTCCTGCGTCAGCATCTATGCTTCCTGATGGAACAACTGCCTCCAGTTAGGTGCCCTGTTCTTTATATCTGCCCCCAAATAAATTCTACACAATTTCATATCAAGAAAGCCCTAATAACCTTTCACAGCCTAAGTAATAACCCTAAACAAACTCTTTTCTCCTTTGTGATAGGGTTCAAGACACACAACCCCAATATATAGCACCTGGACATAGCATATAGTTTTAAGCTAAAGGAATTTGAGATGTGGCATGTGCAAGAAAGACTTTCTGACCTTCCTTTGAAGCAGGACGTACAACTCAATATGAGAGATGCCCTCTCCAAACTCAGAGGAAAGGAACACCCTCATCTCTAAGACACTAAGCAGAATCTGAATGAAGAGGTCATGCTGTTTCCCCAAGTTTACTACACTTATTAGCTCATACTTTTTTTGATTGTCACATTTTCCCCACCACTCTACTGTCTTCATGAAACCTAGCATAAAAGCAAGTGTGAGGGTGTGTGTGCGAGAGGAGTGAGTGAGCTTGCAACTGTGAGAGACAGCTTGCATGAAAACAACAGAAACTGAGTGTGTGTGAGAGATGAAGACAGAAACAGAGAGACAGGAAAGAAGGAAGGAGAAGGGAAGGGAAGAGACATGATTCCTATAGTATCTAGTATTAGAACAGAAGCAGCAAGCCATAACGCTAGAGTCACGACTGTGCCCAGGCTGGGACTCTGGATTCCTCTGCCCTGCAGGGTCCCTGCTGATGAACGCTGAAGCACAGTGCCATCTGGGCAGCAAGCCTGGACTCAGGCCTAGGGGACATCCCGGAATGCTCTCACCAGGCTTCAGCACAGGAGGGGCAGCTTGGTGAGCAAACGCTTCTTTCATGGGATCACCATCAGAGTGATGCTGACAAGCTGATTTGGGAAGGTACCAATTTTTTATATGGACAAGAGTTTCCCTGGTGGTTCGGACAGTAAATAATCCGCCTGCAATGCTGGAGACCTGGGTTCAGTCTCTGGACTGGAAAGATTCCCTGGAGGAGGGCATGGCAACCCACTGAGCGACTAAGCACAGCACACAGCACAGGGCTCCCCCACACTCTTGAAGTGGATTACCCACTAGTTCTGCTCTTTCAGGATCACGTTATTCCCAAGAAAGAAGGCAGGCAGAGCAAAGTCTACCTTACTAGGTAGGGGAAGGAGTCATTGAAATAAAGGAACCATATTTCCCAGAGGATACTGTCAGACTTGGAAACTGTATCTGAAGTTTGGGGCCAAAAGTATTCTTAAATTTTGCAGAAAAAAATATCTGAGTTGTGTAGTAAATCTTAGATCAACGTTGGTTAGAGTGTAACTCATTTAGAGAGACATGTGAGACAAATTGCAGAATTTCCCAAAAATGGAAACTTTATTAAAGACTCTGATTAACTGAATAAAACTATGATCTCAACGAGTCAGAAGTGGGAAAGTAGAAAACAAAAGAAAATGAATAAAAAGAAAGCGAATCAGGAGCTAGTAGAGGGACAAAGCACACCTGTATTTTGGGAAGACAGGCTGTCGGGAAGAACCAGAAGTTAAAACTGGGGGCTCTGGGGGCTCTGTTTCAAGAACAGCCCTGAGCCTTAGGCCTCTTCAGAACGCCTGTGCCAACCAGGACAGCGTGGCCGATGGGGCGTCTCAGACTTGAGAGGCGGGGGGCTCATTGGGAATGCAAACTCCAGGGTCCCAAGGCTGTGGCCTGATCCGTAGTCTCCTGTGGGACCCAGGCGTGTACATGCTCTCCAGCTGATTCTGGTACACATGGGCCATGGGCCATACTCCAGGAAACAGATACAGTCAATTTTTTAACAATTAAAAGAAAAACATGTTACAAATGCAAACAAAAGCACTTCCTCTGGGTCACAGGTGAATTTCCAGGCCCCTTCAGGGCCTGCATCTAGGTCCCACCCCAACAGGAGCCCACCCGTCCCTGTGACCTCTCCTGTTGTGGGCTCCCCAAGCCCACAAGCCACTGGGATGGTAAGGAAAGCTCTGACTGAAGACTTTCTCTCATGCCAGCAGTTTTTCTAGAACACTGTGTAACCATTTTTTAAATTTATTTCTTTTTTTTAAAAATTTATTTCTTTTTAATTGAAGGATAATTGCTTTGTGTAACTATTTTTTCCCATGGAGGGTAGGCAATCACTAATGTGATAGTCATGTTTCTAGGTTCAGAAAGGCAGAAACCTTTCAGTGGACCAGGACTTGAATATAAAAGCAGCTTAATTTTTGTGCAAGCACAGCAACTTTAAAAAAAAGCAACAATGAACTTTTCCCCAAGCGGTTGAAAGGTAATTGCCGACACCAACATTTTCCATGTAGTAAATTAAAATGATCAAGTAAAGCTTTACCATAATTGATAAAGAAAGGCTATTGACGAGGCTGCAGGACACTCCAATGGCCCCTTTCCAGTCCCAAGGAAATGGGAGACAGCCTGCCTAAACCGACTGGTGCTCAGAATACGTTTATGAGGAGGAAGTCCGCTTCCCTTTCGTGTCAAGTCATTTGCTTTACTTCCTATTTCACACTGATGTGCCTAAGGAAATGAATGAGTTTGCAGGTATTCAACAAGTACTTCTTCTGCCTAGAATTGCAGATGAAATCCAAAGCTGAGACTGATACCTAAGGAGGACCGAAAGTTCTAAGGAAGAGTGACGTTGGACACAGCCATTCAGGATTTGTTAAGGTGACCAAATGTGATCTTGTGGCCCTTAGCTGACACATTCCTCCAGCCTTTCAAAGGGAAGGCTAGGGATTTGGTGGAGGAGAAAGGCTTTCTTTGAAAAGAGCTGTCAGTTAGGAGAGTGAGTTCTGGAACATTCCTCTACCTCTAGTGAGGTAAAGGAAGCAGCCAGAGGACCTCTCAGAGCCGAGGCTGTGCTGTCTGCCACAAAGGGAAAGGGACGGTCACCCAGCGAGATGCTCTCTGAGGAGGGAGTCTGCACGCGGCCACAGGAGTTTGGGCGTGTGCCTTAGGAAGACAGAGGTGGCCCCGATAGGCACTGATGGCAGGGCAAGGAGAACCTGACCTTCTAGGCTTAGAGTGGGAGAAAGCAGGCAGGGCTAGAGAGGCAAGACTACACGATGTTTTCCAGAGGGCCCAGTGAACGCTAGGAGAAGCAGCTCAGCAGGACTGGGTGGGAAGTAGCCTAAGAGCGCATTACACGCAGCAGACACTAGAGCACAGCGCAACTATGGAAGTGGACATGGAGAGTATCCTTCAAAGAACCCACAAACATTCTTCACAGGAAAACTTAGGTGGCATTTGGGCTTTTTTCCATGAGCGAGAAGGCACTTAGCAGCCAAGAGAGGCACTTGAAGAGCACCGATGAAGTATTATTTTTTTCCCTTTTCCTATCATCCTTCTTTCCCTCCACCCTTTGCTCCAAATGTGGATGAGTCAAGAGCATTCTGGGGGGACAGGGAGTAAGCACAGTCTACATCCCCTTCCTGAATCCAGCGTTCTGATGTTAGGGTGGGCATGAGCAGCTTTGAACTAGAGAAGAGAGCAGAAGTTGGATATTCGATTTGTCTGGATTTCCTGATTGCTGAAAATAAGAGCATTCTAATACTTGACAGTGACAGGTAAGGCTGAGGTATCTCTCTGAGATACTGTCCAAAGACAGAAAAATAGAGAACCAATGGGATGTTTGATAGTAGTAAGGAAAAACAAGACAAAACTGAGCATCTCCTGATTGAATTCCCTTGAGTCCTGCCTGTTTATTGAACCAGGTATCACTGCAACATGCGCAAGTTACAGAAGGGCAGAAATGAGAGTAAGACCACTGCTGTCGCCAGGAAACCAGGCAAGTGAGGCTGGATTCCTGACTGAGATAAGAGCTTGTGTGTGTTCTCCGAGACTCTGCAGCCTACCCCAGGCTAAGAAGAGTGCTCCTTTGCCTCAGGGAGGTTTGTTTTTCAGGGCAGAAAGCAGAAATTCAGGAAGGCAATCTCTCCTTCTACTTTTTGTAAAAGATTGTATGACTTATGAAGATATTAGCAGATGCAGAACAAAAGGAATATCTCTCTGAGGGTCAAGAGAGGGGAGAAATTTCCCTCAAATGAAAAGAAAATAGAATTCAACTAGATTCACAGGTAGCCCGCCCCTCCTTCCAAGAGCACCACAAACAAGAGGGCAGAGCTTGGAGGATAACAGCAGACCATGGAGAGGGTATGTCCCAACCAGCGGGCTCCATTCAAGGTACAGTGAAGACCTGGGTAACAAGACCGAATGATGAGCGGAGTAGGACACCATACAACCTTCCTAGATTCTCATCGACCCTGGGGAAGATGAAACTCTCCACGAGTTATTAGGAGCTGTGAGGACTTGGGGTCAGATATAATATGATCGTTTAAAAACTTTATAATGTATTTGACTCTGCTAGGTCCTAGTTGTGGCGCTCAGGACCTGTAGTTGCAGCATGCGAGCTCTTAGTTGCAGGACGTGGAATCTAGTTTCCCGACCAGGGATTGAACCCAAACACCCTGAATTGGGAGCACAGAGTTTTAGCCACTGGACCATGGGGGCTAAGAATTGACATTTACTGACCATAAGTATTTGGAGTTGTAAATTCATATCCACTACATGACAAGAATAAAATAAACCTAACTGGGACTTCCCAGGTGGCTTAGTAGTAAAGAATTCACCTGCCAATGCAGGAGATGCAAGTGTAATCCCTGGGTCAGAAAGAGCCCCTGGAGCAGGAAATGGCACCTCACTCCACTATTCTTGCCTGCATAATCCCATAGACAGAGGAGCCTGGTGGGCTAGAGTCCACGCGGTCACAAAGAGTAGAACACGACTTAAGTGAATAAGCAGCAGCAGCAGCAAGTATCTAGATAAATGCCACAGGGGAGATATATGATAAGAGGCTGAGAAGACAGCCCTCAGGAAAGGGTGACCAGCAAATCACTCTACGGAGGAGAGAGCATCTGAGCTAAGCTTCGGATGTTACGTAGGATTCAAATGGCAGCAGGGGTGGAGGGACGAAGGCATCCTGGTATTGGGAAATACATGGAGATGGGAAAGTCAGAGGGAAATAGCGTATAAAAGCGCTTTACTGCAGTTACCCTTAGAAGATGCTACATAGGGAGATCAGGGATGAGAAACAGAATTGGGTGGGGCTTGAATGGGAATCTTGGCGAAGGCAATGGCAACCCACTCCAGTACTCTTGCCTGGAAAAGCCCATGGATGGAGGAGCCTGGTAGGCCACAGTCCATGTGGTTGAAAAGAGTCAGACACGACTGAGCGACTTCACTTTCACTTGAATGGGAATCTGAGGATTTGCATTTATTTTGGCAGCAATAGGGAAACACTGATAGTTTTTAAGGGGTAATGTGACATGATCAGAGATAAGCAACAGAAAATATCAATCTGGGAGAGAGAGATGGGATGAATAGAAGAAAGTGATCAAGATGTGATGGGAAATAGGTTCCTGCTGAAATCCAAACAGGAGGTCACGGAAGGGCAGAGCAGATGGTCGTAACCTCCAGTTATAGAAAGGCTGTGAAAGACGTGGACGAGGTCCATCCAGACCTGCATGGATGTGAGACCAAAGACTGCTAAGCGTCAAGCGCAGCTGATGTGAGACTCACAGTGCTGTGGAGGAACTGGTCAACAGTCGGGGAGGAGCTTGTTTATAACCGACGTGGTCTGCACGTGACACTTACCCTGATGGCTGAACTTACAGTTGGGTAGAGATGTCAGGAGTGCGGGAAGAGTTCAGAGATGAAGACTCCGTGGTGCCTTCGTAGCGAAGCTGCCTGTCTCCCCAGCTGGGACTGTCCCTTTGTCTCTGAATGACCTGGAGCGGAGGAGGGGGAGGGCTGGGCCGTGGCAACCCAGGCCCAGAGAACCGAAGGGCAGAGTTGGGCCAGGAACGTGGCTCAGTCCACGTACTGAACCTGAAAAGAACGGATTTTAAAGACTTTTTTGGTTTACTTGAGACCTTCTCCCATTTTCCCCAGTGATCTCTTTAACTCTGGGCCCCTCTGTCTTCCCCAGCACTTCTCAAGCTTTCTGTCCCATGAACTTTTCTCAAAAACAGAATGAATATATGCCTGAGAGCCCAGTAGACGTCCTGAGTTTGGAGAGGTCCTGCCACCTTTAACTGGGAGCACCTGGGGAGCATTTCTTAATCCCTCTTGGTCTCAGTTTCATTATCTCCCAGCCTCCAATTTTTTTAGTGGAAAAAAAAAAAACTGGTAGGTTTTTTGTGGAGAAGAAATGAGGTAATGTGTAATAAATCACTAGGCAGAAGGACAGGTGAATGTTAGCCTCTCAACAAACGTGAGTTCCCTTCTCTTCTGCCCTGCCCTTGGCACTAGCAACCCCTGGCAGAGATGAAGACCCCTGGTGGAGAGCAGCGCTGCCTGCCACACAGAACACGCAGAGGCCCACAGCCCTAGTCAGCTCCATAAATGGCGACTCCACCCTTCTGCTGCTTAGGCCATGTCTTAAAATCATCGTGAATCCCTCTACATCCTGCATGCATACCTCCGACAAGTCCTTTTGGCTTTACCAACAAAATATGTCTGGAATCTGATAGCTTTTTATCATCTCCACATAGCCACACATCCATCCACTAGTATCTCTGCCCTTATTATTGTTCAGTCGCATCCGACTCTTTGCAAGCCCTTGGGCGGCAGCATGTCAGGCTTCCCTGTCCTTCACCATCTCCTGGAGCTTGCTTAAACTCTTGTCATTGAGTTGGGGATGCCATCCAACCATCTCGTCCTCTGTCACCCCCTTCTCCACCTGCCCTCGATCTTTCTCTGCCCTGGATTACTGCACTGGCCTCCTAATTGCTCTTCCAACTTCCACTCTTGCTCCTCACAGACTATTTTTCACACAGCAGCTAGGATGAACCTTGTAAAATCACATTCTCTTACGCCCCAAACCTTCCAGTGTAATGTTATCTCACTGATCAAATCCAGACTCTCAACCTTGGTTGAAATGGGTGCAAATAAACTCATTTCTGGCTCCTCTCTGGTGTCATTTCCTACCACTCTCCACCCCTGACTTCCTTACAATGTGCAGGCAAGCTTGGCACTTACTGTTCCCTGCCCTTTGAATGTTCTTCCTCACATACTCTCTTCAAGTCTCTCTGAATTAACATGTCTCCCAATTTCTTTTAAAAGAAAGAAAACACATCTTCAAATCTTTTTCATTAGAAAAAGCTTTCTCTCTCCTCGTTAGACAAAAGAGCAAACTCTCTTTACTCTTTTTCTTTTCCCTATTATCCTGCTTTATTTTTCCCTTCATAGCATTTACCATTACCTGTCACATTATACATTTACTTATTTGTTTTTTTAATCTCTGTCCAGCAGATCCATAAACTCTATGAGAAGAGTTTCATTTTTTCTCTCCACTGCTATATTCCCAGTGCCTAGATGGACTGGGAATGGTGCCTACATGGCACCTCATTTTTAAAAAATTGCAGTCTGTTGATTTACAGTATCTTGCTGGTTTCTGGTGTACAGAAGTGGTATTTTTTCATACTCTTCTCCATCAGGGTTTGTTATAGGACACAGAACAGAGTTCCCTGCGCCATGCAGTGCCATCCTTGTTTATCTATTTTATTTGCAGTAGTGAGTATCTGCTATTCCCAAACTCCTCATTTATCCCACTCCTGCCCCTTCGCTTTGGTAACCATGAGTTTGTTTTCCACGTCTGTATTTCTGTTTCATAAATAAGTTCATCTGTGTCATATTTCAGACTCCACATCCGAGTGTTATCACATGGTATTTGTCTTCTCTGACTTACTTCACTAAGGATAATAGTCTCTAGGCCCACCCATGTTGTTGCAAATGCAATTCTTCCATTCTTTCTTATGACTAATAGTCTGTTGTCTACATACACCACACCTTTATCCACTCATCTGTCGACAGACATTTAGGTTGTGCTCATGTCTCAGGGACTGTAAACAGTGCTTCCAGGAACACTGAGGTGTTCCATGTATCTTTTTGAACGAGAGTTCCTTCCAGATATATGCCTAGGGACGGGATTGCTGGATCACATGGTAGCTCTATTTTTAGTTTTTTAAGGAACCTCCATACTGTTCTCCACAGAAGCTGCACCAATTTATATTCCCACCAACAGTGTAAGAGGGTTCTCTTTCTCCACACCCTCTCCTGCATTTGTTCTTTGTGGAATTTTTAATGATGGACATTCTGACTCATGTCAAATGGCACTTCATTGAGGTTCTTTTAAAAAATTTTTTAAGGATGATTGCTTTACAGAATTTTCTTGTTTTCTGTCAAACCTCAACATGAATCAGCCGTAGGTATACATATATCCCCTCCCTTTTGAACCTCCCTCTCATGTCCCTCCCCACCCCACCCCTCTAGGTTGATACAGAGCCCCTGTTTGAATTTCCTGAGCCATATAGCAAATTCCCATTGGCTATCTATTTTACATATGGTGATGTAAGTTTCCATGTTACTCTCTCCATACATCTCACCCTCTCCTCCCCTCTCCCCATGTCCGTAAGTCTGTCCTATATGTCTGTTTCTCCATTGCTGCCATGTAAATAAATTCTTCAGTACCATTTTTCTAGATTCCATATATGTTCGTTAGAATACGATATTTCTCTTTCTCTCTCTGACTTACTTCATTCTGTATAATAGGTTCTAGGTTCATTCACCTTATTAGAACTGACTCAAAGGCATTCCTTTTTATGACTGAGTAATATTCCATTGTGTGTATGTACCACAACTTCTTTATCGATTCATCTGTCGGTAGACATCTAGGTTGCTTGCATGTTCTAGCTATCGTAAATAGTGCTGCAATGAAGATGTGTCTTTTTCAATTTTCGTTTCCTCAGGGTATATGCCTAGAGTGGGATTGCTGGGTCATATGGTGGTTTTGTTCCTAGTTTTTTAAGGAATCTCCATGCTATCTTCCACAGTGGCTGTATCAATTTATATTCCCACCAACAGTGCAGGAGCATTCCCTTTTCTCCACACCCCCTCCAGCATTTATTGTTTGTAGACTTTTTGATGAGGGCCATTCTGCCCAGTGTGAGGTGATATCTCATTGTGGTTTTGATTTGCATTTTTCTAATAATGAGTGATGTTGAGCATCTCTTCATGTGTTTGTTAGCCGTCTGTATGTCTTTGGAGAAATATCTGTCTAGGTGTTTTTCCCACTTTTTGATTGTGTTGTTGGTTTTTCTGGTATTGAGTTGTATGAGCTGCTTGTATATTTTGGAAATTAATTCTTTGTCAGTTGTTTTCATTTGCTATTATTTTCTCCCCTTCCGAGGGTTGTCTTTTCACTTTGCTTATAGTTTCCTTTGCTGTGCAAAAGCTTTTAAGTTTAATCAGGTCCCACTTGTTTATTTTTATTTCCATTACTCTAGGAGGTGAGTAATAGAGGATCTTGCTCTGATTTATGTCATCGAATGTTCTGCCTGTTTTCCTCTAAGAGTTTTATGTTTCTGGTCTTACATTTAGGTCTTTAATCCATTTTGAGTTTATCTTTGTGTATGGTGTTAGGAAGTGTTCCAATTTCATTCTCTTACATGTAGCTGTCCAGTTTTCCCAGCATCATTTATTGAAGAGGCTGTCTTTGCCCCATTGTATACTCTTGCCTCCTCAGTCAAAAACAAGGTACCCATCGGTGCATGGGTTTATCTCTGGGCTTTCTGTCTTGTTCCAGTGGTCTATATTTCTGTTTTTGTGCCAGTGCCATACTGTCTTGATGACTGTAGCTTTGCAGTATAATCTGAAGTCAGGAAGATTGATTCCTCCAGCTCCATTCTTCTTTCTCAAGACTGCTTTGGCTATTCAGGGTCTTTTGAGTTTCCATATGAATTGTGAAATTTTTTGTTAGTTCTGTGAAAAATGCCATTGGTAATTTGATAGGGATCTCATTGAATCTGTAGATTATGTTTGGTAGTACAATCATTCTCACAATATTGATTCTTCCTACCCAGGAACACGGAATATCTCTCCATCTGTTTGTTCTCTTTGATTTCTTTCATTAGTGTCTTACAATTTTCTGTGTACAGTTCTTTTGTCTCCTTAGGTAAATTTATTCCTAGATATTTAGTTCTTTTTGTTGCAATGGTGAATGGGATTGATTCCTTAATTTCTCTTTCTGGTTTTTCATTGTTAGTATGTAGAAATGCAAGTGATTTCTGTGTATTGATTTTGTATCCTGCAACTTTGCTAAATTCACTCATTAGCTCTAGTAATTTTCTGATACTATCTTTAGGGTTTTCTATGTATAATATCATGTCATCTGCAAACAGTGAGAGGTTTACTTCTTCTTTTCCAATTTGGATTCATTTCTTCTTCTTCTGATTGCTGTAGCTAGGACTTTCAGAACTATGTTGAATAATAGTGGTGAAAGTGGACACCCTTGTCTTGTTCCTGATCTTAGGGGGAATTCTTTCCATTTTTCACCATTGAGAATAATGTTTGCTGTAGACTTATCATATATGGCCTTTACTATGCTGAGGTAGGTTTCTTCTATGCCCATTTTTTGAAGAGTTTTAATCATAAATGGATACTAAAATTTGTCAAAGGCTTTTTCTGCCTCTATTGAGATTATTATGTGGTTTTTATCTTTCAATTTGTTAATATGGTATATCACATTGATTGATTTGCATATATTGAAGAATCCTTGCATCCCTGGAATAAACCCAACTTGATCATGGTATATGAGCTTTCTGATGTGTTTCTGAATTCTGTTTGCTAAAATTTTGTTAAGAATTTTTGCATCTATGTTCATCAGTGATATTGGCCTGTAGTTTTCTTTTTTTGTGTTGTCTTTGTCTGGTTTTGGTATCAGGGTAATGGTGGCCTTGTAGAATAAGTTTGGAAGTACTTCTTCCTCTGAAATTTTTTGAAAGAGTTTGAGAAGGTTAGACATTAGCTCTTCTCTAGATGTTTGATAGAATTCTCCTGTGAAGCCATCTGGTCCTGGGCTTTTGGTTTTGGGCAGACTTTTGATCACAGCTTCAATTTCAGTGCTTGTAATTGGGTTGTTCATAATTTCTATTTCTTCCTGGTTCAGTCTTGGAAGATGGAACTTTTCTAAGAATCTGTCCATTTCTTCCAGGTTATCCATTTTGTTGCCATGTACTTGTTCATCATAGTGTCTTATAATCCTTTGTATTTCTTCATTGTCTGTTGTAACCTCTTTTTAATTTCTAATTTTGTTGATTTGATTCTTCTTCTTTTCTTTTTTTTTATTTTTTTCTTCTTCTTCTTTTCTTGATGAGTCTGGCTAAAGGTTTGTCAATTTTGTTTATCTTCTGAAAGAACTACCTTTTAGTTTTATTAATCTTTACTACTGTTTCTTTCATTTCTTTTTCATTTATTTCTGCTCAGATCTTTATGATTTCTTTCCTTCTAATAATTTGGGGTTTTTCTGTTCATCTTTTTCCAGTTGTTTTAGGTGTAAAGTTAAGGAAAGTGAAGTCGCTCAGTCGTACCCCACTCTTTGCGACCCCATGGACTGTAGCCTATCAGGCTCCTCCATCCATTGGATTTTCCAGGCAAGAGTGTTGGAGTGGATTGCCATTTCCTTCTCCAGGGGATCTTCCCGAGCCAGGAATCGAACCCGGGTCTCCTGCATTGCAGGCAGATGCTTTACCATCTGAGCCACCAGGGAAGCCCCTGGTGGTGTAAAGTTAGGTTGTCTATTTGATGTTTTTGTTTCTTGAGGTAGGATTGTGTTGCTATAAACTTCCCTCTTAGAACTGCTTTTGCTGCATCCCATAGGTTTTGAGTTGTGTTTTCATTGTCATTTGCTTCTGGAAATTTTTTGATTTCCCTTTTGATTTCTTCAGTAACCTGTTGGTTATTTAGAAATGTGTTGTTTAATCTCCATGTGTTTGTGTTTCTTACAGTTTTTTTCTTGTATTTGATATCTAGTCTCATAGCATTGTGGTTGAAGAAGATGCTTAAAACGACTTCAATTTTCTTAAATTTACTGAGGTTTGGTTTGTGACCCAAGATGTGGACTATCCTGGAGAATGTTCCATGTGCACTTGAGAAGACGGTGTATTCTTCTGCATTTGGATGGAATGTCCTGAAGATGTCAATGAGATCCATCTCCTCTAACGTATCATATAAGACTTGTGTTTCCTTATTTTCTGTTTTAATGATCTGTCCATGGGTGTGAGTGGGGTGTTAAGTCTCTTACTATTATTGTGCTACTGTCAATTTCTCCTTTTATCTCTGTTAGTGTTTGTCTTATGCCTTGAGGTGCTCCTGTGTTGAGTGCATATATATTTACAACTGTTATGTCTTCCTTTTGGATTGATCCCTTCATCATTATGTAGTGTCCTTCCTTATCGCTTGTAATGTTTAAGGCCTATTTTGTCTGATATGATGATTGCTACTCCAGCTTTCTTTCACTTCCCATATGCATGGAATATATTTTTCCATCCTCTCACTTGAGAGTCTGCAGTGGGTTTCTTATAGACAGCATATATATGGGTCTTGTTTTTGTATGCATTCAGCCATCTGTGTCTTTTGATTGGAGCATTTAATCCATTTACATTTAAAGTAATTATTGATATACATGTTCCTGTTGCCATTTTCTTAATTGTTTGGGGTTAATTTTGTAGATCTTTTCCTTCCCTTGTATTTCTTGACTATATAAGTCCCTTTAACATTTGTTGTAAAGCTGGTTTGGTGGTACTGAATTCTCTTAACTTTTGCTTGTCTGAAAAGCTTTTTATTTCTCTACCAAAGGAACCAAGGAAACCAAAAATTATATCTACCAGTTAAGAACAAAACTAACCAAAGCACAAACTGGAAAACAAAACTAAAGCAAGGTGCCAAGTGGGGAATAAAGCAATGAAAACAAAACTAACAAATATGTTGATAGGAAAGGAAAGAAAGAATAGATATGTGAAGTTAAATAGAGGTAGATAAAGAAGATTTATATACATTAAAGATTAAGTGCAAGGAGAAAACAACAGTAGGAAAAGCAAACGAAGGAATAAATGTAGAAAAAATAATAGGTTTAAAAAATTAAAAATAAAAAAAAGAGAAAAGGAAAAAAAAAGAACTCCATAGAATTGCAAAAGCCCAACATAGAGGCAGAGGTTTATAACAACAAAAAAAAATGTGACTGAGAGAAAAAAAAAAATGCTCAAAAGCTTAATTAGATTTCATGGTGCCAATAAAATCAACCACTAAACAGAGAGGGGAGGAAAAAAGAAAAAAATCCAAAAGAATCTACAGAACAAGTTAAAACATAAGAATAATAAACATTTTTCTTGAGTCACTGCTGTCAGTTCTTTCCCTCGCTGGGAGTCACAGTCCACCTCGCCTCCCTAGGATGCCCTCCAACCTGTGCTGGTCTCTGGATCTGCTGTGGGGGCAGCTCAGATTCTAATCTGGTCCTACTCCAGTGTGTTCTTGCCTCCAATGTCCACAGCTATCAGAACTAGTGCATTTTCTTTTGTGGGAGCTCTCAATGTCCTTTTATGTATTCCATACACACAGAGTCTGCCTAGTTGACCGTGTGGATTTAATCTGCAGCTTGTACAGCTGGTGGGAAGGTTTTGGGTCTTCTTCCTTAGCCACACTGCCCCTGGGTTTCAATTGTGGTCTTTTTTCCACCTCTGCATGTGGGTCGTCCACTGGGGTTTGCTCCTGAAGCTGCCCTGGAGAACTTGGGTTTGCCCCTGTGAGGGCCAGGCGTGGAGGTGGTGCACCTGCTTGGCTCACAGGGGTTCTGGCAGCACCAGGTACTCAGGGGAGTTGGCGGCTAGGGCAGCAGGAAATACAGTGTTCCAGAAGGGTATGGCAACCAGTGTTGGCCAATATGCTCCAGTATTCTTGCCTGGAGAACGCCTCTCCCTGACAGAGGAGACTGGCAGGCCACAGTCCACAGGGTCACAAAGTGTTGGACGTGACTAGAGAGACCCTGAACGCACAGATGCAAGATGTTTTTTGCCTGCAGCAGCTCTGTCCCAGTGAGGATTGGGCGTGAAGGTGGTGCAGCTGTGTGGCTTGCGGGGACCCTGGTGGTGCCAAGTGTGCAGGGACACAGACAGCCTCTGCCACAGGAGTTATGGCCCTATCAGAGTCTTTTTTCAAGAGGCTATGGTGATGGCTCCACCCTCTATGTGTGACTCAGCAGTATCGCCTTGCTTCCATGGCTGCCTGGCCTTCCTCCACAGGCATTTCCCACCACAATCTCCTCCTTCACATCCCCTCAATCTGTCTCTCCACAGTCAACAGCAGCCCTTGCCCTGGGATTGCTCCACACTCCCTAAACTCCAGCTCCCAGCTGCTGTGCCTTCCAGGGGACCTGTGTCCCTGTCCGGGGTATGTAAGGCTGTGGCAAGGACTGTCTGATTCCCATTCCATTTAGGCTCCCACTGATCAGTTGTTTCACTCTCAGCCTTAAATGTTTCTCCTCTGACTCATAGACAATTGCCCTGATGTGGGGATCAGACCCCTGCCTCAGTTCCCCCACCCACCAAGGGCAGGTCCCGTTCTTCTAACACTCCAGTTTTCCCCCTAGCTTCTTTGTCCTACTGAGTTTTGTGTGGTTCTATATATTCTTTTCTGCTGGTACTCTGCAGGTACTCCTGTCCGCTCTCAGCTGGTCTTCGGCATCCACTTCCGTGTCTGAAGGCTTATTCCTGATGTATCCATGGAGAGAGATGTACTCCATGTCCTCCTACACCTCTGCCATCTTGTTCTCCTTCATTGAGGTTTTGATTTGCATTTCTCTAATTCTTAGCAATGTTGAGAATATTTTCATGTTCCTATTGGTCATCTGTATGCCTTCTTTGGAGAAATGTCTATCTAGGTCTTCTGCCCATTTCCTTTTAACCAAGAAAAGTATACCTGGATATATCTACCTAAAAAGTCTCTCCAGGAATGCTCTCACCCTAGTTTCCCATGAGGTATGTCATTTCCTTCCCATCCTGCAGGATCTGTTCAGTGTCTTTTTCTCTGAGAACTCTAAAGTGGTTTAACCCTCTTCCCCTTATTCTCTATCACAGTGAGTGACTCAAATTACTGCTGCTACTGCTAAGTCGCTTCAGTCGTGTCTAACTCTGTGCGACCTCATAGACAGCAGCCCACAAGGCTCCCCCGTTTCTGGGATTCTCCAGGCAAGAACACTGGAGTGGGTTTCCATTTCCTTCTTCAATGCATGAAAGTGAAAAGTGTAAGTGAAGTCGCTCAGTCATGTCTGACCCTCAGAGACCCCATGGACTGCTGCTACCAGGTTTCTCCATCCATGGGATTTTCCAGGCAAGAGTACTGGAGTGTGGTGCCATTGCCTTTTCCAGACTCAAATTACAGTCCTTCAATAACTAGCAATTTATATTTTTTTGCTCTGTTTACTCTTTTAATGTCTATCTTTCTGCTGGGAAGTGAGCTCCGTGAGGCCTGGAACTAGTCTGCCTCACTTGGCCACACCGAGGTCCTTAAAAGAATGGTGAATGAATGCATGTGACTGCAGTGGCAAGGGGAGAATGAGTTTCAAGAAAGCAAAAGAATATCTGCCTGAAGATGCTTCCAGCTTCTTATGCGGTAGCATATTTCTTATGAGGGAAGAACAGACTTTTATACCGTCCCCTTCCAACCTAAGGAGACTGGTGTGCCAGAGTTTGATTTTGTTCAAGGAAAGGCTAATTCCTCAGTTTCTGTGGGTATTCTGTGCTACTAACAGGCAGATACCCAGGGAGAATGGCCTTCTGTTTAGCAGAGAGCCTTAATGAGGTTAAGGATTTACCAAGGGAGGCTTTCATGGCTCCTGAGCAGTGAAGTGGAGAATGAACGGGTCCTACATTAAAGGCAGCAGTGTTGGCTAAGGCTGCCGTGTGTGCTGTGTGTGCTTAATCGCTCAGTCATGTCCGACTCTTTGCGACCCCATGGACTGAAGCTCGTCAGACTCCTCTGTCCACGGGGATTCTCCAGGCAAGAATATTTGAGTGGTTGCCATGCCCTCCTCCAGGGGTTCTTCCGGACCCAGGGATCGAACCCAGGTCTCCTGCAATGCAGGCTGGTTCTTTACCATCTGAGCCACCAGGGGTTGCCATAGCAAAGTAAAATAGACCACGTTGCTTAAACAACAAATTAATTTCCCACAGTTCTGCAGGCTAGGAGTTCAAGATCAAGATGTCAGCAGGGCTGGTTTCCTCGGAAGCTTTTCTTTGGTGTGTAGGTAGCCATTTTCTCCCTCTGTCATCACACAGTCTTTCCTTTGAGTGTGTCTATTTCCTAACTGCCGCTTACAAGGACACTCATCATAGTGGGTTAGGGCTCACTTCAGGGACCTCATTGTAACTTAATTACCTCTTTAAAGACCCTATCTCCTTCTGTGACTGGCTCATTTCACTTGTACGAGGTCCTCTAGTTTCATCCATTTGGACCATATTTATTTGCTGTCTATTCTTCTTAATTATTTGTTTACAAAAAATTTTGGCTGTGCAATGTGACTAGGGGGATCTTAGTTTCGCTACCAGGGATTGAACCTGGGCCCTCAGCAGTGAAGGCTTGAGGTCCTAATGACTCTACCACCAGGGAATTCCCAGGATTTCCTTCTTTTTCAAGGCTGAATATTACTCCACTGTATGTATATACTACATTTTCTTCATCTATTTATCCATCAGTGGATATTTAGATTGTTTCTATATTTTGGAAGTGTGAACAATGCTGCAATTCGCATGGGTGTGCAGATATCTCTTTGATATCTTTGGTATCTCTGACTTCCCTGGTGAGCCAGTGGTTAAGAATCTGCTTGCCAATCGGGAGATACAGGTTGATCCCTGGTCCGGGGAGACCCCACACGCCATGGAGGAACTAAGCCTGTGCGCCACAACTGCTGAGGCCCCTGTGCTCCACAGCCTGTGAGACACAGTAAGAGAAGCCCCCGCAGCGAGAAGCCCATGCACCGCAACGAAGAGTGGCCCACACCTGCACACTAAAGAAAGCCTGCTGGCAGCAGCAGAGAGCAGCACAGCGCAGCACAGCCGAAAATAAGTAAGTTAATTAAAAAAGCTTTTTCTTTGAGATCCAGATGCCAGTTCTTTTGGATATGTATACTCAGAAGTGAGATTGCTGGATCATGCATGTGTGCTAAGTTGCTTCAGTCGTGTCCGACTCTTTACAACCCTGTGGACTGTAGCCCACTAGGCTCCTCTGTCCATGGGATACTCCAGGCAAGAGTACTGGAGTAGGTTGCCATGCCCTCTTCTGCCGGATCATATGGTAGTTCTATTTTTAATTTTTCTGAGGAAGTTCCATACTGTCTTCCACAACAGCAGCACCATATTACATTTTACCAACAACGTACAAGGATTGCAACGTCTCCACATCCTCTCCAACACTTGCTGTCTTTTTTGTTTTTGATAATATCCATCCTAATAGGTGTGAAGTGATATCTCATTATGATCCCACATAAATAATAAAAAAGTATCTAAAATAGTCAAGCTCATCGAAGCAGGAAGTAGAATGATACCAGAGGCTGGGGGGAGGAGGAAATGAGGAGTTGTTGCTCACTGGGTATAAAGTTTTAGTTACGCAAGATGAGTAAGTTCTGGGGACCTGCAGCACAGCACAGTGCCTACAGCCAACAGCACCGTAAGGTCTGCTGAAGAATGTGCTGAGAGGGCAGGCCTCAGATTAGGCATTCCACAGACACACATGCCAGGATACGACGGAGGGAGCTTTGGGGGTGGTGAGTGTGTTTATTGCCTGGACTGCGGGGATGGTTTCAAGCGTGTTTGCCCATGCTCAAACCCATCTAATTATATACATTAAATATGCACAGTGTTTTTACACATATCGATTACTCAGAGTAAGTACTTCAGCCACAACAAATAAGTAGAATACAGAGGTTGGAAAACTGGGAGAGACGGATGAGGGAGCACAGAGAACTCCATCCCATGGTGGGAGGCCAGGGATCCTGCAGGAGCAGATGGTGCTGGGGAGCCAGCTAGGCGTCCCCCTCTTCCAGAGGAACAGAGTTCAGCCACGCAGGCGGCTGCGGAGCTAAGGCTCTGTTCCCTAGTGACCCTTGTCACTAGGTGTGCGGCTCTGGCTACGCAATGACGGTAAAGCAACACATGCAGCTCTTGATCACCGACTTAGAAAGAATGTGACTGGCCTGCGTTTCTACTCTGTCTTATCTGTGAATGGTAACCCAGCCTTGTCTGCAACCAGCTTTGACTGTGCAGTGAAGACTGGACAGTTCCCGGTTCTGTCACAACCCATGAAATGGGTGGGGGACTATGAAAAATAGAATAGTTTTAGTTTGGCAGCAATTTATAAGTCATATGTGGCAGGAAGTTTTTTAAGCTCAGTTATTAAAATCTCACTTCTATTTAAACTAGTCTGATCCCGTGTAGCAGATCAGACTATACAGACAGAATTCTCGGCAAAAGTCTCTGGAGAAAAGACCCTTTCAGGATTACCTGATTTTATAGGGATCTGTGTCTTATATCACCCCTAGTGTGGAAGTCTGCAGAAACTGAAGTTAACTTGTGAAAGGCTGATGATGATGCAAACAATTCCATTTTCAGAAATACAAATGAAGTTTATCCAGTGAAGGTGCATCAATTTCCACTCTATGGAAGATGCCAGTTTTGTCTCTATCAGCAAATTCAATTCTGTATTCCTAACTGCCCATATATGTGCTTTTCCTTTGGATTTTCCTTTGAACCAGTTTTGAGTGCTCACTGGTTTCCTCATTAAATAATGAGTGAAATAAAATCTTCGACACATATTTTATATTTGTATGAGAGACCACAATTTTTAAAAATTATGTTTCAGCACCCTGATTCTCTAGCAACTGAGCTCATTCCCAAAAGTGGGGTTGGCAAGGGGTGGGGGGAGATCCCTGAGTTTCCGACTGAGCATTTACCCAGAAGAGTCTAGTTGAGTGAGCTAATAAAAAGGGGAAAATAATGTCTACCCTCATTCCTGGACACAGAGGCTCTAGATTTGAGTTTATTGCAGAATTTGTTATAAAAATCATGCTTGCACAGCCAAATTTGAGGATTGCTGTGATTGTCCTCCTTTTTATTTTTTTTCTTGACCCTACATGTTTAACTAGTTCACTTACATAAGAATAAAATGGTAATAACAGATGTTGTGCTGGGCTTAGAGAAATAGGATGGGAACATGAATACCACTGGATATCTCGGTCTCTTCTTCCAGCACTTAAGTCTTTACCTCTTCCTGTGTTAATCTCACTCTTCCTAAAACGGTTTCTCCATATTCTCCAAGTTGTGGACAGCTATTAGCATCTCAGCATCTCTTACGCAAATCCTTTGTGGAAAAAAACAAGAGTGCCATTAGCATAAGTCTTTTTTCAAAGCTGTCGGCAGGAGAAGGAGCTTTCTAACTTGGGAAGGAGGGTGGAATTTTTTTACAGGGCTTCAGTAGGCAGGGTCAGCTGAAGTTCAGCTAGTTTCAAGAGTATTTGTTCCAAGAGGTTCTGGGGAAAAGAAGGAATTATTCTGATTAATTAAGTGCCATTGTTTGGACAATCTGGATTTTACCAAGAGGAGTGGGAGGAACGGGGCAGGGCTGAGGTCACGTGCAAGCAGGGGGACAAGCTGCAATTGACAAGGACATTGAGGGCCACAGAAGGAGCCATGTGGGAACTGCTCCAGTGCCCTTTCTTCCTCATGAAAGATAGACATGCCCTATGAACATAGTTACCAATGGAAAAAATAAAGATTTAGGGGGAGGAAATATCTATTCTTATCACTTGTATTTTGCTAGAAGAACAAGGTGGTTTCACACCGTGAGCTTCAGTCAAAATCCCCAGAATTTGAATCCTGACTTCCTACTGATTTTTTCCATGACCTTGGGCAAATAGTTAACTTCAATAAATTCCAGTTTTCTCATTTAGGAAGTGAAGAATATCTACTTCAAAATTTAAATGGATTGTGTATACAAAGATACATCATTGCATCTGGAATATGTTCAACTGTTTTAATTTTTTGTGATGATGAAGATGATGGTGATATTATGAAGGCACCAAAACCTACTCATTTATACTTTTAAACCACCCCCTCATTATTGTTTTTAAAATAGAATATTATAAGGAAACTCACACATCACTTCAGCCAGTGGTCAAGCCTCTCCAAAGAGACCACAGGGATCCAGGAAGGAGGGGAATGGGGTGGGGATTCATGGGGGCTAACCTCTGCCCTACAGGAGAGGGCAGGTGAATATGGATAAGGGAATCCTCATTTTACAGTTGAGTCCAGGCTCACTCTGTGTCTTTTTGTGAGTGAGAGAGAGTGTGAGCGTGTGTATACTCATGTGCATTTATGTGTCTGGATCCAAGTGTGTTCACAGGATGTGATGAGTAAACAGTATGTGACATCAAGAAATTATCAGCATTGACACTGATTACAGATGCTGGTGAATTAGCAGTGTAGGAAGGGGAGATAAAATTTGGCTTAGCTGTGAGAAAGTAATGCTACTGTAGTTTTTTTTTTTTTTACAGTCATTTTCATGAGCCCCTTACCATTTATGCTAATTACCATGCAGCACAATCGTAATTACATGTATCATTAAATATGTGCCCAGTGAACTTGTGTGTAAGTTGTCTTGATTAGAATCATCATCTCTGCTTCACTCAGACACCTGTTCAGAAATATACTGTTTCCAGTCTTGCTACTTCAGAGTCTATCGAGTGGGACCTGACTCCCTGGAGTTTCAGAACCACCTGCCAGGTCATATGGATACTAATTCTCGTTGGAGAAAGCGGTTCTCTCAATCACATCCCAGTGCAGGAGGAGGCACAAGATCTTTTTCTCTCTGCTTCCCCACCAGCAATTCTTCAAAGGGCCCAGGGAGCTCCCCCCCTACAGCTGAGGGGACCCACACAACTGAGGGAGACGCACACATGACAGGAGACAATGACAGATACAGAGACAGACAGACAGGAAGAGAGTCAGAGAGAGGCAGACACAGAACGTGGGGCCCAGGCACAAACACAGTCTGTCCAGCGAGGAGAGTGGATTCAGAGACCCTCACAAAGCAGGCTGTTTTTCTCTGATACTCCACGAGAAAAAAATTGTTCCCACGAGCCGATCCAGCCAATTTTGGGATCCTTCCTTGACCTGGATGGTGAAGAAACCGGAAGAGGGAGATGAAAAGCAAAGGGCAGGCAGGGAGAAGAGAGGGAGGTAAAGTAACAGAGAGATGGGGAAAGGCAGGGGAGTGGAGGGAAGGCAGAAGCTATGAGGGGCTGGGAGTCTGCTGGACGCTCAGTCAGTGCCCATCTGGTCAAGGAAACCTAGGGGACACGTTCATGTCCTCTTTCCTTTGTGATAAAACTCCCAAGTCCTTAATTAGCTATGTAGATGCAAGCAGTAACTGGCTTCCTGCCACAGAAGTGGAACAGAGCCAAGAGCCTCTACCTGGATTGACTCATTCAGTCCTCAAAATAATACTGTCGTGATGCCATATTATGGGAAAGGAAGCTGGCACGTGACTTGCCCACAGTCACCCAGGTAGTGAGTGAGATTCAAATCCTCCCATCTGGCCCCAGATCCTAAGTTCTCAAGCACAACATAACACCATCAAAGCCAGTTACATAATAACTCATAGTGAAGGGATCCTGGACTTAAAAACATTCTTGTTTAATTAAAATTTATTTTAAATTAGCTTAATATACAAGTCAGTCAACATTCCCAGAATAAAACGTTTTCATTTCCATGAAGACTTCACTTTTTCAGTTCAGTCAGAGAAGCGGGGGCAGAATTCTAGTCTTGTGGTTAACAGACAAACGACGCCTCTGGGGGTTCAGTGGCTCCATGATTTCCACTTGGTGGACAGAGCAGATTCCAGTGTTCCACCTCCCCGTGTTTGGGTTCTGTTGCATTTTTGTCAAAAGACATTGAAGGGACTGGAATTTGGTCCCTCAGTGACTCCAATTTCCCCAGTGGAAACTCATGCAAAATCTATCAGCTTTCAGCTTTCTAATTTGTTAATAAGTAATGATATTTTTAAAAAAGAAATCATTTGGTTATCATCCTTGGAGATTAATTGGATAATTAATTTTAGCTAAGTGCTTATGAAATATAAAGTGCTTCATAAGTCTTCAGGATTGATGTGCTCATGCTTCTCACCAGGCCTGTAGGGCAGAAAGTCCGCAAAATGAGAAGCTGATTATGAATGGCCCTCATAAGGGCTGATTCTCACTAAATTGCACCAACCCCCATCAGAGAATTTTTTGGACAGGCAGATGATTATCAGGGTCATTTTTATATCTCAGACTGAAACTCTGAGCACTGAAGGGCAAATCAAAGGGAACTGGCAAGAAAGAGAACTCGGCTTCCTGTTTACTCTGTTGTAGGAAAAGGCAGAGGAACCAGAGATCAAATTGCCAACATCCGCTGGATCATGGAAAAAGCAAGAGAGTTCCAGAAAAACATCTATTTCTGCTTTATTGACTATGCCAAAGCCTTTGATGTTTGGATCACAATAAACTGTGGAAAATTCTGAAAGAGATGGGAATACCAGAACACCTGACCTGCCTCCTGAGAAATCTGTATGCAGGTCAGGAAGCAACAGTTAGAACTGGACATGGAACAACAGACTGGTTCCAAATAGGAAAAGGAGTACGTCAAGGCTGTATACTGTCACCCTGCTTATTTAACTTATATACAGAGTACATCATGGGAAATGCTGGGCTGGATGAAGCACAAGCTGGAATCAAGACTTCCAGGAGAAATATCAATAACCTCAGATATGCAGATGACACCACTCTTATGGCAGAAAGTGAAGAAGAACTAAAGAGCCTCCTGATGAAAGTGAAAGAGGAGAGTGAAAAAGTTGGCTTAGAGCTCAACACTGAGAAAACTAAGATCATGGCATCTGGTCCCATCACTTCATGGGAAATAGATGGGGAAACAGTGGAAAAAGTGCCAGACTTTATTTTTTTGGGCTCCAAAATCATTGCAGATGGTGACTGTGGCCGTGAAATTAAAAGACACTTACTCCTTGGAAGACAAGTTTTGACCAACCTAGACAGCGTATTTGGAGAAGGCAATGGCACCCCACTCCAGTACTCTTGCCTGGAAAATCCCATGGATGGAGGAGCCTGGTGGGCTACAGTCCATGGGATTGCTAAGAGTCAGACATGACTGAGCGACTTCACTTTCACTTTTCACTTTCATGCATTGAAGAAGGAAATGGCAACCCACTCCAGTGTTCTTGCCTGAAGAATCCCAGGGACGGGGGAGCCTGGTGGGCTGCTGTCTATGGGGTCGCACAGAGTCGGACACAACTGAAGTGACTTAGCAGCAGCAGCAGCAGCAGCAGCAGCAGACAGCATATTAAAAAGCAGAGACATTACTTTGCCAACAAAGCTCCGTCTAGTCAAAGCTATGGTTTTTCCAGTAGTCATGTATGGATGTGAAAGTCGGACTATAAAGAAAGCTGAGTGCCAAAGAATTGATGCTTTTGAACTGTGGTGTTGGAGAAGACTCTTGAGAGTTCCTTGGACTGCAAGCAGATCCAACCAGTCCATCCTCAAAAAATTCAGTCCTGAATATTCATTGGGAGGATTGATGCTGAAGCTGAAACTCCAATATTTTGGCCACCTGATGCAAAGAACTGACTCATTTGAAAAGACCCTGATGCTGGGAAAGATTGAAGGCGGCAGGAGAAGGGAACGACAGAGGATGAGATGGTTGGATGGCATCACTGACTCAGTGGAAATGAGTTTGAGTGAACTCCGGGAGCTGGTGATGGACAGGGAGGCCTGGCGTGCTGCAGTCCACAGGGTCGCACAGTGTTGGACGCGCCTGAGGGACTGAACTGAACTGCACTGCAGTCATCAACTGCAGTCATTTTGGAGCCCAAGCACATAGAATCTGTCAATGTTTCCCCCCTTTTCCCCTTCTATTTGCCATAAAGTGATGGTACCGGATCCATGATCTTAGTTTTTTGAATGTTGAATTTCAAATCAGCTTTTTCACTCTCCTCTTTCACCCTCATCAAGAGGCTCTTTAGTTCCTCTTCATATTTTTCCATTACAGTGGTATCATATGCATATCTGAGGTTGTTGATATTTCTCACGGCAATCTTGATTTCAGCTTGTGCTTCATTTAACCTGGCATTTCTCATGATGTACTCTGCCTAGAAGTTAAATATTCAGGATGACAATATACAGCCTTGTCGTATGCTTTTCCCAATTTTGAACCAGTACATTTTTCTATGTCCAGTTATAACTGTTGCTTCTTGTCCTGCATACAGATTTCTCAGGAGACAGGTAAGGTAGTCTGGTATTCCCATCTCTTTAAGAATGATCCACAGTTTGTTGTGATCCACACAGTCAAAGGCTTTACTACTTTACTTTTCTACTTCACTGAAGCAGAAGTAGATGTTTTTCTGAAACTCCCTTGCTTTCTCCGTGATCCAACGAACACTGGCAATCTGGCATCTGCTTCCTCTGCCTTTTCTAAACCCAGTTTGCACATCTAAAGTTCTCAGTGCATGTACTGCTGAAGCCTAGCTTGAAGGATTTTGGCATTACCTTGCTAGGGTGTGAGATGAGTGCAACTGTGTGGTAGTTTGAACATCCTTTGGCATTGCCTTTCTTTGGGACTGGAATGAAAACTGACCTTTTCCAGTCCTGTGACCACAGCTGAGTTTCCCCAATTCAGTGATACACTGAGTGTCGCACTTCAGCAGCAGTATCTTTTAGGATCTGAAATAGCTCAGCTGGAATTCCATCACCTCCACTAGCGTTGTTTGTAGTAACGCTGCCCACTTGACTTCACACTCCAGGATGTCTGGCTCTAGGTGAGTGATCCCACCATCATGGTTATCTGGGTCATGAAGATATTTTTTGTTTAGTTCTTGTGTATTCTTGTCACCTCTTCTTAATCTCTCCTGCTTCTGTTAGGTTCTCACCATTTCTGTCCTTTATCAGGCCTGTCCTTGCATGAAACATTCCCTTGATATCTCCAATTTTCTTGAAGAGATTTCTAGTCTTTCCCACTCTATTGTTTTTCTCCATTTCTTTGCACTGTTCATTGAAGAAGGCCTTCTTATTTCTCCTTGCTATTCTCTGGAACTCTGCATTCAGCTGGGTATATCTTCCTTTTTCCTTTGCCTTTCACTTCTCTTCTTTCCTCAGCTATTTGTAAAGCTTTCTTAGACAACCACTTGCCTTCTTGTATCTCTTCCCCTTTGAGATGGTTTGGTCACTGACTCCTGTACAGTGTTACAAACCTCTGTTCATAGTTCTCAGGCACTCTGTCTACCAGGTCTAATCCCTTGAATCTATTCCTCACCTCCATTGTATAATCATAAGGGTCAAATTTAGGTCAAATCCCCTTCATGGATCATAGTCTTGTCATGCAAAGGGGCTTATGTAATTCAGTGAAGCTATAAGCCATGCCATTCAGGGCCACCCAAGACAGACGGGTCATAGTAAAGCATTCTAACAAAGCGTAGTCCACTGGAGGAGGGAATGGCAACCTACTCCAGTATTCTTGCCTCGAGAACCCCATGTGCAGTATGAAAAGGCAAAAAGATATGACATTAGAAGATGAGCCCCCTGGTCAGGAGGTGTCCAATATGGTACTGGGGAAGAGCAAAGGGCAATAACTAATAGCTCCAGAAAGAATGAAGCAGTTTGGCCAAAGTAGAAACAATGCTCAGTTGTGGATATGTCTGGTGGTGAAAGTAAAGTCTGATGCTGTAAAGAACACTATTGCATAGGAACCTGAATGTTAGGTGCATAAATCAAGGTAATTGGATATGGTCAAGTAGGAGATGGCAAAAGTGAACATCAACATATGAGGAATCAGTGAACTAAAATGGATGGGAATGGGAGAATTTAATTCAGATGACCACTATCTACTGCTGTGGGCAAGAATTCCTTAGAAGAAATGGAGTAGCTTTTATAGTCAACAAAAGAGTCTTAAATGCAGTACTTGGGTACAATCTCAAAAATGACAGAATGATCTTGGTTCGTCTCCAGGGCAAATCATTCAACAACACAGTAATCCAAGTCTATGCCCCAACCACTGATGCCAAAGAAGCTGAAGTTGACTGGTTCTGTGAAGACCTAGAAGACCTTCTAGAACTAACATCAAAAAAAATAGATGTCCTTTTCATTAGAGGGGATTGGAAGGCATAAGTAGGAAGTTAAGAAATACATGACAGAAAACTATAAGACATTGATGAAAGAAATCAAAGATGACATAAACAGACGGAGAGATATTCCATGTTCCTGGGTAGGAAGAATTAATACTGTGAAAATGACTATACTACCAAATGCAATTAGATTCAGTGCAAACCCTACCCAATTACCAATGACATTTTTCACAGAACTAGAACAAAAAACTTCACAATTCATATGGAAACAAAAAATATCCTGAATAACCAAAGCCATCTTGAGAAAGAAGAATGGAGGAATCAACCTTTCTGACTTCAGACTATACTACAAAGCTACAGTTGTCAAGACAGTATGGTACTGGCACAAAAACAGAAGTACAGATCAATGAAACAAGATAGAAAGCCCAGAGATAAACTCATGCACCTATGGGTACCTTGTTTTTGACAAAGGAGGCAAGAATATACCATGGGGCAAAGATAGATAGTCTCTTCAATAAGTGTTGCTAGGAAAACTGGACAGCTACATGAAAAAGAATGAAATTAGAACACTTCTAACACCATATACAAAGATAAACTCAAAATGTATTAAAGATCTAAATATTAAGATCAGAAACTATAAAACTCTTAGAGGAAAACCTAGGCAGAACACTCAGTGACATGAATTACAGCAAGATCCTCTATGACCTACCTCCTACAGTAGTGGAAATAAAAACAAAAATAAACAAGTGGGACCAAATTAAACTTAAAAGCTTTTGCACAGCAAAGGCAACTACAAACAAAGTGAAAAGACAATCCTCAGAATGGAAGAAAAAATAGCAAATGAAACAACTGACAAAGGATTAATTTCTAAAATATACAAGCAGCTCATACAACTCAATACCAGAAAAACAAACAACATAATCAAAGAGTGGGCCAAAGACCTAAACAGACATTTCTCCAAAGAAGACATACAGAAGTCTAATAAGCACATGAAAAGATGCTCAAGATTGCTCATTATTAGAGAAATGCAAATCAACTACAACAAGATACCACCTCACACTGGTAGGATGGTAAGGATGGCCATCATCAAAAAATCTACAAACAATAAATGCTGGAGAGGGTATAGGAAAATGAGATCCCTCTTGCACTGTTGGTCGGAATATAAATTGATACAGCCTCTATGGAAGACAGTTCAGAGATTTCTTAAAAAACTAGGAATAAAATCACCTGCAATCCCATGACTAGGCATATACCCTGAAGAAACCAAAATTGAAAAAGACGCATGTACCCCAATGTTCAGTGCAGCACTATTTACAATAGCTAGGACTTGGAAACAACCTAGATGTCCATTGACAGATGAATGGATAAAGAACCTGTGGTATATACATACAATGGAATATTACTCAGCCATAAAAAGGAACACCTTTGAGTTAGTTCTAGTGAGGTGGATGAACTTAGATCCTATTAAACAGAGTGAAGTAAGTCAGAAAGAGAAAAACTAATATCATATGTTAATGCATATAAATGGAATCTAGAAAGATAGTACTGGTGAACCTATTTGCAGGGCAGCGATGGACACACAGACATAGAGAACATGGGGGGAGAAGAGGGTGGGACGTATGGAGAGAGCAACGTGGAAACATACATTACCATATGTAAAACAGACAGCCAATGGGAATTTGCTGTCTGACTCAGGAAACTCAAACCAGGGCTCTGTAACAACCTACAGGAGTGGGATGGGGAGGGAGGTAGAAGGGAGGTTCAAGAGGAGGGGACATAGGTATACCTATGGCTGATTCATGCTGATATTTGGCAGACCAACACAGTATTGTAAAGCAATTATTCTTCAACTAAAAGTAAATAAATTAAAAAAAAAGATACCTGGAGTAAAAGGCAAGTTTGGCCTTGGAGTACAGAATGAAGCAGGGCAAAGGATAACAGAGTTTTGTCAAGAGAATGCCATGGTCATAGCAAACACCCTTTTCCAACAATGGAAGAGACATCTCTATACATGGACATCACCAAACGGTCAGTATTGAAATCAGTTTGATTATATTCTTTGCAGCTGAAAATGGAGAAGCTCTATATAGTCAGCAAAAATGAGACCTGGATCTGACTGTGGCTCAGGTCATGAGCTCATTATTGCAAAACTCTGCTTAAATTGAAGAAAGTAGGGAAAACCACTAGGCCATTCTGGTATGACTGCAATCAAATCCCTTATGATTATACAGTGGGTTATCCAGATGGGTTTTAAATCCAATGACAGGTTTTCTCAAATGAGTGAGACAGAAGGATATTTGACAGATAGATGAGGAGGAAGAGGAGGCAATATGGGTCAGAGGCAAAGCCATTCAGAGATTAATGTGGCCACAAACCAGGGAATTCCTGGAGCCACCAGAAGCTGGAAGAGGCTAAGGACAGATTCTCCCCTAGAGTTTTCAGAGGGAGCACAGGCCTGCCAATACCTTGATTTCACGCTTCTGATCTCCAGAACACTGAGAGAATAAATTTCTGTTGTCTATGTTAATTTGTTACAGCAGCCACAGGAAACTAATTCAGTGGTTAATTGAGACGAGGAGACTAAGCAACAGGGTGAAGCCTGAGACAACCATCAGTTTTCACTTCGGGTGACCGGCATGGAAGATGGCGTCCTTCACCTAGACTGGGAACAGAGAGCAGGTCTTAAGGAAGTTGGTAAATTCAGTTCTGGTCATTCAGACTACTGGACCAATCTTCCAAGGGGTCTCGTCCACTCCTACACATTTTGCAAAGTATGTTAAAAATGCAAGGCCCTGATTGCTCTTCACCTGGGTCATTTTTCAGGCGTGTTTTTGCTCTGAGTAACTTTGAGGGACTGTTTCCAGGACGAAGAGGAGGCTTGCCCACCACTGGCAATAAAACAGCAGGTTCCTCAGGCTCAGTGTCCCCTTCCTAAAGTGCAATCCACTGCATGGATATCTGGCCCTCCGTTTCACCCTGTGGGACTCGGAGTGTCAAGAGTAACTGACATCCACATGCTGATGCTGATGCTGCTTGCTGTGCTGTGAAGAGTAAGAATTTCTGTCTGATCCAAGACCCTTACTTCTTTTGCCTGCATCCATGAAACAGCAATAAAGCTAATTTACTGGCTAGAAAGTAGGGTAAAACCAATCTCAACTGGAACCTGAGTTGATCCGTGAGTCCTCCTGGAAACACCACTTGGGGGGTGGTCTGTATCTCACCAAAGACATCTGGCTACAGATAACAGATTTGGAAATAATCAACTGAGACGTCTTGATTAACACTACAAATGTAAATCATGTCACTCAGGAAAATTTTATGAGGTAGGAGAGGAAGGGACAAGAAGAGAAGGAAAGCAAACTTGAGGAACGCTGATATTTATGGGACAAGGAGAAGGACAATTTAAAAACGTAGACAAAAATCAGGCAAATATTTCCCTACTTAACCAGCCTCTGTATCTTAGTAATTCTTACCTTTCTTTGCAAACTTCTGCATCTAACCTGTTGTCAATTTCAGTTAAGCAGTGTTTGTTTGTTTGTTTTTACCATACTGCAGGGCATGTGGGGTTTTAGTTTCCCAACCAGGAACGGAAACTGAGCCCCCTGCAGTAGAAGTGCAGGGCCTTAACCAGTGGACTGCCAGGGAAGCCCCAATCCCAGGAGCTTTTTTTGTGTGTGTGTCCATACCACTCAGCAAAGGATATCTTAGTTCCCCAACCAGGGATCAAAGCCAAGCCCCTCACATTGGAAGTGCAGAGCCTTAACCACCGAATAGCCAGGAAAGTGCCTCCAATTAATCTTTGAATCCCATTTTGTCCCACACCCATCTATTTTTTTCCATTCCTAGCTGATGTTCTAGTTTCGGCTCCACATCTACTGTATACAATCTTTGCAATAATCTCCTAGTTGGTCTCTATGTTATATTTATGACAATCCATCCTACACAGTGCTGCCAGATTAATTTCCTTAAAATATCACTTGGATTGACTCAGTCTCCCGGGTTAGAAACTATCCACAGTTCCCCAGGATTCCTGATCTTTCTACCCATTGTTCTAGGGCTATCATTACAGAGTAGGAATTGGTGTCATAGGGAATAAAATACAACTGTGGAGAAAAGAGAAAAAGGATAGAGGGAGGGAGAAAACGAAAAGTTCACAGGTTGTGAGGAGTCATCTTTGTGGGGCATCAGATGTCTTGTTCGGGCTTCCCTGGTAGCTCAGAGGTTAAAGCGTCTGCCTGCAATGTGGGAGACCTGGGTTCGATCCCTGGGTCGGGAAGATCCCCTGGAGAAGGAAATGGCACCCCACTCCAGTATTCTTGCCTGGAGAATCCCATGGACAGAGGAGCCTGGTAGGCTACAGTCCACAGGGTCGCAAAGAGTCAGACACAACTGAGCAAGCGACTTAACGTTAACATTAGATGTCTTGTTCAAGTGTGTCCAAGGTAGACCTGTGGGCCAAACCCGTCTGTTATTACAACACAATTTTATTAGAACACAGCCATATCCATCATTTACACATTGGCCATGGCTGCTTTTATGCAACAACTGAAGAGCTGAGTAGTTGTGACAAAGACTATCTGGCTCTTTATAGAAAAAGTCTGCCAACTCCTAGTCTAGCTACACCTGCAATATATGACAGGTTTTAGACCTCAAGGAATGAAGAAAGGGATATTTTAAAAAGGGATGCTAAGGATAACCAATTGGATGACTCTCTGTGGACAGTCTTTGAAAGATTCCAGCAGAACTCTGAATGGCCTTTAACACTGGTGAGCCACGAGACAGTCCCCATTAAAATGACTTTGTGTACTGACTCCGGAATCTTTATTTACAGTGTTAATCTCTCTCTTGAAATTTCTCCTCACCTTTCCAGGTCTACTTTATTCGTTTAAATTCCTTCCTTTAGATTTCTACTCAACCTCTGCCTCCTTTCATAAGCTTTCTCTGTCCCTCACCTCACAGCCAGTAGCTGCGTTTACTCAATGCTTCCCAACTCAGCCCTTATACAGTGTACCCCTGTGTATTTCTGGCTGATCTTTTCATGGCTGGGTAATCTCCATATTAAATCAATAGCTTACTGAAGTCAAGGACTGTCTCATGTATCTTCTTATTCCTTACAAGTTCTGGAAAAGGGACTTGAATAAAATTGTTGATAAGTGTATTATAAATAGTGAAATCATGAAACAGATTTTCCAACTTCCCAGTCCTACAGAAATGCTATGAGCAAATATTTTAACACCTTATTGTCTGGATCATTTAAAAGTTTTAACTGGATTCATTATGTGAAATCCCCAGTCTGTAATGACAACACAAGAGTGACTGGGCCATGAGGGACACCTCACTGATTCTTACGCTTGAGTTGGTGTTCCTGTGCTCCTTAACTCCTACCTAAACACTGCCTCTTGAAGCCACCTGCTCAAAGACGGTGGCGGTGGGGGTGGGGGTGGTCTTCTCAGAGAGGAGGATGGCCCTGTGGTCACGTGTGGTGGTGGTGCTTTAGTCGCTTAGTCGTGTCTGACTCTTGCGACCCCATGGACTGTAGCCCACCAGGCTCCTCTGTCCATGGGATTTTCCAGGCAAGAACACTGGAGTGAGTTGCCATTTCCTTCTCCAGGGAATCTTCCTGACCCAGGAATTGAACCCAGGTCTCCTGCACTGCAGGCAGATTCTTTGCCAACTGAGCTATGAGGGAAGCCCCACGTGTGTGGTAGCCTGGTCTGCTGTTCTAGTTTTCTATTTTAGGACACACATTTCCTATAGCTGGGCTTCCCCAATGGCTCAGAGGGTAAAGAACCCACCTGCAATGCAGGACACACAGGAGACATGGGTTCGATTCCTGGGTCAGGAAAATACCCTGGAGGTGGAAATGGCAACCCACCCCAGTATTTTTGCTTGGAGAATCCCAAGCACAGAGGAGTTTGGCGGGCTACCGTCCATGGGGTCACGAAGGTCAGACATGACTGAAGTGTCTGAGTACACACACATTCTCTTATAGCTGTTCTGTATATTTTTCATTTAAAAACATTTTTATTGAAAACATATGTATAAAAATGCACATATAATAAATGTATTGCTCAGTGACTATCACGTTGAAAACCTGTACAATCAGCTCCCAGATCAAGAAACAGAATATTTGTTGTTGTTTAGTTGCTAAGTCATGCCCAACTCTATGACCCCATTGACTGTAGCCCGCCAGGCTCCTCTGCCCATGGGATTCTCCAGGCAAGAATACTGGAGTGGGTTGCATTTCTTTCTCCAGGGGATCTTCGTGATTCAGGGGTCAAACTCATGCAGGTGGATACTTTAACTCTGGGCCACCTTGGAGGCCCATAACTGCCTAACATTTTCAAAACAAGCAGCAGCTTACGAGTAACTACCACAGACGATTATTACATGATTTTAAAAAGTTTTGTTGGGACAATCAATACCCTACCCTAAAAAATTAGCAGGTTCAACTATTCATTTACATCTACGCTCCAGATCACTTAAGTGTGGAATCTAAAATATGACAAAAATTAACCCACCTACAAAACAGAGACAGACCACGGCCACAGAGGACAGACTGGCAGTTGCCAAGGGTGGGGTTGGAGACGGATGGAGCGGGAGGCTGGGTTAGCAGACACAATCTTTTATATATAGAATGGACAAACGGGGTCCTACTTATAGCACACAGAACTATATTCAATATCCTGTGATAAACCATAATGGAAAAGAATATGAAAATAGAATATATATATATAACTGAATCACTGTTGTACAGTAGTGATTAAGTAACACAACACTGTAAATCAACTATACTTCATTTAAAAAAGACAGGAAGAAAAGAATGTAATCCATCCCAAGAAATGCACATCATGCTCTCTCTCAGCTGTTCCCACAACTCCTCTCCAAGGGGACCGCTGTGGTGACTTGTGACAGCCTTGACTGACTCTGCCAGGTTCTGCACTTTATACAGAGGGAATCACACCAGGTGCATTTTGGCAGCTGGCTTCTTTTGTTTGTGATTCACTCCCAGTGCTGTGTGCATGTTGTAGGCTGTTCCTTCCACTGCGTTTCAATGAATAAATCAATTGTGATATATTTATACAGTGGAGTACTACCCATTTCATTTTCATTAAAAATATCTGACATTGGAAATCTCAAGGGCTTAGCTGTTGAAAGTGAAGTCCAGTGCTGCAATAAACATAGTGTTATTCTCAAAACTTAAATTTCATAACGGCCTCAGTGTCTTCCATTAAGTAAAATGCTATGGGTACTCTCTCAGCTTCTGAGCCATATCTGAGCCTGCTTTGCTTAGAACTCTACTCATACAGCAACATTTTTTCAGAATAAAATTAGAGCAAACAAAAATATCAGCATTTATATTCAAGTAACTTGATTTATTATCTCTGAAATTCTTCTTACCTTCACACTTCACACACTTATGAAAACATGTTACTTTTAATGGCAAAAGTGTAAGTGCACTATATTTCGTTTACTTTGATATGTGTTCAAGTCTCCTTCCACCAACACACATACACACACAGCCACCCCCCTCACTCTTCACTGACTGCAAGATTTTAGCTACAGCACCGCTCAGTAGGATACACTTCATTATGACAGTCTTCTCTTGATATTGCAGGAATTACTACTGCTTGGAAGAAATCCAAAACCTATATTATAGGAAAATTCAGAGTGTCATGGTACTCTTCAATAAAAGTGCTTGCAGAAAAACATATTTTTTAAAACTCAGGTTATGAAGGTACAATATAGTTTACATACAGTAAACCATAAATTTACTATAATATTATTTTATTTACAATAAACCATATGTAAATTCACATAAAGTTTACGCTCTTTAGTCTACAGTTCTGAGGTCCAACAAACGTGTATAACTGTGTAACCAGCACCACAATCAAGATACAGAACCTCCCATCATCCCCAAAGTCCCCTCGTGCCTCTTCGTACTCAGCTCCTACTCCTAACTCTACCTCCTGGTCACCATCTCCTGGAGCCAGCTCAAACTCATGTCCATTGAGCCCGTGATGCCATCCAACCAACTCATCCTTTGTCATCCCCTTCTCCTCTTGCCTTCAATCTTTTCCATCATCAGGGTCTTTTCCACTGAGTCGGCTCTTCACATCAGGTGGCCAAATACTAGAGCTTCAGCTTTAGCATCCATCCTTCCAGTGAATATTCCGGATTGATTTCCTTTAGGATTGACTGGTTTGATGTCCTTGAAGTCCAGGGGACTCTCTAGTGTCCTCAGTTTGAAGGCATCAGTTCTTCGACACTCAGTCTTTTGCACTGTCTAGCTCTCATATCCGTACATGACTACTGGAAAAACCATAGTTTTGATTAATCTTACCTTTGTTGGCAAAATAATGTCAGTGCTTTTTTTGCTGTCTTGGTTTATGGGCTTCCCTGATAGCTCAGTTGGAAAAGAATCCACCTGCAATGCAGGAGACCCCAGTTCAATTCCTGGGTCAGGAAGATCCTCTAGAGAAGGGATAGGCTACCCATTCCTGTATTCTTGTGCTTCCCTTGTGGCTCAGCTGGTAAAGAATCCACCTGCAATGTGGGAGACCTAGGTTCAATCCCTGGGTTGGGAAGATCCACTAGAGAAGGGAAAGGCTACACACTCCAGGATTCTAGCCTGGAGAATTCCATGACTATACAGTCCATGGGGTCACAGAGAGTTGGACACGATTGAGAGACTCACTTTACTTTCTCGGTTTATCATTACTTTTCTTCCAAGGAGCAAGTGTCTCATAAGAGTATATAAAATATATCAATTCAGTTCAGTCGCTCAGTCGTGTCCGACTCTTTGTGACCCTATGGACTGCAGCATGCCAGGCTTCCCGGTCCATCACCAACTCCCAGAGCTTGCTCAAACTCATGTCCATTGCGTTGGTGATGCCATCTAACCATCTCATCCACTGTCATCCCCTACTCCTCCTGCCTTCAATCTTTCCCAGCATCAGGTCTTTTCATGTGAGTCAGCTCTTTGCATCAGGTGGATAAAGTATTGGAGCTTCAGCTTCAGCATCAGTCCTTCCAATGAATATTCAGGACTGATTTCCTTTAGGATTGACTGGTTGGATCTCCTTGCAGTCAAGGGACTCTGAAGAGTCTTCTTCAAAACCACAGTTCAAAAGCATCAATTCTTCGGTGCTCAGCTTTCTTTATGGTCTAGCTTTCACATCCACACATGACTACTGGAAAAACCATAGCTTTGACTAGACGGACCTTTGTTGGCAAAGTAATGTCTCTGCTTTTTAATGTACTGTCTAGGTTGGTCAACACTTGTCTTCCAAGGAGCAAGTGTCTTTTAATTTCATGGCTGCAGTCACCATCTGCAGTGATTTGGAGCCCAAGAAAATAAAGTCTGGCACTTTTTCCACTGTTTCCCCATCTATTTGCCATGAACTTATGGGACCAGATGCGATGATCTTAGTTTTTTGAATGTTGAATTTTAAACCAGCCTTTTTACTCTCCTCTTTTACTTTCATCAAGAAGCTCTTTAGTTCCTCTTCTCTTTCTGCCATAAGGGTGGTGTCATCTGCATATCTGAGGTTACTGATATTTCTCCCAGAAATCATGATTCCAGCTTGTGCTTCATCCAGCCCGGCATTTTGCATGATGTGCACTGATGTAAGTTAAATAAACAAGGTGACAATATACAGCCTTGACGTACTCCTATCCCAATTTGGAACCAGTCTGTTGTTCAATGTCCATTTCTAACTGTTGCTTCTTGACCTGCATACACTTTCTCAGTAGGCAGAAAAGGTGGTCTGGTATTCTCATCTCTTTCAGAATTTTCCACAGTTTGTTGTAATCCACATAGTCAAAGGCTTTGGTGTAGCCAATAAAGCAGAAGTAGATATTTTTCTGGAACTCTCTTGCTTTTTTGATAATCCAATGGATGTTGGCAATTTGATCTCTAGTTCCTCTGCCTTTTCTAAATCCAGCTTGAACATCTGGAAGTTCACGGTTCCCATGCTGTTGAAGCCTGGCTTGGAGAATTTTTAGTATTACTTTACTAGCATGTGAGATGACAGCAATTGTGTGGCAGTCTGAACATTCTTTGGCATTGCCATTCTTTGGGATTGGAATGAAAACTGACCTTTTCCAGTCCTGTGGCCATTGTTGAGTTTTCCAAATTTGCTGGCATGCCGAGTACAGCACTTTCACAGCAGCATCTCTTAGGATTTGAAATAGCTCAATGGAATTCCATCACCTCCTTTGTTCATAGTGATGCTTCCTAAGGCCCACTTGACTTCACATTCTAGGATGTCTGGCTCTAGGTCAGTGATCCCACCATCATGGTTATCTGGGTTAACTAAACAAGATCTTTTTTGTATAGTTCTTCTGTGTATTCTTGCCACCTCTTCTTGATATCTTCTGCTTCTGTTAGGTCCATACCATTTCTGTCCTTTCTTGTGCCCATCTTTGCATGAAATGTTCCCTTGGTATCTCTAATTTTCTTGAAGAGATCGCTAGTCTTTCTGATCTAAAATGTATACCAATCTCATAAAAGTATATAAAGTGTTTTTCTCCCCTCTTTTTTCAGACACAGATAAGCAGATTAGAGGCTGGCTGCTTGGCACACTGCACTTCCCCCACACCAGCCACACTGTCTCCTCCAGTGCCTGCCCTCTCCACGCTTCCACCTGCTAATCTTACCACATCACTCCTTTACCTAGAGCCCTCTTCTCGTTCTGTACCTGGTCAACTCCTACTCATCCTTTGATCTCAGCTTCAACATTATTTCTTCGGAGAAGTCTTTCCTATCTAGTTCCAAGCCCTCTACACTGCACTGTGCACATGTGAAGCAGTGATTTCATATCTATGTTTTATTTGATTAACATATATTGTCACATTAAACTGTGAGTTCATGAGGGCAGGGACTGGATTTTGCTCATGATCATATGCTGAGGATACAGGTTAGTAGTAAACACTCAATAAAGCCTGAGTAAATGAATATACAGTTTGAAACCAGCACTGTTCTAGATGTTCAGTTTTGATTCATTCAAGGGTGCATTAAGATCAGTAGTAGTTCTTTTGTTTTACTATGTGATGATCTTAAGTCAAAAATTCTTTGACTTTCCTCCCTTCAAAGGATGGAGCCTAAATCCCTTCCCACCAAATATAAGCTGACTCAGTGGCTTACTTAAAATGGATAGAATGCAGCAGATGTGACCATATCATGCAAGGCACTGCACTTCTGCCCTGTTCTCTCTGGGGTCACTCCCTCTGGGGGAAGTCAGCTGCCATGTCATTCAGACACATTAGCAGCCCTGCGGAGAGGTCCACACAGTGAGGAACTGAGACCCCTGCCAAGAGCCACGTCAGTGATGGAGCCAGTCTTCAGATGACTGTAGCCCTGGCCAACATCTTCTTGGCAACCTCACGAAAGACCCTGAGCCAGAACCCTGCAGCTAACCCACTTCCAGATGCCTGACCCAAAGAAGCTGTGTGAGAGAATAAATGTTTGCTGTTTTGAGTTACTACGTTTGAGGATAATATTGTTGTTACACAACAATAGATAACTGAAAGAACCGAAGGTGGAAGTAAAGCACAGCAAGTTTAAGTGGTTTGTTTAAGGTCATGTAACTAGTAAGTGGCAGATCCAAACACAGGTGGTGGGGCTCTAAGGCCCCTCATCCCTCTACCATGCCATGCTGCCTCCTAAAGATGCTCACTGTGGCGAATACAAAATCGTTTGACTGTGAGAGTATAAAATCTTTGCAGATTGGTTCATGTTACAGTTTTAGGAGGTTGCTTTCTGGGTTTCCAAAGAAGCTGCTGACTTGAAAAATTTCTGAAAGAGTGGTGGTAAAACAGAAGACGTGTACTGTTCCATTTAAAGACTTTTTGTGAAGACATTTCATTGGGGTAGGTTGAAGCAAGTTTGTCATAAATCAGAAAAGAGGTAACTTGAAAGTAGCTTTTCTCTTTGGCTCGTTCTTATGGTATAATAAAATAGTTTTCAGGACTTCCCTGGTGGTCCAGTGGTTAAGAATCGACCTGCCAGGGCAGGGGACATGGGTCTGATCCCTGGTCTGGGAAGATTCCACTTGACACAGGGCAACTACGCCTTTAAGCCACAACCACTAAAGCACCACTAAAGCCTAGAGCCTGTGCTTCACAGCAAGAGAAGCCCCAGCAGTGAGAAGCCCATAAACTTCAGCTAGAGGGCAGCCCCCACTCGCAGTAACTGGAGAAAGCCAGCACAGCAAGGAAGACTCAGCCCAGACTAAATAAATATATCAAACAAAAATAAGATAAAATAGTTTTCAGAGTGTGAATAGATTGTTCAATTTTAAAATACATTCAATATATTTATATGGTCAATATTATTTATATATATCTTTAATATATTTGTATATATTCAAATGTTTATATTTCGTATTTATGAGGGAATTACTGAAAGGCAGTATTTCTCAGAGGTTTCTTAGTTACCATTCCAAAGGCCAGAATCTTGGAGTCGGCAAAGATTTCTTCAACAGGACACAAAAGGCACCAGTCCTAACAACACAACCTTGATTAGCCATTGTAAGCTATCGCCATGCATGGTGTTCAGGCTAAGCTGATAAAACTTCATACCTTCATCCTAGCACTCTCAGATCAGATCAGATCAGTCACTCAGTCATGTCCGACTCTATGTCGTGTCGCGACCCCATGAATCACAGCATGCCAGGCCTTCCTGTCCATCACCAACCCCCGGAGTTCACTCAGACTCACGTCCATCGAGTCAGTGATGCCATCCAGCCATCTCATCCTCTGTCGTCCCCTTCTCCTCCTGCCCCCAATCCCTCCCAGCATCAGAGTCTTTTCCAATGAGTCAGCTCTTCGCATGAGGTGGCCAAAGTACTGCAGTTTCAGCTTCAGCATCATTCCTAGCACTCTGGAACGACGCAATTTCCCTTTTCCTACTGTTCCTTCCATTTTTGTAGTCAAACTCTGGTCCTTTCATCCAGTCAGTCCACTCAGTATTATCATTAGTTCCCTCATCAGGAGTATTAGACTCTTCGCACTTAAAAGCAGAGGCGTCTCCTGGCACCCAAAACAGGAATAGTGCTGGGTCCCAGCAAGCTACGGACTTGTGAACTCTCTCTCTCCACCTCTTGTCTATGATTCCAACTTCATGTCTGTGAGTAGGTTTAATGGAAGAATCTCTATTCAGTGGCAAAGAACATGCAACACTTTGGTTCTCCAAATAATTTTGCTTTTTCAGAATCTTAGTTAACCCTGGAAATAGAAAAAAATCTAATAACGTCAAGTAACAGCAACTTGGGTCTCTTTGGATAAATTAACTGACTCTGGTGATTGCTTTTAGACCTGATTACCAAAACCTCAGTCTCCTGACAAGTTCACACACCTTCTTCCCAAGGACAGCTTAGCTGTTTGTGATGTGGAGCCACTGGCCTTTCCATTTCTCTTTGTGGGCCTACTTCGTGACTGGTGGGATGAGTAGAGCCTGGGGAGAGAGTTCAGCCAGTGAGCGTACAAGCCCTGGCACATGGGAGGTCATGGTAAGGATACCAAGTAATTTCAATCGGGGAGAGAGTTCAGCCAGTGAGCATACAAGCCCTGGCACACAGGAGGTCATGGTAAGGATACCAAGTAATTTCAATCGGTCTTCGCTGCTACTTCATCTGACGCTGGCAACAAAACACTGGCGATGTCTGTGGCAGGAAAGGGGTTTTAGGAGACTGAATACATCACTCCCCCCACTGGGATGCACACATGGGGGTCAGGTTGAAGGAGACAGAAACCGCAGAGTAACTCCCTCTGATGCGTATACTGGACCCGAGGGCCTAACATGCTACGTGGAGCAGGCGGGTGAATGCTCTGCCTCTGAGTCAGACACATGGTCCCAGCAGGGCCTCTGCGGGTGAAGCTGACCCTGCTTCCTTTCTCTTAACCAAGGGAAAGAAAGGGAGTGCTCAGACACCCACCCGCACTTCCTCCACCCAAGTTCACCAATCTGGCAAGTCCGTTCGCCTCCCTGGAGGGGCAGTGAGTGAGACAAGAAGCTAAGAGAAATCTCAGCCAAGGTAAAAAATAACTCATATATTCATAAATGAATATGAATGCATTTGTATTTGATTTTATAAGCAGCACAATGAAAAATATGCCTGGTAAGTGATTCATAGGATTAGCTGGTTTAGGCAGAATCATCTAAAGGACAACGTGAAGGAAAGTGGGAAGAGAATGGGCCACGAACGCAAGAGGAAAAGAAAACAAATCACAACAGGCATGTGAAAATTGGCTCAATATTGCTAATTACCAGAGAAATGCAAGTCAAAACTACAGTCTAAACTATCACCTCACACTGGTCAGAATGGCCATCATTAAAACGTCTACAAATAACAAATGCTGCAGAGGACGTGGAGAAAAAGGAAGCCTCCTACACTGCTCGTGGGAATGTAAGTTGGCGCAGCCACTGTGGAAAATAGCATGGAGGTTCCTCAGAAAACAAAAAACCAGAGTTTCTATATGATCCAGCAATCCCACCCCTCAGCTATTTTGTCCAGAAATTTTTCCTGGACAAAAATTTAAAAAGATACACACACACCTATGTTCACAGAACCACTGTTCACAATAGCCAAGACATGAAAAGCACCTAAATGTCCAGCAACAGATGAGTGGATAAAGACACGAAACATACACACAATGGAACGCTGCTGCTGCTACTGCTGCTAAGTCGCTTCAGTCGTGTCCGACTCTGCGGCCCCGTAGACGGTAGCTTACCTGCTACTCGGCTATAAAAAAGAATGAAATAATTCTCTTTGCAGAAACATGGATGAACCCAGAGATTATCACACTAAGTAAAGTAAGAGAGAGAAAGACAAATATCATATGATATCACTTATATGTGAAATCTAAACTGCGACACTGGTGGCCAGTGGCTGAGACAGCACTTTCACTACCGAGCGCCTGAGGTTCACAGAACACAATATTCAAATGGCCCCAATTTTGTCTTCACTACACAGTTCATTTTGTTTCTTCAGATATATACATATATATGTGTGTATATATATATATATATATATATATATGATCTTTTATTTCACTTCACAAAAGGGTTAGAATAAAATATTGCAAATAACACAAATATATAAATTGACCTTTTCCCCCCTAAAGTGAAAGTGAAAGTTGCTCCGTTGTATCCAACTCTTTGTGACCCCATGGACTATACAGTCCATGGAATTCTCCAGGCCCGAATACTGGAGTGGGTAGCCTTTCCCTTCTCCAGGGAATCTTCCCAACCTAGGGATTGAACCCAGGTCTCCTGCATTGCAGGCAGATTCTTTACCAGTTGAACCACCAGGAAAGCCCAAGAATACCAGAGTGGGTAGCCTATCCTTTCTCCAGAGGATCTTCTTGACCCAGGAATAAAACCGGGGTCTTCTGCATTGCAGGCAGATTCTTTACCAATTGAGCTATCAGGGAAGGCTTTTCCCCTCTAAATAACCAATAAAGTCTTCTCAAGGAGCAAATCAGATAACGCCCTTATCAAGTTATGCACAGGTTATCATTTGCTAATGTTCTTGTAGGCATTACTATCCTGGAGGATTGTGTAAGAAACCCTGATTATTAAGACTAGGTATACTGCAAGTTAATGTAAATTTTAAGACATATAATACAAATTAGAATCCAATACAGGAGTTTAATAAGTACAAAATGGTATGTAAATTGTGACAGAAACACAGGTAAAGTCCCAAGAAGTTTTACATAAATGTACTTCTGGAATATGTATTAAGATTGTATATATTATGGGATCCCCTTTTTAGAGAAAACAGACATTTCTGTTGCTGCAGTAAGGATTTCCCAATAGCGGGGGACAGAATGGAAACCACTCTGAATTCACAGAGTACACCCAATTACTAACTAGATATATTTAATCTGGGCATAAGAACCTTGATTGCTATAATCATTTGTGAGGCTTTCACCCAGACATTTGTCTATAATAAGGTCAGGCATTGCTGCCTGGTGATTTTACCTGGCTCTAAATACAAACATCCAAAGGAGTAGCTGTAAGTGATAGAGACTAAAAAATTATGTGTTTTTACTACACTGTTAAAGTGAGAGTGTTAAGTCACTCAGTTGTGTCTGACTCTTTGCAACTCCATGGACTGTAGCCCACCAGGTTCCTCTGTCCATGGAATTCTCCAGGCAAGAGGATTGCCATGCCCTTCTCTAGGGGATCTTCCCGACTCAGGGGTTGAACCCAGGTCTCCTGCATTGCAGGCAGATTCTTTATTGTCTTAGCCACCATGGAAGCCCTTACTATACTGTTAACCTAAGCATAAATGTGATTCAACCACAACATGTCATCAATCCATAGGCTACAGGGAGGCTTTCTGCACAGACTTCGAATAAAATTTCCTACTGAGAGCTGCTCTTTAAAATGAACAAATGACTGTTTAGAACAGAGACATGCTAAGTCACCTGGAGGAAACAGAATGGCTTCCAGGATGGTAGAACGTTGCAGTGATTTAGTATTTTAAGAAAAAACTGGGTGCGTCAGTTTAGGTAGTGTTAGACACAAAAATGGAGTCATGGAGGCAAATCCAAATGTCGGCTGGATCTCTGGGATCACTGCCCAGGAGGAGGGAGACTTAGTCAGTCTTTCCATTGGTCCATTTGTCTTCATTCATTCACTCATGCATTCATTCAGTGAACTTAGTAGAGTGCCTACTTGGCTAAGCAGTATCCTATGTGCTGGAAATAGGGAAGTGAAAAAGTCCACATTCTCACGAAGTTTATTCTAGTGCGGAAAGCAGTCATTGTGGAAAAATAAACACACACACTAATAACATTAGATGTGTGCTTCAAAAAGAGCTTACCAAGGTAGGAAGGTCATGGAGAAGGAATATGTTTAGACTGAAAAGTCAAGAAAGGTATCTCTAAGGAGGTGACAAGAAAGCAGAGATACCTGAATAAAGTGAGGAAGTGAGCCATATGAAGATCAGAGGGAAAGAGGTGTTGTTGTTTTTTAAATATGGAACTCTTCACGTCATCCTTGCACAGGGGCCATGCTAATCTTCTCTGTATCGTTTTAATTTTAGTATATGTGCTGCCAAAGTGAGCTCAGAGCGAGAGTTTTGTGCATCAGAACAGCAAATGGAAAACCTGGAGGCTGAGATGGCTTGTGTGTTCAAGGGATAGAAGGAACACCGGTTTGGGTGCTCATTAGTGCTGCCTGCCAAGAATTCTCTCCTCTTCCAGGAACAAGGTGGGACGGAGCCACCTGGTTCTTCTGTGCATGGGTTAGCACCGTGCGACTAATTCTGGCCGGTGAGTCATGAGTAGAAATGCCATGTGCCACTTCTGAACACAGCCAATGAAAGACCCTTTAGATCTCTTTTCTCTCTGTGGCATGATGACTGGTAAAGTTAAAGACAGAAACTGGTCCATCAGCCCTGATCTAGGAGTGAGGAAGAAAATCATGTGGGGTCAGAGCTCCTAGCTGACCTTTAACAGCTATGTGAGGACATTACTATGCACTGTGTCAGGCCTCTTGAGACCTGGAGTTCTCTGTTACCTCAGTATGGCATAACTTGTCCTGACTGACAATGTAACTGGTGGGGAGAAAGCTGGAGGGAGAGTGGTAGGGGGTAAGATTTAAGGATAAGCAGGAGACAGAACATGGACAGCCTTGTAGACGATGAAAAATCTGGATTTCACTCCGTGTGAAGGAAAAACCTTCGGAAGACTGAGCAGAGGGATGACACGACAGGATTTGCATCTTCAAAAGAATCATTTAGTCATGTAGGGAAGCCCTTGTTCATGAGAAATACATACTGAGGTATTTAGAGATACAACTTGCTTTCAGATGGTTCAGTAAAGTGTGTGTGTATGCACACACTCATACATGAACAAAGGGTTAAATGGTAATTGGTGAATTCTGATGTAGGGTTTGTGCTCTTTTCTCAACTTTTTTTGTGGAGTTAAAATTTTTTACATAAAAAGTTGGGGGTAGGGAAATCAGTCTAGGATAAAATGCAAGGTCTAGAAGCAAGACCCTTAGGAAGCTATGGCGGGTGAGATGAAGTGACTGGCGGCTGGAAAGGCAATCCTGAGAAATGGGCGGATTTGAAATCTACTTCATTTGTGGGGCAGTGGGATCTGCTGGTTGGCTGCAGGATGTGAAGGTAAGACTGGAGTCCAAACGGCTCCAGGTTTTTGTTCTGACTGAGTGGGAGATTGGTGATGCCACTAACTGGGATGGGGCAGCAGAGCAAGAACCAGGTTTAGAGAACGTGAAACAGTCATCCTGTTTTGGACATGTTAAGGGTAAGCATCCATGTGGAGACTGGGTTGGGAGGTGGATAAATGAGTTGGTAGGTGAGAGAAGAGGTTGGCTGGAAGTGCAAAATTTGGAATCATCAGCATGTGGTGGCACCCAAGTTATAGAACTAAATAGAAACCCACAGAAAGCAAGTGTAGGTGAAGAAGACCACGACTGAGCACTGGGGAACTGGAGCATAACTGGCTGGGAGGGGGCTCATGCGGTTAATTTGATTTCTCTTGTTCTCATTCCACGCTTGCTGAGCAACCACCTGATTATTACTTGACTTCCCACATATAGGTCCGACTGGTCAGATGGACTTGGAATGATCTCGTTCCTGGGACAGTTCTTATTGTAAATAAATTGGTCACACTCACAAGTGTGGTTAGATTCAGTCCCTAAGACAGAGCCATTCTCGGCAGCCTGACAAAATCTGATGGTGAGTCTACATAAGAAGCCAGACACAGCACTGGAAATTCTCTGAGGAGATGAATGCCACACTGCTTGCTGGTACTTCTTTGGCTCAGAGTAACCTCCTGAGAAAGACTGTTTCCAGAATTATTGCGAAAACTGCTACCCAGTTATGGCTAAGAGAATATTCCCTTTTTGACTGTATCTTTTTTTTTTTTTTTTTTTTGCTGTAAAAGCACTAATCCATTAGTGTGTATCTCACATCATTCTTCTTCTGTCATGATCTTGCATTTCCTTAGGTCAGGATCCTTATTTTAGCTATTTAAGGGGCATTCTATATGTGTGTGCTCTAAATTTATTTTTTTAAATTTTATTTCATGTCAATAAGTAGCATTCAAATGGCTCAAAAATCAAAATGCCATAAGGTATATACTGAGAAACCACCTCTTCCCTATGCATGTCTGTCACTGTCCCTAATCCATTTAGTTTGTGGATCCATCTAGATTTGTATCTGTGCTTAGTCACTCAGGTATGACCTAAATCAAATCCCTTATGATTATACAGTGGAAGTGAGAAATAGATTTAAGGGCCTAGATCTGATAGATAGAGTGCCTGATGAACTATGGACTGAGGTTCGTGACATTGTACAGGAGACAGGGATCAAGACCATCCCCATGGAAAAGAAATACAAAAAAGCAAAATGGCTGTCTGGGGAGGCCTTACAAATAGCTGTGAAGAGAAGCGAAAAGCAAAGAAGAAAAGGAAAGATATAAACATCTGATGCAGAGTTCCAAAGAATAGCAAGAAGAGATAAGAAAGCCTTCTTCAGTGATCAATGCAAAGAAATAGAGGAAAACAACAGAATGGGAAAGACCAGGGATCTCTTCAAGAAAATCAGAGATACCAAAGGAACATTTCATGCAAAGATGGGCTCAATAAAGGACAGAAATGGGATGGACCTAACAGAAGCAGAAGATATTAAGAAGAGATGGCAAGAATACACAGAAGAACTGTACAAAAAAGATCTTCACGACCCAGAGAATCACGATGGTGTGATTACTGACCTAGAGCCAGACATCCTGGAATGTGAAGTCAGGTGGGCCTTAGAAAGCATCACTACGAACAAAGCTAGTGGAGGTGATGGAATTCCAGTTGAGCTATTCCAAATCCTAAAAGATGATGCTGTGAAAGTGCTGCCCTCAATATGCCAGCAAATTTGGAAAACTCAGCAGTGGCCACAGGACTGGAAAAGGTCAGTTTTCATTCCAATCCCAAAGAAAGGCAATGCCAAAGAATGCTCAAACTACCACACAATTGCACCCATCTCACACGCTAGTAAAGTAATGCTCAAAATTCTCCAAGCCAGGCTTCAGCAATATGTGAACCGTGAACTTCCTGATGTCCAAGCTGGTTTTAGAAAAGGCAGAGGAACCAGAGATCAAATTGCCAACATCCGCTGGATCATGGAAAAAGCGAGAGAGTTCCAGAAAGCATCTATTTCTGCTTTATTGACTATGCCAAAGTCTTTGACTGTGTTGATCACAATAAACTGTGGAAAATTCTGAAAGAGATGGGAATACCAGAACACCTGATCTGCCTCCTGAGAAATCTGTATGCAGGTCAGGAAGCAACAGTTAGAACTGGACATGGAACAACAGGCTGGTTCCAAATAGAAAAAGGAGTTCGTCAAGGCTGTATATTGTCACCCTGTTTATTTAACTTACATGCAGAGTACATCATGAGAAACGCTGGACTGGAAGAAACACAAGCTGGAATCAAGATTGCTGGGAGAAATAGCAATAACCTCAGATATGCAGATGACACCACCCTTATGGCAGAAAGTGAAGAAGAACTCAAAAGCCTCTTGATGAAAGTGAAAGTAGAGAGTGAAAAAGTTGGCTTAAAGCTCAACATTCAGAAAACAAAGATCATGGCATCTGGTCCCATCACTTCATGGGAAATAGATGGGGAAACAGTGGAAACAGTGTCAGACTGTATTTTTCTGGGCTCCAAAATCACTACAGATGGTGACTGCAGCCATGAAATTAAAAGACGCTTACTCCTTGGAAGAAAAGTTATGACCAACCTAGATAGCATATTCAAAAGCAGAGACATTACTTTGCCAACAAAGGTTCGTCTAGTCAAGGCTATGGTTTTTCCAGTGGTCATGTATGGATGTGAGAGTTGGACTGTGAAGAAGGCTGAGTGCCGAAGAATTGATGCTTTTGAACTGTGGTGTTGGAGAAGACTCTTGAGAGTCCCTTGGACTGCAAGGAGACCCAACCAGTCCATTCTGAAGGAGATCAGCCCTGGGATTTCTTTGGAAGGAATGATGCTAAAGCTGAAACTCCAGTACTTTGGCCACCTCATGCGAAGAGTTGACTCATTGGAAAAGACTCTGATGCTGGGAGGGATTGGGGGTGAGAGGAGAAGGGGACGAGAGAGGATGAGATGGCTGGATGGCATCACTGACTCGATGGACGTGAGTCTGAGTGAACTTGGGGAGTTGGTGATGGACAGGGAGGCCTGGCATGCTGCGACTCATGGGGTCGCAAAGAGTTGGACACGACTGAGCGACTGATCTGATCTGATCTGATCTTAGTCACTCAGTTGTGTCCAACTCTTTGCGACCCCATAGACTGTAGCCTGCCTGGCTCCTTTGCCCATGGAATTCTACAGGCAAGAATACTGGAGTGGGTAGCCATTCCTTTCTTCAGGGTATTTTCCCGACCCAGATATCAAACCTGGGTCTCCTGTATTGCAGGCAGATTCTTTACCGTCTGAGCCAGGAGGGTTGGTACTAATCTCTTGCTATTTACAAAGCTCCATCCTAGCCTCACTCCCCCCAGTGCTGTGATGATGGGAAAAACATATTCTATTCCTTTTGGAAGGAAATGAGTAATTTCTGATAAAAGTTCAGGCTCAAATTGAACTCTTCCCTGTCCGTTTTAGTCTAAAACATGGATATCGTAACATTTCCAGTGTAACATGGTTAAACAACTCTTTGGCTAAAGCCATTGAAGGATGTTCAACTATTTAATGCCTATTGTTTTGGAAATAAAAATGGATTGTGCTGGCCCAATGAGAAAAAATAAGGGGTTCGTAAAAGTTATTGGGGAGAATGTGTTTGTGGACGGTAGACTGACATATAACTACAGAAAACAATAATAAAAACCTCAGTTGAGAAGCTTTTCTCTCCCATGGTATAGCAGATTCTGTTTTCCAAAGATAGCTGCCTCAGCATATCTCATCCCACATGCTGTTCCTATAAGGTGACATCGACATTTCCCATTGAGTGGTGGGACCTGTGTTCCCTCCCCTTGAATTTCAGCTGACCCTTATGGCTGCCTGAACCGACAGAATACAGTGAAACTTGTCCAGCTAAATCCAGGCAGCTCTCAGAACCATGAGAGGCAATGATTCAGTGATTCAAATCAAGTACAATTTGAATAAAATTTTTGAATGAATAAAAATATTCATCATGCAGCAATAAAAACAGAACACGGTCTTGATTTTAATCATCTTCTACATTTTCTTTGGTCTTCTTTAATTTTTATTCAGATTTTACTTTAGTTTTATCTATTTTTGTTGCAGGTCACCTCAAACCCTTTGTGGAAGTGGGTTTAACTATAACATAACCACATTTTTTGAAATGCTCTTTTATCTAACTCAGTAATGTGAACTCTCTAGTGTTATTCTGCAAAGGACAAGGATGACCCATGAAAGCTTTATCACCATTTTTGAGGATGTTTTTAATGAAAATAAAAAAGATCGCTTTGTATAGACCTGTTCTACATTTTCTGCTTCTTTCCCCTGCAAACAGATTCTTTTCCATGAAAGTTTGATAGAAATAATTAGGGCCTCATCTATGAGGACCAGAGCTCCCTAACAGACATTTATTGGCTACTACTATGTGGCAGATATTAGATTAGGTACCAAACACAAACATTCCCAGCTTACAAAGGGGCTCCTGGACCAGTGACTATTTATAGCTATAAATGCCTACCAAACGCAAGGCATGGGCATGCATGTTTTTGAATGCCTTCACTGATGGAGAAGTATTTAAAACAACAGCAGCAAAATAAAGCAAAGTTATCAAGAGACCTGACAGGCAATTTAAAAAAGTGAATGAAAAAAATGATACAATAATTTTAGAGTACATCTATGTATCTATGGATTTAGTATAAGAAAGAGAAATAATACATTCTCTCTATAATCACAGAAGTGAAACAGTGTTATCACATATAACATAATATGTCCAGAGTGGCTTGGCTCAGATGGTAGGCTAAGATGGTAAAGAATCTTCCTGCAATGCAGACCTGGTTCGATCCCTGGGTCAGGAAGATCCCCTGGAGAAGGGAACAGCTACTCATTCCATTATTCTTGCCTGGAGAATTCCATGGGCAAAGGAGCCTGGCAGGCTACAATCAATCCATGGGGTCTCAAAGAGTCAGACACAACTGAGCAACTAACACTTTTGCTTGCATATAACATAAACCTTACAAAAATAAAATTTTACTTAATATAAAAGATTTGCAGGGATGGAACGTTAGATTTTTGGGTGTCACCCTGTGCCAGGCTCATGCTGATCTTATGGATCACATTTTAGTATGTGTGCCGCCCAACTGAGCATGGGACGTTACTGTCTTTTAATATATTGTCAGTCATTGCTTTTTCAAGTTTAATTGTAATGAAATTTTAAAAATTGGTTTTCCTCCATTTAATTTCAGTCCAACTGGTGTCACTACCCACTACACATTAACCTTTAAGGAAAAGCGCCTGAAGGTAGGAACCATATCTATTTGTTTACCACAGCATATTCAGCATCTGGCACACAGCAAGCACTCAAAAAGAATTTGTTGAATTAGTAAACAGGAAACACATAATTAGAACAGATTAAAGAAAACAGTTTTATTCAACAAGTGCTTCTGAATACTCGGTATGAACTTAATACTGCCTGGGGTGTTACAGAGAACTACCAAAAGTAGAAGATATTGCCCTTATTCACAGCTAGAATCACAATATTTTTTTGCATTTATAAACCTTTAAAATATAAACATTAAAAAATTCATATTAGACATAAATATAGCAGTCTCTCGGTATCCAAGGGGGATTGGTTCCAGAACACACACCCAGCCCCGCCTCCCAGCAGACACTAAAATCTGTGGATGTTCAAGTCTCTTATAAAAAATGGCACAGCATTTGCATATAAGCAATGCACATAGTCTTTGTACTTTAAATCATAGATTTAGATATATATATACATAGATATAGATATATATATAATCATAGATTATAGATTACTTATAATCCCTAATACAATGTAAATACTATGTAAATAGTTGCCAGTGCACCTGGCAAATTAAAGTTATGCTTTTGGGAACTTTCTGTAAATTTTTTCCCTGAATATTTTCAATCCACAGTTGGTTGAACCCATTGATGTCCAACCCACAGATCAGAGAGCCAACTGTAACCCTCAAATTATCTATTACTACTGAACTATGGCTATGCATACAATACAAGAAAGCCCAACAGATACATGAACTATCTTGCAAGCTCTTAGAGAACAGGAGAAAATGATAGTATGATTTTCATATTCTTTTTGGAATTATTTCAACTAAAGAAATGAAAATAAATACAATCCACAAAATCCTATTTATGGTAACATATTCAATGGTGCATGAATGGTGAAAAAAATCTATCCAGGCTCTAAATAAGGGGACAATTAAAGTAAAAAATAATTTTACTTATATACTGTTTGAGAAAAAAGAATGAGACTTTTGCTATAGAAATTATGAGTAGGGAAAATGAATCATTTTCAATAAGCAAATAATATTTTATGAACTAAAGTAGGATGGCATTTGGAGACTTCATCCAAATGTGAAATTATTCTATTAACTAACTATAGAAAGGCAAGGCAGAAGGGAAGAAGAGTGAAAAAAGATACAGAAAAGTAAAAGGGAGCTATGAAAAAACACTTTCCCTCCAAACCACAGACTAACTCAAGAGCCGAGACACAGGGACACTGGGGGAAAAAAGATCCACTTACTCAGATCCTGGCTTCACTCAGCCAGACTTCCTCCTCAGAACTGTTCCATAATGAATGCAGTCTACAATATTCATATCTGAACGTCTGGTGGCCTCATGTACTTCTAAGACTTTAAAGTTCTGCTGTTTTCCTAACTAGGTTGAATTAACTTGAAAATCAGTGGTCACATGCCTGCCTTGTTTTATGGCTTGAGTTGGATTAAAACTCTGGTTAATAAAAAGCTTTCCATTTTATAGTTCCTCTTCTGAATCTTGATCATAAACTTCCTGAGGCTGTCTCTTAATACTGATTACTAAGTCAACAGTCAAAATGTTTGTCAAGCACTGAAGAACTGAAGTTAGTAATTGGTATTTACCAGCAACTGATTCCAAACCTGTTTGGTTGCTTATCATGGGTTGATTGGTTTGCAGTGCCTGGAGAGCTCTTACATATACTTGTGGAAAGCTGTAATTTCCTTTCTTAGACTTATACAAGATTTTGGGAACGCCTAAAATTGCATTGGCTATTATCCTACTAACCATGGTTTGTTCTGATTGCTGGCATTTTTTGGCATAGTTGAGAAGATAGTAATGCAATAAGATCTCAAAATTACCACCCACAGGCAAAACACAACCAGCTGGTATAGATGAGGAATAGTAACTTTGGGAAGTACACGTCTCTAGTGACTTATACCTCAGTGGTAAAATGCTGTCCTTTCTAGCAAGTTTTGCAACCTGTAAATTTTCATAAGAAATTTCCCTTCTGGTATTTTCTGGTTTTGAGTTAGCAGAATTACTCTCAATAAAGGGTTCATGGTCATCCATTATCCTCCCTTTGTTTGGGGATGAACATCTCAATGTTTCATCTGTCTGGTATGAATCTGTTACTGCCACTTTTGGTGTTGAACACAATACATTTTGCTCTAATTTGACGCTTGGAACTATCAAATTTGAACATACTTTTAAATTCGTTTGAGTTTTTGCCAGTTCACCTTTGTTCTTTACAACAGTGTCCTGATACGACCTTTGTATTGAGCTGTTAACTATTTTTGGTAACTCATTACTCTCTCTACTATTCTTATATATACAAGGACCTGAGGTACAACTTTGGTCACTGGTTTGTGTCACACAATTTAGATCAAGGTCTTTAAATGCTTGCCGAAGCATTTTAAACGCTCCATGTAAAGCATTCTCATGTTGTTCCACAAGCCCCTGCACCGGTGCACACAGAGCTATACAATGTGGTGCGAATGAACAGGTGCTCATCAAGCCAAGATGAACAAACCTTTTGGATCTAAGGATGAGGGGTTTACAGAATTTTGCCAAAGCAGTGTGAGAGAGTTCATACTGAGAAGAGGCCTCTGGTAGTACAAAGGGAGCAAGACCAATGACTCTCTGGATCAGAGAAAGTTCTTCAGATGATAGACACTCCACCACAGATATGCCATTCAGTCCCGCACAATAAATTACTAAGTCTGGTTGTTTCACAGTAGATAGGAGTAATTTTACATTCTGATTCTGTAAATGTTTCACTATTGCTTTTGTTCTTTCTGTAATCCAAAACTGAGATGTCTGAAACTGTGCTTCTGAATTTAGAGGAAACTCTGATCCAGAAATTGAAAAAAGAGGCTGAATGGTTTCTGTTACTATCACTATTCTTATGTCACCATCTGCTGGACAGTACACAGAAAAGTCTCTCTGAAGCACAAGCCCAGCTATGATCCTGGAATCGGAAACGGGAAGGCCAGTGACACCAACTTTCAACTCAACAAAACAGTCATCCACTAGCTCCAGTACTTCTTCAAACCTACTTTCACAAGCTGTACACTTGAAAACATAGTCACACATCAACTGAGACATCAAGCTGTGATTATTTCTTCCCACTCTTCCACAAAAGTATGCTCCTAAGAGCATCTCTAAAGAGCTCCTACACAATGTTCTTTCTTTAGTGCATGAAGAAAAGATGGACAAGAAGTGTCTACTTAAGTAATGGTCCATAACATAGTCTAATATTTGTGTCTGAAATGTTAGAAAAGCTTGGGAAATGAATTTCCACCGACAGCAATTTTTCCAATGCCTTCCACAGGTTTGAATATTTTCAAAAAGGAAAGAATCCTTTTCCTTGTCTGTGATCTCACGAAGTCCTCTGAGTAAATGGCAAAGAAAGATAATAAATGTTTTAGCACCATCTCCTGTTTTTCTTAGATGACTGGAAACACAGGCCACCATCACCCTGCACAAGAAAGAAAGAAAGCAACTCAGATTTTCAGAGGGCTGCCTTTCCACATCTGAATCAAGTTGAAAGCATGCTTTTACATCTATAAAATGAGAATACTATCGCCTTGATGTACTTAGTTTGTTTTTTCCCTTTTAAAATTTACTTAAATATAGGCTGAATGGTTTCTGTTACTTAAAAGGGAAAAACAATAGAACCACCATTGTGCTATTTAAAGATTCTAGGGTTGGGTCGAGCTGGAAGGAAAGGAGAAACGCTCTTTTCAGTTGTGGAATGTTCCCTAGGACAGTGCTCTAACTCTGAGCGTACACTGGTCTCATCCAAGGTCAGTTTTCTCCAGAAATAGCTCCCGAGAAGCCCTGACCTCTTTACCATCTTCCGGGTTATTGGACCTCTAGCTTCCACTGGCAGAATGGCTGGGCTTTTTCTGCTGGGCGAGAGGGAGAAGGTCAGTTTTCCCAAAGAGCAAAACCTTACGGACAAGAAGTCCAGGGAGATGAAGTGAGGTGTCCATCTGGAGTGCGGGACGTGAGTACCTAAGTAGAGGATGCTCTAAAGGGCTGCAGCCTGCGTCGCGGGTACCTGGCTACGGGATGCTCTAAATGTAGCGCCTTCAACAGGCAGCCTCCATCCCGGCTGAGCAGCACCTCGCCAGTGGGCTTGGTACACAGAACTTGCCGCCCTTCCGGCCCCAGGCAACCGCTCACGATGGTTTCTAGCACTTCCGCCACATGCAACGCCACCGTCACAGACCCCGCAGCGGCCATAGCCCTTCAGGTTCCAGCGGCCTACGCACGCCGCTTGCAGAAAACCAGGATTGCCTGGAAGGAATAGAGCGCGGGTACCGCCGGAAGCGGAAGGGGCGGGTAGAAGACCGGAAGCCGGGGCAACTAGGCTTCTTGGTTGGGCGAGGGTCTGCCGTTCCGCCCGTCCACCGGAAATTGCCCCGCAGTTCGGCCAGTAGAACTAGCGGTCCAAAAGCCCGCTAAGGTAGAAAAAAGGTCGGGGCTTTTCTGAAGCTGTCTCTGGAGAGGAAGCTGAAAGCCCTTCCCCAGCTCCCTAGGTGAATTCATTCCTTTCCTGGAGGCTTCAGCTGCCACCAGATCTCTCCTTTCCCAGGAGCTCGGCACGATAGTGGAGGGACTGGGCCCTGCGGCTAGAATTCGGTTCGTTTCCAACTGCCGTCAAAAATTCGTTCCCAAACCTCTGCCATGAGCTTGTGCATATCCTGTCCACATTCTGCACCAGCGGTTTTCTTTCGCGGTGTGGGCCAGATGAGGAGGGCCTGGCCACGGTCACCAGCTGCAGGCTTCATGCTTTCTGCAGGTGGCTTTGCCGCATTTCCTGGGCTTGAGTATCAACAACATGAAATCCTCGCCACCGCAATTTTCTTTTTCTTGAGCAGAGGTGATAAATGTGAGGACTTACTGGTAATCAATAGTATGCTTTAAAAACAGTGACCCAGGATTATTGCACACAATCCGACGGCAGGAAAAAAAAAATACTGTTAAGCAGAAAGAACATACTGTTTCGTACGTTAAGACACGCCCCTCTCTTTTAAGGATGAAATGGTAAAGAGCATGGGCTTAAGATTTACCTGTGTTTGTTGTGCCATTTACATCTGTGACATTCTTTGTCTCCACTTTTCTCATCTTAAAAGAAAAAATGGTGATATGTAATGGTGGCAGTGGACAGTTTACAAAGCTGTGGGATTTGGGGGGTATTTTTTTGGCATGGTGTGTCATAAGTACTAGGCACTCAACAAATACAACATACTCAACAAATTACCGTCAAGTGTCACCAGTGTAGGGACCCACTATTTCCACAAGAAAGGGATATTTTGTAAGGTTCAAAAGAATTATCAACCCAATACAACTATATAGGAGTTTGGTCAACATCAGGAAAATGACCTTTTAGATGTTTCATTGAGGTTGAACAGTGAGGGGCTATTTTCCCTATCCTTTACTCCTATGTATAGGACAGGAGACACCTGTAAGCCCTCCCATTCCCGGCAGTAAGACAAAACTAACTCGCTCTTAGCCACAAGCAACTGAGGGGAGCAAATACTGGGTTGGAGGATGAAGGAGGAAAACTAGAGGAATGATATCTTGTAACATATGTGATGTTGATGTTGACTCAGTTGGGACTAATAGATAATTTGTGGGGGAAAAACGTTTTCATGTGAGTTTTGTTATCTATGTTTATGTAAGCAAACCATTCAATATCATGGTAATCCAAGTCTATGCCCTGACCAATAATGTGGAAGAAGCTGAACTTGAACGGTTCTATGAAGACCTACAAGACCTTTTAGAACTAACACCCAAAAAAGATGTCCTTTTCATTATAGGGGACTGGAATGCAAAAGTAGGAAGTCAAGAAACACCTGAGTAACAGGCAGATTTGGCTTTGGAGTACAGAATGAAGCAGGGCAAAGGCTAATAGAGTTTTCCAAGAGAATGCACTGGTCCTAACAAACCCCTCTTCCAACAACATAAGAGAAAACTCCACACATGGACATCACCAGATGGCCAACACCGAAATCAGATTGATTATATTCTTTGCAGTCAAAGATGGAGAAAGCTCTATACAGTCAGCAAAAACAAGACTGGGAGCTGACTGTGGCACATCATGAACTCCTTATTGCCAAATTCAGACTTAAATTGAAGAAGGTAGGGAAAACCACTAGACTATTCAGGTATGACCTGAATCATATCCCTTATGATTATACAGTGGGGGTGAGAAATAGATTTAAGGGACTAGATCTGATAGACAGAGTGCTTGATAAACTGCAGATGGAGATTCATGACTGTACAGGGGACAGGGATCAAGGCCATCCCCAAGAAAAAGAAATGCAAGAAGCCAAAATGACTGTCTGAGGCCTTAAAATAGCTGTGAAAAAAGAAGCAAAAAGCAAAGGAGAAAAGGAAAGATATAAGCATCTGAATGCAGAGTTCCAAAGAATAGCAAAGAGAGATAAGAAAGCCTTGCTCAGTGATCAGTGCAAAGAACTAGAGGAAAACAATAGAATGGGAAAGACTAGAGATCTCTTCAAGAAAATTAGAGATACCAAGGGAACATTTCATGCAAACATGGGCTCTATAAGGGACAGAAATGGTATAGACCTAACAGAAGCAGAAGATATTCAGAAGAGGTGGCAAGAATACACAGAAGAACTGTACAAAAAAGATCTTCACGACCCAGATAATCAAGATGGAGTGATCACTCAGAGCCAGACAAGCTGGAATGTGAAGTCAAGTGGGCCTTAGGAAGCATCACTATGAACAAAGCTAGTGGAGGTGATGGAATTCCAGTGGAGCTATTTCAAATCCTAAAAGATGATGCTGTGAAAGTGTTGCACTCAATATGTCAGCAAATTTGGAAAACTCAGCAGTGGTCACAGGACTGGAATAGGTCAGTGTTCATTCCAATCCCAAAGAAAGGCAATGCCAAAGAATGCTCAAACTACCATACAATTGCACTCATCTCACACGCTAGTAAAGTAATGCTGAAAATTTTCCAAGCCAGGCTTCAGCAATATGTGAACCGTGAGCTTCCAGATGTTCAAACTGGATTTAGAAAAGGCAGAGGAACCAGAGATCAAATTGTCAACATCCGCTGGATCATTGAAAAAGAGTTCCAGAAAAACATCTATTTCTGCTTTACTGACTATGCCAAAGCCTTTGACTGTGTGGATCACAATAATCTGTGGAACATTCTGAAAGAGATGGGAATACCAGACCACCTGACCTGCCTCTTGAGAAATCTGTATGCAGGTCAGGAAGCAACAGTTAGAACTGGACATGGAACAACAGACTGGTTCCAAATAGGAAAAGGAGTGAACCAAGACTATATTGTCACCCTGCTTATTTAACTTCTATGCAGAGTACATCATGAAATGCTGGGCTGGATGCACAAGCTGGAATCAGGATTGCTGGAAGAAATAACAACCTCAGATATGCAGATGACACCACCTTTATGGCAGAAACTTTCCTCCTTGGAAAGAAAGTTATGACCAACCTAGAGAGCATACTGAAAAGCAGAGACATTACTTTGCCAACAAAGGTCTGTCTAGTGAAGGTTATGGCTTTTCCAGTGGTCATGTATGGATGTGAGAGTTGGACTATAAAGAAAGCTGAGCGCTGAAGAATTGATGCTTTCGAACTGTGTTGTTGAAGACTCTTGAGAGTCCCTTGGACTGCAACGAGATCCAACCAGTCCATCCTAAAGGAGATCAGTTCTGAATGTTCATTGGAAGGATTGATGCTGAAGCTGAAACTCCAATACTTTGGCCACCTGATGCGAAGAGCTGACTCATCTGAAAAGACCCTGATGCTGGGAAAGATTGACGGCAGGAGGAGAAGGGGACGACAGAGAATGAGATGGTTGGATGGCATCAGGCCTGGCGTTCTGTGGTCCGGGGGGTCACAAAGAATCGGACATGAATGAGCAATTGAACTGAACTGAATGATAGCAAGGTTTTTTTTCCTTATCCATCACAAAGGGGTTACTTGATTCGAGCAACGGACTATTACAAACATTTAAAAGTAAAGTGCTTTGATCAGAGTTCTGTTTAAGTGTACAGTGGAAAGAGAATGGACACTGAAGTCAGACCTGGATTCAAACTTGGGCTTGCTATCACTCTTATTATGTAGCTTTCAGAATGATGTAACTTCTATGAGCCTCAGATTCTTCATCTCTAAAATCTAACTTCCATTTATCTGGAGGTTATTATGGGTGTTCAAGAAGAGTGAATGTAAAACATCATGTAAAGCATACATTAGGGACTCTAGCTGTTAAATCCCTTCACCATCATTCACAACTACTCCCCAAATGACTTTTAACTAAAAACTCATTACTAGTTTTTAGTCACCATGTTATATTCAAAATCATTTGATCAGTTTGCTCTTTTTAAAAACTTTATTTAGAATGCCTAGTTGAAGTTAGCATCATTTTACAGATCATTAGAAAAATTCAATTCTTTTGTCTCTGCAAACATTTATAGTAGGTTAGGAGTAACAGATTAGAAATGTAATACATTACAAAACAGTTGCCTATGACTATCTGTACATTTACTATGCACCTTAAGGAAAATAACTTGACAGTGTGCTGTACTTACACTGCAAATAACATACTTTTATTCTGTTTTACAAAACTGACCAGTGTTTGAATTTATAAATGATCATTAAACAGGATATTTAACTTAGATGTATAGTTAACATGCTAAAAAGTAAAAAATTTCAACTGAAGTTGTGTGGCTCATCAGTTCAAATGTTTCATGGCATTTTTTCTTTAAATTTAATATTGTAAGTCTCAAATAATTTTTCATGATAAATTCAGAAAGAAAATTTTCTAAATATTTTATAAAGTATATTCACATTCATTTTGTCATGGGTTTCTTGTGGCTCTTCTAAATATGTTAATCATATTAAGGAGACACTGGTCCTATTCAATTTTAACAGTCCATCTTCAATTAAAACTGTAACAAAACAAACAGCATGTTAAGAGTGACAAAAAGTAAATTTAATATACTAAATTCACACTATAGGTACACAAAATAAAACCAAATTACATAATAGTGGCAGGGTACAGGTTAAAGAATCTTTTTCCACGTAGTCAAATAAGATAGAAGTTCAAATGTAAACTTAGTGATCTGTGTGGGATTCCTCCCCTCTCAGCTACGGTTCAAATTGGAAAATTTGGTATAAATGCTGATTTTAATATTTCTGTGCATTTAACATAATTCAAAATCATCTGCAGCATCATGCATGGCTCATCAAATGTCATTATCACTGTATGTCAAACAAAAACCCCCAAATATATTCACTGTTCACTGGAAATGTGAAACACTGGAAAAAATGGAATTTTACACATTTGTTTTCTTAAATATTTGACCAAGATATTCTTCAAAAAGTTAAAACTGCCTTCTCCACATAATTTTGTATACATATGGCACAAGTTGACATCCTAAAACAGTGTGAATTCCGTCGAAAAGGCACTGTTTAACAATACTCAGAATAATCTGACAAGTCTAGTTCAGTGATGTCTGAAAGTGAAGAATATATTTGAGATAGGTAAATGGACAAACTCTTATAAAAGTATGGCATTACTGTTTAAACATACTATAGCTATATAAAAGGAAATAAAGTGACACAGAGAAATGACCCTTTTATGACAATTAAGCCTATAAACACTTTGAATCATATTATAGTTCTGTAACACAAAAATGACAAAAAATTATTTTCTTAAAGGCACAAAAGCATGAATACTAAATGAGAGTTGTATTTTACAAGGCCAACTTTTTCAATGGAATGGTAACAAAAATTACACTGTACCTTTATAAGTAATACAAAAAAAGTAGTGATATGAAATACAAATGAAATATCTACTGCTGAAACTTACTTATATCACACACCCTAATTTACTGTCTTTTCTTGGGCCAGCTACCTCTCACTAAATGGTGGATAACTGAAGGCATAGTATATTTAATAACTAAAACAAAAATGCACATGTCAATAACTATTACTTATTTAAATTTTTCAGTGAAAAAATAAAATTTTTGATTAAATGAAAAAAAGAAAAAAAAACTGGTTATAGGTCTTAAATCCTAGAAACCATCATGAGACTCTCAGATAACTGGGAACTGTAAATCATAATTTTTATGAGTCCATGTGTGAAGGAAGATTAATCTCAGGTAGAGAACATTCAAAGTCAATTACATACATGGCTAAATACAAAGTTCATTATGTATTTTAAAGGATTCACATACTAAGCCTAGTATAAGAACTGATCTAAAACTAAGCCACCAATTCCTGAGTTTTGTATTCAGTTCACAGAAAGGAACTCATATAACTAAAAGCGTAAGACTATTAGATTAGACATATGCTTTTAGTGTATAAGAAACAGCATGAGTAACCCTGCTCTTTCTCATGAAATAGTTTTTGACTCCTGGGATAATAAGAACCCATAACATTTGCCCTAACAAGAAAAGTTTTAAAAATAAAGAAAACAACTCCCTCTCTAGTCTTAGAGGATAACCATACAAATAAAACACTAAGACCAAATGAAAGTAGCATACAAGTAGATAAGCCTAAAGCCCCAAAAGGGAGTTTACCAACAAAGAAACATTAAGTTTTCAGGGTTTAAAGATGAAATTATTATTGTGATCAGCCAATCAACTTATATAAATTAATTCTAATTTAAGCCATAAAAAAGGATCGAGTTGTACAATATTTACAAAATATATATTAATGAATAGGCAGTTGAGCATAATATTGGTAACAGAGAGTGAGTACAAAAATGATATCAACAAGTATGAAGTACAAACAAAAAACCCACCTGTTTAGTGTAGTCATACCTATGCTTATATTGGGTATAGGTATATCTTATTTACGTATAATCTATTTAAAAAACATTTTCACAATTATTGTTTTGCCAAAAATACATGAGAAATGGCTCCTCATAAAACCTAAGGAGACTAAAGATCACTGTATTGATTAGGAGGAACAAAGCAGGCTCTTCTTATCATTTTCAGTTTTTAATAATTTAGTAATCTTTCCTTTATTGTATGCTTAGCATGGCATAAACATTGACTATAACTTCACTAGTATCTCACAGTCTCTTCTTAGTCAAGGGCAAATGTAGCCAGAGCAATTATTTCCTCTCTGACCTTCATTTTCATTTCAAAATCTACTTTTGGAATTCTAAGATACATAAAGTAAAAATATTAAACTGATAAAAAATTTAGGGAAAATGTTTGCCTGAGCCTGAACAAAAGGAACCTTGAGGAACTGTGGTTTTGCCACAGACTGCAGTTACTGAAAGCAGAGAACAGAGAATTAAACTTCGGAACTTGATGCTCTTCTTAGATGCTCAACGTATTGCACATTTTAAAGAAACCAATTTTAAAATGCATAATTACCACCACACTAAGTGTCTTTTCTTATCACTCTTCTCTTATTTGGCTTTTGAAGTAAAATATGGGAGATATATGTATATATATTTTCTATTCTACTGTTTCACTGAACACACCAGAATCTAAATGAAAGCTAAAGAAAGGTTTTCATAATGAAAAATCACGATTATCAGCATTTTATATGCCCTACAAACATCTCTAGAATTTAGCCTATGTTATTGGACCAACTGAGTTTAAAAAAATAAAAAAGGACAGCAATCAAGTTTGACCACACTTTTTTCCAGCAAGTGCTTAAGTGGGTATTATATACGTACGATAAGAAAGATAGAATCAATAGATCCAAGTAGCTGCATACCAGTTTTCTGCTGTTGATATACACATATTTATACTTGTATCTATAAATATTAAATTCTAGGGATTAAAAAAATCTTGTGTAAACTTTTGAAAAAAGCAATTTGCCACTTTGTCTCAATTTGACCACACATTTTGTTTGTTTTCTGTAAGAAGACAGTCGAGCTGAATGCTTTGGAAATGATCTTTTTTTAACAGTACAGTGTGTTGAACTATTTATGCCTAGTATCCCATTATTTCCCATTCTGTAACTCCTTACTGATAAAAGTTTTGTGCCTGTTTTATGAAGAAAATAGATTGTTACATATATAAGATCGATAGTATTTTTGTTATGACTGACATTAATGCTATATATTTCATTACATGAACATACCATAGACTACAAAGATTACTGTTAAGGTATATATAAGACACAATTGTGTATACATGTGGATTTATTATACTCACATGTAGACACATTCTGACAAAAGCTAGAAACATTCTGGCACTTAACACATAGTTCACTTTAATAATCAAATAGAATAGCTCTTGTTTCAGGTTAAGGATAAAAGGTATGAAAAATCAACACTTCTACATTTATTTCTAAGGTTTTCAGTTTTATAAATATTGTGATGTTTTAATAAAGACCAAACCAACTTCAACATTGGTCCCAGGCCAAATCTGATCATTCCAGTTCATTAACTCAATTGTAAAGGACTTCTACTTAAACATGAAGTTTATTATGACTTGAAGCAAAATCAGGAGAAAAATGATGATGTAGTCTTTTTGTTGAAGAAAATAGTCCGTGGCAGGTGTGCTTGAAATTAAATGATTTCGAAGAGCCATAATATTTCTACAAAAATAAGGAACAATAAATGTAATAATTACTTATAAAAAATGATAGCAGAGAAATCACAATTTGATATATGGCCACATAATTCAACTGTATAAAATTCAATTGTATCCAGTTCCAACAGTTACCACCCCCTGAACAGGGAACTGATCATGCTATGTGGAAGCACTAGTAGGTTTTGCCTGAATCTGTACTGCACACTGTACCAAATGTATGACTTCATGATGTGTGTTAAGCATGGTTTCCCTGATGACTGTGGGTAAAACATCTGTCTGCAATGCAGGAGACACAGGAGATGCAGGTTTGATCCCTGGGTTGGGAAGATGTCCTGGAGAAGGATATGGCAACCCTCCAGTATTCTTGCCTGGGAAATCCCATGGACAGAGGAGCCAGGTGGGCTACAGTGCAAAGGATTATAAAGAGTTGGACATGACTGAGTGAATAAGCATGTCAAACATAATTCTTAAAGTTTGCAGACTTTAAAATATATCACCTTCTTTGTTATCACAGTGGTTTTAAAACAAAAATTTTGCTTCTCAGTTGGTCCACTAAGATTCTTTTATCTTTTTTTAGGGAGACAAAGGTAGAGATGGATAAAAATCCTTTATTTATCAGGAAAAAAACAAATTTTATGATATTTCTTACTTGAAGAAAGCTCGGTAGGCATTTCATATGCTAACAAAAATAAAATGTTAATTTAGTCGCAATACAAGCTTACATTATCCTCGTGCAACTCTAAATACTTTGCCTAAAACAAGCTGATTAGTGAAGATGTTTTGTTTTTATGCCTTCTTTTAAAGTGTTTTCCCAGTATAGAAGAAGAAAGGAGGCAAAATGAACAAGTAGGCTCATTAATTTATAAATATAATGAAATTAGGAAATGTGATCACTTTATATAAGGACTGATGATGCCAAGATGCAGAAGACATGCTCCCTGCTCTCAGAGAGCTCACAGTCTGACTGGGTGGAGTGGGAGCAGGTAAACAGACCCACAATCAGCAACTCTGTAGTACAGTGCGGAGAAGGCGATGGCGCCCACTCCAGTGCTCCTGCCTGGAAAACCCCATGGACGGAGGAGCCTGGTGGGCTGCAGTCCATGGGGTCGCTAAGAGTCTGACACGACTGAGCGACTTCACTTTCACTTTTCACTTTCATGCATTGGAGAAGGAAATGGCAACCCACTCCAGTGTTCTTGCCTGGAGAATCCCAGGGACGGGGAAGCCTGGTGGGCTGCCGTCTATGGGGTCACACAGAGTCGGACACACTGAAGTGACTTAGCAGCAGCAGTAGTATAGTAAAAGACTAATGGGAACCATACAAGCCAAGTGGAAGAGTTAGAAACTCTGTGCGGAGAGGATGAGTGATCAGAAATGTTACAAAAAGGGTAGCATTTGAATTATATTCTGAAGGATAAACAGGGATTTTCTTGAAGGGCAAGGTGGGAGGAAGGGCAGTTTAAAAAGTGGATTCACTGTGGGTAAAGATCCAAAGAAAAAAGTGTTAAGTCACTTAATCATGTCCAACTCTTTGCAACCCGATGGACTGTAGCCCACAAGGTTCCTCTGTCAGTGGAATTCTCCAGGCAAGAATACTAGAGTGGGTTGCCATTCCCTTCTCCAGGGGATGTTTCCAACTCGGGGATCAAAGCCAGGTCTCCTGCATTGCAGGAAGATTCTTTACCATCTGAACCACTAGGGAAACCCCTATATGAAAGGGCACACTATATTCTGGAGATGTGGGAAGTTTCATAGGACTAGAGCACAGGGTCAGTGTAGAGGAATGGCAAGAGATGAGGTTGAAAACAGCAACTAAATATAAGCTATAAAATCACCAAGAATAGAATAAATATCTTTAAAAAAATCCTCCAGAACAGTTAGCACTGAGTGCTGAATACACAAAAGCAGGTTGGCCAATATAAAAAATTTTAACATCTGTTATAGCAATGGGATACAACTAATCTGAACTTGTGCTGGCCTTAGTGATAGATAGGAACCTTCCCTTACAAGGAACTTCCCTAGGTGTTACAACCTTTCAGTGCTGGATCATCGGGGGGTGAGTGTGGGGGAAATGCAAAGGCAACACTCGAAGGTCTCACCCACTGTTATGAACATACTTTGGTATTTCAACAACTGGTACATTCCAATTAAAATTAGCCATGTACAAAGGACTGTGGAAGCCTTGACGTTCTCAAAAACCATCCCACTTCCACATTTAACTCAGCTACATTCCTATAGTATGCTACAGCAGTCAGATGAGATTCCAATTCTAGCCTCCAGATGAGACAAAACAACCTCCCTCTCTCCCCCAGTACTTCAGTGCCAAAGGAATTTCCTATGTTTCAGTAATCCGGTGTTAGAAGCCAGGGTTCTGGTTTAGCTTAGAAATGTTATAAAAATGTAAAGTTTGCATATGACTTCCTACGTAACAGGATTTTTAACTCCTCTGGACTCAAATGAATAGTCACTGTCAGTATAGATTACCTTTTAATTTCTTCCTGTGTTTGTTTAATAGATTCAATTGAAGTTTGAATGTCTCCCAGTTCTATCCCTTTCTTTCTTCTTGCACTTGGTTTTACTGATTGAGCTAAAAAGACATTGAGAATAAACACAGTGAAAATAGTGGACATATTTAATTATAAACAATTTACATTTCAGATTAATGATTCTCATGTAATAAAAATTTTCCTAGACATTATTTTTATGGTTTAGAGACTAACATACTACTCCTAATACTTGGGATTTTTGAAGTTTCAATCATAGTTCAAAACTAGAACACTATAGATATATGACAAGTAACCATAAACTAGTTAAATTTTGGGTTGAATCAGTTTTATTTTTTAGCCAATTAAAATAGACAAAAATATTTCTTTAAAAATACATATATTAATCTGGAGGAGGTATTACTCTTCTATCTCTTGCCTACTTGTAAACATATGAAGAAGTCAGCTTTTTGAGCACCCTTTTCAGTTTTTTAAAATTAAGTGTTAATGCCATCTTTATTTCCTTAGTCACCTACATTTTAAAACTTTTCTGTTGGTTTTAGTATCTCTTCTACAAATTTTTATTGTCAACCAACAAAGTGTATGGTATTTTTTTAATCCCTTCAAGTATCCATTCCTTCCTTTCCATTTTTGTTTAGATCTTAATCTCTCGCCAGGTCTCAGCTATCTCATTTGTAAACTTAGGATAATAATAATACTCAAAACTTACACGGTTGTAGTAATGTGTGTTTAAACATCCAGTTTGGCTATGTTAGGTACTGAATAAATGTTAGCTGATACATTATAGGTAATATAGTGGAGTGGATAAGACAATGAATTAAGGAGCCAGAATATCTGCATATATAACATATATATACTGCATTACAGGGTATATGACCTTGGGCAGGTTAACCTGTGCCTCAGTTTCCTTTACTGTGAAATGGGAACAACAGCATAAATAATATTCTCCTTTTGAGCACAATGGTACCACGTGACTCCTGCTTTTAGAAAAACTTTATTCATTTTACTCCTCTTTTATCTTGTCTACTCACCTGTATCCCTCAAGCCCAGATTGCTATCATCCATTAAAAATCCTAATAATTCATCAGAGTTCCTTTCCCCTCAAGAACCTTCCCTCAAACTGAATTCAGCTCCCTTTCCTTTAAACTCTTTACTATTTGTTATCTACTGATTTCTTAGCACTTACCATTTCTTCGTCTCTAGTATTATCTCTGTAAAACTGAGTTCCCCAGCTTTAGTGTAAGCTTAGTAAAGACTACGGCTTTAACAAAAAACCTTTATTTTCTCATAACATCTCAGACATTACCTTAATCTTTGATTACATCTCAGTGTAGTCCAAGACAGCTTATAAATTATGTGACTTGGAAATGGCACACTTGTTAATTTAGTTCATAATTTTGATACAGTTATATTTTTACTTGTCTGTGATTTCTAAACACCACAGTAACTTACTATGAGAATGAAAACCTTCTGAAGCATGGAACTGAACCCAAAACTCGAGAAATGGTGCCTGTGCTGAATCTAGGAAACCAACAACAGTTTTCCAGAAGCTAACAAGGCATAGGAGCTACTACTGCTGTGGTTCTTGATTTGCATGCTTCCCCTTTTTTCATTTCTACGACTTTACCTTGTGGCCTGGTTTTGAAATTTATCTATAATCTAAAAAAGCTTTTCTTGCACATCACCCCTATCCCCTACCAAAACTTACAAATCTTCTTGAGTTAATATGAAAACCATTTTAATATATCACAGTATAGTAATATCCTTTTAAAAATTTAGACTCTTTATAATCAATAGTCTGTAATAAATATTTTTACCTTCACTTCCAGACGAGTCCTGGATGTCAGGTTCTGGGGAGGAATAGCCTTTTGCCACTTTCTTCTGTTGCCTGGTAGGCTTATGCTTCATTTTTGGGACACTAACCTGAAAGCAAAAGATCATGTTCTTATGTGAATTTGTGCTGAATTTTGTAACTAAAGATCAATGTTGTACAACTGTCAAAACTGTTCATGGGCACAATACTTAGAAATAAAAACAAATATGAAACTTAACAGGATGTGATACACTTAACTTAATTAAATTTAACTTAACTTAATTAAAACTTAACAGGATGTGATACACTTATACAAAGTATTTCATGTTAATAGGAAATATTAATTTGGCACAAACATTGAAGAGTATAAGAAAATTTATAGTGAAGTGGTTTCCTCCCCACTGTTGATCCATATATACCCAGTCTCTCCCCCACTAAAAAGATACTCAATGCTATTAGTCTGTGTATCTTTCAAGAAATATTTTTATGCACACACAAATATGAATACAGATACCCTACTTTTCTAACTGCACAGTTAGTACATTTGGTATCATCAGAAAAGTGCATTGCCATTTCCTACTCCAGGGACCTTCCTAACCCAGGGACTCAACCCACGTCTCCTGCGTCTCCTGCATTGGCAGGCAGCCTCCTTACCACTAGCGCCACCGGGAAGCCCAAGTTAGCACCTCTAGTTGAATGCTAATTTAACAGTGCTACTTTAAGATCATGCCTGTTTCCAACATTACAAACATTCTCACCGAATGATGCTGGGTTTCCAACAAAATTATTTACCTAAAAGTTTTAATAATACCTGGATAATGTAGAAAGCATCTTACAATAAATGGAAATGATATTATTGTCATGCAGAGCATAATTTAAACTTACTGTAAATATCTGAGTAAATGTACAAAATTCAAAAGTGTATTTAACCATCAATTAGGACTAAATTTTCCTTAGAATAAAATATGTGAGAAGAAACTAGAAATAGAAGGGCAAGGCAATTTATATGCTTATAAAAACACAGAATCAGTGGTCTTAAGTCTTTATTCTCATCTGTTTACTGTTCTAAATAGGAATTATCCCCAGTTAACTATGCCTTGAAATAATTTTGCAAATCTTACTCATTGGCTTCAAATTGAAATTTGTATAATTTTATTACAGAAAATAAAAAACAAGGCAGGTTCTAGATTGAGCCTACACTGTGCCCTCATATTTTAAATCATGGAAACCTAAAATTTTATAACATTTAGAATCCAAATCCACATTCTTAGAGAAGTAGGTCAAATAGTAGTTCAAGAGACTGACATGGCCTGATGCAAAGATAAGGAGATTGATAAGGCCTGGTGAGAAGTTATTTAAAATGAGACAGGGAGTCAGTAATCTAACTCTCAGTAGACAAAGATTTAATGTGATCAGTAAACTCTACTGATAGGAAATATAGATGCCCTATATGTCGCTATCATGATAGTGTTGTTAAAGGAAGAAACAAAATTTAAAATTTAAAAAACATTCTAAATTGTGATAACATGTATATATGTATACACACACCTATATACACACACACACACATAAAAATTTTTTTTTGCCATTTTAACCATTTTAGGTGTACAATTCAGTTGTATTAAGTGCATTCATAATATTTTGCAACCATCACCACTACTTCCAAAACATATTCATTATTCCAAAGAGAAACTCTGTAACAATTAAGCAGTAACCCCTATTCTCTCCTCCCTTCAGTCCCTAGTAACCTCTTTCTATGAACTGCTTATTAGATATCTTATATAAGTACAATCAAACAGCATCAATCCTTTTGTGTTTCATTTATTTCACTTAGCATGTTATTTTCAAAGTTAATTCATGATGCAGCATGTAACAGAACTTCATTCCTTTTAAAAATGGCTGAATAAAAAAAAATAGCCTGTTGTAAACATATACCACATTTTGTTTATCCATCTGTTGATGGACACTTGAATTGTTTCTGCCTTTTGGCTATTGAGAATAATGCTGCAACGAACACTGATGTGCAAGTATATGTTTGACTCGGTTCTCAATTCTTTTGTAGTAGAATTGCTGGCTTATGCAATGTTAAGCTTTTTGAGGAACCACCAACTCGTGCTGCAAGCAGCCGCACCACTTCACATGCCCACGGGCAATGCACGAGGGCTTCAATTTCTCCACATCCTCTCAACACGTATTTTCTATTTTTAAATTATTACCATGCTAGTAGGTGTGTAGTGGCACCTCGCCTCCTTGCAGTTTTGATTCGCATTTCCCTTATGACGAATGATGCCGAGCGTCGCTTCATGTTTGTTGGACATGTGTCTATCTTCTTTGGAGAAATGTCTATTCAAGTCCTTTGTTCATCTTTCACTTGGAATGTTTGTTTTTGGTTAAGTAATGAGTCCTATATATACCCTAGGTATTAAACTCCTACGAGATCAATTATTGCAAATATTCTCTGTTGTCTTTCACTTTGATGTGCCTCCTTAGATGCACAAAAGTATTGATTTTGATGAAGTTCAATGTATCTGTTTCTTCTTGTTGTTCCTCCTGCCTTTAATGTCATTGTGTGTGTGTGTGTTTATGTATTGCTTAATTTAAAAACTATTCATACTAACAATAAAAAAGAATACAGGGCCAAATAAAAGATTATGAAGATTTACTCCTTTTTTCTTCTCAGAGTTTTATAGTTTTAGCTCTTATTTTAGGTTGTGAATCCATTTGGAGTTAGTTTTTGTGTATGGTTTGAGGTAGGGGATCCAACTTCATTCTTTTACATGTGGAAATTCAGAACTATTTACTGAAGACAAAGAAGCAAAGGAAGTGCAGGAGAACTAAAGGGAGGATGTTCCTCTAGGACTGGCAGTCTAATTACTTTTTGAGTACGTACCATTGGAGTGCGATGTTTCACTTTGGTCTGGATAACACCATCTTTTTCGTATTGTATCATATCATTAAGTGGGTCCCATGGTCGAGTACTACATAAATGAAAAAAACACCACTTGTTTAATGACTAAGCAAAGCACTCAAAAACTTTTTTAGAAACTTTCTGTTCTACAATTAGATTTTCAATGGTAATTATAAACTTAGCCATAAAACTAAGATCTGTTATATCTAATCTTCTGATCCTCAGCTTATTTTATAGGCTAACTCTTATCACAGAGTCAGATTTATAATGAACATCAAGGGCAAAATCTCATACTTTGTGTGTGCGTGTGTGTATGTATCACTTAATTTAAAAACTATTCATACTAACAATAAAAAATCTAGAAATAAAGGCAAAAAACTATGAGATATTATTTGTAACATACTTTTTAATTACTTACTCTGCAAACTTGTAATGCCATTCTCCTGTAAGTGAGTCAAGTTCAAATAACTTGCAAGTCCACTCTTCATTTTTTGTTTTCCGCTCTCTGGCAGCTTGTCTTTGAGCTTCTTCTAAAACATACTTTTCTTGAGTAGCTTCTGTTTGGTCTTTGGCATTTATGGCTCGAGTTACCCGCTGCCAGAGTCTAATTCATGTGCAAAAATAACATTGAGAAAACAACAGAAAATCAAATCTACATGGAGTAGGTTTGAGTCCCCCTGAGAGGAAATGATGCCCATGTGGGTTTTTGGCTTTGACAAAGCTAAAGCTCAGATGCTTAGAAACAAGTCAAGATATAAAAAGTAATGCCTTAAATACAGCAAGACAGTGGAGACTAATCTTTTTTCTTGGCAAGAGAAATTTATTACATGAGTTCTTAAATATACGGAAATAAATGGTGCTGACCCATGATGATACAACTCTAGTGAAGGCTCAATAATCTACATTTTTAACAAGCTCCCCAGATGATTCTTGTACATGCTGATTAAGATCCACTGGCCTCAAAGATACAAAAGTGTAATGTCATGTTTTTCAATCTTGGATGCAGCATTTGTCAGGGAATTTAAAAAATCGGAATCTATGGGAGTGGGCCCACGTATTATTTTTGTAATGTTTCCCAAGTGATTTTAATGTGCAGCCAGTGTTGAGAATCACTGATTTAACAAAAAAGACTACTTTTCTATTAGAAGTAAAATCTTTTCCCCTACTAAAGTTTAGTTTTATATTAGATACATAAAAATATATCTATATTCTACCCTTCTGGCAAGACAGTATGTTGGGGCTGAAAAAATAAAGGCTATAGAATCAGATAATCCTAGATGTGCCTCCTCGTGGCTGGGGAACTTACAGTTACTTACCTTGTCCAAAACTCACTTTCTTCATCGTAAACATATGTTAAATTATATCCATGTTTTAAAAATAGTTGTATGCCGTGGCAATGTTTCACTCTTGATGGAGAGCATCATGTGGTTATAGTAAAACAGAATTTTTTCTTTTAATGTGAACATTTTTTTAAAGTTGTTATTGAATTTGTTACAATATTGCTTCTGTTTTATTTCTGTTTATTTTTTTGGCCATGAAGCATGTGGGACCTTAGTCCCCTGGCCAGGGATCAAACCCTCACCCTCTGCACTGGAAGGTCAAATCTTAACTACTGGACTGCCAGGGAAGTCCCCTGAAACAGAATTTTTAGAACATGGCAAACTCAGTTTTTGAGTATAGAAGGAAAGTGGATGTAGACTTGAATCCTCATGAGAAGAGAATGATATGTGTGCAGAAACTCATACTGAGAAGTCAGCTGCATAATGTATATAAAGTACCTAGTAGACTGTCTTTGACACAGCAGCCCCCTTCTCCTAACACAAAGAAAGGAATAGAAGAATACAACTGAGCAGTATGTATACCATATTTTTGAGGTACTTCCCTAGTGTTTCAGACAGTAAAGAATCTTCCTGCAATGTAGGAGACCTGGGTTCAATCCCTGGGTTAGGAAGATACCCTGAAGAAGGGAATGGCAACCCATTCCAGTAAAGTATACCAGATTGAGCAAGAATTTTATGATTTAAGAAAAGAAATTATGGCCTTAATTATTCTCCAACCAATAAGTCCTCTAGAAGCTGCACATCCAGTGCTGTAATTTTTGTATTTTAGAAAATAAAACAAAAGTAGATTTTGTTCTGCTCCCTCCACCTAGAGTTTCACATGCTCAACCCGGGTTAGAAAATGGCTGGATAAAAACCAAGAATCATTAGTCCCGTATTTTTCTGTCTTTTTAGTTCCCTGATCAGGGACTGAACCTGTGTCCCTTGCACCGGGAGTGAGGAGTGTTAACCACTGGACTGCTAGAGAAGACCTAGTCCCGTAATTTTATGCAAGCAAAAAAAGTTTTGTTTTTTTTTTTTAAATAGGCCCTGGAGCAGATAAGAAGAGAAAGGAAAAAAATAGGAATCCTTAATTTAGAGCAGAAGAGCAACAGGACTTGTATTGTAATTACTTGATATTCACATACACCAAAGCAAAATCCTGTCACATCTCACAAACAGTAAACTACTTTGCTGAATTCAAACAGAAAAAAGTGATCACACTGTTGAGGGATTAAAAGAAAAAAAACTCTGGATTTTCATGAAGTTAACTGAAAAATGGTATACTTACTTCTCTGATTCAAAATCTCCCTGCTCTTCAAATTTTACAGTGTGCCTTATTAATCTCCACTGCTTAATGTCTGGTGTTGGATTCCAGAAAACCTCTGAATTATCAGTCTTTTTGTCAGTAATAAAAACTTCACTATCCTGTATTTAAAGATATTAAAAATTAATGTAAAGAATTATCTTTATTTAAAAGGGAATTATGTAGTTCAGTAATAACCATTTCTTCTTGACACTTAATCCCAGTAAAACACATTTCTAAAACAAATACAATAAGTACTTTTCTAAAAGCCCCAAATCTCTTGTTATGAAAACATTAAGAAAGCTGTGGTACATATACACAATGGAGTATTACTCAGCCATTAAAAAGAATTCATTTGAATCAGTTCTAATGAGGTGGATGAAACTGGAGCCTATTATACAGAGTGAAGTAAGCCAGAAGGAAAAACACCAATACAGTATACTAACGCATATATATGGAATTTAGAAAGATGATAACAATAACCCTGTGTACGAGACAGCAAAAGAGACACTGATGTATAGAACAGTCTTATGGACTCTGTGGGAGAGGGAGAGGGTGGGAAGATTTGGGAGAATGGCATTGAAACATGTAAAATATCATGTATGAGACAAGATGCCAGTCCAGGTTCAATGCACGATACTGGATGCTTGGGGCTAGTGCATTGGGATGACCCAGAGGAATGGTATGGGGAGGGAGGAGGGAGGAGGGTTCAGAATGGGGAACACATGTATACCTGTGGCGGATTCATTTTGATATTTGGCAAAACTAATACAATTATGTAAAGTTTAAAAATAAAATAAAATAATAAAAAAAAGAAAACATTAAGATTAAATATATAATACTTGTCCTTAAAAGTCTGGTTGAATAGACAAAAAGTTTGTGAGTTTTCACAAGTTTCACTTAATATCTGAATCGTCAAAGTAGCATAGTGTTTGCTATAGGTACTGTAGACCAGTATGAGGTGCTGCAGACCACCTGCGTATTCAATATACGTGGAAAAAGCTAAGAGCATTTCTTGCATTAAAAATCTGAGCACAATCTCATAAATTTCATTTTTTTAAAAAGAGTTCTATCTTTTTTCCAAATGATATTCAGATAAAAGTAAATTCTAAAAATAACAGAGCATTGTGACCTCTAAGTTGAGTTTCTAGGTCTACCTTCATTTTAACATCATATTTCCCATCATTTCTGATTATAATGCAGAAAAAAGCATATACTAGAGTTAACAGTTAGAATGCATTTGGCACTAGCATGATATGATCCTTTTTTTTTTATTAATTTAATAAGCTCCTCTTAGAAAAATTACATAAATGTGAATTTAGGTCATCAGAGAAGTAAATAAAAGCCACTGGTCTCAAAAAACATTGTATCTTTTCCCAGTTCCTCAGAAGGAACTAGAACTCTTACTGGAAATGCCTCTTCTGGTGAGAGGCAGTATACTGTGATGTGTAAGCACAGCCTTGGAACCAGAGTGTCTAGGCTGGGAATCTTACTTCACCACTCTGAACCAATTATTTAAATTCTCTGTGCCTCAGTGTCCTCCTCTGTAAAATGGGGACAAAATAATAACACTCACCTCATAAGATCACTATACTAAATGAGTTAATATAAGTAACATTTTTAAACAATGCACTCCATAATAAGTGATATAAAAATGTCAGCTATTTTTATTGATTTAAGGTTTTAGAAAGCTCAAATATTAAACTAAATATTACTGATAACAGAGCAACACCAAAATATTTAAGTTGAAGCTTACGTTGAATAGTCATGCTTTTAGAAATGGAATAAGTGAACTTATAAAATCTGATGTTTAATTTTTTCCCACTGAATAAAATTCTTTTTGTAAAGCTAAAATATAAAAATACTTACCCAATGTCCTTCCAAAGTAGCTAGTACTTCTTTTCCCAATTTTAGTTTACCTGATATTTGATTAACACAGTCACTACTACCTAGAAATGGCTTTTAAAAGAAAAAATGTTGAAGAAACATTTTACTTTTAATATATTTACATACAATGTAGACAAAAAAACAAAAACAAAAAACCAACCGAAAAAGTGACTGTATAACTATTCAGTGCTGTTGAGGCACAAATGGTGAAATACTGACTCAAATTTTAGTCAGATATATTCAGTAAAAATTTTAAATTTATTGCTGTGTGTAAACAGATAAAAGCAGACTATACAGGTCCAAGTAAACACGCTAAGAGAGCTAACACTGAAATAACTGGCTCGTGTCTTGGGCTCTCTCGACGCAAGACTGCACTCTATCCATGCTGCAGGATTTTACACAATAACAACTCAGTAAACATAAGAGACTAAGTCATATATTTAATAGGAACTCCTCCTTTAAAACAAACCAATAAAACAACACTCAATCTAAATACTTCTGAAATTCAATTAGAAGAAAAGACCTTTTCAGTCATGATTTTCAGTATCATTTGCCAAGAAGGAAAAAAATCAAAGGGCACTGCATCAGATAATACTTAAAGAGATCCTTCTTATTAGAGCAAAGCTGCTGATCTGCTGGATATCAAGATAGCTGATACTTACAACTAATATTTGGTTGTAAGCATTAAATAATTCATAGAAATATTTTTATCTAAAAATAATGCTGTGCTACATCAACAAATGATACTGTGAAAGGATCTTAAATTTCCCTTCCAGGCTGAGGCAGACAGAATTTTCCAAAGATGACCTCAATTATATCTCTCCTCCCTCCTCAGCCCACACACTCTTCCTCAGTGAGAGCCTGGCATCCATCCTCTCGCTGAGAAATGGTGGTCTATATCCCTTCCCCTTGCATTTAGGTGGGTTTGTAACTCTTCTACTAGTAGAGAATGGTGGAAATGATGTAATTTGATTTCTGAGGCTAGGTCATGGACAGCAATGTATCTTCTGTCTTGCTCACAAGGACACTTGTACTTGGAATCCTGAGCCCAGCAGAAGTCTAACTATATAAAAGTTCCCTTGATGTGAGGAAGACAAGATCACATGCTCAGATCTGCAGTCCCAGTCTTTCAGTCACTCCAACATTACTTACATGTCATCAGTCATGTAAGTGATGAGCTTTCAGATGTATCGAGCCCCCAACTGTTAAGTCTCTCACAGCCTGCGTAACTGTTGCCCCAGGCATCATGCAGCAGAGACAAGCCATCCCCAATATGCCCTGTCCAAATTCCTGGCCCACAGAACCATTAAGAAACAGAACACAGTTGTTTCTACGCTTGCAAATTTCAGAATATGTTAAGTCAGAAATAATAAGTAATACAAATCCTTCAATGTACACAGCTATAGCTCAAGCTGATACATACTTCTTTTCAGATATATATTTTTTGGTATTCTGTAAAGCAGTGCTTCAATTTACTAAGAAATTTCCATTCATTCTCTTCTTAAATTTCCTATGGACTTACCTGATAGCTCAGTTGGTAAAGAATCTGCCTGCAATGCAGGAGACCCCAGTCAATTCCTGGGTTGGGAAGATCCCCTGGAGAAGGGATAGGCTACCCACTCCAGTATTCTGGCCTGGAGAATTCCATGGACAGTATAGTTCACGGAGTTGCAAAGACTCAGACACGACTGAGAGACTTTCACTCACTCACTCACTCGCCAACAGTTTTATTAACTAAGAAAATCCAGCTTTCTATTGATTTGAATCTTCCAAGGCTGCCTTTTCATTAATTCTGTGTTCTTATATTTAGTTTTCAAATAGGAACAAAATTGCGCTCTTTGTTCAATATTTATAGCATAGCTCCTCTTTAACTAGGTGATACTTCCTATCATTCTCTACTAACCTTTAGTTTGAATTCAAGTATTGCACTGTATCCAGTTTTTTGACATGTAATATTGACTGTTCCACCAAGCTCCAGTGTCATTGTGCCATAAAGAATTCCTAAACAACAAAAAAAAATTTTTGACAAAAGTTTGAAGAGAGAGACACTGGCTTATCATAAGCAGAACTTTACAATTTAATCTCCTTCTAGTAGAAACTAATAATCCAAGAGGATTCTATCCTATCCAATAACAATCTATAATATAAACACAAAGTTGGTTCTGAAAGATTTAAAAAGATAATAGTTGATCCACATTATCTGCAGATTCTACATTTGCAAATTAATACTCTCACTAAAATACCTTTTTTTTTTTTTTAAAGCTGTACCACACAGCATGTAGGATCTTAGTTTCCAGTTCCCCCACTAAGCATCAAACCCATGCCCCCTGTAGTGAAAGTCAAAGTCCTAACCATGGAATTCCCTATTCCCACCAGGGAATTCCCTATTCTCACCAAAATAAGTTAGTAGTCCCTACCCAGAGCATTTTTTCATTTTTGCAGTCATTCATGGATGTGTGCAGAGTGGGTGAAATATTTGAATTGTCCAATGCGCACACTGGAGTTGAAGTCAAACAAGGCGAGATGCTGACTTCTGGTTTCACTGCTCATGCAGAGTCTTTTATGCAGTGTATTCAGTGCCACATTTTTGTACTTCTTGTTGGTGATTTTACTATTTACAATCCCCCAAACGTAGTGCTAAAGTGCTCTTTGGTGTTCCTAAGCACAGAAGACTGTGATGTGCCTTACAGAGCAAATATGTGCGTTAATGCTTGGTTTAGGCATGCGTTATAGTGCTGCTGGCTATTAATTCCATGTTAATGAATCAAAAACATATGCCACGATAAAGAAAGCAATCCTTGTCTCGAAAGAATCTGCCTGCAATGCGGGAAACCTGGGTTTGATCCCTGGGTTGGAAGATCTCCTGGAGGAGGGCATAGCTCCATTCCAGTATTCTTGCCTGGAGAATCCCCATGGACAGAGGAGCCTGGCGGGCTACAGGGCATGGGGGGTCACACATTGACTGAGCGACTAAGCACACAAATAAAAACAAAGTTATGTTTTGACTGGGTAATGAAAATACAGTGACAGAAGGCTCACGAGAACCTCACCATGTGTTTCCTCTAGGAGCAATAGTTTGGCATTCATTAATTTCACATTGGAGTGTAACAATAAGCGTAACAATAAGCATTATGGTGACATTATAAAAAGTACTGCAAACAACAATAATCAACTGTGTAAGATAAATTTAAAAATCTCCCCATTTTGGCACTTGACTAAAAGCTGGGGAAATTCTGAGTTTGATGAGTTAAACAGCCTGTGTGTATGTGTATGTTCTTGGACTAATTTCCATAGTTTGTATATTTTTACCATGTATGCACAGAAACTATATAAGCTCATTTTGCATAAATCATACTATAACAGGTCTTTCTTCAATTTGATTTTTTAAACAACATTTCAGATTGAATTTTTAAAAATTTAAAAAATTTCATACAATTTTTAAAAGATTATTTTCCATTTACAGTTATTACAAAATCTTGGTTATTTTCCCCATGTTGTATACACATCCTTGAGCCTATCTTACACCCAATAGCTGTGCCCTCTACTTCCCGACCACTAAAATCCACTCCAACTGGTAACCACTAGTTTGTTGTCTATATCTGCCAATCTGCTTCTTTTTTTTGTTGTATTCACTAGTTTGTTGTATTTTTTAGATTCCATGTATAAGTGATACACTGTATTTGTCCTTCTCTATCTGACTTTACTTCTTAGCATAATGCCTTCCAAGTTGGACTGAACTCCCATGGCAGTCTTTAATATGTAAATACACAATGCTAATTTTCAAGAGAGGAACAGACTATGCAATGTTTCCAAGTTATTTGACTATGGAATTCTTGCTTTATAAAATAATTGGAGACTACTGATTTAGGGAACACATCTTAGAAAATATATACAAAGGTAGAAAATAATAACTTCCTCATTCACAAGAGGCTATAATTTCCTTTTTTCCCTACAATATAAGCAGTGCTATGAAAAGTTTTCCCTGTTGCTATTTAGGTCTGGCATCAGGTATTTATCTACATAAAATATCATTTTACTTATTCCAAAATTTAAAAAATATATTTATCAAATCATGATTTCAAGTGTTTCACTTCCTGCTTATTTCAAGAACCACACGTGAAGCTCCAAGAATCATCCAGCCTCAGGCCACAAGCTGGCACTCTTGTGCTTAGTACCAGGTAGATTCATGGTACAATGGATGGGCTCAAATAGCCCAGAGCTTAGTCTCAGCATTCTTACTAACTAGCTGGTCTGGTTTTAGGTAAGATTCCTAACCCTTACAAGTTTTTTCATCTGTGAAATGAGGCCATATTAAGTAATTTCTATGTTGTCATGAATCAGTTCCTAAAATAGAGGATAATTACCCTAAAAGGCTATTTTTAAGAAATGGGTTGGAAAGGATGGTATAGGTAATGATGGAGCACAGTGTTTACGATGATGCCATACAGAACTACAGTACAGACTGCAGAGCCTGTGCTAACCGCTTTCTGCCTTGTTTGCTTGTCCATCAAACAAAGATAATATTACCTCATTTATAGGGCTACTGGCATGATTAGATGTGTTTATAAATGTAGAGTGCACAGAATAGTTGAATGCCTGTCCTGTCCTGATAGTTATTATTTACTATCTTTATCTGTACACTGAATAATGAGAGAAAAGCATAATACATTAATTTTTAAGAAATTGCCAAATAAGGATGAGAAAAAATTTTAAGGAGCCTGTTATAGTGAAAAGCAGTAAATTAACATTTAAGGAATGGGTAATGGTACAAAAAAATGAAAATCACTTGCAAAGATTCTGAAATAATAGTCTCATCAAATTTTGCAACTTGCAGATAAGGCAAATGAAATTCCATTATTATAAATTAGTCTCTACCAAACTAATATACATGTCACAGAAAGTCTATTGTGGTGAATTAATTCACCATAGAAGTATTCAGCAGATGATAACAATGATCTTGCGTATCTGTAAATCAAGGACACTTTCAAACAAAAGGCCAAGTAACTCCATCAATCTCAAAACATAACAAACTACAGTCAAATACATTTACTTAAAAAGAAGATTTAGGGGAAATCTAACAAGTATAGAAAATATTTACCTTTACAATGAGCATATGGCATTGTCATTACATAATCTTCACCTCTATTCAAGAAAGTTAACCGTGCCTCTCCTTCTAATATTGCAGATAATGAGTTTCCTGAAATAAATATTGCTTATTAAATTTAACAGAAAATAATTTAACCATTCCAAAACAAACTAAACATATTGAGGACATCTATCAGATATCTACAGTAGAGGGAAATTTACAACTTAAATTAGAAAACAAGAAAAATTCAAATCAGTGATCCGACTTTTGACCCTATGAAATTAGAAAAAGAACTAATTAAATTCCAAGTAGGTAGAAGAAAGGAAATAAGGATGAGCAGACATCAGTGTATAAAGTGGACAGATAATTCAGAAAATTAGGGAAGCCAAGAATTGATACAGACAGATCAAAATAAAGAACACAAATCAGGAACAAAATGAGCAGAATCGCGACAGAGCCTACAGACACTGAAAAGAGGGTAAGAGAATACTGTGGATGATTTTACAACAGTAAATTTGAGATCCCCCTCTCTGGCCCTTTTCCTTTTCAGATTCCCATTCTCTGTCCAGTGGCCATGGTTTCTTCGAATTCAGCGTTTGGTGCTCCAGGCTGGAAAGGCTGCAGTGTTTCTACCAGCTTACCCTGTTGACCGTACGTAACCTGAAGCTGAGAAGCAAGGGTTCATTCTGGGTGATTTCTGACCTATGACTGTGGACTCCCACTGAATTTGCCTGCATCTGCTCTCTCTTTAATACCTTCAGGCAGCTGCCTTTGGTATTAGGGCCAGAGGTAGAGAGAAGGATGGTCCAGGAGGGCTTTATTCAGGCATTGTTGTCCATATACATTTTTAACACAGTAAAACCACACAGATCTTTTGCATTCAACTGTATACATGTACTGGCTTATCATTAAATCATTTATCTTTTATGATATAGTATTCATAGCCATATTATATCTTAAAATAACTGTTTCCTTATTTTAGAGGAAATATGTGTTCTTCATGAGCAAGTTGAAAAATCAAAAGATAATTATCCATAATTCTATAATTCAGGTTAATCATGAAATCTTGATTTTTTTTCCTAAACATGAATGCATGTTTACTTTTACTTTAAAAACATGAATACTTTTAAAGTAGAGGTGACTCAGAGCATAGATGTATTCTGCTTTTCATTTAACATTGTATCATAAGCTATTTCAGATTATAGTGTACATTAGAATTACCTGAGGAGATTGTAAAAATTACATTCTTGAGCCCAGTGATTTTGATTTGGTAAGTCAAGACTGGGGTTCAGAATTCCAAAATCTTAACTCGTATTCTGATTATGAAATTGACGGTTCATGCATACTATTTGAAAAACAAGAGCAGCTGTCCCAAATGATGATAAATTATTTAACCCATAGCTAAGTACCTATATTTCACCTGCTCCACAAAATATAGGAAACCCATTTAAAAATAAATGGTTCTTAGGGCAAAGACTAGTGGTACAAGAAAAAAAACAGACCAACAGACCTGAGAAGACAGAACCTGAAATAGAAAATAATGACACTAAAAATCATTTATAAATAGACACTGAGAAAATTAATTGGCTTTTAGGAAAAGAAAGTTGTGTTCTTGCTTCACTCCATTCACAATATATACATCAAAGTAAATTCCAGGCAAATTAAAGATCAATGAAAGCATAAAAGTATAAGAATATATAAGTGAATTATTACATAGCTGAAGTGAGAAAGGATTTTTCTGTGACATCAAAAGCAAAAACCATCAAAGGAAAAACTGATAATTTAGTACATCAAAATGTCAAGAGGCTACTTGTTAAGAGGAATACACTCTGCCCAGATGTCATTAAATTTAGCTTAATTTAGATTCAAGAAAATGCACCAATTCCTAAAACAAAATAAATTATCAAACTCTCCAAGCAAGAAGTTTTTATATGAGGATGTCAATAACCAAAGAAGAAATGAAGAAGTTACCAAAAAAACTGCCCCTACAAAGTCTGAACTTAGTAAATTCTTTCAAATTACAAAGGAACAGATAGCTCTGATATACACAACTATATTCACTATAACACTGAAAAAAAGAAGGCTAGCTGCAAGTAATCCTGGAAAGTGTAGCTGGTACTCAATAAAAATTCTACAAGGGTAGAACACACATTCACAAAAGCTATCTACACTATAGCCAGGGAAGGGACATGAAGAGATGAAGGGTACAGTGGGGAAAAACTCAAATACATGCACTTTCAGAAGAAAATGATCACACTCTGAAACAAGCAGAATATAAAACTAGGCAAAAAAAATCAAACTCAAAAGCCAAACAAAAAGCATCAAGCGATGCTCTGCTTGTTTGAATTGTCACAGGTCTTAGATTAAGATTTCCTACTGTACATATTTCTTTATTTTCCTTTTTTTTTCTTTTACAAAAGTTTTTAGTAGTATATTACTTGACTCAAGGTAAAAATATCATTACTTTCAATATTGGACTCTGGACAAGTATTCTAACTATATTTAGATTCTCTCTCTCTCTAGTCAAAGACTAAATCAAAAGATCAACCCCTCAGGTACAGTGAGATGAAACAAAAAATCTTAGTAGAGCTAAAGGCAAAAGAAATATATTGTGGGCCAAAATGGCGAGCTACAGTGGACAGTCATTATTCTGTCTTTTGATAAGTGGTGTTTGCAGTAAATTTACACATAGATGAAACCTCTATTTATGAATGAGCAAAGAAAAACAACAAAAACGAAAAGGCATTATCCAAGGAAAACTGTTACTTAAAATGACACACAATCCCTTGCTGAAAACAGTACAAGACATTGTCTATATTAAAGCTCACCAGAAACTACTACATCCCAGAAAAGGGTATAGGTTGAGACATGGGTAGACTCACCGTAGAACTTGGACTTGGCCAGGATACTACCACTAAGGCAAAATCCATCTTTTCGGTTACTGACATAAAAGGCAGATATTGGTGGATGATGAGACACCTATTGGATACAAGAAACATACATGAAAATATAATAATTCTAAGCATATTACTGTGATATTATGCAAAGCTCAAGTCTTAGAAGTATATTCTAATAATGAATTAAAAGAAATATTTGGTAAGTATTTAACAGTAAAATTAAATACTGATGAGTGTAGGAACCAATCTCCAAGATGTGTCTCAAGGAAACCCACCTCCTGGTGTCCACAGCAGTAGACGAGCTCCCGGGTCAGTTTGTGTGGAAGTCATAGTATGTTACCTCTGAAACTGGGCTATAAGGCAGCGTGTATCTTGGTGTGTGCACGTCTCTCTCAAATCATTAGCTCTGAACAGCCAGCTTCCATGTTGTGAACAACTATGGAGAGGCCCATGTGATAAGGTACTGACCTCCTTGCAAAAGCCATGCGATGACCTTGGAAGCAGAAGCCTTCAGAAGATTGCAAAGCTGGCTGACATCCTGACCTCAACCTCAGGAGAGATCCTGAGCCAGAACCACCCAGCTAAACAGCTCTCAGATCCCTAACCTTATTATACGATGTAGTAAGTGCTTGTTGTCTTACGCCGCTGAGTTTTGAATTTGTTACACAACAATGAATAACTAATACAGTGCCTACTCTTCATGTAGATTACTGAATAGACCTAAGAAGCTAACAAAAGCATTAACAAATGTGTCATTTTAATAATTAATATTTTGATACATATACATCTTAAGGTTTCTAAAATGAGCCAAAGGTAAAATTAATCACTTCTCAAGCTTTTCAACTTAGTGAAGAATTACAGCAAACTAAAATGCAATCATTTAAAAAACTAATACAGATAAAGTGCTTTCAATCTGAGGAGTACATCAAAATTTATTGGGAAGATGAAGGTTTCTCAAATAACACATTGTATTCTCATCCTCCTTACATTCCCTATATTAAAGGTAAGCAGGCCAGAATTTATTTACATGAATATCTGGGAAGAAATAGGGTTGGAGAATTAAATTTAAAAATAATGAGGCAAAAAAGTGCAATATCAGGTTATCTAATTGTGAATGCACAGATTAGACTACTGTGGAGTGCTTACAAAGGCAGGTGAGTGCAAGTCGCTCAGTGGTATCTGACTCAGTGACCCCATGGACTAAATGGTCCATGGAATTCTCCAGGCCAGAATACTGGAGTGGGTAGCTGTTCCCTTCTCCAGGGGATCTTCCCAAACCAGGGATCGAACTCAGGTCTCCCACATTGCAGGCAGATTCTTTACCAGCTCAGCCACCAGGGAAGCCCCAAAAGGCCAGCAATGTAAGATAAATTTAGAAAGATACAGAAGACCCTGAATGTTAGAGAAATGGCTTTAAATTTGACTCAGGAATTGGAGAACCACTGAAGTATCCAGCCACAAAAACAAACAAACAAACAAACAAACAGCAAAGCAAGAAAAATAAAGACTCATTTTGATTACAGGATTCTATGAGTGTAAGAGTATGGTATTTAGTAGTTGTCAGTATTAAGAGGTTAAATGCTTATCAAATGTTCACTAATAAGAAAGGTTAATCAACAGTGAGTTTACTGAGTTAATATTTTCTCTAAAAAAAATCTTAACTTCCAAATCAGTTTTCCTTCTATAACAAGCATTTCTAATACCTGTTCAGCAATATAAAAAGTTTTGCTGTTTGTTCTGGGATGAATCCACAAACAACGGAAAGTCTCACCAAGTATAGGATTATAAGGTTTCTTCAGTCCCTAGTAAAAAACATACAAGTTTCAAATTATAAACATGGAAGATTCAAAGTACTAACTTAAACCAGTCAAGATGGGCTTAACTGTATCATCTGAGAATTATCCTTATAAAATTATAATGACATGAAATAAAACTAAATGACTTCAATCAGAATATAGGTCTAAACAAGTATTTTGAAATTTTGCTAACTGAAAGAGGGCTTGCATAGTAATTATTCATAAATAATCTAAGATAACCCCCCCAAAATATATAAGGCTAAAGAAAGTAAAACATAAACACTACCTTTGGCTTTTTATAGAATCCTGACAAATACCATTTCACTACTTTCTTCAAACGGAAATAAGGATTTTCTTCAAGAGCAGCCCTAAAAAACAAAATGACAACATGCAAAAATTTTATAGAACATATCACTAAGTCTCCCTAATATTAATGAAGCCAACAACTGAATATGAAATGATAGGAAAGTACACAATTCATATTTAAAACAGATGGTAAAAGTAACCATGTCAATCAGTATGCAAGAGTCATTTTGCATAATCTAGTTATTTCTCTCCCCATTTTTCTTATTATTTGATATATTGCCCCAGCCTCTGCTTAAGTAGTTTTTGAAAAGTCTCTAAACCAAGGTTTCTCAACTCGGGTTCTATAGAACCCTAGATATTGCTAGAGTTCTATTTGAAATTGTGATTGAAAAAAATAAAAATAGATTCTGAGATTCACACACTGCATGATCCCTAGCATTTGCAATGATGAAGCAATGGCCAAGCAGTCTTGCTAATGATTTCATTAGAAGTCTTTGGTCCTTTTGTCAGAAAAGGACCACGTGCACTTGATCTAGCCTATTTTCAGCTGGTGATGTTAATTAGAAGCGATCAATAGTAGCTGGTGAGCGCTATAGTACATCAGCCTCTTCCATGAAATTGCCTCTCTGAAGCACATGACTATGTCCCTTTTAGTCCCTAGTATAAAATGCAGAAATTTCAAATCACCAATATGGAAGACAAAATAACTTATATCAATCAAAAAGGTTTTAATCCCATCTTTAGACTTGAATCTCCCCTATTTGCTACCAACTGATTTTCCAGAGTTATTTAATAACTACCAATTTAATAGATAAAGAACAATTTTCATTTTAAAAGAGACAGTTGTAGAAGCTATGACTTACCTGTCCTCTTGCCCTTCTGCTATTGCTGGAAATAGTAAAACACTGATTGTGTTGTTTTTCAGAAGTCAATCTGAGAAGTTTCATACATATACATATACACACACACACACACAAACATAGCAATTTAACTATTTATACTACTCCCTTTAAGCATGTCTAAAGGTCCAATATGGTGAGTTTTGAGATAAAGTATGAGATGGAGGAGGCTAGGCCTAGGCTTGCTGACAACTGTGCAACTTAAAGTCCTTGAACTTTTCGGGAGTTTTCCCTCTGATTGTGCTCTTCTTTTCTTGCTTTAAATTCTCTTATTATGAAATTTATTTAAAACTTTACATGCATGTAGAATACACAGTTCAAACTCCAAAGCAATATAAAAAAGTATATAGTCTTGCCATTGCCCCATGGCTCCATGTTCTTCCTACTTAACCTGCCATAGGCAACTTTCTTTTAAAAATGTTTCTTTTTATGCACAGTTTTCTTAGAGCATAAAGAAGTAAATATAATATATAGCCTTTTTCTTTAAAAGGGAGAGGAAACAATGCCTTCTTTTGTACTTTCGTACTTTGCTTTTATTTTTTTTTAACATACACACACACATAAAATCCTGATGATCCCTCTAAATCAGTCTTAGTGTGATAAGCTCTTCCTTAGTGTGGATATACCATACATTACTTAACCAGTCAACTGTGGCTGGACACTTGAGTTATGTAATCTTTTGCTATTTCAAGCCCTGCTGCCACAATTTTGTATGTGTATCATTTTGTATATGTAGACTTGTATCTGTAGGAGTTATTCTCAGATGTAGGATTACTGGACAAAGGACTGAATGCACTGACATAATTTTGGTAAATACTGCCAGGTTTCTTTCAAAGGCACCGTGCAAGTCTGGATGAGCCAGCAGCAGTCTATGAGCGCCTGCTGCCCCTCACAGCCTCCCCAATACTTTGTGTTGCCTGAAGTGCAATCTCTCAATTTGGGGAAATGGGCATCTCTGAAGATCTTATTGTGATTCATCGGAACCTGCCTCATATTTTGAGAGAGATAAGTTTCTAGGTAGATAAAAAAGGAGAACTGAGGTACAAGAAAATTTAGATTTTTGGTCAATGAGATGGATGAAAAAATAGATCTTACTATGGTTTGAATTTGCACTTTTCTTATTTAAAGTTAAGTTTACATGTTTAAGGACGTGTCTCTATTGTGTGTGTTATCACTCAGTCGTGTCCAACTCTGTGTGACCCCATAGACGGTAGCCCACCAGGCTCCTCTGCCTGTGGGATTCTCAGACAGCAAGAGTACTGGAGTGGGTAGCCATTCCCTTCTCCAGGGGATCTTCCTAACCCAGGGAGTGAACCTGGGTCTTATGCATTGAAGGCAGATTCTTTACCACCTGAGCCACCAGGGAAGCCTTAAGAATCTGCCTGCAGTGCAAGAGACCTGGGATCGATCCCTGGGTTGGAAAGATCCCCTGGAGAAGGGAATGGCTACCCACTCCAGTATTCTTGCCTGCAGAATTCCTTGTTCCTATACTTCATTTTTAAACTTCCTGGTCATTTCTTCCATTCTTTTTTCTATTAAGTTATTGATCATTTTCATTCACTAGTTAAGAACTCTTTTTATTTTAGGGAGCTTAACACTTCATGTATGATTTAATTTGCAAAAATCTCCCACAGTTTTATCAATTATCCTTTGAATCAGCTTATGCTTTTTTTCCTTGCAATATTCATTAATAAACTAATTCACTAATAAACTGAATAAAGATACTGATGAAGAATCTAAAAATCCGGTCACAAGGCCAGAACCTTGTATCTCAGAAAACACAGCGCCTTGAAACTGCTGCTGGAATGGGGGCAGCAGGTGGAACCTTGAAAAGTATGGTTCTTCAAGAAACTGCTGGGAAGGAGGCAGGCAGATCCTCCTCTACCTCCTTCAGGCCTGCCTTTTTCAGAATTACACCCAGGATCAGCTGGCAGGAAGAAAAACAAAGAGAGTGGGGATTTATGCCATGAGCCAGCAATTGGCAGGGTGTTCCAGATGCAATAAGCTGCACACGCCTTATTGCGTACAGAGAGGATAGCACAGACACAAGCAGAAGCCCCAGCACAGGACCTGCACGAGGACTCAGGTGAGGAGAACACAGAACGCCAACCAGCTCTCCCTGTGCTGGGTTAGCACACAGGTCAGGGAGCCTGTGATGGCAGTGCTGTCAAGGCAGAGGCGGAATTCCTGTCTTCCTCAAGCTTGCGATCACCTCATTTGACCTCATAAATAGAAACATCACAGCAAAGCATTAAACTTACTTCTCATTAAGGTCAACTATACTAGTGGTGGAGAAGAGAGAACAGGATCTCATCAGAGCTGGATTTTGGTACAGCATAACATGTCTGACACTCTGCGACCCCATGGACAGCCCACCAGGCTCCTCTATCCATGGGATTCTCCAGGCAAGAGTACTGGAGTGGGCTGCCATTTCCTTCTTCAGGGGATCTTCCCGACCCAGGGATCGAACCCAGGTTTCCCGCATTGCAGGCAGACACGTTACTGTCTAAGCCACCGGGGAAGCCAACAACTGAAAACAGCACTCTGAAATATCTCTAAAACCACGAAGCATCTTTTAAGAAATGAGAATTTACTTACTCAGACAGGAAATCTGCATGATAGTAGTAATCTGAAAGTTTATCCAGGAAAGAACGGGGTTCCAAAATAAATGTAGGCAGGACCACCCTGGATAGATCCATACCAGGACGAACTTGTTTCAGCAAAGTCCAGATAAGGCTTTTATTTTCTTCAGACACAGTTTCTGTTTGCGATGCTTCCCCTGCCTTTTGCAATTAACAAATAATACTGAAATATCGTATTTATTTCAGAAGCATAGATATGTATGTAGATAAGACAGCTAGTGCAGAAAAAAATAATTCACTATAGGATTATTCCAAGCATTCTCAAAATGTGAAAACAATCCATTAGGCAATTAGTCAATAGCTATAAAATTCAGTAAAAGGGTAGTTGCAAGAGACACTAAAGTGAATGATATTTTCAAAGAATCCATTACAAAAAATATCATACTCTATTTAGACTATGTTTACTTCTATGCATTAGCAACAAGAAAGTTATAAATTCACACTTCCCTGCAGTTTACTTTGTATCTGGCAATAATATCAAGGAGTATCTTATTTCAAAAGAAAACCTGAAGAAAATATAAACTTTAAATTCAATATACTACATTGGCATTTGTATGAGTATATATATTTAGTGGTTTAAAGTAAGTATTATATGAATACTATTCTCTTTTAGGAAAATAAGCAATAGGTTATACAAATATCTTCAATTACATCTATAAATTCATAGAAAATAAAAATCCTTGAAAATCACAAGCTGTTACCTCTCCGAGTTCTTCATGGCTCTGCTCAGTGTAGGTAGTCTCCTTTAAAGGCTCAACAGGCTCAGGCTCAATGTATGAGTCATCCTGCCTTTCTGATGTGTCTGTGTCACTTTCTTCACTTTTCCCCAACACCTCATTGTCAGACTCATCATGCTCTTGATCATTTTCTTTATCAGATTTATCAGAATACATATCTTGGTCCTTAAAATGCTGTCGTTCAATTTCACTATCATTTAACCTTAAGGGAAAGAATTATTAGCAGGAAGGATAAAGGAGGTTAAGAATATTTAATTTTTAAGTAAGAATGATATGTAACACTTACTGAGAATTTACTATGTGCTGGACACCATTCTAAGTGTTTTATATATAGTTTAACTTACTTAATTGTAAAAATGCCCTATGAGATAAGTAAAATGATTATTCTCACTTCACAGATAATTGGGGGCGTAGAGAAACTAAAACTTGGAAAATATTAAAAGATGACACTCTGAGCTCTTGCTTCTCTATCCTTTAGGTCTAAATTTTTCAAAACAAAAATTTTAGACTATTTCTTGCTAGACTTTTTTCTTAGTTTTATAAACATCACTTGAATGTTTGAATCAACCTATCACTTCTGGTCTAGAGAAAAACTTCGGGTCAAAACCACCAGATTTTCAAGTGAACACAAATGAATTATGATTTTCTACCTGTAAAGGTCTCCAAATTCACTCATAGTAATTCCAAAAATAAAGGAGAAAACATATGAGGCAATTATGTTGATTTAATACTTGATTGATAAGTTTAACCCTGGAAAAAAATCCAGGAAGAATTAGAAATGGAAATTTCAGCTTAAGGAAATGAACTTTCAGCCTAAAATTGTTAAGCTGCTAATACCCAACCTTATTCTTACTTACATGATTAGGGTTGCTAGTCTGTGTAAAAATGAAATAATGAAACAAATCATTTCCAGAATCAAAATTTTTTAGAAATTTCTTATTTGAGAAAGTACCTATGTGTTTCATTTGTATAAAAATTTTATAAAGCTCTTTACAAATGACTACATGGTGCCATTATATATGACTGATACTTGAATAATGCTGAGGTAAAAACAGGCCCTAGAAGCGCCGTTTGATTCTTACTTTTGTGTCTATTTTTTAAAATCTTCCTATGTTTAGATTTTAATCAGAGAACTCCTAATACAAATTCACTTTTTAAGAATACTTGCTATTTCCTTTCTTATCCTTTACAATCACATGTTTTTAAAAAACATTAAGTCTAAAATTTCTGTCTTTGCTTTCTTACCATTTAGTCTCTCCTTTACCCCTCACAGTGTGGTTTTTATTTTCTTTTTTGTTTTATCCTCTCTTCCCCTTTGGCAAGCTATCCAGTTTCAAGACTTCATCACTTCTATTTGATGATTTCCCGTGCTTGCTTTTAAATGCTCGGCTGACCATCTACATGTCCAGAAACCACTGCTTCTTCAACATGTCCAATATTTATATTATCCAATTACATACAAGGAAAAGAGACTCAAATTTTTTTAATGAATATATATGTGGAGCAGATGAATTTTTAAGATCCCCACATAAGAGTATTTAAGGATTACCTGGTATTCAATAACACCAGGGGAAGAGGCCCCCTCAAAAATCCATTCCTGTATAAGTTGCACCTCCCTCCCCGACATCCTATCTCATTCAGGCTCCTATACGAGGATAAAATAAAGCTACGCTGCTCAGTCACTTCAGGTGTGTCTGACTCTTTGTGACCCTATGGACTGTAGCCCGCCAGGCTCCTCTATCCATGGGATTTTACAGGCAAGAACATTGGAGTGGGTTACCATTTCCTTTTCCAAAAATAAAGCTATAGGTTACATTAATAGATCTACAAAGAAAGCTTGTAAAAGATCAGGTAACGGTAGTTTTAAAACAGAGTAAAGAAAAATAGTTAAAAGAAAATGAAGAAAAAAGTTCAGTTCCGATTACAGGGAGGAGAGGAGAGCAGCAGCTTCACTTTGAGAATAACCTCAAAGCTGGTATCAGTAAGTGACTACAGAGAAGCCAAGGGTTGGGGCCAGGGAGGAAACGGGGAGGTCTATTTCTCTTGCAAAGCAACAGAAGAGATCTGAACCACAACAAACCTCTGAACCTCTTCTTTCCTTGGAGAAAATTCTTTTTACTATTAACTACAACAAATGCTTCAGGGGAAAAAAAAAACCACAAAAATATACAGTTCAAACTTGAAATACCATATAACAGAAGAATTCCACAAACACCAGGTACAATAAGCCAAGTCCCATTTAAAACAAAACAAAAAAAATACTGTTATAGAACAGCAATAGAAGGATGAATTACATCTCATTTTTATGAGGCAAGAAAGGCTTCACATATAATATTTGAAATTGAGATTGGCCTTGAAGAAAACACAGGAGTATGATAGAAAAAAAGCAAGGAGGACTAGAAATCGTTCTTAATGGAGGGAACACCGTACACAAAGACAAGATTGCTAGTATGGTTGTATTTAGGAAAGAACAAGTAAGTCACATTAGTTGGAATCAAAGAACTTTCTACACTTCATCACAGCAACTAAACAAATTTTAAACTAGGCCATAGGAGTTTAATGGAGTAGGAAATGGTAACCCACTCCAGTATTCTTGCCTGAAAGAGCCCATGGCAGAGGAGCCTGGTGGGTTGCGGTCCACAGGGTTGCAAAGGGTCAGACACGACTGAGTGACTGAGCAAGCACACAAAGGGGTCTAAAGCAGATGAGTTTCAATCCTAAATACAATACAAAAATTCTCTGCCTGCCGACTGACCTAGTGAGTAACACAGTCTTGAAAATAATCACCATATTAGTGGCAATATCTACTTACTGGAAATTGTCACCACTGTGGAGATTGTTAGCACGTAATAAGCCATACAAAGTCACATGCGTGCTCTCTGATGAGATGCTCAGGTCATGTTCTTTTCCTTCCCTGATCATCGTACGTTTAAGAAGACTAGAACATTTCAAAGCCAACTCCAAAGCATCCATCCAGCACCTTCCTAGAAGAATGCAGATTCAAAAGCGGTGTAACTCAAGGAACTAGAAAAACTAGCACCAACATAATTTATCACAGTTAACTTCTGAACATATTACTTCTCTCAAAACATGCACTGTAAAAGCTAATTAAAACATAAAATCCTTCCAGGACTTCTTAATGCAATTCTTCAGCATAATAAATGCTTTTTGCATTCTAAATATCTAGAAACCACTGGTCAATAAATAGCATTAATGCACATTAGGAAATACACTTAATCTAAAATAAGTGTACTTAATTTTTAAAAGTTTCTAATAGTATAATTTGAAGGTACCAAAAAGGTACATAAAATATACCTAAGAATTACGTTTCTACTAGGAAACAAACTAAAATAATATTTTGTTGTTGATAAGACATCTACCCCAGTTTTAGCACCTCAATTTTAAGTCAGAAAAATGCCTGTACAAATAATGTTATTGTCATATTAGTCAGGAGAAACATTAACAACTTAATTTTTTAATGTGTGGTTGACTATATTTTTTAAAATTTTATTTTATATTGGACTATATAGTTGGTTTACAGTGTTGTGTTTCCAGTGTACAACAAAGTGATTTAGTTAGACATATACAAATATCTCTTCTTTTTCAAAACCTTTTCCCATTTAGGTTGTTATAGATTGTTGAGCAGAGTTCCCTGTGCTATTCAGTAGGTCCTTGTTTGTTATCCTTTTTAAATATAGGAGTGTATACATGTCGATCCCAAACTCCCAATTTAGTCCTCCTCTCCTACTATTTTTGAAATTAAAATTCAGAACAGTATTAGCAGAAAAAAATGCTAATTGCTCTAAGAAGTCATATATATTTGTTTCAAGATATACTAAAAAATCAGCCAAATAAATCATTGTCATAATGAAAATGCATGCATATGATATTTTAATTTAAAAAATAATCATCTAGTGAAAGGAAACTTTAGAAGGTTACATGACTCCCTAAGCTAAGATGGTCTAAACTATAAAACATAAAAGTTGGGGGAAAAAATCCATTATCAGTTATTAAGGGTTTAAAGATACCTTGCTCTCATATAAGTTAAACCCTCCCTATGTTTGTCTCAGGAAGGAAATATTAAGTAATAAAGTACATAAGAGGAGCTCGCATTTGAATGTCTTACGTAAAGAAAAATAATGCGCGTGGTGTCTCATGTTAATATTTAGTGATAAAGTATAAATATGATTAAATGTGTTTCTAAAATGACAAAACTATGAATTACCAGAGAACAGACATGTCATGAAAGATGAGGTGGAAACCCCAGGCTGCTAATGTATCACTCAATTATACAACGCTTCCTTTCTATCAGATAGCCCTGTTTGTCAACCAAGTTGATGATATAAATACTTAGTGTTTTAAATAATTTGTGATTATAATACCTTTATTGAAATTCCATACCAAAGACAAATTTCCCAAAGGAAAACACAGTCATATATGAAATAAACCCTTAAAAATGAGGATCGAAATCCAACCCATTATTTCTATTTACCGTCTGACTCTGAAGTGGCTCGGATGATCAAATAACTGCTAGGTAAGGGCTGAGTTATGGATCCAACTGCTTCACCTTTTGGACCCTTAAAAAGCAAAATAACAAAATAAACGGTGTATAGTATTATGAGATCTCAACTTTATATTATTCATTATTACCTGTAATAAACTAAGTAAGGCACGGAGTATAATTTTTAAAAGCAAGCAAGCGTTAATTTCATGCTTCTTGAGAGCAAATGTCAAGTAGTCAGGAAACCTTTCCTCTTCCACCAAACTTAACTTCCTTACCAGAAAACTGAATTTATAGTTAACACTTAATATTATCTCTGCAGATGGTTTACATATTTTAAAAAAGCCTAAAATTTAACATACTAGACCAAATTTTAATTTAATGGAGAATTTCCACACTACAAAAACTACTAGCTAAGAAACACTAAATTTCTGGAAGCCTAAATAAACAGCTGGAAATATAAGAAAGAGAGAAATGAACTTTTACTAGGTCTTGGGAAAAATAATTTTTTAAGTTGTCAGATCAAAGAATAAACGGATTTTAAGAAGCATATACATCAGGAAGTAAGGAGGAACATTTAAAATGAAAAAAGTAGAAACAAATCAATATGATTTCAACAAATCCTACAGTATCCCCTTGTTGTTTTCAAATGGCTTTATAATTTATGGTCCAGGTCCTAGAACCACTATAGAGTAGGGCCATGAGTCAAATTGCCTGGTTTCAATCTAGTATGACTCCAAGAAAAATTACTTAAGTAACTTCTTTAGGCCTCAATCTCTTTATCTGGGTAATAAGAGAAATTTGTATCCTCCTTACAGGTAGAAGAATTTAAAAAAAAGATTCCATATAGTATGCTGAAGAGTCCCTGACACAAAGTAGAAATTTACAAACATTATTCTGTTCCTATTCATAGCAGTGACCACAGTCATGCTTTTCAGTTATAAAAGCGTTAGAGCTCCATCTTCCAAGAAAGCTGCCTCTTAAGAGTAAATAAGACCACTCCTGTTTACAGGCTTCCAGTCCCAAGTTTACATCCCTGCAGGAAAGACCACCAAAAGAAAAGGTAGCTTCTGTTCTAGGGAGTCTGACAAATTGATCAAGAGAAAAACAGTCACAGTAAACCAGATACAATATTACAAGGCAAAGCTCATAACTGCAAACTAAAAAACAGTGCAAACAATCCACACAGGCAAGAGAGAAAAGGGTACAACATAAATGTGGGAAACATTTTCCGGAGAAATTTTTAAGTCTGATCTTAAAGGTAAAATAAACTAAGCACTTTGGTGCACATTTCATTGTGGGCAGAGACGGAAGGAGGAACAATGTGACTGCAGACAGAAACAAAGCCCTAGCAGAGGACAGCAACCGCTAGGCGGTCACTCACTGATTTAGCTGAGTTCTACTTACAGATTGTCATCCTTATTTTTGCCTGGGTAACAAGTGCTTACTTACCTTCACTGCCCAAATAGACTGCTCCAAAGGATGGAAAAGTTTAAAACAAAAGCCATCCTTTTTTGATGGACGTTCAATGATCTCACAGGCATTCAGAAGGACTGTTCCTACCCACTGACCGTTTTTCTGGGTTTTATAGATCAGTAGCACACCAGGTTTCAACACACACCACAGTTTGGTCCAGCTCTTTAGGGTGCCACGAATCTACAAAAAGATAAGTTTATTTTCAGAAATAAAGGTCTGTTTTTCTGCTTCACAAGATACTAAATGAATAGAGACAAATACGGTGTTTTAATCTAAAATTTTCAAAAAAATGTACATTTAAAATTCACTAGATGTATATTTGTTAAGCTACTAATTAGCCAGCACTACAAATAAATGTGAAAACAGCATGGCTGCTACTTCTGCTGCTGCTGCTGCTAAGTCACTTCAGTCGTGTCCGACTCTGTGTGACCCCAGAGACGGAAGCCCATCAGGCTCCCCCGTCCCTGGGATTCTCCAGGCAAGAACACTGGAGTGGGCTGCCATTTACTTCTCCAATGTGTGAAAGTAAAAAGTGAAAGTGAAGTTGCTCAGTCGTGTCTGACTCTTTGCGACCCCATGGACTGCAGCCTATGAGGCTCCTCCATCCATGGGATTTGCCAGGCAAGAGTACTGGAGTGGGGTGCCATTGCCTTGTCCGGCTGCTACTTCTAAGGAACTTAAATTCTAGTGGGAGACTGCATCACATCAACAGTTTCAAAATAATCCTAACCTTCCTGGCCAGGTCAGGGGCCATTAAAATATACTTTCTTAGTACCAAGATCTGGAGCTTAAACACTTAGTAAGTAGAGCCAATATAAGTCCAAAGGTGTTTTCAGAATAACATGCAAGAAGACCTCAGTATTACTTCAACTATCAAGGAAATTATCACTAGACTCACATTTTGGTAAGAGAACTTTCCTGACAGATCTCACAAAGATTTTAGTTTGAAGGCTGTACCTACCCTTGGGGAAAGAGAAAAGCTTTTCAGGGCTGGGGTGATTTTTAGGTGAAAGCCACGTACTGAAACGTTCTGGGAGTCAGGGTCTTACAAAATCATTCTCAAAGTTAGCATTAGTCTAAAAAATTCCTACCAAATATCCTACAAATAACAGTGATACAGAGAATAGAGTGACTAGGATGATAGAAATGGAAATAAAAATAAGTAGGAATACCCAGAGGCTAAAAGAATAAGATATGGAAAAAAATAAGATATGGAAATAGCAATACGTATGTTTTTTGGAAAATTAAAGCTTTTCAAATGACAACTTTTACACTAACTTTGTCTCATATCTTCACCAAAATGCATATACACCAAGTCTACAACCATACTAAATGAGAATTTGAACAGCAAACAGAACATTTCTTCACTTCACATTGATTGGACTATGTCCTGTCATATATATCACAAAGCTTTTTAAAAGCACTGCTATCCATATTTGATGTTGCTGTCAAGAGAGCCAACATTAAGGTTCCTGCTCTCTGTTAAGACTGGAACACAGACCTTCTGGGATACAATTAATGGCTTCTTCGTCAGTGAAAAAAATCATCCTAGAGTTGTTTTTGTCTTACAAGCTTTTAGGCAGGTGCACTCTGGGCTTTCCTATGCCAGTTGGTAAATATCCAGCAATTTGAATTCAAGACAATACAAACCGACCTTCAGCCAATCAGCCATAACAATAACAGAAGGATCTGTGATTGTACTGAGTAACTCCTTTGTGGCTCTTTTCTTTTCTTCTCGGTAATTTTTCTTTTGTACCTATTTTACAGAAATAATAGAAAAATAAAAAGCTTCATTAGAAACAGGCAATTTCTTTTCAATTTTTTAACTTTATGGAATGTAAAAATTTTATACTGTAAAATAAAATTTTAAACCTCTTTTAGAATTCTAGCATCTTAGGACAGAAGAGCTTTTTTTTTTTTTTTTTTTAAAGAATTTTAACCCTTTTAAAGTTACACAATACATGAATATGAACTCATGGTAAAAATTTCAAACAACAAAAGCTAAAAACCATTTTTAATATACCCTCTCCTATTCTGACCCCCAGAATTGATCACTGTTAACCTTCAGGAAAACACTATAACATTCAGGAAACACTATACACTCAGGTCTTTTCATATACATAGCTTTTGTGTTTGCTTTTGCTTTTTCTAACACATAAAAAAAGGTTCTCCAATATTTCTTGGAGTATTTCAACTCTATTTCCATTCCTTGCCTACCTCATTCTTTTAACTGCTACAAAGATTCTTCCTATGAATAAAACAATAAGAGGTAACATTTACTGGACACCTTCTGTGTACCTGTCCCTACTGTTAGCACTTTACATGTACTACCACATTTAATACTTACAATAACCTTGAGGAGTAAGACTATAATTATCCTTATTCCCTAGATGAGAAAACTTGATACCCAGAGAGTAAACTGCTCAGTGTCACATCGCTAAGTAAGTCGTGGAAGCAGAATGCAAACAGAAGCAGACCGGCTCTAAAAGACACGTCTGAACCACCATGCTATACTGCTTCTGTAATGTTTCTTAATATACTCTCTGGCTGATGGTAATCTACTCTGTTGTCAGTTTTTCATACCACAAACAATGCTATAACTACTTAGGATGGACAATCTTGCTCTCTTTCCTGACACTAATACATAAGATATAAATAATTAAGAAACCACAACAGTGAAATTAATACATTCAAATTATCAAAGTTTTACCCTTCCTAAGTCACTTCTGAGATAATCTGGGAAAGCAGCAGTGGAGCAGCCTTATTATTTATTACTTTGCATTGCTTATGAATAGAAGATAACCTATCAGTGATTTTTCTTAAAGTAAAACACAAAATTTTCCTAGTTGCACTTAATGGTAAAGAGACTACATACACACAACAAAATTTTAATAATTATACAGTCAAAAAAAATTTAGACTTTGGTCTTTATTAATGTGCATAAGCGAATTAACAGATTTAATATATGATTATAAATGTAAATACATATGGGATCAGATATGGAAAAGAGGAGGGGGGTGGCAAAACAGACTGTATGGGAATCAAGAATCAATCAGAAAGCACGAGCTCCTTAAGCTCCAGGGTCTGTGGCCATTCTGGAAGGCAAGTCCGGTATTACCTATTTCTTAAGGGAAGCTAAAAGCCTGGACCTGTAATTGTTGGCTCAAATTTTTAAAACATTGTGTAGGTCAAACAAAATGTATCTACCTGTGGACCAAATTCAGCCCATGACCTAGCAGTCAGGAAACTCTAAGTTCAAAGGGCAGAGAGCTTCCCATCAGGAGTTCCACAGCACAGCGATGTGCTGGACTCAGGCCCAACTGTGCAGACATCCCGTCCTCAGCCCCCATCCCACGGAGGGCAGAGCAGCGCTGGGACGTCATCAGAAAGCCTTTTCAGCTGACTCCAGCATGCCACGCAAACACAAACATTAACAGTTTTTTTTTTTTTCCTTTAGGAATACAAATACTTCTTTCTTTATTAGCCTACTTTCAAAAGCACAGGTAAAGCGTAACATTAGTTATAAAATAACTGTGGAAACTAACCTTGAGAGATTCCTTTTTTGTAAGCTTGCTTGAAGCTGAACTGTCTTTCTCTGAGCCATTATAAAGTTTAGATTCAGACTGAAACCACACAGACAGGAAGAAAAGAGAAATAATAATTAAAATTGCCACTTATTCTCCACATACACATGGCACATAAAACTGATATTCAAATTATGTTTGTGACCTTCCCATTCATTACTGTGATTTTAGGCAAATATCAATTTTCAAATACTGATTTTTCTTATACAGTATTTGGGTTTGAAAACTAATCCACATTAAAGCCACAGAAACACAAAAATAAAAACTTGTCAGTAAATCAGCGTACAACGTAAGGTTAAACAAGATCATTTGAAATTCTCTGCATTCTGTTTTCGGAGAAGGCAATGGCACCCCACTCCAGTACTCTTGCCTGGAAAATCCCATGGATGGAGGAGCCTGGTGGGCTGTGGTCCATGGGGTCGCTAAGAGTCCGACACGACTGAGTGACTTCACTTTCACTTTTTACTTTCATGCCTTGGAGAAGGAAATAGCAACCCACTCCAGTGTTCTTGCCTGGAGAATCCCAGGGACGGGGGAGCCTGGTGGGCTGCCGTCTATGGAGTCGCACAGAGTCGGACACGACTGATGTGACTTAGCAGCAGCAGCAGCGTTCTGTTTTTCAGAATACTTCTAAAGAATATAGTTATTTTATACAAAATAATTCTCAAGACAAGCATATCCAAAGCAGTGTAATTTTTTAGACTGAAATATTCTAAAACCCAAAAAACTAGCAAATTGCTGCAAACACTGCCCTGTTACTACTCCTTCTTCAAAGGGAGTAAATACAAACATCTTCAGGAACTAGAACTGAAATACCCTCATTTGTATAGTGTTTAAAAAACAGAATTCCCAGCACTTCTTTCTAACTATCCAGTGCCTCGAAAAATAAATATTAACGCCTCAAACTTGTTTTCTGATTTTGCTTATACTTGATATTTCAGTTTGATCCTTGTAAGAATCTTGAAAAACAGGCATAACAAGTGGTTTTATCTCCATTTTACAAATCATGAAAGGGAGGCTCATGGACATTGATTTTCTAAATAATCAATCAATAGCAGGGATCAGAACCTAGTGCTGTTAATCCAGTCCTCTTTCAAGGAGACTACTTTCTTCTACCAGAGTAGAAGAATATAAAACTAAAAGCTGCTTCTATAAATACTGGAACAATAAAATTGAACATAATCCTTCACTGTCCTATGAATTTCATTTTTATCTATTGTTAGACAAGGTAGAAGGTACTTCAAGTTCACAGCATTACTCCTAGGGCCAAGAAAGTATATGGGACTTGATTTAAATGGTAGCTTTCAAGTGTTTAAATGGCCAGATCTGTATAATATCACTAGATGTGATCAAGGAGGAAGAACATTGGGAAATAAACTCCCTCACTCAATTTTAAGATCCATGAACACAAGGACCATGCTTATTCAACCATTGCAGCCAGATAGCACCTGGGGTAATTTGGGCTTTGCAGGTGGCGTGAGTGGTAAGAACCCACTTGCTAATACAGGAGACTTAAGAGACCTGGGTTTGATCCCTGGGTCAGGAAGAACCCCTGGAGAAGGGCATGGCAACCCACTCCAGTATTCTTGTCTGGAGGATCCTATGGACAGAGGAGCCTGGCAGGCTATGGGCCATAAGGTCGTGAAGAGTTGGACACAACTGAAGTAACTTAGGGGAGAAGGCAATGGCACCCCACTCCAGTACTCTTGCCTGGAAGTAACTTAGTAAAGCAAGGGCTCAATGAATACCTTCGGAATTATCAAAATGAAACTAGCATTTGCAGTTCATCTCTCTTAAAAATGCCTCTGCTATTTAGTACAAAATACGTACTATTATGCTGATGGTAAAATAAGTGGCTGAACTGGAAGGGAACTGTAAACTACACTCAATGTAGAAGGTGGGGATTAACCTAATTAAATTTTTGTTAAAGTTACTCCTTTGAGAACTGCACTTGAAACATTACACGGCTTACTTTCATGATGACAAGATATACTGTGATATCAAAACCATTTCACAAAAGTCATCAAGCCTAATAGGTCTCTGTCCTCTCCTTGCTGCTGGAAACTCAAAGATGACACAGCTACTGTCAGAGGAATATAATGGTTTCTATGTCCCACAGCTTAATAGGAAAATGTATATTATAATGTACTTTTTAGATATTATTAAGTAAAGAATTTCCATAGTGTTAACTTAAAAGTTAGTGAAAATGAACGGTTGTTTGACTCTTTACCAAGTACTGTAATAAATACTTTATGTGTTCTGCCTCTTTTAATCCTCAAAGCCACCTTATGAGACAGTAGTCGTTTCTTCTTCTGCTAATCAGGAAACTAAGACTAACAGATTAAATAACTTTCCAAAGTCACAGAGCCATAAACAGATGATCTGGGATTTGGACTCTGGTGTGCCTAATTCTCAGTCTCATGCTCTTAGCCCTCTCACCACATTTATTGCTCATCTTTTTACAACTATTCATATAGAATCTCAGACTCAAATTTAAGACTTGTCTTTATGAACAACAAGAAATCTATTTCCCTAGACATGGCAAGACTGGCTTGGAGGTTCCTAAATGATTCTGGTATCTAAGGGACCAGTAGGCCAAATGGCTACACCAAGAGCTTGCTAAATGACAGCACACGTACTTCAAAAAATCCTGCCAAACAGTGTAGCTAGTTTGGGGGAAAGAAAAGAAATCCAGTGACCAAGTTCTATATTCTTTTCAACGTAATACTAAGTCTCATGAACCAACAAGTTATCTTTTAAATATCAAGAATCATAAACTGTTTTTATTGGAAATATTTTATTAAACTAAGTTTCCTTCTTTGATAACCTTACTGACCACTGTCTTAATGACAACACGTTATGGGCTGTGTGACTATGGGAAGATATTCTCTTCCAGTCCTAATTGCCTTATTTATAAAATAAGGATATTCCTACTAACTCCTAGCGCTGCTTTGGTAATGAGGCAGTGTGCACGTGTTTAACACAGTACTTGATATGTATTGTGTTTCAGATTTGTGACTATCTCCTAGACTGCAAGTGCTGACAGAAATATAATCTTCAGATAAATGGAACATTAACATAACTGGAATACTTTCAACTTGCTTTGAAAACTAAAATACTGTAGACATAAGAATAATAGCAATTATGATGTTACTATGATTCTACCAGATATTTTGATTTGGAAAGGTATTTTTTTTAATATCCAGGTAAACATATTTTTTACAGCAAGTGATAGATGACTTAGCAAACCTACAGGCAAGGAGACTGATGACTGGAGAATCAAGTCAAAAGATCTCAGCTCAGAAACTCCTTATCCTTGTAATAGGATTCCTTTTATCCCACTAGAAATATTATTCATGCTCGTAATTCCTTACATTGAGATAGACAATTAAAAATTTATTTAAAAATGCTAAAAGGAAGAAGAGATGATCTGATTAACTGCCTTCTTCAATTCACTCATTTACAGGATGCATAAGAAACAGGAACTGCTTTTATTTCTAAAATGGTGGGGGCTGAGGTAAAGAAGGGTTGTGCCTATTGGTCTCAATTATGTATTTTTAAGAAATAACACTTAACTGCAAAATCAATGACCTAAATGACAGTATTGATACTTTTTGCATCAAATTCATAAAAGTATAAAGTTAAAATTATTTAATGGCCTCAGTTATACAGATCAATCATAGAAGGAATAACAAGATTTTGTTTTCCAAAGTTACTTGGGTAAGAACAAAATCTTCATAATTCCATGAAAATAAGGCTTGATATAAATGCATACATTTTAGGATTCTTCCAAAAAGTAATACAGTAGGATATATGTTAAACTATTCAAAGACAAGCTAGTGACTGTATCTCTTAAGGTAACAGAATAAACTGAGATTAAGAATCAATAAGATTCAGCTCTTGGAAAACAGAACGAGTACAATTTTACTTACACTAAATAGTTACCACACCAAGAAGCCCATTCATTCACTGTAGCTCTTTATTCAAAGGAAGAAAAATGAGTTCTCAAATACCTATTATTAACCAGGTACTTTGTCAGGCACTTACAGTATCACAATCTGTGAGTTAGATTTTATCTCCCTTGTACAGAGAAGAAAACTGAAGCCACTGTGAATTCTAGCTCTAACACTTTGACCCTTGGAGAGCTATCTAACTTCTCTAAGCTTCATTTATAAAATGGGGCCAATAATACCTGTCTTCTAGTATTGTTAAGAGTTAAAATGACACTTAGCAAGCTCTTAATACAAACTAGTTATTAATATCATTGTAATTAGCATCTAAGAAATCATAGGCAACGTATGACAATCAAGATTCAAAGTCACTTTTTTAACCTTAAGGTAGTCGGTGCTTGGTGTCCAGTAGACCTTTCTGAATAACAGCAATATTCTATATCTGAGTGGTTAAATATGGTAGCCACTAGCCACATATGGCTAGTGAGTTATTGAGATGTGGCTTGTGCAACTGAGGAACCAAATTTCTAATTTTACTTAAAGTTCATATACAATTCGGTGCTATTACACTCAAGGTGCAGTCTAGTTTCCTTGTTTTTCATTAATCCGCACTGCTTCCCTTTCCATGCTCCCTCTCCTTCCGACCCCTTCCGCTCCTCCCTCATTCTCCTGTTTAGAGACTAGGAGGCTGTGGCAGGTAGGGCCGGAGTTTAGGCTTCTGAGTAGGAATACCAATTAAACATACATTCACCAATGCTCGTATTAACTGCTTGAAAATAGGTTTTTAAAATTCCATAAATTTCACTGCATTTCGAACCATGGCAGAACCAAGACAAACTACCTCCTTGTTAAGTGAAAGTGAAAGTGAAGTCACTCAGTCGTGTCCGACTCTTTGCGACCCTGTGGACTGTGTAGCCCGCCAGGCTCCTCCGTCCATGGGATTCTCCAGGCAAGAATACTGGAGTGGGTTGCCATTTCCTTCTCCAGGGGAATCTTCCCGACCCAGGGATCGAACCCAGGTCTCCTGCATTGCAGGCAGATGCTTTAACCTCTGAGCCACCAGGGAAGCCTTGTTAATTACGCATCTTATATAAAATGATTAAGGCATTTCTCATGTGTTTCTCTTTGTATTTTATACATCAAAGTATGACACTAAACTCTCCTTATATACTTTTACCCATATTAAATATAGGATGGACTTTTATGTAATGAAAAGTTAAATGTGAATAAAATTTGTATAAAACATCATGGAATCCTCTGACTCAACCACTCTCAAGAATAGAACAAAAAATGTCTGGTTTTACAAGCAAAGCCTATTCTAAGAACAGCAGAGAATTCACTAGCTTAAGAAACAGATTTTCTTACAGTTATTGAAGTTTGAGTCCATAAACAAAAAAGCTTCTTCTGCTACTAAACCTGACCAGAAATAAGTCAAAAGTCAAATCCATTGACAAATTATAGAAAATCTAGTGAATTACAAACCCATAGGAAAGCCTATGCATCATCCAGTACTTCTCAAATTTGAATAGTACTCTTAGAGAAAAAATTCTCAACAGACCTAAGAATATATGTGTTAGTTGCTCAGTCGTGTCCGACTCTTTGTGACCCCATGGACTGTACAGCCTGCCAGGCTCCTCCGTCCATGGGATTCTCCAGGCAAGAATACTGGAGTGGGTTGCCATTTCCTTCTCCAGGGGAATCTTCCCGACCCAGGGATCGAACCCAGGTCTCCTGCATTGCAGGCAGATGCTTTAACCTCTGAGCCACCAGGGAAGCCTTGTTAATTACGCATCTTATATAAAATGATTAAGGCATTTCTCATGTGTTTCTCTTTGTATTTTATACATCAAAGTATGACACTAAACTCTCCTTATATACTTTTACCCATATTAAATATAGGATGGACTTTTATGTAATGAAAAGTTAAATGTGAATAAAATTTGTATAAAACATCATGGAATCCTCTGACTCAACCACTCTCAAGAATAGAACAAAAAATGTCTGGTTTTACAAGCAAAGCCTATTCTAAGAACAGCAGAGAATTCACTAGCTTAAGAAACAGATTTTCTTACAGTTATTGAAGTTTGAGTCCATAAACAAAAAAGCTTCTTCTGCTACTAAACCTGACCAGAAATAAGTCAAAAGTCAAATCCATTGACAAATTATAGAAAATCTAGTGAATTACAAACCCATAGGAAAGCCTATGCATCATCCAGTACTTCTCAAATTTGAATAGTACTCTTAGAGAAAAAATTCTCAACAGACCTAAGAATATATGTGTTAGTTGCTCAGTCGTGTCCGACTCTTTGTGACCCCATGGACTGTACAGCCTGCCAGGCTCTTCTGTCCATGGGATTTTCCAGGCAAGGATACTGGAGTGAGTTGCCATTTCCTTCTCCAGGGGATCTTCCCGACCCAGGGATCGAACCCGGGTCTCCTGCATTGCAGTCAGATGCTTTACCATTTGAGCTACTAGGGAAGCCCAAGAGTATATACAAGTACCCAATTTGAAAACTACTAATTTAGGGAACTCTGTCTTATTCTAAGAAACTGTCTTTCAGTTGCATGCTGCTATAGTAAAAGATATTTGGTCTTTAACTGTTAAAATGTACATGTTTTTGATAGTCATTTGAATGAACCCAAAACACTTAAAACTTAAAAAAAAAAAAGAAACCTGACTGTTTCTCCAGATGGAAGCCTCAGACTTAAGTCTGAGATGTGTGCTGTGGCAGACATACCACAACAGTATCACTCAGGAGAGAAGCCTGATTACCAATCGGCTGTATTTCCGAATAACCAACACTCCTAAACCAGCCCCAGGGGAATGTTCCTTTTCTCATAAATACTACCTGGTTTAGATATACCAACATGAACACATCCTGTAAAAATCTGGTAAGATTTTGGTGTTAGTCCACTCATCTTAAATATTAGAAAAATATTATGATCATATACTTGAGGACAATATGCTTACCTTGCTCTTTGACATAGAAAGTGAAGATTCATCCTTATTTTGAGAAATGTCTTCCTTTCCTCTTTCAAAACCTTTAAAAACATAGTCATTATTTCAGTATTACCACATTTGAACATATACAGGCAATAAAAAGCAGATACACATAAGTTATTCAATTTCAAATATACATTATACAATATTTGATATATATCAGTGCAAGAAACCTAGATTCAACATACAGTTTTAAACTATTATAGTTTAAAGACTACTAAGGGGTCATCTCTAGTAATTCTTTAGAATAAATCAAGGCTTACAGAGGTACTGGTGTCTTTCCCTGAACCCATCAACTTAAGATAAATACCTCTTTTCTCTGCTCATTCACTTGGAATGAATTCAGTGCTCACAGAATGTTTATTTCAGTTAGTTGTTTTCTAACAAAGAGCCAACCCAACATACTTTTCATGCCCCTTGTCAAACTGGAAAACAACTCCAGAATTGGTGATAAAAGAAGACTAGGGAAATGAATCTGAATTGAAGGACAGACTTTTTAAAAAAAAATCTAATAATGTGCTTACTGTGAGAATTAAATAAGGATGCCTAGAAAGCAATTAGCATAGCATTTGTGCACAGTATATATTCAATTAACATTGATCCTTAATATTATCATTGGCACTGACTACTGTTATAGAAATTCTAAAAGGATAAATATGAGTGCATTGGGATATATGCTCACATCTTCCCAATCATGTAACATTAATACAGCACTATGTATTCGTGTTAGTCACTCAGTGGTGTCCAACTTGTTGAGAGCCCAGGGACTATAGCCTGCCAGGCTCCTCATGGGATTCTCCAGGCAAGAATACTGGAGTGGGCTGCCATTCCCTTCTCCAGGGGACCTTCCGGACCCAGGTATCGAACCCAGATCTCCTATATCGCAGGCAGATTCCTTACCATCCTAGCCACCAGGGAAGCCAATATAGCACTATGCCAAAAGCAGTTAGCAAGTTAGTGTTGTACGGGTATATTCAGAGAAATGCTAATGCTGAGATTCGTGTGGCTGCCATAAGTGGAGCAGTGCCCATTTTATTGAAGCTCTGTCTATTTTTGTGGACAAGTAGCATTAACTGTTCTCTACAACCATTTGTCCTGAGTCCAATAAAGCCTATATAAAAATGTACAAATAATCATTCATAGAACAGTGCTTAAAAAGTTACCAGCAGTATCAGTGCCTGAAGCATTTAAAAATCACTTCTAACATATCAGTGAGACCATTTATTTGATTTATATTAGCTAAAACAAATCCATTCTATTTTCTTAATTCAATGATTTTGCCAAAAATTTTTTTTTTTTGGTAATATGAAAAAGAAATCTTTTTGTTTCCTTCTCCATCTTTGGTACAGAGCAAGATCAGGCAATTTTAAAATTGAGGAGGGGAAAAAAAATCTTATTAAATCTAACATGGAATTTTAAATGAAACTTAACAGAATTTGAAACTTTAGTGTAAAGCAAATCGAAGTTACATAATTCAGCTTAAAAATTCTAAAAATATTTATTCAGAGTAATAAACATAGGCAATTCTTAATATTAATGAATTAACATTAATTATTTCAAAGATCTAAATATATGTATAAAAGAACAAAGATTTTCTAAAAATATAATTATGAATGGAAAAAAGATAATATCTTCCTTTATTTTCATAAGAACAAGACTATTCAATTTCTCCAGTGTGGTTTTGGCTTCAGATAAATGTATATCAATGCATTTATTAGACTAATAAAATGGCTACTTCACTGTATCTATCTTCACATATTATTTTAACAACAGAACAGGAAATTAAAACAAAGTTATAAATCTGAATAGACTTTTTTTGAACATGCAAATATGTCTTGCAGAAAGTTTCAAATATTGGAAAAGGACACACAAAAACAAGACTAAATAAAAATCCCCCAAAATACAAAAAGAATAGGTCACTCATAAAACTAGGTTATGTCAGACCAATAAATGAATACCATTTTAAAAGATTTTCTATACCTCAAACTTGCAAATCATTATTTTAAAAGGTGGCCCTGATGACTTCCATATTATTTAACTGTATTTTTTTATTGTGACATTTATAAATAAAATCCTGAAGCCTATAATACATTATTGACCGTTATCAATAAAATGCATGGGTTTCCCCCCTGGCTCAGCAGTAAAAAGTCCACCTGCAATGCAGGAGACATAAGAGATCCAGGTTCGATCCCTGGGTCAGGAAGATCCCCTGGAGGAAGGCATGGCAATCCACTCCAGCATTCTTGCCTGGAGAATCCCACAGATAGAGGGGGCTGGTGGGCTAGATTCCACAGGGTCACAAAGAGTCAGACATGACTGAAGCGACTGAGCATGGCACACAGCACACAATACATTACTGACCATTATCAGTAAAATGCAGAACAGTTTCAGTTCATGACTTTTACCAAGTTTGCTCATTAGTGATATCAGGCAGTAAATTCTCTTCCTACTATCCTCCTCACTGCTACCACAAGATAGAAACCTACATCCCCACCCAAATGGCTAAGATTAAAAGGACTAGGAGCATCCAAATACAGATAAGACTATGGCACAACTGGAACTCTATTCACTACTGATGAGAATGGCATAATCACTTTGGAAAGCTATTTTACAATATCTGCTAAAGTTAAAAGTACTCATATTCTAGAACAGAGCAATTCTGATCCTAGATGTACTAAACAGAGATGAATGCGTTACACGGTCATTAAAAGACAGGTACAAAATGTTCACAACAGTTCTATTCATAATAGCAAAATCTGGAGCCAACTCAAACGACTATTAATAGTAGAAAAAATGAATCCCTTATGCTACAGTCACACAATGGAAAGATAAACATCAGTGAAGAAGAACCAATCACCACTACCTAAAACAACAAACAGAACACCGAGTGAAAAGAGCCACCTCTCGCCACCAAAAAAAAAAGCACATACCGTATGATTCCATTTATATAAAGGTCAGGAACTAGCAGGAGAAGGAAATGGCAACCCACTCCAGGACTCTTACCTGGAAAATACCACGGGCAGAGGAGCCTGACAGGCTACAGTCCACGGGGTCACAGGAGTCGGACACGCCTCAGCAGGATAAACAACAACGAGCAAACCTAACCTATGGTGGTAGAGGCTGGAACAGTGGTTGACTTTGTTGCAGGAGGGAACTGACTTGGGCTGGGCCTGAGAAAGTTTTCTGGGGACCTGGGGCGTGGTCACACATGTGGCTGAGTGCTGCGCTGTGCTTGGTTGCTCAGTCACATCCGACTCTTTGTGACCCCACGAACTGCAGCCTGCCAGAGTCCTCTGGGGGTTCTCCAGGCAAGAATACTGGAGTAGATACATAACTAAAAATTCAAAAAGTTGTGAATGAACTATGTGTAGGTTACGCCTTGATAATTTTTTAAAAAATTCATATGTGCTCTACTAGGTCGCTTTGGTCATGTCTGATTCTTTGCAGCCCGATGAACTGTAGCCCACCAGGCTCCTCTGTCCACGGGATTCTCCAGGGAAGAATACTGGAGTGGGTTGCCATTTCCTCTTCCAGGGGATCTTCCTGATGCAGGGACTGAACCAGTGCCTCTTGTGTCTCCTGCAGATGAGTTTTTTACTACCGGCACCACACTCTTTCCTTAATCTTCTAATTTATTAGACCGCTCTTGCTATGGCATCCTTTCTTACTCTATACCCCTTTAACATATCCTGCTCTGGGCCGATTCTGATTCATCCATAACCATGATAATTAAGAAGATAATTAACATAATATTAATGAAAACAATACAGCAACCAATATCCATTTGTAGGAACACTTGCAATTTTAAGACACTTTGATAATTTACTCCTAATCTTTAAAATCCAGCCCCCCTCACATATCAGGTATATTCTATATAACTGAAAAAACTGAGGCTTACAGAAATTAAGTAACGTGACAAATGTCAATAGGTGACAGTATCAGCGCTAATTTAAACTTAGATCTAACTTTAAAATTCATGGTGTTCTAGAATGTCAGAGTGCTTCTCGAGACTCAAGGCCAGCGTCTTCCGGGAGGCCGTGTTTAGACTGCATAAACACAGCTAGCTGTCTCCTCTGAGACGCAGCACTTGGTACACTTGCACTACTCTATTTATCGCAAAATATTTCAATTGCCTGTTCTCACGTTCACGTCCCATACTTGACTGGGAGTTCCTGAAAAGAAGGGTCTCGCTTCTTATTCATCCATTCAAATTTTGATAAACTGATCCAAAGATGAATAAAAATGGACTCTACTTTTACATGCAGTGGCTTTTTAAAATATGTGAAAAACGCATACTTCAGAAACATACATAAAGCATAATTTAATATATACAAAAACTATCTGCATAACCACCACCCAAATCAAGAATTACAGAATTGTCACCATCCTGTGAGAACCACCCCCTACGCCGCTCCATGCCATTCTTGACCCTATCTACTCTTCTTTCCCTCAGAAATAACTACTTTGACTTTTACGATTATGTACCAGCATGCCACAACTGGTATTTCATGCATTTTCACTGCTGATTAGAATCCTATTGCATGACTATATCACTATTTATCCATCTGCTTGTGTTGTTTCTAGTTTGTTCCTCTTACAAATATAGGTGATACAAATATTGTTGGCAACGCATCCCAGTATATCCATGAGTATCTCTAAGGGTTAAACCAGAAGCAGAACTCCTAGGCCTGAGTGTACGTGCGTCTTTAAGAACACCAAATTGTTTACCATTTGTTTATTTTCCCCCAACACTGTATGATAGTTCTCCTTTTCCCACATCCATGGTAACATCAATATTGACAAATTTTTTATTATTTTTGCCAATCTGTTGGGTGTGTCAATGGTAAATCAGTGAGGCTTTAGTTAGTGTGTTCCTGATCACTAATGATATTGAGTACTATCTCATATATTACCATTTTAATTTTCTCTTTGTGAAGAAACTCTTCAGTACATTAAAAAAAAAAACAAAACTCTGTACTTTTTCTTGATTTATATAGGAATTCATAATGTTTCCCAAATATTGGTTCTTTGCCAGTTATATTTATTACAAATATCTCCCCACTCTATGGCTTGTCTTTTAATTCTCTGCATGGTCTCTTTAGATGAATGTCTCTTAATTTGAACACTGCCAAATGTAGCAACCTCATTCTTTTAACAGTTAGTGCTTTTGGGTCTTAAGAAAGTCTTCCCTAAATCTGTGGGAAAATAGCAGAAGATATTTTCCAGTAATATAGTAGTAAAACTTTTTCCTACTAATTCAATGGAATGTGATTCCTGAATAAATTAGTACACTGTCCCTAAATTCTTATTAACAGATGAAAAATGCTATCATCACTGATAAGATATAACTTTTTATATACCTCATTAAAAATTGGTTCAATAACGTTTAGATATAATAAAGCAAGTTTTATACTGCTTCAGCCTTGTTAAAATCAGATTACATACACAGTATCTAAAAATGTAGATTCAGTAAATATTTACAAATATAGAATTACTGCATTAACTAAATTGAACACAGCCAAGAATTAAGAAATTGTACAAGAAAAAAAATTCAGAGAAGTCAAAATATACTAAAAAGATCTAACTATATACTAAAGCTTCTACAGAGTGTCTGTAAATGTCTTTGTTCAAAGTTTATTTCAATTTCTAGGTACATGGACAAAGGGTACCATTCTATTTTATAACTCTATCATACAGAAAAAGGTCATACCAATTTGTTCCTTAAGGTAGAAGTGACCAAAAAAAAAAAAAAAAAAAAGGGCGGGTGGATTTTCCTAAGGAAAATGAAAACGAAAAAGGGTTGTGGTCAAACCAGTAAAACAAACAAAGCTATCTTTAAATATCACTAATGTATAACCTCTCTTTCTCTAATGATGTCAGATAAAAACAAAATGTCCCAGAAAAAATTATATTTTTTACTTTTAACTTAAAAAAGCCACTTCTTTGTAGTACCTAATTCTATTCAACTATTCTACCTAGCTGATAAAACATATTAGAAAGCGCTTTTGTTTTAATATTATTGTTAGTTGCATTAAGAGGACTATGGAAGCATCCTTATGAATATGACCTTATCTATTTCAAGAATTAGAAAACAAAGCCAAACATCTACTTTTCCACTAAAAGAAATCTATCTGGATGACCTTCAATATTCTCTTTGACAAGAGAAACTCACAACTCTGTCTTAAATTAAATGAAGTAAAAACCAAACTTCTAAAACGTTAAGTTTTCTATTGTTAGGTAAGGTCACCTGATTATTCTCTACATTAAGTAGACTCATAGCATGAAGGTCAGCAAACACGTGCCAGCAAGCTTGCTGGCTTAAAAAAAGAAAAACAAGGAGCCAAATCCAGAAATGGAGCTAAGTCAACGTTGAAAAAGCAAGTAAGTATTCAACCACATTAAAAACTTGTTTGTTGTATTTTCAGTCACTTCTAAACAAAGACAAATAGTAAAATTTACAGCACTGTGAGAACGTTAAGAAAGAAACATGATAGCAACCACGCTACACTAAGAAGACTAAATACGGATTATGAATGCTGTTTAAAGCTTATGTTACTCAGGCAACAGTTCAGGACTATGGTTTCCAATACTTTTCAAAACATTGTTAGAAAAGAAAATGAAGTCAGTGAATTTATAATAATTTATTTAATTGTCCAAGTAACACTGTATCTCAAGAGAATGTATGTCCTACCTATCAGCATGAGTATTCACAAAAAGCTAAGAAGAAAGGCTAGTGTGAAAAATGAAAATATAATTCAAATTTCACAAAATGAGTGTCAGAAAATACATAAACAATTAAAACAAGCACCAGTTCAATCAATATTTGTCATGAGGATTAAAAGAACATTTTTATTTTAAAAGAAAAATATAACTTTAAAAGAGTAGATATGATTATGTAGCAGTTTAATATTCTGAAAAGAAAACAAAGATTGCTTATATCTTAACATCTACATCCAAATATTTTCTACAATAAATCTTTTTCAAACAATAAAAGATCAGTTAACAGCTACATCTCATTGACCAACTGTTTAACGTCTAAGTCATAGGTGTCAAATGTCTAATTTCATTTAATAAATTTTGCCCTAAAAATAACATTTTCTAAGCAAAAACTGATCATACATAAACACATTTAACAACATGAAGTAAGGCATTTCAAAAATTAAATTACACAGATAACTTCATGTTAGTCAGGACTTAATCTATTAAAGCATAAACTAAATGTCAATTTTCACAGTTACTATTTTGCTTGAGAATAGTCAAACAAATATTAATATTAAATATGTGGGTTTCATTTGCAGAAACCTCAGAACAACTGGTTTATTTATAGAATTTTATCTCAAATCTACAAAGGGCTTTATTTTTATCAAAGGGTTATAATATTAATTTCAATAATTAAAGTAAAATCTCATGCTATAAGCACTCAAGATTCATACTTCACTGAATCATTAGCTTTCAAGTTCAAGCATAAGGACACTGTAAAAGAAAATATGGAAAGCCAAGCCATATAGTAGCAGTTACTAAAATCTAACCTTTCATTATAGAATTGTTTTGTTTAAAAGAAAGCAGCTTTAAGACATTAAGATGTCCAGTTTATTTTAATGAAAAGTCTATAAGAAATTAAGAAAAGAATGCAAGATTAAACAAACCAACCTGGCAAAGAAGGAGAAAGTTCATTGTATCCTCCAAATGAAGCGTTCCGGACAAGCTTTCGGCCATCAATTCGTGGAGGAAATAAAACAGGCGAAACCACAGTACAGGAAGAAAACCTACGTTGTTGTGAGCTGTCTTCTTTCATGGCTTAAAAGGCCTATGTAATGTATACCCTCACCCAGAAGGCTAATTAGACCAGTATGGCAATAACAGGCTTTTCTTCACATCCAAATACAGCGAACCCACCAGCACAAACAAAGGACACACACATTTAACAGCAAAGGAGAAGGACCAGAGACCGTCAAATCAGCAATAAACAGATAGAGGCTGACAGAAAAGGCATTAAGCCATGCTGCTGGGTGTTTTAAAAGAAATGAGCTGAAAAATAAGGAAGGCTATTCCACTGTTTTACCTTTTTATCAAACAAGTAATGCCCTGCACCGAATTACTGCCTTAGTAAAACAAAAGCAAGATCAATACTTAGAGATTCAGATGAAATAATAAACTCAGTTTCTCTCTTCTCAAAATAACGCAATCCTCTTCTCATACTCATTATGCTTTTATAGTATCTGCCACACTTCCCACGTCTTCCGATGCTTTCCAGTTTTTGCTTACTTTAAAAATGGATATAACACTTGTTTATCTTTCCTGAAGCTTCTAGATTTATATCTAATCTACTGCTTGCTTTAGCTATGATTAAGAATTCATAAGGGAAGATATTCTTTCAAGTACATTTTTGATGGATTCCAATGGGTAACGCAGAGAATAAACATTTAAATTTTACCTCTAGTAGAGATACACGTGTCATTAAGACACTGCTAATGTAAACCATTAACACAAAAGATTAAAAGGATACCACTAATAATGCTGTATCTCCAATATGTTTCTCTGAAAAGAGATGCTATAGTTCCTCATTACATTTAAACTTTTCAAAACATATAATCAACCAATGAATATTTTCCACTTAAAAATCTTATTTAAAAAATACAATTTTATTATCACAGTAACAAATATAAATATCTTTTTTTTTTCTGGGTTAAAACTAAGTGACTAGGATGATCCCATATCATTAAATCTAACAGGAAAGTACCTCTAGCCAAAATGATACAGTATGTCATCTCTTTATATCTAATCTTTAAAATTCCAAGAAGACTTTCCTAGTTATATTAAAATCCATTTACTTTACACCTTAACTAAAGTTAAAAAGCTTTAAGTCAGTTATTTTCTTTCTATACCCTAGACTGGTTTTTCTAACCACAGTTCTTTCAACCTGGAAACACACCTTCTTAGACAACAACAGCTCAATTATAACTGACTTGGTGGTTCATTTTTACAGGCGCCTTACTGTAAGATCTCCGTCTCCTTCCTCATTATGCATACACTTCAAGGCTGGCTCTCCATTCATACACAACAGCATCCCGCAAAATCTAAGACTATTTCTCTTCAAAAGAAAGGACATTTAAACAAACTTAATTTCCTGTACATACTATTTCTTTGGCAAAGGCATTTAAAAATCAGTTAGTGATAAAAATGGTTTATGGTTGATACCCACAACCATAACAGGTTTTGGGTTTGGGAGTTTTCCCCCCACTTTTCTCCCTTGTCATGAAATATAAACTGCCATTTAATATAGGCATCAGGGAAATACTTATAAATAATTCACAGTGTTGCCTACCTCTTAAAGCATAAAGAATATAACATCACAAAAGGCATTTATAGTGCAATGGTTAAACAGGATTTGAAATTAAAGTTGCGTGGGTTCAAATCCTAGTTCTAACCTAGTTGGATACATTAGAGCCATTGACTTAATTTCTCTGTGTCTCTGTTTCCTCATCTATAAAATTTTAATAACATTATCTATATTACAGGACTGTTATAAGCATCAAATAGGATAATAGATGGAAAATCAAGAAAGGTTCCAGGTTAAAATGGTAGAATGAAGATAGTGACATAATAATGTATTCTCTCCTAAAACACGACAAAATTTCTAGGAGTGGAGTATTTTTTTAAAAAAAGCATACACAAGCGTGGGTGTGTATTCCACAAGTATGCACATAAGAGAGGACACAGCAACACATAACTTGCCCTGGAAAGCACGAGATGAACTTGCTGTCAGTTGTCCTGCAGGTTCAAGAAAGCTGAACCACACATGAGCGGTAAAAACTGAGAACCAACCCTATGGCAGCAAAAAAATCCTTCTACAGATAATTAACAGCACCACGATTAGGAATCAGACAAGCTACTGATATCAGCAACACTGGAACCAGGACAAAAAAATAGGCAATGTCTTCAAAACTAGAAGGAAAATGACTTCCAATTCAGAAGTACATATCCAGTCTAATTATCAATTACATATTAGGGTAAAATAAAACATTTTTAGATATGCAGGGTCTTAAAAATTTACTTTCCATGCATGTTTTTAAAGAATTTACTAGAATAATCATTCTTACCTAGGGTTCTACAATAGAATTGAGCTTAATGAACTAAAACATCCACTCTTTAAAATGAATTAACTCTTTTCTCCTATGTATCTATTATAGCTGTTGCCATGCACCATATTCTTGGGAGAATTGAGAAATATTCACCTATATTATATGTTATATGCCTTCCTCATTTCCCTCTCAGGAATTCCCTTGAGAAAGAATATAAAAGAATATATACTCTACCAAAAAGTGATAGCAAATCAAGGATACATAGAATACAGGAAATTAAAAGATGCTTGCTTGTTGGAAGAAAAGCTATGACAGACCTAGACAGCATATTAAAAAGCAGAGACAATACTCTGCCAACAAAGGCCAATCTAGTCAGAGCTATCATTTCTCTAGTAGTCATGTATGGATGTGAGAGTTGGACAATAAAGAAAGCTGAGCGCCAAAGAATTGATGCTTTGGAACTGTGGTGTTGGAGAAGACTCTTGAGAATCCCTTCGACTCCAAGATCAAACCAGTCAATCCTACAGGAAATCAGTCCTGAGTGTTCACTGGAAGGACTGATGTGGAAGCTGAAGTTCCAGTACTTTGGCCATCTGATGCGAAGAACTGACTCATTGGAAAAGACCCTGATGCTGGAAAAGATTGAAGGCAGGAGAAGGGGACAACAGAGGATGAGATGGTTGGATGGTATCACCGACACGATGAACATGGGTTTGAACGAGCTCCAGGAGTTGGTGATGGACAGGGAAGCCTGGCATGCTGCAGTCCATGGGGTCACAAAGAGTCAGACATGACTAAGTGACTGAACTGAACTGAGAATACGGGAAACAGGTTACTCAATATAAAGAGCTGTCATCATCAAAATGTCTCCTCCTATCACTGCACTATCTCTTTTTGACCAAAGACAAATTCTATGAGATTTACCAACATTCTTTCCTGATGTTGACATGTCCTGACAGTATGCTGGTGAGGTTTATTCTCTTTTCCTCATCTCCTGATGTATAGATAAACTGAGGAGACTTCAAATACATGGAAATGTCTGTTGTTTTTTTTTTTAAACTTTTTTAGAGCAGTTTTAGGTTCATAGCAAAATTGAGAGGAAAGCACAGGTATTTCCTGTACCAGTTAATGTATTTTGAAATTCCCTAACACTAAAAAGAACTAATACCTCTGAATATATTATCTTTGGTCTAGGGGTTCTTTCCATATTAAAATGGCAGGTATTTGGGCAGAGGCAAAAACCACAGCATGTACAGGATACAGTGACCAAAACCATCTCAAAGAAGAAAAAATGCAAGAAGGCAAAGCAGTGGTCTGAGGAGGCTTTACCAATAGCTGAGGAAAGAAGAAAAGTGAAAGGCACGGGAGAAAGTGAAAGATATACCCAACTGAATGCAGAGTTGCAGAGAACAGCATGGAGAGATAAGAAGGCATTCTTCAATGAAGAATGCAAAGAAACAGAGGAAAACAACAGAATGATAAAGACGAGAGATCTCTTCAAAAAAATTAGAGATGTCAAGGGACAATTTCATGCAAGGATGGCTACAATAAAAGACAGAACCTGTAAGGACCTAACAAAGGCAGAAGAGATTAAGAAGAGGTGGCAAGAATACACAGAGGAACTACAAGGAAGGTCTTAATGACCTGGATAACCACGATGGTGTGGTCACCCACGATGGTGTGGTCACTCACCTAGAGCTGAACATACTGGATCATGAAGTCAGGCGGGCCTTAGGAAGCATTACAACAAACAGAGCTAATGGAGGCAATGAAATTCCAAATGAGCTTTTTAAAATCCTAAAAGATGATGCTGTTGAAGTACTGCACTCAACATGTCAGCATATTTGGAAAACTCAGCAGTGGCCACAGGACTGGAAAAGGCCAGTTCTCATTTCAATCCTAAAGATGAGCAATTCCAAAGAATGTTCAAACTACCTTACAGCTGTGCTCATTTCACATGCTAGCAAGGTATGCTCAAAATCCTTTAAGCTAGGCTTCAGCAGTACAAGCTAGGTTTAGAAAGGCAGAGGAAGCACATATCCTGAATCATGGAGAAAGCAAGGGAATTCCAGAAAAACACCTACTACTGCTTCACTGACTAAGCTAAAGCCTTTGACTGTGTGGACCACAATAAACTGTGGAAAATTCTTCAAAAGATGAGAGTACCAGACCACCTTACTTGTCTCGTGAGACACCTGTATGCGGGTCAAGAAGCAACAGAACCATCATGGAATAACTAACCGGTTCAAAATTGGAATAGGAGTATGACAAAGCTGTATATTGTCACCTTGTTTATTTAACTCATATGCAGAGTACATCAAGTGAAATGCTGGGCTGGGTGAATCACAAGCTGGAATCAAGACTGCTGGGAGAAATATTAATAACCTCAGAAATGCAGATGATACCACTCTAATAGCAGAAAGTAAAGAGGAACTAAAGAGCCTCTTGATGAGGGAGGAAAGAGGACAGTGAAAAGGCCAAGTTGAAACTCAACATTCAAAAAACTAAGATCATGGCATCTAGTCCCATTACTTCACAGCAAACAAAAGTGGAAAAAGTGGAAGCAGTGACAGATTTTATTTTCTTGGGCTTCAAAATCACTGCAGATGGTGACTGCAGCCAGGAAATTAAAAAATGCTTGCTCCTTGGAAGGAAAGCTGTGACAAACCTAGTTAGTTAGTTAGTTCAGTAGATTAGTCGTGTCCGACGCTTTGCGATCCCATGAATCGCAGCATGGCAGGCCTCCCTGTCCATCACCAACTCCCTAAGCAGCATATTAGAAAGCAGATACACCACGTTGTGGACAAAGGTCCATACAGTCAAAGCTATGGTTGTTTCAGCTGTCATGTACAGATGTGAGTTCAGTTCAGTTCAGTTGCTCAGTCATTTCTGACTCTTTGCAATCCCAAGGACTACAGCACACTAGGCTTCCCTTTCTATCACCAACTCCTGGAGCTTGCTCAAACTCATCTCCATAGAGTTGGTGATACCATCCAACCATCTCATCCTCTGTCATCCCCTTCTCCTCCTGCCTTCAATCTTTCCTAGCTCAGGGTCTTTTCCAATAAGTCAGTTCTTCGCATCAGGTAGCCAAAATATTGGAGCTTCAGCTTCAGCATCAGTCTTGATTTCCTTTAAGACTGACTGGTTTGATCTCCTTGCAGTCCAAGGGACTCTCAAGAGTCTTCTCCTACACCACAGTTCAAAAGCATTAATTCTTCACCAGTTGGGCCATAAAGAAGGCTGCTGTGCTTAGTCGCTCAACCGTGTCCGACTCTTTGCAATCCCATGGACCGTAGTCCACCAGGTTCCTCTGTTCATGGGATTCTCCAGGCAAGAATACTGGAGTGGGTGGCCATGTCCTCCTCCAGGGATTCTTCCCAACCCAGGGATCAAACCCAGGTCTCCTGCATTGCAGGCGGATTCTTTACTGTCTGAGCCACCAGGGAAGCCCTAAAGAAGGCTGAGTGCCTAAGAACTGATGCTTTCCAATTGTGATGTTGCAGAAGACTCTTAAGAATCCCTTGGCCTGCCAGGAGATCAAACCAGTCACTCCTTAAAAAAAAAAAAAAAAATCAACCCTGAATATTCACTGGGAGGACTGATGCTGAAGATGAAGCTCCAATATTTTGGCCGCCTGATGTGAAGAGCCAACTCCTTGGAAAAGACCCTGATACTGGGAAAGACTGAAAGCAAAAGTAGAAGGGGGCAGCAGAGGATGAAACGGTTAGACAGCATCACTGACTCAACGGACATGAGTTTGAGCAAACTCTAGGAGACAGCAGAGGACAGAGGAGCCTGGAGTGCTACAGTCCGTGGGGCCTCAAAGAGTCAAACGCAACTTAGTGACCGAACAACAACAACAACAAAACCCACGAAAGGCCATAACAGAAAGAACCCCTAGATTCTCCTGCTGTGCCCAAAGAAAATGCCCAGCTTCAGTTTTTCTTTCTGTAGAGCCAAAAGATTAGGACAGGAGAAGGCAGCTCACTGCTCATATTAGAACTCTAATGAGTTCCCTGGACAAATTCCAGATCAGCTTTATTTAAAAAACAGATGACTGGCAAACATAGCTGATATTTTGAAATAATCTAATTCGGTAGCTGGAAAATCCACTTAAGCCCTATAAAGTTCCATATGCACATTCAGGATAAAATATATTGGCTTAAGTTATTATATTATAAGAACTATATAGTTTAATCTTGAATCTCAAGATAATTATCGAGGTTTTAAGAGATTTAAAATTCTTAAAGCAGCACGAAGAATTGGGAAAAGATCAAAATACTAAAAACAAACATCAGTCAACAAGAATTTAAGAAAGTATCACACCCAAACATGAACAGAACCACCACCTTAGAAAATGAACTAAATGTCTGACAGTGGTACTATACAAACTCAGCAGTGTTTCCCTACAGAGCACAAAATTTTAAAAATAATATAGTTGTTTACTATTAATTAAGCAGCTCAGTCTTAGCAAACAAGACTACTAATAACCTTTCAAAGGACATACAATTTGAGATGGCTGACAATGATCTTTGCTTTAAAAAAGAAAGCACAACAATAAAGCTCTCAATTTCCATCCTCCAAAGAGACAAAGTAAGTTCTTAACTGTAATTAGTAAAATTTCACTGATGAGTATATGGCACACAAAGCAATTTTATTTATCCCGCATTTATAATGAGAAAATTATTCTTGTAGATTCTCAGTACTAAATATGTTCTCAACAGCACATGCAAATGCACATACAAAATTAAAAGGCTGGCTTAAGATAATTTTAGACGGAAGAGCATTCTTGTCTATATCCACACTCACATCAGCAAGCATAAGACAGTACTTTCCTCTGGGTGGAAAGTTCTTTGTAATTATATTTGTATATCAAATAATCATTCATTTAATAAAAAATGTGATGAGCATATACTTTGGGTTAGAAATTATGTTAAGCACAGACAGTTATGATATAATACCCCCTAATTTCTGCTCTTATTGAGCTTTCAACATGTGTGAGTACATGGTCATTAAAAGTTGACTGAAACTCAGGGTCTATTCCCACAAAAGAAATGCTAAATGAGGTGCTTAGGTTTCTTTCTAAGACTGTTCACAAGAATCTATTTAACTGAAAATGTACTAAGAGCATCTATGAATGTAACCTTTATTAATACTATCTAAGAATTATACAGTAATAAGTTTTCAAAAGTGTTCTCACATATGTTCTCAATAGATTGAAAGAACAACAGTATCTTGGTTTTACAGGTATGGCTCAGACGGTAAAGTGTCTGTCTGCAATGCAGGAGACCCGGGTTCAATCCCTGGGTTGGGAAGATCCCCTGGAGAAGGAAATGGCAGCCCACTCCAGTATTCTTGCCTGGAAAATCCCAAGGACCCAGAGCCTGGTAGGCTACCGTCCATGGGGTGGCAGAGTCAGACACGACTGAGCGACTTCACTTTCACTTTCAAACTTGGAGGCATGGGCTTCCCAGGCTGTGCAGTGAAGAATCTACCTTCCAATACAGGATACGTAAGAGATATGGGTTCAGTCCCTGGATGGAGAAGATCCTGTGGAGGAGGGCATGACAACTCATCCAGTATGCCAGCCTGGAGAACCCCATGGACAGAAAAGCCTGGCGGGGTATAGTCCATGGAGTCACAAAGAGGCGGACGTGACCGAAGCGACTTAACCCGTACACGAACTCTGAGCAGTACAGGCTCAGAGCCACACAGTAAATGAGCGATACGCCAGTGAGAATCCAGCCACGGAAGCAGTGTTTACTTTCCCCCATCTCCTCATTCTGCTTTCCCTACGCCCACCAACACAAATACCAGCATCAGGCAATTTTGTGGTAAGCTGAGACTCAAAGAGTGGGGATAAAAAACCACCATCCCAGGGTCTGTGGTAGGAAGGGATAAAGCGAGAAATATCTTAATGATGGTGAAGAAGAAAGGAGAGCCTATAGGACAGAGACCACTCAATTGGATCGGCTTTCACATATAGGGACGCTTCGTAAATGAAGGACACAACTCAAAACTTTAAACATCTACTTCTCAAAAAATTTTCCACTAGAAAGCTGTGCAAATATCATGCTAGAAAAAAACTACTATACTTTTTCCTTCACTTTTTACTACACATGATAGCAAATATCATGCTAAAAAAACCTATAACTGAGTTCTCAAAACATAATAGATAAAAAAAATTCCACTCCTTTCCAGCCTTCTCTTCAAGCATGGGAACCATGTTATAAGACAGCACTGCTTACACATTGTTCTAGGATGGAAAGAATGAATATGGATCTCTCTTCCTTCTCTCTCCTGACTGATATTCAAATATTGGTGCCAATGCTCACATCATTTTACTTACCCACTAGAGACTCAATCCAACTCTATGGAGGCTTTGGAGTTGGATACAATTTAAATTATTGGCTGCCACACTCCAGATATTTCCTAATGATGAGCCTAATAAGGTCCTGAAGAAGCTATTTTGATTCCACAGTTGTAACCACATATCTAACTAACTTCACGGCCCATGACTCCATCCAAAGCACAAGGATTTCCTTATCTTTTACCCCGATATCCACAATCTCCTCACACAGGTAAATGACTATGTGAGGTAGGTAAACCACAGGTAAAACTACGGTTCCTAGATTTTGAATCTGTGGACCAAAAAAATTCCCCCTCCCCAAACTGTAGCACTGATATTACAGTTCTCAACTTGGTAAGACACAGTATTTTTAAAATCTAAATTCACAGCCTTCAATTCAGAAAGGGATGTTAAATATGATACAGCAGGAAGACCATCGTCTCATAATAAAGGGCAGTTCTGTAAACTGAAGGACGTTCCCTTAGTGAACACTCCTACCAGTGTATGTATTTTTCGCTTGTGCACAAGGAGATCAGCACACGCAGTGGCACCGGCCCACAGTCTATACACAGAAACAGGCTCAGCCTCTCAGACTGTGGGAACAAAGAGCAGGCGGAGGGCGGGGCATCCCATCAGAAAAGAGCCCAGAAACAAGCGCACATATTATCTGATAACCCTTTACTGTTATCTTAATAAATAAACTGTTATCTTAACAGCTGTTATCTTAATAAAGTAGGGAGGAAGGAATATATGAACGTATATGTTTATGCGGAGAAAAGCATCCTTTGTTGTTCTTAATGTTCATCTTACTGCTTTCTTAAAGAAGCAATTAATAAGGCCCGGCAAGGATAAGACAGACTCTCTTATCTTTGTAAAGATGCTTAAAACAAAGCTGAATTATTCATTCTCACTGAATTTTCAACAAATGATTTCAAAGTATTTCATATTTCCCTATGGGAATAGTTGAAGAACACAGATACTGCAACATTTAACAAGAGAGATTTATAAAAATATTTTATTCTTATTTTCTTAACATGCCAAATATTCCTCTTTCATTACATAATAGGTACTTTCATAGCTCTATGAAGCAATTATCCAAACACAAGGAATTTCAAAGCAGAAAACAAGTATGTCTTAAGATATAACTTTGGAAATCTAACTTATTTAGGGCTCAGAAACTCAGAGGAGAAAATCAATATAGCCTCTAATTTATACTCTTTCTAAAGAAAACAATTGACCAAAGCACAGCATCTAGGGGAAAAAAAGAAAGTGGGGGTGGGGAAAAAATTCAAGTCTTCTTTCAGGCAAAACAATTTTCATGAAATATAAGACATATATTCAGGAACACACTTGTTATGTGTGTCTGGTCTCATATAGTTTCAGAACTGATCCTAGAAACGTCTTACCAAGGACAGAGGAACTGCTTCGGTTCATGGAGGAAACTGATCTAGGTCTCCTTTTGTCTGAGCCACTCTAATGAAGCTACTCTGTGTTAGTCACCTGAGGTTATCCCAGCAGTGTTTCAGACTGTCACCTGGGGAAATCTGTACGACATCTTCACAATAGTAAACTCTCAGTTAAAGTTAGAAATATTAGATATAGACCCATCATGTCACATTCAATGCTGTCAGAGCACTCAAGGTGAAGGGACTTCACAGGTTTAAGATTTCCTAGAGGATAAGAGAAACACAGTACTCAGTGTAGACATTTTAACTCAAGCCTAGATGAACCAAACATGGCTTAAATTAACTTTGATAAAACTGATTAAGCAGGTAAAACTTCTAGTTTTAAAACGTTAAACACAAAATTAGCTTGAAATGGATTCATATAAATTTTGGCATGGCAACATTTTATATTCTGTCACAGAGCACTATAATTGAAAGATGGTTTTTTAAAAATAAAAGCATGAAAAGAGCTTTTTATGACCAAAGAACCAAGGGTGGCTACAAGATAAAAGTCAGGAATTCATCCAGTTTTGATGATAATCTCAAACGTGATCTAGAGGGAACAGAACATGCAGCTGTAAGATAAGCTATGATGTAGTCTCCAGGGTGCTGTAGCATCGTCCTTACTCACAAGTACAGGGGAAAAGGGAGACGACAAGCCTAACTAACTACAAGTCTGTCTTTCTTGGTAAACAATCAAAATACATTATACTCAAATCAGCATGAAACAAATGTCATCCTACTCAAGGGACTGTAATAATACTTAAGTTAAAACTACTTGAAATAAACTAGTACTTAGTCTTCAAACAAGGGAAAAAATCTGGCAAATGCACAATTTTTAGAATAACCTGATTCAGCATCATAATCTAAACATAAAACAAAAAGAGTATCTTGGGCTTTAGTGAGGACAGCCAGAGTCTCCCTAGTTTCTCCAAAAAACCAACCAAAGGAAAACTTAAAATGATGGAAGGAAACCACATTGCAAAAAACCAAACAAGCTATTTTTAAGGGAAAGTGACCCATATTAAATTGGTATGAATCAACATGTATAAAGGAGACTCAGCCAGAAAACAATGAGAATCTTTGCCATTGTTCTCACAAATTTCTAGCATCATACCATGCATAAAACAAAAAGAAAACAGCTCATCTGTAATTCACTCCAGTACAGTAGAAAAAACACCATGGGCTTGGATGGTCCTGAATTTGAAACCTGCCTCTGACATTTACTCGTTTCGTGAATTTGAACAATTTCTTAACATCCTCATTTTCAGCTGTCTCACTGATAAAGCAGACACAGTAATTGTGTTTGTATCTTGTGGGGTTGTTTCAAAAGTTAAATATAAGTTGGCATATAAAACTTTCAATAGTCAAACTCAGTAAGTGCTTGATAAATGGCAGGTATTAGTATGAGTCCAGGAAATACCACCAAAATAAATGCCATTTGAAATAAAAAAATAAATCTATCTACCTATCTACTTGCCTGGTCATCCATTCTCTCTCGTCAGGAAACAGGAGTAATACATGCAGGGTTCATGTCAGAGAAGGGCTTCCAACACATGAAGATCATCTCCAAAATTTCATACTCATTAAAATGTGAGCCTGTAACCTTCACAATGGCAGGGAGCAGCACATAAGAGGTGCTCAATAAAGATACTTATTCATTTATAAACACACAAGTGCTTATGTTCCAGGTACTATGCTAGGCATGGGGGACTATACATAAGCACATCCACAAGCATTTATTTACTACCAACAATTCTCTTCCTTGTACACCAACCCTGTTAGTTTTATCAGTTCTGTGTTCATCTGTAAGAGAGCCCTTGCTCCCACAGCTCTCCACTCCTGCACAGTGCTCCTCAGCTGTCCACTGACTCCAGCATTTCCTCCAACAGATCCTGCCCGCTCCACCAAAGCAGTCCGCCCAACTCATCCGTTAAGCCTCGCCTCCCTTACCAGTGTCCCATACGGACTCTGCCACCATTCTTTCGTTGCACACACCTAGCAAAGCCTACCATTACAGGAGAAAATCCCATACTAGGTCAGGCTGATACCAACTTCAGCATTAGTTGGCACACCCAATTCTGTGGTTCCTCCACTTTGCAGCTGGATTCCTAGTCCAGTCAATCCCTAAATCTTCACACCTGACTCCATCCCTGCCGCCTTCTCTGAAAACCTGCCTTATTGATTCTCCTAACTTCCTCCTATCGGAGAAGGCGATGGCACCCCACTCCAGTACTCTTGCCTGGAAAGTCCCATGGATGGAGGAGCTGGTGGGCTGCAGTCCATGGGGTCGCTAAGAGTCAGACACGACTGAATGACTTCACTTTCACTTTTCACTTTTATGCACTGGAGAAGGAAATGGCAACCCACTCCAGTGTTCTTGCCTGGAGAATCCCAGGGATGGGGGAGCCTGATGGCCTGCCGTCTATGGGGTCGCACAGAGTCGGACACGACTGAAGTGACTTAGCAGCAGTAGCAGCAGCAGCTTCCTCCTATAATATTTCTCTTACTGACTTTATCCTTTCAATGTCTGAATATGCTCAAATGTCTCATCTTACAACAAATCTTTCTGTCCTCTGTTCTTTTTCTTGAAGTGCTTCTGTCTTGCTGAGAGGCACTGTAAATCTTTCTGAGGTCTCAAACCAAAAAAATCTTACAGAAGCACTCTTGATCTGATCTTTATGTTGAGGCCATTTTTCCTACACCCTGGGAACTGAGAAGAATTTAAAATTTTATTTATATTGGCCCGCACTGGGTCTTTGCTAGGTTTGGGCTTTCTCAAGCTGCGGTGTGTGGGCTTCTCACTGCAGTGACTTCTCTGGTTGGGGAGCAGAGTCTCTAGGATGTGGGCTTAGTTGCCCCGTGGAATATGGAACATTCCCCAAGCAAGGATCAAACCCATGTTCCCTGTACTGGCAGGTGGATTCCCAACCACTGGACCACCGGAGATAAGCACTGGGGAGAGGATATTCCACAACAGAGAAGCAGAATAAATAAAAGTACAGTCTTCTGTGGAACAGGGAAGAAAGTCATCTAGCTGAGTTCGTGATGGGAAAAATACAAAATTAAATTGGAAGGGAAGAATAAGATCAGAAACACTAAGAGCGCTGACTACAACATTACAAAATCTGTAATTTATGCCCTCTATTGCTGGTTTCTGCTTGCTGATCCAAATGCTGCTGTACCAGATACACCTGGAAAACTTTATAAATGCACAGCCTCACCCTAGAGACTTTGAAAGGCTGGAGTAGAATCTGCATCTAATCAAAGAAAGCTCCAGGTGATTCTCAGACACAGCCACACCTAGGAGCCACTGCTCTAGGCGACAGTCAACCACTGACTTTTTGAGAATGGGAGTGTCATAAATGCAGATACCTTATGAGGTATTCAGTTACAAGCTTGAATAAAGATCTGTATTTTCATTTATAATTTTCTATTTCCATTTATTCATATCATTTCCCTAAGAGACCTACTTCACTGGATCCACGTGTTCTCTGCCCACATACATCCATAAAACCCTAATCTTACCACAGTCTCACCTTACAAAGTAATAATAATTTTCTGTTTGGTTGTCTTGTTAAGAAAGATGAGCCTTGTTATTGGAAGGCAAAGCCCTAAGAGAAGTTAGAATACTGTGGTACTATGTAATGTAGGTGTGGAGTAATAAGGACCTGACCTAAGATGATGATAGTTAAGAAAGACAATGAAGATAAAGACCAAAGCAGGGACAGTCTAACACTTCTAGAAGAATTGCAAAAAAATGTTCTTTGAAACTTTAGGATAGACAAAGATTTCTTTAGTTGGGATGTGGCAGGGAGCTTGAGTCATGGGGGAAAACCTGATAAATTGAATTTCATCAAAATTAAAAACATCTGTTCTTTGTAAGAAGTCATTTAGACAATGAAAAGGCATGCCAAGGCTAGAAGAAAATATAATGTATACAGTTAGCAAAGGAGGATGCTGAAATATATTTTTAAAACTCTTAAAATTCAGTAAGACAAGCAAGCAAGCCAAATTTTTAAATGGGCATAAATTCTAATCTGACACTTCAGATATACAAGTGGCCAATGAGCATATGAAAAGATGTTCCACACTTAGTCAACAGGGAAATGCAAATTAAAATCACAATGTGATATTACTATACACCCACTAGAACGGCTAAAATAAAAAATATCAAGGATATAAAGCAACAGAAATCCTCATACACTGCTGAGAGAAATGTAAAATGATATAACTACTTTGGAAAACAGGCCACTTCTATAAAGTAAAACACACTTATATGATTTCATAACTGTACTCCTACATATTACTCAAAAGAAAGGAAAAAAAATAAACTTCACATAAAGCATTCACGACCCAGATAATCACGATGGTGTGATCACTCACCTAGAATGTGAAGTCAAGTGGGCCTTAGGAAGCATCACTACGAAAAAAGCTAGTGGAGGTGATGGAATTCCAGTTGAGCTATTTCAAATCCTGAAAGATGATGCTGTGAAAGTGCTGCACTCAATATGCCAGCAAATTTGGAAAACTCAGCAGTGGCCACAGGACTGGAAAAGGTCAGTTTTCATTCTAATCCCAAAGAAAGGCAATGCCAAAGAATGCTCAAACTACCGCACAATTGCACTCATCTCACATGCTAGTAAAGTAATATACGTGAACTGTGAACTTCCAGATGTTCAAGCTGGTCTTAGAAAAGGCGGAGGAACCAGAGATCAAATTGCCAACGTCCGTTGGATCACCGAAAAAGCAAGAGAGTTCCAGAAAAACATCTATTTCTACTTTATTGACTATGCCAAAGCCTTTATGTAGATCACAATAAACTGTGGGAAATTCTGAAAGAGATGGAAATACCAGACCACCTGACCTGCCTCTTGAGAAACCTATATGCAGGTCAGGAAGCAACAGTTAGAACTGGGCATGGAACAACAGACTGGTTCCAAATAGGAAAAGGAGTACGTCAAGGCTGTATATTGTCACCCTGCTTATTTAACTTATATGCAGAGTACATCATGAGAAATGCTGGGCTGGAGGAAGCACAAGCTGGAATCAAGATTACTGGGAGAAATATCAATAATCTCAGATATGCAGATGACACCACCCTTATGGCAGAAAGTGAAGAAGAACTAAAGAGCCTCTTGATGAAAGTGAAAGAGGAGAGTGGAAAAGTTGGCTTAAAGCTCAATATTGAGAAAACTAAGATGATAGCATCCGGTCCCATCACTTCATGGCAAATAGATGGGGAAGCAGTGGAAACAGTGTCAGACTTTATTTTTGGGGCTCCAAAATCACTGCAAATGGTGACTGCAGCCATGAAATTAAAAGACGCTTACTCCTTGGAAGGAAAGTTACGACCAACCTAGACAGCATATTAAAAAGCAGTGACATTACTTTGCCAAGGTCCATCTAGTCAAGGCTATGGTTTTTCCTGTGGTCATGTATGGATGTGAGAGTTGGACTGTAAAGAAAGCTGAGTGCCGAAGAATTGATGCTTTTGAACTATGATGTTGGAGAAGACTCTTGAGCGTCCCTTGGACTGCAAGGAGATCCAACCAGTCCATCCTAAAGGAGATCAGTCCTGAGTGTTCATTGGAAGGACCGATGCTGAAGCTGAAGCTCCAATACTTTGGACACCTGATGTGAAGAGTTGACTCATTTGAAAAGACTCTGGTGCTGGGAAAGATTGAGGGCAGGAGGAGAAGGGGACGACACAGGATGAGATGGTTGTATGGCATCACCGACTCAATGAACATGGGTTTGGGTAAATTCCGGGAGTTGGTGATGGACAGAGAGGCCGGGCGTGCTGCGATTCATGGGGTCACAAAGAGTCGAACACGACTGAGCGACTGAACTGAACTGAAAACATTGTACACATAATGGGGTTATATCAAAAGACACAGAAGCCAAGTTTAAGGTTTGGAAAAGTTTAGCCTCAAAAAATCTAATGACTAAATTGACTGAAACCTTAAAAATATAAAACTCTGTAATTATACCTAGGTTCAAGTTTTAGCTCTACTACATACTAAATATGTAAACCAGGCAAGGAAATTTCCCTTACCAACTGCCCAGTTTCCTCATTTGTGAAACAGAGACAATGATTTATATACCATAAGGTTCTTATAAGAATTCCAGGAGCTAATGCATGTAAAAAGCACATAAAAGACATGAGGAATTTTAATCATTATTACTGTTAATAAGCTTTTGGAATTCTAATTCTTTCCATTCAGGAATTGAAATACTGATCTACAGTATAATACTTGAGTTATGGCAGACCTATCAAAGATATTTTCTATACATGTTAATTTCCAACTATTTATCTTCACAATAAGCAAGAGTTAATAGGTTTAGCTTATTTTAAACACATCTCTCACTTCTGAAAACTATCATATGGAATCATGGTAAACCAGAGGGAGATATTGTGCATTACAAAAACACAATAAGCTGACTTTAACAAAGAAGTACATTCAATATGTAATTCACACTATAAATATTAATTTACCCATAACTTACCCAAGAACATTTAGGTGTAAATCAAGATATATCTAATACTATGGCTGATGTAAATCATGAGGTCTATGATTTACTCCAAATATTCCAGCCCCACCCCCAAATAAATAAAATACAACAAAAGGTTAATAATTTCTTACATCTACCTGATGGGTTTATTAGTGTTAACTGCATTATTCTTACAAACTCCCTGCTTGTCTGAAAATGTTCATGATACATATAAATACAAGAAGCTTTAGTAACTAACCCCTTTGTTGTTTCATTAAATATCAAGTTAAAGGATTTCTCTAAATATTCTAGTACACAGATATATGAAACAGATGAACCATATTCATTACAGTCAAAATTCTGGTGCACAGAACCAAAAAAAAAAAAATCACATAAGTTGCATCCTTCCAGAACTTTATGTTACAGTTTTTTTACAATGTTATGTAAAAATGTTTCCATCTAATACTTGACTAGAAAAAATTTTCTACTGGAGTAAATTAGAAAATGGTCATGTAACTTACGATCAACCAGTTAATACTCATTTAAAAAGAAGTAACTAAAGCCTACCCCAAGGGATAATTCACACAGTAACAACACCAAAACCCAACTAATTATGTAGACAGTATAACATAACACTTAAGACTCGCTAGTGGCTGATTCATGTTGATGTATGGCAAAACCATCACAATATTGTACAGTATCCTCCAGTTAAAATAATTAATTTTAAAAAGTTTGATAATCTAAGTATGTATTGGCTTTTAAATACCAAATTTAAGTTCTTAGCTTTAAAAGCAGAAGTCTTTCCCCCTAGTTATCAGTAGTACTGATAACTGATTGGGGATCAGTAATTATCAGTAGTACCAATAACTGATAAGGAGAGTTCAAAGTATATGATCAAATAAACTTCAGCTAAGAAACAGAATCCAATTTAAAAAATGTATCAATTATGAATTAAAAATTATCATAATCACTGTAGTTTCCAAGACACTTTCAAAAGGTCTGCAAGGTCAAAACTAGTTTCCTAATACTCTTTTATTGTGCTGACGTTTTCACTAGTCGTGCAAAAGCAATGCTAGATGAGACCACTGGCACCTTGGCCCATATCAGAGCAGAGGCATCCGACCGTAGTAGTAGTCACTGACTTCTTCACTGCCATGCACTTGCAGTGAAAGAAGGTCGGTTTCACTGACAAATATCCTTGATAAAGCTAGACATAAATTAGAAAGATTTGCAAAAAATGTAAAACAGTAGTTCTCAGCCAGAGACAATTTTGTCCCACAAGGGATATTTGTCAAGATGGCAACGCACTCCAGCACTCTTGCCTGGAAAATCCCATGGATGGAGGAGCCTAGTAGGCTACAGTCCATGAGGTCGCAAAGAGTCAGACACGACTGAGCGACTTCACTTCACTTCAGGGCTAATTCTAGTTGTCACATCCAGGAAAACTGCTATTGGCATCTAGCGCATTGAGGTCAAGGATGCTGCTAAATACCCTGCAATGCACAGGATAGCTCCCCTCAACAAAGAATTATCCAGCCCAAAATGACAATAGGGGCAAGGCTGTGGGACCTTGGAGGAAAAGAATACCACTCTTCTCATTCTCACTCAACTCTTCTTTGGTGGGGAGGGGAGTCAGTTATTGTTCATAAAAATATGTGATTCATATTAGCCTATAATAGGTTTATTATTATAATTTGAAATGAATTAAGGGTAAACATTTTAAATAAATTATTATGTATAAAATAAGCTACAAGGCTATATTATGCAACACAGAGAATGTAACTGATATTTTATAATAACTATAAGTGGAGTATGGGCTTCACTGGCAGATCAGCTGGTAAAGAATCCACCTGCAATGCAGGAGACCCCAGTTCAATTCCTGAGTCAGGAAGATTCCTCAAGTGGGACAGGCTACCTACTCCAGTATTCCTGGGCTTCTCTGGTGGCTCAAATGGTAAACAATTCACCTGCAATGTGGAAGTTCGATCCCTGGGTTGGGAAGATCCCCTGGAGCGGGGCATGGCAACCCACTCCAGTATTCTTGCCTGGAGAATCTCCATGGACAGAGAAGTCTGGCAGGCTACAATCCATGGGGTCACAAAGAGTGTGACTGAGTGACTAAGCACAGCACAGCACATAAAAGGAGTATAATCCTTAAAAATTGTGAATCACTAAACTATCACACAATTGCACTCATCTCACATGCTAGTAAAGTAATGCTCAAAATTCTCCAAGCCAGGCTTCAGCAATGCGTGAACTGTGAACTTCCAGATGTTTAAGCTGGTTTTAGAAAAGGCAGAAGAACCAGAGATCAAATTGCCAAGATCCGCTGGATCATGGAAAAGGCAAGAGAGTTCCAGAAAAACATCTATTTCTGCTTTATTGACTATGACAAAGCCTTTGACTGTGTGGATCACAACAAACTGTGGAAAATTCTGAAAGAGATGGGAATACCAGACCACCTGATCTGCCTCTTGAGAAACTTATATGCACGTCAGGAAGCAACAGTTAGAACTGGACATGGAAAAACAGACTGGTTCCAAATAGGAAAAGGAGTACGTCAAAGCTGTATACTGACATCCTGCTTATTTAACTTCTATGCAGAGTACATCATGAGAAATGCTGGGCTCGAAGAAGCACAAGCTGGAATCAAGATTGCCGGGAGAAATCTCAATCACCTCAGATATGCAGATGACACCACCCTTATGGCAGAAAGTGAAGAGGAACTAAAAAGCCTCTTGATGAAAGTGAAAGAGGAGAGTGGAAAAGTTGGCTTAAAGCTCAACATTCAGAAAACTAAGATCAGGGCATCCGGTCCCATCACTTCATGGCAAATAGATGGGGACACAGTGGAAACAGTGGCTGACTTTATTTTTCTGGGCTCCAAAATCACTGCAGATGGTGATTGCAGCCATGAAATTAAAAGATGCTTACTCCTTGGAAGGAAAGTTATGACCAACCTAGATATAGCGTATTAAAAAGCAGAGACATTATTTTGCCAACAAAGATCCGTCTAGTCAAGGCTATGGTTTTTCCAGTGGTCATGAATGGATGTGAGAGTTGGACTGTGAAGAAAGCTGAGCACCGAAGAATTGATGGTTTTTAACTGTGTTGTTGGAGAAGACTCTTGAGAGTCCCTTGGACTGCAAGGAGATCCAACCAGTCCATCCTAAAGGAGATCAGTCCTGGGTATTCATTGGAAGGACTGATGCTGAGGCTGAAACTCCAATACTTTGGTCACCTCATGCGAAGAGCTGACTCATTGGAAAAGACCCTGATGCTGGGAGAGATTGGGGGCAGCAGGAGAAGGGGACAACAGAAGATATGATGGCTGGATGGCATCACCAACTTGATGCACATGAGTCTGGGTAAACTCCGGGAGTTGGTGATGGACAGGGAGGCCTGGCGTGCTGCGATTCATGGGGTCGCAAAGAGTCAGACATGACTGAGTGACTGAACTGAGCTGATACTTACACCTGTAACATACATATGTATATCAAGTGTAGAAAGTGTCAGTCACTCAGTCGTGTCTGATTCTTTGCGACCCCATGGACTGTAGCCAACCAGGCTCCTCTGTCAATGGGATTCTCCAGGCAAAAATACTGGAGGGAGTTGCCATTTCTTCTCCAGGGATCTTCCCAAGCCAGGGACTGAACACGGCTCTCCCATACTGCGGGCAGACTATTTACCCACTAAGCCACCAGGGAAGTCCACATGCATATAGCTGATAAGTACATCAACTATACATCAATTCAAAAAACAAAGTAAACATTTTTTTAAAGTTTCAGTTTTAATATGCAGTACAGTATGTATCAACAGGTTAATTAATCCACATAAAAATTCTTTGGGGTCTTCAGTAATTTTTGACAGTATTAAAGGAGTCCTGAGACCAAAAGTTTGAAAATCACTGAATTAAAAGAATGGTATAACTAACCAAATATTTTAGAGAATGTAAAGAGAATTAAAAAGTACTCCAAAGGAAAATGCACTCATTTGAAGTGTATTATGGATGACCAAAACAAAACAAACATAAACCTCTATAAAACCAAATAGTCAAAAAGAAAAATCATGATACACCAGCAAAGGACAGACCTGCCTAAAAAAACAAAACAATCCATACACACAGAGCCCACCATCAGTAACAACAAAAAACATTAAAAGTACAACTCCGTACCCGGGGTATGAGGACTTGCTGGACTGAAAGATGGCTGATACAAATCTTTGGTTGGCGTTGGAAAAGCCTCTTTCCCTTGGCGCTGACTCATCCTTCCTGGTGTCAGGTGTTGAGTATCGTCACTGTTTGCTACCACAGCTCAAGGAAAGAAGGGAAAAAGAAATTAGTACTTAAGTCACAGATTTACATAACAGCATAGTTAATAACATGGACTAGAACTGTGATTCGGAGAAGGCAATGGCACCCCACTCCAGTACTTTTGCCTAGAAAATCCCATGGACGGAGAAGCCTGGTAGGCTGCAGTCCATGGGGTCGCTAGAGTCGGACACGACTAAGCAACTTCACTTTCACTTTTCACTTTCCTGCATTGGAGAAGGAAATGGCAACCCACTCCAATGTTCTTGCCTGGAGAATCCCAGGGACGGGGAAGCCTAGTGGGCTGCCGTCTATGGGGTCACACAGAGTCAGACACGACTGAAGTGACTTAGCAGTAGCAGCAGAACTGTGATTGACATGGCCTCAATGGTTATATTCATTTCATCAACTCAATACTCTAATAATACTTTAATAAATTAAATTACTTTAATAAATAATTAATAAATGTTTTATTTTTAGTTTGCTATCAATTCAAGAGGAGTTTATAGTCATGAGTCAAATTACACACCTCATAAAAATGAAAACACATATTCTGATAATGAAAGGTCCTCCAAGGTTTACTATCAACCTTTCATTGCGTTATTGACTCTATATATTTGCCAACAAAGCAATAAGCAAAAGACAATGCAGAAGACATACAAATGGTCAACATACATATGAAAAGACAGTCGACCTCACTGGTAATGAGGAAACATTCCAGTTTATAGCAGCATAAAATGGCGTGGTGGTGGTGGGTTAGTCACTAAGTTGTGTCGAGCTCTCTGTGACTGGCCTGGACTGCGTGAACTCTGACCACGTGGACTGTGGCCCGCCAGGCTCCTCCGTCGATGGGATTTCCCAGGCAGGAATACTGGAGCGGGTGCCATTCCCTACGCCAGGGGATCTCCTGACCCAGGGACCGAACCCAGGTCTCCTGTGCTGCAGGCAGTCTCCTGCATTGCAGGTGAATTCTTCACCAGCTGAGCCACAAAATAGTATTTCATATGTGCTAGAATTTCTAATTTCCAACTTTCATGGAAAGTAGGTGTGATTCTTATTTTAAAGTTGGGGAAACTTGGAGGTTCAGAGATTGCCTTGCCTAAAACTAATACTGGTAATATTCTAACAAAGGACCATTTGGTTCAAAGTCTGGTTTCTTAAGAGCCTGCTGCCTCAATGATAAATCTAAATAGTGTTTAGGGCTTCTAGTCACCCGTCTGACCAAGCTACTGATAGAGGAAAGCAATGCCCAGTTCCAGAGAGGACAGAAAAGAAAAAAATACTGATTGAAGGAGCAGGACAAATTGTGAGCAAGTCCACAGTGCCCCAGGATCTCCATTCTTCGATTTTTATGTAACTGTGCTTTCAGTCTACAGAAACCTTAAGCTTTATCTTGAGAGAGAATGATTCTGTCTTCAATCTAGATGTAATTTCAAACTTAAGCAGAACTTAGGCTGATATTTTTAATCACCATATCTTTCAAGGAAAATTGCTTCTTTAACATTTTAAACAGAAATTACCTTTAACATAATCATTAATGTACTTTTGATGGTGCTAAAGTTTTCAAAATTATATTTTAGCTCCTTAAATTTTAAAGTAAAAATTCAAAAATACTCTTCACTTATCATCCAAGTAAAGTTACAAAGAATTTATTTTCCCATCAAATCAATAAAAAAGCATCCTACACTGATGACTACTAAATTTATCTCCTCCTAAACTCAAAAACTCACACATCAGTTGCCTGCCTGTATTACTTAACAGACATCTCAAATTTATCCACAACAGTCTTTATTTTGTTTATCCTCCAGATTTGCCTCTCTCCCATCTGTTTGGAGAAGGCAATGGCACCCCACTCCAGTACTCCTGCCTGGAAAATCCCATGGACAGAGGAGCCTGGTGGGCTGCAGTTAGTGGGGTCGCTGAGGGTCGGACACGACTGAGCAACTTCGCTTTCACTTTTCACTTTCATGCATTGGAGAAGGAAATGGCAACCCACTCCAGTGTTCTTGCCTGGAGAATCCCAGGGACGGGAGAGCCTGGTGGGCTGCCGTCTATGGGGTCGCACAGAGTCGGACACGACTGAAGTGACTTAGCAGTAGCAGCAGTAGCATCTGTTAATGGAATCACTATTCTCCTCTTCCAGTTTCTCAGGCCAAAAACTTTAGACGTATTCTTTGATTTTTCTCTTTCTCTCACATTTCATACTCCGTCAATCTGTGATATCTTTATCTTCAAAATTTATCTGGGATCCTCCTACTTCTCTGCACTTCCACAACTACTACCCTGTTCCAAGACACCATTACCTTTCCACGGATCACAGCAGCATACTTCTACCTAGTTTCTACCTGTATCATCTTGCTCCTTGCTTGTGTAGAGTTCATTGTCTGTACAGAAGCCTGAGCAATCTTTGAAACCGTGAATGCAAAGAAGTAAAACTTGAAAACTTTTAAGAGAATATAAATTTGGGGTAGGCAATGATTCCCTTAAAAAGACACACGAAACACTCACCAATAAAGAAAGCGCAAGGTGGGGGTGGGGATTAAGAATTAACCTAATCAAAAGATAAAAAGAAATTGGGGGAGGGGAAACCAAGAGATTTGTAACACATATAATTAACGAAGAGTTGGAATTCAAAATATGTTGAAAAAAAATTCCTGTAAATCAATTAGAGAAAGATCAAAAAGGTAAAAGAAACACAAGGGTAAAGGAATGCATCAAAAAGAATGCCTAAGAATAAATTTAACCAAGGAGGTGAAAGACCTGTACACTGAAAACTGTAAGAACCCGAGGACAGACACTGAAGAGCACAGATACAGATGGAGAGGTGCACTACATGATGGACCGGAGGAGCAACACTGAAATGTCTACACCTCCCAAAGCAGTGCAATCCCTCTCAAGATTCCAATGGCAATTTGTTTTTTAACAAAAACAGAAAAAACAATTCTAACACTTGCATGGAATCACAAAAGACCCCAAATAGCCAAAGCACATGGAATCACAAAAGACCCCAAATAGCCAAAGCAATCTTGAAGAACAGAACTAGAGGCATCATACTTCCTGATCTCAAATTATATTACAAAGCTATGGTAATCAGAACTCCGTGGCACTTGCATAAAAAGGCACATAGATCAATGGCACAGAACTGAGAGCCCAGAAATAAACCTATATGTATATGGTCAATTAGTTTCTGACAAAGGAGCCAAAAACATACAACAGGGAAAAGGCCAGTCTCTTTCATAAATACTGTTGGGAAGCCTGGACAGCCACACACAAGAGAAACAAACTGGACCTCTATCTTACTGTTACAAAAAAATTAACTCAAAATGGCTTAAGACCTGAAAATATAAAATTCCTAGAAGAAAACTAGAGGTGAGCTCCCTGACATCAGTCTTGGCAATGATTCTTTTAGATTTGACACCAAAAGACAATAAAGGCAAAAATAAAGAACTGAAACTACGTCAGACTAAAACATTTCTGCACAGCAAAGGAAACCATCAATACAATGAATGGCATAAAATGCTTGCAAATAGTATATCTGATAAGGGGTTAATATCCAAAACACATAAAGAACTCTTATAGCTCAATAGTCAAAGTATACATGAAAGGATGATCGACATTACGATTCATCAGAGAAATGCAAATCAAAAGCACAGTGAAGTATCACTTCCCACCTGGTAAAATCGCTATTATTAAAAAGATAAGAAATAATAAGTATTGATGAGGATGCAGCGATAAGGCAGCCCTTGAGCACTGTTGGTGGGAATGTAAACTGGTACAGTCATTATGGAAAACTGCATGGAGGTTCATGGGAAATAGGATGGAGGTTCCTCAAAAAGGAAACCTAAAACTACCATATGATCCACCAGTTCTACTTCTGGGTATTTATCCAAATGAAATGAGAACCCTAATTTGAAAAAGATACACGCAGTCCATGTTCATTGCAGCATTATTTACAACTGCCAAGATATGGAGACAACCTAACTATCCATCAATGGAAGAACGGGTGAAGACAATGTGGTGTATATATAGTCAATGGAATGCAACTCAGACATAAAACTGAGCTCACAGATAGAACAAACTGGTGGTTTGCCAGAGAGGGGGATGGGGTTGTGGTTGTGCAAAATGGGTCAAAAAGTACAAACTCCCAGTTATGAAATAAAGAAGTCATGTGGATGTAATGTACCGCATGGCAACTAGAGTTCATACTGTACTGCATATCTGAAATGTGCTAAGATAGTAAATCTTTTTTTTTAATTGAAGTGTGAGAGTGCAAGTCACTCAGTTTGTGTTCGACTATACAGTCCTGGGAATCTTCCAGGCCAGAATACTGGCGTGGGTAGGTAACCTTTCCCTTCTCTGGGGGACCATCCCAATCCACAGAGCAAAGCCAGGTCTCCCACATTGCAGGCGGATTCTTTACCAGCTGAGCCACCAGGGAAGCCCAAGAATACTGGCCTGGGTAGCATATCCCTAGAGTGGGTAGTCTATCCCTTCTACAGCAGATCTTCCTAACCCAGGAATTGAACTGGGGTCTCCTGCATTGTAGGTGGATTCTTTACCAGCTGAGCTACCAGAGAAGCTTCCCTTGTGGCTCAGCTGGTAACTGAACCATAGCTTATAATGTTTCGGGTGTACAGCAAAGTGACTCAGTTATGTATCTACCTATGTTCTTTTTCAGATTCTTCTCCATTATAGGCTATTACGAGAGTACGTTTCAAAAGCTGTCATTATAAGAAAAAAAACTCTGTAACAATCTATGGCGATGGATGCTAAGTAAATGTACTGTGATTATCACTTCATAGTATATACAAATATGGAATCATTATGTCACACACTGGAAACTAATACAATGTTGCATGTCAATTAAACATCTATTAATGTTTTTAATTAAAGAAAAATGGTAGGAAAACATGAACAATTAGTTCATGGAAGAAGAAATGCAAACGGCCCATAAATGTACAAAAAGATTTTGATCCTCCTTAGTAATAAGGGAAAAAAACAAATGAAGATCACAATGAAATAAATATTTTATACTCAGTAAAACTGAAAAAAATTAGTAAGTCTGATACTATCCAATGATGGTAAGGATATGGTCAGCGAGCCAACACACGCATTGCTGATGATAGAGTATGAACTGACACAAGCACTTTGGAAAACCACTTAGGTCTTATAACATTGAAGTTTAGCATAGTCTATGGGTCCCAAAATTCCACTTTTAGCTTTATACCTGGAATGTGTATACCAAAAGACAAGGATAAAAATGTTCATAGCAACACTGTTCATAATAGCAAAAATCAAAATAAATATTCATAAACTGAAAACAATATGGATTCATATATTGAGGTATACGAATATAATGGAATAGTATGTAGCAGTAAAAGCAGATGGTCTTATCTATACCCAGTAACATGGCTCAAACTTAGAAACACAACGTTAACTACAAAAAACAAGTCCTAGAAGATGACGTAGAGCGTGACGCCATTCTTGTAAAATTAAAACCCTAGTAAAATTTAGTGATACATATGTGACCTAAAAATAACCAAAAAATATATTTTTGAAAAAGCAACGAATAAACAAAAACAACAAAAATGAATTAACCATCACCCCTGGGAGGACAGGCACAGCCGTGAGAGATTCAAGTTCTTAAGTCAGTGGTGGGTTCACTATGTACTCACTGTATGAATGTACTTCATAATTTTCCTATGCTTCATATAATCTTTTGTAGTCTTAGTACATTTAAGGCTGCTTCAAATACATTATAAAGGGACTTCCCTGCTGGTCCAGGGGCTAGGACTCCACACTCCCAAAGCAGGGGCCCAGGGTCAATCCTTGGTCAGAAAACTGGATCCCACATGCAAGCAACTAAGAGCTTGCATGCCTCAGCTAAGACTCAGTGCAGGTAAGTAGATAAATATATATAAAATACATTATCAGAACAGCTAACAGAATTAGAGCGTGCTTTAGTATTTCATCAGAAAGACACACGTAAATAAGTCTTAAATAACTTGACTATATAAAAAAAGAAATACAAGTGCAAATTTAGTTCTATTCACCTCTTGCTAACTCCTTACTAAGGTATTACTGTTTATAATTTTGATAACGTTGAAATGAGAGGAGTTGTAGAAATAGCAACATATGGAGTATATTTCCTTATAAAAACCAGGAAGCCTATTTTTCTATTTGTTTTTTCTTACATCATTCACAAACATTAACTATACAGAAAATTTGCATAATATAAAAATCATTTTGATGCCCTGCATCATTCGCACACTAGTAGAATATTTGTGTATAAACTCAGGAAAGACAGTGACTTTTTTTTTCATTTGTATTCTTTGGCATAAAACTGACAATAAATACTTGCTAAATGCCTGGATCAATATTTGACCAATGAATCACTACAGGATTCCAAAACAGTCTCTGGTGATGTAACCACCAGCCTCCCTGTCTAAAGACAGCATTACAGTGCCTTCTTCTGGTTCCGCTTCGTAATGAAAGTAAAGCAAAGCAGCCTACTTTGCTGAATGTCATATTAAGATAGAAATTAATCACACTGGAATCATCCATAGTAATATAATTAACAAATCAGCTGCAACTTTTAAGGAGGATATGATTCTGTAACAACCATTCTTTTACTTTCTGAATTTAACTCATCAGTACAAAGTCAGGAGAATTTTACAAGCTTCAAAGTCTGGTTCTTGCCCTTAATCTAAGTAAAAACTACTAAAAAGAAGTTAAGTCTTTTAAAGTCATAAATGATCCCTTAGAAGAAATCCTAAATATGCCCTTACAGAGAAGATGGTATACCTTTTCTCAAATACATTAGTAATTTAAATATGTTGCTATGTATCTTTATAGTTTTTTCACTGAATAGCATAGATCCTAATGAAGAACTAAATAGAATTACATTTCACTCAAAATGATATATGGTCTATAGTAAATAACACAGCCACAGTCTTCTAATAGTTGGCAGAGTACAATACAAACTCTAATATATAAATTACAATATAAACTCACCTCTAATATATGTTATATATTTTAATTCATATGTGCTTAAAATATATAACTATAATGAATGTCTTCTATTTCAAGTATAAATTAAAGACCCCCATTTATAAAACCCAGGTCCTAAGAAGAACCACTTCAACTGATATTAAAAATGCAATTCTATTTCTAAAGTTCAGCAGTGACAATAAGTTCACCTGAGTCAACATCTAAATACATGAGGTAATTAAAGTAACTGAAAAATGCATTAAAAATATCTACCAGGTATCATAAGTAAGGCTGAACAAGAAAACGAAAACGTTTTGGGATGCGTATACTTTTTCTACTTCAAAAAACTTGTTTTAATTTTTTGTTATGTATTGGGGGATAGCCAATTAATGCTGTGGTAGTTTTAGGTGAACAGCGAAGGGTCTACTTTAAAATTTTACTACTCTAATAATGCCATGAACTACTCAATACTATGAATTGTTACAATTAGAATAAAAATGGAATTTTAGCATATTACTTTAAATTACCTCTCTCTTTAGAAAACAGAATTATAAACGTACTATATCCATTATCAGAGACAAACAGGGACTGATCTAGACCGAAGCGCTTTGCCATTATCTCGCTGGGTCCCCTTCTTCAACCAGTGAGGAAAACGAGCCCCAAAGCAGTCAACTGACTTGCAGCAGTCACACAATTATTTAGGAATAAATACGAAAACTTCCTGAATCAATATAATTTCCATGTGGGTTTTGAACAAAGTTAAAACCTTTGATTTATAATGCAGCAATGTTTTAATTGTTTGGTTATACTTAATTCAGTGAAATGATAGCTTTATTCTGATTTTTGAAAATCAGAAGATGGCTACTAAACTAGTAACCAATTCTAACTCCTTGGGTATACTTAAGATCTTAGCTTCAGACTCTTCATCTACAAAAATTAATGCTTTATTTAAATGATCTCTGAAGTTTCATTCACATCAGTACGTTTAATATGTCACAAAGCTTTGAAAATTACGTATTCACAGGTCTAACTCTCCTACTAGTATACAATGATCCTTAAAGCCAAGGCACATGTTTTATTCATTGTGTATTCCTCAAAGCTAGCACCATATCTAGTCAAAAACAGATTTTTTTAAAACATAAATTTAAAGGATGTAGTTTCTAAATCCCTAGATAAAACAGGCTTCACTTATGAAATTACCAAAGTAAAAATAATTTTTTTCATAACCAGATTATCTATTACATAAAAGTTCTGACAAAAATAAAACCGTATTTCTCACTTCATATGGCAGTGACTTTGTTACACCTTGTCCAGCCTCAAAGTAGTCTGATCTGTGCTTTGTGATGATTGTAGAAAGGATACTATAAAAAAACATTAATTCATGATTTAGGAATTATGAATTTATAAATGGTCAATTAGATAACTAAGTAAATAATCCATCTTTAGATAATTAAGATGTAAGTACACAAACACCATTAATCTCAGAGGGACACTGACAACAGATGGGTACTGACTGACCATTTATAGTCTTTCTATTTCAATGCCTGGAAACAAAGTAGAAGACTCAATAATCAAACGGAAATACCATATACCTTTTATAAGTACAAATCAAAATATTATCACGTCTGCAAATATGCCATTCAAACTTTAACTACTTACTTGATGGCCCAAGGACATCTTTGCTATCACCAAGAAGCTTTTAATGCAGGATAATTGAGCAGCAAACAAATAGAATCCAAACCAGGAAGAAGCAAAGTGTATCAGGATTGAAGCAGCAGTGAAACAAAAGGACAAGGAAAATAGCATTAGTTTATAAGTGGAAAGCACATGCTAATAATCATAATTTGCAAGGAATTTTCTTTTTCACACATAAAAAGACCCTGTCTTAGGCATTATCTAATGTCTGTTCTAATTTTGGAAAATGAAAGTAGAAAGAGAAAAATGAAATCACTCAAGTATTTTGTTTTGAAAATTACTCAAGTGAAAAATTACTTCCAATTACGATTCAAGGTATGGGTTAGGAGTGATTAAAAAATTATTTAGAAATGCAAAGGATAGCCAAAAGTTATTCATCCTTTAAATTCAAATGGTATAAAAATATATAACACTCATGCACTATTAAATATTAGTTCTGCATGTCATGAAAACACTTAACACTATGTAGAAATTCAGTCTGTTTGTTCTACAAAAAGAAAGAAGGAGTTTACTGAGCACTTAAGTCAAGCATTGTGCAAAGAGCTTTTATAGAGACATCAACAAAGCAGCAAAAACCAAAGAGAAGAACAATCAAGTTAAGTTAGACAAAACTTTCCTAGGACCCACTATTATCAAGCATAGCATCTAGAGCTACTAGTCTCCCGGCAGATAGAAGATCAAATTCTTGAACGATTAACTTGCAATCAACCAAAAGAAACAGGAAAAATTGCTGACTGTTTATCTAGTAACTATTTTAATAAACAATATGACACTACACATCACCCACAGACAAGTGTTTTGGTCTCCCTTGGCAGGAAAAGAGTCCTTAGTTCTCTTCCCTTCATGGATCTGTATCAGAACTAAAGCAACAACAAAAACAAATAATTCCCACTGATGACATTATTGTTTGGTCTTATTTAAAGGAAATGGGGAGTCTTACTTAACTGGTTTTGCATTCACCCTTCAAAAAAGTTGCAGTTGTTTGCTTTGGGTTTGTGTTTCCCAGAGGGAAAATAAGCTTGGCCCTGTTACTTCCTAAGTGAAGCTTATTTCACAATACGTAAAATTATGTTCTAATTCCTCTAAAAGCATTTGCTTTATTTATTTTTCGGTAGCTGCCCCTTTAAGCTCATTCTTCTACAAATGCATTTCAGTTTCACTGATAAAACTAAAAAAAAAAAAAAAAAAAAAATACAGTTTTAGGGACAATGAAGTAATTGTGCTCAAATCCTTATTACTGAAATGGCCATGTTATTATAGCTAGCAAGCATGTGGAAAGAGATTAAAACATTTGTGGCAGGCAACTTCTAAAATGACCCTAGTGATCCCCACTTTTTGGTGTATAATTCCTTCTCTTTGAGCATACACTGGATGTGCTGAATTGCTTCTAATAAAGAGAATACGGCAGAAGTGAAAATGTCATTTCCAAAATTAGACTGTAACAAGACTATAACTTCCCTTTTGTTTGGGGTCTCTTTCTCTCCTCTCACTCTCCCCAAGACAGATCATCTTGGGGAAAACCAGCCACTGAGTCATGAGGCAATCGTGCAGAAAAGCCCAAAAAGGAAAGGAACTGAGGTCTGCCGACCAGCCTTCAGTGAGCCTGAAGGTGGCTCTTCCATCTCCCCTGACACCCTCAGCAGCAGCTCCTTCCCCAGTCCACTGACCATATGAAAGGTTTTGAACTAGAGACAGCCAGATTCTCTCAGATTCCTTACTCACAGAAACTGTAAGGTATTAAATGCCTGTTTTCTACCACTTAACCTAGGGATGATTTGTTACATACCAATAAATAACTAAGACAATACTTTGGAAAATTGAAGGAGGTTAGGAAACTCACAGAGACAACTATGGCATACTTTACAAATGCTTCACAGGCATCTTTGGAAAAATCCTCCTGTATTGATACAAATAATTGTCAGCTTCCTTAGACTGACCTAAAGGAAACTTTAGGTAACTTCCTAAAGGAAAGCAATGGTTTCCTAAAGGTAACTTCCTAAAGGAAAGCAATGGTTCTAACCATATATACTTAGTCAAGAGTATTTAATTTCACAGGGCCAGTCACATTTGACGTTCTCAAGCTGGTCTTCTACTTAGGATAAAAGATTAAGTTCAATTTCATTGCAGAGCTGTATATAATTCTTAAATTATGTTGATTAAAAGCACTATGTCATCTGTGCAGCTGTACACCTTGCATTTTTACTAGCAGAAAAAAACCCTTAGCATATAAGCAACTTCTAAACAACTTATTTCAAAGTATGTTTTCTACAGTATTTGCTCAGGCATATCTGTGTCATATAAACCCGATTCTACTGGATTAACTCAGTATTTTTTGCAGACTGAGGCAAATCAAAGTAAACACTCTCTACTCTTATCATTGATCTATCATCTATCCATGGATCCACCCACCCAAATATTCATTCAGTACCTACTATACAGACAGGTATCATTTTAGGCACTGAGGAATAGAGCAGTGGACAACAAAAATTCTGCCCTTGTGGCAGTTACGTCTAGTGGGAAAGATAAAACAGTAACATAATAAACAAGTAAAATTTTGTTGTATATTATATAGTATAAACACTAAGGAAAAATAAGCAGAAAATGAAGACATATAAAATGTTAGAGAGAGGGCGTTAAAGTTTTAGATAGGGTGGCCTAAGGAGGCTTCACTACGAAGTTAACTGAATAAAATAAGGAAACGTCCCATAAAGACATAAAGGAGCAGAGTACTCCAGGGAGCAGGAAGATCAAGATTAGAGCAGAGGACTTGGATGGGAGCAAGTCTGGAGAACAGCGAAAAGGTCAGAGGACTGGAATACAATGCAAGCAGGAGAGCGGTGGATGAAGCCAAAAGAAGTAAAGAGTTGCAGGACTTTATGGCACCTAGTCAAGACTTTTGTTTTATTCTGGATGAGCTGGGAAGCCACTGGATGGTTCTGAGAAAAGCAGTAACATATATGAGAACGTTATAACAGGACTGCTCCAGCTGCTGGGTTGAGAACAGATCAGAGGGATGAGGGTATTATCAGTTCAGAAGTTACAGCAATATTATAGGGGAGAGATGATGGAAACTTGGACCAAGATGGGAAAAGTGAGAGGGACGAGAAGTAGTTAAATTCTAAATATATTTTGAAGATGAAGTCAACAGAATTTCCAAATAGGCCAAGTATGAGGTAAAAGAAAAAAGGAATCAAAATGAAGTCAAGCGTTGGACTTTGAGCACCTGGAAGGATGGAACTGCCGTCATCTGAGATGGAAAAGACAGTAAGACAAGCTCATTTACAGGGAGAAATGTAACTACAATCATCCCTTGGTATCCAGAGAGAACTGGTTCCAAGATATCCCCCACCCCCACCCCAGGGCAATACCAAAATCTGTGGATGCTCAAGTCCCTTATTTAAAATGGTGCAATATTTGCATATAACCCATGTACATGCTCCTATATACTTTATATCACCTCTAGGTTACTTATAATATCCAATACAAAGTTAATACTAAGTAAATAGTAGTAAATACAATGAAAACACTACAAATCCCACAGACGGAGGAGCCTGGTAGGCTGCAGTCCATGGGGTCGCTAGGAGTCGGACACGACTGAGCGACTTCACTTTCACTTTTCACTTTCATGCATTGGAGAAGGAAATGGCAACCCACTCCAGTGTTCTTGCCTGGAGAATCCCAGGGATGGGGGAGCCTGCTGGGCTGCCGTCTATGGGGTCGCACAGAGTCGGACATGACTGAAGCAACTTAGCAGCAGCAGCAGCATGTGGCAACTTCAAGTTTTAATTCTGGGACTTTCTGGAATTTTTTTCCCCAAATGTTTTCCATCTGCAGATGGCTGGATCCATGGATGCAGAACCCTCAGTTTTATATGGAGGGCCAACTGTCTCTCAGTTTGGAACAGGTTAAGTTTAAAATGTCTGTCAGACATCCAAGTCAAAATATCAAGTAGGCAGCTGGACATGCAGACCTGCATGAACATGTATGTGTACAGGGAATGCTTTAGGCTGGTAAGGAAATAGTATAAATTATGGTATGTGTGAGAGTTAGGGTATATGATCGGAATGGCTTCATCACAGGAGATTAAAAAATACTCCAGAAACAGGCACCAGAAAACATATATTTTAATGGAACAACAATAGAGCCAAGAGTTACTCTGAAATATTACAAACAGAAGCAGAAGACACAAGAAGACACTTAATCACTTCATCACTTCCCAGAAGGATGTGATGTAGATAAAAAGGCACTAAATTGAGACGCAAGTGAAATCATCTCTCAGAATTGTTTGCAAGTGACGCTAATTGGGAAACGAGATCTTATTAAAGATTACATATTAATTTTACCAAGTAACTGACATAACTGAAGACTTCTACACACCACTGGCCTACACACTACACTTCTTATTCTTACTGCTTTTAGGACTTGGGCTTACTTTGTGCAGTTCCATGTTGTGTAACACACAAATAAGACAATATGAAGATACTGATGTTGAAATGCTCTGTACAAGTACCTTTTACAGATGGCTAACAAATACATGAAAAGATGCCCAACATCACTCATTATCAGAGAAATGCAAATCAAAACCACTACGAGGTACCATTTCACGCCAGTCAGAATGGCTGCGATCCAAAAGTCTACAAGCAATAAATGCTGGAGAGGGTGTGGAGAAAAGGGAACCCCCTTACACTGTTGGTGGGAATGCAAACTAACACAGCTACTATGGAGAACAGTGTGGAGATTCCTTAAAAAACTGGAAATAGAACTGCATAATGACCCAGCAATCCCACTGCTGGGCATACACACCGACGAAACCAGAATTGAAAGAGACACGTGTACCCCAATGTTCATCGCAGCACTGTTTATAATAGCCAGGGCATGGAAGCAACCTAGATGTCCATCAGTAGATGAATGGATAAGAAAGCTATGGTACATATACACAATGGAGTATTACTCAGCCATTATAAAGAATACATTTGAATCAGTTCTAATGACGTGGATGAAACTGGAGCTTATTATACAGAGTGAAGTAAGCCAGAAAGAAACACACCAATACAGTATACTAACACATATATACGGAATTTAGAAAGATGGTAACGATAACCCTGTATGCGAGACAGCAAAAGAGACACAGATGTATAGAACAGTCTTTTGGACTCTGTGGGAGAGGGTGAGGGTGGGATGATTTGGGAGAATGGCATTGAAACATGTATAATATCATATAAGAAAAGAATCACCAGTCCAGGTTCGATGCATGATACAGGATGCTCGGGGCTGGTGCACTGGGATGACCCAGAGGGATGGTATGGGGAGGGAGGAGGGAGAGGGGTTCAGGATGGGGAACACGTGTACACCCGTGGCGGATTCATGTTGATGTATGTCAAAACCAATACAATATTGTAAAGTAATTAGCCCTCAATTAAAATAAATTTATATTAAAAAATAAAATAAAATAAAAAACTAGCCACTCTTCTTGGCTTTTGTTAAGAGAACCAAAATACTACTAAAATTTCAAAAAATCCAGGAACTTCTCAGCTTGTTCAGAAAAAGACCACTAAGGTATGATAGAACAATGTCCTCTCTCTGAGCAGCTCAGCATGTTTACCATCATCCTCTGAACAATGTCCACAGTCATCATCTCAATTTTTTTTATCATTTAAATAAATCTCTACTTCAGCAGAAAGCATGAGCTGACAAATAATAAAAGAGTAAAATGCCTAGAATTTTTTAACTTAGAATTCACTAGTATATTGTATACATAGTATATACTAACAGTACTTTAAAGAATGAAATATAGCTATTATCTAAATCTTTACTGATTTTAGCTTTAAAATTTCAGGAAAAGAGCATAATGCAAAAAATGTGATTTTATTTTAAAATATTTCTAAGTATTTGCCATGTCATCCATAATTAGCATAAAACTTAGGATCTTTAAGAAAGATAAAGGGAGAAGTAGAAACTCCTAATGGTGCCCTTCATTCTGAGAAACCCCTCAGTCCTAAACTATCTAGGACAGATGGCCACTGTCTGTGTATATAACACAGAAACAATACCAGGGGATCTATGCCTTGATTCCATTGCCTTTAGCACAGCAACTCCCCCTTTTATCGATTTGACTTAAGTTTGCCTGGAAAATCCCATGGACAGAGGAACCTGGCAGGCAACAGTCCATGGGTCGCAAAAGAATCAAACATGACTTAGCGACTAAACAACAAACAACAAAAAAATCTGTTGAGCTTAAGAGAAAGTCCAAATAGCTTATCAACCACTGATATGAGCAGAGTTCAAAATAAACTCGCAGGCAGATGGCACCTCTTTCCCCAATACTGCTGATCAAGCTGTACTCTTGAAGATTGCAGAAGCGATCCTGCTCCCAGATTCTGGGATTCTGGGCTCCCAGAAGCCACAATTCTAAAGAAGGGTTATATAAAGCATCTTAAGACTGCTCTCCTTGGCGTTATCTTCAGCTCTTAGAGTAAGCAACTTTAGTGAGGAATATACTATGCAGCTGAAATCTTTTTGTCCTATAAACAGGACTCATTACACTTAAAATGAACTTTTTCATATTCCTACAATCATCTGCAAAACACACATGTTCACATTTCATTCCTGAGTTTTGCAGGAGAGATTTTAAAGGAGTATTTTTCTGGGACTAGAGTTTATCACTGTTAGAGAATATGATCCAATCTGCCAGGCAGTTAGTTGCATTTTTGATACGGCAATTCCACTACTAGGAATGTATACTAAGATGATCATTCAAAATGTTTAAAAAGATGTGTTCAAAGATATTTATCACATCATTTATAGTAAATGATATACTTAAAACATGGAATTAAATAAATGATAATATATTCACATAATAAAATACTATGTAGTCATTATAGTTTGGTTTTATTTTTTCAGGGACTGAAAAACATCCATTACATATTGGCTTTTAAAAGTAGGTTATATTGAATCACTTTGTTGTATGGCAGAAATTAACACAACACTGTAAATGAACTATACTTTAGTTAAAATAAATTTTTCTTAAAGTACTGATATAGAATTTGTATGCTATGACCCCACTTTTATAAAATTTTATGTGTAAGATATACACGTGAATACACTTAAAAGTGAAAGTCGCTCAGTCGTGTCTGACTCTTTGCAACCCCCATGGCCTATACAGTCCATGGAATTCTCCAGGCCAGGATACTGGAGTGGGTATCCTTTCCCTTCTCCAGGGCATCTTCCCAATTCAGGGATCAAACCTAGGTCTCCCGCATTGCAGCCAGATTCTTTACCAGCTGAGTCACAAGGGAAGCCCAAGAATACTGGAGTGTGCAGTCTATACTTTCTCCAGTGGATCTTACCAATGCAGGGATCAAACCAGGGTCTCCTGCACTGCAGGTGGATTATTTACCAACTGAGCTATTGGAGAAGCCCTGATAGCTGAGCACTTAAGAAAGAGGCCACCAAAATAATAACAGTGGTTATCTCTAGAAAATAAATTTTATTTACTATATTTTTCTTTATTGTTTAATTATGCCACATTGTTATATATTATTTTTATAATAAAAAAAGATGAAATGTATTAACATATTGGGCAAATGAAAATGCAATTTTTAAAGTAAGCTTTTCAATTTACATTAGCTACTTTTTGTACTAACAGAATCATCTAAGATTAAACATAGAAGAAAATACATTTTAAGAATTAACTTGAAACCCTAAAAAAAAAAACCAAAAATGTTAACATTTTGAACATGGCACCATGTATTACTCACTGTCTCTTGAACTTCAGCAACTTTTGAACATGGCAAGATCTAAAAAAAAAGACAAATTTTCTCAGGAGTGATTTAACTTTGTATACCTGAATCTGAATCTGGAGAGCACTCACAGTTTATAGAAGGAATTAAGTGCTTCATTAGTCATTTAAAAAGTGGCAAAAAAAAAAAAAAAAAAAAAAAGATCAATAGTATGTTTACACTGAAACTAAACCTTTGAAAAAAATGTCCAAGACGTCAGGAAATTACAGAAAGAAAGTGAAGTCGCTCAGTCATTGTCCAGCTCTTTGCGACCCCATGGACTGTAGCCCACCAGGCTCCTCCATCCATGGAATTTTCTAGGCAAGAGTACTGGAGTGGGTTGCCATTTCCTTCCCCAGGGGATCTTCCCAACCCGGGGATCGAACCCGGGTCTCCCGCATGGCGGGCTTTTACCGTCTGAGCCACCAGGGAATCCCCTGGTGGATTCCCAGGAAATTACAGTCAACCTACCAATCTGTCAAGTCTTCTCTGGCATGTTTTGGGGCTTTTTCACAATTCTTAAACTCCTTGCATATATTTAATTATATCAGCCTTTCCACCACACAAGCCCTCTCTTCCTTTAGTTTCTAAAACACTCCACTGTTCTGGCTTCCTTTCTCCTAATTTCCCACCTCCATTCTGTCCTTCCACTCAATAAAACATGTGGGCTTCACCAATGCTCAGTCCTCAACTATCTGTTCTTTTCTATATGCTCTCTTACTGCAGGTTCCAGTCATATTCAAGGCTCATTTGCTACCTTTACTCAGACAACTTCCAAGTTTCTTCTTCAGACCTAGCCTATTTCCAAAACCTTATCCTAAAACATTGCTTACCTGTACGTTCAGACATTATTGCAAATTAACTTCTGGTTCTAAAATTCTGTTAACAAACTTTAGTATCTCCAGATCCCTCTATGCTCCTAGAAATTGCCAAAGACTCCAAAGAGTTGCTGTTTATATGGATTATACCTATTCATATTTGCTGAATTAGAAATTAAAGGTGAGAAATTCACTATCTTTGCTAGCTCATCACGGGCAAGTCACAGTGATAAGCCAAGTTGATAGTATACATACTTTCCCATAATCGTGTGGTGAAATGCCATTTTACCTCTGTAGTCTCCTCCCCAAAACCCAGTCTAATCATGAGAAAAGTATCAGACAAATCCCAGTTGAGTGACACTGCAAAATATCTGACTAGTACTCCTCAAAAATGTCAAGATTATCAAAAACAAGTCTGAGAAATTTTAACTGCTAAGAGGACCTTATGGAGATGTGATGACTAAACGTAAAGTGCTACCTGATGGGATTCACACACAGAAAAAGAATATTAGGTAAAAAGTAAGGAAATCTGAAACAAAGAGCAAAGTATGGACCTCAGGTAATAACGTATCAGGATGGATTCATTAATTGTATCAAATGTCCCATTCTAGTATGTTACTAATAGAGGAAGGAAACTGAGTACAAGCTATATGGAATTCTTTAGGTTCACAAGTTTTCTGTAAGCCTAAAACTCTTATAAGAAAACGAAGCTTATTTAAATTAAAAAACCACTGCTTAGGAAAAAAATCAAACTAAGAAAATTTGAAAACACAAGAATACACAAGCATACACTCCATTAGCCGGCAGAGCAATGACATTACACTTTATGCGGTCTTAGGTAAAAAGTGCACTAGACGTTCACGAGAAAGAGAAACAAAGCAAACAACATCAAGCACCATGGCATTACTACACAAATAATCCAGACCTCACAGACCTCTGAAAAGATCTTGAGTTCCACAGTCCTGGGAACGCGCTGAGAAAATCTCCAAACATAATGGAAATACAAAAGATTTCTGACTTGGAATTTCTTCTACTTTTTCAAAGTTAACCCTTTCTCCAATTTAGCTCCCCAAACTTATTAGAGTCCCACCATATACCTGGAAAATGTTTACATTATTCAACTTATAAGAGAATCAAGGATAACGTTTAAAAGTCAAAAAAAAAAAAAAAAAGGAAGACATACTAAGAATCTAAGCACTCAAACAATAGAAAATACTGAGTGATATTTTCCCACTTGGGCAGTTCAAACATTACAAATATTTAAGTGTATTTAAGTACTGCTATTAATTTATGCTCCTATTGAATTAACAGATATAAGTGATGATCATCAATGGCCATAAAATTTTTTTAAATTACTGATACATAAGTTTGTATGCTATGACCCCACTTATAAAATCTCATGCATAAGATATACTCATTAACACATTTAGGAAAGAGGCCTCCAAAATAATAACAGTGGTTACCTCTAGAAAATTAATTTTATTATATTTTTCTTTATTGCTTAAATATGCCACACTGGCATGTATTATTTTTATAGTCAAAAAAGATTAAATGTATTTACATATTGCTGCTAAGTCACTTCAGTTGTGTCCGACTCTGTGCGACTCCATAGACGGCAGCCCACCAGGCTCCCCCGTCCCTGGGATTCTCCAGGCAAGAACACTGGAGTGGGTTGCCATTTCCTTCTCCAATGCAGGAAAGTGAAAAGTGAAAGTGAAGTCGCTCAGTCGTGTCCGACTCTTAGCGACCCCATGGACTGCAGCCTTCCAGGCTCCTCCGTCCATGGGATTTTCCAGGCAGGAGTACTGGAGTGGGGTGCCATTTACATATTAGGCAAATGAAAATGGATTATATGCCTCCTGATGGCCATACACAACACCATCGATGAATTAATTTTGTTAAAAAAAAACTGAACCTGAATCTGAGCAAGCCTCAGGTTAAAACTGTCTACTGACCAATTTGCAAGAAATATAAGTAACTGAGGAACACATTAAATAATGATCATGGCAGAGAATCCAGATTGTGGGAAACCTACAGGACAGCTACCTTATTTCTTCAGTAAATTGAAAATAAAAATTAAAACTGAAAAGGAAAAATCAAAAACAGATGCAGGAGAAACTGAAAAGATTTTAAAAAGACAAAGTGACTTATCAACCAAGCCCAATACAAAGACAATAAAACTAAATTTAAGCAATAACTAAATATTTCATATCAAAGAATTACTCTTTTTTTAGAGTAAGAATGGTATTTATGGTTAAAGTTTTAAAGAAAAGTCTTTATATTTTAGAGATTATACTGAAATACTTATGAATAAAATGATGCATATGGGATTTTCTCAAAAAAAAAATATCAGGTGGGAAGGCAGGACTATACATGAACAAGACTGACCTGAACTAACAATGCTGAAGATGAGTGACGGGTACATGAGGGTTCATGATACTAGTTTATCTTATTTTTTAAACACGTTTGAGGGCGCTCCCTACTGGCCCAGCGGTGAGGACTCCGCCTGCCGGTGCAGGGCACATGGGCTCCGTCCCTGGTCCGAGAAGATCCCACACGCCATGGGGCAGCTAAGCCCACGGACCTCAGTTACTGAAGCCCAGGCGCCCTAGAGCCCATCCTCTGCAACAAGAGAAGCCACCGCAATGAGCAGCTCACACTGCAGCCAGAGAGCAGCCCCCATCTCCACACCTAGGGAAAGCCCTCATGCGGCAAGGGAGACCCAGCACAGCCAAATATGCACACATGCATTCAAAACTTCACATAATAGAGACTGCAAGGAAGGTCTCTATTATCATTCTTGCACGTGTAATTAAACTGTTATAGTTAGCAAATGGTTATTAGGAAGGTGAAGCTATTTTCATATAAAAGACAATGAGTATGTAGGTAATACATTGGTGACTAAAATGTCTAGTTATTTTATTTTACATAAGAAGATCTCTGCCACCTAAGAATTTACCTAATTTAGGAGCTTAATCTAACTGGCAATTCCTTAGGTGAGATGCCCCACCAGACTACCTGATTTTGGATTATTTGGCAATAGGGCCCACTTCACTAGGCTGGGATGCACCAGAGGTTAGCACTATGACGATGGTGGGTAGAATAATGGCCTCCCCAAAATGTCCACATCCCAGGAATTCCCTGGCAATCCAGTGGTTAGGACTGTGTACTCACACTGCCAAGGGCTCAATCCCTGGTCAGGAAACTAAAATCCTACAAGCTCAGCTTCCAGAAAAAAAAAGATATTAGAATCTGTGACTGTTTAGAAGCCTTAGGATCTGTGAATGTTACTTTACATGAGGCAAAGGACTCTGCAGATGTGATTAAGTTAAAAATCTTGAGATAGAGCAATTACTCTGGATTACCTGAGTGGACCCAAAGTAATTCCAAGGGTCCTGACAAGAAGGAGAGAAGAAGGTGAGTGTAGCAGGAGGTGTGACAACAAAGGCCAGAGGCTGAACGGGAGGAGGAAGCCACGAGTCAGTGAAAGACTGCTACCTCCAGGTCTCAACAAAAAGAAACGGACAGTCCCCTCAGAGCCTCCAGAATGAACACAACATCTTGCTTTTGGACTTCTAATATCCAGAGCTCTAAGATAATCGGTTACTGCTACTTTAAGACTACATTTGTGGTAACCTGGAGCAGCAAGGGAACCAGCACAATGACTTGAGGTGCCTTCTGAGAAGCGGAGCTTCCTATAACTACGTGACTTCATGCCGAGGCTGGATGACCTCAGTCAGGGGGTACTGTGGACAGAATCATTACGTTAGACAGACTATTGGACTAAACGATCTCTAACAGTCTCCCACAAAGACTAAGGGGGAGAAGTAGCCACAGGACTCAGAGGTTTGCAAAAGGCTCTGCTGATAGCACAATCTTTGTTAAAGTTGAAAAGAAAAGGCCTCTACGAGGCAATCCTGAGGTATATAAGCATTAGGAAACACTTAGCAGGCAGGTCTCAAAGGGTATTCAAATATTAGATGAGCATATGTACCAAATTTGGTGACCCATTTATTATAGATAAGAAACTTCACAGCCTTTCTCCCTCATTTCCACTTAGGGCTGAGAAGGGGGATCTAATAACAACCAAGTGCCATTGTACAAGAATACTTTGTGAGGATTAATTGACATGTGGATAATTTATCATTAGACTTGAATGCATAAATGTCTTAAAGGTCAGTTATTGAGAAACTGTGCACCAAAAATACTGTCCTTATAAATCCAGGAGATCTTTCCAATCCAGGGACGAAACCCAGGTCTCCCTCATTGCAGATTGTTTACCATCTGAGATACCAGGGAAGCCCCCAAACGAAAACATACAATATACTAAATCAATAATGGCAATGAAGAAACTAAATTAATGGTACGGCTGACCCTTGAACACGAGGGTGTGAACTACACAGCTCCACTTGCAGGCAGTTCAACACTAAATACTGCAGTGCTACAGATCAGTGGTCTGTTGAATCGCAGATACCAAAGAACCATGGCTCTGTATCAAGTGTCAGACGCTCCACCCCAACCCATCTCCAAACATTCAAGAGTCAACTACATTTAAACAAGAGAAAAAAATAATAACCTTTAAAACCTATGACCTGATCAAAAATAATACTTAATGTTACCAAAAATAGGCAATTTCATTAATTTACATGCCATATACACAAGCTGTATGTTGTCGTCAAATGTTACATATATATAGTAGCCATACTTCTTGGAATATGATTTAAAGTGCTCAGTAAATGCTAATAAAATATCAATTTTACTTTATGAGCACTAAATCATAGTAATCAGTAAAAATTCATCTAGTAAATATAAAACTCTAAGTTTCAGGAAGCTGGGTCATCTGTAGGCCCCTCAAGAAGATACTTACTCATTTACTACATTCTAAGAATTACTGAGCTAAATCATCTTCACCATTCTTTCCACTTCAGAAAACATGTGACTCAAAGTGTCCAATTTAAAGTAGAATCTTAAGAGTTTCTCAACTGAGAATTCCTAATAATACTACAAAGATTTCTACATGTTTTTAAATTTTTATTCTCTTCTAAAAAGTCATTTATATAATCAATTTTTAATACAACAAAAGATCTTGACCTTTAATAGACTTTATAACTTATTTTCCTCTGATAATAGCATAGTATACAAGATAGTCAAAAGACAGGACTTTACTTAATGTAAGGAATTTTTTTAATCTACTTCACTTATTTGGTTTACCTCAATCTATTAATAAATATTTGACCCCTGCATTTAAAGGATTTCTCAGTGGTTAATTTCCAAAGTGTTATGAGTTCTGCCCTTTTACAAAATATTTTAATACATATATTAAATGTAAACGTGTTCCAAAGTATATTTAGTATAAAGATTGAATTCATATTTTTTAGTATTTACTACCTAAGACATAAAACACTACCACAAAAACAGAACTATAAACAATAAATAAGCAAATGAATTTTTTTTAAATAGGAAGCATAATCTCATGTAGGAGAAGAAAACCGAATAAGTGGACACTAAAGTCAACTGAGTCCCAGCTTTCACCACCTTCACTAAGACTACAAGTAGTCTCAATCAGTACCTGTATCTCTCTCTCTTCTAAATCATCTCATATCCTGCGGCTCCAGATTCATCCTGTCCACTTTCATAAAACTATTCAGTGACATACCACTGTCTACAGAATCAAGTTCAAAATCCCTGGTCTGGCACTCAAGACTTCCATAAGTTTGGTCTCTATCTGCCACATTGATCATTATTCTTAAAACAACATTCAGTTCATTTCAGTCGCTCAGTCGTGTCTGACTCTTTGTGGCCCCATGGACTGCAGCATATCAGGTCTCTCTGTCCATTACCAACTGCTGGAGTTTACTCAAACCCACGTCCATTGAGTCGGTAATGCCATCCAAACATCTCATCCTCTGTCGTCCCCATCTCCTCCTGCCCTCAATCTTTCTCAGCATCAGGGTCTTTTCAAATGAGTCAGCTCTTCACATCAGGTGAGCAAAATATTGGAGTTTCAGCTTCAACATCATTCCTTCCAGTGAACACCCAGGACTGATCTTCTTTAGGATGGACTGGTTGATCTCCTTGCAGTCCAAGGGACTCTCAAGAGTCTTCTCCAATCCACAGTTCAAAAGCATCAATTCTTCTTTATAGAAAAAAGCATCAATCTTTCTTTATAGTCCAACTCTCACATCCATACATGACTAGTGGAAAAACCATAGCCTTGACTAGACGGACCTTTCTTGACAAAGTAATGTCTCTGCTTTTAATATGCTGTCTAGGTTGGTCATAACTTTCCTTCCAAGGAATAAACAATATTACCTTCCAATTTCTCTATGCGTTTCCCCTGAATAAACCCTGTGCAATTAATTTCGCTTTTAGCCTTGCCTCTTGCCATCCTCCCTTCCTAGAATGCTCTCCTTGCTCATTTTCAATCCCATGACCCCTATACCCTATTCACAGTTTGTGTTCTCTTAAGAAACCTTTCTAACTACCCCAGTGTACAGCAACCACCCAATTTTCACAACTTGTGTAACTATGCCTTATGTCCCTCATTTGACACTTAGTAAATGCTTATTACTGCCTTATCTATCCATCCCTCTATCTAGTCTTCTCAAAATAAACATAATTCAGACAGACTACATTTTATCTCTCTTAACATCCCCTTCACTGGCCACAGCACTTTGCACAAAGACTGCACTCAAAAGAAGCTAACTAATACTATCTTAAAAATTAGTACACACAATAAGGTTTTATACAACACTGCCACCACATACTGATATGTTGCTTTATATTTTCAAAGAACTTTCTGGTTTCACTAGATCATATTGTCCCTGTCAAGTAGGCAGGATGAGCATTCTTGTTTATGTATTTTTCATTGAAGTAGAATATTTGCCTCAATATTTTAAACAGTAAAAATGAGATTTAGAGAAACTGCAAATCCAAAATTACTCAACAGTGCAGGACTTTTAAAAATGTGTTTTGTTGCGTCTTCTGCCTCTAAATATTTATCTTTTTGGAGAAAAGGCTGAATATTAATAGTTATATTAACAATAACCATAGTAGCTTTTATTTACGGGGTATTTATAATGTGCACAGATGTGGAAAAAGGCATTTTATAGATACATTATCTCAATTAAAATCCAAGTAAATATTAAGTAGATAGTACTACTAATCTTTATTTCAAACCTGAGGAGAATTGGAAACCCTGAGAATGTAGCTAAGTGACAGAGCTCAGATTTTAACACACAACCAAGTATCTACAAAGCCCATGTTCTTATCCACCTCTCTTAAATCTAAACTAACTAGCTTAGGCCATGCAGTTCAAAGGTGATATTTCATTAATAGATAACTCAAAGTGGACCTCAAGATTAGTTTCGAATAGAGAAAATTTCAGCAGTTCATACTGAAATCAGTGGTATTACTGTTTCTAAAATAAGCTACAATATTTCACCGAAGAAACAATGAAGAATAAGAAGAAAATTGATCTCACTGCGTTTTAAGTAACTTGCTCTAACCTCTCAATATCAATAGAAATAAGAATAAAAAATGAATAAAACTTTAACAGTACAGTGCAGACATTCTGGTATAGAATTTAATACTATCTACTTAGATACTAAGTTTAAAAAGATAACAATAAATTTTAAGCAATTCTATCCAGAAAGACAGGTATGATGTAATCAACATGTTAGTGGCAAAGGAAAATGTTTAGAGATAGATCTCAGTTGCATCATTTAAGATGTAGCTTTTAGAGAACATAATCAACCTCCCTGAGCCTATTTCCTTGTCTTTAAAAGTGAGGATAAGCAAATATCTACCTTTAATGACTGTTGTGAAGACAGTCTGAAAAAGTGTATACTCAGAAAACAGCAATTGCTATTACTGATATTTATATATCATAACCAAAAGATTTAAAATATTTTAGCCAAAAATAAACCTTCAGGAAGTCCATCAGCTTTAAATAAGAAAATATTTATGATAAAGTAAATAGTATGTTCCAAGAAAGGCTTTCATCTTTTTTTTTTGAAGACAGTAAAAACAAAATAACCTACCATCAGTTTTCCATTTAAAATCGTTACGATAACCTTCTTCATAAACCAAGTTCTGTCCATGTCCATTTTATTCTCTATTAAGAAGCTATCATTTTAAAGTTTAACTTTTTTTGACCATTAAAGAAACAAGTTTGGACCAGAAATTCAGGAAAGGGTGGGACCAAGTTAACGCAAGTAAGCAAAACTGCATTTTGCTGTCAATCATTACTGATCCTACATTGGAGCCTGAACAAAGAACATGCACTAAATTAAAATTCACAAACATCTCAATTTAGTAGTGACTTTCAACTTCACAGCAGTATGAAAGAAAAGCTGGCCTCTGCATCATTCCAATAGTGTAACTCTGTCAAAGAATCTACCACCTAACAAGCCACAGAGCTATCAGCTGGCTACATTTTACCCACTGGCACCTTGACTTTAGGTAGTACAAACATTTCTAATAAAGAGTCTATAAATCAGTATTTAATGGCATCTTTAAAACTGCAACAGAAAAAATGAAAATGAAATGATCCTTGAGCAAAATGTCTCTATGTGTGACAAAGCATCATTTAATTTACCCCACTGGTTAATTTTTATTTTTATTTTTTTACTTATTGGAGAAGGTACACTTAATTTCAGAATACAATTCAATCACAGGCAGCAATACTTATTAAATCTTCACACTTCTATAGAAAGAGTATGTATGGCAACATATATTAAGAATTAAATCTTAATTCTTTCATTCTGTCCCCAGCTGCACAATTTAAGATTTCTGGGCATTTAATTTTTTCAATTGTGAATAACCTCTTGATTTCAATAAGACAAAGTTTCTTGAGGAAAACATGAACACCAACTATTCTATCAATATATCTTACTATATGGCCAGGAAAACAAGGAAAAAGAGGTAGGAGATAGGGTGGAAGTGGCAGGACACTGGGTTATGCTTCAACAAGCTTTAAACTACCTATAATTTTTATATCAACTTTTTTGGAAGTTCATTTTAAATACATTTTAAAAATAAAACGATGGCTTAAATCAAACACTTCCCAAGATAGATGGTAGTACCTTATTATGCTGTATTTGAATCACTCACCAAAATTCGGTCAGGTTCTCCATCTGCCAAACTTGCCTCCATAGTGAAAGAAGATAGGCTTACACTTCTCTTCCCATTAATGTTTAGCCATCCTGTAAACTTGGAAATCCTAGAAGAAGAAAACCATACACGTTAGTTCTGGTATAAAACTGTGATAAGTGAAAAATAAAACATCAAGTATATAAGGATGCAGATATCATTTTAGGCTGAGCTTATCAGGAAACATCAATAATGGAGAAACAGATTTTGACGTGGGCCTTGAAGAGTGTTAAAAGTTCAGAAAAAAATGAACGACACTATTCCAAGTGAAGAGGAAAAGCGAGAGCCAGGTTAAATATATGAGACTGTTCAAAATTTGAAAAGACGCCTAAACCTACTTATAATTGAGAAAATAAAATTAGATTCTTTCTCATTATTACATTGGCAAATACTAAAAAGTATGCTACCATCTGATGTTGGCACAAATGTAGGAAAACAGATGTTCTCAAACACTTTTGTGAATAGAATATAAATGGAAACAATTTAGGAGAGGACAATTTAATGAGAGAACATAATATAGAAAAAAACTTTGTGCTTCTGAATGTTTCATTTTTACAATGAACATCTATTATTTTTATACTTATTTTTATTTTTAATAGTGTTAGAATTATGCCTTCACAAGTCTTTTCCTTTGAGCTTTTTAACTAACAAAGCCTCCAAGATGAACTCCTATAGTAATTATATATATCCAGAAGTCTCTAATAATAATTCTTTCTTAAAGCAATTAACAAAATTAAAACTGAGAAATATGTAGATTTCTAGTCATTTCTTGGAGTTCCAAATCATTTTCTTGTTTTTGCAAGTATAAAAAGCTGCAGTGAAATATAAATACAGGACGACCATCCTGTGGATACGAGTCAGCATCTTTCTCCAGCCAACGCTGTCATTGTCCAATGGGTTCACAAAGTTGCCATGGTAGAAGGGATGAAGGTTATACACGGGCTCAGCAGTATGACCCTCCACTTACCAAGACAAATTTGGCTACTGCCACTGCTGAGTGCCAAATCTGCCTGCAACAGAGACCTACACTGGGTCCCCAATATGGCACTGTTCCCTGGGGTGATCAGCCAGCTACCTGTGACAAGTTGGTTACACTGGACTTCTGTCTCCCCTGGTGGCTCAGATGGTAAACAATCTGGCTGCAGTGGGGGAGACCCAGGTTCGATCCCTGGGTCAGGAAGATCCCCTGGAGAAGGGAATGGCAACACACTCCAGTATTCTTGCCTGGAGAATTCTACGGACAGAGGAGCCGGAGCCTGGAGGGCTACAGTCCATGTGGTCACAAAGAGTCAGACAAGACTTGGCAATTAACACACTATCATGGGAGGGGCAGTGCTTTATTCTAGATGAAACAGATACTTACTCTGTATACAGATTTGCCTTTCCTGCACAAAATGCTTCTGCCAAAACTACTATCCACAGACTTACAGAATGCCTTATCTACTTCCTTCTATTCTATAAAGCGCTGCTGATCAAGGAACTCATTTCACAGCGGAAAAAAAAAAAAGTGTGGCAATGGCCTAGGGAAATCACTGGTGTTACTATAATCTCTATCATCCTAAAATAGCTGGTTTGATAGAACAGTAGCATGACCTTTTGAAGACTCAGCCAGAACACCAGCCAGGTGGCAATACCTTGCACGCCTGGGCAAAGACCCCCCAAAAGTTCCATGTGCTATGAACGTCCAATATATGGTGCTGCTTCTTGCATACCCAAGATTCACAGGTCCAAGAATCAAAGGAGGAAACAAGTGACATCACTTAATGGCCCACAAGCAAAAATTGTGATTTTATTATTATCACAATGTTGTGTTAGTTTCTGGTGTACAGCAAAGTGATTCAGATATAAATACACACACACACACATTCTTTTCTGTTATGGCTTATTAGAGGACGCTGACTATACTCCTTCTGCTATCCAGCAGGACCTTGCTGTTTATCTATTTTATATAAAGTAGTTTGTATCTGCTAAGCTCAGACTCCTCATTTATCTGTCCCCCACTCCCTCTCCCCCTTTAGTAACCTAAGTTTGTTTTCTGTATCTGAGGCTGTTTCTGTTTCGTAAGTTCATGCCCTATTTTAGATTTCACATATAGGTGGCATCATATTCCTTTCTCTTTCTGACTTACTTCACTTAGCATGATAATCTTTAGGCCCATCCATGATGCTGCAAATGGCATTATTTCATTCTTTTTTACAGCTAAGCAGTGTTCTATCGTGTATATATACCACATCTTCTTTACCCATTCATCAGTAGATGGACATTTAGGTTGCTTCCATGTCTTGGCTATTGTAAAATGTAATTAGAGTTTTCTCCAGACATATATCCAGGAGTAGGATCCCTGGATCACATGGTAATTCTATTTTTAGTTTTCTGAGGAACCTCCATACTGTTTTCCATAGTGGCTACAGCAACTTACATTCTCACCAACAGTGTAGGTGGGTTCCCTTTTCTCCACATCCTCTCCAGCGTTTCTTATTTGTAGACTTTTTTAAAATAATGGTCAATCTGACCAGCATGAGATGGTACCTCATTGTAATTTTGATTTGCATTTCTCATACTTAGTGATGATGAGCATTTTTTCAGTGCCTATTGGCCATCTGTATGCCTTCTTTGGAGAAATGTCTATTTAGGTCTTCTTCTCATTTTTGTTCGGGTCGGTTTTTTGTTACTGAGTTGTTATCAGCTGTTTGTATACTTTAGAAACTAGGCCCTTTTTGGTCGAATTGTTCACAAGTATTTTCCCTAGTCCCTATGTTGTCTTTTCACTTTATTTATGGTTTCCTTTGCTGTGCAAGAGCTTACAAGTTTGATTAGGTTCCAGTTGTTTATTTTTGCTTTTATTTCTATAGTCTTGGGAGACTGACCTAAGAAAACATTGGTAACATTTATGTCAGAGGATGTTTTGCCTGTATTCTCTTCTAGGAGTTTAATGGTGTCATGTCTTACATTGAAGTCTTCAAGCCATTTTGAGTTTACTTTAGTGTATGGTGTGAGGATGTGCTCTAACTTCACTGATTTACATGCGGCTGTCACGCTTTCCCAGCACCACTCACTAGTAAAATGCTTCTGTCTCCTCTTCCCATGACCTTTGCTCTGCTGGTCTGGAGGTCTCAGTCCCAAAGGAAGGAATGCTTCCACTGAACTGGAAGTTAAGCCAGCCACCTGGCCACTTTAAGCTTCCCGTGCTTCTAAATCAGTGGGCAAAGAAGGAACTTACTCTGCTGGCCTGGGTAACTGACTAATTATAAGGGGAAATGGACTACAATGCCACAATGGTGCTAAGAAGAGTATGTCTGGTTACTGGAAATCCCTAAGGGCATCTCTTAGTACTGCCATGTCTTCTGATTAAATTCAACAGAAAACTTCAATAGCCCAACCTAGGCAGGACTACTACTGACTCAAACCCTTCAGAAACAAAAGTCTGGGTCACTCTACCATAAAGAACTATGGCTATCTGAGGTGCATGCTGAGGGCAAAGGAATACAAAAAGGGTAGTGGAAGAAGGAATCTATAAATCTCAGATCCCACTACATTACCAGTTACAGAAGTGAGAATTATAATTGTTTTGAGTATTTTTTCCTTATTATGAAGGTTGTATATGGTATGTTATATACGCTGTGTATACTTATCAAATAACTGGTTTCTTCTCTCTTCTTATCATATAACATAAGATACACTGACTTTACATCATAGTAGTTAATTACTCTTAACTTTATATCAATATTTAACTTACAGGATATCAAGGACAGTGAAGGTCACCCAGGGACTTTGCAACCTGCCCTGCAATTTCAGGCTTGCCAGCCCCCACAAGCACGTGAGCCAGTTCCTTAAAATAAATCCATGTCTTTCTTCCCCTCTTTCTTTCTGTATATACGTTTATCTAATTCGTTCTGTTTCTCCGGAGAACACTGACTGATAAAATAAGTATGCGTGTATTCATATCTTATCCATATAGACATAGATATATTTATCTCATTGTTCATTCTCACCACCTTCCGTATGCTCCTCTGTATCTCCTCTTCCACAAAAGCTAAAAGGATGAGAACTCCATTTTACAAATCTTTAATCCCAGAATTCTGTATGTGTTCACATTCTGCAAATGCAGTGCATTTACACAGCATTTGGAAGGCAGAAGAGACAGAAACAAAGCCATTCTTCTGAATGCAGGAGACACCTGGACTGTGACAGATATGAGGTTTTACAGTAATCACCGAATGCTCCCCTGCCAGCTCCCTATGCTGGCACTACCCGCAAGCCATAGCAGCAGCAGCAGTGAAAGCTGAGAACAGTCTTTCAAGCTCCACACCTACAGCTTTCCCAATAAGTTTTAAGAATCTAAATCCCCTTACTAGTTTTCCTTTTGCTTTAAGTATCTATAGTGATTTGTTCTCCTCAATGAACCTGGCCTGACGAGAGTTTTTTAAAACTAATAATGAAAATATATTGTTTATTAGATAGTAATCAGTGTGGAGAAGAAAAATTAGGAAGGGAGCAATTATATGACATGTACAGTAATAGGGAGAATTTTAGATAAGAACGAATCTGAGTCAAGATCTCAGTAACTGAGGGGGTGAGCTGCTCAAGTATCTAGAAGACCCTTCCAGGCAGAAGAGGAGACAGCAAACACAAAGACCCTAAGGCAGGAGCATGAGGCATGCTTAAAGAGCAGCAAAGAGAGCCTTTCTTGGTGCTTCCAACGTAGTGGATGTGAGTTTGACACCTGGTTGGGGAATAAGATCCCACATGCTGAGCAGCATGGCCAGAAGATTAAAAAAAACAGAAAAAGGTTTTTGAATTGGTTAACAAAGCAAAATTCACATTATGTAGTTTATAGGCACACACCCAAAACAATACAAATGGTACTTTATAATGCAAAAGGTGAGAGTACAGAATAAAGATAAAATATTAAAAAAATAAGATAAAGAACATCAAGAAGACTAATATGGCGAGTAGAATAAGGAAAAGAGCAATGGGTAATAAGAACAGAAAGATAACTATGTTCCAAATCGCCAACAGCCTCATAAGACAGAAGGACTCCGGCTTACTTACACTCTGAACGAGATGGGAAGTTATCTGTTGAAAAGAGAGCAGAGAAGTAATAGAATCTGACTTACGCAGGATTACTCTGGCTACTGGCTGAGAAAACATTAGCAACGGGAAGACCACTGCTATATAATGCAGGCGTGTGCCAGAACAGCAGCAAGCAATGTGGCAAACAGTGTTAAATTATTTAAGTATTTTGAATATGGAATCAAAAGGATCTGTTAATGAACAGATATAGGATGTGAATTTAATGAGAGAGACAGACAGAAGTATGTGTGGGGGAGTAAGACCTAGATGGTCTGTGTCCTGAGCAACAAGAAGAATGAAACTACCACTAACATATGTTGAGTACATTATAGGAAGACTTGACGAAGAAAGGGCTGAATATCACAGCTCCTTTTGGATATATTTACTGTGAGACACTAGTTAGACATCTGAATAGAGATATCAATTGGATATAGTTAGACCTATGACTGTGAGGTTAAGAAGTCAGGGTAGAAATGTAAACTGAGAGTCAGCATACAGATGGAATTTAAAACTATGAGACTAGTGAGATCTCCTTGGGAATCAGTGTAGGCAGAAAAGAGGATAGAGTACAGAGCTCTGGGGTATTCAATATTAAAGAATCAATATTTAGAGAATGAATAAATCCCAATTTTTGCTTTTCAATTTTCAGATCTACTCAATATCATTATTTTATGTAAAAACAAAATCACTCTATATAAAAAGCAAAAACAATTTTGAGAAAGAAGACCAAAGCTGAAGGTATCATGCTCCCTGACTTCAGACTATACTAAAAAGCTACAGTAATCAAAACAGTATGGTATTGCCACCAAAACAAACACATAAATCAACAGAACAGAATAGGGAGCCCATAAATAAACCCAGTCAACTGCAGTCAATTAACACAACAAAGGAGGCAAGAATATACAATAGGGAGAAGACAATCTATTCAATAAATGGTGCTGGGAAAACTAGACAGCTACATGTAAAAGAATAAAATCAGAATATTTCCTTACACCATATACAAAAAAAAAAACAAAAAACTCAAAGTGGATTAAAGATCCTGATGTTAGACCAAAACCCATAAAACTCCAAGAAGAAAACATAGGCAGAACACTCTTTGACATAAATCATAGCAGTATTTTTTGGATGTGTCTCTCAAGGCAAAGGAAATAGAAGCAAAAATAAACAAATGGGACCTAATTAAATTTAAAAAGCTTATGCACAGAAAAGGAAACCACTGACAAAAGGAAAAGACAGCCTACAGAATGGGAGAGATTCTTTGTAAATGATATGATCAATAAAGGGTTAAAAAGCTCATACAACTCAATACCACAAAAAATAATACCATCCAATTAAAAACTGAGCAGAAGACCTGAATAGACATTTTTCCAAAAAAGACATACAGATGGCCAACTGGCACATGAAAACATGCTGAACACTGCAAATCATCAGAGGAATGGCTGCAAATCAAAACCACAACAAAATATCATCTCAGAATCTGTCAGAATGGCTATTACCAAAAACCCCCACAAATTACAAATGCAGATGAGGATGTGGAGAAAAGGGAACTCTTTTATTCCCACGGCTCGTGAGAATGTAAACTGGTGTAGTCACTACGAAAAATAGTATGGAGGTTCCTCAAAAAACTAAAAATGGAACAACTATATGATTCAGCAATCCCATTCCTGAATATATATCCAAAGAAAATAAAAATACTAATTTGAAAAGATACACGCACTCCCATGTTCATTGCGGCATTACTTATAACAGCCAAGATATGGAAGCAACTTAAGTGCCCATCAACAGACGAATGGATGTTTATATGAGATTATATATCTATCTATATACATGATATATATATATATCTGTATCTTAATCTCTCTCTCTATATATACACATATATATACACACATATACACACACACATTGAAATGTTACTTAGCCATAAAAAGGATGAAATTCTGCCATCTGCAGTAAAATGGATGAACCTAGAGAATATCTTGCTTATTGAAATGTCAGAGAAAGACAAACACTGTGTAACATCACTTATGTGTGGAATCTGAAAAATAATACAAACAAATCTTCATGTAAAACAGAAACAGACTCACAGATACAGAAAACAAATGTGCGGTTTTCAAAGGGGAGAGGTAAGGGAGAAAAACCAAGTTAGTGGTTTGGGTTTAACAGATACAAACTACACAACAAGGATATACTGTATAGCATAGAGGATTATAGCCATTGTCTTATAATAACCTAGGATGGAATAGAATCTGTAAAATACTGAATCACTATGCTGTATCCTGAATCTGGGCGCTTCCCCTGTGGCTCAGTGGTAAAGAATCTGCCTGCCAATGCAGGAGATACAGGTTCGATCCCTTGGTTGGGAATAGCCCCTGGAGAAGAAAATGGAAACCCACTCTAGTATTCTTCCCTGAGAAATCCCATGGACAGAGGAGCCTGGAAAGCCACAGTCCATAGGGTCACAAAAGAGTCAGACACAACTTAGCAAGTGAACAACAATACCTGAACCTAATATAATATTGTAAATCAATTATACTTTAAGAAAAAATAAATTAGAAAGGGAGCAGGAAAAGAAAAATAATTGCCCTAAATTCCTCACAGATGAAACTAGGGAGGTGAGATGCTACTAACATGTCAAGAAACAAGTTCTTAGTATTTTCTTTGAAATCAAAGACTATAACTGAAAATGTATAATGAAAAATCCCCAGAGGGTGATTGACTGGAAGCTTAAAGTATAAGCAGACTTGTTTCCCCCGTTTCCCCCTCTTTTAAGAGTTTAAAGCTAATCTGAGAATAAAAAGTACATTTTTAAAAGTTAAAACAGTGATTAAACGCAGACCTAGTGGCAGTAGGCTCTAGGGAACAGCCTTGAAGAGAAGAAAGGCAGTCTCCTATTTTAACTCTTTCTAAACAGTGCATGTTGCTTCTATAACCAAAAAGAATGTCTAAGTTTTTTGTAAAAAGGTACGGTGCATCACAATCCTGAAGACTTCTTTCTCCAAACTGCCAAGCTAAAGCTAGGCCTGCATCCTAATTTAAACATGATAGCTGGATTCAAAGTTTAAAGACTCTGCTCCCTCTCTTGTTCCTTTGTTATCAGTACTCTAGATATCGTTTGGGGGCACTGGTGCCTCACTGTCTACCCTTAAACTAACAGAGTTCCTAGAGGAAAAAAAATGTATAAAAATCTTCTCTATTTTGGGCTTGAACTGTTATTCCAGTCACAGAAAAAATGAAGGAGCATCTACTAAGCAAGACTAATGACTTTAACGTATGTCATTTAACCATAACAACTTCTTGGCACTGTTGAATGATGGCTGTCTCTGAAGGCAGTTACAAGTTGTATAGATTAGATTGTGGCTCCTATTTCACAGGACGCTATTTTGTTTTGTTAAATGCTTAAGTTGTAAAAAGCAACAATGCCTATCAATGAACACACCATACATCTAAAGATTAGCACCGCCTTCTTATCACTGGAAACTAGGATTAAATTCAATAATCTTAACCTCATTCATTGCCAATTTGATTTTTAAAAAAAGACTGCAAATAAGAGTAATTTGGTCTAGTTAGTCTGAACTAACGTAGAGTATTTATAGTAGATTAAATCCTAAAGGAAAGTCTAATATAATGAGAAATTAATGATACAAATGTGACATCCCAAAAAGCTAGCACCAACATGTAATTCATAAGCAGTTTGAAATATATACATGTGCGTGTGCACACTTGCACACACACACACGATTGCTTTATTAGAGCAGCTTATCCAAATGGCTTTCAAAACAGTGTAGTACATATTTTTCATGAAATGTATTCACACTTTGGCACCTATGAATTATGTTAAGATGTTTTCCATTCTAAATATAACAACAAGAATGATAGTGATGGTTCTAATGGAAGACTGAGAGGCAAGCAAAAAGCTGGAAAGGGCAAGAGGGAAGCATGGTTAGAGTGTAAAAGGCAAATTACCCTACTGTGGCTGTACAACCCTAGGGAGAAAGATGAGAAAGATGTGTCAGGGAGACACACAGAGAGAAGAAATAGTCTGAGCTGTCAGACCGTGTCTTGGAAAAGAGAAAGGCATGGTAAATTACCTAAAGATATAAAGTTGAAAGGAGAGAAAAAATCTAGATGATTCCTCTTATCTGGATTTCTCTGGAGTATGAGGTATATAGGCATTTTCAAGCACTGCCCCTCCTAGAATACCCTCATTAAAAGTACCTCATTTCACAAACATGAGGCTTCCCTGGTGGCTCAGACAGTAAAGAATATGAATGCAATGCAGGAGACCCGGGCGATCCCTGGGTTGGAAAGATCCCCTGGAGAAGGGAATGGCAATCCACTCATGTATTCTTGTCTGGAAAATTCCACCGACAGAGGAGTCTGGCAGGCTACAGTCCATGGGGTTGCAAAGAGTCGGCAGTGACTGAGCCGCTTTCACATGTGTGTCTATTTCATAAAGTCACTATAATCTAGTTTGCATTTATCTAATGACTGCCTAACAACACATTAAAGCCCAATCAATTAGTTAAATTCTGAACTAGAAAGGCGTCCAAATACTTTTTATATCTCTGATTTGGCAAATTCATTAAACAGTTCAACTAGATGCACTCTTTTAGACAGATGTATACATGTGTGTATTTCAGATATATTTGGTCTTCATCCACCGTTCCTTGTTCAAGGCTCCTAAAACCTTTGGAACTTTCTAAGCACAAAAAAGGGGGGTGGTGGCAGATAATACTTGATCTCTTGTCCTCAGTCCCTGAAAACTCTTCCGGGAAGGTGACTTTTGGATCTCACCCAAGGGTAGGGGCTGTTTGCCAGGAGAAGCGACCATGTGAACAGAGGGTTGGAACTTTCAGTCCCACCCCTTGATCTTCAGGGAGGAGAGAAGGGCTTGAGGTTGAATCAACTACCATTGGCCAGTGATTTAGTCAATCATTACTATGTAATAATGCCTCCATAAACACTCCAAAGAACAGCTTTTTGGACCCCTTGTTTTCCAGAGAGCTTCCACCTCTGGGAAACAGACTCTGCCATGCTACCATGCTGAGCCCCAAGCTTCACAAGAACAGAAACTCCTTCGTTCAGGACCCTGTGCTGTGTACATGTTCATCTGGCTGCTGATTCATATCCTTAGATATTCATTTACATCACATCAGTAATCTAGTAAGTCAACGTATTTTCGAGTTCTGTGAGCCATTCTAGCAAACCAGTCAAACCCAACAATGGGGCGTGGGAACCTCTGACTACAGCCAGAAGTTCAGATAACGACTTGGACGTGCAACTGCATCTGAAGTGGAGAATGGGCCTGTGGGACCGAGCCCTTTCCCTCGGAATCCGACTCTATTTCCAGGTACGCAGAATTAGAAATCAGGAGAATTCTGACGTACTGGTGCTGTCGAAGAGTTAATTGCTTGTTGGATTGGGGGAGCCTACACACATACATGATGGCATCAGGTCTGGGAGACCTTTTCAGTCCATACAAGTGACAACGGTATTACTAATAAAAAGCACAAAGAAAAAGATAGTAAAGATTTTCTTGATTTGTTGCTTTACAAAATACATACTGTTGATGTGAAGTACAGACAAAATGATACTGTAAGCACTTCGCCCAGAGGAAAACCAGGAAACCACTACTACCAAATTTCTGACAGGAGACAAAACAAAGCTCCATATACTCAAAGCTATGGTTTTTCCAGTAGTCATGTACAGATGTAAGAGTTGGACCATAAAGAAGGCTGACTGCCGAGGAATTGACGCTTTTGAACTGTGGTGCTGGAGAAGGTTCTTGAGAGTCCCTTGGACTGCAAGGAGATCAAACCAGTCAATCCTAAAGGAATCAGCCCTGAATATTCATTGGAAGGACTGATGCTGAAGCTCCAATACTTTAGCCACCTGATGCAAAGAACTGACTCAATGGAAAACACCCTGATGCTGGGAAAGATTGAAGGCAGGAGGAGAAGGGAGCAGCAGAGGATGAGATGGTTGGATGGCATCACTGACTCAATGGATATGAGTTTGAGCAAACTCTGGAGATAGTGAAGGGCAGGGAATTCTGGTGTGCTGCAGTCCACAGGGTCACAAAGAGTTGGACACAACTTAGTGATTGAACAACAACAAAACAAATTCCATCTCCCATTATGTCTGGACCAACCACTAATATACATAATTCATAAAATATATGGTTTATAAACCCTTAATATCTATTGTTGCTTCACCATCATTTTATATGTCCTTTGTAGGACTCAAAACACATTCATTAAATATTTACTTCTTGTCGCATAAGAGACACTGTTCTAGATTCTGGACATATAAAGAATAAACATCCTGTCCTAGCTAAAAGACAGCAAAATACTACTATGATTAAATACTGACTAGCATACTACTGTGTAATGAGCCTTATGACGAAGGAATGTGCGGTCTGTACCTGCAGCAGCACATGCAGACATCAAACCCAGATTTCTGCAGATGGTGGAGCAAGAGTGCCCCCTACTCTTCCCCAAAAGTCCTTCTATGCCTCTTTATATTGAAAAAAACAGTAACTACCAGAAGGAAAACACAGAAATAAACCCAATTAGTACGAGCAAAGAGTAACAAGGAGTCTTTTGTAAACATTTACAATCTAAAGGGCTTCTTAAACAGTCTATTTTGAACTCAGGTTTATACTGTTTTTTAGGTTCATTTATTTGCTTTTAGATTTAGTCACAAACAAAACTAGTTCAATTATCTTTCAAATTGATATAGAATTCTACAAAAGAATAAAGTAAAAAGGAACAACTGAAGTAATATTAAATTATTGTACAGCTTATGATTTTTCTTAAAAATGCGTATGGAAGAGGAATAGATTAGAAAATTAATTTTCTAGTTTGAAGATAAACTGGTTACAGTAAGATTCTATCATATATATAAAACCCTGGACATTTTGCAGAGTTGGATACAGAGAAGAAATTATTTATGAATGACAGAACATAATTCAAAGTCATTTAAGCTTCCCTAGAGATATCAAGCCAACCTGCAGAAAGCTGCACTAAGGCCTCCCTTACTGTACATTCCTATTTCCCCTTTATTACTATACATTGCTATTTCCCCTTTAAAACTTGAAGGCAAGAAAAAATCATTCCAAAGCAAACTATGTAGCTCTATGTGTTTTAAAAGAAATCAGTTCACTTTAGTTCAGTCGCTCAGTGGTGTCCGACTCTCAGTGGTGTCCGACTCTTTGCGACCCATAGATTGCAGCATGCCAGGCCTCCCTGTCCATCACCAACTCCGGGAGTTTACTCAAACTCATGTCCATTTAGTCGGTGAGTCATCAAACCATTTCATCCTCTGTCATCCCTGTCTCCTCCCACCTTCAATCTTTCCCAGCATCAGGATCTTTTCAAATGAGTCGGTTCTTCGCATTAGGTGGCCAAAGTATTGGAGTTTCAGCTTCAGCATCAGTCCTTCCAATGAATATCCAGGACTGATTTCCTTTAGGATGGACCGGTTGGATCTCCTTGCAGTCCAAGAGACTCTCAAGAGTCTTCTCCAGCACCACAGTTCAAAAGCATCAATTCTTCGACGCTCAGCTTTCTTCACAGTCCAACTCTCACATCCACACATGATTATTGGAAAAACCATAGCCTTGACAAGACGGAACTTTCTTGGCAAAGTAATGTCTCTGCTTTTTAACATGCTGTCTAGGTTGGTCATAACTTTTCTTCCAAGGAGCAAAAGTCTTTTAATTTCATGGCTGCAATCACCATCTGCAGTGATTTTGGAGTTTAAAAAAACAAAGTCTCTCACTGCTTCCACTGTTTCCCCATCTATTTGCCATGAAATGATGGGACCAGATGCCATGATCTTAGTTTTCTGAATGTTGAATTTTAAGTCAGCCTTTTCACTCTCCTCTTTCACTTTCATCAGAGGCTCTTTAGTTTTTCTTTGCTTTCTGCCATAAGTGTAGTGTCATCTGCATATCTGAAGTAATTGATATTTTTCCTACCAATCTTGATTCCAGCTTGTGCTTCATCCAGTCCAGTATTTCTCATGATGTACTCTGCATAGAAGTTAAATAAGCAGGGTGACAATATACAGCCTTGACGTACTCCTTTTCTGATTTGGAACCAGTCTGTTGTTCCATGTCCAGTTCTAACTGTTGCTTCCTGACCTGCATACAGATTTCTCAGGAGGCAGGTCAGGTGGTCTGGTAGTCCCATCTCTTTAAGAATTTTCCACAGTTTGTTGTGATTCACACAGTCGAAGGCTTTGGCATAGTCAACAAAGCAGAAATAGTTGTTTTTCTGGAACTCTCTTGCTTTTTTGATGATCCAATGGACGTTGGCAATTTGATCTCTTGTTCCTCTGCCTTTTCTAAATCCAGCTTGAACATCTGGAAGCTCATTGTTCACGTACTGTTGAAGCCTGGTTTGGAGAATTTTGAGCATTATTTTGCTATCATGTGAGATGAGTGCAATTGTGCGGTAGTTTGAGCATTCTTTGGCATTGCCTTTCTTTGGGATTAGAATGAAAACTGACCTTTTCCAGTCCTGTGACTACTGCTGAGCTTTCAAATTTGCTGGCATATTGACTGCAGCACTTTCACAGCATCATCTTTTAGGATTGAAATAGCTCAACCGGAATTCCATCACCTCCATTAGCTCTGTTCATAGTGATGCTTCCCGACTTCACATTCCAGGATGTCTGGCTCTAGGTGAGTGATCACACCATTGTGGTTATCTGGGTCATGAAGATCTTTTTTGTATAGTTCTTTGTATTCTTGCCACGTCTTCTTTATACCTTTGCTTCTGTTAGGTCTATACCATTTCTGTCCTTTATTGTGCTCATCTTTGCATGAAAAGTTCCCTTGGTAGCTCTAATTTTCTTGAAGAAATCTCTAGTCTTTCCCATTCTATTGTATTCCTTTATTTTTTGCATTGATCCCTGAGGAAGGTTTTCTTATCTCTCCTTGCTATTCTTTGGAACTCTACATTCAAATGGGTGTATCTTTCCTTTTCTCCTTTGCCTTTCCCTTCTCTTCTTTTCATAACTGTTTGTAAGGCCTTCTCAGACAAGCATTTTGCCTTTTGCATTTCTTTTTCTTAGGGATGGTCTTGATCACTGCCTCCTGTACAATGTCATGAATCTCTAGCCATATGTTCTTCAGGCACTCTGTCTATCAGATCTAATCCCTTGAATGTATTTGTCTCTTCCACTATATAGTTGTAAGGGATTTATTTATGTCATACCTGAATGATCTAGTGGTTTTCCCTACTTTCTTCAAATTTAAGTCTGAATTTGGCAATAAGGAGTTCATGTTCTGAGCCACAGTCAGCTCCCAGTCTTGTTTTTGCTGACTGAATAGAGCTTCTCCATCTTTGGCTGCAAAGAATATAATCAATCTGATTTCGGTGTTGATCATCTGGTGATGTCCAAGTGTAGAGTCTTCTCTGGTATTGTTGGAAGAGGGTGTTTGCTATGACCAGTGTGTTCTCTTGGCAAAACTCTATTAGCCTTTGCCCCACTTCATTCTATACTCCAAGACCAAATTTGCCTGTTACTGCAGGTGTTTCTTGATTTCCTAGTTTTGCATTCCAGTCCCCTACCATGAAAAGGACATATTTTTTGGGTGTTAGTTCTAGAAGGTCTTGTAGGTCTTCATAGAACCATTCAACTGCAGCTTCTTCAGCATTACTGGTTGTGGCAGCAACTTGGATTACCGTGATATTGAATGGTTTGCCTTGGAAATGATACTGTGTTATTGAAAGGTTTGCCTTGGAAAAGAACAGAAATAGCAAAATACAAATGAACTTATTTACAAAACAAGCTCACAGAAACTGAAAACAAACTTATGGTTTCCAAAGGGGACAGTGGGAAGGAGATGAGGACTTAGGATTACCATCTGCACACTGCGATACATAAAATAAGTAAACAAGGACCTACTGTATAGCACAGGGAACTATATTCAATATCTTGTAATAACCTATAAAGGAAAAGAATCTGAAAAAGAATATACATATGTATTGAGTGTGTGTGTGTGTGTGTGTGTGTGACTGAACCACTTTGCTGTACACTTGAAACTAACTCATTATAAATCAATTACAAGAAATAGCAAGATAGCCCAGAGAAGAAATAATCAAGTCAGTAGCAACCAGACGCCAGCACCCAGTCTGTGGTCTCTAAACAACATTTCTCATTAAAAGAAACCAGGACTTCTTGAAGAAATGGCACATTCCAGATCTAAGACAACAAATCCACAAAATGAGCCTAGAGCATTTTGTATTTCAGAGAGCATGAAAGCTATCAAAAACACTGTTAAAGTCATAGAGTGAAGACTCAGGAGCCAAGTTGAAGGGGCCACCATCGGCCAAACAAGGGACAAGTTAAGTACTGGGAAAAAAAAATAATAAAGGGATATAGAAGCTTTGAAAAGTAGATTTAAAAACTTGATGAACTGATCTATAAATTTCATTGCACCAACCACCATAATATATTCTTTTCAAATATATACATATATTTCCAAACTTTACTACATACTAAGCCAAAATGTAAGTCTCAAATAATTTGCAAAAGGCTGAAAACATACAGACTGATTTCTGACCATAAAGCAATTAAGCTAGAAATCACTAACAAAAGGCAACTAGAAAATCTCCACACATTTTGAAATTGAGAAATAAATCTCTAAATAAGCTATGGATTGAAGAAGTAATCACAGTGGCGATTTAGGGAGCAATAAGGAAAATTAAATTTTTAACTAAATGATAAAAAACATTATTTACCAAACTTGAGGTGAGCAGAGAAAATTTACAGCTATAAAAGGCAGTTTGAAAATCAAATAACTAGTCATCTATTTCAAAAAATGTGAAAGGGGAGCAAATCAAACCTATGAAAGTAAAGGATGGAAACAAAAAAGAGCAGAAACGAATGACACAGAAACTAAAATACAAGAAAGGAAATCAACAAAGTTAAAAATTAGTTCTTTTAAAAGAGTAAAATTAATGAATGCTAGGCAAGACTAAACAACGTAAAAAAAGAACAAAAATAACCAAAATTATGATTGATAAAGACAAAATAGCAAATCCTCCAAACATCAAAAACATTTTAAAAACAAAATGTAAATACTTTTATACCAATAAACTTGAAAATTTACAATAAAAAAATTCCTAGAAAAATTCAGCTTAGTGAAACTTCTACAAAAAGAAACAGAAAATCAAAATAGTCCTAGTGAAACCATAATTTAAAAAAACTTTGCAACAACGAAACATTATCTATTATTCATGCATTCATTTGTATTTTTCTATATATAGTACTTTGCACAAAGAATGGTAATTACTATCGGTAATTACAATGACATACTATTGTAACTGTATGCACCATACAAGCAGGTTATATTTGCTGAGATGACAATGGTAAATTTCAGGTATTTGGCTTCAAGAACCTAAAAAATTAAAATAACATAAAAGGAACTTATTAGTCTATTAAACCACCCAAAACAAAAATGACAGTTTCTGCTCTCTTCTATCCTCTACACATGAACATGTGTGTGTGCTCAGTCGTGTCCAACTCTTTGCGATCCCGTGGACTATACCTGCCAGGCTCCTCTGTCCATGGGATGTCCCAGGCAAGAACACTGGAGTGGGTTGCCATTTCCTTCTCCAGGGGATCTTCCCAACCCAGGGATCAAACCTGGGTCTCCCACATTGCAGCAGATTATTTACCGTCTGAGCCACTAGGGAATCCCCTACACACTCTTCTATAAAACAACTCAGAGATAACAACTTTAAACAAAAAGCTGTAAGGCCCAAACTACAGGACATTTGTCTTGAAAAGTTTTGTTATGAACTTCCGGGCATAAAGAGACATGATGAATATCTTTAAATGAATGAATGAACTTGAAAAATACATTCTAATATCACACTAGTTCTAAAAGAAACAAACACCAGCAAATAGACTCCATTTATCCTCTAGTGCAGAGTTTTTCCTCCTACACAAAGAAGGGCAAGAAACACATTCTGAGAATACACATAAGCCTTATGGCAGGAGACCAGTCGTATATAAGAACAGCCTTATTTTATTCTCATTTGTGTGTTTTAGATTCGACAACTCACATTTACACATGCTAGTGAATTAGGCCTTTTTAAGAAATTAAACTATTGGTGAGCCAGGGTCCGTTCAGTAGCTGCTTTTCCTCGTCATTATAAGATAACGTGAAAGAAGCAATAGAGCAGCTAACATTTCGATGTTACTCTGCTCCAGAAGAAAGCTCTCAAAAGTGTAATGAGCTAGATAGAGCAAAACATTTCCTTCCATCACCTTACTGAACTGCCATTCTCTTCTGAAAATTTTTTCTTGCAGTCTAAGAATGCAACAAGGTTCAAAGCTTTCTTATACCCACTAAATCAGCACTTAACAGTGTGAATGATAATATCTGTAATTGTTCATAACACACATCTTGGGTTTTCACAGTAGCCGAAACTCAATTCCTAATTATGCCATGTATGACTGTAAAGGAGTGTAAATAACAAGACTAATGTTTCTGCCTACTAAAGGAAGAGCATCAAATATGGTGTGTGGCAAATGTGGAGGAACGGGAGCCTTCGTGAACTGTTGGTAGGAATGTAAAATGGCACAAACACTATAGAAAACAGCATGGTGGATCATCAAAAAAATTAAAAATAGAATTACCATCTGATCTAGCCAATTCCACTTCTGGTTATATGCCCAAAACAACTGAAAGAAGGATCCTAAATAGATATCTGTACACTCATGTTCATAGCAGCATTATTCACAACAGTTAAAACACAGAAGTGTCCACTGATATATGAATGACATAAAATGGAATTTAAGAAATCAGTCTTATAGGAGAAATTTCTGACACATACTACAGCATATATGAACTCTGAGGACTTTATGCTAAGTGAAATAAGTCAGTCACAAAAACAAACTAACAAAAATTGTATGATCTCACTTACATGAGTTACCTAGAGTAGTCAAAATTACAGAGACAAAGTAGAATGGTGGTTTCCAGGAGCTGGAGGAAGGGGAAATAGGGAGTTATTGTCCAGTGAGTATAGAATTTCAATTTTGCAAGAATGAAGAGAGTCCTGGAGACAGATGGTGGTAATGGTTGCACAACAATATGAATGTACTTAACTGTACACTTAAAAATGGCTAAATTTCATGTTATGCGTATTTTACCATAATTTTTAAAATTTAGGGCAAAAAAGTGGTGTGCAATTTTCCTATTTAGAAATACCATAATTAGATATCAGGTTTAAGACATTATCAACTTTCCTCAAAGATGAGTATGTCTAGTTCTGTTGAGAAAGAAATCAGTCCCGACGGTATTGTGATCCCTTTCCATCATGCACTAGTGATTCACACTGAATCACTTAAACCTGAAGATCTCATCTCATTTGTGAGTAAATGACCATGTCCTGGGGCTTCCCAGGTGGTGCTAGTGGTAAAGAACTCCTGCCAATGGAGGAGACATAAGAGATGCAGGTTTGATCCTTGGGTGGGGAAGATCCCTTGGAGGAGGGCATGACAACCCCCTTCAGTGTTCTTGCCTGGAGAATCCCACGGACAGAGGAGCCTGAGGGACTACAGTCCATGGGGTCGCAAAGAGTTGGACACAGCTGAAGCGACTTGGCACACGTGCATGACCATGCCTTTCCTGTTAATAGGCTGTCTTAAATCTTTCAAGTAAACTGGGCTATCAGTATGCTGCTTCTTAAGGACTGCCCATCAATTAAGTAGTTCTACAACTCAAAGTTTTAAAAGAAAAAAAAGTCCTAAATAAAAACAAACTGTAACACCTGAAAAAATGTGATTAGGGGTTAAAACACATGAACAAAGTCCTAAGCCAGTAATAGTTACAGTACTGACATACAGCACGTTCCTACCTTGAGTTTCCAGGAAGAAATTTCATCATTCCAACTGTGTCAATATGTATTATCTGCTCAAAAATTAACCATAAACTTATTTTCTATTTCTCTACAGGAAAAAAAATTTAAGAAGCAGGAGACAGTTTACTGTTTTGCTCTTTCTTTCAAATTTCTATTGTATCTCCTCCTTCCCTAAACCAAAGAAGCTGAAAGAATAAGGCCAGAGTTCATAGAGAATGTCGCAGCTATCCAAAGTCAAGAGGAATATTTAGGGCATTTAAACAACATGTATTTTATAGAAAGCTGATTCCCCACCCACTCATCTCCAAGACAAAGAAAATTCAAAGTAGCATACTTTAAACGTCAATATAGTATACCTCTTCAAAAACAGAAGTTTTTGAAGTATAGTATACTTGTATATGGTATACTATACCATATACTACATTGTATATGGTATACAATATAGTATACCAACTCAAAAACAGAAGAACAGTTATGAATATGGCAAAATTTTTCAATGGAAAAGCATGAGGATTTCACTTAAAAAAATTTATGACTACAAAGTAATAGGAAATAGACTATAATATGCTAACTTCTTTTAGAACACAAAATACAATATTTAGGGACTACAGTGAGTTACAATCATTCAAAGTATATTTGTAAATATTAAAGGACTGAGAGGAAAGACTACAAAATAGCCTCTGAGGTGAATGAATCTTTTAACTTTGTTAGCAGACTGTTCTTAAGATAAAGAAAACTGGAGACTCAGTAAGTTGTGGGAGAATGAAAGCGTCTATAAGCACCAAAGTGAAAGAAAGTGGAAGTGAAGTCGCTCAGTCATGTTGGACCCTTTGCGACCCCATGGGCTGTAGCCTACCAGGCTCCTCCGTCCATGGGATTCTCCAGGCAAGAGTACCAGAGTGGGTTGCCACTGCCTTCTCTAGGGATCTTCCCGACCCAGGGATCGAACCCACGGCTCCTGCAATGGCAGGCAGACGCTTTACCCTCTGAGCCACCAGGGAAGCCCCACAAACACCAAACCATGAACCAAAATTTTAAAATGACTATGAAAACAATATAATAGAAGGCATACAAATTTCAATGGATAAACTATGCACCGAATAATTTAAACAATCTGTAAAGGACTGTAAATATTTGTTAGGAATTGACAGAGTCAGCTCTTTTACCATCCTATTAACTGTTGATTGTACAACTACAAATTTAACCTGGAAAACTAAACAAGAGTTGTAAGAACAACCAGTTATTAAATACAAAAAAAATGTCAGGGATTTGCATGCTTCCATCTATCATTACTAATCTTCAAACAAATCCTGAAAAATGGGTATAAAGTCATTTTCGTTTTAAAAACAGAAAGGACAATCAGGGACTAATGCCTCCCAACACAAGTATATACTGCTGTGAAGAACTCTTGACCAAAGAAGGGGGGCGGGAATCAAACCTCATTCATAAGTTTCTGGACCTAACTGCAATTTATAAAAACTAAGGCTAACAGAAGAACACATTAAATGATACCATGGAGATTCAATATGCAAACTCCAGATTGTGAAAAATGAGAGAACAACCAGGCTTTTTCAATAAACTGCCAAGGGAGAAAAAATGTAGGAAAGACCTACAGATTAATAGATACTCCAGAAGTATATAAGCCATTGCAGGGAGTTCCCTACGGGCCAGTGCTTACTGAGGTTTGGGACGTTCACTGCCAGGACCCAGGTTCTGGGTCTGGATGATCTAAGACCTCACAGCTGTGTGCTGCACCCCACCCTATCCTGCCCCCCAAAAGAAGATGGAAACAGGCATATAAACCATTGCAGTGTATGAACCTTATTTGAATAGATACAAATAAATTATTAAAAATTTATAAATAAGAATGTAATTGAATACTGGCTGGACATTTGATATTATCAAGAAATTTTTTTTAGTATTTTACAGGTGTGAAAACATGATTTTGAAAAATATGTTTCTAAAAACAACGAGAAAAGAGAAAATACATATAAAATAATACAATCTCTGGATATTTAGAAAAGTGAAGAAAAAGAAAATGCACTTTTTAATCAACACTTATCCACTTTTTAATCATTACTTAAGTAATGAATTATTTATTACTTAAATAATAGTCCAAGTTCAAAATCTAAATTTAAGGTTATTTACTGGTGTATGTGTTAGTTCTAAAAGGTCTTGTAGGTCTTCATAGAACTGTTCAACTTCAGCTTCTTCAGCGTTACTGGTTGGGGCATAGACTTGGATTACTGTGATACTGAATGGTTTGCCTTGGAAACGGACAGAGATCATTCTGTCGTTTTTGAGATTGCATCCAAGTACTGCATTTCGGACTCTTTTGTTGACCACGATGGCCACTCCATTTGTGCTGAGGGATTCCTGCCCGCAGTAGTAGATATAATGGTCATCTGAGTTAAATTCACCCATTCCAGTCCATTTCAGTTTGCTGATTCCTAGAATGTCGACATTCACTCTTGCCATCTCTTGTTTGACCGCTTCCAATTTGCCTTGATTCACGGACCTGACATTCCAGCTTCCTATGCAATATTGCTCTTTACAGCATCGGACCTTGCTTCTATCACCAGTTACATCCACAGCTGGGTATTCTTTTTGCTTTGGCTCCGTCCCTTCATTCTTTCTGGAGTTATTTCTCCACTGATCTCCAGTAGCATATTGGGCACCTACTGACCTGGGGAGTTTCTCTTTCAGTATCCTATCATTTTGCCTTTTCATACTGTTCATGGGGTTCTCAAGGCAAGAATACTGAAGTGGTTTGCCATTCCCTTCTCCAGTGGACCACATTCTGTCCTACAAGACCTTTTAGAACTAACACCCAAAAAAGATGTCCTTTTCATTACAGGGGACTGGAATGCAAAAGTAGGAAGTCAAGAAACACCTGGAGTAACAGGCAAATTTGGCCTTGGAATATGGAATGAAGCAGAGGAAAGACTAATAGAGTTTTGCCAAGAAAATGCACTGGTCATAACAAACACCCTCTTCCAACAACACAAGAGAAGACTCTATACATGGACATCACCAGATGGTCAACACCGAAATCAGATTGATTATATTCTTTGCAATCAAAGATGGAGAAGCTCTATACAGTCAGCAAAAACAAGACCAGGAGCTGACTGTGGTTCAGACCATGAACTCCTTATTGCCAAATTCAGACTTAAATTGAAGAAAGTAGGGAAAACCACTAGACCATTCAGGTATGACCTAAATCAAATCCCTTATGATTATACAGTGGAAGTGAGAAATAGATTTAAGGGCCTAGATCTGATAGACAGAGTGCCTGATGAACTATGGACTGAGGTTCGTGACATTGTACAGGAGACAGGGATCAAGACCATCCCCATGGAAAAGAAATGCAAAAAAGCAAAATGGCTGTCTGGGGAGGCCTTACAAATAGCTGTGAAAAGAAGAGAAGCGAAAAGCAAAGGAGAAAAGGAAAGATATAAGCATTGAATACAGTGTTCCAAAGAATAGCAAGAAGAGATAAGAAAGCCTTCTTCAGCAATCAATGCAAAGAAATAGAGGAAAACAACAGAATGGGAAAGACTAGAGATCTCTTCAAGAAAATCAGAGATACCAAAGGAACATTTCATGCAAAGATGAGCTCGATAAAGGACAGAAATGGTATGGACCTAACAGAAACAGAAGATATTAAGAAGAGATGGCAAGAATCCACAGAAGAACTGTACAAAAAAGATCTTCACAACCCAGAGAATCACGATGGTGTGATCACTCACCTAGAGCCAGACATCCTGGAATGTGAAGTCAAGTGGGCCTTAGAAAGCATCACTACAAACAAAGCTAGTGGAGGTGATAGAATTCCAGTTGAGCTATTCCAAATCCCGAAAGATGATGCTGTGAAAGTGCTGCACTCAATATGCCAGCAAATTTGGAAAACTCAGCAGTGGCCACAGGACTGGAAAAGGTCAGTGTTCATTCCAATCCCAAAGAAAGGCAATGCCAAAGAATGCTCAAACTACCGCACAATTGCACTCATCTCACACGCTAGTAAAGTAATGCTCAAAATTCTCCAAGCCAGGCTTCAGCAATACGTGAACTGTGAACTTTCTGATGTTCAAGCCGGTTTTAGAAAAGCCAGAGGAACCAGAGATCAAATTGCCAACATCCGCTGGATCATGGAAAAAGCAAGAGAGTTCCAGAAAAACATCTATTTCTGCTTTCTTGACTATGCCAAAGCCTTTGATTGTGTGGATCACAATCAACTGTGGAAAATTCTAAAAGAGATGGGAATACCAGACCACCGGATCTGCCTCTTGAGAAACCTGTATTCAGGTCAGGAAGCAACAGTTAGAACTGGACATCGAACAACAGACTGGTTCCAAATAGGAAAAGGCATACGTCAAGGCTGTATATTGTCACCCTGTTTATTTAACTTATATGCAGAGTACATCATGAGAAACGCTGGACTGGAAGAAACACAAGCTGGAATCAAGATTGCTGGGGGAAATATCAATCACCTCAGATATGCAGATGACAGCACCCTTATGGCAGAAAGTGAAGAGGAACTAAAAAGCCTCTTGATGAAGGTGAAAGTGGAGAGTGAAAAAGATGGCTTAAAGCTCAACATTCAGAAAACGAAGATCATGGCATCCGGTCCCATCACTTCATGGGAAATAGATGGGGAAACAGTGGAAACAGTGTCAGACTTTCTTTTTGTGGGCTCCAAAATCACTGCAGATGGTGATTGCAGCCATGAAATTAAAAGACGCTTACTCCTTGGAAGGAAAGTTATGACCAACCTAGATAGCATATTCAAAAGCAGAGACATTTCTTTGCCAACAAAGGTTCGTCTAGTCAAGGCTATGGTTTTTCCTGTGGTCATGTATAGATGTGAGAGTTGGACTGTGAAGAAGGCTGAGCGCCGAAGAATTGATGCTTTTGAACTGTGGTGTTGGAGAAGACTCTTGAGAGTCCCTTGGACTGCAAGGAGATCCAACCAGTTCATTCTGAAGGAGATCAGCCCTGGGATTTCTTTGGAAGGAATGATGCTAAAGCTGAAACTCCAGTACTTTGGCCACCTCATGCGAAGAGCTGACTCATTGGAAAAGACTCTGATGCTGGGACGGATTGGGGGCAGGAGGAGAAGGGGACGACAGAGGATGAGATGGCTGGATGGCATCACTGACTCGATGGACGTGAGTCTCAGTGAACTCTGGGAGTTGGTGATGGACAGGGAGGCCTGGCGTGCTACGATTCATGGGGTCGCAGAGTCAGACACGCATGGGGTCGCAAAGAGTCGGACACGACTGAGCGACTGATCTGATCTGATCTGATCTGACTGGTGTACGTATCACACAGTATAAATAATTTGATTCGGAAAGCAATAATCGTTCTATATAAACAGCAACACTTAAAAAAAATATGCTCTAAACAACTGGAAACTGATTTAACTTCAAAATGTCTACTTTAAAATTGGGAAAAAAAATTTTAAACCACAATAAAATTGTGAATCAAGTAAGAATTAAATACTTTAGATCAAATTATGACGGGAATTAAAGGTGAATATTTACCTAATGCATAAAGAAATCATTTATCTTTGAGGGAGCATAAGAAATAAGAAAAATGGTCAAATGTAATAACATTTTATACATGTTTAAAAATACAAATTATAAAGGCAAAACGAACTAAAAAGTTAGTGACTTTAATGTACAAAGTATCCCTTCAAGCATGTAAGATCTTCAGACCTCACTCATTCCATCAATAGTTTTGAGCACTGAGTGTGTGCCACTGCTTGCTTTAGAAGCTTAAGAAGTGCCTTTTCTTGGAGGAGAGTTCTAACCAGTAGAGGGCATCAAAGAGCCTACTGGGGGCTGGAAATGCTCTGCATCTTGACTTCAGTAATGGTGAGTGAAGTGAAGCCGCTCAGTCGTGTCCGACTCTTTGCGACCCCATGGACTGTAGCCTACCACGCTCCTCTGTCCATGGGATTTTCCAGGCAGTAGTACTGGAGTGGATTGCCATTTCCTTCTCCAGGGGATCTTCCCAACCCAAGGATTGAACCCGGGTCTCCCGCATTGTAGACAGACGCGTTACCATCTGAGCCACCAGGGAAGTCCCTAAGTTACGGTATATACACATATAAACATTCATTGAGCTGTACACTTATAATCTGTACACTTCAGCACATGTAGGCTAGGCTGTACATCACTTTTTTTGTGAAAGCGCCTTCGTACTGCCTCCCATTGTTGCTAACTGTCCTTGTACACCACTTGGATGATCTCTGGGACAACCAGAAAGTGGAGGCTATGTGATGTGATGACAGACGCTCTAAGTAATTCAAGAGGAGAAGACAGATGCATACTTTGAACAGCCTATACCTTTAATAGCTAAACACTCAAATCACTGGGTTCTATTCACCAACATACAGCACAAAAGTACTAACTGAGTTTTCATATATTTCTCCATCAACTACGTAATTATGCTAGCAGGTACGAACACAACTATTTTTCTCTGCATCAGTGTTTCTCAACAGTCACTGGTGTACCAACACCACAATTTTGCCAAGTGCTACTAGTATATAGTCAAATTTTTTACTTGCCTTTATTTTAATTTTAACTCACCTTACCTAATAAAATCCACACATTTACCGGTTTAAGTCACAGGTTTTACTTTTTAAAAAACACTAATACTTCCCTAAAATTTAAAACTGTTCATTAACATCTCACACCACCATACCAAATACTGGTAGAGATCGCCACAAACTATTTCATCCCTATGTCCAGGATCAAGGCATGCACTTTCCCTATCTGGACGCAGCATGATGAGATATGCAGAATATTAGTAAACCCTATTTCAGGTCCACACCTCTAACAGTTGTGGACCTTTAGACAAACTATTTTGTATCTCTGTACCTCAGTTTCCTTGTAAATAAGATTATGAAGTTAAAATGGCCATTACTGAGATGTCTTTAAACTCTAACATACCTACCACCTAAAAGGCAGTAGCTGTACCGCTTGTCTAACTACCGCTGACATAATCACTCCGATATAAAAGGACACAAGTTGTAAGGCAGCACCTCAGCTTTAGGGCCATACTAGGACCTTCCTGCAGAATACTATATTAAGGGGGAAAAAGAACATGAGGTAACTTACAATAACTGTAACAAATCAATAAAGCACATTACCGTTTTCTAAGTTTTTTCACATTCACCTGAAATCTTTTACTCTGCAGGGTCAGTACAAATAGCTCCTAGAGAGGGAAAATATCAGTTCAAATAAGTAATCAAAGCAATATTTATCTATCTTAAATATTTTATTACAACTGAAATACATACATTCCCTCCTCCTCTCTCTCCTTCTCTTACTCCGTGCCCACCCCCCATCCTTTAATGGAAAGGCATTTTCACTGAGTGGATCTACAGATCAGAATTGAGCACTAGCTTCCGTGCTTAAACCACAGCTGTAACACATTGTCTGAGATTTCTAGTGTCAGTTCTCTAAAATGAAACAAGACTTTAAAACACTTGCAAACTCATAAGTTTAGAGAATCCTACTGTGTTTACAATTAGTTTCCCTATGTTTTCTAGTTATCCACACCAAGTCCCAAAGGAGCAATGTGGATGGGCCCAGATGGATGCCCTTAGAAGCAGTGGGTTACAACACAGAACTCTGAGCTTAGGAAACCCGTATATCTTATGGGCTGCATAATGGGTGGTAAGCATGCCTATCCTTTGCTCCAGAGGAAGAAAACCTCTGTCTTCCTAGGCTATTCATTATACAATAATCTTTGAAAAGATAGTCCAGAACAAAAGGCAGGCAGTTCTTTACTTGAAAGATATGCAGAAATGCAAGACACCAAGAAGGAATTGTATCCCAACATTCTTTTCATCCCTCTCTTCTCCAGTACAATGCCCTGTAACATTTCACCTTGTACTACAAAAGTATTATTATTCGTGATAGATCCAATCATTAGTGATTCACAAGCCAGTCCAAAGAGCACTTTTGCAAATGTCCACTGAGAGTAGTGATGAGCAGGATTTCTTCTGACTGTAAACAATCTGAAGAATCTTTTTATATATAAATCACACCTCATCAAGTTCAGTCCTTAATTATTGCATGTCTATTGCTTTGAAGTCAACCATCACCCCAAAAGACTCAGGGATCAAAATGGTGACACAGAAGCCCCCAGCCTCTATCCTCCCACAGGGAACAACAATTAGGCAGCTATCCATGAGCAAAAACAGCTCTGGGAAGGATGTGAAGTCCATGTAGAAAACTTCAGCAATGTAGTGGAACAAAAAAGCGGGGATGAGGGGTAAGGGGAGAGAACAACCCCGTTGAAAGGGAGGGAAGAAAGCTTCATTCTGCTTTTAGCATCCATCCCCTAGCCAGCACTGCTTAGCACGAAGGGGAATTTCCCCAGCGAGAAAGAGTTCCCCGTGCCAGGAAAGGGGCATCAGAGTGAGCAACCAGCTTCCTCAGGTTTTCTGGGCAATGCACGAAGTTCCCACTTCGATTTCACCCCAACTAAAGACCAGCAAAGCTGAGGCAGAGATGGCTAGGAACAAGGAAGAACAGCCGGGGTTACCAAGATCACCACAGTGTCAGCTGCCCTTCAAAGGACCTGAATTTTAAAGCTTTTCAACTGAAAAAAACCAACTGCCAGCACAGCTGCCATGGATCACCCGCAGATTTCACCAGCTTTGGTCCCAAGGTGTCTGTGTTCAGCAGCTCACAGCGGCCTGAGTCCCTCCCTGCTCCTTTCCCTCCCCTGCCCCCCACAAGAGCCCAGAACCCACCCCAGCAACCAGTCCAAGCCTCTGGCTGCACGACTGCAAGACGCTGTCTAGACTTCCGTGGCTGACCTCGGCCACCACATGCCTGCTCCAGCAAGAACCTCCAGTTGTGCACTTGCATGCCACTGGCATCAGTCACCAGCTGCTACTGTCACACGCAGGCCTGGAGACCATGTGGCCACGGAAAGTCATGTCCACACCTGGGCCCCCGCAGCTGGCCTGCACCACCGTGCTCACCTGCAGCCGGCCCCGCCAGCCATGCGCCTGCACATCCTGGCCCAGCCCCATCACGGGCCTGGACCGCTACCAACCTGAAGCAAGACGCTAGTCATGGTAGTGTTTGCTGACAGCCACGACCTCCCCGGGTGTCCGTGCGCCCACAGATGACCCCAACCCTTCTGCCTACCCTGGCATCCGCCCTACACGTGTGTCTGGAACCTGACCTGCCACTACAAAGGTACCTGCAGCTAGCTGATCCGGCACCTGAGCCTGTGCACACCAGTTAGAGCCACTACCACTGTGTGCCCTAGACCCTAGACCTGGGTCCGAAGGCACTTCTGAGGACCTCAAAGCCTGAAGCCTCGATAGATCTTTGCAGTGCTAGCCAAGGACGACACAGTTTTTAAGGCTGCGGATCCCGACAGCCTGAGCCCATGAGCCACCATGTCTCCTCTGGACCCAGTGCCACCCAGCGCCCCCATACTTGGTGCCACAGACCACTAGACTCGGGGTTCACACCACGCTTCAGCAAGCCCCTAACCACAGGTGAAAGTCTTCCCTTGCTGAAGTCAGTCCACCAAGTCATGAAGGGGCAACCAATTCTTCAAATACACAGATACTTACTTATGCAAGCTACAGGGATCATAAGGAAAAAGGGAAACGTGAATCCACCAAAGCAATACAGAAAACCTCTAATAACCCTGGTGGCTCAGTGGTAAAGAATCTGCCTGCAATGCCAGAGACATGGGTTCGACCCCTAGGTCAGCAAGATCCCCTGGAGAAGGAAATGGCAATCTACTTCAATACTCTTGCCTGAAAAATCTCAGGGACAGAGGAGCCTGGTGGGCTACAGTCCGTGAGGTCCCAAAGAGTCGGACACGACTTAGCAGCTAAGCAACAATAACTGGCCCCAAAGAAATGGAGATGCAGGAATTGTCTGACAAAGAATACAACATAATTATTCTAAAAATACTCAGAGTGTTACAGGACAGCACAAATAAAAATTTAACAATGTCATGAACACAATATAAGAACACGATGAGAAGATTCAATACCAAAACAAAAACAAAACAAAAAACCCAAACCACCCAATTTAAAAAATGGGCAGGAGATCTAATTAGACGTTTTTCCAAAGAAGACATATGAATAGCCAACAGACACCTGAAAATATCCTCACACAGAGCAATGAGAATCAAAACCACAATGTGGTATCACCTCTCACCTGTCAAATGGCTATGATCTAAAGTCTACCAATAATAAATGCTGGCAAGGATGTGGAGAAAAGGGAACGCTAGTACACTGGTGACAGGATTGTAAATTGGTGCAGCCACTACGGAAAACAGTATGGAGGGTCCTCAGAAACCTAAAAATAGAACTACCATATGACTCAGCAATTCCGCTCCTGGGTACTATCCAAAGAAAACAAAGACTAATTTGAAAACATACACGCACCGCCCCCGCCCCATATTCACTGAAGCATTATTTACAATAGCCAAAATACGGAAGCAACCTAAGTGTCCATCAACAGATGAATAAAGAAGATGTGGTATACATACACGATGCAATATTTATTCAACCACCAAAAGAATGAAACTGTGCCATTTGCAACAACATGGATTGACCTGGAGGGTACTATGCTTAGTGAAAGAAGTCAGACAAATACTCTATCTTATCACTTTATATGTGAAATCTACAAAAGAACACAAATGAATGCAAATTACAAAACAGAAACAGCCTCAGATATAGACAGAACAAAGTAATGGCTACCAGCGAGAAGAGGGACAAAATACAGGTATGGGAGTAAGAGACACAACCTGCTATAAATAAAACATATAGGCAACAAGGATATATTGTAGAGCACAGGGAAATATAGCCATCGTTTGTAATAGCTTGAAATGGAGTAAAATCTATGGAAATACCGAATCAGTATGTTGTGTATCTGAAACAAATAGAATATTATACATCAACTATACCTCAACAAAAATAAATAGATAAAAATAAAATATAGTAACTTAGGAGGGGAAAAACCCAAGATGTGAATTCACCAGAGAAAACATAAAAGAGAAACACAGGAATTTGGAAGGTGAATATAATCCCTAAACTGAAGAATTCAACAGAGCTTCAACAGCAGCTGAGAGTCAGAAGAATCTATGAGCTCACAGGCAGGTCACTGATAATTAGTCAGCTAGTGGAGAGGGGGGAAAAAAAAAACCACTAATGAAGAAAGCCTACAGGTCTTATGAGATTCCTTCAAAAGAAACTATGTATCACTGAAGTCTCAGAAGGAAAAGAGAAAAGGGTAGAGAGTTTATTTACAGAAACAATGGCTGAGAAAATTCCCAAACCTGGGGAAAAGATTTGAACATCAAGTTCATTAAACTAATAGGTCACCCCAAAATTTCAAACCAAAATTATCTTTTCCAAAAAGGGAACCCTCCTACACTGCGGGTGGGAATGCAAACCGGGTACAGTCGTCATGAACAGTAAGGAGGTTCCTCAAAAACTAAAAATAGAGCTACCATATGACCCAGCAATCCCACTCCTGGGCACATACCCAGAGAAAACCTTAATTCAGAAAGATACATGTACCCCAGTGTTCACCGCAGCACTATTTACAATAGCCAGGACATGGAAGAAACCTAAATGTCCATCAATAGAGAGATGGATAAAGAAAATGTGGAATATGTATACACAATGCAATATTACTCAACCATAAAAAGGAATCAAAGAGTGCCCCCACAACACACACTGAAATATTACTGCTGCTGCTGCTAAGTCGCTTCAGTCGTGTCCGACTCTGTGCGACCCCATAGACGGCAGCCCACCAGGCTCCCCCGTCCCTGGGATTCTCCAGGCAAGAACACTGGAGTGGGTTGCCATTTCCTTCTCCAATGCATGAAAGTGAAAAGTCAAAGTGAAGTCGCTCAGTCGTGTCCGACTCTTAGCGACCTCATGGACTGCAGCCTACCAGGCTCCTCCGTCCATGGGATTTTCCAGGCAAGAGTACTGGAGTGGGGTGCCATTGCCTTCCTCAACCATAAAAAAGAACAAAATAGTGCCATTTACAGAGATATCTGCACTCCCATTTTCGTTTGTGGCATAATTCACAATAGATAAAATATGTTAACAACCTAAAAGTTCAGAACAGAAGAATGGCTGAAGGAGGTGTGGGGACCTCCCGGCCCAGTGGCTAGGAACATGCGTTCCAGTGCAGGGACACCGGTTTGGTCCCAGGTCAGGAAATGCACGTACAAGGGGAAACTAAGCTACGTGCCACAACTCCTGAGTGTGTGTGCTCTAAAGCTTTCGCTCCGAAATAAGAGAAACCTCCACGCCACAGTGAGAAGCCCCTGTGCCACAACTAGAGAGAAACCCCACACACAGGCAAAAAAAAGGGTATTGGGTTGGCCAAAAGGTTTGCTCAGTTTTTTCCGTAATATCTTATGAAAATACCAGAAGGAAACTTTTGGCCAACCCAATATATATGTACAATGGAATATTATTTTGTCCATTAAAAAAAAAAAAGAAGGAAATCCTGCCATTTGTAACAACATGGATGGACCCTGAGAGCCAAGTAAAGTAAGTCAGATGAGAAAACACAAATCCTGTATGATCCCACTTATATGTGGAACCTAAAAACAACAAAGTCATAGGAACAGAGAGTAGAATGGTGGTAGCCAGAGGTTGAAGGTAGCCAGGGGAGAAATGGGAAGATGTTGATGAGAGGGTATAAACTTCAGATATACAAGCATGGTGACTATAGTTAACAACACTATACTGTATACTTGCAAGTGGCCATGATAGTAGAGTTTTAATGTTCTTACCATAACACCAAAAACAAAAGGGCAATTATGTGAGGTAAGGGATGTGTTAACTGACCTTTCTGTGATAAATACTTCATAATATACACATGTATCAAATGATCACATTGTACACCTTAAACTTATACAGCATTTGTTATATGTCAGTTATAGCTCAATAAAGCTTGGGGGTGGAGGGGAGCATGTTAACTTTTATTAACTCAAAAATAAATAATATTATTGAAACCTTGGCAGCATGGATAGTACCTGGCACACAGCTAACACTTAAAAAAATTCATTTAATGAATAAAGGAAACAAACAACAACAACAACAACAAAAAAAACAAAGGAAACAAAAAAATTTCTTAAAAGTAATTGACTTGAGGGACTTCTCTGGCGGTCCAGTGGCTAAGAACCCATGCTCCCAATACAGTGGTCCTGGGTTCAATCCCTGGTCAGGCAACAAGATCTCACATGCCTCAACTAAGAGTTCTCATGCTGCACCTACAAAAAGATCCCACATGCCAAAAGGAAGACCCAGCGCAGCCACGTAATAACTTTTTTCAAATTGACTCCATAGTTTAAATCACATATTCAAATAAGGGTATGAACTAAAGACAGGGGAAAAGCAACTAAAGTACAAAACAGACCAGTCTTACTAAGTGCTATTTTATGATCATGGCAAATCTATAAAGGCTGAAAGGTCCAAACCCAAGCTCAGCCAAGAAATAGTTAAAACTGCAAGGCTACACGAACCAAGGGCTTCCCTGGTGGCTCAGTCAGTAAAGAGCATGCCTGCAATGCAGGAGATCCGGGTTTGATTCCTGGGGTGGGAAGATCCCCTGGAGAAGGAAATGGCTACCCACTCCAGTATTCTTGCCTGGAGAATCCCAAGGACAGAGGAGCCTGGCGGGCTACAGTCCATGGGGTCCCAAGAGTTGGACACGACTTAGCAACTAAACCAAACCAAACCAACTAAGAAACTGTAATAATATTGGTTTTTTTTTCTTTAACCTGTCCATATTTACTTCCTCTTCCTGTGATAACACACTGAGCTCTTCCTTTGAGGAAAAGGTCCCTCCTCCTCCAAAGTAAACAATTGGTGCCCTGCCCTCTCCTAACAAACAGTAAGCAATAAACCCAAGCCAGGCCACTAAGTCCCTATCTGTCTCAATCTCTGAAAAATCTGAATCATGAGCAGAGTGATCACATGACTGGAAAAACAAAGAAGAACTATCTGTTGGAACGGAAGCTCTATAAAGACTACCCACTGCTTCCTGCTCTCTAGATCTCTGGAGCTGCTCAAGGGTCTGTTCTTTTTAAACTCAGTTTCTCAGCGTTTACTTTCAGAGTATGAGCTGGTCATTCTAGTGATTTACTTAAAGTAGTCAAAGAACCCTAAAATGGTAGACATAGGTACTATTTCAGTCACTTATAAGCAAAACAGGCGACCTCTGAATAATGAAACCAAAATGAAAGTTAACTTCAAAATATTTTAAAATGCATTTACAAAGGTGAAATCAATGTCAGACCTAGACTATAAAACACTATATATGCTATCTTAAGAAAAAAATACAATAGCATTATATTCACCCATTTGTTTCTGGCTAGGTGCCCTTACTTCATTAAATAAGATCCATTATATGAACATCATGCAAGACCAGGTTTTTATCAGAGTCAAAAGAAGAAAAGATTGTGTTTAATCAGAAATGTGATCTCTACCTCAATTTTGTTTGGATCTTACTACCCAAGGTGCTTCCTCTGGAGCTCCCGTTTCATATCTTCTCATCCACTATCAAATGCAAGATCTGTGGTCAACGGCATGACTAGTGCTAAGAGGAGAAACATCTAAAAATATCTATTCAAGCAGCTGACTGACATTTCCACTTGTCTGACTGCAGTCTTCATGAAGCAAACACAGGAATGCACACAAAGTGCTGATAAACTCCTCTCATGCCCTGGAGCACAGTCAATCTGCAACAACCTAAAAAGGGAAAGCTATTCACCTACCTCTACCTCGACACCTACCTGGTTTCTAAAATCCTAAGCTGTGTCTAGTGCTAAGCTAAGAAATGTCTTTCAGAGGAGAAACGTGATTTTAGTAGGAAGAAAAAAATACACATATATTTCTACTGTGGCCTCAGACTTTACTTTACACTATAAGTTAATTAAACTGCATAATCCAGGGAATTCCCTTTTGGTTCAGCGGTTAGGATTCGGCGCTTTCACTGCAGAGGGCTGGATTCGGTCCCTAGGGAACTAAGATCTGCCAGGCCGCATGTCTGAGGCCAGAGAAAAGGAAAGGAAAGAAAAAACAAAGAAAAAAATGCATAACTGAGATCCATCATCAACAGTTCCAGTATGTGAAAAGTGAAGAAAATGAATACAAAATAGGCAGAACATAAAAACCTCTGTCTGGTAAAGTATACAATATAATTGGAAGAACCAAATATACACATGCAATATGTGTATTACTGATTTGACAAACAGAAGTTTGTACATGATTGAATACACGTTACATTTACCTTTTCTCCTAATATGTTTACTCTTACACAAGGCAAGGAGGTTTAACAAGAAAAATAAAAGCATCTGGGCACTGTCCCAAAACCAAGAACCCAGGACTTTTTACATGTAGCCAGAAACTAGATTAAATGCAATCTGTATCTAATATTTTTCTTCAACATGTTCCCATGAAGCACACGCTATAGTTTTGGCAACTGCCATCAGAGTTCGTCAACATTTATGCTGCAGACTGCTTTAGGCAAGGCTGGGATGTTTCTGGTAAAGAGACAGGAGGAGGAAAAGGAGTATGTGAGGTAATTAAAAAGCGTTACAATTTCATTTCCTGTCAAGTTTCAGATTTGATATTTAAATACTTGGCTTCTGGTACACAGTTCTGCTACTGCAGCTCCAATTTGCTGACCTTCTCAAAAATAATATATATATGTACCAAAGAAATGTAGGACTGCTTATTGTCAACAACAGTGGCACAAAGGAAAAACCCCAAAGGCTAATTTCTTCCAGCCAGGTGAAAGTAGTTAACATCTTCCATAATGTAAACAGTATGTGCCCTGGCAGATACCAAACACAGAGCTCCTGCAGATGGCAACGTCTTTGAAAGCAGAAACTAACAAAGACAAATGAAAACCAAAAAGCAATGAGGCAAACACAAGCAGTGAGGGCAAGGCAGTGAAGTATGCAGAGTCTTTCTTCTATTTTCAAAATAATGTCTGGTCGGGAGATTTACACTCTCTCTAAAAAAATAGAAAAATAAAGAGTATGGCATTGGAATACCATGTATATGTATCAACGGAAGAGAAGCACAAGTCCAGGAATGGATCACACACACATGGTCAATTATTTTTCAACAAAGGTGCCAAGGAAATCTAATTTGAAAAACAAAAAAAGTACTTTCAATTAAAACTAGCTATTAGGTAAAAGGAAAAAAACTTGGCTCTTATACTAAACACAAAAATACCTCAAAATGAATTACAGACCTCAATATAGAAACACTGTAAAACTTCTAGAATAAAACAGGAGACAAAATGTTCACAACTCTGCAGTAGGCAAAAATTTCTTAAGGGACCAAAAGCATAAATCATGAAAGAAAAAACTAGTATGCTGAACTTCATAAAACTTAAAAGCTTCTCCTCTTCAAGAACAGTTAAGAAAACAAAAAGGCAAGCCACAGACTGGGAGAAGACAGGCACTATATATATGTATGACAGATAACTAAGATCTTGACTATATTTAAGAAAAAAAAGTTTAAAGTTAATAATAATAAGAAGAAAACACCAATTTTTAAATAGACAAAGATTTTTTAAATTTACCAGAAAAAGATACAAATAACCAATAAACCCATGAAAACGTGTTTGATACCACTGGTCACCAGTGAAATACAAACGGAAAATCATGAGACATGACTGCATAATCACTAGAATGGCTAAAACATTTCAACTGACAATGTAAGTTTTGATGAGGATGAGACGCAAACAGAACTCTCATACACTGTTGATGGGAATGCAAAATGGTACAGCCACTCTTAGACAATTACATAGGAAAAATGGAAATATATCCAAAGACCTGTGCATGGACTTTTCATAGCAGCTTAATTGTTTACAGCCAAAATCTAAAAACAAATCAAATTGTCTATCAACAGGTGAATGGTTAAACAAATTATGGTATATTCCATTCTATACAACTGAACAGTATCTAACAATAAAAAGAAACAACTTCAAACACACACTGAGCAAAAGAAGCCAGACAAGAGAATAGTCTATGATTCTATATATGTGAAATTCTAAAACAAAGACAATCTATAGTGGACAGAACCCAGATCAGTTATTGCCTGGGGAAGAGAGTGGGGAGTAAGAGATGTGAAGTGGGAGAGGGCACAAGGGACTTGGGAGACTGCAGAAAATGTTCTACATCTTGACTGTGGTGGTGGTTACATTTGTCAAAAGGCAAACTATATTCTTTAAGCTGGTACATTTTATTCTATGTAAATCATACCTGAATTTCAAAAAACTGTTGATGATGATTTAAGTGGTAGAGAGGATGAAAGGAAAGATTACAGAAAGAAAGGCAGAATGACATTAAAGCTATGTTTTTAAAGATCACAAAGTTAAAATTCAGCACAGCTAAAACTAGGACTGTAACAGGGAATTTATTTAATTTTAAAGAAAGGCAATTCCAAAGAACGTTCAAACTACCGCACAACTGCACTCATCTCACACGCTAGCAAAGTAATGCTCAAAATTCTCCAAGCCAGGCTTCAACAGTATGTGAACCGTGAACTTCCAGATGTTCAAGCTGGATTTAGAAAAGGCAGAGGATTCAGAGATCAAATTGCCAACATCCGCTGGATTATAGGAGAAGCAAGAGAGTTCCAGAAAAACATCTGCTTTATTGACTATGCCAAAGCCTTTCACTGTGTGGATCACAATAAACTGTGGAAAATTCATCAGGAGATGGGAATACCAGACCACCTGACCTGCCTCTTGAGCAACCTGTATGCAGGTCAGGCAGCAACAGTTAGAACTGGACATGGAACAACAGACTGGTTCCAAATAGGAAAAGGAATACTCAAGGCTGTATATTGTCACTCTGCTTATTTAACTAATATGCAGACTACATCATGAGAAACGCTGGGCTGGAGGAAGCACAAGCTGGAATCAAGATTCCCGGGAGAAATATCAAAAACCTCAGATATGCAGACGACACCACCCTTATGGCAAAAAGCAAAGAAGAACTAAAGAGCCTCTTGATGAAAATGAAAGAGGAGAGTGAAAAAGTTGGCTTAAAACTTAACATTCAGAAAACTAAGATCATGGTATCTGGTCCCATCACTTCATGGCAAATAGATAGGGAAACAATGGAAACTGTGACAGACTTTATTTTGGGGGGCTCCAAAATCACTGCAGATGGTGACTGCAGACATGAAATTAAAAGACGCTTGCTCCTTGAAAGAAAAGCTATGACAAACCTAGACAGCACATTTAAAAGCAGAGACATTACCAACAAAGGTCCATCTAGTCAAAGCTATGGTTTTTCCAGTAGTCATGTATGGATGTGAGAGTTGAACTATAAAGAAAACTTAGCACTGAAGAATTGATGCTTTTGAACTGTGGTGTTGGAGAAGACTCTTGAGAGTCCCTTGGACAACAAGGAGATCCAACCAGTCCATCCTAAAGGAGATCAGTCCTGAATATTCACTGGAAGGACTGATGCTGAAGCTGAAACTCCAATACCTTGGCCACCTGATTCGAAGAACCGACTCACTGGAAAAGACCCTGATGAAAAAGACCCTGATGCTAGGAAAGATTGAAGGTGGGAGGAGAAGGGGACGACAGAGGATGAGATGGTTGGATGGCATCACGGACAAGATGGACATCAGTTTGAGTAGGCTCTGGGAGTTGGTGATGGACAAGGAAGCCTGGGGTGCTGCAGTCCGTGGGGTTGCAAAGTCAGACACCATTGAGTGACTGAACTGACTGGTAAACTGGGAATAACTCACAGGATCACTATGAAAATTAAATGAGATAGATCTAACACTATACCTGAATCAATCAGTGTCAGTGTTAGTCGCTCAGCTATGTCCGACTTCTCTGCGACCCCATGGACTGTAGCCTGCCAGGCTTCCCTGTTCATGGAATGCTCCAGGCCAGAATACTCGAGTGGGTTGCCATTCCCTTCTTCAGAGGATCTTCCCAACCCAGGGATTGAACCTGGGTCTTTTGCATTGCAGGCACATTCTTTACTGTCTGAGCCACCAGGGAAGCTAGCTCAGAATAGTTAAATCTGTACCTATCTATTGGAATAGGAAACGGCAACTCACTCCAGCATTCTTGCCTGGGAACTCTATGGACAGAGGAGCCTGGAGGGCTACAGTCGATGGGGTTGTAAAGAGTTGGACACGACTGAATGACTGAGCACATATTTACCCAAGTTAAGTGTTAAGGTGAAACTAGGAAAATAAGTAATAATTACATAGAATAAGTAGCTTGAGGGGAAATAATTTTAGATACCAGTATTAAAAAGAGAAAAGAAAATGAATGGAAGGATGCAGGCAGAGGGAATAGCAATGGGCAGAAGAATGGCGGTGGAAGGAGCGAATTGTGTGTAGGAGATGGCAAAATTAGCGCGTCTGTGGCAGCAAGTTCATATACGGGAGTGACCAAAAAACCAGGGCAATTGCCCCATCTGACTCAAATATTCATTTAAAATTTACAGTAGGTTCCAGGATAGAAATGATACAATGATACTTCTCCTGAGAAAATATGAACACTTAACATTCATCAGTCTCTTGGAGGTTAGCCATAGTTCTTTCCTCCAAAGAGAAATAATTATTAAAATGTAATTATAGCTAAGCAACATAAGGACTTGCTGTGTAGCTGTCAGTGTGCTCTTGAAATTATGAAAGCCTTTTACATTTTCCAGAATCTGAATTCTGTAAGTGATTGTTATTTTGGAAAACAATACCAAAAAGTCTCCCCCCAAAACTATCAGCTACAGAGGAACCAGAGATCAAATTGCCAACATCTGCTGGATCATGGAAAAAGCAACAGAGTTCCAGAAAAACATCTACTTCTGCTTTATTGACTATGCCAAAGCCTTTGACTGTGTGGGTCACAATAAACTGCAAAATTATGAAAGAGATGGGAATACTAGAGCACCTGACCTGGCTCTTGAGAAACCTATATGCAGGTCAGGAAGCAACAGCTTGAACTGGACATGGAACAACAGACTGGTTCCAAATAGGAAAAGGAGTACGTCAAGGCTGTATATTGTTATCCTGCTTATTTAACTTATATGGAGAGTACATCATGAGAAACGCTGGACTGGAAGAAACACAAGCTGGAATCAAGATTGCCGGGAGAAATATCAATAACCTCAGATACGCAGACGACACCACCCTTACGGCAGAAAGTGAAGAGGAACTCAAAAGCCTCTTGATGAAAGTGAAAGAGGAGAGTGAAAAAGTTGGCTTAAAGCTCAACGTTCAGAAAACTAATATCATGGCATCTGGTCCCATCACTTCATGGGAAACAGATGGGGAAACAGTGGAAACAGTGTCAGACTTTCTTTTTGTGGGCTCCAAAATCACTGCAGATGGTGATTGCAGCTATGAAATTAAAAGACGCTTACTCCTTGGAAGAAAAGTTATGACCAACCTAGATAGCATATTCAAAAGCAGAGATGTTACTTTGCCAACAAAGGTCTGTCTAGTCAAGGCTATGGTTTTTCCTGTGGTCATGTATGGATGTGAGAGTTGGACTGTGAAGAAAGCTGAGCACCAAAGAATTGATGCTTTTGAAAACTGTGGTGTTGGAGAAGACTCTTGAGAGTCCCTTGGACTGCAATGAGATCCAACCAGTCCATTCTGAAGGAGATCAGTCCTGGGTGTTCATTGGAAGGAATGATGCTGAAGCTGAAACTCCAATACTTTGGCCACCTCATGCGAAGAGTTGACTCACTGGAAAAGACTCTGATGCTGGGAGGGATTGGGGGCAGGAGGAGAAGGGGACAACAGAGGATGAGATGGCTGGATGGCATCACTGACTCGATGGAGGTGAGTTTGAGTGAACTCCGGGAGTTGGTGATGGACAGGGAGGCCTGGCGTGCTGCAATTCATGGGGTCGTAAAGAGTCGGACACGACTGAGCGACTGAACTGAACTGAACAAGAATTATGTATCAAGGCTCATTACTTGAGAAGGTACAAGAATGCTATAATTATATTTCAAGAGACCTAAAGTGACCAAGATTAGGATTCTTAGGTATTCATAATTTTGAAATATTTTTACATGTATACACGTAAAAATGTTTAATAAAAGAGTGCAGGGTCTGCATTTTTATGACATTTAAACTAACTTAAGTATTTATTAAGATTTTATATATATGGCAGAATAATTCCTTTGTATATTTTATACACAGAAAAGTGTTTTTTCAATGCTTTGTATCTGGGACGTGCAAGCTGAGTCGCTTCAGTTGTGTCTGACTCTGTGACCCTATGGACTGTAGCTGGCTAAGCTCCTGTGTCCACAGGATTCTCCAGGTAAGAACACTGGGGCGGGTTGCCATGCCCTCCTCCAGGGGATCATCCAGGGATCTTCTAGAGACCCAGGGATCAAACCTACATCTCTTACATCTCCTGCATTGGTAGGCAGTTCTTTACCACTAGCCCCACCTGGGAAGCCTTCTGTCTAAAGACGTGGCCAAAATATTAATAATCTGAGCTAATTTAGTTGCTAGAATGAGGAACAGTCAGAAATGCAGAATGAGATGGCACAATGAGAGACATAATATTAAAGGACAATAATGCTGACCTTTAACCCAAGTAGCAGCAATGTAGCTCCAGTGAGGACAGCACAGCTACAGGACTGAATCCACTCTAGTCTCTTATGGAGAAAGCACCTTATATAGTGACAGTCAGCTGAAAAACAAGGCTTTATCTGCTTCACCCACCTCAGAGCTGTAACCAGTCAGAGACCGTGGCCCAGAGACTAAAGAATGACCTTATCTACGTTTGCTTTCTTGGGCCTGTATGTTATACATCAAAGTAATAACGGAGGTCTCTATGAAGACATAAAAAATTACTGATATATCAGTCACAAATGCTTGTCTCGTTAACATTCATTTTTCATGACAATAGGGTATTATATCATAAAATACTTTTCAAAGAATTTCCTCTATGTATACCAGAAAAGGAAGCTACTAAAGAAAAATAAATTAGAAAAAAATTTTAATAATAAGATTAGTGGTAAACTATTAGGCAAGACCCACCCCTATTTTCTGTTTTCACTTTTTATTGAAAGCAGATCTGGGGAGGCTAATACTGCTAAAGATTGTTTATTGTTTTTAAAATGAGGATTGTGAAACTTCTAAAATCAAACACCTCCAAAATAATTAAAGATAAGATGATAAGAAACATGAGAGCAGTCCTTTTATGTATAGTTCAAAGGCTTTATCACTGTAAATAGACTTATTTAGAGGTGGGAAATTTGCCCATGGTACATACTCAGGTTAAAGCTAGGAGGAAGAGGTTCAAAATTTAAAGGAATAAGAAAGTCTGTTGCGGGAAGCCCTGAGAGCTACTACTGGGTAAGTGGAGAGGACAAGTCACCCTGAATCTCTTACTTAGAGTGTGAAGCATTAGGCTGACCAAAACATGTGTTCTGTCTTCCCATAAGATTATGGACAAACTGAACTAACTTTTTGGCCAACCCAATATATTGGAAGCCAATCATAAAAGAACTATGCAGCCCAGCAGCCAGGTTTATAGAAAAAAGAACACATGTATCAGCAAAAACAAACTAAAGCTCTCCCTGGGCAAGCCACTGCTGGAGTCATTCGTTTTCTCAATTATTCTTTATTCTTGTGTCTCTGCCTTAATAAAATGCTACTTGAAAAAAATAGCTAATTGTTTAAAAAGAGTTTAAGCACAAAAATTCAAATATGAAAGCCAGAGAAATTCAAAATATATAAAAGTGACGAGAAAATATTAGAAAAACACAAGCTTAAGATTAGGAATACAAAGAGTCCCTACAAGTTTAAAGGACAAAGAACACTATGGATTAAAAAAAAGGTGAAAATAATTAAAAACAGAGAAAAATGAAAAGGAAATAAAATAAGCAACCTGAGACACTGAAAGCAGGAAATAAATGTAATATTCACAGTAAGAACAGAGCAATGCTAATTCCAAAGCCAAACCACCTCACTCAGAGATTCTTCAAACTGAGACTGCTCTGCCTTCTCAAGCGTTTTGTAAAAATTTTACTTAGCAGGTAATTGCAAAGTGGAAAGCCGGAGAGCAGAAAGCACAGCTCCTGCCTCAGAGCCACATCTCCTTTCCTCTGTTGTTGGTTAGTCCCTCAGTCGCGTCCTACTCCTTGTGACCCCGTGGACTATAGCCCGCCACGCTCCTCTGTTCACGGGATCCCAGGCGGAATACTGGAGTGGGTTGCCATTTTCTTATCCAGGGGATCTTCCCGACCCAGGGATTGAACCTCTGACTCCTGCACGACAGGAGGATTCTTTATCACTGAACCATCTGCGAAGCCCTTAGAGATATTAGAAATCTTCAAATCAATCACTGACCATCTCTAAATTTTACAGATGTAGAAACTAATCATAGAGGGATTAAGTGACTTGCCCAAGATCATGGAGCAAAAGAGACCAGAACCCCAGTCTCAAGACTCAGTTTGATGTTCAGAGAACAAAATATAAATTCAATGGGAAGAATTATTAAGAGTCAGCCTTTTAGATTTAATATGTATTGACTGGTGGAAAAAAACTGCAAAACAGCATTATAATCCCAATTGTGGTTTTTTTTTAACTATACACACATGTACATATACGGGGTAGGGGTGGGGGATTAGGGGAAGGAGGGACAAGGGGAAGAATACCTGGAAGAATAATCCCAAACTGATAATAAGCAGATTCTTCAGGACATAAAGTGGGGTCTAGTGGCAACAGAAACTAACTGGATGAGCTTCTATAGCTGTTGAATTTTACAGACAGCATATGTTGATATGTTTTTGGTTTAAAAAACATTAGACAAAAATATGTCACCAAGAAAATGCATCTCCAAATGGCTTAAGTCTGTCTTCAGCCCCCGCCCGCTCCCTCATGTGTATGCACACATGCACGCGCACGAGACTTGAAAGACAGGACTTTGTAACTGGGGTTGACCTTGAAATTATCTTAATTTGGCTTCACATTAAATGTGGTCTTCCTTAAGAATAGTATAACATTAACATGTTAGAATAATTCTAACAAGCCAGGGTCATTAAAGAAATTAAAAGTCTAAATTATAAAAGAATTACACTTAAAGAATTTTCCTTTATACCTGGAACTAACACAACACTAAATCAACTGTACTTCAATTTATTTAATTTTTTAATTTTAATTTTTCTTTAGATACCTAATAGTAGTAGAAGATGAATTAATACATTTGTAATGAATAAGAGTATTTGTAACTTAAAAATTACTTTCATATAAATACACACTAAAATGGTTTTAATCATGTTAAAAAAACCATCTTGGTAGGTTAAACATGCACCCCGCAACTTCCCTCCCGTAAGTTTACTATTACACTATGGCATTCCTTGCAAAATGGTAAAGACTTGAGCTCAGCCCTCTATGTAAATTATGAATTTCAAAATTAATAGGTCAAAACACTGAGATTTCATTAATATCATATAGTTCTCAATAGAACCATATGCCGGTTAGTTGCCCATCAAGGTTATCTACTTTTCCCATATTTTGGAATTTTAAATATCTCGCCAAAGAATAAAGAGTAAGTAAATTGTATTTTCTTCACTCCTTCCTCCCTTTCCCTCTGAACCCACTGAGACCTGGTGCCTGCCTCTGTAATCCCACTACAGTTACTCACACGAGGATCCTGCATCGCCAAGTGTAACGCTCCCTTTGCCATGCCCCTCCAAAGATGCTCCTGGCCGTCTAGTCCCTCCAACCGACCCTCTTCTAATTCTTTCCCTAGCTCTCTTCACTCTGCTACAGGTCTTGTAAACTAAAGAATCTCAGGGTTTCATTCTATTAGAACCTCTTCTCTTGTTTTCAAATACCCTCTTCATGCAGCTACTCCATATTCACATCACCAACTTAGAGCTTTACCCTATACCAAAATCATGTATAGTGACCTGCGGCAGAGGTTCAAAAACTTTAGGAAGCATCAGAATCACCGGCAAGGCTTGTTCAAAATCAGATTTCTAAGCTCCACTCCCAAAGCTTCTGATTCAACAGGTTTTAGTAAGAACCCGAGAACCTGCACTTCTGATAAGCTCTCAGGTGACACACCTTGAGACCATTGGCCTACAGGATTCTCCCTTGGATAAGCCATAGGGACCTTAACTTCAACACAACCTAACGAGTCTCCCAGCATCTACCCTGGTCGCTTCAAACCATCTTACACAGCACCCAGAGTGATTATGCTAAACTTGATCATTTCACGATCCCTTTGTTTAAAGTATTCTAATGGACCGTGAGACATAAATCAAAGTCCTTAACAAGACCTCTCAAGTCTTGTATGATCTGGCCCTTGCCTACTGAGCCACATTACTGTCACTCATTATTATTATTATTTTTTTTTACACACAGTGGACTCTTAGTTCTAGCAAAAGTCAAGTTCCTTGCTGTTCCAGGATATTTAAACAAGATGTTCTGCCAGAAATATTCTTCTTTTCCCTCTCAGCTTAAGTCACCTTCCTTGGGTCTCCTTCCTTGGCTCCCCTCCCCAACTAGGTCAGCAAAATCTTCTATCACCCTCTTATTTCCTCCTCTTAGCACTGTCCACAGTGGTGACTACACAGTGAATTGCACAATTAGTAGTTTACAATCTGTTTCCCATCCTTCCCCCACACACACACAGAGGTCACATGTCTATCTGCTTCTGCTGCTAAGTCGCTTCAGTCGTGTCCGACTCTGTGCGACCCCATAGACGGCAGCACACCAAGCTCCCCCGTCCCTGGGATTCTCCAGGCAAGAACACTGGAGTGGGTTGCCATTTCCTTCTCCAATGCATGAAAGTGAAAAGTGAAAGTGAAGTCGCTCAGTCGTGTCCGACTCTTAGAGACCCCATGGACTGTAGCCCACCAGGCTCCTCCATCCAAGGGATTTTCCAGGCAAGAGTACTGGAGTGGGGTGCCATTGCCTTCTCCACACATGTCTATCCAGTTCCCACTAAATTTTCCGTCCCTTGCATAATGAAAGTCAAAGTGTTAGTCACTCAGCTATGTCTAACTCTCTGCGACCCCATGGACTGTAGCCCGCTAGGCTCCTCTGTCCATGGGATTCTCCAGCCAAGAATACTGGAATGGACTGCCATTCTTTCATTCCCCATGCAGGGAGTGAACACGGGTCTCCAGCATTGCAAGCAGATTCTTTACCGCCTGAGCCACCACGGAATGACTTACACTCAAGTATCTGTTGAATTAAAGGTCTTGTAACATTCAATTATTCTGAACCCTCAAAAGGAAAAGTATTACGAAAAAGGGACTAGAGGCATTTTTTAGTATCCCTTAATAATCACAAATGAGGAAGCTTCATTAAACTCTATCCTTTGGGATTTTAAATTTTAAAAAATAATGCTTGAAAAGATAAAATGAAATCTTCCTGTCACAAGTTCTTCTGCAACAAGATATATAGGTATAGTATTGCTTATATCTGTACCAAGAGAGTACAGCACTGATATCCAAAAGCCATTCAGTAATATACGTTCATAATGTCCCCCAGTATAATTTTTGCAGAAAAGTTATTTTATGTGTAGACCTACATCAAAGAGTATACTCAGGCTTAGCAGCAGAACCGCTTTTAGTTCATACTAGGAAATGGGACAAGGTAGCTGACTGGAATTAAACCTAGATACAGATAACCACAAATTATATAATAAATATGAATATAACTGAGAATTATATTATTATGCAAACAAATGTTATATAGATTCTGATCTCCTTTCAAATGGAAAGACTACCACCTGCCTGCCATGTATAATTCATTCACCAACTCTGAAACACAGGCTACATCAGCACAGCACTGGCCTAAGTCACAGAGAACAAGTATAACCATTTAAAGGTGTAACTTTAACTAATTTAGAAGAATTTACATCCAAATAAAGGTTATCTCCATTAGAGTAGTCATTTTTAGACTATTTCAACTTGCCACCATACAAAACAACTCTAGAACTCCTCTCTTCTCATCACTTTCTTAGCTACCATACAAATGACACAAGAATAATAGGTGTCATCCTTTTGGTTACTGATTATTTTTAGCTGAAAATAGCATTTCTCATTTTGTTCCCTAATTTTGTGTATGAGACTCAGTTCAGAATGACTTCCCACTTTTTCCAAATATCAAATTCATTCTCAACAAATGTCATTTGCCATCAAAGAATATACGTAAAAGAATGAGGTTGAAGTCACTAAAGAAATATCAAAAGGATAGTTTCAAAAGTGTTTTTGAAAAACACTGACGTTACTCAAATCAATTCAAAATAACTCAGAACACATCAATCATCTCTTAGACATATAAGTTTTAATATGCTTATCTAAAAGCTGGTCACACATTTCTACTCCAGGCACAAATCAGACACGCCTGATCCCTGACTTCTGGTTTCCCTGAGTAACACATGATATCATGCAGAAGCACATTTACTATAAAGTACAGATTAAGAAATGCAATAAATTTTAGGAATAAAGTCTAGTGGTCTACTCTAACAACATGGCTTGGAAAGGCAGTACTGTATTCTGAAAAAAACACAGCTATAGAATGAGATAGGCTAAGTTCAACTTTTTGCTTGGCCTCTTGGCAGCTACATGATTCATCATGTTACTTGACTGAACACAGAGTCGGTACAACATCAAAAATTCTATCTGTAAAATGGGAATAAAATAATCTATTTCAGAGCTATTGTAATGACTATATTACATGATGCCCCCTAGCATCATCAAGGAATTCTCAAAAGAACCTAAGAGGCTATCTATTCCAACTCTCCATTTTCCTAAGACCCACAGAGTCTAAGTGCTTTGCCAAGGTCACAAAGTTACTTAGCAGGAAAGACAATACTTCTGGCAGGTTTTTATTTTTTCCCAGTGCATCTGTTTACTAAATCAGTTGGTGTTTGTAATGCTGGGTTGCAGAAGGCTGTGACACAGGGTCTCAAAGAGGGTTTCTGATACAATAATAAACCGAGGCCTCTTAAGGACAGTATTTGGAAATATGTCACTGGCCATCTATTAATACTTTAGCCCAATATATTAAATGTCTCCCTTGGATTTTAAGTCTTTATTTTTAAACTGAGATATTTAAAAATACAGCTACAACTACCTCATTCTATGTGAATTTGCTGTTTTCTAAAAGGTTCTTTTCTAAGGAAAATATGAACCTTGTTTTAAATCATGATACTAGAAAAAAGTGAATGTGTTTCTCATTAATTATGGTAACTGGCTATAATAAACCAAAGGACTTGCACCAGTTTCCTACAAGTAAATTCATATCCATATTTAAAGGTGGGGGTTTTTCACTAAGGATCAAAGTTTGAAATGCAAGACTAAAGTTAATCCAGAACAACCTCAAGGAATTTTATTACTGATTTTATTATTCAGTCCCCAAAACAATCTCTTCATAATTTGATGCAGCTAAGAATGGTTTTCTACCTTGGGCATGAAAGAAAAATGAGTGTCTGAGTGCCTAACTCTGGCCTAGATGTTTCTGGGTTTTAATTCAAGGTATAAATTACCACAACCAAAGTACTCATCATCTTTAATTTATCATGTAAGGTAACCAAGATACATAATTACACTTCCACATGCCAATTCAAAAAGGATCTATGAAAATTAACATAATTTTTAATACTTCAATGAAAAATGACTATCGAAAAAGACAAAGCATGTAAATAACTCATACTGAAAGACTTCCTAAAAGAAAACTGATCAATATGGTGACTATGAAAAAAATTCTTAGAGAATACCAAAAGGCATAATTTTCTGAATTTAATTAAAATCAATTTGTGTCATAGCCACAAAAATGTATCACTGATTAACTGGAATTTACAAACTTGAAGAGGTTAATTACTACTACTGTAAATTAAGTAGAAGCCACCAAAGAAAACCAAGTAAGATTCTGCTAGTTAAAACACTAATTATGTTAAGCAATCAACCTCTTAAATGAGTCTGTTTGCACACAGGAATTCTTCCTCAATACTGACAGAGTATTATTTTTAAATTTTTACACCCTAATCAGAAATTCTTGACAAAACAATGATAATAAACCTATAATTTCCCAAACTGAAAAACAATGCTAAAGATTCTATTTTAAAAATTCAGGAACAGTGAGAAGAAGTACCAAAACTATACACATAATAGAAGCAATAAAGTATACCATAATGAGCCAGACAAGAAGGACAGTGATTATAACAAGTATCTAAAAAGGAAAATGTTTAGAATACCTGAAAAAGGTAGACCAGGAGACATACAACCATGATCTAATCAAACGTCTGGATTCTAAAACCAAGAGTTGCACAGAATATGGAGAAAGTTCACAAAATAATCAGTGAATAAATATCAACTGCATTAGGAAATATTTACAGCTTTGATATCCCCTAGGGCAGGCAAATAAAGAAACTACACAAGAGCCGATTTCTTTTCTAAGCTACTTTAAATTTCAAATAAGCATGTACTGTGTAGGTTCCACAGGATCTTACATAATCAGGCCAAATCTAGGCGTTTAAGCCTTCCAAATCACAACCCTTCTGACAGGATTTCAATTTCAAAGTAGTCAGCATTTTAAAAATCTGGATTAAATAAACTTCTGATTGCAAGCGCATTAGAACTCTAATCATAAAAGACATCTCAGCAGTCAAAACCATCGCTGGAAAAGAAGGCATGACAAAGCCTCATGAGAGGACTGAGCACACTAACAGAGAGGTGCAGCAGTACCACGGAAGACGGGGAAACAGACGCCTAAACGCGTTTGCTCCCCATACATCATAGTCAATCAATTTCTCTAAAGCTTTGAGAAAGGAGACTGGAAAATAAAAACCAGAATAAAGTATACAGAATTCAAACAACGATGGGAAGTTTTTCTGAGTATAAAATAAAAGGAGATGAAAATTATGGCATTAGTGAATCACCCAGGCAATCTAAGCTCAACATTTAAGGTACCAAAAATGATTAGGAAGAGAAAGAAAGGTAATAGAGAAAAATATCAGTAACTAAGGAACCAAAGTAGATATCACAATTAAGGCGGAGAAGTAAATGAAAAAGAGTAACACCTCATCTGCCTTGACACAGCTGAGAAACAGAAAGCATATAATGAATAATCACAATGTGACAGGAATCATGGGCTTACAGGTGACACACCATTCTCTAGAGAAAAGATACTATTTTACACACAGTTCTAAATGGTCTCATTCAGTTTTCGAGGGACAAAGTGGAAGTGGCAAGAGAATCGTAATGACATGTCCAGGCTGGGGCAGATGACAACAGGAGAGGAAACAGAGAAACGAAGCAGCAAACAAGAATTCAAAAAGCACCCAAATTTCAGGACCAACTGGCAGAAAGACACAAACACCTCTACAAATCAACAGTGAAGAAATACCAATGTACATCAACATAGTATCATGATCACAGTTTTTATGAATAAACCTGCATTAACAACAACATAAAAAGATAGGAAAGGTCTCCAACAAAAGATGATGGACTAAATATAAATTTTCCCTCCAGTTATTCCAGATATCCCATTGACATAAAAACAGTTCATACAGAAAAAGAATAATAAGAACAAAGAAATTAACAGCAGAGATGGGGCAAAATAAGGGTCAGGAAATGGGAGTACATGCTACTACATGTAGGATGGGCTCAAGGATGTACTGTGCAACACGGGGAATAGAGCCAATATTTTGTAATAACTGTAAATTGAGAGTAACCTTTAAATTCTAAAAAAATTAAAAATAAGACACACACCGGAAGTGGAGATGAGCGGTACAGAGAGAAAAGTCAACAAGCTTATGAAAGATGAAATAGATATGAAATTGCTTGATACAACAAGCAGAGAAAGCCACGGCCTCATTCTATCCTATAGAATATCTATTTATATAAATTTATATAGAATATATCTGTTCTATATAAAAGGGTGGGAACCAATATATCTGACAGAATCCCAGAGAAGCATTATTGCAAAGTAAATAGTTCAGCAAAGGGTGGGAATAAATAGTGGGGCTAAAAATAGGAGAATTATATATTACCTGACTGATTGTTTAAGGGACAGCTCCATTTCCCAACACCCACCTCCAAGCAGCACCTAAACGACCGGCATTTACTCCCTGGCAAAATGACAGTCGGCCTTTCTCTGAAGAAAGTGAATACCCGTCTAGGGGATGCTATTGCTATTGCTATTGCTAAGTCACTTCAGTCGTGTCCAACTCTGTGTGACCCCATAGACGGCAGCCCACCAGGCTTCCCCATCCCTGGGATTCTCCAGGCAAGAACACTGGAGTGGGCTGCCATTTCCTTCTCCAGTGCATGAAAGTGGAAAGTGAAAGGGAAGTCACTCAGTCGTGTCTGACCCTCAGCGACCCCATGGACTGCAGCCTTCCAGGCTCCTCCATCCATGGGATTTTCCAGGCGAGAGTACTGGAGTGGGGTGCTGGCCCAGAGTAATAAATGCTTCTAACCTGTATATTGTCATTCTGCTTCTTTAACCTATATGCAGAGTACATCATAACTTATATGCAGAGAAATGGTGGGCTGGATGAAGCACAAGCTGGAATCAAGATTGCTGGGAGAAATATCAATTACCTCAGATATGTGGAAGACACCAACTTTACGGCAGAAAGCAAAGAGGAACTGAAGAGCCTCTTGATGAAGGTCAAAGAGAAGAGTGAAAACTCTGGCTTAAAATACAACATTTAAAATACTAAGATTACGGAATCTGGTCCCATCACTTCATGGCAAACAGATGAAGAAACAATGGAAACAGTGAGAGACTTTATTTTCTTGGGCTCCAAAATCACTGCAGATGATGACTGCAACCATGAAATTAAAAGACACTTGCTCCTTGGAAGAAAAGATATGACAAACCCAGACAGTGTACTGAAAAGCAGACACATCACCCTGCTGACAAAGGTCCATCCAGCCAAAGCTATGGTTTTTCCAGTAGTCATGTATGGATGTGAGAGTTGGACCATAAGGAAGGCTGAGGACCAAAGAATTGATGCTTTGGAACTGTGGTGTTGGAGAAGACTCTTGAGAGTCCCTTGGACTGCAAAGATATCAAACTAGTCAATCCTAAAGGAAATCAATCCTGAGTATTCACTGGAGGGACTGATACTGAGATTGAATTTCCAATATTTTGGCCATCTGATGCTAAGAGCGAACTCACTAGAAAAGACCCTGATGCTGGGAAAGACTGTCGGCAGAAGGAGAAGGGGACGACAGAGGACGAGATGGCTGGACGGCACCACTGACTCAATGGACATAAGTTTGAGCAAGCGCCGGGAGATGGTGGACAGGGAAGCCTGGGGTGCTGCAGTCCATGGGGTCGCAAAGAGTCAGACACGACTGAACAACTGGACAACAGCCTGGAACTTTGAGGGCCCATGGCCTGGCTCCCCTCCCCCTCAACACAACACTTGCCAACAGACAGGCCCCACTCAATAATGTCCTGTCCACGAAGTGCTGTGCCTAGAATTCCTATTCAAAGGAAAAAACCTAATACTGAAAGCAGTCCAAGGAACGGAGTGGGAGGGGGATATCCAGACCAGGAAGCTGGTCCTTCTTTCTGAAACATTAATGAGAGTCAACTAAGCATCACCAGGCATATAAGGAAAACTAAGTAAGAAAAAAGAGATTACAAAAACAAACATAAAAGCTGACAGGAGAAGGAAATATTTGAGGAAACACAAAATGCCTTTTAAAAATGTTACTTTGCATATTCTGAGACTAAAGAGAGCACTAAAACATAAAACAAGAAAAGAATGGCAGAAAAAGAGAACAAGAAAATCCATAGATTACCCTCTCCTCAAAAAATCAGCCCAATAAACTAGGGGGAAAAAAGTCACCTGAACATAGAGCTAAGAAAAGCACAAAGTACGAAAGCAAAAATAAGATGAGGATCAGTCCAAGCAAGAAAAATCTGCCTATGGTAGAACAAACAAGGAAACAGAAAGAAAAGATCAAAGGCAGAAGAGGATTTCTTAGAGTTGAACAATCTGACTCAAATATGGGGAATTGAATGCCTGTAACAAATACAACCAAAACAAAACAAAAACATGCACTCCTCGTTGAGTTTCCAGCAAAAAGACGAAATAGAGAATATCCTCAAAGTTTTCAGTCAGAATAAAGAACAAATCACCTTCAAAGGATAGGGAATTAGATGGCATCTGACTTCGAACCAAGTGCTGGAAGACAACCAAGCACTGCTTTCCAAAGTTTCAAAGGAAAGTCATTTGCAACCTACAATATTGTACCAGAGTCAGTCAGTTCAGTAGTTCAGTCGTGTCTGACTCTTTGCGACCCCATGGACTGCAGCATGCCAGGCCTCCCTGCCCATCACCAACTCCCAGAACTTGCTCAAACTCATGTCCATCGAGTCAGTGATGGCATCCAACCATCTCATCCTCTGTTGCCCTCTTCTCCTCCTACCTTCAATCTTTCCCAGCATCAGGGTCTTTTCAAATGAGTCAGTTCTTCACATCAGGTGGCCAAAGTATTGGAGCTTCAGCTTCAGCATCAGTCCTTCCAATGAACATTCAGGACTGACTTCCTTTAGGATTGTACTTGAACTATCAGTTAAATATGGAAACAGAATGAAGACATTTTATATATAGAAATTCAGAAAATTTGCCTCTCAAACACACTTTTTTGGAAGTTAGTTGAGGATGTACTCCAGAAAAAAGATCAAGTAAGTTTAGAAGGTAATGGCACCCCACTCCAGCACTCTTGCCTGGAGGATCCCATGGACGGAGGAGCCTGGTGGGCTGCAGTCCATGAGGTCGCAAGGAGTCGGGACACGACTGAGCGACTTCCCTTTCAGTTTTCACTTTCATGCATTGGAGAAGGAAATGGCAACCCACTCCTGTATTCTTGCTTGGAGAATCCCAGGGACAGAGAACCCTGTTGGGCTGCCGTCGGTGGGGTCGCACAGAGTCAGACATGACTGACGCGACTTAGCAGCAGCATCAAAACTATATACTGGTTTTTGTTATTTAGAGATGGACATAGGGACATCACAGCTGGGGTTGGGGGGATAAGGGAAATGTGTTTAGCAATAACAACCATAGCTACCAGTCTAGAAAGAAGAGAGAGGAAGAAAGAAAAAGTGGAAAATCCAGACAATGTCTAAGCTGATAAATTAGTGTTAAGTGTAGATTCAATAGAAACTATTTTATAAAAACAACATAGCTTCCTCTGTTGCATATCCATAAACAAACCTCCCCCATGAACTCCACCCATCTCCAAAGGGGAGAAAAATACCTTTAATTAAAGGTAAGCTTGTTTCAATTTAAAATAATTTCTTTCAGGTTAACTCCAGTTTCTGAGGTAGCGGTTCTCCACTGGGGATTTGCCCCCAGGGGACATCTGGCAATATCTAGAGACACTCTGGCGGTACACTGATGGAGTTTCCACTGGCATCTAACAGGCAGACGATATGGATGCTGTTCTACAGTCTGCAATGTACAGGAAACCATCATCACACAGAGAGTTATCCAGCCCAGTATGTCCACGAAGCCAAGCCAGAGAAACCCTGTTTCACAGGAACTCTTCAGACTTCTATAGAAAAACGTTTACAGTTTCTCTGTTCCTTATTCTTATGATGGTATTTGGATGTAGAGGAAAGCTTCTGTGGGCACAGGGAATGTCATGATTGGTCTGAATGTGGACCCATGGACTGCCCTCTGGGTCCTCATCAGCCTTTGAGGTTTGATAGAAGGCGATGGCACCCCACTCCAGTACTCTTGCCTGGAAAACCCCATGGACGGAGGAGCCTGGTGGGCTGTAGTCCATGGGGTCGCTGACAGTCGGACACGACTGAGCGGCTTCCCTTTCACTTTTCACTTTCATGCATTGGAGAAGGAAATGGCAACCCACTCCAGTGTTCTTGCCTGGAGAATCCCAGGGACGGAGGAGCCATGTGGGCTGCCGTCTATGGGGTCACACAGAGTCGGACACAACTGAAGCGACTTAGCAGCAGCAGCAGGGTCACAATGGCATACACTGATGAGGATGCTGCAACAGCATCCAGTGGGCCTCCTGACTTGGCCCCACCTCAGCTCCTGCTGGTATGGATATTCTTAGGGCCTCAGCTACCTCTCCCAAGCAGCCGCCCTCCCCACAACCTCTAGGATCTAGGTGGTTCTTCGGCTCACACCAGTCCCCGCAGGACAGGCGGGCTGGCTCTCACTCTGCTAACTTCTATTTCCTGCACTTGGATTATGTGAGAACTTCCAGATCTCTTTCATACCACGTAAGAAAAACAGGAAACTCACAGGGTGCATCTCCTGGTCTTGCTGTGCCTGAAGACACCATTGTCTTTGCCTGCAGCACTCTCATGTCACAGAGGGTCAGGACAAGGCAATGAGCTAGTTACATGGCTGTGGAGGTTCTGAGTGAAGCAGTCTGGCTCCAGAGCCTGTTCTAGTCTGCCTCTCTAGCTTTCTAAAATATTAGGTAGTAAGAAACTCCTTTCATGATCATTAATGAATATTTATAAAGCATTCACACCTTGCAAAACAGCCCAGGGGACTATTACAATTCCCCCACTATGATGCACAGCACTGTTTTTCTCTGCTTCTGGATTGTTGATCTTAACTTATTATAGTCAAAACAATAGGCAAAATTATACAGTAAGCAAAACTCGTTCTCAGAAGTGCCTCACCCTACTCTCCACTTTACAGTGTACCTGTGTCTTCACATCAAAGGAATCCCAACTCCTTATTCTTTTTTTAAAAAATAAATATTTATTTGGCTGCTCCAGGTCTCAGTTGCGACATGTAGGATCTTGAGCTGCACATGAGAACTCCCAGCTGGGGTATGTGGGATCCAGTTCCCCGATCAGGGATTGAACCCGGGCCCCCTGCACTGGAAGCGAGGAGTCCCAGGCACTAGACCACCAGGGAAGTCACCTCATTACTCATACAAAATAATAACATATTTTGTACTATGAATGAACAACATACGAAAGTGTTACTTCAACGGGACTATGTCTCCCCAAATCTATTCAGTTCGGTTCAGTCGCTCAGTCGTGTCCGACTGTTTGCGAACCCATGAATTGCAGCACGCCAGGCCTCCCTGTCCATCACCAACTCCCGGAGTTCACTCACACTCACTTCCAACGAGTCAGTGATGCCAACCAGCCATCTCATCCTCTGTCATCCCCTTCTCCTCTTGCCCCCAATCCCTCCCAGCATCAGAGTCTTTTCCAATGAGTCAACTCTTCACATGAGGTGGCCAAAGTACTGGAGTTTCAGCTTTAGCATCATTCCTTCCAAAGAAATCCCAGGGCTGATCTCCTTCAGAATGGACTGCTTGGATCTCCTTGCAGTCCAAGGGACTCTCAAGAGTCTTCTCCAACACCACAGTTTTCAAAAGCATCAATTCTGTGGTGCTCAGCTTTCTTCACAGTCCAACTCTCACATCCATACATGACCACTGGAAAAACCAGAGGCTTGACTAGATGGACCTTTGTTGGCAAAGTAATGTCTCTGCTTTTGAATATGCTATCTAGGTTGGTCATAACTTTTCTTCCAAGGAGTAAGCATCTTTTAATTTCATGGCTGCAGTCACCATCTGCAGTGATTTTGGAGCCCAGAAAAATAAAGTCTGACACTGTTTCCACTGTGTCCCCATCTATTTCCCATGAAGTGATGGAACCAGATGCCATGATCTTCATTTTCTGAATGTTGACCTTTAAGCCAACTTTTTCACTCTCCTCTTTTACTTTCATCAAGAGGCTTTTTAGTTCCTCTTCACTTTCTGCCATAAGGGTGGTGTCATCTGCTTATCTGAGGTTATTGATGTTTCTCCCGGCAATCTTAATTCCAGCTTGTGCTTCTTCCAGCCCAGTGTTTCTCATGATGTACTCTGCATAGAAGTTAAATAAGCAGGGTGACAATATACAGCCTTGATGTACTCCTTTTCCTATTTGGAACCAGTCTGTTGTTCCATGTCCAGTTCTAACTGTTGCTTCCTGATCTGCATACAGATTTCTCAAGAGGCAGGTCAGGTGGTCTGGTATTCCCATCTCTTTCAGAATGTTCCACAGTTTATTGTGATCCACACAGTCGAAGGGTTTGGCATAGTCAAGAAAGCAGAAATAGATGTTTTTCTGGAACTCTCTTGCTTTTTTGATGATCCAGCGGATGTTGGCAATTTGGTCTCTGGTTCCTCTAAGTCGCTTCAGTCATGTCCAACTCTGTGCGACCCCACAGATGGCAGCCCACCAGGCTCCCCCCTCCCTGAGATTCTCCAGGCAAGAACACTGGAGTGGGTTGCTACTTCCTTCTCCATAACAACTACACTAGAAATCGCCAAAGAACTCAACATCGACCATTCTACGGTCATTTGGCATTTGAAGCAAACTGGAAAGGTGAAAGAGCTTGAAAAGTGGGTACCTCGTGAGCTGACCAAAAATCAAAAAAAATCACTTCTAAGTGTCGTCTTTTCTTATTCTATGCAACAACAACACACCACTTCTCGACTGGATTGTGACATGCGAAGAAAAGTGGATTGCATAAAACCGGCAATGACCAGCTGAGTGGTTGGACTGAGAAGCTCCAAAGCACTTCCCAAAGTCAAACTTGCACCAAAAAAAAGGTCATGGTTCACTGCTGGCTGGTCTGCTGCCCATCTGATACGGCTTTCTGAATCCCAGTGACACCACTACATCTGAGAAGCATGCTCAGCAAATCAATGAGATGAATCGAAAACCGCAATGCCTGAAGCCTGCATTGGTCAACAGAATGGGCCCAATTCTTCTCTAAGACAAATCCCGATTGCACATTGCACAATCAACGCTTCAAAAGTTGAATGAATTGGGCTACCAAGTTTTGCCTCTTCTACCATATTCACCTGACTTCTCGCCAAATGACAATTCTTTGCAGGCAAAATGCTCCCACAACCAGGAGGAGGCAGAAAAAGCTTTCAAAGTGTTTGTTGAATCCCAAAGCATGAATTTTTATGCTACAGGAATAAGCAAACTTATTTCTCATTGGCAAAAATGTGTTGATTGTAATCATTCCTATTTTGATTAAAAAAGATGTTTGAGCCTAATAATAATTTAAAATTCATGGTCAGAAATCAGTGACTTTTGTATCAATCAAATACCATACCCTCACCCCATCAAAATGCACATACACATATTTCATAATTTTCACTGGAGTATGAGCCTTCTTTTAAGAAGCTAAGTAATCTGACAAACTCAGTTCAGTTTAGTCAGTTCAGTCACTCAGTCATGTCCAACTCTTTGCGACCCCATGGACTGCAGCATGCCAGGCCTCCCTGTCCATCACCAACTCCTGGAGCCAGTTCCAATTCATGTCCATCGAGTCAGTGATGCCATCCAACCATCTCATCCTTTCTCATCCCGCCTTCAATCTTTCCCCGCATCAGGGTCTTTCCCAATAAAGTCAGTTCTTCGCATCAGGTGGCCAAAGCATTGGGAGCTTCAGCTTCAGCATCAGTCCTTCCAATGAATATTCAGGATTTCCTTTAGGACTGACTGGTTTGATCTCCTTGCAGTCCAAGGGACTCTCAAGAGTCTTCTCACAACAACACAGTTCAAAAGCATCAGTTCTTCAGCACTCAGCTTTCTTTATGGTCCAACTCTCACATCCATACATGACTACTGGAAAAATCATAGCTTTGACAAGATAACCTTTGTCAGCAAAGTAATGTCTCTGCTTTATAATATGCTGTCTAGGTTGATTATAGCTTTTCTTCCAAGGAGCAAGCATCTTTTAATTTCATGGGTGCAGTCACCATCTGCAGTGATTTTGGAGCCCCCCAAAATAAAGTCTGTCTTTATTTCCACTGTTTCCCATCTATTTGCCATGAAGTGATGGGACCAGATGCCATGATCTGAGTTTTCTGAACGTTGAGTTTTAAGCCAGCTTTTCACTCTCCCCTTTCACTTTCAATAGGAGGTTCTTCAGTTCCTCTTCACTTTCTGCCATAAGGGTGGTGGTGTCATCTGCATATCTGAGGTTATTGATATTTCTCCTGGGAATCATGATCCCAGCTTGTGCTTCCTCCAGCCGAGCGTTTCTCATGATGTACTCTGCATATTAGTTAAATAAGCAGGGTGACAATATATAACCTTGACGTACTCCTTTCCCAATTTGGAACCAGTCTGTTATTCCATATCCGGTTCTAACTGTTGCTTCTTGTCCTGCATACAGATTTCTCAGAAGGCAGGCCAGGTGGTCTGGTATTTCTGTATCTTTAAGAATTTTCCACAGTTTGATGTGATCCACACAGTCAAAGGCTTTGGCGTAGTCAATAAAGCATATGTTTTTCTGGAACTCTCTTTGCTTTTTCGATGATCTAACAAATGTTGGCAATTTGATCTCCGGTTCTCTGCCTTTTCTAAATCCAGCTTCAACATCTGCAAGTTCTCAGTTCACATAATATTGAAGGCTGATTTGGAGAATTTTGAGCATTATTTTGCTAGCATGTGAGATGAGTGTAATTGAGTAGTAGTTTAAGCATTCTTTGGCATTGCCTTTCTTTGGGGTTGGAATGAAAACTGACCTTTTCCAGTCCTGTGGCCACTGCTGAGTTTTCCAAATTGGCTGGCATATTGAGTGCAGCACTTTCACAGCATCATTGCTTAGGATTTGAAACATCTCAGCTGGAATTCTATCACCTCCACTAGCTTTGTTTGTAGTGATGCTTCCTAAGGCCCACTTGACTTCGGACTCCAGGATGTGTGGCTCTGGTGAGTGATCACACCGTCATGGTCATCTGGGCCGTGAAGATCTATTTTGCATAGTTCTTCTGTGTATTCTTGCCACCTTTTCTTAGTATCTTCTGCTTCTGTTAGGTCCATATTGTTTCTGTCGTTTATTGTGCCCATCTTTGCATGAAATGTTCCTTTGGTATCTCTAAGTTTCTTGGAGATCTCTAGTCTTTCCCACTCTATTGTTTCTCCTGCGAACAGTGGCATCTGGCAGCCAAAAAAGTTATTTTAACAATGGACATTTCAAAAGGATGGATTTTAATTATGTAGATTTGTATGATTAAATGTCACTCATAAAAACTTTAAATATCACTCATAATAACCCACTCATACCAATTCTGTGCATTCGTTTTACTCTTTTAAAAAAGTATTAATTTTAAAAATTGTAACAAATCACCTTAAAATACAATTCCAGTTTAGTCTGAAATTTCCGAGTGAGAAAATGGCAACTGAATGAACAATAATGAATTATTTGCTTTACTCCACATAAAATAAAGGATGTCATTCAAATACACATGAAATGAAGCAAATCGAGGTAATCTTATTACAAACTGTATTTTCATCAAATCACGAAGTCAAAATAGACTGAGAAAGATCATAAAGGTCAAGACCCGACACAAGGGGCAACTGCCAGAAAACGACACAAGGCAGTGTAATGTGATGGCTACAAGGTCAGGTTCTGATGTGAAAAGGCGGGTTAAACCCTGAACTCAAAGCCTTTTGGCAAGTTCCACCACCTGCTACTTACCCTCCCTGTGACTCAGGGTTAGTTCAAATCCGGGCTCTCCAGCCTACCATTTAATCTCTCAGTGCTTGAGGTTTAAAAAGGGACAAGAAAATAGCCTGATTCAGGGGGAGGGGATGACAGTCAAGTGCATATGCAAGTACTGGATACACAGTTAGTCCTCAACACATATCAGTTACCATTATTATTATGACTAACCACTCCTACTAAGACACCTTCAGGAGCTTTCGATCTCCCTCTGAATCTATCATGTTTTTAACAATCCTGAATTAAAAAGTTTCCTTTTTATTTGAAAAGTCTTCAAGTTCAAAAACTGTTTCCTCTTTTTTTTTCCCCCAGTCCTTTGTGAATATGGAAGATGGTAGGTACCTGGCTTATTGTTTGAAGATTCAAGACTCTTTTTGGTCTTTTCATAATACAATTCCCTTTCAAATATTATACAAAGGACAGCTTGCTTTATTAATTTAAACACTGTAAAGAGTTCACAAAGTATAATGAAATTTTGAGATTCATGAAAGAATACACAGCTACTAGAGCAAAAAGCTTAGATAAGGAATGATGCAGAAGTCTATAAGACTGCTCACAAAATATTGAATTCTAAACTAAAACACAGCAGATAGAGACTCCTCATGGTTTACAGTCACTCAGATCACTAAAAACATACAGATGATATTTTCAGTAATTTTTTTTTCTGTAATAGCAGGAAAATGTACTTTTTTTTCTTTTTCACAACAGTGAATAGACAGATTGCATGACAGGCAAGCACAATTTCTTCAAAAACAAATTCTGTAAAGAAAGCCTAAAGGCTCAGATTTTTCAGTAACACATATCCCTTAAAGCTTTACAAATTTAAGGTATCTAACATTACCTGTGGTTTGTAACATTAAGAAGTAATACAGTTAAGCCTCATTTCTATCAGAAAACATTATGCTTGACTGAAAGAAAATTAAGTATCTAGAATTTAGATACTGGTAAATTTAAAGGTAACACAATGGGTCAATGCAAAGATAAGTAGATATCAGAGTCTGTGATAAATACATCAAAATATTTTTTAAAGCTCTAATGACAAATAAATGTTTTAAGTAATTTAACATTTGATTTCTCCTATCTGTTAGTACTGAAATAGGCACTTCCGGGGGGTGGGGGAGCGTTCAGGGAGAATGGATACATGTATATGCATAGCTGAGTCCCTTTGTTGTTCACCTGAAAATACCACAACATTGTTCGTCAGTTAAATCCCAATACAAAAGTTTCAAGTCTGGAGGGGGGAAATGAAATAGGCACTTTGACATACATTTTGTAATCTCATTTCCCCAACAACCATGTGAATAAGGATTATTCTCCTCTTTTTACAAATGAGAAAGCTAAGGCCCAGTGGTTTACCTAGCTTTCTTATATAAAGTGAAAGTCACTCAGTAGTGTCTGATTCTTTGCAACCCCATGGACTATACAGTCCACGGAATTCTCCAAACCAGAATACTGGAGTGGGTAGCCTTTCCCTTCTCCAGGGGATCTTGCCAACCCAGGGATTGAACCCAGGTCTCCCACATTGTGGGCAGATTCTTAACCAGCTGAGCCACAAGAGAAGGCCAAGAATACTGGAGTGGGTAGCCCATCCCTTCTCCAGAGGATCTTCCGGACCCAGGAATTGAACCCTGGTCTCCTGCACTGCAGGCAGTTTCTTTATCAACTGAGCTATCAAGGAAGCCCCTAATTTCTTGTATAAAATGCAGTCAGAAATCCCATCAAGTTTTCCAACCTCCAGATCAATGCTCCTGCTTTCACTCTACCATTGTCACTTCCAAAACTCAAATACTCTAAATTTCAGCTCTTATAAAGTGTGTCAACACTTTTATCAAGGAGAGGTAACAGAAGGGAAGAAGAAAAATTCATGTTACCAAAAAAGACTCACTGTGTTTAATCTGGCATGACTACCCAGTCCAATTTAATGCTTTGGTTCAAGCTGTCTGCCCCTTAGAAAACATCTGCTTATCATCAGATACACCGCTTTCAGTCAAGACTTAAATGAAAAATCACCTCTTCCAAGAAAGTTCCCCAGATGAAATGAGTTGCCTCCCTTCTTCGACACCTACATCATTTTTGTCAGCTCCTTCCTTGCACCTAATCTGGATTACATTATCACATACTCCTCTTTGCTTTCCAGTCATATATCTGGAACCACATTTTTTCATTCAATAACTCTTAAGCATTTGGAACTTCAATAGTTCTTGCTATCATGGAGAGTTTACATTGTTTCCACCTTTAACAACAAAAATTAACAAAAGGTAGAAGAGTATGATGTTTCAGGACAAGAACTCTTTCCTACAAGGTATCTGAAGAAAGCTCTCTCCTTGCAAACTTGGTAACATTCTTCAGGGAGGAAAAATCCTTCTATCAAGTGTTCCAGATGAGACCTTCAATTTCATGCCTTTAAGAGGATATATGAGGGGGTGAGGACCAAGCTGGAAGGAAGGATAGATCTAAAGTCTTTCAGAGGTTTCCAAAAGAAAATATTGACACATTAGTCCAGATAGCTCTTTCTGTGTTCCAACCACAAGGAAACTCTACTTCAATTTCCCTGCACACAGCCACCTTCACTAATGAAGTACTCAGAGACTTAATTCAAGTTGCATTTATGTATTATTTGTAGGTCATATTCATAAGATAGGACCTTTTTAATTCCTCAATGCTCCAAGATCATTGCAATAAAAGTTTTCAGCTTTGGATATTATGATGTAAATATTAAAATACAATACTTCAAGTATTATTAGGATAAAGATTTTCCAAAATAATATTAGATAACTCTAAGTATCATTTCTTTATTTTGTCATTTCATGCTTCAATTCAAATGATCTGCTCTTGAAGGATTATTTATAAACCAAGTTTAAGTGTACTAAGGACACTCATTAGAGAAATTATGCAATTAATTCCTTAAAAAGAGAGATGTTTTTATAATGCAAGTTTTGTAAATTCATAACTTTACCACTTTTTTCTTAAAACTAAAGCATAATTCCATTACAGAGTTGTATTACTTGTTTCTTAACTATCTTTTATGTCTTTTTCAACTCAAAAGAAACCTAAAAACTAGATATTACCAAATTTATAGGTACCATAAATGCTTTGTAAGAAACATTTGATTGCCTCTAAAAGGTCATAATATTCTAACTGGGGGAAAAAAAATCTGTGAAAAACCTTTTCACAGATCACAATTACAACAAATACTATGATTCAATAAAAGAGAAATAAACCATGACCATGTTTAATTAAACCAGCCCTTCTAAGCACCTGTGTACAATGTATTGTGGCTCAAACGGTTCACATGGAATTTGAACACAACTTAAGCTCCATAAAGACCTAAAAAGTAGTTCTTATGTTTCATCTATTCCCTTTTCCATTACTTTGAACAGGCATGTTGCAGTCATTCCGCACACAGTTACTAATGAAAAAACAAAAAAACAAACAAAAAAAAAACGGGTAACATTTTAAATTAGCTGTAATAGAGGACACTCTTCCTTCTCCAACCTGTTTCATAAAGCCAGCATGATCTTAAAAATTTCACTGCAAAACAGGTTCGAGCAAGCACAGAAATTCACCCTATTCTTTCCGTTTGATCAAGTTTAGATAACATTGGATGAGATAGAAGACGGAAACTAACAAAGAATTCACAATCCTTGGAATCTTAAGGGAGGCCAAAAAACAAAACAAAACAAAACTTTTAAATAATTATTTTTGAAAAGACCTATGCTGCTGCTGCTGCTGCTAAGTCGCTTCAGTCGTGTCCGACTCTGTGCGACCCCATAGACGGCAGCCCATCAGGCTCTCCCGTGCCTGGGATTCTCCAGGCAAGAACACTGGAGTGGGTTGCCATTTCCTTCTCCAATGCATGAAAGTGAAAAGTGAAAGTGAAGTCGCTCAGTCGTGTCCGACTCTTCGCGACCCCATGGACTGCAGCCTACGAGGCTCCTCCGTCCATGGGATTTTCCAGGCAAGAGTACTGGAGTGGGGTGCAGTGGCTCTAATTTGAAGCTAAGTTTCAGAGAAAGTTAATTAAAAACGAATAACCCTACCATACACAGTGCAATGTAATACTACTTAGAAGTCATTTACATCTTCCAGCATCAGAAAGACAAAAACCTCATTAAATTGTTTAAAATAAATATGCATATAACATCAATCGGGTAAATTTCTCCATCTATTTAAGTAGGTGGCTCATACGGTAAAGCGTCTGTCTACAATGCGGGAGACCCGGGTTCGATCCCTGGGTCGGGAAGATCCCCTGGAGAAGGAAATGGCAATCCACTCCAAAACTACTGCCTGGAAAATCCTATGGACAGAGGAGCCTGGTAGGCTACAGTCCATGGGGTCGCAAAGAGTCGGACACGACTGAGCGACTTCACTTTCCTTTCCAAGTTACCTATTATTTCAGGAAGTATTTAGACAAAATTAAGTTAGGTACGTTCCCCAATCGCAGATGTCTCTCATAAAGAGTGTCGAATGACTTTTGTGAATGGAAAATCTGCATATACTGTTGCTTCGGCTGGGCCGGTCTTGAGTGGATGGCTCAATGAACCAAAGGCAGGCTCTTTGTGAAGCTTCTTGGAACCCGATTCCATTCTCCAGAAAGGGATCAGACACAAACACTAAATTTAAAAGTACAGCAAAGGCTTTGCCTTCCTCCTACGCTACAAGAAGGCCACAGGAACTGAGGTTTAGAGGAACAACACCGTGGCGCTCGGCTCTCCCAAGGGCGGGCGCGGTCTGCGGTGCGCGCCACAGCCCTCCTCCGGGGCTGTCACAGGAAAACGGGAGCCTCGCCTAAACTGCATCAAGAGACAAAGCGCCACTCTCCCCGGCGCCAGGGCTTCCGGCGAGACCCCGCCGTCCGCCCAAGCAAACTTCGGGCGGGGGCCGACGCTCGGGGCCGTCCAAAAGACGGTACCGGCCCCCTACCCCTGCTGCGGCTTTGTGAGGTTGCAGACGCACTCACCGTGGGCCTCAAAGCACTCCATCCTCTCCAGCCTTTGGAATGTCCCACTCCAAGAGGGGACACAGGGACCAAAGGAAGCCTCCCCGGCGCGGGGTGCCCGCAGTCCCCGCCGGCCCGAGCGCAGAACGTGCGAGGCAGGGGTGCCGCCGCCCGGAGGGTGCGGACACAAGAGACCCACGCTACACTCACCGGTGCGCAGCCCCCAGAGAGGCGGGGCGCGGGCGGTCGGTTCCTGTGGGACCCCGCACGCGTCCAGTCGGACCCCAACTTCTCTCGGCCGCAGTCGCCGGCGGCAGCTGGGGCACGAGCCCAGCCCAAGGGCGCTGCCTCGCGGCCGAGAAGGCAGTACCCACTCGGCCCGCGAAGAAGGCGGGAACGCCGGCCCTACGGTCTGCCGGCAGGGGCGGGCCCCCACCTCCGTCTGCCGGCTACCCGCAGCGGCTACCGCGCCGGCGACAGCTATCGCTGCAGCCGCTGGGGCTGCCGCTACCACCGCCTCCCGCCCGGGAACACGTCGCAGCCTGATGCTGTCATAGGCCGCGCCGCCGCCGCTCTGGGCCTCTGGAGCCGCCAAGCTCCTTCACATTCGAGGACCCGCCCCGGCCCCGCCCCCTGTTGGCGGGCTCGGTCACGCCCCCTTCCCGTCACGTGACGACGTGCGGAGGCGGTGACGAAGCGTCTCCAGCTGAGCGGGCGTCGGCCGCGCGGGAGTAACTGTCAACAGCTGGTTCGGGCGGAGTCTTATCGCGGCAGAAAACGCCTCTGGACATCCTGGGGCGGGCTCGGGAAGCGAACCCACTCGCCCACCCCGCGCCTGTTGAGGCGAGGCCTTTGGGACCGGTCTTGCAGGGCCCTGCCTAAACTAAGGAGACTGTCCCGCAGAGCTCCCGGGTAGGACTCAGGGTCCCCCCAATTCCCCAGCCTGGGGCTTGCCTTAAGTTTTAGCCAAGCAAAGACAGACAGAAAGCATCGTGGTATCTGCCTTGGAAGGCAGTAACTACTTCCTATTTCTAGTAGCACGTCAGTTGTGGCATTTAATGTACTGTTTTCTTCATTAGAGATTTTTATTTTTGAGGAGAGATTTTTATTTTTGAGGAGAGGATGGTGCATTTCTTTCATGCTGAGATGAAAATAGTTTAGCAAAGTTATTTTGGTTTCTAGTCCTGTTCGGGATCCTTCGTGCCAGTTTAACAGTCATTTAGTTTTACAATGTGTGAGGTTGGTGACTATTTTAAACAGATACACAGGAATTTGACGATTCGTTCCAATTTTAAAATAAACCCTAATTCTTGATTTTTTTTTCAGGTGCATTAACTTTTGGACATAACCTTTTGCCTTCTCTTTTAACCAGAATCCAAGGAACTCGCACCTCAACCCAGTAATGAGAGAAAGAGTAAAGTGTCAGTGACCAAAAGACGGTAACAATACAAAAATAAGGGCGGTAGAAAAGCAGAAAGATCATAATCAAATTCTGTTAACAATGAAGGCACATGAAAAAGCTTTCACTAATAAGTAAACTCAGTTTGTAACTCATTTTTCCTTCTAACCCAGAACTAAGTTCTTTTCTTACGTGATTCTCATTACGTTTTCTTAAGAGGTCAAAAAACATTCTGATCAGCTGAATACTTTGAAATGAATAAGCAGAAGAGTTTGGCCTATATAATCCTTATTACTAAAATATTTCATAGAAACTCTAAAAACATCATGGAACTTAAGACTCACCATTATTTCATGTTACCCAAGAAAGAAAAGAAACTTTGCCAATTAAACTGTGCCATGCCACTGATTTTTTAAAGATGCATCTTAAACTCGGGGATGTTAAAATGTGAAAAAGAATGAGTCTTAGAATCTATGAGATATTGTAATGAAGTGGTGTTCCAATGAGGAAAAGGTTCTATAGGTTCTGTTCTGAAGTCTGAGAGATTGTAGTTGTGGTTCAGATAAATATGAGGGAAGTTTAGTATTCTGTGAATGACACAATTTCAGCAAAGCTAGTAATTCTGGAGTTTGTGAGCAGACTGAAGCCTGTCTTCTATTTTCTAGAGCAGGGGTTTTTGAACTGACTCAAAAGTCCATTTTACTTTTTAATGATAGGCTAGAATGGAATCTAAAAGATCAGAGTGTATATATAACAAGGGCAAGGATTCTGAAACTTTGGTTTCAGTTGTGGAGGAGGGTGCCTATGACCTGTGTTATGATTTAAACTGTATTTCTTATTCTGAGTTTCAGTCAGATAGATTTCAAAATCTATGGGCTTTCCTGATAGCTCAGCAGTAAGAAATCAGCCTGCCAAGCTGGAGACATGTGTTCAATCCCTGGGTCCGGAGGAAGATCCCCTGGAGAAGAAAATGGCAACCCACTCCAGTATTCTTGCCTGGGAAATCCCAAGGACAGAGGAGCCTGGTGGGCTACAGTCCATAGGGTCACAAAGTGTAGGACAAAACGACAAAACAACAGCAACAGGATTTCAAAAATAATGTTCCCAGAGCATAGATAAGATGCAAAATATACCATCTGGGCTCTTTGGCTTTTCCTTGACTTTGGGAACTGAGACTAAAGATTAGATGTAGGCAATGAATTGCCTTGTCTAGTCCTCTTCTGCCTCAACCCCACTTTCTTACACTGGCTGTTGAAAATAAAGTCATTTATTGAAATGGAAAGCAGTGTACTGGAATCAAGGAAGCTTAGGTTAATTAGATGTGACTAGATAAATTCAGTTCAGTCAGTTGCTCAGTCCTGTCCAACTCTGCAACCCCATAGACTGCAGCATGCCAGGCTTGCCTATCCATCACCAACTCCTGAAGTTTACTCAAACTCATGTCCATTGAGTCGGTGATACCATTCAACTATCTCACCCTCTTCTGTCCCCTTTGCCTCCTGCCTTCAATCTTTCCCAGCATCAGGGTCTTTTCAGATGAGTCAGTTCTTCCCATCAGGTGGCCGAAGTATTGGAGTTTCAGCTTCAACATAAGTCCTTTCAATGATTATTCAGGACTGATTTCCTTTAGGATTGACAGGTTGGATCTTCTTGCAGTCCAAGGGACTTCCAAGAGTCTCCTAGAACACCACAGTTCAAAAGCATCAATTCTTCAGTGCTCAACTCTTTATAGTTCAGCTCTCACATCCAGGTTTTTTTGCAAGGTGCCCAGTGTGGGGTCAAGCAAAGAGAAGAAGCAGCTCATGATCAAAAGACCCAAACTCCCTGATGGAAAGGGTTTTTAAAGGCAAGGTGAGGATCTCAGGGTGCCTGATCAGTTTGTGGACATCCTTCTGATTGACTGGTGGTGAGGAAACAGGGTGGTATTTGAGAGTCAACATTATAATCTTTCAGGTCCAACCAGTCTGGGTTCTATGTGCTGGGGGTCAGCAGTTGACTTCTTCCACCTGCTGCGAATTTTAGTATCGGCAAGACAGCTCAAGGATATGGCTTGGGATACTATCTGTAGCCCTCGAGGAGGAACTAAAGGCCCTTGACTTTGTTTTATGGCTAAACTATTATTTTGTTTTGCTTGACTGGTTTCCTTTGTTTCTGCATTTTCTCACTGCTCTGATTAAATCTGCTCTTTGGAATTTGGAGAAAGCTAAAACTTTTCTATAAATAAGAGTGGGAGAGAGGATTCCAGGGTCTGTCCCTGGAAAGTCTTCCAGGGTTCTGCTTGATTTCAAGTATATCTTTCATAATCTTCTGTGTTTTAACTACTGATCGGATCAGATCAGATGAGTTGCTCAGTCATGTCCGACTCTTTGCAACCCCATGAATCGCAGCATGCCAGGCCTCCCTGTCCATCACCAACTCCCAGAGTTCACTCAGACTCACGTCCAACGAGTCAGTGATGCCATCCAGCCATCTTATCCTCTGTCGTCCCCTTCTCCTCTTGCCCCCAATCCCTCCCAGCATCAGAGTCTTTTCCAGTGAGTCAACTCTTCACATGAGGTGGCCAAAGTACTGGAGTTGCAGCTTTAGCATCATTCCTTCCAAAGAAATCCCAGAGCTGATCTCCTTCAGAACGGACTGGTTGGATCTCCTTGCAGTCCAAGGGACTCTCAAGAGTCTTCTCCAACACCACAGTTCAAAAGCATCAATTCTTTGGCGCTCAGCCTTCTTCACAGTCCAACTCTCACATCCATACATGACCACTGGAAAAACCATAGCCTTGACTAGAGGAACCTTTGTTGGCAAAGTAATGTCTCTGCTTTTCAATTTGCTATCTAGGTTGGTCATAACTTTCCTGCCAAGGAGCAAGCGTCTTTTAATTTCATGGCTCTACTCACCATCTGCAGTAATTTTGGAGCCCAGAAAAATAAAGTCTGACACCGTTTCCACTGTTTCCCCATCTATTTCCCATGAAGTGATAAGACCGGATGCCATGATCTTCGTTTTCTGAATGTTGAGCTTTAAGCCAACTTTTTCACTCTCCTCTTTCACTTTCATCAAGAGGCTTTTTAATTCCTCTTCACTTTCTGCCATAAGGGTGGTGTCATCTGCATATCTGAGGTTATTGATATTTCTCCCGGCAATCTTGATGCCAGCTTGTGCTTCTTCCAGTCCAGCGTTTCTCATGATGTACTCTGCATATAAGTTAAATAAGCAGGGTGACAATATACAGCCTTGACGTATTCCTTTTCCTATTTGGAACCAGTCTGTTGTTCATGTCCAGTTCTAACTGTTGCTTCCTGACCTGCATACAAACTTCTCAAGAGGCAGATCAGGTGGTCTGGTATTCCCATCTTTTTCAGAATTTTGCAGAGTTTATTGTGATCCACACAGTCAAAGGCTTTGCCATAGTCAATAAAGCAGAAATAGATGTTTTTCTGGAACTCTCTTGCTTTTTCCATGATCCAGCGGATGTTGGCAATTTCATCTCTGGTTCCTCTGCCCTTTCTAAAACCAGCTTGCACATCAGGAAGTTCATGGTTCACATATTGCTGAAGCCTGGCTTGGAGAATTTTGAGCATTACTTTATTAGTGTGTGAGATGAGTGCAATTGTGTGGTAGTTTGAGCATTCTTTGGCATTGCCATTCTTTGGGATTGGAATGAAAACTGACCTTTTCCAGTCCTGTGGCCACTGCTGAGTTTTCCAAATGTGCTGGCATATTGAGTGCAGCACTTTCACAGCATCATCTTTCAGGATTTAGAATAGCTCAACTGGAATCCTATCACCTCCACTAGCTTTGTTCGTAGTGATGCTTTCTAAGGCCCACTTGACTTCACATTCCAGGATGTCTGGCTCTAGGTGAGTGATCACACCATCGTGATTATCTGGGTCGTGAAGATCTTTTTTGTACAGTTTTTCTGTGTGTTCATGCCATCTCTTCTTAATATCTTCTGCTTCTGTTAGGTCCATACCATTTCTGTCCTTTATCGAGCCCATCTTTGCATGAAATGTTCCCTTGGTATCTCTGATTTTCTTGAAGAGATCTCTAGTCTTTCCCATTCTGATGTTTTCCTCTATTTCTTTGCATTGATCGCTGAAGAAGGCTTTCTTATCTTTTCTTGCTATTCTTTGGAACTCTGCATTCAGATGCTTGTATCTTTCCTTTGCTCCTTTGCTTTTCGCTTCTCTTCTTTTCACAGCTATTTGTAAGGCCTCCCCAGACAGCCATTTTGCTTTTTTGCATTTCTTTTCCATGGGGATGGTCTTGATCCCTGTCTCCTGTACAATGTCACGAACCTCAGTCCATAGTTCATCAGGCACTCTATCTATCAGATCTAGGCCCTTAAATCTATTTCTCACTTCCACTGTATAATCATAAGGGATTTGATTTAGGTCATACCTGAATGGTCTAGTGGTTTTCCCTACTTTCTTTAATTTAAGTCTGAATTTGGCAATATGGAGTTCATGATCTGAGCCACAGTCAGCTCCTGGTCTTGTTTTTGCTGACTGTATAGAGCTTCTCCATCTTTGACTGCAAAGAATATAATCAATCTGATTTCGGTGTTGACCATCTGGTGATGTCCATGTATAGAGTCTTCTCTTGTGTTGTTGGAAGAGGGTGTTTGTTATGACCAGTGCATTTTCTTGGCAAAACTCTATTAGTCTTTGCCCTGCTTCATTCCGTATTCCAAGGCCAAATTTGCCTGTTACTCCAGGTGTTTCTTGACATCCTACTTTTGCATTCCAGTCCCCTATAATGAAAAGGACATCTTTTTTGGGTGTTAGTTCTAAAAGGTCTTGTAGGTCTTCATAGAACCGTTCAACTTCAGCTTCTTCAGTGTTACTGGTTGGGGCATAGACTTGGATTACTGTGATATTGAATGGTTTGCCTTGGAAATGAACAGAGATCATTCTGTCATTTTTGAGATTGCATCCGAGTACTGCATTACGGACTCTTTTGTTGACCATGATGGCTACTGCATTTCTTCAGAGGGATTCCTGCCCACAGTAGTAGATATAATGGTCATCTGAGTTAAATTCACCCATTCCAGTCCATTTCAGTTTGCTGATTCCTAGAATGTCAACATTCACTCTTGCCATCTCTTGTTTGACCACTTCCAATTTGCCTTGATTCATGGACCTGACATTCCAGGTTCCTATGCAATATTGCTCTTTACAGCATTGGACCTTGCTTCTATTACCAGTCACATCCACAGCTGGGTATTCTTTTTGCTTTGGCTCCATCCCTTCATTCTTTCTGGAATTATTTCTCCACTGATCTCCAGTAGCATATTGGGCACCTACTGACCTGGGGAGTTCCTCTTTCAGTATTTTATCATTTTTGCCTTTTCACACTGTTCATGGGGTTCTCAAGGCAAGAATACTGAAGTGGCTTGCCATTCCCTTCTCCAGTGGACCACATTCTGTCAGACCTCTCCACCATGACCCGCCCATCTTGGGTGGCCCCACGGGCATGGCTTAGTTTCATTGAGTTAGGCAAGGCTGTGGTCCTAGTGTGATTAGATTGACTAGTTTTCTGTGAGTATGGTTTCAGTGTGTCTGCCCTCTGATGCCCTCTTGCAACACCTACCATCTTACTTGGGTTTCTGTTACCTTGGGCGTGGGGTATGTCTTCACGGCTGCTCCAGTATTAACTATTACTAGCAGTATTAACTACTGCTAGTAATAGTTATTTGTCATGAATAACTAATGATTTTAACATACATTACAATTGATTGCAGCAAAATGGCATCTCAATGCATTACAGTTGAAAAATGTATGTTTTTTAGATCCTTTCAAATCTGATATTCTAGGATTTCAGGAGATAATCATTCAATCTTGCATTTTCAATGTAATCATAACATAAGCAGAAACTGTAATACATGATATTGCACTGTAACTGAAAAGTGTTAGGTAGCTTCCATTTTCTGTGTTGAGAGGCCCTGCAGCTTGCTACTCTTAAAATGATTTTAAGAATAGTATTTTAGAAGTAAGCCAGAAAGAAAAACACCAATACAGTATACTAATGCATATATATGGAATTTAGAAAGATGGTAACAATAACCCTGTATACAAGACAGTAAAAGAGACACTGATGTATAGAACAGTATTTTGGACTCTGTGGGAGAGGGAGACGGTGAGACGATTTGGGAGAATGGCATTGAAATATGTAAAATATCATATATGAAACGAGTTGCCAGTCCAGGTTCAATGCACGATACTGGATGCTTGGGGCTGGTGCACTGGGATGACCCAGAGGGATGGTATGGGGAGGGAGGAGGGAGGAGGGTTCAGGATGGGGAACACGTGTATGCCTGTGGCGGATTCATTTCGATATATGGCAGAACCAATACAATATTGTAAAGTTTAAAAATAAAATTAAAAAAAAAAAGAAAATATTTTAAACTAAAACTTTTTATTATAACTCTGCTATTTAAACTCCAATGAGAATCCACGTCTTTTGCCTAATGTTTAATTAATTATACATTTCTAAGAATGAAAAGTTTTATTTTTTTTCAAATCAGTTTAAGCCCTAATAAGCATGATAATCTTTCCCATAGAAAACTCTGACCTAGAATGTGAGAAATTTGGTTTGAGGGGTGTTGCTTTTTTTTTTTTGGTTTTGGTTTTTCCTTTGAAAGAAAATGTTAGCCAATCAATACCGTCCAACTCTTTGTGATCCCATGGACTGTAGCCCACCAGGCTCCTCTGTCCGTGGCATTTCCCAGGCAAGAATGCTGGAATGTGTAGGCATTCCCTTCTCCAAGGGATCTTCCTGACCAAGGGATTGAGTGCAGGTCTCCTGCATTGCAGCAGATTCTTCACTGTCTGAGATTTTTTCTATTAGCCTTCCATTTAGACACTTACATTACCAAAGACTGCTGATGAGGCTTTTAGGTTAAAATCGTAATTTTTCAAAGAAGATTGAGAGCAATTTCAGACATAAATAAAGTTTCTGACATTATCTTGAAGTCTGTGAAGTGGATTGTACTACTACTCTTGGTCATGTGACTTGCCAGTTGTTTGTGAGTAGATGTGACACATGCTAACTTTTAAAATTTTTCTTTAATATCTTCTTTCATTAGTCTTGAACTGCCTGCCATGAGCAAAGCATGTTCCAAGTAGTGTCTCAGAATGAGAAAAAATGTAGAGCAGACCTGAAATTGACCTTTACCCTGGAGCAATACTGCAGCTAACTTGCAGCTATAAATGTGAAAGAAGAGTAAAACGTAAATATTTCTTGTTCTAAATTACAGAGATTTTTGAAATTGTTATATAACATAACCTCACAGAGCACCTAAAGTGAATTTTAACCAACAGGTTAGTGGTTCAAAGACTAAATGCACTCTGGAACAATATGTAAACTTCTGTTTAATAAAATGAAATGATAGAGATCTACAAAACAGTCAGCCAGATATCTGATAGACATTCAAATAAAATTTATATTAAAAAGAAAGTCTACTTATAAAATCTACAGATTTCCTTGCAAAATATTTGCATATTGATTTTAAGCATTTCTGCTTACTCTTATTTATCTTAAGAAAATATCCCTCCAAAAAAGTTTGGATAATAAACTTTAAGATAAAGCATAGGCTTTGTTTTTGGCAATATTATGGACTAGGTATCTCATTGATTAACTGGCAATAAAGAAATTAGTAGGTCAAAGAAATTAAGTGAAGGCAGAAACTTAGAGAGGTGAGCAGATCCTAAAGCATGCTTTTACCATTTGGACATTGCCAAGCCCAGTTTACATGAGATTTTCTTTATCTAATAAGAGACAAAAGCCATGACCTGTCCTATGGGCACACACATACAGAGAGAGAGAGAAGTGTTCCAAGAATTATTTATTCAGTTTAAAGATGTACTAGAAATAAACTTCCCCCATAATAGCATATACACCCATCCCCAAGTCTACACAGAAAATTTACTGTCTTAAACAGAAACAGATTTAAAACAACTTCAACTACTGAAATTACCAAACACAGACTATAAAATATATAAAGTATATTGTTGCTGTTGTCCAGTAGCTCAGTCGTGTCCGACTCTGCAACCCCATGGACTGCAGCACGCCATGCTTTCCTGTCCTTCACTATCTCCCGCAGCTTGCCCAAGTTCATGTCCATTGAATTGGTGATGCCATCCAGTCATCTCATTCTCTGTCATCCCCTTCTCCTCCTGCTTTCAGTCTTTCCCAAAATTGGGGTCTTTTCCAGTGAGTCAGCTATTTGCATCAGGTGACCAAAGTATTGGAGTTTCAGCCTCAGCGTCAGTCTTTCCAGTGAATATTCAGGACCAATTTCCTTTAGGATTGATTGGTTGGATCTCCTTGCAATCCAAGGGACTCTCAAGAGTCTTCTCCCAACACCACAGTTCAAAAGCATCAATTCTTTGCACTCAGCTTTCTTTATGGTCCAACTCTCAGATCCATATATGACCACTGGGAAAAACCATAGCTTTGACTAGATGGACCTTTGTTGGAAAAGTAATGTCTCTGCTTTTCAATACACTGTCTAGGTTAGTCATAGCTTTTGTTCCAAGGAGCAAGCATCTTTTAATTTCATGGCTGCAGTCACCATCTTCAGTGATTTTGGAGCCCAGAAAAATAGTCTCTCCCTATTTCCATTGTTTTCCCATCTGTTTGCCATGAAGTGATGGGACTGGATGCCATGATTTGTTTTTTGAATATTGAGTTTTAAGCCAGTTTTTTCATTCTCTTCTTTCACCTTCATCAAGAGGCTCTTTAGTTCCTCTTTGCTTTCTGCCTTAAGGGCAGTATCAGCTACATATCTGAGGTTACTGATATTTCTTCTGACAGTCTTGATTCCAGCTTGTCCTTCATCCAGCCCAGCATTTCTCATGATGTACTCTACATATAAAACATGAATAAAAAATAAAAACAAGCTTGAAAATATGTACAGAGAATAAGAAACTATAAAAAAAGACTGCAGATATTTGAAAAAAATTGACAAGTTTAATTGTCAGTGGGCAAGTTTACTAGTCTATTTGACAGAGCAGAAGTATGATCAGGGAACTAGGAGACAGAGATGATGAAGTTATCCCAAATGCAACAGAAAAATATAAAAGAGATGTTAATTGATATGGAAGACATTATGAGAAAATCTAAACTAATTTGAATTATAGCTCCAGAAGAATAGGAAAGAGAAAATTGTGCAGAGGCAATATTTGGCAAGATAATGGATGAGAATTTCCAGAACTGATGAAAGACTCCAACCCACATCCTAAAAAAGTCTCTCAAATCCCAAGTGATTTAAAGAATAATAAATCCATGTTTAGATACATTATAGTGACACTGTAGAACACCAAAAACAGAAAAGAAAGCCATAAAAGTAGCAGAGGAAAAAAAAATACAGATTATCCTCAAAAGTGTCTGATAACTGACTTTTCATCAGTAACAATAGAGACCAAAAGGCAGTGGAATAATATCCTCCATGGGCTAAAAGAACATGACTGTCAGTCTACAATTCAATAACCAGTGGAAAGATCTTTCAAGAATGCCACAAGAATAAAGGCATTTTCAGGCAAGCAAGAGCAGAGTTTGCTGATAATAGATTCCCACCAACAGAAAGTCTAAAGAAGAAATATCTTTCTTCAGACAAAAATGAAATGATCCCAAATGGGAGGTCTGAGAGTTGAGACTGAAAGACATTTGAAAGTGGCACATATTTGCATAAATATAAAAACTATTGATTATGCAAAACAGTAAGAACTGTTAAAATTATTTTAATATTTTAAATGAAAAATAATCATCCATATGCCTAACAGCAGGATAAGTCCAATCAAATTCTCACTTTACAGTTACTATTCAATAGACCTCATTGGACCAAGTATGTCACCCATTTGTATTATTATTTCCACCTAGAATATGCCTTAAAAAGCAAAATCACTAAACATTTCCATTTTTTGCTCTTTTCTCACCCATATAGGCAAAATTATATTAATATTTTATTGGCATTCTCATTTTAAATAACTGTACTGGTGCTGCATTTTAAGTGTTTTTCTTCATAATGACATTCTTAGTTCAAATTTGCATAATGTACCAATGAAGATGATTCACTAATAATCAGGCTAAGAAATTAGCATATATTTAGGAGATCATGATTTGGAATAATAAAAAACAGAATTATTACTGTTTTTCACATAACTGAAGCATTAGTGATTCCCACCACAGAAGTCTAAAAATGAAGGTTCATCATAATGAATTATGTAATTACATATTCACAGGTTAATGACAATTAAATCTTGTTGAAAAGCTCTGCCTACTCTTTCCACCCACATTGCCTATTCAAAGTTAGGTGCATGATGTGACTTTTAATACATCTCTGGAAATAGTTAAAAATTTATGCTCAGGTGTTAGGGTTGACTCCTGAGTTTTAATTCAGCTCAGAGGGCACTCTAAGCGCCAAATAAATTTTTAAAAAACGAACCCATCTCTTTCTGATGACTACCCGACTACATATTACAAGTTTTAAATATATTTTTTATTCCAATTTTAGGAGAGTGTATAATAATGTAAAGATGGGAAACATAGGCCACACAATCCGTTAAGGTCCTAAAATTGTGGCAGCTATAATGCAAAGATGGTACAGGAATTATACTTCATTTTTTTCACCAAAACTTTACTCTCTTTCCCTCAGCCCCCATGATATTATTCAAAATATACTTTCTTCTATAATACTTTCTTAATAAAAGTGTAATTTCACTGCAGAATGCTGAAATGACTTTTATTTCTTTGTATCTTTTAACATATAAAAGATTACATATTACTACTATAGATTATTCCAGTTAACTTTGTTCAGCTTGTATGTACATATCTACAAACTTTCTGAGAGGTTACAAGTAATTCAGTTTGTTTAAACCAGAGTACTTTAATTCTTCGATTCAATAAGTTATCAGTTTTACCAGAACTGAGGCCCATTCTCTTTCAAAAAAATATTTATCAAGAATCTATATTACTCCACCTCTTTCCTGAAATGAATGAGAAGAGAGCAAGACGCCTCACCCTATAAACTAACAGTGTTTCAAAACTGTCCTTTCTGCTGTCCGCTGGAATGAAGGTGCCATATTCCAGCATTATCAGGTAGCAGCCATCTACCCACCCCTCCCAACAAGGACAGATCCTACTGACCTAGATGACTTCCACCAGATTCTCTAGGTAGGTAGTGTCTCTCCTACCCATCTAGAACACTGGAACCCAGAGGTGACAAAATGGAGAAAAAAAGCACCTACCCTATATTCCAGTAACATCTGTCCGGTGCATTCCTGTCAGGATCATCCCTTTGTTCTAGGTCTTGTTGATACTCCTCTCTACTTGTTTTCAGTCAGCTCCTTTGGGAACTTTACTTTTGTCTAGTGTTCTTACATGCACAGCTAAATGAGGCTCCCAGTCCCATTCCCCCTGTCATTTCCTTTAACCACAAGCCTCGGTAACCCCCGCTTAGAAATGAGCTGGAGTTGACACAGCCCCATTTAAGACTTTGTCTTTGAATGTCAGCTCCTTTCCAGAGATGGCTGAAGACTGCACCCCTAGCGGGCCTTCATTGTTGATTACTTCCCACTGTTTTTTGCTATCAGCCAATAGTCTTGGACCTGACATCATTTGCATTCTAACTCTGCCCTCCTTTCTTATATTGTTACAAAAATAGTACCCTATATAAACACAAGGATCTAATCTAAGAACAGGGAAAATTCTGGGAGATAATGACTTTTATTCACAAATGAAGGCAAGGAAAAGAAAGGCACTGTCACGGGTTAAAAGAGATGCATCAGACACACCAACCAAATGCAACGTATGGACCTCTGAGTCAAACAAACCACTTCCATAAGAAGACATTAATGGGATATTCCCGGGTGGCTCAGTGGTAAAGAATCTGCCTGCCAAGCAGGAGACCAGGGAAGATTCCCCTGGAGGAGGAGATGGCAACCCACTCCAGTATTCTTGCCTGGGAAGTTCCACGGACAGAGGAGCCTGGCGGGCTACAGTCCATGGGGTCACAAAGAGTTGGACATGACTTAGCGACTAAACAAAAACAACAGGGAAATTTTAATACTGACTTCATGTTCACTTCAGTTCAGTTCAGTCACTCAGTCGTATCTGACTCTTTGTGACCCCATGGACTGCCACACACCAGGCTTCCCTGTCCATCAGCAACTCCTGGAGCTTGCTCAAACTCATGTCTATCGAGTTGGTGATGCCATCCAACCATCTCATCCTCTGTCATGACTTGATGATACATGATATTAAAGAATTATGGTTTTAAGTGTGATAATCTATTTTTAAAATATCTCATTTCTTTTTTGTTTATTTATTTGGCTGTACTTGGTCTTAGCTGGAGCACATGAGGTCTTTGTTGCAGCATGTAAAATCTTTAGTTGTGGGATCTACTCTTAGCATGTGGGATCTAATTAGCATGTGGGATCTACTTACCCAGCCAGGGATCAAACCTGGTCCCCTACATTGGGAGTATGGAGTTTTAGCCACTGGACCACCAGGGAAGTCCCAAAATGTCTCATTTATTAAACATATTCTCAACTATAACTGTGCCCCCTGCTTTAAAAAAAAAAAAAAAAAACCTTTAAAACATGTAAGCTTCTTTTATCTACCTATAGGTGAGGCTAATGGGAATGTACTCTACAACTATTACTTATTTTCTACCCTTAACAAAATATAATAATTCTTTCCTCTTTATCATGTCTATAATTTTTCTGAGTAAAAGTATTCAAATCAAAAGCAACTCACACTACCTATTATTTGCTCCAAACCTCTGTTAAACTACTGTGAAAAGCCTAACATTATATAACCTGTGGCAAATAGATCTGATTGAGCATGTTAACATCTTTAAATTTATATAAGACAGTCTACAAATAAAGATTACTCTAGAGATGCTAACAAGCAGTTGTACTGATCTCCTTGGCACTCACATGATTTAGCCACAAGTAGAATTTGAACAGATTCCAAATGCACAACTGTCAAATTCATAAAAAGTAGCCCAAAATGTCAAGTAAGAGCTTAGGCTTTGCTTTGAATAGCACTGACATCTGAAAAGAAAATCAGAAGTATTCTGTTAATGTTTTATTTCTTTAATGCTAATATTTGACAAGAACTAAGTACTTTTATTTCATGCATAGAAATCCCATTAGGTTACTAGTGATAATTTAGAAACTGTTTTAAGTTAGTATGACTATTAGGTCCCAAAAAATCCCAAAAATCACTTCAATCAATGTTACAAAGTTTATTAATATAAATTTGACTCACCAAAGTAGTGTAGTGTAAAGGAGTTGAGCTCCAACTCTAAAATCAGACAGATCTCTATTCTAATCCTAACCACGTCATTTATAAGCTATGTGACCTCACCAGAGCTCTTTTCCTCATCTGTAAAGTGGATATTTTAAAAGCCTATTTTACAGTGTTGTTATAGGAGTCATAGAACTCAAGAAAAAGAAACTCTTACCATTACAATCTTTTGGAAATACCACAATCTATACAATGTTACTAGCTGTATTTTCACTCAACTCAATTGATGGAAAATAATACAGAGACTAAATACTCCACCAACTTTCCTTTGATACCAAACTTTTGCATCAACTGGCCTAATTCTAAGAATTACAAATGATACATAGATAAGCATAACTTCAGGCCATGGCAGCAGGTTTATTTCAGAATCTGGACAATCCTCATTTCAAATATAAGGATCTCACATGTAACGTAATAATGAAAGACATCTCTTCAGCAACCAGGTGATTGACTCAATTTCAGAGTTGTGTTCTCCGTTCAAGTAAGATTTCCCACCAGCTCTCTTACCATACATGGAGTCAACACTCTAAACCAGTCACCTCTTGCCAAACTCATTTCTTAAGTACAGTGAGTCATAGTAAAACAAAATGTATCCCTAAGCACAATGCATACATCTCTTTATTTTTTTTAATTTTGCCTTCCCATTTGCTTACCAACCCAGAATATGATTTTTCATAGTTGTAAAACTGACTTTTTGACCTCCTTCTCTAAAAGATATTAAATGTAAAGACTTGATGGGTTCAAGGTTTACATTTTGGAATACTTGTAGATGATGTAGTATATTTTTATATAGTATCTTTCATGATATTTGATGACAATTATTGACACTTAAACTGATAACTGAATTAACGATATGGCAGGCTTATCCTTACTTTATGAACTTGTGACTAAGAAGCAATTTGTATGACATTACTTTGATACTACAGAGATGTCTATTTCCTCTTCAAACATGAAGCTTATCCTTTAACACTCATTTAAAACCCTCATGTGAGCCAATAATTTCAATAACTGTAAAATAATTCTAATTTAATTATTTCTGCCTTATTCTGACATTCCTCAGTAAACTTCATTACTTGGAACACTTTGGTTATCCTGAAATATGGTTCCTATAGGAAAGGAAAAATAAATAATAATTCTTTGCTTTCAGTTACCATTTTCAAAGTAAGGATATTTTGGGGACTAATGAGCAAAACTGAATTGGGGTTTTAGATAAGATGAAAATGTATTGATCTGGAAAGGTGGAGATTTTTAATTTTAAAAAAGTGGCTAAGTTACAAAACTGTACATTAAGTATGATAAAACCACTTCAATTAAAAATACATATTTATATAATATGTCTATGCATGTATAGGGATAAATAAAGATATACAATAAACTGTTAACAGTGGTAAACATCTGGGTAGGGAATATGGTTGTTTTCATTTTCCTGGGTTGGCCAGAAGTTTTGTTAGTTTTTATCCATAAGATGGCTCTAGTAGCACTCAGTCGTTTTTAACTTCATTCAAAACAATTTTGTTAGCTTGTATTGTGACAGCTGTCATATCAGCAGGCGTTTTTTAAAAAACATCAAAATTGGTGGCTAAAAAGCACAAAACTACACAAAAGTGTTGTCATTGTTCTTCACTCAGTTGTGTCCAACTCTTTGTGACCCCATGGACTGCAGCATGCCAGGCTTCCCTGTCCTTCACCATCTCCCAGAGCTTGCTCAAACTCATGTCCATTGAATTGGTGATGCCGTCCAACTCAATGACTTTTTGTGTAGCTGTTTTAATATGAAAGATGAAAGAAAAAAAGCAACATTTTCAGCATGGGGAAACAGTGGAAACAGTATCAGACTTTATTTTGGGGGGCTCCAAAATCTCTGTAGATGGTGATTGCAGCCATGAAATTAAAAGATGCTTACTCCTTGGAAGGAAAGTTATGACCAGCCTAGATAGCATATTGAAAAGCAGAGACATTATTTTGCCAACAAAGGTCCGTCTAGTCAAGGCTATGGTTTTTCCTGTGGGCGTGTATGGATGTGAGAGTTGGACTATAAAGAAAGCTGAGTGCCAAAGAATTGATGCTTTTGAACTGTGGTGTTGGAGAAGACTCTTGGGAGTCCCTTGGACTGCAAGGAGATCCAACCAGTCCATCCTAAAGGAGATCAGTCCTGGGTGTTCATTGGAAGAACTGATGCTGAAGCTGAAACTCCAATACTTTGGCCAACTCATGTGACGAATTGACTCATTGGAAAAGACCCTGATGCTGGAAGAGATTGGGGGCAGGAGAACAAGGGGACGGCAGAAGATGGCTGGATGGCATCACCGACTCGATGGACATGAGTTTGAGTGAACTCTGGGAGTTGGTGATGGACAGGGAGGCCTGGCGTGCTGTGATTCATGGGGTCGTAAAGAGTCAGACATGACTGAGTGACTGAACTGAACTGATGCTTTATTATTTCAAGAAAGGTAAAAACACAAAAAAAGATTTGTGTGGGGTATGCAGATGGTACTATGACTGACTGAATGTCTCACAAGTGATTTGCAGGGCTTCTGTGATGGCTTGGTGGTAAAGAGTCTGCCTGCTAATTCAGGAGATGCGGGTTCGATCCCTGATCTGGGAGGATCCCACATGCTGTGCAACAATTGAGCCTGTGTGCCACTGTTACTGAGGCTGTGTCCTGCAGCTCGGGAGCCACAACTACTGAAGACTGCGCGCCCTGGAGCCTGTGTTCCACAAGAGAGAAGCCTGCACACAACTAGAGAGTGGCCCCTACTTGGTGCACCTAGAGAAAGGACCCAGCAGAGCCATAAATAAGCAAACAAAATATTTTTTAAAAGTGGTTAGTAAAGTTTCATGCTGGAGTCTTCTCACTGGATGATGCTCCACAGTCAGGTAGACCAGTTGAAGTTAATAGTTGTCAAATCAAGACATTAATTGAGAACAATCAGCATTACACCACATGAGAGAGAGCTGACATGCTCAAAATATCCAAATCAAGTGCTGAAAATCATTTGCACTAGCTTGATTGTGTTCATCACTTTGATGTTTGGGTTCCACATAGGTCAAGTGAAAAAAACTTTCTTGACTATTTCTGCGTGCTATTCTCTACTTAAATGTAACAAAAATGTTCTGTTTTCAAAACAAATTGTGATGAGCAATGAAAGTGAGTAAATACTGTACAGTAATGTGGAATGGAAGCAATCCTGGGGCAAGCAAAATGAACCACCACTAAGCACACTGAAGTCCAGTCTTCATCTGGAAAAGGTGATGTTGTATATATGGTGGGACTGGAGCTCTGTTATAAGCTCCTTCTGGAAAATCAAATGATTACTTCCAACAAGTACTGCTCCCAATTAGACCCACAGAAAGCAGCACTTAGCAGGAAGCATCTGGAATTAGTCAAAAGGGAATGCATGATTTTCCTTCAGGATAGCTCAAGATGACATGTTTCTTTGATGACCAGGCAAAAACCGTTATAGCTTGACTGGGAAGTTCTGATTCATCGGCTGTGTGCACCAGACATTGCACCTTCAGATGTCCATTTATTTCTTTATAAAATTCTCTTAATGGAAAAAATTTCAATTCCCTGGAAGATTGTCAAAGGCACCTGGAACAGTTCTTTGCTTGAAAAGATAAACAGTTTTGGGAAGATGAAAGTTGAAGTTGCCTGAAAAATGGCAGAAGGCAGTGGGACAAAGGGCTTCCCTGTTAGCTCAGCTGGTAAAGAATCCGCCTGCAACGCAGAAGACCCCAGCTCAATCCCTGGGTTAGGAAGATCTCCTGGAGAAGTGATAGGCTACCCACTGCAGTATTCTCGGGCTTCCCTGGTGGCTCAGATGGTAAAGAATCTGTCTGCAATGCAGGAGACCTGGGTTTGATCCCTGGGTTGGGAAGATCCCCTGGAGGAGGGGATGGCAACCCACTCCAGTATTCATGCCTGGAGAGTGCCCATGGACAGAGGAGCCTGGTGGGCTACAATCCATGGGGTCTCAAAGAGTCAGACATGACTGAGCAACTAGGCACAGCACAGCACAGCACAGTGAAACAAAACCGTGAATATGCTGTTCAATAAAGTTCCTGGTAAAAGTGACAAATGTGTCTTTTATTTTTAAATAAAAATTTAAATTTACATTATTTTTAATTTAAAAAAATGAAGGAACTTTTTAGACAGCCCAATAGATCCAACATTCTACTTTGCAGGTACTACCTTTATAATGACAAAAGCTTATTTAAAAAAAAAAATCACTATTTCCTATTGGGCCCACATACAGCTTTTGGACAATCATCAACACAAGTCTGTGCTTTCCAGCTTGGGAGGTTGCCAGGGCACCAGCCCAGCTGGTTATTTCTTCAGAGCCTCTCCTTGCCTGCGGATTTCCTCAGCCTGTGCCTCTTACCTGTGGCTCAGAAGGGCGACATTAGCACCAGGCCAGCACAGACTTTTCACCTTAGCAGTCATCACTAATTAACAACTTCTTTGTCTCTTGTTTGCCTTTGAGCAGAAATTCTATTTCTCCCTTAGATTTGTTAATGTTTGTTTCTTTTGTTTAGGTGCTCCCTTACCTGGCTCTTAAAATAGTAATAAGGTTCTTTTAGAACTTTAGTGAAGAGTAACTTCCATTTTTATTTCTGCCACCTTCTGTATGTAAGTTGAAAGAGCATTTTATTTAATTAGTGATTTGGGGAGATGAAAATAAAATCCACTGCATTCTTGCCATATTTTTCAAATCTACCTTTCCACAACAGATTATGTTTGGATCAGTTTCTCATTCTCAAACTCGTGTGAATCAAGCCCATGCTTACTTTCTAGATGGAGGTCTGGTGTCTCAGATGGTAAAGAATCTGCCTGCAATGCCAGAGACCTGGTTTTGATCCCTGGGTCAGGAGGACCCCCTGAGAAGGAATTGGTAACACGCTCCAGGATTCTTGCCTGGAGAATTTCATGGACAGAGGAGCCTAGTGGGCTACATGGGATCTCAAAGAATCAGACATGACTGAGTGATTAACACTTTCTGAGGCCTACACTTTCTTCTTTCCACTGTTGACCACACTGAGTGTGAAGTGGTGACTCTGCCTGTTAATCTGTCCTGCAAACTGAAAATTTCCGTTGGTATGTCATCTCCCATTTGGACTTAAGGAGGAGTATGGAAAATCTTGGTCATGACTGTACACTGAACTCATATTGTCCAAGCAGCTTTATCAGTAGAAGGTGTATTCTTTTGTTTTGTTTTGTTTTCCCTCTCTCTGGCTCCCTATCAACTGGTTCTGAATTCAGAAGAAAGTTAAGACATGTAAGCACCTATCACTGCCTAATCCCCATTATTGACAGGACAAGTCTATCCAAAAATGGCTGTTTAATAAGAACTTTGGTCTTGGAAAATAAAATCTTACCAGCCTGACAATAAGGGAATAAAGGATCCCAGGAAAGAACGATAGCAATTATCAGAGGATCAGTAAAATAGGAATTTGTTCTTTATTCGTGAATTCCTACTGTGTGTTAGGCAATGTTCTAAGTGGAAGTTTAAAGAGTTAGAATACTTTAAACAAAAGTTCCCTGGTACTCTGACTGTTCTGAGTTTTGAATTGTGATAATGATCACCAGCCAAGCAATGTTTTTTATTCAAAGACAATGTGATTCACTCAATATAACAATCATAACATTTGGGTGCTAATTACTTATCAATCAAGAGATTCCCATAAAATATCCAATTGAATCATCAAAACAAATCTGTGAGACAGAACAGAATAGTCTAGGTTACACTTCAGTTGAAAAACAAGTCAGTGGTTTAACTGAACACAGATTTATTTCTTGTTCCAAAAAATTGGCTTTGGCTGCAGACAACTGTTCTCCACATGGTGACATAATAATTCAGGCTCTTTCAACCTTGTGGGATCACCATCTTAACATGAATCTCCTTCTGTGATTGCCCCAGTAGGGGAAGAAAGACTGGGACTTTCATACAGGCCTTTCATGCCCTCATTCTAAAACAGACACATATCAGTTCCACAATATTTCATTGGCCAGACTGAGTCACATGGCCCCATCCAATTGCAGGATACACAGTCAATCCACTGAGTACCCAGAGGGAAAGAGAACGGAATACTAATTAACACTAGCAATGAATACCAGTAATGGTGGTGGTCGTTTAGTCACTAAGTCGTGTCCAACTCTTGCAACCCCATGGCCTGTAGTCTGGGGTTGTAGTCTTGCAACCCCTCTGTCTGTGGGATTCTCCAGGCAAGAATACTGGAGTGGGTTTCCATTTCCTTCTCCAAGGGATCTTCCCGACCCAGGAATCGAACCCTGGTCTCCTGCATTGCAGGCAGATTTCTTTACCAACTGAGCTACAAGGAAAGCCCATTAAGAGCTATTATTAATAGGTTTAATAGCATTGATGGTATTAATAGAGGATACTCTGATTCTAGAGCTTGTGCCTAAACTCTATCCTATATAACCTCCCAATATCACACAGGAAGCCTGGCAGAACCTAGCCAGCACTGGAGGATATTTCATTCAATTCACTTAAATGCAGTTCAATTCGAATCAGCATACATTTACTGAATGCTTTGTGTCAGGCATTGCAGTTCCATATGGAGAAGGTTTAGATTATTTGACCATACAGATCTATTCTTATAGGTATAAACAAATAGAACAACTGTAATGGTTAATTTTATATGTCAACTTGACTGGGCCACAGTGCCCAGATATTTTATCAAACTTAACTCTGGATGTTTCTGTGAAGATATTTCTGAATGAGATTCACATTTAAACTGGGGGGCTTTAAGGAAAGCAGATTTCCCTCCATAATGTGGGTGGGCCTCATTTGATCAGTTGAGAGCCTTAATAGAGCAAAAACCAACCTCCTCCAAGTGACAAGGAATTCTGCCAGTAGACTACTTTTAGATTTGAACTGCAATTTCTCTCTGAGTCTTCACAATTGCTTGAACCAATTCCTTAAAATAAATCTCTCTCTCTGTATGTATGTATGTATATATATATATATATATATATATATATATATATAAAACAAGATCCTATGCAAGCTCTATTTTGATTTCAGATAAAAAAGCAGAATCCTAGAATAACAGAAATAAGTCAATATTTATTATATTTTCTTTTTTTATATGTTACCTTTTCTTTTTCTTTTTTTGGCCATGCTGCATGGCTTTTGGGATCTTAGTTCCCTGACTAGGGATTGAACCTGGACCCTGGTAGTGAAAATGTCAAGTCCTAACCATTAGACAACCAGGGAATTTCCTATATTTTCTGTAATACAAGAAATTAAAAAAAAAAAAAACCACCTCTATTATAAAATACACAGATTTTTGCAAAAATCTTACCAGACTGAAAAAACAGCCAAAACAATCTGCCACATATAGGCCTTAGAATGTGGTTTTATAGTCTGTCTTCTTAGGGGAATGTTCTAATTATCTTCACAAATTCAGTGTTGTGAGAATGTGTGGCTAGGTGTTAACTATCACTTTAGAATAAATTCACTTCTACATTGCTGAGATGCTAACAGTCTACAATTATAATTTGTTCTCTGTACAAGATATTGTTTCTGAAGAATTTAGTTGCCCCCTGCTGGTCACACAAATTTTAGATTTCCTAAAAATATGTATTTCTCAGTAAATTGCATATGATGACAAACTTCTAAAGAGATACATTGAACTTTTCATCTAATGAATTCACCACAGGTTTCCAGTGCTCAATTGAGATAAGTTAACCCTTAGTTCTCTTAAGCATGATCCTCTTCTTTCTTTCATGTCATATTTCATGTCTCTTTAAATCCTTTTTGGAACCAAATGGGAATAACATCAAATTGAGAGGGATTAAAAAGCACTTGTTTCAGAATCTTACAAGCTGTGTTTTTATTCTATCTCTGCTACTGTCTCTCTGGCTAATCTTAGACAAGACACTTTAATTTCTTGATTCTTACTTCTTCATCTGCAATTTGAAGTATAACTGACATGTCGTAAACAACATATATTTAAAGTATAATTCGGTAAGTTTTGACCTATGTGTACAGCCATGACAGCATCATCTTGATCACGATAGAGGGCATATCTGTTGCTCCCCAAAGTGTTTTCACGCCTCTTTCCTTCCTCCTTCCTTCCGCCCCTCCCATCCTTCTCCTGTCCTCAAGGACTGATGTGTTTTCCGTCACTATAGTCTAATGACTGCATTGTTTCCGAGGAAAACAGAAATGTTAGGCTCAATCGTTTAAGTGACTGAAGGGAAATGTGTAAACACTTAAATTCTTTTAAACTTGAGACTTCCTGTTTGAACCCTTAGAGAGAAGTGTGATACAGGGGTTAGGGCCCTTAACTTCAGAGCAAGCAGACATGAGCTTGGGTCTCAGCTCTGTCATTCACTAGCTGTTATGACCTTGGGCAAATTACTCAATATCCTGACGTTCACAGTTTCCCCACATTTAGAGGAAGGCATAATAATACCATCTGTCCTCAAAAAGATGTTGTGAAATTGCATGCACAGCAGTTAGCTCAGTACCGGGCCTGTTCATACAATATACTCAACCAACTAAAGACAGTCACCTACCTTTAGACATTTCAGAGTCCTAACTCACATTTTAGGAAAAGGAAATGAGAACTCTGACCATGCAGACAGGGCAATCTTAAGGCAACAATTTTAGAAGTTTTATGTGAAGATTACGATAATTCACTGTGCTACACATGGTGTCCGTATGACTCTGACTCAAGTCCTTTTGATGAGCACCGCACTGGCTTTTCTTCCTCATAACTCTTTCCCCGAGTGTCATGTGTCCTTCTGTTACCATTATTCTATCCATACCATCCCCAAACATAGGACCTGACGATCACTGATTTGACAAATGACTTGGCCGGAGTAGAGTGAATGGTTGTCGTGTCAGATGACAGGCGCTGAAAACAGAGATAACTGAAGAAAATAAGTTATTTTTTGGTGACAAATGTTCTTTAATAGCTTTCTTCTCTATTTTTAAATACTTCTCTCATTCTTCTTGAGCCATTACACTTTACCAGGCTTACTTGATAAAGCTCTCTCTCTCTACAACAGAAACTATAGTTCCACTTGCTAGCCCAGCCCAGGGTAAGTTCTGGCTTTATGGAGGAAGTATCTTACAAAACTCTTCCATGGTTTCTTTTTTTTTTTCCATTTTAAAAATGTATTTATTTTTGGCTGTGCTGGATCTTCATTGCTGAGTGGGGGCTCCCCTCTAGCTGCAGTGTGCAGGCTTGTCATTGCAGGGGCTCCTCTGGTTGGGGAGCCTGACAGGCTCTAGGGCAGCATGTGGGCTCCGTAGTTGTGGCTCCCAGGCTCTAGAGCACAGGCTCAGTGTAGTCGTGGTGCATGGACTTAGTTGCTCTGAGGTATGTGGGATCTCGGACCAGGGATTGAACCTGTGTCTGCTGCATTGGCAGGTGGATTCTTTACCACTGAGCCACCAGGGAAGCCCGTCCCATACTTTCTTTCATGAAGTCTTCAGTTCAGTTCAGTCACTCAGTTGTGTCTGACTCTTTGCAACCCCATGAATCACAGCACACCAGGCCTCACTGTCCATCACCAACTCCTGGAGTTCACTCAAACTCATGTCCATTGAGTCGGTGATGCCATTCAGCCACCTCATCCTCTGTTGTCCCCTTCTCCTCCTGCCCCCAATCCCTCCCAGCATCAGAGTCTTTTCCAATGAGTCAATTCGTTGCATGAGGTGGCCAAAGTACTGGAGTTTCAGCTTCAGCATCAGTCCTTCCAATGAACACCCAGGACTGATCTCCTTTAGGAGGGACTGGTTGGATCTCCTTGCAGTCCAAGGGAGTCTCAAGAGTCTTCTCTAACACCACAGTTCAATAGCATCAATTCTTCCACGCTCAGCTTTCTTCACAGTCCAACTCTCACATCCATTACATGACCACTGAAAAAACCATAGCCTTGACTAGACAGACCTTTGTTGGCAAAATAATGTCTCTGCTTTTCAATATGCTGTCTAGGTTGGTCATAACTTTCCTTCCAAGGAGAGTCTTTTTAATTTCATGGCTGCGATCACTGTCTGCAGTGATTTTGGAGCCCCCCAAAATAAAGTCTGACACTGTTTCCCCATCTATTTCCCATGAAGTGATGGGACCAGATGCCATGATTTTAGTTTTCTGAATGTTGAACTTTAAGCCAACTTCATGAAACAGTGTCATGAAGTCTTAGCATTGCTTTATTAAAGATAGTCTGGAGAAATTATATGGGGTGGAGGGACGTGTCTCCTGCTTACAGTTCTTCCTATTTTGCAATGTACTACCCGGTGGCTCAGATGGTAAAGCATCTGTCTACAATGTGGGAGACCCAGGTTTGATCCCTGGGTTGGAAAGATCCACTGGAGAAGGAAATGGCAATTCACTCCAGTACTGTTGCCTGGAAAATCCCATGGACAGAGGAGCCTGGTAGGCTACAGTCCATGGGGTCGCAGAGTCGGATACGACTGAGCAACTTCATTTCATTTATTTTTACCTATATAAGTTTATTCATTCCTTCTTCCTTAACCTGGCTTCCTTCCAAGAATTAGAGTCTATGACTATAACTTATGTGCAGGTAGTTGATTTTGGGCAGAGACCTCAATGAATAAGAGTGAAAAAACTGGAAAACTAAATCATGGAAGGAGGGAAAACCAGTTCAAAACTAGATGACCAATCGAGACATTTCTGCAGGCAATCAGGGTTCAGTTTTCTAGATCTCCAAATAGTACTCTAGAATTCATGTAGAACTGTCTGCCTGAGTGAAGGGGAGGGCAGCATTTATCTACTAGTTTCCAGCTTGCACTGTCCAGTGTGGCAGAGAGACCCTAAGGTCTATTGATCCCTGCCTTCTGGTATTAGTGCCCTTCTTTAAGCTCCTATCCCTGTATGTAGGTGGAGCCTGTGAATTGCTTCCAGCCAATTTTTGTCATTGTTCAGTCACCAAGTCCTGACCAATTCATTTGTGACCCCATGGACTGCAGCAAACCAGGCTTCCCTGTCCCTCACCATCTCCTGGAGTTTGCCCAAGTTCATGTCCACTGAATTGGTGATGTCACCCAGCCATCTCATCCCCTTTCACCCTCTTCTCCTTCTGCCTTAAATCTTTCCCAGCATCAGGGCTTTTCCAATGAGTCAGCTCTTCACATCAAGTGGCCAAAGTACTGGAACTTCAGCTTCAGCACAGTTCTTCCAAAGAGTACTCAGGTTTGATTTCCTTTAAGATTGACTGGTTTGATCTCCCTGTTTGGTTATAGGGTATTAAGTCACTTCACTTCAGTCGTGTCCGACTCTGTACGACCCGTAGACGGCAGCCCACCAGACTCCCCCATCCCTGGGATTCTCCAGGCAAGAACACTAGAGTGGGTTGCCATTTCCTTCTCCAATGCATGAAAGTAAAAAGTGAAAGTGAAGTCGCTCAGTCGTGTCTGACTCTTAGCGACCCCATGGACTGCAGCCTACCAGGCTCCTCCATCCATGGGATTTTCCAGGCAAGAGTACTGAAGTGGGGTGCCATTGCCTTCTTCCTCCCACAATTACATTATGTGACAGATGCGATGGGATACATCACTCCCATTATTGTGTTACATTAGGAAAGAATTGATCTCATGGGCAGAATTGCTCTTTCTCACACTGCTGCCACTTTGAAGACACAAGTTGCTATGTTTTGAACTGCGTATGGAGAGAACCGCATGGCAAGGAACCCAGGTGGCCTGTGTAAGTGGTTGACAGCCTCCGGCTGACAGCCAGCAAAACCTCTGAAACGCACAGTCCAGCAACGGCAAGGAAATGAATTCTGCCAACAACCTAGAGTGTGGGAATGGGTTCTTCTTCACTTGGGCTTCCACATGGAAACACAACCTAATCAAATGTTCAACGTGAGACCCCAAAGTGGAGACTCCAAGCAAGCTGTGCCTGAACTCTTGACCCACAGAAACAAGAGATAGTATGTGTTGTTTTAAACTGATAAGTTTATGGGGTTCGTTACATAGAAACAGAAAGCGAATACAGATTTTAGTACCTAGTAGTGGGATGCTAATGTAACAAACACCTAAAAATGTGTCTGTGGTTTTGCAACTAAGTGATGAGTGGAAACCGGAAGGATGTTGAAGAGCATGATAGAGAAATTTAATCACCATGACTGGGGTCACCGTGACTATCAGGAGAAATAGGGACACTGAGGGTACTGTGAAGATCTCCGAGGCAAGTGAGGAGCCTGGGATTGGAAACCAGAGGAAGGAGAACGCTTGCACTGTAGCGACAGAACACTTAGTGAGACTTTCTCCTGCAGTTATGTTGAAAGCAAAACTTGTAAGTGGTGAATTTTGTTATATATAGTTAAGGTGATTTCAAAGCAAAGTCCTAGACGTGACACCGTTTTTGGTGCATACAGCAAAATGCAAAATGTCAGAAAGAGAGAATGTAGCAGAAATATTATTAAATAAAAAAGGATCAGGACTTGATGATTCTGAAAATCTTCATCTACCCCAGGTGGTTAAAAAATATTAATCCTAGGAAGTGGCTTCTGAACGTTGTCAGGAAATCCTGCTCTAGAGAAAGATACCCAGGAAGTAACTCTGCAACCTTTTGTTAAAACTTCAAAGAGACCAAAAGGTCACTGGTTTTCAGTCACACCAAAGACCATTTTAAGAGACAAAGGGTGTCTCAGATCCTCTCTTCCCAGATGGCGCTACTGGTAAAGAACCCACCTGCCAATGCAGGAGATGCAGGAGACGTGGGTTCGATCCCTGGGTCGGGAAGATCCCCTGGAGCAGGTAATGGCAACCCATTCCAGTATTCTTGCCTGGAGAATTCCATGGACACAGGAGCCTGACAGGCTACAGTCCACAGGGCCACAAAGAGTTGAATATGACACCGAAATCAGATTGATTATATTCTTTGCAGCCAAAGATGGAGAAGCTCTATACAGTCAACAAAAACAAGACTGGGAGCTGACTGTGGCTCAGATCATGAACTCCTTACTGCCAAATTCAGACTTAAATTGAAGAAAGTAGGGAAAACCACTAGACCATTCAGGTATGACCTAAATCAAATCCCTTATGATTATACAGTGGAAGTGAGAAATAGATTTAAGGGCCTAGATCTGATAGATAGAGTGCCTGATGAACTATGGACGGAGGTTCGTGACATTGTACAGGAGACAGGGATCAAGACCATCCCCATGGAAAAGAAATGCAAAAAAGCAAAATGGCTGTCTGGGGAGGCCTTATAAATAGCTGTGAAAAGAAGAGAAGGGAAAAGCAAAGGAGAAAAGGAAAGATATAAGCATCTGAACGCAGAGTTCCAAAGAATAGCAAGAAGAGATAAGAAAGCCTTCCTCAGCAATCAATGCAAAGAAATAGAGGAAAACATCAGAATGGGAAAGACTAGAGATCTCATCAAGAAAATTAGAGATACCAAGAGAACATTTCATGAAAAGATGGGCTCAATAAAGGACAGAAATGGTATGGACCTAACAGAAGCAGAAGATATTAAGAAGAGGTGGCAAGAATACACAGAAGAACTGTACAAAAAGAGATCTTCATGACCAAGATAATCACGATGGTGTGATCACTCACCTAGAGCCAGACATCCTGGAATGTGAAGTCAAGTGGGCCTTAGAAAGCATCGCTATGAACAAAGCTAGTGGAGGTGATGGAATTCCAGTTGAGCTATTTCAAATCCTAAAAGATGATGCTGTGAAAGTGCTGCACTCAATCTGCCAGCACATTTGGAAAACTCAGCAGTGGCCACAGGACTGGAAAAGGTCAGTTTTCATTCCAATCCCAAAGAAAGGCAATGCCAAAGAATGCTCAAACTACCACACAATTGCACTCATCTCACATGCTAGTAAAGTAATGCTCAAAATTCTCCAAGCCAGGCTTCAGCAATACGTGAACCATGAACTTCCAGATGTTCAAGCTGGTTTTCGAAAAGGCAGAGGAACCAGAGACCAAATTGCCAACATCCACTGGATCATCGAAAAAGCAAGAGAGTTCCAGAAAAACATCTATTTCTGCTTTACTGACTATGCCAAAGCCTTTGACTGTGTGGATCACAATAAACTGTGGAACATTCTGAAAGAGATGGGCATACCAGACCACCTGACCTGCCTTTTGAGAAACTTATATGCAGGTCAGGAAGCAACAGTTTGAACTGGACATGGAACAACAGACTGGTTCCAAATAGGAAAAGGAGTACGTCAAGGCTGTATATTGTCACCATGCTTATTTAACTTATATGGAGAGTAACTTATATGGAGAGTACATCATAAGAAACGCTGGGCTGGAAGAAGCACAAGCTGGCATCAAGATTGCCGGGAGAAATATCAATCACCTCAGATATGCAGATGACACCACGCTTATGGCAGAAAGTGAAGAGGAACTAAAAAGCCTCTTGATGAAAGTGAAAGTGGAGAGTGAAAAAGTTGGCTTAAAGCTCAACATTCAGAAAACGAAGATCATGGCATCTGGTCCCATCACTTCATGGAAAATAGATGGGAAAACAGTGGAAACGGTGTCAGACTTTATTTTTTTGAGCTCCAAGATCACTGCAGATGGTGACTGCAGCCATGAAATTAAAAGACGCTTACTCCTTGGAAGAAAAGTTATGACCAACCTAGATAGCATATTGAAAAGCAGAGACATTACTTTACCAACAAAGGTCCATCTAGTCAAGGCTATGGTTTTTCCAGTGGTCATGTATGGATGTGAGAGTTGGACTGTGAAGAAAGCTGAGCACCAAAGAATTGATGCTTTTGAACTGTGGTGTTGGAGAAGACTCTTGAGAGTCCCTTGGACTGCAAGGAGATCCAACCAGTCCATTCTGAAGGAGATCAGCCCTGGGATTTCTTTGGAAGGAAGGATGCTGAAGCTGAAACTCCAGTACTTTGGCCACCTCATGTGAAGAGTTGACTCATTGGAAAAGACTCTGATGCTGGGAGGGATTGGGGGCAGGAGGAGAAGGGGACGACAGAGGATGAGATGGCTGGATGGCATCACTGACTCCTTGGATGTGAGTCTGAGTGAACTCCGGGAGTTGGTGATTGACAGGGAGGCCTGGCGTGCTGCGATTCATGGGGTCGCAAAGAGTCGGACACGACTGAGCGACTGAACTGAACTGAAGCAGCTTAGCATGCACACAGATCCTCTCACTCGAAGAGCCTCTAAGAAGTTCAAAGGTACTGTTCCTCAGCATTAGGCTCTCAGCAGTAGCCACAGGTAGAGACTGAGTTATTCTGAAGCAGTCTATGCATTGTGTGGTTTCTGTCTCAAAGAGTGCACTCCACACCAACTTGGAATGAGAAGGACAAGGAGATAAAAAACAAAAGGACGCTGTCGGATCCTCTAAATTTTACTGACAGGACGTAGACTGATGAATCTGCTCATCCTCATCCATGAACACACGCTCCCTTCCAGGAAGAAGAGAGGATGACTTCGAGGGCTGAACCAAGACCCCAGGGGGTTCCGCCAAGAACCATGAAAGACTATTTTCAAGCCAAAGAACCTAATCAAGGAAACTCCCAACATTCACCTAGCTGTATTTCAAAATTCCAATGGACCAGGGACTCTTTTTAGCCTTTCATTTTTCCTCTTTATAAACTAGAATGCCTGTCAGTAATATTATTAATACATCTGTCCCAGCATTGAATGTTGGGCATCTTGGAAGCAGATAACTGATTTCTTTAGTTTCATTCTAAAGTGCACAGAAGAAGAGGAATTGTACTCAGGAACTATCACTTTTTCTGAGTCTACTCAAAACTGGCAGCCTTCCAAGCCACCCCAAGTATCACATATGATGGCTCATGGCACCTTTTTCTTAGTGATAAAATGCTTTTCTTCTCCTTCTCCCCTCCAGTGTTCCATTGGCTGAACCTAATCAGAAACCAATTGCTAAGGAATTCTGGGAAATACCATTTAACCTGGGTGTGTCCTGTGATTCAGAGTAGAGCTGGGGAAGGGCTGGGAGTGATAGATCTGAGAGCAAATAGGCTAATGACCATTAAAGAATCTAAACACCTAGAAATTTGCTACAATTCAGCCCTAATTTGGTTTCTCATGAAAGGTTCAGTTCAATTCAGTTTAGTTGCTCAGTCATGTCTGACTCTTTGTGACCCCATGAATTGCAGCACGCCAGGCCTCCCTGTCACCAACTCCCGGAATTCACATTCACTCAGACTCATGTCCATTGAGTCAGTGATGCCACGCAGCCATCTCATCCTCTGTCGTCCCCTTCTCCTCCTGCCCCCAATCCCTCCCAGCATCAGAGTCTTTTCCAATGAGTCAACTCTTCACATGAGGTGGCCAAAGTACTGGAGTTTCAGCTTCAGCATCCTTCCTTCCAAAGAAATCCCAGGGCTGATCTCCTTCAGAATGGACTGGTTGGATCTCCTTGCAGTCCAAGGGACTCTCAAGAGTCTTCTCCAACACCACAGTTCAAAAGCATCAATTCTTCAGTGCTCAGCTTTCTTCACAGTCCAACTCTCACATCCATACATGACCACTGGAAAAACCATAGCCTTGACTAGACGGACCTTTGTTAGCAAATTAATGTCTCTGCTCTCTCCTTTTCATTTCTATCCTGTTTTGTCAGTATCTTTTTACCTCTTAGGTCATTTGCTTTTCCTTTGTTAACTTGTCTGATTGAGAGGACCATTGTCTACCCTCAAGACAAATAATTAGACCATTTTTCTTTTTCATTACAGAATTTACCTATAACAGTAATATAGCCCTCTACTTTTTAATGTCAAACCATCTCTTCCATTTATGTTTTCCATTTTCCTTGTCCTTCAACTCTCTCACTATACTTTAGTCATGCACAACTCGTTTACGGAACTAAAAACCATTGAATCAATGCACAGATTTTCATTCATCAAGTTGAAGCAGTCCCTAAAATCTAATCCAGCTTATGTCAGGGAAACTCTTACAGTCAGGAGACTAAATTTGGGGCTATTTATGAGCTCTCATTTCTAAAATCTTCTAAACATTATTTGATCTCTTCCTGGGCACCTTCCCTACCACCAAGATCTTAAAACTACAGTTCCTCTCCATTTTCTATATCTATCCCATATTTTACCAGTTTCTGCTCTTCTAAATCAAAATAAGCACACCAGTTCCTTGCATCCTACACTCTCCAGTCCTAATCTAGTGAATGATATAGATTATGAGTTTAGATCACCTGATCACCTAACTATAGTGAACATAGTCATCGTTATGACTATGGTCATGACTATACTCATGGTTTTGTTAACTGGAAAGGATATTGTTAAGAAAAACAAACATATGACCTCAGCACTCAAATCCACACACTGCAACTAGACTGAGGATTCTAGTGCTGTTAAGCCCGTGCTCTAGTCTGTCTTCTAGAGGTTATCTTGGGATGGGGGCATCAGAATTCTAACCACATAAAGCTAAAGTTTAGATCAGACATCAATAAACCAGAGGATGCAATTAATTAATCCTAACTTTGACTCTCAAATTTTCTGCTACTTCAACTCAAGATAGATTTGAACAATTTCTGGATCGAGGAAATATAGCCACTTTCGTAGAGGAGAAACTTTCATTCTGCTTCCCAGTAGACCGAAGAAGGTTGGCCTGCGTGGGGCTGTTGAGGACTGCAGTTCTTACGTGTTTAGTCTCAAAGCCCATTTACGCTTTTAAAAAGTATGGAGAATTCCAAAGAACTTTTGTTTATATGGATGATGTCTGTGGATATTTGCCATATTAAAAATTAAAACTAGTGATTTTTAAAAGGTTATTGATTCCTTTAAAAATTAACAATAAGCCCATTATGTTTTAAGATAAATAACATATATTTCATGAAAATTAACTGTATTTTCCAAAATAATTTAGTGAGAAAAGAAGTACAAGTTTTACATACTTGTAAATCTCTTTAATGTCTGGCTTAGTAGAAGACAGTTCAATTCTTATATATCCACTTCTGTATTCTGTATGTTCTGATAATGGTGTTTTGGTTGCAATAAATGAGCCTCGCACACATATGTAATCAAAAAAGGAAGAGGCATTTGAATAGCTTTTTAAAAAGCTAATTGTGAATATAATTGTTTGCTTTCACACCACCAAAACCTTAACAGTGATAGTTTCCTAGGTTATCAGCAATGTAGAATCTGAAATTGTATGAATGAATGTTTGTATATTGTAACATCAATATATATTTGTGTATTATGGTGTGTCTTGAACTTTGAATGGATCTTTTAGTCCTACATTATTTTGTAATGTCATGCATTGGTCGTTTGGAAAATAGTTGTTCATTGAGTTATGCATATCTTCCAAATGTTGACACATTTCATTTTGAAATATCGAAAACTCACATTCATTAATGATATAACCACTCATCAGGACAATGAGACTCACAGGGATGGATATAAGTTTTCCAAAACTCTGAATTTTTCTTGAAAGCTCAAATTTTATTCATAACAAAAAATGCTGAAAGTTGTTTTCATTGAAGTTATAGACTTACTTTGTTAAATTTTGAGACAATGTCTGCCAAATACCCAAGTCTGAATACTATAGTTTGTCTGTCTCATTCTTTCAAGTAAAAATGATATTAAAAGTGGCTTGTTCAGCTCACAACTTGATTATATAAATCCTTTTCCTTGAGACAACCATTGTTCTTTGGTATGGAGCAGGAATGCTTTATGCATTCTGCCTCACATAACTTTTGAAAGACATGCAATCAAGGATTCAGATTTAACAAAGTTAATAATTTTTACTATTTTATCAAGCATATTCTTAAATTCTTTTTTTCTCCTGTGAGTACAGTCATTCCTTGGTATCTGTGGGGGTGGTTCCAGGACGCCCTGCAGCTGCTAAAATTTGAGGGTGCTCGAGTCTCTTATATTAAATGGCATAGTATTTGCATATAACCTATGGAATATCTTCCTGTATATTTTAAATCATCTCTGGATTACTTATAACATCTAACACAGTGTAAATACTATGTAAATGGTTGTTGGAGCAGCAAATTCAAGCTTTGCTTTTTGGAACTTTTCAAAAGAAAAACCTTTAAAAATTTCAGTCCATGGTTGATTGAATCTGTGGGAATAAAGAGTGGCTGATGACTGTATACGGCAATGAATAACACAGTGACTACTAACAGCTTGGTATCGCTGCTTTGATTTCTGTTAAGGCACTAAGCCTTTTAGCCAGCACTGCCTTTGTAACATGGTACAAATATCAACATAGTAAGGGGGGCAAATAACGTCTTAGTACTATTGTGAAAATAGTTTTGACGTTGCATAGTCTCCTAGGGACTCCATGGGGTCTGCAGGTCACGTTTTGAGAGCCACCAGTCAAAAACAAATCTAAATTCTAAGTGGTAGCAATTCATTTTTTTGCAAATTTTGCCCCTCTGAGTCAAGTCTGTGCTGTTATAAACAATCCTGGCCTAACTGTTCTCTCATTGATCTTTTCTGCTTGCTAATAAGTATGACCCATCATATTCTGTTCTTGGTTCCAACTCAGTTCCCCATTTCTAACCCTCCATTCTTCTTGCCAAAGTAAAGATTTCTTGCCTCCGTTTTTATCTACCTAATCAAATCCCACACTAATATTCTAATGATTTCCATTTCAATTATTTTGATCTTGTTCCAGTAATCAACCTAGCCCTTCAGGGTAGAATTTTATTCATTCATTTATTTCACTTATACATTTATTGATTAATTTATTTAATCAATGAATCAAGTAAGTTCATTCACTTTAAAATGAATTTTCTGCAAACCTACTATTTCATTTGTTAGAGAGATGGCGTTTGGTTTTGTCTTTAAAGGGAGAGATGATTTGAAGAAATGAAAGTTTAGGTTTCTCAAAGTATGTATAAGAAATAATAATAGATTTATGGAGGTAAAAAAAAAAAAAACCCTCCTCCTTGTTTGGGGAAAGGCAAGGAGGAGGATGCAGAAAGTAGAGTTATTAAGACAAGGCCAGAAAGTTAGTATATGGCCATCTTGTGAAGGTATTGGATGCCTGGAGTTCATCTGGTAAGCAATGGCGAGCTACCAGGGGTGTTTCAATAGAGGCAGAGGTAATGGGTGAAACAGGATCAGTCATTATTTGCCTAAGATTGTTTGGCAGCTATAGATGAATTTAGTGGAGAAAAGAGACTTGAGACAAGAAAAACAGGTTGGAGGCCTGAGCTAGGGTGGTGGCCCTAGAAATGGAGATGAGTGGAGATGGATTTTGAGAAGAATGAGGAAGTAAGTTCAGTAGGTGGTGGGGAGGGAGAAATGGTTTTCAAAAATGACTCGCATTTCAAGCATGGGAGAAGGTGATGCTCTTCAAAGAAATCAGGAAGTCAAAAAAAGAAAGGGTTTGTGTCAGGCAAGATGATAAATTCAGTTCTTTACCTGTGAGGAACTTAATTTTATAGCACTTACAAGAACTGGAACCTGACAAATATTAGAAGATTATGGTTATGCTAGAGCGGCTTTATAATCGTCTGTTTGCAATATAAATGTAAAGGGGAAAATGAAAAATGCAGTCAGTACTTTAGTTATCTGTAGTTTCTCATTAGACAAAAATAGCAGGAATCTATAGCTTTTCTGTGGTCCATATATCACAAAGATATCGCTCATAAAATTATATATATTTATTAAATGATTTGCAAATGTTATTTATTATGCTAAATCGAATGTCAATTAATCCTTGCAACAGCTCTTAGACATTACTATCTGGATTTTCATAAGAAAAGGTACAAAGAGATTAAACAACTTCTCCAAGTTCAAACAGGAAGTGATGGAATGACCTTGAAACCAGGTTCTGTGCAGTTTTCAAGTCCTTGTTTCTTCTCCTCTGTATAGCTAAAGTTTTTATGTGCCTTTCCTCCATTTTCCTTTTCACAGAATAAAAAGGGAATTGTGCCTTTTAACATGGACCATTGGTTGCTATGATATGATTGTATCCAGAGATTCCTTAACGCCACCTTAGGAGATCTGTGGTAAAGAATCCGCCTGCTAATACAGGAGACACAAGAGACGTGGGTTGAATCCTTGGGTCAGGAAGATCCTCTGGAGGAGGGCAAAGCAACCCACTCCAGTAACCTTGCCTGGAGAATCCCATGGACAGAGGAGTCTGGCAGGCTACAGTCCATAGGATCACAGAGTCAGACACGACTGAGTGTGCGCGTGCAAACACACACGCACACTCACAAGACCTGTCTTAGGAAAATATTCTGCTCAGGGGGCTCTCCCTTTTTATTTTATTTCCAGCTTTATTGAGATATGATTGACATACATCACTGAATAAGTTTAAGGTATACAGCAAATGGTACATATATTGTGGTACAATATATTATACATATTATGGTAATGTTTAGCTAGAATCCATTATCTCATACAGATAAAAGAAAAAAAAAAACAAAAAATATTTTTCCTTGTAATAACGTTTAAAATTTACTCTCAACAACTTTCCTATACGTCACACAGCAGTGTTAACTATAGCTATCATGCTGTACCTTACATCCCTAGTACTTATTTATCTTGTAAGTGGAAGACACCACCCTTATGGCAGAAAGTGAAGAAGAACTGAAGAGCCTCTTGATGAAAGTGAAAGGGGAGAGTGAAAAAAATTGGCTTAAAACTCAACATTAAAAAAACTAAGATCATGGCATCTGGTCCCATCACTTCATGGCAAATAGATGGGGAAACAATGGAAACAGTGACAGACTTTATTTTTGGGGGGGCTTCAAAATCACTGCAGATGGTGACTGCACCCATGAAATTAAGACGCTTGCTCCTTGGAAGGAAAGTTATGACCAACCTAGACAGCATATTAAAAAGCAGAGACATTACTTTGCAAACAAAGGACCATCTAGTCAAAGCTATGGTTTTTCCAGTAGTCGTGTACCGATGTGAGAACTGGACTACAAAGAAAGCTGAGTGCAGAAGAATTGACGCTTTTGAACTGTGGTGTTGGAGAAGACTCTTGAGAGTCCCTTGGACTGCAAGGAGATCCAACCAATCAATCCTAAAGGAAATCAGTCCTGAATATTCATTGGAAGGACTGATGCTGAAGCTGAAATTCCATTACTTTGGCCACCTGATGTGAAGAACTGACTCATTGGAAAAGACCCTGATGCTGGGAAGGATTGAAGGCAGGAGGAGAAGTGGATGACAGAGGATAAGATGGTTGGATGGTGTCACTGACTCGATGGACATGAGTTTGAGCAAACTTAGGGAGCTGGTGATGGAGAGGGAAGCCTGGCATGCTACAGTCCATGGGGTCACAAAGAATTGGACTCGACTGAGCGACTGAACTGAATTGAACTGATATGTTACTTCTATATTCCTAATTTATCCTTCCCTTCCATCTTTCCCCTTTGGTTACCATAAGTTCCTTTCCTATGTCTCTGAGTCTCTGTTTTATAAATGAGGTTAATTTGTCACCAGTTTTTTTTTAGATTCCACATATAAGTAACATCATATGGTATCTGTATTTGCCTGACTTACTTCACTTATGACAATCCCTAGGTCCATCCATGTTGCTGCACATGGCATCATTTCATTCTTTTAGTGGCTGAGAAGTATTCCACTGTATACATATACACCATCTCTTCTTTATCCATTCATCAGTAGATGGACATTTAGGTTGTAGAAATTTGTATCTTTTGACCATCTTCCTCCAATTCTGCCTTCCCTGACACCCTCCCACTTCTCATAACCACAAATCTGATCTCTTTTTCTTCGAATTTAGTGTTTTGTTTTTCAAGATTCTGCATTTGAGTGAGATCATATAGTATTTGTCTCTCTCTGCCTGAGTTATTTCACTTAGAATAATGCCCTCAAGGTGGATCCATGTTGTTATAGATGGCAGGCTTCCTTCATTTTTATGGCTGAATGATATTCTATTCTATGTATATACTGAATTTCTTTATCCATGCATTTGTGGACAGACATTTAGGTTTTTCCCATGTCTTGGCTATTATAAATAATGCTGCTATGAACATGGGGATGCAGATACTCTCTTCAAGTTAGTATTTTTGCTTCCTTTGGATATATTCCTGAAGTGGATTGGCTGGATCATATAGTAGTTCTATTTTTAAGTTTTGAGGATCCTCTATATTGTCTTCCCTGTGGCTGTACGGTTTACATTCTCACCAATAGTACCCAAGGGCTCCCCTTTCTCCACATCCTCACCAGAATTTTTCCTCTTATCCTTTGGATGAGGCTACTTTAACAGGCATAGGTGATATCACACTGTAGCTTTAATTTGCATTTCCCTAATGATGGGATGTTGAGCCTCTTTTCATGCACCTGTTGGCCTTTCATACATCTTTTCTTGAAAAATGTCTATTCAAGTCTTTTGCCCATCTTGTAACTGGATTACTTGGGTCTTTTCATTTAGGTTTTTTTGTTTTGGGGGAATTTTTTGGCTATTGAGTTGTGTAAGTTCTTCATATATTTTGGGTAATAACCCCTTATCAGATATCTGTTCACAAATATTTTTTTTCCCATTCCATGGTTGTCTTTTTACTTTGCTGATTATTTCTTTTGCTCTGAATAAGTTTTTTAGTTTTATGTAGCCCAACTTGTTTATTTCTGCTTAGGTGACATATCAAAATATCATTGCCAAAACCCATGTCAAGGAATTTTTTTCCTCTGTTTTCTTCTAGGAGTTCTATGGTTCAGGTCTTACATTTAAGTCATTAATTCATTTTGAGTTAATTTTTGTGAGTGGTGTAAGATAGGAGCCTATTTTCACTATTTTATATGTGAATATCCAACTTTCCCAGCACTATTTATCAAAGAGACTGCCTTTTCTCCATTGAGTGGCTCTCTTTCAATGGCAACTAATTTCCCCTCCAACTACTTTTGACTACTTTAATGGGCAACTACTTTCCCCATTGCAATGATAATTCCTGTCCTTACTTAAGACTGAGACAGCTATTAAGTAACAAAATTAATTTAATTTAAAAAAACACAATATAAGAACAGATATAACAATTTAAAATGTAGCTATGGTAAATACTGTCATTAAAAAATGATAAAGAGCTAGGTAAGTTCCTCTGAAACCACTATTATTTAAAAAAATTTTTATTGGGATATAGTTGATTTATAATGTGTTGGTTTCAAGTGTGCAGCAAAGTAAATCAGTTATATATATATATATATATATATATATATCCACTTGCTTTAAGATTCTTTTCCCATATGGGTCATTTCAGAGTATTGACTAGAGTTCCCTGTGCCATACAGTAGGTCCCTATTAATTATTTTATATATGCATGTGTGCTAAGTCTCTTCAGTCGTGTCTGACTCTTTGCGACCCTATGGACTGTAGTCCACCAGGCTCCTCTGTCCATGGGATTCTCCAGGCAAGAATACTGGAGTGGGTTGCCATGCCCCCCTCCAGGGGATCTTTCCAACTCAGGGATCAAACTTGTATCTTTTAAGTCTCCTGCATTGGCCTGTGAGTTCTTCACGACTAGAGCCACTGGGGAAGCCCATTTATACATAGTAGTGTGTGTATGCCGGGCTTCCCCAGTGGCTCTAGTGGTAAAGAACCTGCCAGCCAGTGCAGGAGACTCAAGAGAACATGGGTTTGATCCCTGGGTTGGGAAGGTCCCCTGGAGGATGGCATGGCAACCCACTTCAGTATTCTTGTCTGGAGAATCCCATGGACAGAGTAACGTGGCAGGCTACAGTCCATAGAGTCACAAAGAGTTGGACACAGCTGAAGCAATATAGCACAGATGCATATTCAGTATTGATATCCCAACTTTTCCATTCCCCCACTTTCCCCCCAGTTGCTATAAGTTTGTTTTTTACATCTGTGACTCTATTTCTGTTCTGTAAATAAGTTCAATTGTACCATTTTTTAAGATTCCACATATAAGCATATATATATATATATATATATATGGACTGGAAAAGGTCAGTTTTCATTCCAATCCCAAAGAAAGGCAATGCCAAAGAATGCTCAAACTACCACACAATTGCACTCATCTCACACGCTAGTAAAGTAATGCTTAAAATTCTCCAAGCCAGGCTTCAGCAATACGTGAACTGTGAACTTCCAGATATTCAAGATGGTTTTAGAAAAGGCAGAGGAACCAGAGATCAAATGACCAACATCTGCTGGATCATCAAAAAAGCAAGAGAGTTCCAGAAAAACATCTATTTCTACCTTATTGACTATGCCAAAGCCTTTGACTGTGTGGATCACAATAAACTGTGGAACATTCTGAAAGAGATGGAAATACCAGACCACCTGACCTGCCTCTTGAGAAACCTGTATGCCCGTCAGGAAGCAACAATTAGAACTGAACATGGAACAACAGACTGGTTCCAAATAGGAAAAGGAGTACGTCAAGGCTGTATATTGTCGCCCTGCTTCTTTAACTTATATGCAGAGTACATCATTAGAAATGCTGGGCTGGAGGAAGCACAAGCTGGAATTGAGATTGCCAGGAGAAATATCAATAACCTCAGATATGCAGATGACACCACCCTTATGGCAGAAAGTGAAGAAGAACTAAAGAGCCTCTTGATAAAAGTGAAAGAGGGGAGTGAAAAAGTTGGCTTAAAGCTCAACATTCAGAAAACTAAGATCATGGCATCCAGTCCCATCACTTCATGGGAAATAGATGGGGAAACAGTGGAAACAGCAGCTGACTTTATTTTTCTGGGCTCCAAAGTCACTGCAGATGATGATTGCAGCCATGAAATTAAAAGACACTTACTCTTTGGAAGGAAAGTTATGACCAACCTAGACAGCATATTAAAAAGCAGAGACATTACTTTGTCAACAAAGGTCAGTCTAGTCAAGGCTATGGTTTTTCCAGTGGTCATATATGGATGTGAAAGTTGGACTATAAAGAAAGCTGAGCACCGAAGAATTGATGCTTTTGAACTGTGATGTTGGAGAAGACTCTTGAGAGTCCCTTGGACTGCAAGGAGATCAAACCAGTTCATCCTAAAGGAGATCAGTCCTGGGTGTTCATTGGAAGGACTGATGCTAAAGCTGAAACTCCAATATTTTGGCCACCTGATGGGCAGAGTTGACTCATTGGAAAGGACCCTGATGCTGGGAAAGATTGAGGGCAGGAGGAGAAGGGGACGACAGGGGATGAGATGGTTGGATGGCATCACTGACTCGATGGACGTGGGTTTGGGTGAACTCCAGGAGTTGATGATGGACCGGGAGGCCTGGAGTGCTGCGATTCGTGGGTCGCAAAGAGTCAGACATGACCAAGCAACTGAACTGAACTGAACATATAAACAACTTCATATGATATTTGTCTGTCTGACTTACTACAATCATTATGACAATCCATAGGTCCATCCATGTAGCTGCAAATCGTATTATTTCATTTTTTATGACCGAGTAATATTCCATTTTCTATATATGCCACATCTTTTTATCTGTTCCTCTGTCAGTGGACATGTAGGTTGCTTCCATGTATTGGCTATTGTAAATAGTGATGCAATGAACACTGGGGTGCATGTATCTTTTTGAATTATGTGAAACCACTTTAAATTTAGACAAATAACAGAGAATGACCTTAATAGCAAATCAGAGCATTCATGTATGCAGGTCTTCCTCTACATAGGAAAAATAGAGGATGATGAGTCTTGGAAATTAACATTATGGTTGGATTTTCTCCCAGAGTGTGATGAGCAGAGAACCAAGAAAGGCACACCTATGCTTCATCTGTTACACTGAAAAGTGTGGCACTTGGTCAGTACTCAATGAAGGTAGGTCCCTTTCTGCAAAGTATTTCCACGTCTCATTTTTTCACCCTATATATTGAAAAGAAAATCCCAAGGAATAAACCGTTATTGTACTGCTACATAAGAATCTTTACTCACTGAACCTGACTAGATGATTCTGTAGCTTGGTCTCTGCATCCTGAATATTCTGAGTTTGCACTCTCTCTGTGGAAATTGATCACGTATTCCTCTGGCCATTGAGCTGTGATAGGAAAGATTTTCCTGCCTGGAGTCCAAACTGAGCATGCGTCTGGCATAAACAAAGACCCATGACACTTTTTGTTTGTTGGTTGGTTTTGGCCATGCCAAATAGCTTATGGGATCTTAGTTCCCTGATCAGGGATTGAACCCATGCCCCTGTATGGAAGTGCCGAGTCCTAACCACAGGACTGCCAGGGAAGTGCGCCATGACACTGTCTGTGTAATGTCATTGGACTGACACTACTGACTGTTGATCCCTGTGTCCCCAGGGCTCAGTGGTGACATTTTGTACTACAAAGACACATGTGTGTGTGCATGCTAAGTTGCTTCAGTTGTGTCCAGATCTTTGTGACCCCAAGGACTTTGCTTGCCAGGCTCCCCTGTCTGTGGGATTCTTCAGGTAAAAGTACTGAAGTGGGTTGCCTTGCCCTCCTCCAGGGGATCTTCGTAACCCAGGGATCGAACCCAGGTCTCCAACATTGCAGGCAGATTCTTTACCAGCTGAGCCACAGGAAGCCCCAAAATATCTATTCCAGTGCTGAATTTGAGAGAATTTCAAAGAAAGTCTCATGGAAAGTCTCAGCTATGAGGTGTGGTTTCGAGAACCGACCTCTTTGTGTAAGCGAAAAGTGGTTAGAAGGGACATGAAGAAAGCAAAAGCATGACGTAACCATGTCACACAAAGGAGATAGGTCTCCAACAAACAGCATGTTGAGAAAGTGAAAGGAAATAGGGTTAATTAGATCTTCAAAGTTCAGATGACAGAGGATGCTGACCAGAAAGATTATAAATTTTAACTACAAACTATTCAAGAAACATTTGTTTCTTAAGAAGGAAAGAAACTATTGACAAGTAAAACTAATATAACTTTGCCTAAGACATGTTTTTCTGCCTTTACTTCAGGTTCCTTCATTTTGTGAAAAGGGGAGGAAAGCAAAATAAATATTTTTAAAGAACAAAACAAAAGAACCCAAAATAGAATGGCATTCTGGGTAAGCCAGAATACCTGCAACACAAATTTAAATAGATCCAATATTTAATTCATTCCTAATATCTATATTAGAAATGTTCATTCAATAAACATTTATGAATTCCCTACCATATGCCAGACACTGAGGATACAGTATTTACAAGACAGATATGACCTCTAACCTCATGGAACTTGCAGGCATTAAAAACATGATTGCATTTATTTTTACCTTTATAACTTTGTAAAAACTAAACAGATAACTCTTGAGATTTTTTTTGCTGGGTGTTGGAGATACAAAGATTGACATCCACAAGGAAGTGAAAGGTAAATCTACCTGGCTGTGACCATATTACATTAGTAAAACTTTCCCAGTTGTCACCCTTAATATCCAATACTGCTGTCTCCTTTGCCCTTTGAGTTGGAGATCAAATCATCATCTCAATCCACCTGCACCAATTACAAAGTACAGACACTTACCATTGAACACTAACGGAGGAACCTGTGACTTCTCCCACTGAGCGAAATTTCTCTGCCTTATCGAACCTCCGCTGACATGAAACAGGCCTCATCATTTCTGTTTCAGAAAGCAGAGAGCTGCCTTCTCTTTTATCTGTGAGTTTATAGAACCCATAAGATCTGAAAATCCTATTTTAGAATATGGCATGGTGAAGAACTGAACATAAAGTACCTGATCCAATAGCTCTCTGTCTAGGACTTGTCTTTATGTGTTAAGAAGAGATTTATTTTTAAAAATGAGCCCCCTTATGGTTTAAGCTTCTTTAAGGCAATGTAGAGACAAAGGTAAGCTGATCACCCTGCCCTCAGGAAACATCAGAGGGACTGCTGCTTAGTCATCAGACAAACACAAAAGACATTCAGGTAACTAAGATCATAGCATCTGGTCCCATCACTTCGTGGCAAATAAATGGGGAAACAGTGGAAACAGTGACAGACTATTTTTGGGGGCTCCAAAATCACTGCAGATGGTGACTGCAGCCATGCAATTAAAAGATGCTTGTTCCTTGGAAGAAAAGTTATGACCAACCTTGACAGCATATTAAAAAGCAGAGACATTACTTAGCCAACAAAGGTCCGTCTAATCAAAGCTATGGTTTTTCCAGTAGTCATGTGAGAGTTGGACTATAAAGAAAGCTGAGTGCCAAAGAACTGATGCTTTTGAACTGTGGTGTTGGAGAAGACTCTTGAGAGTCCCTTGGACTGCAAGGAGATCCAACCAGTCTATCCTAAAGGAAATCAGCCTTGAATATTCATCGAAAGGATTGATGCTGAAGCTGAAACTCCATTATTTTGGTCACTTGATGGAAAGAGCTGACTCACTGGAAAAGACCCTGATGCTGGGAAAGATTGAAGGCAGGAGAAGAAGGGGATGACAGAGGATGAGATGGTTGGATGGCCTCACTGACTCAATGGACATGGGTTTGAGTAAGCTCTGGGAGTTGGTGATGGACAGCGAGGCCTGGAGTGCTGCAGTCCATGCGGTTGCAAAGAGTCAGACACGACTGAGGGACTGAACTGAACTATCCCTCTCAAGTCCACCCCTCTAGAAATAGATCAGGACATTCTCAAAGCACATGTTCCTCCACTGATGTGTACTGAGAACTTTTCGATTTCTGCCAATTTTGGAGCTATATAATGATTAATTGTACCGATTAGCTGACAATCATCACATCAGGAAATCCAACTGCCAGTATTGGTAATGAGACAGCAAAAATTTGAGATACATTGTTTTTATGTCATTTTGGTCATAAATAACCTAAGAAATTGACTCCGGTCTCCTCCAACTAAAAGTATAAAATTCAAATGTTATTTCCTAAAAGATTCCATGGACACCCAAATTTAGAAATGTGTGTTTAAATAAAATAAAAAATTTTAAAACAAATGTTCCATGGATTGCTTTTGTTAAAAATTGGTGGAATCAAGAGAGAAAAGTGATCCATGCATGATGTGCCTATAAACTGGCTTTCTGAAAGCAAAAACAAAGAGGAAATTCTGATTTGAAGTCTTTGTTGACTTCTTTAGTATAAACACTCCCACCATGGCCAATTTCAAGCTACCAGTCTGAAATCACAGAACATACAGTTGGGGAGAGATGTGCCCAGTCAGCATGCCCAGTCAGCTCTCAAGAGCCTGGATAAGCCAGCTCCAGAAATCAACGGTTGTCACCTGAGGGAAAAAATAAATATTCATGTCTGACTCTTTGCGACCCCATGGACTGGAGCCCACCAGGATCCTCTGTCCATGGGAATCCCAGACAAGAATACTGGAGTGGGTTGCCGTTCCCTCCTCCAGGGGATCTTCATGCCCCAGGGATTAAACCTGGGTCTCTTGTATTGCAGGCAGATTCTTTACCATCTGAGCAATCAGGAAAGCCCCCAATATTAATTTACTTTCTGTCAAACAGCCCAAAGACTACATTGTTTCTGGTGTAGTTCCTAGAATATCCAATTTGGAGAATTATTCTTAATGTTGGTTTTAATACTTTATGAAACTAAACATTCCTTTTATAAGTCTTTTCAGTGCTTCACACTTTGATGTGATTTAGGTTTTAATATGGCAACCAATTTTCCATAATGAGAAATATAAAGGTGTGAATGTTTATTAGTAAGACAATGACATTAAAAAGATTTGTGCTACTTGTCAGTAAAAACGTTTCTATTCCTTCGGTTGAAGTAAATTTATAGCCCTCTCCGTGACTGTCCACCAGATGGCAGACATTTTGCAGCCACTTTGCAAATAAGGCATATTTGCATTTCTGCAAGGCCAAACAATACTTTTTGAAGATGTTAAAGGAAATAACGAGCACATTTGATTAAGCAACAACACATGCGGGAGCACATTTGCAATTTGGATTGTTCTCTTATTTTTCCCCTTCCAGTCCACACCTCTCTCTGGGGTTCCAGAGGGTATTATCCAACCAATTGTTCCTGGCATTTTCATTCATGGAAGTATGTGAATTTGAACATGGCTAAACTGAACTTTTGGGAGACTTCCGATTGGTCCCTGATGGGCCGCTGGCTAAGACTCCACACTCCCAATGCAGGGGGTCCGGGTTCCACCCATGGTCAGGGAACTAGACCCCACATGCCTCAGCTGTGTTCACACGCTGCCAGTAAAGACTGTGCATGCCACAACTGAGACTCAGCACTGCTGATAAATTATTTCATTAACATTAGAAAAAACCCTGAACTTTTTGATCTTTCCCTCTTTTCCAATTCTGCTTTTCTTTCAGCCTTTTCTTCCAGCTGCTCATCCCAGAAACCTAGAAATTATCCTTGATAATTTCACTCTTGTTACCTTCCACATCTAAGTGTTAGTTGCTCAGTTGTGTCTGACTCTTTGAGACCCCATGGACTGTAGCCCCACAGGTTCCTCTGGCCATGGGATTCTCCAGGCAAGAATACTGCAGTGGGTTGCCATTCCCTTCTCCAGGGGATCTTCCCAACCCAGGTCTCCTGCATTGCAGGCAGGTTCTTTACGGTCTGAGCCACCACAGAAGCCTCTGGCATCAAATCCTCTTGATTCTCATCTATCATCTTTCCTGGAGATGACTGCCACAGCCTCCTAATTCATCTTCCTTCTTATATCCTCCACACAACAGAAGCAGCATTGTTTTAAATATGTAAATCTGAGAACTTGTTATCCTCCTTTTTAAATCCTTCAATGGCTTCTGTCAACTTAAAATTTTTTTCTTTCGCTATTGACTTTTTTCCTTTAAAGTGATTTATTTTTTTACTTGCTGTGGTAAAGTCTCAGAATGGACTAGTAAATGTGAGCAGGTAAAAGTCACAATAATGAATTACAATGTCCCCCTGGATACAGCTACTTGGTTTGGGGTGCACTGCAAGTGATCTCCACAGAAAATAAACTGTTGCTTCACTGTCCTTGGACTCACCATCCACATGCCACGCATTACAGGAAAATTATCTGCTTGTCTACCTCAGGAAAATGAAAGGCAGATCTTAAGATCTCTTGAAAGAAATTGTGATAGGAACTTTGATATGATGGTTAGATCTGAAGACAAGAATATTAAGTGCTTCTGACTAGAAGAGGTTGAGATAGACCTGCTTCAGCCCCGCGGGGAGGGTTCTTCAATGTTTTGGCTATCTGCAGCTGTGTAACACACCGCCTCAACTGCATAGCGTGGAGCAGTGGTCTGTACTTAATTATTATCTCTTACAGTGTTGGGGCTGACGGGACTTCAACCCCCTAGTCTCTCGGGGGGGTTGAAGTCAGACAGCTGTGGCTGGAGTCATTCTGAGGCTTCCTCATTCACGTGTGTGTGGGAGGATGTGGGCTGTTGGCAGGGACCTTAGCGGGGCTTTTGCCTGGAACACGTACACATGGCCTCTCTATGTGGCCTGGGCTTCCTCAAAACCACTGATGCGAGAACACAAAAGTCCTGCCACTTTGGCCCAACCGACTTGGACAGCTACGGCTTCCTAGGTGGTGCTGGTGGTAAAGAACCTGCCTGCCAATGCAGGAGACAGAAGAGACGCGGGTTTGATCCCTGGGTCAGGAAGATCCGTTGGAACGGGGCATGACAACCCACTCCAGGATTCTTGCCTGGAGAATTCCATGGACAGAGGAGCCTGGTGGGCTGTAGTCTATAGGCCGACACAGAGTCAGACACGACTGAAGCGACTTAGTCTGCACACACACGGGGCAGCTATGGAGAGTCATCCTAGCTCCAGAGCTCCCTGGGGCATTGACCAAGGCTGTCATTGAGGCTGAATCACAATTTGACTTCTCCTTCATCCACTCCAGCTTCCTTACTTCCCCTTCTCTTCCCTTCCACGGGTGTTAATACACAGGCACTCCTTAATAAATGTCATGCACATGTCCTCAGTTTGAGTCAGTTCCTGGGGAACCCAGCTTGCAACAACATGGGGCCGTAAACTCAGGAGGGAAGTCTAGCTAGAGAGAGCTAAATGAGCTGTAACCAATGAGCACAGCCAGTGTTGGTGCCAGAACTTTCAACTGGGTGCCTTGTGAGCAGTGTTCTCTTCTGTGTGTGTATATGTGTTTACATGGGGAGGGGTGGAAGAAACGAATTCACTTTGGGGACTTATTTTGAAGTTGCTTATATACAAGTGTACTATGACTTAGATTGTATATTTATCTTTAGGGTTTATCTGGGAGCTGATGGAGGTGTGGGGATGAGAAGAAAGTTCCCTGCATGCACTTAGACATCCCCTCACCTCAGCTCCTCTTAGGATTGCCATCCGAGGTTGGCTGAAAGAGTTGAGACATTCTCCCGAAAGTCTTGTGAAGAACTGCGGCCCTTGGCATTGGTGCTGGTGTTCTGTGGCCAGAGATGAACAAGAGACTCATCATGGGGCAGATCTAGGGCCTGCTAGAGGCACAGGAATCACTGCATTCCCTGCCTGGACTAGCATCGTCCAGGAGAAGGATTCACTTGATCACTTTAAGAAGTTTGTTGTTCTACAAACAAAATGCTGGAGAGGGTTTGGGAGAAAGGGAACCCTCCTACACTGTTGGTGGGAATGTACATTGGTGTAGCCACTGTGGAGAACAGCTTGGGAATACCTTAAAAAACTAAAAATAGAGCTACCATATGATCCTGCAATCCCATTCTTGGGCATATATCTGGAGAAAATCGTAATTCTAAAGGATACATGCACCCCGACGTTCATCGCAGCATGATTTACAATAGCCAGGACATGGAAGCAACATAAATATCCGTCTACAGAGGAATGAATAGTGAACACGGTGATGGCATATTACTTAGCCATTAAAAGGAGTGAAATATGACATTTGCAGAGACAGGGGTGGACCTAGAACGTTTTGCAAAGCAGAAATAGAGTCACAGATGTGGAAGACAAACTCAGGCTTACCAAGGGGGGAAGGTGGGGCAAGATTAATTGGGAGATTGGGACTGACACAAACACCCTGCTAGGTAACTAGTGAGAAACTATCGTACAGCACAGGGAGCTCCACTCAGCGCTCCGTGGTGCACATATGGAGATACATATGCGTGTATACATGTGCTGCGCTTCGTCTCTCAGTCAGCTCTTTGTGACCCCACGGACTGTAGCCTGCCAGGCATTCTCCAGGCAAGAATACTGGAGTGGGTTGCCATGCCCGCCTCCAGGGGATCTTCCCAACCCAGGGATCCAACCCAGGTTTCCCACATTGCAGGCAGATTCTTTACCATCTGAGCCCCTAGGGAAGCCTGTATATATACAAATGTATATGTATAACTGATCACTTTGCTGCGCAACTAACAGAACATTGTAAAGCAACTATAGTCCTATAAAAATTAATGGGAGAGGGAGAGGGTGGGAAGATTTGGGAGAATGGCATTGAAACATGTGAAATATCATGTATGAAACGAGATGCCAGTCCAGGTTCGATGCACGATACTGGATGCTTGGGGCTAGTGCACTGGGATGACCCAGAGGGATGGTATGGGGAGGGAGGAGGGAGGAGGGTTCAGGATGGGGAACACATGTATACCTGTGGCGGATTCATTTTGATGTTTGGCAAAACTAATACAATTATGTAAAGTTTAAAAATAAAATAAAATTAAAAAAAAAAAACAAAACAGAGCCAAGAGAGGGAGCACTTTTGGAATGACAATTTGAAGGGAACTGTGGACTAAAGAGTGAAACATAGGAAAAAAACAGGAATAGAGGGGAATTTCCTCAACTTGATAAAGAAAACATACCAAAAGTCTGTAGCCAACAATTCAGTTAATGATGGAAGTTTGACTGCTTCCCCCTAAGATCAGAAGCAATTAAAGCATATTCACTATCACCACTCTTCAAAATGCTAGAAGTTACAGACATATGTACTAATATGATTCTACTTATATAATAGACCAAAAAAGACAAAAATTATGGAAAGGAAGACTAGATTAGTGGTTTCCAGGGGATAAGGTGAAGCTGGTGGTGCAAGGGGAGTAGTTGTCATTATAAAAGTCCTTGTGATGATGAAAATGTTCTGTATCTTGATGTAGTGATGTCAATATCCTAGTTGCAATATTATACTATAATCCTATAGGATGTTACCATTTGGGGATACTGGGTACATGGGATCCCTGTATTATTTCTTAGAGCTACATGTCAACGGTTATCTCAGAACAAAATGTTTCATTTCAAGCAATAAAAAAATTATAAAATAAAAAAAATTAAAAAAAATAATTGTAAAAGAAACTTCTTGGAGACTGGGAATCTACCAAAACTCAGAGCATCAAAACCCATTATCTCCCAAGTATTAGCATGGCTTACTCTCTCTTTTTCTTTTAGGTTTTTGCCAAATATCACCTTTCAAAGAGGCTTCCTTGACCATTAATTCTATTTAAACTAGCACCTCCATAACTCTCTCCCTCTATACTGCTTTTATTTTCATCATGTTGCTTGCAACCACCAGACACAATTTTCTGTATTTACTTGTTTATTGACTATCTGTCTCATGAGAATCTAGTTCTAGAAGGGGAACAAATTGGTCTATTTTTTTTTTTTTATTACTGTCTACTGAGAACCACGCAATAGCAACAACTTAACAGATATTTGTTGATTGAAAGATATTTGTTGATCAAAGATTTCAACTGTCTTAAATTCTAGAGAGGGAGTTATAGATGGTGAATATCTTCTGCCCCATGGTTTGCAGAACAGATGAAATTGGAGACTTGAAGGGGAAGTGGAGACCCAGGATGGAGAGCCTCTTCTGCTTTCCGCCTGCTGCTGGGGAACCTGGTTCCAGTCAGCTGTCAAGGTCCTGCCACGTCGTTGCCCTTGGGTTCTGTGAGACAGTCTCGTTCCTCATAACACATTCCATTCTTCCTCCTCTGTTTCAGCTGGGTCTGTATCAACTGCCACCAAAGATTCTAACAAACAGACTTTGAGAAAGTACGTTTTAGCTTTGCCTTTTTCTCTCAAACTGCCCCTGACATTTTTCAGAAAAGCAAAGAGAAAGAGATGTTCTTTCTTCTCTTATAAAGAATTAGGCGCATGTTATTGATAAGCACTTCAGTAACATGAAGGTCAGGGTTAGGGTTTTGTTTGTGTTGGCTTGGTCTCTGCCACTCCACGAGGGCATGCAGGATCTTAGTTCCCAAACTGGGATTGAACCCGTGCCCTCAGCAATGCAAATGTGGCATTCTAACTCCTGGGCCACCAGAGAATTCCCAAGGTATTTCTGATAAAGGCTTGAATCTAGGATGTTCACAAAAGTACCAGCCTTACTTTCTTTTCAGTTTGGAGATACCTGTAAAAACATATAATCTTGTGTTGTGTTCTGCTACTATAAAACTGTCTCTGCAAGATATTTATACAAAGGAATCTTTTTAAAATTTATTTTAATTGGAGGCTAATTACAATACTGTAGTGGTTTTGCCATACACTGACATGAATCAGCGATGGATGTACATGTGTTCCCCATCCTGAACCCCCCTCCCACCTCCCTCCCCATCCCATCCTTCTGGATCATCCCAGTGCACCAGCCCTGAGCGCCCTGTCTCATGCATTGAACCTGGACTGGCAATCTATTTCACATATGATAATATACATGTTTCAATGCTATTCTCTCAAATCATCCCACCCTTGCCTTCTCCCACAGATTCCAAAAGACTTCTTTACATCTGTGTCTCTTTTGCTGTCTTGCATATAAGGTCATCGTTACCATCTTTCTAAATTCCATATATATGCATTAGTAAACTGTATTGGTGTTTTTCTTTCTGGCTTACTTCACTATGTATAATAGGCTCCAGTTTCATCCACCTCATTACGACTGATTCAAATGCATTCTTTTTCAAAGGAATCTTTTAAAGACAGACAGACTTGCAGAAAGATTGCTTTTGTGTCCTCTGAAAAGTTTCCCTGCAACCTCCAACAGTCTGCAGTTCTAATTGGTTATCTTAATAATTTGCTTCCCTAGTAATTATTTTAAAACTGATATCTCTACTTTTTAAAAGGCAATGAGATATTTATGAGGTTTCTCTGTCAAGCCAGGAGAAGAGTTTTAGAACGTCCTTTTTCCTCCCTTTGTGCACAAATGAACAGCACATCTGTGACTCTTTTCTCACTCAAACAAAAAGGTGAGTGCTTCTGTCTCATTATCTGGGACTAGTCAGGGCTTCAACTACTTCCAGTTTCAAACTCATTCTTATCACTAACATCCAGTTTATTTTAATGTTGGGAAAAATATTTGAATCCCGTGGGTCTTTATTTCCCAAACAATATTAAAAGATGAGTGTTTTCATTCCTGGAGTATAAAATTACTTCTTATCAGGATCCTAGGGGTCGAGCATGACTGCTACTTAAAGAAAAAAATAATTTGATTTTTGAGGTCTCTTTGGGAAGCAGGAAACACTCTGTAGAATCCGTTTGTGGGGAAAGCAAACTCACTTTTGGTTGCACATCCAAATATCTTACCTGGTGTGCTTGAATGGTGTCTCCTGGGTTTTAAACATCTGCTTGGTTCTAGGTTGTTTGTACAGGCCTGGGCACCAAAAAGCGAGGAAGGAGACTAACACGTTGCTGGTGAATTGCAACCTTGCATCTTTGATGAAATTGGGCCAGGGTCTCCCTTAAACTAAAGATGCCTGCTGCTGCTGCTGCTGCTAAGTCACTTCAGTCGTGTCCAACTCTGTGCAACCCCATAGACGGCAGCCCACCAGGCTCCCCTGTCCCTGGGATTCTCCAGGCAAAGATGCCTAGGATTTCTCAAATGTGTGGGGTTTTTTGCCATGTTTGTGCAAAAAAAAAAAAAGGAGTTTTATAATCTCTGTTTTTTATGCTCTTGGTCAATACTGATTCACCTACCTAATCACATTATGCCAGGTAATTAAGGCACAAAACATTGATATATATTATATATAATATACATATAAACATTGTAATATGTAATATATATACTATATATAAAAACACTGTAATATGTAACATATTACATATGTTATATACATATGGGGAAATATTGGGATATATATTATATCACAAAGGTAATCTGATTCACAGGCTCTGATTTCTTCATTTGCTTCTAATCCTTACAGAGCACTCTCTTCACTTTTCCCAATTTGCTAAGAAGTGATATTTCTTTCCTTAATTGCTTTTCTAAATTAACTTTTGGGTTCTGAATGCAGTTTATTTAATAACAGCTTGTAGTTCAGTTCAGTTCAGTTGCTCAGTTGTGTCTGACTCTTTGTGACCCCATGGACTGCAGCATCCCAGGCCTCCCTGTGTATCACCAACTCCCAGAGCTTACTCAAACTCATGTCCGTCATGTCGGTGATGCCATCCAACCATTTCATCCTCTGCTGTCCCCTTCTCCTTCTGCCTTCAATCTTTCCCAGTATCAGGGTCTTTTCAAATGAGTCAGTTCTTCATATCAGGTGGCCAAAATATTGGAGTTTCAGCTTCAGCATCAGTCCTTCCAGTTAATATTCAGGGCTGATTTCCTTTAGGATGGACTGGTTGGATCTCTTTGATGTCCAAGGGACTCTCAAGAGTCTTCTCCAACACCACAGTTCAAAAACATCGGTTCTTCGATGCTCAGCTTTCTTTATAGTCCAACTTTCACATCCATACGTGACTACTGGAAAAACCATAGCTTTGACTAGATGGAATTTTGTCAGCAAAGTAATGTCTCTGCTTTTTAACATGCTGCCTAGGTTTGTCATAGCTTTTCTTCCAAGGAGCAAGCGTCTTTTAATTTCATGGGTGCAGTCACCATCTGCAGTGATTTTGGAGCCCCCCAAAATAAAGTCTGTCTCTGCTTCCACTGTTTCCCCATCTATTTGCCATGAGGTGATGCGAATGGATGCCATTTTCTTAGTTTTCTGAATGTTGAGTTTTAAGCCAACTTTTTCACTCTCCTCTTTCACTTTCATCAAGAGGCTCTTTAGTTCTTCTTTGCTTTCTGCCATAAGGTTGGTGTCATCTGCATATCTGAGGTTATTATTTCTCCCAGCAATCTTGAGTCCAGCTTGTGCTTCTTCTGGTCCGGCATTTCTCATGACGTACTCTCCATATAAGTTAAATAAGCAAGGTGACAGTATACAGCCTTGACATACTCCTTGCCTGATTTGGAACCAGTCTGCTGTTCCATGTCCAGTTCTAACTGTTGCTTCTTGATCTGCATACAGATTTCTCAGGAGGCAGGTCAGGTGGTCTGGTATTCTCATCTCGTGAAGAATTTTTCACAGTTTGTTGTGATCCACACAGTCAAAGGCTTTGGCATAGTCAATAAAGCAGAAGTAGATGTTTTTCTGGAACTCTCCTGGTTTTTCAATGATCCAACAGATGTTGGCAATTTATCTCTGGTTCCTCTGCCTTTTCTAAATCCAGCTGGAACATCTGGAAGTTCACAGCTTATGTATTGTTGAAGCCTGGCTTGGAGAATTTTGAGCATTATTTTGCTAGTTTGTGAGATGAGTGCAATTGTGTGGTAGTTTGAACATTCTTTGGCATTGCCTTTCTTTGGGATTGCAAACTGACCTTTTTCAGTCCTGTGGCCACTACTGAGTTTTCCAAATTTGCTGGCACATTGAGTGCAACATTTTCAGAGCATCATCTTTTGGGATCTGAAATAGCTCAACTGGAATTCCATCACCTCCACTATGTAGTTTGTAGTGATGCTTCCTAAGGCCCACTTGACTTCACATTCCAGGATGTCTGGCTCTAGGTGAGTGATCACACCATTGTGATTATCTGGGTCCTGAAGATCTTTTTTATAGCTCTTCTGTGTATTCTTGCCACCTCTACTTAATATCTTCTGCTTCTGTTATGTTCATACCATTTCTGTCCTTTATTGAGCTCATGTTTGCATGAAATGTTTTCTTGGTATCTCTTTTTCTTGAAGAGATCTCTAGTCTTTTTCATTCTATTGTTTTCCTCTATTTCTTTGCATTGATCACTGAGGAAGTCTATCTTATCTCTTCTTGCTATTCTTTGGAACTCTGTGTTCAAATGCATATATCTTTCCTTTTCTCCTTTGCCTTTCACATCTTGTCTTTTCTCAGCTATTTGTAAGCCTTCCTCAGACAGCCATTTTGGTTTTTTGCATTTCTTTCTCTTGGGGATGGTCTTGATCACTGCCTCATGTACAGTGTCACGAACGTCCATCCATAGTTCTTCAGGCACTCTATCTATCAGATTTAATCCCTTGAATCTATTTGTCACTCCCACTGTATAATCGTAAGTGATTTGCTTTAGATCATACCTGAATGGTCTAGTGGTTTTCCCTACTTTCTTCAATTTAAGTCTGAATTTGGCAATTAGGAGTTCATGATATGAGCCACAGGCAGCTCCTGGTCTTGTTTTTGCTGACTGTATAGAGCTTCTCCATCTTTGGCTGCAAAGATTATAATCAATCTGATTTCGGTATTGACCATCTGGTCATGTCCATGTGTAGAGTCTTCTCTTGTGTTGGTGGAAGACAATGTTTGCTATGACCAATGCGTTCTCTTGGCAAGACTCTGTTAGCCTTTGACCTGCTTCATTTTGTATTCCAAGGTCAAATTAGTATTCCAAGGCCAAATGACAGCTTGTAGCTTCCTATATATTTATATGCCATCAGCAGTTAGGTACCCATTTATTGAAGCTTCTCTTAACCAGTCCCTCATTTAGGCATGAAGTCTCTGGACAATTCCCTTGGGGTTTTTTTTTTTTCTCCTTTTAAAAAAATGTTTTCCAATTATTGGATTCTCAAGGCTACATTGCTAGTAGATGAGAAAGCCAAAGTTCAAACCAGGCATTCTCTTTCTTGGCCTGGAACCTCAGTCAGTATAGCGTTTTTATAGAAGAGTAGACAGGGAATGAGCATGAGGCAAAACACTGCAGACAGGGCAGAGGCTCCAGTGCGCTTGTTCTCAACACCAGTCCAGGGCTCCTCATGGAGCAGGCGGGGTACTGTTCCCACCGAGTCTAAACTATACTGCTCACTGCAGGACAGGCCAATAACTGAGATATGAGTTCTTGGGGCAAGGAATACCGACTTCATTCCAAAAGCCCAGCTAACCAAGAAGATGGTGGGCTCATGCCCCAAAGAACCATCTTGCCAGCGTCAGAATTCAGACTCCTTTTATACTAAAAGGGGAGGAAGTAAAGTCAAACACTTCCTGGTTCCCATCAGCCTCCAGAGGGGATGTGTTAATTTCTTCCTCCCTACAGTCATTCACGAGTGGGCCTGTTAAAGATGTTTCCTGTGAGCTAAACAAAGGTATTTTAGCTTAATGCTCATTACCTGGGAGGCAGAGTTCCCAGAGATTGGCCATTATGTATAACTTAAGCTTATAGGCAACATCTCTCTAGTGATTAACTTGTAATAGAATACAACATATTCTTCCCTATTACAGTACCATAGTCACATCAATTTATACCATAGTTAAATCTTCAAACTTTATTTTTGTACACCTTTGGGTCCTCATGAAAATGGAATTTTTGGGTAACATATTTTTCCAAAGTTCCCGAAGTAGGGCATGCAGGTTGGTATCCCTCTCCCAAGCTGGGAAACACACCCGTGAGCATGTGCACAAAATCCATATGTTGAAGCCCTGATCCTCAGAGTGATGGAGCTGGAGATGGGCCTCTAGGAAGTCATTAGGTTAGATGAGGTCACAAAATGGGGTTCTCACGACTGAATGAGTGTCCTTATAAGAAGGGGCCAGAGAGCAGGCTACTAGCCTCTGCATATGAGGGCACAGCAAGAAGCCAACCAGCTGAAAACCAGGAAGGGGGGCCTATCCAGACACCAAATCCACGAGCACCTTGAACTTGAACTTCCCAGTCTCTACAACTGTGAGAAATAAATGTCTGTTATTTAAGCCATCTCACCTATGGTATTTTAACTCCCAAATAGACTGAGACAATAAGAAAATTGAGTAGATTTAGAAATGCATTTTCCCACAGAAAAATGGATTTAAATAGTAATTCACTTCTGAGGGGAGGCCACTAACTGAATTCATAATGGAGTGGAAAGAGCAAGTATTTTTAAATGAAAAGACAATGTTTTAAAAAACTGTGGCAATTTTTTTTTTCCCAATGAAACAGGAAAAATAGGCATTAGTCTGTGGGTCAGGAGCCATGGGTTCAGTCTTCTGCTCTTTGCGGTCTGGCTGTGTGAATTTAACCAGGTCATTTTACCCCTCCAGCCTTCAATTTCTTCATTTGTAAAATTAAAGAGTGAAAGAGGTTACAGTAAAAAGCATACTTTAAACAGTGTCCTTCCCATTCCTATACCCACTTGAAGGAACTGAAGGAAGCTAATTAGAGAAGGAAACTCTACTACACTGTGGCTATGAAAGGCCCTAACCTCATACACAATCTCTGAAGAACATTATCCACAAACAGCCTCACTAGAAGTCAATTAGCAGAGAAGCCGGGTTCTGATGTTCCTGGAAACATGCAACCTATGGAGATAAAATGGAGGCACCTCTAATTCCACCCGACTTCCCTGGTTGCTCAGATGGTAAAGCGTCTGCCTACAATGCAGGAGACCCGGGTTCAATCCCTGGGTTGGGAAGGTCTCCTGGAGAAGGAAATGGCAACCCACTCCAGTATTCTTGCCTGGAGAATCCCGGATGGAGGAACCTGGTAGGCCACAGTCTATGGGGTCGCAAAGAGTCGGACACGATGGAGCGACTTCACTCTCACTTAATTTTACCCAGTTTACAGAAATGAGAGCTTCAGAGGATGAGGTGGGTTTCAGGAAAGAGAGCAAACCTCTTGCTTTGAGTCATTTCCTTACTAAAGGTCTCCAGGAAGTAATGGCATGTCCAGAAATTCTATTTAGGATGGGTTAGAGGCTGCATACTGGTTAGAAGATAAGCCTTAAAGCTGATTTTATAAAGCTGCTGCTGCTGCTACGTTGCTTCAGTCAGGATTTCCTGGGATTTTCCAGGCAAGAGTACTGGAGTGGGGTGCCATTGCCTTCTCCGGATTTTATAAAGTACAGTATATCAATCAGACTGAGGAAATGTCAAAGGTCACCATTAAAGAATTGGGAATGAGGACACTGATGAAATTATGCGGTGAGCAATTCCCCAGGTAACCTTCGGCTCTGCCATTGCTGAAAATAATGGGATAGAAGGAGGAACGCTTGAATAAAGGAGACATTTCTTTTTTTTTCTTCTTAGAAACTACTTGGAGAATAGTATAGGGAAAGTGCTGAAGACTCAAGCTCAGAGCAGCTGACAGCTATGCCATCCTTCCTGTCTCACTTGGTGTCCCTCGAGTGCCTGGAGTAGGGAATTGGGACCACGGAAGCCTCAAAGTTAATGTACATCATGGTTAATTCCCGTCTAGTGGCTGGACAGAGAGTTTTGCAGGTTTTGGCAGGGCCCAGTAACATAATTCTTACTAATACAGTGAGGCCAGAGTTCCAGCCCTGTCAGGGTTACCCCTTTGGCAACTGGTGTGAACAACTGCCCAGATACTATTCTCTTTCTGTGGCTGAACAGTGGATGGAAATAGGTTTAACTTGTTTCTTGTGAGACCTCTGACAGCTAGCTGAAACTTCGGTGATTCTGACAAAACCACAGCTCTGGCTGAAAACCAAGATGAAAACCCACTGGAGCTATCCAATGAGAACACAACCTACTCTGGGAAAGGGGGGTACAAGGACACCCTCGGGGACACAGGTCTACCTGGAGAGTTATATTGAGCTGTGAGCAAAAAACAAATCCTTCTGACAAGAATTGCAGCTGATTAAGAACTACTGGGGAAAAGCAGAGTCTGAACTGAGAACCACCTATACCACCGCCCTGAGATTGTTGGATAACTAATGCCATAGCCAATGCGGCTAATCCAGAGAGTGATCTTTCATCTGAAAATGGAGACTACTTCCATAAGGTGATTATCAAAAATAAACTATAGACGATTCCCAAGGAGCTTCCCAGAAGGCATTAGATATGAACATGGAATCAGATCAGATCAGATCAGTCGCTCAGTCGTGTCCGACTCTTTGCGACCCCATGAATTGCAGCACACCAGGCCTCCCTGTCCATCACCAACTCCCGGAGTTCACTCACACTCACGTCCATCGAGTCAGTGATGCCATCCAGCCATCTCATCCTCTGTCGTTCCCTTCTCCTCCTGCCCCCAATCCCTCCCAGCATCAGAGTCTTTTCCAATGAGTCAACTCTTCGCATGAGGTGGCCAAAGTACTGGAGTTTCAGCTTTAGCATCATTCCCTCCAAAGAAATCCCAGGGCTGATCTCCTACAGAATGGACTGGTTGGATCTCCTTGCAGTCCAAGGGACTCTCAAGAGTATTCTCCAACACCACAGTTCAAAAGCATCAATTCTTCAGCGCTCAGCCTTTTTCACAGTCCAACTCTCACATCCATACATGACCACAGGAAAAACCATAGCCTTGACTAGATGAACCTTTGTTGGCAAAGTAATGTCTCTGCTTTTGAACATGCTATCTAGGTTTGTCATAACTTTCCTAAGGAGTAAGCATCTTTTAATTTCATGGCTGCAGTCACCATCTGCAGTGATTTTGGAGCCCACAAAAAGAAAGTCTGACACTGTTTCCACTGTTTCCCCATCTATTTCCCATGAAGTGATGGGACCGGACGCCATGATCTTTGTTTTCTGAATGTTGAGCTTTAAGCCAACTTTTTCACTCTCCACTTTCACTTTCATCAAGAGGCTTTTGAGATCCTCTTCACTTTCTGCCATAAGGGTGGTGTCATCTGCATATCTGAGGTTATTGATATTTCTCCCGGCAATCTTGATTCCAGCTTGTGTTTCTTCCAGTCCAGCGTTTCTCATGATGTACTCTGCATATAAGTTAAATAAGCAAGGTGACAATATACAGCCTTGACGTATGCCTTTTCCTGCTTGGAACTGGTCTGTTGTTCCACGTCCAGTTCTAACTGTTGCTTCCTGACCTGCATACAAATTTCTCAAGAAGCAGATCAGGTGGTCTGGTATTCCCATCTCTTTCAGAATTTTCCACAGTTTATTGTGATCCACACAGTCAAAGGCTTTGGCATAGTCAATAAAGCAGAAATGCAACCTACTCACCCACTCGACCTTGGGCTGGCTCTTAGCTCTTCTGTAGTTTACTGTGAAATCCTGAGTAACCCAGAGTTCGCCTGCATACTGGCTGAAACCACTTTTGGTGAAGCCATTATGGAATCTGAGGTACTGAATGAAAACTCAGACAAAAACACCCTCATCACGCAACAGCTTAGAGACAATCTAACACTATGGACCTCAGACAATGCAGGAGAAGAATGTGAAGTGCAGAGGGGACAGAAAGCTAAATGGATAGTGTCATCTTCTTTTCCTTCAAGAAAACTTGTTACACATCTCCATTGCTCATTCCACTTGGATTCTCTACAGCAAAGAAACCCATTAAGTATATGGAACTACTGAAATTTTACGATGTATGGACTACACTTCTTAGAGTAAGTATTTTACTTACATGGATCAATCTCATGACCATCTCTTCTTTAGATGTAAATGATATGCATTAAGTGTTGTATGGAATAAAATGGGCATTTTAAAACTAGGAATAAGTGGAATGTAAGACAGACTTTCACTGACTCCCAGAACCACTCCCAGAAGGAGAAATAAGATACTGAGTCAGGCAGTTCTCTGCTCTGGTCAACAGGTGGCAGCAGAGTAGCTTGGATGCCAACTGAAACAAAGGGTGGAAATCGATACTCAGGATAAAGGCAGGCTTTGGGTGAATGTGTGGGGAGACAGTGTGACTGGTGGTTTATATTTGAATACGTCTTAACTCTAAACTGTTCATTGGTTGAAGCGAAGAACATTTCCAGGTACAACTAAAAGTTGGTTTCCTCCCTGTAAAGTGGATATAAAAGTGGTATCAGCTTCCCTGGTGGCACAGTGGTAAAGAATCTGCCTGCCAGCGCGGGAGATGTGGGTTCCATCCCTGGTTTGGGAAGATCCCACATGCTGCAGAGCAACTAAGCGCATGCCCCACAACCCCTGAGCCTGTGCTCTAGAGCTGCGGAGCCTCAGCCACCGAAGCTCTCACTTCCTAGCGCCTTTGCTCCACAAGAGAAGCCACCGCAGTGAGAAGGCCGCTTGCTGAAGCAAAGACCCAGCATAGCCAAAATAAATAAAATTACTTTTGAAAAAGTGATGCCTACTCCATAGCATTGTTGTGAGCAGAGACGAGTTGATCGTGTAAACATAACCATGCAGACGACAGAGTAAATGCTCCATAGATGTCAGTCACTGGGACTGCACAGTCACCGTGCTGCTGCTGCCGCCGCTAAGTCGCTCCAGTCATGTCCGACTCTGTGCGACCCCATAGACGGCAGCCCACCAGGCTCCCCCGTCCCTGGGATTCTCCAGGCAAGAACACCGGAGTGGGGTGCCATTGCCTTCTCCGCAGTCACCATGAGGCACGTGTAATATCAGCAAGTATTAGTGGATACACAATCGGACAGGGTGCTCACAAGCCCGATACTCCTAACTCAGAGACGAGTGCCAAAATACCCATAGTGCCGTTTGGTAAGGGAATAACCATGTATACTAGTAATGGAACTCTTTACAAGTGCGTAGCCTCGGGAGTTCATTGAAACGGCATCTCTCTGGGTATCATTAGAGCTCATATGTACGTCGCTGAGTCTTTCCAGAGAGGTGTATAAGTATTACAAACCCAGACAAACTTATCTGGATTTATTCCTCAGATAAGAATTGTGCAGTCCCTACCGTGTTCAGTTCTGCCCACACACAGGTGTGTGGCTCTATGAACACAATTCTAGCATCAGCCACAGTGCCACTTAGAGAAAGGGGCTGGAATTAGTCTTGCTGTTTTAAGCTAGATATTCAGGGGACCAAAGGAGAACTCTGGAGTACTTGCTCAACCATCGAGTTGCAGTTCCCCTTCTTAACTTTGACTCTATGAGTTCAGATCTTAGGAGAGGGCTTCTTCCTGGCTTCCTGACTTTTATAACAATTTTTCCTAAGAATATAACTCAGTCACGGACCCCAGCTATTACCTTAACAATCTGCCTATACATTTCTCCCCTCTTATCTTGATACCCAAACTATGCCACTGCTCCTCAGATGTGAATGAGATTCTGCTTCGAACCCCTGGAACAACTATAGATCCCTCTGGAAAAACTCCCGCTGCCCCTCTGACAAATACCGCCATAGTCAGAAAGTGAAAGTGAAAGTGAAGTTGCTCAGTCGTGTCCAACTCTTTACGACCCCATGGCCTATAGCCTACCAGGCTCCTCTGTCCATGGGATTCTCTAGGCAAGAATACTGGAGTGGGTTGCCATTTCCTTCTCCAATAGTCAGAAAGGTGGTAACAATAGTAACATCCATTCTTTGATGTGGACCCCAGCACGGGTTAACCCTGGATTCCCCACACCACTTCAGACCCTGTTATTGGGACTACTGACAGGCCAGCAAAATCTGGCCAAGCTGCCAGGTTAGCCCTCCCTTTCCTTGCCCATTTTCATCTTCCTTCCCTCTCGGCTCAGAAAGCCTTATTCAATGCGGACAGGAAGAGAAGGTTGGCATGGGGTAAGAGAGAAGCAGACATGATAAAGAAGAGGAGGAATAAGAATACTTTCAGCTCTGAGATGTTAATGCTACAAGTAGGAAATGGGAAATAAACAAAATGATCTTGAAATTTTAACCTGAGGGGGAAAACGTAATTTCATGGCAGTATGGAAATAAAATGGGATTTAGCTGTGCTTTAGTCCTGCCTCTTCCACCTACAGGTTAAGTGACTTTGTGCAGGCTCTCGAGTCTCAGTTTCCTCATGCATAAATTGGGGTCATAAAAAGTTTATTGTGTAGTGTTGTGAAGATTAAATGAGATAAGCCATGCAAAAATGCTCTGTTTTGGGGTCATTGCTCTACTGCCAATGGTAATTCCTAGATTAGAAGTTGAAAAGTAAGCCCTGTGGGCTGGATTTGGCTTAGAGATGTTTCGTTTAACTTTGTATCGGGAGTCTCCGAGACTACCCCCAAGTTCAATGATTCAGCATATAGTCATACTCATGGCTATGACTTCTCACGGCAAAGGATACAAAGCCAGATCAGCAAGTTTTGAAGGGTCCTCTCCACGGAGTCACACAGGACATGCTCAACTGCCCCAGCAGTAAATGGTGACAACACATGAGAAATGCTGCCAGCCAAGAAGATTCTCCGAGATTTAGCGCCCAAGGTTTTACCGGCGGCTAGTCATGTGGGCAGGCTTTGCCAGGCACATACGAAAATCCCATACTCCCAGAAGGAAGGCAGGTGCTGGGCACAAGCCATATTGTTTGCAAAAACAGTTTAGCCCAGTGAGTCATTATTACCGGTTCTAGGAAAGCTGGGAGCAAAATTCAAGTTCCTAGATGCCAGCCAAGGGTCAGCTATGTAGGTAGGAGGCCTTTCTAAGAAAAAGCAGTCAGGCCTGATACGTTAACTCATTTTTTTCACACAAGCCTGAGCAGTGTTTGCCCATGTAGTACTGTTTCTTTCTCTATTTCTCTCTCGTCCTTCTTCCCTCCCTTCCTTCTTTCCTCTTTCCTTCCTTCCTTCCCTTCATTGCCATCCTTCAGAACTTAAGAAGTTTTACCCAGGATTTCCAACTTCTTGTGAAAAATCAGATATGTGGTAACAATAGATCCATAGGCCCACATGGCAATGATTGATACTCCCCTTTAAATAAGGCTTAAATTAACCCTGGTCTTCACCACTGCCTGTGGTTTTCCCCACAGTTGTGTGCCAATTGCCTCTTAATGTCATGCTTCTGTGACTCTGGCCATGGGCTGCTTAAACCAGGAGTGGCCAGCCGACCAGAGTACAAGTGAAGGAAGCAGTCACGTGGAACACCAGTGAGTCGAGTTCATGAATTCCTGCTGTTGATGTCCTCAGAAATGTCTTAAATCCAGGACTCCTCCCTGGCGCTTCCTATTATAACAATTCCTTATGGGTATTCTTGAATTGACATGACAACACTTTTATTGTTATATACAATAACAATTTTATTGTTCACCCTTTTATGTCAGTTAACTTCAATCAGTTTTTGTTCCTATCCACTTGAAGATTACCAACTAGAATAATGATAATATATCAACAAATAAAACATTATATGTATTCTACTTTATCAGTGTTAAGTTATTATCATCCCTGCCAAGACTTGTTAGAGTGAATTAACATATATCAACAGAACGGCAAACCTTGTTCAAAGGAAAGAGATGCAATGAATACTCAAGAAGGTCTACACATGAATGCATCCACTTATTTACTAACTTAACAAATGTTTGCTGAATACCTACCATGTGTACAAGATAATGTTAGGCATAAAAATTTATTTTTACATTCTAGGACCTAGAAAAGTACCTGGTATGGAGTCTGGATTTTAAGAAATATCTCCTGACTTAATAAATAAAGTTCACCTAGGAGATCAAGAAACCCAAGGCTAGAGATAATGAAATTAATTTTGTTCAGTATGAAAAGCGGAAACTGAAAACAGTATTTTTATAGGAGTATGCTGCATGCCATCTAACCAGATAAATGTTCTAGAACCTGCTTTTTGAGTTCTAGCTATCACACTGGCACAGAGACTAGCAACAGAGGAGGACCTGAAACTATTCCAAGGTTCCATTTTATTAAAAGCAGAGAATTTGAAAATTTCTTTGCTTATCTCCATGATAATTTCATTCCTTAGAAGACAGAGGTAGCAATTAGGGGGACTAGATATTCTAGATATGACTTTTACTAATAAGGAAAAACTGGTATGTAAAAGCTATAAGAATATCAAGAAAAAATATCAAGAGCTCATATCTTATCAGAGCTGGACACTGGGAGTGGAGTTTGAGTTGTAAGTTTTTAGTTGTAAGTGGTGGGAATCCAATTCCAATTGGCTCAGGCACAGTTGGATCCAGGTTTTCAAATGAAGTCACCAGGAATCAGTATTTCCCTGTTGGTGTTATTTGTTTTCCTGGGTTCTGACTTCATTCTCAAGACAGGGTCACCTCTCGCAGTGGCAAGATGATCTCTAATAACTCTGAGCTTATGTCCTATGAGGCAATCAACCTCATTAGAAAAGAACATCTTTTCCCCAGTAGTTTCCAAGAAGTCTTGAATTTGAGCGTCACTGGAAAAGCTTGTGCTCTGGGCCCATCCCTACATCAATTATGTGACCTGAATGGGGGCTGGGAATAGGTACATCCTAGGAATGTGTTAGGTCTGAAGCTGAGGAGGTAAAGTTGGCACAAATCAAAACTGCAAAGGAATGGTTCCATGAAGGAAAAGTAAGGGTCCCTGCTAAGAATCGAAGGTGTTAGGGATTCATTCATTCATTCATTCAACAAAAATATTTACTGAGTGCCTACTCCGGGAGTTGGTGATGGACAGGGAGGCCTGGCATGCTGCAATCCATGGGGTCGAAAAGAGTCGGAGATGACTGAGCAGTAACTGAACTGGACTGAATGTATGTATGCCTATTTTATATTCAGGTATATATAACAGTGAATAATATAGAAGAAGTTCCTGCTCTATAGGACATTACATTCCAGTTGGGGTGAGGGAGAGAAACAACAAACAGCTGCATTATTAAACTATGTTGCGGGACTTGGTGGCGGTCCAGTGCCTAAGACTCTGAGCCCCCAGTGCAAAGGGCCTGGTTTGAACCCTGGTCAGGGGACTGGGTCACGCATGCTGCAGCTGGGAGTTCACACGCCACAGTTAGAAGGTTCCACATGCCGCAACGAAGACCCGGCACAACCAAGACCCGGCACAACCAAATAAATAAGTGTTTAAACAAAAAACCACGCCATAGTCCAGGTGATTATGTGTGCTACGAAGAAAAATAGCACAGTACATGTAAGAGGAACGGAGATTGCTGGCAAGAAGGGTGCTGCAAGTTTATGCAGGGTTATCACTGAGAAGGGGACATGTGAGCCACAGCAGACAAGACAATGAACTCTCTGAATATCTGGGTGAAAGGGAAAGAAAAGAGCAGTGCGTGTGTGAGTGAGCCAGGGGAGAGCAGATGAGGTCAAAGACTGTAAAATGTCTCGTAGGCTACTGATTCTGATTTTACTCTGAGTTGAGAAGCTACTGGAGTGCTTGAGCAGGTTGGTGACATGCTCTAGTTGACATTTTAAAATGTAGATCAAAGGGAGAAAGCAGGAGATGAGGTAAGAGATTAGTGTAATAATCCAGATTAGAGATACTAATGGTTTAGACCAAGATGATAGCAGTGGACCTGGTTAAACGAGGTCAGATGCTGGGAATATTTTCAAGGCAGTGGATTTGGGGCGGGGTGGGAGGGAAGTGAGGGAAAGTATCAAGGATAACTGAGATTTTTGAGCAGGGTGATTGGAAGCCTGGAGTTGTCATTAACTGAGATGCAGAAAACTGTGGAAGCAACAGGTCTCGGGGAACAGGAGTTCCACTGAAGACACATTAAATGTGAGGCACTTTCAGGATTCAAACTGGAGGTGTTGACAGGCAGTAGAATGTATGAGCATGGGATTCGAGTGAGAGTCCCTGGCTACAGAGTTATTAGTATATAGGTGGTCCCTGTCCTATTCGTCACTCAGTTGTGTCCGATTCTTTGCAACCCCATGGACTGTGGCCCACCAGGCTCCTCTGTCCATGGGATTCTCCAGGCAGTTATGTCCGATTCTTTGCAACCTCATGGACTGTGGCCCACGAGGCTCCTCTGTCCATGGGATTCTCCAGGCAAGAATACTGGAGTGGGTAGCCATTCCCTTCTCCAGGGGATCTTCGCACCCCAGGGATCGAACCTCTCCTGCATTGCAGGCAGATTCTTTACCAGCTGAGCCACCAGGGAAGCTCAAATATGTATTTACTTGGCGGCATTAGATCTTAGTAGCGTCCCACAGGATCTTTTGTTGCAGTGCGGGCTTAGTCGCTCCATAGCATGTGGGACCTTAATTCCCTGACTAGGGATCAAATCTGTGTCCCCTGCATTGCAAAGCGGGTTCTTAACCACTGGGCTACCAGGCAAGTTCCTGTAGGTGGTATTTAATACCATAACACTGGATAAGACCACTGAAGGAGAGTGTGGAAGATCAACAGTTCCAAGAGCGAGGTACTTCAGTGTTTAGACATTAGGGTAATGATAAGAAATTAGCCAAGGAGACTGGAGGCTGAGAAGCAGCAGCCAATCTTGATAAGGGCTGAAGAGAATGAGAAATCCTGGAAGCAAAGGGAATCCAATGCTTCAAGGAGAAAGAGATCACTCTGTCAAATGAAGGGAGGTCAAGTGAAAATGACTGACCTTTGGATTTAACTCTACGGAGGCCTTGACTTGAGCAGTTTAAATGGTGTAAGGTGAAAAAAAAAACAAAACCCTATTGGAGTCTCTTCAAAAGAGAATGAGAAGAAAGGCATTTGGAGACTATAAATGTTAAAAACAATAAATGTTAAAAACAAATACAACACAGTATTTCCACGTGTTTTGCCATAAGAAGGAGCAGAGAAATGGGGTAGTAACTAGAAGAGGGATATCAAGAGAAGCTTTTTTTTTTTTTTTTTAATATTTATTTACTTATTTTGCTGTTTCAAGTCTTAGTTGCAGCATGGAAGACCCTCAGTCTTCACTGGAGCATGCAAACTCCTACCTGTGGCAGGAGTCTATCTAGGACCCTGACCAGGGGTCAAACCCAGGCCCCCTACATTGGAAGCAGAGTCTTAGCCACCAGACCACCAGGGAAATCCCGGTTTCTTGTCTTTTTTATTTATTGATAGAATGATTCAATGGGGAGAGGAAACTGGTGATGTAGTAGGGTGAAGGCAGAATTTATGGAGAAATGTTCTTGAGGAGACTTGCAAAAACAGCAGATGTCCACTACCAAAACATATGGGAGACTTTAGAAAAACAGATTTCTAAAAGCCCAGAGTAAAGATAACTGGTTTTCCGACCAACATCATTTAAAATGGACAGCAGATTAAAAAGAACGAGAACAGCTGAGGGAGGGTGGGAGTCTGATGAGGCGGCATGATTCTGGCTTGAATCTCAGTTTTGATCCCCACTGGCATTCAGATATGCCACATGTGTAGTGTCAGGGCCAGGGGTCTCCTGGCAGAGAATTCATTCTAAACGGGGAGAATGGAGGGCTCTTAAGTTTGGACCAGTAACTGGCCAGATGGGAGGGAAGACCAGGACCACACGGTGTCTGTCTCTCTGAACTAGCCTCTGGTTCATACACCAGAGAGGAAGACAAGAAACGAGAGCTCTGCTTCAATAAATTATGTAAGATACCAGGATCACAAGACAGTCCTATTCTGCTTCTCGTCCTCTGTTGATGCTAACATACCAGGGAGAAAAACTCTGTTCCCGCTTTGGTCCACAAGGCCTCGGAGCTTTCAGAACTCTAAAAACTTCCCCGCCCCCAACTGTAACATTCTATAAGCAGCCCTGATGGCTGAGGCAACAACAGAGGCCTCATCGCTCGGTAACAGTGGGAACCAGCTTTAAGAGCAGGAGAGACTTTAATAGTTGGCAGCTTCAGAAGACAGTATCCTCAAGGTGGATTGCCCCTGCAGGAGGGGCGGTGGTCAGGCACCAGCAAGCCCCTTCATGGGAAGCAGCGGCTTTGGCAGCAAGTGCCACGGATGGGGGCCAGGGTAGGAGAGGATCGTGGCAGACACGGCTGGGAACTGACATGACTTGCTCATAAGCACCGTCTGATCATCCATGAGCTTCCTGAAGGCACCTGGATGAGGCTTTGAGAATAGCTACTACTACTACTACTACTACCACTACTACTACCACTACTACTACTAAGTCGCTTCAGTCGTGTCCGACTCTGTGTGACCCCACAGTCGGCAACCCACCAGGCTCCGCTGTCCCTGGGATTCTCCAGGCAAGAACACTGGAGTGGGTTGCCATTTCCTTCTCCAATCCATGAAAGTGAAGTCGCTCAGTTGTGTCTGACTCTTCGAGACCCCATGGACTGCAGCAGATGTCCCAAATAGAGGTGTGGGTGAAAGTCAGAAACAGTCCTGCTTATTATTGTAATATAGTTTCACTTTTTCCATAGGTTGGTGTGCCTAGGGAAACACAGGTTATAAGAAATCACAATCACAAATAAAGCTGATGAGGAAGAAAATATTTTTAAAAATGCATTGGTCAAACAGAGAGGGCTCTGTTGAGATACATGCTGATGATATAAAGGGGTGTGCCTAACTATCACACATATGAAGGGAAAAGCTCAAGAAGGAAAAAGTATAGAACCATCTGAAGTTGAGGATAATAAAAACAATTCAGTGAAAGAAAAAAACATTATGTTTGGAGCAAGAAAATGATGTAATGCTGACAGATGGCAGAGAAAATCTAACTACTTGATTGCTGCTTTATTTCTTCTTCTTTTTTTTTTTTTTAATAAAGGAACTGGCTCTCAAAGTGGGAGGTGGGCAACATAACTAAGCATGATCTGATTGCATGGAATGACTATGAGAGAGCCACCTCATTATTCCTGCTTTTCTGTATTTTCTGAAAATTTTACAATGAGCATTATTTTTTTTTTTTACTTAATATTGAAGTAAAATATTTACTTAAGTAATTTAAAGTAATTTAAATTACATAATTTGCTTAAGCAATTTAAGTAATTAAAAAAAGATTCTTAACATTTTATTGAAAAACAAGGAAATAAAACAAGGCTTAGGTAAAAGACTTACAGATCAAATCAAAGCTTTAGATAACGCCAGGTCCCCGATTCCTTAGCTCCTGGAAAAGCACAGATGTGATAATAGGGCAAGAGATGCTGGTCCTCAAGCAGTGGTGGAGAACAAACAAAGTTGCCAAAAGATTATATCTACTGACTTTTGGTTTGTAAAGCAGCTGTGTGTGTGTGATTCTACCGCTATGTCAGTTACAGGCCAGGCGTTGAACTAGAGCAGGGCTGGCAAACCATGGCTTGCAGGTCAGTTTCAGCTCACTGCTTGTTTTTGTGCTAAGAATTGCCAATTTAATGGTTTGAAAGAAATCAAAAGAAGTTTTCACATCATGTAAAATTTATGTGAAAATCATTCAGTGTCCATAAATCAAGTTTGATTAGAACACATCCACGCCCATTTGTTTCTATATTGTCTATGGCTGTTTTATGCAACAGTGGCAGGGTCGGGTAGCTGTGACAGAGGCTTACGACCTAGAAAGCCTAAAATAATTATTATTTAGTCTTTTACAAAAAAAAAAAAAAAGAAAATCACCAATTCCTAGGCGAGATGCATACCTGATGTTACCTCTAACCCGTGGTTCTGTGAATGTCTGTATTTCATTTCTCTCCAGATCCTGCCCAGGGAGGGGGGCTGGGTAACCACACTTATCTCCATGATAAAATGGGAGCTTAGAGCAACTGCACAAGTCACTTAAAAGCTACAATCCAGGTCTTCTGGCTTTCAGTGCAGTGTTCAGGACGTAATAAAATAGTTGACGCTTATTACATTCTTAATTTGTGCCAGGAACTGCTCTACATACCTTACCCATATTAACTTATCTGAGTTTCATGATGACGCTGTGAAATATGTTCTATTATTATTACTCCCATTTTACTGATGAGAAAACGGAGGCACAGAGTGATCTAGTCACTTGCTGAAGACCACAGAGTGTACGGGAGGAGGTGGAGCCAGGGTCTAGGCTAGAACAGCTGGTTTTAGAGCCAGAGGGCTGAACCACGACTCTTCATCCTTCTGGGCCATCCGACACTGTCCCATTTTATTACTCTGAACCAACAGCAAACCTGCATGCTGGTGAAAATGCAGTCAGGTGATACACTGTCTATAGAGGTATATAGAAGTACACTGTTTAACTAAGAGACAAAAGGTTTACAGTATTCTGAGTGGGAGTTCCTCGGAGCAAAGGGATTTGTACTAGAGCCTTAAACTGTTTGTTCCTTTTTTGCCTATTGTCTTATATTGCAGGTTACAAATACAGGAAGTGGATTTACAGGTTGTATTATCTGATTTGAACTAAGTAATCCTCTCAAAATAAGAGGATTGCCTGAAAGAATCCATACAAAGAAACTGTGTAGTGAGCCATTTATACTAATAGAAACATGGGCATATTTTGCAGGTCCATTACGTGTAAAGTGAGAGGGAATCCTTTGTGAGCCAAAGTGAAATAAAGCAGTTGAAAATCCGAGCAGATCTAACACAGGTAGTCTTATTGCTCTCTTTAGAAACATAATTAATAGTATACAAGATGTTTTACAGTCAAAACAGGTGGTGGCCACTAACCCACACACACAAGGTCAAGTTGAACCCTTGGACAGTGACCTGGATCACGGAGTTCAGTAAGCATTGATACTAGGAACATTCAGTTAGGTGTTTGGGCCTGTTCATATGATACATAACAATTTCTATCATACTCTTTGTTTTGCAAGTGTAACAGAACGTGTCCTTTCGGTGTTGGAAGCAACCCCCCAGAAGTTATTTACAATCATTCTAAACCAGTGTTTCATGGAGTATGGCCGGAGGACTAGCACCTTAACATCACCTGGGAACAAGTTAGGAGGGCAGATTCTCAGACCCCACCCCAGATTTACCAAGAGAGAAGCTTTTGTGGGGCCCAACAATCTATGCTTAAACAAGTTGTCCAGATGACTTTGTTTATAACGTGAGAACCATGTATTGTGTATACCTAGGACATTTAAATTAGAAATAGCTGGGAAGTCTTTCTCAATACTCAAAGCTAATGAGAATTGAAGACAGGCCACTTAAAGTGAATCTACTTAAATCACAGTTTTACAGTCCTGGTGTTCAAAGTAAGGTCCAGACACTAACCATATCAGCATTCATGGGAGATTGTTAGAAACGCAGAGTCCGGGGCCCCTTCTCTGATCTAACCAAATCATAATTTGTAATTTAACAAGATTTTCACGTGATCCCTATGCGCAGTAATATTTGTGAAACTGTGTTACAGGAAATAGTTCTTTTTTAACATTTCATTGAGAATTAACTTTTAAAATACTGATATTTTTGGCTTTTCTTTTGGACAAAAATTGAACGACTGTATTATACAACCTTCTTCCCCACTTTACATCTGAAATTTGTGGTAGTATCAAAACTTCTGTAACAAAAATAATTTGAGGGCTTTTTTATTTTCCAAAGGCTTTTTTCAATCTTTGATGATCATTCTCCTTTGAAGGGCTTATCATCATCCTTGCTTATTTTCTCTCAGTACGTGCACATCAATCGAGTCTAACGCCCCCCTTTTCCTTGGTTTTTACGTGACCCAGCAGTTTTCCAACACTATGGTCACTGACTTTATGAAACATACCTTGTTTTTAAAAGCTCCACAGACCACTTTGATTCAGTTTCCATGACGTTTGCGGATGTTTACATCCAACACTCAGGGAAAAGCTGCCTACAAGCTCTTTGACAGGATGGGTGGGGATGGGAGTGAGTGCTGAGGATGTTTGGGTGGGCATGGACTTTATAGGCAGCCAGCTCATTAGCTAACTATATCCATATCATGGTAACTATTGCTATTTTGGGTAACATTGTACCTGGAATGCTGTGACAATGAAAAGTCAAACAACAATGACCCAAGCATATTATCTCTGGGCAGTGAAAGTCCAAGTAATTTTTATATTTCTTTTGTGGTTGTCTATATTTTCTAAACTTTCTGGAATGAATGCATATTATTTTTGTTACCAGAAAAAATCTTGTTATTTAATATTTTAAACTGAGGTATAATTTACATTCAGTAAAATGCACAGAGATCTTAAGCATTCAGTTTGAATTGCTGAGTAAAACTGTATACTCCCATGTAACCACCAATCCAAACAACATAGGTAGGACTTATTTCCATCACCCAAAAGGTTCCTTTGTGCCCTTTTAAACCAGAAATTACCCTAATATATCACTCCTCCTGTAACACACACACCACCCCAAGACAGTCTAACCTCTAGTGTGGTTACAGTGTGGTACCCTGGAACAGCACGCTATGTCCAGATTTTAGTAAATACACATTTTTGTTGGGCTCAAGCATAGAGCTTAAGCATACAGAGGGAGTCACTGCTGCATTCTGCATTTCTTTCCATAAACTCCCCTTTGTGTGTCTCTAATTCATACTTTTAGTAGAAAATGAGAAAAAATGTTTTCCTTCCATAATTTCCTCTCCCACACAGTCATTCTCTTTTCTTTTTTCCTTCCTGCCTTGAAACAGCTATGTAACTGCCCTGCAGAAGATTCCATTAAGATGAAAGCTTCGTCCTTGCCAAGGCAGAATTAAATAAAGCCTGCTTGCCAGCAACTGGGACAGGAAAAGGTGTATCCCCTCCCCTGTCCCCCACATTGGACCCCACCCATACCCACACCTGCCTCTCAAACATCTCTTTCTTATTGCTCTGGTTTATGGTAGCAATAAAAAACAGTAAAAGTAATGCAGATTAAAAGATGATAAGGTTTAAAACACATAAAGGACTTTCATGAAGATTATCTTATTTTGTTCAGTTCTTCTGCAATACCCCTTGAGTTCTGTGGGGAAATACCAGTATTTGTTAATTATTTCCTTTGTTCATTCCCACAACACACGTTTACATATGTAGATACCACGTGCCAGGGGAAATACTAGGAACTAAGGAACAGTGGCAAAAAAGGAAGAGTCTCTCACAATGTTTATTATGCACTGGGGGAAATGGATGAGCACGTAGGCAGTTATGACTCAGGGTGCAACAATCTGTGCAGGAGCATTTTTACCCCAGGTTAATTATAACACTGCAAAGGTGGAAACAACCTGTGTGTGTGTGTAAATATGTGGGTGCACGCATGGGCACGTGTGTACTCAGTTGTGTTCGACTCTTTGCAACCCCACGGACTGTAGCTTACCAGGCTCCTTTCTCCATGCTGTTTTCCAGGCAAGAATACTGGAGTGGGTTGCCATTTCCTACTCCAGGGGACTAAGATGTCAAATTACCGTGCAGCTGCTTAGTGGAATGTTTTGTGGCCATTAAGAGCTATTTTTTGGAAGATATATTTGAGGATATATATTAATAGGCATGTGTTACTTTTATAGGGTTTACCTGGTGGCTCAGATAGTAAAGAATCTGCCTCTAATGCAGGAGACCCAGGTTCAATCCCTGGGTCGGGAAGATCCCCTGGAGAAATGAATGGCAACCCACTCCAGTACTCTTGCCGGGAGAATCCCATGGACAGAGGAAGGAGCCTGGCAGGCTATGGTCCATGTGGTCACAAAGAGTAGGACATGACTGAAGTGGGTAATGCACACACACGTGTTATTTTTATAATCAGACTTTTTACATTGTAAGCTAAAAAACACAAGATTGTTACAAGTATGCTAGCGTACTAGCCAGCACCTAGGGATGGTAATATTTATCTACAACTGTACTTTGTGTCTGCAGCCATGAAATTAAAAGACGCTTACTCCTTGGAAGGAAAGTTATGACCAACCTAGATAGCATATTCAAAAGCAGAGACATTACTTTGTCAATAAAGGTCCGTCTAGTCAAGGCTATGGTTTTTCCAGGGGTCATGTATGGATGTGAGAGAGAAAACTTAGCACTGAAGAACTGATGCTTTTGAACTGTGGTGTTGGAGAAGACTCTTGAGAGTCCCTTGGACTGCAAGGAGATCCAAGCAGTTCCTCTTAAAGGAAATCAGTCCTGAATGTTCATTGAAAGGACAGATGCTGAAGCTAAAACTCCAATACTTTGGCCACCTGATGCAAAGAACTGACTCCTTGGAAAAGACCCTGATGCTGGGAAAGATTGAAGGCGGGAGGAGAAGGGGACGACAGAGGATGAGATGGTTGGATGGCATCACCGACTCAATGGACATGAGTCTGGGTGGACTCCAGGAGTTGGTGATGGACAGGGAGGCCTGGTGTGCTGCGGTCCATGGGGTTGCAAAGAGTTGGACACGATTAAGCAACTGCAGTAATACCTTGATACTCTGAAATAGCAAGATAATACAATTTCCTTTCTTTCTTTCTTTCCTTATTAGCTTTTATACACTGGTTTCTGTTGGGGCCCTCCATTTCCTGGGCTTCTGTCTCCACATGGAAGACTCTGTTCACCTCCCCTGCTGTCTGTCCTGCCTCACGTCCTCCCCAGGGAGAAGTGACACACGTGGCTAGTGAGCAGCCCACCAGAGCCCCGTCCTCTTCCTCCTGGGTGCGCCTACACCTAAGGCACGGCGTATGCAGCTCTGCTTCCCTATCTGTGAATGTATTGGCCAGAGCCTGCCAGTGCTTGAGGCCAGTGATGGAGGGGCTAAGTCTGCCGAACTCATGGGTGAAATATTGGGACACCCACCCTCCAAGCTTCACTCCACCTTCTGTGTGACAGAATCTGTTAATGCCCCTTCCCCCGAGCCCCTGCCACTCTGAGCTCACCTGCTGCGGCTGTGGTGACAACTCCCATCCTGTAGGGACAACTCCTGCATCTCTTCACTTCTCCGTGGGCACTGTTAGTTGAATCACCAGAAGCAAAAGTGCAGAGAGGTTGACACCATCTTCAGCTAGTGGGACAAGCCTTCCTGTTCTCCGATGGGATAATTCAAAGATGGGTTCCACATGGTTGCTCAGAAGGTTCCCCAAGGGAATTGGCACCATTTCTTCCCTGGCTCTTTTCCTTTCTTTCTTTCTTTCCCCTGCATCCTTACTTTACTTTCTAGAAACACTTCCCCACAAACTTCTTGGACCCAAATCTTGTCTCTCAGAAGAGAAGGTGGTATTTCAACCCTCATCTGTCTGAAGTTTTGTTTAAATTTTTGTTTATTTGGCTGTGCTGGGTCTTCACTGCTGCACACAGGCTTTTCTCTAGTTGGGGTGAGAGGGGCTCCTCCCTAGTTGGGGTGCAGGGGCCTGTCATTGCGGTGGCTTCTCTTGTGGAGCACATGCTCTGGAGCACAGGCTCAGGAATTGTGGTGAATGGGCTTAGTTGCCCCACAGCACGTACAATCTTCCCAGACCAGGAATCCAACCCACATCCCCTGCATGGGCAGGCGGATTCTTAACCACTGGACCGCCAGGGAAGTTCCATCTGACTCGTGCTTCCATGGCTCAACCTCCAGTTATGAAAGGTAAGGGTTTAATCCTGTCTCCTCACCCTCCCTTCCCCATTCACACATATATGCTTTTCCAGTTCTGTCTCAAATATAGTTCTATAACCTGTGTTACAGTAATTACTCTTTGTTACTAATAATGTAACTAACCTTAGCTAATCACATCATTATGGCCATAAATAGAAATCTAATCTGTTTCGCATGCATCCCACACAGATTGTGTCAGGAAAACCCCTCTGACACAGTCAGCACAGCTGACAACCTGCCAGTCTCAGTTTTCCTTGGTGGTGCTGCTTCTTCCACCAGCTCCACTCTAGACTAGTTTCTGTCTGACCAGAATTAAATTTCAATTTTCTCCGGTCTGCTAAGTCAATTACCTCTCCAACACATGATTTCTAGCAAGTGAAAGACTTCCTTCCATCCAGTTTTCAGATGGACATTACTCCCGACTATCTCCTTAGTAATGTCATAATGCCTCTGTGGGGTGTGGTGGTTGATAGAATACTTTCACGAATGTCTTCCCATGTAATCCTTCCATCACTTCGGTGAAACAGAGGTCGTTACTTTCATTGTGCAGATTCATTTAACACAGGGTCTGATGAATGCCAAGCCCTGACAAGCCACCTTCACAAATAACTCATTTGTGTGTGCGTGCATGCACATGTCCAGCTCTTTGTGACCTCACGGACTGTAGCCCACCAGGCTCCTCTGTCCATGGAATTCTCCAGGCAAGTATACTGAAGTGGGTTGCCATTCCCTTCTCCAGGGAATCTTCCTGACCCAGGGATCAAACCTGTGTCTCCTGCGTTGGCATGTGGATTCTTTACCACTAGCACCAACTTGAGTCCTCAAAACAACTCTAGATAAGAAGAACGATTACCATCACCATTTCACAGATGGAAAAATTGAGGCACTGGGATTTACTCAAGTTCATTTAACTAGTATAGAGTAGAGCTAGGAATCAATACAATCTGATGATCTTAAAATATTTTATGATGCAGATGAAAATGTTAAATAACAGACTAAAAAAGTAATTTCTAGAGTCAGCTAGTTGACAAAGGTGTCAGAGCAAAGCCTTGATCCCAAGTTTTTTTTTAATTCCATGTCTAAAATGTTCTTCAAATTATGACACAAGGTGGGTGTTACCACTGCAGCTCATAGCAGACCAGGAGCATGAGCTGCGGGGAATCCTGCTCTCTCAGCATGGCTGTGACTGGTGCATTTGTAAGTAAATCTTCAATTCCATCTGCAACTGTTTACTTAGGTTGGATTTTTAGCAGCTATATTTACTGGATTAAAAATATATGAGGTCCATGTTGATATATGGCAGGAACCAACACAATATTGTAAGTATCCTTCAATTAAAAATAAATAAATTAAGAAAAAAGAATATATGAGGAAATAACCTTTTTTAAGAATTTTAAACAGTTTGCTGAATAATTTGCCAGAAAGATTTAAACTCATCTGTGGAATAGGAAACCACACCACTACAACAATTGATGCTCTCTCTCCTTCTCGATTTTAAATCACAGATGGAAAATCAAAGCTTACCTCTCACAAATTTTGAAAAAATTAGATAGAACACTTTTTGACTATTAGCCATTAGTACTTCTTGTTTTAAAAAATATCTTTCAGTTTCTAAAAGTAAGAAATTAAAAGTAAATCAGAACAAATACCAAAATGCTTCCCCGGCTCACAAAAAAGGCTTTCTTCTCCTTTGTGTTTATCTAAAGACCTCTAAGGCTTTGCAAACTGAAGTCAAAATGATGCAGTGAAATATAAAAACACAAAAATCCTCCAATTCAACCAACCTAAGACTTCCCCTTTGTCTTCTAGCAGATTCCAGTGTTTATAGTCTTTATTTCTCTTAAAGAATAAATTCCCACAAAATGTTTCTTACTGTAATAATTACTACAAGTATCCTATATATTTTCTGGACTTCTGACTCCTATTTGGCTATTAGGCAAAGCCCAGTGTTTACTGATGAAAATATTCTTTGGCAAAGCAGCCCCAGGCAGCTTAAACAAAAGGGAGCAAGTGTTTGACTTGAACTAATAAAAATTATCTGAGTAACTTCTGGCAGTTCCATAAGTCGCTATTGTTGAATCGTGAAGTCCTGAGCAGAAGATCAAGAAACAGCTGGAGGCACTAAAAGGATTTTTCTAGAAGGAGGGTCCTTAGGCAGAATGTTGTCCATGGTGAATGCCACTTTTTATAAACGGTGAGCAGTCTGAGTCAGGTTACTAGGATGCCAATCCCCCCTTTCCCCGCAGCAGTGACCCAGCCCGTGGTCTTCCTCCTCTCTGGGATCCACGTGGATGTGCACTGCAGGGGGGTACTAGGTGTCACCAAGACAGAGTCCCAGTTCAGCCCATCACCCCAGCAGCTTCAGCCAGACTCGCAAATGCAGCAGATGTGGCTGCATTTATGAAACCAACCCCCAGGAAAGACTTTTTTTCTTGATAAAAATAACTTTTCTTGCACTAACCAGCACATGGAGGGTGCTAAGGGAATATTAACAGCATTTTCTGAAAGGAATTCAAGACATGGAGAGCTTAAAAAAAAAAAGTAGCTTTGGGGCACATTTTTATAGCTGGATAGAAGGCTTCAATGCAGAGCTATAAACCAAGTATTTCAGCAGTATTTGCCAGTGGCCTGCCTGGCTTATGACCGACAAAGTTCCCTGGTAATTGAAAACAGAGAACTTGAGCTCTGGAATCTGACAGACATGGATTGACTTCCAGTTCCAACACTCTTTGGTAAATTGTTCAATCCCTCTTTTAGTTTGCTCATTCATATCAAATGGGGACCAGAGATATTAATACCTCACAGAGTTTTTGTTAAACAAAACGAGAGAATAAAATGTTTAACATACTGCCTGGCAAGCAGTAGGCTCAGTAAGTATTTGGTGCAGTTATCTTGGCCAAATCCAATTCATTATGTCTATCAGTCTATATCCTTGTATGAAGGTTGCTGTATGGTTACTAAAAAATATAGTCTTTTTAAAAATTGAAGTAGTTGATTTACATCATTGTGTTAGTTTCACATCTACAGCAAAGTGATTCACTTATATAGATGTGCTGTGCTAAGGTGCTTCAGTCGTGTCCCGCTCTTTGCGACCCTGTGGACTGTAGCCCACCAGCCTCCTCTGTCTGTGGGATTTTCTCAGCAAGAATACTGGAATGGGTTGCCATGTCCTTTTCCAGGGGATCTTCCTGACCCAGGGATCGAACTCAGTCTCCTGCACTGAAGGTGGGTTCTTTACCACTAGCACCATCTGGGAAGCCCAGATATATGGATATTTATTATATATTTTCAGGTTGCTTTCCATTATAGGTTATAAAAAAATGTTGGATATAGATTCCTATTGTTGCTGTTTAGTTGCTAAGTCATGTCTGACTCTTTTGATCCCATGGACTGCAGCATATCAGGCTTCCCTATCCTTCATTATTTCCTGGAGTTTGCTCAAATTCATGTCCACTGAGTCAGTGGTGCTATCTAACCATCTCATCTTCTGCCAGCCTCTTCTCCTTTTGCCTTCAATCTTTTCCAGATCAGGATCTTTTCCAATGAGTCGGCTCTTCACATCAGGTGGCCGAAGTACTGGAACTTCAGCTTCAGCATCAGTTCTTCCAATGAATATTCAGGGTTGATTTCCTTTAGGATTGACTGGTTGGATCTCCTTGCAGTCCAAGGGACTCTCAAGAGTCTTCTCCAGCACCACAGTTCAAAAGCATCAATTCCTCTGCACCCAGCCTTCTTTAGGGTCCAACTCTCACATCGGTACATGACTACTGGAAAAAGCATAGCTTTGACTATATGGACCTTTGTAGGCATAGATCCCTGTGCTATACAGTAAATCCTTGTTGCTTATCTATTTTATATACAGTAATGTGTCTCTGTTAATCCCATACTCCCAATTTATCCCTCCACCACCCTCCTTTCCCCATAAGTCAGCCATAAGAAAAGAATGGAATAATGCCATTTGAAGCAATCTGGATGGACCTAGAGATTATCATACTAAGTTAAGTAAGCCAGACAGAGAAAGACAAATATCATATGAATTCACTTATATGTGTAATCTAAAAAATAATACAAATGAATCTGTTTACAAAACAGAAACAGACCCACAGACATAGAAAACTATAGTCTTTTAAATACCAAGAGAGACACGGGCGTGACTCAGATGAGCTCCTGAGAGAAATGACAGAAATGAATATTTTTTGCTTGTTTTTTTGAACATAGCAAGTCATAAATCTCAGCTTGTGAATCATCACTCTGTTGTCTGCCAGAGGACAGAGAAACCCAGCTTAGCAAGAATCAAAGTGACAGTCTACAAAGCTCTCCTGAGAGTGGGTGGTTCTTATTTCTTCCCCGGAGTGCATTGCCAGTGTCCAATCATGAAGGAAAAGTCCTCAGAGTTTAAAAATATAATAATATTAATGATTAAAAGAAGTGGGCAACAGCATCAGAAGTGGGTTCTGAGTCAAACTACAGGGATGAAGTCCCCAAAATCCTGTTCTGTCATTTCATTATTTGAAAAATTTACCTTTTTGCACTCTTTTCTAGTCTTCCTTGCTGTGCCCCTCAGATGGAGGTGAGAGAACAAGGAATACACGGCAGGAGGGCATATATGCTAATAAAACTTCATACGCTTTGCTGCATCACAAGCTTGTTTTGTTGGTTGTATTTCAATATAATTGGCTTCTTTGTAATCCTATATGTTATGGTTTGTGCATTTAAAAATACTGTTCTCAGAAAGCATTCATAAGCTTCACTGGACCACCAAAGACCATAAAGTGTTTAGAAACTGGCCTAATTCCTCGTTTATGAGTCAGGTCTTCCAACATTAGAAAATAGCTGTTTCCCCGAGCTTTCCCTTTTCTAGACTCACAGTTCCTAGTATCCAGTTTCAGGACAAGTCCTCAGGAAGTTGCAGCCTGGGAGGTGAGAGCCTCCCACTGGAGAGATGGAGCAGGCCGTGTGAGACCAGAGAGCAGAGTCTGCTTCCTGTGCGGGCAGCAGACCATGGGGAGTAGAGAAGGCTGACAGGAAACGGCTGGTATGTCAAGAAAGCATGCCACAGGTCTGGGTGTGTGTGGAGGGTGAAGGTGGCAGTAAACAAAGCTGCGGAGGTGCCCCAGCTAGTGGACATCGCTCAGAGGGGAACGGAAGTGACATTCGTCAAGCATCGTGCTGGCCAGCTTACGGGCATCACTGGCTTTATTTTCACAGCAAGCCAGTATGGTGGACATTAACATGACTGGGGAAAGTCAGTTAGCTGGTGAGCATGTTTTGGGGTACAGTGGGAGGAGTTCAGATGTTTGGGGGTGGGAGTGGGGCTGGCAAGAGCCAAGCAAGACCTTAATTCTAAAGTGACTTGAGGAATTAGGCAAGGTGCCAAGAAGCACGGGAGCACAGCAAACAGCCAGAAACCACTGATCAGAACTGGTACGGCAGCACTGAATTGTATACATTACCACGTGGGAAGCTGCTATATCGCACAGGGAGGTCAGCCCGGGGCTCTGTGACAACCTGGAAGGGGGTTTGGGGGTGGTGGTGGGAGGGATACTCAAGAGGTAGGGGATATACTATACTTGGCTTCCCAGACGGCACCAGTGGTAAAGAACCCACCTGCCAATGCAGGAGACATAAGAGACTCAGGTTCAATCCCTGGGTCGGGAGGACCCTCCGGAAGAGGGCATGGCAATCCACTCCAGTATTCTGGCCTGGAGAATCCCATGGACAGAGGAGACTGGTGGGCTACCGTCCATAGGGTCGCAAAGAGTCGGACACGACTGAATCAACATAGCATGTACGCAGGATGTACGACTGATTCACATTAATGTACGGCAGAAACCAACACGACAGTGTACAGCAATTATCCTCCAAATGAAGAAAAAAAAGGAAAAACAGCTGGGCCTCCAAACAGTACTTGGCTTTCCAGAGCAAAGAGAAGCGCACACTGACCCTTACATCTGCGTCTCTGTGCCTTTGCTCACGCTCTTCCTTCCGGCTGATTTCTACCAGACCCTCCTCCATGACACTCAGACTCCAGCCTCTGCATCCTTAAGTAGACCATATCCCTGCCAGCTGATCATCTGTCTTCAGTGACTCATTTGACTTATAACACTCTTCCTTGCCTTTCATTTAGTTATTTTCCCCTCTCAACCTGCTATAACTTAATAAAAAATTAAAGCATTCTTCTTCAACTGAGATTGTCAATGTACCTTCAAGATCACAGTTAAATGACTAATGAGAGTGCCAATGAGTATATTTCTAAATCAGTTGCTATTCAAGAAAAATGCCATACTGATATTTTAAGTAGTCAATAAAGTTCTGGAAAAGATGAATGTTTTCATCATGTACTTTTCCCTCAAGTATTTTGAAACCCATTTGTGCAAAGCTATTGTTTTAAAAAACTTAATATCGGCTATCCTGTATGCAAAATACTTATTGGATAAACATTAATGAGTCTGAAAGGGTATATAAAAGATAGGATTCATCTTTGGTGTATGGATGCAAACACCAAATAAATAGTGACAATTCATTTCAATTCAAGAAGCATCTACTGAACAAATGCTATTAACAGAAGGTACTCACTAGGGGAGATAAGTCAGGTATGTGCTCTGCCTTTGAAATGCTTTTCATTTAATGGCAGAGACAAGCATGATGCATAATGTCTTGTCCACAGAAATGCTTACGGAAGCTTAGTGTTAAATAGTAATGCCTTCTTTCTAACTAGAAATGTTTTCTCCAAGCCAGGCTTCAACAGTACATGAACCATGAACTTCCAAATGTTCCAGCTGGATTTAGAAAAGGCAGAGGAACCAGAGATCAAATTGCCAACATCTGCTGGATCATTGAAAAAGCAAGAGAGTTCCAGAAAAAGATCTATTTCTGCTTTATTGACTACACCAAAGTCTTTGACTGTGTGGATCACAACAAACTGGAAAATTCTTCAAGAGATGGGAATACCAGACCACCTGACCTGCCTCCTGAGAAATCTGTGTGCACGTCAAGAAGTAGCAGTTAGAACTGGACAAGAAACAACAGACTGGTCCCAAATCAGGAAAGGAGTATGTCAAGGCTGTATATTGTCACCCTGCTTATTTAACTTATATGCAGAGTACATCATGAGAAATGCTGGGCTGGATGAAGCACAAGCTGGAATCAAGATTGCCAGGAGAAATATCAATAACCTCAGATATACAGATGACACCACATTTATGGCAGAAAGCGAAGAACTAACGAGCCTCTTGATGAAAGTGAAAGTGGAAAGTGAAAATGCTAAGTCACTTCAGTCGTGTCCGACTCTGTGCGACCCCATAGACAGCAGCCCATCAAGCTCCCCCATCCCTGGGATTCTCCAGGCAAGAACACTGGAATGGGTTGCCATTTCCTTCTCCAATGCATGAAAGTGAAAAGTGAAAGTGAAGTTGCTCAGTCGTGTCCGACTCTTAGCGGCCCCATGGACTGCAGCCTACCAAGTTCCTCCATCCGTGGGATTTTCCAGGCAAGAGTACTGGAGTGGGGTGCCATTGCCTTCTCCGGAAAGTGAAAAAGTTGGGTTAAAACTCAACATTCAGAAAACTAAGATCATGGCATCCGGTCCCATCACTTCATGGCAAATAAATGGAGAAATAGTGGAAACAGTAGCTGATTTTATTTTTGGGGGCTCCAAAATCACTGTAGATGGTGATTGCAGCCATGAAATTAAAAGACACTTACTCCTTGGAAGAAAATTTATGACCAACCTAGACAGCATATTAAAAAGCAGAGACATTACTTTGCCAACAAAGGTTTGTCTAGTCAAAGCTATGGTTTTTCCAGTAGTCACATATGGTTGTGAGAGTTGGACCATAAAGGAAGTTGAGCACCAAAGAACTGATGCTTTTGAACTGTGGTGTTGGAGAAAACTCTTGAGAATCCCTTGGACTGCAAGGAGATCCAACCAGTTCCTCCTAAAGGAAATCAGTCCTGAATATTCATTGGAAGGGCTGATGCTGAAGCTGAAACTCTAATACTTTGGCCACCTAATGCAAAGAATTGACTCATTTGAAAAGACTCTGATGCTGGGAAAGATCGAAGGCAGGAGGAGAAGAGGACAATGGAGGATGAGATGGTTGGATGCCCTCACAAACTCAATGGACATGAGTTTGAGTAAGCTCCGGGAGTTGGTGATTGGCAGGGAAGCCTGGTGTGCTGCCGTCTATGGGGTTGCAAAGAGTAGGACACAACTGAGCGACTGAGCTGAACTGAACTGAAAACCATTCATGGCATCTAATATAAACATAAACATTTACTATAAAATATTTCTAATACATTTCAGATGGTCATTGCTGAACTCAAATATTTTCCTTAAATTTTCAAGATGGTAGGCCTTGATTAGATACCATATAGTGTATGTCTAATTCTTTTTGTAAATTACTAATTGATTTGTTTATTCAATCTGAAAGGTTTTATTATTAACAATCTCTTGGATTCTACCTTTAGAAACAGTGTGAGCGTTATAAGTCAGGTTGGTTCTCTAAGCCTTAGTTGGATTGTAAATGGTATTCTGGGCCAAATAATGTCCAAGGCGTCTAACAGCTCTAACATTTCTGTACTTCATTGGCACTTATCAAGAGAGGCCCACTCTGCTTATGTAGCCCATCACGCAGGTTCACAATGGTCATTCAGTTCTATAATGTTTGCAATATCCATGTAAGGAAAATGCCATGATGCTTTAGATAGAACCCTACTATAACATGACTTGATGTTTGGAAAAGTATGTGTGTATGTATTGTCATTGGTTGAACCAAAGTCTGAAAAATGTTCACATATTAATAAGATAAATGTTCTCTAAAGATTGTTAGTTGATTATGCAGGTGTACCAAAAAGACTTTTCTTGAATTAATTAATTCTCCTGCCTATATTAGCATATGAACTTTCAACCACACAAATGAAAATTGCTCATGTGTATTTTTCCACATGAGAGATGGAAAGAGATCCTTAATACTGAGGCAGCCATAGCTTTTATCATCAGCATTTTTTTATTGGATTATAATTGCTTTATGATGTTGTGTTAGTTTCTGCCAGAATATTTTAAAATACATTCTTCAAATGTAAGTTATGAATAGTTTGAAAAGTGATGGTTCTTTCTTAAGAAGCAGTTCCTTTGAATTAAAATATTGTGTGCATCGGAATAAAATGGGATTTAAACTGCACACTTGAAGAGATTTCTTGGCAGAGCTTTACAAGTGTGAAACAGTGTGCAATAGCATTAGCTCTTATCGTGACGATTCTGTAAGATAAGACTCTTCAGGATGCTTTCTTTTTTAAAAAATTACAAGCTCATCGCTGTTGATGGCAGCAGTTTCAGTTCAGTGCCTTATGTTTTGGCTTCCCAGGTGGCTCAATGGTGAAGACTCTGCCTTGCCAGTGCAGGAGCTGCTGGAGACATGGGTTCAGTTCCTGAGTTGGAAAGATCCCCTGGAGGAGGAAATGGCAACCCACTCCAGTATTTTTGTTTGGAAAATTCCATGGATGGACAAGCCTCGTGGGCTACAGTCCGTGGGACTGCAAAAGAGTTGGACACTACTGAGTGACTGAGTATGCATGCAGACCCTATGCTTTGGTCACACCTTAACCTTTCTTGCAATGAAAGTGAGTCCTAGAGGAACACACAGGCAAAGCCTGGTTAGATGTGTAATAGTGAGTAGGGAGCAAGAAGACTCTGCGAAGCCCACTGGGCAGGAAATGCCAGGGAACTGCAGCCTTCCTCACTGCCATCCCAAGTTCACATAAGACTGTATTGCTTCTTATCCAAGACAGTCCTGATCCCTAGGACAAGACACCTACAACTGCCAGGTGCTTAAGGGCGAATGCCTGTGCCTCTTAAAAAGGGGTGTTTGAAGCTGCAAAACATGTAAGTGCAATGATGACAAGAAAGTGTAATTTACTGAGGTGCGAATATGCCCCGGGCTCCCTGGACGGCTCAGAGGGGAAAGAATCTGCCCACGGTGCAGGAGACACAGGAGACGCAGGTTCAGTCCCTGGGTCAGAAAGATCCCCTGGAGAAGGAAATGGCAACCCACTCCAGTATTCTTACCTGAAAAATCCCATGGACAGAGGAACCTTGTGGGATATAGTCCGAAGGGTCGAAAAGAGTCAGACACGATTGGGTGATTCAACAGAAATATGCCATAGGCATTATAAAAATCTTAACAAGCTAGAATCTCCAACAGAATGATTCTTTATGGCTTGCACATTAAATTTTTTTATTTTACTTTTTAAATTGTTTTGTTATTGTTGCACTGCACAGCATGTGGGATCTCAGTTTTCTGATGAGGAGTCAAACTGAGCTCCCTGCAGTGAAAGCTCAGAGTCTTCACCACTGGACCACCAGGGAAGTCCCCCAAACTTGCACACTTTTGTACCATTTTGCCCTTCATTGTTTTCCCCCAGAAAACACTCACCAGAGGAAAGAACAACAACAAAAAATGAATTTTTGTTCAAATGATATTAACACTCAATCATCATTAGTGGAAACAACAGCTCTAAAATATCAGCATGATATTAGATAGTCCAAAGGTACTTGCAAATGCAGTGTGAATATCAGACTCTCTCAAAATTTGGAGTCCTAGTGATAACTACATTTATTGTCAATTGAAGTAGATAAAAAATAGCCCCAGAAATCCCCCCTTTGTAGGTCAGTGTTCACTGCTGAGTCTGGTGTAATTATGTAGACCAAATGAGCTACAGCTTGAGCTAATAACACCCTACGGAGTACTAGAGAGCTGTAATTATACAACAACATAATGCATGCTTGGCAAGATCTGCAGTACTGGGGAGCCTACTGTCAAAGAGCATCTGGCAGAGTTAAAAGTCCAACTTAGGGGTGAAATTGGTCTAGACTGAACTAATTCATGGCATTGTAGCTCAAGCAGAATAAGTTATATGCCTATTAGACAAACCCTATGATAATGAAAACATCTAGAAATAGTGCAAAGTCATCTAATCACATGACTTTAAAACAGAGCATTTCCAAGACTGAACATTCGCTACGTACCATGCACCATGCTGGGTACAGGAGATTTAGAACAAAACAGGAGGAGGGAGAATTCCTGACTGCTAATTGTTCATAGTTAGGACATAGGGAGAACTTGTGTTTTCACAGAGAGATGTACAAAGTATAACGAATTAACAATGTCATTGACAGCTCTGCTGTCTTTAGTGATGACCTACATTAAATCACTACTCTGTTGTTTCATTACGTTTCCTTTGAATCTCATGTTCTTCCTGTAATTTTAATAGAATTACACAGGATAGCCTTCATACAGACCTTTTTGTTATGATTTTCTCCTTCCTTGCTAAGTCATTATATTTTACCTTGAGTCTTGTCTACTGTACAAAGGGCAGCTAGGCTAATCCCATTGTTACAAATTTGTCCTTCCAAATGTCCCATGTAATAGATACAGAGAAGTCTGTTCCCTTTAATACTATTAATCTTAGTGTTTCTTCTGTATGCCTTACCTCTGAAATCCATCTAGCTTACAAAAAGCTTTATGTAGAAATCTATTTGGTGGTATTTAAAGTACATATAGTTGTATATTGCCAAACGCCATACTTTTATTCTGATAGAAATTACTCAAGTGATTTCTTGGACTTTTTAGGTGGCAAAGAAATTTTCATTCCAATTGATTTGATCATTTTCAGGAACTTGTTTCTAAAGACATGTAGATTTTTTGTGAATCGTTTGGGAAATTTCCAGGTTCTACAGCCACGTGTTTGCATGGAAACCTTGTCTAACTTTTCTACACTGGACCATAATTTTATTTTGTGCCTATTGTTCAGTTCAGGGAGTGGTGTGTATGTTCTGATGCAACTAATCTCTTGAAGCTCTTATTAAGCAACAAACTTGGATCATCAGGTAAAAGTGATCACTTTTGACTTAGCCGCTTTTGATAGGTCATCATTTAGGAAACTATTCAAGAGATTTTTTTTCTTCTTCTAATTCACGCACTTAAATGTTCTCACTGTGAGTATTAGTGAGACTGTTAAGAGGTTATTAAGTATGACTATTCAAAGGAAACCCCAGAATATTGACTACTGTACTGCTTGCTGAGATAAAGCAGTACAAGTGGTCCTACCCTTCTGTAACATAACACATTCATGAAAGTCATAATTATATGACTAAAAGGACTGAGCATATGAATTAGGAAGCCAACAATAATTGTAGATATTTATTAGGCAGAACTGAATAAGCTGACTGTTGAAATGCAAAGCAGATTTGCCTGTGCCCTTAAACTAGACCAGCCAATTATTATAGTGTGATCCACAAGCATTCTCTTCACTGTTCCTTTTGCTATTGGGAGCTCACTGGATTATTGACTTTTCCCTATCTACTTATATAAAAGAAAGTACACAATTTCTTTTTTATCCTTTTTTCCTTTCTTCCTTCTTCCCTTCCACCTTCCCTTCCCCTTGTTTTTTTCTTTTCTTCAGATAAGAATCCCAACTGAATCAACAGAAAGGTTTAGAACTAATGAGAGAATTCAGCAAAAATGCCAGATACAACAAGATCCACTCACAAAAATCAATAGTATTCTTCAGCATCAGCAATTGTCAGCTAAAAATAGAACAGAGTCTGTGATGTCATTCATAATGGTGATCAACACTATAAACTGAATTTAACCAAATAAACAATGTACAAGATCTTCAAGATGTTTCAAGGGTACAAAAGCCTAAATAAGTGGAGTGCTATATCACGCTCATGGAAAGGATAGCAACAATGTAAGGATGTCAGTTCTCTAAAATTAGTCAGTAAATTCAACCTCAATTAAAATTTTAGTATGACTTTAAAAAGTGAATTCAACATACTTATTCTAACATGTATAAGATGACTAAATATATTATGAATAATTAAAGCAATTTTGAAAAAGGGCAATGAAAGGGGTGACCTCAGAGAAAGAACTGATAAAGTTTTAATAGATTAGGGAAGTGTCATTTTAGGGAAAAAAATAATGCTGGATTCTTAGCCTATAACAGCATTTCTCAACCAGTGTTTTCATTACTGTCCTCCGAATAAAACTTTTTAGGTATATTTTCCCCCTGATTTTCCTCCATTACCAATACAATTTTAATATCATGGATACAGAATATATCTGTTTATGATCCTTGAAGGGCTATGCGTGTGCATGTGTGGTAAGTCACTTCAGTTGTGCACAACTCTTTTCGACCCTATGGACCGTAGCCTGCCAGGATCCTCTGTCCGTGGGATTCTCCAGGCAAGGATACTGGAATGGGTTGCCACTCCAGGAAGATCCTCCTTCAAGGATCTTCCCGACCCAGGGATCAAACCTGTGTTTCGTTTGTCTCCTGCATTGACAGGCGAGTTCTTTACTACTAGCGCCACCTGTGAAGGGCTATAAACAATTACAGTATCTAAGTTTTTTTTTTTTTTTTACCCTCTAAGAACAAACTTCACTTTCTTGGGAGTGCCATTACCCCCATTAAGAATGCATGTTTATGCCATATACAAGGGGGAAATCCAGTTGGATTAAAGTATTAAATGGAAAATCTAAAAAGCTAAAGGAAAAGGAAAAAAGAAACATGTATATTATTTTTCTTGCTTTGGAGTGTGGAAGAACTTCTTAAACCAACATTCAAAAACACAAACTCTAAGATAAAAAATAAATGGATGAAAAAGACATTAAACTTAAGAACTTCTCTTTATCAAAAAATGTAATAGGTGAGGTTCATATACAGACCACAGATTGGAAATGATATCTGAAACAAGTAGAGGAATGGCCAAGATGCTGGAGTAGGAAAACAATGAGCTCCCCTCTTCTCATGGGCAAACAAAAACTACAACTCTTTACAGAGCAACTATTGATTAAAATTACAGACGTTCTTCCCAAAGAGTGAGGGATCTTAGCCCCACACTGGGCTCCCCATTCTGGAGGTCCTGCACCAGGAAGATGAGCTCCCAGAACGTTTGGATTTGAAGGTCAATGGGGCTTCATTTGGGAGAACCAAAGGGCTATTGGCTAGGACTTTCCACTACAATCAGATAAATTAAAGAAATAAAAGGAATTCACATTGCAAAGGAGGCAGTAAAACTGTCACTGTTTGCAGATGACATGATACTATACATAGAAAATCTTAAAGAAACCAACCACCAAAATGTACCAGAACTCATCAATGAATTCGGTAAACTTGCAGAATACAAAAGCAATATACAGAAATCTGTTGTGTTTCTATGTATTAACGATTAACTACCAAAAGAGAAATTAAGAAAACAATCTCATTTACAACTGCACCAAAAAGAATAAAATATTTAGAAATAAATCTAACTAAGGAGATAAAGAGCTGCACTCAGAAAACTATAAGGTATTGATGAAAGAAGTTGAAAGGGCACCAACAGAAGGAAAGATGGACTGTGCTCATGGATTGGAAAAATTAATATTTTTAAAATGACTACTCAAGGCAATCTACAGATTCAGTGTAATCCCTATTAAATATCAATGATATTTTTCAAACACAAATGACCCTGAATAACCAAAACAATCTTGAGAAAGGAAAACAAAGTGGAGTATCACATTCCCTGATTTCAAACTTACCTCAAAGCTACAGTAATCAAACCAGTATGGATCCAGCACAAAAACAGGCACATATGTCAGTAGAGCAGCACAGAGAGCCCAGAAATGAATCCACTCTTATATGGGCAATTAATCTACAACAGAAGAAGCAAGAATATACAATGGGGAAAATACAACCTCCTCAATGAAGTATGTTGGGAAAACTGGACAGCTACATGCAAAAGAATCAAACTGGCCTACTTTCTTAGACCACGAACAAAGATAAGCCAAGAATGATTTAAAGACTTAAATGTGAGACCTGAAACCACAAAACTTAGAGAAGAAAACATAGGCAGTAAACTCTTTGACATCTATCTGAGTAATTGTTTTTGATATGTCTCAGGCAACAGAGACAAAAGCAAAATAAACAAATGGGACTACACCAAACTAAAAAGCTTTCATGGAGTGAACTATCAACAAGGCAAGAAGGCCACATACTGAATGGCTGAAGGATGTGTTCTGCTTGGATAGTGGGATGGGCCCCTAAAAAGGGAATAAGGGTGGGAATCAAGGATGAAGGAAGGAGATTAAACAAAACTAAGAAAGGGCCCTTGCTAAGAAATTGATGATGGGAACCTCCCACGAGTATCTAAACTTTCTCCACCATAAATCCAAAATCCCAAACCCAGTATAGATTGTACCACATTCCAGCAAACAACCCGAAATGGTCTGAGACATGTGAACCCTATTTCCAACCAAGTTGTGACCAGCCTTTCCTGAGCCTAATTTCCAATCTGAATTCTGAGTTCTGTATTATTTCACAAAGTCACACACATATCCTAGGATATGCATTGCTTATATATTCTAATGGGTCTTACGATGGCAAGAGAAATGAAGGTGGACTCAAGGATGAAGAAGAAAAATAAAGCAAAACCCAATGAGAGGGAACCCTTGCCCAGACTGAAGATGGCAGTATGCCATGAGTAAATGAATTCTCTTTACCTTAGGTTCAAAACCAAAAATTATAGATTTGATCATACTCCAGCAAATGACTTGTAGTGGTCTGAGACTTGTGAACTCTGATTTCAACTGCAACTTAAATTGTTTTCATTCTTTTTTTTTTTAAATCCTTGAGCTCTGTTGTCTATTTCCTACGTCACCACTTCCCTTAGAACTAGTTATTTTGACTTTCTGTTCTCTCTGAAGGACTTTATATCAAACTTGTCCCTTATTTTCAAAAATGTCTTATTATCTCAGAATAGGATCATCCTAGTTTTTCAGGGACCAACAGCCAGCCCTGATTCAGCGGACTTGGCTAGCACTGTGGCCAGGCTGTTCAGGACCTCCAGGCAGTACCACTTCATGTACAGAAAGCTTCTTGGGTAAGCAGGCGTCTCAGCACTCATCAGGGGTACCAAAGTCTCTCCTGGATGTTGTGAGCAACTCGCTGGCTAAGACAGTGGTGGTGGTAGGTGGCGGGCAGCAACTGTAATGTGGGAGATGGAGGGTGAAGGAGCTGGGGGAGAAGGATAAACAGAGAGGAGAGAAGGAGGTGAGTATGAAAGAACCCAAAATTTGCTTCTCATCACAGTTTATCAGATTCAGCCTTCAATATGTTAATTTCAGAGTACACGTGTGTTGGGGTAGGAAGGAGCCACACTTGAGTGACCTCAGGGCATCAGGACAGGAAATAGAGAATCTGACTAGCTCTCTTGGAGTTAGATATCCATCCAAGTGGTAGGCGTGTGGGCTATAGAATGTTGAGAGGGAAGGTTCTTCCCTCACCTCACAATTACAAACAAAGGAAAAGATTTAAAACACTAGAAATGTATAGTTTATACAAGAGATCCTGCCAATTTCACATACCAGCTACTGACAATGTGGTTATTTATTGTTTGATTTTAAACTTGTTCCTACCATTCTGTGCCAAGAGCTGCAAGATCTGATCAGTAAAAGGAGGAATAAATATTTTTATGTATACCACACAACAACAAAGTGATATCCTCATATGCTCAAAGATTTGAATAATACAGAAATTTATTTCTCTCTCACATAAGAGTTCAGGCACGAGCAGTTCAGGGATATTATGATGACTGTACTGTCAGATCCCAGCTTTCTTTTAGTTGGTTTTTCTACCATGTCTAGATAGTGAGCTTTAAGAGAGATGGTTCATAATCATCACCATCTCTCTGATCCAAGAGACAGAGCAAGACACAGGATATGGAGGAAAGAAGGAAGATTCTCTCCTTCCCTTTCCTGGCACAAATTGGGAATCACATCCAACACTTAGCTCACATCCCAGTGGCCAAAACTTTATCACATGATCACACACCTAGCTGCAAGGGAATCTGGGAAATGTAGTTTTTATGGGGTTAATCTAGGCCAACCTAAGATTTTTCTTACTCTCAAAGTAAAGAAAAACACATGTTTAGTGACAACTGCCAGTCTTAGCCATGGTAGAATATTCATAAAAAGTTCGACCTGAGATTTTCTTTTGTCAAGGGGAAGGCAATGACAAGAGCTTACTCTTTCAATGATGAAAGCCAGGTAATGCTGGTGGTAAAGAATCTGCCTGCCAATGCAGGGGATGCAGGAGATGGGGGTTTGATCCCTGGGTCAGGAAGATCCCCTTGAGAAGGAAATGGCAACCCACTCCAGTATCCTTGCCAGGAGAATCCCATGGATGGAGGAGCCTGGCAGGCTACAGTTTATAGGGTGGCAAAGAATTGGACATGACTGAGTGACGGGGCACACACACACGCAAACACTCACACACATATGAAGAATTCAGTTCAAACAATACAAATGTCTGACATTAAGAATTCAGTTCAAATAATACAAATGTCTGACATTATTAAGGATCCCTGTCCTTGAGGAACTTAGAGCCTCACTCAGGGACATTAGAATACACATCAATCATTTAGATCTAAAATAAAATTTTAAATTAAGTATACCCAAAGTGCCATGGGTAGACAAGCATGGAGAATTTATCCAGATATGAGCTCTTTGAAAGATGCCCACGCTGAATGCCAAAGACGAACCAAGTCTCAAAGGAATAAACATATAAAGAGCTATAGAAATCAAATGTTACAAGAAATTTTCCACAAGAATTGTTTGTAAATGAATAACTGCAGTCTGCTTTCTTCAATGGAGTGATAAGCTCACCAGCTGTCCTGTTATGCTCTGTGCCATGTTCAGCCTCCCAAGGCTGCAGAACATTTCGGTTTTGCTGCTCCTGTATCACAGCCTTTCAGGAGCTGAGCCGGCTAACATGGGTCTCCTCTGCCTTTTACAATCGGAACAGTTGAGTGTGTGTTGGCTCGGCTACTCAACAAGTAAAACCTCAGGCAGGACAAGAATTGACTGCCGCCCTGGTTTCACTGGTGACCACTCTCGCCTGCTAATACAGGATCTCAGTGTTCTGAGATCTGTAAGGGTCCTCCCTGGCCCAAGTACTGACGAAGATCTCCAGGTGTCTCTCCCACCTGTTCCTCAAAACAAGGCTGGTCAGTCAACTAGAGTAAAGGTCATCTTGTTTCCACCCTCTTACCCCAACCCTTCTCCACCAAGTATGTCCATGTCCTTCCCTAGACAGAACTGATCTGCAAGATGCTGTGGTCACTTCTGCTGCTTGGGCCTGCTAGGCATTCCAGTCAGGGAAGGCCTGGCTGTGCCAGAGTGTGGAATTTTGTCTTTCTTCTTTTAAGAGCCTCCCAACACAGTGCCGTTGTCTCGCCGGTTTTCGTGAACGAGCCATTTTCACTGAGTTTCTCTGTGCCGGTCACCCCCAGCCGCTGTGTGGAGTGAGTCTGCGGGGCCTGGGGGATCTGCTAGCAAAGGCACCACGTCCTACTCACCACGTGCCCTTGCCGTCCCACCGCTCTGACGTCTATTCCCTTTCCTCGGGGATTGTTTCTCTCCAGAGGACTCTGTCACTCCTGCAGATTCCTGCAGCCCCGCCCCTAAGGTTCACCTGAGGAGCGCTGAGAGCTGAGTCCCACCGGGCTTCAAGAGCGGGACAGCTTCCAGCAGCACGGTAAGGACAGGTGAGGCCCGTGTTATACTACACGCCTCACTTCCGGACACTACCCCTGAGCCGCAACTCCTCCCCGCAACCCAGCTGTAAATAAAAGTCTCATTAGAAACCCCGAGCCCATCAGCTTGCTGTTTGAGCAGAGAACAGTCACGGAGAAGAGGAACTCTTCTCAGAGCAATACGATGTAAAAAATATTTCCCGATGGGTTCTCCCTTTTCCATAATATGGTTGCCTTCCCCGTAGACAGCCCCTTTGCCATCCCAATCATTCTAATTTGTGTGTGTGTGTGTGTCTGTGTGGTGTGTAAAAGTGATTTGGAAAGAGAGAAGCATGTAATATGCACACAGCTTGTGGAGGCCAACTAAGGGAAATAGAAAGCCTTTCCCGTATCGGGTGAGAAGAAAAGAGGAAGCAAAGATCATACCCGTGAATGGGCGTGTCCAGGCCCAATGAGAAAACAAAGAGCCGGCCTAGAGGAGCCCACGAAGGCTAGGGAGGCAAGAAATAAGCATATTTCAAACTCCTTTTTTCTAAAACACTAATGGGCCTTTTGGGTGAGTGGCACTGACTTAGTCAGCTCTCCACTTCCATGACTACCTGTTGTCCTTGTAGCCAAAGCTGTAGGTATCTGGCTCTTGACAACAGCCTGCCCTTCTATATTTGGTATTAATCGGAACAATGTAGAAATTAGAGTAATCTGCATTGGTTTAACAGTATGAATTCATAACTTTCACCGGTGGCATAGTTCATGCTGGCAAAGAAAAATTACTTGACTCACTTGGGTGATTTGAAAAGTGAGTTATCGGGAAAGCATAAGCACTGACTCCCAAGGGGGGCCCATTAGCATTGTCCCAAATGGCAACAGTTGCCAGAAGTAAATTGCAAACAGTGACTTTGCAATCAGCTGTGAGCTCTCAGAGCCCAGCGTCTGCGGGCATTTAAACAGGAGCACTTCTGCCACATATTCTTTCCAAGGAGATATTCCAGGATTTATTCAGCCAGTCAGGACAAGCACCCTTAGCTATAAAAGAAGTAAATAATGATTTAAACAGTTTGTCTTATTGCTGGTGAGAAAAAAAGCATTGTATTAGTGAATTCAGCATCTGGAGCTAAATACATGATTCCCTTCACGCAAGAGTGTTGACTAAAAATGATGCACGACTTGAGAGTTTCAAGTTAAGTTTTCTTTGGGACAAAATGATGGCTGCAGCCCGGGAGACAGCACCTCAGAAAGCTCTGGGAGACTGCTCCAAAGAGGCACTGGGTGGAGGTGAATATGTAAGGTTTTGGTGAAGGGGGAGTTCAATGCAATCAAGCACTCATTTTACAAAAGGTTTTCTGCTAGTCACAAGGATCTGATGTCATCATGAAGAGATACAGTGCTTTTCTAAATATGAAGAGATGCAAAGATTGAGATCATGAAATCAGTTCCTGAAAACATCTATCTAAAGACCTGTCCCACCAGGTTCCCTGGGGCTCAGAGTGCCTCACTCCACCCTGATCTCCCTCAGGGGGTGCTAAGGTCAACAGCTGCAGCAGAACAGGGGTCACTCTCCGCAGAGGCAGATGGCAAATGCCCTTGGTGGTGGGTCAGTCCCTGGCAAATGCTCTTGTGTGTGTGCTAAGTAGATTTAGTCGTGACTCTTTGCGACCATATGCACTGTAACCCGACAGGCTCCTCTGCCCGTGGGATTGTCCAGGCAAGAATCCTGGAGTGGGTTGCCATGCCCTCCTCCAGGGGATCTTCCTGACCCAGGGATCGAACCCGTATCTCTTCTGTCTCCTGCATTGGCAGGCATGCTCTTTACCACCAGCACACCTGGAAAGCCCCGCAAATGCTCTTGGCGAGTGCCCATTTGTAGTTGGCAAAAGAATAAAAGCAAATTTACCTGTTTTGAAGCTTTGCTTCCCCACCTCCCTCCCTCACGCCTGAGGATTAAGAAGGACTGTACAGGATGCTTTACCAGAATCTGAATCTTTTAAATCAGCACAAGAGATAATGGTCTTTGACTTTCATCAATGATCTATATTCCTCAAATAGAATTAGAATGGCTTCCCATATAGAAAAATGTTGACTGGACGCAAACGTTATTATCTGGGTATTGGATTCAGTGATACCAAGGGCTTTCCTCTGTTGACAAAGGTTCCTTCTTCCCAGGTTAGTGTTTCATCCTTTTACTAACATAAATGTAATTATACAATGCCTCTGAAGCACTGTTGGGTTTTCTGGTGGGTTTGACACTTTAGTCTTTTTCTTGATTTGTTTAAGCCAGTGACCATTTCTTTCGTGGTATCATTTCTTTCACAAACACTTTCCTTTTGTACCCATTAGTAAGCAGAGACTGAGCTTCTCTGGTAGCTCAGTGGTAAAGAACATGCTTGCCAAGGTAGGAGACACGGATTCTATCCCTGGTCGATTCCCTTGGACTCTTTTTTTTCCCCTTATGTTGAAATGGCTTCTTTCAACACTTTTTCATCACAGTGTAGAAAGTGACTTTGGGCCTCCTAATCACGGGTGAAAACACATCCCTTCGGTAGGATGTGCTCGGGAGACACAACCGCAGCGTTCACTGCACACTCTGCTGCCTTCTGCCTCTTCCCGCCACTCCCCCAGGCAAGTCAATGCAGAGTCCATCATCCATCCCTGTCTTCGCGTTGATTTTGTGACTGGAGAGCTGGTATAATTCACTCTGATTCGAGTTTGGCTTTGTTTGGAAAACATAATTTTTCCCCAAAGCGCTTGAGCTATTTTGAATTGCTGTAGTGGGGAGGGAAAAAAAGTGCTCCAAAAGAGATTACTAATTAATGTGCATGCTGTGGACAAAACTATACCTGGATCCGCAAAACGTCTGACTTCATGTTCAGCTGCTAATGGATTTCTGATATTCCTTTCACTGTGACTGCTCGAGTCCTGATCATCATACTTGAAATCCGTTTCTTTCACTCGTCTCCTTATCTGTGTTGATTCACCTAAGTGAATAGGCTATTTTCCCCCAGAGTCCTCTTTATGCTCCCTTTCAGGGGTTTCTCAGTTCCCGCCAAAGAGCTTGGATTCCAGTCATTCATGCTTCCCCTGGGCCTTTGTTGGCCCTAGAAACTGAGTTTCCCTACCCGTCTTCTTTCTCCCTCTCCATTCTTTCCTGATTCCTTTTTCCTTTTGGTCTCTCCTGCTCTCCTCTATCTCTGGGAGTTGTAGGCTGTTGCTGCTTCCACGGTCTCTTGTCCCTGCACCTTCACTCGCCTCCAGTTGCACAAGTGAGACCTGGGTAGCATTCTTCTAGCTGAGTGAGACTTCATAGCCAGCACAGGCAGTGAGGCTACAGAGTGCTTGGACCTGAAGACTGTAATTCCTATATGTATATGTATGTGTGTGTGTGTGTGTACAAATATATATATGTACATATACATATATAATGTTGGGAGACCTGGGTTCAATCCCTGGATCTGGAAGATCCCCTGGAGGAGGGCATGGCAACCCACTCCAGTATTCTTGAGAATCCCCATGGATAGAGGTGCCTGGCGGCTACAGTCCATGGGGTCACAAAGAGTCGGACACGACTGAGCAACTACGCGCAACACAGCATATATATACACCTTTTTGTTTTGCCACACTTGTTGCACATGTGCTCGTAGTTCCATGACCAGGGATGGAACCTGCATAAAAGGAGTCTTAACCACTGGACTGCAAGCCAAGTCTAGCCCTGTGATTCTGAATCTCTTAAGAAATGATAAGGAGTCCAAGCTATGCTCCCCCAAACCAGATCCAATATTTTTGTCAGAAAAAAAAATTCTTCCATCTCTTTAGCTTTCTTGGGCAAAGTATAATTTTCAAAAATTTAAAAATTCATCTTCCATACATAGAATAGACATGTGTCAAAGATTTATTCAAATCATTAACAAAAGAATCACTAAGATGGTAATGCTGATTTAAAGAACATTTGAGTAAATGAGTATTTAAAAACATTAGAGAAAACAATTTTGGAATAAGATTTGTTAGAATAGATATAAAACTGGTTAATAGCCTACAAGGCAATAAAACCATAAATGTGAGATAATCCTTCCTCTAGATGGAAATCGTTTACACCTCTCCTAGAGGGAAAAAAAAAAGCTAAAGGTTTAGATGCAATTTCCCAGAATCTGGGATTTTAATCAATACTAGATGGTGAATCAAAAGTGTATTCCCTTAGAGGCTTAAATAATCCTTGGGTGGCCTGTTAAAGGTTAGCAATGAAAAGACATGCTGCCTTTCCTATGCCTTATTTCTAAGTTTTGGATTTTTTTTTCTTAATGCCTCATTTTAAAAATTTTAAAGTAGCCCAGGTGCAGGGATTAAGCATCCTAGGCTATGTAACTCAACTGCAGATGATAACTAATTTCTTGACACATCTGCTCTAAGGCTGTGACCTACTTCCTAAGAATATAACCTACTTCATAAGAATGCCGGTCGTGGTTAAGGTATCCTTCCAAGTATAGTGGAGCAGTGCCAGAATGACACAGATGTGATCCCAATGGCATATCAACATGTTCCCTTTAAATCTTGTTGGAAAGGAGACACTTGTGGAGATTGTACTCAGCTGGAACAAATGTCACCACTGAGCCCGGCCCCAAGTAAAGATGAGAGCATTTGTTGAGTTTGGAGAAGTTGGGAGAGCCGGATCACCTAGGTCCTTAGTCGCCATAGTAGGGCGTTTGGATTTTGTTCAAAGTGCAGCTGGAAACCGAGGAAAGGTCTGAGGCAGGAGGAGGAGAGTGTAGTTAAGTCTTGAGTTTTTAAAGGCTTGTTCATGTGGTTTTCCTTACGTTCTGCAGCTTATTCATCATAGAATCCCAAATGCAGCCCAGTGTCATGTATGCAAAGGATTACATTAGATTGCTTCAACTGGGAGACTAAGTTAAAGGATAAGGTTAAGCTGTAGGTTCAAACGCCATGGAGGTCAGTTATTTGGGGGCTGTTTCAGGGTCACAGATGGCTACTTTGTAATCATGACAGTTGTAGTAACACCATGTATTTGTTTTGCAAATGCCTTTTACCAGAGTGAAGTCTGGATAATTCTGTTCATAATCCAGTATAAATCTGTCATCACTGCTAGAGATTAATTGCAAAGAAATACGCACTGTGGTTCATCAGTAACATCACTGTTACATAAAAGAAGATAACATATGTTTAGGGAATTTTACTGCCAGTAAGTATGAAGCTTAAAAGATGATCATATTGAGAACTATCAATGGAATATTCTGTTTATATAAAGCAGACCAATCTGGTTTTTTTTTTTTTTTGAAAGGAATACTTCCAGGAAATAACTACTCCTCCAGGAAAGTGTGGGCATAGAGTTTTGGTTAAAAACATGACCCTGGAGCCAAAAACACACCTGACTTTTACTCCCAACATTGCCACTCATTAACTGGGCTCTCTTGGGTGAGGTATTTCCTCAATTCTGATTTTTGGAAAATAATACCCATGTCTGTAGCTGTTGTGAGGATCGAATGAAATTCTGTCTTTCCTTGAGTCTTCTCAGCATCGAAACTCTTTCTGTCACAGATGTTCCTGCTTATGAGTTTGGGGCGGGACAAAGATGGCCCTATAAGTGACGGAAGTGCTCAGAACTTGGTACCCTGGGTTTCCTTGCAGCAAGAGCATAAGCATCAACCTTGGGCTTCCTCACTCAGCTGTAGTTCAGGTTTGGTGCTGGAATGAACGGCATGGGCGGGAAGGGGCTGGGAGATCTCTCTAGAGGCACCGCAGCAGTGGCCGTGGTTGCAGCGGTGGCCACCAAGTCAGGGTTTTGATCCGGCAGTGACTGTGTAGGCACACCGGCTGCAGGAAACCTGGCTCCAGCGTGGAAGTGGCGTCAGTGCAAACCCAACCATCCAGTGCTTTGGCACAGTGACCGCAGTTCCTCATCAGCCCACTTCTGTGGTATGACTCCTAGAAATTTATCCAAAAACCAGATTCTCCAAGTTTTCAGGCAATTCTATGAGCAACTAATAACGCTTGATTAAACTCTTTTGTAGTGTAATCCATCCAGAGTTAGCTCCAGTTCCTGGCTACCTAGAACTGTGGTTGGTTTACATTCTACACCTATCCCCACAGCACGGTGACTAGCAGAGAGTACACAGCAGACAGGGCTGTTTGTAGCAGTTAGGGGCTTCCCTGGTGGCTCAGGTGGTAAAGAATCTGCGCATAATGTGGAGACCCGGGTTCAATCCCTGTGTCAGGAAGATCCCCCTGGAGAAAGGAATGGCAACCTGCTCCAGAATTCTCACCTGGAGAATTCCATGGACAGAGGAGCCTGGCAGGCTACAGTTAATGGGGTCACAAAGAGTCGGACACGGCTGAGTAACCCAGTTTCACTTTCTCATCAGCAGTGTGCTATGTTATAATGAAGTTTTAGTGATTTTGCTCCACATTTAAGAGCTGTATTTAATATTGCCTTTATTGGTATATCTTTTTGAAATGGTCTATATTCTGAATTGCATCTTGATGAATCTAACACTCTTTACTAGACTCTAAGCTTCTTGAAGGCAGAGATTGTCTTGTTCAGAACTGGATTATTTTCTGCCACAGTGCTTAACACAGGCAAACTCTCAGTAAATATTTGTGGAGGAGGTACCTCATGAGCTTATCGATAAAACAGAGGTACCATCGCAGGGTTCTCAGGATATTCATCTCAGGGTACTGACGCTGAAGCTGAAACTCCAATACTTCGGCCACCTAATGCGAAGAGATGACTCATTGGAAAAGACCCTGATGCTAGGAAAGACTGAAGGCAGAAGGAGAAGGGGATGACAGAGGATGAGAGGGTTGGATGGCATCACTGACTCAATGGACATGATTTTGAGCAAACTTCAGGAGATGGTGAAGGACAAAGAGGCCTGGCGTGCTGCGGTTCATGGGGCTACAAAGAGTTGAACACAACTGAGCCACTGAACAACAACAACGATCTCACAGATTGGACAGATCTCTAGGTGGCATTATCTCAGTGAGACAGTTTAATTTAGGATTGGTTCTCAACTCCAGGAACTCAAAATTGCACTTAGCTGATATTGATTATGCTCTTGGATGTAGACTCAAACTAAACAAACTCATAAGAGACTGATGTGTAAACCATATTTATTTCCACTAAGAAATAGAACTGAATTTCTGCTCACGTATTCATTTAATGCATTTTAAGCATTTACTGTGTGTCAGGTATCGCTCTATCTTTGTATAAACAGTGAATAAAACAGACAAGAGGGTTTCCCTGGTGGTCTAGTGGTTAAGAATCCACCTGCCAATGCAGGGGACCCAGGTTCAATCTCTGGTCTGTGAGGATCCCACATGCTGTGGAGCAACTAAGCCTGGGAACCACACCTGTTGACACCCAAGCACCCTAGAGCCTGTGCTCTGCAACAAGAGAAGCCACAGCCATGAGAGGCCCGTGACCACAGCCAGAGAGGAGCCCCTGCTCGCTGGAACTAGAGAACGTTCTCAAGCAGCAACCAAGACCCAGCACAGATAAAAACAAATAAAATTTCTTAAAAAAAAAAAATGCCATTCTCCCATATCATCCCACCCTCGCCCTCTCCCACAGAGTCCAAAAGACTGTTCAATACATCTGTGTCTCTTTTGCTGTCTTGCATACAGAGTTATCATTACCTTCTTTCTAACTTGCATATATATGCATTAGTATACTGTATTGGTGTTTTTCTTTCTCTCTGTATAATAGGCTCCAGTTTCATCCACCTCATTAGAACTGAATCAAATGTATTCTTTTTAATGGCTGAGTAATACTCCATTGTGTATATGTACCACAGCTTTCTTATCCATTCATCTGCTGATGGGCATCTAGGTTGCTTCCATGTCCTGGCTATTATAAACAGTGCTGCGATACGAATCGCCAGTCCAGGTTTGGTGCATCATGAGACAGGGTGCTTGGGGCTGGTGCACTGGGATGACCCAGAGGGATGGGATGAGGAGGGAGAGGGGTTCAGGATGGGGAACACATGTACACTCATGGTGGATTCAAGTCAACGTATGGCAAAACCAATACAATACTGTAAAGTAAAATAAATAAATTAAATTAAAAAAACAGACAAGATTATTACTATCATGCAATTTGCACAATTATGTCCACAAATAAATACATAGTTGTGGATAGTGGTAACTGTTATAAAGAAAAACATAGGCTACATGGACGAAAATTGTTAGGAAGGAGTGTATGCTGTTTTAAACTGGATAAAGGGAAGGAGTCCCTCAGGATGGGACATTTCAACAGAAACCTAAATGAGGTGGGGGGAGAAAATGCCAGAAATAGGAGGTATTATATTTAAAGACTCTCAGACAGAGATAATCTTGGGAGTGTGTTAGGCAGCCTCTGAGATGGTTCTCAATGATCTGCAGCTAGTGGTATTCACAGCTTTATGAAATTCCCTGGGCTGAACGTGTAACTAGATTCTAACAAGCAGAATGTCACAGAGGTGATGGAACATCACTGCCAATACTAGATTGCAAGGAACAGCGGTTTTTTCTGGCTCTCGTCGTCTCACTATGCAGAAAAGAATGAATATGAGAGGCCTAAGCCCTGGGACGGGGGAGCCTGGTGGGCTGCTGTCTATGGGGTCGCACAGAGTTGGACACTACTGAAGTGACTTAGCAGCAGCAGCAAGACAACTATCCCTAGAAAGGCCAGCTTGTGAGACTGGCCCTTGGCTGGCATCTGGGCACTTGGCTGGTAAAGAGTTCCCCCCGAGGATGTAAATCTTTCCTTAATTGATAAGGGGTGCTCCCTACACCTAGACTGTTTTTGTAAATAAAATGCTTATGCTGAACTGCTGCCTTCCTCCTGGGAGACTGGGATTTTAGTAGACACGGAGAAGGAAATGGCAGCCCACTCCAGTACTCTTGCCTGGAAAATCCCATGGACGGCGGAGCCTGGTAGGCTACCGTCCATGGGGTCGTAAAGAGTCGGACACGACTGAGCGACTTCACTTTGACTTTTACTTTCAAGCAGAAGGTGCTTGTGTGACCAGGCCCGTAAAATCTCTGGGTGCTGGATCTTTAGTGGGCTTCTCCAGAAGCAGAAACATTGCACACACACCCTGCTGCATGGTCTTTGCTGAGAGATGAGGGGAGCCGTGGGGCCCCCTGTGAGAGGGTGAGCGCATCAGGCAGCCTACATATGGATTCCCCAGAGTCTGTGCCTTTTCCCTTTATGACCTGGCTGTGTGTCCTCAGAATCTTGGTGTCAGTGCAACCACAGGCACGCCTCATTTCATTGCACTTTGTCTCATTGTGCTTCACTCCACTGCACTTTGCACATAATGCAGGTTTTAAAAACCAATTGAAGGTTTGTAGCCAACCCGTGTCGAGTGAGTCCACTGGTGCCTTTCTCCCAATAGCACTTGCTCGCCTCGTGTCCCTGTGTCACAGTTTGGTAATCTTGCAACGTTTCAAAACTTTTCATTATCATTATTATGTTTGTTATGGTCATCTGTGATCAGAGGTCTTTGATGTTACTGTTGTAATTGTTTTGGGGATGCCAAAAACCATGCCCATGTAAGATGGCAAATTTAACCAATAAATGCTGTGTATATTCAGACTGCTCCACCAGCCGCTGTTCCTCCGTCTCTCTCCCCGTCTGCAGGCCTCCCTATTCCATGAGACACAACAGTATTGAAATTAGGACAATAATGACTCCACAACAGCCTCTAAATGTTCAAGTGAAAGGAAGTGGTGTACACATCTCTTCACTTTAAATCAAAAGCTAGAAATGATTAAACTTAGTGAGGAAGGCACAGTCAAAGCCAAGATAGGCTGAAAGCTAGGCTTCTTGCACCAAACAGTTAGGCGAGTTGTGAATGCAAAGGAAAAGTTCCTGAAAGAAGTTAAAACTGCTGCTCCAGTGAACTTACAAATGATAAGAAAATGGAACAGTCTTATCGCTGATAGGAAGAAAGCTTTAGTGGTCTGGATAAAAAAAGTCCAAACAGCCACACATCCCCTTAAGCCAAAGCCTACTTCAGAGTAAGGTCCTAACTCTCTTCAGTTCTGTGAAGGCTGAGAGGGGTAAGGAAGCTACAAAAGAAAAGCCTGAAGCCAGTAGAGGTTGATTCTTGAGGTTTGAGGAAAGACACCATCTCCGTAACACAGAAGTACAAGGCAAAGCAAGTGCTTATGTAGAAGCTGCAGCAAGTCCTCCAGAAGATTGAGCTAAGATCATTCATGAAGGTGGTTATACTAAACAATATATTTAAATGTGGACAAAACAGTCTTACACCAGAGGATGATGCCATCTAGGTTCTCACAGGTAGAGAGAAGTCAGTGACTAACACCCCAGCATCAAAGGACAGACTCAGGCTCGTGCAGCCAGAGACTTCAAATTGAAGCCAGTGCTTATTTCAGTTCACTTCAGTTCAGTGGCTCAGTCATGTCTGACTCTTTGCCACTCCATGAATCGCAGCACGCCAGGCCTCCCTGTCCATCACTAACTCCCGGAGTTCACTCAAACTCACGTCCATCAGGTCGGTGATGCCATCCAGCCATCTCATGCTCTGTCGTCCCCTTCTCCTCCTGTCCCCAATCCCTCCCAGCATCAGAGTCTTTTCCAATGAGTCAACTCTTCGCATGAGGTGGCCAAAGTATTGGAGTTTCAGCTTTAGCATCAGTCCTTCCAATGAACACCCAGGATTGATCTCCTTCGGGATGGACTGGTTGGACCTCCTTGCAGTCCAAGGGACGCTCAAGAGTCTTCTCCAACACCACAGTTCAAAAGCATCAATTCTTCGGCGCTCAACTTTCTTCATAGTGCAACTCTCACATCCATACATGGCTACTGGAAAAACCATAGCCTTGACTAGATGGACCTTTGTTAGCAAAGTAATGTCTCTGCTTTTGAATATGCTATCTAGGTTGGTCATAACTTTCTTTCCAAGGAGTAAGCGTCTTTTAATTTCCTGGCAGCAATCACCATCTGCAGTGATTTTGGAGCCCCCAAAAATAAAGTCTGACACTGTTTCCACTGTTTCTCCATCTATTTCCCATGAAGTGATGGGACCAGATATGCCAGCAAATTGGGAAAACTCAGCAGGGGCCACAGGACTGGAAAAGGTCAGTTTTCATTCCAATCCCAAAGAAAGGCAATGCCAAAGAATGCTCAAACTACTGCACAATTGCTCTCATCTCACACACTAGTAAAGTAATGCTCAAAATTCTCCAAGCCAGGCTTCAGCAATACATGAACCATGAGATCAAATTGCCAACATCTGCTGGATCATTGAAAAAACAAGAGAGTTCCAGAAAAACATCTATTTCTGCTTTCTTGACTATGCCAAAGCCTTTGAAACTGTGGAAAATTCTGAAAGAGATGGGAATACCAGACCACCTGACCTGCCTCTTGAGAAACCTATATGCAGGTTAGAACTGGACATGGAACAACAGACTGGTTCCAAATAGCAAAAGGAGTACGTCAAGGCTGTATATTGTCACTCTGCTTATTTAACTTATACACAGAGTACATCATGAGAAACGCTGGACTGGAAGAAACACAAGCTGGACTCAAGATTGCAGGGAGAAATATCAAAAACCTCAGATATGCAGATGACACCACCCTTATGGCAGAAAGTGAAGAGGAACTAAAAAGCCTCTTGATGAAAGTGAAAGAGGAGAGTGAAAAAGTTGGCTTAAAGCTCAACATTCAGAAAGTGGTCATTTACCATTCCCCAAATCCTAGGCCCCAAAGAATTATGCTAAGAGCACTGTGCTTGTGCTCTGTAAAGGCAACAACAAAGCTGGATGATAGCATCTGTTTACAACATGATTTACTGAATACTTTAAGTCTACTCTTGAGAGCTAGTGCTCAAAAAAAAAAAAGATTCCTTTCAAAATATTATGGCTTATTGACAATGCACACAAGAGCTGCAAAGGAGATAGTGAGATTACTGTTGAAAGTGAAAGTCTCTCAATTCTTTCTGACTGTTTGTGACCCCATGGACTATACAGTCCATGGAATTCTCCAGGCCAGAGTATTGGAGTGAGTAGCCTTTGCCTTCTCCAGGGGATCTTCCCAACCCAAGGATCTCCCGCATTGCAGGTGGATTCTTTACCCTCTGAGCCACCAGGGAACCCCAGACTACAGTATAGCGTAAACATAGCTTTTATATGCACTGGGAAACCAAAAGGTCAGTGTGACTCACTTGATTGTGATATACACTTCATTGTGGTGAGCCAAGTCCACAGCATCTCCGAAGTATGCCTGTAGGTGGTGAGTCTCATGAGTGCTTTGAGCTTATCCCTGAATGTGGTGGTGGTCTTGCGGATCCCCAGCACCCTCACACCAATGAAGAAAGCTGCCACAAGCTGTCCTATGGAGTTCCTTGTGACAAGGAGCTGAGGGAGGCCCCTGGCCTATAGCCAGTGAGGAGGAGCTGAGACTTTTGGTCCTGCAGCCTGTAAGAAACAGAGGTCCACCCGAGTGAGCCTGGAGCAAACCCTCCCTGAGCTGAGCCTTCATTTCCTTGACCAGGGGATCTTCATGACCCAGGGATTGAACCAGCAGCTCCTGCATTGCAGACGAATTCTTTACTGCTGAGCCACCAGGGAAGCATATGAGTCGAGTCTTCAGATGAAAATCCTGTCATGGCCAACACCTTGACTGCAGCCTTGTGAAAGACCTTGAACCAGAGGCACAACCTAAGCTGTATTTGGGTTCCTGGCCTACTGAAACTGTCAGATAATAAATGTTTGTTGGGAATCCCCTGGTGGTCCAGTGGTTAGGATTTGGTGCTTTCAACACTGGGTCCCAGGTTCAATCCTTGGTTGGGGAACTAAGAATTTGCAGGCTGTGCACAACAGCCACAAAATAAGAAAATTTGCTGTTTTTAGCCTTCAGGTTTTGGGGCTTCCCTGGTGCCTCAGACAGTGAAGAATCTTCCAGCAATGCAGGAAATCCAGGTTCAATCCCTGGGTTGGGAAGATTCCCTGGAAAAAGGAATGGCTACCCACTTCAGTATTCTTGCCTGGACAATTCCATGGACAGAGGAGCCTGGTGGGCTATAGTCCATGGGGTTGCAAAGAGTCATACACAACTGAGCAACTACGCACATGCACATGCACGCATGCAATAGATAACTAGTACATCCAGTACGGCTGGAATACAGGGAGCGGGGAGAGTGTGGTAGGTGATGGCCTCAGAGAAGTAGGGAGGCCTCGGACCACACAGGGCATTCTGGTCCATGGTGAGGATTTAGGGTTTTATTCCATTAGAGGATTTGGAGCAGGGAAATCTGATCAGCACATTGTGTTCTGCCTGCCAGTGCTTTCCCACCTTGGCTGCATTTTGGAATCATCAAGGTGCTTTTCAGAAAAACCTATACTGAGCCCCTAAAGGAGATCAGTCCTGGGTGTTCACTGGAAGGACTGATGTTGAAGCTGAAGCTCCAGTACTTTGGCCACCTGATGCGAAGAACTGACTCATTTGTAAAGACCCTGATGTTGGGAAAGATTGAGGGCAAGAGGAGAAGGGGATGACAGAGGATGAGATGGCTGGATGGCATCACCGACTCAATGGACATGGGTTTGGATGGACTCAGAAGTTGGTGATGGACAGGGAGGCTTGGTGTGCTGGTGTTCATGGGGTTGCAAAGAATCGGACACGACTGCGTGACTGGACTGAACTGAACTGATGCTGAGCCCCACCCTCAGAGATTCTGGTTCAGTGGGCCTCAGGAGAGCCTCCAGTATCATTATTTTTAAAAGCTCTGGAGGTAATTCTGATGGACAGCTTGTGCTGAGAACCAGGTATGCTTTAGGGCAGCAAACCTATGTGGGAAGCCAGAGAGGATCACTTGCTAAGTAGGGAGTCAGAACAAAGAGAGTGAGTTGCACATTTTTTTTTTAAGTCTTTATTGATTTTGTTACAATATTGCTTCTGTTGTTTATGTTCTGGTTTTTTGGCCAGGAGGCACATGGGATTTAGCTTCCTGACCAGGGATGGAACCTGCACACCCTGCATTGCAAGGGGAAGTCTTCACAGCTGGACTGCCAGGGATTTATCACCTATTTCTAATGTCTAATTATTGATCCATATTAGGCAGAGCTGGTGTGTCTAGAATAACACTCTCACTGCTCAGTGCTGGAGAAGTGGCCACAATTGCTCAGCCCTTGAATTGTCCCTTCCTATGAGAGCTGTCATCCATCTGTTCTGTTCACATGAAGCACATTATGGATTAGGCTTCAGGTTCAAAGAGACCAATTCAACATAGCAAAAGTAAATTGACACGACAAAGAGTTGTTTTGTCTTTCTGTTGAAGACAAATGAAGACAAAAGAAGACAAATGAAGTTTTCATGCTACCTGGCTCCATTCTAAAAAGAATGGATCTAATAATGGATCTGTATTATATGACTCTATAATTGATGTGTATATAAGAGAACACATTAGGAGACATGTCAAGATGATCCGCTAAACCGTGGCTTCTGAAAACTCATCCCCCATAGTGAGAAGCCCAAACATTAACATGCCAAGTCAAACAAGACAAAAAATCACTTTCACGGAGCTATAGCAATTTTGGATTTTTATGTTTATTGTAGTTTCTGTCAGTTATCCTTTATATTGGGGCTTCCCAGGTGGCGCTAGTGGTAAAGAACCTGCCTGCCAATGCAGGAGACTTGACACATGGGTTCAATCCCTGGGTCAGGAAGATCCCCTGGAGAAGGAAATGGCAACTCACTCCAGTATTCTTGTCTGGGAAATCCCAAGGACAGACAAACCTGGCGGGCTGCAGTCCACAGGGTCACAAAGAGTTGCACACGACTGCAGCAACTCAGCACACATCCTTTATATTCTTGGCTAAAGAATCTTAAGTTCTGATCAGTACAATAACAATCTTGATGAAAATATAATTAAAATTTTAAATGAAATTTTATTTAATTGAAATGTAAAACCTTGATTTATAATGTTTCATAGTAAAAACCTATGGCAAGGATTCCCTGGTAGCTCAATGGTAAAGAATTCGCCCGCCAATGCAGGGGACACTGGTTCGATCCCTGATCCAGGAAGGTCTACATGCCGTGGAGCAACTAAGCCTGCGGGTCACAACTATTGAGCCTGCACTCCAGAGCCTGGGAGCCACAGCTACTGACCCCGTGTTCTTCAACTGAACCCACACGCGTAGCTCCTGGAGTCCACACACCTGAGTCCGGGCTCTGCAACAGGAGAAGCCCAGAAAAGGCCACGCAGCAATGAAGACCTCACACAGCCAACAATAATAAACTCTTAGGCTTTTTGAGGTAGGGATGAAGATAATTATGTTTGCTTCTCTCCCCTGTTTGTTGGGGGCCTGAACAGAAAGGAGGTTCACTTGGGGGAAAGTGCTGACAACGTTTGTAGGACCAGAAAGAATGTTCTTACACACACGTTAAAAAGAAAAAAAGATGACAAGTTCAAAAGCATTAAATCCCAAACCATTTGTTCATTCAGTCAATTCATTCAACATTGAGTGTACTGTATTAATATGCCAGCACTGTTCTTGGTGCTAGGCTATAGCAGTGAAAAGTTCACACAGGGTTCTTCATTACAGACCTTTCTTTGCACGGTGTGTGTGTGTGTGTGTGTGTGTGTATGTGTGATAATAAAAGTCAGGTGGTAATAAATGCCATTATGATAATTAAACAAGATGGTGTGACTGCGAGGTGGGACTGGAAGGGTAGGGGACGGCCACTGTTGGCTGAGTGGCCTGTCAGATATCAGACTTACTCCAGAAAGCAACTGTTTGACCCAGAGAGCCTTAATTTTTTTTTCTTTTTTAACTAATTGCCAAAGAGCAGGGGCCAAAATGTTGTGTGGAATGGATCCAAGGCATTTAGAAATAGCATATATTTATTTATTCTCTTTATGTATTTTATTAAACTTTCCTATTGAATTACTGTGTGACTTCTCCCCTGACTGGACCCAGATAGACACAAAATGAGATGTTGATACCTATGGAAAAAAGATACAAAACTCACTTGCACAACTACAGTGAGAAGATCGATCCCAAACTGGTTAATGGCTGTCATCAATTTAAGAGTATTTAAAATTAGCCATTGTTCAACAAAATGTAAATGCCTTGAGAAGCTTATAGCTCATACATGAAAGAAACTTGATTGAGGTTTTCCCAAATTTGACAGCAGTCGTAAAAATTTATACATATAATTTACAAATTAGTGTATAAATATCACTAATGCTGCTGCTGCTGCTGCTGCTAAGTCGCTTCAGTCGTGTCCGACTCTGTGCGACCCCCATAGACGGCAGCCCACCAGGCTCCCCCATCCTTGGGATTCTCCAGGCAAGAACACTGGAGTGGGTTGCCATTTCCTTCTCCAATGCATGAAAGTGAAAAGTGAAAGTGAAGTTGCTCAGTCATGTCTGACTCCTAGCAACCCCATGCACTGCACTAATAAAGAATTATAAAACTGAAAGAAACTTTTATTTATTTATTTTTAAATTTTATTTTATTTAACTTTACAATATTGTATTGGTTTTGCCATATTAAATATGAATCTGCCACAGGTATACCTGTGTTCCCCATCCTGAACCCTCCTTCCTCCCCATACCATCCCTCTGGGTCGTCCCAGTGCACCAGCCCCAAGCATCCAGTATCGTGCATCCAATCTGGACTGGCGACTCGTTTCATATATGATATTATACATGTTTCAATGCCATTCTCCCAAATCTTCCCACCCTCTCCCTCTCCCACAGAGTCCAAAAGACTGTTCTATACATCAGTGTCTCTTTTGCTATCTCATATACAGGGTTATTGTTACCATCTTTCTAAATTCCATATATATGCGTTAGTATATGGTATTGGTGTTTTTCTTTCTGGCTTACTTCACTCTGTATAATAGGCTCCAGTTTCATCCACCTCATTAGAACTGATTCAAATGTATTCTTTTTAATGGCTGAGTAATTCTCCATTGTGTATATGTACCACAGCTTTCTTATCCATTCATCTGCTGATGGACATCTAGGTTGCTTCCATGTCCTGGCTATTATAAACAGTGCTGCGATGAACATTGGGGTACACATGTCTCTTTCCCTTCTGGTTTCCTCAGTGTGTATGCCCAGCAGTGGGATTGCTGGGTCATAAGGCAGTTCTATTTCCAGTTTTTTAAGGACTCTCCACACTGTTCTCCATAGTGGCTGTACTAGTTTGCATTCCCACCAACAGTGTAAGAGAGTTCCCTTTTCTCCACACCCTCTCCAGCATTTATTATTTGTAGACTTTTGGATCGCAGCCATTCTGACTGGTGTGAAATGGTACCTCATAGTGGTTTTGATTTGCATTTCTCTGATAATGAGTGATGTTGAGCATCTTTTCATGTGTTTGTTAGCCATCTGTATGTCTTCTTTGGAGAACTGTCTATTTAGTTCTTTGGCCCATTTTTTGATTGGGTCATTTATTTTTCTGGAGTTGAGCTGTAGGAGTTGCTTGTATAGTTTTGAGATTAGTTGTCAGTTGCTTCATTTGCTATTATTTTCTCCCATTCTGAAGGCTGCCTTTTCACCTTGCTTATAGTTTCCTTTGTTGTGCAGAAGCTTTTAATTTTAATTAGGTCCCATTTGTTTATTTTTGCTTTTATTTCCAATATTCTGGGAGGTGGGTCATAGAGGATCCTGCTGTGGTGTATGAAAGAAACTTTTAAAACTATAATAAAAATAAACTTTGCTCAACTGTTTGGAGAAAGATCAAATTACTTCTCAATTCTCTCCAATTGAAAAAGTATGAAATATTATATGAAGAGATGATTAAATAGTGTGTAGTCAAAAAAGACAGAATAATAGGTGCGTCAAGCAGATAATCAAAATTAGTAAGAATATTATATCCTTTGTATTTTATAATATTTGTAGTATTTTTCAGCTTTCTAAAAGTTTATAATGTGTTGTGGTATCCTTCTCATTATAAGTAGGTATTTGCTAACATTTTATTCATAATTGTGTATTCTTTTGCTTAAAGAAGACCCCCAGTTGTATAAGGTTGTTCACAAGCCTACACGAGCTCCATCTTGCCCACTGCCCCCGCCGTCTGTGTGCTCAGATGCTTATTCCCACTCCCTTGAGAAATTTTATTGATAAGGTGATTTGCATCTATGAATAAATAGTATGGAACAGAAGGAAAAAGCTGACCTCTAGTCTTGTTTTTTGAGGATAACTGCTTTACAGCGTTGCGTTAGTCTCTGCTAACAACACAGTGAGTCAGCTCTGTGTCCACACGTATGCCCTCCCCCTTGAGCCGCCCGCCCCCGATCCTGCCTATGACCGCTGGTGCTGATGAATTTTAGTTCCCAGATTCTAAGATCCTAAAGACTTCCTCCCTGTGAAAGTGTCCTCACCAAATGTGAAAGAGGAAAGTCAGGTAAATTCTGCCACATGTTGGGCAGTCCAGCTTTTGTGCACAAATGTTAAGCGCAGAAGGGGCTAAGCTGGTGCTGGGCTTTATGTGCAGTGTGATTCCATGCTGGGGTGACTGTACACCTCACACCCCTACAAAGGTCAGAACAAACATTTTCAAAGTATCAGAATCCTGATTTTTCTGATGCCTGAAATTCGAGACATTGAAAGACGTCATCATCAAAGAGACAAAGCTTTTATTTCTGCAATGAAGATTAAAGCAACAGGTAAGAACATGCAGATTACTCTCAGGGAATGTAGCCTATAGTTCGAAAATGACAAATAACTACAACTGTATTCTTTTCTTTACAGCTTTTTAACTTTGCTGAGAAATAAATGCTAAATACAGTAGTGTACATGTAAAGTCTACAGTGTAACGATTTGATGTACATATGCATTGTGGAGCAGTTACCAAGATCAAGGTAAGTAACACATCTGTCACCTCATGTAGTTAAAGTAATTAAGAGTGTGTGTGTGTGTGTGTGTGTGCATGTGTGTGGTGAAATGATTAAAATCTACTCTCAGTAACTTTCAAGTATACAGAACCATATTAAATGACTACAGTCATCATGCAGGACCTTCTTTTCATAACAAAAATTTTTTGAACTGTCACCTCAATTCCTACTCCCTGCAGCCCTGGCAAACACCATCCTAATTCTATGTTTCTATGAAATCAGTTTTTGATTGAGGGGAGAAAAAGGAAGGATCGGGGAGTCTCTTTTCTATGTAAACAGGGGCAGTGAGCACATTGGCGCTGATCCATTTCTTCATCCAAGTTCTGCCTGAAGTCTGGTTGGAGAAGCCTGCTAAAGCACAGGGAACATTTTTAATAAGAAAAGAATGCATATATGTATTCATTATGAATAGAAATAGCCATAAATATGCAAAGGGAGAAAGAAATCCATTAGGAAATACTTATTGCCAATCCTCTAAGGAACATGAGATGGAAAATTCTAATGAGCTTACCATAAAACTTCCCTGGCTCAGAGACGTGACTTTTCTGAGTTCCTTCATATTTCACTGTATCTCTGGTAAAGGTAAGAAGATCTCTTTACTCTTTGTTCCTTATTTCTATTTGCAAGGAAGTAAACTGGTTGCATTTTCTTTTGAGAGATTGCAGTGTTTTGTTTTTTTATTGTCATTCTTGAGAAAAGACATGTAACTTGTCCCTTTTATATTTGACAACTGTTTTCTTGTGGAGAACAGATACTTATGGAGAAAGCGTCTAGTCCTGAGATAGCAAATAAATCTCTCATTTCTGTAATTATGGAAATATTCCACGCTACAATATTCATATCTTCTACTGTCACTGTACTTTCTGAGACAAAGTTTTGTATAAGTAATAAAGACAGAGGGCCAATCCTTCAATAATAAAGTTTTATCTGACTGTGAGTATCATTTTATGGCTGAAAAGCCTTGCAGTAATCATCCAGTTTAAGCTCAGAGATTGAGGACCATGAAAGTCTAAATATTTATCCATTGGTAGCAAAACTGAAACTAGAACTAAATTAATTGATTCCTAGCCCAGGGTTTTTTTTTTTTTTTCACCACACCAAGTGACTTCATGTATTTGCCTCATTGTTTAAAAGACCATGATTGTTGCTGCTCTTGTTGTTGGGTTGGTAAGTCACGTCCGACTCTTTGTGGACTGTAGGGTGCCAGTCTCCTGAGTCCTCCACTATCTCCCACTTGCTCAGATTCATGTCCATTGAGGTGCTGATCCAATCTAACCATTTCATCCTCTGCTGCCCCTTCTCCTTTTGCCTTCAATTCTTCCCAATCTCAAGGTGTCACAAGGGGCCTGCAGATGGCGACTCATTGCAGGCAGACAGAAGTTTGAGTTTTGTGTCTTGGGTTAGTACAACATAGTCCAAAAAGATGATATTAACTATCCAACGTCCCATTTTCATCTTTTCAGTTCAGTTCAGTTCAGTCGCTCACTCTTGTCCAATTCTTTGTGACCCCATGAATCGCAGCACGCCAGGCGTCCCTGTCCATCACCAACTCCTGGAGTTCACTCAGACTCACGTCCATCGAGTCAGTGATGCCATCCAGCCATCTCGTCCTCTGTCGTCCCCTTCTCCTCTTGCCCCCAATCCCTCCCAGCATCAGAGTCTTTTCCAATGAGTCAACTCTTTGCATGAGGTGGCCAAAGTACTGGAGTTTCAGCTTTAGCATCATTCCTTCCAAAGAAATCCCAGGGCTGATCTCCTTCAGAATGGACTGGTTGGATCTCCTGGCAGTCCAAGGGACTCTCAAGAGTCTTCTCCAACACCACAGTTCAAAAGCATCAATTCTTCGGCACTAAGCTTTCTTCACAGTCCAACTCTCACATCCATACATGATCACAGGAAAAACCATTATAGCCTTGACTAGACAAACCTTTGTTGGCAAAGTAATGTTTCTGCTTTTGAATACGCTATCTAGGTTGGTCATAATTTTCCTTCCAAGGAGTAAGCGTCTTTTAATTTCATGGCTGCAGTCACCATCTGCAGTGATTTTGGAGCCCAGAAAAATAAAGTCTGACACTGTTTCCACTGTTTCCCCATCTATTTCCCATGAAGTGATGGGACCAGATGCCATGATCTTCGTTTTCTGAATGTTGAGCTTTAAGCCAACTTTTTCACTCTCCACTTTCACTTTCATCAAGAGGCTTTTGAGTTCCTCTTCACTTTCTGCCATAAGGGTGGTGTCATCTGCATATCTGAGGTTATTGATATTTCTCCCAGCAATCTTGATTCCAGCTTGTGTTTATTCCAGCCCAGTGTTTCTCATGATGTACTCTGCATATAAGGTAAATAAGCAGGGTGACAATATACAGCCTTGACGTACTCCTTTTCCTATTTGGAACCAGTCTTTTGTTCCATGTCCAGTTCTAACTGTTGCTTCCTGACCTGCATACAGATTTCTCAAGAGGCAGGTCAGGTGGTCTGGTATTCCCATCTCTTTCAGAATTTTCCACAGTTTATTGTGATCCAAACATCAAAGGCTTTGGCATAGTCAATAAAGCAGAAATAGATGTTTTTCTGGAATTCTCTTGCTTTTTCCATGATCCAGCGGATCTTGGCAATTTGATCTCTGGTTCCTCTGCCTTTTCTAAAACCAGCTTGAACATCAGGAAGTTCACGGTTCACATATTGCTGAAGCCTGGCTTGGAGAATTTTGAGCATTACTTTACTAGCATGTGAGATGAGTGCAACTGTGCGGTAGTTTGAGCATTCTTTGGCATTGCCTTTCTTTGGGATTGGAATGAAAACTGACCTTTTCCAGTCCTGTGGCCACTGCTGAGTTTTCCCAATTTGCTGGCATATTGAGTGCAGCACTTTCACAGCATCATCTTTTAGGATTTGAAATAGCTCAACTGGAATTCCATCACCTCCACTAGCTTTGTTCGTAGTGATGCTTTCTAAGGCCCACTTGACATCACATTCCAGGATGTCTGGCTCTAGGTCAGTGATCACACCATCATGATTATCTGGGTCGTGAAGATCTTTTTTATACAGTTCTGTGTATTCTTGCCACCTCTTCTTGACATCTTCTGCTTCTGTTAGGTCCATACCATTTCTGTCCTTTATCGAGCCCATCTTTGCATGAAATGTTTCCTTGGTATCTCTAATTTTCTTGAAGAGATCTCTAGTCTTTCCCACTCTGTTGTTTTCCTCTATTTCTTTGCATTGATCGCTGAGGAAGGCTTTCTTATCTCTTCTTGCTATTCTTTGGAACTCTGCATTCAGATGCTTATATCTTTCCTTTTCTCCTTTGCTTTTCAATTCTCTTCTTTTCACAGCTGTTTGGTCCACTGGAGAAGGGAATGGCAAACCACTTCAGTATTCTTGCCTTGAGAACCCCATGAACAGTATGAAAAGGCAAAATGATAGGACACTGAAAGATGAACTCTCCAGGTCAGTAGGTGCCCAATATGCTACTGGAGATCAGTGGAGAAGTAACTCCATAAAGAATAAAGGGATGGAGCCAAAGCAAAAACAATACCCAGCTGTGGATGTGACTGGTGATAGAAGCAAGGTCCGATGCTGTAAAGAGCAATATTGCATAGGAACCTGCAATGTCAGGTCCATGAATCAAGGCAAATTGGAAGTGGTCAAACAAGGGATGGCAAGAGGGTATGTCGACATTCTAGGAATCAGCAAACTAAAATGGACTGGAATGGGTGAATTTAACTCAGATGACCATTATATCTACTACTGCAGACAGGAATCCCTCAGAAGAAATGGAGTAGCCATCATGGTCAACAAAAGAGTCCAAAATGCAGTACCTGGATGCAATCTCAAAAACGACAGAATGATCTCTGTTCGTTTCCAAGGCAAACCATTCAATATCACAGTAATCCAAGTCTATGCCCCAACCAGTTATGCTGAAGAAGCTGAAATTGAACGGTTCTATGAAGACCTACAAGACCTTTTAGAACTAACACCCAAAAAAGATGTCCTTTTCATTATAGGGGACTGGAATGCAAAAGTAGGAAGTCAAGAAACACCTGGAGTAACAGGCAAATTTGGCCTTGGAATACGGAATGAAGCAGGGCAAAGACTATTAGAGTTTTGCCAAGAAAATGCACTGGTCATAGCAAACACCCTCTTCTAACAACACAAGAGAAGACTCTATACATGGACATCACCAGATGGTCAACACCAAAATCAGAATGATTACATTTTTTGCAGTCAAAGATGGAGAAGCTCTATACAGTCAGCAAAAACAAGACCAGGAGCTGACTGTGGCTCAGATCATGAACTCCGTATTACCAAATTCAGACTTAAATTGAAGAAAGTAGGGAAAACCACTAGACCATTCAGGTATGACCTAAATCAAATCCCTTATGCTTATACAGTGGAAGTGAGAAATAGATTTAAGGGCCTAGATCTGATAGACAGAGTGCCTGATGAACTATGGACTGAGGTTCGTGACATTGTACAGGAGACAGGGATCAAGACCATCCCCATGGACAAGAAATTTCATCTTTTACTCAACCATTTAATGTGCCAAAAGTATTTTTTGCGGTCTTCATTATCTTCAGTCAACTCCCAGGTTTCCTTTTCATTTGTTTTTCTTTTAGTTTTTAAAATCTTACACCTAGAACTGGAAAGCAGGATTAGCATGGAAGGCAGAGTGTTATAGAAACAATAAAAACTGCAGACCAAAAGCACTGACTTTAGACTGTCTCCAGAGGATGGTTTGTATTTGCATCAACAATGTCCACCTTTTTTTCTTTCCTTTTTTTGTTTACTGGGGAGAGGTTGAGTTTTGCAAAGTCCTTCATCTTGAGCATGTTCAGCAACGATTTGATTGACTACAGTAAGTGGCGGTGGAAGATGCTAAAAGGCCTTCTCTCCCACATGCAAGTACCCAGTGGATAAATGTATAGGTTGTGTTCTGCTCAAGGGCATCAGGCCTGGCAGGTTGCAAATGAAAGTGAAAGTGAGAGTCACCAGTTACATCTGTCTCTTTGTGAGCCCATGGACTATTCACTGCACGGAATTATCCAGGCCAGAATATTGGAGTGGGTTGCCTTTCCCTTCTCCATGGGATCTTCCCAACCCAGGGATCGAACCCAGGTCTCCCACATTGCAGGAGGATTCCTTACCAGCTGAGCCACCAGGGAAGCCCTGGCACATGGAGGCCGACACCAAATCTGTGCCCTTGTCATCAAGCTCTATGCCCTGGAGGGACTGCAGTGGCTGAGAGAAGAGATAGCAAAGTTTCTCCAAGGTTCAGTGTTAGACTTCATTTTAGTATCGTCCTGATTCTGTAGGCTCCTGTGTAAAAGTGAATGGTTCCAGGACCAGATTGCCACAGACAAAACATTGAAGAAACCAAGAAACATACTGAATCACATTATGTATCCCCCTGCAAACTTAATCCCCAACCATGTCTCGTTTATATTCACTCTTTTTTTTTTTTTTTTTTTTTGCCATACCATGTGGCATGCAGAGTCTTAGTTCCCCTACTTGGGATAGAACCCATGCCCCCTGCATTAGGAACATGGAGTCTTAATCACTGGACTACCAAAGAAGCCCCTTTTTATATTCATTATTTATTTGTTTAAATTAAATATCAAAGAGTTAATATAAGGCAATAATCACATTTGTATAATGAGGAAAGATCTTTCAGTCAAAACTTAGGTCTTAATTATGGAAATCATATGAGTAAAATATTATTAATGTAATGAGTGTGGGGAAACCTTTGATTCTGGTTCATATTTTATGTGACACCAAAGAAATCATGCTAAAAAGAAGAGAGAAGAAATGCTCTAAATGTAGTCAGTCCTTCAGCTGCTGGTCAAATATCTTGCATCACCAGAGAACCCATACCCAGTTAATTGTGTAGGTATGCAATAAATACAGAAATATGATAATTTAGTGGAATGAGAGATTGCCCATTTGGATTCAAGATCTTTTAGGAGATTTTTGGATTAGGAAAAATATCCCTAATGCTTTTCTAATTGCATTTTGATTTTACCCAGCAACATACCAACTCAGCGGTGATTGGTTGAAACACTGAAGATTTTGTTTTTCCTAATGCCTGTTGCTCTGAAGCATAAACCCTTGCCTTTTCTTATGTTGTTTTCTATGGCTGGAACTCTTTCCCCATCTCTACAACCTAAAATCTCAATTGTCATTTCCTTTAACCAGCTGTCTTTGACTTTCCTAAAATGAGTTAATCAGTGTCTGTAATCCTACCTTCACACTTTATTCATGACTATACTTTAGCTCTTGGCAATGTAAAAATTAACAAACAGAAATCTCAATTATAGTAGATTTCAGAGTGCAGAAGAGGGAGCTCCCATCACCTATGGTGACAGCAGAGCCCAACAGGAGAAGAAACACTTCCTCTTCTTGCCTGGTAAGAGATCAGCCAATGAGAAATGGTCACAACTCAGTCAAGGAAAAGCCACCGCACTTCTAAGTGTAAATTCCTCCAATGGACTGTTTCCTGTAGCTCACCTGACTTCCTGACTTCCTTTTCCTGTTTACAAAGGAGTCCTTCTCTCTGTGCTAGAGGGGATTTGCATACGGCTCACCATGACTGCAGATGCCCAAATTGCAATTGTTTATTGATCCTGAAAAAACTCATTTTTGCTGGAGAAATAAGTGGCAGTCTATTTTGTTTTAGATCAAAGCACTGTAGCAGTTTGTTTATGACTTGCTACCTATGAGATTATGAATTTTCATTGTTGTTGGATGAATAATGCTTTGGCAGTGCTAAGAGAAAATATTTTCATGTAGTTTGATGTTTTCAGAAACGTTGGTAGCTAAAATAAAAAATAAAAGAGTAAATTAGTATATTTTTGGTTGTGCTGATACTATATGAAAACACTATAGAGAAAAATATTAGTGTGGGGAGGGGCAGTCTGTAGGACTGAGCTTTTAACCTGTGAATGATGCCATCTCCAGGTATACAGTGTCAGAACTGAGCTGAATTACAGGACACCAGGCTGATGTTTGAGAATTGCTTGGTGGTGCTGGGAATACCCCAGGCATTGGAATGTGAGGCAGAATCTTTTGTGAAAATCAAAGTTACAACATGTGTTACAACAGGGAAATGTGTGGAAATTAGAGAAGATAAAGGGACATTGTTGAAAACTGAAGCAAAATCTAATGAGATTTTATAAGGATATCATCATTAGGACTTAGTACCTAATATTCTTCATTTTGAACTGTAGTATTCGAAAAGACTCTTGAGAGTCCCTTGGACTGCAAGGAGATCAAACCAGTCAATCGTAAAGACAATCAACCTTGAATACTCATTGGAAGGACTGATGCTGAAACTCCAATACTTCGGCCACCTGATGTGAAGAGCTGACTCATTAGAGAAGACCCTGATGCTGGGAAAGATTGAAGGCAGGAGAAGGGGACAACAGAGGACGAGATGGTTGGATGGCATCACTGACTTGAAGGACATGAGTTTGAGCAGGCTCTGGGAGTTGGTGATAAACAGGGAAGATCTGGTGTGCTGCAGGCCATGGGGTTGCAAACAGTCAGATACAACTGAGCGACTGAACTGAATATTCTTAATTAATATGTAAATTGTCATAGTGAAAATGGCATTACTGTATATTTGCCCACATCAGGGCACACAATTTTAGGGATCAATAAATTAGATAAACTTAACAAGATTAATGGGCTTCCCTGGTGGCTCTGACAGTAAAGAATCCGCCTGCAATGCAGGAGACCGGGGTTCGATCCCTGAGTTGGGAAGATCCTCTAGAGAAGGGAATGGCTACCCACTCCAGTATTCTTGACTGGAGAGCTCCATGGACAGAGGAGCCTGGCAGGCTACAGCCATGGGGTCGCAAAGACTCAGGCATGACTGAGTGATTAACACTTTCAACAAAATTCTAAATGTTTTATCAATTAAGGTTTAAAGGCGACTTTACAACATGAAAGCTTTACAACTTTCTGCAAGATGTAATGCACTATTACAGTACCAAAAAAAAAAAAAAGAAAGTAATGGGACAACATCATCAAAGAAGAACAATTTATTTTAAAAGCTTGAAGAAATAAACATAGCACTTCTCTGTAAGCAAAGTGAATATGAAGGAAAAGTCACATGGTCTATTTGACCTAGATGTAACTTTTACATGAGAAAAAAAGCACAGTTATCTGCAAACTAAACTTCTAGTTTCCTTTTGAGAATAAATTGAGAGAAATCATGTCGTAGATAAGACCAATCGTGACAGGCAGGCTGGCTGGGCATTTAGCTAGACAACATTTCTCAGTCTCTTTTGCACTTAGATGTAGCTGGGTGACTGAGTTCTAGCCGATAACTGAGTTGAGGTGAGGTATACCTCCAGGACTGGCCCATAAGACCTTCTCATGTCCTTTTCCCTTCTTCTGGTTTGATGGAGGTGAACACGGCAGCCTCGGAAGACGTGAGTTGAAGATGAAGGAGCCACAGGATGGGCTAGCAATTAGAGGAGAACCGTCTGTCATCGGGAACACTTATTCTGGACTTCCGTATGCGAGAAATAAATGTCCGTTGTGTTTGAGCTACTGTACATTTTGAGGTTTGTTATGGCAGCTAGTGTTACCTTAGCCACTATAACAGGGGTCTGTAAATTATTTCTTAGTGATGTTGGCACACTTAAACCTAGGTTAACCTAATGCCCCACCCACAAAAACCACTGCCATATGCTGCCTTGATGTTGCCCTCCAATACAATCCATCCCCAGTATGGATACAGGCCTCTGGGAAGAGTGTAACTGAATAGGGTACGTAATACCATGAGCCCTTACACCTCAATTCCTTATCTATTAAATGAGCATCATAAGCCTGACCCTGTGGGCTTCCCAAGTGGCACAGTTGGTAAGGAATCCGCCTGCCAAAGCAGGAGACACAGGGGACACGGGTTCGATCCCTGGGTCAGGAAGATCCTCTAGCATAGGAAATGGCAACCCATCCCAGTACTCTTGCCTAGGAAATCCCATGGACAGAGGAGCCTGGTGGGCTGCAGTCCACGGGGTTGCAAAGAATTGGATGTGCTGAGCGCATGTGTGCACAACTCACCGGGACGCTGTCCTAGGCAGAGTAAACATTCCACTGGGGACAGAGGCATTCAGACACCAGGAAGTTGATCTCTTCTAGAATCAAGATGCTTCACCAGACATAACCCTTACCTCAGAGACTGTTGTGAAGATTAAGAGGTGGTATATGAGAATTTCTCAGCAGTGTTAATATTTAACGTTAGCTCTTATTAAGATCCTGTGGGGGAAATGTTTTTGTACCTGTGTGTTTTCCCCCTTTTCTTTTTGTATTTCTCCTTTCGGATTCTCCTCTTTTTAGATTCCACAGCAGAGTCTCTGAATTATCTCTCATGGAACTCCATGTGTTAGTGCCAAACACTGGGTGTGTGTGAGTCCATCCTCTCGTGCTAGTCCAAGAGACATCTCCCAAGCTCTCTAGGCCTTCCTCCAATCCCAGCAAAACGAACAGTCTTGATTCAGCTGAAGCACCAAGTTCCACTGGCACTCAGGTCCACAGCTCCAGAAATGAATATGGAATGATTTGGGGCTCAATCCCTGGGTCAGGGAGATCCTGGGAGAAGGGAATGGCAACCTGCTCCAGTGATGTTGCCTAGAGAATTCCATGGACAGAGGAGCCTGGCGGGCTGTAGTCCATGGGGTTGCAAAGAGTCAGATGTAACTGACTGATGAACACTTTCATTTGCAACCTAGTGGTGGTTACTGCGGCTTTGGTAAGTAGGCGGTATAGGATACCAGATTTTGGATGTCTTGCTGTCTCTACCTGGAAGACTACCATTCATAAATATCCAATTTCATCCTCAGTGACCTCAACCTCACGGAGTTAGGCAAATATATTATTTTAGTTAAAAAAAAATAGCTACTACCAACTGAATATTCAGAGAAGGCAATGGCACCCCACTCCGGTACTCTTGCCTAGAAAATCCCATGGATGGAGGAGCCTGGTGGGCTGCAGTCCCTGGGGTTGCTAAGAGTCGGACACGACTGAGCGAATTCACTTTCCCTTTTCACTTTCATGCATTGGAGAAGGAATGGCAACCCACTCCAGTGTTCTTGCCTGGAGAATCCCAGGGATGGGGGAGCCTGGTGGGCTGCCGTCTATGGGATCGCACAGAGTCGGACACGACTGAAGTGACTTAGCACCAACTGAATATTAGCTGTGACCCACATACTGTTATAACAATTTTGAGATTTTCTTTACTGCTTGAGATAAATGGGAGTGTTTCCCAGCATTCTTGGTCTACATCACTGCTATTGATCCAGGTGTTTAGGTCAAAATCCTGAAGGCATCCTAGATTCCTTACTTTTATTATACCTTATATCCATCAGCAAATCCTATAAGCTCTACTTACAAAATATATAATTTCACTGTTTTCTTACTTTTTCATGGTCACCACTCTAGTCTAAGGCTGTGTATATATCTCTTAGCTAAGCTACTGCTGCTGCCAAGTCGCTTCAGTCGTGTCCGACTCTGTGCGACCCCAGGGACTGCAGCCTACCAGGCTTCTCTGTCCCTGGGATTCTCCAGTCAAGAACACTGGAGTGGGTTGTCATTTCCTTCTCCAATGCATGAAAGTGGAAAGTGAAAGTGAAATCACTCAGTCGTGTCCGACTCTTAGCGACCCCATGGACTGCAGCCTACCAGGCTCCTCCATCCATGGGATTTTCTGGGCAACAGTACTGGAGTGGGGTGCCATTGCCTTCTCCTACCTAAGCTACTGCTATAACCCTTAACAGTGCTTCTTCTATTTGCCCCCTAGAGTGCATGTTTACAAATGCACAGGGTAGCACAGGGTTGTTGTTGCTGGGCCTGGGCTTTTTCCAATTGTGGCGAGCAGGCGAGGGTCACTCTTAGCTGTTCTGCACGGGCTCCCCAGTGCAGTGGCTTCTGGTGTCGCAGGACACAGGCTCTGGACACGAGGGCTCAGTAGTTGCAGAAACATAGGTGGGCTTAGGCGCTCAGTGGCATGTGAAATCTTCCCGTGTAGGGACGGAACCCGTGTCCCCTGCATTGGCAGAGGGATTCCTACCCACTGTACCACCAAGGAAGTCCCCCAGTCTCTTTCGAATTAAATAATGAGCGTCTGTTTCCTGTGACTGGTACATTTCTTGGTGTGTGTACAAGCTCAGTCATTATTGACTCTTTGCCACCCTATGGACTGTAGCCCGCCAGGCTCCCCTGTCCTTGGGATTCTCCAGGCAAGAATATTGGAGTGGGTTGCCGTGCCCTCCTCCCCGGCATCTCTTATGTCTCCTGCATTGGCAGGCAGGTTCTTTACCACTGCACCAACCTGGGAAGCCTGGTACACTTCTAATCACACTTAATATCAATCTTAACAAGGTCCTTGTAAAACTTAACAAAGTCCTTAACAAGGCCCACAAGCCTGGATGATCTGAGCTGCAGCGACCTTCGCTGACTCTTCTGAGGTCACACAGCATTTGTGCACTGAGCTCTTCCTTGAACTCACTGAGCTTGCCCCTACGTCTGGCTTTTGTGTCTGCCGTTCTTATTTCCCTAGATCTGTGGCACGGCTCATTCACTTTTATCCATGTCCCTACTCCAATACTGCTTCTTCAGAGAGGTCTTCTCTGACTGCCTACCTAAATTAGTACTCTCTGTCACTCTGATTCCTTTATTTTCCCTTATCTGTCTTCATTATACTTAATATCTATCATTTTAATATACATTTGGTTAAAGCACGTCATTGCAAAATAAACTCTCTGTTTTGTTAATTCTCTATCCTCAGACAGTCAGACATGTCTCAGCACATAGCAGGTGCTTCATATGTACTTTTTCAATGGATCCCCATTTGAAATACAATTTCAGATACAATTTGAAACCTTATTGTCTGTCTCTGGGAGTCACTCTAGCCTGGTGGGATGATTCCAGCTCTGTCGTCAGAGACGTCTGGGCTCAAATACTGAACTTACCTTTTACTGCTCAATCTGATACCTTGTCCATAAAATCAAAACAAACAAACAAAAAAAACCCCACAAAATCTTCCTTGCCAAAGTTAGTGACCATTGGAGATAATACATATAAAGAACCTGGCACAAGTAATAAAACATAACCAAACTACAACCAAACCACCACAGGAAAGCAAGAATCTATCTCTTCCCCATCTTGGACTGCGAGGAGATCAAACCAGTCAATCCTAAAGGAAATCAGCCCTGAATATTCACTGGAAGGACTGATGCTGAAGCTGAAGCTCCAGTACTTTGGCCACCTTATGCACTCAAAACAGCTTTATAAAGATAAGACATTTGTATTTAGACTGAGAAGCTTCACTATTGTCTTCTCTGATAATGAAGGCAAATTAGTCAAAACAGCTTTGTTTTGGGAGCTTACTATTCTGATGCTTTGTGCTAACTTTAGTTAGTGTCTTCCATAAATAATATTGACTTGCTAATACTTGATACTTTCTAGGGTGCAGGGCAATAGGCATTTTATATATACTGATGGAAGTATTAATATAAATGGAAACAATCTTCTTGGGAGCTGCTTGGCTTTAGAGAGTTCTTGAAAAGTTCATATTTTGATTTCAGTAATTCTACTTACAGGAACATATTCAAGGGAAATAATCAAGCTTTGTGTGATTAAGTCTTGTCTGCTGCTGCTGCTAAGTCGCTTCAGTCATGTCCAACTCTGTGTGACCCCATAGACGGCAGCCCATCAGGCTCCCCTGTCCCTGGGATTCTATAGTGATACAAATAACTTCTCTCTGGTCGGCCGAAAACCATATTCTTCCCAACTACCCAACCTCCCCAACCCTCCCATTCCTATCAGTTCAGTTCAGCCTCTCAGTCGTATCCAACTCTTTGTGACCGCATGGACTGCAGCATGCCAGGCTTCCCTGTCCATCACCAACTCCCGGAGCTTACTCAAACTCATGTCCATTCAGTCTGTGATGCGGTCCAACCATCTCGTCCTCTGTCATCCCCTTCTCCTGCCTTCAATCTTTCCCAGCATCAGGTCTTTTTCAAGGAGTCAGTTCTTCGCATCAGGTGGCCAAAGTATTGGAGTTTCAGCTTCAACATCAGTCCTTCCAATGAATATTCAGGGCTGATTTCCTTTAGGACTGACTGGTTTGATCTCCTTGCAGTCCAAGGGTCTCTCAAGAGTCTTCTCCAACACCACAGTTCAAAAGCATCAGTTCTTCAGTGCTCAGCTTTCTTTATAGTCCAACTCTCATATCCACACATGACTACTGGAAAAACCATAGCTTTGATATCCCTATGGATAAAGCAAATTTTGCAGTCTTTTGTTAAATTCACTTCAATATTCTTTTACTTTGTAAAAATTTGTGTTTCTCTGACTTCAAATTGGTTGTAACTTTTTAATAATTTCCTCATTAAAAATATATAATAATCTTTGACATCTCATCACTTTGTATCTATGAGAGTCTTGACTTTACCTTTTTTTTTGAAAATGATTCTTAACAACTACATAAACTTTTGAAAGATGGAAGTTCTATATTTTCTAGTTTCACTTTCTCACTTTCAAATTATCCATTTAAATCTATCTTCTGCACTGCACTGCAAACCAATATACACATATCTTGCACTCATCAATCCTATATTGAAACCATTCTAAAAAAGATCAATCAGAGTGAATGCTTTTCAGTCTCATCTTGCTGCAATTTGCTGCATCGATAGTGTTAAATCCAAGTGATATTTACTCATGGGACAGACAAAGGCTCTATCTCATGGCCTTATTTATGCAACCCAAATTCTTCCAGCCATATAAGTTCCTGACTATGGTTTCAGTATTTTATGGAATTCTTTCTTTCTTCTCTTTTTAAATCCTGGAGGATAAAGCCAGAATGAAACAGTGCAGATGTCTGTACAACCACAAGGGTCCCTGTTTCTTTGCCTATAAAAGTGCCTTATCCTGCTAGGGAGAACTGCCCCAGCTATGCAGGTATCAACCCTAAAAGCTTTATACTTCTGAAAAATAATGTAGTTTTCCCCCCATAATCTCTTACAATTTTGTAAAAAATTCTGTTAGTTTTAATGCCCTTTTTTTCAGACAAAACAGTGCTTCCCTGGTGGTTCAAATAGTAAAGAATCTGCTCACAATGTGGGAGACCTGGGTTTGATCGGGAAGATCCCCTGGAGAAGGGAATAGCTACCTGCTCCAGTATTCTTGCCTGGTGAATTCCAAGGACAGAGGAGCCTGGCGGTCTATGATCCATGGAGTCACAGAGTCAGACACGATTGAGCAACATTTTTTTTTAGATGAAATATCCCAGAGCTTAGTATTCAGATTTATTCACTATCTATATTCACTCAGTGTAAACAGATAAGGTAGGGGCCCCTGAAGAAAAACAATCAGACATAGATTTCTTGATATAAGAGAAACCATTTTTGGCCTAAACCATTTTGTGATCTAAGCCTGCCACAATGTTTGCCCTTAAACAGATCTCAATAATGATCTTCAGGGAATAAAAGAAAAAAAAAACTACCACATGACAAGTAAGAATAGCAAAGATAAAAAATCAGTTGTAAGCAAGCTCCCAGTTTGGTTTCAGGAGTAAAGATTAGCCTGAAGCACTTTCTTTAGCTGATCTGCAGGAGTTAACCCTTCTCAGGAATTCAACCACCACCCTCAACAGGAACCTAACAGGAACCTGATGAACTTTTCTGACCTTCCTGGCTTCAATCAGCTAAAGCTCTGTTGACCTTTGCCCCAAATTAATGCTGAATTCTTCTCTGCTCAAGCCCCCTCATAAATATGCATGTTCAATTCAGTTCAGTTGCTCAGTCGCTCACTCTTTGTGATCCCATGGACTGCAGTACACCAGGCTTCCCTGTCCATCACCAACTCTTGGAGCCTACTCAAACTCATCTCCATTGAGTTGGTGATGCCATCCAACCATCTAATCCTCTGTTGGCCCCTTCTCCTCTAACCTTAAACATTTGACAGCATCAGGGTCTTTTCCCTGAAGAAGTCGGTTCTTCGCATCAGGTGGCCAAAGTATTGGAGTTTTAGCTTCAGCATCAGTTCTTCCAATGAATATTCAGGACTGATTTCCTTTAGGATGCACTGGTTGAATCTCCTTGCAGTCGAAGGGACTCTCAAGACTCTTTTCCAACACTACAGTTTAAGAGCATCAATTCTTCAGTGCTCAGCTTTCTTTATAGTCCAACTCTCACATCCATACACAACTACTGGACTAGATGGACCTTTGTTGGCAAAGTAATGTCTCTACTTTTTAATATTCTGTCTAGTTTCATCATGACTCTTTTTCCAAGGAGTGTCTTTTAATTTCATGGCTGCAGTCACTATCTGCACTGATTTTGGAGCCCCAAAATTAAAGTCTGTCACTGTTTCCACTGTTTCCCCATCTATTTCCCACGAAGTGATGGGACCAGATGCCATGATCTTAGTTTTCTGAATGTTGAGTTTTAAGCCAACTTTTTCACTCTCCCTTTTCACTTTCATCAAGAGGCTCTTTAGTTCTTCTTCGCTTTCTGCCATAAGGCTAGTGTCATCTGTATATCTGAGGTTATTAATATTTCTCCCGGCAATCTTGATTCCAGCTTTTGCTTCATCCAGTCCAGCATTTCTCATTGCTCAGGTCAAAACTAGAGTCATCTTCATCTCCACTCTCACACCTTTCTCCTACATTCAACCCATCAGCAAATCTTGTTGGCTCGAACCTCAAAGTGTGTCAAGACTCACACCACACCTCACTACTGCCACTGCCATCACCCTGTTTCAAGCGTCCACTGTCTCTTGCCTCTAGCCAGCTAATCTCTTCACTTTTGTACTTTCCTCCTACATCTATTCTCAACACAGCAGTGAGGACAATCCTTAGTAAAAAAACAAGTCAGATTATGGGATCCCTTTGCTCAAAACCCTGTGAGGACTGTCCATCTCTTTCAGAGTTAAAGTCAGAGCCCTTAGGCTTTCAGGCTGCACGTAATCTGCCCTGATCTCCCAGTAGAATCTGAACCTCCCCTCTCATTTCCTCTTCTGATCTCTCCTGCCTCCTTCTTTGCCACTTACTACAATACTAAGCGTACTCTCACTTAGAAGTGTTTGCACTCCTGATCTCTCTGTCTGGAAGCTCTTGTGTTCAGGCATCTGCCCGGGTTGCTCTCTACCTTCTTTCAGGCCTTTGTTCAGATACCATTTCTCAATGAAACCTTCCTTGACCTTCATTTCTCACTGAAACCGTCCTTGTAATTATGTAAATTACAACTGGCCCCAAGCCCTACTTTCTGGCCTGCTCTGTCTTATCCTTTGCTTTTCATTTCTTCATAGTACTTATTAACATCACCGGACATTCCATGTACTTTACTATTTACTTTCTATCTCCCCAGGGAAGGCTATTTACAACACAAAGTTGGCTATGCTTCTCTCACTGAAAGGCAGCATAACCTTATGTTTATGATTCCAGGTTCTAGAGTCAGACTGCCTAGACTGAGCACTGGTTCTATCACTCAATATTCTGTGCCTCTCCTTGTTGTTATTGCTTTAGTTGTGTCCAGCTCTTTTGTGACCCCCATGGACTGTAGCTTGCCAGACTCCTCTGTCCATGGGGTTTTCCAGGCAAGAATACTGGAGTGGGCTGTCATTTCCTTCTCCAGGAGATCTTCCTGACCCAGGTATAGAACCCATGACTCCTGCATTGCAGGTGGGTTCTTTAGCACTGAGCCACCAGGGAAGCCTCCCCTTGCTCACCTATAAAATGAGGATAGTAAAAGTACTTTTCTCACAGCCTTGTAATAAGGTTGAAATAGGACAATTGCATATAGAGTGCTTAGAACAGTGCCTGGCACAGGGAAAATGTACAAATGATAATTAATAATAAAATTAATGATTCAGTTCAGTTCAGTTGCTCAGTCGTGTCTGACTCTTTGCGACCCCATGAATCGCAGCACGCCAGGCCTCCCTGTCCATCACCAACTCTGGGAGTTCACTTAGACTCACGTCCATCGAGTCAGTGATGCCATCCAGCCATCTCATCCTCTGTCATCCCCTTCTCCTCCTGCCCCCAATCCCTCCCAGCATCAGAGTCTTTTCCAATGAGTCAACTCTTCGCATGAGGTGGCCAAAGTACTGGAGTTTCAGCTTTAGCATCATTCCTTCCAAAGAAATCCCAGGGCTGATCTCCTTCAGAATGGACTGGTTGGATCTCCTTGCAGTCCAAAGGTTAGTGGTAAATAATGATAAACCTTGCCTTGGTTCCAGGGCATGAAGGATAGGGCAGATATTTGGCAGTGTTTCCTTTTTGTTTCCCTTTTTATTCTTTTTAAATGGCTGGTATTAATTTGGTAATTAGGATGGATAAGTGCGTATTGACTCAATAGCTTCACCCACCCGTAATACTTGGGCTCTAGTGTCTAGAGAATATTCAAGTAGAAACTTGGCTTCCCTTGCTCCTCGGGGCAAATGACAGAACACAGCTAACAGCAGCACCTGAGTTTTATACATTCACAATCGAGGCAATGAGAGATGGACTTAACTCTTTGGGGTCTCCAGTTCATTGGCCCATTAGCCCAACACAGGCCAGATGTCCACCCTCAGTCTAATCAATTATTGCGTAGACATGGAGCCTTGAAGCCATAAAGGCATGGAGTCATCATGGGGCAGCTCCTACTGACATAATACGGATGAAGTGGGCAGAAGCAATTTCTGAAATAAAGGAATGAGGAGAAGGAAATGTCACAGGTATCCATGCAATGGTACGATATTATGGTGGAAAATGTTTGAAGTTTTCCAGTGTTTATCAGCTTTCATTCAAAATTGGGAAGATGTACCCATAACAGTTTTGTATATTTCAGCTTCTTCAAAGATACCCCTTATCTTGAGTATTCTAATTTCTTGAATGTTTTGCAGGTCAAATCCTGCTCTTAGAGAAAGATATACAATTGAGTCAATAAGTTGGGTTTTTTGTTTATTTTTTGTCTTTATTCCTTTCTTCTGTATTTAGATTAGACAAAAACTGAAGCTACATCAGTAATTGTATGATTTGGAAGCTGATGTTTCTATATATTTTTGCTAATTAATGAACTTTAAAAATCTGAATTTTTGGTAAATGTAAATTAAGATTTACTATTATCTTTATGAGTCCATGCATTTGGTGTCCAAGCCAGCCGGGCAAGTGTTGCACAAGTATTGCAATTAAACAAAAACAAAACAGTCAAACTACTCTCTCCCCTCTCAGAAATTTTATAGACAATAAGCTATATTATTATATATATTATATATTTCACCTTGCTCAACATGAGCTTGTGTGTTCCTCCATAAAGACTACCAGACTGGGAGTTATCAGTCTCAAGATCTAGAAGCTACACTCTGTGACACTAGACAAGTTCCAATTGCTCTGGCTTCAGAGCTTTGTTTGTAAAATAAATTGATTGGAGTAAGTCTAAGGGTCCTCCTGACTTCAAAAATCTCATTTTGCTAATGGTAGGTCTCAGAGCATGTGGGTAAACACTTATTTACAGGACTAACACTCTAAAAGCAAGAGAGTAAAAATAGGAAAGAATCTTGAACTCTAAGATACAAACTGAACTCAGTTTGTAACTCAGTTACCAAAGCAGAACTCAGTTCATTTGAAGTTGCTGCAGTTGGGAGGACAGTGCCTTAGCAGAATCCAGAGAGAGGCATCAGAGAAAGATTATACAGGATCTGGAAGGTCTGGACGGCTGCCCAGGCGGCTCAGGGGGAAAGAACCCGCCTACCATACCGCAAACACTGAGGAGCGGGTTTGATCTGGGCGTTGGGAAAATCCTTTGGAGGGGAAAATGGCAACCCACTCCAGTATTTTTGCCTGGGAAGTCCCATGGACAGAGGAGCTGCAAATAGACACGACTGAGCATAAGCACGCACGGGGCTCTGGGCTCAAGGGTATTATGGCTGGTGTTTCAAAGTGGGCGGCAGATTGAGACTGGGAAACTTCATGAAATAAAACTTTAGGATTGGTGGGCACAGTGAGGTGAGATGAGTCTTCCTAAATAAACGATGGTTTGAAGAGGGAGACTGTTGTCTCAGATAAACTGATTTGCAGTGATTTCCTGCAGCAAACAGTGGAGTTGTTTATTGACTTATGGTTTTATCTTCTCTGAGCAAAGCTTCCTGGAACAAATATCTGTCATGTTGACACAGGTGGTCTTGGTTTTTAGACCTTCCAGTTATATCATACTGATGCAGGTGGCCACAGCTCTCATGAACTTTAAGTTGATGAACAAAGTAGCTGGTAACAGAGAAATGTTTGATGAAAACTCTACTCCTGGCTCTTGAGTTTCATATTCATGTATTCAACTTCCTCCTTGAAAGTTCTTCTTGAATGTATTATATAGTTCTCAAATTCCTATAAAATAAATAAATTGCAAAGAGAACTCTCCTTGATATTCTCCATTTCAAGAAATGGCATCACTACTTACACAGCTAGGTCAAAACCCCAGGAGCCTCTTTTGTTCTCATACCTCCCACATAAGTCTTGTTGGTTGGACTCTGGAACTCCAGAATATGTACCAAATTCAACCACTTAATATCTTCAGTGTTAAAACTCTAATTCAAGCCATCATTATCTCTTGCCCAGGCACAGATTCACTACATAAAATGTCATGCCAGTCCTTCCTTTTACAAGAAATATGCATGTTTTTTCCCGTGTCAGGGCCCTTGTACTCGTCTCTCCTGTGTAGACCACTGTTCCTCCAGATCTTCCCACAGCTCCTTCTCATTGATGAGATCCTTATCGTGAGAGCCTTTATTTCCTTAGAGATGACTTTTCTGAATCACCCTAACTACAGTTGTCCTCTCCCTGCCTGTTCACATTGCCATATTTTAATTATTTATTTTATTTGCCATATCCTTCTCCAGGGGAGCTTCCCGGGATTGAGCCCAGGTCTCCCGCATTGTAGGCAGATGCTTTACCATCTGAGCCACCAGGGAAGTCTATTTTATAGTAGTTAGCAATTCCTGAAACTTTATTTTTCTACATTTTGTTTCCTATTTCTTGTCTGTCTCTATCCACTGAACATAAACTCCATCAGAGTAGAGATCCTACCTCCTAGATCCCAGGCCCTGTATGCCCACTACCTTGAATAGAACTTGGCATATAATAGAGTCTCAAGAAATAATTTTAAAAGATTCAAGAAAACATTTCCAGCAAAAAAACAGATGAATAAATGGAAGTATGTATTAATATATTAATTATTTTAAAAGTGATAATCATTTAGTGATAATATAGTCAAAGATGCTAAGAATGTAATTGCTCTGCATTAATGGTGTAACATATTTTGTTTGTCTCATCACTTAAATTATGTTTATCTCCACCTTTCATTTAGTGAATCCCAATGTTAAGCAATGATATTTGTTTCGTGATAGAACTGAGTACTATCTGATTCATAATTGGTATTTTTACTGGACTACTTAAACAGGCAAGAAAAGGAGAATGGTTAGTGATGAGAGATTCAGAGAACATCTGAATGGCTAACTAAGTAGCTCAGAGCTAAAATCAAAATCACTAGGGAAGCTTAACTTAAAAATTAAAAACCTCCCTGACTTAATAGTACTCATGTGTTTCTTTATGTAGTAGCTAAATGTTAAAACAACTTTCTGGGGTTTTGCAAATATATTTAAAATGGTATTTCTTTATATAATAAATAGCAAAGTTCATTAAAAATAAAATATACTAATTTTTAAATACACTCTACTCATGAAACATAAGGAAAGCTGGTTTTCACTTGATGGAGAGGGGGTAGGTTTAAGGCAATACTCTGGGAAGTAACCCCGGCTATGGTCTAATGTTACTGAGTTACATGAGTCAAGAAACCATTGTATTGTAGTATGAGGAAGCAAATGTTAGTGAAAGCTTAGGAAACAATAATAAAGATGTGTCTGAAAGAGCTGATGGAGGATTCTGGAAACTTGTCTACTTCATAGAAGCTTCCATAGATTGTGAGCATATGTTTTAAGCCACAGAATCAGGCCAGAAACTCCTTAACAAATATGAATTGAGCATCTACTCTCTACCTGGCACTGAGCTGGTGATGAAAACATAAAAATTAAGGGCGTGGTTCAGTTCAGTTGGGGGGAAAGCTATATTCCTTGCCTTTCAAGTTTGTGTGTGTGTGTGTTCAGTCACTAAGTTGTGTCAGACTCTGTGGCCCCATGGACTGCGGCCTGCCAGGCTCCTCTGTCCATGGGATTTCCCAGGAAAGACTACTGGAGCAGACTGCCAAAATTTCCTTCTCCAGGGGATCTTCCCGACCCAAGAATCTATCCCACATCTCCTGCATTGTCCAGTGGGTTCTTTACCACTGAGCCACCTGGGAAGTCCCCTTCAAATTCTTATTAAGTGACCTATAGAGATGAAGATATAAATGGGGTCCAAGTCATAAGGCTCTTGTCCCAACCTCAGAGGTTTGCACTCTATTCTGAAGACAACGAAAAGCTGTTGAAAGATTTAAGTGGCAGAGTGGTACAACTAGCTTTCCATTTTACAAAGAATAATAGATCTGTCAAAATTTTGGAGGATGTTTGTGGTTAGGAGGTTGGTAGTGGAGGTTAGGGAGAGGGCAATGGCAACCCACTCCAGTACACTTCCCTGGAAAATCCCATGGATGGAGGAGCCTGGTAGGCTGCAGTCTACAGGGTCGCTAAGAGTCGGACACGACTAAGCAACTTCACTTTCACTTTTCACTTTCATGCATTGGAGAAGGAAATGGCAACCCACTCCAGTATTCTTGCCTGGAGACTCCCAGGGGCGGGGGAGCCTGGTGGGCTGCTATCTATGGGGTCGCACAGAGTCAGACACGACTGAAGCGACTTAGCAGCAACAGCAGCAGCAGTGGAGGTTAGAGGCAAAGAAATGGAGAAACCCTTTAAAAGGCTGCAGCAGCAAACCAACCAAAGAGTTAAAGGTGGCCAGAACTAAGATAGCTGCACTAGAGATGGAGACACACAGGCCAAAATACTACTAAGGATATGGAATTAATGGTGTTACCCGTCGCCAAAGGGTTGGTGACTTCTCAGTGGGTCCTTTGCCTGGAGTTGCAAACATCAAGTAAAAAAAGCAAAAACCAGTTTCAGAATGGCAGAGCAGAAACTTCATTCCTTTATCAGGGAATGAAGAAGGGAGAGTTCATACTAGAAAAACACTTCTTCCCCAAGATGAGAGGAATAAGGGACTTCTAAGAGATAGTGGGAGGCAGACAAGTTATCAGCGTTCTAGAAAAGGGGCGGAGAGTTCCAGGGGCAGAGGAAGTCCACTGGGGTGCGTGCAGCCTTCCATGCTTCTCTGCACGTGGCAGCATCTGCGCCTAGCGGGGTATACGAATCCTCGCCTTTGGCAGAGATCTTAGCATAGTGATGAAGCAAAGGTAGATTTCAGCACCTTCGGGGCTCATTTGTACAGGTGTTTCTGTGGTCAAGTCAGAACCAGTTCAGGTTAGTTGACCACAGCATATCTCTTAAGGAACAGCTGTGAAACATCTTCGACAACTACCAGGAGCCTTGGAAACACATAAAGAGATAAATCAATCCAGATCCTTTAGCTCTCAAGGGCTGGTATGGATGACAGAGTAACTCAGTGAATGGTTTCATAAAAGAAAGTGCAGAATTACAAAAAGGGAGGAGTCAGGGTTGAGACTGGTTTGACAAAGAGAAAATGAAAAGCTTGTCAAAAATATTTGTTTTATTTTTATTTTTTTGAAGTTTTATATCATGTATGTTTATGTAATCTTTATTCCAAACAAGCATTTTAAAGAAATCTCAATTGTATTCCCCCCCCTCCCAAATTTACTACTGTAAATTGTGTTTGAGATTAGGAGTCAGCAAACAGTGAGAAGGGAACTTTTCTTAATTACAAGCTTCCTTATCATTCTACTTAAGATTTTGGAGTAAATTAATTAACATTTTTACAAAAATACTGGTAAAGCTACCTGTATTTTATGTATATACACCAAGTAAACTCTGTGTGGTTGGCAAATACTTAATTCTCAAATTTAAAAAAAAATAAATTTATTTATTTTAATTGGAGGCTAATTACTTTACAATATTGTATTGGTTTTGCCACACATCAGCATGAATCCACCACGGGTGTACACGTGTTCCCCATCCTGAACCCCCTTCCCACCTCCCTCCCTGTACCATCCCTCTGGGTCATCCCAGTGCACCAGCCCCAAGCACCCTGTATCCTGCATCGAACCTGAAATGGTGATTCATTTCATAAATGATATTATACATGTTTCAATGCCATTCTCCCAAATCATTAACTCTCAAATTTTTAAAAAATGCTCGGAAAAAAAAAAATGCTCTGAATGTGAGTCATAGGTAGTAGTGATGAGGGTATGCACACTGGTTTACACAGACAAACTCTAAATTATTCATATTAGAAATGTTCTATTCATATTAGAAATCTTTTCAAATTATCATATTCTAAGACATGATATGTCTCAGATGACCATTATATCTACTACTGTGGGCAGGAATCCCTTAGGAGAAATGGAGTAGCCATCATGGTCAACAAAACAGTCCAAAATGCAGTATTTGGATGCAATCTCAAAAACGACAGAATGATCTCTGTTCATTTCCAGGGCAAACCATTCAATATCACCGTAATCCAAGCATATGTCCGAACCAGTAACGCTGAAGAAGCTGAAGTTAAACAGTTCTATGAAGACTGGAAGAAACACAAGCTGGAATCAAGATTGCCGGGAGAAATATCAATAACCTCAGATATGCAGATGACACGACCCTTATGGCAGAAAGTGAAGAGGAACTCAAAAACCTCTTGATGAAAGTGAAAGTGGAGAGTGAAAAAGTTGGCTTAAAGCTCAACATTCAGAAAACGAAGATCATGGCATCCGGTCCCACCACTTCATGGGAAATAGATGGGGAAACAATGGAAACAGTGTCAGACTTTATTTTTCTGGGCTCCAAATCACTCCAGATGGTGACTGCAGCCATGAAATTAAAAGATGCTTACTCCTTGGAAGGAATGTTATGACCAACCTAGATAGCATATTCAAAAGCAGAGACATTACTTTGCCAACAAAGGTTCGTCTAGTCAAGGCTATGGTTTTTCCTGTGGTCTTGTATGGATGTGAGAGTTGGACTGTGAAGAAGGCTGAGCGCTGAAGAATTGATGCTTTTGAACTGTGGTGTTGGAGAAGACTCTTGAGAGTCCCTTGGACTGCAAGGAGATCCAACCAGTCCATTCTGAAGGAGATCAGCCCTGGGTGTTCTTTGGAAGAAATGATGCTAAAGCTGAAACTGCAGTACTTTGCCCACCTCATGTGAAGAGTTGACTTACTGGAAAAGACTCTGATGCTGGGAGGAATTGGGGACAGGAGGAGAAGGGGACAACAGGGGATGAGATGGCTGGATGGCATCACTGACTCCTTGGATGTGAGTCTGAGTGAACTCCGGGAGTTGGTAATGGACAGGGAGGCCTGGCGTGCTGCGATTCATGGGGCCGCAGAGTCGGACACGACTGAGCGACTGATCTGATCTGATCTGATGAAGACCTACAAGACCTTTTAGAACTAACACCCAAAAAAGATGTCTTTTCATTATAGGGGACTGGAATGCAAAAGTAGGAAGTCAAGAAGCACCTGGAGTAACAGGCAAATTTGGCCTTGGAGTATGGAATGAAGCAGGGCAAAGACTAATAGAGTTTTGCCAAGAAAATGCACTGGATATAGCAAACACCCTCTGCCAACAACACAAGAGAAGACTCTACACATGGACATCATCAGATGGTTAACACTGAAATCAGATTGATTATATTCTTTGCAGCCAAAGATGGAGAAGCTCTATACAGTCAGCAAAAACAAGACCGGGAGCTGTGTCCTAATTGCAAAATTCAGACTTAAATTGAAGAAAGTAGGGAAAACCACTAGATCATTCAGGTATGACCTAAATAAAATCCCTTATGATTATACAGTGGAAGTGAGAAATAGATTTAAGGTACTAGATATGATAGATAGAGTGCCTGATGAACTATGGACGGAGGTTCGTGACATTGTACAGGAGACAGGGATCAAGAACATCTCCAAGAAAAAGAAATGCAAAAAAGCAAAATGGCTGCCTGAGGAGGCCTTACAAATAGCTGTGGAAAGAAGAGAAGTGAAAAGCAAAGGAGAAAAGGAAATATATAAGCATCTGAATGCAGAGTTCCAAAGAATAGCAAGGAGAGATAAGAAAGCCTTCCTCAGCCATCAATGCAAAGAAATAGAGGAAAACAACAGAATGGGAAAGACTAGAGATCTCTTCAAGAAAATTAGAGATACCAAGGGAAAAACATTTCATGCAAAGATGGGCTCGATAAAGGACAGAAATGGTATGGACCTAACACAAGCAGAAGATATTAAGACGAGGTGGCAAGAATACACAGAAGAACTGTACAAAAAGATCTTCACCACCCAGATAATCACGATGGTGTGACCACTCACCCAGAGCCAGACATCCTGGAATGTGAAGTCAAGTGGGCCTTAGAAAGCATCACTACGAACAAAGCTAGTGGAGGTGATGGAATTCCAGTTGAGCTATTTCAAATTCTAAAAGATGATGCTGTGAAAGTGCTGCACTCAATATGCCAGCAAATTTGGAAAACTCAGCAGTGGCCACAGGACTGGAAAAGGTCAGTTTTCATTTCAATCCCAAAGAAAGGCAATGCCAAAGAATGCTCAAACTACCGCACAATTGCACTCATCTCACACGCTAGTAAAGTAATGCTCAAAATCCTCCAAGCCAGCCTTTAGTAATACGTGAACTGTGAACTTCCAGATGTTCAAGCTGGTTTTCGAACAGGCAGAGGAACCAGAGATCAAATTGCCAACATCCGCTGGATCATAGAAAAAGCAAGAGAGTTCCAGAAAAGCATCTATTTCTGCTTTATTGACTATGCCAAAGCCTTTGATTGTGTGGATCACAATAAACTGTGGAAAATTCTGAAAGAGATGGGAATACCAGACCACCTCATCTGCCTCTTGAGAAATCTGTATGCAGGTCAGGAAACAACAGTTAGAACTGGACATGGAACAACATACTGGTTCCAAATAGGAAAAGGAGTATGTCAAGGCTGTATATTGTCACCCTGCTTGCTTAACTTATATGCAGAGTACATCATGAGAAATGCTGGGCTGGATGAAGCACAAGCTGGAATCAAGATTGCCGGGAGAAATATCAATAACCTCAGATATGCAGTTGACACCACCCTTATGGCAGAAAGTGAAGAGGAACTAAAAAGCCTCTTGATGGAAGTGAAAGTGGAGAGTGAAAAAGTTGGCTTAAAGCTCAACATTTCAGAAAACTAAGATCATGGCATCCAGTCCCACCACTTCATGGGAAATAGATGGGGAAACAGTGGAAACAGTGTCAGACTTTATTTTTTTGGGCTCCACAATCACTGCAGATGGTGACTGAAGCCATGAAATTAAAAGATGCTTACTCCTTGGAAGGAACGTTATGACCAACCTAGATAGCATATTCAAAAGCAGAGACATTACTTTGCCAACAAAGGTCCATCTAGTCAAGGCTATGGTTTTTCCAGTGGTCATGTATGGAGGTTAGTTGGACTGTGAAGAGAGCTGAGCACCGAAGAATTGATGCTTCTGAACTGCGGTGTTGGAGAAAACTCTTGAGAGTCCCTTGGACTGCAAGGAGATCCAACCAGTCCATCCTAAAGGAGATCAGTCCTGGGTGTTCATTGGAAGGACTGTTGCTAAAGCTGAAACTCCAATACTTTGGCCACCTCATGTAAAGAGCTGACTCATTGGAAAAGACCCTGATGCTGGGAGGGATTGGGGGCAGGAGGAGAAGGGGACGACAGAGGATAAGTTGGCTGGATGGCATTACCGTCTCGATGGACATGAATTTGAGTAAACTCTGGGTGTTGGTGATGGACAGGGAGACCTGGCATGCTGTGATTATGGGGTTGCATAGAGTCGGACATGACTGAGTGACTGAACTGAACTGAAGACATGATAACTCAAAATAAACTTGGGGTTGAATCTATTTACATTTTAAGAATATTTTTTAACGTGTGAATTTTGCCAACTGGTATTTTGTAATGCAAGTAATTTAGAAGTCTTTGCTCATTAAAAAGTTTTTTTAAATAAGTGTGCACTGATATAAATGTTCACTATGTTATTAGTGCATAGAAAATACACTGGGTCAGTGCGAGGTGAAGCTCATAAACCTGGAAATAGGGTTTCAGTTAATCATATACTTACAATATCTATAGGAAATGAATGCACTTATGGATATGCAAAATCATAGAAGACAGATTTATTGACTGGGGAATCCTGTTTAGGGTCGAACTGATTGCATCAATATTTTCAAAAGATGGGAATTAATAAACAGACAAAAAGATGACAATAAAGGCAAGCCAGGTCCCAGGACTTAGGTTGCCTCATTCTGTGGCGAGTCAGAGCCTACACACAGCACTCAACTGTGAGCAGCTCCAACTATTTCTCCCGGGAGAAACTTACAGAGGGCAATCCCTCCACTGTGACAAGGTTTCAAGACCAAACTCCATTTGCAAATAAGTACACTGTTGTCACTTCAATTTCACTGTTATTCAAGTTGCTTTGGGGGTTCTGAATCAGACTGAGGGAGGCTGAAAGGCTCTGAAGCCATCTTTAGTACCCCACTGTACAGTTGCGTGTCTCAGGATATCTTGGAAGCCCTGAGGATTTAGAGGAAGATGCCTTTATTTCCAGGACATTTGTATCAGTTATTGGCATAGTGTGTGTGCGTGTGTCCAACTCTGTGCAACCCTATGGACTGTAGCCCGCCAGGCTCCTCTGTCCATGGGATTCTCCAGGCAAGAATACTGGAGAGGGCTGCCACGCTGTCTTCCAAGGGATCTTTCTGACCCAGGGGTCAATCCCAGGTCTCATATTTTGTGCATTGGCACTCAGGTTCTTTACCACTAGTGCCACCTGGGAAGCCCTAATGGCGTGGTACTTTTATAAAATTATTCAATCTTTCTTTACTTTGGTTTGCTTATCTGTAAATGAATATAATAATATCTTGATCTTAGTTTAGTTATTTGGATCAAGATTGAATATGTAAAAATGCCTAGGATACAGCAAGCAATAACTAAAAGCTGGTACAGCTAAATGCATTAAATACGTTAAATCATTTTGTCACCCTCCCTCCTAAATTTCTTTACTACTTTATTAGTTTTCTATGCTGTTATAACAAATTACCACAAATTTACTGAGTTAAAACAACACAAATTTACTATATCACAGTTATGGAGGTCAGAAATCCAAGATAGACCTCACTGGGCTAAAATCAAGGTGTTGACAGAGCTGAATTCCTTCTAAAGCTCTAAGGGAAGATTGGTTTTTTTTTTGCCCCCCAGCTTCTAGATACTATTCTTGGTTTGTGGCCTCCACTAGCAATTATTTCACTTGTACCTTTGCTTCTATCATTATATCTTCTCTGCTGTGACAATTCTTTCTTCCTCTCTCTTTCAAAGACCCTTGTGATTACATTGTGCCTACTGGATAATCCCAGATAATCTTATAATCATCCCATCTTAAGATCCTTCATTTAATCACATGTGCAAACTCCCTTTTGGCATGTATAATAATATATTCACAGGCGTATTAGTAAGAGCCAACAGAAGATATATATCTACATATCTTGGCAACTCCTTATCATAAGGTATATAGCTCTATCTAACTTATATGCAGAGTACATCATGAGAAACACTGGGCTGGAAGAAGCACAAACTGGAATCAAGATTCCCGGGAGAAATATCAATAACCTCAGATATGCAGATGACACCACCCTTATGGCAGAAAGTGAAGAGGAACTCAAAAGCCTCTTGATGAAAGTGAAAGTGGAGAGTGAAAAAGTTGGCTTAAAGCTCAACATTTCAGAAAACGAAGATCATGGCATCTGGTCCCAGCACTTCATGGGAAATAGATGGGGAAACAGTGGAAACAGTGTCAGACTTTATTTTTCTGGGCTCCAAAATCACTGCAGATGGTGACTGCAGCCATGAAATTAAAAGACGCTTCCTCCGTGGAAGGAAAAGTTATGACCAACCTAGATAGCATATTCAAAAGCAGAGACATTACTTTGCCAACAAAGGTTCGTCTAGTCAAGGCTATAGTTTTTCCTGTGGTCTTGTATGGATGTGAGAGTTGGACTGTGAAAAAGGCTGAGCGCCGAAGAATTGATGCTTTTGAACTGTGGTGTTGGAGAAGACTCTTGAGAGTCCCTTGGACTGCAAGAAGATCCAACCAGTCCATTCTGAAGGAGATCAGCCCTGGGATTTCTTTGGAAGGAATGATGCTAAAGCTGAAACTCTAGTACTTTGGCCACCTCATGCGAAGAGTTGACTCATTGGAAAAGACTCTGATGCTGGGAGGGATTGGGGGCAAGAGGAGAAGGGGACGACAGAGGACGAGATGGCTGGATGGCATCACTGACTCAATGGACGTGAGTCTCGGTGAACTCCGGGAGTTGGTGTTGGACAGGGAGGCCTGGCGTGCTGCGATTCATGGGGTAGCAAAGAGTCGGACATGACTGAGCGACTGATCTGATCTGATCTGACCTATCTTTCTATCTATGCATCTAGATATGTAGGTATATATCTTCTGTTGGCTCTTACTAATACGCCTGTGAATATATTATTATACATGCCAAAAGGGAGTTTGCACATGTGATTAAATGAAGGGTCTTAAGATGGGATGATTATAAGATTATCTGGGATTATCCAGTAGGCACAATGTAATCACAAGGGTCTTTAAAAGAGAGAGGAAGAAAGAAGTGTCACAGCAGAGAGGATATAATGACAGAAGCAAAGGTACAAGTGATATAATTGCTAGCTGGAGGCCATGTGTCCAAAACATGGACATCACCAGATGGCCAACACCGAAATCAGATTGATCATATTCTTTGCAGCCAAAGATGGAGAAACTCTATACAGTCAGCAAAAACAAGACCAGGAGCTGACTGTGGCTCTGATCATTAACTCCTTATTGCCAAATTCAGACTTAAATTGAAGAAAGTAGGGAAAACCACTAGACCATTCAGGTATGACCTAAATCCAATCCCTTATGATTATACAGTGGAAGTGAGAAATAGATTTAAGGGATTAGATCTGATAGAGTGCCTGATGAACTATGGACAGAGGTTTGTGACATTGTACAGGAGACAGGGATCAAGATCATCTCCGAGAAAAAGAGAAGCAAAAAGGCAAAATGGCTGTCTGAGGAGGCCTTACAAATAGCTGTGAAAAGAAGAGAAGCAAAAAGAAAGGAGAAAGGAAAGATATACCCATTTGAATGGAGAGTTCCAAAGAATAGCAAGGAGAGATAAGAAAGCCTTCTTCAGTGATCAGTGCAAAGAAATAGAGGAAAACAACAGAATGGGAAAGACTAGACATCTCTTCAAGAAAATTAGAGATACTGAGGGAATATTTCATGCAAAGGTGGGATCAATAAAGGACAGAAATGGTATGGACCTGACAGAAGCAGAAGATATTCAGGAGAGGTGGCAAGAATACACAGAAGAACTGTACAAAAAAGATCTTCACAACCCAGATAATCACGATGGTGTGATCACTGACCTAGAGCCAGACATCCTGGAATGTGAAGTCAAGTGGGCCTAAGGAAGCATCACTACGAACAAAGCTAGTGGAGGTGATGGAATTCCAGTTGAGCTATTTCAAATCCTGAAAGATGATGCTGTGAAAGTGCTGCACTCAATATGCCAGCAAATTTGGAAAACTCAGCAATGGCCACAGGACTGGAAAAGGTCAGTTTTCATTCCAATCCCCAAAAAAGGCAATGCCAAAGAATGCTCAATTGCACTCATCTCACATGCTAGTAAATTAATGCTCAAAATTCTCCAAGCCAGTCTTCAACAATATGTGAACCATGAACTTTCAGATGTTCAAGCTGGTTTTAGAAAAGGCAGAGGAACCAGTGGTCAAATTGCCAACACCCGTTGGATCATCAAAAAAGGAAGAGAGTTCCAGAAAAACATCTACTTCTGCTTTATTGACTATGCCAAAGCATTTGACTGTGTGGATCACAACAAACTATGGAAAATTCTGAAAGAGATAGAAATACCAGACCACCTGACCTGCCTCTTGAGAAACCTGTATACAGGTCAAGAAGCAAAAGTTAGAACTGGACATGGAACAACAGACTGGTTCCAGATAAGAAAAGGAGTACGTCAAGGCTGTATATTGTCACCCTGCTTATTTAACGTATATGGAGAGTACATCGTAAGAAACACTGGGCTGGATGAAGCACAAGCTGGAATCAAACTGCTGGGAGAAATATCAATAATCTCAGATATGGAGATGATACCACCCTTATGGCAGAAAGCAAAGAAGAACTAAAGAGCCTCTTGATGAAAGTGAAAGAGGAGAGTGCAAAAGTTGGCTTAAAGCTCAACATTCAGAAAACTAAGATCATGGCATCCAGTCCCATCACTTCATGGCAAATAGATGGGGAAACAGTGTAAACAGTGGCTGACTTTATTTTTGGAGCCTCCAAAATCACTGCAGATGGTGACTGCAGCCAGGAAATTACAAGACGCTTACTCCTTGGAAGGAAAGCTATGATCAATCTAGATAGCCTATTAAAAAGCAGAGACATTACTTTGCCAACAAAGGTCCATCTAGTCAAGGCTATGGTTTTTCCTGTGGTCATGTATGGATGTGAGAGTTGGACTGTGAAGAAAGCTGAGCACTGAAGAATTGATGCTTTTGAACTGTGGTATTGGAGAAGACTCTTGAGAGTCCCTTGGACTGCAAGGAGATCCAACTAGTCCATCCTAAAGGAGATCAGTCCTGAACATTCATTGGAAGGACTGATGTTAAAGCTGAAACTCCAATACGTTGACTACCTGATGCAAAGAACTGACTCATTTGAAAAGACAGTGATGCTGGGAAAGACTGAAGGTGGGAGGAGAAAGGGACGATAGAGGATGAGATGGTTGAATTGCATCACCGACTCAATGGACATGAGTTTGAGCAAACTCCGGGAGTTGGTAATGGATAGGGAGGCCTGGAGTGCTGTAGTCCATGGGGTTGCAAATAGTCGGACACGACTGAGAGACTGAACTGTACTGAAGAATGTAATCTTTATATTTGCATTGTGTGCATGCATGTCCAACTCTGTGATGCTATGGACTGTAGCCCACCAGGCTCCTCTCTCCATGAGATTCCCCAGGGAAGAATAGTGGAGTTGGTTGCCATGCCCTCCTGCAGGGATCTTCCTGATCCAGGGATCAAACCCATGTCTCTTAAGTCTCATCATTGGCAGGTGGGTTCTTTACCACTAGTGCCACCAGGGAAGGCCTGAGACTGAGTGACGGAGCTGAACTGAAGGAGTTGCCTTACTTATGTATGTTGGCATGTCCAAAATCTGCAGTATGGGCTGACAGGCTCAAGACCCAGGAGAGAGGATGGTGCTCATAAATCTAAAGGCAGTCTGTTGGAGAATTTTCTCTTGTTCAGGGAGGCTAGTCTTTTTGTTCTATTCAGGCCTTCAGCTGATTGGATGAGACCCACCCACATTTGGAAGGCAGTCTGTGTTCATACATGTAAACATTAATCGCATTCAAAAACACTCTCCAATTTGACACATAAAATCAACCATCACAACAGGTTTCAGGGATTAGGATTTGGACATTTTGGTGCATGGCAATTATTCTGCCTACCAGAAGCGTCTCTCTTGATATCCACATTCTGACCTCTGTGCTAACTACTTAATCTCTGAAAACAAGCTATCCCAGTTTCTGCTTATAAGGAACTCACATTTGCAGAAGAGGACACATAAATTGATAAGTACAATACAATAGAGTAGGTGTAATGATACAGCTCTGCACAGTATGTCATGGTAATACAGAAGAGAGGCATGCAGTTCAGCTTGGGGGTGGGAAGCGCAGGTGGAGAAGGTGGGGGTAACAAAGAAAGCTTTCTAAAAGGGACGATGTTTAAGCTGAATTGTTAAAAACATGTGGGAGTTTAAAAAGGGAAAAGGCATTGCAGGCAGAGGAGTCAACCTGAGCACAGAGAAATCACTATTCCACTGATTCTATACTCAACTAGTAACTTTCTCATTTTAATTTATAATAACTTGAAATTTTTTTTTTCTGTAAGGGAAGAACATGTTGGCTGGAGAACTCAAGGCCCCAGTTCTCCTGGAAATAATATTTCTAAGTGTAAATGAATACAATGGCATTTAGTTGTATATACACATCTTTGTGGTATGGTGGGCACCATTGGATCTGGCCTTTGTTTCCTCCCAACAAATCGATTTTAGTTCAGAGATGTGGTGGCAGTATACTCAGGGAAGGTGAGGCCCTCCTTAGTCCCAGGGGACAATTCGTAAGTGTTCTAACTCAGTGGGAATATCCATTCCTTTTTGTTGTGAGGTGGCTCAGACGGTAAAGCGTCTGTCTACAATGCGGGAGACCGCAGTTCGATCCCTGGGTTGAGAAGATCTCCTGGAGAAGGAAATGGCAATCCACTCCAGTACTATTGCCTGGAAAATCCCATGGACAGCGGAGCCTGGTAGGCTACACACTCCATGGGGTGGCAAAGAGTCAGACACGACTGAGCGACTTCATTTTCACTTTCACTTCTGTTGTGATTCGTTTAAGGAAGTCATGTGACACAGTTGTGGCCACTGAGGGACAAAAGAGAAAAGAGAAGTTAGGTGGGGGCACTTCTGGAAAAGATTTTCCTTCCTCACAGAAGGAGATATATATGGGAGAAGCTCTTAGCTCTTCTATCTGGCTTGCTTTTTGACTTTGTTGTTTGAGACTGTGATGTTTGGAGCTGAGGCAGCTATTTTGTTACCATGGAGAACACATTATGACATACCAAACATCCCAACAGAAAGCTGAAGAGAGCCTGGAACCTAAGTGACATCACTGAGCAGCTGGACTAACGGCGCTGGATAGAGGCCAGATAAGACTGCATGCTGGGTGCCTTTTAGACGTTATCTTGCAGGATAATCAAACTGCATTATCTACATTAATGCCTTCTACATTATTTATGAAGGAATATTTGTCTTTTTAGCTTTTCATAGTCTAATGGGCCAGACTCCAGGAGAATGTAAGGAAATGAAGGAGAAGTCCATCCTGAGAGAAGATTTATTTATTTCAAACATTTTCTAAGGCCTTTCTTTAAAAGACTAGGTTTGGTACTTATCAATCAAGAGAAATCACCTCACCTAACATTCTATCTGCCTTTCTCCTCCAATTTTTGGAACTCTCTTGTTCTGATCATTTCTTAGATATTAAGGAAACTTTTGCTTGTAGAATTTTTGTACGTGACCATTATATTAGAAAGATTTCAACTGTATATAAAATTGCTGTTTTTAAAGACATACAGAGATGTTTAAATTTAGAAACAATATGGCTCATTCTTCCTTTTGATCATAAATTTTGATTTATATTTCTTCACAACAAATTACATCTTCTGTGAGATTCTCTAAAAAGTATGCGGTTTATACACACATCTTTACACTCATGAATTTCACTGGTGTGAGTTAACAAATTGACAAATAGATAATGAATAAAAGAACTACAGAATATATTTCGAACTAAAAGGAGTATTCCATTCAGCACCTCTTGTTATTTTTAAACCGTGTTTTACTACCGTTAAAGTACAGTAAGTGGGCTGGGCTGTTGTTGTGCATCCTTGCATTACATATTGGTTTACAGCACATGGAAGTAGCAATTATTCTCACTGCTGTGAAGTGCTTGTGCTCTGCTCACTCAACGTGTAAACATTTCAAATTACAGTACATTAAGATGTCAATGACAAAAGGGAACATTCTAAAAATAAACTGATTTTTAAGCATTTTATAAAATGACTAACTCTTTCTTTGCCAGGGAGCACATACTCTACAATTTCTTCAGATGCTTCTTAGAAACTCCCGTGAAACAAAGAGACACACCTCTAATTAGTCTTTATTGGTGGGTTAGTTTCAAGAAATAACTCCCTGATTCTTTGGCATTCATTATTGTAGAATTAGACTTGCTTTTCAGACAAGGATAAAACTTGGATAACAAGGATAAACGAATGTATACGTTCTTGATTTTCCTGACAACCTTTTCATTTCCATTTCTGGTTAAAGCCAGACATTGATCTTATATCTTTAAGCAGAAACTTAGTGATTCTCAGTTCTCATTCACAGTATAAAGTAAATGTTCAAAAAACCCCACTTCTGTGTGTCCATAGTGCTACTTTCCCATGGCTTTGCCCCCATGATAGCAAATTTTCTCTGAAGTGCCTGTGTATGAGTAAAACATTTCACTACCATTTTTAGAATCTTCTGAAGCCTAATAGATTTGACAAAACACTCCCTTTTCTGGATGGCTTATGAAAATATCGTTTAAGGCAAACCTGATCCCTGGTGAGCTCAATGTTTTGGATTACCTTACTCAGAGAAGAGCTTTAGGAATTTGTTCTTTCAACAAATATTTATTGAGTGTCTGTGATGGGATGGATACTACAGCTACATCAATGACCAAGACTAAGCGGGTTTTCTGCTTTGCATTTCAGCCTGGAGGGGAGGGGATGGGGAAGAGGCATGTGTAAGGGAAAGCAAACGACTTGTGTTAACTAAGGCCTCTCTGTGCCAGCTCATGTACTGATTACTATCCATGTCTGCTCACGCACAGTTTCCTCACGGAAACTCTATGCAGAACGGATTTTTATAATCATCCACATTTCACCGATGACACCCTGGGACTTAGAGGAATTTCTAACTTGCTCAAGACTGGACAGCTTATTTATAAGCAGCAGAGCTAGGAATGCAACCCCAGCTTCCCCGAATTCAAACTCTTCCACTCAAACACTAGGCCAAAATGACTCTCTATAACCTCAAGGTGATATCTGCCAATAAAAGAAAACAGACTTGTTTTTTCTTACTTGAAAATAAGATGTTTCCTTCATATTTGAGTCGAAGTACTTTCTGTATGCACGTGGCAACCTGACTGGATATCTTTGGGCTTAAGTGTTATTCTGTCTCACTGTTAGCAAGTGGGTTGTCATCTTAAAATAAGCCAACCAGAGAGGCCTCTGGTACACAGATTAGATACATGCATATATATAAAATTATACACACACACAGATTTAGTGTGTGTGCCTAACTGGTGGCCTAGATGGTAAAGAATCTGCCTAAAATGTGGGAGACCCAGGTTCAATCCCTGGGTCGGGAAGATCCCCTGGAGAAGGAAATGGCAACCCACTCCAGTATTCTTACCTGGAGAATCCCGTGGACAGAGCAGCCTGGCGGGCTACTGTTCATAGGGTTGCCAAGAGTCAGACACAACTGAGTGCCTAACTGCTGCTGCTGCTGCTGCTGCTAAGTCGCTTCAGTCGTGTCCAACTCTGTGCAACCCCATAGACAGAAGCCCACCAGGCCCCACCGTCCCTGGGATTCTCCAGGCAAGAACACTGGAGTGGGTTGCCATTTCCTCCTCCAATGCATGAAAGTGAAAAGTGAAAGTGAAGTCGCCCAGTCGTGTCCGATTCTTAGCGACCCCATGGACTGCAGCCTATCAGGCTCCTCCATCCATGGGATTTTTCCAGGCAAGAGTACTGGAGTGGGTTGCCATTGCCTTCTCCTAAGTGAAAAAGTTGGCTTAAAGCTCAACATTCAGAAAACGAAGATCATAGCATCCGGTCCCACCACTTCATGGGAAATAGATGGGGAAACAGTGGAAACAGTGTCAGACTTTATTTTTCTGGGCTCCAAAATCACTGCAGATGGTGACTGCAGCCAGGAAATTACAAGACGCTTAGTCCTTGGAAGGAAAGTTATGACCAATCTAGATAGCATATTCAAAAGCAGAGACATTACTTTGCCAACAAAGGTTCGTCAAGTCAAGGCTATGGTTTTTCCTGTGGTCATGTATGGATGTGAGAGTTGGACTGTGAAGAAGGCTGAGCGCCAAAGAATTGATGCTTTTGAACTGTGGTGTTGGAGAAGACTCTTGAGAGTCCCTTGGACTGCAAGGAGATCCAACCAGTCCATTCTGAAGGAGATCAGCCCTGGGATTTCTTTGGAAGGAATGATGCTAAAGCTGAAACTCTAGTACTTTGGCCACCCCATGCGAAGAGTTGACTCATTGGAAAAGACTCTGATGCTGGGAGGGATTGGGGGCAGGAGGAGAAGGGGACGACAGAGGATGAGATGGCTGGATGGCATCACTGACTCGATGGATGTGAGTTTGAGTGAACTCCAGGAGTTGGTGATGGACAGGGAGGCCTGGCGTGCTGTGATTCATGGGGTCGCAAAGAGTCGGACATGACTGAGCGACGGATCTGATCTGATCTGAAGTGCCTAACACACACATACATAATTATATATATAATGGAAAATGTCAACAGTATGTGTAAACAAAAGGAGAAGTTTTGAAAAGATATGAAAACAAACAAAAAAATCAAATGAAATGCTAGAAGTGAAAAATCTGATGTAAATTACAAAGAATTTATTTCACAGGCTAAAAGGCAACCTGGACACAGTGGAGAAAATAGTCACTGAACTTGAAGACATTTAGGTCACTAGACATCACTCAAATTAAAACACAAATAGAAAAGAGAGATTAAAATAAAAAAAGATTACAACAACTAAGTCCTTTGGAACAATACCAATTATCTAAAACATATAATTGGAGCCCAAGAAAGAGAGATGAGAGAGTAGAATAATTTCTAATAAATTTTCCAAAAAATTTTAAAGACATCAACTCACAGAACCAAGAAACTCAGTAAACTATAAGCAACATAAATACAAAGAAAACACATATATGAATATTATAGTCTAACTACAGTATCTTTAAAGTGCTTAAAGAGAAAAAGTCACCCAAATGATTTTTTAAAGAGAAATACAAAGTAAAGACATTTTTAGATAGAAGATGAGAGAATTTGCTGACAACTGATCTAAACTACAAGAAATAGTAAAATAAATCTTTGGTCTAATTGGAAATGATATCGGATAAAAGCCAGACCAGCAGGAAAGCTTATTATATTTTTAAAATTTTTTCTTACTTTATATATGTATATATAAAATGTATACTTCATAGATAGATAGACACAAATTATAGTAACTTGCAAAAACTGCCAAGAAAATCTTATGGAAAATAGGGTCCCATTTCCAAGGACAAGAAATAGCCACACAGTAAATTTATAGAATGGGCTTCCCTCGTGGTTCAGTGGTTAAAAAATCCGCCTACCAGTGCAGGAGATCTGTGTTCAATCCTGAGTCAAGAAGATCTTCTGGAGAAGGAAATGGCAGCCCACTCCAGTTTGCCTGGAACCTTGTCTGGAAAATTCCATGCATGGAAGAGCCCGGCAGGCTACAGTCCATGAAGTTACAAAAGAGTCAAATGCAACTTAGCGTCTAAACAACAATGACAATTACAGAATGCTTACAGAATGCTAGGAAGAGTGGTATGGAGTCATTACGAATGCAACTTGGGTGTTAGCGGGAGCGCCCTCACCCTAGAATCCTGAATTCCACAAAGGGTTGACTCAAACCCTCCATTTCCATGCCTTACATTCTTCTATTCTCTGCATGTTAGCGTCTGTCTCTTTAGCTCTGCTGTGACAATGACTCAAGCTGGGTCACTGCCCATGCTTCTGTTCCCCTCCCATTCCAAAATTACCTTGTACAAAAGGCCGTATCCAGTAACAGAAATTTTACTCGAGATAGGAGCCTGCATATCCCACTTCAAAAAACTGAAAACTTAGACCATTCCTGCTCTGAAATGCTCCTTGTGTATCGTGCTGCCAAGGTTTTCTCACTGGCTTGCTCACCCAGGTACCACTCAGCCTTCCACCATCACATAAGCTTCTCTCTTTGTCCTGACACCTCTCTCATCCTTTTCTATTTTCTTTTCTGTTCCCTCTCAAGAGCTGAATCAAAATTTTCTCATGTTCTCATGCAGAGAAGCTTAACCACTTTTCTCATTGCTTTGACTCCTGTCCAATCTCACATTCATCCCGGAACAGCTTTGTTGCATAACTGCAGGGGCCTCACTTACTTTGTCGTCCATGTAAATGGGTTTGTGCAGTGCACGGCGGAGCAGCAGTATGTGGCAGCCCGACCTTCACTTTATTAAGGTAGTTTCTTAACCAAAGGCTGTTCTGGTGTCAGCTGTTTCACTAATAATCTCCCACCTACATTACATAAAAGACCTACAAAATTTTTTTAGAAAATTGAACAAGTGGAAAGCTATGCTATACATTGGATGGAAAGTCTAATGTAAAAATGTCCAAGTGTCATGAGCTCTAATTAAGATATCAACAGGTTCTTCCTTTTTTGAAATATGACAATAATGTTTATACCTTGGAATAACTGAACAGGAGAGAATAGCAAAACAATTAATCTTTTGGAAACAATGAGAACAAACATTAGACCCTATAACGATTCACTAACATGTGTAACTGTCATCTGTATAGCCACCAAATTAGCCAGTTTCCCATCTAGATAACTGGTTACTTTTGTGGACATCATAGCTCACTTGGTAAAGAATCTGCCTGCAATGCAGGAGACCCCGGTTCAACGCCTGGGTCAGGAAGTTCCCCTGGAGAAGGGATAGGCTACCCAGTCCAGTATTCTTGGGCTTCCCTTGTGGCTCAGCCGGTAAAGAATCTCGCAATGCGGGGGACCTGGGTTCAATCCCTGGGTTGGGAAGATTCCTCAATCTAGAGAAGGGAAAGTCTACCCACTCCAGTATTCTGGTCTGGAGAATTCCATGGACTGTAGACTACATGGGGTCCCAAAGAGTTGGACACAACTGAGTGACTTTCACTCACTTAACTTTGTGGACATCCAAAGCGTCTCTTTTCCCTTCTTTCAATAATGTCTTCCCCTTCTTCAGCTACCGGTCATCACTGCCCAACTATGTATCCCATATGGTTTTGTGAAGCTGCCAATCATAGGACCCTACTCCCTGGCCTAACGGTGGACACGCAACACAGGCAGGACCAAGCAGAGTATAATATCTTCTTGACCATGATGGTTGGTCCGGGGATAGGTAAGTGAGTCAAGCCACTCGTAATTTTCCCTGGAAATATTCAAAATGAAGCTGAAAAAATATCTTCTCTTTTGGGAACGATAACTGGGATGATACAAGCCCCAAACTGCTGGCAGATGGGTTTTTCTGCCAGTGGAAAATAGCCCATCTGTTATAGCAGAGAATGAAGCCAAGTAGAAGTAAGTAAACATGAGACGGAGTGAACAAGAAAGAAAATCCTGATGGTACTGAGTCCCCGTTTGAATTTTCGAAGCTCCAGAACCTATCTGGTTCCTGAAGGTCTTCTGTCAAATCTCAACATTTTCCTAGTATATTTATAATAATATAGACATAGCTATAGAGATATAACTGTGGGGAATATTTGGCCTTTCTCTGCCCACCTCTCTCCTGGTTACCCCACCCAGTAGAGGAAAGGAAGAGATACCACCCCGATTAGTTAGGACCCCAGACACATTGAGGGTTATGACTTATTATTGGGTGATTTCACTCTTAGTGATGGTGATTATTGTGGGGATGGCATGGTGGTGACAAGAGGGCTCATCTTTGTAATAACAGCACTGCTCCTGGGTGTGCCAAAAGTGCCTGGATGTCCTGAAGTTATCCTAGTTATGATTTTCCTCTGCAGGTGAGGTGGGGCTCAGTGTCTAGGAAAGGAGATGGTAGAGAACTCATAGCTGGTATGGAATAATAGAATCTGAGCAGACAAACTGCACGAGTTATTTTACACAAACTCTAAGGGAGTTTTTACCAAGGGTGGAACTCTCCTTTCCTGGGAACACTGGGACTTCTTATTGGGGGAGAATCTGGGCATTCTATCTTAGCTTTAAGCTGAATTCAATTGCATACTTCTCTGGGTTATCATTGAACTCAGGTGACGTGTGTGTGCTCAGTTGTGCCCAAGTCTTTGTAACCCCAAGGACTGTAGCCCACCAGGCTCCTCTGTCCATGGAATTTTCCAGGCAAGACTATTGGAGTGGGTTGCCATTTCCTACTCTAGGGATCTTCCTGACCCAGAGATCTCTTGCATGCGTCTCCTGCATTGGCAAGCAGATTCTTTCCCACGGCACCATCTGGAAGGCCTGTCTCCTAGGTTATGCAAGGATAAGACCTCCCAAGTATGCCACTCTGTTGACAGCGTGCAAGGTTCCCATTCTAAGTCTTCCTGGCTTTCTGCCAGCCTCGCATGCATGTCACCTGATCTTCCTCCCCTCTCCCTAGGGAGCTTATGCCACTCTCTTGCGAGTCTTTCTTCTGTCTTGGATATTTATTCATTGATTTATCTACTTATTCAAACCTATATTTAATAAGTACCTACTATGTGTCAATTATTGTTCCAGTTCTTCCCAGGTGCTTTTAGGTTGGTAGGAAGACAGACATGGAAACACTTCAATACATAATTGTTAAACCCAGCCCCATTTAGCAAGGCCATGATCTGGCTGGCCTAGCAACCTTGTTTCAGTACCTTAGTGTTTCTTATCTTTTCTTTCCCGTGCTATTTACCAAGTTCCCTCCCAGGGGTGTCATCAGTTCAGTTTAGTCGCTCAGTTGTGTCCGACTCTTTGCGACCCCGTGAACTGCAGCACGCCAGGCCTCCCTGTCCATCACCAACTCCTGGAGTCCACCTAAACCCATGTCCATTGAGTCAGTGATGCCATCCAACCATCTCATCCTCTGTCGTCCCCTTCTCCTCCTGCCTTCAATCTTTCCCAGCATCAGGGTCTTTTCCAATGAGTCAGCTCTTTACATCAGGTGGCCAAAGTACTGGAGTCTCAGCTTCAACATCAGTCCTTCCAATGAACACCCAGGACTGATCTCCTTTAGGATGGACTGGCTGGATCTCCTTGCAGTCCAAGGGACTCTCAAGAGTCTTCTCCAACACCACAGTTCAAAACCATCAATTCTTCGGTGCTCAGCCTTCTTTATAGTCCAACTCTCACCTCCATACATGACTACTGGAAAAACCATAGCCTTGACTAGACAGACCTTTGTTGGCAAAGTAATGTCTCTGCTTTTTAATATGCTATCTAGGTTGGTCATAACTTTCCTTCCAAGGAGTAAGCGTCTTTTAATTTCATGGCTGCAATCACCATCTGCAGTGATTTTGGAGCCCCCCAAAATAAAGTCAGCCACTGTTTTCACTGTTTCCCCATCTATTTTCCATGAAGTGATGGGACCAGATGCCATGATCTTCATTTTCTGAATGTTGAGGTTGAAGCCAACTTTTTCACTCTCCACTTTCACTTTCATCAAGAGGCTCTTTAGTTCTTCTTCGCTTTCTGACACAAGGGTGGTGTCATCTGCATATCTGAGGTTATTGATATTTCTCCCTGCAATCTTGATTCCAGCTTGTGCTTCTTCCAGCCCAGCATTTCTCATGATGTACTCTGCATATAAGTTAAATAAGCAGGGTGACAATATACATCCTTGACATACTCCTTTCCTGATTTGGGACCAGTCTGTTGTTCCATGTCCAGTTCTAACTGTTGCTTCCTGACCTGCATACAGGTTGCTCAAGAGGCAGGTCAGGTGGTCTGGTATTTCCATGTCTTTCAGAATTTTCCACAGTTTATTGTGATCCACACAGTCAAAGGCTTTGGCATAGTCAATAAAGGGGTGTCATGGGGATACTTAATTCAGTCTTCTAGTCAGAGGCAAATTCTAGTAACTCAAACACTTCTCGTATCTCTGCTTACAAAGCAAAGGAAGAACAACTGTCCCCAGCTATAACATAGTGCCTTCCTCTACAGACACACCAGAACACCAGAACCCCGGCCATAATTCCAGAGAACCTGGCTTTCTCTAGGGCAAGGATAGGAAGTTGGGAGAATTCGGCAATGCTGATCTTGTGTTCACTCTGGTTTTAGAAAAGGCAGAGAAACCAGAGATTAAATTGGCAACATCTGCTGGATCATCGAATAGCAAGAGAGTTCCAGAAAAACATCTATTTCTGCTTTATTGACTATGTCAAAGCCTTTGACTGTGTGGATCACAATAAACTGTGGAAAATTCTGAAAGACATGGGAATACCAGACCATCTGACCTCCCTCTTGAGAAATCTGTATGCAGGTCAAGAAGCAACAGTTAGACCTGGACATGGAACAACAGACTGGTTCCAAATAGGAAGAGGAGTACATCAAGGCTGTATATTGTCACCCTGCTTATTTAACTTATATGCAGAGTACATCATGAGAAATGCTGGGCTGGAAGAAGCACAAGCTGGAATCAAGATTGCCAGGAGAAATATCAATAACCTCAGATATGCAGATGACACCACCCTTGTGTCAGAAAGCTAAGAAGAACTAAAGAGCCTCTTGATGAAAGTGAAAGGGGAGAGTGAAAAAGTTGGCTTAAAGCTCAACATTCAGAAAACTAAGATCATGGCATTCAGTACCATCACTTCATGGCAAATAGATGCGGAAACAGAGGAAACAGTGGCTGACTTTATCTTGGGGGGCTCCAAAAGCACGCAGATGGTGATTACAGCCATGAAATTAAAAGATGCTTACTCTTTGGAAGGAAAGTTATGACCAACCTAGATAGCACATTCAAAAGCAGAGACATTACTTTGCCTACAAAGGTCCATCTAGTCGGGGCTATGATTTTTCCAGCAGTCATGTACGGAGGTGAGAGTTGGACTATAAAGAAGGCTGAGCACCGAAGAATTGATGGTTTTGAACTGTGGTGTTGGAGAAGACTCTTGAGAGTCCCTTGGACTGCAAGGAGATCCAACCAGTCCATCCTAAAGGTTGGGTGTTCATTGGAAGGACTGACGTTGAAGCTGAAACTCCAATACTTTGGCCACCTGGTGCAAAGAGCTGACTCATTGGAAAAGACCCTGATGCTGGGAAAGATTGAAGGCAGGAGGAGAAGGGGACGACAGAGGATGAGATGGTTGGATGGCATCACTGACTCAATGGACCTGAGTTTGAGTAAACTCCAGGAGCTGGTGATGGACAGGGAGGCCTTAAATGTTGTGGTCCATGGGGTCGCAAAGAGTCGGACACGACTGAGTGACTGAACTGAATTGAACTGATCTTGCAAAATAATTTTTACTGCCCTATCAGAGATAGCAATAGCAGGGCAATAGGAAGACATGTGACCTTGAAGATAAACGACACCAGTGACTTCACTGCTGGTTGTTGAAAGTATAATTCCATGCGTAAAGTTGCTCTCATAAAATTGAATTCAGCAGTTCATTTATATTAGTACTATTAAATCTTTGGGTTTCCCTGGTGGCTTGGTGGTAGAGAATCCTCCTGCCAATGTAGGAGACATCAGATTAACCCCTGGGTCAGGAAGGTCCCCTGGAGAAGGAAATGGTAACCCATTCCAGTATTATTGCCTGGGAAATCCCATGGACAGAGTAGTTTGGCGGGCTACAGTCTACAGGGTAGCAAAAGAGTAAGACATGACTTAGCAACAAAACACATATAATCTATGTAGATTAAAAAATGCCTAATCTTTAAATTTAAGTTTCATACACTTTTATTTATTTACTTTCCTCTCATACTTAAATTGATTATCATCCTAAAATATCACATGCTCTGACAGTGGCAAAGAGGCATGATTTAATTAGTGTTTAATTTTATAGCACAGTTTAATTGTATTTTCACAGTTTAATCCATTCTTTTATGGATTTTGCAGTAATGAAAAATTGTGGCCGAATTTAAATATATATATTTTATTGTAAAAGTAATATATGCTTGTTGTACAAACAGAAAAAGTCGAGAAATAAAAAGAAATCATCCTATTCTTTGTTCTCCAGTCCCACTTCCCGGAAGTTACACTGTTTGATATGTGTTGTTCCAGGTGTTTAAGCATGTACAGTTGTTCCCCACAAATGAGCTTATGCCTGTACACACACACTCTTATACTTAGCTTTTTCCTAACAATCTGTCCATGTCACACACATATTTCATAGTATGGATGCACTGTAATGCATTTAACTAATAATGTTTATCTACTGAAATACAATTAAAATACAATTTCACTATTACAACCACTGCTACAAGTAACTCTGTAATATATATTCTTGCATACTTATGTATCTATAAGGCTGCTGCTACTGCTAAGTCGCTTCAGTTGTGTCCAACTCTGTGTGACCCCATAGATGGCAGCCCACCAGGCTCCCCCGTCCCTGGGATTCTTCAGGCAAGAACACTGGAGTGGGTTGCCATCTCCTTCTCCAATGCATGAAAGTGAAAAGTGAAAGTGAAGTCGCTCAGTAAGTGTCCGACTCTTCACGACCCCATGGACTGCATCCTACCAGGCTCCTCGGTACCTGGGATTTTCCAGAAGAGAATTCCTGGGTTTATGTAAAAGAAAGTTGAGGGATTAACCATTTTCAAGCATCAGTGAGTTCAGGGCTTACTCTAGAAGGCTATTGGAGAAGGAAATGGCAACTCACTCCAGTATTCTTGCCTGGGAAATCCCATGGACAGAGGAACCTGGTGAGCGACAGTCCATGGGGTTGCAAAGAGTGAGACACGAATAAGCAGCTGTTGCTGCTGCTGCTGCTGCTAAGTTGCTTCAGTCGTGTCCGACTCTATGCGACCCCATAGACAGCAGCCCACCAGGCTCCCCTGTCCCTGGGGTTCTCCAGGCAAGAACACTGGAGTGGGTTGCCATTTCCTTCTCCAATGCAGGAAAGTGAAAAGTGAAATTGAAGTTGCTCAGTCGTGTCCGACTCCTAGCGACCCCGTGGACTGCAGCCTACCAGTCTCCTCTGTCCATGGGATTTTCCAGGCAAGAGTACTGGAGTGGGGTGCCATTGCCTTCTCCAGAATAAGCAGCTAAGCAACAACAACTAGAGGGCTATGCCTTAGCCTCCAATTCTCGGCTGCTGTTCTCTGCTTAGGTTCCTCCTCAGGTGGGCTCTCCCTGAGTATAAAGTAGAAGAGATGACGGCAGCAGTATTGGGCTTTACTAGAAAGCTCCTAACAGAGGCCAGGTGACTTCCTAATACTGAGAATATAAAGATGTTTACGATATCATCCCTATTCTTTTATTTCATTCAATAAAAATTTATTATTAAGGTCATTTCCAGAGAATTCACCTTTATCCCCTTTACTTAAACTAATTCATTTTCTTGGAGGATTTTTGTTCTCTACTACATAGAACCATTACAGTACATTCCAGAATATATTTAACTTTTTATGTTTTCACAGAGGCATATTTCCCAGTTTATTTCATTTGCACTTGCCCAAGAATGCATGTTTTCAAGCTGGATTTAGAAAAGGCAGAGGAACCAGAGGTCAAATTGCCAACATCTGTTGGATCATCGAAAAAGAAGAGTTCCAGAAAAACATCTACTTCTGCTTTATGCCAAAGCCTTTGACTGTCTGGATCACAACAAACTGTGGAAAATTCTGAAAGATATGGGAATACCAGACCACCTGACCTGCCTCTTGAGAAATCTGTATGCAGGTCAAGAAGCAACAGTTAGACTTGGACATGGAACAACAGACTGGTTCCAAATAGGAAAAGGAGTACGTCAAGGCTGTATATTGTCACCCTGCTATTTAACTTATATGCAGAGTATACATCATGAGAAATGCTGGGCTGGAGGAAGCATAAGCTGGAATCAAGATTGCCAGGAGAAATATCAATAACCTCAGATATGCAGATGACACCACCCTTATGGCAGAAAGTGAAAAGGAACTAAAAAGCCTCTTGATGAAAGTGAAAGAGGAGAGTGAAAAAGTTGGCTTAAACCTCAACATTCAGAAAACTAAGATCATGGCATCTGCTCCCATCACTTCATGGAAAATAGATGGGGAAACAGTGGAAACAGTGTCAGACTTTATTTTTTGGGGCTCCAAATCACTGGGGTGATTGCAGCCAGGAAATTAAAAGCCACTTACTCCTTGGAAGGAAAGTTATGACCAATCTAGATAGCATATTCAAAAGCAGAGACATTACTTTGCCAACAAAGGTTCGTCTAGTCAAGGCTATGGTTTTTCCTGTGGTCATGTATGGATGTGAGAGTTGGACTGTGAAGAAGGCTGAGCGCCGAAGAATTGATGCTTTTGAACTGTGGTGCTGGAGAAGACTCTTGAGAGTCCCTTGGACTGCAAGGAGATCCAATCGGTCCATTCTAAAGGAGACCAGCCCTGGGATTTCTTTGGAAGGAATGATGCTAAAGCTGAAACTCCAATACTTTGGCCAACATATGTGAAGAGTTGACTCATTGGAAAAGACTCTGATGCTGGGAGGGATTGAGGGCAGGAGGAAAAGGGGACGACAGAGGATGAGATGGCTGGATGGCATCACCGACTCGATGGACATGAGTTTAAGTAAACTTCGGGAGTTGGTGATGGACAGGGAGGCCTGGCGTGCTGCGATTCATGGGGTCGCAAAGAGTCAGACACGACCAAGTGACTGAACTGAACTGAACTGAATCCTAATTGGCTGTTAATTCAATGTGCATTTTTTTCATATTTAAATACTTTTACTTTTTTAGAGCAATTTTAGGTTCACAGCAAAATGAAGGAGAAGGTACAGAGATTTCCCGTAAATCTCCTGTGCTCATACATTATAGCTTCCCTCAATACCACCATCCCTCTTTAGGGTGGTGTACTTCTTACAACTGATGAACCTACATTGACATACATCACCACCCAAAGTCCACAGTTTACATTGCAGTTCATTCTTGGTAGTGTAGTCTATGGGTTTGGACAAATGTTAATGACATGTATGCACTGTGATAGTATCAGAGAGTATTTTCAATGCCGTAAAAATTCTCGGTGCTTTGCCTGTATTTTTCTCACCTGTAGCCATCTCCCAACCCTGAACAACCACTGATCTTCTTATTGTCTCCATAGTTTTGCCTTTTTTAGAATGTCATATAGTTAGAATCTTATAATATGTAGCCTTTTAAAATTAGCTTCTTTCACTTAGTAATATGCATGTAAGTTTCCTTAATGTCTTTTAATGGCTTGTTAGCTCTTTTTAGCACTGAATAGTATTCCATTGTCTGTATGTATATAAGTTTTCCATTTCCTACTGCAGGACATTTTGGTTGCTTCTAAGTTTTGGCAATTATGAATAGTTTCTGTAAACATCCATATGAAGGCTTTTATGCGTAGACATAAATTTTCAACTCCTTTGGATAACTACCAGCAAGCATGATTGCTGGATCTTATGGTAATGGCATGATTCATATTGGAAAAAACTGCCAAACTATTTTCCAAAGTGACTGTACCATTTTGTATTCCCACCAGCAAGGTATGAGAGTGCCTACTCCTCCACATCACCGCTGGCATTAGGTGATGTCAGTGTTCACTATTTTGACCATTCTAATAAGTATGTAGTGAAATCTCATTGTTGTTTTAATTTGCATTTCCCTAATGACATATGAGGCAATGGCACCCCACTCCAGTACTCTTGCTGGAAAATCCCATGGACAGAGGAGCCTGGTAGGCTGCAGTCCATGGGGTCACGAAGTGTTGGACACGACTGAGCAACTTCACTTTCACTTTTCACTTTCATGCATTGGAGAAGGAAATGGCAACCCACTCCAGTGTTCTTGCCTGGAGAATCCCAGGAACAGGGGAGCCTGGTGGGCTGCCGTCTCTGGGGTCGCACAGAGTTGGACACGACTGAAGTGTCTTAGCAGCAGCAGCAGCAATGACATATGATGTGGAGCAGCTTTTCATAAGTATATTTGTCATCTGTATATCTTCTTGGGTAATGTGTCTATTCAGATCTGTGGCCTATTTTTAAATCATGTTATTTGTTTTCTTGTTGAATGTTAAGAGTTCTTTGTTTAATTTGGGTAATAGTCTTTTAACAGATGTGTCTGTTGCAAATATTTTTTCCTAGTCTGATGCTGGTATTCTCATGTTTATGACATTACTTTTCACAGAGCAGAAGTTTTTTAATTTTATTAAGTTTGGTTTATCCATTATTTCTTTAATGTATCATCGTTTGGTGATGTATTTAAAAAGTCATCACCATAAGAAAGGTCATCTAAGTTTTCTCTGTGCTATCTTCTAGAAGTTTTTATAGTTTCCATTTAGATCTGTCATCCATTTTCAGTTAAATTTTGTGAAGACGATAAGGTCTATGTCTAGATTCACTATTATTTTTGTGCACATGGATGTCCAGTTGTTCCAGTACCATTTGTTGAAAACAGTATTTTTGCTCTGTCATAATGCCTTTGCTCATTTGTCAGATAAATCGACTATATACTTCTGGCTCTGTTTCTGGGCTTTCTGTTTTGTTCCATTGATCTACTGGTCTAGCCTTTCACCAATAACATTGTCTTGATGACTATAGCTTTATAGTTAGTCTTAAATTGGGTAGTGTCATTCTTGACCTTTGTACTATTCTTTCAATGTTGTATTGACTATTTTATCTTTTGTCTCTCCATATATACTTCAGAATCATTTTGTCAACATCCACAAAATAACTGATGCTGAAGCTGAAGCTCCAATACTTTTTTCACCTGATGCAGTAAGTTGATTCATTGGAAAAGATCCTGATGCTGGGAAAGATTGAAGGCAGGAGGAAAGGGGGGTGACAGAGGCCAAGATGGTTGGATGGCATCACTGACTCAACGGACATGAGTTTGAGCAAAGTCTGGGAGATAGTGAAGTCCAAGGAAGCCTGGAGTGTTGCAGTCCATGGGGTGACAAAGAGTCGGATGCAACTTAGCGACTGAATATCAACGCAAATAACTTGCTGGGATTTCAATTGGGATTGCATTGGATTTATATATCAATTTGGGAAAAACAATATTGAGTCTTCCTACCTATGAGCATGAAATCTCTCTCCATTTATTTAGTTCTTTAATTTTGTTCTTCAGAGGGTTGCCGTTTTCCTAACATAGGACTTGCACATATTTGTTGTGTTTATGCCTTGTTATTTCATGCTTGTAAACTGCACTGTGTTTTGAATTTCAAATTCTACTTGTTTCACTGCAGGTATCAGATCAGATCAGATCAGTCACTCAGTCGTGTCCGACTCTTTGCGACCCCATGAATCGCAGCACGCCAGCCTTCCCTGTCCATCACCAACTCCTGGAGTTCACTCAGACTCACGTCCATTGAGTCAGTGATGCCATCCAGCCATCTCATCCTCTGTCGTCCCCTTCTCCTCTTGCCCCCAATCCCTCCCAGCATCAGGGTCTTTTCCAATGAATCAACTCTTCGCATGAGGTGGCCAAAGTGCTGGAGTTTCAGCTTTAGCATCATTCCTTCCAAAGAAATCCCAGGGCTGATCTCCTTCAGAACGTACTGGTTGGATCTCCTTGCAGTCCAAGGGACTCTCAAGAGTCTTCTCCAACACCACAATTCAAAAGCATCAATTCTTCGGCACTCAGCCTTCTTCACAGTCCAACTCTCACATCCATACATGACCACAGGAAAAACCATAGCCTTGACTAGACGAACTTTTGTTGGCAAAGTAATGTCTCTGCTTTTGAATATGCTATCTAGGTTGGTCATAACTTTCCTTCCAAGGAGTAAGCGTTTTTTAATTTCATGGCTGCAGTCACCATCTGCAGTGATTTTGGAGCCCAGAAAAATAAAGTCTGACACTGGAAGGCAACTGATTTATGTGTATTAATCTTGTGTCCTGCAATCTTGTTATAATCTGTTATTAGCTCCAGGGGGTTTCTTTTTGTAAAATCTCTGACAATCATGCCATCTGCAAACAAAGACAGTTTAATTTCTTCCTTCCCAAGCTGTACACATTTTAGTCCATTTTCTTGTTCTATGGAATTAGCCAGTATCTCCAATATAGTGTTTCAAAGGAGCAATAAGAGGGAATATCTTTCCCTTATTTCTGATTTTAGTGTGAAAGCTTCTAGTTTCTCACCACTAAGTATGATGTTAGCTATATCATACATTTTTTTAGTTTTTAAAATCAAGTTGAGGAAGTTCTCCCTATATTGCTAATTTACTGAGAGTTTTTATGATGAATGGGTATTGGATTTTGTCAAGTGCCTCTTCTTCATTTATTGATATGATCTTATTTCTCTTTTTTAGCCTTTTGATGTGATGGATTATGTTAATTGATTTCCATTGAATCACCTGAGTGGCTGGGATAATTCCAATTTGGTTGTAGGCCATACTTCTTTTTATATATTGTTGGATTCAATTTGCTAGTATTTTGTTTAGAATTTTGGCATTAGCATTCATGAGAGAAATTGCTCTGAATCCTTCTGTTCTTGTGTTAATAACATCTTTGTCTTATCCTGATATTAGAGGAATGCTAGTGAATTAGCACTAGAATGAATTAGGAAGTATTCTTTCTGCTTCTGTCCTCTAAAAAAGATTGTAGAGAATCAGTGTAATTTTCTCCTTAAATGTTAGGTCAAGGTACACTTTTAAAGTACAGTTTGAAACCCTAAAGACTCCACCAGAAAATTACTAGAGCTAATCAATGAATATAGTAAAGTTGCAGGATATAAAATCAATACACAGAAATCCTTTGCATTCCTATACACTAACAATGAGAAAATAGGAAGAGAAATTAAGGAAACAATTCCATTCACCATTGCAATGAAAAGAATAAAATACTTAGGAATATATCTACCTAAAGAAATGACCTATATATAGAAAAATATAAAACACTGGTGAAAGAAATCAAAGAGGACACAAATAGACGGAGAAATATACCACGTTCATGGATCAGAAGAATCAATATAGTGAAAATGAGTATACTACCCAAAGCAATCTATAGATTCAGTGCAATCCTTATCAAGCTGCCAATGGTATTTTTCAGAGAACTAGAACAAATAATTTCACAATTTGTATGGAAATAGAAAAAACCTCAAATAGCCAAAGCAATCTTGAGAAAGAAGAATGGAACTGGAGGAATCAACCTGCCTGACTTTAGGCTCTACTACAAAGACACAGTCATCAAGACAGTATGGTACTGGCACAAAGACAGAAATATAGATCAGTGGAACAAAATAGAAAGCCCAGAGATAAATCCACACACCTATGAACACCTTATCTTTGACAAAGGAGGCAAGAATATACAATGGAGAAAGGACAATCTCTTTAACAAGTGGTGCTGGGAAAACTGGTCAACCATTTGTAAAAGAATGAAACTAGAACACTTTCTAACACCATACACAAAAATAAACTCAAAATGGATTAAAGATCAAAACGTAAGACTAGAAACTATAAAACTCCTAGAGGAAAACATAGGCAAAACACTCTCCAACATAAACCACGGCAGGATCCTTTATGACCTACCTCCCAAAATATTGGAAATAAAAGCGAAAATAAACAAATGGGACCTAATTAAAATTAAAAGCTTCTGCACAACAAAGGAAACTATAAGCAAGGTGAAAAGACAGCCTTCAGAATGGGAGAAAAGAATAGCAAATGAAGCAATGGACAAAGAATTAATCTCAAAAATATACAAGCAACTCCTACAGCTCAACTCCAGAAAAATAAGTGACCCAGTCAAAAAGTGGGCCAAAGAACTAAACAGACATTTCTCCAAAGAAGACATACAGATGGCTAACAAACACATGAAAAGATGCTCAACATCACTCATTATCAGATAAATGCAAATCAAAACCACAATGAGGTACCATTTCACACTAGTCAGAATGACTGCTATCCAAAAGTCTACAAGCAATAAATGCTGGAGAGGGTGTGGAGAAAAGGGAACTCTCTTACACTGTTGGTGGGAATGCAAACTAGTACAGCCACTATGGAGAACAGTGTGGAGATTCCTTAAAAAACTGGAAATAGAACTGCCACATGACCCAGCAATCCCACTGCTGGGCATACAAACCGAGGAAACTAGAATTGAAAGAGACACGTGTACCCCAATGTTCATCGCAGCACTGTTTTATAATACCCAGGACCTGGAAGCAACCTAGATTTCCATCAGCAGACAAATGGATAAGAAAACTGTGGTACGTATACACAATGTGATATTACTCAGCCATTAAAAAGAATACATTTGAATCAGTTCTAATGAGGTGGATGAAACTGGCGCCTATTATCCAGAGTGAAGTAAGCCAGAATGAAAAACACCAATACAGTATACTAACACATACATATGGAATTTAGAAAGATAGTAATGATAACCTTGTATGTGAGACAGCAAAAGAGACACATATGTATGAACAGTCTTTTGGACTCTGTGGGAGGGTAAGGGGGGGATGATGTGGGAGAATGGCATTGAAACATGTAAATTATCACATGTGAAATGAATTACCAGTCCAGGTTCGATGCATAAGACAGGGTGCTCTCGGCTGGTGCACTGGGATGATCCAGAAGGATGGGATGGGGAGGGAGGTGGGAGGGGGGTTCAGGATGGGGAACACATGTACACCAATGGCGGATTCATGTCAATGTATGGCAAAACCAATACAATATTGTAAAGTTAAAAAAAAAAAAGTACAGTTTGCATTTGGAAATTATGTGGTAGCTTATGGTAAAACAGCTTGAATCCTAAGCATTGTGTCTGGAATTATCACAGTGGGGAAAGGAAATGTTGGATCACATAGAAACCCACCCTTGCTTTGTTTCAGAGCACTCCTTTGATGATTCTATTGATAAAACATTTACTGAAAACCTACTACATGACAGCAAGCATTGCTCTGGGTGCTTGATAATTAATTAGTTAATTACACACGAACATTTATACACATATATACATATACGTCGGAGAAGGCAATGGCAACCCACTCCAGTGTTCTTGCCTGGAGAATCCCAGGAACGGGGGAGCCTGGTGGGCTGCCGTCTATGGGGTCGCACAGAGTTGTACACCACTGAAGAGACTTAGCAGCAGCAGCAGCAGCATACATATATGTGAATAAATAAGTATCCATTTGTTTAAAATTAAAATTCTTTGTTTTGACATAATTTCAGATCTTACCAGATTTGCTGTGGTAAGTGAATACAGAATTGCTGCTGCTGCTGCTGCCGCTGCTAAGTCGCTTCAGTGGTGTACGACTCTGTGCGACCCCATAGACGGCAGCCCACCAGGCTCCCCCGTTTCTGGGATTCTCCAGGCAAGAACACTGGAGTGGGTTGCCATTGCCTTCTCCAATGCATGAAAGTGAAAAGTGAAAGTGAAGTTGCTCAGTTTTGTCTGACCCTCAGCGACCCCATGGACTGCAGCCTTCCAGGCTTTTCCATCCATGGGATTTTCCAGGCAAGAGTCCTGGAGTGGGGTGCCATTGCGTTCTCCGACAGAATTGCTATATATCCTTTACCCAGATTCTTCAAACATTAACATTTTATTATTTTCTCTTTGAGACTTTGTCATAACGTTCCATTATACTTAAATACTTCAGCATAAATTGCCTAAAAACAAGAGCATTCTTTCATATAATCATAAGGCAATGATTAAAATCAGGAAGGTGGATTGATACAAAAGTACTGTCTACTATACAGATCGTATTCAAATTTTGCCAGTTGTTCCAATAGCAACATACGTTGTCTGCTATAGCAACATAAGATTCTGGGTCATATATTGCATTCAATTTTTATTTAACTCAGACTAATTTCGCACTCTTCCTTTGTCCTTCATGACAGTGACATTTTTAAGGAGTACAGGCCATATATTGTAGAATGTCCCTCACTTTGGGTTTGTCAGATGTTTCTGCTTCATGATTAGATTCAGGATATGACTTTTGGTAGGAATATCACAGAAGTGACATTGGCTTCTTCTCAGTGCATCATTTCAGGAGACACATAATACCAATTTATCCCATGTTCCTATTTTTAAAGTACTTAGCATCTAGGACTTGTGACAGCACACAGAGAAATAATTCTGGTATAGTCTGATCATCACAATAAGTCAGATGTACATGTATGTAGACATATTCATTCATTCTTCATATTTTCTTGGCTTACCATTTTGCTCCAGCCATTTATGCTGGAGCCAACTATGGTTGGCCATGGTCTGTGTCAACTGCCTGGGACATCTCTTGCTACTGCTGTAGAAATTCTGTGCCACCGCCACCTGGGATGCCTCCAGAAGCCCACCCAGCTGTTTCAGCACAGGTACAGACTGCGAGGTGGAAGGAGTTGACACTGAACGGTAGAGCCAGAGAATCAACCATCAACTCCTCCATGTCAGACACTGCTGACAATTCTGAGGGACAATTTACACAGCTCTCCAAAGGCTCTCATCAGGACAAAGCTCCAGGTACCCAGAGTGATGACCAGCTCAAAACCTATGCTCGTAGACAACAGAAAGACTTGGAGGCTGGGGGGTGGGGTGGGGGAAGGAGAGGGTTGGACGCACTGAGAGAGTGGCACTTACATATATACAGTACCATGTGCAAAATCACAGGTAGAAAGTCAAGCACTTGTTTATGAACTAAGGATGGCCCTTGAACAGTGTGAAGACAATGGCAGTTATAAGACCTGTAGATTGACTTATTTTTGTTAAGGACTCATGAAGACTTTCTTCCCAGGCGGCACAGTGGTAAAGAATCTGCCTGCCAGTGCAAGAGACTCAAGAGTCATGGGTTTGATCCCTGGGTTGGGAAGGTCCCCTGGAGAAGGAAATGGCAACCAGCTCCAGTATTCCTGCCTGGAAAATTCCATGGACAGAGGAGCCAAGCGGGCTACGTGAGCACACATGCATGGCAGGGCATGAAGACTTAAAGAAAGGATAGACCCATGTTACCAGCACTTAACTCCAGGCAGACTATGAAAATCAGAAAGCCTCTAAGGCAGTACTTAAAGGGATGCTTATTTTTTGTATCCACAAAGCAAACTGTGTTGATAATCAGATCCAGGACTGAGCTGGAAGGTCACAGAGCTACACAGAAGACTGAATATACTGTCTTGACAAGTCTTCTATGCTAAAGGCAGGGCCCTAGAAGGGGAAAAAGCAGAATCCTGACACTTCCAACAGTAGCATTTAGGTGAACAAGCCTGAGAAATTGTCAAAATGTCTTGTGAAGTCTGTGTTGGTACAAGTAGCTTCCTCTGCTTTGCTTAAGAATAGCCTCCCTTTTCTGGAGACCTTACAGTAAACCTGTATGAAGTACCAGACACAGAAACAAAGATCTGTAAGACCTGGTTAATATTTATTTACCTGAAGGAACGGAGGAGTGAATCCTCAAAGTGCCAGACCAGGGAAGGCAAAGAAGGACAGCAGAAAACTCACTGAGGTTGAAAACCATCTGGACGTGGAAGGACGTTTCATGACGTGGCAGGACACATGAGCTAAGTAATATATTGCTAGGATGGCTCCTTAGACCTTGGATAGGGTGAAGACGTACAGGAAATGAAGCACAGACTCTAGAAGTGCCTTGACTGCCTTGAGGAAGGTGTCCGAAGGCTCAGAGAGGTTAGAATGTAAGAAAAATTTATAATATTATACCTAAGAACACACCATCTGACCATGTTCTCTGTAAGAGCCTGGTGGGTGCACCCATCTCCAAGGCAGTAAGAAAGTCGGTGATGAGGGTACCATTGACATCTCCAAGAAGCCCAGTGGCAGTTATCCATTACAGGTGACAGAGAAGAGATGCTGCTATGGGACTGGGTTCCTTAACATTATTTGGATTGATAGGAATCCAAAACAGTGGAGGCCAGATGGTAGCACTTAACCTACAGAAGGAAAGTGGACATAATTGTGATAATGGGCTGCAAGGCCAGAATGACAACCAGAATATTTTCATCCACAGAGCTCAGTAATAATGACTAATAGACCCTGCTGCTGCTGCTGCTGCTAAGTCGCTGCAGTCGTGTCTGACTCTGTGCAACCCCACAGACGGCAGCCCACCAGGCTCCGCTGTCCCTGGGATTCTCCAGGCAAGAACACTGGAGTGGGTTGCCATTTCCTTCTCCAATGCATGAAAGTGAAAAGTGAAAGTGAAGTCGCTAAGTCGTGTCCGACTCTTAGCGACCCCATGGACTGCAGCCTACCAGGTTCCTCCATCCATGGGATTTTCCAGGCAAGAGTACTGGAGTGGGTTGCCATTGCCTTCTCTGTAATAGACCATAGTGAGTCTCAAAGCAAGTTAAATGAACATCCACTAGGGTGTTACTTGATCTGTATGTGTAGTCACAAAAAAAGTCAACAGCTGGTTAACATTTCCTACTGTTGGGGATCTTCCCAGCCCAGGAATGGAACCTGTGTCTCCTGCATTGGCAGGCAGATTCTCTACTGCTGAGCTGCCAAGGAAGCCCATATACTTACTGAGAATTATTTTAATTTTATTTTAACCCAGGATAAACTAGATGACTTCTCAAAGTTCTTTAAAGGTTAAAGTTATTAGTCAAGAACTAGAGTCATCATTTATCATAATCAGGATTTTTCTTTTTTTTCCAACCTGGGCTCCATAGACTATGCTGAGAAAGTCCTGAACTCTCTAATATTTATGCAAAATTGTGTGTATGTATGTTTGGAAATCTGTAGTTCCCACTGTCTTCTCATAATTGACTAATCTAATGGCAAGTATCCCAAAAGTTGAATTTGAGATCAATCTCAGGGGATGAAATTAGGAAAAAAGTCTTGCAATGAATGAGGTAACCAATCGTAGAAAGAACCCAAACTCACCACTAAGGGGTGGAGGTGTCAGGGAACTCTCAGGTTCAGAAATCTGAGAATAGTCTCCAGAACAGCAGTTCCCAATCTTTTTGGTGCCAGGGTCCAGTTTCGTGGAAGACAATTTTTGTACCGACCAGGGTCAGGGGGATGATTCAAACACATGACATTTATTGTGCCCTTTAACTTCTATTATTACATCAGCTCCACCTCAGATCATCAGGCATTAGATTAGAGACTGGGGACCCCTGCTCTAGTACCTAATTATATTAGTGGATTAAAAGCTGAGTGAGGATGGAGGAAAACTTTCAGCTGTGGGGGATTTTTGAAATGTCCAGATGGTCAGTTAAAACTGCACTACAGATTTTCTCCCTTAATACCTGTTTAAAAAAAAAAAAAAGGTCTAGAAAATTCACCAATTTAGCAATCAAAAAATGAAAGTGACATATCCTAAAGTTAAAAAGAAAGAAATAAAAAAAAGACAGGGACACAAAGGAGCATAATACTCTAAAACAAAGCAGAGAAGAATGAGTGAGGTTACTTCTTAACTGTGCCCTTTCATCCACCTACCTAACTCAAGCTACACTGATAAAGACAGCAAATATCTGAGATTCACACTAATTGGCAGAGAAACCAACCTAGTTTGGTTTCGTGTTTCATTTTGTGACTGTTGTACATTACTAGAAATAGCTGCAAGAAAGTCTGGTGAGGTAGAGAAAATGAACCATGGAGCTGAGGTTTACAGTGAAAGTGAAAGTTCTGGGACTTTAAGATGGGGGGACAATCTGAAGTCTCAGGGCATTTCCTTATGGGAAAGAGATCAGAGATATGAGCTAGAATAAACTTTCAGCAAAGATAACATAACCCAGGTTTTCTCATGCAGGCTGTATCTGCCTCAACAGGGCTTTTGTCTCCACCACCATTTCCTCAAGGAAAGGAAAAGTAAACAGAAGAAGAAATACTCTGTCCTCAAACAGAAACTAAGAGTAGAAATGAAACTGGACTCAGATATGTAGGGAAGAACGTAAACACGACAGAAACAGGATTCAAACCCAGGTGGTCTGACTAGCCTGGGAAATCTGGATAGAAGAACGTTTCCTAAGCAGTATAAATCAGCTGAACCAACTTTAGTTGGTTCTTAGGTATAAATAAGTCAATGAGAGAGGAGCCCCTGGTTGCTGATCTAATATCTTGCAAGCGTGCATGCATGTGTACTAAGTTTCTTCAGTTGTGTCTGACTCTTTAGTGACCGTATGGACTGGAGCCCGCCAGGCTCCTCTGTCCATGGGATTCTCCAGGCAAGAATACTGGAGTGGGTTGCCATGCCCTCCTCCAGGGCATCTTTGCTACCCAGGGATCAAACCTGCCTCTCCTGCAGCTCCTGCACTGCAGGCAGGTTCTTTACCGCTGAGCCACCCTGGCAGCCTGATCTGATACCGTAGGGGACGTAAACTAATCAGGATACATCTGTGCAGTGATGGGACAGGAGCTTGGGGAAGAGGTCAGGGGCAGCACTGCCATGGACCATTATGAAAGCAGCCCGGTCACAGTCTAGGCCTGTAAGTTACCACGCATCCAGACTGTCCTAGTGAAAGTCCTCGTGTGTGTGTGTGTGTGTGTGTGTGTGTGTGTGTGTGTGTGTGTGTGTGTTAGTTGTTCAGTTGCGTCCGATGTTTTGGGACCCCATGGACTGTAGCTCACCAGGCTCCTCTGTCCATGGAATTCCCCAGGCAAGAATACTGGAGTGGGTTGTCATTTCCTTCTCCAAGGGATCTCCCAGATCCAGGGATCAAACTCACATCTCCTGTGTTGCAGGCAGATTCTTTACCATCTGAGCCACCAGGGAAGCCCTCATGTAAGTTTTCTCTCTTAATATCCTCCTGAACAGGAAACCTGGCAGAGGTCCAGCATAGTGAATGAGAGCACTGAGCTAACTGGGACCTGGGACTCTCGATCAGACTGCTTGCATTTGTACCTGGACAAAAGTCTCGAGCAGCAGAATACAGAGAAACCATAAGGGACTAAAATTAACTACGCGTGCAGCTAGGGCAATTGTCAAAAATAAGACACAAACAGGCCATAAACCAACTGCCATTTTGGTGGTGTGGGGAGCAGAGTATTTCGTATCACCCTTACACACAGTACCACCAAGGGGGTGAGCAGACCACCTAAATCCCCTGTCCCCCAGCCCATCCCACCAATCAGCCCAACACTTATTCCATTTAAGAAACCAGCCTGACCTCCTGGGAGAGCAAGCAAGGGCACTTGTTACTTGAATTCACTTCCTCCTGATGTGGGTCCCAATAAAGCTTTGCCTGAAGCCTGGCCTCTTATCAATTTCTATTGATTAAAGGGTCCAAGGACTCTGGTCAGTAACCGCACCTCATCCCCAAGTTAAACACATGTCAAATTCCACATACTCCCTTTAGTTCTCTAATTCGATCTTATCTACACTAATGGGACAAGAGGAAAACTGAATTGTTGTGGCAAGAATTATTTCTGTCCATGTTAAAATGTGTCTGAAAGCAGTTTGGAGCACCAAAAGCAGAACCCTAATTCTGTTTAACTCTGCATAATAAGTGTAGGAATCAGAACCAAAATTCTTGGTTTGGGCCAGGACCAAAACAATGAAAATCAGCTCAGACCAAAACGAGAAAAAGCAACTGTGCAGGGAGAACAGACACTGATAAAACCAGCCACAAAGTTAACAGAGATCCTATTTTTACCCCCAACCATGCAGCGTCTGTAAAATGCCATATTCACCCGGCTCCGAGAGATACTTTTCTCTTGCCAATGATGCCCAGACATACTTTGCTTTTTTCTTTTATTACTAGACTACCCAATTACTGAGCCGCCCTCTCCCACTGACAGCATCCAATCCCGGGTTACCCCTCTTTCCCAAATCCCGCCTCAGAAACAGCGTCCAATCCAGAACCGATCCCGCTCACCCAGACCCTACAGACCTCCTCTGGCGGGAACCTAAACCTCACAGAAGATGCTTTCTCCTACCTTTCTGAGCGGTATCCAAGCTTCCTCTGGAGTGCCCTCCCTCCTGATTACAAATAAATCTGATACTGTCGGATTGCAGGCTTCTTCCTGATTTGGCTTTAACACAAAACAGGTTAGTATCAGGATCCCTACGAAATAATGCTTCTTGCTATATCGTTCTCTGAGCAGTTTAGATTTTCGATTTTTAATAGCTAATAAATACTTTTCTATAACAGTGCCATCAGCACATTTCTAAAACCCAATCCCCGCTACCCACCATGGAGCCCTAATATCCGTTTAAAAATGCCTTTAGTCATTTTCTCTGGTTCGCATTTCAGCGAATTCAGTTTAAATAACTTCAGTTCTGAATTCCTGGATTACATTAAAATGTAGCAGATGGGGACGTGCGGGTTTTGAGGGCGTTCATTTTAAATGTGGTTATTCGTGATTCAAGACCGGTGACGGCAGTTTGGGATCATTTTAAAAAGGCTTCTTCAGGAAGAAATCCCAAGCTTTATCCGTGTTTTCCGGGGTGTCCCCCCCGGAAGCACCCCTGCGGGACGATCTTTTTGAGGGCGGAGGAAGGGGTGCGTCTTTCTTTTTCCAGGAGCGATGCACATCTGGATTCAAGCCTGAGCGTCCCAAAGCTAGTACCTGGAGCGGGGTGATGGCTGCACCCCAGGTCGCTGAGGACGGGTCCCGGGGGTCTCGGATCGGGACAGCGGGATTTGCTGGCGTGGGCTATCCCGACTGCCAGGGCCCCCGAGTCCCGGCTGCGCGGCTCCGGAGCCCTGCCCTCGTGGCTGCGCCGCCTCAAGATTTCCCACGTGAAGGACCGGGTTACCGGCTTGCGGGGCGGCCGAATCCCCCTGGGAGCCAGAGGCTCACAGCTGCAGGAGGCCAGGGCCCGCCCCCGCGCGGCGGCGCCCACGCCCAGAGCCTCAGGCCCGCCGGCCCCGGCGCAGTGCAGCAGAGCGCGCTCTCGCGCGGGCCGGCCCGACACGCGCGCACGCGCGCAGGGACCCGCGCGCTCCTAGGGGGCGGGGGCAGAGGGGGCGGCACGGGGGGAAAGGGAGGAGGAGGCGGCGACCGCGTCGCCTCCGGCGGGGCTCGCGCTCGCCCTCGCGCTCGCCCTCCGCCTCGCCCGAGCCCCGCGAGGGTGAAACGCTTTCTCCCGGCATGCAGCGGGAGGAGGGATTTAACACCAAGATGGCGGACGGCCCGGATGAGTACGAGAGCGAAGCGGGCTGCGTGCCCCTTCTCCATCCAGAGGTGAGGAACGGCTCCGAGCGCAGTCCTCGGCCCACGGTCCCCCCGGCCCTTCGCCCCCGGACGCGCGGCTGGGCCGTGGCCTGCGTGTGTGGGGTAGTGGAGCGTGCCGAAGTTGGGGAGGGCGGGCAGGCAGATCCAGGCCCGAGCGGGCTGTGAGCGGATAACGGAGGAGGAGATAGCGGGGCGGGCCCGGCCGGGGCGTGCTCTGGGACGCCGTCCCTGGCTGTGCCTGGAGGGCAGAGGTGGAGGTGTTGACGGGTCTCCTCTGTCGCTGCGCTGCTTGCCGGTCCGGTGGAGACGGGGGCCTGGTACTGGTTTGGAACCGCAGCTTGAGCTCCCTAGTTCTGCTCAAGCTTCCCCGCGGGGGTGGGGAGAGAAGGAAGCGCGTTTGGTTTTGATTTCTTCAGTTTCCCTTCACCAGAGTGAACGACCGTGTCTATTCTTCCCATTTGGCTCTCTGGAGGTGTGTAGAGTACAAACACAGTTTCTTGGCCAAAGTGATGTCCTTCCTGTTATGCCATAGGCAGCACCTCGGGGCACCTTGTTTTGGATGTCCGTATTTTAGCGTTTATCCTTAAACGATTAAAAAGAGAGGTCGAAACTTTTGGGAATGGACCCACGCTCACAGTAGCTTGTCAAAGTATCTTGTTTTTTCGGGGAGCAGGAGCCAGAAGAGGATAGTGCAACACGTTTTCCCATCACATGAGTATCTTCCCTGTAAGTAAACAGTGCTCCGCTCCAGGATAAGTAGCATTCTGTACGTGTTTATGTCTTAGTTTATAACTGAGGTAGTGCTCATTCAGGCCTGGAAGCGATTCTTGATGCATTCCGGTTTTAAATGATCCACAGTGATGTGCGGAGGGCAGCGGCAAAGCTTCCTGAAAAACTCGTATAGTTTTTATGAGCTTAAGGGATGAAGACAATCTCTGTGTTGTGGTAGGCTGAACAAACATGGAAGCCTCTAACTGGTTATCATGCATTAGAATGATTCTGTTTATTTCTGCAGTTGAGATTATACCCTGTTTATTGTTTGTTGTTTAGCGGTTAAGTCCGGTACAAACTTTTTTGCAACCCCTTGTACTGTAGACCTCCAGGCTCCTCTGATCATGGGATTCTTCAGGCAAGAATACTGGAGTGGGTTGCCATTCCGTTCTCCAGGGGATCTTCCCCTACCCAGAGATCCGACCCACCTCTCCTGCATTGGCAGGTGGATTCTTTATCACTGAGCCAGGAGGGAAGCCCATAGCATGCTTATATTACTTAGTAAAATATAAATACAAGCACTTACCCATGTTATATACTAATACTCATCACCTTCTCATTTGTCACTTTGACTTAATCAAAAACAGTGGGACAGTTCCTTAGGCATATACCTGGGCCACTCAGTGAAAAGGCTATTCTGTTCTAACAAACAGAGATGTACAATAAAACTAAACGTTCTTTTTTTACCAAATGGTAAAAAAAAATTCTCAGAATTGGCATTGGAGACATCTCTCTTTTAGTTCACGCTTCCGGCCCTAAAATTATATCAAGAAATAGACAAAGTTTTCAGAAGATGCGCTGAAAATGTTGCTAAGGAATATTTCTCATCACCTATTCCTGTGAAAGTATTTTTAAATACATAAATACTGATTCTGTGTGTTTTAACATAACTCTTCTCTCTTCATAAACTTTTGCTTTGTGAAGTAGTTCATTGTTTGGTACTTTAGGAATAATTTCAACAGGCGACAAATCCAGAGATTGCTTGGTGTAATGGAATGGCCTGTAGGCTTGAAATTCAGAGACCAGGCTTCAGGTTACCATTTAATTGACTCTTAACTAGAACATCAACTTCCTCATCAGTGAAAGTTGAAATACATGACAGTTACCATTCCTTTTTACTTGGCAAACACGGGGTTCGCTTAGTTTAGGTATTTTGAGTCTCAAGCTCATAACTCTTAATACCAGAGCTATGGTCCTTCTGCATTTTTCCTGTGGTTAGTTTTGCATTCACACCTGGTATGCGAAGAGCCGACACATTGGAAAAGACGCTGATGCTGGGAAAGATTGAAGGCAAAAGAAGAAGGGGGCAACAGAGGATGAGGTGGTTGAATGGCATCACCCACTCAACGGACATGAGTCTGAGCAAACTCCGGGAGATAGTGAAGGACAGGGAAGCTTGGCATGCTGCAGTTCATGGGGTTATAAAGAGTTGGATGTGACTTAAGGACTAAGCAATAGACCTGGGATATTTCTGCGTGTGTTCTTGGGCAAGCTACTTCTCTAAGTTTTAGGTTCATGATTTTTAATAATGGGATGAAGTAATAATTTTAATAAGCTATAATAAGGATTAAGTGAGAGTGTGTCCTTTTTTGTTGGTAAAGTAAGCAGTGTCTTCATTCTTCCTTGGAAAGAAACTGAGCAAACCTTTATTTGCTTTGGTGAGAAATAGGATAATAGTACCTTTAGCTTGCCTAACACAGACTTTTGGCTAGACAAACTTGGGTTCCAATTCTGGATTTGTAGTAATGAGCCAAGTGACCTGAGACAGGTTCTTAACCTCTTAAAGCCTCAGTTTGTTCATCAGAAAATGGAAATGCTGCCTAGTTCATTTGGCCTTAAGGGATCAGGCTTTGTTGAGCTTTGTTGAGCTTTAAGAACTGGCACATTGTAGGTGCTCAGCTAATGTTTCTCCTTTTTCCAACCAGAAGGAGAGTGGTGTTATATATTTATTTGATTTTGATAAATCGTTTAGAAACTTGTTTGGGTTTTAATTTAATGGAATAGGATCTTGCAGGAACAAGTTTATTTTACTTTTTATGTTCAAATTTAGCACTGTGTCACAAAAATTGTTTCTCACTATTTGTTGAATAGATCATTTGTGAGGTAAAGACAGTATTCCTTAAATCTGTTAATATGCAGACTGCTCACTGTTAAAACCTTTCTTAGGGGATTATGTAAGTAGATGAACAATGAACCCTCCTTTTTAGAAGTATTTGCTGTGAGAGAACCTTACTTTTCAGTTAATTAAATAATCCATTCATTTAGTAAGTCATTTAATTATTTGTTTATCTTGAGGCTTCGGGATATTCGTGATAAAGTCAATGTGAAACAGTATAGGATACTGGTTAAAAGCCAAGACTAGTGACAAATGGAAAATCTAGATTCTGCCTCTTACTGTTGTCATGGTCAAATTACATTTTATGCTTTTATGAAATTAGGTTCATAGTACCTACCGCTTAGAGTCCTTGTGAGTGAGAAGTAGAATGATGTTTATAAAGCAGTCATCGCAGATCTAGGCACGTAGACTGCCAACCAAATCTAAAGGGCCTTGGGCCTGGACGTAAAGTGAGTACTGATGCTGTTGACTTTTGTTTTCTGATGAGATAGACTTTTATTTTAATGGAAAAAATTAGAGGCTATTTGGAAAAAGATAAACTGATTATCAGGGGATTAGGGTGCTAATCCCAGCTCTTCTACTTTAGGCTAGTAGACATTTAAATTATATTTTGTTTCTTTGCTTTTAAGATAAAGAGGCTAGACTAGATCCTGTCTTCAGATTTCGTCAAACTTTAATGTTCTGATGTATGTTGTGATTTTTCAAGGTTGATAGGCTTGATCATCTCTCTGCGAGATGCATAGCACTGTGCTAGCTTTTATGGGTGAAAATGTAATGAATAGCTTCTGCTGTCCAGAAGTTAATAACCTAGTTGGGAAGATAGCCGAAACCAACTAACTGCTGAAAGAGGAAGTGTAGCCAGTTAGTAAGTTTGGATTCCCGTTATCTAAACTGGTTAACTTAAGCGGAGAGATGGATACCATACGTTGGTCTGTAGATCCAGCTGACTTGCTGTCTGTCACCAGCCTTCCATTTCACTTGCTAATACGTCCTCAGTAAGCCATCCCTGCTCTCTCATATGATGAGGCCATGATACTCCCTTCAGGCAGAGCATTATCATAAGGGCTCTCTGTTTCAGCAAGAGCTGACTTAGAGCTTTGAACTCGATTGCCTAGATTACGTAGAACTTTCATCTCTTGATTGCTTCCTTTTGTTTTCTTTCTCAATTTCAAAACTTCTGTTACTGCCTTTTCTCTAGTGTCTCGTTGTTTTTAATGCTGAATTTTCTTGCTTCACATTACATTTGTGTATATTCATGTCTCATTTTTTCTTTGTTTAGAGTATTAAACTGAAGTACTGAAAATTGGTTTTCTTTTTCTAATGGGTTACTGGCACATTCTTTCCCTTCAAAACAGGTCTTTCTGTCAGTCTTTAGGATCTGATCCCTTTTTTTATTCAGCAAAAATTCAGCTATAGGCCATATACTTGTAATTTAGATTTAAAAATACTATACCTTAAGCATAGTAACCACTGAGTCAATATACATAAAATGAAAATGCAACTGATCGGTGACCTCATAAACTGTGGCAAAGCCAAAATTGAAAATTACTGATCTGTAGAACAAAAAAATTGCAGTTGATTGTGAGAAGTGCCATCTTACTGTTTTGATCACTGTTTTTATTTAATTTGTGAGACTTATCCCAAAAATTTTTATTAAGAGTGGACTGACTGTTCAGTAGGTAAGTATAGGAGTGTATAGGTTGCAAGTGCTTCAGTTCAAATCCTAGTTTTCCACTTGCTACCCATGTGACTCTGGGCAAGTTCCAGAGTACTGTGTTCCAGTTTCCCAGACTAAAATGGGGACATAATAGCTGCTGTGAAGATTAAATGAGAAAACGTATATAAAGTTCTATGTCTGGCACTTGGTAACACAATGCATGTTAGCTGTTAATGTTGTGATAAGTTAGTAAAGATAAAGAAAATTGGTTGTCTGGGGTTTGAAGAGAGGATGGGCAGGCAGCTTTTTATTATAAACGTTTCTTTGCACTATTTAATTTTCTTAAGGGCTTCCCATTCTCTCATAGTTCAGTTGGTAAAGAATCTGCCTGCAATACAGGGGTCCCGGGTTTGCCTTGAGTTGGGAAGATCCCCTGGAGAAGGAAATAGCAACCCATTCCAATATTCTTGCCTGGAGAATCCCATGGACAGAGGAGCCTGACAGGCTGCAGTCCATGGGCTCAAAAAGAGTTGGACATGACTTAGCAACTAAACCAACACCAAGGGCTTCCCAGGTGGCTCAATAGTAAAGAATCCACCTTCCAAGCAGGAGACATGGGCTTCAATCCCTGGGTTGGGAAGATCCCCTGTAAAAGGAAATGGCAGCCCACTCCAGTATTCTTGGTGGGAAATCCCATGGACAGAGGAGTGTGGTGGGCTATAGTCCATGGGGTCACAAAAGAGCTGGACATGACTTAGTGACAAAACAACAACAATTTTCTTAAAGATGTGTGCTTTGATCTAAGAGGGTTTATTGAAAAGCTAAGTATGGTCTTCATGCTTTGATAGACCACAGAGTAAGTCATTATAAAATAACAAAAGATCAATTGGCGGCCTTCAGGCCCCTCTGGATAGATGAAGGTGCACCTGTGAGTGTGTATTTTGTTAAAATTTTAAATGCATTGTGGACCTCCTTTCCTCTAGAGAGTATCTTGAAGGGTGTCTTAGGGTTGGTTAGTCAGTTAAGGTGTCTTGATGTAGACTTTAACAGATGTAGTCTTTAACAGAACTCCCAACAGGCACGTAATCCTTAAAGATGTTATTTCAATATCAAGGTTATGTGAAATTCTCTTTCAAAGCATCATCTATTTCTAATATTATTTTATAATTAGATTCTGTTACAGATAGATAATTTAAGAATAAAATATCCAATAGTTTAAACTGTGGAATTTAAAAAATTGATTGAAGACAGTATTGTATTTACAAAATTTGCACGTAAAATTCTCACCCAGTGCAATAATTATACATTTGTAGGATGATATCTTCTGTTAAATTCTCCTTAAAATAGAGCTGCTGCTGCTAAGTCGCTTTAGTCGTGTCCGAGTCTGTGCGACCCCACAGACGGCAGCCCACCAGGCTCCCCCGTCCCTGGAATTCTCCAGGCAAGAACACTGGAGTGGGTTGCCCTTTCCTTCTCCAATGCATGAAAGTGAAAAGTGAAAGTGAAGTCGCTCAGTTGTGTCCGACTCTTAGCGACCCCATGGACTGCAGCCCTCCAGGCTCCTCCGTCCATAGGATTTTCCAGACAAGAGTACTGGAGTGGGGTGATATTGCCTTCTCCTAAAATAGAGCTATAGGCAGCTAATTTGAAAGTAGAGTGAAACTTGAACTTTCTGTGAGATATTATGAAAAACTTAATTTCCTGAATTATAGAGGGTTAACAAAATATTTTTTGTTTTTGTCTCAGTTGTTGATTTGCCAAATGAATTACTTTGACTTTTTAGGGTTAATACATATTAAATATGATAGAATCTTTCTTTGATAAATCAGAATATTATAGTGTCTTAGGCCCGTTTTTCTGATTATCGACAATTATTATCGAGGAGATGGAAACAGTAGGGCTGAGTATACCTGAAGGGTTTTTTTGTATATATATCAGATAACTTATGTTTTTTTCTCAGTTGTTTTATACTAGGAACAGTCAACTGAGAAATATTAACTAATGTTTGAGAAGTTACTGTACCCTCGTTCAGGTTTTTAGAACAACTTTCTAATTATGAATATCTATTAATTTATGAAAGATTTAATGAAGGATGAACAAAATCAGTGACCAGAACTATTCTCATTCTTGTTAAAATAAATGAATGGATGAATGAATGATTGAATGAACAAACCGTTCTGTGACTGAAGAAGTTGCTTGTCGTGTTAGTTAGAATCCTTGGACTGCAAATGTCACCAGCCTTTTAAAAATCTCCTTGGGCAAAAAACGGAATTTCCTCGTTCACATAGCCCACACTTGGGATGCCAGCAGTGCAGCTGAGCTCAAGGATAACTGGAACCTGAGCCGAGAATGACACCAAGACAGTCTTCTCTCTCATCTCATCCCTGCCTTTCAGCTTCATTTTCTCCTTATGCAGAGTAGGTTCTGTATTCTCTGCAGTGGGGACATGGATGCCAGCATTATATCTAAAATCTCAGCTAACCATTAGAGAGGGACTGCATGTCTTCCTCATTCCACACTGGAAAGTGGAATCAGGTCATCCTGATTTAGTTTATGTGCCCACTCCTATGACCATGGGAGAGAGCGTAAACTTGGCCAAGGTTTCTTGCTTGGAATCAGGGGAGGAACAGTTTCCATAAAGAAGGAATGCTCCAGGGAAACTTTCTGTGCTCTGTACTCTTAATGTGAAGAACTGTTTATTTGCTTTGTTCCAGTCTTCTAGTTTTTTACGTACTTTGGGACTCTGTAATTACACTGCACTCATTGTTAACAGTAAATGTTCTAGTTGAGCTACTGAATAGCATTCTGCATGAATAATCCAGACTACGGTTGGGAAACATTCTCTGTAAAGGCCAGATAGAAAGTATTTTCAAGTTTGTGGACTATGTAGTCTCTGGAGCAGCGACTCAGCTCAGTGGTGATTGTATGGAAGCAGTTGTAGGCAATATGGGATTGAATGACTGTGCTGTGTTTCAATAAAACTTTATATATAAACTTAGGTGCTGGGCCAGATTTGAATTATAGGCTCTATTTGCCAGCCCTAGATCTAGATAATGTGTAAGAACTCCAAGACATTTATGTTAAAATATATATTTCAGTGCATTAAATCCCATTCACTGCTGGTATGCAGTAACTTCATCTCCCATCAGCCTGGGAGATGGGTTGGGTAACATAAGAATGTGTGTGTCTGTGTGTGTGTGTCTCTCTGTGTGTGTGTATTAGAACCTTAGGGAGGACTTTGTTAGAATACACATGCTTCCATATACACTTTTCAAAGTTTCTAATTTAGTATTTGGGTTTGTGGTACGTATGTTTTGAAAAACTTTCAGAGGTGATACTATAAACAGTCCTATACTTTATCCTCCCCTCTCTGACACACACTTGATATGTGGGGAAAGTTTTATTACTTGTTTTTCTTTTTTTGTGCAAGAAGGAAGAAGGATGCTAACTTGAGATTTAAGGTATAAGGCATTGTATTGTGTGCTTTTCATGTTATTTCCTCAGTCTTCTGATAATCACAAGTGTAATTGCTAACAGTTATCAAATTATAACTATGAGCTAGCCACTGCCCTAAGCAGTTTTGCATATATGTTCATTCATTTAATTCCCACACCTTTTTAAATACATCTTTTACAAAGGAGAGGATTGATGCATAGAGAGGGTACTTGCTGGTAAGTAGCAGAACTGAATTTGAATTCAGGGCTTCCCTGGTGGCTCAGAGGTTAAAGTGTCTGCCTGCAATGTGGGAGGCCTGAGTTCTATCCCTGGGTCGGGAAGATCCCCTGGAGAAGGAAATGGCAACTCACTCCAGTATTCTTGCCTGGAGAATCCCATGGACGGAGGAGCCTGGTGGGCTACAGTCCATGGGGTCACAAAGAGTTGGACAGGACTGAGCAACTTCACTTTCACTTTTCACTTTCACTTTCAAGCTGCTTAAATCCAGTTGCCCCTTTAGTTTTGTGCAGCAGCCTGTGATAGTGATGATACAGAATTGATTGAATAGCTGGCTGTGATGGCAAATGTCCTCGATATTATAAAAAATATTTTTAATAGATTGATTTTTAGAATAGTTTGAGGTTCGCAGCAACATTGAGCAGAAAGTACAGAGAATTCCCATATACCAGGTGTCAACAACTTGCACTGGAGGTGGCATGCTTGTTAGCCATGGAACATGCATTGACCCTTCGTTATCATCCAGTCTGTACTTTACTTCCGGTTCTCTTCTGGGTTTTAATACGGGTTTTGACAAATGAATAATGACCTGTATCTACTATTACAGTATCACACAGAATAGTTCCATTGCCCTGAAAATGCTCTGTATTCTGTCTCCTCATCCCTCTCTCTCTGCTAACTCTGGCAACCTCTGATCTTTTTGCTGTCTCCATAGTTATCCCTTTATCATAATGTCATGTACAGTTGACCCTTGAACACATGGGCTTGAACTGTGTGAGTCTACTTCCGCATGGATTTTTTTTTCAGTATTAAATATTACAGTACCATGTGCATCTTGTGTGTGAATCACAAGCTGGAATCAAGATCTCTGGGAGAAATATCAACCTCAGATATGCAGATAATGCTACCCTAATGGCAAAAAGCAAAGAGGGATTAAAGAGCTTCTTGATGAAGGTGGAAGAGAAGAGTGAAAAAGCTGGCTTAAAACTCAACATTCACAGACTTAAGATCATGGCATCGGGTGCCTTCACTTCATGGCAAATACATGGGGAAACAGTGGTAGATATTATTTTCTTGGTCTCCAAAATCACTGCAGATGGTGACCACATCTATGATGTTAAAAGACGCTTGCTCCTTGGAAGAAAAACTATGACAAAACTAGACAGTGTATTAAAAAGCAGAGACATTACTTTGCTGACAAAGGTCCGTCTAGTAAAAACTGTGGTTTTTCCAGTAGTCATATAAGGATGTGAGAGTTGGGCCATAAAGAAGGTTGAGCACCGAAGAATTGATGCTTTTGAACTGTGGTGCTGGAGAAGACTCTTGAGAGTCCCTTGGACAGCAAGGAGATCAAACCAGTCAATCCTAAAGGAAATCAATCCTGAATATTAATTGGAAGGACTGATGCTGAAGCTGAAGCTCCAATACTTTGGCCCTCTCATCGAATAGCCAAGCCATTGGAAAAGACCCTGATGCTAGAAAAGATTGAGGGCAGGAGAAGAGGGTTAACAGAATTGAGATGGTTGGATGGCATCGTCAACTCAATGGACATGAGTTTGAGCAAAGTCCAGGAGATGGTGATAGACACGTATGTCCATACTGCTTGGTATGTTGCAGTCCATTGGGTGGCAGAGTCAGACATGATTTAATGACTGAACAACGAACAACAATGTGCATCTTACAGTTAGCAGCATCTTTGATTCTGAGGAATCCTACCTCCAAAGTTTAGAATAGCAGTTGGCACAGAGTTAGCTGTTACTGTTCTACAGTCTTCCCTTTCTTTCTGCTGTTCAAGATTATGAGAGAGAGAATTGTTCAGCGTTGTTGAATCTGTTTCTACCTTGGAGGTTTTATCTCCCTTCACTGTGATTATAAATATGCATTAATCTTCATTCATAATTCTGTAATTTTTATAATCATGAATAAAATGTAGACATTATTTTCTAAGGAAGTTTTGCTTTCGATTTAACACTTGATATGATACTTGTTATTTCCTTACTTGTCTCCTTTTTTCCTGAGGATAATTGAATGTTGTTGTCTAGTTGCTAAGTCCAACTCTGCAACCCCATGGACTGTAGCCCACCCGGCTCCTTTGACTATAGGATTTCCCAGGCAAGAGTACTGAAGTGGGTTGCCGTTTCCTCCTCCGGGGGATCTTCCTGACTCTGTACCCGTGACTCTTACATCTCCTGCATCAGCAGATGGATTCTTTACCACTGTGCTACCTGGGAAACCCTACTGGTATCATACAGTGTTATAAAATTTACACTTTTTCTGAATACACTTTTGCCATAGTTTCATCTTAGCACATAATGATCTTTCCCATTATAAAATGTCTAGATCTGCCTTATCCAGTCTGGTAGCCACCAGTGGCTTGTGGCTATTTAAACTGATTAAAATAAAAATTTGAGTTTGTCAGTTATATTAGTCACATTTTCAGTGTTTTATTAGCCACGTGTGGCTAGTGACCAGTATTATAGATAGCACAGAAATATAGAATATATCAGTAATTGCAGAAAGTTATATGGGACAACACTGGTCTGTATGGTTTTTGTTTTAATTTATATCTTTTAAAGCTATTTTTTTAACCACATAGCTATTTTTATTGAGACATATTGTATTTATAAATTACACATTTTAAATGTTTTAAGTTAATGATTTTCTTTGAATTAAAAAATTTTTATATGGACATAATTACAGATTCACATGTCATTGGAAGAAAAAATGCAGAGAGATTCTGTGTACCATTTTATATAGCTTTTTCAAATGGTAACACCTTGCAAAATTATAATACCACATCCGAGAAATTGATATTGAATCAGTGAAGTTACAGGATATTTTTATCACCAGAAAGATCTTTCATATTGCCTTTGTATACCCATACCAATCTATTCTCCCATGTCTATAATTTTGTAATTTTAAGAATTTTTAAAAATGAAATCACGTGTGTATTCCTGTGAGACTGGCTTTTTTCATTAGATTAACAGTTTGGGGATTCATGCAGGTTTTAGCATGTATCAGTAGTTCATTCCTTCCTGTTACTGGGTGGTATGTGGATATACATCCGCATTGTTTCCAGTTTGGGGTTATTATAAGTAAAGCTGCTTTAAGTATTTGTGTAAAGATCCTGTGTAAACGTTAAGTTTTTCATTTCTCTAGGATAAATACCTAAGAGTACTGTTACTGGGCCATATGATAGTTGTATGTTAAAATTTTTAAAAAACGGTCAGACTGTTTTCTGGAGTGGCTGTACATTCCAACCAACTTAGTGGTGTGTGAGTAATCTGATCTCTCTGCCTCCTTTCCAGCATTTGGTGTGGTCACTTTTTAATTTTAGCCCATTTTAATAGGTATGTGATGGTAAGGCATTATGTTATTAATTTACATTTCCCTAGCAGCTAATGGTGCTGACTTTGTTTTCATGTGCTTATTTGCCATCTATATCTTCCTGGGTTAAATATTTCTTTGTATCTGTGTTAGTTTGCTAGAGCCACCATGATAAAACATCACATATGAAACGTCTTAAATAATGGAAATTTATTTTCTCATTTATTTAGTTCTGGAAACAAGGAATCCAAGAACAAGGTTGGCAGGTGTGGTTTCTTCTGAGGTGTCACTCTGCTTAGCAGATGGCAGCCCTCTTGCTGTGTCCTCAGCGTGTCTGTTTCTGAGTGTGTACCTATCTCTGGTGTTGGCATGTCCACATTTTATCCCTGGAGTAGAAAATACCCATTCCAGTATCCTCCCTGGAGAGTCTCATGGGCAGAGGAGCCTGGCATGCCCATGGGATCATGGACAGAGGAGCCTACAGTCCATGGTGTCGCCAAGAGTCGGGTACGACTGAGCGACTGACAGGACGCCAGTCACGCTGGACTAGGGCCCACCTTGATGACGTCATTTTAACTTGACCAGTTAGGGCTTCAGCGGATGGATTTGTGGGGGGACACTGCTGCTGCTAAGTCACTTCAGTCGTGTCCGACTCTGTGCGACCCCATAGACGGCAGCCCACCAGGCTCCCCCGTCCCTGGGATTCTCCAGGCAAGAACACTGGAGTGGGTTGCCATTTCCTTCTCCAATGCATGAAAGTGAAAGTGAAGTCGCTCAGTCGTGTCTGACTCTTATGACCCCATGGACTGCAGCCTTCCAGGCTCCTCCATCCATGGGGTTTTCCAGGCAAGAGTACTGGAGTGGGGTGCCATTTCTCCTATATATATTTAAATTTTGATTAATTTCAGTTTATAAATTTTTCCTTTTATGGATTGTGCTTTTGATGTTAAGTTTAAGTTCTCTTTGCCTAGCAGTAGATCCAAGAGGTTTTTTTGTTGTTGTTGTTCAAACAGTTTATGGTTTTACTTGTAACATTTATGTTTAAGTTCAGGATCAATTTTGAGGTTTTTTTTTTTGTATGAAATGTGAAAATTAAGTTGAACATTCCACCCCCCCCCCCATAAATGTCCAGCTGCTCTAGCACCATTTGTTGAAAAGCTTATCATCCCTCCATTGAATCAGGAGAGCATATTTGTATGTTTTCATTTCTGGGTTCTGGATTCTGTTTCATTGATCTATGTATCTGTCTCTCACCTAGTACTACACGGTCTTGATTGCTGGAGCTATGTACAAAGTCTTGAACAGACTGCTTCTTTGTACAATTCCTTTTTTTATTTTTGAAATTATTTTAGCTGTTTTAGTTGCCTTTCCATATAAATTTTGTATATGCACTCAGTTGTGTCCGACTCACTGTGACCCCATAGACTGTAGCCCGCCAGGCTCCTCTGTCCATGGGATTTTCCTGGCAAGAATACCAGAGTGGGTTGCCATTTCCTCCTCCAGGGGATCTTCCCAACTCAGAGACTCCTGTGTCTCCACTTTACCACTGAGCCACCTGGGAAGCCCTGCATATGAGTTTTATTAATAGAATAGTGTTATATATACATACAGAACATCTTGCTGGGATTTTGATAGGACTTGCTTTAAGTTTATCTCTCCGTGTGGGGGAAATTGACATCTTAACCGTTTGTAGTCTTCCAGTCCGTAAATATGGTATGTCTGCCTATTTATTTAGATCTTCTTTGATTTCTTTCATCAGTGTTCTGTGTTTTTTAGTATAGAAGTACTGCATATGTTTGTTTATGGTAATTTCTATCCTCTCGTGCCCACTTACGGCATCTCTCCAGCAGTTCTCTATTCATACTTCTACCTCATCAGTTTTTGACTCTACCAGATCATTTCTACTAGCAGTCATTTCTCCCATCCTAAAAAAATCTGAAAACCCAAACTGTGTTTTCCTTTGATTCCTCTTCTTTTCTGCCTACTGCCCTACTTCTTTGCTCTTCCTTGTATCAAAACTCCAAAGATTTGCCTGTGCTTGCTGTTCCTCGTTTCTTTCCTTCCATCTTTTCCTTAATCAGTTGTGGTCTGGTGTGTGCCCCTACCCTGTTAAAGTAACAGGAAATCTATATTGCTACATCCAGTGGTTGACTTGGTGACTTTTCAGCAGGATCGATATTCTAGATAAATTTTTTTCAGTTTGCTTCAGGGAAATGCAGATGAAAACAAGATAAAATTTAGTACCCATCAGATTCCTCCAAAATTAACCTGGTCAGTCTAAGTATAGTATAGTCATATGGTAATTCTATTCTTAATTTTTTGAGGAATCTCCATACTATTTTCCATAAGTGACTGTTTCCGTTTACAGTCCCACCAACAGTGTACGAGGGTCTCCTTTTTTCACATCGTCTTTGACATTTATTATATCTTGTCTTTTTAATAGTAGTCATTCTAAGAGGAAATGTAAAGGGAAGAGTATAAAATATATGAATACTGTGATTACAGACTACCTAAAGATATATAAATATTTGGGCAAATAAAGATTATATAGCACTGTCAAAGGAAATTTACAAAATTAGGTTACATTAAAAGCTAACACATTTTAAAAACACATGAAAGTGAAAGAAAGTGAAAGTTGCTCGGTTGTGTCTGACTCTTTGCAACCCCATGGACTATATAGTCTATGAATTCTCAAGGCCAGAACACTGGAGTGGGTAGCCTTTTCCCCTTCTCCAGGGGATCTTCCCATCCCGGGGATTGAACCCAGGTCTCCCACATTGCAGGCGATTCTTTACCAGCTGAGCCAACAAGGAAAGCCCAAGAATACTGGAGTGGGTAGCATATCCCTTCTCCAGCAGATCTTCTTGACCCAGGAATTGAACCAGGGTCTCCTGCATTGTAGGCGGATTCTTTACCAGCTGAGCTATGAGGAAAGCCCTAAAACAAAACACATACTCGTCAAGGTCATCAAGAATAAGTAAAGTTTGAGAAATTGTCATACCCAAGAACAGCCTAGGGAACTGTGACAACTTTAATGTGACACCCTAGATGGAATCCTGGAACAGAAAAAGGACATTACCTAAAAATTAAGACAATCTGAATACAGTATGAAAAGTGAAAGTGAAGTCGCTCAGTCTTGTCCTACTCTTTGCGACCCCATGGACAGGTTCCTCTGTCCATGAGATTTTCCAGGCAAGAGTGCTGGAGTGGATTGCCATTTCCTTCTCCAGGGGATCTTCCCAACCCAGGGGTCTCCCACATTGCAGGCAGACGCTTTACTGTCTGAGCCACCAGGGAAGCCCTGATATAAATAAAGTATCAGTTCAGTTCATTCAGTCGTGTCTGACTCTTTGCAACGCCATGAATTGCAGCATGCCAGGCCTCCCTGTCCATCACCAACTCCCGGAGTTCACCCAGACTCAAGTCCATCGAGTCAGTGATGCCATCCAGCCATCTCATCCTCTGTCGTCCCTTTCTCCTCCTGCCCCCAATCCCTCCCAGCATCAGAGTCTTTTCCAATGAGTCAACTCTTCACATGAGGTGGCCAAAGTACTGGAGTTTCAGCTTTAGCATCATTCCTTCCAAAGAAATCCCAGGACTGATCTCCTTCAGAATGGACTGGTTGGATCTCCTTGCAGTCCAAAGGACTCTCAAGAGTCTTCTCCAACACCACAGTTCAAAAGCATCAATTCTTGGGCGCTCAGCCTTCTTCACAGTCCAACTCTCACATCCATACATGACCACAGGAAAAGCCATAGCCTTGACTAGACAAATCTTTGTTGGCAAAGTAATGTCTCTGCTTTTGAATATGCTATCTAGGTTGGTCATAACTTTCCTTCCAAGGAGTAAGCGTCTTTTAATTTCATGGCTGCAGTCACCCTCTGCAGTGATTTTGGAGCCCCAAAAAATAAAGTCTGACACTGTTTCCACTGTTTCCCCATCTATTTCCCATGAAGTGATGGGACCGGATGCCATGATGTTCGTTTTCTGAATGTTGAGCTTTAAGCCAACTTTTTCACTCTCCACTTTCACTTTCATCAAGAGGCTTTTTAGTTCCTCTTCACTTTCCTCAGTTAATGGTAATGTTGATTGAATTAAAACAATTGTACCATAGTAATGTTAGATGTTAATAATAGTGGAAACTGGGTGTGTGGAATAAATATGGGGACTCTTCATTGGTTTTGTAAATCTTAAACTATCCTAAATAAAAATCCTAAAAATAAAATTATTTATTTTTTTTAAGAGAGGGAGAAAAATACACATATAGGCATTTGTTTATCAAATGTCTGTGGAAGGGAAAAAATATGCCAGATTTATGTATATTGTTATATACACGTGTATACATATTGATTAATGCTAGAAGGAAATGAAGTGAAAATCAGCTTTTTATAGAAGCTGATAAATATTCTCCTCATGTAAAATCTGTTGGAAGCAAACAAAGTGAGTTTGAGACAGTGGTGGTTCTGCAGCATAAAGAGAACTTATGCCTCAAGTTGGTCTGTTTTCAAAATGAAAGTCGTTTTATCTTAACCGGGCATCTGGGGCCACAGCGGAGCACAGTATGTAAGAGGCCTCTAACTGAAAAATTGATGTGAGATCTTTCCATTGTACTACCAAATCATTTTTGTCCAGTCTTCCCTTAAAGAGGGTACGTCAAATGGATTAGTGAGAAATTCCATCTTGAGTGGCACTGTTAACTAGATATATTTTAAAAAGAAAGTTATTTTATAATTTTGTGGTGGCTATTACTTTTCTTTATCCTTCATTGCTCACTTGTTTGTATGTTTTATGCTTGTGCTGTCCTTTCATTATTTATTCTTTAGAAAAAAATCCTCATGATATTCCTAGAATTTCGTTCATCACTACCTAGGTTCTAAGAAGGTCTCACATTTGGCTCATCAGTTTTGGTTAGGACTTAAAAATAAGTCAATTGTGCATAGAGATGTTCTTTCCTTGCTTCTTCTTGTCAGTAACCCTTGGTATTGTTCTATACATTTTATAGAATTAAATTTGAGCAGCTCAAAATTATATAATTAAGTATAATTAGCTTCTTGGTTCAGAGTTCACCCTGTCACAGTGACACCTGACAGCAGGCGTTTGCGCCGTGTAGCTCGTCAGCGTGCGGTGGCGCCCTGACACGAGCGCGGGGTGGCGCCCTGCTGGTTTTCTAACGCACCCGTGTGTATGAGTTAATGCCCCAAAGGCAGACAGGGAACACACACGTATGCGCTCTAGGAGTTCACTGAATTGATTCTGTGCTCCAGTTCTCTCTCTCTCTCTCTCTCCCTCTTAGTTTGGAAATACATTGATAGTAATTGAGAATTATAGTGTCTTCTCATACCTGTATTTGCCATTGTGTTTTGCCCTCTTTGAATTATCTTCATATTCTTTGCCCATTTTTCAAAGTGTTGTTACTCATGCTTTTCTCAGAGCTTTTTTTTAAACATTAGAACTATTATTACTGATATTCTTATATTTAAAATTTTAATCTGATGGAAGTTATCTAATGTAAGAACTGAGATGGGAATCTTAGAGGAGGAGTCCTTAGGCAGATTGAGGCCTGGTCCTGAGATCTGATTGCCTCTTATCTAGGAATCCTGGAAAGTTGATCTGCAGCTTACCTGGTCTTGCATTGATCACTCAGGAAAGTCCTCGAGCTCTTTTGAACAAGTTATTGCTTGGACCTGGTAAGCAGCAAGCACGTGGTTTTATGTCCAGGATGGGAGCATCCAGAAGGGCACAGAGACGCCCTGAGTACAGGAGGGCACGTGACCTCCTGTTCACTTGGAGAATGCTGTAGCCATCTCCCCGTGTGTTCTCAGGGAATACGTTGCTGACCTTGGAAGCTTCCCCCTGGGAGCATGCTGCTCTGAATTCTGCTTGGTGTGGCACTGCCTTTTCAGACAAGTTTCAGCATCATCTGCCATTAAAGAAACTATATCCTTGGCTGTATTTGTTGGCGTTTTTCTGTCACACACACGACCATTTTGTGTTGGAGCTTGTTGAATTTCTTTTTAAAAAATCCTAAATGGCTGGTTTGTCTGCTTATACCATTTACTCAGTCAGGTATTCTAAGGGATCCCAGGTGGCGCAGTAGTAAAGAATCTGCCTGTCGTTGCAGGAGACACAAGAGACATGGATTTGGTCCCTAGGTTGGGAAGATCCCCTCGAGAAGGAAATAGCAACCCCCTCCAGTATTCTTGCCCAGAAAATTCCATGAACAGAGGAGCCTAATGGGATCACAAAGAGCTGGACATGACTGAGCATGCGTGCACAACCATTTGCTGAATAACATGCCTTTCCCTCTTGATCCCAGTTCTCCTTCTCCTAACTGCCCTGTTACTGCAGCACTCCTAGATTTTCATTGGCTTGCTTTCTATCTCTTGTAATTAATGATAGGACAAGTCCCTGCCCTTACTGTTCTTTCTGAGCATTCCTGAACTTACTCTGTGCATGTTTGTTCTTTCAGATACACTCTGCCATAGAACCAATTCTGGGAGCACCTTTTCTTATAGAGCACTTATAAAAACATCTGTATTTGGTGGGTGATAAAGTACTGTGCCATAGAGGATTCTTTGGTCAGTGCTGCCTCCCTCTTTGTTTTAAATGAATTTAATAGGAGAAGGCAATGGTAAGCCACTCCAGTACTCTTGCCTAGAAAATCCCATGGATGGAGGGCTGCATTCCATGGGGTCGTTACGAGTCGGTCACAACTGAGCGACTTCTCTTTCACTTTTCACTTTCACGCAATGGAGAAGGAAATGGCAACCCACTCCAGTGTTCTTGCCTGGAGAATCCCAGGGACGGCAGAGCCTGGTGGGCTGCTGTCTGTGGGGTCCCATAGAGTCAGACATGACTGAAGCGACTTAGCAGCAGCAGCATTTTTAAAAAATTAACTAGATTGCACACACTTAATTAGTTTGTTAGCTATCCACCCAGGCATGTGGATAAACACATGTTATGGAGTCTGTTGTACAATGTCACGAACCTCCATCCATAGTTCTTCAGGTGTTCTATCAGATCTGATCCCTTGAATCTGTTTGTCACTTCCACTGTATAATCATAAGGGATTTGATTTAGGTCGTATCTGAATGGTCTGGTGGTTTTCCCTACTTTCTTCAATTTAAGTCTGAATTTGGCAATAAGAAGTTCATGATATGAGCCACAGTCAGCTCCTGGTCTTGTTTTTGCTGACTGAATAGAGCTTCTCCATCTTTGGCTGCAAAGAATATAATCAATCTGATTTCGGTGTTGACCATCTGGTGATGTTCATGTGTAGAGTTTTCTCTTGTGTTGTTGGAAGAGGGTGTTTGCTATGACCAGTGCGTTCTCTTGGCAAAGCTCTATTAGCCTTTGCCCTGCTTCATTCTATACTCCAAGGCCAAATTTGCCTGTTACTCCAGGTGTTTCTTGACTTCCTGCTTTTGCCTTCCAGTCCCCTATAATGAAAAGGACATCTTTTTTGGGTGTTACTTCTAGAAGATCTTGTAGGTCTTCATAGAACCGTTCAGTTTCAGCTTCTTCAGCATTACTAGTTGGGGCATAGACTTGGATTGCTGTGATATTGAATGGTTTGCCTTGGAAATGAACAGAGATCATTCTGTCATTTTTGAGATTGCATCCAAGTACTGCATTTTGGACTCTTTTGTTGACTGTGAAGAACTGAACATGGAACAACAGACTGGTTCCAGATTGGGAAAGGAGTACATCAAGGCTGTATATTGTCACCATGCTTATTTAACTTATATGCAGAGTACATCATGCAGAATGCCAGGCTGGATGAAGCACAAGCTGGAATCAAGATTGCCAGGAGAAATATCAATAACCTCAGATATGCAGATGACACCACCCTTGTGTCAGAAAGAGAGAGCCTCTTTATGAAAGTGAAAGAGGAGAGTGAAAAAGTTGGCATAAAACTCAACATTCAGAAAACTAAGATCATGGCATCTGGTCCCATCACTTCATGGCAAATCGTGGGGAAACAGTGGAAACAGTGTCAGACATTATTTTTTTGGGCTCCAAAATCACTGCAGATGGTGACTGCAGGCATAGAATTAAAAGATGCTTGCTCCTTGGAAGAAAAGCTGTGACCAACCTAGACAGCATATTAAAAAGCAGAGACATTACTTTGTCAACAAAGGTACATCTAGTCAAAGCTATGGTTTTTCCAGTAGTCATGTATGGAGGTGAGAGTTGGACTATAAAGAAAGCTGAGCACCAAAGAATTGATGCTTTTGAACTGTGATGTTGGAAAATACTCTTGAGAGTCCCTTGGACAGCAAGGAGATCAAACCAGTCAATCCTAAAGGAAAATCAGTCCTGAATATTCATTGGAAGGACTGATGTTGAAGCTGGAACTCCAATACTTTGGCCACCTGATGTGTAGAACTGACTCCTTGGAAAAGACCCTAATCCTGGGAAAGACAGAAGGCAGAAGGAGAAGGGGTGACAGAAGAAGAGATGGTTGGATGGCATCACCGACTCAATGGACATGAGTTTGAGTAAGCTCTGGGAGTTGGTGATGGACAGGGAAGTCTGGCGTGCTGCAGTCCATGGAGTTGCAAAGAGTCGAACATGACTGAGCGACTGAACTAAACTGAACAGATGGAGCCTACTGGGGCTTCCCACGTGGCTCGATGATAAAGAATTCACTTGCCGCTGCAGGATACTCCGGTTCAGTCCCTGGGTCGGGAAGATCCCTTGGAGAAGGAAATGGCAACCCATTCCAGTATTCTTGCCTGGATAATCCCATGGACAGAGAAGCCTGGTGGATTATAATCCATGGGGTTGCAGAGAGTCAGAATCAGCTGAGCATGCACACATGGAGTCCCGTCATCTTGATGTGCAAGCCAGTGTTTGCCTGTGCCTGCATATGAGTTTGGGTTTTATCTTACGGATTTCTCTTAGCAGCAGTGTATGGCAGCTGAGCTCGTCACAGTTCTCATTCCTGTCACCTATTTCAGCAGCAAGTTTTGGAGATGCTTTCTGTCTTGCCAGTTCTGTTCAGCAATCCTAGGACTATAAAAACCTTTGTGTGTTAATTTAAGACTCTTTTTAGTGTCTGTAATTGCCTTATTCCAATATATAAAATAATTTCATTGTGTGTTACCTTAGAAGGGATCTTGGAGGACTTCTGATCTAGTAGTTTTTCAAGTTTTTTTTAAAGCAGCTGAATCTTTTTTTTTTTTTAATTAAAGACATACTATGTAAATTCCCATATATCTAAAAAGAGGCTAAATAATAAAGTGCTTTGTTTAAGAAGGGAGTGAGTTGAGTGGAGCTGAAACCATCATGCTCTTTGGTGCCCTGTTGTGGTCCTTGAGGCACCTCAGAGAAACTCTCAGCTCATCTTACTCGTCTTCCTCTTTCTGCTAATAAGGGACCTGAATCCTGCTGTAGTTATTTGCCTTGCTGGGTTGTAGCCTAGATAAGAGAGTGGCAGACTTTCGATTCAGTACTCTCCCAGTCAAGGACTTTTTATGTTATACTGTGCTGCTTCTAACGGAATAACTGTATTCTTAAAAGTTGTGATGACCTACATATGTATTTTGAAATCAGTATTACTTTCCTTGGCAGAGAAACCAATTAAATTGTCTCTCGGTTTTCATTCAAATCAAGGAAAAATTATAAGATTTTAGTGTTATTAACAATTTGTATGTTGAAAATTTATCAGATGTATAATAGCAAATTTATAATTAAAAATTAATATTATCTATACACTTATAGGTGATATTTGTTTACATTAGCATATTATTTTTATTTTATATTTTTAAAGTTTAAAAATCACAGCTGTTGCTCCTAGACCTAGTGATAGTGGTGTTTATCTTGATAGAGAACGTTGTCATGTCAGATTGGCAGGGTACTAGTTCCAGAAATGAATCAGCTTCCAGTGTGATTTAAAATGAGACAAATAATTTAAATTCTATATTATTACTTTTTTTTTTTTTTTTTTTTAAGTAAAACAGGTTGGAGAGTTGCTTAAACACCATTTCTTCTACCTTTTTAGTGGGAATAACTCGACCTCTTAAGAATTACTCTAGCCGCCGCCGCTGCTGCTAAGTTGCTTCAGTCGTGTCTGACTCTGTGCGACCCCTTAGACGGCAGCCCACGAGGCTCCCCTGTTGCTGGGATTCTCCAGGCAAGAACACTGGAGTGGGTTGCCATTTTGAAAAGTGAAAGTGAAGTTGCTCAGTCATGTCCGACTCCTGGTGACCCCATTGACTGCAGCCTACCAGGCTCCTCTGTCCATGGGATTTTCCAGGCAACAGTACTGGAGTGGGGTGCCATTGCCTTCTCCAAGAATTACTCTAGGGATATATGTAAAACCATCTTTCAAAAAATCTTATTTCCTTTACTGAATAGTAGGAAATTAAAAATCAGATAATTATCATAAAACAAATACTGGTTACAGGTTTAACTTTTAAATGTTACTGGAAAAAAGTCTGATTTCTAGTATATTGGAATATCCCATTTGGCACTGTCAGTAGGATAAAATGGATAGAAGACAAACTGAGAATACAGTTTGCTGCTGCTGCTGCTGCTGCTGCTAAGTCACTTCAGTCGTGTCCGACTCTGTGCGATCCCATAGATGGCGGCCCACCAGGCTTCCCTGTCCCTGGGATTCTCCAGGCAAGAACACTGGAGTGGGTTGCCATTTCCTTCTCCAATGTGTGAAAGTGAAAAGTGAAAGTGAAGTCTCTCAGTTGTGTCTAACTCTTAGCGACCCCATGGACTGCAGCCCACCAGACTCCTCTATCCATGGGATTTTCCAGGCAAGAGTACTGGAGTGGGGTGCCATTGCCTTCTCCAGAGAATACAGTTTAATCATATATAATAGCAGGTCTCTGGGATTTTTATAAAAATGAAATTAAAATCACATGAAAGTATTATAGTAGTAAGCCTTAAAAAGACATTTATTTAATGAATATTTGTTATTTGCCTGTAAAAGAACATGTTTGTCCTTAGTAAGAAAAAGAACAGCAGTTTGCCCTAGCAGATTTTCATGTTGACATAGGTTTTAAAGTTATATTATTACTTTTTGGTCCTTATGTTGTGTTTATTTAGGTTTTAGCTTAGCTCTTGCTTCTAATCTTTGCCTCTGCGTCTTATCTACTTTGTCCTTCCACTTTGGTTTGTAAAGGCCTTGAGAGCAAGAGACCATATTGGGTATTTGCATCTTGGTTTGCAATACTGATCCAAGCCACAGTGGTTTGTTGTTGCTCAGTTGCTAAGTTGTGTCCCACTCTTTGTGACCTTAAGTGACTGTAAGCGACACAACTTAGTGACTGAACAGTGAACTGTATAGCATGCCAGGCTCCTCTGTCCTCCACTACCTCCTGGAGTTTGCTCAGGTTCATGTCCATTCAGTTGGTGATGCTATCTAACCCATCTTATCCACTGCCACCCCCTTTTCCTTTTGCCTTCAATCTTTCCAGCTTCGGGGGCTTTTCCAGTGAGTTGGCTCTCCATATCAAGTGGCCAAAGTATTGGAGCTTCAGCTTCACCAACAGTCCTTCCAATGAGTATTCAGGGTTGATTTCCTTTAGGATTGACTGGTTCTATCTCCTTGCAGTCTAAGTGACTCTCAAAAGTCTTTCCCAGCACCACAGTTTGAAAGCATCAGTTCGGCACTCAGCCTTCTTAGTGGTCCAAGACTCATATCCCTATATGACTCCTGGAAGAACCATAGCTTTGCCTATAGCAACCTCTGTCGGCAAAGTGGTGTCTCTGCTTTTTAATATGCTGTCTAGGTTTGTCATAGCTTTCCTTCCAGGCAGCAGGCGTCTTTTAATTTCATGGCTGCAATCTCCGTGTGCAGTGATTTTGGAGCCCAAGAAAATAAAATGCTACCAGTTTTCCCCTATCTGTTTGCCATGAAATGATGGGAAAGGATGGCTTGATCTTAGATTTTTGCATGTTGAGTTTCAAGCCAGCTTTTTCACACTCTTCTTTCACCCTCATCAGGAGGCTCTTTAGTTCCTCTTTGCTTTCTGACATTAGAGTGGTATCATCTGCATATTTGAGATTGTTGATATTTCTCCTGGCAAGTCTTGATTCCAGCTTGTGATTCATCTAGCTTGTAATGCATCTTGATGTTCTTGGTTCACATACTGCTGAAGTTTAGCTTGAAGGATTTTGAGCATAACCTTGCTAGCCTGTGCAATGACTGCAATTGTATGGTAGTTTGAATGTTCTTTGGCATTTCCCTTCCTTGGAATTGGAATGAAAACTGATCTTTTCCAGTCCTGTGGCCACAGCTGGTTTTTCCAAATTTGGTGACCAATTTGAGCACAGCACTTTAACAGCAGAAGCCCGTGGACAGTGTGAGAGAGCCACAGTGGAGCCTGGTACAGAGGAACAGCAGTGAGCAATACTACTAGTAATGTCTATATTTAAAATTTTGATGTTTGGGTAGTCTTTTTTGGGGAGGGGTTTGATTTTTAAAAGATAATTCATTTTGATTTTTAAGATTTTGATTATGGAATTTTTTGAAACCCACTTAAACTTTGCACTGGCCTTACCCTGTCCTGGCTTGTGGGTCCCAGTACATTGTAGAGGGTTTTGTTTATTGCAGGCTTTCGGTACATGTTTTGTTGAATATATTGTTCTATTCTGCTTGTAAACTATGGCCAGGTTTTACTTTTCTTCAGATGTCTTACAGTCCTGTAGAAAAGTCAGATTCAAAAGTTTAAAAAGTTATTTTCCCTATGGTAGGGGAGAATAATATAAAAATATTTAGAAAAAAGGAAGATCAGTGTTACTGATCTGAGAAGTGTCTTTCTCTTGTGCCACTGAATATAGAGTATTGAGAAGTTGAGAACTGGAATTCAGTGGAGAAATTTAATAGAAAAGTTTTAAAAAAATTAAACTGGGTAAGTCATGTATTGGTTAGCTCCACCAATTATTCAGACTGTTGCTTACACCCAGCATCGTGTACCTGCTTCTGTTCACATTTAACCAATTGTACTTTAATGGAGTCCAAGAACAATCTCTCAAAAAAAAATCAGTTAATAAACTATATGCAGTATGTATGTTGTGGATCTTGGCTTAAGACTGGTGTCTATCTTCTTTCTTCTGCAAATATGTATTTGTGATTGTTATGGTTGTGTTTTAATATTGGCGATAGCATTTTCGTAAGCAACTAAGCTTGCTTTGTTGAAAGGTTATATTAAGCAGAATTTATTTTTGTGAAACTTTTAAATTTTTTGTTGTTGAAAATATTCAGCAGTATTGTTGGTAGTCTTCTAAATGTATGGTCCAGACAAATCAATTTTGGAATTTTTCATAAGTTGAATGGCTAAAGTGAGCTGAAGATAATAGCCTTTTTTCCTCCAGTGAACTACCATTAAATTTGTATCACTAAATTTCAGTGGCCAAGAAAAAATGAATTATTCTAAGGATTTAATTCTTTCCAAATATCTTGTTATACTTTATCTTTTCATTTGCATGTGTGTGTACCTATAAGAGAAAAATATCAGAATCATAGAGATTTGAATGGATGATAGTAGAGCCAAACATGCTCAGTTTTTGTTTTCATGTAGAAGTAATTGGATCTTAGTGCTATATACTGAAGAAATTGACTATGCATGGCGAATTTGGCATTTTAAATGGAAAGTTGCACATAGTATATAAGCTTTAAATGGATATATTGATAATATTCTATAAGGCTGTTTAAATTTTTATTTAAAAATTAGTTTCTTTAAGGGTGTTGACATTTGTAGGATTACTTAAGCGAATTTATAGGTGGTGCAGTGGTAAAGAATCTGCCTGTCAAAGCAGGAGGTGCAGGAGACAAAGGGTTCAATCCCTGGAACAGAAGGATCCCTGGAGTAGGAAATGGCAACCCACTCCAGTATTCTTGCCTGGAAAATCCCATGGAAAGAGGAACCTAATGGTCTACAGTCTATGGGGTCACAAAGAGTCAGACACGACTGAGTAACTAAGCACTCACAGAGTACTCCCATTTTTCTTTATTCACCTAATAGATGCTTAACAAGCTCTCAGTGTGAAGGAATATAAGAAAAGGTGATATCTGAGATTAATAAAATAATGTCCTGGGTTTCTTTTTTAGGACCTTAGTTTTTATTTGGCAGGTGATGAAAGTTTTGATGTAGAACTAGAGGTTGTTCTGGAATAATAGAAAAATTGGTCAGAGAGAATGAGAGTTGATTTGATGAAGTAGAGTTCTGTGGAGCTAAAGATAAATTTCAGTGACTAATTTGTCACTAATTTAAAGTCTTACAGCTGTTTATTTTGAGAGTTTGTGTAAGGGGTATATCTGTTTGAACATGCTTTTTCTCCAGAGGATGGACTTTAGCATAAGGTTAATATTTTAAATAATGAACATTCTTCAAACAGCACAGAAGCAATAGTAAAATACTGAAATATTTTCTGTACTTTTCTCATTTCTTCTGTGTAATTTTTTTTTTCTTTAACAGGAAATCAAACCTCAGAGCCATTATAACCATGGATATGGTGAACCCCTGGGACGGAAAACTCATATTGATGACTATAGCACATGGGACATAGTTAAGGCTACACAGTAAGTTTTTTGTTGGAGTTGTCTTTTTCTTTGACATCTGTTTTTACGTCATCAACTGGGTGAGGTCCAGTTGATAAGCCTTTCAAGTAGACTCTTCCAGGGAACCACCCTAAGTAATGACTCCTCTTTGGGAATGAGGCTTTGAAAGAACTCCTTTCCTGTTCTGCTCACTATGATACCAGTACCAGGAATATAACATTCTTTTCAAGGCTGCTGGGAGCAGAGGATGGGACTGTGGTATTTTTTAAAAGATTTTTGTTTATTTATTATTTCTAGCCTTGGCAGGTCTTTGTTGCTGGGTGAGGGCTTTCTCTAGTTGCGACAGTGGGGGGGTCCTCTCTGGCTGTGACAGTGGGGGGTCCTCTCTGGCTGTGGCAGGTGGGGGTTCCTCTCTGGTTGCGACAGTAGGGGGTCCTCTCTAGCTGTGGCAGGAGGGGGGTTCTCTCTGGTTGCGATAGTGGGGGGTCCTCTCTAGCTGTAACAGGTGGGGGGTCCTCTCTGGCTGTGACAGTAGGGGGTCCTCTCTAGCTGTGGCAGGTGGGGGGTCCTCTCTGGCTGTGGCAGTGGGGGGTTCTCCCTAGCTGTGACAGGTGGGGGGTCCTCTCTGGCTGTGAAGTGGGGGGTTCTCTCTGGTTGCAATAGTGGGGGGTCCTCTCTAGCTGTAACAGGTGGGGGGGTCCTCTCTGGCTGTGACAGTGGGGGGTCCTCTCTGGCTGTGGCAGGTGGGGGGTCCTCTCTGGTTGCGACAGTAGGGGGTCCTCTCTAGCTGTGGCAGGTGGGGGGTCCTCTCTGGCTGTGGCAGTGGGGGTTTCTCCCTAGCTGTGACAGGTGGGGGGTTCTCCCTAGCTGTGACAGGTGGGGGGGGTCCTCTCTGGCTGTGAAGTGGGGGGTCCTCTCTGGTTGCGACAGTAGGGGGTCCTCTCTAGCTGTGACAGGTGGGGGGTTCTCCCTAGCTGTGACAGGTGGGGGGTCCTCTCTGGCTGTGAAGTGGGGGGTCCTCTCTGGTTGCAATAGTGGGGGGTCCTCTCTGGCTGTGGCAGTGGGGGGTCCTCTCTGGCTGGGGTGCTCCGGCTTCTCATCACAGTGGCTCCTCCTGTTGTGGCGCGTGGGCTCTAGAGCCTGCATGAAGCCTTCAGTAGTCGTGGGCCATGGGCGTCGTTGCCCTGTAGCACGTGGAATCTTCCCAGACCAGGGACTGAACCCATGTCCCCTGCATTGGCAGGCTGTTTCTTACCATTGGACCACTGGGGAAATGTGGGAGTGTGGTATTTTAAAATACCACAAAATCCTCTGTTCTTCCTGAAAGTCTTCCTGTTTTTCTTGACCAAAGATACCTTCGGTAGCTGAAAGTCTTGTTAACTTTTTTCCCCTAGATTCTGAAAAATCTGATGATGTTTAGTTGCTGAGTCGTTTTGGTAGCCCACCAGGCTCCTCTGTCCACAGGATTTTTCAGGCAAAAATACTGAAGTGGGTTGCCATCTCCTTCTCCAGGGGATCTTCCCGACCCAGGGATTGAGCCTGCATCCTCTGCATTGCAGGGGCATTCTTTACCAGTGAGAGGAACTTTTCAGAAAAGCCCAAAAACGTGGATACTGCCGGTTGTTTCATCCTTTCACGGAGGCACCCTTTCTGAAGTTCTTAGTCCACTGGTACCCTGCTTTACGCTGCGCACACAGTCAGAACCAAAGCACACCCTGCCAGCTCTCTTCACCAAGCCAATTGTACTGCTCTACGTGAATTCTTCCTTTTCAAACCTTGCTTCTATTAATATATCCTTTCTCTCCTTTGTCATTAATCTCACTCTCTAATGCATGATTTCCATCAGCAAATATACTCCAGCATCTTTCATCTTAAGAAAAAAAAACACCTTTCTTTATTCCTCAAATACCCTCTAACTATGTCTGCGGTCTATGATTTCTACCTTTTAAAACATTTATTTAAAGTTTGAAATGTTTCAATTCCCCAGGTAAATATAGAGAAGAATATAACTGTCAGATGAAGCAGATGCTAACATTTTGCTGTAATTGGTGCAGGTTGCTCAGCATCCTTTTTCCCTTATCTCCCCAAGGAAACTTCTCTTGAAATTACTATGAATCATCCTCATGAACATTCCTCTGTGCGTGTGTGTGTGTGATTCCTCTGCGCGTGTGTGTCTTCAGTTGCTCAGTCATAGTTTACTTAACTGGGCACATGTAATAAACAGTTTTCCGAAAAAGAACAGAGAACTGAAGGTGCTGCTGTCATCTCTTGTGAATTGTGGAACTCCTGGTCTTTGCTTAGGTTGACTGACTTTGTGCATGCATGCGTGTGTGTGTGTGTGTGTGTGTGTGTGTGTGTGTGTGTGTACATATGCAGTACGGAGCCAGTGTAGGTATGCATTAAAGCAGTGAAGACTGCTAAACGTTCGTGAAGTGTACTTGCTTCCTCTGTGAACTGTGATGCGCATGTAGCCTCACCGTTTGCTGCGAATGGTCCATTACTGTGTCGCCTCCCCCAGCCTCACCCTGGGGTGTGCCTTGCCCATTTTGGAGGCCATTCTGATTAATATGGTCGAAGCTCATTTAAAGTTGTTTTTGTGTCGCATATTTCCAAGGATCCAGTATTTTGTTTTGGATAAAGTTAATGGTTTTTGAGCCTCCATGATGGATTCTTGGTGATTTGTTGTATTATTCTTTGCATTTTTGCTTATGCATAAAAATGTCCATGTTCTAGCATTTTGAGAAATATATATGCAGCCACACAGTGACCTACACAGAAAGAGAGGAAAAGGTTAAGCTCTGTGCACACATCTTTCTTCTTTATTAAATTAACTTCTTTTCTTGAGCTCTTCAGTAAACTTTCTCTTATGTCTCATTGACTTAAACTCACAAGACCCTTCCTCACCCACCCTACTTCCCACCTCCACACTTCCTTTTTTACTTGCCTTTAGGAATACCAAAGCTAAATTTCTAAATAAAGTATCTTAAAGTTGTAAGACATCCTTTTCTTTTTTTGATGTTGTTCTAAATCAATGATAAACTCTTTGTTATTGCTTGTTTATGACAATATTTTAACATAATTGTATGTGTTTTTAACAAGCTGCCTTGTGTTTTGTGGACTAGTGGTGATACTAGTGAAAACAAACAACTGATAGATATTTTTATTTATAGTGCCCTGCTCTCTCCTACTGGATGAGTTACTGCGTTAGAGAAGAGAAATTTAAAGTTATAAAATGGGTTAGTAAAAGCTGTTGGAATATTGATATTTCTAAAGTAACACTTTATATTGAGAAAGCCTTTTTAGTTTCCAGGTATCAAAATGGAGCATCAGTTTCTTCTAGAAATGTTATTTTCAGCTTTAAATCTCTTGTCAAATAGTAGTAGCAATCATGTTTTCCTTCTTTTTAAGATATGGAATATATGAACGCTGCCGAGAATTGGTGGAAGCAGGTTATGATGTAAGGCAACCAGACAAAGAAAATGTTACACTCCTTCATTGGGCTGCCATCAATAACAGAATAGATTTAGTCAAGTAAGTATTCTTTATTTTTAAGTAATTAGTTGTTACTACAAAATTATTGAGAATAATTATAAAATATATAATTTCTAAAATTCATAGCTTTTAAAATGTAATTTCTGTATACTTTTTTTTTTCCCAAGAAAAAATTGTTTTTAATGTATGTTGAATGTTTATGTGATGGATATTTTGCTTAGTGCTTTTCCATGTATATTTTAAATCTTAATTCTTGAAATAACCTATGTGAAAAATAACAATTTTTACTACTGTCCTAATGATTTGGAAACTGATGCATAAAGAGGTTAAATATACTACCAAGTGACATTTGGCTGTTAAAGGTTGGCGTCTGAACTTTTAACTCAGGCAGTCTAACCTGTAGCTCACATTCTAAATATGAATTCTATGGAAAGAGGGAAAGGGAAAACAGGAGTTACAAAGATAGTAAGTAATAACCAAACTTCATATCAGCATAAATGAAGAATACCTTATATACTCAGTATACATTATTTTATTACTTTATTTTTCTGCTTATTCAGTAATAAAAGTTAGATAAGCAGGAGTCAGAATGATAACAAAGTCTTAGTAAATCTGGCTTAATAGTCTCTGGCAATTTGGGCCTAAGATCTTTAGATAGAGACATGAATCTGAAATGAACTACTTGCAGATGTGCCTTTGAAGTACAACATGCAGACTCTAGAGATAAATATGATGTTAATATCAAGTAAAAGAATTTTCCCTTAGAGTACTAAAAAAAGATTAAGCAAGTAATAATTAAAGCATTGAACTCGGTGAATCACTTTCTTCTGGAGAGCATGTTTCCATCTTATTTGTTCTTTTCCCCCTTCTTAAACCTCTAACTTTTCCTCTGCCTGCATGGGGTCTCTTGATGTCTAAATTCTGTTATTGATTGTCAGAAAATGTTTTTATTTCATCTTCATTTGTGAAGGATATTTTCAGATGGCATAGAAATTTAGATTGGCCATTTTTGTTTTATTTTTGTTGTTGACTTATTGAGAGTATCATTCCACTGTTTTCTGGCTTCTGTTACTACTGATAAATCAGTCTAAGTATTATACTTTTAAAGGCTTTGCTTTTTTTTTTCTTTCTTTTTTTCTGACTGCTTGTAAGTTTTTTTCTTTCTGGTTTTCTGCAATTTCATGATGACATTTCTAAGTGTGCATTTCTTTTATTTACTCTGAGATGGCAAGAAAGTCTTGATTCTGTGGATTGATGTCTTCATCAGTTCTGGGAAATCTCAGCCATTATTTCTTCAAATAGGGCTTCCCAGGTGGCACTAGTGGTAAAGAACCCACTTGCAAGTGCAAGAGGCACAAGAGACACGGGTTCAATCCCTGGGTCAGGAAGATCCTCTGGAGGAGGAAATGGCAACCCACTCCAGTATTCTTGCCTGGAGAATTCCATGGACAGAGAAGCCTGGTGGGCTGCAGTCCATATGGTTGCGAGGAGTTGGAACATGACTGATGTGACTTAGCATGTACGCATTTCTTCAGATACTGCTTCTGCCCCGTTCTCTTTTTGGCTCTTTCTGGAACGCCAATTAAATGTATGTCTGGCCTTTTCATCATATACAGTGTCTCTTACCCTGTCTTCTATGTGCACCATCCTTTTTTCTCTGCTTCGTTCTGAAAACTTCTGACTTACCTTCCAGTTCTTTTGTACCCTATGTGTTTTCTGCTGTTAGATCTATTCAGTGAGTTCCTAATTTTGATTTTTAGTTCTAGAATTTCAATTTTCTTTTAGCTTTATTATTTGATTCTTTTGTTGCTGAAATTTTCCATCTTGTCTTACATACTTAAATATATAGTTATTATATAATCTGTCTGAGAAGACAGCATTGGGAGCATGTGGGTCTGTATCTGTTGTATTATTCTTTTGTGTTCCTGTTTTATCTTTGAATGTATACTAGATATTATGTTTGAAAACTTAGTTGTTGAATAGTTTGAGGCCTAAGGTGAGAAGATACCATTTGTTTTTATTAAGCCCAACTTTAAGGCTTTAGCTTTTCTGGAGCACTCAGGTGGCTGACGACTATGCTAGAGCAAGGTTTAATTCTGGTTCTTAACTGCTCCTACAGTTAAGCTTTTGGGGTCCCAGCCCTTCTTTTGCTTTGTCTGCTGAGGTTGCCTCTGGGCCAACTCTCCTGCTTCAGCAAATTGTCTCTAGGGCAGTTTTAACCTTCTCCTGAATCTTAATCTCCTGATGAAGGTGAATGCTCTTAATCTTCTTAAGTTTTATTTTTAGGAAATATTTCTTGTATTTTGTTGAGCTTTTTAAAGTTTTCTTTAATTGAGTTGGTTCAAATTACCTAGCCTTCTGTAGGCTCTGTATTTCTTTTTAATTACTGTTATTTTGATCACAATCAGTTCAGTTCAGTCACTCAGTCGTGTCCGACTCTTTGCAACCCCATGAACTGCAGCACGCCAGGCCTCCCTGTCCATCACCAAGTCCCGGAGTCCACCCAAACCCATGTCCATTGAGTCAGTGATGCCATCCAACCATCTCATCCTCTGTCGCCCCCTTCTCCTCCTGCCCTCAATCTTTCCCAGCATCAGGGTCTTTTCACATGAGTCAGCTCTTTGCATGAGGTGGCCAAAGTATTAGAGTTTTAGCTTCAACATCAGTCCTTCCAATAAACACCCAAGAATGATCTCCTTTAGGATGGACTGGTTGGATCTCCTTGCAGTCCAAGGGACTCTCAAGAGTCTTCTCCAACACCACAATTCAGAAGCATCAATTCTTCAGCTCTCAGCTTTCTTTATAGTCTCACTCTCACATCCATACATGGCTACTGGAAAAACCATAGCCTTGACTAGACGGACCTTTGTTGGCAAAGTAATGTCTCTGCTTTTTAATACGTTGTCTAGGTTGGTCGTAACTTTCTTTCCAAGGAGTAAGCGTGTTTTAATTTCATGGCTGCATCACCATCTACAGGGATTTTGGAGCCCAGAAAAATAAAGTCAGCCACTGTTTCCACTGTTTCCCCATCTTATTTGCCAAGAAGTGATGGGACCGGATGCCATGATCTTAGTTAAGCAATTAAAAAAATTAAATAGTACTTAAAGTCTTACAATGAAAACAGCAGCCCCTCCCTACCTTTTAGTTCTATACCCCCGAGGTAACTATTTTCAATACTTTAGATGTTTCTTTCATTATTGTATTTTATATTTTTATGTTGTTACTTTTATGTAGAAAGTTATCTTCTTTACACAAATGATAGCAAATGCTTTTCAGCTTTCTTCATTTAATTTTTGTTTCTTGAAGATTTTTCATATCAGTACAACTAGAGCTACATCATTCTTTTTAAAAAGCTGCATAATATTCAATTGTATGGACTTTATTTAATGGTTTACCTATTGGTGAACATTTAGATTGATTTTAGTGTTTTTACTATTTCATACAGTGTTGTGATTAATACCCTCTTCACATAGCATTTTCTTATGTTTGTGTATATCTGTAGAATTCTTATGAGAAGGAAACTTGGGAGGATGAATTTTATTAAATATTGCCAAATTTTGTGCTGTTTCTTGGCTTATCAGTTATTTTATTTTGACTTTCTGTTTGGGGATAGCCAGATGTCCTAGAACACCTCACTGCTAATACTTCTTCCTCTATCTGCTGTTACAGTTTTAGTTAAATTACTGTGTAAAGTTTAAACTGTTGTGCATATGTACATTCCCACTGATAAGCCCAGAAGTGTTCAGTGATCCATTTTTGTTCTTGTAGAATTTTTATTTTTGTCTGAAGTAATAGTTGCTTTTTTCCCCTCATTTGTTTAACTTTCTGTATATCATAACTGATTGTTCCATACTGTTAAATAGAACTGTAAAAACCATCTGTGTGTACAAACAGTATCAGATAATTTATTGGTTCCTTTTTTGGTGGAGTGGAGAGGATGAAGTCATTTCTGAATTTCTCCATCTTTCTGTTCTAGCAAAGACTGTTTGCTCTTGAGAGCTGCATACAGCCATCGTCTCAAGACGCACCTTTGCATGCATTCTGCTCTTGAGAGCTGCATACAGCCATTGTCCCGAGATGCACCTTCGCATGCATTCTGCTCTTGAGAGCTGCATACAGCCATTGTCCCGAGATTCACCTTCGCATGCATTCTGCTCTGGAGAGCTGCATACAGCCATTGTCTTGAGACATCTTTGCATGCATTCTGCGAAATCCCTTTGCTCCATTGTTGGTCTCAGTTTCCTGCATCTCACATGCTTCTATCTGTTGGTTTACTCTCTGCTCTTAGTAGATAACTAAACTTTCTGATAACTTTCTGAGAGAAGGAGAGTGCTTGGGAGGAAAATGTTTTGAAGTTACTATCTCTTATGCCCTTAAACCTTATTGGTTGGTTGGCTGAGCATAGACTTCTAGATTGAACTTTTTTCCTCAGAATTTTAAAGCATTTCTTGATTATGTTTTTGCTTCAAGTGTTGCAGTTGAGATATGTTTGATCTTCTGTTGATCAAAAAGTCACATTTGTCTTGTGTAAAAATAGATAAGAAACTCTAAAATGAGAAATGCAGACATAAAGTCTTGATGTTGTCTGGGTTATGGATTGTTCACCACTTATGGACAAGTGAGGTTACAGAATAAAGTCAGTAATTGTAGAGTGGGTTAATAATTATAGTGTCTGTGTATATTATATCTTCAGAGGGGTAAACTTAATTTCTTACAATACATAGTCTAGCAAGTTACTTTCCTAAAATAAACATAATTGTGAGTAAATACCATTTTCAATAGCAAGTAGTATTTATAGCCTCAAGATTTTTACTTTTGAGTGTAGAGATACACCCTACTTTAAAGCTAAAGCATATTACTATTTCATGGATACTAGCAGAAGATACCGGAGAAGGCAGTGGCAACCCACTCCAGTACTCTTGCCTGGAAAATCCCTTGGATGGAGGAGCCTGGAAGGCTGCAGTCCACGGGGTCGCTGAGGGTCGGACACGACTGAGCAACTTCACTTTCACTTTTCACTTTCATGCATTGGAGAAGGAAATGGCAACCCACTCCAGTGTTCTTGCCTTGAGAATCCCAGGGATGGGGGAGCCTGGTGGGCTGCTGTCTATGGGGTCTCACAGAGTCAGACACGACTGAAGTGACTTAGGAGCAGCAGCAGCAGAAGATACATGATTCTGGTAGAGACAAAGGCCTTTGTTATTCAGAGTGCAGCAAATAGCATGACCATCTTATTTACATAGCTCCCTCTTGCTCCCTAGGTTCTATAGGAGCAGCTTGATATGGTCCAGGTGGATGTAGCACACACAGTGGATATTCATTGCCTTTTTTTTTAAAGCAGTATTTAAGATTTATTTTGCTTTATAACAACAAAGTATATTTATTTCTTCTTTACTCAGAAAATAGAAATATGAAACATTGACACTAATTCAAAATTGCATCTCTTTCAGATATTCCAGTTTAATCATTGATCATACATTGACTTTGTAGATCATATATAGATGTAATGTTTTCAGTTTGGAAAGTCTAGGCATGACTACAGGGTCTGTAACAAAACAAATGAAATGCAACTAAATATGACAAAAAAGACAAACATAAGCCAGCTATTAGAAAGCTTGAGTCAGGATATTAGAAAAATATTCTAATAACTTTATTTTTAAGATATAATTGTATTTATTTATTTAAAAGTATTTGTTTTTAATTGAAGGATAATTACAGTATTGTGTTGGTTTCTGCCATGTATCAACATGAATCAGCCATAGGTATACATATGTCCCCTCCCTCTTGAACCTCCATCCCACCTCACACCCCGTCCCACCTGTCTAGATTGTCAGAGTACCACGTTGAGTTCCCCAAGTCATACGGCAAATTCCCACTGGCTCTCTATTTCACATATGGTAGTGTTCATGTTTCTATGCTGCTCTCTTTGTCCCAATCTCTTCCTCCCCTCCTTGTCCCACCCTCTTCCTCCCCTCCTGGGTCCACAAGTCTGTTCTCTCTGTGTGTCCATTGCTGCCCTGCAGATAGGTTCATCAGTACAATATTTCTAGATCCGCTATGTATGCATTAATGTATGATGTTTGTTTTTCTCCTCTGACTGACTTCACTATGTATAATAGACTCTCAGTTCATCCACCTCATTAGCACTGACTCAAATGTGTTCCTTTTATGGCTGAGTAATATTCCATTGTATATGTGTACCACAGCTTCTTTATCCATTCATCTGTCAGTGGACATCTAGGTTGCTTCCATGTCCTAGTTATTGTAAATAGTGCTGCAATGAGCACTGGGGTACATGTGTCTTTTTCAGTTACGGTTTTCTCAGGGTATATGCCCAGTGATGGGATTGTTGGGTCATGTGGTAGTTTTGGAGAAGGAAATGGCAACCCACTGCAGTACTCTTGCCTGGAGAATCCCATGGAAGGAGGAACCTGGTAGGCTACAGTCCATGGGGTCACAAAGAGTCGGACACGACTGAGCGACTTCACTTTCACTTTTCACTTTTCATGGTAGTTTTATTCCTGGTTTTTTTTAAAGAAACATCGTACTGTCCTCCATAGTGGCTATATCAATGTACATTTTCATAGTCAGTGCAAGAAGGTTCCCTTTTCTCCACACTCCCTCCAGCATTTATTGTTTGCAGATTTTTTGATGATGGCCATTCTGATTGATAGGTGATACCTCATTATAGTTTTGATTTTCATTTCTCTAATAATGAGCAGTGTTGTACATCTTTTCATGTGTTTATTAGCCATTTGTATTTCTTCTTTGGAGAAATGTCTGTTTAGGTCTTTTCCCCACTTTTTGATTGGAATGTTTGCTTTTCTGGTATTGAATTGCATGAGCTGCTTGTATATTGTGGAAATTAATCCTTTGTCAGTTGTTTCAGTTGCTATTTTCTCCCATTCTGAGGGTTTTTTTTTTTTTTTTTTTCCCACCTTGTTTACACTTTACTTTGCTGTGCAAAAGCTTTTAAGTTTAATTAAACTATACTTGTTTATTTCTGTTTTTATATCCATTACTCTAGGTGGGTCATAGAGGAACTTGTTTTGATTTACGTCATCACGTGTTCTGCCTCTGTTTTCCTCTAAGAGTTCTATAGTTTCTGGCCTTACATTTAGATCTTTAATCCATTTTGAGTTTATCTTTGTGTGTGCTGTTAGGAACTGCTCTGATTTCATTCTTTTACAGGTAGCTGTCCAGTTTTCCGATCGCCACTCACTGAAGATAGTTTTCTCCATTGTATATTCTTGCCTCCTTTGTCAAAGATAAGGTGCCTGTAGTTGCATAGATTATCTCTGGGCTTTCTGTTTTGTTCCATTGGTCTATATTTCTATTTTTGTGCCAGTACCATACTATTTTGTTGACTGTAGCTTTGTAGTGTAGTCTGCAGTCAGAACAGTTGATTCCTCCAGCTCTGTTCTTCTTTTACAAGATGCTCTGGCTATTTGGGGTCTTTTGTGTTTCCATACGAACTGTGAAATTTTTGGTTCTAGTTCTGTGAAAAATGTCTTTAGTAATTTGATAGGGATCTCATTGAATTTGTAGATTGCTTTTGGTAGTATAATCATTTTCACAATATTGATTCTTTCAACCCAGGAACATGGAATATCTCTCCATCTGTTTATGTTGTCTTTGATTTCTTTAATCAGGTAGGTTTATGCATAGGGTTTTTTGTTGTTGTTGTTGTTGCAGTGGTAGATGGGATTGATTCCTTGATTTCTCTTTCTGATTTTTAGTTGTTAATGTATAGGAATGCTAGTGATTTCTGTGTATTGATTTTGTATCATGTGACTGTACTAGAGCAGATTAGCTCTATTAGTTTTCTGATAGTATCTTTAGGGTTTTCTGTGTATAGTATCATGTCATCTGCAAACAGTGAGAGTTCTACTTCTTTTCCAATGGATTCCTTTTATTTCTTTTCTTTTCTGATGGCCATGGCTAGGACTTCCAAAACTATGTTGAATAATAGTGGCAAGAGTGGGCACCCTTTTTGTTCCTTATCTTAGATGAAATGCTTTCAGTTTTTTACCATTGAAAATGTTTGTTGTGGGTTTATCATTTATGTATGGCCTTTATTATGTTGAGGCAGGTTCCCTCTATGGCCGTTTTTTTAAGAGAAAGTTTTTATCATAAATGGGCACTGAATTTTGTCAAAAGCTTTTTCTGCATCTATTGGGATTATCATATGGTTTTTGTCCTTCAGTTTATTGATATGGTGTATCACATTGATTGATTTGTGTATATTGAATCCTTGCATCCCTTGGATAAACCAAGCTTGGTCATGGTGTATGATCTTTTTAATGTGTTGATGGATTCTGTTTGCTAGAATTTCACCGAAGATTTTTACATTTGTGTTCATCAGTGATATTGGCCTGTAATTTTCTTTGTTTGTCATATCTTTATCTGTTTTGGTATCAGGGTGATGGTGGCCTTGTAGAATAAATTTGGAAGTGTTCCTGCCTCTGCAGTTTTTTGGAAGAGCTTGAGAAGTATAGGCATTAGGTTTTCTCTAAATGTTTGATAGAATTTGGCTTTGAAACCATCTGGCCCTAGGTTTTTCCAGAGATTTTTTACCATAGTTTTGATTATGATTTCCTTGTAATTAGCTTGTTCATAGTTTCAGTTCCTTCCTGGTTCAGTCTTGGAAGATTGACCTTTTCTAAGAATCTGTGCATTTCTTCTAGGTTGTCCATTTTATTGGCATATAGTTGCTCTTACGATCTTTTGTATTTCTGCATTGTCTGTTGTAACCTCTCCTTTTTCATTGCTAATTTTGTTGATTTGATTCTTCTCCCTTTTTTTCTTGATGAGTATGGCTAATGGTTTGTCAATTTTGTTTATCTTCTCAAAGAACCAGCTTTCAGTGTTTTTGGTTTTTACTATTGTTTCCTTCACTTCTTACTCATTTATTTCTGCTCTGATTTTTGTGGTTTCTTTCCTTCTGCTACCTTTACGGATTTTTGTTCTTCCTTTTCTAGTTGTTTTAGCTGTAAAATGAGGTTGTCTATTTGGTATTTTTGTTTCCTGAGGTGGGATTGTATTGCTGTGAACTTACCTCTTAGACCTGCTTTTGCTGCGTCCCATAGGTTTTGAGTTGTGTTTTCGTTGTCATTTGTTTCTAGGAATTTTTTGATTGCCCTTTTTATTTCTTCAGTAATCTGTTGGGTATTTAGAAACATATTGTTTAACCTCCATGCGTTTGTGTTTTTTAAAGTTTTTTTCCCTGTCATTGATATTTAGTCACATAGCGTTGTGGTCAGAGAAGATGCTTGGTACAATTCAGTTGTCTTAAATTTACTTAGGTTTGACTTGTGACCCAAGATGTGGTTTATCCTAGAGAATGTTCCACGTTCGCTTGAGAAGAAAGTGGTATTCTTCTGCATTTGGATGGAATGTCCTGAAGATATCAGTAAGGTCTCTCTGGTCTAGTGTGTCATTTAAGAGTTGTGTTTCCTTATTAATTTGCTGTTTTGATGATCTGTCCATTGGTATAAGTGGGTGTTACAGTCTCCAACTATCACTGTATTACTGTCAGTTTCCCCTTTTGTGTCTGTTAGTGTTTGCCTTGCATATTGAGGTGCTCCAGTGCTGTGTGTGTAAATATTTACAATTGTTATGTCTTCTTCTTGGATCCATCCCTTGATCATAATGTAGTGTCCTTCATTGTCTCTTGCTATATTCTTTATTTGTCTATTTTGTCAGATATGAGGATTGCTGCTCTGGCTTTCTTTTGATTTCCATTTGCATGGAATATCTTTTTCTATCCTCTTACTTTCAGCCTGTATTATCTCTGGCTCTGAAGTGGGTCTCTTCAAAGCAGCATATATATGGATCTTGTTTTTGTATCCATTCAGCCAGTCTGTGTCTTTTGGTTCAAGCATTTAATCCATTTACATTCAAAGTAATTATTGATATATATGTCCCTTTTGACCTTTTCTTGTTTTTGATTTGTTTTTGTAGGTCTTTTCCTTCTCTTGTGTTTCCTGCCTACAGAAGTTCCTTTAACATTTGCTGTAAAGCTGGTTTGGTGGTGCTAGATCCTCAGCTCTTGCTTTTGTGTAAAGCCTTTGACTTCTCCATCAGTTTTGAATGAGATCCTTGCCTACAGTAATCAGTTGTAGATTTTTCCATTTCAGTACTTGAAATATATCCTGCCATTCCCTTGACCTGCGGGGTTTCTGCAAAGATCAGCTGTTAATCCTATAAATATGATTAACAGCTTTCCTTTGTGTATTACTTTGTGTATTTCCTTTGTGTGTTACTTTTCCCTTGCCGCTTTTAGATTTCTTTCTTTGTACTTAATCTTTGTTAGATTGATTAGTATGTGTCTTGGCATGTTTCTCTTTGGGTTTATCCTGTTTTGGGAGGACTCTGCTTCTTGGATTTGATCGGCTGTTTTCTTTTCCATGTTAGGGAGGATTTTAACTGTAATCTCTTCAATTTTCTCAGATCCTTTCTTTTTCCCTTTTTCTTCTGGGACACCTATAATTTGAATGTTGGTGTGTTTAATATTATCACACAGGTTTCTGAGACTATCCTCAATTCTTTTCATTCTTTTTTCTTTATTCTGCTTTTCAGTAGTTATTTCCAATATTCTGCCTTCCAGCTCATTTATCTGTTCTTCTGCCTGGTGCTCTGCTGTTGATTCCTTTTAGAATGTTTTTAATTGCATTAATTCTTTTGTTTCTTTCTGTTTATTCTTTATTTCCTCTAGGTCTTTGTTAAATGTGTTAATTGATTCTTGGATTTTCTCCATTCTGTTTTCGAAGTTTTGGACCATCTTGACTATCATTACTCTGAATTCTTTTTCAGGTAGTTTGCCTATTTCCTCTTCGTTGTTTGGTATTGTAAGTTTTTAACTTGTTGCTTCACTTGTGCAATATTTCTCTGTCTTTTAATTTTTTTCTAACTTACTGTGTTTGAGGTCTCCTTTTCTCAGGCTTTAGGGTCGTATTCCTTGTTCTTTTTGGTTTCTGCCCACGGCGGGTTAGGTTGGTCCAGTTGTTTGTGTAGGCTACAGGTTGGGAAGACTTGTCTCTGCGTTCTGGTTGGAGGAGGTGAGCTTTTTTCCCTCTGATGAGCAGGGCTGTGTGAGGAGGTATGTTTTAGGGTGTCTGTGGGAGGCCTGTCTGCTGATGATTGAGTTTGTGTTTTTGTCTTGTTTGTTGTTTGGGTGAGGTGTCTTGTGCAGGGTGCTGCCGGACCTTGGATACGGGTAGAGACTTTTGTGGGAGTTCTCACAAATTAACACTCTTGGGGCTAGGAGTTCTCTGGCAGTCTAGGGTCTTGGACTCAGAGGTCCCATTCCAGAGGCTCAGGCCTGATCTCTGGTTGGGGAACCCAGATTCCACAAGTTGTTTGTTATGGCATGAAAGGGGATTAAAACAAAAGACAAAACAAGAAACAAAGGAAAACCCCCAGACAAATGGGAAATACAAAATCAGACAAATAAAAGCAAAGACAAAGGAACATACACATACACACACATAAAATTAAAACAGCCCAAGGAAAAGGAAGTAGAAGAGAGTAACCCGGTGACAAAAGGAAATAAAAAATGGCATCGACCAGTTACAAACAAAACTAAAACACAAGCCAAAAAACAAGACCAAAGCAGAGTGCCAACTGGGGAATAAAGCAGTGAAAACAAAGCAGACTAACAAACATGGTGAAATAGAGGAAGGAGGACAAGAAAAAACCCACAGAACCAGGAAAGGCCAATGAGTAGGTTCAGCTCAGTTCAGTTGCTCAGTTGTGTCTGACTCTTTGCAACCCCATGAACTGCAGTACACCAGGCTTCCTGGTCCATCACCAACTCCCAGAGTTTACCCAAGCTCATGTCCATTGAGTCAGTGATGTCATCCAGCCATCTCATCCTCTGTCATCCCTTTCTCCTCCTGCCCCCAATCCATCCCAGCATCAGAGTCTTTTCAGATGAGTTCATTCTTCCCATCAGGTGGGCAAAGTATTGGAATTTCAGCTTCAGCATTAGTCCTTCCAGTGAATATTCAGGACTGATTTCCTTTAGGATGGATTGGTTGGATCTCCTTGCAGTCCAGGGGACCCTCAAGAGTCTTCTCCAGCATCACAGTTCAAAACCATCAATTCTTCAGCACTCAGCCATCTTTATAGTCCAACTCTCACATCCATACATGACCACTGGAAAAACCATAGCTTTGACTAGATGGACCTTTGTTGGCAAAATAATGTCTCTTCTTTTTAATATGCTGTCTAGGTTGGTCATAACTTTTCTTCCAGGGAGCAGACATCTTTTAATTTCATGGCTGCAATCACCATTTGCAGTGATTTTGGAGCCCAAAAAAATAAAGTCTGACACTGTTTCCACTGTTTGCCCATCTTATTTCCCATGAAGTGATGGGACCATATACCACGATCTTAGTTTTCTCAGTGTTGAGTGTTAAGCCAACTTTTTCACTCTCCTCTTTCACTTTCATCAAGAACCTCTTTAGTTCTTCACTTTCTGCCATATGGGTGGTGTCATCTGCATATCTGAGGTTCTTGATATTTCTCCTGGCAATCTTGATTCCAGCTTGTGCTTCATCCAGCCCAATGTTTCTCATGATGTACTCTGCTGCTGCTGCTGCTAAGTTGCTTCAGTTGTGTCCGACTCTGTGCAACCCCATGGACTGCAGCCTACCAGGCTTCTCTGTCCATGGGATTCTCCAGGCAAGAACAGTGGAGTGGGTTGCCATTTCCTTCTCCATTGCATGAAAGTGGAAAGTGAAAGTGAAGTTGCTCAGTCGTGTCTGACTCTTTGCAACCCCATGGACTGCAGCCTTCCAGGCTCCTCCATCCATGGGATTTTCCAGGCAAGAGTACTGGAGTGGGGTGCCATTGCCTTCTCCCGATGTACTCTGCATATAAATTAAATAAGCAGGGTGCCTATATACAGCCTTGATGTACTCCTTTCCCAATTTGGGACCAGTCTGTTGTTCCGTGTCCATTTCTAACTCTTGCTTCCTGACCTGCATAGAGATTTCTCAGGAGGCAGGTCAAGTGGTCTGGTATTCCCATCTCTTGAAGAATTTTCCACACTTTTGTGCTGATCCACATAGTCAGAGGTTTTGGCATAATGATGTTTTTCTGGAACTCTCTGTCCAGCGGATATTGGCAATTTGCTCCCTGGTTCCTCTGCCTTTTCTAAATCCAGCTTGATCTGAAAGTTCACAGTTTATATACTGTTGAAGCCTGACTGGAGAATTTTGAGCATTACTTTGCTAGTGTGTGAGATGAGTGCAACTGTGCGGTAGTTTGAGCATTCTTTGGCATTGCCTTTCTTTGGGATTGGAATGAAAACTGACCTTTTCCAGTCCTGTGGCCACTGCTGAGTTTTCCAAATTTGCTGGCATCTTTGTGCAGCACTTTCACAGCATCATCTTTTAGAATTTGAAATAGCTCAACTGGAATTCCATCATCTCCACTAGCTTTGTTCACAGTGATGTTTCCTAAGGCCCATTTGACTTTGCATTCCAGGATGTCTGGCTCTAGGTGAGTGATCACACCATTGTGGTTATCTGGGTTGTGAAGATCTTTTTTGTATAGTTCTTCAGTGTATTCTTGCCACCTCTACTTCTGCTTCTGTTAGGTCCATACCATATCTGTTCTTTATTGAGCCCATCTTTGTATGAAATGTTCCCTTGGTATCTCTAATTTTCCAGAAGAGATCTCTAGTCTTTCCCGTTCTATTCTTTTCCTCTATTTCTTTGCATTGATCACTGAGGAAGGCTATCTCTCCTTGCTGTTCTTTGGAACTCTGCATTCAAATGGGTATATCTTTCCTTTTCTCCTTTGCCTTTTGCTTCTCTTCCTTTCACAGCTTTTGTAAAACCTCCTTGGGCAACCATTTTGCCTTTTTGCATTTCTTTTTCTTGGGGATGGTCTTGATCACTGCCTCCTGTATAGTGTCACAAACCTCTGTCCATAGTTCATCTGATAGGCAGTCTGTCTATCAGATCTAATCCCTTGAATCTATTTGTCCCTTCCAGTGTATCATCGTAAGGGATTTGATTTAGGTCATACCTGAATGGTCTAGTGGTTTTCCCTACTGTCTTCAATTACGTCTGAATTTGGCAATAAGTTCATGATCCGAGGCATAGTATAGGTAGAAGCATATAAAGGAAATAAAAGTAGGATTAAAATAAAAAAGTTCTCAAAAGCTTAAAGAGATTTAATAATAAATCAACAGTCATAGCAACAGAGAAGAAAAATCCAGAACCAACTTCAGAATGCATCAAAATATAAGAATGATAGTGTTTTCTCTCACATCTCAGCTGTCAGCGTTCTTGCCTTGCTGTAAGTCCCACAGTCCACCTCCACCTCCTTAGGTTGGTTTTCAAAACTAGGCTGGTCGCTGTGCCTGCTGTGGGGACAGCTCAGACTCTCATTTGGCCCTACTCCTGCGTGTTTGGCCTCCAGTGTCCGCAGCTGCCAGAGCTAGGTTGTTTTATTTTGTGGGAACTCTCATTATCGTTTTATATGTTCCATAGATGCAGAGTCTGCCTTGTTGATTGTGTGGATTTAATCTGTAGTTTGTACAGCTGGTGGAAATGTTTCTGTTACTCTTCCTTAGCTACACTGCCTCTGGAGTTCAATTGTGCCTTTAGCTCACTTCTGCGTGTGGTCATCCACAGGCGTTTGCTCCTGAGACTGCCCTTTGGGACTTGGGTCTGCCTCAGAGAGGACCGGTGTGGAGGTGGTGCAGCTGCTTGGATTGCAGCGCCAGGCATGCAGGGGAGCTGGCGGCCATGGGCACAGGAGATATGGCACTGTTAGGGATTTTTCTAGCCTCTGGCAGCTCTGCCCCTGTGAGGATTGAGTGTGGAGCTGGTGCAGCTGCTTGGATTGTGGGAACCCTGGCAGTGCCAAGTAGGCAGGGACACTGGTGTCCTCAGGCACAGGAGCGGTGGCACTTTCTGGTGGTGGTGGTGGTGGTAGTGACTCAGTCATGTCTGACTCTTCGTGACCCCCGTGGACTGCAGCCCGCCAGGCTCCTCTGTCCATGGAATTCTCCAGGCAAGAATACTGGAGTGGGTTGCCATGCCCTTCTCTAGGGGATCATCCCAGCCCAGAGACTGAACCCAGGTCTCCTGCACTGCGGGAAGATTCTTTACCATCTGAGTCACCAGGAAGGCCCTAATAATCTTTTTTTGTAGCTTCTGGCAGCTGTTGTTCAAAGAGTTTCACTGGCTCGTCCTTCTCTGTTGCTTGGCACAGCTGGCGCTCAAAAGACCCCCCTAGCTGGGATCCTTCTCTGTTGCTTGGCACAGCTGGTGCTCAAAAGACCCCACCCCCTGGCTGGGATCCTTTTGTTTGCTCCACAGATCAGGCACTCAGAGGTCTACCCGCTCTGGGGGTCTTTCACTATTGGCCAGCTGCCAGCACAGGCGTGTAGGAAAAGAGAGGCTACAATTTTGGCCCCACACCCTGCGCATGACTTAGCAGTATTGCCTTGCCTCCACGGCTGTGATCTCCATCATGCCCCTTCCAGCTGTCTCAGTGCAGTCCACAGCAGACCTCACCCTAGGATTGCTCTCCAGTCCGAACACTTCAGTCTCAGCTGCCACCCATTCCAGGAGACTTGCATCCGTGTCTGGGGTATGCAGGGCTGTGGCAAGGATTGTCTGTGTGGTCCTTACTCCATTCAGTGTCACAGACCAGCTGCTGCACTCTCCCATCAGCCTCAAATGCCTCCCTTCTGTCTGAAACAGTTGGTCTGATGTGGGGAGTCTGCCCCCTGCTTCAGTTCCCCACCCCTTGGATGGAGGTCCAGTCCTGCGCACTCTCCCTTTTTTCCCTTCCTTCCTCCATCTTACTGAATGTGTGTGAAAGGAGTCTATTCCCTCCAGTGGGCAGGGACTCCTGTCTCCTCTCAGCTGGTATTCTGTGAGACCCTGGCATCTGAAGATGTTTTCCTGGTGCACCTGTGGAGAGAGATGCACTCCTGCGTCCGCCTGCTCCTCCACCATCTTCTCTCTCATCCCCCCTTTTTCCCCCTAGTGTTTTTATTTTTAATTTAGAGACTAACACAGAAAGCATGGCTTTGTCAGCAACAGTGTGACTACCAAGAATTTAGATGCTCCCTTTTGGAAACAACTTCAAATACAAATATCATTTTGTTCAAATGTTTGCAGCACATAAGGGACTTGTATCTGGAACACACACAGAATTTTCACAACTCGTGAATAAGAGACAACCCCATTTAAAAATGGGCCAATGATTTTGAAGGTATTTCTCAAAAGAAAATTTATAAAAGGTCAGTAAACTCAGGAAAAGTTACGCAGCATCATTAGTTACCAAAGAAATGTAAAACTAAAACCATGGTGAGTACCACTTCACACCCACTAAGAGGAGTATAATGAAGAAGATGGACAATAAGCCTCAGCAGGAATGTAAAAAAAACTGGAATCTCAAACATGGCTGATGAGAATGTAAAGGGGGCAGTCAGTTAGGAAAAAAAGAACTTTAGAGCAATTATTTTACTTTATATGTATGCAGGAAAACTGAAAAGCTATGTCCACATAAAGTTTTTAAGCAAATGTTCATAACAGTGTTCTCCATAATAGGCAAAAAGTAGAAGCACCGCAAATGTTAATCAGTGAATGGCGGATAAACAGAATGTGTGGTCTGTCCACATGATGGAATATTATTCATCTGTGAGTAAAGCACTGACACATGCTACAATGTGGATAAACCTTGAGAACATGCTCAGTGAAATAAGCCAAACACAAAAGCTCATTAGTGTACGATTCTGTTAATAAAAATCCAGAATAAGCAAATAAAAGAACTGAAAGTGGACTGGTGACTGCCAGGGGCTGGGGATGGGGAGGAGGGTAGAGAGAGATGCTCACGGGTTTCTTTCAAGATGATGGGAATTTTCTGGAACTGAATAGAGCTGATGGTTAAGTACTAAACATCAGTGAACGGATTGTAGAAATAAAAGATGAACTGCTCCTCCCATTAGTCACTGGCTTCTTCATTCATCAGGATTGCAAAGAACGTCAGGATCCACACCGAGCAAGTCAGGAGTCAGTGGGCTGTGCTATGGGGTCACGCCTCAGGCCCGCTGTGGGAGCAGGTCCTAGCAGTTAGGGCAGCTGGGGACACAGCAGGTGAAGCGACTTAGGTGCCATCTCCATGTGATTCAGTGTGAGAACAATAGGTTCCTCCTCAAACTCTCAGGGCAGCAAACTGGCACCAAATTGTACAATCTCTCTTATTTTAACTCTGGGAGATAGTAAAGGACAGGAAAGCCTGGTGCCCTGAAGTCTGTGGCATGGCCAAGACTCAGATACAACTTAGTGACTGAACAAAGAACAACAGTCTCTTAACTTGAGAATCAATCTAAAGCAGTTACAAAAGTGACCTTCTAGAAGTGAGCCAAACTTTGCATGAACTGGCTGAAACAAGCCAGGTGACTCTGGTTTGGATGAAAGGTGATATGCGGTAACAGATTCTGTAGAACCTTCCTCTTCTCTGTCTGTAAAGCTCACCTGAGATGGCTGTGACAGTGATGTGGAAGAACAGGGAGAGACCGCTCCTCACCAGGCTCCTGAGCATATCAGTAATCAGCTGTACGGGAAATATAAGGAAATAAAAGTTGGTATTCTTCTAAATTGTTCGAATAAGTACTTGGGTATGAAGCTGTACAGCGTGTACTGGGAGAGTAGCCTGTTGTCTGGGTACTTCTGCAGGATGTCGGCCTCCGCGCTTGGCGGGGGACTGCCGGTGGCCCACGTGAACAGTCCAGCTGTCTACCCAGTGTCCCCCCCCCGCCCCCCACTGCAGCATCTACGCACGAGTGTCCGCACCAGGCTGCAGTCCGTGGCTCCTTGGCTGCGCCCACTTGATCAGTGCCCCCAAGCCTGGCTAGGCGTGCCCCAGTGTGGCCGCGGGCCCCACCTGGTTACGGTCTAGGAGTGCCGGGCGGTGCCTGTGGGGGTGACCGCTCGGCAGCCAGGGCATGCGCACCAGCGTTGGGCTGCTGGCTGGTAATGTGCTGGCCCGTGGATCCCACCGCTGCTCTGCTTGCCGCGCGGTCTCCAGTCTGCTCCGCTCCCTCCTCTTGTCATTGCTTTCATAGTATGGAGGAAGCAAGGTTGCTCTTTGTTCCAGAGGGAGACATTACCTCATCCTCAAGGTTGCTTGATGCACGCACAGCTCTGAGAAATGTCTTATGTGAAGAGTGGTTAGGACCTTGCAGTCTTCTCATATACCCAGCAAGACATAGGGGAGCACCAGAGACCTATGGAGAAGTGTCTTATGTTCCGTCAGGATGTGTTAAAGAAACGTACCGCAAGCAAAGTAATTGGGTCACTTTCATGATGATAAGATTAAAGTAAGTATAATTTGGAATGGAGGAGACCTTCACCTAACCTGGATTTCTCATATTTCTAATGTTTTCACGTGGAAGTCTTTGAACTGTTCCTTAAACTTTATCCTGATAGAATGAACTAGAAAGGTATAGTGCAGGTTTTTGGCTTTAGCAGTCTCCTGTTACCTCAAGATTCTTCATTAACAAGAGATGGTAATGCTTGCAGTCTCTGATTTCAGTTTGATTTCAAGTCAAGGTGTTACTAGTGAGTATGGGGCTTTGTTAAAAAAACATGCAGCTTATATTATAAATTCTGTGTGTGTGGCTTACTCTTCTCTGGCAACATGTAAGTTGTTATTCTTTATCCTCCACTTTGTGAAAGTTTACATCATTGTACATTGATATGGTCCTTTTATAGCTGTTGTACTTTGGGGAGATTTTTTAGTTTATCTTCTAATCCTTCTTTTGAATTTCTAATTTTATCTATTGTGTTTTCAATTTGGAGCATTCTTTGTTGATCTCTACCTCTCACCCCACTTTAAAAAAATGTTTTGTTCTTAAGTCATGAGTATTATATATTTTTTTTTGGAGGATATTAATTATTTGTTGCTCAGTTGCTCAGTCATGTCCAGCTCTTTGCGACCCCATGGACTGCAGCACAGCATGCTTCCCTATTCTTCACCATCTCCTGGAGCTTGCTCAGATTCATGTCCATCGAGTCAGTGATGCCATCCAATCATTTTGTCCTCTGTGATCCCCTTCTCCTCCTGCCTTCAGTCTTTCCCAGCATCAGTCTCTTTTTTAAGGTTTTCTTCTCTGTATATTATTTATTTGGAGCTTCTGTTATTTTGGTCTCCTTCCATATTTGAAGTTTTCTTCAATTATCTGATCATGTTTGACCATTCATACTTAGGAGAGACATAACAAAAGTGATTAGAAGTTGTGGAACTTATAGAGTTCACAACAGGAACCTCCCAAATGTCCCTTCAGCACGGAAACTTTCATTGCTACATTTTCAGTGTCTCCTGTGTTTCTGTGATGTAATTCCTTGAGTCCCTAAACTTCTCTGGTGAAGATGCACTGAATACACCTTTTGGCAAATACTGAATGGTTGAATGTTAAAATCAGCAGGAGCATGAGAAGTTTAAGGACACTAGAATCAGTCTAATTTTAATAAGAGTTTCAGTTATCACTGTAATATTATTGAAAATTTGAAGTCACATTCTAAGAATACATCGCACAAAGAAAACTAGTATAGTCTTGTTGGCTGCTTGATTGCTTCCATGTCACTAAAATGCCTATGTGTGTGTCTGTGTTAGTTGCTCAGTCGTGTCCCACTCTTTGCAGCTCCGTGGACTGTAGCCTGCCAGGCTCCTCTGTCCATGGAATTCTCTAGACAAGAATACTGGAGTGGGTTGCCATTTCCTCCTCCAGGGGATTTTCCTGACCTAGGGATCAGATCTGGGTCTTTTGCATTGCAGACAGATTCTTTACTGTCTGAGCCACCAGGAAAGCCCAGAATGTCTGCTGCTGCTGCTAAGTTGCTTCAGTCGTGTCTGACTCTGTGCGACCCCATGGACTGCAGCCCACCAGGCTCCTCTGTCCATGGGATTCTCCAGGCTAGAGCACTGAAGTGAAGTGCCATTGCCTTCTCTGCAAAATGCTTGTGGTGATGCTAAATAAATACTTTCAGTGAGAATATAAGTTGGAAAACAATAATTTTTCAGCAACTTATATTGACTTTGAACCACTGTTTCTGTTTACAGTCCAGCTTCTTACCTCTTCCTTTTGTTGTAACTCTTACCTTTAATCCGTTAACCTTTCTAGGGTTTAAAACATATTCTGGCTTGCTTCTCATTGGTGTTTCTGAAGACATTTGGGTTTTAGCTCTTTGCTTTTCCTCTTTCAGATATCTGTTGCTGTCTCTTATTCACTGATACTCTCTTCTCATACGTAGGGATCATTAGTACCTGCAAGTACATAATAACCTTCTTATAGTATTGCAAGGAGGCTTAGGTTTAACAGTAAGAATTACAAGATTTCAGAATTTTGGAGCTTTGAACAAAGATCTTCAAGCTACAAAGAATAACATATTATAAAAATATGATGTTTTTCTTCCAGAAGTTTACACAATGAAAAAGATGATAGAAGTTATTAGCATGCAGAAAAAAAGTTCCCCTATCGTTGTGAAAAAAAAGTTGTACTCTAGAACTTTGGAAATGACTCTTTGCCATAGTCCTAGCGTGAATTTGAAGTGTGAGTAAAAATACCTCTCAGGGATACAGCTATATTAGCTATAGAGAAGGCAATAAAATTACTTTTAAAAAACCACTCTAGTTGGAATTTTTAAGAAAATATTTCCTGTCAAAGCAGTTCTTTGGCAGTGCTGTACTTCTTTTTGGGCTCAAAAAAAAAAACAAACCATTTTTAATTATTACATTGAAGTCTGCTGAATATCTCAAGAAAGTTTAGTAGTATTCGAATATTTGTGTTCAGACTGTCTGATATTTTGGACTGAAAATATGTTAGTCTGGAAATACTTTTAAGTTACTTCAAGCTATTCTATAGGATAGAGTGGAATTGGGCACATCATTGCATAATGCCTTAAAAGCACCAACTTAAGTATACAAAGAAGAATATTTCTGAATCAAGCTCATAAGTATGAATGTATTAAATGTGTAGAACTATGAGCATTAAGAGTGAATGCATTAGTGGCCTAGAGCAGTAATTGCTTAGAACAGCTTAAAGAACCTCAGTAATATACATACGTCAAATACTTGCCATCAAATGCCTTGAAATCATTTGTATTCAAGATTCATTGCATTAATCAGTTTGAAAGCAAGCATTATATAAACAGCTAGGTCCTGTTCTTTTCAGAGAATATCAAGATGTTATGACATTTAATTTAGTAAGCAATGAGGTTGCTCTTTTTAAAGCAACATAACTTTAAAAGCATCACACACAAAAAAAAGCATCATGAAAAACCTGTGTTACACTTTACAGTTTAGAAAGCTCCTTCACGTACACTGTTTGATTTAACCCACAGCAGTCTTGTCAGGAAGGTAAAACGGAGCTTTTGCTCGTGGTAGGTTAAGTGTCCGGCCTGCTCTACAGCTGTTCTGATTCCCAGAATTCTACCTGATCCTACCAGGATCCAAATCTTGTGGCTGTCGGACTGCTTTCTTTTTTATATGATGGTAGTTTGGCTTTGCTATTCTTTTTTATAATTAAAAACACTGTTTTCCTTTTACTTCTGGAACAAACAAGACAGATATGTTTCATATAAAATTCTTCTAATATATTTTAAAAACTCACAGAAGACTGTTTATTGTCAGAGGCATAAACTAGCATGAGATCTAAAATAAAGAATTATTTATTTATTTTTTGCATAATTTCTTAAAATTGAACATGGAAATTGTCTTAATTATTTAAAATTTTGTCTTATAGATACTATATTTCGAAAGGTGCTATTGTGGATCAACTTGGAGGAGACCTAAATTCAACTCCATTGCACTGGGCCACAAGGTTTAAATTTACTTCTGGATTTTTTTCCTCTTTTAGCAGTCTATAACTAAGCAACTTTTTAAAAGAATGATATGCTGAAATGAATGGGAGAACTTGTTATGCTGATAGTTAGTGTCAATGATGTACTCATTTACTGCTGTCCAGGGCTACTTGTATTGAAAGCAGTTTATTGTCCGAAGTGTCCTTTAGGAATTAACCATGCTGATATTAATCCAGTTAATTTTAAGATGGGGTTAAACTTTGGCATACTTTTGCAGTTTATATATGTTTACAGTCAAAGAAGTGTCTAGTTCATGGGACAATTAAGGTCATATTGGAATAGGATTAATAGAATATAGTAACTATTTAAAGAAGTTTAAATAGTTTTAAGCTAAAAAGTAAACTAAAAAAGTTTAAATATTTAAAGAAGTTATCAGTATAAATTTTCAGAGACTTTTATACCAGTTAAGACTTAAGAACATAAAATCCTAAATGTGTCTTGACATATTTGTTTTAAAATAACATAAAATAAGGTTTTTCTAATCTTTTCTACCATTACCCTATTTTTTTTTAAAGATCTTTCCAGAGTTTCTTGTTTGAAATAGCTTTATATATTTAAGTGTTTATTCTTTTACGTTTTAGACAAGGCCATCTATCTATGGTTGTGCAACTGATGAAATATGGTGCAGACCCTTCGTTAATTGATGGAGAAGGATGTAGCTGTATTCATTTGGCTGCTCAGTTTGGACATACCTCAATTGTTGCTTATCTCATAGCAAAAGGACAGGTAAAAAAAATCACAGTGGGGTAGATTTTAATCAAACTTTCTTCATGGTTTGAATACCTAAGATCATTGGTGTTAAGAAGTGTAACAGTCTAGTGATGTTAAAATAGTACTTTCTGATGAATGAAGAGAGTAAATAAATGAGCTGTTTATTGTAGTTAACATAAAAATACAAAAAACAGTTATGATCCAGGTAATGATTTGTTAAGTTGGGTTTTTTATTTCCAGTAGTGATAGACATGAATTCCAGAAAGTAAGGGAGACAATTTAGGTTGTCTATTTTCCCCGCTTAATTACACCCTTTGAATATATTATCTGAATTCATTTAAACTGTTCTGAACATATTACTGGTTGTTTTCTATATTAAGTCCCTCTCAAGGGGGATACGTTCCTCACTCATTTTCTGTTTCTGATCTATAAAATACTGCTTCTTACACGTCCGAAGAATTCTCATGATTTAAGTGGTTCTTTCTAGTTACTCCTGAATATGTAGTGACTGTAATCATTTTAAATATTATCAATTTATGTGTACCATGATTTTCTAATAGCAAATGTATTTTGTTAAAAGTTATATCACTTAATTTTTCTTTCATGAGATATTTTTTTAGTTGTACTTAAACATTAGTTTTATAGCTAAGGATCTTATCATAAAAGTAAGATAAGTGATTTTAATTCAGTGTTGTTAAAATATATTTGTTATTTTAATGCAAAACAGTAGATTCAGGATTTGAACGTATTTATTTTATGACTCCTCTGAGGTATTTGCTGTTGACGTGCCAGTCAGTGATGGTTGTGTGTTGTACACTGTTGTTAAGAAAAGGAGGCTGAGGCTGGGTAATTGTTGAAAGGGGGAGTTTTATCATCTGTTGCTGTGTTAAAGACTACCCCCTAAATCTGATGGTTTTAGAACAGCACCCACCATTATATTTCACAGTTCTCTGGGTTAACTGGGCTTGGCTGGGTGGTTCTTCTTGTGATGATGGCAGGGGGGACTTATATAGGGGCTCTGCTGAGCTGGAGAATGGCTCACTTGCATACCTTGTATCTTGATAGGAATGGCCAGAAGGCTGGGCTCACTTGGGATTCCAGACAGCGAGGCCTCTTTCTTTCTCTCCATGCAGTCCCAGAATTTCTCCTGCACAATACCCCTCCATGCGCTCTCTCGAGCAGGGAAACTTGGTGGTGCAGAGCTCCCCAGAGAGCAAAAGCAGAAGCTGTCTGACTTTTTAAAGGTTTTGAACCAGCATGACAACATTTCTGCTCCATTCTGTCAATTAAACCAAGTTACAGGGCCAACCTATGTTCATTGTGGGAACACAGGTTTGCACACCCGAAGAGGAGGTTTATTGGAAGCTGCCTTTGGAGACCAGCTACCAGGAGGGATCACCTTTGTCCTTACAGTTCCTTCTAGACTGGGGATAAAAGCAGTAGATGGCGCTGTTGCACACGCCATTGTCTTTAGTGGCCTTCTCTATTACAGACAAAGTTTACAAGACATGTTCACCTTTTTCCTTCCAGTTTTTAAGTGGGTAGGAATAGTGGAGTAAAGTTTTGACTCTTTTTGTTAATCTATTGATTTTTGAGTTGTAATCATTTTAACTCTGGCATTGTATGAAGGCTATAAAATTCTTAAAGGGTAGAGTTTTTTGTCACAGTGCCTTTTGTGCAGTAAATGCATGATGATGTTAATGAATGTCTGACAGATAATTCGTTTTCTTTTTCATGAGTAATTTTTTTTTCCTGCTTACAAAAGTAACATACTTACTGTAAAGTATTCAAACATAATAAAAAAGTATGGCTTAAAGAATGAAATCTCACCTTCCTTTACTTCCTCACCCCCATTGAGATCTCTTCCTCTAATGGTTTACTATATATTTTTCCAGAATTTGTCAATGTATATGCTAAAATATTATAGGAAGAAAACCCCTCTAATGCACATTCCATTGTACTTTAAATGGGTTCCAAAGTCCTTCTCTGGCCTGTTGAGCTACGTGTGGTCAGCCCTGGAAGCCTGTGATCCCATCTTTTGTCGTCTCTCCTCACACACTACTTTTACCATACCTGTCTTGCAGTTCGCTGAACAGCTTTGATGAGTTTTGTTATAAGGCCTTTGTGCCTGCTCTTCTTCTGCTTGGTATTTCTTTTCTCAGTCACACAGTTCGCTCTCCTTTTCCCTCTCACTTTAATCAGGTGTTTGCTCAATTTTGGTTAGTTCTGATTAGTTCCCAATTATAAGCAGTAATAAAATTATTGTATTTCTAATTCCTTCTTATTCTTCTCCGTCTAATTTTGTCATTAGTCAGTGATATTGTTTTTCTTAATGTTAACTTTGTTCTGATAAATATAACTTATATTTCTGTTACTTGATTTTTCAGCTCTAAATAATATTCTTTGACTTATAGCTATTGTAGGGTAGACACTCATTATACTTTCTTTTCAGCCTTTTCCCACCCCCACCCCCCCATTTTTTATTAATTGTGCCAAATTTACATTCTTAGAACATATAACATTTCCATTCAGTTTGTCATTCTATTCATCACAATTGTTTCATATTAGTTATACTGTTAAATATATTCAGTGCTCACTACCAATTCTTTTGAATGATTTTCAGGGGAAAATGCTAAGTAATGGAGCCCTGTTGATCATGGAATTCCCATAACCTTTTGATCTGGGCTTGTTAATTCTTCCTAATAGAGAATACTCATACGTCCAGGCTGAACTTGGAAAAGAAGTACCAAGTTTTAAATCCTGACCCAAAGAGAGAAAAGGTTGATTTTCATTTTTCTTTTAGTACTCTAGAGGTGTGGCATAGTTTTACATTTTTTATTTATTAACATTTTTAATACTGTCACTTTTTAAAAATGATAATGCAGAGACTTAGGACTAAGAAGATACTTAAACATAAGGATTTACATGTTTGTTTTAATTGGACATCAAATTTAGTTGAGCTTTCTTAAAACCAGGGCAGTAAAGGAAGTAAATCAGTGACAGTACTTGACTCTCATGTAAGAAGCAAGGGAGTTTGTCATTTCTTCAGATAAGTTTTTTTTTTTAAGATTTTTATTGGAAAAAAAAAGCCATGTATAATGTAAATATTGAGTGAGGTTACATGAAATATTCCCAGCAACACCTAGAATAAATTTAGAAATGGATTTGTAGTGATAAGGCACAACATTTAACTATAGTTTTCATGAGACAGACTAAAACTAGTGATGTCCAAGGAGGATACGTTATCACTTGTCAAGATAGTGGTTCTCGGCTTTTTTTCTCTTTACCTCAATATATTTGGACATTTGAGACATACTCCCATCAGTAAGAGTGGCTTACAGAGAACGGTACATAGAGTTATGAAGTGTTTCACAGTGCACTCACTGTAGCTGTGCTCTCTCCGCTGGGTGGTAGATTAGATAACATATGTTGGATAACAGCTGCGGGTTTGATGGAGTCCAGGAATGGGAGATGGGGATGGGACGAAGAGGAAACAGTTTTTATTGAATGTCTGTTATGTTCCAGGCTATAGGATTAGATTGGCTTACACGCATCATTCCATTAAATCATCACAGGGATCTTATGAAGCCATTATTTGTATTCACATTTGTGGATGGGGAAGCTGAGGTTCAGAGAATTAAAGTAATTTTGCCAATTTTACAGTTATTAAGTGGTGGAGCTAGGAATTCAAAATCATGTCTGTCTTGTTCTAACGCCCATGCCTTTCCCAAGCTTAGAAGAGTAGATAGGTAAACTTGTCTTTTCATTTAACAGATGGTTTTTGATTATTCTCCGTGCCCAGAAAAGTAGATACAAAGATGACTTTAAAACAATTTTGATCTTTAAAGAAGTCCTGTTCTAGTTAATGAGACAGATGCCTCAGGTACATAGCAGAATCAAGTCAAATTGATTGCTGGAGTGGGTCAAGAGAATTTTAGGGAAATGAAACGAATAGAATCCCTGATACATTAGCATGTCTTGAAAGAAGATTTAGATAACTTGAGAAGAGTTTGGGTTGAATAGGTTGTAGTTTTAATTCTAATTTGCTAAAAAGAAAAAAAGAACTAAGCAAAAGGGAGAAAAAAGAGTGCCAAGGAAAGCAAAAAGCTGGGTAGGAGAGGAAAAGTAATCATGGTTTCTACATAACTTTGTTGGGAATAGTATTCATATGTATTTATAATAATGTAAGTATCAAATATTTATAGAACCTGAATTACTATCTCTTCAGAGGAAGGAATAGGAAAGGTACATGTCTGTGATGGGGCAGTGAGAAGAAAGAGAGAATATGCCATTTTACATATTGAGGTTATGTAAAATATGGATATTGAGGATAATGCCTAAGACTGAAAAATCAAAAGGTGCCAATTCAGGTTTTTTATTTTAAGTATGTGGGAGTAAAAAGCACAACAAATAATGAGTTTTAAAAAAATGAAAATGGTAGGGAGTAAGACAGTGGATTGCTTTATTACCTTGCTTTTTTACCACAGACTTTGTAGAGTTAGTTAATTCTAAAAATATTTATGCATAGTGACATAGTGATAAAAAGCATTTTAAAACAAAGAACAAATTCAATAAATTTTAGTAGATTCAGAACATTTGACTCTTTTAAAATTTATTGAATTTATTCTTTGTTTTAAAATGGCTAGAAATAAACATGGCACCCCACTCCAGTACTCTTGCCTGGAAAACCCCATGGACGGAGGAGCCTGGTAGGCTGCAGTCCATGGGGTCCTTAAGAGTCAGACACGACTGAGCGACTTCACTTTCACTTTTCACTTTCATGCTTTGGAGAAGGAAATAGCAACCCACTCCAATGTTCTTGCCTGGAGAATCCCAGGGACGGTGGAGCCTGATGGGCTGCCGTCTATGGGGTCGCACAGAGTCGGACACGACTGAAGCGACTTAGCAGCAGCAGCAGAAATAAACAGGGTTTTATTATTCTCTCGTATCATGAATTAATATAAATAAGTTTTTCAGAGACATAAGTCATTTATTTAATCTATCCATTGTGGGTGAAAGATCAAGAGTAGGTCAGATCTTTAAAAGGCTGAGTGAAGCATCTTAAAAGAGAAAACTATAAATGGAAGTTAATTAAATATTAAGTATATGTTTATATTTATAAATAAGTAACTTATACAGATATTTATATCCATATTAATTTGAATGTTTAATAATAATAAATATTGAATAGTTTTATTTTAAAGTTAAAGAAAAAGTTTCATAAATCAACCTTGATTGACTGGTGTTATCATGTTGGCTTCTTTTGTGATGTGTAAATTATGTTTTTCTAAGTACATTTGGTAGGGACTTAGAAATTTTTACTGTCTGACTTTTTACTCTATCAGGATGTAGATATGATGGATCAGAATGGGATGACACCTTTAATGTGGGCAGCTTATAGAACACATAGGTATGTAACCATTATAAAATACTTATTCAGATCATCAGCATGATAAAATGTAAAACAAGTGATGAGAAAAAGCAATTAATGTTATACTTACTAATATTTAAAATTCTTACAATGAATACATAGTATATAACACAGATTATCTTTTTGGGTATTTTGAGTCTTTATGTTTACCTTTATGTTGGTAATTGTAGTATCCTTAAGGTAGTCTTAAGCAGTTTCCAAGAATGGAAGATGCTACCTTCTTATTAAAAGTATAACTCATTTTTTATATGACTTGCATATTGGCAAGTTTAACATTAATAAGTTGCCTTAAATCATTTTTGGAACAATCTAGATTTAAATTTAAAATTTTAATTGTTTAAGTATTTAAATATTAATGACATTAACTCCATGATGTAGAATATAAATATCAGGACCAAGTGTGCTCTCTCTTGGGACTAGTTTACGTTCTGTGATGTAGAACATACTTAATTCTTCATGTTAAAAATGTCTCATTACTCATTATAAAGTTGTTGAAAATAGGTTAGAATAGAAGCGTTCCAAGATGGAATATAACCAGTCAGTTTAGTGTTTGTAATGATTTCTATAATTGAAATTAGGGTTGTTGTTGTTGTTGTGTTTTTTTTTCCTTTTCAGTGTGGATCCAACTAGATTGCTTTTAACATTCAATGTTTCAGTTAACCTTGGTGACAAGTATCACAAAAACACTGCTCTGCACTGGGCAGTGCTAGCAGGGAATACCACAGTCATTAGTCTTCTTCTGGAAGCTGGAGCTAATGTTGATGCCCAGAATATCAAGGTAAAAACAGCCTTTATTGATTGTGCTTTGTGAAATGTGATTACCAACATTGGAATTCTTCAATAGAACTTAGGTGTTTTAATAGACTGTCAGAGGTGGAAGAAACTTACTTACCCTTAACCCTTTGCTTCCATGCAAGAATTTGTTTTGAAAAACTAATTTATTTATTTTCGTCTTTTAGTATTGAAGTATTTTTCATACTTTGCTGACCTTTTCATTAGTGAATTCTTACTGACTTTTATCTCTTTATAGCTGAATAGATAGTTTTCTGGTTTCTTTAAGAAGATTATTGCACTAAGATCCCACATGTGGCACCACGCAACCTAAATAAATAAATAAATAATATCATTGCAGAGAATCACAGGTTTTTATCCCAAGTATGCATAATAACTTTCAGTAATTTCTTGACTTGGTTATTAATTGTCTTATTTTTATAAAGGTCAAGACCTTTAAATTTGATAATCACCTTTATGATATTTATAGGAGAATTTCTCTCCCCTAAATGCTGGAGTGATCCAAGAAAAATGAACCCAAAAAGTATACAAAATGTTAACATTTACACTCTGAGCATTTTAGAAATTTATAGACATTTTTATGAATACCTACAAGACAATCTATTGATAATCTTAAATTTTGGTTAACCATTTTCAGTGTTAAAGCTTGTCTTTTAGCAACAGACTTTTTATGTGAAATGACTTCAAAATTTTAAACATCTTTTAATAATGTGCCTTCTTAAATAACTTTGTACTCATTAACAAATGTTGTTTAATTTTGACTATAAGCCATAGTATTTTCTTAGTCATGCCTCTTAAATTTCTGAGGAATATATGCTATTTAAATATGAAAGGAATTTGAACTGCATAATAATCTAAAATGGCAATCAAAAAGTTGGTTATCTCCTGCTGGATCAGGGCATCTTTTTATGTAGCAGTGAACAGTTCTTTCTCTGTTTGATTACTCTGAAAAGATTAAACTACTAAAATAAAATAGCTTAGACTAATTTATTTATGATTACAACCAATTTTTAGAAATGAGTCTCTGAAAGTACTTATTTAAAAGTTAATATCAAATATCTTATTGGAAGCGCTAAGAAATTGAGAAAAGCATGTATTTTCTTTTACCTTTTTTCAATTTCAAGTCTTTTTGTCTCTACCCAAAGTGATCAGAATGGTCTAGTTACCTGCTGGTAAATTTATGGAAGGAGGACAGTCAACTTACCCTCATGTCTGACGTGTGATGAGCACTCTTCTAAGTTTTGTTGACCGAATGAAGATTCTTGTCTTGAGCTTCCCCCCTAGGCTGGTTTTCATGACTGTGCTGGCATACCTCTCTGCCACTTGTGAAATCATAGAGAGAAATTTTTGCTTTTTGAAACATTTTAAAGTAGGAAGTTCTGAAAAGTTCGTAACATCGTAATCAGTAAATTAGGCTGATCTCAAGGCCTGTAGAAAAAGAAAGGAGGAGTTTGACTAAACCTAACCAGTATCCCTATGAGAAAAAATTAACGAGATGACCTTATGTTTTATGATCTGAATTGCTTTAGAGTGTTATTTTTCTTCTCTTAGCTACTGGATAGCCATTCCTAAAGATTTCCAGTATTTAGTGTTATATTTTAACCAGTTTCACTATGGCAAATAGTGTATGTCCATAGACTTTGCCAAGAATCATATAGGTATGTTGAAATTACAGTAGTACCAAAGAGTTATGACAAAGTGACGGCACAGCTTTATAATTTGAAACTAGTAGTATGTATTTTCAGAGTGTTTAAAATTATCTTTTCTTAGCCATATAAAAGTTTAGATAACTTCCCTTCGGTCATGAACTTTTAGTATTTGAGATGTGGTTTGTAAGTTTAATGTCTTTTCATCTTGTACTCAAAATTAACCATTGTATAAACTTTTGATAAGCTTTTGGCTTCCCAGGCAGCTCAGTGATTAAGAATCTGACCGCCAGTGCAGGAGACTGGTGGGCTACCATCCATGGGGTCACAAAGAGTCAGACATGACTGAGTGACTAACACTTTCACTTTCATACAATTCCCAGGTGTAGAACATAATGATTTGACATTTGTACACCTTGCAAAATGACCAACATGTCCAGTAAACATCTATCACCATCACAGCTGCAAATTTCTTTTTTCCTGTGATGTAAACCCCTCAAGATTTGGGCTTCCCAGATGGACATAGTGGTAAAGAACCTGCCTGTCAGTGCAGTGTGCCTAAGAGACACAGGTTTGATCCCTGGATCAAGAAGATCCCTTGGCAGTGAGGGAGGGCTTGGCAACCCACTCCAATATTCTTGCCTAGAGAATCCCATGGACAGAGGAGCCTGGTTTGCTACAGTCCAAAGGGTTGCAAAGAGTCTGGACACAACTAAAGTGACTTAGCACGCAGATGATGCAAACCCTCAAGATATTTACTCTTAGCGACTTCTGAATATGCACTAGGGCATTGTTAACTGTGGGCTTCGCTAGTGGCTCAGTTGTAAACAACCTGCCTACCAATGCAGGAGATGCGACTTCCATCCCTGGGTTGGGAAGATCCCTCTGGAGGAGGAAATGGCAACCCCCCCCCAGAATTCTTGCCTGGAAAATCCCACGGACAGAGGAGCCTGGCAAGATGCAGTCCATGCAGCTGCAAAAGAGTTGGACTTGATTTAGCAGCTAAATAACAACAACAATTATTAACTATGGTGTCATGCATTATAGCCTCGTGACTTCTTTTTTTTTTTTTTAGAACTGGCAGTTTATACCTTTGACTCCCTTCGCTAATCTCCCCAACTTCCCACACTGTCTATCTCTGGCATTCAGCAGTCTGTTCTCTGTATCTATGAGCTTGCGTTTTGTTGATGTTTTGTTTTTAGATTCCACATGTAAGTGGTATCATAAGGTATTTGTCTTTTTCTGACTTATTTGAAGTGACACTGTTTTTAAAGGAAATAAAATCTAAGGAGTTGCTTCAGTTGCTCAGGGAGCATTTATACTTTCAGAGTAAAAGCAATCTTTTTAACCACACTGGTGAAAAAGTAGATTTTTGTTTAAAACTGTAATTTTAATGTGATTAAAAGGGTGAAATAAGTATCAAATACTTTTTCTACTAGAATCTGGCATTCCTATTATGTTGAAGTCTAGTCACCTGCTAGTGGAGCGCGTTCATTCATCCAACAAATGTTTGTTCAATGCTGGGCAGTCAGTGCTTAAGATAGACAAAGTCCCTATTCTCTCAGAAAATTACACTGTATTAAGGAAATGGACGATAAGTAAATTAACAGACACACACACAGAGGCAAATGTGGTCATGATGAGGGCTAAGGGGGCTGTGTCAGGTGAGAGTGATTTGTGAATGCCTCTGAGACACGTGATCAGTTAGATATATGAGAAAGTACGTTTCATGTAGAGGAACCTACAAGTGTGAGGCCCAAGGCCAGGAATAAGCTGGTCATGTTAGAGGTGTAGAAATGACAGCTTTGACCAAGCAAGAGTGGCTGAGAGAGATAGGTACCAGGCCATGATAAAGTACTTTAACTGTATTCGCAGTCATGAGAAGTAGTTGGAAAGATTTTTGTAGAATTGTTATGTAATCTTTGTGTTTAAAATATTTCTTAAAGATTATTTTGTTATTTGGAGAATATATTGAAGAATTAAGAAAATGAAAGGGGATGTATTAAGATCAGTTTGGTTCTTGTAATAAATCAGGCAAGTGATAATGTTACTTTTGCCTGAGATTGAAGTGATGGAGAAAAATGAATGGTTTTGGAAATGATAATTTAGAGCAGAAAAGAAAAGGTAGATTAAAAATGAAGGTGAAAGAAAAAACATCAATGATTCAGTTTTGGCTTGAATAACTGAGTGTCCTGTGATACATGTTGAAATTGTGAAAATGGAAGGAAATAAGCTTTTTTTGGGGCAATAGAACTTGGTTCTGCTTTAGTCATATATAATTTGAGATGGTACCTTTTAGCTATGTGGAATGTCACATAGCTATGTGAAAAATTTGTTAAATAAAAAACCAACCTAGATTATTTGTCCTGGAATTTGACAGATTAAGTTGATTTATAGCTGTTTATTTTTCCTTTTTTCATTTTAAGCCTTGAGAAAGTCTGGTTGATAAACATGAATTGTACCAAGATGGAGCCTGTAAATCTGGATATGGTTTTACTAGCTAATAAAGTTACATTCTTCAAAGAATATGAAAAATTATACTTTATGTTATAGTATTTAACTATTGATTGACTCTATTTCTTCTAAAATAGCTATTTCCTAAATAAAATAAAGCATAAGTTTCTTAGGAATCTGTCTTTATATCCTTGTAAATTAGTTATTTCACTGTTTCAGTTCTTTTAATATATAAACAAATGATTCTTTTATCAAAATAATAACTTATTTTGGAGATATTATTAAATGATAGGTAACTTTAAAATGACTAATTTTATCCTTAGAAGGATTAGGAATGACCATATACCCTCAATTAGAGGTTCTTAATCTGGGGCCCACCAGTGGATTTTGGTTAAGGGGTAGGTCCATGAGCTCTAAAATTGTTAATGAATAAAATATCAGCATTTTTCTGGCGAGGAAGTTGCCAGACTTTCATCAGACATGCCTTAAAAGAGTTTAAAAACCATGTCCCTAATTAATGGTTACAAAGAATAAATCTTCTGAGGTAGTAACAATAGTGGGAGAAAGTGATTTGGGATACTTAAAGAAACATGACCTATGCAGTAATCCCTTTTCATGGTAGCATCTCATTTGTGGATTTAAAAATATGTTTCACCTCCTTACACATGTTTTTGGTTGATAAATTCAGATGAATTGAGTTTGGGGAGGGTAATTAATCTTGAGTGCTGCCTATATATTTATATTTTTTTCTTTCTAAAATTATCAAAGGACATAATTTTTAGCTTGTGCAAAATGTAAAATTCCTGAGCTTTGTTAATTAATCTATTGAAAGACTTTTGTATGGTTTCTTGAAAAGAGCTAAGAAACTATTTTCAGAAAATAGTTTTCATTACCTCTTAGGTACCCGACCTTGATGGTCTCCAAAGGAGAACTTTCCTTAGTTTTAATAATGAAATTCAACCTCACTTAGGCAAAAAGTGATCTTCCACCTTCCATAGTGTTTATCTCACCAAAACCCCTGAAGAATATCTTTTATTACTAGTTAGTTACATACTCTAATACTCCATGATGCTTGTTACTGCTCTTGTTATTATCACTTGCTATTTTGGCTAACACATGGAGTGTTCAAATATAGACTTGACTTGGAACCTTGGTTTTAGTAGAAGTTTTTAAATTAATTGCTTGTTTGTTTTGCCAGCTGAATAAAAGAACTGTACAAAAGTAGTCAGATGACTAGAGGAGTAGTTGAAAGATTTCTTAAAGCTCCCTCCATCTTTTTATCTAGGCAATCCTTAGGTGTCACATGGCCCTCTAGTGGAAGGGGTGCTCAGCTGGACCGAGGCAACTGCAGGATATTCTCTGGGAGTTGTTACCCAAGGGATTGCTTTTATTCAGGTAATCTTTCAGTTTGGATTAATTAGCTGGTTCTGACAACCTAGGTGATAGAATTTTGGAATAGGTAAGGAGACATTTTAAAGTAAATATCCCTGTTTGTGGAAGATTCACCTAAGTTAGCCCATTTCTTATTAAATACTATTGATCTTTTTATTAAAGGATTGGTTAGCCTTTTTGTTTTTATTGTTGTGTTGTTATTGCTGTTGCTCTTGGTGGTAGTGGTGTGTTTATTTTGTTGTTTGATTCTTTATTTTTCAGTGTTTTTTTTTTTAAATTGAATAAACTATATTCCATATTTGATTAATAATTATCCCTCTTAAGTAAGGCACCCAGGCCTCCTTATTTCTTTATTTTCATCCAGTTTTTAAAAATAAAATTTCAGTATTATTTCCCCCATTTTTAAAGCAATTTTGAATATTCATCCTTAATTCTTGAAATTTTGGCAAACAAAATTATTTTTTCTTTTTAAGGAAGTAGATAAAAGTGGAGACTATGAAATAGAATAAAAATGTAGGTATATAACTACCAAAAGGAGAAATATGATTTTTAATTAATAAAGGCCTAAAGAAGCATAAATTTAGAATTGGGGACACTCATTTCTCGTTTCTTACTTCCTTTAAAACATTTTAGTTTTGGTCATTTATACTTCCTGGCGTTCTTTTTCTTGCAATTAAAGGAAGCTGCAAGTCTCTAACATGAGATTAACTTTTTTGTTACTGCCCTAGTTCTCTTTGGAAGTTTCTGGATGGGTGAATGAATTTAACATGATCAAGAATACCAATATAATAGTAGTAGAAGTGGAAGTTTTCTCTTTTTCTTCTCTCTTCTCTTCTTTAGACTTCTTTCATCACTAAAATTAAACAGAGAGATTTCTGGCAGTTTGTTATTACAGCAGGATGGTTTGTAGCAATAACTATTACTAATGAAACCCTTAAAGAATTTAGAATAACTGCATAAACTTAGTGATAGCCTCTGATCCAGCAGGTGCTAAAATACCTACTTTTTGATTACTCTCTAAAATAAGTTAAAATGCAAGCCAGAAATAGTCTATAGAATAGGATGTGTAAATATATTTTCTGACTGTACCTTAAGTGGAAAAACATAAATATATCATTTAGAGTCTTTAGTAATTGACTTTGCCAGATGTAAAAAGAATGTTAATGAATTAATAGTGCTGTCCGTTTATCTTTGTGGAAGTGCTTTAATTTTAGCTAGTAGCTAAAATATTCTACTTTTTCTTTGTTTTCTTTTTTTTTAATGTGAATTTCTTCTGCTTATATCATCAGGGCGAATCAGCACTTGATTTGGCAAAGCAGAGAAAAAATGTGTGGATGATCAACCATTTGCAAGAGGCACGGCAGGCAAAGGGATATGACAATCCATCTTTCCTTAGAAAGCTGAAAGCTGATAAGGTAAATCCATGATTGAAGATTTTCAACAGATAGTCTTTTTAAGTAAAATTCATAAGCATATTTTCTTAGCATGTGTATAGGCTTTAGTTTTGGCATTGGCCAGTGTAGTTTTAAAATATTATTTCACCCAGCTGAATAAAGGTAGACACCGAAGTTTAAGAAGGATGGGTGCACGTGAAATTGTTTAGATGCCTGTTCAGTACTAACAAACTTTAATTCAGCGAGCTTTTGTTAAGTTTTTATAGAGAGATAATAAAACTTTTCCTTTTAAGTGTATTTGTTAGTATAATAATAAATTGTGAAAAATTTTAGTCCTTATATATTTTGAAACTACTTACGTCTCTATAGTTAATTTAAGCTTTCCATTCTTTTGTAGTATGTTGTAACTTTCATTGAGAGAGAGAAACTTACTATTCAGTTCTCTATAGAAAGCTCATTTTAAATCTTCCATAAAATCTTCAGTTTTAAGCTGTTTGATTTTTGCCTTAGTTGCCTAATTGTATGATTTCAAAACTAAGAACATTTTCCCCAAAAGAAGGATCTGTATTCCTTAAAAATTTATTTCCTTATAAGAAAAAATTAGCTGACTGATAGTTTTTTTGGTATATCTAAATAAATGATGAGATATTTGATAACTTGTCAGTAATCACAATTTGAATGGCATGGCACCCCACTCCAGTACTCTTGCCTGGAGAATCCCATGGACAGAGGAGCCTGGTAGGCTGCAGTCCATGGGGTCGTGAAGAGTCGGACATGACTGAGCTACTTCACTTTCACTTTTCACTTTCATGCATTCGAGAAGGAATTGGCAACCCACTCCAGTGTTCTTGCCTGGAGAATCCCAGGGACGGCGGAGCCTGGTGGGCTGCCGTCTGTGGGGTCACACAGAGTCGGACACGACTGAAGCGACTTAACAGCAGCAGCAGCAAGCCTTGGGTATCATATATGTCTTATTCAGGCGGTTCTAATGGTAATACTTTTTATATAAAGTTAACACTGATCTATTTGTTACCAAAACAAAATAAGTTTGGGGTAAAGGGAAACAGATTTGAAAGCATGCCTCATTGATACATAGGATTTAGACTTCCTTGATGTCCTAATGAGCTGAAAAGTCCATTGGTCCATTACTTAGACATCAGAAGAATTAGATTTGTAGTTTATAAACTTGGCCATTTTCAGCCCCATATTTGAGGCCAATGAGCAGTTTTTGCATGTCATACCATCTTTTCATTTTACTATTTAGGTATGATATTAAAATAGTTAATTATTTATTGAGTGGGCTCAAAAGTTTCTTCTGGTTTTTCCATACAGTGTTATAGAAAAACCACAACAAACTTTTTGGCCACCCCAATACTTTGATGTTGCTCTGTCCTCTAGGATTTAGAGCAGTTTTGCTCAACAGGGTAAAAAGTGGCTAATTTCTCATAATAACTAGGCCACTAATAAAAATGTCTTTTGTTACTCTGGAACATCTCATTATGTTTATGCTTTCATTTGCTTAGTTAAGTTTTAGATGTTTATAAAATTATTTATTACAGCAGTAATGAACTATATATCACTGTTACGTGTTTGAATACAGTTTCTTTTAAGAAGAGAGCTGCATTAAAAAGTTCTGCACAATTTTATTAACATTTGCATATATTATTGTGATCAGTTCAGAAGTTGTATATTCCTGGTTTTTTTGTTTTAGCTTTTTGCATTAGTAGCTTTAAAAATATTATGTAATCTAAAGCAATCACTAGATAAAAATTCATGATTTCATGAACTGGGGCTTTGTGAAATTAAATATTTGCATTTGTATAGACTATTCTCTTTCCATCTCACATTAGAAAAATTTAAATTATGAACATGACTTGATTTGCTAGTCTGTGAAGTATGTTCTGTATTTAAAACTAAACAAGAAAACGCCCAAGACTCAATAGCTTTTTACTAAAAATAAGTCAGCCCAAAAGGAAAAAAATTATTTTTGGACACTGATAGTAGACAGATATGAAAGGAATCTTGATGAGTTATAAGGAAATCTCTCAATTAGTGTTTCTCAACATTTAAAAACCCAGGATCCCTTCTGTTAGCAGTGAAAATCTCACAAGTATTACTCTCTAATGTTTTTTATTAATTATGTGAAAATAAATCTGGGAAGATGGAGTAGATGTAGTTTTCCCTATTCCTTCCTTCCAAGTACAACTAAAAAACCTGGATATTATGTACAAAACAAATATAGGAAGACTGAGGATGGAGAGAAGAAGCCAGAGAGTTAGGGAGCTAAGGATCCAAAGGGTAACGTGGTGGTGAGTTCCCTCCTTTTTCTTTTTTTGCTTCATATTTTCCAGAAGAGAAACTGACAAAGCCAACAACCCAGGATCATGAATGGGTACAGACAAAAACAGCTCCCCCAAAGGCTTGCCCTTAAGCCAGAGACCACAAAAGAGACAGCGTATTTGGCAAGGTAGAAATTTTTAGAAAATAAATTTCTGCTACAGCCAGAAACAACAGAAAAAGCTGTGGACCCACCCTGACTCATACCAGCAAAGACCCAGCTTTCCAACCTTACCACGCTATAATGATGGGCCCCAGCTTCTCTCCTGGGGTGGTGTCAGGGAAGGTCGAGTAGAGAGCCGGGATTTTTGTCCCCACTGGCTGTCAGTGAGGTCCCATCCCCTGCTGTGTTAGTGGCGATCACATAGGAAACAGGAATGAGGCACTCCCAGCCAGGGAGGGCACCCATGGAGGGGGACCGGGGACTTGGGAGCCCCACCTCTGCCCATAAATACTAAGGAAACCCCTCCTCAGTGTCAGTGAAGGCCCGCTCGGCATCCTGGACTTCACCTCACCTGCCAGTAATGAGAAGGTGTCCCCCTGCCTGCATCAGAGGAATCCACACGAAAGGCTTAAATACGACCCAGTGTCTCATAATACCCCAAACGTCTAGGTTTCAAACAGAAGTTGTTCATCAACACAAGAATCAAGATCTGACTGAATGAAAAGAGAATCATTAGATGCCAATGTAATATCGAAGATGTTAGAATTATGTGACAAAAGATTTTAAAACAATCATCATAAAAAGCCTTCGGTGAATATTTATGAACATACTTGAAACAAGTGAAAAATAGAGGCTTAGTGAAGAAATAGAGATATAGAAATAGACTGTAAATAAGAACCAAATGGAAATTGTAAAACTGAAAATTAAAATAATCAAAAATATTTTAAAAAGTCAGTGGATGAGTTCAACAGCAGAAGAGAAGAGAGAAGAATCAATGACCTTGAAGACAACAAAAGGAGATAAACTGATGAAAACAAACTAAAGAGAACCTTAGGGGCCTGTGTTTATAACAGTATATCTGACACTGATATGATTGGAGTTCCAGAAGAAAAGAGGGTGGGGCTGAAAACGTGCTCAAAGATACAATGGCCAAAAAGTCCCCAAATTTGGCAAAAGACAGACTTGTAGGTTAACAAGTAGAACAAACCCTGAACAGAGTAAACTCAATAAAATCCAAACCAAATGTATCATAGTGAAACTTCTGGAAAGTAAAGACCAAGAAATAAAAATCTTAAACACCCCTTAGCAGTAGGGATAAAACCAGTAACAGTGGATTTCTATTCAGACGCTGTACAGGCAGGAGCAGCTGCTGCACTTTCCAAATGCTGGATGGAAAGAATTATCAATTCAGAATCCTATGTCCAGTGAAAATATGTTTCAGGAGTGAAGGAGAAGAACACATTTTTAGATAAAAGAAAAGTCAGAATTTGTAGACCTCAGTCCTGCCCTGAAAGTGGCTAAGAGACATTCTTTAGAGAGACGGGAAGTGATAAAAGAAAGGCTCTTGGAACATAATATCAAGTAAGCAAAATTACAGGTAAATACAGTAGACTTTCCTTATTCTGCATCTTCCAAACTATGTTTGACAGTTGAAACAAACATCGCATTATTTTGCCGTGGATCTAAATGCATGTAGAGAACTGATTTGAGACAACCTATATTGTAAACGGGTGAGGACAGAGGAATAATAACGGAGGTAAGGTTGCCACACTTCACTTAGATTGGTGAAATGATGACACCAGTATACTGTGAGAAGTTATATTTATATTGTACTTAGAATAGCCACTAAAAAAGCTATTCAAAGAGATACAAATTCTGAAAAGCTTTTATAGATAGTTATGAAAAGTTTTTCAGTAACTCACAAGAAGGTAGGAGAAAGAAAATGGAAACAAAAACAGAACAAATAGAAAACAAAACCGGAGAAGGCAATGGCACCCCACTCCAGTACTCTTGCCTGGAAAATCCCATGGGCGGAGGAGCCTGGTGGGCTGCAGTCCATGGGGTCGCTAAGAGTCGGACACAACTGAGCGACTTCACTTTCACTTTTCACTTTCATGCATTGGAGAAGGAAATGGCAACCCACTCCAGTGTTCTTGCCTGGAGAATCCCAGGGACGGGGGAGCTTGTTGGGCTGCCGTCTATGGGGTCGAACAGAGTCGGACACGACTGAAGCGACTTAGCAGCAGCATCCTAACATATCAGTAGTTAGAGTAACTGTTTGTTTGCTAAGTTGCTTCAGTCACATCAGGCTGTCTGTGACCCTCTGGACTGTAGCTCTCCTCCGCCCATGGGGTTCTCCGGGCAAGAATCCTGGAGTGGGTTGTCATGTCCTCCTCCAGGAGATATTCCTGACCCAGGGATCGAACCCTTATCTCTTAAGTCTCCTGTATTGGTTCTTTACTCCTAGCGCCACCCGGAAAGCCCAGAATAGCTATACATGGTCTAAATATACCAATTAAAAGATATCAGCAGTGTGGATTATCCATGACTCAACTATATGCTGTCTGTGGAAACTCACTTCACCTACAAGAATATTGGAAAGTTGCTTATATAGGCAAGTAGCAGAATAGAAATGACGTATGATTCCAAAAGCAGGCAAAGACAGTACACAAAGGAAAATTCCAGGCATATCTCATTTTATTGCGTTTCACAGATATTTCTTCTTTTTTTTTTAACAAGTGAAGTTTTGTGGCAAGCTGCATCAAGTAAGTCTTGTTGGTGCCAGTTTCAACAGCATTTGCTTATTTCATGTCACATTTTGGTAATTCTTGCAGTATTTCAAACCCTCCACCAGCAAAAAGATTATGACTTGATGAAGGCTCAGGTGATGGTTAGCACTTTTTAGCAATTTTTTAGCAATATTTTAAAATTAAAAGATATGCTTTTTTTTAGACATAAGGGTATTAATAGACTACAGTATAGTGTAAACATAACTTTTTAAAATTGAAATATAGTTGATGTCCAATATTATGTCAGTTTCAGATGTACTGCATAGTGATTTGACATTTGTATACATTATGAAATGATCACATTAAGTCACATTTATATATATAGGATATATCCTATATATAGGATATATATATAGGATCACATTTGTTCCTATATAAATGTGTTATAATATTATTGACTGTATACTTTATGCTGTGTATTACATCTCATGGCTTATTTATTTTATAACTGGAGATTTGTACCTCTTAATCTCTTTGAGCTGCAGCCCCTTCCCCTCTGGTATCTCTGAGTCTGTTTTTGTTTTGTTTGTATTTTTAGATTCCCCATGTAAGTGAGACCACGTGGTGGTAATATTTGTCTTTCTCTGATTTATTCCACCTAGCATAATACCTCTCAGTCCATCCATGTTATCACAAATAGCAAGACTTCATTCTCTTTAATGGCTGAGTAATATTCCATTATATATGTAGATCACGTCTTCTGTATCCATTCATACATCAATGGGCACTTAAGTTGCTTTTATATCATGGCTACAGTAAATAATACTGCAGTGAACACTGAGGTGTAAATATGTTTTCTGTTTAGTCCTTGGGTTTTCTTTGGGTAGATACCCAGAAGTAATATTTCTGGGATGTGCGGTAGTTCTGGTTTTAACTTTTTGCAGACCCTCCATAGTGCCTGTACCGATTTACAGTTACACCAGTAGTTGGCAAGGATTTCCTTTTCTCCCACTCCTCACCTGCATTTGTGCTTTTCTCGTCTTTTTGATGGTACCCACTCTTACAGGTCTGAGGTGGCATCCTGTTTGGGTTTGGTTTGCGTCTCTCCGCTGAGTGGCCGGCGTGCCCGTTTCTGTGAGCGCTGCACTGTTGTGGTGGTTGTACCTTCGCAGTATAGTATGAAAGCAAGGAAGGTGATGTTCTGGCTTTGTTCTTCTTTCTCAAGATTGCTTTGGCTATTCAGGTCATTTGTGTTTCCATACAAATTGTAGAATTGCTTGTTTTAGTTCTGTGAAAAGTGCCTTGGTATTTTGATAAGGAACACATTGAAACTGTAAATTGCCTTGGGTAATATGGTCATTTACAATTTTAGTTCTTCCAGTCTGTGAGAATGGTATGTTTCTCCATTTGTTGTGCCATCTTCAGTTTCTTTTATCAATGTCTTAACAGTTTTCAGAGTACAAATCTTTTACCTCTTTGGTTAGATTTATTACTAGGTATTGTATTCTTTTTGATGTACTTGTAGATGGGATTGTTTTCTTAATTTCTCTTTCTCATGGTTTGTTATTAGTATGTAAACCAACAGAGTTTAGTTTTAATTTTATATCTTGTAACTAAATTCACTTATTAGATCTAATAGATTTTTGGTGATGTCTTATATATAGTGTCATGTTATCTGCAAACATTGACAGTTTTACTTCTTCCTTTCCAATCTGGATTCTTTTTTTCTTGTCTCACTGCTGTGGCTAGGACTTCTAATACTGTGTTCAATAAAAGTAGAAGAGTGTGCATCTTTGTGTTCCTGATCTTAGAGGAAATGCTTTCAACTTTTTACTATTGAGTATGATGTTACCTGTGGGTTTGTCATATATAGCCTTTTTTATATTGAGATATGTTTCCTCTATACCCACTTCTGTTGAGATTTTTATCGTAAATGTTGAATTTTGTTAAAAACTTTTTATGTATCTACTGAGATAATCATATGATTTTTATTCTTCAGTTTGTTATTGTAGTGTATCATGCTGATTGGTTGGCTGTTTGGGTGGCCCCAGGTGGTGGTAGGGGCAGTGCTTGGGGTGTGCTGCCCGGATGGAGGGTGGGGCCAGGTTCTGGGGACCAATAGGCTAGAGGGAAGATTCTAAAACGCTGCTTTCCAACCCTAGTGTTAGTGAAAGTGAAAGTTGCTCAGTTGTGTCTGACTCTTTGTGACCTCTTGGACTATACAGTCCATGGAATTCTCCAGGCGAGAATACTATAGTAGGTAGCCTTTCCCTTCTCCAGGGCATCTTCCCAGCCCAGGGATTGAACCCAGGTCTCCCGCATTGCAGGTGGATTCTTTACCAGCTGAGCCACCAGGGAAACCTAGTGTTATTAGGGTAAAAGAAGTTCCCCAAAATAGCTGCCGCCAATTTTTGTATATGTAGGGGTCTTTTATTTGCTTTCTGCCACTCCAGAGGACTCTTCAAGCTCAGCTAGTACATCTGTTCCAGGCTTCTAACGATTGCCTCTTTGTGCTAGTACTTCGGAGCATCTGAATTTTGCCAGTGTCCTTTAAAACAGAATCTCTGTTTCCTGTGGACCTCCAGCTCTCCTGAAATGGATCCTGCTGGTTTTCAAAGCCAGATGTGTGGAAGCTTTTCTTCCTAGTGTAGGAGGGGACCCCTTGGCTGGGGAGCCCCACATAGGGCTTAAACCACTTCTTCCTTGGGGAAGACCTCTAGGATTGTGATTCTCCTTCCATTTGTAAGTCCACTGATCCTGGAGATGTGAGCTCGGATTATACTGTGTTCACCCCTTCCTGCCATCTCATTGTGGTTCCACCTTTATTTCTTTAGTTATGGTAAATCTTTTCTGCTAGTCTTCAGGTTATTTTCCTAGAGAGTTGATCTGTAAATGGTGATAAAGTACTTGTATGCTGAAAAATTTTAAATGCCAATGAAAGAAATCAAGAATGATCTAAGTAAGTGGGGAGACTTATTGTATTCATGAATTGGAAGATTCAATGTAGTAAATATATCAGTTGTTCTCGAATCCTGGCTTTTTTTTTTTTTTTTTTGGTGTAACCAAAACTTACTTGGAAAGGCAGTAGACTTAGAATACCTAAAACAATTCTGAAAAAGAAGAATCACTGCCTGCAGTTTTAACACCTGCTATATAGCTTCAGTTGTCAAGACTCGGTAGTCTTGTTGCTGGAGGAATAAAATAATCAGTGAAACAGAATAGAGAGCCTAGAATTAGAACCATGAACAGTGCCCGCAGATGTTTGACAGATGTGTAAAAACGATTCAGTGGAGGAAATATAGCCTTTATAACAATTCATATTGGAACATCTGGACATGCATAGGCAAAAAAATAAACCTCTACTCAGACCTCATACGGTATTAATAAATTAACTCAAAACTGTTGAAGACTTAAATGTAAAATGTAAAACCTAAAAATCTAGGGCTACACAGAGATTTGACATAAAACATGATCTGTAAAGGTAAAAATTGATCATTCAGATTTGAATCAAAATTAAAACTTATGTTCTGTGAAAGACCTTGTTATTAAAATGAAAATGAAGACTACAGACTGGGATAAAGAATTTACAAGCCACATATCCAGCAAAGGGACTAGTTTCCAAGATATATTAAGAGCTTTCAAAACTCAAAAGTGTAAAATCAAATAATCCAATTAGAACACAGTTTAAAGAAGAGACATTTTTACCAAAAAAGGTATAAAGTGACAGGCACATGAAAAAATATTCCAACATCATTTTAGTCATTTGGGAAATTCAAATGGAAACTGCAGTGACTTACTGTTATGTACCTATCTGAATAACTGCAGTAAAAAGTTACAGCACCACCAGATGCTGCTGAGGATGCTGAGAGACTCAGACATTGCTGGCAGACATGTAAAGCAGTACAGCACCCTGGAGAGCAGGTCAGAACACGCAGTACCATACAACCCAGAAATCACTCTTAAGCGCTTATCCCAGAAAAATGAAAACTGACGTTCACGCAAAGATTTGTATGTGAATGTTCATAGCATTCATACTCATATATTCATAATATTCATTCATATGTTCATAATAGACCCCAAATGGAAACAACCCCAAAGTCCTTCGGTGGGTGAATGATTAAACGAACTAACACATTCATTCTGTGAAATATTCCTCAGCAATAAAAAGGAATGAACTAAATGGTATGTGCAGTAACCCAATGAGTACCCAGAAAATTATGATGAATGAAAAGCCAATCCTGTAATATTACGTACTGTATAATTCCATTTATATAAAATTCTTGAAATGACAAAATTATGGAAATGTAAAACAGATTAGTGATTGGCAGGGGTTTATATGGGGATGAAGGGTAAGGGATGAGGGAAGTTGCTTTAAAGGATGGAAATATTCCTTGTAGTGAGGAAAATATTCTACATCTTAATTCTGTCAGTGTCAGTATCCTGGTTGTGATATTATAATACTGTTTTGCAAGATGGGAACTCTGGATAGTGAATACTTGGGATCTGCCTGCATTTTTTATTAAAACTGCCTGACCCACATCTCACATCATACTTAGTGATGAAAAGCTGAAAGTATTTCTTTTAAGATTGGAATGCCCACTCTTGCCAATTTTAATTCAACATTTTATTCCTGGACACAGCAGTTTAGAGAAGAAAAAGAAATTAAAAGAATCCAAATTGGAAAAGAAGTAAAGCTGCTACTGTTTGTAGGTGACATTATGCTATATGTGGAAAATCCTAAAGAGTCGGGCACGACTGAAGCGACTTAGCAGCAGCAGCAGCTAGTGGAAAACTGCTAGCGCTCATCAGTGAATTTGATAAGGTTACTGGATGCAAATCTAATATATAGAAATCTGTTGCATTTCTATACACTATCAATGAAATATCAAAATGGGAAATTAAGGAAACAATCTCATTTACCATTGCATCAAAAAGAATAAAGTACCTAGGAATAAACCTATCTAAGGAGATAAAACACCTGTACTCTTAAAAAAACTATAAGCTACTAATAAGAGAAATTGAAGATGACCCAAACAGATGGAAAGGTATATGATGTTCTTGAATTGAAAGAATCGGTATTGTTAAAATGACCATACTACCCAAGGCAACCTGCAGATTCAGCACAATCAACTATCAAATTACCAATGGCATTTTTCTTTGACCCAGAATAAAAAATTTTACAGTTTCTTTGGAAACACAAAAGACCTGGAATAGCCAAAACAATCTTGAGAAAGGAAAGGGGGAACTGGGAGAATCATGCTCCCTGACTTCAGACTATACTACAAAGCTATGGTAATCAAAACAGTATAGTACTGTACATGTACAGTCCAGATGTACATGGACCAGTGGAATAGGACAGAAAGCCCAGCAAGAAACCCATGCAGTTAGGGTCAGTTATCTACAACAGAGGAGGCAGAAATATACAACGAAAGAAAGACAGGCCCTTTGAGAAGTGGGTGCTGGGAAAACTAGACAGCTTCATGTGAAAGAATGAAATTAGAACTTTCTCTAACACCATGTATAAAAATAAGCTCAAAATAGATTAAAGACCTAAACGTAGAACTGGATACTGTGACGCTCCTAGAAGAAAACATAAGCAGAACACTCTTTGACATAAATCATGGTAATATTTTTCAGATCCATCTCTAAAGAGTAATGGAAATAAAAACAAAAAGAAACAAATGGGGCCTAATTAAACTTAAAAGTTTTTGCAAAGGAAAGCATAAACAAAACAACCTGTGGGATGGGAGAAAATATTTGTAAATGATGCAAGGGATTAATTTCTAAAATAAAAAGCTCATAATAAATAGCTTAATATATTAAAAAAAAAACCCAATCAAAAAAATGGGTGAAAGACCTAAATAGACATTCCTCCAAAGAAGACATCCAGGTGGCCGTGAAAAGGTGCTATTTATCACTTATTATTAGAGAAATGCAGATCAAAACTACAGTGAGGTGCCACTTCACACCAGTCAGTATATATTTGCATGTTCCCAGATTGGCAGCAGAGCACCCTGTCGCCTAATCCCACTCCCACCTGTGTTCCTCTTTCTCCTGTGTGCTCAGTCATGTCCGGTTCTTTGTGACCCCATGGAACCTGTAGCCCACCAGGTTCTTCTGTCCATGGAATTTTCCAGGCAAGAATATGAAACAGGTTGCCATTTTGTCCTCCAAGGGATCTTCCCAACCCAGGGATTGAACCCATCTCTCTTACATCTCCTGCATTGGCAGGTGGATTCTTTGCCACCACTAGTCCCACCCGGGAAGCCCACTAATCAGAATGGGCATCATTAAAATGTCTACAAATAATATATGCTGGAGAGGGTGTGGAGAAAAGGGAACTCTCCTATGCTTTTGGTGGGAATGTAAATTGGTACAGTCACTATGGGGAACAGTGTGGAGGTTCCTAAAAAAACTGAAAATAGTTGCCATATGATCCAGCAATCCCACTCCTGGGCATATATCCAGATAAAACTCTATTTCAAAAAGATACATACACCCCAGTTTTCATAGCAGCACTATTTATAATAGCCAAGGCATGGAAGCAGCCTAAATAAGATAAGAACGGTATATATACACAGTAGAATATTACTCAGCCATAAAAAATGAACTAATGCCATTTGCTGCAACATGGATGAACCTAGAAACCACATTAAGTCAGAGAAAGACAAATATACAAGATCACTTATGTGTGGGATCTTAAAAAGTAATATAAATGCACATCTTTACCAAATAGAAATACACTCACAGACATAGAAAAGAAACTTACGTACTGTGACCAGAAAGGATAATAGCGGGTGGGGGGAGGTAAATTAGTTATTATATATATATTATATATAGTTATATAAATACACACTACTCTGTATAAAGTAGATAAACAACAAATGCCTACTCTATAGCACAGGGAAATATGTTCAGTGTCTTGTAATAATCTACAATGGTAAAGAATCTGAAAAAATATATATATAAATATTCCTTTATATGTGTGACTGAAATTACTTTGCTGTGCCCCTGAAGCTAATGCAACACTGTAAATTAACTGTACATCAGTTTTTAAACCATATTAAAAATTGCAATTATTTAAAAATAAAAAGTGTAATTAAAGAACTGGATTGAATCTGGGTGGTAGAGTCACTTCAAAATCCCTTCAGATTTACTATATAATTGAAAAATTCTGTAATCAAATATAAAATAAAATTTTCTGTAGCTATAAAAGCAGCATATCACTGTTACATCTTTACAGTATTGTAATATGTGTATTAAATGGCAGCTTGAAAAACATCCAGGAATCAAACATGTAGGTTTTTCACCAGGTGAAATGAGCTGATGTTCATGCAAAAGATTATATGTAAATGTTATGATGGCTTCATTTACAGTCAGAAACTGGGGACCAGCATAGTCTCTCAGGTGGGGAGTGGATAGCCAGGCTGTGTTAAAGTCTGTAATGGAATACTGCTCAGCATTCAAAAGGAACTTACTACTGATACACGAAACAAATGGATGAATGTCAGATGCATTACCTAAGTGAAAGAAACCAGACTCAAAAGACTGCATTCAGTATGATCCCTTTTATGTGACATGCGTGCAAAGGAAAAAGTCAAAGGACAGATATCAGACTATGGGTGACCAGGGCTGCGCCTCGTGGCACAAGCTGTTGTGGGGCTTGCTGGGGCTGTGCTGTGTCTCGATATTCATGCTTGTTACGCAACTGTATGTTCATCAAAACTCACAGAAGTAGACACAGAAAAGGCTGAATTTCACTGTATATAAATTGTCTTAATTTTTAATAAGGACAAACATGTGCCCATTGCTGGGGTGAAACAAATGTCTTGACTAAAAACAAACCAGATTAAAGATAGTTTTAGAAAATACTTTTTCAAATGCCACGCGTTCACCTTCTGTCGCACCTTTATGCACCCTTACTCATATACTCTTCCCAATTATATGTTCTCTAATGTCTTGATACAAAATTCACACATAATAGAGATAAAAAAGAAATTGAAAGGATGACATTTCACAACAGCATAAAATTAAACTCTGAAGTTGATATGTTTACTTATTAGTCTAAGTTAAAATTACACAATTAGTTCACTATATGAATTACAGTGACTGAATTGGGGAAAATAGTCATTTATATGAAAAAAGTGTTTATTTCATTGAGGCCAATGGTATGAAAGGGGTGCTAAAAAAATCTTGGCCTTCAGAAAGGTAAATATTCGATGAGGAGAATAATATTTACACTCTGAGCTTTGTTAGATCACAACTGTAGTATCTAATTTTGTCTTCTAACATAACTCACTCATCTCACACGCTAGTAAAGTAATGCTCAAAATTCTCCAAGCCAGGCATCAGCAGTATGTGAACCATGAACTTCCAGATGTTCAAACTGGTTTTATAAAAGGCAGAGGAACCAGAGATCAAATTGCCAATATCCGCTGGATCATGGAAAAAGCAAGAGAGTTCCAGAAAAACATCTATTTCTGCTTTATTGACTATGCCAAAGCCTTTGACTGTGTGGATCACAATAACCTGTGGACAATTCTGAAAGAGATGGGAATACCAGACCACCTGACCTGGCTCTTGAGAAACCTGTATGCAGGTCAGGAAGCAAGAGTTAGAACTGGGCATGGAACAACAGACTGGTTCCAAATAGGAAAAGGAGTACATCAAGGCTGTATATTGTCACCCTGCTTATTTAACTTATATGCAGAGTACATCACGAGAAATGCTGGGCTGGATGAAGCACAAGCTGGAATCAAGATTGCCAGGAGAAATATCAAGAACCTCAGATAGGCAGATGACACCACCCTTATGGCAGAAAGTGAAGAGGAACTAAAAAGCGTCTTGATGAAAGTGAAAGAGGAGAGTGAAAAAGTTGGCTTAATGCTCAACATTCAGAAAACGAAGATCATGGCTTCTGGGTCCATCACTTCATGGCAAATAGATGGGGAAACAGTGTCAGACTTTATTTTTCTGGGCTCCAAAATCACTGCAGATGGTGATTGCAGCCTTGAAATTAAAAGATGCTTACTCCTTGGAAGGAAAGTTATGACCAACCTAGACAGCATATTGAAAAGCAGAGATATTACTTTGCCAACAAAGGTCGTCTAGTCAAGGCTATGGTTTTTCCAGTGGTCACGTATGGATGTGAAAGTTGGACTGTCAAGAAAGCTGAGTGCCAAAGAATCGATGCTTTTGAACTGTGGTGTTGGAGAAGACTCTTGAGAGTGCCTTGGATTGCAAGGAGATCCAACCAGTCCCTCCTAAAGGAGATCATTCCTGGGTGTTCATTGGAAGGACTGATGCTGAAGCTGAAACTCCAGTACTTTGGCCACCTCATGGGAAGAGTTGACTCATTTGAAAAGACTCTGATGCTGGGAGTGATTGGGGGCAAAAGGAGAAGTGGACGACAGAAGATGAGATGGCTGGATGACATCACCGACTCGATGGACATGAGTCTGAGTGAATTCCGGGAGTTAGTGATGGACAGGGAGGCCTGGTGTGCTGTGATTCACGGGGTCGCAAAGAGTCGGACACGACCTAGTGACTGAACTGAACTGAACGTAACTCGAAAGACTTAATAGCTGCCTACAAGTCTGTGAAGGGCTGTTACGTAGGAGAGGCAATAGACTGTGTGTTGCTCCAAAGATATGGTTGTAATAGCTGTTAGAAGGAAGCAGACAGGTTTTATACTTACGAGTATTTCTAACAGACCAGTACAAATATAAAATGGTACTACAGCTGAAGTTTTAAGCCCTGTACTTTGATATGTGTTCAGAGGCACATCATCTCCATTCTATGATCTCTGGGACTCTGTAAATAAAATTGATTTTATTCTTTTACTTTGGTATTTTAATATACTATTTACATGTATCATTCAAAGTATCTTCTCCAGGTTAAACATACTGTTTTCCTTATCTGATACAGCTGTTGGACCTTCAGTCATTCTGGTTGCCCTTGTCTCCTTAGATGTCAATGCACTTGTTAAAATCGGGTAGGATTATCATAAACTGTTTTTTAGCCCATCCATGTGTTAGCAGGTGGGTATCTGACTGTATAAACCCACTCTTATAACTTCTGTTCTCATTTTCCACAACTTCAACCAAGTACTTTTAAATTGTTTATTTAATACCTCTTTCTAGAAGACAGACTAGCACCTTGAATACTTTCCGCACATAGTAGGTGTATTTGATAATCTCACCCCTGCTTTGTGTTTTCACAAAGGTGACAGTGATTCACACTGAGGTTACTTGAAACATGAAAAACTTTGTGTTTTTTTTTTGTTTGTTTTCTGTCCAGGAATTTCGGCAGAAAGTAATGCTGGGAACGCCTTTCCTAGTTATTTGGCTGGTTGGGTTTATAGCAGACCTAAATATTGATTCTTGGCTCATTAAAGGGCTAATGTATGGTGGTGTTTGGGCTACAGTACAGTTTCTTTCAAAGTAAGTGTGTTGTTTTTAACTGTATTTTTAACCAGAAAGGTAAAAATCATAATTTGCACCTGGCTATTAATGTTATATTAATAATATAAAATGTATATTTAGAACACTGCCTTCATGTAACATGTTTGATCTTAATGTTAAAGAATTTTTGGCAAATTTATATCTGACATCTTTAACGTTTTTAACATTGTTGTGAAAAATGACTGTAAAGGTACTTTTAGTGACTAAGTCTAACATTTTTAAGGCTAAAGTACAGTTTTAAAACATTTCAGTAGACATGAATGCGAGTTCGCTGAACTCTGCATGTAATATATTGCTTATTTCTGGATAAGTATAATGCCTGAGCTTACCTTTCCATAGAAATTAAATTTTCTTTGGTCATAGGCAGTATGCAAGAAAGAGGTGTAGTTGTAGCACAGGGGACATCTAAGCGTATGAAGAGTCTAAGCCTATGAAGTGGGCTCAGTTATTTTTTAAGATTTTCTCCTTTGTTCTCTAAACATTGTGTTTGTTCTGTTTGCTTCTTTTCCTTAGATCCTATCGCCCTAAAATTGCCCATCCAGCAAACTAGGAAGTTATTTATGATCCAGAATTTCCCACCTAATTTCCATTCCTTTAGTACTTTGTCTTTACCAGAATTTCACAAGAGAGTTCTGAAAATAATTCACAGAGATGAGAGTGAATGGTAGTGCACCAGTGTGGTAACTCTCAGGAAGAAACTTAATCTTATTTTAGTGTTTACTTTCACCAAGAGGTGTAAGTAAGAATTCACCAATTCTGCCTTCTTAGCAAGTACATGGATGGCTGATCCTGCTTAGTGTTTAATAAAATTTATCAGCGTTTATTTTTTCCTGAATTCTAAATGCTGTAAATAATGACCTTTAATTCCTCCAAACTAGCTTGTTCATTCTCTTTGAAAAGATGTGCTGAAAGCTTAGTGGGAATGTGAGGTGAGGAGAAATAATGATGCAGTGAAAAACTCAGGGATTGCTTTGGGCTTCCCTGGTGGCTCAGATGGTAAAGCATCTGCCTACAATGTGAGAACCCAGGTTCCATCCCCGGGTTGGGAACATCCCCTGGAGAAGGAAATGGCAACCCACTGCACTACTCACCCCACTCCAGTACTCTTGCCTGGAAGATCCCATGGACGGAGGAGCGTTGTAGGCTCCTCCATGGGGTTGCAAAGAGTCGGACACAACTGAGCGACTTCACTTCACTTTGCACTCATTTGTTAAAATTATAACATGCCTTTGGTGAGTAGTAAGTTGGATGATAGAGTTACTATATATGCTAAAGTGGGTTTTTTATTTAAAAGAATAGGAATACAATGAAATTCTAAAGTTGGAAAGTATATAGAATAAAATTCTAATTCTTGATGAATTAAAAGTAGCTTCAGACTTGAGTCATTTAGCTGTGCCTTCATGTGTTACTGATCACCATGGAAAACAGCCTTCGTATTTAAGCATCCTGAATTTCTGGGTTTTGTTAAAAGTTTACTATGCGGAATAGATGTAATTTTCATTTAAATAAATAAATAGTCATTTCTACAATGAAATATAGAGTTCACATTTTATAAAACTTGTGTTTTACAGATCCTTTTTTGATCATTCAATGCATAGTGCATTGCCCCTTGGAATATATTTGGCAACCAAATTTTGGATGTATGTGACGTGGTTCTTCTGGTTTTGGAATGATATCCTTTGGTCATAAAGGTCTTATCTAAAACAATTTTTGTTTGTTATTTAAACAAATGTTTAATAATTTAACATAGCTGAGCTACTCACTATATACTAGAATAAAACAGTTTTATTAGAAAAATAAGTATGAACTAATGTATTTTTAAATGTTTCATATTTAATAAATTGCTTTTCAAAGCTGCTTTTAATAACATCAGTAGTAGTAATAATATCAATAGTAGTGACCATTAATTGAGTTTTTTAAGGGCATTTTCCTAAATACTGTGTGTTCCATTTACTACACATCCTATTACGTTTATATTGTTGTCTCAGTTTTATAGATGAGAAAACTTAGGTTTAAACAGGTTAATCTGTTGTTTTTTCCCAAGATCACACAGCTAGTCTCTAGTAAAGTAGAGTAGAAACACATATTTGTCTGATTCTCTAACACATTCTGCACCTTTGTCCTGAGTTGTGATTTTCATGTTTTAGTGTCATTTTCTCTGCATATTTTCTTACTGTCACACTTATTACTGTTCTGCCATGATAGATAGCAGTTAATTTTCTCTTTTGCTTATGAAAAGCCTTTAGTGGTGTATCTTCAGATGTTTGCTAAATTCAGCAAATTATTTCGATGTACTGTTTTTGTTTGCTTGTTTTTTTTGATGCACTTTTAAAAAATAGTATAATTTGACATTGTACATTTGTACGTGCACGTGTGTACATCTAAGAAATAAGGACAATGTCAGCTTTTGATGTTTTAATAGAAAAAATCAGTAAGACGGCCTGTTTCATTATAATTAGGGTACATGTTTGATGTCTTAAATCATTCTTCAGAACATTACTATCAATATAAAAAGTATATGATATTTTAAATGGTATGCAGTATTCAGTGACTTTTAACTGTTCTGAACAATATTAATTATTACTGATACCTGATTTCACTTCACAGTCTTGCATATTATAATATTGCATTCTTTTTGTTAAGTTGTCCTGTGTATTAGACAAAAACAAAATATGCTTATTTCTTTGTGAAACTGAGCCGCAGAATTATAACTGTGCTTCTAATTCTTAATTTTCACAGCATTATAGGATTACTTTTTAAAATACTTTCTTAGCATAGTGTCTATTGAAATGTTTTCACTTGCAGTTTTTACTAGCTCATTCTGGGCCTGTATTACACTTTGATATAAAAATTGTTCTTCAGAGATTCATTAAGCATTAGAATTATCTTATTGGATTATTTAATGAGTAAAACATAACTGCTCATTTTCAGTACCTCATCTATTTTAAATTTATAAAAAGCACTGACCTCTGAAATGACTACTATTCCAGACATATTTTCTAACTTGGCTTCCTAAATCGGACAGTAAGTTTAATATTCCAAAAAAATAATCCAATTCACATCTCAAAATATTTTAGACTGTTGCTGTACTGTTAATCTGTTTGCATATAAGTAGAGAAAAGCAGGATAATTAGTAAATTACAAATAGTGAAAACTTTATGCCAGAGAGTTTTATATAGTCCATATATCAACTTTTGCTTAGGAACTTCAGATGGCACTTAAGCACTATACTTGGAGACCATTTTAAACAGCAAAATCACCAACAAAAAGCACACAAATGCTAAACAAGAAGGCAAAGTATTGGCCTTGTTTAGCTCAACTGGAAATGTGTGCATAAGGCAACTCATGTTTATTGTTACTTTGCACATATTCACAAATGACTGCAGAAGCATTCTAAATATTGGTTTTGGGTTTACAAATAAATTTTAGTTAGTAGACATGAGGGTCAACTGTATATAAGTTATTTTAGTTTCTCATATGTTACTCATCTTCAGTGTTTTTGTGGTAATAATGAGTCATATTCATATAAACCATTTGTTATAATAAATTCTATTTGATTTATAGTTCTTCAGATATATTATTTTACTTGGTTCTCAGAACAGTTCTTTGAGATTAAAAAAAAAAAACTTACAAATCATAATGCTGTTTTCTAACTGATTGAAAAATTGAGGTTCGTAGAAGTTGTATGCTTTGCTCAAAGTTACATAGCCAGGTAATTATTGAGAGTCTGGTATAGAACCCAGTTCTTTGACCTGATACAGTGTATCTTCAAATGCCCTATATTATACACTGACCATAATTTTTACAAGGAAATAATAAGAGATCAGATCAAAGGTTTATTTACAAAGAAGTTTATCATTGTACCATTTATAGGGAAAAAATGGAAATAACCTGAATAGGAGGATAGATTTATCAGTTACCCGACATGTGGTAGACAATAAAATATCCGTTAAAATGCTTTTCTAAGACTTAGTGATGTGGGCTCATACTTGTAACAAATAAAAAATACAAAATTGTATTTACAGAGAGATTCTAATTTTAGAATGTGTGAATGATAAGAGCTGGAAGTGAGCACATGTAATTTTAGCTGTGGTTATTTCTGGTAGTGAGGTTTGTGATTTTCTTGCACTTTTATTTGAAAATTTTGTTCATACTTCTTCTATAATTATCATACAACTCTAAAATTCATTGTCATAAATAATATAGTCTACTGTTTATTGTGTTGACAAACTTTTGAAATAGGTTATTAGGAATTCTGTATCTAAAAATAAATTACTTTTCAATCAGGTCTTAAGCTTCTTAAATCAGAGGTGGATGTGATCATTGTTCCCATAATGTTTAATGACTCAGAATATTCTGTAGAGTACTTTGGAGAGGCAGGATAGCATATGTAGTAAGAGCCTAGGTTTAAATACCAGCTCCATCTCTAATCCATTCTTTAATCTTAGACTGCTTGATTAACCTTTGCCTCGGTTTTGCCATGGGGATGGCAGCAAGCTTTATCATTGGGTTTTTGTGCAGCCTAAATGGCATGTGGGCTTCCCAGGTGAGTCAGTTAGTAAGGAATCTGCCTGCCAATGCAGGAGACATGGGTTTAATCCCTGTGTTGGGACGGTCCCCTGAAGGAAATGGGAGCCCACTGCAGTATTCTTGCCTGGGAAATCCCATGGACAGAGGAGCCTGGCAGGCTTCAGATCATGGGGTCGCAAAGAGTCAAACATGGCTGAGCGACTGAACAACAAGAATCTGATAGATATATTTATTACATATGTTAGCAGTTTTTGAAACTGTTACAATAAAGATTCTGCACTGAAAAATGCCACCATTCAGCATTCTTGGCACATAACATTTATCCAGCTATATTCTTAGGCTTTATTTATTTTTTATTTATTTATTTTTTGGCTGTTGAAAGAGCTGGAAATTTGGCTTTCTGTGTATTCTGTGCTGGCTGTTCCCATGGATTTTGGAGAATGAGGATGGTGGAAGGTGGAGGTAAACAGGGGACTGGAGCAAGAAAATCACTTTTATATGTGGCAGCTGGTATTAACTACTCTTTCTTCTTCCTTTTTGTTCCTCCTGTATTTTAAGTGGTTGGGTGGTGTTTTGGTATTTACCAAACAAAGACAGGTTTGTTTCATTCACGAAACTGTTCTTTCTTAACCTGTGCTTCCATGAGAAATGTAGAGAGTGTGTATACATAATAATGTCTAAAAATCTTACAGCATATTTATATGATACTTGTACTACATAAAAAAAATTTTTTTAAACACGAGAAAAGCATACACTTTTTTTCTTTGGTTGCATCCTGCAGTCTGTGGGATCTTAGTTCCCCCACCAGGGATTGAACCCAGGCCTTTGGCAAAGAGAGTGTGGAGTCCTAACCCCTGGACTACCAGGGAATTCCTAGCATACATGTTTTACTAAATCTTTTTTTTTTTTTAACATGTACTTAGGGGTCTTCATAAATAATGAAGACCTAACAAATGAGCAGAGTAGGAATCTCCATGCCTTTTAGACCAATAGTACATTTGTGAAGAATAACAAGTCAAAGATCTGGGCTGCGGCAGTCAGTTGGTGGGAGTGTGGCCCGCAGACGTGTGGGAGGATGGGTGGGCGGGAACGGTTAGTGCAGTCAGCATGTGAACAGACGCCTGTCATCAGCGTCCATCCCAGACTTCTGTGAGAGGCCTTTCCTTTCTTTCCTGGTAGAGGGACGGCACCATTCTCACGGGCACTTTCGTGGACAGCTTTTATACCTGTGTTAAATCTTGGAAATGGTGTGTTTTGTGCCTCAAAAATGTGTTGCTCTAGCAACATTGCTTTATTTTTCCCAGTGTTATTGAAAATAGTCTTTGATTCTTCACTTAACATTTATAAATGCCTGGTACATTTATTATGTTTTTATTAGGAAGGAAAATGTAACCAAAGATAGTATTTCTGTTTTAAGCAAGTTTATAAATACTTTTTCTAAAATTAAAGTCAACTTGAATGTGGGAAAAAATGGCAATGAAGAGAATGTAAAAACAATCTTCTAAATATATGGGTATGATATCTAAATGTTTGGTAGATTTTAATGAATATAGATAAAGTGATATGCTAATTACTTTGGACATGAGACGTCCCTCGTTTTTGTCAAAAGAAGTAATGATCATTTAAAAATAATGTATTCACTGACTTTAAAAAAGTGTCAGATAAACTTACCCTACGTGATTTAAAATTTGTAAGCAGTTGACGTTTTTTGCGTTTACTTATGAGCACAATGGAAAATGTATTTGTTGTGATGTAATAGGCTAGCATGTATAGATGGAATTCATTTTGATGTAATAAACCATCTTGTACTTTTTTCTAGGTTTCTTTGTATGTGTGATAAAACCTTACAGATTATAAGTTTACCTATAGTAATAACTAGTTTTCATTGCTTCTTTAGATTCCTTAACTTTAGGCACATCTCAATTTTCTATTTATCCATCTTCCATTCCTTGCCAACAGTATTGCACTTTTCTACAATTTTGGGAAATCTTGGAAATCAGATCCAGGGATTATTAAAGCCACAGAAGAACAAAAGAAAAAGGTAGCAAGATACAACCTAACTAGTTACATGTGTTTTATTGCCAGATTATCAGTATTTTTAGCAGATACGAGAGTACAAAGAAACTGGGAATTTCAAACCAATCTGAGATTATGTATAGAGTTGGTGCTCTTGAGATGCCTGGCCTTACACTTCCATGACATTTTAAAATGGCACTTTAAAATTTCACGTTTCTCTCCTTTCTAAGGATTATGATTGTTTTGAGGGACTAATACAGTATTTTAAACATCTCTGTAAAGCTTCAGCAAATAAATTTGCATTCATTAAATAAATGCTTGTTAAAAGACCGTGTAAACTAGAAGGCCAGAAAACTGGTTGATAGTATAGGTAAATTGTTCTAATAGCTAACATATTTGTATATATGACCCAGGGCACCCCTCATCTATGGCCCAGGTACTTAGGAAGCCGAATTTATAATCCAAAGAGGTCGTGTTAAGTAGAGAATTAGACCAGAGGCAGTTAAATTATTTTAAGAGTTGTTTAACCCAGTCCCTGAAAACAGAACAAATCCTGATGAGTTATTCTATCCACAGTTGATGAAAACACTAGCAGTTTCTTACAGTCTACCCCTCTCTATGCTGCATAAAGAACGCTGCTCTTACGTTCCGGTATTCTTCAGACATTTACTGCTAATTGATTTGCCAGGTTTTCTTAAGTCATAGTCTAGCTCTGAAGAGTCGAGTCTTTTTTGGATTCAGGTTTACATTTATCTCTTAATCATCAAAACCCATGCAGACTAGTTCTTACATAATTTAGTTTTATTCCCGTTAAGTTTAGGGTTGCTTCATTCATATATCCAATAAAATTTCTGTATTCAAATTATAGTAAAATAACAGAAGTAAGTGAAGAAATTTATTATTTTCAGCTGAAAACCTTGGTTAAAACTAAATGTGTGTTTGTTGATACTCATATAAATATTCTTATTGAGTATAGTTGGTTTTCAGTGTTGTTTTCGTTTTGGGTGTACAGCACAATGATTGAGTTGTGTATAACCGAATCACTGAGTTTTATATATGTAATCTGAGAAATAAAATATTCTTTTTCAGATTCTTTTCCCTTATAGTTTATTACAAAATATGGAGTATACTTCCCTGTGCTGTGCAGTAGGTCCTTGTTGGTTATCTATATTTAGTAGTGTGTATTAATACTCATATTGATGGAACAGTAGTTGATGAATATTCTGTTTTGAATGAAGTTTTTGTGTTTTTTTTTTTTTTTTAATTCACAGACAATAGTTGAACTTGCAGAGACAGGAAGTCTGGACCTCAGTATATTCTGCAGTACCTGTTTGGTAGTATTTTTTTCTTTTTCTTCCCTCTCTCCTTTTCCCTCAGCAGTGGCATAGCATAGAGAGTTTGGGAAACCAGGACAGTGTCTTTCACTGAGCACATTTCATGATCCCCCAGCCAGAAGGCTTTTAGATCATGGGACAGGAGGAAAGATGGTGAAAAGATACCTTCTTCCCAGTGTTCTTGTTCCCCCTGATGTTATACCTTAACTGCATTTCCGACTCAGTGTTGCCCTTCATTTGTATTCATTCTTTTTTTCTCAGGATGTAATTCAACAAAAAACTAATTAATAAAGTATTTAAATCAAAAGTTGACTGATTCCCTAATATGCTGTTATCCTAGTTTCTTATGTTTAAAGGCCATGATGGGAAATTAGGTAATCTGTAAGACAACATCAGAGCAGTTATCCATCTGTGTTAGAGTCTTTATGCAAATCAGAGCACTCTTTTATCATTGACGGTAAAAGTTATCATATTCAGCCAGGTCATAGGTGATAGTACGGTTTTGTGTTTTGGTGGTTTTCTGCTAGATTTTTGTGATTAGTTCCTGTGGAAAATGTATGGACTGCCACAGCGTTTCTGTGGCATATAGTGTTCCTGAGTAAACCATGTTTCTCTGTACGGAGATGGGAATGTCCCCAAATCATTGCTTGAAACTATATGGTCTTTTATACCTGTAAGTTATACACTACAACTGAACTAACATCTTAATAATAATGAAATAATCGACTTAGTTGAGGATTCTGGAATGAGTTTTTGAAACTAAGCTCTAGTTCTAAAGATTCTTTTAAGTTTGACTTAACATTCTTTGACAAACAGTTATGATTTTGGATTTTCACTATACTGCTTTATTTTGGGTAACAACTTTAGAGTACTGATTCTTTTGTATTTTAAAACATGCTTTAAAAAGATTTTTGTTTCTGTGCTTTACAACGGGTGATTTGTAGAATTGTATTCTTAATGTTTAGAACATTTTTATATTCTACTATTCTATGAACATATTATTCTGTTCCACAAAGTCAAGTATACATTGCTGATGTTTTTGCCATATGTCAAACAGATTGTTTTACATAGAGTTGCTCAGTACAGTTTCATTGTTAAGTAAATGCCTGATGGCAAGAACAAGACTACTTTTGTCATTATAGCATAAATGTTTTCATTATGTTTTATGTTAAGATAAGCTGTAGTTCTGGATAGATAATTTGGTATTGTAAAATCAAGAGCATGTTGTGTTATAAAATGATTCAAATTGACAGAGGTATTTGTAATTATATGGATATCCTTCACTTTGACAAATAGGTGAGAAGACATACGTAAATCAGAATTTCCTCAAAATGAATTGCTTGTGTCAGTTTTTGTGCAGAATCCCTTCATAACTGTTGCTCAAAGAGGAGACTTAGCTGAGAGCTGCAAGTTAGGGTAGAAGTTGTTTGATCTATCCTACTTCTTTCTGCTGATAGATTTAGTCTCACATCTGTGGTGAAGAATAACTTAGCCTTTTCTTGGGTCCACAGATTATCTTAGTACATGTAGGAGCCACATACTGCACCTATGCCTTTTTCTTAGTGCCCTCAGAATCATGTACAACCTTATGGAGAGTGCTGGGGAAATGACAGTGCTTTTGTTGAACCACCAGTGAAGGGTATTATGAAATTTGCTTCTAGCAAGTGTTTTTCCTGTAGCTCTTGTCATGTATCCAGCGTTGGGACTAACAGCTCTTTGAAGATCACTAATGAGTTCTTATATTCACTTGACCGCTTTAGAGTAATGGAGAGAAAATCATTTCACAACATTTAAAACAGAAGGCATCATGAAAATGAATTCTTTATTGCCTGTCAGGAGCTGTATAATGTATTTTTTGTTTTTTAGAACAAACAGGGACTGCCTAAACTTCACAAGCATGTTGTATTTTCTTAGATAATGGTCTTGCAGTTCAGCAGGGAAAAATGCTGTACCTTAATCTGAGATCCGAGGAGGCTCTGAAAGATGCGAGCACTTACTGGGTCGTTTGTTTTGTTTTTTTTTGGTTTTTTGCTAGATATGTTAACTCTGGGAAGACATTAATGATTTGAATTTTAAGAGCTGCTTTTATTCACTTCTAACGACCTTCCTGTTACTAAGGAACAGTCATTTTATTAAGCAGCAACCAGTATCATTCACTATGATAGATTTTCATTAAGAAGCCAAAATAGTGATATTTGAGGAATTTCAGGGTTTTGAATTAAATATAGTAACATTCACTGCAATAACAGATTGGTATTTGATTCTTATTTTTGTAAATTGATGGTTCTGCCCCACCTTAGGAGTTTGTGTGTGTTTGTTTGACTGTCCACACAGCAGGTTTATATTTTAGTGTAGCCTTTGGCATCTTTGTTGTTGCAGTTGAAATTTTATTAAACAAGAATGATTTTTGATTGGATCTATTCTTTTGGAAACCTTGTCTTTTTCATAATTGTATTCTGAGAAAATGTTCAGCTTTTCTGTCTTAGGTCCAGCGCCTTTTGTAATCTTTTCACATGCCTGTTGACAGATACGGAAACCAGTAAGGTCCAAACACTGTGGTGTGTGCAACCGCTGTATAGCGAAATTCGACCATCATTGCCCATGGGTGGGGAACTGTGTCGGTAAGTTTTACTAGTGATTTCTAAATATACTGTTGATTTATATTGCTCTAGGTAACTAATGGAGTACAATATTAAAGTAGATGTAGAAGCTTCGTTCTTGCACCATGCAACACCCCTCGTTCCCCTAATTATTTCCTTGTTGGCGGTACATCAGCTCAGCTGTGAGAGAGGGGAAAGACATCATAAAATCAGTGTCTAGGAAAGACTGATATAATTTCTTTATCAGTTCTCTGTGGTGCCTCCTCTTTCTTGTTTTCTCCATTGGACAGCAGTGAAATCGGTCAAGAGGCAGCTTGTGTTGTCTTTTAGTTAAACTAGAGAAAGTTAGACAATTAAAAATTGCTACAAGATTGCTATGTACAGAGGCAAAGAAAAATGACAGATAAGAACTCTGCATACCTCAGTGTTGAGAACGGCACAGTCTAAGGAAGTGGACTAAGTGGCCTGAGAGATGACCATGGAGATTTTATGAGGGACAGTTGGGAGATGTTACAAAGATTGTATGACTCCTGGAGAGAAACCTTTAAAAAGCTGGATTATAAAGTTTATAAAAGTAAAGATAAAATAGGGTTGTTTAAACCTCAAAACACACAGTGGAATCAAAGCTCAATATTGTGATTGTTGGTTCATTAAGACTTTTGACTTCAGAATGCATTTCACTGCAGTCACTACATCTTTGTGTGTAATTGTGAGCATTCTTTTATTTAAAGCCTTTCATTAAAACAACTGTTTTCTCGACGATCATTTTATAAAATAACGTATGCGATTATTGTCCAATGTGTATCTCACTTTTCATGGCATTTCCCCACCTCAACCTCATCTCTAAGTATGTGTCTGGTTGTTTCTTCTTAGCTGGAAGAAATTGCTTCTGTTTTGTTCTCTAGGTGCAGGCAACCATAGATACTTTATGGGCTACCTGTTCTTCTTGCTTTTTATGATCTGCTGGATGATTTATGGTTGTATTTCTTGTGAGTACAGTTAGTACCTTTTATCTTCTTAAAGCAAATGTTGCAAACTTATGCTTTACCATATTAATAAAAAATACGATAATGACAAATGTCTTTTAACTGAGGCAATTCACTACAATGAAAAAATAGTAGAGAACTATCAAACATATTCAGTAGAGTATAAGCAACAGAAGTATCAGTTAATTATCTTTTAATAGGCTTTGAAAAGCTTCTGGGTAAAATACACCAAGATTTTTCACATTGCATGCTTGCTTTACTTTAGTAGTTTGTAAATTTTTTGATTATGCTAATTGCTCTTTCTTATCAAACAGCTGGGAAAATATAGTTGAAGTTCAGTTTTCACAGAACTTGAAATATTTTGAAGAGTAAGGTATAATTATTGTCTATTGGAGAATATTTAAAAGGTTAAAAATAAGTTATCATTCACTGATTATATGGTTTAGTATTTTAGAAGAAATAATAGGCTTTTATTGCACTGAGAACAGAAAGAATTTGAATGAAAATATTAGTTACTGTCCTTCAGGGCTTGTTGGTACTCAGCGTGAAGACGTATTAGATACTGACTTGAAAATAAGTCTTGGATGATTTCCTAGTCTTCCTACTCCCACAGATATTAAGAATATTTATTATTAATACCATAATGAAAAAGGAGGCTAGTTCCTCAAATAGAGATGAACAGAGAGAAAGTTTTGATCAGATATCTTTACCTAATTTCTGGCAGTCCAACACCCCTAAGAAAGAGCATAGTCCAGCAATAACATCAGTTCTTTTTGGCAGTGGCTCTCTGAGTAAATTTTGTTTTGGAAAAAGCTCTCCTTCCCAAGGTGATCTTGTATTATATGCCTTCCCTCCAAAGAAGTCTCACATGTATATATCACCTTATCTTTGTATAAAGGATGTGTTTTTATATATTCTATGTATGCAGTACCAGTCAGATAAAAACTGTTGTTACAGGACAGGCTTGTTTGTTTTTAAGGTTGGCTGCTGCTTTCTGTTCTTTATGTTTTTTCATTAGGGGATAAGGGAATTATGAGTACAAAAATACTTGCATTGAGAGTCATCAGTTAAATTAAATTTAATTTAATTTAATTCTTAGGTCATGTTTTCTAAGTGGTACCTACCACAAAATCACCCACAAGGGGCTTGGATGATTGTCAAGTAAATCTGAGTACCTGTGCTCTGATTTTAGACTGGGGACTGCACTGTGAGACCAGCTACACCAAGGATGGATTTTGGACATACATTACTCAAATTGCCACCTGCTCACCTTGGATGTTCTGGATGTTTCTGAACAGTGTTTTCCATTTCATGTGGGTGGCTGTATTACTCATGTGTCAAATGTATCAGGTATGTGCAAATGAGTTATTCTTTAGTGTGCCGAGAACTCTTAAAAATTCACTCCTTGCTTAAAAGACGATAGTGTATCCTCTTTATAACCACTCCTACTTTTCAATAGTTAAAATTCTTTCAAGAGTTAAAATTTTCAGTTTGCTGTTCCTTTCTTCTCCCCTCTGTCTTTCCACCTCTCCTCCATCTTCTTATATTAGGAACTTCTGACTTTCAGTACTACTCTTAACAAAGCTTATTGTTTCTGTCTTTGCTGATTTACATACTGTGAGCTTAGATTAATGGTGCCATTAATTTTGTATGTGTTTTAATAGTAATATTTTATTACCTGCAAATATCAGTATTTATTCAAGAGGTTTTTTTAACTTAATTTTTAAAGTTAATTTAATTAAGACTTTTTTTTTCTTAATTTAATTAATAAAACTGATACACATGGATTTTCTCTGTGTGTGCTCAGTCATATCTGACTCTTTGCAACCCCATGGACTGTAGCCCACCAGGTTACTTTACCCAATGGAATTTTCCAGGCAAGAGTATTGGAATGGGTAGCCATTTCCTTCTTCAGGGGATCTTCCTGACCAGGGTTCAAACCTGCATCTCTTGCATCTCCTGCATTGGCAGGTGGATTCTTTACCACTGAGCCACCTGGGAAGCCCTTTCCTTTTAATTAGGATTTTTAAAAAATCTCCTGCTTAAAGGAGCTGATGGAGTAGAAGTATGTACATAATGTCCATCTCTCCACATACACAATGCCAGGTAACCTGTTTAAAAATTATTTCTCTATTTAACTAGCTGCTTTTCATAGAGACAGATGATCTCTTGTACATTAGCTTGATGTCTCCTGACGGAAAACCAAAAGCAGACTTCATCATTTTTTTTTCCATCCTAATCCTGGGAATTAATTTTCATTTATTTTATATTAAATATTCAGAGACTTAATGGTTTGCTCTCTTTTGCCTCTTAGATTTCATGTTTAGGTATTACTACAAATGAAAGAATGAATGCCAGGAGGTACAAGCACTTTAAAGTCACAACAACATCTATTGAAAGTCCATTCAAGTACGTACATTTCTGTGGATTTAATATTTTCTCTTGAAGTTCCTTCAAGAAATTCCTTACTAACTAAACTAAGCAAATATCTAATGAGTACATCAAAGAGAAGTATTTTCTTTTAAAGTGGCAATAAGATAGGAAATAGGGAATATTTCTTTTACTTAGCCATGTATAAAATAGCTTGTAAAACATAAATACCAAGATTTCACTTTTCCCTTTAATTATACAATTCAAACTTTATTGACCTACTAACATTTAGTATTTGTTCTTTAACATTTCCATCAATTTATACATTTTCATTCAAAAATGAATGTATCAAGAAAATTGAAATAAGATTTTTAGAAATACAATTGCTTGAAATTCGTTCTTTAGGGAAATTTCTTAGACTCTCGGGCAGCTCCTTTTTGCTTCAGATTACATATTATTTTTTAATGTTTATTTGTTTATTTGCCTGCACTGGATCCTCAGGATCTTTAGTTGCACCATGTGAACTCTGAGTTGCAGCATGTGGGATCTGGTTCCCTGACCAGGGATCAAACCCAGGCCCCCTGCATTGGGAGCGTGTATTCTTAGCCACTGGACCACCAGGGAAGTCCCAGATTACTTATTTTATTTGCTGTTTGAATGACATAAAAATTTCCACACACCTAATTTTCTTTTTTCTTTTTAACTTTAAGTGTAATTGACATACAACATTATATTGGTTTGAAGTGTACAACATAATGGCTTGATGTTTGTGAACATTGCAAAGTGATCACCATTAAAATCTAGTTAACATCTGTCCCCATAAATAGTTGGAAAACTTTTTCTTGTCATGAGAACTTGTAAGATCTGTTCTCAGCGGTTTTCAAACGTGCAGTAGGACACAGACTGTCGTCAGCATGCTCTACGTTGCACTCCCAGGGCTCTTTATACAGAACTGGGAGTCTGTATGTTCTGAACCTCCTTACACATTTGCCTGCCCCCACTCCCAGTCTCTGGCCTCCACAGTCTGTTCTCTGTATCTCTGAGCTCAGGTTTGTTTATATTCAAAGTGAGTGAGATAATGTCATATTTGCTGACTTCACGTATAGTGCCCTCAGGGTCCATCCATGTCATTGCCAATGGCTGGATTTCCTTTTTCTTTACAGTGGCTGGATTTTGTTTGATTGTGTGTGTGTGTATCACATTTTTAAAAAAAAACCATTCATCCATCAATGGGTGCTTAGACTGTTACCGTATCTTGACTGTTGTAAATAATGCTGCAGGGAACACGTTGGGTGCATATATATCTTTTCAAGCTAGTGTTTTCATTTTCTTTGGAAAAGTACCCAGAAGTGGAATTGCTGAATCGTATGGTGGTCCTGTTTTTAATTCTTAAGGAACCTCCATACTGTTTTCTGTAGTAGCTGTACCGATTTATGTCCCCACCAGCAGTGCACAGGGTTCTCTGTATCCTCCCCGACTCTTGCTTTCCTATCTTTTTGATAATAGCCATTCTAACAAGTATGTGGCAGTATCTGTCTCATGGTGGTTTTGATTTGCATTTCTCTAACAATTAGTGTAACGTTGAATGTCTTCTCATGTCTCTTGGCCATCAGTCTATTCAGATTGTCTGTTTTTAGTTGGATTATTTGCTTTTTTCTTTTGAGTTGTGTGAGTTCTTTATATAATCTGGATATCAGCCTTCTATCAGATATATGATTTGCAGGTGTTTCCTCCCGTTCAGTAGGTTGCCTTTTCATTTTGTTGGTGGTTTTCTTTGCTGGGCGGAACCTTCTTAGTTCAATGTCGTCTCATCTATTTTTGCTTTTGTTACCTTTGCTGTTGGTGTCAGATTCAAAAATTCATCACCAAGACTAACGTCAAGGAGCTTCCCATCTCTGTTTTCTGTTTTCAGTTCATAAATTCAAGTCTTAACCCATTTGAGTTAATTTCTGTATATAGTGTAAGATAGTGGTTCAGTTTAGTTCTTTTGCATGTGACTGTTCAGTTTCCCCAACACCATTTATTGAAGAGATTGTACTATTCTTTTATTTATATATGTATATATTTTGAAATTTGCATTCGGTTTGGAGTTAAACAGTAGTTTCCTAATAATATGAAATATTTAAAACTTTTTGAGTTTTACTCAAACAAATTGTCTGCTACCTTCAAGCTTTTGTGGTGCTGTTAATTGTTGCATGCTTTTGGAAAGCACGCAGATCTTTAAAAGAAAAAATAATAGAGCCAGTTGAACAGTTTTGAGAATTCTCCCATTGGCATAATAATTACATAATGTGTAAAACTAACTGCTTTTCCAAAGGTATTCTTGAAGTTTCTAAAATTCTTGAATTCTAAAATTCCAGGAACTTCCCTTGACATTTCTTTTTTTAAATTGTTACTCTTAGGTACACTCTCACATTTATGCTATTTTTTATTTATTTTGTCTTTTACTTTCTCAGTTTTGGATATAGTTTGTCTCCTTGCCAAAGAGCTACCAGTCAAGGAAAGGTTTTATGAAAATTTTTATTTTACATAGGAATGAGAGATGGATGTTTGAATAACTTTAAAATATAATAGTGTAACCCATGGTATAAGCACAAGAGAAAAATCAGTGTTGTCAGAGCTCTGAAGAAACATGAATGTATACATATCTTAGAGTTATAAGCAGATTTTTTCTGACAAAAAATCTGAGTATTGAAGTTTGGAAAAAATATATTTAACATTAAAATTATGTTAAACTCATATTAAGTTACTATACTAATAGACTATTTTTTTCTTTTTCTGTTTGTTTCTGTGTTTTGTTTTGTTTTGTTGCCGGGGGGTGTTTAGCCATGGATGTGTAAGGAATATTATAGACTTCTTTGAATTTCGATGCTGTGGCCTCTTTCGTCCTGTTATCGTGGACTGGACCAGGCAGTATACAATAGAATATGACCAAATATCAGGATCTGGGTACCAGCTCGTGTAGCAACATCTTTATCCTTTGAAGCATATTGCTGAGTGGTGCCTGAAAATTGTGTCTGTCCGTGTCTCTCTCACACTCGAATCCACATCCTTTGAACAAATAGCATGCTATGTAGGGCTAACAGTGAACTTTACAGTCTTTTTTTCAACACTTTTATTAACGAAGGTAAACATGGACAGAACACACTGCCACTTCTGGGAAGAATAAAGATCTTAAAAAGAATTTCAATGGTTCTTAATGTGGGAATTCACAACATATACAGCTTTTTGGTTTTGTTCTCATAACATTTTTCATGAGGAAAGAACGAACTTATTCTGTTGACAGACATGGTTTACTGATCAGAAATGTTCGAGTCTAGCTAAAACTAAATTTATGGTATACAGCTAAATTTTATAATGCAGTCTACTATTAGTATTGCATTTAATTCCAAGAGAGTTGTCTTAAATTGATTCAGACTAGTATTATGTACGTGTTAGAATGTACATGTAAATACTGTGATGAAAATCATGTGGTTTTATTAGGGATCTACTGTAATGTGTCTTCAGAGGCACAGGAAAATAATGTTCACCAAAAAAATGTGCTAACAATATTTTATTGCTATCAGCTGTTGAAGTGCTGATATATTTCTAGTTCAGTGAAATAATTTGTAGTAACCTTGCTCTAAGGTTTTATGGTCTGATAATAAAGCACTTGCATGAGTATAGTAAGTCATGTTATTTTGTTCAACTTAAAAGCCCTACTAAGTGCATGATGCACCTCATAGAATGTATACTAGCACACACTATCCAGTAAAGCATAAATTAGAATTTAATTTGATGTGCAAATAGTCCAATTTTTAAGAGTTGAGCTATTTTCAAGTTAATGCAAAATTCTCAGTAATAGAGATAAACGGATATACTGCAAAAATAAATTATAGACAAAATAATGGGAGTCTAGCTAAAGTTGGAGCATGATTTCTGTACATAATAGACGTGAATAAAAGAAAAGCTAATGGTATATTCTGGTTTTTAAAAAATGACCTATCAGAAAGAATTTATCTCTAAGGTTGTTTCAGTTTTCCCAGCGTTGAATGTTTTGAAATTTGTTAATGCTGTCTGAAACAATTTCAGAAAGATTTTCTAATTGTTAAACATGATGCACTGATCAATTTTTGTTGCAGCATTTCCATACTCTCATGGTGAACTGTTAGTCACTGCTTCCACAAATACTGTTTACAGAGTGAGACTTGGTGTAGTCCTCTTTAAGTGCTGTAGCAAACTGTGGTTCAAGCAACCTGTGGGAAATGTGTGAGAGGGGATAGGCCAGGGGAGAGTGGGAAGAGGGTGGCCAGACTGATGGCAGATCCTAGACCAGTGTAAAGCTTGTGTATCTGTATATAAATAATTTATCGAATAGTTTGCTCTTTGTGTCTCTATGTGTTCGTGTATTTAAAGCTGCTCATTTCATTTTATCCAACCAAAAAGAAAAGGGAGATAACTAATGAGCTTCTAGTGATGTTCAATACTGCTGTTAATAGGCATTATACCCTGCAAGTTCACTGCATGTCTGATGCTTGGTAAAATTAGTATTCTCTGTAAAATGCAGATTACAGGTATTAAAGCAATCTAGTGGTAAACCCGCCCCTTGCCTTAGTAAGAGGAGCAGCGAAATGTATATAGTTGACGTTCAGTATTTCCAAGTACCATTTTTATATAGTAGTTTCTTTGACCATAAGTCATACATCAAAAAGATCACTTAGTGTATGTGAGTGTTTTAATATTAGAAAATTGGCATACGTGCTTTATTTTTGAGAAGGGAAGAGATGGGTGTGGGGTGGCAATGGCACCGTGCCGTTTTGTCATAGAGTGCACACAATTGGATAACTTTACAAATGCCTCTGCTAGTTTTGACTACTGATTGGGGGAAATTTTAGATACTTTTTAAATTCAAAGTTATTTATAAAAGGCTAGAATTTGTTTTAATTTTTTGTATTTTGAGCCACTTCACATGAAGACTCAGTTGCAATTTTTATCGAAACATTTTTTATTAACAGTCAAATACAATGGTGGTTTTCTCAGAGTTTGAATGAGAGTGTTGTTACCATGTTCTTTCTTTATGGTACAATATTCTTTTAAGTGTGAAAGAAATGTCTTTCAGTTAAATAGAAAAAAAACCTGTAGATGTATACATGGAAAATATTAGCAATGTTAATGCTTTAGCACTAAACCATCTCAGCACCAGTGAAATCTATAACTCAGAAATGGTCAGATGGTCAGGAGCCAACTATGCAGCAGCGTACCTTCTGAGGGTTTTATAGGTCCTAACGTTTGGAACCAGTTTAACCCCATTCTAAAGTTGTGTATAAGGGTGACCCTTTGAGGAATAGTTCATATCAGCTTAATTGGATACTTTTAGCAAATAAGAACTTACTTCTCAGCTCTAAACATGAATTACTTCTTTGGAATTTTTTTCCTTATTTCTCTTGTTCCCAGGAATATATTTGAAATATTAATAGGCATAAAACAGCATCATTATTATACTTAAGCTATGAATATTTTTATTTTATATTCTTTATTTATAACTGTGCCAAGTATTATTTTGCTACTTAACGTGTTATTCTGTGGAAAGAAAAACCTGTAAAGTGTTTAATAAATTAGCTCTCCTTACATAAATTAAAATCTGTCAAAATTTTGTAAAATATTAATCAGAATAAATATTGACTCTTAAGTGTGTGTGTGTTTGTTATTTTGCTCAGTTCACTTCAAAAGATTGATGAACTGCTGATCCTGGTACCTGTGATATGAAAACGTTATTCTGTATGTTTATATCTGGGTCAACTAGGAATCAAGTGGCAAAACTAGAAATTGGCAAAAGTAGAAGGTGGTAGTATTGTTAAGACAAACACAACTTTCATTCTGTGCATGTGTGTATATGTGCGTGTTTGTAATTAATTCTTTTAAAATAAGAGAGTATATTTTTCTTTAAGAATTTTAGATTCCATAGAGTTAACTAGGATTCTCAGGAACTGTATGAATCCCCAAGATTTAAATGTAAGTGTGTCTAGAGACTCTAGTAAAATATGGGAAACCTATGAAACATTGCTCTCAGTTACTTGAGAAACTCTGCATGATAAGGAAAGCTTTATTTGGGAATTTACAAAGCAAAAAATATGGAACAAGCCTTTCCTGCTGATCACATGATTGTTTACGGTTTAATTGAGAACCCCATGGTATTAAACAAATAGATTGGCCTAATACTCATTTCATAATTATTTTACTGTATCGAAAGTAATGCCTCCAGAGCTATTAGAACTCACGTAATAATATTTTAAACAAGTACAAATACAAAAGGAAATTGTACAGTAAGCCCTCCCCTGTCACTCTGGTTAGGTCCTTTCTCTTTATTATCTTCTTGAGTGGATCCCCTGGTCCTTCCCAGATTGGTAGCTTGCACCTGTGATGTGAATGTCTGGTTCTAAGAGTTTATGGAGATAATTAGAAACAAGTACATACCCGGGCAAGAAACATTAGCTTCAAGTCAGAAAGTAAACCTTAAATTTTATCAAATTTTTGGTATAAGAGTTTTAAATATCTTTATGTGGCTTTTAAAATAGAAAAATCTGTAATTCCAAGTGGAAAATTCATAATGTCCCTTGATCTAGGTCAGCTAAGTCACCAACTCAAGGAAATCATATGTGTCTCTTAGAAAAGTTTTTGCCTTTGAATTGAAGTATGAATGTTTTGCTTAGATAAATTTTACCAGAATATCTCTGTCATCAGATAAGAGACTGGTATTGGGAAATACTTTTTAAAAAAATTAATATGTTTATTTTAATTGAAGGCTAATTACTTTACAGTATTGTGGTGGGTTTGCCATACACTGACATGAATCAGCCACAGGTGCACATGTGTCCCCCGTCCTGCACCCCCTCCCTCCTCCCTCCACACCCCGTCCCTCTGGGTTGCCCCAGAGCACCAGCTTTGGGTGCCCCACTTCATGCGTCAACTTGCACTGGTCATCTGTTTCACATATGGTAATATGCGTGTTTCAGTGCTATCCTCTCATGTCATCCTACCCTCGTCTTGGTAAGTGCTTTTTAATACATGGCAGTGTTTCTAGTACTAAAAAAGAGGGACTATTCCATCCAAAGCATTAGGAAGCCTCATTGCTACTAATGCTGTTTCTTGGATCTGTAGTTTTATAGTTTTCATCAACTTTGGAAAATTTTCAGTCATCATTTCAAATATTTTTCTTCCCCCGCATTCAGCAGACTGCAGTTACACACATTTGAGACTGTCCTATGGCTCAGTGATAATTCATTTATTAAAATTCTCTTAAGTTCGCTTAAGTTCTTTTCTGCACTGTCTAGTTTGTCATCAGGACTATTCAGTGTATTTTTTTTATCTGCTACATTATAGTTTTCACCTACAATGCTTTATTTGAACCGTTTTTACATCTTCCGTATTACTACTTAACGCTTTCCAAATAGAATACTGTTACAATTAGCTGTTTTAATGTTGTTACCTGCTAATTATCACAGTGTATATCAGGTCTCAGTTGGTTCTGATAGATTTTATTATTCATCATTATGAACTATTTTCCTGCTTCTTTGCATGCTCGGTAAATTTAACTTTTTTAATTATTTTGGAACTTTTATGTTGGAGTATAGCCAATTAACAATGTTGTGATGGTTTCAGGTGGACAGCAAAGGGACTCATCCATACATATACAAGTACCCATTCTCCCCAAACCTCCCCCTCATCCAGGCTGTCACATAACATTGAGCAGAGTTCCCTCTGCTATACTGTACATTAGGCCCTCCTTGCTGGTTATCCATTTTAAATACGGCAGTGTGTACATGGGGATCCTGAACTCCCTAACTAGCCCTTCCTCCCACCCCCAGCAACTATAAGTTCTTTCTCTAAATCTATGAGTCTGTTTCTGTTTTGTAAATTTGAATCATTTCTTTCTAGATTCTGCATATAAGGGATGTCATATGATATTTTTCCTTGTCTGTCTGACTTACTCCACTCAGTATGACAAGCTCTGGATCCATCCATGTTGCTGCAAATGCCTGGTAATTTTTGATTGGATGCCAGACACTAGAAACTGAGTACTGGGTATTTTTTATTGCTGTAGAAATTCCAGAGCATTGCTCTGGGATGCAATTATTTGGAAACTTTGATCCTTTCAAGTTTTGCTGATAAGCAGGGGTTTTTAAGGCAGGGCCAGAGCAGTGTTCAGTTTAGGGTTAATTGTTCCCCATTACTGAAGCAAGACTGTGTGTTCCATCCAGAGTTCCGAGTCACACTTCCCGAGCTCACTGGTGAGAGCAGGCACTATCCCCAGCTCTGTATGAGCACCGTACGCTGTTCTGTCTAAACCTTTGAGATGGCTTTTCCATACTCTTGAGTATTACCTCACACGCAGGTTCAGTCCAGAACGCAGCTGGAGACTTCACGTTGGGGGCTAGGCGGGGCTTTACGAATGCCTGGGGTTCTTGCTCTGTGCAGCTCTCTGCAGCCCCTTCCACTCTAGCTACCTTGGTCCCTCGGACCCTCAGCTCTGCCTCCTCAACTTGGGGTGCCTTTCAGCTCCCTCATTATTCCCCCTCCTTGCACTATAGCCCAGAAGCTGTCAAAAGAGTAATAAGCTTGCTAATCTCAAGGCTGACCTCATTTTCCCCTTAACTATCCTTTGTTGCCTATTGTCAGTTCTCAAAATCGTATTTTTTTTTTCATGTAATTTGTCTTTATTTTTGATTGTTTGAGGTGAGGTGAATCTGGTTCCTGTCAGTCTCAACTTGACCATAAGTCTGAGCTAATGTATTTTTTAAATTTTTTAAAAATTTCCTAATATGGAAAGTAATGACAGATTTAACTGTCATAAACAAAAGCTCTTTGCAGAGGGGTGGGGGTGGGGGGCTCAGTAAATGAAGAATGTAAAGAGGTCCTGGGGTCAGAAAGTTGGAGAACCAGTGGTCCAAGCCATCATTTCCCAGTGTTGTTCCTTGAGATGTTAGTGGTTCCACCAACAGTTAATTCCATGCAAGGCTTTCTTTAAGTTAAAACAGACTTCTCACCTCAAGATCTCAAGACTTCAATATGCCGATGTGCACTGTGAATCTAAAGGAACATAGGTACAGACAGAGATGGCTGTAACGCTCCCTAAACTTGATCATGAAAACTTTTTAGGGATCGCACTCGGGTCTCATGCTTTGCAGGCAGATTCTTTACCATCTGAGCCACCAGGGAAGCCCTTCTGAGCTGGAGTTGTCAGCAGATGTACCAAAGCAGCACAGGGGCCTGAAAATATCCCAAGTGTGTCATTTTTAAAACAAAAAGATTGATATTTACCATGCAACACTTTAATACCACATTTGGATTAATTTGGGACTACCCTATTGCTCTACTTCCAAATGATGAAAGTGATGCCTCTCAGAACAGAGCCTGCTCAAAGCCAAATTTCTGTTTCTACTCCTGGAACCACTGGAACCTTTATAGTTTTGGAGTAGCTGTTTTGCCATGGCTCCCAATTTAAGAATAAGTTTAATTCTGAGTTGGGGGGGGGCGGCGTCTAAACTTTAAATTTCAAATTATCAGGTGCCTGACGACTTCATGTATTTTCCTCGTGAATATCTGTTCGCATCTGCAGTACAGATTGGGAAACCTAGTAGCATTGGGAATGTTGGTTCTGTGGTTAAATTCTGATCATCTCTAGCACCGAAACGTTTAGTGGCTTAAAAAGGCACTTTTGTTCACAGATCTGCAATTTAGTCAGAACTCAACAGGAATAACTCACTTTGCACCAGTTGGTATCCACAGGGATGGTTCAAAAAACTGGGCACTGGAACAGTCTGCAGGCTGTTGGTGATACTGTCTGACGAGGGAGATCTTAGCTGAGGTTATGGCTGTAACAGCTACACGTGGCCTCCCTGCCAAGAGTAAGCATCTCAAGAGAAAGAGGCAGGCAGCTGTGTTGTCTTTTCTAGCCTAGTCTGGTCCATTATATATACTGTTAAAAATGAGTCACTAAAGTTGGGTAATTAATTAGACTCCCATCTTTTGATCCAGCTGTCAAAAGAATTTGTACACATTTGAAACTGCCACAGAATTTCAATTTATTACATAAGTCTTCATAATCCTATATCCTTTATTGTTTCGATTTTTACTTATTTCTTTTTGGCTGTGCTGGGTCTTGTTGCTGTGCAGACTTTCTCTAGTTGTGGCAAGCAGGGACTACTTGTTGCAGAGCACAGGCTCTAGACAAGCAGGCTTTAGCAGTTGAACACGCAGGCTTTAGAGTACAGGCTCAGTAGTCGTGGTACATGGGCCTAGTTGTCCTGAGGCATGTGGAATTTTCCCAGACCAGGGATCAAACCCATGTTCCCTGCACTGGCGAGCAGGTTCTTAACCACTGGACCACCAGGGAAATCTGTCCCTTATTGTTAATTAACTTCCCCAGCCCGCTGTCCCCTTTCTCACAGTGAAACCTAACTTATGGAACATGCAAAGTGTTCAAGGCTGTGATGTAAATAATCATGAGTTGTTTTCACCTGGTACATCCTCAACTAGCCTTTTCCCAGTAAGTTTCTGACTTTTTCCCTTTTCTTGAGGTTATGTAAGATTAAGATATATTCACACACTAGGCTGGTTCAATTTTATAATTACACATTACAGAACAATTTCACACCCTGCTGCTGAAAAATAAAGGGTTGATTGAGTCTTTGATAATGAATTAAAAGTTTCTGGAGAAATAATGAAAATATACCACATATAGTCTAATATTCGTTTTCTCCTTGAGCCAGCTGAATGTGCCAGGACAATGTAACATTCTTTGCTGATTTTGCAGAACTGAAATTTGCAAGATAATCGCCCATTTCGTGGATTAGTAATTCACCATCTATCAGATGAGAGTGGGGAGTCTTAAAAAAAAGTCACACTAAGCCTCAGATTCTGTAGTTGTCTATAGGTAGCTATTTGTAATTACCTAGATAAATCCAAAGAATTTTTAAGTGTTTTGTTTAACAGTGTGCCCTCGCTGGGTCAGTGTGCCTTTCTGAGAAGCTTGTTCAGAAGGGCTTCTGTGGCCTCACTCCTGGAGGTTCTGCTGCTGTGGGGCCTCGGAACCTGCCTTCTGATACTCTCCGGTGACTGGTGCAGGTTGTCTAGGAGCCATGTTTTAGGAGATTGCATCCAGCAGCAGAAGTGCGCCCCCTGAGCTTGAGGGGGCGGGCAGGCAGGGGTTCTGCACTGCTAAACGCCAGCTCTGAGGCGCGGGCATGGTGGGCCTGTTGCCTAGCAACCCTCACTTCGGGCACACTTGCCGCCTGGAGAGCCATCCTTTCCAACAGCTGTAATGCAGAGATTAACCTGGTGAGTCAGCCACGTAATGGGGTAGGTAGATGCTTGTTAACCAATAAAAATGCAGGTGGGGACCCACTGGTTAGTTTTACCCTAGCCAGCATCACAGCAGTCCTCCAAAAGGTTAACTGAAAGACACTGAATACCCAAATCAAGCTGGAGTTTTATTTAAAATGTAAAAGAAATAGTTCTTGAAATACTGATGAATAAAAGCAAAAAGATACAGTGCTGTCTTCCTACTAGTCAGCCAGCCTATCCAAGTACAGGGCAACATACAGTACTTCAGTACTGCAGAATTTCACAGTAGTTTAGTATTAGATTATCTGTGCCTAGATTGTGTAGAGATTCTCAGTGTGTGATCTTTCTTGGTTCTGGGTTTGCACCTCTACTGAGCATGAACAAGGGCCCCTGCTCCTTGGCCGTAGCCAAATCCCTTGGGCCCGAAGTTCTTCGCGTAGCATCCTACAAAAAGAAAAGGGAAGAATTAGTGCAAGTCCATTAAGCTTTGCTGCTGCTGCTGCTGCTGCTAAGTCGCTTCAGTCGTGTCCAACTGTGCGACTCAGGCAAGAACACTGGAGTGGAGAATCCGAGGGACAAGGGAGCCTGGTGGGCTGTTGTCTCTGCTTTGCTAGCACTGCTTAAGACCCATGTATCAACAAACCTCTGTAAATTATAAAAACCTGCTGGCTCTGCCTTACAGTAACTATCTTAAAGCTGCAAATTTAAGTCTGAGTGTTCTAGTTCGCTAGGATTCAGCTCATAGTCGCAACTGAGTTGCAAGTTGGGACCAGACTAGTTATATATTTGTCTATTACCTTCATATATTCATATGTTTTGCTTAAAACATTTAAGTTGAAAGAAGACTGCTGTTTATGTAGAGGCGTTTTTAATGGCCGTGTCCTCAAGAATGTTCTGTGGTTTTCTGTTCTCTGTAAGCATCCCTAGATCTTTTCAAATTCCCAGTGGCACTATGCCCACCTTTTCCCCACTTTTAAAGTATTTCCCCCCTGCTGGTGACATTTCCTTCACTAATAGCCAGTACAGGATATTCATATGGACAGCAGTAACTGAAGTTAAATTATACCTTTACAATAGATTTCACCTTCTTTCTCAGTCAGAGTTGTTGACTCAAGACTCTTCCCGCACTTAGCACATCGGAAACAGTTTTTGTGCCAGGGCTGGAAGAGAAGAATGAGTAAGTTTAGGTGCTGGAAGATCAACCCCACATGGGCTCCTGACTGCTGTGGGTGAGCCCCAGCCAGGCTAAGACCAGACTCTCCACATGCTCGGCTGCCTGCAGAGGTGCTCAGTTCAAACTTCATCCACAGAAGACACGGAGCGGGAGCTGTGCCACAGAAGGGCCATTTCCCTAAGAGCTGTCCGAAGGCTGGCTGCAGGCACAGTGGGCTCCCTGTAAAGACCACCTCCTCCGTGGTTGAGAACACAGCAGCTTAGAGAGGAGATGTGCTCGAGCAACTCTTCCAAACTGCATTAGCATCAGGTGCCCTGATGCTTCCTTTCTTGTTTTTTCCCTTTCACCACACTGAAAAACCTGTGCAGTCCAGGTGTGTTAAAAGTCTTGTTTTATTCGTTAACACCTTCATAAGTGCCCCCCCATAAAAACAAGTTTCTGTTAAACATGGATGTGATCTGTCAAACAAGGGGATCACTTCAAAAAATTAATGATTCAGATGGAAATTTGATTAAGAAAAAGTTTAGTTCAAGGCATTTATTTATAAGGCAGAGTGCCTGAGTGGGCCTTGAAGGGACCTGGGGGAGAGAGGGAGCAGAGAGCGGGCTTACTGACTCTAGACAGCACCTCACCTTTCCAGCTCCAATGATCTTCTCGGCAGCGTATACGGAATCCCCACATCTGGAACACTTCTCAGCACCTCCATATTTCTGAGCAAATTTAGAAGTGTTTGGATTTGTTGTCGGCCTGTGAGGTTGAACACTTGTGGAAGGGGGAAGAAAGGAACTAGGTAAGATTTCCCAAAAGGCTCTCAGAAGCCACAAGGCAGACACAACAGAACTCGAATGTAACTGCTCTACTGTCCTTGGCTGGAGGCCTCCACAGGCCAGGACAGGGCAAGAAGGAAATCCCAGGGGCTAGCCGTCTATTTATAGGCTCATTATCATTACCAAAAGTCAGACAAGGCTCCAGACGTAAGTATCTGTCCCTCTGAGTCTAAACTCATCAGAATTCATGGAATCCTCAGCACTAAACACTTAAGCTACCTACCATAGCATGTATGTGCACCCCACATTCATATTATTATTATTGTTCATATAACATTGGAATTAACAACTAGCTTCTTCACAAAAAATAGAAAAAAATCAGTGGTAGTTTAAGCAGTCAAGTTTCTGCATATAGGCAGAATTATGAAAATTAAGTATGTTTTATGGATTATTTAATTCCCCAATATATTGGGGGAAAGTATAAATAGCAGATAAGACAATAGTTAGCATTCAGCAAAGGGTAGCTAAGTGTCAGTTTTTCCACGTAGGAAAACAATCTTGTCCTAGTTATATTTTATTAACTTACGTTTATATTTTAAATGAAATGTTTATTGAGAAATACCGCCTTTTCATAAGACAGTTTATTCAAACTTCACATGTATTGTTAATATCTTCATCTCCAAGTTTCCTACATTTCCACCCACCTAAATTGTTTCATCGGAGAAGGCAATGGCACCCCACTCCAGTACTCTTGCCTGGAAAATCCCATGGACAGAGGAGCCTGGTGGGCTGCACTCCATGGGGTCGCTAAGAGTCGGACACGACTGAGCAACTTCACTTTCACTTTTCACTTTCATGCATTGGAGAAGGAAATGGCAATCCACTCCAGTGTTCTTGCCTGGAGAATCCCAGGGATGGGGGAGCCTGGTGGGCTGCTGTCTATGGGGTCGCACAGAGTTGGACACGACTGAAGCGACTTAGCAGCAGCAGCAGCAAATTGTTTCATGCACAGAATTTCTTGAATCATGTTTGATGTGACCACTGGAAATTTTATTCTAAGCAACAAATACCAATTCACAGTACTAATTCACAGGATTGAACTGTCTGTAAATGGGCATATTTTTAAAACTCCACCACCCACTGTATGTATATATATATATATAGTCAGCCCTCTTTATCCACAAGTTGTGCATCCACAGACTGATGCAGCCTCAGACTGAAAATATTCAAGAAAAAAAATTCCAGGAAGTTCCAAAAAGTAAAACCTGAATTTACCACATAGCAGCAACTATTTACATAGCACTTACATTGTAATAGGTCTTGGGAGTCATCCAGAGGTGACTTAAAGGTACCTGGGAGGATGTGTGGGCGACATGCAAATACTACACCTTTTTGTGTAAAATCTGAGCGTTCTCGGGTCTTGGGATCTGTAAGGGTGCTGGAACCAACCCCCTGCAGATACCAAAGGACACCCCCACCTACTTTGTGATCTTTAAAAGCTATTCACTGTATCCAACACTTGTAGTTACGTGTTCTCCAAGAAAAATTTCCAGATCTGCCAGTCCTACTGAGAAGAACTTGACGTGGATTATCTTCCACCTTCCTTCCAACAACCTCGGAAGGGAAAGTCGCTTAGTCATGTCTGACTCTTTGCAACCCCATGGACTGCGACCCACCTCTGTCCATGGGATTCTCCAGGCAAGAATACTGGACTGGGTTGCCATGCCCTTCTCCAGGGGATCTTCCTGACTCAGGGATCAAACCTGGGTCTCCCACATTGCATGCAGTTTTGGCTTCTTCTTTTACCATCTGAGTCACCAGGGAACTAACAACCTCAGGTATGGTTAATTGTTACCTTGAATGTCAGATGAGGAAACATGGGCTTATGTGTTGAATAACCTGCTGAAGGGCTAGAGTATTAGTAAATTGGTGAGCCTGAACTAAAAAAATCCAGGTCTGCCCAATGAAGATGTCCCTGCCCCAAGTGCTGCCTCGTCAAGAAATTCTCCCGGAGCTGTGTGCGCCCCACACCTGTTGCGCTGACCACATGGGGGCCTTCCAGACCACAGGTGCTCCCAGAGTGCAGTCACTGAGAGAGGCTTCCAGAAAAGGAAAGCCTACACCTAGTCCTGCTGGATGCATGGCACAGGGCCAGGCTAACACAGGGAAGAGGGGAGGGCACAGATCACACAGGCCAGCTTGGAACATTGGCCAGTTACTGGAGGACGTGGGAAGAGCAGACACAGAGGAGGGAGGGGCCACTGGTCCTTGTGGCTTTACCACTATGGCCACAGTCACTGACTCACTCTGGGGTCATGGATGAGCTCTGTTTAGGGGGAAGCTGGACAGATCTGTGCTTGAAATAAAATCTTGGGGAACAAGAATGGATTTTAACAAGTTGGAAAAGAGCAGAACAAGAACAGTGAACATTAACGAAGTCAGAGGTAAGCTGGCCTTCCTGCAAGTGACGGCATGCAGCAGTGAATGAGTCAGTCCTGGTACAGCTGACGCCCAGCAAGGCACCATGGCTCAGAGAGCAGAAGAAACGAGAGAGAGGTGGGCTTCGATGCAGAAAGGAGCACAGGTTTGGGGCCAAGAGGACAAATGTTCAAATCCTGGCTCTGCTACTTATCTGTGTGAACTGAGCCTTAGTGCCCTGTCTATAAAACAGGGACAAAGTATCTAAACTCAGAGTTACTATGAAGATTATACAGAATGAACATACATGTTCAGCAGACATTATTTCAAGCATACCATAATGCCTTGTGCTTAAGAGTATAAGCTTTGGAGTTACCCTGTTCCAGGCTCTACAGTTAACTAGCAGTGTGACTGTAGGCAAATCACTTAATTCTGTCTTACTTTGTTCCTAAGATGGGAAGCCCTACTTTATAGGACTGTGAGAAGTATATGAGTTACCATATATTATTGCATCGTGTCCAGTCTAGAGTAAGGGCACAATTAATGGCCTTGTCCAAGGGAAAGGCCATCTTACAGGATTATTACACCACTTTTGGCTTCTTCAGTATAAAAGTGGATGTGAAAAATATGAAGTTCAAATGAGGGAATTATTGGGTCAACAATAGGAATAAGTTTTATGTGAAGAAATTAGTCTCAACATGTATCACTAAAATTTAGCAGATTTATTAGCACTTGGCTTACTTGGGTACTGACACCTTTAATAGCAACTCATCTCATAGAATCAAACACGGGAAATAATTTCCAGTTTTAAGTAAGCTAAAGAAAAGTCACTTCTTGGTGAGGAAGCATTCTGGCATGGAGGGAGTGACTGAGGAATCGTCGCCGACTGCGTAACTGCACAGGAGAAACGCATCTCCTGATTCCGACACTACATCTGACGTCTTTGAAGCGCTGTGAAAGTAGCACTTTTGAGAATATCATGACTCCTTGATACAGCTCAGAATGCTATAAACCGGGACTGCACATCACTAGAATAATTAGAGCTTTGCCAGGTCCAAAACTGTCCATTATTTCAAGCTTAAAGAACAGCAGTAAATCTGAGTCATTGTCTTTGATTATTTCAAGCTAAAAACCTGGAAACACCCAGGTTCCGCTGCTCATCAAGCCACATGAATGGCCACTCCTCCTCCCTGCCGGTCCGAGGCCTGACTCACCTCTCGGGCTTGATGCCCAGCCTCTCGCCCCGGTCCATGTTGAGGGTGCCTGCGCCCTGGCCGTACCCGTAGCCTTTTGGCCCGTACTTCTTTCCGTAGCAGGATTTGCAGTAGATTTCTTCATCGTGAATTGCCACTGTTGTACTATCTAAATTCTTCCTGCAAACCACTGAGGGGGAAAAAGTTAGACTTAAAAAATGTGCCCAAAATGCCTTTTTCCTTAGAACAATGATAGGGCTGACACAAAACTTAGAAAAGGGAAAGGCACAGGCTCTCATTCCTGCTTTATTCTCCGACGGCGTCTGGACTGCTCAGTTATCTGTGAGAACGATCTGCCTTCCTCCACCTATATGATGGTTTGCATTAGAAATACATTAGAATGTTAACATCCTGAAGCCTCAAACTTTGTGGTAGGATCTGCCTCCCAGGCAGGAGGGAGAGAGGTTTCAGAGGTGACTGTGATTCGTGCACAAAAGCACCAGAGCTAGCGCTTTGTGCCTAGGCCTTTGCTCCTAGCCCTCAACACTCAGTCTTTTCATCCCCTTCATCCAAGTATTGTTAAAGAACAAAAGGGCAGGAGTGCCTTGACAGGGGGGAGGGGCTGCCTCTGCAGCTCCTCCTCCCCCAAAAGCACCTCCTGGGATGAAAACAGTTTTAAATCCAGAATTCTAGTTTTCATCACTAGTCTGGAAGGGAAAAAACAGTCTTCTCGCATCTCACCACCAGCTTCTCCAGCAGTGATAAGTAACGTCTGAAAATCGTCAAGTGGTTTCAAGTCTCCCTTCAGTCCCAGAGGGGAACACATTCTTTCTTGATGGATTTCTTAACCACAAGACATTTCCACGTATCCCACTTCATAAAACTGCCAAATGTCATCAAGTTTTATCCAGACATTATTTCACTTTCTAAAACTGCAATTAAGCTGGAGAAAAAAAACCAACTGTGAGAAAGCTCACTGGTAGCACAGCTGGGCAGCAGGAAAGCCCGCCCTAGTGCGATAGAGGAGGGGGTCCCCCCCTTTAAAGAAGAGATGGAAAGAGGAGAGACAGAGGGGCAGGGAGACGTGGCCAGCTGGCTGCTTCAGGGCAGAGCTGGATGGTGAAGTTTCTGTTCTCTTAGACTGAAGTCTTCTCTGGTAGAACAGAATGCTATCATCACCTTTGAACCTTGATGCTGAGGCTCAAGTACTGACATACATATGTCTGCCTAAAGACAGAGTGAACCTAAAATTGTACACTGCTAAAGAACAAACACCCTTCACAGAATACACAGAAAAAAACTTTAAACACGTATGTATGAACCAGAACAAGTTTAAGTATATGAAATTTTTACTGGAGAACCAGCCCCTCCCCCTAAGGCCTCATCTGCATTCTATGCAGTAAAATTCTAGGTCTATAAACTACTCTTAAAAGGCTTTAGTCAGCAGAGGCAAATATTAGGAAAGAGTAATAAAAATGACCAGTGATGACCTTGACATTTAATAAACACTGGCTTGATTATGGTGCAGACATCATGGCTTAACCTAGAGGAAACTAAGAACAATTTTTCAAGTATTTGCATTTCCTCTTTGTTCTTACACTCTCTTGGTACGAAGCTATGGAAAAATTAGATTCCTTTAAAAGAAAATTAACTTCTAAGAGACGAAATGGTTAAACCAAATCTGAGGAATGCGAGCTGCTATGGAGGCGCACAGAGCACACACTCATATGCTGTTTGTATTCTGTGTAGCTGCAACTCTCTCGTCTGTCTCTGACTGCCTGCAAAGCAGTTGCTGTATAAAAAGGTCCAGATGCCTTCAGTGTTGGTGCCTAGAAGGAAAAGGATGACTAAAATTTGTGAGGGAAGTTCTTTCTGATTATTCCTTATTCCAACTAATTTTTTTTAAAAAACATACAGAACTCCTAACAGTAGTTGTCACTGCACGGTACTCTAGAGATGGCAGATAAGCTGCACGGATGGGAAGGTTCCTCATGTGACAAATCCTTCATTAAAGAAAATTTGTCATTTGAGTCAAGCTGATTAACGTTGAGTTTTCTGAAGCAGCTACTCTCCCGTTTTAAGACTGAAGACTTGGTGGTCCTCAGAAGGAGTCTGCAGCGTGGCGGGTGGGGGGCTTCTCTCCTATCCTCTTTCTCTCCTTATCAGGTACTGCTCCTCCATGGAGCAGTTGGGCATGTGCTGTTTCATGGGCTACTTCCTGTCTTCATCAGACACTCTGCTCATTCTCCATCCAGAAACAACAGGAATTCCCCACAGATTCTATGGTATTCTCATTTCCTTAGTTCCTTTCCCTCAAATTTAGGACATCATTAACAAGAGAGAACTGTATATATTCACTATCAGAGAAGTCAGGATCTGAGCTTCTAGACATGTGAATTTCAACGACTGACATGCTGAGAAACCCGCCAGTAGGTTTCAAAGAGGAGGAGGTCGGCCAGGACGAGAAAGCCGGAGCGGACAGGGAGTGAGCCGTTCATCCGGGGATTGGAGCCAAGCCCCGGGATGCGCCAGGGACTGTGCTGGACGCCAAACCACAGACACCCGCGCGCTCTGGGTGTGGCAGGGGAGACAGACGTGATAACTGATAACGTGCATGGGAGCCGAGTGGAGGGGAAGTGCTGTGGGGACGCAGGCTGAGTGTCTGGCTCGCTGTCCTTGCTGGGAGGCTGGGCGCATGCACTGTCCAGGAGGACAGACAGGCAGAAACCACTGGGACTGCTGGTGTCAGCTTTGTTAACAGAAGCAGCCTCTTCCTGAAGTAGGTGAATGGAAGCTCCCACACGCGAGTCCGAGCTCAGGGAGACTCACTGCACAGGAAGCAGCAGCGGTGGAAGCTCCGGCCGTCACACTGCACCTCCTCGGCGTGGTACACGGTCCTCCCACAGGCCCCGCACTTGTTGCCACCTCCCCAGACAGGCATCCTGCGGAAGAGAGCATCGTTAGGACGGGCCCCTACCCGACGAGACGCCGCACAGGTTCCCCGGAGGGCTGTTTAGACCCGGGGGACAGCGTTCATTTCTCTATAACCTGCCCCGACCACACCTTTCAAAGACGGGCGGGTCCTCCACATAACCTCATCTTGCCTCCCAAATTATAGCTCTTTCACTAGGAAACGGGGTTGTCACAAACAGGTTTTTTTCCTGCTACAGGACAAAGGACAATACATCAGTGCAGGTCGCCAGGCACAAAACAAACCGCCACCCGCATCCACAGGCTTTAAGAAAGCAGTGTAGGGAGCGGAAAGGCAAACACCCCACCAAGGCAGCCAGCTGTAATGAACTGTTTGAAAACTCAGCTGAAGGGCAGAGCTTTTTGTTACATGTTTACTTCATTGTAACACTGCCAAACTCTTAACCATTTAACATACACAAACTATGACACACTTTCTAGGGAGGAAGCAAGTGCTGAATTTGTGTATCTTCTGTAAAGTTACGGGAGTTCACAGCATAAACAGTTGTTTATCTGACTAGCACAACTGCGTGGGTGGAGCCCGGCTGTAACCACAACAGATCTCCATCCAGATGGCGACCATATAAGCTTCTGTGCCTCACTAATCCAGTGTCCTCCGGTCCAGCCAACAGCTGGCTATCCCTTTCTGATGGGTCTGTCCGTCCATACAAAATATGTTGCCAGTCCCCTTCCTGGTGAAGTGAATTCTCGTTGAGTGTGTCAGAAAAACCTCCTAAGTAGTGTGGCCTGATGGGGCTTCCCAGGCGACTCAGTGGTAAAGAATCCACCTGCCAAAGCAAGAGACTCTGGAGACCTGGGTTCGATCCCTGGGTCAGGAAGATCCCCCGGGGGAGGAAATGGTAACCCACTCCAGTATTCTTGCCTGGGCAGTCCCATGGACAAAGGAGCATGGCAGCGTCGCACAGAGTGAGACACGACTGAGCAACTGAGCACACACGCAGTGTGACTTGTGGCAGAGCAGCTGGAAGCTGAAATCCTTGGCTGTCCTGCTATGATGTAGGGCGGCGTGTTCTCATCTCTCTCAATGACTTGGTCTGCTTGGACCCAGTTTAAAATGCCTAGTTCTGAATGGCCAACCTGCTCGACTGCCTTTGCCAGTTACAGTTGTCCTGTAAAGACAGCATGTTATGTCAGCCCTGCAGTACCTACAACACAGTATCTAAAAACACAGTACCAGGATCCCTTTGGCTTCCACCGTCATTTCCAGACTTCCCTTCAGTCAGTGGCGTTTGCAGCCCTTGTCTGTTGCGTCCCCTTGGATGAGCGGCTGGCCTCGGTACGAAGTGTTCACAGCTGGCTAAGAAAGCTGGGACATCCTGACTAACTCAAATCTGGCCAGAAAAAGAAGGGACAGGGACAGCTTCTTAAGCAAAACACTGAAGAACCTTCAGTCTTAAGATTAAAAAGGAGGATGGAGAAAATTCCCATCCCACTTACCATCCTACACCATTTAGACCATCCAGAACGCAAGGCTTCCTGAACACTGAGGTGAGGTCTTTCCACAAGAAAGCCTGACAGAATTAATCACCGTGTTGGGCACCCTGCTGGTACCCAGCCTTCTCTGACCCCTCTTCTGGGAATACTTTCCTCAGATTCTCTCCAGGGAAGCAGCCATCTCTTTCTTGGCACATGTGGTTTAAGAGACTTACTAAATGCAGTTTCCTGGAGACAGTCCACGGTGCTTGCTACCAATTCAAGACAACATGCAGGTAAGCATTTAGAAACCTTTCCACAGTTTTATGCCACAACAATCAAGAGCACGACCAGTGGACTCATCTTGTTGGACAGAGGACAGACAGACAGTCGCTATTTGGAAATTAAAGAGAATGGTCCTTTATCACAGACGGTTTGAGAAGCCCTGGGTTAGAGGGGTTTGACTCTACCCTCCACTCCAGGGTTGGACATGCGACTCGTCATACCGGTCAGATCACTGCATCCCCTGTGATGACTGGTTTAGGACCAGGCACAGGACCCCAGGCCAGTTCAATGGAAGTGAAACCTGGTCTTTGGTTTACAACTAACTGGGCGAATGCAGGAGGGGCGTTGCTAGCAGCTGTCTGCAAGAAAACTTAAGAATGAAGCCAGCATAGAGGAAAACAGAGAAACTAGATGCTTTTCAGCTTCACCTTGTTGTATCCCGTGCTCTTCAGTTATATGAGCCAATAAATTCCCTTTGGGAGATAGAGCCCCTGGTCTCAGAAATAAACAGCAGCAGCAACACACAAAGAGACACACCAAGGCCTGACTGATGGGACCAGTTATCACTGTCTGTTGGCCTCAACTTGCAGAAAGCCTATTTCCCTTGTTCAGACAGGAAGAGATTAAGTCCTGGGGTCCACACATGTTACCAGGCTCCTGTGAAGGCATCGTATAGGATCGATACCCAGCACCAATGGGATATATCTGCATGCTGTCCTTTGCTGCTAAGTCGCTTCAGTCGTGTCCGACTCTGTGCGACCCCATAGACGGCAGCCCACCAGGCTCCCCCGTCCCTGGGATTCTCCAGGCAAGAACACTGGAGTGGGTTGCCATTTCCTTCTCCAATGCATGAAACTGAAAAGTGAAGTTGCTCAGTCGTGTCCCGTGTCCAACTCTTTGCGACCCCATGGACTGCAGCCTACCAGGCTCCTCTGTCCATGGGAGTTTCCGGGCAAGAGTACTGGAGTGGGGTGCCATTGCCTTCTGTCCTTTAGTAGTTGCATAAATTCTCATTCCCGTCCCTGCAGACAGATGCTCCGTTGTTTAAATCCACAGTGAAACCTGAGCCCGACTGCAGAACTTGACACAGAGCTTGGCTCCAACAGCCCTCCCTGGCTTGAGCTTGGAGCAGAGTTAATGTAATGACCTTGCCCCATGGCTCCAAAGTTACCTGTGTTCTGGAATGCTCACAGATACAACAGACATCTGCTGGAAGTAACCCCATGATTCTGAGGTATCCAAACACCAAAGCCAGACTTGTAGGTAATGATGCTGTAGTGACTTAAAATTGGATCCCAAACATCAACAGCCTAGCTGGCTTTTAAAATACATTATTGGCAAGGCCCTTCTCTGGTACCACCAATGTGTATCATATTTACTTTGGAGCAATCACCTGTCAGGAGCTAGACTTCTATCAAGACTAACACTGTCCTGGGTTTTCTTTGAACAGCATCTAAAAATACATCAAAACTAACTTGTCACTCTATGTTTCTCTCTGCTGTAGAGCAACTCGGGACTTTTAAAAAAGGAAGAATATCCTCCCTTTTCTTATGCAATTCAGGGTTATATAAATTCACTTCTTATAAGTCAAGTCTGATTCCTGCTGTACACACCATGCCAGTCAAAGGTAAGTAGTCATCTTTTGGGGAAATACCTATCCAATAGCTATTCAGCTTAGCATTTTAAGAACTTCTTCCTTTGGGGGTGGGGATCACAGTTCTGTCTTCCCCCCACATCATCTACCAGAGTATTTGGCATATGTTAAAATACATAATTTCTATTGTTTTAAAAGAATCTTTCCGTTTTCAATTTGTTTGTACACTTCCCGATTCGATCTTTTGAAGACAGCGGTAGCACTGCCCTACTTTTCTCCGTCACATTCTTGGATTCTCAGCACAATTTCCAAATCATTAACTTTTTAAAAATTGCACTCAGCTTAAAGGCTTTGCTCAGGGTTTCTGAATAATGCTCCCTGTGGGCCAGGCTAATAGGGCATCCTCAGAGAGAGCCAGCTGGATTTATGTTTATTGGTTAAGCTGGATAGTGGGTAGCTGGGTGTATCTTATGTTATTCTCTGTTTCGTATATCTGAAATATTTTGTAATGGAAGGAAAGAAGGAGGGCAAAGAAGGAAGGGAGAGATGAAGGAAAACATTGATTTAGACAGACCTGGGTTAATTTCACTATTATAATGGTTGTGCAATCTTTGGCTTTCTTATCTGCAAAAGAAGGGGGGAAGGTAACCCTCTACCTCACAGAGATATTGTGAAGATAAAACACAAATACATAAATTTTTTTCTTGGCAGATATCCAGTAACTGGCAGCTTGAGGATGGGGGAGCATCTCATACTGTCCACCCTGCCAGGAGTCTTCCTAGAGGAAACCCCCTGACCAGGACCCATAGGACACAGCTCAGAGCAACAGCCGTAAAGAAAAGTCACCTGATCAGTCACTCATAAACCTTCTGGGACGTTACAATGCACCACAAGTAAATGGCAGTTGGCACTCGTGGGGACTATGAAATTAAGTTTGAATTTACACCTTTGGGTGTACCCCTCTGCACATTTGCTAAATCTGGCAGAGGGAATGGGACCATCTTCCATTCCTGTCACTCTTGGCACTGCTATGCATATATTAAAACACACACAAACGCAAAGCTTCATTTTTCCTGCAAGCTCCCGGCTGCACTGCTCCACAACAGCTGACATTAATCACAGCAGACTGGATTTGCACTGAGCAGTCTGCATGCCTTTCCCTGATCCTGTGCATTAATTTACAGAATGGTAAGAAAATCCCACGTTACACACACCTTGCAAAAGAGGCCACACTGGGGCTAATTCCGGTTTTTCATCTTGTTCTTTGGTTCTCATTACCGGAAAGAGTTCCAGCACTAGGATTTATCCACTGTGCTGGATGAAAAAAACTTGATCTTCATCCAAATACCTATGTGCAGTTTCTCTTTGCTGCTTCTCGCTAGTCTAAAGGCACCACACCCAGAACCCATAAGACTTAGCCCAAGAAGAAACTTACTGTCTAAATCTGAGTCACCTTGTGGTAAAGTTAGCTCATTCTCTAGATAGCCAGTGGCCAGAGGCATCATTCTCCCCACCTGTGCTGCGCTAACTGCCTTATTTTAGGATCTGAATGACGCAAACCCATGAATTTCAAGTCTCCATGTCACCACTTGCAATTTAAGTTAATTGCTCTGATGCCGAGTGAATTGTTCATAAACCTAGATTCTAAATGCTTCCAGAAGATCTGCCATTTTACGACTACATGCAGGTCTTTGTTATTATACTAGAATCTTTGTTATCATACTATAATAACTTCCCAAGAGGACAATCTACTATAAACCAGTTTCATTTTGAGCCACATCCAGACAGGGTCACTTGTTAAAGAATATGTAACTGTCCCCAAACACAGTGGTTTTTAAAGAGGCCAGAGTTTGAGAGCTGTAAATAATTGGAAATTAAGCTTCACGAGCATTCATGTATGAATGCCCATTCTAAAATTTTCTTCTTCGACCCAAACTACCTTCTTATTAGTCTACATCCCTTATCTGAGTGAGACTGCATCTGAGTGATGGGCTCCTTCTACCAAGGCCAGATCCTCAAGCTGGGCTTCAGGAGAGCTCAGCCTCAGGGTGAACTAAGAAAATGGATTTTGGAGTCAACAGTCTCACTTCCCTCATGTGCAAAAGGAGGACAGCAGTGCCTTTCATATAGAGTTGTTAAGAGAATCAGATGAGAAAATGTCCTTCTAGTCAGCATCTAATCACTGGTAGCCTTTACCATCGGTATTTAGTCATGTTCAGTCTTTGTTATCAATACTCATCTCCTACCCATCTCAGAGTCCATCCATTCCTTCATTACACCCCTAATCCCTCTAAAACATCAGGAAAACTGACTTCCCTCCCTCATCCAGTTAACTCCTGACTTCATTTCTGAATCTCGAGTAATTCTGGCAGCACAGGAGCAGCTGATAAAGACTAACGCTGCACTGTTTATGCAGCTCTCCTGCAGACCTATTAACTCAGCATCTTACAAGCTGTATCCTGGGTCGGGAGCAGAGGATAGAAGGGTAAAGGGAGAGTGCCAGTTTCTCAGGGAGTTCTACTTTGGTGGTAGAGGTATATAAACAAGTAACAGCAAAATAACATAACCCAAAGCCCAGACGCACGCAGAAGGGGTTTGGGAAGTCTGCTGATAGAGGGATGCCAGGATAGTTTCATCTTGTTCACTGATACGGGTTCCTGCAACTATGTTGAAAAAAGATTCCAGAGATCAGTCAAGGTTCTGAATTCAAGATTATTATTTTATGTCGGCCATAGAAATTGCAGTGCACATGCTGCCTCTACGTCATTCCTGGAGGAAGAGAAAGTGTGGGACTCAGAATCAGACACTTGTAAGCCTGAAAGTCGGTGATCAGCTCTGCTATCTTAACCAAGTTCCTGATCCCCTGAGCCTTTATGTCTTCAGCTACAACTTGGAAATGGATGAGCAGTCTCTCGTAGGACGACTGTTAAGGATTTAACAAGATATTAATAACATTAGTAAAGTTCCTGGCAGAGAGCCTGTGCTCCATAAACGTGGGCCTCCTTTTCCTTCAGGAGCACCAGTGGGCCTGAAATATGGTTAGCAGATGTTCTGGGGTTAAGTGACTTGCTCAGATCAGTGACCTCCAAAGATGCAAATCTAGGTTCAACCACTCATGTCTGACTCCAGAACCACAAGCTGTCCCCCAAACTCTAGTGTCTGATTTAAGGATGGAGAACATTCAGATCACTGGAGCGTGAATTGTAACTTACACCCAGGGATGCCTTCCATTCTGCCCAGTGTCTTCATCCAGCCAACTGGCAGTTAAGTGTCCTCTCTGCTAATCTCACACCCAAATGGCTGCTCTCAGCCAAAAAGCACTCTACCACTCCTCAATGCTCTCCCAAGTCCATCCTCCTCCTGAGGGAAACCTCCCTTCTGTCTAAAAGCACTCCTGTGTTCACCTCACCCTCACCATTCATTACTGCTTCTATATCTTGTTGCCACTCATGTCTTCAACTCGGAGGACAGCAAAATCCTTGACACAGATTTGGAGACAAGCTGCCAAATCACCCATTAGAATACAACTACGCTCTCAGCTTGGTCACTCTGACCTCCGTCTGCCAGACCTCCATCTGTCCAGAATCTGTGCAAACGATAAGATATTTAATTACTCAGACAATTTAATGTTTGTGTGGTTTTTACATACAGTCAGACTGAGATTGATCTGCCAAGACTACTGTTTATTTGCCAAAAGATCTTAGGTTGGTTATCTGATCTGCTCATTTTCTCATTTTAAAAATGGAGATACTGCTTATTTACATCATAAGGCAGTTTTGAGATTGGACGATATTTGTAAAGCACTTAGAATAATGTCTGCCATGTGATAAGTAACAATAATTAGAAATAGTTATGTAAAGGTTGGGGCTTCCCAGGTGGTAAAGAACCTGCCTGCCAGAAGATGCAGGAAACACGGGTTCAGTCCCTGGGTGGGGAATATCCCCTGGAAAAGGGAATGGCTACCCACCCCAGTATTCTTGCCTGGAAAATTCCATGGACAGAGGCATCTAGTGGGCTACAGTCCATGGGGTCACAAAGAGTTGTGGATGCGACTAAGAAAAATCAATCAAATGTAAAGCTTACTATACTTATGTTAAGTAGTTTACTTATATTAACTTACTTAATCCTTGTAACAGCTGAGGATTATCATTATCATTATCCTCATTGTATGAGTGGGAAAGCTGAGGTATAGATTATTAAGTGGCTCATAACTGTGAAACCAAAAATTACCAATTCAAGTTAAAAATACCAATGAAATTTAAATAGACTGTATTGAGTTTACTTGACTGATGTTTCACTAAAAGTAAACCACGGCTAGCAACACAAAACAGTAGTGACTGACATGGCCTATTAGCACAAGTTCTTTTTTTTTTTTTTAGATTAATGTATTTTTATTAAAAAAATTTTTTATTGGAGTATACTTGGTTTACAATGTTGTATTACTTTCTGCTGTAGAACAAAGTGAATTAGTCATAGATGTATACAGACAGATGTATCTCCTCCCCCCCCCCACCCCCCACCTCTCTAGGTCATCACAGAGCACCCAGCTGAGCTCCCTGTGCTATAGCGCAGCTTCCCACTAGTTGTTTGATACGTGGTAGCGTATATATGTCAATGCTACACTCTCAACAAGTTCTTTTAAATTGGGTGTTTTCTGTCCTGCTGTGGGAGGGGTGAGGATTTGATTCTGTTTTTCTCTTCTGGAAAAGACGCCACAATGAAACCTTACTGGGAAGACATCCGGCTGAAATGTATTCAATGGTATGTGTCATCTTCTTGTTAGTCGAGGACAATTAGTAGCAGTGTTGGCACAATGAGATGAGTAACAAAGGAACCTGATGTCCTTTGCGAATGGTTTACAATACACAGCTTTTGGTTCTTCCTCTAAGACTTACATTAAAATGTTCAACAATCAGAACGTGTGCCTGGCTCCTCCACAATCCATTTTGAGAAAACTCCCCTAAGTCAAGGTTCTTAACCCGAGGTCCACAGAGTCCCTGAAATTCTGAGGATTGGTGAACTTAGTACCATGTACTTTATGTACTTAAAAAGTTTAAGAAGGGGTCCAGAGACTTCACTAGACTGCCAAACTGTTCCAAGACACAAAGAAGTTAGGTAGTACCATCCTGAGTAATCGAGAACCCAGGTGCAGGGAACCCCATCCAAGAGAACACAAGGGATGCCAGGCAATACCAGCCCAGGAAATGACACAGTTGAGGAAACCTGCAAAAGGGAAGAAAGCTGGCCTCCAAGCAAGGCCTAGGCAATACTGTCCAAGTCAGCACTCTCCCAGAGGAGGCTTTCGCTGATAGCCATTTACCCCTGTGTTCAACAAAGTACAGAATGGTACAAGGAACGGCATGCCTTCTGAGAACCCCTGCAAGGTAAGTGCTACAACACCCATTTTATAAGATGAAGTAACAGACCCAAGAGTAAACTAACTTGCCTAAGGTCATCAAAGCAGTGGGTGCTGAAGCTGGGATGTGCATTTGGGCCCAACTGGTCAGTCCTGTCCTTCTCACCATGCTATGCCTCCTCTCCTGCAGTGGGCGTGCTCATCCTGCTCATCTGATTTCCCTGATTTTTGACAGAGAAGAAAAATTGGAGGCCCAGATCCCCACATTCAGTGGCACTGAGGTTTCTCAAGCTCTTCCTTTATTACTGCCAACTTTTACTCTATGCCATCATTCTTGCTGTTTTAATGTAAAATAGAGTTTCCTCAAGATCCAAGTGAGTTGGCGGTTTCATCAGGACAGACTTCCAAAGAGTATGGCTTTCAGCTCAGGATTTGGCACATACCAGTATTAATCAGTATTTGTGAATACATTTAGAGGAATCCATTAAAAAATTCAAGATAGAAACTGTAGCTCCAAGCTGCTAATACTTACGTGGCTTGAGTCCAATTAAATCTTTGTTCTCTATAATTGCAATCTTACTCAAACTTTCATTCATTCATTCAGCTAACCAGTACTGGTTCTGGTCCAACAGTGTTTAAGATACCCAAGCAAAGTTCTGTGAATTTCAAAGACTCGTGAGATGCAGACCCTGTCTCTACCTAACTTCACTCTGAAAGAGAAAAGGAAACTAGAATTCAGAGTAGAAAGAACCTTGAGAAATACTGGTAAAGTATCAGAGGAAATCAGTTTTAGAGGGCAATGACCAATGAGATAGTGGGGGGAGACCACAGAGGACTTATTAAAATTTGTTCTAGTTTGGTATGCAGTTTTTAAAGTATGTCTTAAATACATACAGTTTTAAAGTATGTCAGTCTGTAACCTTCTGAGACAGTCTGTGGAGTGTGTTTCTCTCTAAATACTCCACTTCTTACCTAATACTTTCTCAGTGAATTCTGAGATGAGGCATCAAGAACCTGAGTTTCATTAAGTCCTGAGACTAGTAACTAAGGCCCTCCCACCCTGGTGGAGATGAAATAATGATGTTGACCGCCCTCCCTCCGCCCCCCCTCCCCGCCCCTCGCCCCTAGCCCCTCGCCCCCAACTTCAATAGACTAAGGCTTGGACTCTGTTGACCTATGTCCCAATTCTATGCTGAATTCTCCTTTGCTCAAGCCCCCTCATGAATATGCATGTGCCCTTAGCTTAAAACTTCCCCAGTTTTGCTTGTTGGGGAGACACTGCTTTAGGAAAGTATTCTCCTTCCTTGCTACAAGTAACAATAAACCTTCTCTCTCTCTCTCTCTCTCTCTCTCTCTCTCTCTCTCACACACACACACACACATAGAGTATGTGAAATTTACCCTTTTAGAATCTATTGCCCAGCTCTTTCCTGAAAATCTGAGTCAAATTATAACCAACTCTGTGGCTGTCCTATTTGAATTCTTGGCATTTTTATAAGTAGAGCTTTAAAACAGGTTAATTAGAAAAGTTAAGAATTATAGAGGCCATTTTTACTGCTCGAGTTAAAAAATTACCCAAAATAAAAAGTATTTATAAAATGAAAATGAAAAACAAGTCTGGTCTCTGGACCGCGAATAAAGCAGCTTAAACATTTTGAGTAACCATTTAAACAGATACCGTTCTACAAAAGTCCAGGCTGGGAGGTGGGGGTGGGGCAGACGTGGGTGTCTCCTGACTCAGAAAAGCCCCCTCCCCCCTCCCCCCTGGGGGCTGCCTACGTGGAGTTCTGGAACCGCGGTTGTGATTTTCAGAACCTGTTGCAGAATTTACAAGCATTCTTGCTTTCCCGGTTTGTACCTGAATTGTAGAAAGTTCCGGAAAAAGCTGGGACAGATCGATATGACGTTTCACTCCCGTTCCTTCAACATTTAAGGTTCGGAGCTCGGTGGGCAGAGGCCACCGAACAACAGGGCTACCAGGAGCTCTGTACCGCAACAGAGGAAGCATTCTGGGTTCAACCGGCTATGGGAGCCCCCTGCTCACCCCCAGGGCTCCGAACCAACCCCTGGGAAGGTCGTCCTCAGCGCACAGCACACTCGGGGCACAGGAGACCCCAGGACTCGGATTCCGCCCTCCTCTTCGCGGAGAGAGAATGCGCCACTGGAGGAGCGGGCCCAAGACTACTAAACGGCGGATTAGCAGCCACGCGAAACTCTCGACCCTACCTCTCTCTCCCGGAAAAACCGGTATGGAGATAACGCACCATTATTTCTCTGCCCAGGGGACCCGGGATCCGAGAGCAGGTCTCGGGCGGCCGCGGGGACCAGGGCAGGTGTGTGGAGGGGTATGGCGGGGATCGGGGCGCAGGAGTGAGGAGGATGAAGGGGGTACCAAATGGGGATCGCGATGGTAACATCAGAGGAGATGGGAGGGGGCGCCCGCAGGGCGGCCTGAGGGTCCCGGGGGGCTAAGGGGGACCTCCATCCCCAGGATCGGCGAAACACCCCCATCGCCTTACTCCGGTTACTCACTCAAATCGGAAGGAGGACCACGCTGAGCGTTCGAGAACAGGTCGCAGAAACCGCGGCGGGAGTCTGGCAACCCGGCGGAGAGCGCGGGTACCTTTTAAAGCCCCCGTGGGCGTGGCCTCTGTGCACCCCGCCCCCACCCCACAGCGCCCTGACGCACCGCGCCGGTACCTCTTAAAGCCCAAAGGGTGTGGCCTGTGTGCACCACCCCCGCCTCGCGGCGCCCCGCCCCGCCCCCCCGGGCGGCCTCCCGGGCACGCTGCTAGGACTGGGGGCGTCTGGCGGGAGGGCTGCGCGTGGCGGGTCCCCGGGGTGAGGCCGGAGAGACAAAGGCAGAATCCCGCCTTTTCCTGCTGCATCCCGCGCGCCCGGTGTCCCCCACCGCACTGGGACCGTTCCCGCCGGTTTCCTCTTCACCCTAGCCCCTGAAGCCCGCGGTTTCCAGAGGCGCTCAGGAGTTGGGAAAGGAGACCGCCTCACCCTGACGCGAGGCCGGACGCCGGGACGGTCCCGTCGGGAAACAGCTTTTGCGACGTGCCGTTCCTACCGCGGGCGCCGGTTCTCCTTCAGGACGGAGCACTCCAAGGTCGAGGGGTTTCCAGCAGTAGAAAATCGGCCAGATCGGGGGTTTCCACCACCCCCTCCCTTGCCTTATCGTTATAAGTAAACTCAAAGTGATCAACTTCCCCAATGGACAAGTATCCTGTGGCCCGATTTCCAGCTTCTGGGAATTCGCGCAGCCTTCCTGTTCTTAAAGAGCAAAATTTCTCATCTAGACTAAATAAATGACGTTACACAAAACGCCTCATTACCCAAGTGTTTTGCTTTTCCCACCACGGTTGCACACACTGCTGCGGGGGTCGGGGGGGCAAACCCAGCCCGCAAACCCGGGCGCCAAAGGACCCTGCTGCGTCGGTGTCGGAAAACCCCAGGGACGGCAGTGACAACCGAGGCGACCTGATACCGGACCTTACAGTCTGCTTTATTGTTTCAGGTGGAAAGAAAAATAAACAATGGCATCTCTACCTTGTTCACAATTCTAGGCTACTAGAGACCTCTGTGCCGGCAGCGATGATCCCTGAGAGTTGGTGTTTGGGAAAGTGGAGAACTCCAAGAGGCAGTGACCAAGGCTTTCCCTCAGGTCACAAATGCAATAGCCTCCTCTAGTGCAAAGCTTCTCCAACTCCACACTGTAGGCATTTGGGGTTGCATGATTCGTAGCTGTGGGGGCTTGCTGCACATTGTAGAATAACTCCACCGACATGTCAATAACACCCTTCCTTACACACTGTAATAATCAAAAAGTCCCCAGACAGTGGTAAGTGCCCTCCTGGGAAGGGGGCAGAGGGCATTGGTTGAGAACGCCACCATGGTATATATCTGCATGTCAAAGTGGCTTATAGTATTATTATTGTTTTATTTTATGTGCTGGGACCAATCCAGGATAAACCCATTAAAACAGCAGCGTTATTCTCTGTCCACCCAGTACTGTGCAAAAACACGTAGTGGTGATTGACATCTCCTGATATTGTCTTGGGAGTCTGGAAGTATTCCTGCCTGCTGTGAGTGTTGCTAAATATGGTCAGCCCCTATTTTCATGACATCATCTAATGTAACAGTGACTTGACTCCTGGGGCCAACATGAAGAATCTGTTTTTCAGATTCTATATACCCTTTAACTCTGCTGCTTACAGTATTTATTTTTTCTTGCACTGGTTTATGTCGTGTTTCTAACTGAATGAAGCCATAAGTGAATTTTGATGCCACACTGGTTTTCAGTAAATTGTTGTCCTTTCTCAGTTCTTTTGGGTTCTTTTTGTTACCTCCAGGCCTGAGCTATTTGCTTTCTGATATGCTCATGTCATCCCTAAACTTGTCAGTTACCTCCTAGCATTTGAAGTTGAGGGCTTCTCTGATAGCTCAGCTGGCAAAGAATCCACCCGCAATGCAGGAGACCTGGGCTTGATGTTGGGAAGCTCCCCTGGAGAAGGGAAAGGCTACCCATTCCAGTATTCTGGCCTGGAGAATTCCACAGACTGAAGTCCATGGGGTCGCAAAGAGTTGGACACAACTGAGTGACTTTCACTTTGCTTCTGACCTTAAAAAGTATTTCTGCTATCTGTCTATGTATTTGTCTGAGTGTATTTTACAGTGAGTTTGGGGATAAAGTGCAACATTTGATTTTTAATCTATATTTGTACTGAACTATCCACATTTAAAAAATATTTTATTTCTCTTATATTAAACATTTCCTTAAACTGTTGACTCTTTTCAATATAAATGCTGGGAATTCTTTCCATTAATTTAGACAGAGTGGCACAAAGGAAATCGTGTGAGCTTCAGAAACAGATGTGGTTTCAACATACAGCTCTGACACCTACTAACCCTGTGAGCTTGACCGAATGCTTGTCTTCTCTGTATCTGTTTCTTTACCTGTCAAATGATGATAGTACACGCCTTGTAGCATTGTTGGGAGAGTTACATCAGATGATGTATGTAAAATGCCAAGTATCGCATGTGGCGCCTGGTGAACACTCAGTAAATGATGATAGTTATGTGAAGCAAGGATATCTTGATGTCCTCTTCTGTCTTCAGAAAGAAATAGAAGCCAGGCTTTGCTGATGGTTCATCTTATGTTGCCCACAAAGGGTTTGGTAGTAAGAAAGTATGAAGTATCTTCCAAAACCATTAAGAGACTGCCAGTAGAAAGTAAATTGTCAGCCTGGGAAAGAGCTAGTGGGAGAAATGTGCCCTCACAGAGAAGAATAGGCCTTTCTTAATTTCCATATGGTCCTAGTCTGCTTGACTCCTTCCACCTTATTATAAGAGGCAAAATTGAAGGTTAAATGTATCCAGCAGGGTGTTTCTTTTTCCCAAGAAAGGCAGGTTATACTTGTATAACAGCTCCTTCAGTCTCTGGAACCCATTAACCAATTTTGAATCAAAGACCTTTATCAAGGTCGCTGTCCTAAGGCAAGTTGAACCTAGGCTGCCTTTCTTCATGACCTTGTGCTTCAAGGTCAGATTTTTCAAATATTTTTATTCTTTTTATTTCATGCTACTTTTTCTTAACAAAACTCTGAGCCAGATGAGTGTGTGAATATAAACATAAGGCTTCTTTCTTTTAAGGCAAGGATTCCTTCCCAGAAGCCAGCTAGGTGGAAAGGAATCTTTTAGTATTTGTTAAATGAAGGAAAAAAATATACATTCTCTCATTTTGCTTATCTACATGCTTAATAATAAAAAAGAAGCAGATATTCCCACCTCATTTTGTTGCCAAGATTTAGAAGCCATGGTAAGAATTAAAAATTACCCATACTCAAAAATTACCCCTATACTCTGTGAGGCACTGTCTGGCAGAGACTAAATAATGTAAGTTTTATACGCTTAAAATCTGAAAGGTAGATTAAAATATGATTTTTGACACTTACCATATTTGCTTTTTTTAAAACTTTCTTCAAACTCCCACTTTCTTTAATTTGGTTATTTCTTAACCTTTTCCTTAATGAATACTACAGTATTTCCCTTCACTGCTGTTACCTTCTGTTGCAGCATTATTTAAGTTTTCTTTTCTACAAGAGCATTCTTGCTTTTCTAGCTCTGCTTGTGTGTGTGTGCATGCATGTATGTATGCGCACTCAGTCAGGTCTGACTCTTTGAGACTCCATGGACTGTAGTTCACCAGGCTCCTCTGGTTTAGACTTTCTTACTGCAGCAGAGTTTTTCTAGCTCTTCTAGTATGAAAACTACCATTAAATTTAGCCTTTGAGTCTGTCCATTTCAACCATCTTAACCCCTGAGATGTCCCATTATAGTGTTCTCCTCTTTCAGGGGGTGACATCACCTTCTCCCTCGTTCTAATTCCCATTCACCAGCCAGCACTGCCTGAGCCTTCCTCCACTTTGCCTCGAATCACCATATTTCCCCCCATGTTTATACTTGCTGTCCCTAATCTCAGAAGATCAGGTGCTTCTCCCACCTTATCAAGAATATCCATTCTGCCTGAGCTTTTCATTCTTTGGCATGCTTATATTACTTTGCTCTTCAATTTCTCTATTTCTACTGCTTCCTTCCCTTTCTATCAATAATTACAAAAATGCTCTCTACCCCATTTTTAAAAGTTGACAGAAACTTCCTTGAGTTTTGTAGGAGGTTTTGGTGGCTGTCTCACTAGCATCCATTCCCCTTTTCCCAGAGGCCCAGGTTTCTGTTTGGAGGTCCCTGTGCTTTCAGGGAACAGCCTCCACAGCCCTGACTTGGGGTGGCGCTCTGGAGCCAATCTAAGCCTTCCAACCCCTGGTTTGCATGGCAAGTCACGTGACCTCAGCCCATCCAGTCAGAGGGAGTCTCTGAACTCTGTTGGGATGTTGAGAGGGAGCCATGCTCTTCAGTCTGGCAAGTTCTATGCACACACATGGGGCCTAGAGTTTCTACAGTCATATTTTTCTGGTAGGAAACCAGCCTGAGGATTCAACACAAAGAGAATCAGAGAAATAGAGCCAGAGCTCTGAACAAACGACTCACAGAGTTTGTCTACCTGCAGGGTCTTTTCATTTGGCGAACAAATGAGTTCCCATTGATGTTTGTTTCATTTTGAGGTGGGATTTCTGTAACTTGCAGTTAGGACTCTCAACTGATTGTGGTGGTTTGAAACTATGTCCACACATTCTTTGATTTTTCATTCGGTGGCATTTAATTTCCCCTCTCCTTGAGTGTGTGGTGGTTTTAGTGACTCACTTCTAGAAAATAGCATAAAGTCTATGATTCTCAGCCTACATCCTGAAAGGCATTGTAATTTACTCCTATGTCCTGCCACTCCCGTCCCTCTCTCTCTCTGCATCTCTGTCTCTGTCAGATGGATCACTGCTCTGGGGAAGCCAGCAGCCATGTCAGGAGGACACGCAAGCAGCCCGTGGAGGGCCCACATGGTGCAGAACAGAGGCCTGCAGCCAACAGACTCCGAGGAGTTGAAGCCTTTTGCCAACAAAAACATGAGTGAGCTTGGAAGGAGATTCTACAGTCTGTCAAGCTTGAAATGACTCCAGCCCTTGTTGCAACTTTGACAGCACCCTCTTGAGAGACCCTGGGCCTCTCACTGTGGTCACGGAGAGTCCCCGATTGCCAAACCAGTTACCATCTTTCAGTGCTGACCCTGTTTGACCTCTCAGTTATGAGACAATGTTGAATGAATATGTGATTGTGTGTACACTCACAAAATGGAATTTTCTAAGAAAGGTCACAGTTCTAAAGTTTCACACAAATGTTAACGTCTGTCTTAAGAGCTTGTTTTGGTGAGAAATGGGAATGAATTCTCAAAGCCACAACCACTAGGAAACCTATTTCTTTCCCCCCAAAAGAATTATCTCATGCTTGGTAAGAAACACTAGATAATTTCAGGAAAATAAAATGTGTATATATATATATATATATATATATATATATATATTCTAACTTTCATATAAATTTTTCTATTGCTACAGATTGTATAAAAGTAAGTGTATATTTATCCAGTAAATTTCAATAAAAAATTTTAGAATCTGCAGTAGTGCTTATCAAAGTATTTTGATTTTTTTCCCTTCTGTTCAGAAAAAGACTAAGTAGAAAATTAGTCTAGTTTGGGATTTAAGAGTGAGCATTTGGGTATATATTTCATTTCAAATATCATTAAACAAGATTTCCATATGTATTTTTATCGTTGAATAAAGCTTCAGAGAAAGCCTCATAAAAATTTCCAGTTAAAACATTATATATATATATATATATATATATATATATATGTAATGCTTCTCTGGGAAATGATGTAAGGAAAGTTAACAGGATTCTGGAAACAATGCACAGCGCTATAATTGACCGGCGCTTAATTACTTACTTACGGCATATGCCTGCTAGGACTTTTGTGTAATCTTCATATATGGGATTAAATGTCATTTGTAAAATGAACCGTTTCTTGCAAAACAAAATAAAAATTGTCATGTTCCTGCAGCTCTCACCTCATAAGAAAAATGTTGAGCTGTAGAAAAAAGGTTAATATCTGAAAACACCCCAACTCCTATAAATTCTATATTTATATGTCTATAGGGAAAACTGACTTACCTTTTACTTTAAATATTATTGACTCACACCGTTCCAAAGACTGTGGGAATACCTAATTTCCATTCCTAATTCTTAAATAATGTCATATGTTCAAAGACTCAAGCTTTGATTTATTTGTCCCTATGTTTACTTAGTGGAAGACTTGTAGGGCTGCAGCAGAAACAAACCCCACTGACCTGTTAATGGCTGGGTATGAGCTCAGATATGAATGTTTATATGGACTCAAGAAACTGTCTAAATCCTTTGTAAAATGGCAGTGGGCTACCCTGGAGTTATCTTACTCTTCTGTTCAAATTCAGCTATAAAATCATAAATAGGGAAGGGCCAACACATACTCCATTGGCTGGTCTTCAGGTTAACAGCATATATTGCAACCCAATAAAAATAACTATTTATTGTGTGTGTCAGTCACTCATTCACGTCCGACTCTTTGTGACCCCTCCAGGCTCCTCTGTCCCTGGGATTTTTCAGGCAAAAATGCTGGAGTGGTTTGCCATTTCCTCCTCCAGGGGATCTTCCCAACCCAGGGGTCGAACTGGAGTCTCCTGCATTGGCAGGTGGACTTTTACCACTGAGCCACCTGAGAATGTCCCTTACATGTCAAACATTACAGAAATATTTCTTCTGGTCCAAAGAACAGCCTTGTAAAAGCCATTATCTTTCTTTCCACTTTACAATTAAGTAAAGTGAGAGACTTGTGGAAATTGAATAACTTTTCCCACAGTCACATAGCTAGTAAGTGGCAGAGCTGGGATTCAAATCCAGTCTGGATCCGAAGCTCTTTCCATTACCAAATGGAGCCTTTCGACAATGGTTCTTTGCTGTCATAAGAGAAGAGCAAAAAGAACTGTCCCTCTTTGATGGCATTACAGACTGCTAGCTCCCTGGGAGCAAGTCTTCATTCATACAAACCAAACAGAAACCTCTGTCGCCTGAGGAGATGCTCCACCCCATAGCCAACTGGAGTGAAGGCTACAGTGTTTGGTCATGGCACCATGACTAAGTCAGCAGGTCTTCACCCAGGGGAGCATCTCTGGGGATGGGCCTGCTCTGGGGGATGGAAGTGGATGGAAAGAAGAGGCAACACATTAAAAAGACATCACACTGTGGCTCTTTCTTGGGCTAAAGCCTCCCAGATGATGGATGAGTGTGTTATGCAACCATGAAGTTTAACTTGGAGCACTGCCATTTTTGTCCATCTTCTCATTGGGATGCAAGCGTGGAGTAAATTCCTTATATGGAGTGGGGATAAGGAGATTGACATGTGGTCTTGCCTCCACTGCTCTCCATCTGGGGAAACGAGTGAGTTATTTAACTTCTTTGAGCATATTTTCCCAAGTCTAATTGATTGCTCGGTTCCCACTGAGCTCTAGAATTCTCTGATTCTACTAGTAGCAATTATATAATATTTCTTGACTTGTATTTTTTGACATGAAAAGGCCTTCACAGGTATTAATTAGGGTTCTTAGTTGCAGACCACAGAATTTCTGAGAGGAGCAGGGTTGCAAGTGTTGCTAACAGAGCCCAGAACAATAGCTGAGCCCAGCACAGTGTGAAAGGAGACGCCATGTCTGCCCATGCTCACCTCTCAATGGCTATCATCCTAGAGACTGAGAGTAGATCTGCCATCCCTGAGCATGATCATCACTTCATGTCACTCACTTGCCTTCCAAATCTGGCTCAGGGAATGTATCTTCCATCTGGGTTTGGTGGAAACTCAGTTATTTGTGGAAGCCAGGCTGCAAGGGAGTCTTGGAAATGTTTGGCTTTCTAGCCTTTGGGCTTCTCAGGTGGTGCAGGGGTAAAGAATCTGCCTGCAATGTGGGAGACCCAGGTTTGATCCTTGGGTAGAGATCACTCCAGTATCCTTGCCTGGAGAATCCCATGGGCAGAGGAGCCTGGCGGGCTGCAGTCCATGGCGTCACAAATAGTCGGACACAACTGAGTGACTAACAGTACTACTACCAGTAGTCTCTGGAAGATGGAAGGCTGGGTTAGAACTTGAGTGGGTGTCGAGTGAGCCTGTGTGGAGTGCCTGGCTCGGCCTGTTCCATGACTGAGTGCAAAAAGAGGAGAAAAAAGCATGCACATACCATGAGCCCGTTAAATATCTATGTTAAAAATACCATACCAAAAAAGTCTGAAGCGGTATGCACTAAAATTTTGGTAGTATTTTGCTTTAATCAGAAATATTGCTGTGTTTTTACTGCCTTTTCATTTCTCTCTGTTGGCTGATACTTCTAGCAAGAATGAGTATTTCTTGTGTTTTTTCTTAAAAGAATGATGCTTATTGTTTATGGTCTTTTGATTCTATGTGACATAGAGGTGGTATCCTTTTTGTGTCCTGTAGATATGGGTCTTCAGGATACTGGCCACGGAATTACACCTGGGAAATGACTTTGAAAGGCGTGTAAATCATTATTCAAATTTAGGTCATGTCAAATTCCTAGCTACTTGAACATATGTTAATAAAGACTCAAAGACAACATAGTAATGATAGGGAAGCAAAAGTGGGATCTCAAGAAGGATTATCATTTGGAGTATTTTTTTTTTTGTCCTCATCACACTGTCATTGCCATTTTTCATTGCCATGTATCATATCATATCAATGAAAGATATGATACATGGCCATTCTTCAAATGATAATTTTTCTTATGAAGCGATATCTTCATAAGAACATTATCACTTTATAAGAACACTGCATTGTTGTAGAACATTGTATAGTTGTTATCTGTGCATTAACAACAACACAGTGTTGTTAACAAGCAAAGATAAGTATGAACCACTAATCTTTTGCAGGAAGATCCCACAGCTGTATGTATAGGAATGGTGGCAAGAGTATGGAAGATAAAATTGAGAAAGGCAGTGGAGGTTAGACCATGTGGGTTTCTGAATGCTGTGTTAAGCGACACAGAGAATTTCCTGGTGGTCCAGTGGTTAGGACTCTGAGCTTCCACTGCAGGGAGTTCAGGGTTAGATCCCTGGTCAGGGAATTAAGATCCCACAAGCCATATGGTACAGCCAAAAAAAAAAAAATACAGACTCAATTCAGATCTTATCCCCTCTATTTCCCTCAGTGGATGCTGAGTTTTTTCAATCAGGAAATGTTAAAATATACTCAACATAAAACACAAAGCCAAACTCTGACCTTGAAACAATAATTATAAGATTTTCAAATCAATAACTGTGATTCATAAAAACTTGCTTAAGTTATTCCATTGATTAAATGCCACAGAGAATGCTGTGAACTATTTAGGTGTTAGATATCTACAGTGCTTGTCTTCTAAAAATACTCAATTTGATTAATGTAGTTAATCTAGTTTTTTAAAAACACTTTCTGTATGCAAGATACTTTGTTAGCCTCTGGGAAATACAGTATTTAAAGCTTTCTGTTCTCAAACAGTTTTGCAGGTTACAAGAGCCAAGGCAGTCACAAAACCTCCCACTAAAGAGCATAATGTGAGACACGTTACATACAGCAACACAGGGGCCCCGATGGGGAGCAGCTACTTCTCCAGCCTTCTGGCCCGCCAAGCAAGGGCACACAGCAGCGTTCCCCAGGTTTGGAGAAGGCTGCCAACTAAAGACACACTGCTACTAGAAGTCGGAAATCCACTTGTCAACACTGGAGGTAAAACACGAGGTGTGTGGGTAAGGACCACCAGCATCTTCTAGGAGGTTAATTCTGAGGGTGGGGGGATGCAGGAGTCTTGCTACCTGAGGGGGGATGTGGTGCTTCAGCTGAGCCTTAAAGAGGTAGGGCATCTACAGATGTGGGCAGGGAAGAGTTAGAGCACAAACCTAGACAAGGCAAAGTTCAGGATACTTTAATAACTCACTGGTATAACTCTATCCTATTTGTTTTCCCCCTCTGACACTATTTCTTATTTTTATTACTGCCTAGAATTTCACTGTGTTAACTCTTTGCTTCACCCAATTCTCTAAATACCTAAGTTGTTTTCAAGCTTTATTATAAGGGATACTCATTTTATCAATTAAAGTATATTCCACAAATACAGTGATGGATCAAATATCTTCCCTTACAGAGTTGACATTTTAGTGAGGGAGCCTGTAGGAACACAACAGTGGTGGATCAGTCAGGCTGCAGTAATTCACACGTCCTCCACCCTTGAGGTCCCTGCAGGCAGGGCACTGGTTTCTTTATACTTAAAACTCCTATAACTATCATACCACCTAGTCCTTAATAAATACTGGTAACATTGGTGAAGTTAATGGAGAAAAGCCCTAAGTAGAGTATGAAAGGGGTAAGAAGAACACGAATTTAAGTTCTTATAAAAGAACCATTGTGATTAGCAGCATTTTTTTCCCTCTACAACTTTATGTCCTGAGGCATGAAATTTATTTCTCAGGCTTCTGTAAAGTCTTTAGCATAGGATGAAACATATTCCATTTCCTTAAGATATAGTCAGCTAAGGTCATATCTCCTTTACTGACATTATAATATACAAAATAAAATTCCTCTTTAAATTCTAGAAGCCAACTTCATGTCTTCACCTCCTGCGGCTTCACAGAAACACCTGCCCAGGCTTTTTGGCTTTCTCTGGAGTTATATTCCGGTCAGCAATGGCTTGTGTAACATTTTATCTTGCTAGGTTTTGTCTCTCACTAAAGCAATTCATGAATCATTCTTGTTGGTTTCCGAGTAGGTTACAGTATGAGCTTATTTGCATACAGAGCTAAGTCCCCGACAAATTTAGGAGATGGCCTTTAAAATTTATCCCCAAACTTCTATTTCATTGCTAAGATGCCATTTTTAATATCACTTCCAACACTACCAATTCCTTTTTTTTTTCTCTTCCACCAAAACTTTGACTTTTTTTTTCCAGGGTCATTTTCACAAAGCAAACAAATTTTTATTACTACAAAAGCTACTGAGTGATGAGCAGCAAAGCAAATTAGGGTGTGGATTATGGGCAGTGGTTTGGGTTCATTCATTAGCTGAGTGACTCACTTCCTGGGAATGGACACTTACTCCAGCAGAACCACAAATTATTACAGCAATGAAATATCTTCTGAGAAATAGCTAACATTAATAATAAACTTACAAAAGCCAAGGGTCTGCTCCAGTATTTCCCAAACTAGCTTCCAAGGAGCAATAAAGTTTCTCAAGTTACTAATAGATGTTTTAAAAAATAAATGGCTCTGTGGTCAAATCAGTTTGGAAAACACTTCTTATTTTTATCTTCCCCTTGGAAGAGTCATAAAATACATTAACATGTTATAGGTCCGTCCCTTGGACTGCAAGGAGATCCAACCAGTCCATTCTGAAGGAGATCAGCCCTGGGATTTCTTTGGAAGGAATGAGGAATGATGCTAAAGCTGAAACTCCAGTACTTTGGCCACCTCAGCGAAGAGTTGACTCATTGGAAAAGACTCTGATGCTGGGAGGGATTGGGGGCAGGAGGAGAAGGGGACGACAGAGGATGAGATGGCTGGATGGCATCACTGACTCGATGGATGTGAGTCTGAGTGAACTCCGGGAGTTGGTGATGGACAGGGAGGCCTGGCGTGCTGCAATTCATGGGGTCGAAAAGAGTTGGACACGACTGAGCAACTGATCTGATCTGATCTGAACCTTATTTGACTATAAACATCTTTCACACACCACCTATTAACAGCTCAAATGATGAATGACAAATGTTTGTGTGCTCAGTTGTGTCTGACTCTTTGTGACCCCATAGACTGTAGCCCGCTGCGCTCCTCTGTCCATGAGATTTCCCAGGCAAGAATACCAGACTGGGTTGCCATTTTCTTCTCCAAGAAATCTTCCCAACCCAGGGATCAAACCCCTGTCTCTTTTGTCTCCTGCATTGGCAGGCAGATTCTTCACCACTGTACCACCTGAGTACTAATGGTCTAAGAAATATCACTTGGGAAAGATTCACCTACATGGTTTCTATGGAGTTTATTACCTGGATTTACCAGATAAAAGGGCACGAACAGGTTTGTAGTTCTTGTACATGTCTTCCAATGGATTCAAACAACACTATATAAGGACCTTGACTGCATTTCTGTGACTGACAGGTTTTGTCTTGATTATCGGTGTGATTAACATTGTATTGCTGATTTGTAGATGAACATCATCTGGGATTTAGTTGAATAGTATAACACAGCTGTTCTCAAAGTGTGATCCCTGAACCAATATTTCAGGATTATTGGAGAATTTGTTAGAGATGCGGATTCTCAGGTCCCATACCTACTGACCTAGGAGCTCTAGGGGAGGGTCCAACAACCTGTGTTTTAACGTGTGTTTTAATGTGCTCGATTGCTCAGTCATGTCCGACTCTTTGTGACCCTAATGGACTGTAGCCCGCCAGGCTCCTCTGTCATAGGAATTCCCCAGGCAAGAATACCAGAGTGGTTTGCCATTCCTTTCTTCAGGGGATCTTCCCCACCAAGGGATCAAACCCATGTCTCTCATGTCTCTGCATTGGCATATGGATGCTTTACCACTGTGCCCTGTGTTTTAATAAGCCTACCAGTTAACGCTTGCATACAAAAGTTTGAGAATCACTTTTTCACACAGTTTAAAACTTCCGCTTTCAGCATATAACATGGAACAGGGACCAGATTTATCTATCCTCTTACCTGAAAAAAAAAAAGGAAATACTGGACAAAATGTATGAAACAATGGTTTTCAGACATTGGACATCAGGCAGCTCAGGACGTCATCCTGAGAAGTGGAAAACAAATAAAATGATCCCTACAACTGTTCCAGCTTAGCATGTAGAGAGAGATTCTAGATGAAAGGAAGAGGAGGACCCCAGGAAGGGCCTGCTTCTCTCACTGAGTAACGGAGATGGAGTTGAGAGTCCAGGGAGACCAAGGTGCCTAGATTTTCCTAGTAGAACAGCAGATAAAACTACACAGAAAGAAAAGTCTAGAGAACTGCAGATGCTCCTCCTGAAATCTTCAGCTGAATATTGACAAAAGCAAGAGCGTGAGGAAAAAAATTAGTAGATCATTGGTGAGCTTCAGGACAACCTTGAGTGATCAAATACACTGATCAGGGACTGATCAAGTCCCTGAAAGAGAAGGGCAGAAAGAATATTTTAAAATATTGACCAGAAATTTTCCAAATTTCATGAAAACCATGAATCTATAAATCCAAGAAATTCAACAAACTCTAAGAATAAGAAACATGAAAGCCATACCAAGGCATATTGTAATCAAAATATTTAAAATTAATGATAATGAAAAACATCTTAAAAGCAGTCAGAGGGGAAACATCACAATCTATGCAGAGGGGAAACAAAAGGAAGAATGATCACAGATTTCTTATGGAAAGCAATGCAAGCCACAAGATGGTGGGTCAACATCTTTAAAGTACTGAAAGGAAAAAAAATCTGCCAAGCTAGAATTCAAAAACAAACAAACAAAAAATCTTTCAAAAAGGAAAGTTAAATAAAGTTACTTTCAGGCATATAAAAGCTGGAAGAATTCATCACAGAAGACTTGAACCAAAAGAAATGTTAAAAAACATTTTTGTTAAAATGTTAAAAAAATGTTAAAATGTTTAAAAATGTTTTAAAAATGTTAAAAAAAAAAAACATGTTCAAACAGAAGGAAAATGATACTAGAAGGAAATCTGGAGCTACTTAAAGGAATGAAGAGCTCTAGAAACAGTACATAGGTAAGTAGAAAAGACCATTTTTTTCCTTATTTTGAAAATCTGTCTAAAAGATAATCAGTTGCTTAACAAGAAAATAGTGCAATGTATATGATGTATTATAGGGCTTACAATGTAAGTAGAAGTAACATACATGACAATAGCATACACAGAGGTAGGAAAAGGAGTGTCCTATTGTAAGGTTTTTATACTCTGATCAGATCAGATCAGTTGCTCAGTCGTGTCCGACTCTTTGCAACCCCATGAATCGCAGCACGCCAGGCCTCCCTGTCCATCACCAACTCCCGGAGTTCACCTATACTCACGTCCATCGAGTCAGTGATGCCATCCAGCCATCTCATCCTCTGTCTTCCCCTTCTCCTCCTGCCCCCAGTCCCTCCCAGCATCAGAGTCTTTTCCAATGAGTCAACTCTTCGCATGAGGTGGCCAAAGTACAGGAGTTTCAGCTTTAGCATCATTCCTTCCAGAGAAATCCCAGGGCTGATCTCCTTCAGAATGGACTGGTTGGATCTCCTTGCAGTCCGAGGGACTCTCAAGAGTCTTCTCCAATACCACAGTTCAAAAGCATCAATTCTTCGGCGCTCAGCTTTCTTCACAGTCCAACTCTCGCATCCATACATGACCACAGGAAAAACCATAGCCTTGACTAGACGGACCTTTGTTGGTTTATACTCTGAAGTGGTACATTATTTCTTGAAAGTTGACTGTAATAGACATATACTGTAAACCCTAAAGCAACAAAAGGAAATAACCTTAACAAGCTACCAAAGGAAATAAAATGGAACCATAAAAACACTCAACTCAAAAGAAAGTAGAAAAATATTTTTTAAAAAAGGAACAAAGAATAGATAAGTCAACTAGAAAACAAATTGCAAGATGGCAGATTTAAACCCATCCATATCTGTAAACACTTGGGCAAATAAACCAGGTTTTTTGCCCCCCTGTACTCTTCAGCAAATAAACAAGTTAACTTTTTATCCCCTATTAGCATTAAATTTCTCTCCAAAAGCAGGGCAGTGAAAGATTAGAAACTTGAACTAATCATAACAGCAAAATGATTTTGGCAGTGATTCCTCTTCTGACTTAGCGTATCACAGAAAGATGACTAACAAGTTCAGCCAAGAGACACTGAGCTGAAGGCACTTTTCATTTCTTTCTTCTCAGAGCGCTTACATAACTCAGATCGCTATAGCATAGCAACCCAGGCACAGAGTATTCAAAAAGGGATTTCTTTCTTTCAAGCCTGGGGCTTAGCAACACTATTAAAAGTACTCTCCTTTGTCTGCCTGGGACTGAAGGACACTCTGCAGACCTTTCGGGCCACTCTCCTGTTGGGTCCTTGGTGTTGCTCCTTTGCTGTCCACTGTTTGGGGATTACCTGGATATGGCCCTTGGCCTTATCCCGCGTCCTGCTTCCTCATCTGAACACTCTTGCTGCTTTTCGGTTCTACCTTCCCCAGGCTTATCCTGTCCAACGATGTGTCTCCTTTGCAGAACACTGTCTCACCTGCTGAACTCATTCACTTAGTTCATTCGTGTTCATTCTTTAGATCTTAATCCATAAGTCCGCCAATGTGTCCTCTACCTGCTTTCCAGATTCTTGTCACAGTTTGAAATTATGTACTGTGGAATGTGATTGTTTGGATGGCAGAGACAGAAGAAAAGACATTAAAAGTGCTCATATTCTTCGCTTCTTCAGCTGAAAATAGTCCAATCTTTCATAACTAATGGGTTCATCCCTTCCCCCCATCCCCCACTGTGTAATGGTATTCTGACCTTTATTATGCAGATGAGGGTGATACGTGGAGAGAAAACTTGAGAAACAGGTAAGCCTGGAAGATCTAGGCTGGGGGGTGGAAAATACTAGAGGAGAGGGGAAAGTGGATCCCAGACAAAGCGAGCTGAGGCTGGAAAACTGAGGGATAGGCTGCAGGGGCATGAGTTCGGGTTGAGAGGACTTTGGGGAGGAGCTGGAGAGCAGGGTTGCCGAGAGGCAGTGGGGTGATGTTGGATATGAGAGACAGGGAGAGGGAAGGGAAAAGGGATCGTCAGGGTGTGCGTCAGGACTGCGAATCGAATCACACTAGGCAAGCTTTGAGAGGCATCAGTAAATGGCAACCCACTCCAGTGTTCTTGCCTGGAGAATCCCAGGGACGGCGGAGCCTAGTGGGCTGCCGTCTATGGGGTCGCACAGAGTCGGACACGACTGAAGCGACTTAGCAGCAGCAGCAGTAAGGATAGAAATCGCTTTTGGTGGAATTTTGGCTGCTGTGTTTGTCCCCAGGAGTAGGACAGCACATGGAGACTGGACTGGACGGGAAACTGCCGTGGAGCGTGGCTAGAGGGCTTTGGCCGCCAGTGTCCAGACTCCCTGGGGTAAGGCAGCCCCTCTTTCCTCTGGGGCCTGACCTGCCTCCCCTCTCTCACTGCGCAGGCGTCTCCGGGAACCTGCCTAGCCCCACCGCTAAGGCCTCACGTGTGACGCTGGCCCCGCCCACCAGGCACCCATGTGCCCTGACCAGGAGCCGCTTAGGGAAGGTGGCCTGGTGAGCTTCGTGCCCAGGTTATTTGTTGCAAGAAGAGAAACACTCTTCTTTTACTAATGGATTTCAGTGTGAGGATGAAACCAAACACAGGTAAAAGCAGGGCTGAAATAAGGGGAGGTACCAGGTACCAGTCTTATTTTTTGAGCCCCTATACCAATCCCCCGGAGAAGGCAATGGCACCCCACTCCAGTACTCTTGCCTGGAAAATCCCATGGATGGAGGAGCCTGGTAGGCTGCAGTCCATGGGGTCGCTAAGAGTCAGACACGACTGAGCAACTTCACTTTCACTTTCCACTTTCATGCAATGGAGAAGGAAATGGCAACCCACTCCACTGTTCTTGCCTGGAGAATCCCAGGGATGGGGAAGCCTGGTGGGCTGCCGTCTATGGGGTCGCACAGAGTCGGACACGACTGAAGCGACTTAGCTTAGCTTAGCTTATACCAATCCCCACCTCAACTAGCCTTTGGCTTGTATATTACATGAATCAATAAACACCCTTTTTTTGCTTACGCCAGTGTAAGTTGGGTTTTTGGCTACTTGGAGTTGAAAGGGTTCTAAATTATATAATATTCGACTCGTATCTGTATTACATCTGATTCAGGCCTATCTCCTTGACTGAAGTTCATAGGGACAGTGTTTGTGTCTTTTTGGTTGTTGTTATCTGTTCTATTCCTACCACCTTGTACAGTGTCTGGAATGTTTGTGGCATAAACCATTCTTTTAAGTGCATCCTGTATAAACACATTGTTTTGTGACTGGTTACTGTCTGTTTCCCTGCTAAATTGTAAACTCTCTGAGGACCAGGAATTGTGTTTGTTTCACTTGTCTTGAGCTCCCAGCCTAATGCACAAGGCTTGGAATATATTAGGTATCTCATGAATATTGGCAGAGTGAATGAACAAAATATGGGAAAAAATATGAAGTCAAACCAGAGTAAGGCCCATCATGAAAAGGCCGATTTACTCGGGTTTTAGAAATTGGTTTCCCAGATATAAGTATTGAATGCCTATGAAGTGAAACCTTGATACTTTATGACAGATTTGGAAAACTGAGAATGAATCAATCTAACTAATATTCTTTCTTCTCCCCTATTTTATATCATCAGAAGAAATGATGACTTTTGTCTCGCTAAACCATTATGCTTCTGTGACCTAAGAAGGCCTAAGCAGATGTATGACTTAAAAAACAAAAGAGTGGTTAATATATGATTATCATGTAGTTTAAAAAAAAAAAGTATCTGGAGGAAAACAACTGGTCACTATGGTAGTTACAATATCAGACATTAAGGCAAAAATTCAAGCTTCATGAGCTCTCCTAGATCATTTGAAATTCTAAATAATAAAAGACAAAGCCATAAGTATTCACTAAAGACCCTAGAAAGCCCACAAGGGATTCTAATCCCCACACATGGACCCATAGAAGCAATCAGTCTATTCTGAGAAGAGGAAGAAAACTTTTTCATCATTTCCTCTCCCTGTGTAAGTGTATGATTCAACAAAGAAAATGGAGTTTTCTGGAAAGAAACCTGGGTGGTGTGAGTTCCCTAAACTGTCGTTAGTGATGGGGAGGAAAGGCTGCGATTCCAGGAAAATAGGGTTTTGGCCCGGGTATCTTTTTGTCGGGGCAGTGATGGTGAACAAGCTCCTGATACGTATGTCCTTTCTCCAGCAAGACCAAACCAAACCTCTGAACCAGAGAACAGTAGAGGACAAAATTTCACAAGTTTGTGATAGTTTTCTCTCATCTGTTTTTCCCCCTTGTTAGATGAAATGGCCCATTAAGTTCATAAAGTTGAGCACACCATGCACAAAATCTCAGATTTCTTAGGTTGATTTTATCAACTAATTAATGCAGAATGTTCTTAGAGATCACAGGAGTCAACCTGCATTCTAATGCGCTCTAGAGAATAAAAAAAAATTTAAAACAAGAACTTCAGTTTTAATGAACTCATGATTAGAAACACGTTTGAAAGAAACAATTAATATTCATTGTGGGGCTTCCTTGGTGGCTCAGTGGTAAAGAATCTGCCTGCCGATGCAGGGAACACAGATTTAATCCCTGATCTGGAAAGATCCTTCATGTCACAGAGCAACTAAGTCCGTGCTCTGCAACTTTTGAACCTGTGTTCTAGACCCCGGGAGCTGAAACTCCTGAGCAACAAAGACCCAGCACAGCCATAAATAAATAAGTGAAATCATAAAAAAATATTCACTGTGGTGAATTAATAGGGAAAAAGGACTGAACTCAGAAAGAAAGCGCGTTTCCTTCTTTATGTTGACTTTTAAAGTGAGGATTTGAGAATTCACACGACATGGGAGGAAGTCAGTGCTGCTTGACATCCGGACAAAAGAAATGAGTGGCGTTTAGCTACCATCCAGCTTGATTCTGCCCTCCACAGGAATCAGTTATGAACCTGTAAAGTCTCTCTTTTGGCTAAGCAACAGGAAAAGTGTGTTGAGATTAGATCAATAATGCAGTGATGTAGTGGATAGTCTACTATAGTATCATAGTATAAATACCTGCTACAGAGTATACTTCTTCATAATGGTATTTACTATAATAGGATTTTATTTGTACTATTAAACTGATAAGAGTATCGATTATTTTAATATTACTTTATTTCCTAAATAGCTAGTATGACATGAATACATAGTATTTGAACCAGATATATCATAGGTGTTCATTAAGAATTGAAATAAAAGGGTAAAATGCTGATTCATTATAGCAAGTATTTTTTCTTTATTTTTTCCTTTCTTTATATATTGAAGTATAGTTGATTTACAATGTCATGTTAGTTTCAGGTATATAGCACAGTGATTCAGTTATACACATATATATTCTTTTTCAGATTCTTTTCCCATATAGATTATTACAAAATATTGAGTAGAGTTCCCTGTGCTATATATCAGGCCCTTGTTGATTATCTGTTTTGTATCTACTAATGTGTATATCTGTTAATCCCAACCTCCTAATTTATCCCTCTCCCCCTTTCTCTTTGGTAATCATAAATTTGTTTTCTCCGTCTCTGGGTCTGTTTCTGTTTTGTATCTTTTTTTTTTAGATTCCACATATAAGTGATATTATATTTTCTTTGTCTTTCTGCCTTACTTCACTTAGTATGCTAATTTCTAGGTCCATCCATGTGGCTGCAAATGGCAATATTTCATTCTTTTCATGCTGCAGTCCATGGGGTTGCAAAGAGTTGGACATGACTGAGTGAACTGAAGTGAATGGCTAAGTAAAATTCCATTTTATATATATTCCATATATATATATATTTCCATATATATATATATATATATACACACACACATATACAGGCTTCCCAGATGGCACTAGTGGTAAAGAGCCTGCCTGCCAATTCAGGAGACTTAAGAGATGCAGGTTCGATCCCTGGGTTGGGAAGATCCCCTGGAGGAGGGCACAGCAGCCCTCTCCAGTATTCTTGACTGGAGAATCCCATGGACAGAGGAGCCTGGTGAGCTACGGTCCATAGGGTCACAAAGAGTTGGACACGACTGAAGTGACTTAGCATGCACCACATCATCTTTATCTTTTCCTTTGTTAGTAGACATTTCATGTCTTGGGCTATTGTAAATAGTTGTTTTACCAAGTACTAATTATTTCTCTAAATTCTTATCTGGCTTTTTAGGTAAGAGTAATCTGATTTATTTAATGTGTTTATCTTTTCACAGTGATGTACATGGAGATCCCAAAGATGTCTGGAACCCATTTAAGAGCTTTCTTAAATTAACTTACTTTATAATTTTAATAGCCATGGATGACGAATTTAGCTCATGATTCTTCCCATGTTTCATACATAGGAAAGATTATTTCTCTATGTGTCACTTTCTCAAGGTGAGTTTTGCAAATTAAAGACAAAAAATCTGATCAAGTCATTTTATCATCAGTTAATACTCTTAATAGAGAAGGAAATGGCAATCCACTTTTATTCTTGCCAGGAAAATCCTATGGAGCCTGGCAGGCTACAGTCCATAGGGTCACAAAGATTCAGTCATAACTGAAGTGACTTAGCACATAAGTAACAATACTCTTAAGTGTGGATGCATAAGATAAATATAGGGAACAGTAGACTAGTTGGTTATCCAATTATTGGAATTCTTTTTTTTACCAGAATGAATCTTTGAGTTGCATTTTTTAGAGAGCCTTGAGAGTGATAGCACTTTTCCTCTTAAACTTACAGTGATCCTGGAAGTTTGGTATCCCTGATTTTAATCACATGCGTGAGTGGTGTAAGACACTTGAGACCTGTGGCAGATTGCATTCTCCAAAGATGCTCGCCACAATCCACCCCTTACAATGGGATGCTGATGCTCCTCCTGTTAAGAAATGGCATCTCTGTTTCTTCTTGAATCTGGTGGGCCTGTAACTATGGAGGAAGTGACCCTATGTGACTTGTGAGGCTACCTCATAAAAGGCTATGATACAGCTTCCACCACCTTGTTCAAAGAAGGCAGGCCACACAGAGAGGCTGTGTGTTGGTGCTCCAGACCACAGCTTTGGCTGACATCCTAGCCAACGGCCATCAGCAACAGGCCATGTGAATGAAGAAAGATAAAAGGTGACTCCAGTACCCAAAATTGTCAGGCTGCATGAAAAACAAGCTCCAAGAGGGAACTTGCCCCTTGAGTTGAGTAAACCTTGAGAATTATGAGAGTTAATAATAGTAAAATGATTGCTGTTCTCCTAAGGTACTAAGCTTTAGGAAGACACATAGTGTGACAATAGATAACTGGAAGCAGACAGAATGAAGTTCTCTTCAGTTCCCTAGGTTAGCTTTTGTGGTGTAAGATTTCACAGCATTCTCTGTGGGAGGTTTCTTCCCAATCACAGACCATCAAATCTTATAAAGAGGAGTCAAGACTGAACGAGTGAACTGCTAATTACATAATTAGCAATCCATGATCATCCTGTCTCTCAGGGTGATCAAGACTGTTGGGAAAACTACAAAAGCCTGACAAAATTAGAGGAATAGTTTAAAGAAAAAAACAAGCATATCAAAAAAGTGAGTTACAAACAATTTGAAAAATATAGTATCATTTTTGGTATAATTTTTTTTCCCTGTACATAACTGAGCTCATTGAGGGAATAAATTTTTGTGTTTATTTTTTTTCCATAATATACACTTAAAGGTCCATATGGACCTTTCCATATGGTTTTTCAAGTAGTCATGTATGGATGAGAGTTGGATCATAAAGAAGGCTGAACACCGAAGAACTGATGCTTTCAATTGTGGTGTTGGAGAAGACTCTTAGAGTCCCTTGGACTGCAAGGAGATCAAACCAGTCAATCCTAAGGGAAATCAACCCTGAATACTCATTGGAAGGACTGATGCTGAAGCTCCAATACTTTGGCCGCCTGATGTGAAGAGCTGACTCACTGGAAAAGACGCTGATGAAAGATTGAAGGCAAAAGGAAAAGAGGGCAGCAGAGGGTGAGATGGCTGGATGGCATCACTGACTCTATGGACATGAATTTGGGCAAACTCCAGGAGATGGTGATGGACAGGGAGGCCTGGCGTGCTGCAGTCCATGTGGTTGCAGAGTTGGACAAGACGCAGCGACTGAACAACAACAAAACCTAGAATAGTGCGTGGCACCAAGGCTCAATAAAAATGTGTTGAATGAATAAATGAATGTAAACATATCTGGCAGAATGAAAACCAGACTGTACTTCTGACAGAATTCTGTGTGGTTTTTCTTTTTTGTTTCTTCTTTGTTTTTCCAAAATTCACTACCACAATTACGGATTGTGTGTAAAAGATCATAATGTTCTATTTTAGAAATAATAAAAGCTTTCAAATACCTACATATAAGCATACCGTCAAATATTTAAGCAAAATATCCTCTTAGGAAAGAAAAAAAATTCATCATCAGAAAAATCTCAAGAGAAGGCTTTGCATTGTGTGGGCAGGGCCAGTTATAAATACAGACTTCTTTAGTTACTATTTGAGTGCTCCACAAAGTATCATAGAAAGAGACTTCTGTCAAGGATTGAATAAATTATTCCATTTATTTACTGTCATATTATGATCTCTTTATTTAGGCCAGCTGGGACTCCTTTTGTCTGCCAATGTAAAAACATCAGATCAGCAAGTTATACCAAAAAAGGCCCCGAGAGAAAGTCTCTTTCCACTACGTTTGTTCAGTTTTAGTATGGAAAACAGATTTCAGTTTGCTTGCCAAGTCTGATTGACTGTACTGGTGATTACCTATTATGCTGTGTGGAGAAAGATCCTGAGGGTGTGCTTAGCAACATCTGCCGTGGATCAGGTATAGAGGAGAAGGGGCCTGATTGTCCTGTCAGCAAGACGACTTGGTCGGTTACTGTTATGGAACCCATCTTGCACCAGGACCTACTTCTTTATAAACTCTTGGGCCTAATTAACTCCTCAGGATGAGTTCAAAATGGGACAGGCAGAACAGTGCTCCCCAAAGAGGTCTACCTCCTACCCCGAGAGCTGGGGTAACAGTCATGTTTGACTGAACGGAGCGAGAAAATGATTGCTGATGGCAACCTATCTGGCAGTCCAGTTGGACATCTCTTCCCATCAGATCAGATCAGATCAGATCAGCCGCTCAGTTGTGTCCGACTCTTTGCAACCCCATGAAGCAGCACGCCAGGCCTCCCTGTCCATCACCAACTCCCGGAGTTCACTCAGACTCACGTACATCGAGTCAGTGATGCCATCCAGCCATCTCACCCTCTGTCGTCCCCTTCTCCTCCTGCCCCCAATCCCTCCCAGCATCAGAGTCTTTTCCAATGAGTCAACTCTTCGCATGGGGTGGCCAAAGTACTGGAGTTTCAGCTTTAGCATCATTCCTTCCAAAGAAATCCCAGGGCTGATCTCCTTCAGAATGGACTGGTTGGATCTCCTTGCAGTCCAAGGGACTCTCAAGAGTCTTCTCCAACACCACAGTTCAAAAGCATCAATTCTTCGGTGCTCAGCCTTCTTCACAGTCCAACTCTCACATCCATACATGACCACAGGAAAAACCATAGCCTTGACTAGATGGACCTTTGTTGGCAAAGTCATGTCTCTGCTTTTGAACATGCTATCTAGGGTGGTCATAACTTTCCTTCCAGGGAGGAAGCGTCTTAATCTCACGGCTGCAGTCACCACCTGCAGTGCACTGCTACGTGAATGTTATGTTACATGGCAAAGGGGCAGATGGAGTAAATCACTAATCAGCTAGCCTTCAAATAGGGAATGGACCGTGAATTATATCCAGGTGGGCCCATTCTAATCACAAGCGTCCTTCAAAGCTTGTGAGAGACAGAGGAGACAAAGAGGGAGCTGCGGCTCTGGAGATGAGAATCAGAGAATCGGCAGCATGGCGAAGGACCCTGCTTCACCTTGTCAGCTTTGAAAAAGCAGAAAGGGAGCCAAGAGCGAAGGAAAGCGGACTCAAGAAACTGGAAAAAACAAGGCAAAGGAGGCCCCTCTTGAGTTCCCAGAAAGTAATGCGCCTGCCAGCATCTCGCTCTTAAACAGGTGGGATCCATGTCCTATTTCTAACTGTAGAGAAGAAAAAATAATTTTTCTTCTAACTTTCTGAGACCTGTATTAAAAGACATTAACAGGAGAAAAACAAGCAGAAGTTTATTAACATGTATACCTCAGGAGATGGGCTTCCCAGTTGGCACTAGTGGTAAAATGTATGTTTAAAATAGTGACAAAATTATAAAAAGAAACTTACAAACCTATAATCATAGTGGATGACATTAATATCCCTCTGTCAGCAATTTATAAAGTATATTGGTAGTAAGAATATCAAGAATTTAAAGGTAGTAAGAATATCAAGAATTTAAACAAAATGATGATGAAACTGGGTCTAATGGAAATATACATGTCCATCCAGTCAGTGATGCCATCCAACCACCTCATCCTCTGTCATCCCCTTCTCCTCCCACCTTCAATCTTTCCCAGCATCAGGGTCTTTTCCAATGAGTTAGCGCTTTGCATCAGGTGGCCAAAGTATCGGAGTTTCAGCTTCAGCATCAGTCCTTCCAATGAACATTCAGGACTGATTTCCTTTAGGATTGACTGGTTTGATCTCCTTGCAGTCCAAGGACTCTCGAGAGTCTTCTCCAACACCACAGTTCAAAAGCATCAATTCTTCGGTGCTCAGCTTTTCTTTTCTAGTCCACCTCTCACATCCATACATGGCTACTGGAAAAACCATAGCTTTGATGTGATGGACCTTTGTTGGCAAAGTAATGTCTCTGCTTTTTAATTTGCTGTCTAGGTTGGTCATAGCTTTTCTTCCAAGCAGCAAGCATCTTTTAACTTCATGGCTGCAGTCACCATCTACAGTGATTTTGGAACCCCCCACAATAAAATCTCTCATTGTTTCACCATCTATTTGCCATGAAGTGATGGGACTGGGTGTGATGATCTTAGTTTTCTGAATGTTGAGCTTTAAGTCAACTTTTTCGCTCTCCTGTTTCACTTTCATCAAGAAGCTCTTTAGTTCTTCACTTTCTGCCATAAGGGTGGTGTCATCTGTGTATCTGAGGTTATTGATATTTCTCCTGGCAATCTTGATTTCAGTTTGTGCTTCATCTAGCCTGGCATTTTGCATGATATACTCTGCATGTAAGTTGAATAAGCAGGGTGACAATATACAGCCTTGACGTACTCCTTTCCTGATTTGAAACCAGTCTTGTTCCATGTCCAGTTCTAACTGTTGCTTCTTGACCTGCATACAGATTTCTCAGGTGGCAGGAAATGAACTGATTTAGCATGCACATATCTCAGAAGATAGCCAGGAAAATGAGTAATTAAAAGAGGCAGCTTTATGATTCAGGATTAAATACCATTTTTATAGGGAAAGGGGAGGTGGGGTGTATACCTCTTAGGGGAGAGCAAAGAATTCTTATGAATGATAAACAGGCCCTTGGGAGTACAGATGGGAGACAGGACATCTTGTGACAAAGTCTGTCTGAGTATGACGTCAGCCACTAGTCTCCTCCCCGGCTAAGGAAACTCCTGGGGAGGGGAATTTATAACAGTTGAGTTCCTTTTGGAGGTTCTGTCCTTAAGCAGATAAGAAAAAAGGGGAGATCAGAAAAAAGCCTCTCCCTGCCTTTGCTGTTTTGCAAGTACCTACAGCTCAAAATAATAAGTATGCCAAAGTAGCATATTTGGGGGAGGCATATTCTGTTACCTTTCATAACATCCAGAACGGTGAGATGAATTTGTGTTGTATAAGAGACCAAGTTTCTGGTAATTTGTTACAGCTGCAGCAAAAAAGTCATATACAAAATACGGGTTAGTCTGCCTTTGAAAAGGAAAATGCGTATCCACAGTCTCTCTCCCCAACTCGTGACTCACTGGTTGTCTGGACACCACCTTACAACTCATGGCCAGTTTCCTTGAAGAACTTTAGGGTCAAGTCTCTCAACTTAATATGTTGTATTTAATTGTGTGAGAAGCACGCAGGTTTTATCATTGCTGTTAAATGATCAGTTTAATTTCCCTTTCTTGCAAATAAGTCTTGTCTATCCGGTAAGACCACATTCATTGAACAGTTGTAGAGCAATACAAAGTCATTTGAGAGTGCTGTGCTTTGTAATGTAAGGGGGGAGAGATTAAAACTAGCTAGAATTATTGGCAATGGCTTTGGAAACAACTAAAATCACTAATATTGAATTTTTAAAAAATAGTTACTATTTATTAAGAACCAAATATTACTTCACATACATGATCTCATTTACCTTTAGAACAACCTTCAAAAGAAGGAACTGCTGTTTCCATTTTACAAATGGGGATAGCAAGCCTCAGTTCAGGAATTAACTTGTCAGAGTTTTGGTAGGGCTGTGGAAATTCTCTTATTGGTCAGATAGTTCCTTTGGGGTAAAACGATTTGCCCTGAGGCCGGCTATTCTCTCAAATCCTGAGCTTAGTGACATATTGCACCTTTTTGGAGGAGTTGCCTCTCCCTTCAGGTTTGGGAATATGCAGATGATTTTAATTTCAACAAATAGGACTGGCTTTATGAAGCAGCAGCACTAAGATTTAATTATAACCAAAGCAACGGCTACAGCGGTGCTTCTAAAATTTTCTCACATTTTAGAAGCACCTGGGAAACTTTAAAATCCCAATGTCCAGGCCACAGTGCACGCCAGTTAAATCCTAAACTGTTGGAGTGGAGTTAGACTTTTTTTTCCTTTAAAACATCCAAGGTGATTCCAAGTTTAGGAGCTCCTGATCTACAACCAGGGACTTCATTTGTGGTACTGATAGCCCCACCACATAACTGGTTTACAATATGCAATATTCAGTTACATAAGCACACCCTTAAAAAAAAAACTATAGTTTATTATGCTCTATCACTATAAAATGAGGTCCTCCAAGTTAGAAGCTTAATAAAATCAGGTTCTCTTATCTACAGATTCATTTGAATGGACCTCTGAGTTTGGTGAAATTTGCTAACTTTTTTCTTAGTATACATATTTTCCATTCACAATTCTAATGCCTTTGTTCTATTTACACAAAGCAAAGGCATTCTGTATTTGCATCACCGAAATATGTTTAAATAAATTCTGTCTTCCTAGTCTTTTACTATTAAGGTGGTCATATTATATTGACATTAAGACAAAAACTCAGAAGCAGGAAAACCTTTTAAAATGTAGTGTAAACAAAGGAAATCCAAACAAAGACACTATCCGCCTCATGGTCTGGAGTAAAAAATTCAGGAGTCAACGGGGCCAGGCAGGAAATCTAAATAAATAAGATGGACTCAGGTTTTTAATGAGAGAACAGGAGAGACAGTGAGAGACAGCAAGGAGAGGGGAGAGAAAGTGGGGTAGAGACTTTCCCCAGCACAGAAAAGGGGAGAGAAGAGGGAGGACAGGAGAGGAGAGGGAAGGAAGGAGGGGTGGAGAACAGAACCCTGGATGTCCATTGTTGCCACACGTTTCAATTTTTTGAGAAACTAGAAACCAGGCCTTTTGAAGTGTGTGTGTGTGTGTGTGTGTATATATATAATTTAGTATCTGGTCAAGAAAATTTAAACTCTATGTTGAAGGACAGGTTGTAAGAGCGAGCAAAGGGGTGAGAACCCAGGGAAAAAACCAAGTTCGTTATCTATTTGAGGAAAACTGGTGAAATTATTTACTTAGGAGGTTTTGAAGAGAGCGGACATTTTAATAAATACTTCTGCCTCTTGCTTTATTCTAGTCCTTGTCAAACTCAAAACAGACATTCCTTTTTTCCCCTTTTATTATTTGATAAGCACATGCAGACCAAATTGACTTTCTTTGACCTACCCCCCCCCCCCCGGCCCCGCCCCCGCCCCCGCCCCCCGCAGCCTGCCCCAACCCCTCTTCCATTCTCCTTCTTTTGTGTCAGATGCTTTCAATTGCTTGTGATAATAGACTGGCTACAGCTGACTAGCTCTGAGGAGCACAGAGATGAGGCCTCACCTGTGATCCACAGTGCCTAGAAGCATGAAGACTTTTTTTTTTTAATTCACTGGCCATTGACTTTGAAAAAACGCCAATTTCTCAGCGAACACGCTGCCTTTTCCTTTTAGCTCCACCCTCTGTTCATTTCCCTGGAGTTAGTGGTGAGCTCTTAACTCCATAAAATAAGTGACAGTCAAACAGACCAGTTTATTTCAGCCCCTTCTGTTGTAAAGATGGCTACCAAGGGTGAAAAAACAGTGGCCATAGTAGCTATCATTTCTAACATCTCGGAATTGGATAGCTGGTGGCCATAAGAACACAGCGGGACACGCACTTCTTGCTCCGCAGGCGGATGGCTCCGCCCAGGCCCCGAGCTGCCGTGGGAGGCGGACCGCCTCCACCCTTCCCCCCCCCCCCCCCCCCCCCCCAGCCGCCCCCCCCCCCCCCCGCCTGTGTTCTGGTCCTCCCACCGAAGCTCCTCCCAGGGACACTCCTCACAGCTTTCCGGGCCTTTCCAAATTTGCTCCTCTGAACAGTATGGTGCAATAGGCGGGGTAGAGATTATGATTCCATTTTATAAATTATTAATCTAGGTGGCCATAAGGGTGGTGTCATCTGCATATCTGCTGCTGCTGCTAAGTCGCTTCAGTCGTGTCCGACTCTGTGCGACCCCAGAGACCGCAGCCCACCAGGCTCCCCCGTCCCTGGGATTCTCCAGGCAAGAACACTGGAGTGGGTTGCCATTTCCTTCTCCAATGCATGAAAGTGAAAAGTGAAAGTAAAGTCGCTCAGTCGTGTCCGACTCTTAGCGACCCCATGGACTGCAGCCTACCAGGCTCCTCCATCCATGGGATTTTCCAGGCAAGAGTACTGGAGTGGGTTGCCATTGCCTTCTCCTCTGCATATCTGAGGTTATTGATATTTCTCCTGGCAATCTTGATTCCAGCTTGTGCTTCTTCCATCCCAGCGTTTCTCATGATGTACTCTGCATAGAAGTTAAATAAGCAGGGTGATAATATACAGCCTTGATGTACTCCTTTTCCTATTTGGAACCAGTCTGTTGTTCCATGTCCAGTTTGAACTGTTACTTCCTGACCTGCATATAGGTTTCTAAAGAGGCAGGTCAGGTGGTCTGGTATTCCCATCTCTTTCAGAATTTTCCACAGTTTATTGTGGTCCACACGGTCAAAGGCTTTGGCATAGTCAATAAAGCAGAAATAGATGTTCTTCTGGAAATCTCTTGCTTTTTCCATGATCCAGTGGATGTTGGCAATTTGATCTCTGGTTCCTCTGCCTTTTGGAAAACCAGCTTGAACATCAGGAAGTTCACGGTTCACGTATTGCTGAAGCCTGGCTTGGAGAATTTTGAGCATTACTTTACTAGTGTGTGAGATGAGTGCAATTGTGGCAGAAAGTGAAGAGGAACTAAAAAGCCTCTTGATGAAAGTGAGAGAGGAGAGTGAAAAAGTTGGCTTAAAGTTCAACATTCAGAAAATGAAGATCATGGCATCTGGTCCCATCACTTTATGGGAAATAGATGGGGAAACAGTGGAAACAGTGTCAGACTTTATTTGTTTGGGCTCCAAAATCACTGCAGATGGTGATTGCAGCCATGAAATTAAAAGATGCTTACTCCTTGGAAGGAAAGTTATGACCAACCTAGACAGCATATTCAAAAGCAGAGACATTACTTTGCCAACAAAGGTCCGTCTAGTCAAGGCTATGGTTTTTTCAGTGGTCATGTATGGATGTGAGAGTTGGACTGTGAAGAAAGCTGAGCACTGAAGAATTGATGCTTTTGAACTGTGATGTTGGAGAAGACTCTTGAGAGTCCTTGGACTGCAAGGAGATCCAACCAGTCCATTCTGAAGGAGATCAGCCCTGGGATTTCTTTGGAAGGAATGATGCTAAAGCTGAAACTCCAGTACCTTGGCCACCTCATGCGAAGAGTTGACTCATTGGAAAAGACTATGATGCTGGGAGGGATTAGGGCAGGAGGAGAAGGGGACGACAGAGGGTGAGATGGCTGGATGGCATCACCGACTCGATGGACATGAGTCTGAGTAAACTCCAGGAGATGGTGATGGACAGGGAGGCCTGGTGTGCTGCAGTTCATGGGATCGCAAAGAGTCGGACAAGACTGAGCGACTGAACTGAACTGGATCTCTGTGGCCAAAGTTTCAAAATATATTCAAGGTCAAGTAGCTAGAAGCTAGAATTTTCCATCTTGTTCAGGACCTTTTTGAGGTAGAGAGTGCACAAGGCAGTTCCATTTCTTGGGACTCCCAATATCTTTAAAAATGGAGAAATGTCCAAACCAGATCACATTTAATTTTAAACGTTTACAGTTAGCAAGCCATTTTTAACATGATTCCCCACCCCCAAAGGTGACTGTAAGTATAAGCTAACTTGGAGGTAGTGGCTAATGTCTACACTTCAGACTTAGCCCTCTCTCTCTCCTGAATAGTTTAAACTTTTTTTATGTTGCGGGCGTTGGGCTCTGGAACAGAGTAGGACCCAGAAAATCCTACTCAAGTGGAGCTTAGAGTCTTAATAGGGAGAAGGAGCAACAAACAGAGAATTAAGATAATCTGAGATAAATAGTCAGTGATATGATGAGTATGAAGACTGAGCAAGGAATTTGCAGCAACAAGGAGGGACCTAGAGATTGTCGTACTAAGTGAAGTAAGTCAGACCAAGACGGAGAAATAGCATATGACATCTCTTATATGTGGAATGTACAGAGACTCACAGACTTCAGAAAGGGGACTTTGGGAAGGTCATGCACATTGCTATATTTGAAATGGATAACCAACAGACTTATTGTATAGCATATGAAACTCTGTTCAATGTTATGCGCCAGCCTGGATGGGAGGGGGCTTTGGGGGAGAATGGATACATGTATATGTATGGCTGAGTCCCTCCACTGTTCACCTGAAATGATCACAATATTGTTAGTTGGCTGTACCCCAGTACAAAATCATTTTGGTGTTTAAAAAAATTTAAAAAAAAACAGGGCAATAAGAAAGAGGAATTCAGTTCAGTTCAGTTGCTCAGTAGTGTCTGACTCTTTGTGACCCCATGAATCGCAGCATGCCAGGCCTCTCTGTCCATCACCAACTCCTGGAGTTCACCCAAACTCATGTCCATCGAGTCAGTGATGCCATCCAGCCATCTCATCCTCTCTTGTCCCCTTCTCCTCTGCCCCCAATCCCTCCCGGCATCAGGGTCTTTCCAATGAGTCAACTCTTCGCATGAGGTGGCCAAAGTACTGGAGTTTCAGCTTCAGCATCAGTCCTTCCAATGAACACCCAGGATTACCAGTAGGTAAAGCCAGTTTTTCACTCTAATAAAGCATTGGCTTGAGGGTCAAATTTTTATGAGCTGTTTCAGGTCATCTAGCAGTCTCAAGGATATTAAAGAATGCCAGTTGCCACTGATCGACACAAGCTCGCAAATGCAGATCTGCACACCTGAGGGTACAGACGTGGATGTGGGCAGTGTCACTGTGATGTAACATGACCGATTAACAGTAGAACAAAACAGGAATTTGTTGGATCTCTCCAAGGAAGTTACCTGTACAGCTATAGGTGTGCTTAGTCACTTAGTCGTGTCAGACTCTTACAACCCCATAGACTGTAGCCTGCCAGGCTCCTCTGTCCATGGAATTCTCCAGGCAAAAACACTGGAGTGGGTTGCCATTTCCTTCTCAAAATTATACAAATATTAACATTGAAGTTGCCATTGCTAAAGCAGTTTGAACATTGACTTTTGTGATAACCTATGATTGAAGCCTGTGGCCCCTACTATTGAATAATCCCCAATGAAAGCAAGATGTCAGTCTTTAAGGACAGATTTTATTTTTGGCAGGAGCCAAATCTCTTTCAGGGTGGGGTGGGCAATTCTGGATAATACTATTTTGGTTTACAAATAAAATTTGAAGCAGATCTAAAAGTGTTTCGAACAGTGAAAAAGGGGAGGTGTCTGTTTTGAAAAAAGTGTGGTTATTTTGAGGGCAACAACACTTTGTTTAAATATATTCAGATATATTTTTCATAAGTCTTTCGTGTATGCAATATGATGCTTCTTTTTTATAGTGGCTTTTAAAAAAATACATAGGATTTTAGAAATTGAAGTATAGTTAATTTACAATGTTGTGTTAATTTCAGGTGTACTGCAAATGATTCAGTTACGTGTATATAGTCTTCAGATTATTTTCCATTAAAGGTTATCACAAGATTTTGAATAGAGTTTCCTGTGCTATAGAGTAAGTCCTTGTTGTTTATCTGTTTTATATATAGTAGTGTGTATCTGTTAATCCCAATCTCCTAATTTTTCCCTCTCTTCCCCTGCAACATAACACTTATTAATTTTTGACTAGACAGAGATTTCTGGTAACCAGGAGCTGGTTGCTAACAGGTTAATACTCATTAATTTTAGTTCTTTTTTGTGTTATTTCTAACAAAGCCCACTAATGAGGATTCTGTCCCTTTATTATTCATTATAGCCTTAAATGAAGGATTTTTTAGGTTTTCCCCTGCTCACCACCTCTGACTTTTTCCAGACAAGATTCCAGAATCTTAGATCATAATGAATCGTAATGAAAACTGGAAGAAATAATGTCTCCCTGTAAACACCTCATTGTTTTCAAGACATTTTCACACTCAGTTTTTTTAAAGCACCATGCAGTGGGCAGAGGAGAGGTTATTATCCTATTTTACAAATGCTTAAATGGAATTTTTCAAAATATAGAAATATATACAAGGCTACATAACTGTGTCCCAGAAACAAAGCCTGCACAGTTCCACTTAGGTTCTACAGATTCTCTAGAAAGAAACTTTGCTATAAAGATTGAAGAGATGGCTTGGGAAAATTCATATCTGATTTGAAAATTCAGGATATTTTTGTCATGTTTATCAGAATTTACCCAAATAACTTGAAGAATTTTGTGTGTTTGTATTTTAGTGTTTTCGAAATCATGCAGCTATTTTTAAACAATTTGGTATTTATTTTGGATTCTAATCCAGAGTGTGTTCACCACTGCAGTTTTCCATTGGTCAGCTACTTCTGTGTTAGCTGTTTATCATGACTGTGCTCAGTTTAGGAGAGATTTGAGAAGGACATCTCAGTAATTACTGGTATTTTTGCTATTCAGCATTTGACAGATACTTTTTAAAGAATGCTTCAGGAGATAATACTACTGATGATCACTCCACTGAAATTATAGCCTTTGTTAAATCACAGGAAAACCATTCTCTCTTTCTCTTTTTTAACATAAAGCAGCTCTTCTAGGTGCTGGAATGTATAATTTAAGGCTCTGACTACTTGTTATTTTTCCAAAGCCCTTTCACATATGTTATCTCTATATAATCCTGTGAGTGGGAAGACTATCTAAGCTACAATTCCTCCAGTTTTCAGATTAGGAAAAAAAGAGGCTACATTTCCCTGTGTCAAGTAGACAATTAGTGGCAGACCAAGGACCCTAAGTCCCACTTGGCCTATCAACAGTGCTTTCTGTATGTTGACCTAAGGGAAGAGTGATGATTATGGCCAACCATATAGCATTTTAATATTTGAGGAAAAGAACAGTCAATACTGCTTCCTTCTCTGCCCGCTACCAGCTCCTTTCCATCTTGATCCGTAAGAAAAATTCCTTGAATCTTAGATCTTAGGAACTCCTCTTTGATTTAAACCATTGGCTCCTTTCTCATCAGAGTCCTTGTTGTCTATAGTATATATTTGCCTCTTGGTTTATATTTAATTTAGCTCTCAAGCAAGACTTTTCATCTGGTTTTGTTTTATGTATTTAACTCGTGTTGCCAGTTAACAAGGTATTTATAGGTAGGGACTGTATTTTTCCATGTGCATTCTTGAATTCAACCATTAGTTCTATTTCTTTTTCAAGGTATTGAGTTTGACTTTGTAAGATGTATGTTTAAAGAAAGACTTTTTCTTTCCTTCATCTTTCTCATCAGTTAGTCATCTTCTCCTACCAGAAGGATGGGCAGCAAGGACCACTGCCAGACGCCGGATTCCGTTCACATGCCACACTTAATTTTCTTCATAGTGAAAGCATCTCCTTTTGTTACCAATTAATGTCCAGATTCGAATGGTGAAGTTTCAAATGACTATTAGCAGGACCGGCTGCATTATTTGTAGAGTCCAGTGCTGAATGAAAATGTGGGTCTCTTTGTTCAAAAAGGAGGGGCAGTGCCATTAAAGGTACTAAAATATGAAGTTTTCTTTAAAAAGATTTTATTATAAAGCATAATAATGATAAATGATGTATAAGTAACAACATAAACTTATAAATTGCAAAAAATATTTTTTGGTGTCAAATTTTGCATATTAAAACAGTACATTCTTTTTTTCAGATTTTTCAAAATCTATTTATTTTTACCACATTTACTTCAGATTGTTGAAATAAATAGAAAATTGCAAGTAACATGGCAGCTCCTTTTGTATCTCTTTCCAGTAATTCCCTTCCATCTCAGATGTGAACATTATCCTGAGTTTGGTGTTTGTTGTCATCATGTTTTTATGTTTTAATGATGTCTTTATAAACTTAGAAGGTTGTGAATAACTTTTTGTAGGTGTTCATAATTCAAATTAACTGGTTATTACATTTTAAAAAATGTAGTCTTCGTTTGAAATTTCTAACTGTAATGGTGTGTTTTTTAAATTTCTGTTTTTCTTTTAGTTTTTGTTTTATGCCCTTTGAAGCTTTGTCATCAGTGCACGTTATTATGTTTTCTGAGGGACTTGATTCTCTTTTATTATGATGCAGTGATCCTATTTTTCTTTCTAATACTTCTTGTTTCAAAGTCTGCCTTGTCTGATGTTAATATAATCAGTTCTGTTTTATCTTAGTATTTTCATGTTTTGTTTTCCTTCATCCTTTTATCTTTAACCTATCTGTGTCTTTATACGTAAAGTAGGTTTCCCACAGCAATCATATAGTAGGATCTTGTTTTTTCTGCAGTGTGACAGTCTTTGTCTTTTAATTGGAATATTTAGCACCATTTACATGCAATTATTGAAATGAAACTGAAAGCGTTAGTTGCTAAGTCATGTCCAGCTCTTTGAGACCCCATGGACTGTAGCCCACCAGGCTAGTGTGTCCATGGATTCTCCAGGCAAGAATACTGGAGTGGGTTGCCATTTCCTTCTCCAGGGACCTTCCTGATCCAGGGATCGAACCCACGTCTCCTGCATTGCAGATGGATTCTTTAGCATTGAGCCACCAAACAGTCGTTATTGATATTTATATCTTATATTTATATTATATATATAAATTATATGTTTTTAAAAACTTTATATATATATAAAGTAAAAAGATATTTATATCTTGCTATTTGGTTTCTATTTTTTACATTTGTTAAAACCGTACTTTATTAATGTGATATCTTGATTGCTCATACAATTTTTCTGGCTCAGTTCAGTTCAGTCACTCAGTTGTGTCTGACTATTTATGACTCCATGAATTGCAGCATGCCAGGCCTCCCTGTCCATCACCAACTCCCGGAGTTCACTCAGACTCACATTCATCGAGTCAGTGATGCCATCCAGCCATCTCATCCTCTGTCGTCCCCTTCTCCTCCTGCCCCCAATCCCTCCCAGCATCAGAGTCTTTTCCAATGAGTCAACTCTTTGCATGAGGTGGCCAAAGTTTCTGGCTCAGTGTTCTGCAAATTCAGTGGATTACCAAAATTTAGACTGTTAGAAGTCATTTGTGGCAGATAATTTTGTTTGTAATACTGTGAAGGATCTTTCTGCTGATACAACAGTTACTGGAACTGTTAAAAGTATTTTCTAGAAAGTGACAACAGAGCGATGAGTTTCTGATAAATTACCCTGATATAAATTTTAGTACACCTGCAGCTGATGCACTAATTTTTCTGAAAAAAAAACTTTAGAATAATTTATCAAAAAAATAAACTTCATACAAATAAGTTTTATGTAAGTCTCAATTTAGTTTTAAATGTAAATTTAAATGGCATTTTAATTTTTCTCTGGGATTTCTTATAACTTGTAGAGGTCATCCGATAAACCAAAAGGGACTTTATGATTATGTATCATTGAAAATATTCATTTATTAATTCTGTGATATATCTTTGATTACAAGATGAAAAATAATTTTAAAATTGTTTTCCTTTTCCTTGTTAATATTTGGTTCAGCAAAAGCTTCATAGAAAAATAGTGATTTTTCTCATTGAATGTGACAATTTTTGAGTTTTATGTCCATTTCTAAGCCTGTAGATATTTGCTTTGCAGTATTGCAGAGTTTTCAAACCAGAGTTTCGAAACTCTTTAAATTCTAATAATTCCCTGCTGAGCTCTAGTTCCCTGTCCATGTGTATACTTTTTAATTTTGTAATAATTTACCCACAAAGTTTAGCACCTGAGTGTGGGCAAGTATGCTCTCAGTGCCTCAGGGAGAGTTACATGGCAAAGGGGCAGATGGAATAAATCAATCAGCTAGCCTTCAAATAGGGAGAGTTAGTACTTGTGCAGGTGGGGCAAGGATGGGCTCTGGACAGACAGACAAGCGGGCTTCCACTGCAGGACCTGGTGCTGCCTCTATCCGTTACTGACCTGGGTTCTTGGCCTCCTTAATCAATTGACATTGATAAGATGCTAGGTAGGAAATTCAAGCCAAGTTTTATTGGGGCTCCAGCTGTAGCGGGGTGGGGGCGGGGGCAGGGGGCAAGAATGAGAAGCAAGTCCCTTTTATTGCTTGCTCCCTGACTGGGGGTGGGCAGCTGGTTCCGCACATGAGGTGAGGGGCGGTCGGGCCCGAAGAGTGACTTAGGGGGTTGTCCACCCCTTTCATGGTGTTGTATTGGGGGAGTAGGGGGTGCATGAGCAGTACCCTGTTTTTGTTCCCGACTCTTCAGAAGTGGCAGTTGGGCTTTTGGTCTTTTCATATTTTGTTGTCCATGATTTGCCTCAACTTGTAAGCATGCAGTTATTTTTAGTCCCTTATAGTTTCTTTGTCTTTTGTTGCTGGAGGAGACGTGTGTCCAGGTACAAGCAGTGCTGCAAAGGGTCCTGGGTCCCAGCCTGTCTCACATCCAAAGCTGCTTCTTTCTCCTGTGGCTGTTGCAGTGTCAGTCTGGGCCAGGTGCCAGCCCAATCCCCTCCTTGGGCCCGGTGGCTCCCCAACACTGCTCTGTATGCCTGCTGCCAGCCATGCCCATGCATCTGAGCCCTTTTATGTGGGGGCTGCTGCTGGACCATAACTGCTTGCAGGCTTTACTCTGCTCACACGCCACTGTTCCATCAGACTTTTCGATAGAACACAAGTGCAAAAAGAAAATATTAAGAATTTTAAGACAGCAGAACAGAACATTAAACCAAATGCAGGCCTGTGTAGGGCTTCCCTTGTAGCTCAGTTGGTAAAGAATCTGTCTGCAATGAAGGAGACTGGGGTTCGATCCCTGGGTTGGAAAGATCCCTAGGAGAAGGAAATGGCAACCCACTCCAGTATTCCTGCCTGGAGAATCCCATGAACAGAGGAGCCTGGCAGGTCACAGTCCATGGGGTCGCAAGAGTTGGACACGACTTAGCGAGTACACCACCACCACAGGCCTGTGTAAATGGACAGATGATATGCCCATCAGTCCAGGTGGACAGTTAGGTCTTTCCAGGCAATTGCTCTAACCCTAAAATCAGAGATTATGAAGTTAGAAATCGTCAGTGTCCACTGCTCTGCCTGGCTTTGTGACCCTGTCCTACATCAACCCCACCCACTCTCTTCTCCAGGCCTGCCCCTTGAAAGCTTACAGGCCTCAGTCTTGGACACCACCTCCCCTTGCCTATCTGCTAGCACTGCTGGCTTTGAGGCTATCAACCCAGTTTATCAGTTAATCCTGTGTATTGCCTTTCCTCTGTTGCCATTTCATGAACTCTTATTTATTTCACTGTTTTTTTGCCCTTCATTCCTGATGCCTGACATCACTTGGCAAATAAAATATCTGTATGCTTGGCTTTGCCTCAGGCTCTGCTTTCAAGAGAACCCAGATTCTAACAATCAGAACACTGCAGCTTAGAGATGGGATTTTTGGTTAGGCTTATTTTACTCACCTGATGGTTAACTAGACCTCTAACCATGCTGGTAGCCCCGTTTTCAGACACCAATATTCATTCATTCAACAAATACTCATTGAGCACTTTGTGCGAGGCATAGAATAGTAGGAAACAAAACACACCAATTTCTGCCTTTTGTGTTGCTCATATGAAAAGTGTTATGGAGAGCAAAAAGTAGGGGAGGAAGCTGTGAATACAGGAGAAGGTTTATAATTTAAATAGGTCATCAGGAACAACCTCACTTGAACAGACTTGAAGTTTAGAGGGAGCCATGTAGAAACTTGAGAGAAGAGGATTCCAATCAGAGCCTCGGACAAATGCAAAGCCTTGGGGTGATAAAGAACTGAGTCTGGTTTGGAAGCAACTCAGAGCCAGCCCAGCTGGAGGGCAGCGGTCAAGGACAGATTGATAGGAGATGAGGTAGAGAAGCAAGGTCAAATGGAGTAGGACCTTGGTGTTTACAAGTGAAACACTGACAGATTTTCTGCAAAAGAATGACTTGATCTGCTTGATTTCCAGAGGCAACAGAATCTCGCCTATAGAAAGCTGTCCAACTGGACTGAATTCCATCCTGTGAGCACTGGTGGTGCAAAGGTTTTGATCTGGAAGACTTGAATACATGCAAAATCATTTTCTTCCCTTAGCAAATTAAAGTTAGCAGTAGCATATACAACTGGGTACCACAAACTTAAACAGTTTTCCTAGTTCTTGCTCCTGGCTCTCAAAAATTTTTTAATAAAACTTTCTAATTTTTTTGATTTGAAAAGCTGTTCAAACTTTACTACTAACATTGGTATGATACTCTTTGATTTCTTGTTTAAAAACGCCTCCTGAAATATATTTTTATTCAGCAATAAATATAAATTACATACACTATTGTCTTTATTCAAAAGAGGTCTTTTGTTTACTGGTAGAAATACTTTACATCAATCACTGCCTACATTCTTTGATGACTGGCTTATGATGTCGTACACATAATCATTCTCATTGTTTGAAAATGCATAGTTTCCACCCATTTGAATCTGTATTTTGACTTTCTTTCCTTTGTTTTGCAATCAAAAATCATTTTCTTGTTAGTGAAGTATGCAAGTAGCTAAGAGGTAGGGCATGAATATAGCATGAAATTTTATATAAAATCAGTTATTCTTTGCCATAATGAAGTCAGGATGGCATTAAAATAGCTTTCCAGTCAATAGTGGTTTCCTTCAAAGTGTTGAAGATCATTTGAAACAAAGTCACTGAATCATTCAGAGAAGACATCTTTCCCAAACCAGTAAATAAGTGCTGACCACAAGCAATGGACAGATATTTGTGCCCTGGAAGGCACAGTTCAACTTGTATGAAGATGCTTTCCCAAACTGCCCCACTCCCACCTACTCCTTCCCAACTTTCTCTTCGTCCTTCCTTCTTCTGTTATATTCTGCTCCCTTCCTCCAAACCACCCACCCTTAAAAGACTGCCAGGTTGTATCTGGGCAGAGAACAAGGTCTAGATGACAGGCTAGACAAGTCGTTTTAGTTGCCTATGTCGTTTCACCGTAAGCCTTGTCTAAATGCTAGTGACACATTCCCCAGTGCCCAGAGAATGCTTCTACAAGAACAAAATGTTCTCCTTGCTTGGCCAGGTTAATGGCCTGTGAAATCTGCAGTGCAAAATCCTTTGAAAAGGATATAAAATTAACTCATGCTCTCGCACAATTATATTTCAGTGTAGCAGTCGAAAATGTATTTTCCTCTTAGGCTTACTACTGTCAACTCCATGAGGGCAGGGATAAAAGTCTTTGTTTGCTCTTCTTTCCCTGGCAATAAATGAGATGCAGAGTCAGCACTCAATAATTAATTCTTTTTTATTATTTATTTTAACTGGAGGATAATGGCTTTATAATATTGTGATGGTTTTTGCCATACATCAACATAAATCAGCCACAGGTCCTGATCCCCGCTTCCGCCTCTCTCCCCACCCTACCCCTCCAGGTCAGAGCACTCAATAAATAAGTCTTAAATAAGCAAAGAACAAACTTTTTATAGAGCACTGGAGTAATTTTAAGATACTCGGTTTATTAAAAACCTGCCTGAAAGGAACCAAGTGATTTAGACATGGATGTTAAGAAGTGGTTGAATCTGTTGGCTAATATCTGTCAAAAAGAACAAATTAGTACCATGCCATGCTCAGTCACTCAGTTGTGCCCAAACCTTTGCAACCCCATGGACTGTAGCCTGCCAGGCTCCTCTGTTCATGGGATTCTCCAAGCAAGAATACTGGAGTGGGTTGCCATTTCCTCCTCCAGGGGATCTTCCCAACCCAGGGATCCATCCCAGGTCTTTTGCATGGGTAGGCAGATTCTTTACCACTAAAACTGAAGTCTCTCAGTCGTGTCTGACTCTTTGCCACCCCATGGACTGTAGCCTACCAGGCTCCTCCCTTCATGGGATTCTCCAGGCAAGAGTACTGGAGTGGGTTGCCATTGCCTTCTCCAGGGGATCTTCCCTACCCAGGGATCGAACCTGGGTCTCCCGCATTCCAAGCAGTCTCTTTAACCTCTGAGCCACCAGGGAAGCCCCTCTTTACCACTAAACCACCTGGGAAACCCCATGTGCACAAACCTGAATAGTCAGTTTTGGCAAATGGCCTGTAGTATTCAGGTACATTGAATAATACTGAATCATTAAATGCAACAGATTGCATTTTTGTTACATGGAGGAATATTTGACAATCAACTCATCTTGGTGAGCTCATAGGGTGGGAGTCCCATTTAAAATACAACATGAAGTCGTGATGTAGTTCATCGTGTTATTTTTTTGCCCTAGCACAGCCATTCACCATGCCTCTCTAACTGCACTTGAGTGTGTTTAACATGCTACTCATCATGCCTACTTCAGCAGAGAGATGTGATTCCAGCTTAGCCTACTAGAGGAGCTTGTTACCTGGGCTATAGTTTACTAGATTAGGGATAGGCTCCTGAGCCAATCAGAGACGATAAAATATAATGATACATCTAGTGAGACCCTGGAAAGGCGATCCTTCCCCTTTCCCTCCAGAACATTGTTATCAGGGTACTGGCTCTAGCTGTGCTGCCGTGTGAGGGAAGAGTCTGACGATAATGAAACTAATGTGGAGGAGAGTGGAACTGAGGGACTCAGAGAAACAAGGTTGAATTTGGGCCATGGTAATGTAACTTCTCAGGTGGCTCAGTGGTAAAGCATCTGCCTGCCAGTGCAGGAGATGCAGGAGACATGGGTTCCATCCCTGGGTTGGTAAGATATCTGGAGAAGGAAATGGCAACCTGCTCCAGTGTTGTTGCATGGAGGATCCCATGCAAGATCCATTGGAAATCCTGGAGGGATCTCCAGTCCCATGGTTGGAGAAGCCTGGCAAGGCCGTAGTCCATGCGGCTGCAAAGAGTTGGACATGACTGAGTGACTGAGCAATATAACTTTTACTCTTGAGGAGTCTCTACGAGCCATGCCTCTCTTTGGACTTTACCGTGATATGAACCAATAAACTCAATACTTATTAGAGTCAGTTTATATTGGGTTTTTGATCATTTATAACCGAAAGTGTTAAAACTAATACATATGGTTGGGGGGGGGGAAGTCTACTGAATCCTTTTTTAAATTCCTAATATACTTGTGCCTTTTTTTTTTTTTTTGTCCCCTGATCAAAGTTGCCAGGATTTTTTTATTTCTGTTTTCTTAGCTTTTCAAAAATTACTGGCTTTTGGTTTTGTGTGTGTGATTTGCTGGTATTCTTTGTTTCCTATTTTAATTATATTCTTATTTTTATTTCCTTTCTTGTACTTCTCTGGTCTTTCTTTTGGTCAAAACTTCTTTTTTGTGCCTTTTTTCCATTTGCTGTGTTGACAGCATTAATTTTCAGTCATTTGTCTTTTTCCAGTCCATGCATTTAACTGTGCAGATAACTAAGTACTTTAACTGCATCACATATGTTTTAATATATGATATTTTCATGTTATACAGTTTTAAAATGTTTTATAATTTCTATTTGACTTATACTTCTTGATCCACAGATATTTTACCATTATATTTTACATTTCCAAATGCGGGTATTTTGGGAAGTTATATTTTTGTTCAGTTCAGTTCAGTCACTCAGATCAGATCAGATCAGTTGCTCAGTCGTGTCCTACTCTTTGTGACCCCATGAAGCGCAGCACACCAGGCCTCCCTGTCCATCACCAACTCCCGGAGTTCACCTATACTCACGTCCATCGAGTCAGTGATGCCATCCAGCCATCTCACCCTCTGTCGTCCCCTTCTCCTCCTGCCCACAATCCCTCCCAGCATCAGAGTCTTTTCCAATGAGTCAACTCTTCGCATGGGGTGGCCAAAGTACTGGAGTTTCAGCTTTAGCATCATTCCTTCCAAAGAAATCCCAGGGTTGATCTCCTTCAGAATGGACTGGTTGGATCTCCTTGCAGTCCAAGGGACTCTCAAGAGTCTTCTCCAACACCACAGTTCAAAAGCATCAATTCTTCAGTGCTCAGCCTTCTTCACAGTCCAACTCTCACATCCATACATGACCACTGGAAAAACCATAGCCTTGACTAGACGAACCTTTGTTGGCAAAGTAATGTCTCTGCTTTTCAACATGCTATCTAGGTTGGTCATAACTTTCCTTCCAAGGAGTAAGCGTCTTTTAATTTCATGGCTGCAGTCACCATCTGCAGTGATTTTGGAGCCCCCCCAAAAATAAAGTCTGACACTGTTTCCACTGTTTCCCCATCTATTTCCCATGAAGTGGTGGGACTGGATGCCATGATCTTCGTTTTCTGAATGTTGAGCTTTAAGCCCACTTTTTCACTCTCCACTTTCACTTTCATCAAGAGGCTTTTGAGTTCCTCTTCACTTTCTGCCATAAGGGTGGTGTCATCTGCATATCTGAGGTTATTGATATTTCTCCGGGCAATCTTGATTCCAGCTTGTGCTTCTTCCAGTCCAGAGTTTCTCATGATGTACTCTGCATAGAAGTTAAATAAGCAGGGTGACAATATACAGCCTTGACGTACTCCTTTTCCTATTTGGAACCAGTCTGTTGTTCCATGTCCAGTTCTAACTGTTGCTTCCTGACCTGCATACAGATTTCTCAAGAGGCAGGTCAGGTGGTCTGGTATTCCCATCTTTTTCAGAATTTTCCACAGTTTATTGTGATCCACACAGTCAAAGGCTTTGGCATAGTCAATAAAGCAGAAATAGATGTTTTTCTGGAACTCTCTTGCTTTTTCCATGATCCAGTGGATGTTGGCAATTTGATCTCTGGTTCCTCTGCCTTTTCTAAAACCAGCTTGAACATCTGGAAGTTCGTGGTTCACGTATTGCTGAAGCCTGGCTTGGAGAATTTTGAGCATTACTTTACGAGCATGTGAGATGAGTGCAATTGTGTGGTAGTTTGAGCATTCTTTGGCATTGCCTTTCTTTGGGATTGGAATGAAAACTGACCTTTTCCAGTCCTGTGGCCACTGCTGAGTTTTCCAAATTTGCTGGCATATTGAGTGCAGCACTTTCACAGCATAGTCTTTCAGGATTTGAAATAGCTCAACTGGAATTCCATCACTTCCACTAGCTTTGTTCGTAGTGATGCTTTCTAAGGCCCACTTGACTTCACATTCCAGGATGTCTGGCTCTAGGTGAGTGATCACACCATCGTGATTATCTGGGTCGTGAAGATCTTTTTTGTACAGTTCTTCTGTGTATTCCTGCCACCTCTTCTTAATATCTTCTGCTTCTGTAGGTCCATACCATTTCTGTCCTTTATCGAGCCTATCTTTGCATGAAATGTTCCCTTGGTATCTCTAATTTTCTTGAAGAGATCACTAGTCTTTCCCATTCTGTTAGTATGTTCTATTTTTAATAACTTGTGAATAGGCTGAGTATTATGCTGATTTTTGGAGTAGTATTGAGATTTGCTTTGTGACTTAGTATAAGGTCAGATTTTATAAATATTTTATAGGTTTGGAAAATTGTGCTCAAGATTCATATGTGTATTTCCATTAGACCAAGTTTCATCATCATTTTGTTTAAATTCTTGATATTCTTACTACCAATATACTTTATAAATTGCTGAGAGAGGGATGTTAATGTCATCCACTATGATTATAGGTTTGTAAATTTCTTTTTATAATTTTGTCACTATTTTAAACATATATTTTAGCTATGTTGCTAACTAACAACATGTTCAGGATTGTTATATTTTTAGGTGAATTGTTTATTTGTCATTATGTAATATTTTGTCTTAAAATCATATTTATGTGATGTAGCTACACTAGGTATTTCCTGGTTAGTATGTATTTCTTAATATCTTTTCTAATTTCCTTTCTCTGAATTTTTCTGTGTCCTTTGCATTTAAATATTTTCTTTTGTCAATAACATATGCTTAAAAACAATTAAAAGTTTTATCCATTAATGGTCTAATCACTAGAGGAAAGATCAAAGAATATATAACTGAAAAGCTAACATAGGATAAAAATGGAATAATGAAAATACTTGATTAATTCAAGACAAGTGAGGAATAAAGAAACAAAGAACAAATAGGACAAATGGAAAACAGTATGATGAAAAATTTGAACCCAAAAAATCAGTAATTTTAATAACTTGTAATTCACATTCCAAGTAAAAGAGAAAGACTGTCAGAGTGAATTTAGAAAAACCCAACTGTATTTTCTGGATTCTTTCTTTTTATCAAGTGAGATCACCAGGGAGCTCAATTTGGACTGTCTCACTCTAGTCTATAAAATGCTTGCTTTCTGCAGAGCTATAATATTATTCTGTCTGCTTGCAATGTTGGTTGATATAAGAGATGACCATATAAGGAATTTTTCTGTATTATCTGTAGACCCCCTGATTAAAGACCTGACATGCTATGTGGTTCAATGTCTCATATAAGATTTCAGGTAATAAATCCCTCCTAGAAAATGTATGGTTTCTTGACAAACCACAAACTTTCTCTTACTGGAGTTATATAAAATATTTTCCTGTCTCATGTGTGGTAACTTAAGGGTAAATCTTATGATTGTTTTTAGTGATGATCCTTAGTGTCGACTTTGGATAAAATTGCTTACTCCTTCTAGTTAACAAGCACAAATGGAATGAGGACTAAGCCTGTTTGGAGAGAAAGGAAACTAATGGTACAAAGATTTTAAAAAATGGTAATGGCAGATATATAAACAAAATAGTCACATGATAATGGGGTCAGCGTTGTGATAGAGGTTTGGGTAAAGTCTTAGGGGACTCAGGCGGAAATCACTAATTTTCCCTGGACTGGGGGACCTGTGAAGGCTTCACAGAGGGGGTGACATCTGAAGTAGGACTTTAAGCAAAAAGAAGATTTTATCTGAAGGAGAAAAACATAGAAGAGTGCAGTGCTGTCCAGTAGAAAGCAATGCAACCACATAGAAAATTCAAATGTTCTGGTAGCCACATTAAGAAAGTAAAAAGAAACAGATAAAGTTAATTTTAATTATATGTCTTATTTAATCCAAGGTATCCTCTAAATTATTACTTTCCACTATAGTATCAACATGTAATAACTTTTAATAAAACATTATGAATGAGAGATTTGCCATTACCTTTTGGTATAAAATACTTGAAATTCAGTATGCATTTTACATGTATGCTACTGCTGCTGCTGCTGCTAAGTCGCTTCAGTCGCGTCTGACTCTGTGCGACCCCATAGACGGCAGCCCACCAGGCTCCCCCGCCCCTGGGATTCTCCAGGCAAGAACACTGGAGTGGGTTGCCATTTCCTTCTCCAATGCATGAAAGTGAAAAGTGAAAGTGAAGTTGCTCAGCCGTGTCTGACTCTTAGCGACCCCATGGACTGCAGCCTACTCAGCTCCTCTGTCCATGGGATTTTCCAGGCAAGAGTACTGGAGTAGGGTGCCATTGCCTTCTCCTTTTACATGTATCAGATCAGATCAGTCGCTCTCTTTGCGACTCCATGAATCCCAGCACGCCAGGCCTCCCTGTCCATCACCAACTCCCGGAGTTCACTCAGACTCACGTCCATCGAGTCAGTGATGCCATCCAGCCATCTCATCCTCTGTCGTCCCCTTTTCCTCTTGCCCCCAATCCCTCCCAGCATCAGAGTCTTTTCCAATGAGTCAACTCTTCGCATGAGGTGGCCAAAGTACTGGAGTTTCAGCTTTAGCATCATTCCTTCCAAAGAAATCCCAGGGTTGATCTCCTTCAGAATGGACTGGTTGGATCTCCTTGCAGTCCAAGGGACTCTCAAGAGTCTTCTCCAACACCACAGTTCAAAAGCATCAATTCTTCGGTGCTCAGCCTTCTTCACAGTCCAACTCTCACACCCATACATGACCACAGGAAAAACCATAGCCTTGACTAGACGAACCTTGGTCGGCAAAGTAATGTCTCTGCTTTTCAACATGCTATCTAGGTTGGTCATAACTTTCCTTCCAAGGAGTAAGCGTCTTTTAATTTCATGGCTGCAGTCACCATCTGCAGTGATTTTGGAGCCCAGAAAAACAAAGTCTGACACTGTTTCCACTGTTTCCCCATCTATTTCCCATGAAGTGGTGGGACCAGATGCCATGATCTTCGTTTTCTGAAGGTTGAGCTTTAAGCCAACTTTTTCACTCTCCACTTTCACTTTCATCAAGAGGCTTTTGAGTTCCTCTTCACTTTCTGCCATAAGGGTGGTGTCATCTGCATATCTGAGGTTATTCATATTTCTCCTGGCAATCTTGATTCCAGCTTGTGTTTCTTCCAGTCCAGTGTTTCTCATGATGTACTCTGCATATAAGTTAAATAAATGGGGTGACAATATACAGCCTTGACGTACTCCTTTTCCTATTTGGAACCAGTCTGTTGTTCCATGTCCAGTTCTAACTGTTGTTTCCTGACCTGCATACAAATTTCTCAAGAGGCAGGTCAGGTGGTCTGGTATTCCCATCTCTTTCAGAATTTCCCACCGTTTATTGTGATCCACACAGTCAAAGGCTTTGTCATAGTCAATAAAGCAGAAATAGGTGTTTTTCTGGAACTCTCTTGCTTTTTCCATGATCCAGCGGATGTTGGCAATTTCATCTCTGGTTCCTCTGCCTTTTCTAAAACCAGCCTGAACATCTGGAAGTTCGTGGTTCACGTATTGCTGAAGCCTGGCTTGGAGAATTTTGAGCATTACTTTACCAGCGTGTGAGATGAGTGCAATTGTTTGGTAGTTTGAGCATTCTTTGGCATTGCCTTTCTTTGGGATTGGAATGAAAACTGACCTTTTCCAGTCCTGTGGCCACTGCTGAGTTTTCCAAATTTGCTGGCATATTGAGTGCAGCACTTTCACAGCATCATCCTTTAGGATTTGAAATAGCTCAACTGGAATTCCATCACTTCCACTAGCTTTGTTCGTAGTGATGCTTTCTAAGGCCCACTTGACTTCACATTCCAGGATGTCTGGCTCTAGGTCAGTGATCACACCATCGTGATTGGCAGGTCAAATGTCACCTCTTCTTTGATTATTTTCACTGCTGCATAGTGTATATTTGTTGTTGTTCAGTTGCTTAGTCATGCCCGACTCTTAGCGACCCCATGGACTGCAGCACACCAGGCTCCTCAGTCCATGGGATTTCCCAGGCAAGAGTACTGGAGTGGGGTGCCATTGCCTTCTCCTTTTACATGTATAGTATGTCTTAATTTTGACTAAGCATTTTTCATGTGCTTTCTAGCCACATGTGGCTAGTGGGTACCACACTGGATAGTGCAACACTAAAACATTTTCAAAGACAGGAAGCAGATGTCTGAGAAACAAATAAGCCGATGTGGTTAAAGCGTGGTGTGTGTGTGTATGTATACATGCACACATGAGTGTGTTTTGGGAGGGAGTGGTGAATTGAAGAAAAAGGAACCAGAAAGATAAATTGGAGCAAGAATATGAAATATGTTTGACTTGATGACATTGGAACCATTGACAGTTTTCTGCAAAAGAATGACATTTTCACATCTGTATTGTAAAACTCTGATTCTGGAGGCAGTGTGAGAAACAGATTTAAGAAGGGATGGAGACTGCAGGCCAATTAAGGGACATAAATGATGTTCATTCAAGAGACAATAGAACTTAGTTCTGCAGTTTTCAGATGGTTGAGGAAAGGATTGGAAAGATGTTTTCCAGTTAGTGTGAACAAGACTTGGTTATCATTGGACATGGGAAATGAGAGTGAGTGAAAATGATGTTAGGTTTAAGTGTGTGCAATAGTGTGAATACTATTTAGTGAGAGAATGAAAAGCAAAAGCAAATTTGTGCAAGGGCAGTAATTAGTTTGACCCATTTTGTGCATACTGAGTTGAGATTTGCAGTAGGCATTTGAATACCAGAGCAGTACACTGTTCAGTGGGAAACTGACATCTAAATTTAGTACAGTGTTCATCATAAGTGCAAGTGTTTTGAACTGACCAAATTATTTTAATTATCTCATGTGGAAGAATGAACATGTTAAAATTTCCAAGAAAATATTGAAAGAATAGAAGAATATTGAAGAATAAGTGTAGGAGAATATTTTGGCCAGCTAATAAGATAGGTATGCGTTAAAATATATTTAAACTGCCATAATCTAACTGGATAAAATAGGCACAAGAAAAGACACTGTCTAAAAACATAAGGAACACTCAAAAGATAACAAACCCAGAATTTAGAAGTGTCTATTTATACAGGTGTATGCCAGGAAAGGGGATCAACAGGGAGGTTGAGGTACTTTGGTGACAAAGCAAGAAAGGGTGGGGAAGAAATAAGCTAACCTCTCTCTCTTTCTGAGCTTTGACCTTCTACCAGTGCCCCATCCAGGTCAAAGCTGACTTAAAATCAGGAAGTAAGGGGACTGGGTGATGTGGATCCTAGGGGTCAGCTTCCTAGGTTGCAGTGTTGGGCAGAGAAGAATCTGGGGGAGTAAATAAGGCTCTCTAGCACACATGGAAAATTAATATATGATATCTGGGATTTCAGTTCATTGGAAGCAGGGGAAGATTGTAACCATTGGAAGAGAATGATTGGATTGCATAATTAAACAAATAAATTTAGTTAGATTAAAGATCTAAATGTTAAAAACAGCATTTTATAAATCTGGTTGGGGGAGGCCTTCCTAAGCAGGAGGGGAAACGATTTTTTATAAAGGGATTATTTGCATATATATACATTATATACGTACTTATATACATATATATAACAAGTTTATGTATATGTGAATTTCATATTTATGTATATAAGTTATAAATGCAAAAGTTATTATAGGCAGGTCAAATGTCACCTCTTCTTTGATTATTTTCACTGCTGCATAGCGTATATTTGTTGTTGTTCAGTTGCTCAGTCGTGTCTGACTCTTTGCAATCCCATGGACTGCAGCACACCAGGCTTCCCTGTCTTTCAGATTTCCTGGATCTTGCTCAAACTCATGTCCATTGAATTGGTGATTCCATCCGACCATCTTTTCCTCTTTCATCCCCTTCTCCTCCTACCCTCAGTCTTTCCCAACATCAGGGTCTTTTCTGATGAGTCAGCTCTTTTCATCAGGTGGCCAAAGTATTGGAGTTTCAGCTCCAGCATCAGTCCTTCCAATGAATATTCAGGATTGATTTTCCTTAGGATTGACTGGTTTGATCTCTTTGCAGCCCAAGGGGTCTCAAGAGTTTTCTCCAGTCCCACAGTTCAGCACTCAGCCTTCTTTATAGTCCAACTCTCACATCTATACGTGAATGTTGGAAAAACCATAGCTTTGACTATACAGACCTTTGTTGGCAAAATAATGTCTCTGCTTTTCAACATGCTATCTAGGTTGGTCATAACTTTCCTTCCAAGGAGTAAGAGTCTTTTAATTTCATGGCTGCAGTCACCATCTGCAGTGATTTTGGAGCCCAAGAAAATAAAGTCTATCACTGTTTTCCATTTTTTCCCCATATATTTGTCATGAAGTGATGGGACTGGATGCCATGATCTTAGTTTTTTGACTGTTGAGTTTTAAGCCAGCTGTATATACCTTTGATTAATATTAATTGCACATAATTATAACTATTTGTGTAGCAAGCTCTCCAGCATAAGATTTTTCTGTTCATTCTTGGGAGTCAGACTGTCCGATGATCCTATGGGATGGGCAGATCTTCCAGATATGTGTTTATATAAGGGACAGAGGACCATTCTGGGGGAAAACTCAACTTAAGGAAGGAAAGCCAAGAATAACAAATTGTGCTACATAATATTCTTGGTTCTTACAAAGCAGGTCATCTTGACCTGATGTCTGTATGCTGATTCTTCCTCTTCCTCCTCACCTCCAGACCCATGTTCTGTATTGAATTCTGGGGCTGGGATTCTACTCTGCCAGTAGAAAGCACTAGAGGGAGATAGGGATGTGAAAGGAGAGAAGAGGGGTTGCTCCAGTTTGCCCCCTGTTCTGTGGTCTAACTACTAACATCTCACCCAAGCACAACATCTGAGTACCAGTCTCTCTCAGAGGTGCCAGAAGCAGTAGGGTGACACCCCTCCTCAAAGTTCGAAGGGTCTCTGAGGGTCTCTCTGCTCTGAGGGTCTCCTCCAAACTCCTAGGCTATGAGAATCCCACACTTCCTGTTTCCCCAGGGCACGGCTGATGGCAGATTTCTGCAGCTACTGTGCTGTTCCCTTGGTGTCCTTTTTCGCTGTTTGGTTCTCCAGTACCTGTTTAACCAATTCCCTATTATGAATTCTGTTAAGATCACTAATAATGGCTGCTGTTTTCCTACTGGAGTCTGACTGATCCACACTCCCCCTCAGTTCTCCATGAACCTACACATGAATCTGAGAGGATGGAAGTGACAAATGGAAAGATAGTTTTCTGCAAGAACAGTAGTGTTTTGTATCCCTCCTAGAGAGACTGGCACAAGAATGTTCTCTGCTTTTGACCACAGCATCTTCCCCAGAGTCTCCTGCAGGAGAATTCTCTGTGAGACTATGTGGAATCACTATGAATGTTTAGAGTTTAATATAGCAGTAATCAGTGGAGAAGGTCAGGGCTGGAGGAGACAAAAATCTGGCTGATATCTGGCAGGTAGAGGCTAAAGTAGGTTTGGCCAGTGAAACAAGAGAGGTGGGGCTTTGGTAAACTGGAGAACCATCACCTTGTCAATAAGGGACAACTACTGCTCAGTTCCAGCCTATCACTGCCACTTAGGATCGCAGGGTCTGGATCGCCAACATTTTCAGGAAGGCTCAAAGTCGATACTTTCAGGTAAAATTAGTTAACATGTGTGCTAAGTCGCTTCAGTTGTGTCCATCTCTTTGTGGATGGTCTATGGATTGTAGCCCGCCAGGCTCCTCTGTCCATGGGGATTCTCCAGGCAAGAATGGAATGGGTTGCCGTGCTCTCCTCCAAGGGACCTTCCCAGTCCAGGATTCAAACCCGTGTCTCTTATGTCTCCTGCACTCGCAGGTGGGTTTTTTACCGCTAGAGCCACCTGGGAAGCCTGCATCAGTTAGCAACTAATCTAGATTTTAAAAAGGTAACTGCGCAGGTCAAATATTACACATGTCAAGCAGTATCTTTATGTCCTTATAGACTATTGGTCACTATTTCTAAAATCTTTAGGAGCTGATAAGATTTATTCATGAGACTTGTGGGGGCCTTAGGGATACTTAACGATTTGGGGAGATGTCTTTTGCAAGACACTTGATTCTTAAAATTGTACGTGGGTAAGAACCAGTGATGCACAATTTATATTTAATCATGAAACTTCTTTCTTATATGGTGAGCTCCCTGGGGGGGCAAGGCTTATGTCTGATTCATCCTTGTATTTCTAGCCCTTGGCATAATTCCTGGAATATAGTAGGTGTTCAATAAATTTTGATGAATGGATGAGTGAGCTAGTTACAGAAAAACTAATGTAATGGAAAAACACCAGTTGGAAATTAGACTAATGTTCTATTCCTGGGGTTGCCATTAGCTGTGTGACTTTGAGAAACCACTTAACTCATCCAAAATTAATTGTCATCCATAGAGTGGAGATACTAATACCTAACCTTCCAAGGTTTTCTTTTTTTTATATATATATATATATATAATTTGTTAAAAAGCTATTTTCCAAGATATTTTATTGTGTATTTTCAATTTAATAAGATAATAAATGTGAAAGTGCTTTGTGGCGGTGTTAACTAAGAAAGCGGATTGGGGAGGGGTCCACATGTTTTGTCCTCCTTCAGTAGCTGTAAATCTATAGTACAACTGGGACTAAAACCTTGAGACAAAAAGCCCTGGTTCAATGATAGCTTGCCTGTCAGTGCTGACAGTAAATAATATATTGTAAGAAAATTCTCTTACTAAATTATACTGTATTTTCCCCAGAATGACTCTGCCCTGGTGAACATTTACATGCCATTCAATGAGGAAAACCTTCCATGTTACCACATTTGCACAGCTCAAATCTCTTAAAGTGTTTTTAAAAGGATATATTTTTTATTAAATTTCCTTTTCTGGAATATCTAACCTTATGATTTGAGAAAATAGCCCTCTTATGAAATGTGCTTTTTGGACTCCTTCCCAGAAGCCACTTACTTTTCCTATCCTCATATTATTTGAAGTAATGGAACCAGTGCTTTCATGGAATGCCAGGACTTAATGTGCTCGAGGTGTTTATGTGATGGAACGGGCTCTGGATGCTACCAGAGAGAAAGCCGCTTCCTCCTCATTCCTTCACTGCTAACTTTCTGTTGCCCCTGCTCAAGGCCCCCATGGCGTCTCCAGTCACTATTAGAGCCCCGAGGCCCCTCTGCCTTTTATTTCTCCCCTGTGCCTGCACTTGGCTGTCACTCTTCAGCCAAATGTGAGTTCCATCCAGTGACAGGGGAGCGAAGGTTAATTCACTACAGAGTGTACAGATTCCAGGAAAACAAGCTTCATAGAGTTAGACTGATTATAAGTACATATGTTTGCCATCCAATTAATTCACTTTGACCTAACTAGGCATAACCATTAGGCTTTTAAAGAAAACTTCTGTTGTACTTCTATAGATTTTGCACTTGTCAAGTCTCCACAACTGTGGGAGTTAATTCCATAAAATAAATACATCTGTATCTATAAATTAGATATGTACAGATTATAGTTATAGAGATATACATGTACAGATGTTGATATATAGATATATATAGAACCAACTGTTGGAGAAGGCAATGGCACCCCACTCCAGTACTCTTGCCTGGAGAATCCCATGGACAACAGAGCCTGGTGGGCTGCAGGCCATGGGGTCACTAAGAGTCGGACATGACTGAGCGACTTCACTTTCACTTTTCACTTTCATGCATTGGAGAAGGAAATGTCAACCCACTCCAGTGTTCTTGCCTGGAGAATCCCAGGGATGGGGGAGCCTGGTGGGCTGCCATGTATGGGGTCGCACAGAGTCGGGCATGACTGAAGTGACTTAGCAGAACAAACTATATATATAGAATTATATATATAAGCCAACTATATATATATATAATTATCAAGACACATCCTATTCTATATATCTGTATGTATGTATCTCCGTCTCTACACACACACGTATATCACACTGGCTGTATTTTTCTGGAGAATCCTAATACAAAATCATAAAAGAAAAATATATAATTAAATTTCATCAAGATGAAAATTTTTACTCTTTGAAAGATACCATGAAGAAAATGAAAGTCATGATACAGAATGGCTTATGTCACACACGCAAATATATATACACACACACATAAAATGACAACCGACTCCAATATTCTTGCCTAGAAAATCCTATGGACAATAAAGCCTGGTGGGCTACATTCCATAGGCTCACAAAGAGTTGGATAAGACTAAGAACACGTGCATGAGTATACATTAAGGGGACCCGTATTCAGAATATATGAAGAATCTTAAAACGCAATAATAAGGCAATAATAAATGACCAAGATCTGAACAAGCACTTCACAAAGGACGCGTGTGAATGACCAATAAGCACATCAAAAGATAGTCAACATTAACAAGAAAAAGAGGAGAAAGCAGATAATGTAATTAGCATCAAAGATAGAGCCAGACACTAGTGAAAGCGGTGGGGACAGATTTTACCAGGCAATGCTATTGCAGTGGGAAAGAGTCCAGTGTGAAGTGAAGTCAGCACTGACTTGTGCAAAGGTGTTGGGCATTTTAAAGGGAGTGTGAGGGAGCAGGGAGGGGGAGCAGTATGGGCTTGAGCAGGTCACAGAGGGAGCAATTTATGAAGAGCAGAAAGAGGGGTTAGTTGACAGGACCAGGCCATCGGACTTGGTTAGTCAGCCCTTACCCAGAGGAGAGATGGACCTGTCGTATCTTTACCGCAGGAGGCGGTGGTGTTGATGAGAGTCAGGACCCAGTGAAGCTGGGCCCAGTCCTCCCGCGGGGACTGGGAGCAAGATATGAGTTGTCTCCTTACATGTTTGTCTGTCAAAGAAATGGCTTTTGGGTCCTAGAGAAAACAGTTATAGGTGGTAGATTTATATCCCAAAGCATAGAGGAAGCATTTGTTGTTGCAAACTTTCTAAAGAAACTTCTCTAAGAGATGATTCAGAGGTCTGTCTGCCCATCTCCATGTTAAGGGGGCGTGGTCGTCCTAGGGACGGGACGTTGGAAACTAGGCTGGCGTTCACTCAGGGGTCTTAGTGTGGGGTGGGCAAGGTTGCTTGTGGGAGGAGTCTGCTGTCGTTTTAGGGCAAAGATGAGTGCTCAGAGAAGCTGACCAGAGTGTGTTCAAGGAGACAGTCTTTACTGTTAGTCGTTAGGAAAATGTGAACTAGCGCCGTCGATGAGATAGCATCGCACGTCTAGAATTGCTTTTAAAAAAATATGACAATCGCAAGTGTTAAGGATGTGGGGCAAGGGTTGCCATGGGGAATAAGAAGTGGTACAAATTCTTTGGAAAACAGTTGGATAGTTTCTTGTAAAGTTAAGCATATAGTTACCATATTGCTGAGAAATTTTGATTCTGTATATTTACCCAAGAAAAATGCCCATCAGAAAATAAACGGTAAATGAACTGCATGTATCCATGCAGTGGACTCCTACTCAACATTAAATGGAGCAAACTACAAATACCACAGAAAGATGAATCTCAAAATCATATTACCTGAAACAGCCAGTTGAAAAAAATGATGTACTATGATTTTATTTATATGAAACTTTACAACATGCATTGGGCTTCCCTGGCGTCTCACAGGGTAAAGAAGCCACCTGCAGTCAGGAGACCCAGGTTCGATCCCTGTATTAGGAAGATCCTCTGGAGAAGGGAATGGCAACCTACTCCAGTATTCTTGCCTGGAGAATTCTAAGAACAGAGGAGCCTGGCAAGCTATGGTCCAAGTAGTTACAAAGAGTCGGACACAACTGAGCGATTAACTCTTTCTTACACAAAGTGCAAACCAACCTATGATAACAGAAAGGACTGCCTGGGGAAAGGAGTGGAGGGAGGGATAAATTTCAGAGAAGCAAGAAGAAGCTTTTGGAGGTGATAGAGATATTTAGTATCTTGATTGGGATGATAGTTTCCTTTGAAAATTCATAAAATCATGTATTTTAAATATATGCAGTTTATTGCATGTAAAGTCTTAGAAAATAAAAGGCTAAATAGCCATTGATGGAAATATATATTTAGCACCTTTATTAAACTGAGGGACAAGAAAGAATTTTGCCTGTAATTGTGGTATATAGATCACAAATTGCAAACATTTTCTATAAAGAGGGAGGTAGCATATATTTAAGGCAGACCACATGCCACTTCTGTAGCAATTTTTTTCTTTCTTTGCCTCTTTTCTTTCTTCTTCATCCTTTCCTTCTTTGCTTTCAACACTTTAAAAACGTGAAAACCATTCATAGCTTTCAGACCACATAAAACAAGCTGTAGACAAGGTTTATTTTAGCCCAAGAGGGCCAATACAATCATCATTTATTCATAATTCATTTAATTTTAATATTGAATTTTAAAAATGGACTCACCTTTAAGGTCTCTTTGGGTAAGTGACAATACATTTGGAAGGCTGATGAGGCAGACGGGCCTCGTCTTACTGCTGGGTGGAATCTCACTTCTGGGGAGCTGAAGTGAATTTCCACACAGTAAGCCAGGGCCACCAGACTTTAACTGGCACGTTCCACTTTAAGGAAGATATAATAAATTGGGAAGGAAGAATAAATAGCAACCCGCTCCAATATTCTTGCCTGGAAATTTCCACGGACAGAGGAGCCAGGTGGGCTACTGTTCAGTTCAGTTCAGTCACTCAGTCGTGTCTGACTCTTTGCGACCCCATGAACTGCAGCACGCCAGGCCTCTCTGTCCATGACCAGCTACTGTTCAAGGGATCACAAAGAGTCGGACATGACTGAGTAACTAAACACGATGTTAATATACCACCTTTCTGGTGAAGAAGGATGGTCATTTTTCATCATGTTTGTATTTCTCCTAAGGAGTCTGTAAATTTTGTTGGGCGGGAAATAATCAACATTTTAGAGATTTTATAGCTGACCAAACCAAATTTACTTATTTTATCTTCACAGTGAACTCTAGCCTTAGAATGCTTAAAATCTGATTGTCACCCCAGAACCTTCTTATTCGGCTTTCCTCATGGCTCAGACAGTAAAGTATCTACCTGCCTGCAATGTGGGAGACCTGGGGTCGATCCTTTAAATAATCTGAACTTTCTTCACAGTAAAATGCATTTTTAATCATTAAATGAGTTTGTAGACAAGCAACATTTATAGATATTTTATATTAAATCCTGAACTACAGGTATTTGAACTACAGGAAGTAGGTCTGTAGCACTCTTTTGCACTGTCTCTGTCACCAGAAAGATTTTCAGTATGAAATTCTGTAGCACGTGTATAGCATATGCAGTGTACTTTATTGACAAACATGGTATAATACTTTATGCTCACCTTTTCCCTCATGATTTATTTATTTATTTTCATTTGGAGTATAATTGCTTTACAGTGTGTTAGTTTCTTATGCTCACCTTATTTTTAATAAAAGAAGAAAACAATCATGCAAAATATCTTTAATTTTCCCTATAAAAGTCAGATACCATCTTTAATATATCTTAAACCAATTCTTTAAAATTAGTAAACAGTGGAATCAGAATTCATTTTCTTTAATTTGAAAATTAAAGAAAACGAAAATGCGTAAAAGGCAATTTTTCATCCTAGAAAATTTGTGTTCATAGATAATGAACAGAATGTTTAGAAAGTTACACAAGAAGTTACATATCCTCAGTAGAATAAATTACTAGATATATTTATATGAAAACCCAGTGTAGCTTTGTGTTATTCTATGGCAGAAACCAACACAACATTGCAAAGCAATTTTCCTACAATTAAAAAGGTAAATGAAGAAAAGAAAACCAGTATTCTTATCTACCATCTCCCTTCGATTAAAATATGAAAATCAAAATCACGTGTTGGAAGAGTGAGTTACATTGTTGGCTGTTTTCTTGATGTAATTTCTTGGGCATGTACAAAGCTAGGGATAATTTATCTAGTTTATGCATAATAGTGTTTTCCCAAGTAAGTTCACGCAGTTTCAGCAGGAATTCATTTTGGGCTAACTGCAGTGGTTAATAAATCATTAGAGAGAATTCACGTTGTGATAGGTGTAATTAATAATCAGACTTTCAGACTCATTCTGTAAAGTCTTTTAAATTACATTTCTAAAGCAATAGGAATCAAATTAGCAGTAATCAAATTACTCACATTTCTAAAGCATATATATATTTGCAGGAAATATAAATTGTATTGAGGAGAAATATCTTGGAAGCTAATGGTACCTTTTAAAATGGTTTTGCACTTTTCTCTGACTTGCAGGGTAATTTGCTGCAGAAATTGGGTTAAGCTATTGGAAATGTGTGTGTGTGCATGTGTGTGTGTGTATGTGTGCTTGGTGATTTAATTCAGAAGAGAACAAAATAGGAAAAATGGCAAATACTGAAAAAATTTGAAAGAAGTTTCTGAGTTTAAATCTTATTAGGAAAGAACAAAAGGAAAAATGCATTGCAAGATATTTATTGGGGCATGCTTTGAAGAATCTTATGGTTTTATAATCCTTTCTTTCAAAATATACATTTTAGAGCCTCCTAGGAAAGCTGATTCTTCAAAATGCATTAATAGATCCATCCCACCTTATGGAAAATTGGTGTAGAGCAGGTAAAGGGTACCTTTCTTGATAAGGGTTGATTCATCTCTCTCAGAACTTGGTTGGTCCATGAAAATTTATAAGGAAGACATTCTGGTGAGAATTCTGATATCTCTTGTGTGTTAAGCTAAAGACAAAAAGGCTGCCTAGTAAAATCAGATGGGTTTCCCTGGTAGCTCAGATGGTAAGGAATCTGCCTGCAATGCAGGAGAACCAGGTTTGATCCATGGGCTGGGAAGATCCCCTGGAGAAGGAAATGGCTACCCACTCCAGTATCCTTGCCTGGAAAATCTGTGGACAGAGGAGCCTGGCGGGCTACAGTCCTTGGATCACAGAGAGTTGGACACGGCTGAACGACTAAGCACAAAAATCAATGATAAATGTAGAAACCACATTGTATAAAAGTACACATGCATAAATGGGAAATCCTAGCATTTCAGATCTGTTATCACCCTCTGCGCTCTAGATGGTCTGAGACTCTGGTGGCTTTGTCCAGGGCTGGTGGCAGCATGTCAGATTTTCAGGCAGCAGAGCACGGCATGTGACGTGCTGCTGAATTTGCTTCTTGATGTAAAGACACCAAGGGCAGTCACTGGCATCCAGGAAAACTCTGTTCTTACAGGCAGTGTCTTCCTATGGCTTGGGGCCTCCGGGAAACAGGCAGCCAGTATCACTGGTACTGTTTCAAGATACCCAGATGTCAAGTTATCTTAGAGTACACATACACGCACACATTCACATTTCGTGCAATTTAAAGAGAGAAACCTTTCCCATCACCTCATCATGATGGAAATTTTACACATTATAAACAAATACTAGATAATGAAGGAAGACTTGATTATTTACCATAGTTTTTAATTAGGCTAGAGAAGAAATAGTTGTTGATTCAAATTTTAATGCAAGCATTATGTCTGTAAGTTTAACAAAACAAAAACAACACAGAACCTTGAACCAGGTATCCTCATGCTCAGATGACAACTGAACAACATGAGAGCTAATTTCAGCACGTGTTGAACCATAAGTAGGCATAAAAATGTCGACATCACAATTCCCTCATGCAGAACAAAATCTTACAATGGACCCTAAGAGCCATCTGTGGGAAGCTTGGAACCTTGGCATTCAAGGTCTTCAGACTGCCTAGAAGGGAGTGTACCACCAACATATTTGTCCTTTTGACTCAAACATCTTGTTTCTTTATTTGCAATTTTAAATATACTGTGGTATTTCATATCCATCCACACAAATGTCAAGGCTTCTAAACTTTTAAAAATCATACTCCAAAGGAAAGAATAATGATAGGAAGTAAATTGTAAGACAGCTTTGAGAAAGACAAGGAATAAATCACCCCGCCCCTGGTACATATTTTCCAGTACATGACTGGTAATTTTTTTTAATAACACAAGAAATAATACAGGCATTGGCAATTTTGACAAATGACTTCAGAGTCTGCCATGGAGTCAACTGGATAAAGGTGTGTATGTGGGGAGTTTCCATGTAGTTTTCTTAAGATCAGAGATATTTCCTTGTCTCTATTCATTCATCCAATTTAAAGTATGACTCAACTTTGCTTAAGGTGTAACACATTTAATACATATAATCACACAGAGCTAAACTAAGTGTTGTTACACTGAGTATAAAATTTGTTGTTGTTGTTCTTTAGTTGCTAAGTCATGTCCAACTCTATTGAGACCATATGGACTATAGCCCACCAGACTCTTCTGGCCATGGGATTTCCCAGGCAAGAATCCTGGAGTGGGTTGCCAATTTCTTTCTCCAGAGTATCTTTCCTACCCAGGGTTTGAACCCATGTGTCCTGCATTGCTGGTAGATTCTTTACCACCGAGCCACCTAGGAAGCTGAGTATAAAATTTAAGAACACTAAAAAACCTCTTATTGCTTCCTATTGTATTTTAGAATGAGTTTAAAAAGAAAACCTCAGCAACTCAGGAGCCTGGCTGACAAGGTCCCACATGATCTGCCGTGTTCACCTCACCTTCTGCACCTCCTTCCCTGTGCTACAGTGACACTGATTGCCTGTCAACAGAACGTACGAAGCTTGTTCTCACCTCAGGGCTCTTGTTCTTGCTGTTGCTCCTTTCCCGTAATCTTTATGTGATTGGCTGGCTTTCATCATCTAGTTCTCAGCTCAGAAACTGCTTCCCAGAGAGGCTTTCTTGCCACCGTAGCTGAAGCAGCTACCCCCACTGTCAGCTCCATCCAATCAACCCAGTTTTATCTCCTACGTAGCACTTTTCATGATCTGAAATGATTTACCCTTTAGACACTTATTAATGTCTAGCTCCAGCCTGCCTACCTGAACTTCTTCAGTATAAGCCTCATGAAGGCAAGGACTTTTCTATTTCATCACATTGACCCCAGGACCTAAATAAATGGCCTGGTGCAGAGTGGAAATAGGATAGTTGAGTGAATTGAGACTAAATGAGTTAGGACAGCTTCTAAAGCATTAAATGGTTTCAGAGTTACTTTTATCACTCATTCATCAGACTACACAGTCTTTCTCTAGGCCCTAACCCTAAGTAACTTGCCAGCCTGCATTAGTCAGAATGAGAGTTTAACTTACCCTTCTAAGAGTAACAGATCTCTAACAGTTACAGGAGAGAACCTCTATAAGCTCGGTGGCTCACAGCATGAGTTTCTTTCTTGCTCTCACCACACTGCAGTGTATATTTCTGGCTGATTGGCATTCATGTACTCAGCTGGGCACCTGGGCTGCTTCCATCTTGGGGCTCTACCTACCTCTAGAAATCCTGTCTTCATTCAGTTCATAGGTGGGGATTCAGATTGGAGAGAAGATGGACATTCATCTCAACAATTTCATTCACAAAGTGCTACCTGTCACCTTGCTCTTGTTCCATTGGCCATGTTCCACCATATAGATCACATGCAACTGCCAGAGACACCAGGGAAAGGAGTGGAGCTGTAAGCCAGGAGAAAAGGAAATAGAATTTGATGAATGCTGTTAAGGAGTCTTTTGGACTGAGGTAGCTCTCATGGCCCTCAAAGGCAACAGAAATCTAAGCCTGTAAATGCCCCAAGGTTATGAAATCAAACACAAAGGACAACCACTCCCAAACAGCCAACTCAGCTTTAGCTACAGTCAATCAAATCATTTCCTGTCTTTGCTTCCACATTGTCTTTGTTGAAGGTTTCCCCTTGATCCTGTCTGTGGAGCTGTCCTAACCACTTGCGGTTTGGCATTGAGATTCTAGTCAATTTTTGTTTAATATACTCTAAAAAAATTTAATATGCCTTAGTTTATCCTTTAAAACACACACAGCATAATCCTTAAGGAAAGATTATCCTCTTGCCTGCATCTTTAGTTATGGTCCAAACTCTTCTTAAAGAACCAGAGCCTTCCTTTTGGGTTCACCTCTGGTTGTAGGTACTGATTCAATCAGTTGGTGCTCCTCTCAGATGAACCCCCTATGTTCCTGAAATCTTGTTTGCTTTTATTTTCTGTTACCAGGTAATGTTCTTGATGTACTTATTAAACTTTTATTTTTCTGCCTGTGAGCATCTGATACTGGTTTTCTTAGTCTTGGCCCACTTCCCCTTGGTCATAGATTCCTCTAATAGCTTGTGCCTTCCATCTGTATTTTTCATACCCCTGACTCCTCACATCATGTCTGCATTAGCTTTGTACAGTTCTATCACCCCTCTAAAGCTCAACATTCAGAAAACGAAGATCATGGTATCTGGTCCCATCACTTCATGGCAAACAGATGGGGAAACAGTGTCAGACTTTGTTTTTTGGGCTCCAAAATCACTTCAGATGGTGACTGCAGCCATGAAATTAAAAGCTGCTTACTTCTTGGAAGGAAAGTTATGACCAACCTAGATAGCATGTTGAAAAGCAGAGACATTACTTTGCCAACAAAGGTCCATCTAGTCAAGGCTATGGTTTTTCCTGTGGTCATGTATGGATGTGAGAGTTGGACTGTGAAGAAAGCTGAGCACCGAAGAATTGATGCTTTTGAACTGTGGTGTTGGAGAAGACTCTTGAGAGTCCCTTGGACTACAAGGAGATCCAACCAGTCCATTCTGAAGGAGATCAGCCCTGGGATTTCTCTGGAAGGAATGATGCTAAAGCTGAAACTCCAGGACTTTGGCCACCTCATGCGAAGAGTTGACTCATTGGAAAAGACTCTGATTCTGGGAGGGATTGGGGGCAGGAGGAGAAGGGGACGACAGGATGAGATGGCTGGATGGCATCATTGACTCAATGGATGTGAGTCTGAGTGAACTCCAGGAGTTGGTGATGGACAGGGAGGCCTGGTGTGCTGCGATTCATGGGGTCACAAAGAGTTGGACATGACTAAGCAACTGAACTGAACTGATCACCCCTCTCATCCTCTGCGTTGGATCATTTGCATTCAGTTCACTCCTCTTTGCAGTCTTTCCACTGGGAAAACTTTCCATACACTTCATGTTAACTGCATCGCCTTTCCCACTAAGAAGTCTAGACAGTACTTTAAAACTCCCTTTTATGTTGTAGCATCATCTTTATGACAACTGATTGTCACATTCTGGGTAGTTTCCCATAGCCATTTACCAAAGCTTGCTTTTATAATAGCTTTGTTGTGGTAAAGGGGCTTGAGTAATTCAATGAAGCTATGAGCCATACTATGCAGGGCCATCCAAGATGGATGGATCACGGTGAAGAGTTCTGACAAAATGTGATCTTCTGGAGGAGGAAATGGCAACCCACTCCAGTATGCTTGCTGTGAGAACCCCATGAACAGCATGAAAAAGCAAAAAGATATGACACCAGAAGATAAGCCCTGCCAGTCAGAAAGTGTCCAAAAAGCCATTGGGGAAGAGTGAAGGTCAATTACTAACAGCTCCAGAAATAGTTAAGAGGCTGGGACAAAGCAGAAGCCATGTTCATTTGTAGATGTGTCTGGTGGTGAAAATAAAGTCTAATGCTGTAAAGAACAATATTGCATAGGAAACTGGAATACCAGGCCTGTAAATCAAGGCAAGTTAGATGTGGTCAAGTAGGAGATGGCAAGAGTGAACATCTACATCTTAGGAATCAGTGAACTAAAATGGATGGGAATGGATGAATTTGATTCAGACGACCATTGCATCTACTACTATGGGCAAGAATTCCTTAGAGGAAATGGAGCAGCTCTCATAGTCAACAAAAGAGTCTAAAATGCAGTACTTGGGTGCAATCTCAAAAATAACAGAAATATCTCAGTTCATTTCCAAGGCAAACCATTCAATATCACAGTAAACCAAGTGATATGCCCCAACCAATGATGCAAACAGGGCTGAGGTTGACTGGTTCTGTGAACAACTACAAGACCTTCTAGAACTAACACCCCCAAAATATGTCATTTTCATCATAGGGGACTGGAATGCAAAAGTAGGAAGTCAAGAGATACCTGTAGTGACAGGCAAGTTTGGCTCTGGACTGCAAAATGAAGCAGGGCAAAGGCTAAGAGAGTTTTGTCAAGAGAACACGCTGATCATAGCAAACACCCTTTTCCCATAACTCAGGAGATGGCTCTACACATGGACATCACCAGAAGATCAATACTGAAATTAGACTGATTATGTTCTTTGAGCCAAAGATGGAGAAGCTCTATAGAGTCAGCAAAAACAAGACCTGGAGCCAATTGTGGCTCAGATCATGAACTCCTTATTGTAAAATTCAGACTTAAATAGAAGAAAGTAGGGAAAACCACTACTTCCTACTTTTGCATTCCAGTCCCCTATGATGACCTAAATCACACCTGCTATGATTCATGGGGTCACAAAAAGTCAGACATGACTGAGCAACTGAACTGAACTGATGATTATACAGTGGAGGTGGCAAATAGATTCAAGGGATTAAGACTGGTAGACACAGTGACTGAAGAATTATGGACAGAGATTCATAACATTGTACAGGAAGCAGAGACCAAAACCATCCTGAAAGAAAAGGAATGCAAGAAGGCCAAGTGATTGTCTGAGAAGACTTTACAAATAGCTGAGAAAAAAGAGAAGAAAAAGGCAAGGGAGAGAAGGATAGATAATACCCAGCCAAATACAGAATTCCAGAGTATAGCAAGGAGAGATAAGAATGCCTTCATAAATGAACAATACAAAGAAATAGAGGAAAACAATAGAATGAGAAAGACTAGAGATCTCTTCAAGAAAATTAGAGATACCAAGGGAACATTTCATGCAAAGATGGGCTCAATAAAGGACAGAAATGGTATGGACCTAACAGAAGTGGAAGATATTAAGAAGTGGTAAGAATGCACAGAAGAACTGCACAAGAAAGGCCTTAAAGACCTGGATAACCACAGTGGTGTGGTCATTCACCTAGAGCTGGACATCCTGGAGTGTAAAGTCAAATGGGCCTTAGGAATCATTACTATGAACAAAGCTAGGGCAGGTGATGGAATTGTAGCAGAATTATTTAAAGTCCTAAAAGATGATGCTGTTCAAGTGTTGCCCTCCATATGTCAGCAAATTTGGAAAACTCAACAGTGGCCACAGGACTGGAAAAGGCCAGTTTTCATTCCAATCCCAAAGAAAGGCAATGCCAAAGAATGTTCAAACTACCATATAATTGTGCTCATTTCACATTCAAGCAAAGTTATGCTCAAAATCCTTCATGCTAGGCTTCAGCAGTATGTGAACTGAGAACTTCCAGATGTACAAGATGGGTTTTGAAGAGGCAGAGGAACCAGAAATCAAATTGCTAACATTTTTTGGATCATGAAGAAAACAAGGCAGTTTCAGAAAAACATCTACTTCTTTTTCATTGACTACACTAAAGTCTTTGAGTGTGTGGATCATAACAAACTGTGGAAAATTCTTAAGGAGATGGGAGTACCAGACTACTTTATCTGTCTCCTGAGAAACCTGTATGCAGATCAAGAACCAACATTTAGAACCAGACATGGAACAACAGATTGGTTCCAAATTGGGAAAGTAGTATGTCAAGGCTGTATATTGTCACCCTGCTTATTTAACTTATATGTAGAGTACATCATGTGAAATGCTGGGCTGGATGAATCACAAGCTGGAATCAAGATTGCCCAAAAAATATCAACAGCTTCAGATATGCAGATGGTATCACTCTAATGGCAGAAAGTGAAAAGGAACTAAAGAGCCTCTTAATGAAGGTGAAAGACAAGAGTGAAAAAATTGGCTTAAAACTCAACATTCAGAAAATGAAGATCATGGCATCCAGTCCCATCACCTCATGGCAAATGGACAGGGAAAATGTGGAAAGAGTAACAGACTTTATTTTCTTGGGCTCCAAAATCACTGCAGATGGTGACTGCGGCCATGAAATTAAAAGATGCTTGCTCCTTGGAAGAAAAGCTATGACAAACCCAGACAGCATATTAAAAAGCAGAGACATTACTTTGCTGACAGAGGTGCATATAGTCAAAGTTATGGTTTTCCCAGTAGTCATATACGGATGTGAGAGTTGGACCATAAAGAAGGCTGAGGACTGAAGAATTGATGCTTTCAAATTGTGGTGTTGGAGAAGACTCTTGAGAGTCCCTTGGACTGCAAGGAGATCCAGCCAGTCCATCCTAAAGGTGATCAGTCCTGGGTGTTCTTGGAAGGACTGATGCTGAAGCTGAAGCTCCAGTATTTTGGTCACTTAATGTGAAGATCCTGCTTGTTGGAAAAGCCCCTGATGCTGGGAAATATTGAAGAAGGGGAAGGAGACAGCAGAGGATGAGATGGTTGGATAGCATCACCAGCCCAATGGAGATGAATTTGAGCAAATTTGGGGAGATAGCGGAGAAAAGAGGAGCCTAGAAGGCTGTAGTACACAAGGTTGCAAAAAGTTGGACACAACTTAGCAACTGAACAACAACAACAGCAAAAATTATGAAGGGGGAATACTGTGTGTGTTTGGAGTTAAATAGATCTGGATTTAAATTCATATTCTAATTTAAGTGAATCATCCCATGGAGATGGTGTTGATGTTATCATACGAATTTATTTTGAGGATTAATTAAAATAAGAGTGCTTAGTATATAGTAGTTTCTCAATAAATATTAGTGGGTAAATCTGCTGCCCTCATGTATTATTTCATAGATGGGAAATGGGATCAGTAACATAAGGCCTGGCAAAATGGAGCAGATGACTAATTTGACATTATGATGGCATGTAGTCTCTGAAGGAATGTTTTGCTTTGCAAATGAGTAGTCAAGACTTAGGAGCTGGTTTGGTTCCTGAAGTCTGCAATCTGACAGTAGCAGACTAGGTGCTGCAAGAAGACCCAGGCCCCCAAGCACAGGTCTGCACAGGCTGTGCACCGCCCAACTCGGGGGGTGCCGTTCCCACAGCCAGTGATGTGAACGATACTTCTGGAAGCTGTCCAGTGAAACAGTCCTGGGCAACTTGGATTTGCTTGAATTAATTTTCATGATATCCTCCATAACAATTCAGTGAGATAGATTTAGGGTATGCCTTAAATTACTCAAACTCTGCTTAATTATATTTGCTTATTTTAGAAATATAAAACATGATGGTAACAGAGAATCAATCATAAATGTTATTTAATTAAATTTAATTATTTTTCAAATGTAGAGCAGGCTGTCAAGTTAATACAAACTCATTGATCAAGTGGAAGAGAGAATTAGAGCATTTTTGTTCTTGATAATTCTTATTTGATAGTCTTTGAAAACAAGACATAGAATGGCAGATTTGCATCAGTCTGGTGCTACAAATGAAAGGTATTTTTCTCCTCTTGTTTGTTTTTTCTAACTTACTCCCCAGTTGAGGCTCCCCTATAGCATAGACATGATTTCCCAGACCTGCTTAGACAAACACCATAAGCGAATATGTTTCAGATTTACAGATATTAGTAAACTGAAATATCATGGAAAAAGTGAGAGAGTCAGTTCCTAGGCAGGTTGATAAGAAGTCTGGGGGTCCTCAAGGAGAGAGGGGTCTGGAATTCTCAAGGAGGAGGAAAGGACAAACTTTTTTTTTTTCTCTGCATTCCTTAGTCTTAGTCACATAAAACTTTTTTATTTTTGTCTTTAGGCCTCTAACTGATGGTTACACAACAAGCAACTCAGTTTAAACTCTGTACTAAGGATTATATAACAACAATGTATCCTGCTTGAGGACAGTTTCTCCTTCCTGAAGACCTTCTGGCTAATCCTGTTATCTTAAAAATGTAAATTATGGGAGTTGGTCTAGTAAGATCTTTACAACCTCCAGACATTCTTTTGATTCATTGTAATAACTAATTAAAAAGTATATAACTCCATTGTTAATACTAGTGAGGGGGCACTCTTTCTGCCTCCTTCTGATGTCTATGTCAGAAGCTTTCTCTATGTCTTTTATACTTTAATAAACTCTGGCCCCAGATTGAATTCTCCTTCGGAGGCCAAGAATCCTGGCGTCTTTCATGGTTTAGCAGCAACCTTTCATCTTGGAGGCTCAGCCGGGATTCTTCAGGAGAAGATAAGGATGCTCGGAGCTCTAGTTCTTTGTTCTCCTCAGTTCAGTTCAGTCTGGACACTCAGTCGTGTCCAACTCTTTGCGACCCCATGAATCGCAGCACGCCAGGCCTCCCTGTTCATCACCAACTCCCGGAGTTCACTCAGACTCATGTCCATCGAGTCAGTGATGCCATCCAGCCATCTCATCCTCTGTCGTCCCCTTCTCCTCCTGCCCCTAATCCCTCCCAGCATCATAGTCTTTTCCAATGAGTCAACTCTTCGCATGAGGTGGCCAAAGTCCTGGAGTTTCAGCTTTAGCATCATTCCTTCCAAAGAAATCCCAGGGCTGATCTCCTTCAGAATGGACTGGTTGGATCTCCTTGCAGTCCAAGGGACTCTCAAGAGTCTTCTCCAACACCACAGTTCAAAAGCATCAATTCTTTGGTGCTCAGCTCTCTTCACAGTCCAACTCTCACATCCGTACATGACCACAGGAAAAACCATTGACTAGACGGACCTTTGTTGGCAAAGTAATGTCTCTGCTTTTTAATATGCTATCTAGGTTGATCATAACTTTCCTTCCAAGGAGTAAGCGTCTTTTAATTTCATGGACACATTTTCTGCTGTACTTTACTAACTCTACGGTGTGCTTCTGTGAATGAATGACACGTCCTGTGCTAAGCAATTGAGGGGCCCTGCTCTGCCGTTCCGTGGTGATGTCATACGGCTTACGGCAGAAACCTGTTGGGGTTTATACTGGCCTGCCAATGCCAAGAGGCACCCAATGTCTCCTTCGGGGACCAAACAGAAATGGGCAAAGCGTGAGGCCCAAACTCTCCTTTCTTGGTCAAACTTTCTGGTCTCTTTGACCATTTCATAACTTCTTGGGAATTAGAACTACTAACCTGTCGAGTCATAGACTTTCAAGGGACTTGTGACCTATGTTGTTACTATGTACTGTTACTTAGGTCCCAAACTTGGATTGGTAGTCAGGTCGCCTAGCCTCGCTAGGAGTCGAAGGTTCATAAGCTAGATGGAGCTCTAGCTCCAAGAGCATCTCTGAGGTTAAAGGTTGGTGCTAAGTCGCTTCAGTCGTGTTCGCCTCTGCACGACCCCATAGACGGCAGCCCACCAGGCTCCCCCGTCCCTGGGATTCTCCAGGCAAGAACACTGGAGTGGGTTGCCATTGCTTTCTCCAGTGCATGAAAGTGAAAAGTGAAAGTGAAGTCGCTCAGTCGTGTCCAACTCTTAGCGACCCCATGGACTGCAGCCCACCAGGCTCCTCCATCCATGGGATTTTCCAGGCAAGAGTACTGGAGTGGGGTACCAGAGGTTGAAGGTTACTCAGATTGGAAGTACAATGAGTTTCTTCCTTTGGTGATGCTAGCTCTTAGTGGACCAGAGGAAACTTTCCAGTGGCTTTTGTCCCAACTCCGTAGATACTCTTTCTGTGGAATCTGTGGGAATGAAATGGAAGGACTGGCCCTAATAACTCAAGGACAAAAATAACTTTTTCCTCACTGGCCAGCCCTTCACCATCTCTTTTGCTGTTGCTTATACTGGTGTGTTGACGCTTGGAAGGAACATCTCGGTTTTATGTTCGTACCAGTCTTACTGAGGTCAGGAATATACTCAGGGTCCTGCACAGGCACTCAGGTGATGAATGTTTCCCCTAGTGATCTTAGCTTGGGAGGCATTCCAGAAGGGTTACTCTGACTGCACCCTGGGTGGCATCAGAGGCAAGCAAGGTTTTAATGGAGAGGAACTGGACATCAGTCTGGGATGCCATCACGTCTGCCCCTGGTGCATCCCACCCCATCTCGGTAGTAGAACCAGGAGGGATGAGTACAGTGCCTGCGTCAGTGAGGGACGGACTAAGTCGGACCAGGGAAGGAAAGCTTCAGTGTCAAGTCTGTCTACACCTCCATCTAGAGCAGGGAGGGACGCCTCTGGCAGAAAGATGGTGCTGGTCACTTTTTTTCTCTTACAGATGGGAGCTAACAATTCCAGCCTCACTCCTTCGAACTGTATCCTGAAAAACTGGGATAGATTTGATCCCCAGAGCTTAAAGAAGACATGCCTGATCTTCCTATGTGATACCGCATGGCCATGGTATCCATTGGAGTATGGTGAACAGTGGCTGGTTGCAGGGTCTCTTAATTATAATACTGTTTTACAATTAGACCAGTTCTGTAGAAAATAAGGGAAATGGGTAGAAGCAGCATATATATTGCCCCTTTTCTCTCTGCAAGATATGCCAGACTTATGCCCTAAAAAGGGTACAGATTTGGGTGTGAAATCTTCAGCTCTCCCCGTCCTAGTTTGCCCCTGTACCAGGGGCTCCAAACTGAGCAAACTGGAAGTCAGAGAACCCCCCACAAGAAGGGTTGCCTTGGTGTCAGTGAAAATGCAAACTGAGATTCAAACAGCACAAGTAGAGGTCCAAACAACCCCATCTCAGTACGACCTCAGACTACTCTGGTTTCAATAGAAACTCAGACCATTGAAATAAGAGAAGCTCAGACAGCAAAAACTAAGGGTGAAATATAGGATGAGATGGAGGACAGGAAACAGAGAGATAAAGAAAAGCAGGTTTCTCCAATCTATCCCTGGAATCATGTGTGCAGAACAGCCAGAGAGGCTGAGAGCCGCACAAGCTGTTGCCTCTTCATGAAGCACCCACCAGGAGAAATAATCAGTCTATGAGAGTTAATAAGCCCTTTTCTTATCACGAAATACAAAGAATCAAGGAGGATCTGGGAGACTATTTAGAGGACCCAGAAAAATATATTAGAGCTTTTAAAGGTGTTACTCTGCTTTATGACCTTACTTGGAAGGATGTGATGTATATCTTGGGACAAACGCTGACTCCTGACTCAAAAACTCGAGTTTTGGGGAAAGCTGGTTGCTTATGGAGATGAGTGGCTTGGTAATGAATCAGTAGGGAACAGAGAGGATGAGATAGCTGCCCTCCCCACTGGGAATCAGGCGGTCCCAACTATTGAACCAGACTGGGACTACAACACAGCTAAAGGAAGATGGGATCAGAGTCATTTTGTCAGATGTATTCTTGAAGGACTCAGGCGAGCAGGTGCTAAGACTTTAAACTATGCCAAATTGGCGAACATAGAACAGGAGAAGGAAGCTCCTGGTAAATTCCTAGATAGACTGAGAGAAGCCCTTCGCAGATTGGCTGAGATTGATCCCAAAAGTGAAGAGGGAAGAGTCATCTTAAAAGATAGATTTCTCACTCAGTCAGCTCCAGATATCCACTGTAAGCTATTAAAACAGGCATATGGACCAAATCAGTCTTTAGATAATCCGTTACAACTGGCTCAGACAGTCTATTATGGTAGGGAATATGAGGGAAAGAAAGAAAGGCAGAAAAAGACAAAGGAACAGGCAGAAGCCCTCGCAATGGCTATGAGAACTTCTTAAACAGCCTGAGAAAAATGCCCAAAGGGACCTGGGTGAAAAGGGATGGGCTTGCTATTACTGTGGAAAGGAGGGGCACCTCAAGTGGGATTGCCCTCAGGCATCTAAGCCGCCCCCGGCTCCATGTCCGGTCTGCATGGAGGAGAGACTGGCCCCAGAGGCGTAGGTTTCGGGGGTCAGACTCTCAAGACAACCAGGACTGAAGGTGCCTGAGGGTCCCCACACAAGCTCCCATCCTAATTACACCTGAGGAACCCCGGGTATTAATAACTGGGGGGGGCCAATCCATCCCCCTTCTGATTCTATGTCAGAAGCTTTCTCTATCTCTTTTATACTTTAATACAACTTTATTACACAAAAGCTCTGAGCGATTAGGCCTCATCTCTGGCCCCGGATTGAGTTCTCCTCCGGAGGCCAAGAATCCCAGCGTCTTTTGTGGTTTAGCAGCAACCTTTCAAAAGGCAGCCTGTTATTTGAAATGATAAGTTCTCAGCAGAGTAACTGGTATGGACTTACATAGTTACTGTCCCTGCCACCATGTGGTTATGAATGTTTTACAAATTTTTTATTTAATCCAAAGAAAACAAATTACGACAGTTCCCTCCTGCATAGTCAATTAGAGGAGCAGATGTAACTGCTCAGAGGCAAGATCTTTAGGGAGCCATTGCCTCTGTTACCAAAATGAAAATGGGACTGGGTTCTTGGGGCTTCCTACTTAAGTCCTCTAATTACATTTACCAAAGAAAAAAAATTTTTTTAATATGACTGCTGCTTTATTGGCAAAGGTTTAGAAGAAACTATCTAACAGTCTATTAAAGATGAAGCCAAAATGATTAGATGTCATTTAATATGATTCTTTTACTTCTTTAGCTGTCAGGGTTTGTTTGTTTTCTTTCTTGGCATGGGGGATGGGTTCCTATTTTAATTTTCTCAGTCTAAAAAAAATGAACATGCTGCTACTAAAGCCGGCTTTGCTATTTGTCCCAGCCTTCAGTGTTTTTACAACCCCCGGGTATCTGACTCTGTCTTACAGATTCAATTTAACCAGAGAAGAAATAACTTGAAGATGGCCTTGTTAATCTCTTATGTTATCAAATTAATAAAAGGTCTCATCCATGTGTGCAGCCCCTCTATTGTCCACATTTTTATTAGGAACGAAAATTTCTTTTCTCTAGCTTGGATTTGCGTGTGTTCTGGCCTTAACCAAGCTCTCTTCGTTTTCTAAATAGGAACTTCATGCGCATGAAATTAATGACAGATCTGATTAAGGTGATTTGCATAAATTAGACATTTTTATTAATTTTCGAGGGCTTATCTCTACAAAAGAGGACCTATAAATTTGGATGCTAATTAATCCAGGATTACCTTTGTTAATGAACATAAGCACATATTAAGCTTTCTAATGAAGCAGAGGGTGCACACTTCTGGGTGAAGACACTATACTATAGGTGCTGACAGAAATAAAAATTGTGATAGTTCACAACAGAAGATAGCTCATTTATATTAAGAATATTTTTGTCAGGCTAATTTTTTTTTTGATCAATTAAAGCAAAAGAACAGGTGACATCTTTCCTTTGAAGAAAGAGAGATTTGAAAGGAAAAGAATGTCTCCTGTTGCTGAAATAAAAGTAATATGAATAGCTCATCCCAAGGAGAAACCACTCTGCATTTTTAATTGGCTCCTGATTACAGTGGTCTTGCTCTTCAATTGGCCTTAATTTAGATTTATTTTCCTCTGTATTTCTTCAGTCCCTGTAATGGGTTCTTATTATATTTGGTTGTCTGCATTTTTTTTAAGATTTGTTTTTCATTGGAGACTATTTTTAAATGTTTTTATTGAATTGCTTACAATATTGCTTCTGTTTTATGTTTTTTTTTTTTTTTTTTTTGCTACCTGGCATATAGCTCCCTGACCAGAGACTGAACCCTCACCCTTTGCGTTGGAAGACAAAGTCTTAACTATTGGACCATCAGGGATTTTCTTGTCTGTATTTTTTGTGTATTGATACGTTTCCCTTTTAAACACTTTTTATTTTATTTTGGAGCATAGTTGATTAACTGTGCTGTGTTCGTTTCAGGTGTACAGGAAAGTGATTCCTCCACATGTTATATATCCACACGTGTCTATTCTTTTTCAAATTCTTTCCCCATTTAGGTTATTATGGAAGATTGAGCAGCACTCCCTGCACTATACTGTAAGTCCTTCTTGGTTATCTGTTTTAAATATAGCGGTGTGTACATGTCAATCCCAAACTCTCATTCTATCCCTCCCTGCCCCACCCTAGCTCTCTGCAATTTATTGATGCTAAAGACAGATGTGGAAAACTTGAAGCAGGTCAAAACAAAGTCATTCAAGAAAATTACAAGGTCTAAAAAGAGAGTGCATGGCCAGCCTGAATAGGATTCTGAAGAAAGTAAAATTTTTCTCGGGATTCAATCTTCTCTCTCTGTAGGACTTTTCTTTTTCTTCTTTTGCTTTTCCCACATGCCCATGTTTCATTTTCTATTTTTCTTTTACATTCTTCCTAAGGCATCTCCTGTTTATCCTCCCTCAATTCTCAGGGTGGGCCTGCTCTAACTAGGAATGCCCTATGCTCTGAACAGTCCCCCATCTCTTTCCCTCCATCACACCTACTTGTTCTGTGGTCCAGGGTTAGCTCAGGACCAGACTCTGTTGATGCGAAGAACAGAGTCAGAGGAAATATTGGCTAGAATGAAATTGAGAGAGTTTCTTTCCTTAAAGCAGAAGCATGTTGCTTTAGTCTCATGTTCAAGTTCTGCCTATAACCCTTTCCAGATATTGAGTGGAGTCATTTCAATTTCCATGGCCTCAGTTTCTGTCTCCATAAAATGGGGCTAATTGAGAAATTCGAGGAAGACGATGTAAGAGCAAATATTTGAGGGTGTACTACATCTGTCAGTATATGAGTGTGCTATATAAGTTAATGCAGCATCTCATGGACCACAGTGCACGTTACTATGCTAGTTAATAGATGGGGAAGAAGACACGTAGAGATGTTGATTAATATAAGCCATCATCTCTCGTGTCTGGAATATAGCAATGGATTGACTGACCTCCCTTTCTTTCCCCCTTCTTTCTGCTCAGTCTATTCTAGAACACCACAGGCAAAGTGATCCTGTTAAAACTTGATTTAGATCTGGTCCTTCCTGTGCTCAGAATCTTCTGGTGGCTTCCCATCTTACCGAGAGCAAAAGCCCAAATCCAGCCTGTGTGTGAGGTCCTGGTGACTGGCTTGCCTCTCTTTACCTTGCTTATTCCCATCAGTTACACTGCTTCCTTGCACCCTCTCATCCTCCCACCTTAGGAGCCATCCTGCTGGCTCCTTCCTCTGCCTGAACATTTCTCTGCCAATTATCACCATGGGCCCCTTCACATTCTTTTCTCAAAAACCACCTTCTCCTCATTCTGCTTATCTAAAATGACAGGTTTGTACCCTCAAGACTTTTTATCTCCCTTCTCTGCTTATACTTTCCCATTTAGCACCTATCATAGTCTAAAATTCTTGTGGTTACTTATTTGTTCATTCTCTCTCCCCCCGCATTAGCTCATGAGTTCCCTGAGATAAGGAGGGACTTCTGCTATGTTTGTTGCTTTATCTTTAGCTGGCAAATTATGGCTCAATAAATATTGGCTGAATGAACGTACTAACTTTCACCCCTGTGTCATACAACCAGTAAGAGATAAGACTTGATCTCAGGCTGATTTCAAAGCCTTAACCATGAAACTTTATTGCTTTTCAAACTGTAAAATACTAAGTAAATGATAATTCTCATGGGTCACTTAGGAGATAATGGTGGAGTATGGGAAGAACTCATGTTCCACTTGCCTAAGCTGAGAGTCTGGGTGGATTTGATTGCCTGAATAAATAGCTCAGTGGTAAAGAATCTGCCTGCCCATGTAGGAGCTATAGTAGATGCAGGTTTCGATCCTTGGGTCAGGAAGCTCCCCTGGAGGAGGAAATGGCAGCACACTCCAGAATTCTTGCCCGGAGAATCCCACGGACAGAGAAGCCTGGTGAGCTACAGTCCATAGAGGTGCAAAAAAGTCAGACAGAACTGAGTGAGTGAGTATGCATGCTATTACCAAAGCACTGGTTGGGAGTGTAGGGCTCACAAAAGGGTAGGCTGAGGTTCCCTCCAACCACTGTTTTTCTTTCATATCTCTCCTGTCCAGTCACATATGGAGTGGCTTAGGTAAAGTCTAGTCTGGGAGAAGACCAGACTTTGAGTCATAGTTGCTATGACAAGATCAGGGCAATTATAGCTGCCACTCCCTGCTGTGCATGTTTCTAATCCATTGTTCTTTCTCTCCCTTCCCTGCCTTTTACTTTCCCTTTCATCCAGTTTTCCCAGTTCTACAACTATTCCATAGCCTGAGGATGGCACTCCTGGTTTTTGCCTTGCTGTGTTGGTAGCATCCAAATGAGGAGACTGTTGATCCAGTCTGGACCAGATCAAGCCTCCCTAAATACTTCCCAGCTCTGAAATTACGTATCTGAAATCTAAAGTACTTGTACATTAATAAAATGCTGTGTTCACACTATGTCCCAAACTCAGAGACTGAAACCAAGGGAGAAAAGAAAATTGAAAGGCCAGGCATTGGTCTAGAGGTGGAACAGATTAAAGGTTGTATAAGGCCAGTTGTGTCTTTTTCCACCATCGGGTGGTCTGCTCCCTACTAGTCTTATTTGGAACCCAGAAGCACTCAGTCAATAGCCTGTTCTCATTCTCAGGGATTTCCTACTGCAAAATTGCTTTGGGTCTCATAGTCCACTGACAAAGCATTTTCTCTCATGCTTGAGTTATCTTATTAGGGCTCTTTTCCCAGCCTGGTACAGATGGAGCCACACACCTGACTTTAGCTGTTCACCCTCCTGGGTCTCTGCTTGCTTAGTAGACATTTTTGGTCTAGCTCTAGCTATTCAACAGTTTGTAAACCATTAACCGAAACTATATTAAAGTTCTGGAGAAGGCAATGGCACCCAACTCCAGTACTCTTGCCTGGAAAATCCCATGGATGGAGGAGCCTGGTAGGCTGCAGTCCATGGGGTTGCTAAGTTGGATATGACTGAGCGACTTCACTTTCACTTTTCACTTTCATGCACTGGAGAAGGAAATGGCAACCCACTCCAGTGTTCTTGCCTGGAGAATCCCAGGGATGGGGGAGCCTGGTGGGCTGCTGTCTGTGGGGTCACACAGAGTCGGACACGACTGAAGTGACTCAGCAGCAGCAGCATATTAAAGTTCTAAGGATCAATTCCTAGGATTCCAACGAAGGGTTTCTTTATAACTGCTACAAGAATAGTCATTTTTGGAGGGAGGAGAAACTGTAGAAATTTTAGGAAATCCAGATTAGAAATTTTTAGGGAAATGTTTCAGGTGTAACAGCAGGCAAAAAAATTATGGCATGTCCATATGCTTTTCTAAACCTTGAGTTCACTCAGTGTATTTTTAACATCAAGGAATAAATGATCTGATCTCATCTTTCTTAAAGAGTGGGGAGCCCCTTCTTTTGTGACCTTCTGGTTTTTTGCTTTTTTTTTTTTCCATAAAAACTTCCATTATGGCCACAGAAGACTGGTGGCTTTGACATTCCAGAAGCCTTGCTCCATATGAGAGTGGTGCGAATGGTGTGAAGTGAAGCCTTGAAGTGAAGTTCTGCTGATCTTGGTGTTGGTCCAGGATCACTCATATTGCAGACTGTTCTTCTGATATTACTTTTTTCCATTGCTTGTAGGCACCTCTGATTCCTTTCTTGACTTCTTAGAAACTAGTTTTCTCTAAGAACAGAAGAAGAATACAATGATACATTCTCACTTGCAGTTGAGTAGTGACTGGAACCAGGAAAGAGAGAGACTGTGGTGAAAGCAATAGTTAACAGTTTTAAAACTTATGACACCACAGGCACCACAGCAAAGTACTTCTGCGTTATCTTACGTTGTTATTGTTGTTCAGTCACTAAGTCGTGTCTGATTCTTTGTGACCCCCTGAACTGCAGCACACCAGGTTCCTCTGTCCTCCGTTATCTCCCTGAGTTTGCTCAAACTCATGTCCATTGAGTTGGTGATGCCATCCAAGCATCTCATCCCCTGCCGCCTCCTCCTTGCTTTGCCTTCAATCTTTCCCAGTATCAAGGTCTTTTCCAATGAGTCAGTTCTTTGCATCAGGTGGCCAAAGTGTTGGAACTTCAGCTTCAGCGTCAGTCCGTCCAAAGAATATTCACGGTTGATTTCCTTTAGGATTGACTGGTTTGATCTTGCAGTCCAAGGGACTCTCAAGAGTCTTCTCCAACACCACAGTTCAAAAGCATCAATTCTTCAGCGCTGAGCTTTCAAGATAGTCCAACTTTCACATCCATACATGACTACTGGTAAAACCATGGCTTTGACTAGATGGACCTTTGTTGGCAAAGTAATGTCTCTGCTTTTTAATATGCTGTCTGGGTTTGTCATAGCTTTTCTTCCAAGAAGCAAGTGTCTTTTAATTTCATGGCTATAGTCACCATCCACAGTGATTTTGGAGCCCAAGTAAAGCAAATCTATCACTGCTTCCACTTTTTCCCTTTCTATTTGCCATGAACTGATGGGACCAGAGGCCATGATCTTAGTTTTTTGAATGTTGAGTTTTAAGCCAGCTTTTTCACTCTCCTCTTTCACCTTCATCAAGAGGTTCTTGAGTTCCTCTTCACTTTCTGCCATCAGCGTGGTATCATGTGCACATCTGAGGCTATTGATATTTCTCCCAGAAATCTTGATTTCAGCTTGTGCTTCATCCAGCCGGGCATTTTGCCTGATCTACATTGCATATAAGTAGAATAAGCAGGGTGATAATATACAGCCTTGACATACTCTTTTCCCAATTTGGAACCAGTCTATTGTTCGGTATAATGTTCTAACTGTTGCTTCTTGACCTACATTCAGGTTTCTCAGGAGACAGGTAAGGTGGTCTGGTATTCCCATATCTTTAAGAATTTTCCACAGTCTGTTGTGATTCACTCGGTCAAAGGCTTTAGTGTAGTCAGTAAAGTAGAAGTAGATGTTTTTCTGGAATTCCCTTGCTTTCCCTATGATCCAGTAAATTTTGGCAATTTGATCTCTTGTTTCTCTGTCTTTTCTAAACCCAACTTGTACATCCGGAAGTTCTTGGTTCATGTAATCTAGTTTGAAGGATTTTAAGCATAATCTTACTAGCATGCAAAATGAACACAATTGTCTGGTAGTTGAACATTCTTTGGCATTGCCCTTCTTTGGGACTAGAATGAAAACTGACATTTTCCAGTCCTGTGGCCACTGCGGAGTTTTCCAAATTTGCTGACATATTGAGTGGGCTTACAGATGAGAAACTTGTCTTACAGATGAGAAAACTGAGAGCCAGAGATTTTTGTTTTGGTTTTTAAAATACAATTGATTTATAATATTTCAGGCAAAATGATTCTTTATGCATAAAAATACACACACACACACACACATATATACTTTTCAAATTCTTTTCCATTATAGGCTATCCCTAGATATTCAGTACAGTTCCCTATGCTATACAGTCGGTTCTTGTTGTTTATCTGTTTTATGTGTAACAGTTTTTCTGTTAATCCTCAATCTCCAATTCATTCTCCCCCTTCCCTCTTTGGTAACCAGACATTTGTTTTCTGTATCTGTGAGTCTATTTCTGCTTTATAAATAAGCTCATAGGTATCATTTTTTAGATTCCACATATAAGTGATATCACATGCTCTTTGGTTTTCTCTGTCTGACTTACTTCACTTAGTATGACAATCTCTGGGTCTATCCATGTTTCTGCAAATGAGCCAAAGATGTTAAGTACATCCTCTAAGGTCACCCAGATAGTTAGCGATGTGGCTTCCTTTCACCTAACAAAAAACTGTGTGTGTGTGTGTGTGCCCTTCCTGTATTGAGCAACAAACCTTCCGTTTGGCTTCTGGTTATCTATTATGGAATTTCAGGGAAATTCCTGTCTAAGGAATTCTTGCTCTCAGCCTTGTATGGATCTACCTTCTTCCTATTTTTCTCCACTCTTCCCCTTCCTCCCCCACAGGCCGCAACACCATAGTACAGTAGAAAGAGAAAGGATTTTGGAAACGGGCAAACATTCAATCTCCACTATGCAACTTTTCAAAGATAAGACTTGAGGCAAAAACTTCAGTCCTGTGAGCTCTAATTCCTCATATTAAAAAAAAAAAACAAAACAAAACAAGCTCTTTCATAGAGTAGTTGTAACGATTAAATATGATAATGCATGTGAAACTTGAATATTCTGGCCCTTATTAAGTCACCTAAAGTTTCTACTTTGTGTAGTGTTCCATTTAATAGGAGATACATCCATTTCCAAAAGCCCTAAGAAATAGCACAAATCATTGTGTGTGTCTAAAAAAGAAAGGTGCAGTCTCCTTATTCAACATCTATCAAAACTTCCTAAAAATTCTCTTCTCCCCTGAGTACCAGTTCACAGTGTAGCCACCCCAATTTTGGCCAAAAGTATTAGTTCTTCCTCATTTCTCTCTCTTCCTAATGTCCCAGCCCCTGTCCAGCAGGTTGACTGTTCTGTTATCTGAAGTTTGATTGAAGCATTGCCTCAAACTATTTCTAAAGCAGGTTTGCTGGGACAAATACACGCAAAAGCAAAAATCTCCCCTTTTTTCTCTTCCTCCCCATCCCCCTCCATTCATCTCTTCCTACTCTGTTATCTCTAATAGCTTTTTTTTCCTTTTAGTCTTATATTTTATGATCTGTGTCTAATATTCAGATAGACTATGAGCATTGATTTAGTTAGGAATGCTTTAGGCTGCAAGAGGCAGAAAATTTGACTCTGAGTGGCTTAAAAAGAAGTTGTTTTCTTACAAACAGAATGTCAAGATAAAAGAAACCAGCTGTTGGCGTTGGTTTAGCAGCTGATCCTTTTGTAGAGCCAAAGTCTCTGCTCAGCTAAGTCTTTCATCTCATCAAGAAAGCTTTCCTAGAATTTGAGCAAACATTTTTATATATGTTATTAAACTATATCAAATGGCAACACCAAGCTTCAGGAAGCCTGGGAGCTGAGAAACTTCATAGGAGAGGGGAATCCAAAGAAAGCAGGTTGGGATCAGGTCTCATGTCTGCCATGCTCCTTAAAGATAGAAAAAAATCCTGTTCAATCCTTCTTTGCTTTGCCTAGTGCCATTTCTGGAACATAGAAAGTGAAAGTGTCAGTCACTCAGTTGTGTCCGACTCTTTGTGACCCCATGGACTGTAGCCCATCAGGCTCCTCTGTCTGTGGAATTCTCCAGGCAAGAATACTGAAGTGGGTTGCCATTCCCTTCAGGTGATCTTCCCGACCCAGGGATTGAACTTCGGTCTGTTGCATTGCAGGCAGATTCTTTACCATCTGAGCCACCTGGAAAGCCCTGGAACATAGAAAGTGCTCAATAAATATCTGTTAAATTGATGAATTTATGAATAAATAAAAAACGAATGGATGAATGACTTTTCAGCTGCCAAAAGCATGTGAGGCTTTAGGAAGCATCCTTTAAAAAAAAAAAACAACCTGAAGTATATTTGATTTACAATGTGTCAGTTTCTGGTATACAGAAAAATGATTCAGGTTCTTTTCCATTACAGTTTATTACAAGATAGAGTATAGTTCCCTGGGCTATGTAGTAAGATCTTGTTTCTTATATATTGGTAGTTTGTATCTGCTAATCGCAAACTCCTAATTTATCCCCTCCCCCTAAAACTTTGGTAACTATGTTTATTTTTCATGTCTATGAGTCTGTTTCTTTTTTTAATAAGTTCATTTGTATCATATTTTAGATTCCACATAAAGTGATATCATTTGGTATTTGTCTTTCTCTTTGACTTCATTTAGTATGATCATTTGTAGGTCCATTTATGTTGCTGGAAATGGCTTTATTTCATTCTTTTTTATGACTGAGTAGTATTCCATTATACATATTGTATTTCCTTTATCCATTTATCATTTGATGGACATTTGGGTTGCTTTCATATCTTGGCTATTGTATATAGTGCTGCTAAGAACATTGGGAGGTGTATCTTTTTGAATTAGAGTTTTCTCTGAATATGTGCACAAGACTGGGATTGCTGAATCACATGGTAACTCTATTTTTAATTTTTTAAGGAACCTCTATGCTATCTCCCATTGTGGCTACACTAATTTACATCCCCACCAACCATGTAGGAGGGTTTAGAGAGTACTCTTTACAAGACTGGCTGGAGTTAGACTGCAGTGTAAAAAATGTTCCATGCTGAAATCAGGAGAAAATGGTTTAAATAGTCTAGACTCTGATTTTTAGAAATTCTTCAGAAGGTGTAGAAAGTGTTGAACTAAAACAGATATTTCTCCAACAAAGATAGGTACATTCAGCATCAGCAGAAAATTACAACTCAGGGTCTATAACTATGGAGAGCCAGTTGCAAGGGAAAGAGGCCACTTACATAGAAGGGACAAGGAAGTTGGAAGGGCTATCATAAGCAAAACGTCCATGAATTCTTATTGGCTGAGTCCTTGTCGGAAGAGAAGAGGAGTCTGTCTTCTTCCCATTGGGCTCTGCTGTCTTCCTGGGGCATGAGAGCTCCCCGTTCTGGTCTCAGGATTCTATCTGATTGAACTTCCATGGACAGAGGAGCCTGGCGGGCTACAGTCCATGGGATCGCAAAGAGTTGGCCATGACTGAGCAACTAACACTCATGTCTGTTAAGTTTTTACAAAAGGCTCAAAGGGCATCCTATGAGTTTTGTTAGTTATATGACCTTTGTATAGTTATACTGCTGCAGGATAATATATTTCTAGAAAAATTTGGAGGAATTGATGATGATGATCTGAACTGGATACAATTATGGCTTTCTTTTGTGTGCTTCATCTAAAGACTTATTTGTTTTTTAACCTAAAAGTTTTAAAGTCATAGAACTGATGATAGGCTGGGAGAAATTTACTGCCCAGTGAAGACCCAAGTAGTAATGTCCACATGAAGTCAGTCCCATTTGGCTTTATTCAGTGATACCCTTGAATCTTAGAAAAGTCTCTTTATGCATGAGGATTGCCCTTTTTAGAAGCATACAGGCATACTTTTCATGAACTAGCCTCATTCCCAGCTCTGTTCTATGTCTTCTTTGCTTTCTCTTTCTTTTTTCTCTCACTTTGTTATATGTATCTTTAGGAGCTTTCTTACACCCATCTTGAGTAAGGCAGGATATAAACCACGAGTTAGTGACCATGGATAGTACTATTTTTTATGACCATTTCTGAAATGAAGAGCTGTAATGATTTGTATTTTTAATTAAGCCTATTCAGAACAGGAACAAAACTTAATAGAACTGACATCAAAGGGAATTCAAAGTGTTAAAGATTGCACTCGAAAATATATTTGGGCTTCTTTGAAATGTGACATATTGTGAGTTCAATGGTGGTTTGTAACGTAATGCCAAGCTGTGAGTTTGGGCACCTCATATGGTGTTCATATTTATGACAGGCAAATCTGTTGTTTTCATGATTGCCAAACCACCCTCCCCCATCACTCACCCTAATGTTCCTTGGGTGATTAAAAATGTATGATTATTTCATTTGAATTTTTGCCTTCAATTATGTATATAGGAAAATAAGAATACTTTTCATAGGATTGATTGGAGTCTATGAAACAGATGTGAAATAAACCCTGCTTTTAATTACTGTTTGTTAGATGAGAAATTAATCTAGCCATGCCTTATTTTAAAAGAGTTAGTCTGGGGGGCAATTCTGTACTTAGTGTAAATTCTCAGTCCGCATTGTGAAGTGAGTAGTACTGAAAACTTCACAGGTGGCTTAGTGATCGATGCGCAAAGGAAGAGAATTATTACAACACCTTAACTGCTTGCAGATGTCCTGGGTGTTGGAATACACGCTGCCTGTGTCTCTTACTACCGCCTAGGCTTTTAATTTGTAATGATTTTTTTATCCTTGACAGGACTGTCTGTAAATAAATCCAACTGACTTTTTAATTTATGACAGAGAATTTCAACTGGAGGGATGGAAATCTGTCCAAAATGGGAATTGACACAAAAAGAATAAATTGTTTTTTAATTTTTATTTAGTGGATCTAAGGGAGTAGGGTTGAAAAGTTAAGTGGAGAGGAAGTAAAATCAGAATTCTCTTTTTCATCATAGAATTGCTCTGGAAACTGCATTTAAATCTAGCTTCAATTTAAGCATCAGTCTTTGAGTATCATAATCTTGCTGTCAAATGAGATTTACCAGTGTCATTTTTCAAAGGACGTTTGTAAAGCTTTATTTCAGAGTAGTTGGTGAAGCTGTTGGGACTTCTCTTCTTTACTCTGTTGACTCTAGCCCCATAGTGTTAGCAATTGTATGACAGTACAAAATACTCTGCCTCATATCACAGAGGAATATGAATTCTATAAACCATTAAAATACTGACAAAACCCCCTAATGGAGTAATAACTCTAGGTAATCACCTTCAATGGTTAACACCACAGAGGGGCAATAGAAAATTATGTGACTCCTATTGGAAGTTTATAATATCACCCATGATGTATTTTTTGGTCAAAAAATCAGTCTTATTAGATCAAGCTTTAGGTCTAACTAACAGTTTATAGTGAATAAAGGGGATAAAGAGATGTATAAAAAGACACTACAGGAATTTATTCACCAAAATCCAGAATGTGAAAAAATCTATGAGACAGTCTTGTTTCTCTGACAAACAAATTGCCAAGAAAAAAAAGAGAAGGAAGCTACAGATGAAAAGAGACTTACTGTGAATATCATACAAAAACATTATGAACCTCCTTGTTTGGAATCTGATTTGAAAACACCAACTGTGTTTTTTTAAATGGATATAATTGAAGAACTCTGAATGCTGACTGATTATTTAATAATATTAAAGAAATATCAGTGATTTTAACATGCATTGAGATTGAATGCTATAAGTCCTTACCTTTTAATGTATAGTGGTAGCAGTGGTTTAGTTGCTAAGTTATGTCCGACTCTTACGACTCCATGGACTGTAGCCCACCAGGCTCCTCTGTCCATAGGATTTCCCAGGCAAAAGTACTGGAGTGAGTTGCCATTCCTTTCTCCAAGGGATCTTCCCGACCCAAGGATTGAACCCAAGTCTCCTGCTTTACAAGTGGATTCTTTATCAACTGAGCCACTAGGGAAGACTTTAATGTCTAGAATTTGCTTCAACATAATTTGGGCAGGGGGAGACAGGTGGTTTAAATGAAAGAAGATTGGCTGTGAGCTGATAATTAGTGCAACTTAGTGATGCACTTGGTACGGGGGATTCGTGGTATTCTTCTTCTGCATTTGTGTTGGAATTTTCCAAAACCAAAAGGAAACAACCTAAAGTTAAAAGTCCCTGCAGCACACACACACACACAAATACACACACCTTGCAAGATCTCAGATTCTATTCTGAGAATTTCAAGCCTTGACATGGAGTACTCTTTACCTCAAAGCCTTTCTTAATGTCCTCTCCAAAGCTGACTGTATTATCTGGCCTTGGTTTGTATCCCTGTAGTCGTCTTTGCCAACTCCTCCTGTTGTCATCAAGTTGTAATTGCTTAGTCACCTGGGGAGTGGAATGATATGTACATGTTTTAGTAATTGTATTTATTTTTGACTGTGCTGAGTCTTCGTTGCTGTGTTGGCTGCTGTTTAGTTGAGGTGCACAGGTTTCTTAGGCAGGGCCTTCTCTGGGGGCAGGGCACGGACTCTAGGGCTTCGGTAGTTGGGGCACACGGGCTTGGTAGTTCTGACTCCCCGGCCCTAGAGCACAGGCTTGGTAGTTGTGGTATACAGACTTAGTTGCTCTGTGGCACGTGGGATCTTCCCAGATCAGGGGGTCGAACCCAAGTCTCCTGCATTGGCAAGGGAGCCACCAGGGCAGCCCCTGGAATAATACTTTTGAATAAGCTTTCTGTGTCCCATCTGTATTCTTACCCCTTGGCCTTTACTTTACTCAGCCAGCTTAAGTATCTTTTGTTCATGGCCTCAGGGAAGGGGTGGTAGACGAGACACCAGAGACAAAAAAGAAGTGATGGTTGACCTTTGAGTTTCAAAGCCTGGGCATCACAGAGATAGGAAGGACCCGTGGAGACATAATAGATAAAGATGCGATGAGTTCGAGAAGAACTAACTCGTAGCTAGGATTCCCTTGCTGGAATATGGGATGAGATGCAGGGAACAGAGCCTAGTGGGAGTAGAGACTGATGGGCTCCAGGATGATATGCCAGGTCTGGAGGGTTCCCAGACAAGCCTGGAGTCTGTCTCCAGAGAGAGCTTGCCCACATCTGACCATCCTCTAGAGTGAGCGCTATTTGGCACCAGCACCAGGGAGCTGTGTGAGAAGGCCCAGTCTCATGCCAGTGCAGATTGTACATCACTTGCGCTATCCTCCTCTTCAGTGCTGGGTCCCCTCGTATGGGGGACAGGATGGAGATCAGTTCAGTCGCTCAGTCATGTCTGACTCTTTGCAACCCCATGGACTGCAGCACACCAGGCCTCCCTGTCCATCATCAACTCCTGGAGTTCACTCAAACTCACGTCCAGTGAGTCGGTGATGCCATCCAACCACCTCATCCTCTGTCGTCCCCTTCTCCCGACTTCATTCTTTGCCAGCATCAAGGTCTTTTCTGATGGGTCAGCTCTTATCAGGTGGCTAAAGTACTGGAGCTTCAGCTTCAGCATCAGTCCTTCCAATGGATATTCAGTACTGATCTCTTTTAGGATTGACTGGTTTGATCTCCTTGCAGTCCAAGGGACTCTCAAGAGTCTTCTCCAACACCACAGTTCAAAAGCATCAATTCTTCGGTGCTCAGCTTTCTTTATAGTCCAACCCTCACGTCCATACATGACTACTGGAAAAACCTTAGCATTGACTAGATGGACCTTTGTTGACAAAGTAATATCTCTGCTTTTTAATATGCTGCCTAGGTTGTTCATAACTTCCCTTCCAAGGAGTAAGTGTCTTTTAATTTCATGGCTGCAGTCACCATCTGCAGTGATTTTGGATGTCAAAAAAATAAAGTCAGCCTTGTTTCCACTGTTTCCCCATCTATTTGCCATGAAGTGGTGGAACTGGATGCCAAGATCTTAGTTTTCTGAGGGTTGAGCTTTAAGCCAACATTTTCATTCTTCTTTCACTTTCATCAAGAGGCTCTTTAGTTCTTCTTCGCTTTCTGCCATAAGGGTGGTGTCATAACAGCTTGGTTAAAATCCAGTCTCTCTTATTATTGACCAGTCCTAGGTTGAAGATGTAGAATATGGGTTATAGAAACCCAGATGAGTTAGACACACCTTCTCTCCTCGCTGGCAGTGCTGGAGGAAGGGCAGGCTCTTGCTCTGGGAGATGAGGGGTGTCCCGTGAGGTTATTGGAGGCTCCCACTGCTCATCTTGGTAAGCAGGTTTGCCCTCGAGAGGAAAAAGGGAGATGGTATGAGCATGCCCAGTATGTTCTTCCCAAATTTATCAGAAACAGAAATGCCTATATTTACCTTTCCTACAAAATTGGGCTGGAGAGCCAGCAGAGTTAATGTTAGTTGTGCTGCTCTTGACAGTAAAGGAAAATCAGAGATGAGGAAGAGGCTGTCCCCTCTCACAGTCAGCAATCAGCACACCACCTAGTGATTATCTGACAGAAGATAGCCATCTGCACAAAACTTTGCTCAGTGCCCAATCAACTGGTCCAAGAGGGCTAACCAGCATCTCCAAAATCCCAGGACCCTTGGAAACGCTACAGTGGAGATTGTGAACATCACCACCCAAGGGGTCAGTGGTGGCTGTAGCTGGAAGGTTGAACTCTCAGTTACCCTTGAAAGTGGTAAAATTCATTTCCATCTTTGTGTGTATATGTATGTGTCTGTGTGTGTGCCTTCACCAAAAGTGTATAATATTTTTGAGGGCAAGGATTAGACTTTATTTAAAATTGTATTAGTGTCTATAATGTAAAGTAGGGACCCAATAAATATTTACTAAATTCCCTTATAGTGATATTTTATTAATGTTATTTTTACCAATTAAACAAATATCTTGGTTACTGAGAGCAAATCCACTTGTCTTCTGGATTAACCCCACGATTATGGCCCCGTGTACACTCACTTCTAGATTGCCATCTATTATTAATTTCATAAGTTAACCTTTGAAACAGTTACTGTCTTGTAGTGTTAAGGATGACTTCATTCTCTCCAGTAATTGAAATATTATTTCTAAATTTATAAATTAAATTTACAGCATTCAGTTAATGGATGCTATGCATTTATCAGTACTTTTTCCCTTTCATGCCCACGATCTATGGAAATTGAATTGTGTTCTCAGCATGTTTCTAAATCAACAGTATCAGCCAATAAATCATAACTATTCATGTCACTTCTTGAATTGATAAAGAATTTTATCAAGTTAGAAAAATACTGTGCTCAACTACCTAATTTTATAGGTGATCTCTGCTTTCTAAAATTAAGTTTCCTTTTCAAGTTGTACAAAATCTCATGTATTATTTCATCTTGCAGTGACACTTATCAGTTATTGGCCACTCAGCACCAATACCTCTTCCCACTTACACGCTGATTGTATTTAGGGAAATTAATTCATTTCATCGTGTTTTGGACTGGTGCTAAATGCAGATATTTGCTATGCCATTATGGACTCTGAGGTGGTTTCTGGAGGCACCTTCTATTGAATCCTTTTTCCTTATCGTTCAGGAACTACCTAGTAGATGTAGGCCTATGATGGTATCAGAGTTTCATGCAGCTTTAAGTCTTGAGTAGAATTATGCCAGGTTGGTGGAGATTGTTGGAGCTGTTATATGCCAATGATAAAATCTGGGCACGGTTGACAGCAGTTTCAACTGCAAAGACCTTCTGGAGTCACTTGGGTTTATTCACTTCAAGACTGTTTTATCATCTCTTTCTTCCAGTTTGTGGTTCCCCCATATTCTTTTAATTAATCCTTCCCTTTGTGTTTATGTTTGCCAAGATAGTTTCTGTTGCTCACTACCATAGAAGCTTAACTAACTTAGCTTAGACGAAAGCAGGACGAAGTGGAAGGAACACTGAGTTAAGGGTCATGGGTTAAGGGTCATGAGTTAAGGGTCATGGGTTAAGGGTCATAAGTTAAGGGACATGAGCTATAGTCTTGGCTTTGCAACTCACTTTCTTTGAGACTTAGGAGGAAAAGCCACTTACCCTCTTTAGACTTCAGTTTCCTCATCTGTGAAGATAATAGGCTAATATTGAGGTTCCGTTTTTAAAAATACAGATTCACAAATCACATTGTTACTGGTTAGGGACCACTATTAGGAAATAACAACACAACATTCTAATTAAGAACTTTTTTTTTTGAATGGCTTTACTTTTTTTAAAATAGCTTTACTTTTTTTAAAATAAACTATTTATATTTTCTAATTACAAAAGGAAATAATTTAATATATACTTGTGGTAAGTTTAGAAGACACAGAAAACTATGGAAGTATAATGAGAAATCACCTAATGCCATAGTAAAAATGAAGCCCTAATCTCAAGTAACAAATTTTTATCAAGTGAAAAGATTTTAATTGATTTTCTCTCACTACAAAATTAGGACATTGGTATTAATATTTAACTATATTTATAGAACTTATAATGAAATACTAAATCAACAAACAATGTATAAGATAGGTTGCTAGTGGGAACCTGCTCCCTAAAATAAAAAATTTTATAGAAGTTTCACTTGATGTTGCAACATACGAGGTGCTATGAATATGTCACATACATTAATCCTTGACTGAGCATTTAGTCTGTAGCTCATCTCTTGGGTGGGGTGACCAAATATTAGAACAGATTTCTACAACAGAGAGTAAAGAGTAAAGGGGCATGTAACTGCAGGTTCTTGGAAAATATTACCTCAGTTCACTGGGGGTATTTATAACACAGCCAGCCTCAAAGATGATTGATAGTGTTGGTTTTAGGTCCAGAGAGTGGGAAATGCTGACACATTACATTGAAAATAAAATAAAGCCCATTCAGCAGATGTTGGCTGTGGGGAATGAATCCTTCTTTCAGAGGGCTTGATCTGTTGTAAATTTGAGATATGAATATACAATCTCTGGTTTGGGAGTGGTTGTCACTGAGTGCTTCCTGTTATTTCTAGGCTCCTCCTCATCTCTGGTTTCATCAGATTTGGGTTAGCACTCTCAGTGACCTGGGGATGGCACAAATACTGACTTCCAGTTACTTCAGATCGCAGATTCAGACTTTGTGGTTGTTATACTTGACCGTATAGTTCAATGCTGTAGAAACACAGCATCTAAGGACATTTGACAGTTTTCCAGATACTTCAAATGATTTCTACAATCAACTCGGATGCTATTAGATCCTTGCAAAATCTACTTCGAGGTCATAATATACAATCTGTGTGTCGCTTGCTTGACTACCGAGATCAAAGCACATCCAGTTCATTTGGCCTCATATAGATAACTTAGTCTCTTAGAACTGATGGACCACTTGGTTCAGAGTCTTTTCTGAGACATTTACTTCAACCAAGCTGATGATTTTTCACTTCTCAGATTCTTGCAATGGTTTTCCCTGTCATTCAGATGAAAACGTTGTAGAATAGCCTGTAAGACCTCCCACGACCTGGTCCTGTTTTTCCCTTTCTTCACCTCCTTCTGTCTTCCTGGGTTCACTTCATTCTAGGCACATCAGTTATCTTGTTCTTTGAACTCTTGACTGTCTCAGGGACCTTGCCCTGCCTGAGGAAAGAGGCCTCTAGCACCCTCCAAATTCTGTGAAGGAGTTCTTCTCTACTACTAGAGTCCACCACCAAGCCACACCAACAGATACTGCATCCTACTGCTGTGAGAACCAGAGGGTCTGGTCTGATGGTGGGTGGTAGGCTGCATAGTTGCCGGAGCGTTGGTTACAGGATCTTTGTGCCAAAGTTGACTATTATTCATCCAGCCAGCCTCACACCAGTTTGCTGTGCTGGAGCTGGTCCACCCTGTGTACTGGTACCATCCCAATAGGGTAAAGTACAGCATTGCTGCCCACAAATGGTAGTGACTAATATTCGCTGAGCACTTACTATGTGCTAAGAACTTTGTTCACTTAATACTCATAACAGCTCTGTGAGGTGGGCACTATATTATCCACATTTTATAGGTGGTCAGGACTGAGTATTTGAAAGGGTTAACTTGTTTATACAGATAACAAATATAGAGACTGGATTTTAACCAAGCTGATATGACACCACCATTATGGCAGAAAGCAAAGAAGAACTAAAGAGCCTCTTGATGAAAGTGAAAGAAGAGTGAAAATGTTGGCTTAAAGCTCAACACTCAGAAAACTAAGATCTTGGCTACCTGATGCGAAGAGCTGACTCGTTTGACAACACCCTGATGCTGGGAAAGATTGAGGGCAGGAGGCCAAGGGGACGACAGAGGATGAGATGGCTGGATGGCATCACCGACTCAATGGACATGGGTTTGGGTGGACTCTGGGAGTTGGTGATGGACAGGGAGGCCTGGCGTGCTGCGGTTCATGGGGTCACAAGAGTCGGACATGACTGAGCTACTGAACCAAACTGAAATGAACATGATTCCAGAAGTCATTAACTTAATGGCTCCAGAATCAACTCATGATGTTGGGTTCAAGTGGGAAAGAGCTCTTTCTCCCACCGTTTTGTCACTTTAAGCCCAATGTATTCATATCATTTTCAGTTTTAAAAATAGAACGATAATTTCTTCAGTTATCACTTACTAAATTGGGATGCATCTGTCAGGCTCTGGGCTAAAATCAGCATCAGAACTAACCAGGTAATGATTAGAATTGATGTCACATGTAGCAAAATGCAAAAAAGGTTGCCTGCCTGTATGATCTAAATGAAAAAAAAGATGACGATTCATTAAGAAATGATTCATGGTTAGAATAGGAACAAATGTGAAATCAGCTCCCTAGGCCCTCCCTCTTAGCAACATTCCCCCTGCTGCTGCTGCTAAGTCACTTCAGTCGTGTCCGACTCTGTGCAACCCCATAGACGGCAGCCCACCAGGCTCCCCCGTCCCTGGGATTCTCCAGGCAAGAACACGGAGTGGGTTGCCATTTCCTTCTCCAATGCATGAAAGTGAAAAGTGAAAGTGAAGTCACTCAGTCGTGTCTGACTCTCAGCGACCCCATGGACTGCAGCCCACCAGGCTCCTCCGTCCACGGGATTTTCCAGGCAAGAGTACTGGAGTGGGGTGCCATTGCCTTCTCCGAACACTCCCCCTAGCCCCTGCCAAAGTATAGTTAAAACACCTTTTAGTTCAGTTCAGTCATTCAGTCATGTCCGACTCTTTGTGACCCCATGACCACAGCATGCCAGGCCTCCCTGTCCATCACCAACTCCTTGAGTTCACCCAAACTCATGTCCAGTGAGTCGGTGATGCCATCCAACCATCTCATCCTCTGTGGTCCCCTTCTCCTCCTGCCCTCAATCCTTCCCAGCACCAGGGTCTTTTCAAATGAGTCAGCTCTTCACCTCAGGTGGCCAAAATATGGGAGTTTCAGCTTCAGCATCAGTCCTTCCAAGAACACCCAGGACTAATCACCTTTAGGACGGACTGGCTGGATCTCCTTGCAGTCCAAGGGCCTCTCAAGAGTCTTCTCCAACACCACAGTTTAAAAGCATCAATTCTTCAGTGCTCAGCTTTCTTTATGGTCCAACTCTCACATCCATACATGACCACAGGAAAAACCATAGCCTTGACTAAATGGACCTTTGATCGCCAAGTAATAACTCTGCTTTTTAATATGCTGTCTTTCCTTCCAAGGAGTAAGCATCTTTTAATTTCAAGGCTGCAATCACCATTTGCAGTGATTTTGGAGCTCCCAAATATAAAGTCAGCCACTGTTTCCACTGTTTCCCAGTCTATTTGCCATGAAGTGATGGGACCGGATGCCATAATCTTTGTTTTCTGAATGTTGAGCTTTAAGCTACTTTTTCATTCTCCTCTTTCCCTTTCATCAAGAGGCTCTTTAGTTCTTCTTCACTTTCTGCCATAAGCGTGGTGTCATCTGCATATCTGAGGTTATTGATATTTCTCCCAGCAATCTTGATTCCAGCTTGTGCTTCGTTTCTCATGATGTACTCTGCATAGAAGTTAAATAAGCAGGGTGACAATATACAGCCTTGACGTACTCCTTTTCCTATTTGGAACCAGTCTGTTTTTCCATGTCCAGTTCTAACTGTTGCTTCCTGACCTGCATATAGGTTTCTCAAGAGGCAGGTCAGGTGGTCTGGTATTCCCATCTCTTTCAGAATTTTCCACAGTTTATTGTGATCCACATAGTCAAAGGCTTTGTCATAGTCAATAAAGCAGAAATAGATGTTTTTCTGGAACTCTCTTGCTTTTTCCATGATCCAGTGGATGTTGGCAATTTGATCTCTGGTTCCTCTGCCTTTTCTAAAACCAGCTTGAACATCTGGAAGTTCGTGGTTCACGTATTGCTGAAGCCTGGCTTGGAGAATTTTGAGCATTACTTTACTAGCGTGTGAGATGAGTGCAATTGTGCGGTAGTCTGAGCATTCTTTGGCATTGCCTTTCTTTGGGATTGGAATGAAAACTGACCTTTTCCAGTCCTGTGGCCACTGCTGAGTTTTCCAAATTTGCTGGCATATTGAGTGCAGCACTTTCATAGCATCATCCTTTAGGATTTGAAATAGCTCAACTGGAATTCCATCACCTCCACTAGCTTTGTTCGTAGTGATGCTTCCTAAGGCCCACTTGACTTCACATTCCAGGATGTCTGGCTCTAGGTCAGTGATCACACCATCGTGATTATCTGGGTTGTGAAGATCTTTTTTATACAGTTCTTCTGTGTATTCTTCCCACCTCTTCTTAATATCTTCTGCTTCTGTTAGGTCCATACCTTTTCTGTCCTTTATTGAGCCCATCTTTGCATGAAATGTTCCATTAGTATCTCTAATTTTCTTGAAGAGATCTTTAGTCTTTTCCATTCTGTTGTTTTCTTCTGTTTTTTTGCATTGATTGCCTAGGAAGGCTTTCTTATCTCTCCTTGCTATTCTTTGGAACTCTGCATTCAGATGCTTACATCTTTCCTTTTCTCCTTTTCTTTTCGCTTCCCTTCTTTTCACAGCTATTTGTAAAGCCTCTTCTGACAGCCATTTTGCCTTTTTGTATTCTTTTTCTTGAGGATGGTCTTTATCCCTGTCTCCTGTACAATGTCACGAACCTCCATCCACAGTTCATGGGGCACTCTGTCTATCAGATCTAGTCCCTTAAATCTATTTCTCACTTTAGGTCATACCTGAGTGGTCTAGTGGTTTTCTCCACTTTCTTCAATTTAATTCTGAATTTGACAATAAGGAGTTCATGATCTGAGCCACAGTCAGCTCCTGGTCTTGTTTTTGCTAACTGATAGAGCTTCTCTATCTTTGGCTGAAAAGAATATAATCAATCTGATTTCGGTTTTGGCCGTCTGGTGATGTCCATGTGTAGAGTCTTCTCTTGTGTCATTGGAAGAGGGTGTTTGCTACAACAAGTGTGTTCTCTTGGCAAAACTCTCTCAGCCTTTGTCCTGCTTCATTCTGGACTCCAAGGCCCAATTTGCCTGTTACTCCAGGTGTTTCTTGACTTCCTACTTTTGCTTTCCAGTCCCCTATGATGAAAAGGACATCTTTTTTGGGTGTTATAGAAGGTCTGTAGTCTTCATAGACCTGTTTGAAGAAAACACCTTGACTTTTGTCATTTTGTTTGTTTTTCATTTTGGACTCCCTGGTGTGATTTCTTTTGAAGAAAGGGTTCTGGTACTCAAAAAAAAAAAAAAAAGATGAAAATCCAAAATCCAGAGAGCTATTATTAATATTCCTTCCTTTTCCCTTTGTGGGTTGGGTGTGCTGAGGGCCAGTGAAGAATAAATCAGTCTCTGGCCTCATGGGGATTCTGCCAACAGGAAAGTATGTTTTGACAAGGATGAACACAGAGGCCTGGTTCCCTCCGCCTTCTGGACAGAGGTGAACTTTCTGGCAAGGCTGCCTTTGAAATGGTTTTTTTCAGGTTCCTCTTTTAAAGTACTGGAATAAACAAAACCCTCCTTTAAATTCTTTCTATTGTCTTTCATTGTTTCTATTTTCTCTGTGGATAAAAATAAAGATGATAAACAAATCCTAGCTCTTGCTATTAGAAAGAACTAGTTTAAAAACCTCAAGTTACCTTCACATAGAGCAGTGGTGTGCTTTATTGTGGCCACATGAAATTCTGATTTGCCAAAGGGGTTGTGACTCAGTCTGAAGCTCCCTTAGGCCTTGTAGATTTCAGGTGGTACAGTGAGTGAGGAATTCTGTTGCAACAGCTGCTGTGCTTTCAAAACTGTGAGAGCAATATTTCCTTAGGATTCCCATAAGCCTTCTCTCCCATCCCCATATTAGCAGTAAAAATTATACTTAAAGAGGAAGAAATTATATGCAGATATAAAATGAAAGTGAAATGATTTTATTACCTGGCTCAGTACTTCTCCAACTGAGTGATTTATGAGTCCAGAATAAAAGGTAGTGACGCAAGTATGTGTAAATACTTATTTACATTTTTAGATAATGAGTGCAACAGGTGCCTTGTGAGCAGTGAGTAAAATGTTGACATTAGAAGAAAGAACTCTCAGCATATTTCAGAGCATAAACCACTGGGAAGAGTTTGCTCACCCTTCATTTGTTAGAGGAGTAACAGAAAAATGATTTCATAATAATGTCTTCTGTTCCCATGGTTGGATTGTCTTGCATAGGTTAGTTACTGAAATGATCTTTTTATGGTTCCAAGCTGATACCCAGTAATTATCAGGCCAACTGTTTCTTTCTTTTTTTTAAACACTATCTTTCTATTCCGTAGCCTGTTTTTCCTTCAAAGAGGTAGAAAATGAATTTCTCAGTGCCCGGATCTGTAACAACTCACAGTAAACTCTAGAAGTGTTTGCTGAATAAATAAATGAATGGAGGCATTTCACAGTACTGTGAAAATGAGCAGGTGGGAGCATTTATTTGAAGTCTATTACTTCATTACTTTTGAAATAGAATTCTATTTTCTGAGTTTGGTGACCTTTCAAAACTCTGGATAAATACAGAAATTCTCACACTTTATTCCCACTGATTGTTAAATTTATGGAAGGAACAAGTTATTTAGACAGGAACCATAAACCTCCTGAGGTTTAAACTTAGAGATAAAACTAAAGTAGGTCAGGGCAAATGTGCAAGGTCTAACTTGCTATATAAGTTTTTACGTTTGTCCAATTTGAAGTGTGTTTATTTTTGATTTAGGTTAACCCTTGAAGGGCTCTAAGGTGCCCCCAGAGGAGGCTGAATTCTTCTCCCTACTTTCTGTAAAAATGACCACTTTGAAATAGGAGCCCAGCTGGAGAATTTATCCCTCCCTGCAGACATCTATTTCTGGAACACAGCTCTTAAAAAGATTATGTCTCTAAGAGGGGACCGGACTGCTGATAATATTTCTGACTTCAAAATATGTCAATGATAAAAATAGGGTTCAACAGATGGAGCTGAGGTTTGTTGAGCAGTCATGCAATACTTTCATAGAGAGCGATCCATACTGCCATACCAACATGAAATATAGATTATGATATATTGACTTGACATACTGTAAACAGATAATTTATCAGAGTTGAACATTAACCTCAGAAAGGATCTCAGAAATCTGGTTGTGCAGGAATTCTTGGAATCTATATCCCAACTTCTCCCTAAATTATTGCATGCTATAACTTTATCCCCTTATGAAATGCCATATCTAAATTTAGAACTAGCTGTAAAAGTTGAATAGTTCTTTCTTACAAGGAGTTGAAAGTCCTTTCTCTATGTTTTTCTGGATACTACTTCGCATAGACACTTTTTGTAGGAATCAAAGGGGTGGGGCTAGGACTGGAGGGTAGAATTTACAGAGAGACTGATTTTTTATTACTGTCAAGAAGAATTTTCTGCTGGTCAGAATGGTCTTGGCATGGAGTGGGCTGCTTCATGGTCACAGGGAGAACAAATTACCCATTGTGGAAAGCCTTGAGTTAGACTGTACAATCAATGGATAGGAATATTATAGAGAGATTCAAGCATCTGATAGGTGTATGGGGTAGATAATACTTAAATGTTAGTCGCTCAGTCATGTCTGACTCTTTGCAACCCCATGGACTATAGCCCACCAGGCTCCTCTGTCCATGGGATTCTCCAGGCAAGAATACTGGAGTGGGTTGCCATTCCCTTCTCCAGGGGATCTTCCTGATCCAAGGATCGAACCCAGTTCTCCTGCATGGCAAGCATATTCGTTACTGTCTGAGTCACTAGAAAAGACAATACTTAAAGGGCCCATCTAATCCTGAGATAGTATGATTCATTTTATGATACATGTCTTTAGATATCTCTTCTAGACTTCATGCAACACATATCAAATGGCCTACTTGACATCTTCACTCTGATGTCTCAAATTCAACACACCTGACGGCAAACCCTCGATTTCTTCTTTCACTCCTGCTCATCCAATGATCGTTTCTTCTTTTTCAATAATCTTTACATCAGTCGATGGCCCCTCTAGAGCGCAGTCAGTAATTCTTTGAGAACTCTTGTACAGCTTCTCATCGTACCTTGTGTTTCCTTTGCCTGGAATGTTACTCTTCATACATGGGCATGGCTCACTCCTCTTGTCCTTGGTCTCTGCTCAATGTCACTTCTTCAGAGAGGCTCACCTTGACTGTCACCCCTGAATGTTATTTTCTATCCCCTTACCCACTCTATCTTTCCATGAGAAACTAGTATCACCACATATTTATTTACCCATTTAATGATTATTGTCTGTCTCTCCAACTAGAATTTAAGCTTCTTTAGAAAAGAGAATTTGTTATATTGACTGCTATTTTTTCAGTGCTTGAAACCATTTCTAACCTATAGTAGGTTTTCAATAATATAGGATGAATGATAATAGAGATTTAATCCAAGTGGGAAAATAAAGAGTGAAAATGTTGCATAAACCATGTATAAACAGGGCAAAGAGAGAGGAGAGGTACTTATGACTTTTTCATAGTAAAGGAAAATAAATTAAGGGCTCTCATGCCTCTTTACAAAATTACTCTCCCAAAGCAGCAGTCTTCCTATGAACTGTACATACTCTTTAGTATGCATGTTCACTCTTGGCCTTTGCAAGCCTCACCAGCCTTGACTGTGCCGTTTCCTTAGACAGTATGGATCTCCAGACACACCAGATACCAGGGCTGGTAGACACTGAAGAAGAGATGTCCAGAGGTGAGGAGCAATCATTGAGTTTACCTCTCAGTCAGTCATATAAATGGAAGACAGATCTATCTTTCACATCTAGAGGGCAAATAAAGTCTTCCTATTTCTTCTCCCCTCAAGTAAGCTCTTCCTCATTTCAAATGCTGGGACTAGTCTTTCTTACATGTATGAATTATTAAATTTCAGAGTCTTTGTTTAAGCACAGCAAAACTCCTTCCTCAAACATGAATGGGATGACAGGATCACTGTAAGTTTTGTCACTAAAAGTGGTAATTTCTTCCCTATTCTTTAATAAAATAGTTTTTGTCCTGAATAATAATGACTGGTGATTTGCATGTTTTTCTAAAATTAATGACTATATTTTACATTCATTTCTCAGCTGCTTTAATAACAGAAAAATGGATAGTCTCAGAGTGAATATATTTCAAATCTTTTCTATAATACACAACAAGAGTTTTAAATGCTGGTGGGGAAAGCAACTCATTTTATTTTGTTTTTTGAAACCTGAATATATCATCTTACAGCTGTCATAAAATTAAAACGTGCTGAGAACAAATTTAATGGTAATTATTTATTTTAGTTTTAAGAGGCACTCATATTTTAATGAGAAATGCCTTAGAGAAAATAAAGAAAATGTCTCTAGATTCCTCAAGGAATAAAGCTGCTTTTTTTAAAAAAAGTCACACTTAGGCTTATGCATTGAATGGAAGGAAGGATGCGATAAATCCATGGTGCCTTCTGGAATGCAGTTTAGCAACTCATAAAAATCAGACTCTGACTCAGTATTCCCATTTGTAGGCTCTTGCCCTGAGGACATATAAGAATAGAAAGATGTAGGCACGTGAATGTTTCTTATAAATCTGTTTTTAATATATAATATTTGGAAACATCCTGGACATCTATCAATAGGGGTCCGATTAAGTAAATTATTGCACATAAATGCAATACTATTCTTAAGTCATTAAACTTGATTTACTGTTTATTGACATGGAGAGATGTTTGTGACATAGTGTTGAGTGAAAAAAGGTGAAAACTGCTCTAAGCATGACTCCATTAATATAAAATTATCTCCTCATTAGAAAGATATTCACTGAAATGTTATAAATGGTTATTTATAGATAGTGGGATTTTGGTGCATTTTTTTCCAGGTATTTTTTGGTTTTTAAGTTTATATTGTATGTGTGTATAATTTTAATAAAAACAAAACAAATTCACAGATGAATTTCTTATAGTAAAATTTAATTAAAATATACTACTTAGAGCTACCTAACTGGAGTCAATTTGGCATCTGTTTGTTTAATAGAAAGAAATTTAAAATAATATATAATTTATTCATGAAAATAAAAATTTAAAAAGCATTTAAAAAAATGGTCTTCCAAGGTTCCATATCTGAGGACTGTGTAGGACTGTAGTACATATCTGTTGAAGAAAATCTGCATGTAAGGGGGAAAAAATATGATCTAAACAGCATGACATGGTATGTCATTTAAACCCAATCTGGAAGAAGATATAGTCACAAAGTAATATTCCTAGAATTATAAAGATATTTTCACTTCCACTACCTTCTCATGAATATAATCTGTCATATGGATGTTTTAGAGGGGGCTCTTTCAATGCTAGCAATGAACTGGGGAGACCCTGGAAGCATATTCTGGTAGTGGAACTGAAGACAACCCCCGGCACTCAAAACCTTTCTTGTGGTGAGCAGTGCTCAGCTGAATGATAAATTTACTCCTCTGATTGCCACTGATTGCTATACATACTGCTACATACATATATGACGTGAAGTGAAGTGAAGTTGCTCAGTCGTGCCCGACTCTTTGAGACCCCATGGTTAGTAGCCTGCACCAAGCTCCTCTGTCCATGGGATTTTCAAGGCAAGAGTACTGGAGTGGGTTGCCATTTCCTTCTCCAAGGAATCTTCCCAACCCAGGGATTGAACCCAGGTGTCTCACATTGTAGACAGATGCTTTACCATTTGAGCCACCAGGGAAGTCCATTTGGAAGCTCTTAAACATATTTGGAAGCTCTTAAACTGTACAGCTTTTTTTTAAAGTTTTTTTTTCTTTTATAAGCTGTAAACTTATAAAAATTTGTGAATTTATTTTTAATTGAAGGATAATTGCTTTACAGTATTGTGTTGGTTTCTACCAAACATCAACATAATAAAGTTTGTTTATTTTTAATTGAAGGATAATTGCATTACAATATCGTGTTGGTTTCTGCCATACATCAACATGCATCAGCCAAGCATATAGTTTTAAATATAAAGAAATGGACAATCATTTTATTGATTGCTTGCTATAGATAAGAATTGAAATAGTTGCCATTATACTTTTAACACAAGCTTCTAGGAACTAAGTTTGAGAAACATAAGCTGAGAAAAACTGGTAGTAAAGAACCTGCCCTACAATGCAGCAGATGCGGGCTCGACCCCTGGGTCGAGAAGATCCCCTGGAGGAGGAAATGGCAACCTACTCCAGTATTGTTGCTAGGAAAATGTCATGGACAGAGGAGCCTGGTGGACTACTGTCCATGGGGTCACAAGGAGTTGGACATGACTGAATATGCATGCAATCAACACACAATCCAACTACTATGAGGATGACCATGAAAGACATGTACATTCTACAAGGAGGATTCCATGATACATTCAGAACTATATTCTTAGAGCACTTAGAAAAAGCTGAAGCCATAAAAATCCTAGAAGAAAGAATATGCAGTAAACTCTTTGGTGATGATTTTTTCGTATCTGACAGTCAAAGCAAGAAAAGCAGGGATACACAAGCGGGGCTATATTAAACTGAAAAGCTTCTGCACAGCAAAGCAAGCTTCAAAATAAGGAAAGGCGACCTACTGAATGAAAGAAAATATTTGCAAATCATATATCTGATAAGGGGTTAATATCCAAAGAACGTATTCTATTCAAAAGCAAAAACACAATCTAATTTAAAAATTTCAGAAGATCTGAACAGACATTTTTCCAAAGAAGACATACAGATGGCCAACAGGTACATGAAAAGATGCTAAATAACATTAGTTAGCAGGGAAATGCAAATCTAAACCACAATAAGATATCACCTCATATATGTTGGAATAGCTACTATCAAAAAGACAAGAAATAGTAGGTGTTAGCAAAGATGTAGAGAAAAGGGAAACTCTAGTGCACTGTTGATGAGAATGTAAATTGACAGCTATTACAGAAGACCATGTGGAGGTTCCTCAAAAAACTAAAAAAGAACCACTATGGGATTCATTAATTTTACCTCTGGTATTTGTCCCAAGAAAATGAAAACACTAACTTGGAAAGATGCCTGCATCCTCATATTCACTGGAGCATTATTTATAATAGCCAAGATATGGAAGCAACCTAAATACCCACTGATAGATGAATAGATCAAGATGTGGTATATATATGTGTGTGTGTGTGTGTGTGTGAGAGTATGTATACACAGTTTGTGTGTGTGCGTGTATATATATATATACACGCACACGCAATGAAATATTATTCAGTCAAAAAAATGAATGAAATCTTGGCATTTGCAACAACATGGATGAAGCTTGAGGGCCTTATGCTAAGAGGAAAAATCAGACAAAAATGCCATATGAGCTTTCATATATGTGTATTCTTAAAAAAAAAAAAAAAACAAACCCAAACTCATAGACACAGAAGAGATTGGTTGTTGCCAGAGTTGGAGGATGAAAGGTGAGAGAAATACGTAAAGGAGATTTTAAAAAGATAGACGATTGTTATCAAAGCTACTTATTTACTTCACACATAGAACAAAGTATGTTTCTATATTTTTGTTGTTGTTCAATCACTAAGTTGTGTCCGACTCTTGGTGACCCCATGGACTGTAGCACGCCAAGCATCCCTGTCCTTCATCATCTCCCAGAGTTTGCTCAAACTTGTGTCCACTGAGTCGATCCAGCCATCTCTGTCATCTGCTTCTCCTCATGCCCTCAATCTTTCCCAGCATCAGGATCTTCTCCAGCGAGGCTCTTTGCATCAGGTGTCAAGTATTGGAGCTTCAGCATCAGTCCTTTCAATGATATACAGGGTTGCTTTCCTTTAGAGTTGACTGGTTTGGTCTCCTTGCAGTCCAAGGGACTCTCAAGACTCTTCTCCCCCACTACAATCCGAAAGCATCCATTCTTTGGTGTTCAGCCTTCTTTATGGTCCAACTCTCACATCCGTACATGACTACTGGAAAAACCATAGCTTTGACTATATGGAGCTTTGTCGGCAAAGTAATGTCTCTGCTTTTTAATACTCTGTCTAGGTTTGTCATAGATTTTCTTCCAAAGAGCAAGTGTCTTTTAATTTCATGGCTGTGGCCACCATCTGCAGTGATTTTGGAACCCAAGAAAATAAAATCTGTCAATTTTTCCCCATCTACTTGCCATGAAGGGATGGGACAGGATGCTGTGATTTTATTTTTTTGAATATTGAGTTTTAAGCCAGCTTCTTCACTCCCCTCTTTCACGTACATCAAGAGGCCCTTTAGTTCCTCTTCATTTTCTGCTGTTAGAGTGGTATCATCTGCATATCTGAGGTTGTTGATGTTTCTCCTGGAAAACTTGATTCTAGCTTGTGTTTCATTCAGCCTGGCATTTTTCATAATGTACTCTGCATAGAACTTAAATAAGCAAAGTGACAGTATACAGCCTTGACATCCTCCTTTCCCAGTTTGGAACCAGTCTGTTGTTCCATGTCTGGTTCTAACTGTTACTTCTTGACCTGCATACAGGCTTCTCAGGAGACAGTGAGGTGCTTTGGGATTTCCATCTTTTTAAGAATTTTCCACAGTGTGTTGTGATCCACACAGCCAAAGTCTTTAGTGTAGTCAAGGAAGCAGAAGTAGATGTTTTTCTGGAATTTCCTTGCTTTTTCTATGATCCAGCAGATGTTGGCAATTTGATCTCTAGTTTCACTACCTTTTCTAAACCCAGCTTGTATATCTGGAAGTTCTCAGTTCATGTACTGTTGAAGTCTAGTGTGAAGGATTTTGAGCATAACTTTGCTGGCATGTGGAATGGGTGCAATTGTGTGGTAGTTTGAACATTGCCTTTCTGTGGGATTAGAATGAAAACTGAGCTTTTCCAATCCTGTGGCCACTGCTGAGTTTTCCAAATTTGCTGGCATATTGAGTGCAACACTTTAGTAACATCATCTTTTAGGACTGGAAATAGCTCAACTGGAATTCTACAGTTTATAGTTCATTATTTTTTCACTATTTGATTTTAAGTAGAAATCCTATAAAATATAACATTTTTGTGATTTAAAAAAATCAGCAAAACCGCTTTCACTGACTGCTTGATTGATTCATTTATTCGTGCATTTTGCAGGTGAGGCTCCAGCAAGTGCAGTGGGGCTCCAGAACCCTGGGTTGCAGCAGCACTTCCCTAGATCACAGCTGAGATGTGTTCCTCTGGCCCCAGCTGCAATAGCAGTCTTGATTTATCAACTTCCTGACTGTGGCTGAGGGCTCCTTTCCCTCTAGGTCCTTCCCACAGGGAACCATTCTTGAATGCCTAGTAGACTGGCTGTCCTCTCATTCTAATGATGGAGTAAACACCTGAATCACTGCATTAGATACCTTTCTGGAAGAAGCATCTGTATCTCACTCAACCTATGTGTTTTTTTTGGGGGGGGGTTGTTTTTTGAGGGGTCATAAGGGCTTTCCGGTGACTCAGATGGTAAAGAATCTGCCTGCAGTGCAGGAGACCTGGGTTCAGTCCCTGAGTGGGGAAATCCTCTGGAGAAAGGAATGGTAATCCACTCCAGTATTCTTGCCTAGAGAATTCCATGAACGGAGGAGCCTGGTGGGCTACAGCCCATGGGGTTGCAAAGAGCTGGACATGACTAAGCGACTGACTAGTGCAAGGCTGCTGGTAATTATGTAGGAAATGTTTTCTCTAACTGTTTCCCACATATCTTGACAGTGACATTGCCATTGTTTGCATGGGTACCCTCATATTCTTTTAGTTTTCTGTGTCCCCTCCCCAGCTTTAATATGCTTCTCCTTTCAACCTTCTCACTGCCAGTCTTCTTCAGAGGACTGTCCTCAGGCCACTGCAGCACCTTTGCCCACAGACACAGAACTGGAAGGGCCTGGGAGTTTATGATTCCCTAAGGGGATGCTCAGCTGATGGATGATCACATCCAGAGATGAGAATTCAGCCCCTAGCCGTAAGGCACAACATATCTGTGGCTGTAATTTATACTCCAGAAACATCAGGTGGACTCAGGCTGAAACTGCTTTCCTGGGAATTCTCTGAAATTAAAGTCTTCTTGATTTATTTTCCTCTTTGTTGTACTTCTCTCTCTTCCTTAACATTTTCTTCAGGGAGTACTTCCTTGCACACAAATCCTCACCTCAGGGTCTGCTTCTGGGGACTCCAACTAAGATCACAGGTCAAACATTGCTTTCCAAAGACTCTTAATGGTTTTCTAGCACTGAAGTCAACAGCATAATATCCTTATCTTCTGCATTAGACTAAAAGCTCTTTGTTCTTTGAAGGCAAGCAGGAATCATATCTTATTCAGATACCTTACCTTATTCTTTATTGAACCTGGAGATAAGGTTTATACCAAATGAGCTAAATTAGTGAATAAACGGAGGACAGAGGGTCAGTCATCTTCTTTGGGATTGCATCTAGTCATGTTAAGTGAAAATTCTGCATCTCCCAATTATAACTCCTGTGGATAAATTAGTCTGATATTCCTAGACAAAAAAATGTTTTACTTATATAAACCACTATTGAAGTCTGGATGACAATGATGCATTCTACCTTGAACTTTTTAAAAAGTTCAAAGAATCAGGTGAATAAGACAGTACCACCTCCTCACTCAATTATGACAAATTGCCTTTGCTATTTTCTATTGTGTCAGCAAGAGGACTGACTATTCTTTTTGTTGCTTTTTAGTTTAGCTCATTTGCATAGCTCTTGAAACCAGAGGACATGCGTGTTGTACAAGTCAAGCTTGTAATCAATGTGATGTGATGATATGTCATCTAATTGAGGCCTATTTAGCCTTTCTTTGCTACATAATGGAGGCATAGTAAGTAATATGGAATATTAGGTTAACTGGAGATATTTTACCGTTCAAGCTGAGCTGGAAATCAATTTCCCATTGATTTGATTTAGTTCTGTACATCAGGAAGTGGATAACTAAAGAAAGGAATTACAGTATGAATTCAATACAGTTTCTTTCCCTAGTCATTCATCCTTAGAAACCAGTAAATATTTATTCCTTAGAAACCAATAAATATTTACTTTTCGAACAATGAAGTCCTCTCATCAGATAAAGCATTTCATTTCCATAAGGAATTTTCATACCTCCAGTATGTATTTGCTGTTGAAGAAGGAACTGGTCAGAACTACGGAGTACAATTTGTCTAATGATTTTACTGTAAATGGAAATATAATTTAGATTTTCATTCTTGTTCACTTCATTTTTTCCATTCACATTTACTTTTCACAAATTGATATTGTCAAAAAAAAAATAGGATCTATGTTGAAAGAGTTCTTTTCTTTCTTCTTTAAGCTTCAGTGAATTAGCATGTTATCGTTCAGTCCAAGTCTTTGCGACTCCATGGACTGCAGCATGACAGGCTTCCCCATCCTCACCATCTCCTGGAGTTTGTTCAAACTCATGTCCAGTGAGTCTGTGATGCTGAAACTTGTCTCTATTGACTGAAAGTAGAGAGTGTTTTATTCTGTGGGAGGGTTTAAGACTCTAAGCATCTCAATACCCCTGAGAGACTGCTCTCTGGGGTTTGGAGTCCTAAACATTCCCACTGAATAAAACACTCTCTACATTCAGGTTGTGACTAATTTTTCAGTCGACATCTCCATCTGCAAGAAGGGATTTCTTGCAGATGAAGTACATCTTCTCTAAAGGTCAATCCCTGAGATTGAGTTCTGCCAAGTAACATGGAGAGGGTGACCAAATTTCTCCAAAAGACTGGGGTACACAAGACATTTTCTTTTTTCAAGTACTCTTGGACTGTATGTCCTTCTGGAGATGCCCTAGTTTTGGTAACACCATAATTACACTAATTAGATGAACTGATTTAACAAATATAAAGCACTTCGAATAGCTCCTAGTAAATACCAATTACGTTATAGGACAGTAATTCCTTGTTTGAAATGCTTGGCATCAGATGTATTTTGGAATTCAAAATTTTTTAGATTTTAAAATAGAAATAAGAGAGACACACTGTATCTTGCATGATTTCTCCAGTCCCCCAAATATGTTAGTATTTCTGTAGTGAAATACACGAATATTCATACAAAGTGTATTCATAAACAGTCTCATGTTAATTCAGGTCAGGTTGTGCCCCAGAAAAATTTTTTTTAAACTTTTGGTTTTTAGAGATTTTTTGATTTTGTGGATAAGGGATTATGAACCTATATCATCATCATTAGTTTAAAAAAGCAGACTTCATTATTTAGAGCAGTTTTAGATTCACAGAAAAATTGAAGGGAAGGTACAAAGATTTATCATATACTTTCTGTCCCCATACATGAACAGTTTCACCATTGTAAACATCCCTCATCAGATTGGAATGTTTATTATAATTAATTAGCCTGCATTGACAAGTTATTATCACCCAAAGCCCATAGTTTACTTTATGATTCATTCTTGTATATTCTATAGGTTTGGACAATTATATTCCAATCTTCCTTGACTTTCAATGGGGTTATATCCAGAAAAACCCATTGTAAGCTGGAAATATTCTAAATTAAAAATACTTTTAATACACCTACTGAACATCATGTTCTAGTCCACCTTAAACACACTCAGAACACTGACATTAGCCTACTGTTGGGCAAAGTCATATAACACCAAGCCTGTTTTACAATAAAGGGTTGAATATTTCATGTAACTGAAAGGGAGAAACTGAATGATTGTATGTGTACAGAAATGTCGTAAGTGTACCAGCTGTTCGCCTTCTCAATCATATGGCTAAATGGGAGCTGTGGTCACTGCTGCTGCCCAGCATCAGAGACAAGATCAAAATTCAAAATTTGGTACAATTTCTACTGAGTGTGTATTGCTTTACATCATCATAAAGTTGAAAAATTATTAGGTTGAGCTGTGGTAAGTCAGGGATCATTTATAATCACGTGGATCCACCATCAGACAGAGTGTTTTCACTGCCCTAAAATTCTATTTGCTCCACCTCTTCATATCACCGCCTTTTCCAACTCTTGGCAACCACTGATCTTTTTACTATCTCTATCAGTTCAGTTCAGTTGCTCAGTCGTGTCTGACTCTTTGCGACCCCATGAATCGCAGCATGCCAGGCTTCCCTGTCCATCACCAACTCCCGGAGTTCACTCAGACTCACGTCCATCGAGTCAGTGATGCCATCCAGCCATCTCATCCTCTGTCGTCCCCTTCTCCTCCTGCCCACAATCCCTCCCAGCATCTGGGTCTTTTCCAATGAGTCAACTCTTTGCATGGGGTGGCCAAAGTACTGGAGTTTCAGCTTTAGCATCATTCCAAAGAAATCCCAGGGCTGATCTCCTTCAGAATGGACTGGTTGGATCTCCTCGCAGTCCAAGGGACTCTCAAGAGTCTTCTCCAACACCACAGTTCAAAAGCATCAATTCTTCAGCACTCAGCTTTCTTCACAGTCCAACTCTTACATCCATACACGGCCACTGGAAAAACCATAGCCTTGACTAGACGAACCTTTGTTGACAAAGTAATGTCTCTGCTTTTCAATACGCTATCTAGGTTGGTCATAACTTTTTTTCCAAGGAGTAAGCGTCTTTTAATTTCATGGCTGCAGTCACCATCTGCAGTGATTTTGGAGCCCAAAAAAATAAAGTCTGACACTGTTTCCACTGTTTCCCCATCTATTTCCCATGAAGTGATGGGACCAGATGCCATGATCTTCGTTTTTTGAATGTTGAGTTTTAAGCCAACTTTTTCACTCTCCTCTTTCACTTTCATCAAGAGGCTTTTTAGTTCCTCTTCACTTTCTGCCATAAGGGTGGTGTCATCTGCATATCTGAGGTGATTGATATTTCTCCTGGCAATCTTGATTCCAGCTTGTGTTTCTTCCAGTCCAGTGTTTTTCATGATGTACTCTGCATATAAGTTAAATAAGCAGGGTGACAATATACAGCCTTGATGTACTCCTTTTCCTATTTGGAACCAGTCTGTTTTTCCATGTCCTGTTCTAACTGTTGCTTCCTGACCTGCATATAGGTTTCTTAAGAGGCAGGTCAGGTGGTCTGGCATTCCCATGTCTTTCAGAATTTTCCACAGTTATTGTGATCCACACAGTCAAAGGCTTTGGCATAGTCATTAAAGCAGAAGTAGATGTTTTTCTGGAACTCTCTTGCTTTTTCTTTTGCCTTTTCAGAATGTCATATATTTGGAATCATACAACATGTAGCTTTTCAGATTGGTTTCTTTCACTTAGTAGTATGTATTTAAGTTTCCTCTGTGTCCTTTAACGGCTTGACAGCCCATTTACTTTAGAGCTGAATAACATTCTGCTGTTATGATGTGCCACAGTTTGTTTACTCATTCATCTACTGAAGGAAATCTTTGTTGTTTCTAAATTTTGGCAATTACAAGTAAAACTGCTTTAAACATCCATGTGCAGGTTTTTGTATGAACATAAGTTTGCAGCTCCTTTGGGTAACTATCAAGGAGCATGACTGCTGGATCATGTGGTATCTTTGTGACCCCATGGTCTATAGCCCACCAGGCTCCTCCGTCCATGGGATTCTCCAGGCAAGAATACTGGAGTGGGTTGCCATTTCCTTCTCCAGGGGGTCTTCCTGACCCAGGGATTGAACCCAGGTGTCCCTCATTGCAGGCAGACGCTTTAACCTCTGAGCCACCAGGGAAGCCTTAAGAGTATATTTAAGGTTGTAAAAAAACTGCCAAACTGCCTTCCAAAGAAACTACACCATTTTACCTTTTCATTAGCAATAAATGAGAGTTCTTACTGTGCCACACCCTCACGAGTATTTGATGTCTCCATTTTCATTAAGTTCAAAACATTGGATTGGCAAGTTTCATTTGGGATTTTCCTGAAGGAACCTTTTGGCCAACCCAATATTTTAAAATTTCCCTTGAGACTTCTTTGCCCTATATGTTATTTAGAAGTGTATTGTTTGATTTCCAAGTATTTGGGGATTTTCCAACTATCTTTTTGTTAGTGATTTTTAGTTTAATTCCATTGTGGACTGAGAGTATCATCAACTTATATATATTCATATAATTTTTATTATAAATCATATAATTTTTATTATTTTAAATTTGTTCAGGTGTGTTTAATGGCACAGAATGTGGTTTATCTTGGTGAGTGTTCTACATGTGAATGTGTCAAGAATGTGTATTCCACTGTTGTTTGGATGAAGTCATCTGTAGATGTCTGTTCTATCCACTTGATTAATGTTTTTGCATTCGACTATGTCCTTACTTACCTTCTGCCTACTAGATCTGTCTGTGATAATGGGGTATTGAAGTCCCCAGCAATTGTAGCAGGGTTCCAGGAGGTAAAACCCAGATAAGTGTAGGAGCCTCCTGAGGACTAGGTCCCCGCAGAGTTTATTTCTCTCAGGTAAAAACCACACTGAACCTTTAGCAACTCATCAATAGTACTTCACACTTCCCTGCCCCAGCACAGGGATTGAGGATGAGTGTGAGCAAACCAAAGCTGAAGCATTTCATTAGACTAAGGAGTGTTTTTTAAAGGGCTTTCCAGGTGACACTAGTAGTAAAGAACCTGCCTGCCAATGCAGGAGACGTGAGAGATATGGGGTTCAAGCCCTGGGTTGGAAAGATCCCCTGGAGGAGGGCATAGCAGCCCACTCCAGTGTTCTTGTGTAGAGAATCCCATGGACAGAGGAGCCTGGCCGGCCACAGTCCATAGGGTTGCAAAAAGTCATACATGACTGAAGCGATTTAGCACACACGCACAAGGAGTTTTTTCTCAGGATGATTTCATCTTCAAGTGATGGTAAACTGTTATTAAAGCTGGCTAAAATATTAGTAAATGTATTATATAATGAGAAGTCCAGGTGCAGAGTAGGCTCCAGGTGCATTATCAGTGCATTTTGGCTCTTCCTCTCCATCTCTGTAACCACTGGGCTCTGCCTGATTTTCTTAGCTTAAACTTCAGAATTTCACGGCTTGGCAATATCTAGAAGAATGGGAAACTTCTCATCCAGTTCTGTTTTTTAAGGAGTAGATAAACCTTTACCAGAAATCCTCCCTGCCATTCCCCAGTGCAAATATTTACTCACCTCTCATTGGCTAGTGGAGAAGGCAATGGCACCCCACTCCAGTACTCTTGCCTGGAAAATCCCATGGACGGAGGAGCCTGGTGGGCTGTAGCCGATGGGGTCACGAAGAGTCGGACATGACTGAGTGACTTCACTTTCACTTTTCACTTTCATGCATTGGAGAAGGAAATGGCAACCCACTCCAGTGTTCTTGCCTGGAGAATCCCAGGGACGGGGCAGCCTGGTGGGCTGCCGTCTATGGGGTCTCACAGAGTTGGACACGACTGAAGCGACTTAGCAGCAGCAGCAGCAGCAAGTGATAAATGGAATAGCTTGTGTATTTTGATGTTTTCAAGCTCTTCCAAAAATTCTACAACATACTAGCATAAGGGTCAAACTTTGAGGGGCATTAGTTACTTTTGAACATTTATCCATAAATCTTAATATAAACAGTGTTCTGAAATAACATTGAGCTGGCTGTTTTTCCAACTTTATAAATATCAAATAGTCTCCTCAGTCAGAAACACAAAGGTAGAATCAACGCAAGAGCAGCAGCTTCCAGTAAAATCACCTGGATCACAGCTATAAAATTTTTTTAAAAAAAGATGAGATATAAACTAAAAATCTTGAGTTAATCACAAAGTATTAAATATGCTTTGACTTAGAGGTGCTGCCTGGCCAGAGTTTAGTTAGGTTAAGTTTGTGTGAGGGCATGCTCAGTTGTGTTCGATGGTTAAGCTTAAGCAGGAAATGCTTACACATAATACACTGGGTACTTACAATATTTCAGGCATTGTTCTAAGAATTTTCTGTGTAGTAATTTAAGCCTTAAAAGAACCCTATGAAGTAGGTGCTTTAATCCCCATTTTATTGATAGAAGAACTGAGTGAGATACAGCAAGATTTAGTAAAGGGTCACAGGACTGAAAATGGATGGGCCAAGATTTGAACCCAGGCAGTTTGACAGAAGTGGTCACGTCCTCAAATGCTGTATACTTCACCCTGGGTGTGTTGGGATAGCTGTGGGAGAGAACAGTCCCTGCTACACTGGAACCTTCAGTGACGCAGCTGATCCAAGACTGCTTGGAGTTTGAGGATGAGAACATGGAGCCAGGCCCCTGCCACTTTAGTAGCCAGGCGACTGTGAGCAGGCTACTTCTGTCTATGCTTCTGAGCTGTAGAACTGGGCTAAAAATTGTATCTAGCTACAATCCAAATTTAGTGTGCATAAGATCCCTAGAAGGTTGTGATGCGGTAAAACTGGCACAGGTCCCAGGATCTGTATTTTAAATAAGCACTTCTAGTACTTCTGATACAATGCAATTTGCTTTGGGAAATACTGACCTCTGTCTCATAGAAGAGGGGAGAAGATGAACCTGTGAAACTCTGGACACAGGCCTGGCACATGACTGGTGGGCAGAAAGGGCAGGTTTTATCAGTTCCCTGTTGCAGAGATGGACCTGGGTCAGGACAGTGAGAGGAGCCTCAGATCTCAGATGCTATTGCAGATGCAGGGATACAGCCTGTTGGGTCATGACGATGAAGACAAAGGTGATGATGATGACCAATATTCTGGTACCCTGAGTTTTGGAATAGGTATCATGAGGAGTACTTCCCCTGATTGCTGAGCGGTAAAGAATCCACCTACCAGTGCAGGACAATGGGTTTGATACCTGGGTGGGGAAGATCCCATGGAGAAGGAAATGGCAGTCTACTCCAGTACTCTTGCCTGGGAAATCCTGTGGACAGAGGGGCCGGGTGGGCTAGAGTCCGTGGGGTTGCAAAGAGTTGGACATGACTTAGTGACTGAACACACACGCATATAAGCATCATGAGGAGGAGAAGAATGAGAAAGTTACCAATTCCTCTTATTTTCATCCCCAAATTTTAAAAGGAGTTAATTAAGTTTGCCTTTGGGTTTAACAAAAGAGATCTACTCTATTTTAAATGTTCCTTTGCTCATTCTCTCTTCTAATTTCCTTATGTGCTTGCACGTTACCAGCTTCGTTTACCAGCAACACTCTACAATTTAACGTGAAAAACAGAATGCAAATGTCAAGATGAGGTAATGTTTAGTTTGAATATATTTCAGCAAATTGTCATTAGTCAGCAGGTTAACCAATATGCATACCACTTAGTAAATCCTTTCTTGTCTTGATAGAGTGAAGTAGTAAAGAAACCTAGAGCTCTTACCATAATTAAAACACAGGAAGGAAATCCCGGAGGATGAATAAGTTGCAGAAAGAGTACTGAAGATGTTGTTCCGTCATCAAGTTGTGTCCGACTCTTTGCGACCCCGTGGACTGCAACACGCCAGGCTTCCTTGCCACTTGTCACTATCTCCCAAAGTTTGCTCAAACTCATGTCCACTGAGTCACTGGTGCCGTCCAACCATCTCATCCTGTCACTCCCTTCTCCTCATGCTCTCAGTCTTTCCCAGCATCAGGGTCTTTTCCCATGAGTCAGCTCTTTGCATCAGGTGGCCAAAGTATTGGAGCTTCAGCTTCAGCATCTGTCCTTCCAAGGAATATTCAGGGTGGATTTCCTTTAGGATTGACTGGTTTGACCTCCTTTCAGTCCAAGGGACTCTCAAGAGTCTTCTCCACCACCACAGTTCAAAAAGATGAGAATGGCATACTATTAATTACTAAAACCAGTATCTAGGTCTAGCTGACTGTGTTTTTCCCATTGGGACAATGCCCTTTGGAGCCCATAGAAGGGTAATTTTTCACACAGCTGCAAACACAGCCAACTCTTTCGCATAATTTATAAACTTGTCTGAAACTCAACTTTTTTTCAGAGGATATTCTAATGGAGGCAGCATTATGTTAATACTGTGGTGTAACATCAGGGCCACAGAATGTAGCTGAAAACTAGATCTACCACCTAGCTTATTGTAAATAAATGTGAGTGTATTCTAAGACTAACATAATAACCTCTCACTAATATATCTTAAAGGAGAACATTTATAAAATTTATTTCATTTCTTTCATGTACGTTAAAAATGACAGGGCACAAACATACATTGGAAGTCCTCAGGGACTGGTATTTTTGTACTTTTGCAGCATGATAAGAGTCAATGGAGAAGGAAATGGCAACCCATTCCAGGTTTTTGCCTGGAGAATCCCAGGGATGGGGGAGCCTGGTGGGCTGCCGTCTATGGGGTCACACAGAGTTGGACACGACTGAAGCGATTTAGCAGCAGTGACTTAGCAGCAGCAAGAATCAATTTACCATTTTATCTTTAGTTTTTCCCCTATTTAGATTTATGTTTAGGTCTCCTTCTATTTAGAAGAGAAAAAATAAAACATGGTTTAAAAGCATTCTGACATCTTAGTGATAAAAATACAGTATTAAGATTCTTACATTTGGCCAATTTGCTTTAAAGTCATTGGATTAAACACATGCAATCTACTGCTACTGCTAAGTCACTTCAGTCGTGTCCGACTCTGTGCGACCCCGTAGACGGCAGCCCACCAGGCTCTCCTGTCCCTGGGATTCTCCAGGCAAGAACACTGGAGTGGGTTGCCATTTCCTTCTCCAATGCATGAAAGTGAAAAGTGAAAGTGAAGTCGCTCAGTCGTGTCCGACTCTTAGCAACCCCATGGACTGCAGCCTACCAGGCTCCTCCATCCATGGGATTTTCCAGGCAAGAGTACTGGAATGGGGCATGCAATCTAAATGTCAGCTATAAGCCTTCCAACCCCAATACCCAAGTAAAACTGGTTTAAACCCCAATACTAAATTTCACAGTTTGTGCAAGGATAGAACCCAGCCCAGTTCCCATAAACTCTACATGGCCTTTTGTTCCCAATTTGACCTTGGGTCTCCTACTTTCCCATGCATTTTATGTGTTATGCACCTTTTTGATCCAAGAGAGAAATTTAACCCTTCGTTAGTTTACACAAAATTTCATTTACAAAATATTAATCAAGTGAATAGGTTTTATTATAATAATACGATACTGCAAGCAACTTTGAACAATGCTGCTGCTGCTGCTGCTGCTAAGTCGCTTCAGTCGTGTCCGACTCTGTGCGACCCCATAGACGGCAGCCCACCAGGCTACGCCGTCCCTGGGATTCTCCAGGCAAGAACACTGGAGTGGGTTGCCATTTCCTTCTCCAATGCATGAAGTGAAAAGTGAAAGGGAAGTCGCTTAGTCATGTCTGACTCTTAGGGACCCCATGGACTGCAGCCTACCAGGCTCCTCCGTCCATGGGATTTTCCAGGCAAGAGTACTGGAGTGGGGTGCCATTGCCTTCTCCAAACTTTGAACAATAGGCACTTGTAATTCTTAAATGATCCTCTGTCCACTCAAGTCCCATGAGGTTTAATGACCTTAGTCTCTACTTAGTCTCAGCCATACCGCATCTTGTCAGCTGAGTCATCTGTTCTCTAGAGCAGGGAGCAAATTCTCCTTATCTCACCCAAAAGGGTTTGCGTGCATGTGTGCTAAGTTACTTCAGTCATGTCTGACTCTTTGTGACCCTATGGACTGTTACCCACCAGGTTCCTCTGTCCATGGGATTTTCCAGACAAGAATACCGGAGAGGGTTACCGTGCTCTTCTCCAGGGGTTCTTCCTGACCCAGGTATTGAACACACATCTCTTATGTCTTCTTCATTGCAAGGGTAATAGAAGGATTGAGTCTTTATTAATTGACAGGAATATATTTATCTGTAAGAAAAGAAATAAAACTACAGTGATATAAACAAATAAAGGTTTACTCTTCTGATAAAACAAAGTTTACTACAGAGGGAAGTGGTCTGGGGCTAATATAATTTACTCAATGACTGCATAAGTGTCCCAGGCTCTGCCAGTCTTTCTGTTCCACTCTTATGAGACATTATCATTTGTTCTCACATGTACGGCCTCCTGGTTACAAGATGCCTACTGCATTTTTAAGTATCAGGTTATTTTCTAAGTGATTTTAAGGCTCAAAATCAGAAAAGTGTTAACTATAGTATTCACTATATATGTTTAACTACTGGGCACTATGCTGCTGCTGCTGCTGCTGTTTAATAGCTAAGTCATATCCAACTCTGCGACCCCATAGAGTAGCTCACCAGGCTCCTCTGTCCATGGACTTTCCTAGAAAGAATACTGGAGTGGGTTGCCATTTCTTTCTCCAGGGAATCTTCCCAACCCAGGGATTGAACCTGCATCTCCTGCATTGGCAGGTGGATTCTTTGCCACTGAGCCACCTGGGAAGGCCATAGAGTTTTAATATATAATTGCCTAAGCACATGCTAGTTGATGTTCTTTTACAGAGATAAATTAATAAAAATGGTTAAAATTATAATAAGGGCTGCTACATCTTGAATGTCTCTTTGTCATTTACCAGATAGGCATTTTACATGCATCAGTTCAGTTCAGTTGCTCAGTTGTGTCCGACTCTTTACGACCCCATGAATCGCAGCACGCCAGGCCTCCCTGTCCATCACCAACTCCCAGAGTTCACTCAAACTCATGTCCATTGAGTCGGTGATGCCATCCAGCCATCTCATCCTCTGTCGTCCCCTTCTCCTCCTGCCCCCAATCCCTCCCAGCACCAGGGTCTTTTCCAGTGAGTCAACTCTATGCATGAGGTGGCCAAAGTATTGGACTTTCAGCTTCAACATCAGTCCTTCCAATGAACACCCAGGACTGATCTCCTTTAGAATGGACTGGTTGGATATCCTTGCAGTCCAAGGGACTCCCAAGAGTCTTCTCCAACACCACAGTTCAAAAGCATTAATTCTTTGGCACTCAGCTTTCTTCACAGTCCAACTCTCACATCCATACATGACCACTGGAAAAACCATAGCCTTGACTAGACGGACCTTTGTTGGCAAAGTAATGTCTCTGCTTTTCAATATGCTATCTAGGTTGGTCATAACTTTCCTTCCAAGTGGTAAGTGTCTTTTAATTTCATGGCTGCAATCACCATCTGCAGTGATTTTGGAGCCCCCCAAAATAAAGTCTGACACTGTTTCCACTGTTTCCCCATCTATTTCCCATGAAGTGATGGAACCAGGTGCCATGATCTTAGTTTTCTGAATGTTGATCTTTAAGCCAACTTTTTCTCTCTTCTCTTTCACTTTTATCAAGAGGCTTTTGAGTTCCTCTTCACTTTCTGCCATAAGGGTGGTGTCATCTGCATATCTGAGGTTATTGGTATTTCTCCCAGCAATCTTGATTCCAGCTTGTGCTTCTTCCAGCCCAGCGTTTCTCATGATTTACATGCATGAAAGAAAGTGAAAGTGAAGTTACTCAGTCATGTCCAACTCTTTGCGATACCGTGGACTGTAGCCCCTGGGCTCCTTCGTCCATGGGATTCTCCAGGCAAGAATACTGGAGTGGGTTGCCATTTCCTTTTCCAGGGGATCTTCCCAACCCAGGGATCGAATGCAGGTCTCCTGCATTGCAGGCAGACGCTTTAACCTCTGAGCCACCAGGGAAGCCTGTTTACATGCATAATTTTATTTAATTCTTATGACTGATTATTTTACAGAAAAAAAGATTGAGGCTTGTACTTCCAGGGCCATGGAGCCTGCCTTCTTTTACCCACCAAACTCCAAAGGCACCCAAGGCTCTGGATTTATATTTTATCTACACTTTATCTCACAGAACCTCCATTTCTTCCATTTGGAGAACTTGAAAAGGTAAAGCTGCATTTTCTAGACTATCTAGCTGCTAGGGTTCTGAAGGTGAATTTGATTCTGCTAATTCATGTTCCAAGAGAGATCTGAAAGGTGGAAGCAAGGTAGAAACCCTCTTCCTGTGGTTCTTGGCCATTCCTGGTGGCATGTAAGTTTTTGAAAGTGTGAACCTTTCTCATAGCAGCATACCTGAGTCCATTCTCCAGCTTCTGGTTGTTTAGGGGCAGATGTAACTTTAGTGAACATTATCCCTGTTTGTGAGGATGGTGTCCTACTGCAGATGTGGGCTCCTGTGACCACTCACATTCTGTGACTCTGCCCACTTCTCGCCATAGATGACAAGAGACCAGTGCGTATGCTTAGGCCTATAAGTCTTTCTCTCCTGTGATTTAGAATTAGCACACAGATTCTGGTTCTATGGCCCTCAAATTTCAGGTGCAAAAGGATCATGAAGAGCTCATGAGAAAGGAAGAGTCCAGTCCTCCACTTATGGTGAGTCCCAAAAAGTTCATACTCAGCATGCACCTTCATGAGATTCTGATGTAGATCACACTTTGAAACTTGGCTCTAGCTGGTTGCTGGCCACACAGAGCTAGACTGTAGCAACTATTGTCTGCAGGGAAAAGTGTGTCTGTTACTTTAGATGAGTTGGCATGAGGGAGAAGAAGAGACAGGAAGCAGAGGAAGGAAGAGAAAGGATGGGGAGGCAGAGAGGAAAAGAAGAGAGAAGCAGCTTTGGTTCCTGATAGTCCCGGTTCTAAGACCCTTCTGAATCTTGGTGACACTGCCTAACCTTGGATATCATAGTCTTACCTGGTTTTAGCACTTCCCCTTTTAGTTTAAACTAACAGGACAGTCTTCTGTTTTTCTTGTCTTTCTAAGAAAGAGAATTTCTTATACATCAATTTTTATGAATCTTAAGAATTCTTATGACTCTGAAGACATTTTGGTCATATTGCATATTCTTGAGTATTAAAAGTTATTTTTAAAGGTCAGTTTTGTATGTATCTCAATTGTGGAGACATCAGTGCCCCGAGATGCTCCAGAAATAGAAGAATAAACATTGGAATTACTTTATTTTGAAGTTTTGCATTTCCACATTGACAATAATAATATACCAGAAGCTGCAATCTGTTTGGCGTATATTGTTACCATCCTTCTGATTTTTTATTGATAGGTGAGGCTAGTTGGGCTCAGAGAGATGAATCTCTTACCCAAGATCACACAGCTAGAAGACGCTAGTTCCAAAATTTGAGCCCAGGCCACTCTCCCTGTGTCCCTATGTTCCTGCTTCATAAACACAAACATAGGACATACATGAGTGAACAAAACAGGACAAAGTCCCTGAACCTGCAGAGCTTCTAGTCTAGCAGAGGGAGATGAGAGTAAATGAATATACGTGTTAGGAAGAGTCGTCAGGATGAAGAGGCTACAAAGAGACTGAGCGAAGATGTGTGTGTGTGTGCTTATGCATGTGTGCGTGTGTGTGTGTGTTTTATAGAAGGTGGCAAGAGAAGGCGTCTTTGATAAAGTGTCACTTGAGAAGAGACCTGAAGGAAATGAGGGCGTAAGCCATGTGGTTGTTGAAACAAGAGTGCTCAAACTAGAGGGGAAGAAAATGTTCAATATGTGGGTCTGAGAACTGACAGAAGAAAGAATCTTTTTCCATTTGCTAAGGCAAAAAACATGAACATTATGAGAACGTATACTTTTTTAGTTTGATTTCACCCCCTTAATTTTATAATTCTTTCCCCCTAACTTTCTTATCTATACTCCAACCCAGTCCTAGATTACATAGTTGAAAAAACATTTTAAGTCATCTTTCAGTTCAGTTCCATTCAGTCACTCGGTCGTGTCCAGCTGTTTGCGATCCCATGAATCGCAACACGCCAGGCCTCCCTGTCCATCACCGACTCCCAGAGTTACTCAAACTCGTGTCCCTCAAGTCGGTGATGCCATCCAGCCATCTCATCCTCTGTTGTCCCCTTCTTCTCCTGCCCCCAATCCCTCTGAAAGGGTAACAGAAAGGAAGGCCAGGGGTCTCCAGATGGAGGAAATAGCCTGCAAGTGTCCGACATTTTTCTCTCTCTTAAGAGGCAGGAGGGAACAAACTAGCGATATTTTTTCCTTCTCTATACAAATTTAAAAGGAGGTTTCTCTTAAAATACTGGGTTGCCATAATGACCTCTGGTTTCACCTGAAGTTAACTATTCTCAAACCTTGAGTTAACCAATGCCTTTCTCTTATGGAAATGTTTGTCTTAAGCTATGCTAATGTGCTATGCATTTATCCCAAACTCTGTCTTCAAGTCGGTTCTGCCTAATGGCTCAGAACCTACTTGACAAACCAGTATGTTATACTCAGATATATCGTTTCCCCTAATCTATGTAAACAAAACTATTTGTATGGTAATCTGCCCTTCTACAAGATTCAAGTTAATCATTTTATGGCCTGGGATGAATCGTCTGGTGTCAAGATTATCCCCAAATGCATCTTATGGGTGAGAGGCCTGGTGCCATTCTGAGTTTTAAGACATTCCTTTCTTTCATTAACAGACTGTTAGTGACTATATAACATCCAGCTGAAGACTAGCAGGGGGGTACTCTTTCTGCCCCCTTCTGATGCCTATGTCAGAAGCTTTCTCTATCTCCTTTATACTTTAATAAAACTTCATTACACAAAAGCTCTGAGCGATCAAGCCTTGTCTCTGGCCCTGGATTGAATTCTTCTCCTCTGGAGGCCAAGAATCCTGGCGTCTTTTCGTTCAGCAACAACCTTTCAACTCCCAGCATCAGGGTCTTTTCCAATGAGTCAACTCTTCGCATGAGGTGGCCAAAGTATTGGAGCTTCAGCCTCAGCATCAGTCCTTTTGATGAGCCCCCTGGACTGGTCTCCTTTAGGATGGACTGGTTGAATCTCCTTGCAGTCCAAGGGACTCTCAGGAGTCTTCTCCAACACCACAGTTCAAAAGCATCAATTCTTTGGCACTCAGCTTCACAGTCCAACTCTCACATCCATACATGACCACTGGAAAAACCATAGCCTTGACTAGACGGACCTTTGTTGGCAAAGTAATATCTTGGCTTTTCAATATGCTGTCTAGGTTGGTCATAACTTTCCTTCCAAGTAGTAAGTGTCTTTTAATTTCATGGCTGCAATCACCATCTGCAGTGATTTTGGAGCCCCCCAAAATAAAGTCTGACACTGTTTCCACTGTTTCCCCATCTATTTCCTATGAAGTGATGGGACGAGATGCCATGATCCTAGTTTTCTGAATGTTGAGCTTTAAGCCAACTTTTTCCACTCTCCTCTTTCACTTTCATCAAGAGGCTTTTTAGTTCCTCTTCACTTTCTGTTCACTTTCTGCCATAAGGGTGGTGTCATCTGCACATTTAAAAAATTTTCAGTGCATCAGTGCACTGCAATTTCATTAGCTGCTTGGTCATCCTTTCATGGTGTAGAGAAAAGTAGTCAAAGGGCTGTACAGCTAAAACCCGAATCGTTTAGTTTACAGCTGAACTTTATTAGTTTCCTAGGGCTGCTGTAACAAATAGCTGTCAACAAGGTGGCTTAAAAACAACAGAAATTTGTTCTCTCACACTTCCTGAGGCCAAAAAGGTGAAATCAAGGTGTCAGCAGGGCCATCCTCCCTCGGGAAGGTTCTAGGAAAGAATTATTTCTTGCCTCTTCCTGTTTCTAGCGGCTCAGGCAATCCTTAGCATTCTTTGGCTATAGTAGCATCACTTCAATCTTTGCCTCTGTTGGCACATAGCCTTCTTTTATGGGATCTCCAAGCTTCTGTCTCCTTATGGGGACCACAGCCATTGAACCTAGGGCCCATCCAAGTCCAATATGGCCTCATCTTAACTTGATTACATCTGCAAAGACCCTGTTTCCAAGTAAGGTCACTTCCACAGGTTCCAGATAGACATGAATTTTGTGGGGGAGGGGACAGTATTCAAGCCTGTACAGAGGAGAAATCCTGAGTATAAACTGCCTGTCAATCATGTGGAATTCATCGCTTCCATCTTAGCCTCAACCTCACAGATACAAACTGATTAAGTCTTTCATCTATAGAAGTCAGCAAACTTTTCCTATAAAGGATCAGATAATGAAAACCAAAAGGCAAAGGAGAAAAAGAAAGACACACCCATTTGAATGCAGAGTTCCCAAGAATAGCAAGGAGAGATAAGAAAGCCTCCCTCAGTGATCAGTGCAAAGAAATAGAGGGAAACAATAGAATGGGAAAGACTAGAGATCTCTACAAGAAAATTAGAGATACCAAGGGAACACTTCATGCAAAGATGGGCTCAATAAAGGACAGAAATGGTATGGACCTAACAGAAGCAGAAGATATTAAGAAGAAATGACAAGAATACACGGAAGAACTCTACAAAAAAGATCTTCATGACCCAGATAACCACGATGGTGTGATCACTCACCTAGAGCCAGACATCCTGGAATGTAAAGTCAAGTAGGCCTTACTTAGGAAAGCATCACTACGAACAAAGCTAGTGGAAGTGATGGAATTCCAGCTGAGCTATTTCAAATCTTAAAAGATGATGCTGTGAAAATGCTGCACTCAATATGCCAGCAAATTTGGAAAACTCAGCAGTGGCCACAGAACTGGAAAAGGTCAGTTTTCATTCCAATCCCAAAGAAAGGCAATGCCAAAGATGCTCAAACTACCACACAATTGCACTCATCTCACATGCTAGTAAAGTAATGCTCAAAATTTTCCAAGCCAAGCTTCAATAGTATGTGAACTTCCTCCAGATGTTTAAGCTGAATTTAGAAAAGACAGAAGAACCAGAGACCAAATTGCCAACATCCGCTGGATCATAGAAAATGCAATAGAATTCCAGAAAAACATCTACTTCTGCTTTATTGATTACATCAAAGCCTTTGACTGTGTGGATCACAACAAACTGGAAAATTCTTCAAGAGATGGGAATACCAGACCACCTTACCTGCCTCTTGAGAAATTTGTAGGCAGGTCAGGAAGCAACAGTTAGAACTGGACATGGAACAACAGACTGGTTCCAAATTGGGAAAGGAGCATGTCAAGGCTGTATATTGCAACTTTCCTTATTTAACTTATACGCAGAGTACGTCATACAAAATGCCAGGCTGTATGAAGTACAAGCTGGAATCAAGATTGCTGGGAGAAATATCAATAACCTCAGATACGCAGATGACCCCACCCTTATGGCAGAAAGTGAAGAATAAAGAGCCTCTTGATGAAAGTGAAAGAGGAGAGTGAAAAAGTTGGCTTAAAACTCAACATTCAGAAAACTAAGATTATGGCATCTGGTCCCATCACTTCATGGCAAATAGTTGAGGAAACAGTGGAAACAGTGAGAGACTTTATTTTCTTGGGCTCCAAAATCACCTGATGGTGATTGCAGCCATGAAATTAAAAGACGTTTGTTCCTGGGTAGAAAAGCTATGACCAACTTAGACAGCATATTAGAAAGCAGGGACATTACCCGCTGACAAAGGTCCATCTAGTCAAGGCTATGGTTTTTCCAGTAGTCATGCATGGATGTGAGAGTTGGACTATAAAGAAAGCTGAGTGCCGAAGAATTGATGCTTTTGAACTGTGGTATAGGAGAAGACTTTTGAAAGTCTCTTGGACTGCAAGGAGATCAAACCAGTCAATCCTAAAGGAGATCAGTCCTGAATATTCATTGGAAGGATTGATGCTGAAGCTGAAATTCCAATACTTTGGCCACCTGATGCAAATAATTGACTCATTGAAAAGACCCTGATGCTGGGAAAGATTGAAGGCAGGAGGAGGGGACAACAGAGGATGAGATGGTTGGATGGCATCACCGACTCGACGGACATGAGTTTGAGCAAGCTCTAGGAGTTGGTGATGGATAGGGAAGCCTGGTGTGCTACAGCTCATGGGGTCACAAAGAGTTGGACATGGCTGAGCAACTGAACTGAACTGAATGAACACCAGTCTTTGTGGGCCATCTACGCTTCTGCTATAGTGTGAGAATACCACAGACAATACATAACAAGTGATCATGGCTGTGTTTCCATAAAACTTTATTGACAAAAACAGTCTGCAGGCTGGATTTGCTCAGGCTTATATAGCTTGTCAACTTCTGAGCTATAGCACTGAGGAATCGCTTAAAAAGAGAGGGAGAGAAAGAAAAAAACATATATATTTATATATATATATCTGCTTAAATCCCTACAAACCTTGGTAGAGATTCCAGTAACTTTGGTTGAATTGTGGTTCAGAAAAAAATAGCATTTTCCAAAGAACTATATCCACTTCTCTGAATAACTCCTACTTGCCCATTTTCCTCAGATACAGAAGAACAGGAGAAAAGCTGGAAAAAGTTTAGGTGTGCCAGGCATACTGGACTTAAAATACTAGCTGAATATTACTGTGAAGCAATGTGGTTTGTAATATTTTGCAATAGAGTAAACGTTATTCCAGGAAATACTGTAAGGGTCATACAGCTGTAGCCAAGTAGCACCAAGTCAGCCAAATAAATGAGGACACACTAGAGTGCAATTTATTGTGTTATGGAAGATTTTCATGAACTTGGCCGTCTGGTTATGAGTGTGGTGACTGGACCCAAGAGACACCAAAGGGATTTTACTAGAAACGAAAATATACACTATGAGCAAGATTGCCTTAGGAATCATCAGCACTTCTATTTGTGGTATCTAGTCCATTATAAGAAATATTAAGACACAATTAGAAAATCTTGAGCAACATTAGATGGCAAGGGGGAGCCTTGGAGGAGAATTTTACCTCTGGAGAATGACATACAACTGAACACTCGAAGAGTTGTAGCACTACTGGGATTTAAGGGGTTGGGGGAAGGCAATGCAAAGGGGATAAAGAAATGATCTCACCCTCCCGGCCTGCCACGCAGATTGCTGAGCAGCTTCTCTGCCCCAAGATTCTGGCAGAAAGTGAAATTTAGACATAGGATGGTCTCCTAGACACAGGGACATGCTCCTCATGGCATGTCAGTGAAGGGACACCTGCCCCTTTGAGGCTCTCTCTCTGGTGGTTGGGTGGATGTCAAGATTCTCATCTCATCAGGATAATGAGGGAAGATGGTAACTGTGTGTCTTTCTTCACGTGACGCAAGGCCACGTGGCGTCATTGCCTCTGCTGACGTAGAAGATTGAATGGAGTCATTTTCCATGATGGTTGCTACTTGTCAGTTGTAAGCGGATCTGAGAGTTCTTTTCACTCTATGGAGTGCCCAGGCTGGCCTGTGAAGACATCCTTTCTTTATCTGAGTTTCCACCTACTGGTGAATGGGCCACATGAGCCTAGAATTGAATATTTGTGATTAGCTTGCAGGGCTAGTGACACTAATCCAGTACGGGAGGAAGCAGTAGTCAAGTATGGATATGAGAGTTGGACTTCTCAAATAACAAAGGCTAAACACCCAAGAATTGATGCTTTTGAACTGTGATGCTGGAGAAAACTCTTGAGAGTCCCTTGGACTGCAAGGAGACCAAACAAGTCAATCCTAAAGGAAATCAACCCTGAATATTCATTGGAAGGACTGATGCTGAAGCTGAAACGCTAATACTTTGGCCACCTGATGCAAAGAACTGACTCACTGGAAAAGACCCTTATGCTGAGAAAGACTGAGGGCAGGAGGAGAAGGGGATGACAGAGGATGAGATGGTTGCAAGACATCACTGACTCAATGGACATGAGTTTGAGCAAACTCTGCGAGATAGTGAAGGACAGGGAAGCTTGGTGTGCTGCAGTCCATGGGATCTCAAAGAATGTGACACGACTTAGGGACTGAACAACAATAAACGGAAAAACCTGAACAAACTTTCCGGCCAATCTAATACAATGGCTTGAGCATAATAAAAGTTTCTTTCTCACTCACCACCCAAAGCAAGGTTGGTAAGTGACTCCCCTCCACGAGAGGAATTAGCAATCCACATTCCTGTTTTCTTGTGTCCCAACAACTCCCTAGAGCCTTCTTTTCATCTGTAAAAAGCTGTCACAAAGAGAAGAGGAAGAGCATGGAGGTTTTGAATCAGACACAGTGGAGCACAAATATCAGCTCTGCTATTTGCAAGCTGTAGCCTAAGCATGAAACTCCCAAGCCTCAATTCCTCATCTGAGATTTAAATGAGGTGTTGTACTTTTAGTGCAGTGCTCAGCACAATGATTGTTGGCCACTTATTATTATGTACCCAGCAACCCTCCCTAAAAGCCACTCCGGACATTAACATCATTCCCATTTTACAGAGGAGGAAGCTGAAGTCAAATAGCAATGAATGGCAGAGCTGGAACTGGAGTGTCAAACCCATGCTCCCAGCCATGGGACAACACCATCTCCTAAATTAAGTGAGAGAATTATTGGCCTCTGGCATAAGAGCACTGAATTCCTTACACTCTATTTAAATGTTTTCAATATTAACTAGATTTAAAATGTAACTATCAAGTCACTCTCCTTTTTTCATCTACTGTAGATCTAAAGAAGGGCAGTCTGCCTTGAGCAAATCGTACAGTACAATAGCCTGCTGGCAAATAGCACGTGGAAATACTTGCTGACACAGACTAAAAGTGCACTTGAAAAACTTTTTCATTTCTAACAGAGACCTTTTAAAATACTTTCTTTTAGAGAGTAACCACAAGACAAGGTTACACTTTGAGAAAACAAGTTTGGGTGGAGAAGATTAGAGTTGAAAAAAAAATATTATTCTACTTTTTACAAGTCAGAAACCATACGGAATTTTCACTCTCATGTAACTCATAAATGACTTTGCCTGGTTTTCTTGAAACTTGACCCTCCAGACTCCAAACTCAGCAAAATCGGAAGATGAGTTGGTGTCTAGAACTAATACTCTACAGGCGAGCCTGTTACACAAGACCAATTGTTCAGGAAGGAGGGGAGACTTACAGACTGAAAGGAATGAGATATCTTTTTCAGCCATCAGTTTTTGACCTGATCTTACCTCTCAAAGCCCTAGCAACTTTTCTATTTCTGAACTAAAAAAGTATTCTTTTCATTCACTTTTGATGTTTTCCAAGGAAATGAGGATGGTGAGTACATGACCCTATTAATATCTTTATGCCTTGATTTATACATAAAGCAGACAAGGTTGAATTAAAACATTGAGACTCCTTGAACACCTAATTATTTGAGGCTCTTAGGATTAATTTTTTAAGATTTTTTTTTTTTGGCATTTATTTATTGAAGTATAGTTGTGATGGAGAGGAGAAATTTTTGTTTTTTTCACTTAATGATATTTTATACTTTGGCAGAAGCAGGAGAAATATGCATTTTGTTAGTTACCTAAGGAAACTGGAAACTAGAGGTAGTTGGCATAAATTTTCAATATATTCCTATAACGTTTGGGTGAATCTTTATGGATTCCTGGGCTATACTGATCCTCAAGAAAGTTCTGAAGCAAGATTTCCCTTGTATCAATTAGCATTTGCTGAGTAACAAATCATCACAAAATGTAATGGCTTAAGATAGCCGTTGTTATGTTAATACCTGAGTCTACTTGGCAGGTCTGCTGACCTGAGCCAGGGTTGACTGATGTTGTCTGGGTTCTTCATGTGTTTCCTGTTAGCTGGTGGGTTGGTTGAGATCTGGCTAGTTTAGGAAGGTCTCTGTTGGCACAGATAATCTCTACACCGGTCTCTCATTTTCCAGCTGGCTAGACTAAAATGTTCCTTAATTTGGAGGCAGAAGTTCAAAGTTGGGAAAGCTGGACCACATGAAGTCTTTTACAGTCTGGCTTCAAACTGGCATGCCATCATTTCTGCTTCATTTTATTAGCCAGAGCAAGTCACTAGGCCAGTAGGATTTAAGATGTGGGAAAATGGACTCTACCAATCCATAGGAGGAACTGTAAAGTTGCATTGCAGTGAGCAATGAACAAATGAGGGTGAGTGGAGAATTGAGGCCATATTTACAATGTCTGTCAACGGCCTGTCGCAGTGAGTTCATGAAGTGAACGAAGTCAGTCCTTAGTAACACCATGCTCCCTTTCTTATACCCTATGTTAGTTGAAAGTTTAATGGATTCAAAGTGCAAAGACCAGGTTCAAGTCCCAGCTGTGCTATTTCTTCTGGCAAGTCATTTTGCTCTCTGAGCATTAACATGCTAATCTTCAAAATGCTGTGCTGCCTTCTGAGTGTTTTTTTTTTTTTGCTATATAAACTCTTATGCATTTAATACATAAGGTTGATAGACCCTCTGTCTGAGATGTTCAAAGGCTTTATGTTGGTTCTTGGCTGTTGAAGCTCCTCCTACCCTTCCTTGCCCCATGCAACTATCTTCTGCTCCACTTAGGTTTGTCTTTCAAAACCCCTCCTCATTCCCGAGTCTGGACCTTCCCCAGTTCTCATGGTGGACCCCATCAAAAGTCAATTCTCCTAATTTTTTCTTGCCTTGAAATTATTTAGCTAATTTGATAAATGACTTCAGCCTAAAATGATGTTGATTCTATATAAAACTGGCATTTTAACCTCAGGCTTCTGAGGATATCAGAATTGTTCCTACATTTCTGTTAAGTTTCTGTGGGTTCTGAAAGTGCTTTGCATGCACCTCTTCAATAATTACAACCATTTCTTGTTCTTACAACTGATAAGAACTTGACTAGATATCCAAAGCCCTGGTCCCAGCAGGGATTGGTGTGGGATTTGGGGCATATCACCTGAGTTTATACTTTTTCTTACCTCTGAACTGAGGATATTTGTCAAATTGACCTTCAGAGGCCCTTCCAACTCTGAGAATGTATGCTATTCTAGAATATTTACAAAGTGAAACACGGAGAATTCAGGATTGTTTTGAATATTTCTTTATTTTGCAACTTAGTAGATCAAGCATTTCAAAACCAATGAAAACTTAGAAAAGAGGAAATCATAATCATAATGAAAATAGCTAATATTTATTGAGAAGACTTAAATGCCTGCTTGACAAAATGTTGTTTCTTATAAAAGTGTTTGAATGTGGATCGAAGAATTATCACACTGTAAACAATGGTTATGTCTTATACGAGAAAGATTTTCTATGTAGATGAATGGATAATAGAAAGAGAAAGACAAAAAGCAGGAAAGAAGAGAAGGAGACAAGAAAGCAGCACTGACTAAACTCTTACTCTGTGTGGTGAGAAACGGTCATAGAAACATGATCCCTTGGCAGAGGCAGAGACGTCCTCACACTCGAGGCCCCTGTCCTCTCGGGCCCTCAGTCAGGTTACACCCCCGGCCTCTGGATGGTTGCATCTAGGTGCCCGAGTGCCAGCGAATGGAACGTGAATAGAGATGAGGTGTTCCCTCTCTGGTGACTTTAAAAAGCCTCCTAAACTTGCTTCTCTGATGCTTTCTCCCACATCTAGCTTACCTGGATGGCGCTGATGTCCCAGATGTTGCTGAAAGTCACTTATTGAAGGTAGCACCAGGGCTAGCAACCTGCTGCCTTGAAGGAGAGGTTTGAGGCCAAAGAGGCATGCTTGCCTAGAAATACCGTGTACTGTTTGAACTGTGATACATTTGGGAGTCCTTGGGTTGCAACGGTTGAACACATCCTGATGAACATACAACATTAATTTTCAAATCATCTCTATACAATAGATGCTCTTTTTTTTTTTTTTTTTTTAATAGAGGAAAAACTGAGGCTCAAAGTGAGGAGGTGACTTTCTTACTTTCTCAGATTATACAAGTGAGAAAGCAAAGATTAAACTTGGGTCAGTGTAACTCTGCTTGCCCAGGGACTGAGAACATTTGTTCATGTATAGAGGAGAGCCTACTAGAGTTTTACTATAGAAATTCTCACCATACTTTTTTAGATGTTGGAAAAAACTCCACCTTTTTATGAATTAATAAGCTAAGATAGTAATTCCTGCCACATTCTGAAGCCAATATGAGCAAGAGGCAGTATGTACCGTAATGGTGTTCAAGTCATAATCTAAATCTGTCATTTGATGGCTCTATGACTTAGGCAAATCATTTAACTTCTATGGGTCTGTTTTCCAAGCTGAAAAATTAAAGTAAAAAAAAAAAAAAAAGTCGATTTGCCTAAGAATGATTGGTGGATGTTACCTGTCAAAGTCTCCTATTCCCTCTTCCCTTTTGGCAATAGTCCTTTCTCAAAAACAAGAAATGAAGAAAATTGCACTCAACTGTATCTTATACTGTTACTCTGTCTAGTGTTGTAAAAACCTTAAAAAAATAGGGTGATTAACAAACTTATGGTTATAAGCAGATAAATGTGAAAGAGATATATTGGGATTGACATATACAAACCACTATATATAAAATAGATAACTAATAAGAACCTTCTGTATAGCATGGACAGCTCTACTCAATTCTCTGTAATGGCCTAAAAAGGAAAATAATCTAAAAAAAATAATGGAAGACTGGATTATGTATATGTACAACTGATTCACTTTGCTGTATACTTGAAACTAACACAATATTGTAAATCAATTATATTGCAATAAAATTTTTAAAAACTAAAAAAAAAAAAAATAGGGTTGAGTATGAAAAGAAGTAATATTTTGAAAATTAAAAGCAATAGTAAATGGGAAGCACTTAGCACAGTACCCAGCCTGTGCTAGGTAGCCTGTGACAGGTAATGATATCCTGATTTTTTAAAGTAAGGCAAAGTAAACCCGTACTGGCACAGTGTTGGGTAGTATGTTCAGAGTTGTTCAAACATTCTGGGTTTCTTTTTCCTCCATTTATTGATTGAGATGTGATTTGCTTTACTATTAGCATAAGTCATAAGCCTCCTGCTCTGTTTTTCAGGAAAAGGAGGTAATTTGGGCGGCAGCCATGTTCTCATTAGAGAAAATGAGGGCAGTTATTGGTTAGTGTTCAAAAACAAGGAAGCTCTTTTAGTTGCTTAGTAACTGAAGCTGGGGGGTGGCCAGAGACTGTGTAAACAGTGAAGAAGAGAAAAGCAGAGAGGAGTGTTAAAACCTAATTTAATGCCCAGGGCATTAGGTGGGTGAAAAGAGATTTACATAGCTCTGGTATTTATAACCATAGCTTATTTGCTTCATGAGTGAAAATTTAATGAAATATTTTACAATGCAGCAGTGGGAAGTCACAGTGGACATTTTACTGTTCTAATGCAATATGTAAACTGTTTATTTAATATGTTAATTGCAAATGAAATATGGGAATGATTTAGAAGTCCTCTAGATTCGGAAATCCATCCTTCTGCACAGACACTGCTGCCACCGTGTGGACAATGCTGGGAGCCTAACAGGCTGGAGGGGGAGGATATATATAGATCAGATCAGATCAGATCAGTCGCTCGGTCGTGTCCGACTCTTTGCGACCCCATGAATAGCAGCACGCCAGGCCTCCCTGTCCATCACCAACTCCCGGAGTGCACTGAGACTCACGTCCATCGAGTCAGTGATGCCATCCAGTCATCTTATCCTCTGTCATATATATCTTTTGTATAAGTATACAATGTTATATTTAAATTCTAATTTACATACTTATTTTTGTTACAGAGGAATATATATAACATTATATATAACAAAATATTTATGTGACTAGCGGCTTTCGTTATCTGCATTTTCTACCTTTACAATTGATTAAAAATTTAAGTGTTGATTAATAATTATTAAAAATTAAAAAGCAGTGTTTTATTTGGAAATATCCATCATAGATATATAGGGATTAAAAAATTAATTCAATTATCTATGATAAATATTCATTGCTAGAAAGAGAGGTCAGTGTCCATATATTCATATTCTCTATATTTATCATTTTTTCTAGCTTTAAGCCTCAACAAACTTTCATTCACAGGAAGTAATAGGATTGGAAGAACTTTTATTAACTCAATGTAACTCAATTATTTGAATGGTTTCTAAATCACTTGCTAGATATAACCTAGTACTCTTTCAAGATACATATTTTTAATCATCAGTGGGCACCTGTCTTAGTTTTGCTTTAGAACTATTAAGAGCAAAACAATTGAAAGCTACCTGACCTGCAAAAGGGTTAGAAATCCAGTCATTAGAATCATTTACTTTCTCAGCGCAGATGTCAATATTTAAAATTGTCCCTGTGATGGACGTCCCATAGATATTTGTATCCCAAACAGTGTACCTCTGTAATCTTCAGTTATGTAGGCATTCAGTTCTTTTTTTTGGGGAAAACTGTTGTGGCTCATGGGCTCCTAGTTCTCCAACCAGTGCTTGAACCTGGGCCACAGCAGTGAATGCACCGAGTCCTAACCACTAGGCCCAGGGAGTGCCCCAAGCTCTTCTTTTTCTTTTTTTAAATTAACTGATTTATTTTAATTGGAGGCTAATTACTTTATAATTTTGTGCTCTTCTTTTTTTAACGAGAGAAAGGGGAGACAGACACAGAGTACTCTGACAATACAGTGCAATACAACATGACCTAACCCCACAGTTAGACCAGCACTGCAGCTGAGCAGGGGTGACCCAGGCCATCACGTTTCTCAGTTTTATAAATCACCAAGATTATCAGCTTAGGCAGTAAATACAAATGGGATTCGAAGGTAAAAGGGGAGTATATTCTCTTTAAATTATTTGAGTGTATACCTGTCCCTTGCAAAGTCTTTGTGCATATCAGGTTGAAATCACTGGTTTATTCCAAAAGCCAGACTATGATGAAGCTTCCCCTCTGGTACTAAATAGGACCATGGCAGTAGGGGCTGAGGGGAGCATAGTTAAATTTTCCAAATGTTAAATTTAAATAACTCTTCTTCTTTTTTTTAGTTTTTTGTTTTTTTTTTGGATTGTCTTCTGAATTGGAAAAAAAGAAAAAAGATGATGCTAGGAAATGTTAGTGATTTTGAAAGCCTATACTATGTTGGTGCCTCACTTAAGGTGCTTTTAAATTGTGCCAGTTAGGATAGCCTGAATTAGGCTGAGGTAATAAGTCCAAATCTCAGTGATGAGAACAAACTTCACTTCTGCTCATGCTCTGTGTTCATTGCAGGTTGGATATGCTTCTGCTCCTTGCTTAAGACCATGACAGAGCAGTGCCTCTCTGGGACAGCTGGATTGTTGGCAGAGGGAAAAACAGGCATAGAAAACCACGTGCCTTCTCTTAAAACTCTGGCTTCTGGGGACATGTGTCACTTCTGTCTACATGTCTTCAGAAAAAGTAAGTTCATGGCCTCTGCTGAGTTTGACATGGTGAGGAAGTACAAACTTCCTCTAGGAAGAAATAGCGGATATTCTGACCCATAGTACAACCTCACACCCATAAAACCCCAGTTCAAGGAACCGCTGATTTATAGTCAACACACGGTAATTGTTTTCTATTATTATTAAAGTACCTGTTTTAATTTTAAAATTATAAAATATTTCCAGCATACAGAAAAGTACAGAGATTAATATAAGAAAGACATGACTACTTATATCCTAGAATTACCAGCTGTTAACATTTGCCATATTGACCTCAGATCCCTTTGTTAAAAAAGAAAGAAAACATTATAGATGCAGCTCTAGCCACTCCACTAATCCTATCTCATTTCCTTTATAAACCCCTACCTTTTGAGAAAACCCTATTATGATGCTAATGTATAATAACATTTCTTTGTGTCTATTCTTTCATGTATTTATTACAAAGTGCTTTAAAATATGTTTTTATATATATTTTATATATTTTTCTACAACGTTTTCCACTCAACCTTATGTTTTAGATGTCTCTATGTCGATGCAAATGGATCTGGTTATTTAAAGTATTCAATAGTAGCATGGGATACAAATAGATCACTCTTTATCCATGTTGTTGCAGCTTTGGTTCATTTATAGCTTTTTACTGTTACAAATAGTGGAATGATGAAAACACTTTTATATGTATCTTTACCTTTAAGACAAGAGTTTCTCTAAGATTTATGCCTTCTAAATGATTGAAAAGCTAATTACTTTTGCACACTAAGTTGAAGCTTTACAAATGGTAGCTCCAGAGGTTCAGACTCAACAAAAAATGACCCTGTGACCCAGCCTTAGCTGAAACTATCTTGGCAGAGCGAACCAGAGACAGCTTCACAAGACTCTCCTAAGCCCCTAAATGGTGCTCCAGGCAGATGAAAGATCATCATCCTAGGAGACTAGTGGCTTTCCTAGCGGCTGTGAGTGATGTGGTGAACGTGGGACCGAGAACCAGCAGACTTAGAGATGAGGTTAGATGAGAAAGACTCAGCAGGGAAGGCCAGTGGGTTGGACTTAGACCCAAGGAAGGCACAGCGGATGTCAAAAGGGCAATAGGGACCAAAGACTGGAAGGGAAAGTCTACACCTGGGCTGATGTCAGTTTGAACAAATAAGGACCGAGAACCCATATGTCCTTCCTGACGCCCTGGTGCCATGTGACTGCAGGGAGAGGAGGTGGGGCTGTAGTGAAATTGCTGTTGCCAGCCAGCATCTATTTCCTGCTTTTCCCATTCCAGTAGAACCCAATTTGTTCAAGTGTCAACTCCTCCCCTGTAGAGCCCATAGCTTTCAGTTCCAAAGATAGGACTAAACGGAATAAAGGTAATCCTCTATCCCTCACCAGTAATTGGTCAAGAAATGGGCTTGTAATGCAACTGGAACCAATATGAATCGAAGAGAGATTTTTATGAAGAAACTCTGAGAAAGCCCTTTTTTATTCCTTTGGAAGAATTTCCAACAAGTTGTTTTTTCTCTTTATTTTTTTTTTTTCCTAATTTTATTTTATTTTTAAACTTTACATAATTGTATTAGTTTTGCCAAATATCAAAATGAATCCGCCACAGGTATACATGTGTTCCCCATCCTGAACCCTCCTCCCTCCTCCCTCCCCATACCATCCCTCTGGGTCGTCCCAGTGCACTAGCCCCAAGCATCCAGTATCGTGCATCGAACCTGGACTGGTAACTCGTTTCTTACATGATATTTTACATGTTTCAATGCCATTCTCCCAAATCCTCCCACCCTCTCCCTCTCCCACAGAGTCCATAAGACTGTTCTATACATCAGTGTCTCTTTTGCTGTCTCGTACACCGGGTTATTGTTACCATCTTTCTAAATTCCATATATATGCGTTAGTATACTGTATTTATGTTTTTCCTTCTGGCTTACTTCACTCTGTATAATAGGCTCCAGTTTCATCCACCTCATTAGAACTGATTCAAATGTATTCTTTTTAATGGCTGAGTAATACTCCATTGTGTATATGTATCACAGCTTTCTTATCCATTCATCTGCTGATGGACATCTAGGTTGCTTCCATGTCCTGGCTATTATAAACAGTGCTGCGATGAACATTGGGGTACACGTGTCTCTTTCCCTTCTGGTTTCCTCAGTGTGTATGCCCAGCAGTGGGATTGCTGGATCATAAGGCAGTTCTATTTCCAGTTTTTTAAGGAATCTCCACACTGTTCTCCATAGTGGCTGTACTAGTTTGCATTCCCACCAACAGTGTAAGAGGGTTCCCTTTTCTCCACACCCTCTCCAGCATTTATTATTTGTGGACTTTTGGATCGCAGCCATTCTGACTGGTATGAAATGGTACCTCATAGTGGTTTTGATTTGCATTTCTCTGATAATGAGTGATGTTGAGCATCTTTTCATGTGTTTGTTAGCCATCTGTATGTCTTCTTTGGAGAAATGTCTATTTAGTTCTTTGGCCCATTTTTTGATTGGGTCGTTTATTTTTCTGGAGTTGAGCTGTAGGAGTTGCTTGTATATTTTTGAGATTAGTTGTTTGTCGGTTGCTTCATTTGCTATTATTTTCTCCCATTCTGAAGGCTGTCTTTTCACCTTGCTAATAGTTTCCTTTGATGTGCAGAAGATTTTAAGGTTTGAATTTGTCTTGAGTGGAAATGTAATTGCTGCCACCCGTGGATTAAACTAACATATGGAGTAGGGAGTAAGGCAGAACCTAAGGAACCGAAGGGAAAATGAGCTTGGCTCATGGTCCTACCTCTGTGCTTTTAGTGATATAAGCAAATCAGGCCTTTATTGTTTAAGCCTGTTCAAATTATGTTTTTAAATACATGTCACTACAAATACGGCTTCTAGAGTGTGGCAGGAAATGTATGCTGGGGTCGGGAAGAGTGTTCTGAATCGACCGGTATTATTCTGAATTGACCGAGATTAATTTCTGCCATAGGTAGAATGAAAGATTAAAATAGAAATTAATTTTTTGTTAGAGTATAGTTGATTTACAATGTCATGTTAATCTCTGCTGTACAGCAGAATGTGATTCAGTTTATATATATATACACATATATATATGTATATACATGTGTTCTTTTGTATATTATTTTCCATTATGGTTTATCACAAGATTTGAATATAGCTCCCTGTGCTGTACAGTAGGGCTTGTTGTTTGTCCATCTTATGTATAACAGTTTGCATCTGCTAGCCCCAAACTCCCAGGCCATCCCTCTAGGACTCCCCGCTCAACAACCCCAAGTCTGTTCTGTGAGTAAGTTTTGTAGATAGTTTCATTTGATAGTTTAGATTCCACATGTAAGTGATTGCATATGGTGTTTGTCTTTCTCATTCTTAGTGTGATAGTCTCTAGACGCATCCATGTTGCTGCAGATGGCATTATTTCCCTTTTTTTTTAACAGCTGAGTAGTATTCCATTGTATATATGCACCACATCTTCTTTATCTATTCATCTGTTGATGGACATTTAGATCATTTCCATGTCTTGGATATTGTGAATACTGCTGCTGTGAACATAGGAGTTCATGTATTTTTTTGAATTAGTTTTGCCCAGATGTATGCCTAGGAATGTGATTGCTGGATCATATGGTAATTCTACTTTTAGTTTTTTGAGGAACTTCCATACTGGTTCCCACAGTGGCTGCACCGACTTACATTCCTCCCACTGGTGTAGGACAGTCCCTTTTCTCCACATCCTCTCCAGCACTTGTTATTTGTAGAATTTTATAAGGACCATTTTGACTGGTGTGAGGTGGTATTCATTGCAGTTTTGAGGCGTATTTTTGGTATTTCATTGTAGATTTGCATTTCTCTGATAATTAGTGATGTTGAGTGTATTTTCATGTGCTGTTGGCCATCTGTATGTCTTCTTTGGAGAAATGTCTATTTAGATCTTCTGCGCATTTTTTGGTTGGGTTGTTTGGTTTTCTTGTTGAGTTGTACGAGCTGTTTGTATATTTTGGAAATTAAGCCTTTGTCATTTGCATCGTTTGCAAATATTTTCTCCCATTCTGTAGGTTGTCCTTTTGTTTATGATTTCCCTTGCTGTGCAAAAGTTTGTAAGTTTGATTCAGCCCCATTTGTTTATTTTTGTTCTTATTTTTATTGCCATGGGTGACTGGCCTAAGAAAAATACTGGTATAATTTATGTCAGAGAATGTTTTGCCTGTGATACCTTCTAGGAGTTTTATGGCATCATGTCATTTGTTTAAGTCGTTAAGCCATAAAACAGAAATTAATTTAAATCACAGAATATAAATACAAACAGTTCTGGTATGCAGACATGGCAGTTATCATGGTTTAGTTATATAACTCCAGTCCCCTGATAACATGGTTCAAATATCAATTACTCTGATGTGATATATTAGGTGTGAGTAATTGCATTAAAGTATCAGTTTCACTGTTATCAATTTCAGTCTACAAATCACTACATAAATAACAGATCCTACCATGACCAATGACTAATCACACCACTTCTTTCAAGCATTCATGCACAAAGTCTGCTCATGCAGACAGAAAAACATGTAGTCATGTTTCGTCTATGTTTCCCAATGATGTACACACATGACATTTTAATAAAGTCAGTACTGGAAAGAAAGAATTGGCCAACAAAGATGAAAGTGAAGCAAATTAAAAGGAACGCAGAAATGGTGGAGATGAAATTTGAGCTGAACATAAGTACAGTTAGGAAGAAATAATTGATTGTGGGATCCTGGCCCTGCCACCATTTGAGAGACTATAGATACGCAGTTAAAAGAGCGTAATGAAGGTGAATTTATCACTGTAAGTGAGGAAAGTGATTGTGATGAAAAAGATAAAGATGCCTCCAGAGAGAGTGATGCCTGCGAAAACATCTTATTAAATGACCTCACAGAGATATTTCATGAAGTTGAAAGTGCAGAGGATGAAATTTGGAAGCTGATCCAAACTTAGAAAGGAGTATAATAATCCATCAAGACATAGAAAAATGACGAGTATTCACTGTAATTTATGGGATAAGAAGTTAAGCACTGTTCAAACTATTCTTGATAAGTTTTTATTGTAAAGAAATAAAACACTTTAGCTCTCAATGTTTCTAAAGTTTTAAAGAACATACTGAATCAGTATTGGTTTTACTTTTTCATTTCCTTAAATATTTATAGTCAACAGTAAGAAAGTTTTAAATATTTTGATAAAAATTTTTAAAGGTCACAGAACAATTGTAAGTATGTCTCCATGCCTTTCTGCCAGCCATTTTGCTACCTCAAATGCCCTCTTCCCACCTCTGTTTCTCTACCTGTCTATGTCAGATACATTTCTCAAAACGCAGGTCAGATGCTAAGATTGCTTTGCACAGTTTCAGCTTGTTGTATAAAGAGAGGGCTGCTTGGGGAATAAAGTCATAACTTTCTTCTCACTCAAGTTTGGTGAGTCTGTAAAGTTCATGCATCCTGAAAACTGGATAGGTTTGTATGGACTCCTTTAACACTTTGTGAAAAGATTTTGCCTTCACTTGCTAAGTGGCATGGCAAGAACAAGGCTGCTGGACTGGGTTACTGGGTTACTGGGTTACTGGGAGCCTTGCATTCAGCTTTGTGGTTAAGTAGCGTGTAACCCAGGCTGAGTCCCTTAGGCCCCTTCTATTTCCTCTCTGTAAAGTAGAGTGAATGTGAAAACTTTCAGGGTACTTGTGAACTTGACATTTCTATAATTCTTTACCATTATTAAAGAGAGATAAGGAGAGGGAGGAAAAGGAAAAATGCCACCTCCTCCCTCCAAAGACTATTGCTGTTTGCAAGAGCCACAGTAAATGCTTATGCAGTGAATAAATGATGAGCATGATTTTGGTGGGATAGGTAGAGCTATCAAATGTTGATTCTGGTGAGAAGCTGCTGTTTATTGCACTCACTATTTTCTTGTTAACCTTGCATATTAAGATATAATAACCTTGAAAAGTTAGGGTACCCTGTTATGTATCCTTCAGTTTGGTTGGCTGAAGGATTACATAAGGATTTATTCACATATTCATTGGGCATAGTGCTAGGCACTAGGTGGGAAAAACTCAGGTTGCAAGATGCATGATAGAGCCTGATAGAGAAAAGAGGTTGGGAGGAGGCTATTTTAAGAAGAGACTGTGTCTGGCGCAAAGGCCTAGATGCAGAGAAGGATACGAAGAGTACGAGCCCTCAGCGTGGCGTGATTGACAAAAGATGGGTGGAGGGCGATGGGAGGAGTGGCAGAGATAAGACTGCTGTGTTTTATGTGGAAATTAGAAAATACTCTAGGTATTTCTAGTAGGAAGGTTGTAAAAGAGGGAATTGAGTGCTTACAAAATTGCTAGAAGCAAAGGAAATGAAGACTGGGGTTGTTGTGAAGTGCCTAGATCATGCCACCATAGCCGCCACCCAGGGGTTGGGGGATGCTGTTTCCTCATGATGGCTGGGACAGCATGAAACCAGTGCCAACGTTATTGCTGGCACATAGTCTTTGACTTAACAGTAGAATGAATGATGGGTGGTACAAAACAGTCTGCTGCAGTCTGTTCGTGAGCTGCTCTAGTGTAAGAGGAGGAACAACCTCAGCTTCTTTTCTCTCTACCTAATCCTGCTTGTGCTTAGTCACTGTCGTATCTGACTCTCTGTAAACCCATGGACTGTAGCCTGCCAGGCTCCTCTGTCCATGGGACTTTCCAGGCAAGAATACTGGAGTGGGTTGCCATGCCCTCCTCCAAGGGATCTTTCCAACCCAGAGACTGAATGTAGGTCTCCTGCATTGCAGGTGGATTCTTTACCAGCTGAGCTACCAGGGAAGTCCAGTCCTGCATGAGTGTATTTAATTGACAGAATCACATCTAGAACCTGATAGCTTGGGGATCTGGAAAATGTAGTTCCCAGACCCTGTGATAAAGAACTCAGGAGTTCATTGAATGCTGAAGGTCAGTGAACAATAGCTAGCATAGCTTGGGAGTCAAGTTGGGACCAGGCTGTAAGGGGACTGGAAAGGGATGCTGAGAGTAAAAAAAATGTTGCATAGAATGCCACTAATAGTTAAAAGCAAGATTGTCAGTGGTCAGTTTTCTAAGCACTGATGGCACTGTAGATACCAGAAGACTGACTACACTGTGACAATCTTGCTTTTGGCATCATAGATGCCGTTCTTCTCAACTGAAAAAACCCAAGCTGTAGACCACAGTGATTTATGAAATAACGATCGTGTATATAGAACCATGCAACTAAGGTTTTTCTTTTTTTTTCTTTTTTATTTTTTTAAAATTTTATTTTATTTTTAAACTTTACAATATTGTATTAGTTTTGCCAAATATCAAAATGAATCCGCCACAGGTATACCCGAGTTCCCCATCCTGAACCCTCCTCCCTCCTCCCTCCCCACCCTCCCTCTGGGTCGTCCCAGTGCACCAGCCCCAAGCATCCAGTACCGTGCATCGAACCTAAAATATGGAACGCTTCACGAATTTGCGTGTCATCCTTGCGCAGGGGCCATGCTAATGTTCTCTGTATCGTTCCAATTTTAGTATATGTGCTGCCGAAGCGAGCACAGGTTTTTCAAAAATTATGTATCATTGACTGTTAAACGACATGGTTTGAACTTATCACATATTTTTTTTTCAATAGTACTACTGCAGTGGTACATTGACTGTTAAACGACATGGTTTGAACTTATCACATGTTTTTTTTCAATAGTACTACTGCAGTGGTACTATTTCAGGTAGCATTACTACATGATATGGGGTTGGTTGAATTGGTGGATGCAGAACAAGGATACGAAAGAACCTCAAACATGGAGTCTGTGAGGGGCAGACTCTAAGTTATATGGAGGTTTTCAGCTGCATAGAGGGTCAGCGTGCTTAACGCCCATATTATTCAAGGGTCAACTGTTTTTGTGCTAACTCATCACCCAGTATTCTTCCCCCATTTTTATTAGGTGCACATTTTGTGGCAGGCATTGTGAATACAGATATAAAGCACCTATAGTCTCTGATTTTAGAAACTAATGTCCTTTTTCTATTCAGTGAAGACTAAGTTTTAGAGGGTTATTTGGTAGATTAATTCATTGTTTCTCAAAGTAACTTCCGCTGAACCTAATACTTGTAAAATGCTCTAAGGAAAAAAAATGATCCTGCTATCAAACCAGGTTTAAACAATTTGCATATATATTTCCTCTTGCAAATTTTGGTCTCTAATAAATCCTGTAGTTAAAAAATTAGATATTTAATGTTTTACCAAAGTTACCCACTTTTGACTCCTAATATCTATCAGCAGTCGAGTTCTTCAGGGCACAGTTGGGGAATGACTGACTGCTTATATAAAAGAGCCAATCAAACTGAATGCTACCATTGTGTTATTTACAAACAAGGATTTAGATATGAGAGAGTTAAAAGAAAACTATTGTAGCTTCAGGTATGATTTCTTTATTTGAGTAGCGTTTTCAGGACAGAAAGAACATCAAACTCATCAAACTGATCATAATACTAAAAAATTAACAGTGATCAAAAATTAATTTCTTAAAGATGAGATATTAAATTCCCTAACATTTAGCTAGGAAAATGTAAATCTTGGACAATGGAAGATTATAACTGTTTTAACAGGATGTTAAATGGTGAGCTTGAATGCAGCAGCAAGTTACAGTTGCGTTCTGTAAATCCAGTAAAGGAGGTTTTGCAAACCAGTTACACACTATGAGACCTTGGACCCACCAGATCTTGAAAGAGCCTTGAAAGTGCTGAGTGGAAATAGAAATGGATTTTGTGGAGAGTTATGCTGTGGTTCCTGGCCTCTGCCTCCCAGGAGCCACTAAGGGCAAGGGCAGGGTGCTGCTCACTTCAGCTCTTGCCTGCAGTTGAGCAGGGTGCTGGTTCATGATTCTGGCCTGGGGGATCGGTGTGGGCTTGACGCTACAGTGGGGAGGGAGAGGCCACGTGAGTTGGGTTGAGCCTTCCGCCAAGAATCAGGCACTGGATGTGGGCTAGTGGCAGACTGGAAGATAGACTGTTCTAAATCCTGCCCAGTAGGCTCTGTGGAGTATATGTTGGAAAACCAGCGACTGAAAGAGAATAGCAGCTGGAGGAAGATAGTTTCTTCTGGCAAGTGTTCCCAAGCAGAGGCTTCTGAGCAGTTGTTCACGTAAAACAGCTCCAACACGTACCAGGCCCACCATATGAGAGGCCTGATCACCTCTGCTTACCTGCCACCTTCACCTGGGTGTTCACTGGTGGGACTGATGTTGAAGCTGAAACTCCAATACTCTGGCCACCTGATGCGAAGAGCTGACTCATTGGAAAAGACCCTGATGCTGGGAAAGATTGAGGGCAGGAGGAGAAGGGAACGGCAGAGGGTGAGATGGTTGGATGGCATCACCGACTTGATGGACATGGGTTTGGGTGGACTCCAGGAGTTGGTGATGGACAGGGAGGCCTGGCGTGCTGCAGTTCATGGGGCCGCAAAGAGTTGGACATGACTGAGCGACTAAACTGATAATCACCTCTCACACCACCCCTGCTTTATCTTCCTGGGCATAGAAATCTAGGCCAGCTCACTGGAAAAGGAGAGACACCCAGCAGAGAAGAGACAAAGGATTGTCATTGGTGACCAGGCTACAGAGAGCCCAGGCAGCGGAAATTTTAAATGGTCATTCTGCATCATGAACCGAGAATGTCTTAACTTAAAATTATAGAACTTCTACTATTTACAGTAACAGGGAGGCCTCAGCACCTGACTTTACCTTCATACAAGTGTATGTGTCTTACCCCCATTGACCAGGCCTAAAGGGACACTGGCAGACAAAATCAAGTTGCTTCCACGATCATCCCATGAGTTCTGCTTGTTCAATATACCCTTTACATTGTTAGACAGCAAGGATGGGCACATGCAAGATATTGGTGGATGCCTGCAGTACTGTTATAACATAACATGCCACTAAATAGATGCTAGTAAAATCCTAATGGGCTTCCCAGGTGTCTCAGTGGTAAAGAATCTGCCTGCCAGTACAGGAGACACGGGCTTGACCCATGGGTTGGGAAGATCCCCTGGAATAGGAAATGGCAACCCACTTTATTCTTGCCTGAAGAGTTATAAGGACTGAGGAGCCTGGCGGGCTATGGTCCATGGGTTCCCAAAGTATTGGACATGACTGAGCACTCACGCAAAATCCTAATCCTGACTGTCTGCAGAAGCAGATCTGTCCGGGTTATTTTAGATACCTCTGTAAGACGAAGGCTAAGGACTGGCACAAGTGATTTGTTGGAAGGAAGAGGTCTCAGGCACAAGCTGAATCTACCTGAAGGCTTGGAAGGGACAAGCCCTGTTGTGGCAGGTCCTGTGGTTCCTCTGTTCACCGTTTAGGGGCTTCTTCAGAGCCCTATGGAGAAGGCAATGGCACCCCACTCCAGTACTCTTGCCTGGAAAATCCCATGGATGGAGGAGCCTGGTAGGCTGCAGTCCATGGGGTCGCGAAGAGTCGGACACGACTGAAGCGACTTCACTTTCAGAGCCCTAAGGGCTGGGTCTGAGGCTGGAGTTTCTAAGCTGTTTTTCTCAGCGCCTGACAATCTAGCAGAGGAGACCGACAGCAATGGAATCTCCAGTTGGCTCTGGAGATAATACAAGCTAAGGAAAAGTCAGAGTAAGTCTCTTGGAGGTTCATTTAAAAGCTAGGGGTAACCATGGAATCTGGCTTTGAACAATGGGTTAGCATTTGCTAGACTAAGAACCATTTAACCTAAGAGAGATCATGAGAAGCCAGGGAGGTGATCTCACTGGTGATTCTTATATTGGTTAAGCCTTACATCATCTGGAAACTTCAAACCCACAGTGATTCTACCTCTGGTAGAAATGAAAACCTCAACAGCAGAGTCCCTCAGCCTGCCCAAGCTTCCACATGATTCTGCTACTCTAAGTTTTGGCATTTGGGAACCACCAGAAGGGCTCAGGAAAAAGAGCTGACTTGGGTTTATGAAGGTCTGGTTGGCTATTTTGTAATAGTGAATGGTTTTACCATGAAATCAGTATCTACAGAAAGCTCACCAACAAATACAACCAACACCTCTTGTTAAAATGAATTAATTTTTATTGATATTTTATAAAGCTTAATACTTTGCTAAAAGAAAAAACTAAAATAAAAAATTATATAGATAATATAGCTATTAGAAGAAAGAGCAGAGCTACGTAATACAAAAAAAAAAAAAAAAAAGCAGTAAGCAGCAATAAAATAGCTACACAAAACTAGCAGTGCAATAAAATAAAGCAGAAAGCAGCTTTACACTGGGAAAAAAAAAGTTATTTAAATACAGAAATAGCACCTTACAAAAAGGAATTGAGAAATGTAAACTTGGTAGGTAGATTCAAGTATAAAAGTTATACCCCCAACTCTCGTACCAGAATGAAAGGGTTTCACAAACCCTGGACAGTGTAGGGCACACACACCTCCCTCAGTGCTGACTCAAAGCTGCATTTCCTTAGCAGGATCACGGACAGTCATTTTTTTTTTTTTTTTTTTTCTTTTACGAAATTATACAATGATAGACTCAAGATTGCCACCATGGCTTCTTCACCACCCCTAATTTCCAAGTCTAGCTCAGCCGCTCCACTACCGTCAGCTGCTCTGGAACAAACAGATTCATATTCTGAGAGAATGATCGCTGCATTATTATTTCTACACATCATGGAGCTGCATGAAGAAGTGGGTACTGCATACAAAAGGAAACTGCTCTTGGTTTTTCTATCGCTAAGTATGGTCACAGAATCATAATCTCATTTATGGGTTTGTCTGTTAACACTCCTCAAGAACCGTAAATCTTCTGAGGTTTATAGAACAGAATTAAAAAAGGATTAAGAAGTTAAAGTGGCAGGTATCCAAGAACAGTGGGGAAAATCAGTCTGTATTTTCATCTAAATGTAGCCCTCTCTAGTGAAAATACTTTGTGGACGGTCTGAAGCATGATATATTTAAAATGTATGTATCCTGTGTGGATTTATATGCCGTGTGTCTTACAATCTACTTGAAAGAGGCATATTTTTGTTTCGATAGGAAATCTATCATATTTCTTTAGGGTAATCATTACCATACAATTAGACTAGAAGAAGATGAGAACCGGACTTTTGATCTGTTTAACTCTAGAGAAGTCTGTGAAAAGGGGGGGAAAAAAACCATCTTGTAAACTTTAAAAGTTTAGTGTTGATAAAAATTTTAATTAATAGCAAAGTTATTTAATCTGGCTACCTACCTCAAGTTTTCAATGCTCTCGTGGGGGCGATAAGGATAAAGCTACTCTATCAGACTCCCAGAGTCTCTTAAATTAATATTTTTATTCTTTCATATAACATTTTGGGTCCAAAAATAAAAATAAAATTCTACACCAAGATTCCAAATTTTAAAAGTTTAAAGAAGGAGAAAGGAAAAAAGAAGGAGGGAAGGAAGGAAAGGAGGGGAAAATGAAGGGGGAGAGGGAGGCAGGGTTGTGGGGTGGGGAGGAAGCCATCTGTTCTGAAGAGACCTTGAGGTAAATATCAACACATCTAGGCACGCAGAGATCTAGTTCAGCTACTTAATGAAACCCTCAAGGAACACAGTTCAACAAAGAGATGATGATTAAGTCTCTAGAATTGCATTTGTGCTAGAACAACGATCCCCTGCACTCTCTGTTCTCGTTTTGCAGAACTTCTATGAAAAAATCACTCTGGTTTGAATACTTTGGGATTCTAAACATAATGTGTCTATTTTCCCTCTTACTGGTCCCATCATGAAGAAAAAAAAGTAAAAAAAAAAAAATATCACCCATTGTCCTATGTCAACCTTTACATTGTCATTCTTCAGAATTCTACTAAAACATCCCAACTAGGTCTCAATTTTCTGTAGAATTGCTTTCTACCATCCTGATGTATTCGATAAAAAGCAATAGCTAGAAGACATCCCGTACCTGATACTCTACAGTTAACATTTAAATAAAAAACCACAAGGGCATGTAGTGAAGGGAACTGAACATGGTAGGTTTTTTTGTTTTTGTTTTTTAACAAATGATCAGTAAAACCTCACTGTTCACATAGTTATCGAGCAGCACCTATCTGGCTGCTAGAGTTCATCTTAATCCTCACGCCCAGGTTGGGTTAGCACAGTTCATCATAGCGAGGTGTGTCATTCACAGTTATTTTGGTCTTGACATTCCGTCATGTATATATATTTATCCACATTATTACTAGGTTGTTAAGTAAGTGCAGGGCAAATTCTAGGAAAAAAGTACAAACATTCAAGTCGTCATACCCTGAAAAATATGTGTTTTGCTGTCGTTGTAAACTTTTTTGCACTAAATCCCACTTCACGAACAAAATAAATAATACCATAGGATTCACAACTGAAGCTGGCTTCCTGATGAAGCCGAAGGAAGCAGTAGCTTTTTTAAACTGCAGAAAGGAAGTTTCTCTCACCACAGATCTACTCGGGGTGAGTGAATACACGTCAAGAACATTCACCCCACTTAAGTGCTAGACGCGCCCCTCCCCTTTAGGAAAACCACAAGGTTCCAGGAGGCTATTCAGATTTCCTTCCAGCAATAAGGTGATTCCTAAATGAAAATGACAGAAGTCAGCTGATGCTTCTACCGTGATACCACGTAGAGTTGGACACTAACTGGTATAAAATGCACAATTAGGAACATGACTTGCAGGAATACAGACGCTTCACGAGGATGGACAGTTAACATTAGAACCAGGGGATGCAGGGGAGAGGAAGCATGCATGCTGAAGACCAGATGGTTTGCATGCTGGTTTCGGTTCAGCATTAGGACACGACAAAGAGAAATTCGGGCGCCTGGATCCTCACCTCTGCTTGGCAAAGCATCAGGCTAGTCAGTGCCCCCGCTGGAGATTTCCAGTCTCCTCTGTGCTGAGCTGGAGCTTCGTGACTGATTCCTTTCTTTTCTCCTGAGGACAGGGTCCCCGAGGCTGCCAGGCGTCTTGAAAAACGTCTCTTGGTGTGTGCACCGGATGCTCTTGGGGGTCACTGGAACTGGAGACTGAAATAGGAAAAAGAAAAGTGAATAAAAACAGAAGTGACCTTACATTGCCTCGAGTCTCTGAACCGAAGCCCCTCCTGGCCCGTGTGGCTGTGATCCCCGCGCAGGCGCTCCATCCCCTTGGCTTTTCTGTCATTCACCCAACGTGTCTCCTTCACAACACTCGTCACAGCTGGAAATTAGCGGATTTACTTTGTGTGCAGGAAGGTGGCCTAGCGAAGCGGTCACAAGCAGCTGGAGCCAGGGTCTGGGCTCTGCCATAACTAGCTGTGTGACCTTGGGCAAATTACTTAGCTGGTCTGTCCCTCAGTTTTCTCATCCAACCAAAGACGGGGATGACCAAAGTACCGAATTAACAGGACTGTGAGACTTAACTGAGAGAATATTATTAAGGTGCTTTAGACCATCCCTCGGAGAAGGCAATGGCACCCCACTCCAGTACTCTTGCCTGGAAAATCCCATGGATGGAGGAGCCTGGTGGTCTGCAGTCCATGGGGTTGCTAAGAGTTGGGCATGACTGAGCGACTTCACTTTCACTTTCCACTTTCGTGCATTGGAGAAGGAAATGGCAACCCACTCCAGTGTTCTTGGCTGGAGAATCCCCGGGATGGGGGAGCCTGGTGGGCTGCTGTCTATGGGGTCGCACAGAGTCAGACACGACTGAAGTGACTTAGCAGCAGCAGCGGCAGACCATCCCTGGCGAGTAGTACATGTATATGTCTTTGCTCTTTTTGTTTACTTGCTAATATTTATCTTCTCATGTTAAACATTTACCCCTTTAACATGCCCGAAAAGGGCAGGAACCATTATCTTGTTTACCAGTATCTTTACTGCCTAGGTCAGTGCCTAACACATAACCGATCATCAAAATGCATATGGTATGTTATAATCACCTTGTTTAAAAACACGTTTACTTCAATGTCTAGCAAACTTTTGAGATTCGGATTAATTGTCTAAAAATAGTTGTAGCCATAGCATAACCCTTTCTCTGGGAGAGAAGGTAATTATTCTGAACAATGCCTAATGCATAATAGTAATTCAACAAATGCTTATTGACTGAACTACGGATAGAGTTGGGGGAGTGAATAAAGTACTGATTAATTTATACTGATTACAGACATTTACATATGTACATCTGTGTATATTTTGTGAGTATGTGGGTGTGTGGGGGTGTGTGTGTGTGTATATACACACACATACTCCCACACACACATCATGGTAACAATCAGATCAGATCAGATCAGTCGCTCAGTCATGTCCGACTCTTTGCGACCCCATGAATCACAACACGCCAGGCCTCCCTGTCCATCACCAACTCCCGGAGTTCACTCAGACTCACGTCCTTCGAGTCAGTGATGCCATCCAGCCATCTCATCCTCTGTCGTCCCCTTCTCCTCTTGCCCCCAATCCCTCCCAGCATCAGAGTCTTTTCCAATGAGTCAACTCTTTGCATGAGGTGGCCAAAGTACTGGAGTTTCAGCTTTAGCATCATTCGTTCCAAAGAAATCCCAGGGCTGATCTCCTTCAGAATGGACTGGTTGGATCTCCTTGCAGTCCAAGGGACTCTCAAGAGTCTTCTCCAACACCACAGTTCAAAAGCATCAATTCTTCGGTGCTCAGCCTTCTTCACAGTCCAACTTTCACATCCATACATGACCACAGGCAAAACCATAGCCTTGACTAGATGAACCTTTGTTGGCAAAGTAATGTCTCTGCTTTTGAATATGGTATCTAGGTTGGTCATAACTTTCCTTCCAAGGAGTAAGCGTCTTTTAATTTCATGGCTGCAGTCACCATCTGCAGTGATTTTGGAGCCCAGAAAGATAAAGTCTGACACTGTTTCCACTGTTTCCCCATCTATTCCCCATGAAATGATGGGATCGGATGCCATGATCTTCGTTTCCTGAATGTTGAGCTTTAAGCCAACTTTTTCACTCTCCACTTTCACCTTCATCAAGAGGCTTTTTAGTTCCTCTTCACTTTCTGCTATAAGGGTGGTGTCATCTGCATATCTGAGGTGATTGATATTTCTCCGGGCAATCTTGATTCCAGCTTGTGTTTCTTCCAGTCCAGCGTTTCTCATGATGTACTCTGCATATAAGTTAAATAAACAGGGTGACAATATACAGCCTTGACGTGCTCCTTTTCCTATTTGGAACCAGTCTGTTGTTCCATGTCCAGTTCTAACTGTTGCTTCCTGACCTGCATACAAATTTCTCAAGAGGCAGGCAGATCAGGTGGTCTGGTATTCCCATCTCTTTCAGAATTTCCCACAGTTTATTGTGATCCACACAGTCAAAGGCTTTGGCATAGTCAATAAAGCAGAAATAGATGTTTTTCTGGAACTCTCTTGCTTTTTCCATGATCCAGTGGATGTTGGCAATTTGATCTCTGGTTCCTCTGCCTTTTCTAAAACCAGCTTGAACATCAGGAAGTTCACGGTTCACATATTGCTGAAGCCTGGCTTGGAGAATTTTGAGCATTGCTTTACTAGCGTGTGAGATGAGTGCAATTGTGCGGTAGTTTGAGCATTCTTTGGCATTGCCTTTCTTTGGGATTGGAATGAAAACTGACCTTTTCCAGTCCTGTGGCCACTGCTGAGTTTTCCAAATGTGCTGGCATGTTGAGTGCAGCACTTTCACAGCATCATCCTTTAGGATTTGAAATAGCTCAACTGGAATCCCATCACCTCCACTAGCTTTGTTCGTAGTGATGCTTCCTAAGGCCCACTTGACTTCACATTCCAGGATGTCTGGCTCTAGGTCAGTGATCACACCATTGTGATTATCTGGGTCATAAAGATCTTTTTTGTACAGTTCTTCTGTGTATTCTTGCCATCTCTTCTTAACATCTTCTGTTTCTGTTAGGTCCATACCATTTCTGTCCTTTATCGAGCCCATCTTTGCATGAAATATTCCTTTGGTATCTCTGATTTTCTTGAAGAGAGCTCTAGTCTTTCCCATATGTATTAATATATCCACTGCCTCCTAAACAATGCATTTTAAGAAATGATAGATGCTAACAATCTTTGAGCTAGTATTAAGACTTTCATTTCCCTTGACTATTTCTTTAGCTGCACAACTAAAATTCAGGATGGTCTCCTTGATTGACCTAATGAAATGAAAAATAAGCTTGGAAAAATCATCTGTATAGTCAGCATGCATCAAAAATCCCCCTGAACGATGAAGTCCCTCCTGATTCTAAAACTATTTTTGCTTTCAAAGCACAGGATCTCTTGAGTCTCACTACTTAATGAAATGAGCAGATGCCTCCGGGTCTAGAGTGGACACTAGCTAGAATCTGGTGTTGGATCCCTGTCGGAAAGTGGTTTGACTGAAGTCTGATTGTGTTTGTGCTAAGTGGCTTCAGTCGTGTCTGACTCTTTGCGACCACATGGACTGTAGCCTGGCAGGCTCCTCCGTCCATGGAATTTCCCAGGCAAGAATACTGGAGCAGGTTGCCATTTCTTCCTCCAGGGGATCTTCCCCACCCAGGGACTGAACCTGTGCCTCTCACATCTCCTGTACTGACAGGTGGCTTCTTACCTACTAGCACCTCCTGGGAAGCCTGATTCGATGCAGGCAAACCCCATCACGGCTCGATGCGCTGTCCACGTGCCAGGCCAACGGGAACCCTTAGGACTCACCTGTTGTAGTTTTACCGTGGCGGCTGGGAGACTTCCATAAGCAGGGGATCCAGGCTGGACGCTGCCATGGGACCTTGACATCACCGGACTCAGGTGAAGTGAGCATGGACCCTGAAGCTGAGGGTCTGTGGAGGGGAGTGTGGACGACTTTGGATTAACCATGGCGGCAGGGCCGATGAGAAGATGAGCTGTTGATCCGAGGCCAGGCAAGCCAAAATTCACAGGTCCCACGTTTGGGAGAGGGCTGGGAGCAGAGGACACTGGCCCGGGCATTGTGGGGGAGCAGAGAACAGGAAAACCACTGAGAGTTGGCGAGGGCAAGACCATGTACTGAATGCTGAGTGAGGGCAGCGGGCCCACAGGCAGTCCCACAGCATGAGGGTTCTGACTGCTAGGTAGGAGCACACTGAGACCATTTAATCCTGCAACACAAGCAGAGCAAGGTGGAAGTCAGTGCAAAGCGAAGATGCCATCCAAGCACCCACGTTCAGGGCCTTTTAAAATGGGAGCCCACAGTAAATTAATTATCCACCTCCAGACCAGGCCACCCACTCTGTGCTCTTCCAGCACCCCCTCACTTCCTTGACACCTTTACTCGTGTGAAAATTTGGTGGATGCTCACGTCTCCCAGGAGAGTTTGTTAGCATGAGCTCCACTGAACCCAAACTGAGGAGAAAAGTGAACTTGGATGAGGAAAATAATATCTTTCTTTTGATCAACTTCTAACTGAAATTTATATTTCCCTCAATTAAGATCACAGGCAACAAATCACAGCCAAATGAACAGTACCTTGACACTGTCACTAGTAAAAAGCACAGGTGAATTCATATAATCTTACCTTGATGGTGGGTTTCTTGAGTCTAAAGCTCCCCACAAGTTATGAGAGGCTTGGCAGATCTTATTACTATAATTTAAAATGATTCTCCTAGCTGGATTTTGACGTAATTTGCCTCCTTTGTAATCCTATGTATTTAATTTTCTGCATTTGTAAACAACCTAAGGAGGAGTCCACAGGCTTCTGCATAGTGTCCAAGGACCCATGGCCCAGAAAAAGCTGCTGGACTAACATTTTCATTCTGAAGAAGCTAGGTCTGTTTTTTGTTTATTAAGGTATCAGTAACACTATCATGCTTACGTGAAGCTCTCACAAAATATTGGCTGAAGGAATAAAGAATGTGTTCTAGATCACGAATAATAAGGGATACCCACCTAACCTGTGACAGGAACAAGAAACTGAAGAAAATAACTTTAAGTCTCTTTGTATCAAGAGCAGCTTCATGTACACAGTGCATATTTAAAAAATTAGGTAACTGTTATATTTCAGCTTTATTTCAAAAGAGAGTATTTACTGAGTCTTCTAAGTGTCAGGCACTATTATTCTAAGTGCTCCAGATGTATTAGCTTATTAAATTTAATCTTGTTTTCATAGCACCCCCAAGAAGCAGGTGCTCTTATTATTGCTGTTTTACCAATTCAGGAGGGCTAGATACTTAAGTTCGCACAGATCAGAAGTGGTCTTAATGTCCAGCCCCCTCACTGCAGTCCTGGCACTCGACCACAAGGGCACGCCAGCACTTCGGGATATGTAAGTGGCCGGCACGTGAGCCGCACGTGGTGGCCAAGGGGTTCATACTGCGAAACTGAACCGATGCCAGACTCAGCTGAATGATAAAAACAGAAATGTCATTTGAATATTTGTGCTTTTTTTTTTTTTTTTTTACCAAGGAAAGTTGAATGCATTAAAAATAAATTACCTGCCCTAATTACTTTCTCATTATCTGAGAGGTTGGTGAAAGTGCAAGCAGGCTCCATCTTCATTTCATTGATGGAGAAAGCCAGGGGCTGGAGTGAAATGACTCAGAGACTGCTCCTCAAGACATCAGTGTGGTCACATGATGTAAAGAAAAATGCAAACGTGCAATGTATAATCCGAGCACCCAAAGGACTGGAAGGCGTGACACCTCTTACCTGCTGGAGGCTGCACATAGAGATACTGCAGTGGAGACGGCCCTTTGGTGCTTTCGTTTTCCTCCGAAGGCTTTTCTATCTCTGTATTACTACAAGGGTTTCCCCACTCGGAAGAGACAAAGCCGTTCGTGGTAGCCTTTCCCGAAACTGCTTTTGCAGCAGAAAGTTGCCCGTTCATGTGAATGTCTTCATGGGGTGCAGATGCCCTGTTTTCTGAGGTCTTGGGAGAGGCGATGTCTGCAGAGTCTGAAGGTTTCTAAGCACAACCCAACCAGGAATAGAAAAGCAAATCAAATTCCCAGCAGTGAATCATAACAACAGTTTTCTCCAAATAGCTAACCCATAAAATGAAAAGGTCAGGCACCACTGTGTGCCCCGTGATTTGTGTATGTCTGTCATTTCTGGTGTAATTAGAGGAATGGTCTGAAGGTCAATGTCATGACATGGGCTTCTGTAGGCTTAAGATTTCTGAAGCATAGAAATGATGGGAGATTTTAATGATGAGTAAGGGAGCATGGTGTTTAGAAGGTGAAATAAATTACTGAGTTGGGATACACAAAGCGTGTTGATGCAGTAGGCTTTAGGGGCTGGATAAGAATTGCAGGGCTGACCCAAAGCCATCCTGTTTATCTGAGAAACACATATATACACATACCAGTCAGTCTTTCCCTGCTGTTCTGCAGCCACAGGCTATACACAAAACTAGGAAAATTCATTCTGGCAAGAGGAATGCATAGAGGAGGAAGGGTCTTAAATAAGGGACTGATGTCCATGAAGTGTGCTTCGCTGACTTCCTACAAATGGCTGTGATGACAGTGCTTCTGCTCTCTGAGAGTTTTACTGGTCATATCGCATTAGCCTCCAAAAGGCCACTAAGCAGGGGATGCAGACAGCTCAGAGTTTTGTTCTTTTATTCTAGAAAGATGGGCTCTCTGAGCAGTGGCATGCGCACTGATGCAGACACAGAGCCAGTGGCACCCCGTTCCTGACCTGGACCTCAGGGGCACCCTGGAGTAGAGCTTATTTCATTGACATGTTAAAAAAAATAAGGCAAAACAGACTGGGAAAGGATATACAAACGTGTTAACAGTGAATGCCTCTTTTTTGTTTTTCTTTATACTTTTTAGCATTTTATGCTAAGTGTGATTTTTCTAAAAATTACTTTTATTACAGGACTACTTTATGGCCAGGGCTTCCCTGATAGCTCAGTTGGTAAAGAATCCGCCCACAATGCAGGAGACTCTGGTTTGATTTCTGGGTTGGGAAGATCCGCTGGAGAAAGAATAGGCTACCCACTCCAGTATTCTTGGATTTCCCTTGTGGCTCAGCTGGTAAAGAATCTAACTGCAATGCGGGAGACTATTTCTGGGGGCTCCAAAATCATGCAGGTGATGACTGCACTCATGAAATTAAAAGATGCTTGCTCTTTGGATGAAAAGCTATGACCAACCTGGATGCTGCTAAGTCACGTCAGTCGTGTCCGACCCTGTGCAACCCCATAGATGGCAGCCCACCAGGCTCCTCCGTCCCTGAGATTCTCCAGGCAAGAACACTGGAGTGGGTTGCCATTTCCTTTTCCAATGCATGAAAGTGGAAAGTGAAAGGGAAGTTGCTCAGTTGTGTCCGACTCTTAGCGACCCCATGGACTACAGCCTATCAGGCTCCTCCGTCCATGGATTTTCCAGGCAAGAGTACTGGAGTGGGATGCCATTGCCTTCTCTGGGCCAACCTAGATAGCATATTAAAAAGCAGAGACATTACTTTGCTGACAGAGGTTTTTCCAGTAGTCATGTATGGATGTGAGAGTTGGACTATAAAGAAAGCTGAGCACTGAAGAATTGATGCTTTTGAACTGTGGTGTTGGAGAAGACTCTTGAGAGTCCCTTGGACTGCAGGGAGATCAAACCAGTCCATCCTAAAGGAGATCAGCCCTGAATAGTCATTGGAAAGACTGATGCTGAAGCTGAAACTCCAATACCTTGGCCACCTGATGCGAAGAACTGACTCATTTGAAAAGACCCTGATGCTGGGAAAGATCGAAGGCGGGAGAAGGGGACAACAGAGGATGAGACGGTTGGATAGCATCACCAACTCAATGGATATGAACAAGCTCTGGGAGTTGGTGATGGTCAGGGAAGCCTGGGGTGCTGCAGTCCATGGGGTCACAAAGAGTCAGACACACGACCGAGCAACTGAACTGAACTTTATGGAAAGGTTACTTGGAAGAGGCAGGCCTGGGCTTAATTATAAAACTGATACAGGCACCACGTCCTATTGCAGACTCAGTAGCTTGTGTCTATTTGCGCATCTCAGTTAGGAAGAAACCGGGTCAACAGGCCGTCAGTCGGCACACGCGCTGCCCACTCACCTTGGGCATGACAAGGGAGAGGGGACCGTCCTCGTGGTCCCTGCACTGTCTCTTGGTGGCTGGCTCCTCCTCCTCCTCCTGCAGCCTCCTCTCCTTGCTCAGGCGCTTCTGACCTGAGGGCATGGGGGGCTGCTCTGCTGCGGTGACCTCGGAGCCTCCGCCGACGCTCCCTGATCCTGAGCCCGACCCTGGAGACAGTCCCTCCTGCAGGCCCCCGCACAGCATGAACAGAGGGGCGGGAGGCACGTATAGCAGGGGCTGGGCAGCCGCCAAGGGCTGCGGCTGGTGCTCCACATCCAGCGCCATGGAGGCCAGGGAAATGCCTCCTTGGCCGTTCAGACCGTTCTGGGCAGGCAAGGCCTTCAAGTCTGTTTGGGCCGCAGAGAGGGCTTGGTGGCACAAGGGGCTAACACGGTATTCTGAGTCAACGGATGAGCTGGGGAGAGGAGCTGCAGGGTCCAGGCTGCTCGGCAGAGGCATCATGTTCTGACTGGCAAAAGCTACCGTCCTGTAACAAAAGGAACAGAGTGGGGCCATGCAGTCACCACAGTCTACTGACCTCCAGCTCTGCTTTCCTAGAGAGATGAGCCAAAGCAGGACTGAGGGAACACTGCTCACTCCTGCTACTTAAAAATTTTTTTTTATTAATTTGGCTGCATTGGATCTTAGTTGCGGTCTCTCCAGGCTGTGGTTTGCAGGTTTAGTTGCTCCCCGACATGTAAGATCTTAGTAGGATCTTACTTCCCCGAGTAGGGATTGAACCCTCGTACTCTGCAATGCAAGGCAGACTCTCAACCACTAGACCACCAGGGAAGTCCCCCACGCCCACTATTAAAGTGGGCTCCCTGAGATCATGAGCTAACCCCAGAAGCAGACAACCACGTATTATACCTGGATGGATGCTTTGCAACAGGATAGGGGCTTTCAGAGGCTCCCCTCCACCTCTCCCACAGCCAGTAGTCATTGGCTGGCCAGCAAGTACCCCTTCCCAGGCACACAGATGCTATAATGACCAGCAGAATATGGTAACAATTTTACATCATTCTTTAACAGGAGCTACTCTTAGCCCCCTCTCCGACCATGAGGGAGGAACACTTGAGCCCAGAGGCTCATCCAATTACGGAAGGCCACCCAGTGGGGTCTGCACATGGAGTCCCTGAGAGATGCCGGGCAGATAACAGAGACGAGGCCAGATGCTGATTTAAAGGGCACATCTTGTTTACCTCACGTTCACTGTGAGATAAATGAAGTAATCAGCGAGCGGGGAAGTAAATGTATTTACAGAATTATTCTCTGTCATTCTCGTCCCATTCCACTCTGTATTACTACAGAATTTTCAAACAGCACACATTCACATTGGGCTTCCTGGTGAGCTCAGCTGCTAAAGAATCTGCCTGCAATGCAGGACATGCCATTCGATTCCTGGGTTGGCAAGCTCTCCTGGAGAAGGGACAGCCTACCCACTCAAGTGTTCTTGGGCTTCCCTGGTGGCTCAGATGGTAAGGAATCTGCAGTTCAGGAGACATGGGTTCGATCCCTGGGTTGGGAAGATCTCCTGGAGGAGGGCATGGCAACCCACTCCAGTATTCTTGCCTGGAGAATCCCCATGGACAGAGGAGTCTGACGGGCTGCAGTCCATGGGGTCACAAAGAGTCAGATATGACTGAGTGACTAAGCACAGCACAGCACACGTTCAAATTAAGTTGTGCTGACTCACTGTCTTATACTGATTTGCATTTCTTTCCATCGCCAGCTGACACGGCTTGGACTGGCACCACAGCAGAGCAGAAAGACTGGGAATGCTCTATTCTGCGATGTCCTAATCTGCAGTCCTTCTCTAATTCCAACCCTACCTGCTCAAAGCAGCCTGAATGGTCTCCAGTGAATCTACAGGAACCCTTTACTGTCCATTTGATAAATCTAAACTCTACGCCTTGGCTTTCAGAGCATTCTGCCAACTTGACCTACTCACCTCCAACACCCCAAGCTCTTCTTCTATCTTATTTGGACAAATCACTATGGCTTACTTCCCATCCACTCCCTGACTCGGGCTCAACAGTTTTTTTTCCTCCCTTGTCTGTCATTATAAACCTTTTCTGTTCTCTCTCCAGCATTTCCTCTGTTTCCTCTGATAATATGTGATTTCCTTCAAAATCAAACCCCAAATCTGATTCAGATAGTGTAGGTTCTTTCACTTATTAACTCTGTGACTTTGGGCGAGTTACTTAATCTCTCAGGATGTCAGCTGCCTCCCTGTAAATTAGGATAATAGTACCAACATCAAAAGGTTGTTGTTGTAATTAGATAAGATAATATACATAAAACTTTAAGAATAGTACCCGGTAGTTCATAAATGACATTAGTTAGGATAATGACAAAGTGATTCATGGGACTATGATATGTCATTTCTCTGTCACATTAGTAGTGACTTGTCTTTTTATTTTTCCTTGTAAGCTTTCATAGCCTAGGGGATACATTTTTCATAAAAATTTTCAATTTTGGGTCCCAGATGCCAAATCCTGCACAGTGTTGGGCACAAGGGGGAAACTTACAAAATCCTTAATAAACAAATGGCTGATTTTTGAGCAGGACTGCTACACTTTACCTTTCGATGGGTGGCATTTGAATTCAGTCACAGTTAAAACTAGGACAGAAACTACTTACTCTGAGTTGTCTTCCATTTTCTGTCTGGAGACAGCTGCCAGACTTCCAATTTCCAAGGAGTAGACTCCTAATCCGAAAAAGGAAAACAAAGTTCTACCAAATACAGCAAGGGACTTATAACAGCAGTTATATACAGCAGGGTTCATTATTCACAGCTCAAGGATTATAAGACTATCTCAAATCCATCCTGGTTTTGATTCAGAGAGAGACATGTCCAGAAGCTAGCTCTAAGTGGTGAATGTAGGTCTCATTAAAAATTAGTAAGAAAACAAAACAAAGCTAGTATTGCTTTATAAATCTGGTGAATTGCTGAGATGCATCAAACAGGTCAACCATGGCAAACCAAGTAATCTTCAATCTTCAAGGCCAACGAGAATCAATTTCAGGCTGAGGGCCATGTGTATACCCTGTGAACTCACCATCTCATGCAGAGCCTACAGTCAGCTCACTAAAACGTCACTGCACGGGCAGGGCTACCATTACATGGTGACTGATAGACGCTGTGGGTAAGTAAAGGCAGATACCTTGTTTTTGTCTGTAAGGGCTGCTGGGTTCTGAGTTCACTTTCCTCTGTGTCCTCTCGGAAGCCTGCTCTGAGTTAAAAGAGCTGTGTCGAGCAAGCTTCTGTTTTGCACAGAACTGAACGTGGCCATATATTTCTTTTTTCAATTCTGGTAGGACAGGTGTAGAAACATCCACGAGATCATCATCTAAATAAATAAGACAACTGGTAGTGTTGTTATACAGCTATAATTCAGGGTAATTTCAGCCTTTTTAAGATATGGCTTTGAGAACCTCTCAAAATGGAGCTACCTATAAATTAAAAATGAAAACAAAGGAATTTCATGAACCCTGTCTCAAACCCCAATTTCTTTCAGTGTACTAATCTTTTAAATAAGTTAGTGACTTTAAAGACTGAATCCATATATATTCTAAAATTATCTAAACTGCAATAAAAGTAGAGCAGGATGTTCTGTAACCCAAATTAGAATGCACCTGACATTTCAGATGCTTTCTTTGGGCAGAGATATCGAAGGAAAACCCAATCGTACTCAGCCCAACATGAATATTTAGAGATTTTAACATTAATTGAGATTGGCCTCTTATGCCACAGTCCCAGGGCAATGAGTATAAGAATCTCTATTTCCTATTATTATGCTTTATTATTTCTTTCCTATGCAGCAGGAAGCTCAGTTACTAAGTGACCAAAGGCATAAGGTCAGCAGACACCTCATGGTTGAAATGCTGCAGAACAGTGAGGGTATTAGAAGACTGGGCCTTGAGGCCAATTTTATGCTTAAATAAGCCTCTGTGAAATCAGGACAGAAATCTCTATATAGAACCAGGTCTATGTTCTATAAAGAAATACTTACCATTGTTCAGATAGTCATGCCTACCCTGCTCATCTGTGCTATCTTTTTTAAGTTCAAGGGATGCACATTTTAATTGTAAGACGGATTTAATAAACTGAAAGGCCCAGCTAGACTTCCATTTTTCTAAAATACGCAAATATTGAAAAAGAAAACCACCTACGGTTTTCTTTTTCTTGTAATAAAACCCCAACAAATTCTCTCTTTAGAAAATCAGAAGTTATAGAATCAACTAGAAGAAAGTGGGTCAAGACAGTATTATTTACCCTCCTTCCTGAAAGAAATAAAATACTGAACTAAGTATATAAAACAATGGTTCTCAAGATGCTGGACACTAGGCCACGAAGGATGGTGATCCATTAGAGACAGGGCCTGAAAAGAGGCTCTGATTAGCCCAGCTTATTGCCTGGGCAACACTTCCAGGCTAAGGGGCAGAGAAGGAGCTCTAGGCAGAGCCTGCAGGTCTGGGGATGCAGCTGGGGGACCTGGAAAGTCAAGGCAGCTAGCACTGGTGGGGCAGGGTACTGAAGAGCACAGCCAAGCAGAAGGAATGCTGGAGGTCTCAGAGGGTCCTCCTTGGTAGAGCTGCCCTTCAGCAGTCACAGGAGATCGGTTTCCAGTCCCCACATGGATAGTTGAGCATCTCACCTAAGATGCTCAAGACTCCTACATAAAATGGCATAGATTTAATCCTGTGTAGATACTGAGTAAACTTTTGTAGGCACTATATACTAAATCATCTCTAGATTACTGTAGTACCTAATACAATGTAAATGCTATCTCAGTAGCTGCCAGTGTGCAGCAAATTTTGAGTTCTGATTTCTGGAACTTTCTGTATTTTTAAAAAAATACTTTCGATCCATCATTGGTTGACTCTACAGATATGGAACCTACAGAGAGTCAAAGGGCTGACTGTATTCAGTGGAGTACTCATGCATGGGCGGAAACTCCCCAAGGCCAAGGAAAGAGCCCTCAAAAGGAGTAGACAGAACAGTGTCTGCACTCAGACAGGGCTGAGAACAGTGCTGACTGCCAATAGATGCAGTGGGAAAAAAATCTCATACTTCATGGTCTTTGGTTAGAATGCTAAAGAGGGTGTTGCCTCAGTAGTGGGGACAGTGTACTCAAGACTAATTGCTGATAGGGTGGGTTCTGCCTGCTGCTGCTGCTAAGTAGCTTCAGCTGTGTCCGACTGTGCAACCCCAGAGACGGCAGCCCACCAGGCTCCCCCGTCCTTGGGATTCTCCAGGCAAGAGTACTGGAGTGGGTTGCCATTTCCTTCTGCAATGCATGAAAGTGAAAAGTGAAAGTGAAGTCGCTCAGTTGTGTCTGACTCTTAGCGACCCCATGGACTGCAACCCACCAGGCTCCTCCATCCATGGGATTTTCCAGGCAAGAGTACTGGAGTGGGGTGCCATTCTGCCTAACAAAGGTTAAAAGCAAGAGCCGAAAGGATAACTGTTTCCAAGTAACTTTGCTGTATCAGAGAACAAAGCTCAAGAACATTTTTAGGAAGAGAGAATTATTTAGCACATAACAATTTATAATTCTCAGTGTACATATAATGGCATACAATTGGGCTTCCCAGGTGGCTTGAGGGTAACGAACCAACCTGCCAATGCAGGAGGCATAGAAGATGCATGTTCCATCCTGGGGTTGGGAAGGTCCCCTGGAGGAGGGCATGTACTCTTGCCTAGAGAATCCCATGGACAGAGGAGCCCAGTGGGTGCAGTCCACAGGGTTGCGCAGAGTTGGGACACGACTGAAGTAACTTAGCACACACGCATGGCATACAGTCAAAAATTACATTATACACAAAGAAGCAGGGAATTATAACCCACAATGAGCAGAAAAATTAGTTGAAATGGACCTCAAAGTGACATAGATGATAGAATTAGTAGACAAGCACATTAAAATAGATATTATGATTGTATTCCGTGAACTCAAGAAATTGAACATGTTAAGTGGAGACATCAAAACTACAAAGGCCCAGGATTCCCTGGTGGTCCAGTGGTTAAAATCCCACCTTGCAATGCTAGAGACACTGGTTAGAGCCCTGAAGATCCCACAGGCCACAGAGCAACTGAGCCTATGTGCCACAACTACCGAGCCTGCGTACCCTAGAGCCCACGTTCTGGAACAAGAAGCCGTTGCAGTGAGAAGCCTGTGCTCTGCAGTGAAGACCCAGCACAGCCACAAAACAGAACATTTAAAATAATTTATACAGGTCCAAGTCAAACTTCTAGCAATTAAAACTACAATGCTGAAGGTGGAAAAACACCATGGGTGGAATGCATGGCAGTTTAGAAAAAAATTCATGCATGCAGAAAAAAACTGTGAACTTAAAGAGCAATAAACACTATCCGAAGTGACAGAAAAGAGACAAAGAAATGAACAAAACATCAATGAACTGTCGGACCACTTCAAACAGCCAAACATGAGTGTAACTAGAGTTGCCAAAGGACAGAAGGGGAAAGGAGAAATAATGACCAAAAATTCACCAAACTTGATGAAAAGTTTAAATCCAGAGATCCAATGAAGCGCGACAAATCGAAGTAAGAGACACCGAGAAAACTGTAACAACCCACGCATGATCAAATTGTTTAAAACCAGTCATAAAGAAATATGAAAAGTAACCGAGAAAAAAGAAGACACATTACATGTGGAAGAACAGGATGATGGGAGAGTTCCTGTCACAAACAATGCAAGCTTGAAGACAGTGGAAGCAGTTCTTTAAAGTACCAAAAGGAAAAAAACCTCCAACCTAGAATCCTTACCCAAGGGAAATATTTTTCAAAAACACAGGTGAGATAAAGACGTTCTTAGACATACAACAACTGGAAGATTTCACCACTGGCTGACCTGCACTCTAAGAAGTGTTAAAGAAAGCCCATCAAAAGAAGACAAATGATACCAAGATGGTTGGATTGAACGGCACCGGGGGGAAACACGAAGTAAAACAAGTGATGCCTCTACACACCCATTGGAACAGCTAGAACCAAGGCTGACCTAGAGCTCTCATATACCACTGGTGGGAACGTAAAATGTTACAGCTACTTTGGAAAACAGCTTGGGAGTTTCTTAAAACCTTAAACATCCACCTATCGTGTGATGCACCTATTCTCCTAGATATGAATCAAGAGAAATGAAAGCATATTTGCATATAAAGACATGTACATGAATAGCCACTGCAGCTTTGTTTGCTGTTGTTCAGTCACTCAGTCGTGTCTGACTCTGCCACCCACGAACTGCAGCACGCCAGGCTTCCCTGTCCTTGACTGTCTCCTGGGGTTTGCTCAAACTCATGTCCACCGAGTCACTGATGTCATCCAACCATCTCCTCCTCTGTCACCCCCTTCTCCTCCTACCCGCCAGCCTTCCCAGCATCAGGGTCTTTTCCAACGAGTCAGCTGTTTGTAATAGCTCTAGATTGAAAATAATTCAAAAGTCCACTTTTAAGTGCATGAATAAAGAATAGTATATCCATTAAAAAATAAAATATAAAAAAAATAAAAAAAAAGAGAATAGTATATCCATACAGTGAATACTCCTCAGCAATAAAAAGGAATACACCATTGATACACACTACCATGCAATTAATCTCAAAATAATTATGCTGAATCAAAGAAGTCTGATAAAAAGAGTACTCACACTACAGCTGATTGTCATTATTTGTGGTAAAGCTCGATAAAGTCACCGTGAACACTGAAATTAGTCAATACTGAACCATCACTCCCAAAGGAAATACAGGGTTAGTTTTCTGCAAGTCTCTGGTCAAAACATTTTATAAACTGATTAGTACATAACCCTGTTTCATGAGTCTGTTTAAGACACATTTAGAACATCTTGTTGATCCATTAGCGCTGCACTCAGTCAAAATCACTGGAACTCATGCCGGAACCAAGTTCCTCTGCTAAGTTGCTTCAGTCGTGTCCGACTCTGTGCGACCCCATAGACGGCAGCCCACCAGGCTCCCCCGTCCCTGGGATTCTCCAGGCAAGAACACTGGAGTGGGTTGCCATTTCCTCAATGCATGAAAATGAAAAGTGCAAGTGAAGCCGCTCAGTCGTGTCCGACCCTCAGCGACCCCATGGACTGCAGCCTTCCAGGCTCCTCCGTCCATAGGATTTTCCAGGCAAGAGTACTGGAGTGGGGTGCCATTGCCTTCTCCAAAGTTCCTCTAACGCGTGTATTTTCTCTGTAAGACACAGCACAGCCTTCATGCACTTAGAAACACTAGACGGCATTTCAGTATGACACTTGTGGACAATTTCAAACAGCAAGATCACCAACACAAACCACAAAAACGTGAAAACGCAGCACTAAAAAGACCATGAAAAGGATGCTTGTTTACAGTGTGAGTCAAAAGAAACAAGTGTGGGAAACAACAAGGTTGCCTTGTCTGACCTCAGCTGGGAGCACACGCCATGGCAAATGAAAGCTTTTGCCACTCTGCAATCTGTGAATGACTCAGAAAATGCTGTGGGTATTGATTCTGGAGTTTCAAATAAATTTTCATGAGTTGGTAAATTCGCAAATACGGAATCTGCCAATAATAAGCACTGACTGTGTTTGATTCACTTATTAGACATTTCAGAAGATACACGTCTCGAGTGAAGGAAAGCAGATCACTGGTTGCTGGGAGTGGGGAAAGGGAGGGAGGTATTCAAAGGAACAGAAGGAGGCTTTGGAGGGTGATGGGTTAACTACCTTGGTTGCAGTGATTATTCACTGAGGCTTATGATGCAGAACTTATCAAACTATAACTTTAACCACTGTGCTGTTTATTGAATGTCATGATACTGCAATAAAGCTGTTAAAAGGAAGGAAAGGTCCTTATGGTGGGGAAGGAAAAGAGTAAAGAGGTGGATTGCTAATTGAGGAGTGAAGGGGAGTGAATTAAGAAATCAAAGGTAACTTGATGTTCCAAGTTTAATTGTTGGGCTCGTGACAATTGTGCTGTCAGTAATGGAAATAGGGAATATAGAAGGAGGACCAGGTTTCTGAAGGATAGAGGAAGAAAGTGCAATTTGAGGTTCCTGACCTAGTGCCAAGTCCCCTCTCCCATGACACATCAGAGCGCTCCCAGGGGCCGACCCACTGGTTACATAAATCCACAAACTCCTCGACTTCTCAACACCAGCTCACTTCTCTGGCTATCTTGTTTTCCTCAGTGACACCACCAACTTTGAATCCCTCCTCTCTTTCAATCTCTTTATCTAAAGACCCCTTGTCACTTCTGCCCACTAGTACCGATTTCTTGGCTAACTTTTGAGGCCTTCCAAAATGTGGTCCCAAATGATCACACTTTACTTCTCATTATTCCTATCCTAGGTCCTCCACTTAAGTCAGGATGCCTGAGTTCTCTGACACAAGCCAGATCTGTTCTTAGGTATCTGTTCCTTCAACTGAAAAAAAAAGCTCTCCATCCGTCCAAAACCTAACAGTCCATCAGAACTTAATCCATATCATCTCTGAATTCCTACAGAGCCAGTATTATCATATGCAGTGCTTAAGAGTTCTCTGATTTTCAAAGGTATATTAATTATACACCTTCAGTAGAAGCTCATTAACCAACTGAAGTAGATAAGGCACTGGTCTGGATGCTAGAGTTTAATTAAAGGCGAATAAAAACTGTGTCTGCCTCAAATGTGTACAGCAGGGACAATACCATGATATCATCCCCAGGTATAATGGCAAGATACTAAATTACAGTCCTTCCGATGAGATACTTCTTGCTTGGGGTGACTGGGGAAAACTTCATGCAAGAGCTGACATGTGAGCCAGACTGAAGGCTGAGTAGAATATTTTATGTTGAAACGGGGAAGAGAGCTTCACTGGTGAAAACCCAAGGATAAGCCAAAAACAGGAGTAGAAAGTGGCAAAGTTGTACATTTCATACTGGCAGGGACTCTATCATAAATGTCTCTTTGGGTTTTCCTCGGTGTTACTAAAGGCAACCCTCAGAGATATTGTGGGTTTGGTTCTAGGCCACTGCAATAAAATGAGTCACATGAACTTTTTTGTTTTCCAGTGCATATAAAAGGTAGGTTTATGCTATACTGTGTTGTGCAATAGCGTCATATCTAAATAATGTACACACCTAAGTTAAAAGACACATCATTGCTAAAAAATACTAAGCATCATCTGATAACACACAGTTGCCACAAATGTTCAATTTGTGAAAAATGCATCACCTGCTCAGTGCAATAGAATGAACTGCCTGCATAGTTCACATGCAGTAAGGACTTGCTGAGTTAATCATACTTGGTTCTAAGTGGCTTCATCTAGTTTCTAAGTGAATAATGTGTTACGAAGTGAGGTAGAGAGCTATATCTTTTATAAGCCTGGGCTAAGTGTGAGAATTTATACTACTAAGACTAAAATTGGAAGGGCAATTTAAAAATAACTTTAATGGCTTTTTTCCTGGCAGTATGGCTATACATATGTAGCTGGTACAGAAAGATCCAGTCCCCAGTTGCACAAATACTACCTGTAAAATAAGTAGAAGATAATACCCTCTTTTGCTCTAATTTAGTAAAATTATGACATTTGTGACTTTTTAAATAAATTACAGAAAAGGTGTTCATTACATCCATCCTATGTTTAAGTGTCATCTTACCACCTATGAGTTTTGTGACAGTAACTTATATAATTTTTACATTATCTGGAATTTCAAAGAAAAACAATGTTTTATTCTGCTAATGCAGAACAACCAGAGATCATAAAAAGTGTCATTTAAAAAAAAAAAAAACTTGTTAAAATGAAGCATTATTTTTAATCCTTAGGCCCAAACTTCCAGGAACTTTGGAATGAAATTAAAAAAAACCCAACGAGCTGTAATTTAATAGCTTCAGAAACTGCCAGGTTCTAAGCTCTCTGTGTGTGAGCCGCCAGCACAACCACTTGTAGGCTAAGGCTCACTGTTCCCAGACTGGCGGCACGAGTCTAATTTTGAATGTGACGTGGGTGATGGGAGATGAAGGGGAAGATTAATCTCGCAGTGTGGTAGGTGTACGCTTTGAAAAAGCAACTGGGGGTTATACATCAGATGGTCCCGAGCAACAGCGCTTACCTGTGGAGCTGAAATCCACAGGGCCGATCCACTTGAAGGCAGGTTTCCGGCCTCGATCTTCCGTGACGTGCACTTTCTTTATCAGCATCAAGCTGGTCAGCACATTGGCTATGTCATAGAGGCGTCGTACCTTTGCTTGAAGACATAAAAAACAACTGTGGTCACACCATACTTCGGTCCGGGACGTCACGACCTTTTAGTTTGTGTGATGGGTCACTTTCTCAGCCACCAAAGAAGCCTCCAGCAGAGAGCAGTGGGGGAGCATGAGAGGCCAGTGACTCCCGCGTGAAATCACTAAGGATTTCAGTGTCTGATCATCTCACTCAGCGAAGGTCAGTGTGTCCTTCTGCTTTCACAGCTTCACGCTTCGTACCAGAGGCACCTGGTGACAAGCTGGGATCACTGTGATTGCAAAAACACCGAGGGAGGCAAACGGGCTGTAATTAAAGGTGTAGGAAATGTCATTCTGATCCACGGCTTGTCAGAAGCTTGCCTGGAGTCTCTCCCTGCAAGACACGGTGGCACCTGCTCTCCCAGGCAGCTGGGCTGTGACAGTGACAGGGGTTCCCTGGAGCTTCCGGCGAGGCTGCATTGCCGGGCACACAGACTGTCCAGGGCTCGAGGTCACGAGGTATGACTGCTGAAGACAGTCAGCGCCTCGGCTCTAACCCTGGTGGACACCCAGTGGGGGAGGGCTGGGTGGGCATTCCGTGAGTCTGAGAGGTCCAGGGAGAGACATTTGAAAACACATGCACTGGAGGAGAAATTCAGAGGGGTGGGCGGTAACACATTAGGTGGGCAGGACGATGCCCACAAAGTAAGCTCTATCCAAGAAGTCAACTTACAGGGAGGAAAGCCACTTGAATTCAGGGCTAGGATAAGCCAAGGGCTCTGATTATGGGCCTGAATCATCAAGCTTTCACTCCAGATGCAATATTCTTCCCAATCCTGATAGAACTGGATTTTATCTAGCCATTTCTCCCACAGGGTGGCTATACTTCCAGCTGGAAACAAACAAAAGCTAGCAAATGCTGAATTCAGGGTTTCCAGGGCTTGAATGAGCTACCAGCAGCCAGGGCCTCTGGCTCAGGACCCAGGCTTGAAGGAAGAGGAAGATGTTCTGGGTGTGAAACTCGAAACACTCTCTTGTCCAGCATCCACGTCCCACCGCGCCCCCCTCCCCTCCCCTGCTGTTCTTCTGGTTCTTACCTGTAGACAACTTTCATGTCCACATCAGAAGAGTATGCGGGGGGTGAGGAGAAAAGGGAGAGAAAACTCAGACATTCCATCTGGGATGCAGCGATACCAAAGAGAAATTCAAAGCCTCTCACACCCTCCCTGACCTGCATGTGTGGGATGCCATTCTGCCTCCAGCAACCACTCTGCCGAGGAAAAGGCATCAGGCAGAACTTTCACAGGAATTCTAGTATGTGATCAGCTTACCTCTTACAGCACCAAGAAGCTTAAAGAAGGCAAGAAGGAGTGCACATCTCAACAAAATAATTTAAAAAAAAATTATCTCCAAGGCTGCAAACATCATGTGAAACCCCACCCTTTCTGTGCTGCTAAGTGGATTTAAGTGAAGATGCTTACTTTTAAATTTACTATGGTCTGGTATATCTTGGCTTTCCTCTATCAGTATTTTGGCAGCCACATCAAGAGTAACAATCTTGGTTTTGGAGACCAGGAACAGCATGACAAACTTCTGGCTCATAATTTTCAGAGACTTGTCTTTCCGACTGTTTGCAGATGCTACAAAGGGAATGAAACGAAAGCATCAAAACATATAATCTACCACAAGAAAGACTGTACTTGTACTTTGCCAGTCCTATCTAACTCTATCAGCAGATGGAAAGATCACTTTTGATCACCACTTGGCCACACATCACAAAAAGATGGTTCATAAAGAAATAAGATAGATTTTTTGGGGGGTCCTAAAATTATTCTATAGTTGGTATAAATTCTGCAATGCTTTACACTCACACTCCACTGAATAGAATCTATGAAGCAATTTTGGAAAAGATTAAAGTAGAAGAGTGAAAGGATAGAGTGGGGATCTGGAACTGTTTTCAGAACATCAGCTCTTCCCTCAAAGGCAAGGACTCCACTTGTATTTCTCTGAGCCCACAAGAACTAGAATACACCATCCACATAGGAGGTGCTCACCTCTTCCACTGCATTTTGGAAATAAGTAAAGAAATAAACAATAAGTAAGTAAGAGACACTGCTTAGATGTGTGTTGCCATAGATGACAGGCAAATCATCCCCGATAGATGGCTGTCTCCTCTGGTTATTCGGATAAAGACTGGTTCAGAGGGTGAAATTAAAGGCATGAGGTAGTGAATGGAATGAAAGTCAGGCCCACCCGTCCATATCTATTTCTTATATTTGCAAGTGAAACATAAGGAATATTTGCACTTTATCATCTTAGCAAGGAGGATTAGGGTGAGAATAAAGATCAAAGAGGGACAGCATACATAGGAGCTAGGAAAGGGAAGAACAATGCAATACAATATAAGTAAAAAAAAATTCAGTATCAAACGAAAGGCTATCTGTCTTCCTAATCAGCATTTTCTGCAAATTGGGTTCTTTTCTAAGTCATCCACTCCAATATACAATTGAACAAATAGAATCTTTTGAAGACAGAAATTCTTTCCAAGTAAATTTTCCTTAAAGGCTCACAAAGAGGAAGCAGCGTGGGACTGTCAGTCTGAAACTGGAAGGCCATTCGCCACCTATGATCCAAACACACCAGATACCAAGTGAGACCGCCGCTACACAGGTTTCCCATGAGGTGGAGTGGGCAGCCCAGGTGGGAGCCATCTGTCTGCCCATCTTCATGAGGGAGACCGGGAGGCCACATGCCTCCAGGGTGGCCCATCTGGCCCTCCCCATCTTCAGAAGAGACCGGTGTGGGCCCAGGGGACTCACAGGAGGGACAGTCTGGTTCAGGGAAATCCAGTAACTGTGGATCTTGGGAATCGGGACAACCATCTCTTCTGCGTTCTCCGGATTTATGATCTATCGGGTTGAGCTCTTTCTGCTGGAGGTGTGCCATCTGCTCCTCGTATTTCTGCTTTTCTCCTAATCTCTGGAGGTTCCTTAGGGTTTTCGGCAGGCTGTGCCTACCATGCCAGCTGTACTGATTCTTGGCCACCCGGCTGACCAGATGCAGTGACTCCAGCACGTTTACAATGTCATAGATGCGTCTCCTTTCAACGCCTGTTTGAAAAATAGAAGCCGACCATTGTCATGCTGAAGAACATTTTTCTAATTTTTTTTTTTTTGGTAGCACTGCATGGCAGGCTGAACTTCCCCGATCTGGGATCAAACCTAGGCCCCCTGCAGTGGAAGGGCAGAATCTTAACCACTGGACCACCAGGGAAGCCCCGAAGAACACTTAAGAGTATAAAGTCCATGAAGGCTTGGGCCTTGTCTGTGAACTATTCTGTGTGATGCTTTGCCCAGCAAATATAATTGCTCAACAAATTCATCCTATGAGAATGCAAGCAACAGAAATTATTTTTCTTTTTTCTTCTTGGGATCCAACTCTTGATAAGATCTAGGGTGAACATCCACCTTGAGATGGATGATAGTTCCATCTGTATTACATAAATAGTAGAGCAACTTTTCTTTGAACCTGTTAGGCAAACCACATGAACATTTCAACATGTTAAAACTGGTGGGATTGAGCAATCTGCATCACAGTAATAAAGGCTTGATGAAGATTGGACGGTTGATTTTGACTTGTAGCTAGTCCTAAGTATACAGACTATAAAGCTGTGTCCAATAACTGTAACCTCATTATCGGACCATACTCTCCTTCCCGGAGTTTGAACGATGTGAAAAAATTGTCCTGTTAATTCTTGTAATGGCCAGTAGGGAAAACAGATGGTAAATATTCTTTCCTATTTTGGGCTGGAAACTTAGGAGTCAAGAGCTTGGGCACCCTTCTCAGGTTGCAGGAGGAAGCGAGGGCCAGGGCTGGAGCACACAGACCTCCGTGTGCTCGTCACAGCCACGGACAATTCTCCCTGTGCTCTCACGCACCATGTCCTGCCACACAGCCCGTCAGTAAAGCACAGGAAGTCCTGCACAGGCTGACCGTCCAGTTCATGGATTCCCTGCCCACTTATGCCACACTCCCTAAAGAGCCAGGATTATGAGCAGTCTATTGAATTTACTAAAAATATTTTCATGGGTTAAGTGTGGGGTCTTCAGGGTCAGACTGCCTGGACTGGAATCCCTGCACTATCCCTTACTAGTTGGGTGAGTCTGGGTAGTTACTTACTCTTTCTGTGCCTGGGTATTTATCTCATAAAATGAGGAGGATTCAGTGCAACAATAAACTTAAAGGGATTCTGATAGGTGTGAATTTATCTGCTCTTTGTATATGATTTTGTAAGTACTTTCTGTGTGGTGTGGGAGATACCTAAAATTCCTGCTGGCATTCAAGGTGACAGTAGAAACAGATTTTTTAAACCTCGCATCTGTGTCTCATCCTGTTATGCAATAGACACTTAGGCTTTTGGGACTCACTGGCCCTTCTTGCTCTCGCCTAAGTATCCGTAACAAATGCTGCCAGGCATCTCCAAGCAAAAGGGCCCAGCAACAAAAATGCCTTCTTCCCCTTCGCTTGCCAACAGCTGTTGTATAATCAGAGCAGACTCAGTGTATGCAGCTCTTGGCTTTCCAAAGACTTAACACGAGAAATAGACCAGATTACAAGAATACTGTGGAGCTGAGAGGAAGTGCTATCCCCGCTTGAAGAGGCATTTCACAGTCAATCAGAACATTTAGGCTCATGACCCAGAAAGGCTCTTCACTCTCCAGAAGCTCTGGCTCTGCTGCCAGATGCCTGCTGGAAGGTGCTGGCAGGAGCAGTCAGCAGCCCCTTGTCCAGATCTGCCTGGGCCCTGGTTCCAGTCTGTTTCCATATATTAACACATCTCGTTTAGAGCATAACTCGCCATAAACCTTCCCATTAGAAATGTCATGTGAATGCAACTGAGATATCCCAGGGCCAGCCATATGCCCGACTGTTTTGTTATTTTGTATTAGATAGGAGCCATTAAGTCTCCATCTAGTGGCTAGACATCCCAAGAAATAAAGGAAGAAATAAGAATTAAAAGGACGATTCGGACCACTTAAGACAATAAGATGCCGCTTGGCATGCACAATAATAGGTGTGCTGCCTGACTGCTCACTCACTTTTGCAACCTGGATTGAGTTTAACTGTCCACTGGCTGGGCACATCTAAAAGTCCCATTTCACAGGCCTCAAGTCCTGCAGGTTGCTCTGTCAGGAAGATTCTCTGACCTTCTTTTTCTTCTGTCTTCAAGGCGATCCTATTCATCCTAGTCATGGTGTTGGTTATGCCCTTGAGCATTTACTCATTGTTACCACGCTTCCCTTAGGCCCCACAGAGCTCATCAAGAGCATCTCGGCCCAGTAAATTTTCCTAGGCTGTGTAATTTTCCATTTACTAAAGTCATTCCCAGTTCTTTAACTTCTTACCTGTAATATCAGTATCAAATCTACATGAGACCAGAAACTGGGAAACAATGCAATTTGAATGCTCTGCAGATCCTTGGTTAAAATCTGGTCTTACAGCTTGTGACCTGGGATAGAGCCAGGAGTTTAGATTCAATCAAGGAGATGGTTACCCTGGACATAGCTTCTAGGAAGGGACCCCGTCTTATCTCACATGAAGAGATGGAAAGTTCATTTGGCAGGCCTGGGAAATCATGACACAGTAGGAAGTTTTTGCAAAAGCCTTGGCATTCTGCTCTAGATGGTTATACAGGAGACCTACAGCCCTGTCCTCCCTGGGACCTGTAAGGCAGCCTTCCAACATCTAATCTTTTTTCTTCTGCTTTGATATCAGCAAGATCTCTTGATAAAGGATGGGTGTATAGAGGAACCCCAATGAGAAAGACATTGTATGATCTGTTCTTTTACCCTCAGCCTCTTCGGACTAGTTTCTAGGACCCAGTGCCTCAGCTATGTCTACACCAAGCTTCTGTCCAGCTGGCTCACATCTCATTTCATTGCTACCAAAGCCAGAATACTGTATGCTATTCCTGGGTTCTAAAACAGCTTCCCTGTCAAAGCCCTCTGCTTCCTCTTCCTGGCTGTACAGGTTGACAGGACAGCTTGAGAATCATGGAAGTGGGCAAGGGGAACCTCTCATAACAGCTGAGTAGAAACAGTTCCATGGAGCAATAAGTTACTAAGCCAGGCCCTGAGCTGGGCATGTTACTGACATGATCTGTAACTTTTCTAAGCTTCTGTAAGGGAGGTGCTATGGTTTCTATGCTATGACTGAGAAAAGATTAATTAACTTTTTAAATCTCTCTCAGCCTATACATTAGAAACCTGGGCTTCAAATCCAGTTCTCTCTTACCCAAAGTCAAACCCATGGTCTTCTAATCACAACCACTGGCTCCTCATTACTTCAATTTCCAGCAAATCTTTTTAACCATCCGTTTGAATAATTTAGATTGGCAAGGATCAACTGAGTCACATTCTTTGGGCTATGGGAAGATACAGAACTAATAAACCAACTAAAAATATAATCTATCATAAAGCCTTGCATGCGTGCATGTTAGGTTGCTTCAGTTGTGTCTGACTCTTTGTGACCTGAAGGACCTCCCAGGCTCCTCTGTCCATGGGATTCTCCAGGCAAGAATCCTGCAGTGGGTGGCCATGCCCTCCTCCAGGCTCATAAAGCCTACTGGGTTGACTTCTTTGAGACTTTTTTTCCTTTTCCTATATGTAAATTGTCCTAATTTGTTAAGGTGACACTCTGACATCTTTAAATCATTGTGATTTCTACTTATTCACTGTCAACAGTATGTTCCTTGTGAAACTAACTGCAATCCATGTCCACTAGGAGTCTCTACTCGGACCAGTTGCCTGCATATTTATAGCCCAGACGCCACTGTACATGACATACGGTCACGCCATGTGAACGGATGTATTCCTCTTTGTTACAAGGCTTAGCTGTTTGAATTATATCCAGATGTGCTTTTTCTAGTTGGGCAGACTTGCTGTGAAGGTCACAGTACAGGGCTTCAAACCTAACTCTCTTGCTTTCAAATTTGGCTTTGTAACAGAAATAACAGCAGTTCTGAACTCTTAGAAGCATTAAAAAAAAATAAACAGCAGGATATTTCTAAAAATCTTTTGAGTCTGTCTGAAATAAGATAGAATTAAGGTATTAGCTATTAATTTGTAACGTGAGTCTTTTGCAAACACAGTTTTTGAGGTTAAAGAAACCAAATATTTGTTTGACCCTCAGGCCTGGAAAGCTCCCTGGAATTCTATGCGTAATGATTATGACACAAGAAAAGCTCTACCTGCTCCTCTGTCCTCACTCTTTTGGAGGGCCTGCTCTGCACTTAGTAGAGGAGGTGATCTGAAGCCTTTGGCTCACCCGAGGAATCGATTTCCCACCGTGACTGGAGACAGGTGACCCCATGATACATACCGAGACTGACAGCAACTTCATCCAGGGAGATGGTAGTTTTCTCAGTTGACAGAGGGTAACTTGGGTAGCGAGCGAGAAACTTCTGGCACAGGAGTCCTAAGCTTTTCTGCTTTCTGCTTGGCCTTTGCTTTTCAAACTCATCCACAGCACTGTCATCCACAGCATCAAGCTACAGAGGGCAGACAGGGGAGGCGGGAGATGTCACGGCTAACGTCCTGAAGGAGAGACTGCGTGGGTGGCATGGTGAGTTGAGGGCAGCATCCTCATCCTTACCACCCCAGATTCTAGTTAGAATACTCTTCCTAACCTTTTTTCTCAGCCTTTTACCTACTGCTTTTCTGAACTGAACTCTTCCTCCTTTGTGACTTGAGGCTGAGTCTCTGTGTGTGTGTTGGTTGCTCCGTCGTGTCTGACTCTGCAACCCCATGGACTGCAGCCCACCAGGCTACTCTGTCTGTGGAATTCTCCAGGCAAGAACACTGGAGTGGGTTCCCATTCCCGTCTTCAGAGGATCTTCCCGACCCAGGGATCAAACCCAGGTCTCCTGTATTGCAGGTAGATTCTTTACCATCTGAGCCACCAGGGAAGCCCTGAGGCTGAGTCTACTGATTAAATTAAAGAATGAACAATGCGATAATTTACAGGCTGCTACACCCTTGCTACTGGTGTGCTCATCAGGCTGTAGATCTGCATCAGCAGGAGCCTGTTAAGAGCTGTAGAAACCCCAGGCCTCCCCTCAGACCTGATGTATCAGAATCTATCTTTCCCTAAGCCCCCCGTAATCCCTGTTAACATGAAAATCTGCGACAGACTTGCCTACATTGTGTCACCAAGCTCTTATGTTTCACAATTTACCAAGAGCTGGCAGACTGGAGCTGCTAAGGACAGCTAAATCTTACTCGTCCTAACTCATTCTTATTTTAAGCATATTAAACGAGTGCCCTTGTCTTATCAACCACATTTGAAAAAGGCTCAATTTAAGTCCCAAGAAAGACTTTTTAAAAAAAGTATACCTATGCTGCTTGCTCAAGAGCTCTGGTTCCCACAGGACAGGTAATTTAAAGATGACTTAATGTTAAAGCACTACACCAGTGAACTAAACATACATGGGAGAATGATAAAATTTCCCAAATCACAAATATTTAGATTATTATTAAATCAGAGTGAAAATTATAATTCATGGCAGCATTAAAAAACCCGAATTTCTTCATTAAATCAAAATTATTAAAATTTAAATAATAAATTAATATCATTGTTATTAATAACTAAAATAATTAAAACAATAATTTTAATTATCATAAAATTAATATCATGGCTTAAAAATTATCATTAAAAAACACATACTGGTAAAGAGAGAAAAAAAAAACTGAAGAAAACAAAAACGTTCAGTATGAAAAATGAGACAGAGAATGAGAGTCCCACTTCAGCTGTAAATAAATAAAAGGAGTAAGTGGAATGGTGTTTTCAACTCAATAACAACCAAAAAGTTGACAGTTCTGTGACATTTTAATAATTAAGTTAAAAATTTTCCATTCTATGAAAGCCCTTAGGAGCACAGCCTGTATACCTGCAGAGAGTCTGTAAACACATCATCCTTGTTCTCAAGGGGCCTGAACAGTTCTTTTTTCTTCTCTCGGTCTCTTATGTCTGGGCTGGCAGCGCTAATGAGGATCTTGAGGTTAGCGGTGGGCGTCCATGGTTCCACCTGCTGTCTGTCAACAAGCTTAACCGGAGTGATGGGATTTCTTTCTGGAGTGAAGATTTTTTGCTTCGATAAGTCAATTGGCTCATTTTTTATTGGCGTCTTTGGGGCCATCCTTGAGAGATCAACAAATATATTTTCCTAGTTAAAAAAAAAAAAGACCTTTTAGCAAAAATGAGAAAGGGCAGGTATCAGGTAAGAGTGCAACTTGTTCCCATTATTCACTAAGACAATAAACTGCAAACAGACCATACGTTCAGGGCTGAAAAATACCAGGATAGGATAAAAGAAAATAAACAGAAGGATCTATGGGAATCAAAAGGCAGCTCCAATGAGAAACTGATTATAACTGGCTACTCCTTTTAAACTTTTTTTTTTATAGTTTATCAGTTTTTATTTATTTTTTAAAATTAATTAATTAATTTTACTTTACAACATTGTATTGGTTTTGCCATACATTGACTTGAATCCGCCACGAGTGTACATGTGTTCCTCATCCTGAACCCCCCTCCCACCTCCCGCCCCATCCCATCCCTCTGGGTCATCCCAGTGCACCAGCCCTGAGCATCCAGTATCATGCATCAAACCTGGACTGGCGATTTTTCATGGCATCTCTGTGAAAGAAGGCATGAGTGTATCTATCACTGGTGGATGTTTGTAATAGTCGGGGGTGATAATAACAGCCAATGTGGGTTGAATCCATACTGCTTCTAAGTGACATATTTTTTAAACACTATTCACAAGTTTGCACTAACTAGTGAAGAGTGATTATGTTTTTGTTCAATGTTCACCAGTGCTAACACAGCAGTTAATGGAAGGGCATCCACAGAAGGCCATATTTCAAACCACCCAGCAATGTATGGTCCCTCCCCTAGAGTGGTGCTTCTCAAACTACCCTTGCTGAAGGACCAGTGCCTTTCACTTCCAAACTCCCGCAGCCTGATACGTGGTCTTCCTTCATAGGACCCACATGCAACTCCCATCACGTGACTCTCCCCTTGAGTTTGCCACTCAACCCAATTTATAGCTTGTCCAACAAGAAGAGACCACTGGTCACAGGCTTAGATGTTATAGGGGCAAGATCCAATTACTATAGAGGTTTCTAAATGCTAAACTCTCAAGTTCTGGTATTGATTTTTTGCAGCTTAAGAGAAGTTTGTGGACTAGCACCTTCCCCCAGACCATACTTTAAATAAAATGTCTTAGCTAATTATAAGAAAAGATTAACGATGGGTCCATTAATCCATTAAGAAAAAGGACTGAGTACACAGAACTCACATTTGAAACTACAAGTTAGTTTCTGAAACAAATTTCTTTCCTGCAGAATAAGATTTGCCATTCAAAACCTTTCAGAAAAGATTCTGCTCTTCCCATAGCTGAATTCACCTCCAGGCAATTGTGCCTGACGTAATTAGCAAGGTGGGTGAGTTGCATATTTGATATTCCTGCACACAGTATCACTCTATAGCTTATTGGATGCTTGGATCTTGGCTGAGAAGTGGTTTTAAAAAAGCGTTTTCCTATAAATGAGCAACACGTGAAAAGGGAAAACAGAATTGTTTGGGAGAAACTGGAATTCGTGGTAGCAGGCCATCTCTTGTTCCTTGGATCAGTGGAAGCTGCCAGCTAGCCATGGTGAGTGAGTTCTGTCCTAGGAAGGGAGTGGAGATGGGGGTGACAATTTCTCATACCACTGCAGCAGTAAGCATCCAGCCTGTATCTCCTCAGATCTCTTAACAAGTCCCTACTAGTGTGCAATTCTGATGAATTCTCTACAGGGGAACTCTCAAGCGAAAGTACTGATGCATATTATGTGCTACAGACAATACCTGTTCCGTGCACGTTTTTTTTTTGGCTGCGCTGTCTCTTTGTTCTTATGCACGGGCTTTCTCTAGTTGCAGCGAGTGGGCTTCGCAGTGCAGTGGCCTCTCCTGCAGTAGAACACAGGCTCTAAGCAGGTGGCCTTGGCAGCGTGGTGCACAGGTTCATCTGCCCTGTGGCCTGTGGAATCGTCCCGGACCAGGGATCGAACCCACGTCCCTGGCATTGGCAGGTGCATTCGTAACCACTGGACCACCAGGGAAGTCCTGTTTCATGCGCTTTACACCACTAACTCCTCATCTAATCCTCTAACCTGGGTACTATTATTTTTCAAGCCGACAGATGAAGAAACTGAGGCACACAGAGGGTACCTTGCCTGAGGTCACATACAAACTCACTCAGTATAAAAGTCACGGGTAGGGCAAGAAATAGCTGATAGCATTTTCCGAATTTCTGTGTCCCAGTTTCCGAAATTCTACGTCTAGAAATAAGCTTGTCTGGAGTATGAATTGGGATGGAGTTATCTTTTTCGCAGCTCCAGGGTACCCAGCAGGCCACTGATCCCCACAAGCATCTATGGAGAGGTGGCATGGGGAGCAGTTCTGCATGCAGGCTGGTAGGGCCAGCTCATCAGCAGGGTGAGTGCAGGCAACTTCCTTCTCCTCACTGTATTTTAATTCTCTCAACTGAAAACGAAGTTCATAAAAATACTGATCTCCAGTTATGACAATAGTTCCTGGCATATACTGAGCACTCAATACAAATTAGCTATTCTCTCCCCCTACTTTCCCGTTCTTTATTACTATCCATCCTTAAGCTCAGAGCTAATAGAACAAAGCACATCGTATTGCTATTTAACTTCCTGGGCCTATGTCTTGTCTCATTAATGAGACTGTGCACCTCTGGAGGTCAGGGAGCTACTTCCACATGTCTCATTCTTCACTATTTTTGGCACAATGCCTTGCCCCTCGTAGGTGCAAAAGGAACAACGGGCTTTGATTATTGAGTTATTTCCAAAGGTCTCCCCATGGTGGAGGTGTGGCCCAGGCTTGCAGAGGTGCAGAGATTCTTCCTTCTCCACTGCCTCCGTGGTAGCTGTCTTCCGAGGAACATTGAGCTCCTCCTACTTTTCCCTACTGAGGAGCAATTCAGATCAATTATTTCCTCTAGCACTTTGATGTATTTTCACTACAGTTTAAGTAATACTTGGGGCTTCCCTGGTGGCTCAGATGGTAAAGAATCTGCCTGCAATGCTGGAGACCCAAGTTCAATCCCTGGGTAAGTACGAGGGGAGTCAGGTCACGTGGTAGGTTACGATCCTTACCATACCTCTACATCAACAGAAAATAAAACAGAAAATTGTTTTGCGGTTTCAGGTGGGCAGAAAGTCAGCTGTAACCTAATCCACCGTGTTCCATCCGTCTGTCTATCCCCAAATCCTGACACTGTGGAAGGTGGAGGAAGGGACTGGATTGAGAAACCTGGTTTTGGACTCCACTTTATTTTTTGATACTGGACAAAGTGTTGGTTTTGTCTGGACTCAAGTTTCCAGATCTATAATATAAAGGGTTCAGATCAAAGTACCTATCTCCAAGGCTTTCCAGCAAGGCTGCCCAGCCATGTGGTAGATACTGGGGTGTACCCAGCTCTCTTGAAGAATGAATGCCTCATCTCCCCAGCTGCTGGACTAATGCCAGCAGTAAGCATCTTCATGCTTTGGCTGAAGTGGACTGACTCGTCCAGGACATGCCCCTTCCTGAGAGACCAGTACTATCCTCAGGGGCTGGGATAGGCCACACTGACATGGAGAAGCCGGGTCCTCTTGCCCAGACTCAGAACCACTCCGGAGGAGGGGGGTCATCCCAGAGCTTCCCTCAGGGTGAACCCGACTTCCGCTGAGACTGATCAACTGCTCCACTTCACCCGCTGTCTCATTTTGCTGCTTTTTTGTCCCTTAAATGGGCACTGTCCCCAGGGCACTCCCTGATACACCACCTGACCGCTAATCTCCATGTCAGATCTGCTTGCCAGGAAGAAGCTGCCACATCCTGGAAATGGCCTCTTCAGTGAGAGCGGTCCTGAAGAGAGCACCCGGGAAACAGATTCTTCAGTTCTTGTGTGCAATGCAGGTGAGGCACCTTGGCTTACCTGCCATGCAGTTGCTGTGAGGATCAGGCCAGATACTGAGGGCGCAAGTGCTTTGTAATCTGTCAAGTGCTGTACAAATGTTTATCGTCATTATTATTTACTACACCAGCATTATGACTGAGCTGCCATAGAAAGGACCTGGTCATCAGGAGATCTGGGTTCTAATCTTGCTTCTCTCTCAGATGCAGCCTTGATCACGTTACTTTAAAGAGGACATCGGCAGCAGCCCGTTCAAGGCCCCTAGTGATACTGTGCCAACCTCTTTTCCAGTCCCACTTCATGCATGTCCCACATTTTGCCCAAACAGTTCCCCCGTGTTTCTTCAAACCTGCCCTGCATCTTATCACACCTGAGCCGCTGCGCACACCGTCACGCTGAAACCCACCCTACTCTTTCATCCTCATCTTTCACCCTACTCATCGCAAATATGACAGGCACATCCGCAGGTGTCTCTTAGTCATCGACACTCTCCTCCCCTTCAGAGCACACTTTCCAGAATGAGTAATCCACAGCCAGGACTTCCCCCTGCCCGTCTCCTGGGGGTTCCTCAAACCACCAGTCTGCTCTGATCTACTGCTCTCACGTAGATCACATCTTAGTTGACAAGTCAATGGCAAAACACCACATTTGAGCTCACTGCTGCGGTTAAGACTGTTGACTATCTGCTTTATAAAACTCTCAGTCTTTCTGAGCTAGCACTTTTTCTCTCTTGGTTCTCTTTCTGTTTGTGACTGTTCCTTCTCAGCCTCCTTCATAGGCTCCTCATTTTCTGCTCTTAGAAACCTCAGCTCTCCACACTTCCCTGTTTGCTCTCCGGAGCAGCTCACCCACTCACAGCTTTAAAACCAACATGCATTTGATAATTCCCAAGTTTGTATCTGGCTAGAACCTTCCATGAATTCCCAAATCAGGCAACCAACTGCCTCTTGCACATATTTATTTATTTACCTATAAGCACACGGGTATAAATAAATGCTTCGAGTTGAACTCGCCTTCTTTCTTTAACCACTCCCAAAAGACGTGAGCTTGATCCCTGGGTTGGGAAGATCCCCTAGAGGAGGGCATGGTAACCCACTGCAGTATTCTTGCCTGGAAAATCCCATGGCAAGAGAAGCCCAGTGGGCTATAGTTCATAGGGTTGCAAAGAGTTGGATACAGTTGAAGCAACTTAGCATGCAAAAGATGAATGACCTTCAAAGAAAACCCATGCCCACTAAGTCTAGGTGAGGTTCCCAAATTTACTATGTTAGCTTCCACTTCTTTATGAGTATCCTTCCTTTCCACTTGCCTAAGTCTTACCATTCATTCCTTCAAGACCTAGCTCGAGTGTTATCTCCTTCACATAGCCCTCCCGAAGCTCAATCTTTACTGTCCACTCTTTCATCCCAAATCATCCTTTTTCTACTTTTGTCATTCCTAAATGCAGTACAGACAACTGAAAAGGAGAGTCTTGTTTATAATCTCACGACTTGGGCACAGTAAACTTTACATTTTAAAGAAAAGTTTTCCCGTGAGTGGTAAGAAATATGCATGCCTAATAGAGTACTATAGACCTTGACTGATGAAGATCAGACAGTCAAGAAAGATAAGTCCTCTACATGCTGACTGACCCACAGGACACTGTTCCAGGCACCCACCAGAGGGTTTCAGGAAGTACCACTAGCTTCTGGCCACTCTGGAAATTTTGAACATTTCTTGAATGTCCACACCACATAGACTCATATGATTCTTCTGCCTACAAAGTCCATCTTATTCCTCTTGTTCCCTTACAAGCTGAAGTCCTCAGCCCAAGTATTAGCTCCCCCGTGAAGCTTTCCAACTTTCTCTAGACTCCCCATGAATTTCTTTCTTACTCTTCTGTTCTGCTGGGGCAATTGGTTCCCACTCCTATAGCACTTAACAAATCACAGGCTAGTTGGTGAGTTAATATCTGAGCCCTTGAAACATCTCTCAGATAATTGAGGGCCAGGCCTGCATCATATTTATCTTTGGGCTGTCAGTTCAATTGAGTAAGGGTGAACAGTATGGGTTGTTGGGTTATAGACATCCTGAGGAGAGAGTCTACTTACTAATTCCAATTCATAAAATAAAAAATAGGCTTAGGGAAGCTAGGAGATTTATTAAAACACTGTATCCCCAGCAACTGGAACATAAATATTTGTCGAAAAACTGAATAAATAAATTTATTCAAGCTTACGGAGCTAACAAATGGTAGAACAGGAACTCAAATCCAGATCTGACTCCAAATCCCACATCCTCAGCATCCCCAGAAATCCTCTTTCCTTTACTTTACAGCAAGGTGAAAAGAGAGATGAAAGCCCCTTCGAGCATCTCCTGGATGCTCATCTCTTCCTTTGCCATCTCTTTGACAGGTGAAATAAGCCCTGCATTCTATTTCAAATATTTTAGTCACTTTCCTAAATCTCTGTGGAGTCATTTGGAGTTTTCTCTATACCCACTAAAATATGAAAGCTCAGCCAGGCACAGTACTTACTGGGCTAGAATAGGAGAAGCATGCTTGTTGAAAGCACTTAATAAAAAGTCATCCACTTGGGAGGAAAGAAGTGGATACCAGGTTTGCCTTTTCTTGCCCCTTGGCTCTGTCTCTATGTAAAGGTATACACACGGCTTCACTGGTGGCTCAGACGTGAAGAATCTGCCTGCAGTGCAGGCGACCCAGGTTTGTTCCCTGGGTCAGGAAGCGCTCCTGGAGAAGGGAATGGCAACCCATTCCAGTATTCTTGCCTGGAGAATCCCACAGAGGAGCCTGGCGGGCTACAGTCCATCGGGTTGCAAAGAGTCAGACACAACTGAGTGACTAACACTTACTTACTTACTTAAAGGTATACACATTCTTTCAAGGCTGTTCCATCCAAATTAGGAAGGAAAACAAAAAGTTTTGCTCTGAAACTTGCAAAACCAAAACTCTGAATATATAAAGTCTGGGCATTGCCACTCTCATATGGCAAATGGAATTTTTTTAAAGTCCTCTTTAAAAACACTAATGTTTTGGTATACTTCTTTTCCCAACAAAAATAAATCAAATCCTGGGGTGGGGGGTGGTGGTGGAAATCATACGTGAAAAAGCATATAATTTCACATGTATCCAAAATTAATGGTTGTCAAGTATTCTTCAAAGGCCCATATAACAGGTGCTTTGCAGGCAGGCAGTTTCAGGATGCACGCTAAGCCTAAAATTAAGCTCAGGGACTGAGAGAAGTTCAATGCCTGAGGATGTGGCTGTGCTCAAATTGATATTTAAAATTTCTAAACCTGGCTATGTCATATCTACTTGCCTCTGCCTAAAAATGCTTAGGTGTTCATTACTAACAAGCTCTTCCACCTTTTCAGTAGGGCACCGGCTGGCAAGGGCATTGTGATGACGCGAGTCCTATTTAGACACTGCTATGGTTGGTTACTTCGTCATGTTTCTTGAACACAGCGCCACTGATTCACAAATTACAAGGCATGCAAAACCACAAGGGAGGCCTCAGTGCAAAACCAGCAGGGGCACTGCAAAATATTCAGTCTTGGGGAACTCAGTCACTTTATCGGGAGGCACTGCTCATGCTCTTGGGAAGATGGAACAGCCTCTAGGAGCTGGCTCGTCAGTATGAAGAACATCTCTCTATACTTTAATAATCTAGCACATAGAGTTTTCCTGGGAACTGAGACTTAACATTTCTGACCAGCATTAGCTAATTCTACTTTTTTTTTAAATTTTGTATTGGGGTATAGCTGATTAACAATGCTGTGATAGTTTTCAGATGAACAGCAAAGGGACTCAGCCATACATACACATGTATCCATTTTCCCCCAAACTCCTCTCCCAGCCAGGCTGCCACATAACATTGAGCAGAGTCCCCTGTACTACACAGTAGGTCCTTGTTGCTTATCTGTTTTAAATATAACACTATGTACACGTCCATCCCAAACTCCCTAAACACTTCCTTCTCCCTACACCCCCAACCATAAGCTCCTATTGGAAGTCTGTAGGCCTGTTTTGTGAGTTCATTTGCATTAATTCTACTCTTGATAACTGTAGACACTACAATCTTTTGACTGCAGTGTCTAGCATATCTTTGATTCATATAAATTTACTTCAGCATTACATGTAACCTAGCCTCTTTCCACTACTCAATGACTGAGAAACTGAAGGATAATGGTTGGATGTCTCCTCCATTAGAAAAAAAGCATAGTTCTAAAATGTTCACCAAGATTATTATAAGACAAACACAAGTGGGATGCTGGAATCCTTAACTGAATTAGACATTACCATCCTAAATATGATAGAGTTTAAGGTATTTAAGTTCACTTACCTTTTGTGCATTTTCCCCATCTTCAATTGCAAAATCTAGTCTGGGCGGCCTGCTGATCAGGTCTTTTAGTGTTAGACAGTTTACCTCCATCTGTAACATACAGTTACATTAGAAAATGACTTTACAGTTGGATATTCTTTCCGTCAACAGAAATATCTATTACTTGCTCATGAACATGAACTTCCCCTCCCTAAACTCATCCTGGGAATTTCCGGGGTGGTGGCTACCCCAAGTCTGTAAAACGCACATGAATGAACACAAACACTCAAAGTTGTGCTTAGCAATGACTGAAATTGGTAAGAAGAAAAAAAAAAACACGATAAAAATAGTCATTTTTAATGAAAAGTAACAAGACAAAATGAAGTTTCAAGTCAAGAGGGTGTAGGGGAAATCTGTCAGAAAGTACAGGGTCTCCTAGGTCAGTTAATTTTGGCGCAAAGAACTGGGAGGAATTCGGCTTTGACGGGGGTTTGAATGGGGGGAAGGAAACCTGATCGCTAGACCAAACCCACTCAGTGCCTAGCGCAGTCCCTTCCCAGGCTTCCGAGCAGACCCCAAAGATAAACTCTTGCAACGAAACCCCCAGCTCGTGAGGTAGGGCAGGTCCTCTTTTACCGCCCGACCGGAGGGCGAGCTGGAGCCCAGACACCCCACGCTCGCCTGGTCCAGAGGCAGCGATGCCTCGATTCCCCGCCAGTCGGGGAGGGGAGGGGTGGCAGACTGGTAGCCGGAGCCGGAGGGCCCCCTTTCCCCCCAATTCCCGCCTCCCTGCCAGCGCTACTTACTCCCACTCTGCGAAGGAGCCTTCCTGCCTCTCCCGGGACCTCCGCAGCCCCACAGTGGAGCGGGATCAGCTGGGGGACTCGATCAGCAACCGGACGGCGACATCGGGCGGGCAAAGCTAGGCGAGCAGCTCCCCGCTCCGAGCACCCTTCGCTAGCGGGGACCCCGTGGCGTCCGCGGAGCGCCAGCGTCCCAGCCCGCCGAGCGCGACTCCAGCTCCGGACCGCGGTCCCGGCTAAAACACCTCCTCTGGCGCCTAGAGACCGAATTCGAGCATCCGCCAATCAGCGGCGGCCGGCGGGCCGGCCCCGGCCAATCGCGCGGCGGCACGGCCCGGGCTCGCCGCCCTCCGCGTCTTGGCGCTCCTGGGCGCGCGTTTCGGCCTCACCCGCCCAATTGTGGCCGCATCGCCCCCTCCCCTTCCGGGTACCTGGAAACCTCGGGCCCGGGAGCTGATTCCTCCCGGGCACGCGCGCCCGGGAGGCCGCGGGAAGCGAGGGCGGGGGCGGCGTGGGGAGGAGGACGAACGTTCTTTTGTTGTGCCCAAAATACCCGCCCGTCCCTCGGCTGGCCGCGCGGGCAGACCGCGGGCACAGCCCGGGGACGAGGGAGCAGATGGAGTTTGGGAAAACGATACACACACTCTGGATGCTGCTGCCGCCGCCACCCCCTCCTCCGGCAACCTGCGTGGCCGCGAAATTGTCCAGGCTTGTTGAGGCCGACTTCTAACGCGATCGCTGGAGTGACACGTGAACCATGTTACCACGCTCTGCTGCGGCGAGCAGATGGCACGCCAGTTAGCCCTGGAAACTCGACTGCCAGCAGGACCAGCTGCTTTTTCTTTCTCCTTTGCAAGTCCAGGAAAGTTTATTGGTGTTGTTCCCTTTTCAGAATATCGCCAATAATTAGCCTTATTAAAGAACTCACTAGTATTCTGGGAAACAATCGAGGAAATTTCCTCAACATTGCTGATTTGTATGAAATATTTCACTTCCTTCAACCTTAGTTTCTTACTTAAAATACGAATGTTGATAGAGCTGTGTGTGTGCGTGTGTGCGTGTGTGTGTGTGTGTGTATTAATAGGCGTGACTGTTAAGAGCAGCTTTAAATTTACAGAAACATTGAGAAGATAGTACAGGGAATTCCCATACGGGGGGCACCCGGTTTCATCTATTGGTTAACATCTTAAAATTTGTATAGCACGTTTGTTAAGTTAATGAACCAATATTGCTATATTATTCTTAACTAAAGCAATCATTCAGTTTTCCATAATTTTTATCCAATGTCCTTTTTTTCTGTTCCAGGATACAGCGTTACATTTAGTCTTCATGTCTCCATAGGTGCCTCCTGGCTTTGACAATTTCTCATACTTTGCTCATTTTAGATGACCTTGACAGTGTTGAGGGTTACTGTCATTTTGTAGAACGTTCCACTGTTGGAAATTTGCCAGGCTTTAAACCATGTCTACAGACATTTTCCTACAAACAATATACTTTCTAGCACAGATATCATTCTCATTATTATCCTTTATGTACCAAGTATATATATGTATGTATATATATATACACACACATACACACACACACACACATATATATATATGTATGTATTGCTGTTCAGTTGCTCAGTTGTGTCCGACTCTTTGCAACCTCATCGACTGTAGCCTTCCAGGCTCCTCTGTCCATGGTTTTTTTTCCCAGGCAAGAATACTGGAGCCGGTCGCCGTTTCCTACTCCAGGGGATCTTTCCAACTCTGGGATAGAACCATCTCTCCTGCAAGTCTCCTGCACTGTGGGTGGATTCTTTACCACTGAGAACTGGAAGCCGCCTATATGTGTGTATGTGTGTGTATATATATATATATATATATATACCTGTGTGTATATATATATATGTTTTAAACAAACTATCTGCAGAGTTCAGAATGCTCAATCAGTGCTTACCTTTGTACACCAGGGGGACATCCCTGGTGGTCCAGTGGTTAAGACTTCACCTTTCAGTGCGGAGGGTGTGAGTTGGATCCCTGGTTGGGGAGCTAAGATCCCACATGCATTGTCTTTGAAAAACCAAAACAGAAGTGTTATAGTAACAAATTCAATAAAGACTTAAATGGTCCACATTAAAAAACAAATCTTAAAAAAAAGATTGCTGGTAAATACAGAGTGAAAATCACTGCTAGATCATACATTAAAAAGACAAAAAAAAAATGCATGGGAAACATTAAACATAAACGAAAATAATAATGTAATAAACATTTGACACTTTTATAATAGAAATGGTATTTTAAACTGAAGTCTGTCTTGTAGGTAGAAGCATAAGGACAAATACAAAGAATAAAATTGCAGTTTATTAAATTTTGCCATTGTAGTGGAAGCAGAAAGTTAGATGAATAAATGTTGTTTTACAACTATATTAGTTTCCTGTAGCTATTGTAACTAATTACTGCACCCTGGGTGGTAAACCACAGATTTATTTTCTCACAATTCTGGAGGCCAGAATTCTGAAATCTAGTTGTTGACAGGGCCACACTCCCTCTGATACTATAGTGGAGAATCTCTTCCTCCCCTCTTCCAGTTTCTGGTGGCCATAAGCAATCCTGACTAACGTATGGCTTTCTTGCTCAGATCTCTGCCTCAGTGGTCACAGTGCCTCCTCCTTGTCCGTCTTTAATCTCTCCTATGTGCCCCTTATAAGGATACTTGTCACTGGATTTAGGTCCTATCTGTATCATCTGGAATGACTTCATCTTAAGAGCCTTACTAATGTCTGCAAAGACCTTTCCAAATAAGGCAATATTCACGGATTGCAGGGATTAGTGGTGTAGCGTTAAAAAATGCCTGCAGTGCAGGAGATGCAAGAGACATGGGTTCAATTCTTGGGTTGGGAAGATCCCCTGGAGGAGGAAATGGCACCCCACTCCAGCACTCTTGCCTGGAAAATCCCATGGGCGGAGGAGCCTGGTAGGCTGCAGTCCATGGGGTCGCTAAGAGTCAGACACAACTGAGAGAGTTCACTTTCAGTTTTCACTTTCACGCATTGGAGAAGGAAATGGCAACCCACTCCAGTGTTCTTGCCTGGAGAATCCCGGGGATGGGGGAGCCTGGTAGGCTGCCGTTTATGGGGTCGCACAGTGTAGGACACGACTGAGGTGACTTAGCAGCAAGCATGCATGCATGCCTTTTTTGGGGGGACCCCCATTCAGCCTTCTAGATCACCATTCCAATGGTTATAGTTTATTCATTTCTCTGATATTTCAAAATAATACTGTATTGTCTCTTTGAAGTTAGGCAGCTTTATGTTGTAGACCTTCTCGTAGCATTTTCTGAATATTTTATCCACCTATTTCAATTAAAGTGAAAAGTGAAAGTGAAAGTGAAATCGCTCAGTCCTGTCCAACTCTTTGCAACCCCATGGACTGTGGCCTACTAGACTCCTCCCTCCATGGGATTCTCTAGGCAAGAGTACTGGAGTGGGTTGCCATTTCCTTCTCCAAGGGGATCTTCCCGACCCAGGGATCGAGCCCGGGTCTCCCACATTCCAGGCAGACGCTTTAACCTCTGAGCCACCAGGGATGTAATCTCTATTCAAAACATGAAAAACTCAGTATGTGGCTTCAAACACTTGTAATTTCATTAATTGCTTAAACAAGAGTGATTTAGAGGAAAACTAGAAAATGAATGTTTGATGAGCAACTTCAGAGACAGTTTTCCAACACATTTATTTATATTGATGTTTTCACTTCCCAGAATTCATAAGTAATCTGCCACTCAGTTACTCAGCTGAAGCTGATAGTGGCTGGGCCCTCAGGCAGGGCATCGAGAATATGTGACTTCTCCGTGGGGCTTGATCTTCCTCACAGCATGGTGATTCAAGCTAGCTAGACTTACATGGTGGCTTGGGGCTCCACAATGCCTCTCCCAGCTGACAAAGTGGAAACTGTGCTCTGTGCACTTTTGTGGCCACAGGCCTCGGGGTCCTGTATTGTGTTAAGCCTGTGGTTCTCAATCCTGTCTGTGCTTTAAAATCACCTGGAGAGATTTTTTTAAAAAGAACTTATACCTTTTTCCAGGCCCTCACTTTCAGTCTGTATGTGTTCCTAGGTTTGAGGTCGGTCTCTTGTCAGACTTTTGGACTCAGTGTGAGAAAGAGAAGGTGTTATGATTTGAGAGAATAGCGTTGAAACATACATACATATTACCATATGTAAAATAAGATGTCCAGTGAGAGTTTGATGCGTGAAGCAGGGCACCCAAAACTGATGCTCTGGGACAACCTAGAGGGATAGGGTGGGGAGGGAGGTGGGAGGGAATTCAGGATGGGGGGACACTGGATACCTGTGGCCGATTCATGTTGATGTATGGCAAAAACCATTACAATATTGTAGTTATCCTCCAATCAAAAAAAAACAACAACAACAAAAAAAACCCAAAAACCTATATCTGAACCACACACTCAAGAGATTTCTAGTTTACTTGATCTGGAATTGGACCTGGGTATTACATGTTTTTTCAGTTCCTAGTGTCATGTTCTTTGTATATGCTAATTGTATGGTTATTCATTGACTCCTTTGGATGCTTCTGACTCAGTGATTTCAGAAATGGATCCTCAGGCTCCATCAGTGAAGGCAGAAAGAAGTCACATATTCTTGATGCCCTAGTTGAGTTCCCAGCCACTGTTAGCTTCAACTGAGTAACTGAGTGACTGACAGATTATTTATAAATTCTGGGACTTGAAAGCATCAGTATAAGTAAGTGTGTTGGAGTACTGTCTCTGAAGAGTATGGCTATGTCATCACTGGTTTTCAGAAGGAGTTGAGGTTGTAAATGAGAAATCTGATGGGCGGGTGGAAATTAATAGACGAATGAGCAGCAGGGGCTGTGATCGGAAGATAACACAGCAGATGACTGACATTCTTCCGTATATAAGATACTGCGTGATTTTTCAAACTTGCAGATGGTCTTTTGCCCTTTTGGGGTTCCCAATCTCAATTGGTCACACTTTGCAGGGAAAATATACTGTGGTGAGATACAATACATGTCATTTAGTATGAATTGTCCAGTTAATATGTCAGCTTCCTCTGATATTTTCCTTTCCTTCCACTACTGCAAGCACAGTCATCTTGTAACATCCGTTTGCAAACGTTCAGTCACAGAAGGGAATTAAAAACTGATTTTTCACCACATGGATAACAGAGGGACCTTGACTTCACATCCTGGCAATTCTGAGGTGTCTGAGTGGATCGGTTTAATGGTTCTTCTTAAACTGAGGGCTACCATTTAAAATGTGCTTTGTCTTTAGATATTCCTGGGTCTGGGAATGTGTTACATTTGCTTCTCTAACTGCTTGTGGTTCAGAGAAGGCAGAAAATTTACTCTTGGCTGACCATAAGCAATGTCAGAAGGAGAATCAGTTCATGATTGGTTCCTGCTCATGACCTTAGTAGCAATTTTTTTAAAAAGATCATATTAATACCAAAGGGCAATTATGGCTCCCATCTCACGACATCCAGATGTCCAGCTATCCAAAGAGAGGTGCCTAAACTGTGCTTACATGTTCCACAGGGAACAGAGGAAATTAATTCTTTATCTTTACAGAGTCCTTGTCATCCTTCGCACTATTGAGCAGTCAGTTTGCTTAAAGATTGTGTGACTTGCATCCTCATGTAATTAAAATTTAACACATTGTGTGTGTGTGTGTTTGTTTGCACTTGTGTATGTTTTAGGCAAGGATTGTGCATGGGTTGTGCTATAACAAACATTTCAGCCCACAACATATAGGATGGATTTTGAGCTGAGCTGGGTGAGTCTGGGAATACCGTGGTCCTGGAGAGTGTATAGTAGGTCACCTCTTTATGCAATGCTACTTTTATGCTCCAGGTTTGGGTGTGGTTGTTTGGGGGGAACCACAGTGTTTGCTGGGTAAGAGTGGGGATTGACCACTAGCCTGGAAACCAGATTCTGAATGAAATGGGGGTAGGTGTCCTGTTAATCTCCAGAGCCTTAGCTAGAAGGGAAAGAACACACTTTGAGTTGTGGAGGAGCATAGGTTCCAGATTAAGCTTGGCCATGAAACAAAAGATATTGCCTACCTAGCCTTAATTTTCTCTTTAAAATTGCCAGTCTGATTTGGAGGGTCTTTGAGAGTCGTCCATTCCTGTCATTCTAGGTATTTATTGGATGCTGAGGATATTCTCTTAAAACTGTTGCCACTGACACCTAATCACTTAGTGTGGATATGTAAGAATGTTTGCTGAAGTCACTTTTTAGTTTCCATATTTGGTGATAGTGGGCACATTTCTCTACTTGTTATATTACATTATGTACATATATACGCGAATAATGAGAATGTTAAAAAATATCAGGCCAAGGACTGATGTTCGTTGTCATTTTTCTAAGCTTAAATTGGCTAAATGTAATGTTGTGATTCATGGGGTTGCAAAGAGTCGGACACGACTGAGCGACTGAACTGAACTGAACTGAACTTTATATACAAGTTAAAATAAGATTATTTTATATAAGTTTATTTCTATAAATATATATTTTATAATTTATATTTATAATATACTTTATAAATCATACTTATAAAATTACATAATTTAATAAATATATAATACCAGATCAGATCAGATCAGATCAGTCGCTCAGTCGTGTCCGACTCTTTGCGACCCCATGAATCGCAGCATGCCAGGCCTCCCTGTCCAACACCATCTCCTGGAGTTCACTCAGACTCACGTCCATCAAGTCAGTGATGGCATCCAGCCATCTCATCCTCAGTCGTCCCCTTCTCCTCCTGCCCCCAATCCCTCGCAGCATCAGAGTCTTTTCCAATGATTCAATTCGCATGAGGTGGCCAAAGTACTGGAGTTTCAGCTTTAGCATCATTCCTTCCAAAGAACACTCAGGACTGATCTCCTTCAGAATGGACTGGTTGGATCTCCTTGCAGTCCAAGGGACTCTCAAGAGTCTTCTCCAGCACCACAGTTCAAAAGCATCAATTCTTTGGCGCTCAGCCTTCTTCACAGTCCAACTCTCACATCCATACATGACCACAGGCAAAACCATAGCCTTGACTAGACGAACCTTTGTTGGCAAAGTAATGTCTCTGCTTTTGAATATGGTATCTAGGTTGGTCATAACTTTCTTTCCAAGGAGTAAGCGTCTTTTAATTTTATGGCTGCAGTCACCATCTGCAGTGATTTTGGAGCCCAGAAAAATAAAGTCTGACACTGTTTCCACTGTTTCCCCATCTATTTCCCATGAAGTGATGGGACCGGATGCCATGATCTTCGTTTTCTGAATGTTGAGCTTTAAGCCAACTTTTTCACTCTCCACTTTCACTTTCATCAAGAGGCTTTTGAGTTCCTCTTCACTTTCTGCCATAAGGGTGGTGTCATCTGCATATCTGAGGTGATTGATATTTCTCCTGGCAATCTTGATTCCAGCTTGTGTTTCTTCCAGTCCAGCGTTTCTCATGATGTACTCTGCATATAAGTTAAATAAACAGGGTGACAATATACAGCCTTGACGAACTCCTTTTCCTATTTGGAACCAGTCTGTTGTTCCATGTCCAGTTCTAACTGTTGCTTCCTGACCTGCATACAAATTTCTCAAGAGGCAGATCAGGTGGTCTGGTATTCCCATCTCTTTCAGAATTTTCCACAGTTTATATAGAATATAATAAATATATTATGCTCCCTAATAGCATAATTTTAATAGTACTTTTTCATTAATAATACTCTGTAGGACCAAATGAAAATGTTTTCATTATGAAGTAGAAAGAAGAGTTTGGGGTGAGGGGCTCAGGAACTGGAAACTTGAAATACTTAAAATATCAGCTTTCCCTAACCTAACCACCTCATCCTATGCAGGAACCTTCAGCCTTAGAACAAACTTGACGAGTAGATTATTGAGCCTAAGTGGAGGTACATTAGCCCATGAGTCCCGTTAACAACTGGGGGAAGTGTGGGTATACAAATATTAAGGTTTTGTCTACAAGAAATCCCTCTTGAAATGCAAACTGTTCCTGGAAAGAGTAATCACTTAACTAACATCACTTGTGTATCATGTTAAGACATTTATCCTCAGATCATACCTGGGGGTAAAAATCATGTTAACCTTAAAGTACAAAATGTTGTTTCTCTATAATACCTTCTATAAAACACTAAACCTTCTAGCCTTGTTCTGAGACTCACTTTTGCCTCCCCATTGAATTCGGGGCGCCTCGTCACACATACTCTCAAGTCCTTCCCACCTCCCTGACACCCAGGGCCTCTACTGCCATATGTTGATTTCTTTCTACCCCCACTGGGGTTGTGTGATGCCAGATATCTCCATGTAGCTTGGCTACTCTGGCTAATGAAGCTGTTGGTACCCATGAAGTCAAGGATGCTCTATGATGCCACCATGTCCTCTGTCAAAGGCGCCAGCTACTGCTGCTGCCACCAGCAAGTAAAACCAGATATGGATCTTTGCTGGTGCTGTTGCCACAGAGGATGGGAGATGGGTTTGGCCCCCTTCTTGTACCGTCTTCTCACCAACCCCCCAAGCAAAGTTCATTTCTGTGCCAAGATAGGGAGTCAGAGAACAATCTCTCCTGGTGGTTACTTTTCACTTCTTATCCTTATTCCTAAGCATTGTCTTGGGGCCTGGGCTGGGGCCCCGATCTGGGAAGTAGATCTATAAAAGCACTTTGTTATATATAGTTGCTTGCCCCCTCCAATGGCTGAGATGCTGTGACTGGGTCAAATTTTGGTCTCTTTGGTTGAATAATTTCCCAAATGCTCCTCTTTCCTCCTCTAGTCACAGATTATGAGGGTCAGTTCTTGGGTGTGTATTCATGGCCTCATTACACTCAGAGAAATTGATCAGAGTGTCTGTGTACAGTAAGACTTGTACACAGTAAGGAGGGAGAACTCAGGACAGGCATAGTTGAGAGGGACAGATATGAGTGGAATCAGGTAAGAGTGGGGACAGGAGTTGTCCCTTCCTCCAAGGAAGAAAGCTTGAATGGAGGTGGCTCTACATTCCTAACGGGGTAGGAAGAGGAAGAGCCTCCTGATGAAGGGAGAAGGTTTCAGAAAGGAGTGTGAGAAAACAGAGGCTTGTATGACCAACTTCATAGAATTATTCGGGATCCCTGGATTATTATTCTTGTCGAAGATTTAAAATATATGAATAAAGTCTGTAGTGGGTGAAATCTCTAGAAAGAGCATGCCTATCAAATAAACAGCTGTTTCTGTGATGGTAGAACAGACTTTTGTTTTGTTCTTATATTTGGCTGCACCCATTATAGAGAATGATACCATCTAGCACAGGAACCCAGAAGGTCCTGCAAATTAGCACATATTCTTTTGGTCTACATTTTAATGATGCCATAATTGCCTTAATTAAGTTCTCTTTCTCTCCTCTTTACATGTTGTTTGTTATAAAAGTCCCATCAAAAGCGATTGTGTTTTGAGCAAAGGAGTGCTAAATCATTGTTTCTTTTGTTTAATGTCAGTTTTTTAAAGTTGTAGGTCCTTATTTGTAAGAAAGCATAGTTTTCTTATTTTATCTTACACTTTATGTAGTTTAAGTAAAATGAGAATGTATTCTTATTCATCATGTGGTTTTTTTTTTTTGAAATAATGTCTACTGTTTTGTTGCATTTATTTCTCCCCTGATGGACATGAGTTTGAGCAAACTCTGAGAGGTGGTAAAGGACAGGGAAGCTTGGTGTGCTGTAGTGCATGGAGTCACAGAGAGTCAGACACGACTTAGCGACTGAACAGTAATGGAGGCCTTACACTTGTTTAGTAAACTGGTCTCTTAATTATAATCCTGCCTATCCTTTTGACTCAAGGGAGACTCCTACCTGTTTCCAATACCCAGTTTACTGGATTTCTTACTGTTTAAATGTTCCCATGTGGCCACTTCTATTATTTTCTCAAGCTTTTGAAATTTACTATGGAATTTTTTTTTTCCATTTTACCGATTTCTTGTCTCATGGTTAAACGTTTTATTGATGTTTGCAATTACAGTGACACAATATACAGTATCCTCAGGGCAATTTGTGTTTGCTCTTTCCCTAAATCTTTTCTAATCTTGTGATGTTCTTTTAAATTACAAATATTAAGAAATTTCTGCCTTAGTGTCAACCTAAACCAGGTGAAGTTGCTAATTGAAGAACAATACAGCTATGTAAAAGGATTACCTTTTTTCCAGTGACACTTCTAAAGGAGTAAAAAATGACAAACTCAGCTGAGGCTTAACTGAGAACATATTATAGAGAGAGGAAAGCAGAGAATATTGCTAGTGAGGAAGACCACATGTATAATGATGGAAATTATATAGGTTTTAAAAGGAAAAGATATGGATTAAAATGTGTACAATAGTAATAAAAATTAATTTTGCTCTCATCATTAGAAGTAAGAGAGGGTAATAACCCTCCATACAGTCCGTGAGTAAAGCTTCACTGAATTTCATGGCTATCAGACTGATGTCTTGATAGTTTTCCTGTTTCAAGTAGCTTGCCATGTTTGTTTGTCTCATAACAATCATAGCTGGCTGTTGGAAAGAACCCCAAGCAATCTTGTCTCTCAGGTTGATGACAGTTTCATAGTTTATATTAATGATGGCACTGAGGGTGAATATATTTTAATAGCATTAAATCCCAATGAAAAGTTTTTAATGGGCTGAGTAGCTCAGAAAGCATTCCTAAGAACTCCGGTTAGTTTTGTTGGTTTTTTACACATCAATTATTAATACCTGTAATGAAACAATAATGTGGTTATGCATTGGAAGAGCCCTTTTCACTACAGAGGACACCAAGTACTTGATGAGCTGCCAAGAGCCAATTTCTGCTCTCCATGCATATATAGTTGTCTGGCATGAGCCAGCCGGAAGCATAAATATCATTTATGCCTCAATTTCAGACAAGGAGCGTTTGGCATTACCTTAAACACATACTCAGAATCCAAACACTGCTTCCCACCTCCGCTACCACTTCCTGATTCCTAACCAACTTCACCTCCTCCCTCAATCATTTTAATGGATCTCTCTATTTGTTGTCCCTCTGGACTTTTTTCCTAAGCACCCACTATAGTGATCCAGGCTGAAATGTCAGGGCATGCCTTCCTCATTGACTCTGAACACGTCAGTGGCTCCCCAACGCATTCAGGGTAAAAGCCAAAGTCCTTACAATGGCCGACAAGGTCCTGAGGATCTGGCTTCTCTTTATGGCTCTGATCTTATCACCTTCCCCTTATTGCTTGTCTTTGGCCACACTTTGCTCCTGGTTGATCCCTGGACACACTTCTTCTGTTGCCCAAGGGCTGTGCATTGACTGCTCCCTCTGCCTGGAATGCTCTTTGCCCAGAGAGCTGCTTACATCTCTCCTTCACTTCTATCAGGAGCATGTTAATTAGGGTTCTGTTTGCAACTATAGCAAAGAAACCTTCAATTTACAGTGCCTTTACCAAAGCACAAGTCTACCTCCCATTCCTGAAACAGCTGAAAATGGTGCCTGAATGGCAGGTGACTTTCCTGTAAGTGGCAACTCGGGGGCGTAGGCTCCTTCCCTGTGTGACTCTACAGTGTCTTTGGTCAGGCCCCTGAGGCCTCTGTTTCTCCATAGTAGAAGGAAGATCAGACAGTGGACATGGCAAGCATCACTGGTACTCAGCTTCTCTTGGGAGAACAGTTAGTGACAGGGCCACACTGGATTCAAGGCGAGCTGTGATGATAATCACTGGCTCTGTAGCATGTCCCAGCAAGAATCTAATGCAGTGAACATGGAGTAAGGACTCCTGGGGCAGCTAGATGTTTCTGCCACAGACCGCCCTCCGGCCACCAAAGATCTGCGTAACCTCCTCTCTATTTGAGCCCCACTGGGCTCAAAAACAGACCTCCCAGGCAATGGCACCCCACTCCAGTACTCTTGCCTGGAAAATCCCATGCATGGATAAAGGAGTCTGGCAGGCTGCAGTCCATAGGATTGCAAAGAGTTGGATGCAACTGAGCACACACGCATGCACATGTAGGCTCAAAAATGCATTCTTGAAATGAATTTTACCCATTTATAATAGCAATAATCACATCTTGGATAAACTTGCTTGGCTATGATACTGCCACTACACAAAGCTAAAATACATATGTTGTGTAAGAAAGTGAAAGAAACTGAAGTCACTCAGTCGTGTCCGACTCTTTGTGACCCCCTGGACAGTAGCCTACCAGGATCCTCTGTCCATGGGATTCTCCAGGCAAGAATACTGGAGTGGGTTGCCATTCTCTTCTCCAGGGGATCTTCCCGAACCAGGAATCGAACTCAGGTCTCCCGCACTGCAGGCAGATGCTTTACCCTCTGAGCTACCAGGGAAAGGAATAATATGTATATTAGTGTAGCTACTAGAAAATTTAAAATAACATATATGTCTCATATTCTATTTCTCTTGGACAGCCCTGTTCTAAAGCTTTAGATTCTTGTGTATCAGTTGGCAGGGAGGGAAAGAGACAGTGGAGGAGCCACTTCAGATTCATAAAATCTCAGCTTAGAGGTAAGAGAAAGCTCATCTCCTCAAATTCCATTGATGAGAATTAGTTACATGGCTGTGTCCGGTTGTGAGAGGACCTGGAAAATGTCATCCTGGCTCAGAGGTCACCTCATACAACAGTTCTGCTCTAATACAGAGAATGCAAATGCTTGTGGACAGCCAGCCCTCTGTGACACAGGGTCGTTGCTCAGACATCGCCTCCTTGATGAAGTCTTCCCTGACCACGACAACCACCTACATGCCACCCCCAGCATTCCCTATCTTTCTTCCCTGTTTTATTTTTCTCTGGAACATTCCACATATTGACATGTCATGTATTTTGTTTCTTTTTCATTTTCTTCCTTTCTCACAGTGTGTCAGCTTCCTGAAATAATTAAAAAACTTTGATGTGGCAAAATACACACAACATAAAAATGATTATCTTAACCATTTTCAGTAAACCCATTCAGTCATTATTAAGAACATTCATATTTTTATGCTACCATTGCCACCACCTGTATCCAGAACTCTAAATCTTGCAAAACTGAAATTCTATACCCATTAAATGATAGCTTCCCATTCCCCTCTTCTTTTGTCTCTTAGCAACCACTGTTCTACTTTCTGTCTCTATGGTTTTGACTACTGTAAGTATCTCATATAAGTGGAATCATACAACATTTGTCTTTTTGTGATTAGCATATTTTATGGAGCATAATGTCCTTAAGGTTCATCCATATTGAGGCATGTGTCAGAATTTTCTATGTTTTTAAGGCTAAATAATATTCCAATACATGCATATATCACATTTTTCTTATTCAGTTATCTATGGTCTGAATAACTTTTAATTTTCAGTTTAGTTCACTTCAGTCACTCAGTCGCCTTTGACTCTTTGAGACCCCATGAATTGCAGCACGCCAGGCCTCCCTGTGCATCACCAACTCCCAGAGTTCACCCAAACTCATGTCCATCGAGTCGGTGATGCCATCCAGCCATCTCATCCTCTGTCGGCCCCTTCTCCTCCTGCCCCCAACCCCTCCTAGCATCAGAGTCTTTTCCAATGAGTCAACTCTTTGCATGAGGTGGTCAAAGTATTGGAGTTTCAGCTTTTAGCATCAGTCCTTCCAAAGAACACCCAGGACTGATCTCCTTCAGAATGGACTGGTTGGATCTCCTTGCAGTCCAAGGGACTCTCAAGAGTCTTCTCCAACACCACAGCTCAAAAGCATCAATTCTTCGGCACTCAGCTTTCTTCATAGTCCAACTCTCGTATGCATACATGACCACTGGAAAAACCATAGCCTAGACTAGACAGACCTTTGTTGGCAAAGTAATGTCTTTGTTTTTGAATATGCTATCTAGGTTGGTCAGAACTTTCTTTCCAAGGAGTAAGCATCATTTAATTTCATGGCTACAATCACCATCTGCAGTGATTTTGGAGCCCAGAAAAATAGTCTGACACTGTTTCCAATGTTTCCCCATCTATTTCCCATGAAGTGATGGGACCAGATGCTTTTGACTAAGCATCATAAACTAAGATGATCATAAACTAAGATGATCTTAGTTTTCTGAATGTTGAGCTTTAAGCCAACTTTTTCACTCTCCTCTTTTACTTTCATCAAGAGGCTTTTTAGTTCCTCTTCACTTTCTTCCATAAGGGTGTTGTCATCTGCATATCTGAGGTTATTGGTATTTCTCCTGGCAATCTTGATTTCCACTTGTGCTTCTTCCAGCCCAGCATTTTAATTTTAGCTATTGTGAATAATGCTTCTATGACTATTAGTATACATATATCCCCGAGGTCCTAAATAACACATGGAGATGCTGATTTCAATCCATTTAAATATGTACCCCAAAGTGGAATTGCTCTATTATATAGTTCTATTTTTAACTTTTTTTAAAATTAAAAAAAATACTTTTTACATTCCTTTTTAAAAAAAATTTTATTTATTTTAATTGGAGGCTACTTACTTTACAATATTGTATTGGTTTTGCCACACATCAACATGAATCCGCCACGGGTGTACATGTGTTCCCCATCCTGAACCCCTCTCCCTCCTCCCTCCCTGTACCCTCCCTCTGGGTCATCCCAGTGCACCAGCCCCAAGCATCCTGTATCCTGCATCAAACCTGGACTGGCGATTTGTTTCTTATATGATATTATACATGTTTCAATGCCATTCTCCCAAATCCTCCCACCCTCTCCCTCTCCCACAGAGTCCAAAAGACTATTCTGTATACCTGTGTCTCTTTTGCTGTCTCTCATACAGGGTTATTGTTACCATCTTTCTAAATTCCATATATATGCGTTAGTATACTGTATTGGTGTTTTTCTTTCTGGTTTACTTCACTCTGTATAATCGGCTCCAGTTTCATTCACCTCATTAGAACTGATTCAAATGTATTTTTTTAATGGCTGAGTAATACTCCATTGTGTGTATGTATCACAGATTTCTTATCCATTCATCTGCTGATGGACATCTAGGTGGCTTCCATGTCCTGGCTATTATAAACAGTGCTGTGATGAACATTGGGGTACATGTGTCTCCTTCAATTCTGGTTTCCTCAGTGTGTATGCCCAGCAGTGGGATTGCTGGGTCATAAGGCAGTTCCATTTCCAGTTTTTTAAGCAATCTCCACACTATTCTCATAGTGGCTGTACTAGTTTGCATTCCCACCAAAAGTGTAAGAGGCTTCCCCTTTCTCCACACCCTCTCCAGCATTTATTGCTTGTAGACTTTTGGTTCACAGCCATTTTGACTGGCATGAAATGGTACCTCATAGTGGTTTTGATTTGCATTTCTCTGATAATGAGTGATGTTGAGCATCTTTTCATGTGTTTGTTAGCCATCTGTACGTCTTCTTTGGAGAAATGTCTATTTAGTTCTTTGGCCCATTTTTTGATTGGGTCATTTATTTCTCTGGAGTTGAGCTGTAGGAGTTGCTTGTATATTTTTGAGATTAGTTCTTTGTCAGTTGCTTCATTTACTATTATTTTCTCCCATTCTGAAGGCTGTCTTTTCACCTTGCTTATAGTTTCCTTTTTTGTGCAGAAGCTTTTAAGGTTAATTAGGTCCCATTTGTTTATTTTTGCTTTTATTTACAATATTCTGGGAGGTGGGTCATAGAGAATCCTGCTGTGATTTATGTCGGAGAGTGTTTTGCCTATGTTTTCCTCTAGGAGTTTTATAGTTTCTGGTCTTACGTTTAGATCTTTAATCCATTTTAAGTTTATTTTTGTGTATGGTGTTAGAAAGTGTTCTAGTTTCATTCTTTTACCAGTAGTTGACCAGTTTTCCCAGCACCACTTGTTAAAGAGATTGTCTTTTCTCCATTGTATATTCTTGCCTCCTTTGTCAAAGAGGAGGTGTCCATAGGTGCATGGATTTATCCTGGGCTTTCTATTTTGTTCCATTGATCTATATTTCTGTCTTTGTGCCAGTACCATACTCTCTTGATGACTGTGGCTTTGTAGTAGAGCCTGAAGTCAGGTAGGTTGATTCCTCCAGTTCCATTCTTCTTTCTCAAGATTGCTTTGGCTATTCGAGGTTTTTTGTATTTCCATACAAATTGTGAAATTATTTGTTCTAGCTCTGTGAAAAATACCATTGGTAGCTTGATAGGGATTGCATTGAATCTACAGATGGCTTTGGGTAGCATACTCATTTTCACTATATTGATTCTGCCGATCCATGAACATGGTATATTTCTCCATCTATTAGTGTCCTCTGATTTATTTCACCAGTGTTTTATAGTTTTCTCTGTATAGGTCTTTAGTTTCTTTAGGTAGATATATTCCTAAGTATTTTATTCTTTTCGTTGCAATGGTGGATGGAATTGTTTCCTTAATTTCTCTTTCTATTTTCTCATTATTAGTGTATAGAAATGCAAGGGATTTCTGTGTGTTGATTTTATATCCTGCAACTTTACCATATTCGTTGATTAGCCCTAGTAATTTTCTGGTGGAGTTTTTAGGGTTTCCTATGTAGAGGATCATGTCATCTGCAAACAGTGAGAATTTTACTTCTTCTTTTCCAATTTGGATTCCTTTTATTTCTTTTTCTGCTCTGATTGCTGTGGCCAAAACTTCCAAAACTATGTTGAATAGTAGTGGTGAAAGTGGGCACCCTTGTCTTGTTCCTGACTTTAGAGGAAATGCTTTCAATTTTTCACCATTGAGGATAATGTTTGCTGTGGGTTTGTCATATATAGGTTTTATTATGTTGAGGTATGTTCCTTCTATTCCTGCTTTCTGGAGAGTTTTTATCATAAATGGAGGTTGAATTTTGTCAAAGGCTTTCTCTGCATCTATTGAGATAATCATATGGCTTTTATTTTTCAATTTGTTAATGTGGTGTATTACATTGATTGATCTGCGGATATTGAAGAATCCTTCCATCCCTGGGATAAAGCCCACTTGGTCATGGTGTATGATCTTTTTAATGTGTTGTTGGATTCTGATTGCTAGAATTTCGTTAAGGAGTTTTGCATCTATGTTCATCAGTGATATTGTCCTGTAGTTTTCTTTTTTTGTGGCATCTTTTTCAGGTTTTGATATTAGGGTGATGGTGGCCTCATAAAATGAGTTTGGAAGTTTACCTTCCTCTGCAATTTTCTGGAAGAGTTTGAGTAGGATAGGTGTTAGCTCTTCTCTAAATTTTTGGTAGAATTCAGCTGTGAAGCCATCTGGACCTGGGCTTTTGTTTGCTGGAAGATTTCTGATTACAGTTTCAATTTCCGTGCTTGTGATAGGTCTGTTAAGATTTTCTATTTCTTCTGGTTCAGTTTTGGAAAGTTGTACTTTTCTAAGAATTTGTCCATTTCTTCCAAGTTGTCCATTTTATTGGCATATAGTTGCTGATAGTAGTCTCTTATGATCCTTTGTACTTCTGTGTTGTCTGTTGTGATCTCTCCATTTTCATTTCTAATTTTATTGATTTGATTTTTCTCCCTTTGTTTCTTGATGAGTCTGGCTAATGGTTTATCAGTTTTATTTATCCTTTCAAAGAACCAGCTTTTGGCTTTGTTGATTTTTGCTATGGTCTCTTTTGTTTCTTTTGCATTTATTTCTGCCCTAATTTTAAAGATTTCTTTCCTTCTACTAACCCTGGGGTTCTTCATTTCTTCCTTTTCTAGTTGCGTTAGGTGTAGAGTTAGGTTATTTATTTGACTTTTTTCTTGTTTCTTGAGGTATGCCTGTATTGCTATGAACTTTCCCCTTAGCAATGCTTTTACAGTGTCCCACATGTTTTGGGTTGTTGTGTTTTCATTTTCATTCGTTTCTATGCAAATTTTGATTTCCTTTTTATTTTCTTCTGTGATTTGTTGCTTATTCAGCAGCGTGTTGTTCAGCCTTCATATGTTGGAATTTTTAATAGTTTTTCTCCTGTAATTGAGATCTAATATTACTGCATTGTGGTCAGAAAAGATGCTTGGAATGATTTCAACTTTTTGAATTTACCAAGGCTAGATTTATGGCCCAGGATGTAATCTATCCTGGAGAAGGTTCTGTGTGCACTTGAGAAAAAGGTGAATTCATTGTTTTGGGATGAAATGTCCTATAGATATCAATTAGGTCTAACTGGTCTATTGTATCATTTAAAGTTTGTGTTTCCTTGTTAATTTTCTGTTTAGTTGATCTATCCATAGGTGTGAGTGGGGTATTAAAGCCTCCCACTATTGTGTTATTGTTAATTTCCCCTTTCATACTTGTTAGCATTTGTCTTACATATTGTGGTGCTCCTATGTTGGGTGCATATATATTTATAATTGTTATATCTTCTTCTTGGATTGATCCTTTGATCATTATGTAGTGTCCTTCTTTGTCTCTTTTCACAGCCTTTATTTTAAAATCATTTTATCTGATATGAGTATTGCTACTCCTGCTTTTTTTTGGCCTCTATTTGCGTGGAATATCGTTTTCCAGCCCTTCACTTTCAGTCTGTATGTATTCCCTGTTTTAAGGTGGGTCTCTTGTAGACAACATATATAGGGGTCTTGTTTTTGTATCCATTCAGCCAGTCTTTGTCTTTTGGTTGGGGCATTCAACTCATTTATGTTTAAGGTAATTATTGATAAGTATGATCCCGTTGCCATTTACTTTATTGTTTTGGGTTCAAGTTTATACACCCTTTTTGTGTTTCCTGTCTAGAGAATCTCCTTTAGCATTTGTTGAAGAGCTGGTTTGCTGTTGCTGATTTCTCTCAGCTTTTGCTTGTCCGTAAAGCTTTTGATTTCTCCTTCATACTGACAACCCACTCCAGTACTCTTGTCTGGAAAATCCCATGGACGGAGGAGCATGGTAGGCCTCAGTCCATGGGGTCGCTAAGAGTCGGACACGACTGAGCGACTTTACTTTCACTTTTCACTTTCATGCATTGGAGAAGGAAATGGCAACCCACTCCTGTGTTCTTGCCTGGAGAATCCCAGGGACGGGGGAGCCTGGTGGGCTTCCATCTATGGTGTCGCACAGAGTCGGACACGACTGAAGTGACTTAGCAGTAGCAGTCATATTTGAATGAGATCCTTGTTGGGTACAGTAATCTGGGTTGTAGGTTATTTTCTTTCATCACTTTAAGTATGTCTTGCCATTCCCTCCTGGCTTGAAGAGTTTCTATTGAAAGATCAGCTGTTATCCTTATGGGAATCACCTTGTATGTTATTTGTTGTTTTTCCCTTGCTGCTTTTAATATTTGTTCTTTGTGTTTGATCTTTGTTAATTTGATTAGTATGTGTCTTGGGGTGTTTTGCCTTGGGTTTATCCTGTTTGGGACTCTCTGGGTTTCTTGGACTTGGGTGATTATTTCCTTCCCCATTTTAGGAAAGTTTTCAACTATTATCTCCTCAAGTATTTTCTCATGGTCTTTCTTTTTGTCTTCTTCTTCTGGGGCTCCTATGATCCGAATGTTGGGGTGTTTAATATTGTCCTGGAGGTCTCTGAGATTGTCCTCATTTCTTTTGTTTTTCTTTTTTCCTCTCTGATTCATTTATTTCTACCATTCTATCTTCTACTTCACTAATCCTATCTTCTGCCTCCGTTATTCTACTATTTGTTGTCTCCAGAGTGTTTTTGATCTCATTTATTGCATTATTCATTATATATTGACTCTTTTATTTCTTCTAAGTCCTTGTTAAACCTTTCTTGCATCTTCTCAATTCTTGTCTCCAGGCTATTTATCTGTGATTCCACTTTTATTTCAAGATTTTGGATCATTTTCACTATCATTATTCGGAATTCTTTATCAGGTAGATTCCCTATCTCTTCCTCTTTTCTTTGGTTTGGTGGGTATTTATCCTGTTCCTTTACCTGCTGGGTATTCCTCTATCTCTTCATCTTGTTTATATTGCTTTGTTTGGGGTGGCCTTTTGTATTCTGGCAGTTTGTGGAGTTCTCTTTTTGTGGAGTTTCCTCGCTGTGGGTGGGGTTGTATGGGTGGCTTGTCAAGGTTTCCTGGTTAAGGAAGCTTGTGTCGGTGTTCTGGTGGGTGGAGCTGGATTTCTTCTCTCTGGAGGGCAATGAAGTGTCCAGTAATGAGTTATGGGATGTCAGTGGTTTTGGAGTAACTTTGGGCAGCCTGTATATTGAAGCTCAGGGCTGTGTTCCTGTGTTGCTGGAGAATTTGCATGGTATGTCTTGCTCTGGAACTTGTTGGCCCTTGGGTGGTGCTTGGTTTCAGTGTAGGTATGGAGGCATTTGATGGGCTCCTGTTGATTAATGTTCCCTGGAGTCAGGAGTTCTCTGGTGTTCTCAGGATTTGGACTTAAGCCTCCTGCTTCTGGTTTTCAGTCTTATTTTTACAGTAGTCTCAAGGCTTCTCCATCTATACAGCACCATTGATAAAACATCTAGGTTAAAGATGAAAAGTTTTTCCACAGTGAGGGACAACCAGAGAGGTTCACAGAGTTACGTGGAGAAGAGAAGAGGGAGGAGGGAGTAACAGGTGACCAGGATGAGATGAGGTGGAATCAAAAGAGGAGAGAACAAGCTAGCCAGTAATCACTTCATTATATGTGCCCCACAGTCTGGACCGCTCAGAGATGTTCATGGAGTTATACAGAGAAGAGAGAGGGAGCAAGGAGACAGAGGTGGTCAGGAGGATAAAGGGGGGAATCAAAAGGAGAGCCACAGATCCAGCCAGTAATCAGTTCCCTAAGTGTTCTCCACCATCTGGAACACACAAAGAGATTCACAGAGTTGGGTAAGAAAAGAAGGGGAGGGAAGAGATAGAGGTGACCTGGTGGAGAAAAAGGAAAGTCCAAATGGGGAGAGAAAAGTCAAGCCAGTAATCTCACTCCCAAGTAAAAATGGGTACTAAAGATTGGGTTCTTAAAGGTACAAAATTGATAACAAATACCAAAAAGCAAAGATTAAAAATCTAGAGTAGAGGTTGGATTTTCAAAAATACAATATTAAAGAAAAGAAAAAAATAAGTCACAAAAATTATAAGAATATAATTATATATGAAGTTTGCTTTAAAAAATAGGGTCTTTGTTTTTTTGCAAAGTAATAGTAGGTTATAAAAATGAAAATTAAAGGAGTAATAGAGGACTTAAAAATTAAAAAAAAGAATGATCATAAAAATAGTAAAAATATATCTAGGACTTTCTATGGTGGTGTTGTGGGCAGTGTGGGGTCAGTTCATTTTCAGATAGTTCCTCGGTCCGGCTTATTGCACCTGTCATTTCCAAGGTGGTTCCCTCTGTTTTAGCTTCTTCTGTTTGCTGGTCTCTTCAGTGTCTGATTTCCTCCCTAACACAAGTGGGGAGGTGGTGGACACTTTTTTGGGCTCACTTGTTCAGTCATGCTGTAGGGAGGGAGGGACGGACGCTGCAAACAAATGACACTGGCATGTGCTCGCAGTGCCTCAGCCACACTGGGCCTGCCCCCACTCACGGCGCATGTGCCCTCCCTGCCCACACTGCTCAGGCTCTAGGTTGCTCCTCCGGGAACCATTCGAGGCTGGCCCTGGGCTGCATGCACCTCCCAGGTCCAAGCCGCTCAGGTTCAGGCACTCAGGAAGTCCTCAGAGGCACAGACTTGGTTGGGCCTGCATTTTGTGCTCAGTTTTCTGGATGTACAACTGGCGCACCTTCTCAGGTGGGTGTTGACTGTCCAGAACCCCAGGAAGTCTTAGATAGCAAAGAAGCCTGCTTGCAGTTTGGTAGATAATGTCTCTCTGGGGCTGCGATTGCCCCCTTCCGGCTCTGGCTGCCTGTCACCAGAGGGGGATGGTCTGCAGCCGACTAGCTCTGCTCAGTTCTTTGTTCTGTGAGCAGGCCTGGCGGTGTCTTAGGTTAGGGCTTTTCGTGTGGTAGCTATCCCACAGACTGGTTTGCTAGCCTGTTAGTTCCCTCAGATTGCCCTCGGGGCATTCAGGCCTGGTCCTTACTCTAAGCAATGCAGCCCGCGCCTCCCTGCCCAGCCCCCACTTTCTAGTGGCAGGTGCCGGTGTCTGCGCTACTTCTATGGTGGGGGAGTTACTGTTGGGCACGTAATCTGTGGGTTTTAATTATTTTTCCTCCCAGTTATGTTGCCCTCTGTGGTCCCAAGGCTCGCCACAGACTCGACAGTGAAAGCGTTTCCTGGTGTTTGGAAACTTCTCTCTTTTTAACACTCCCTTCCCAGGATGGAGCTCCATCCGTACCTCTTTTGTCTCTCTTTTTTTGTCTTTTATATTTTTTCTTACCTCCTTTTGAAGACAATGGGCTGCTTTTCTGGGTACCTGATGGCTTCTGCTGGCATTCAGAAGTTGTTTTGTGGAATTTACTCAGCGTTTAAGTATTCTTTTGATGAATTTGTAGGGGAGAAAGTGGTCTCCCAGTCCTATTCCTCCGCCATCTTAGGACCGCCCTATTTTGCACTTTTTGAGGAACGTCCATACTGTTTTTCACAGTGCACCATTTTACATTCTCAGCAATGCCTAGGGGTCCATTTTTCCACCTCCTAGACAACACTTGTTATTCCTCTTTTTATTTTTAATTTTATATTAGCCATCCTAATGTGTGTGAGGTCGCATCTCACTGTGATTTTGATTTGCATTTCTCTAATGTTTAGTTACATTGAACATCTTTTCATGTGTTTTTGGCCATTTGTATGTCTTCTTTGGAAAAATGTTTACTAACGTCTGGAGACATTCATTTTCTTTTGTGGATTCAGTGCTATATTACTAGTGCCTGGAACTGTGCTGTCCTATTCCAGATACCGAATGGTTGTATGCTGACCAAATTAATGATTGAACCTTACTGGCCTGCTAGGCCATAGGTAACAATCTGGGTACTTGAGATGACATAGTTCAGAACCCATTAGTACTCTCAAGATAAATGATATATTCTGTTTGTAGATATGATCAAACTAGTGTTAGACATAGTGGCAATATCAACCTAACATCAGAGATTTTTAACTTGAGCAGAAATTTGTGTCCTGGTGTTTTGTTTTCTCAGCATCTATTGATATTTTTTGTTAATTTTTATTTTTTATTAGTGGCTAAAAAAATCTATATACATTTATAATTTTTTTAAATTAAGATTTTATTTCTTTTTCTGTTTTTTAAGTCATATACCCTACTTGTACTCTTTATTTAACTTGTATCATATCAGCATACCAGTAATAGTAACTATAATGATGAAAATACATAATTTATGGGGTTAAAAAGAAGACAAATTAATTCTGGATAACAAATCTATGTAAGCCAGGAGGGAGGTTATCAGTTAAGTTTCTAAACCTGTTGAATTATTTGGCGGGGGTTAAAATAGTAACTATATACTTTGTTAATTATTATGAATGCAAAATATTATTTTAAAGATAATTAGTAAAGAGTAGACAGAGAATCCGTAATCTTCAACCAGCAGAAGGAAAAAAATCAAATTAGAAAGCAAATCACAATTCCACATCTCGATGTATACCAAAAATAGTTGAAAGCCAAGACTTGAGCAGATATTTGCACACGAATTTTTACTGCATAGTTATTTAGAATATACAAAAGGCAGAAACAACCTAAATGTTCTTCAACAAGTGGATAGATAAGCAAATTATGATACATACATACAATGGAATATTATTCAACCGTAAAAGGAATGAAGTTCCACTATGTGTTACAACTTGAATGAATCTTGGCATTTTTACACTATGTGAAATAAGCCAGACACAAAAGGACAAGGATTATATGAGTGCATTTGTGTGAAATATCAAGAATAGGTAAATTCATAGAGACAGAAGTAGATTAATGTTACCAGGTGTTGGGGAATGCGAAGAATGAGCGATTTATTGCTTAATTGTTACAGAATTTGTTTGGGCTGATGAAAAAGTTTTGGAAATAGATAGTGGTATTGGTTGTACCGGGGCTTCTCTGGCAGCTCAGCCGATAAACAGTTTGCTTTCAATGCAGGAGACTCTGGTTTGATTCCTGGGTCGGGAAGTTCCCCTGGAGAAGGGATAGGCAACCCACTCCCAGTATTCTTGGGCTTCCCTGGTGGCTCGGATGGTAAAGAATCTGCCTGCAATGTGGGAGACCTGGGTTTGATCCTTGGGGTGGGAAGATCCCCTGGAGGAGGGCATGGCAACCCTCTCCAGTATTCTTGCCTGGAGAATCCCCACGGACAGGGGAGCCTGGCTGGCTACAGTCCACGGGGTCACAAAGAGTTGGACGTGACTGAGCGACTTTCACTTTCAATTAATGATCTAAAAAAATCCCTGGGAAACTAAAAATAAAACACTTCTTCATTCTAATAAAGGGAGTCTGAAGAACCTGCAACTAATATCATATTTAGTAGTGAAATACTGGATATCTTTCCTATAAGATTAGGAACAGGCAGGAGTACATGCTTTCACTGCTTTTATTCAACATTTTTCCTGGAGATCATAGCTGTTGCAACAGGCAAGAAAAACAAATAACAGGTATATAGATTGGAAGGAAAGATGTAAAGCTTTTTATTTGTAGAAGATATGATAGTACATGTAAAAAACCCCAAAGAATCTGTGAAAAAACTGCTAGAACTAGTAAGTGAATTTAGCCAGATAACATAAGTTCAATATGCAAAACTTTATTGAAGCTTTTAATACTAACAACAAACAATTGGAAAATCAAAATAAAACACATACTATTTTATAGCATAAAAATAAAATACCTTAAAGTAAATTTAGCAAAATATATCAAATAGCTGCATATAGAACATTACCATATATTGCTGAGGAAAGTTAAAACAGATCTAAATAAATAGAAATGTACATATTAGATTCATGGATTGAAGGCATCAATGCTATTAAAATTTCATAATTCCTTGACTTGCTCTATTGAGTTAGCATAATATCCCTTGTGCTCAGTTGTGTCCAACCTCAACCCCATTGACTGTAGCCCGCCAGGCTCCTCTGTCCATGGGATTTTCCAGGCATGTTTACTGGAGTGGGTTGCCATATTCTACTCCAGAGAATCTTCCTGACCCAGGGATTGAACTCCTACCTCCTGTGTTTTCTGCATTGGCAGGTGGATTCTTTACCACTGAGCCACCTGGAAAGCCACTGATTTAACACAGTCTCAGTCAGAATTCCTATAGCCTTTCTTTCATAGATCTTGGCAAATTTATATGGAAATACAGAAGATCAAGAATATTTAATACAATTTGAAAAATAAGAATCAAGTTAGAAAACTTATTCTATCTAATTTCAAGGTGTCATAAAGTCACAGGAGTTAAGGTAATGAATTTTAGCATAAGTGTAGACATACAGATCGATGGAATAGAATAGTGAGTCCAGAAAAAAAAGTACACATTAATTGATTTTTGATAAGATTTCAAGGTAGTTCAGTGAATCAAAAAGTAATATTCTTAACAAACTATGTTGAGATAATTGGATATCCACCCGGAAAAAATGACTCTTGGCATGTACTTCATACTCTACACAAAGATCATCTTGAAACAGATCACAGACCTAAATGCAAAAGCCAAAACTGTAAGACTTTAGAGCAAAGTCTAAGGGACAATCTATGTACCTTTGGAGTAGACTACAGTTTTTTAGATAAAACAAATTTAAAATCTTTACAAAGGATAAATTAGACTTCATCAAAATTAAAACCTTTTGTTTTTTAAAATGAGAGGAAAATAAAGTGAGAGGTGTGCCACAGACTAAAAGCAATTATTCTCCTTACATATATATGAAAAAGTGCTTTCATCTTTTTTTCTGAAATTTTTTTGGCATCCAGAATACATAAAGAATTCTCACAACGCAAAAATCGGAAAATAATCAACCCAATAATAAATGAGCAAAATATTTGAACAGATACTTGGCAAAAAAAGAAATAGAAAGGGCCAATAAACACATAAAAAGATGCTCAGCATTATTAGTTAGCATAATAATGCAGACTGAAACAGTGATACACCACTAGTGACCCCCTAGAATGCTTAAAAAAATGAAAAAGTTTAATAATATCAAGTGTGGGCAAGGATGTGGAGCATCTGTAACTCATACCTTGCTGGAAGGAGTACAAAATGGTACACATACTATGGAAAAGTGTTGTAGTTTATGCAGTTATATTATCCAGCAATTCCACGTGTGAACATTACCTGAGATAAATGAAAATATGTCAACACAAAGCCTTAATCATGAGCTCAAAGCAACTTTTTTTCATAATAGCAGCTACTGGAAATAACTCCAAGGTCCATCAAGAAGTGAAAGAATACACAAACTGCAGGAGAGCCGGAAGCAAAATATTGCTCAGTGATAGAGAGAAAGGAACACAGCATGGAAGAATCTCAGAAATGCTGTATGCAGGAAAGAAGCCAAAGAAGAGGACATTCTGTGTGATTCTGTTTACTTGATATTCTAGAAAATGTAAAATGTATTCCCTGGTGGTTCAGTGGTTAAGACAACACACTTCCAGTGCAGGGGCCTGGGCTCCATCCGTGGTCAGGGAACTAAGATCTTATAAGCCCCGTGTTGCAGCCAAAAAAGTAACCTACTGCGACAGAAAGCAAATAAGTGTTTCCCTAGGACTGGGAGTGAGATGGGGTTGACCATAAAGAACCACAACAATTTTGGGTGAGGAACTGTTCTATATCTGGATTATGGTGGTGGTTACAAATTGTGGTAGTTATAAATTGTCAAAACTTTTAACGGAGTACTTAAAATAAATGTAGTTTATCATGTGTAAATTATGCTTCAATAAACTTGATTAAAAAGATAGATAGCAAATAAATCAATGTCAGATCTCATCTTAGTTTAACATGGCTGTTCTGCACCACCGGTGGAGTATATTTCTGGAAACAGCTTCTAATTTGGGTGCTACAGACAGGAAGGTTTTGAAATTACTGGCAGAGCTGCTCTGTTCCAGAAATTTCTCTGATTGCTCTTTTTATTGACATCTGTTCTTGTTTCAGTGAGTGTAATAGCTCCCAAATTATCTGATGACATTAATTGGAATTTTATAGTAGTTCTCTCCAGCCTCTGATTTACCTCTATTTCCTCTGTGGCCATAAAGTCAAGTAAAAAAAGTAGAACACTAACTGGTAAAATTTTTGTTTTCCTTTTTTCCCACTATCCTGCTATCTAAGACCTGGCTTTGAGATTAATGGTGAAGGATTTCCATATTGTCTTAGATAATATCTTGACTTGGAATGTAATAATTGTTTCTAGAGTCAAATTATAAACCAAAGATAAAGTTTTAGAAGAACTAGAGGACACTAGAAAGCTAGAAAAGCAATTGTCCCATCACTGCATTATCATCTTTTAGAATTAATGATGATTTTTACATGTTTATATGAGCTGCTCTGGTTCTGACTTTTTCTTTTATTCTCCATCATTTCACAAATCATGTCTTTCTAGAAGGGGCTTCCTTGGTGGCTCAGATAGTAAAGAATCTACCTGCAATTCAGGATACCCGGATTTGATCCCTGGGTTGGGAAGATCCGCTGGAGAAGGAAATGACAACCCATTCCAGTATCCTTGTCTGGAGAATTCCATTGACAGAGGAGCCTAGAGGGCTATGGTCCACAGGGTTGCAAAGAGTTGGACATGACTGAAAGGTCCTGCCAAAATTAATCATGAGATTATTTTCTTCCATTTAAGTTTATTTACATTCTGTTAAATAGGGGAACATTTTTAGTTTTTGCATTTCATTTCAGTTCTGCTGAGAATTTTCAAGTCCCTGCTATTTGCAGTGTGCTGATCCTGGAACTGGGAAAATAAAAGTGATAACTGGACCCGTCCTCACAGTGAGAGAGACACGCACAGAAGTAGTTTGATAAAATGCGGTTCCCTGTCATAGAAGTGCATTTAAAAGGCTGGGAGAACCAGTGGAAAGAACAATTGATTCTGCCTTTTGAGACAGTATTAGACAGAGCAAGTTGCTGTCAAAGGTTGAATTATCTAGATGTAAAAGCGAAAGAAGCACTGCTTAGAGGAAAGTGGTGTAAGAAAAGAACCAAGGTGTTTCTTCTCCCATTGTTGGGGAAAGTGGAATCAAGGAATAAGTTATTCTGATGAACTTTCTGTGATATTTCAAATTGCTGTCTAACTTTTCACAAATATTTCAAAGATATTCCAGCAAATTAAATCCTCCAAATTGACTACACTGAAGAATGGAGGCAAGAGGATTACATAGCCAGTGGGGTGGGCTTTCCGAACCTCTGAGATAAACACGTGTAGATGTGTCACGCGTGTGACTGTCAGTCATCATGGACACATTCATGGGAAAAATGTAGAGTCCTGGCTTTTGAACATCTAGACAGTCGGAGAAGGCAATGGCACCCCACTCCAGTACTCTTGCCTGGAAAATCCCATGGACGGGGGAGCCTGGTGGGCTACGGTCCATGGGGTCACTAGGAGTCGGACACGACTGAGCGACTTCACTTTCACTTTTTGCTTTCATGCATTGGAGAAGGAAATGGCAACCCACTCCAGTGTTCTTGCCTGGAGAGTCCCAGGGACGGCGGAGCTGGGTGGGCTGCTGTCTCTGGGGTCGCACAGAGTCGGACACAACTGAAGTGACTTAGCAGACAGTAATTTAAAGCACTGCACATTTTATCTTATAGGGAAAGGGAAAAAAGTACACACAAGATGAATGTTAATAGACACAGTATAAATAACATCCCTGGTATTCAGTTTACTCTTTTCTTCAATACTCAGTGAACCTCTGCACTCTTCCTTCTCAAAGAAGAAGAAATTCATGGTCCTTTGTGAAGGATGATTTACATTCAGAATGCTGATGTATATTAGTATAAGGGTTGTATACTGTACTACTCAGTATAAGGGTAGCAGCAGCCTGGGCAAGCCGCTCCGTACCTGACTATATACCTACAAGGACAAGCCACATCCTAATGTAGTATCTTAGAACCACAGCAGTTTATTATTTCTTAGCGTTGGTTTGCGTTCAGGCTGGGCACACCTGCACTTTTCCTCTGCTTCCTTTGAACATATTTGGGGTAATTCATGTGACTGAATTCAGCTAGGAGCTCAACTCGAGGAGAAGGCCTTTTGTCTCAGGGCCACTTTCCAGCATGTTCAGTGTGTAGCTTGGACCTCCTTACATCACAGTGGCTGGTTCATCTTTCCATCCAACCTTTGTTTCATCCCCCAGCCACTCCCTAAACTGTAAAGACACATTTTTCATGAGACACGCTCGGTCTTAAGTTCTCTCTTGCCCCTCTGTGAACCTTCTACTTTTTGAAGTCCCTCCCATCCTATAATGTCCAAGTCTACTACCACTTTTGTGATGAAACCCATATGACAATTTTCTTTTCCACTTGCTGTATCCATACCTTATTTTTTTTTTTTAAATAATTTTATTTATATATTTTTGTCTATGCTGGGTCTTTGTTGCTGCAAGGGCTTTTCTTTAGTTGTGGCGAGTGGGGGCTACTCTCTAGTTGCAACGCGTGGGCTGATCGTTCCAGTGGCTTCTCTTGTTGCAGAGCATGGGCTCTAGGGTGCTTGGACTTCAGTAGTCACGGTATGTGGGCTTAGTAGCTGTAGATCCCAGGCTCAGTAGTTGTGGCACATGGGCTTAGCTGCCTGTGGCATGTGGGCTCTCCCCAGATCAGGGATTGAACCCATGTCCCTGGCATTGGCAGGTGGATTCTTTACCACTGAGCCACCAGGGAAGCCCTCCATACCTTCTGATGACATCACACCGGCTGTTTCCAAGTTCTCACAGAATGCTGTCTGTTGTTCTTTCTTGTGTTTTGTTCAGCTGTTCAGTTGATCTGAGAAAAGCTTGTCCAGTCCATGGGAACTTATTCCATGGACCTACCTTTGTAAGGTCCTGAGGACTCCTCTCTTCAGACATGTGTCCTAGTTAGATGGCTCAACTATCATAAGAGCATATTAACTCTCTCCATTTTGACTGACCAATGAAACATATGAAATTGAGCATTGTAGAATAATCTGTACTCCAAGTTCTTGTCAGAAGCTTTAACCTAGAAATATCTGCTGCCCAGTACCTATCAAAAGCTCAGCTGTGAAAATTAATATATATGGAGAATTGCCTGAAGGATATGTAGTCCATCTGTTCTCTAGACACACTCAATTTTCTTCCTGGGTTAACCAAACCAAGAGAGAGCTGTAGATTAGAATACTGTTGATTTAGTTCTCCAGAGAATTGCTTGTAGGCAATTGCCCTTGGCATTATGCCATTGGCTTTCATTTTGATGGACATTAGAAGGAAAATCCTTTTCAATTTTTGGCAATACATTGGTGAATCTAGATGAAATAAGTGACTTTATAATACAAATATAAATTATCAAAATTGACTCAAGCGGAGTTCAGAAAATCCATATAGACTGATGACCATGGACAGAGTTGGAAAGGTTGCCAAAGATTTATTGCCCAAAAGTTCAGTTCAGTTCAGTCACTCAGTCATGTCCAACTCTTTGCAATCCCACAGACTGCAGAACACCAGGCTTCCCTGTCCATCACCAACTCCTGAAGCTTGCTCAAACTCATGTCCATCAGTTGGTGATGCCATCCAACCATCTCATCCTCTGTTGTCCCCTTCTCCTCCTGCCTTCAATCTTTCCCAGCATCAGGGTCTTTTCCAATGAGTCAGTTCTTCATATCAGGTGGACAAAATATTTCCCAGAAAGCTGAGGCCATTTTTTTTTTTTTGCGGGGGGTGTAGGGGGGTTGTGTATCTACTGTGTTTATTTGCCTAAGAATTCTGTCTTGTTATCTTTCTCTCTCTTTTTTCTTTTATCAATCAGTAACACTCCTTCCTTCAGGGGGATTGCTCCTCTGTCACCTCAGTTATATGATATTCTGATAGTGAGATATTGTGGTACACTGATTGCTGGCCACAGAAGTAAACAAATTATGCTGGACCCATATTTGAGTATGAGCATGTGTGTGTACTCAATTGCTTCAATTCTGCCCAACTCTTTGTGACCCCATGGACTTAGCCCACCAGGCTCCTCTGTCCATGGGATTGTCCAGGCAAGAATACTGGGGTGGGGGGGGGTTGCCACGCCCTCCCTCCAGGGGATGTTTCTGACTCAGGGACTGAACCCGTGTCTCCTGTATCTCCTGCATTGCAGGTGGGTTCTTTACTGCTGAGCCACTGCAGAAGCCCGTATTTGCGTGTATCCTTGTATAAAAGTACCCAAGGTGGGCACATGACCCAGATAGAGTTAATCACAGGCTCTCCCGCTAGTTTTGTATTCACATCTGTGGAGAAAGTTCTCTTCTTCCTGGTTGCTAAATGGTGATGATGTAAGCCTATAACTGCCTGGGGTTGCAGCAACTCCCTCCCATATATATTAAGCCCATCTGCAGAGAAAGGTAAGAAAGAGAGGGAGAGAAAGGGATCAGTGGCAGGGCCAAGGTGACCCAGGACAGACAGAAACCCAGTCAAAATCTCTTTGACTGAGAGATGAAGCCTGGGAGAGACAGGCATACATGCAGACATAGAACTCAGATGCAGACACGGAAATAAAAGAGAAAGAAAAGAGAAAGCTTTCAGCGTTGAGTCCCTGGCGCTACTCCTGACCTTCCTATATATGAAGCAACACATTTCTTTCTTTCTCTCTCTCTGCCTTCTTTCGTTTTTTTTTTTCTTTTCTTTGTAGTTTAATTGAGGAATCTTTCACTTGTGAGTGGAATACTTCTGATCAAAATGATTTTAGACTAAAAGGTGAACTTAAAAAATTAATTAAGGCACAGATCATCCTTTTGTTTCTTTTCTTCTTCAAAAGCTTAGAGAAAATGAACTCACAATATTTGTCTGCCCATTTTTTAAAACTAGCATAACTCTGAGATATGAAAAATTTTAGCACAAAATGGAAATAATGAATATACGTGAGTACAGATGTATGTATCCTGAATGTATCCCAGAAAGCTTTTACCTCCGCGTCCTCACAGGATGACTCTGGCCCTGCACCTTTCAGTGTGAGCTCACCCTTTTTCTGGGTTTTCTCCAGTCACATTGTACCTGTCAGGGTCCTCAAGGTTTTGCTGTGGTAACAAAAGACCCCAAATCCTTAGTGGTTTAAAACAATGAAAGCTTATTCTTGCTTACTCAACTCAGGGTCAGCTGATTTCCTCACACAGGGATACAGGCTTACAGAATGTCAATCATTTGGAAAATTATTTAGTGGGCAATCATATTCTCGGCTCTTCATGCATTGTTCCAAAGATGATATATATAATTTCTGCTCATATATCTTTGGCGAAGCCAAGTTAAAAGTTGCCTCTAACTTTTAAAGGTCAAGACGAATCCTAACTTCATCTTGGAAGTGGAAAGGACTGGAATATTAACTGACAGTCCTAATAATTACCAGAGAACTCCTTCCTGGTCACCGAGTATTGGGTTCACGCTCCTTTTCACATTCACAGTACAGTTGTCCCCTCTCCAAAGGACACTATGCAAAATTTCTATACTCTAACAAACCAGACTTAAAGTCCAGGATTGCTGGATGATGTGTGATGGTCTGTTTATCACAAGGAGATGATGGTAATAAATAGTCTCTATCAAGCCTGGGTATGGCTTCTTTTGATCTGAAGACTTATGAACTAAAATTTTATCTGCCCCTCATACACTCAATATGCACACAGATTAGGTAATGTGAAAAGAGCCCCTTTGCTGGAAGTGAGTATTAACCTTTGACCAAGTCCTAACTTGGCTCCTTGAACATCTATTATTCATTGCTCCTAGATTCTACTTCTCAGAGATTCTTCCTTTTCCACTATTCTCTTTGGTCATATCTGAAGTAGGCATCAGGGACTATGTTCTTCGTTGGGGAAGGCAGGTTTAATGGTCCACTTTTTGTTCAACAGAAGATTGGGGCCCATGGTTGTCTTAAGTCCAGGATCATTTTTAATCATTGAAGTTAAATAGCTGTTAGTCCAAGTTGATAGAATTTTGCAGTAAAAATCACTCAAAAACATTTGTGACTACTTCCCTGTCTGATTTCAGTCAGTTCCATATACCAATAGGTGCAACCATAATTCTTTTCTGGACATAATTTCCATTTTTCTATATGCCTTTGTTGTCTCTACCTTGTACCAAATGATTTCTTACTGTATAAAATAGATTTTCATCTATTTGTGTTCAAACAATATTTTCTTCACTGTCTACTTCCCACTGCTTAATCCAGTGCCAACAAATATTTTAGTGTTTTTTTTTTTTTTTTTAAACGCTCCACTAGAAGCTATCGGTTTCCATATCAGTTAGACTGGATTACGTTATAGTAACGATCTAAAAATTTCAGTGGTCCAAGTTGACAAAAACTTGTATCCTACCCTCACTGTGTCTATCACAGGTTGACTGTGGGTTCTGTTGTATATAGTCCTTATTCAGGGACATAGGAGAAGGCAATGGCACCCCACTCCAGTACTCTTGCCTGGAAAATCCCATGAACGGAGAAGCCTGGTGGGCTGCAGTCCACGGGGTCGCTGGAGTTGGACACGACTGAGTGACTTCACTTTCACTTTTCGCTTTCATGCATTGGAGAAGGAAATGGCAACCCACTCCAGTGTTCTTGCCTGGAGAATCCCAGGGACGGGGGAGCCTGGTGGGCTGCCGTCTATGGGGTCGCACAGAGTCGGACACGACTGAAGCAACTTAGCAGCAGCATTCAGGGACATGGGCTGTCAGAGATTCAAGAAACATTGAAACAAGAACATTAAGGAAAAAGGGAATGTGGAAAACCATGGCACCAAAAGCTTTCTGTCTGGAAACGATCCATGCCAATTCCTCTCACATTAATTGGTCAGTACAAGTCACAACTAATTTTAAGAGGTTAAAAAATTAGCTTGTACCACATGTCTGGAAGAACAGAGGAATATAATATCTGTGAACCCGTTTAATAAATAAGACACACACACTGCAAGTTTAATGATCTTTGTGGACTTTACAAAAAATTTGTGGGGGCCAGAGAAAGAATTATATCACATGATATTTAGAATCTTTCAGAAAACTCTCTGTCTGAAATCTCTCTTTCTCATTCTTTTTTCATGGTGTCAGTAATGTCTTATTTTTCTCTCCATTCCTCATGCAGTACTCAACATCACAGGCTCCACTCTACCCCTGTCATTGTTCTCTGTTTTGGACATAAAATTCCATACTCCTTCATTATGGAGGGAAAATTCCATTATCCTTGTTATTTTCACATTCCCTCAAGGACTTATATCCTATCTTATGAGGCTTATGACGCATTTCATCTCAGCAAATATGGTGCTTTCTCTAAGATTCCTGGTGAATGCAATTTTCTCCATCTTACTACATTAATAATATATTAGCAAGTCAAATCTAGCATTACCAAGTAGATGTTGTTCCAGAAATAAAAGGTGGTTTAATATCAGTATATCTAGTATTTCAATATCTTATATTAATAGATTACAAGAGAATACCTATATGACCATCAGAATGTGCTCTGTCCAACGTGGTAGACCCTAGTCATGCATAGCTATTCCAATAGAAGTTTGAATAATTGAAGTTAAATTATTAAAACTTCCGTTCCTTATTCCCACTGGACATATTTCAAGTGCTCAATAGTCACATATGGCTTGTGGCTATGGAATTAACACAGATAATGAACATTTCCATCATTGTGGAAACTTCTGTTGGGCAGTGTTGATCTAACTAAAGAGTCATTTGACAAGCATATTAGACATTTCTGATTTCAAATTTTTTGTAAATTACAGTTAAAAGGAAACTTTCCTAAATTGAGAAACAGTGTATATAAGAAGCCAATGGCAAACATCATACTAAGTAGTATTTTTCATTATGTTCAGGGAAAAGGGTGACTGTCACTATAACAACTGTGTCTGTTAAGATTACTTTTTTTTGTTTTTTTTTTAACATGTAATTTATTTTTCATTGATGTATAATACTACATAAATTATAGGTGTACAAAATAGTGATTCACAATTTTTAAAGGTTTTACTCCTCATTTGCTGTATTCCCCCTATTTTATGATATATTCTTGTAGTTTATTTTAAACTGAGTAGTTTGTGCCTCTTTCTTTTTTTATTAATTAATTAATTTTTAAATTGAAGGATAATTGCTTTACAGAATTTTGTTTTTCGTCAAGCCTCAATATGAATCAGCCATAGGTGTACACTGCCACTCCCTCCCATCTCCCTTCCCATCCCAACCCTCTAGGTTGATACAGAGCCCTTGTTTGGGTTTCCTGAGACATACAGCAAATTCCTGTTGGCTATCTGTTTTACATATGGTAAGTTTCCATGTTACACTCTCCATACATCTCACCCTCTCCTCCCCTCTCCCCATGGCCATAAGTATATTCTCTATGTCTGTTTCTCTATTGCTGCCCTGAAAATAAATTCTTCAGTACCATTTTTCTAGATTCTGTATAAATGCATTCAGTTCAGTTCAGTTCAGTCACTCAGTCGTGTCCGACTCTTTACAACCCCATGAATTGCAGCACACCAGGCCTCCCTGTCCATCACCAACTCCCAGAGTTCGCTGAGACTCACGTCCATCGAGTCAGTGATGCCATCCAGCCATCTCATCCTCTGTTGTCCCCTTCTCCTCTTGCCCCCAATCCCTCCTAGCATCAGAGTCTTTTCTAATGAGTCAACTCTTCGCATGAGGTGGCCAAAGTACTGCAGTTTCACCTTTAGCATCATTCCTTCCAAAGAACACCCAGGACTGATCTCCTTCAGAATGGACTGGTTGGATCTCCTTGCAGTCCAAGGGACTCTCAAGAGTCTTCTCCAACACCACAGTTCAAAAGCATCAATTCTTCGGTGCTCAGCCTTCTTCACAGTCTGACTCTCACATCCATACATGACCACAGGAAAAACCATAGCCTTGACTAGACAGACCTTTGTTGGTAAAGTAATGTCTCTGCTTTTGAATATGCTATCTAGGTTGGACATAACTTTCCTTCCAAGGAGTAAGCGTCTTTTAATTTTATGGCTGCAGTCACCATCTGCAGTGATTTTGGAGCCCCAAAAATAAAGTCTGACACTGTTTCCACTGTTTCCCCATCTATTTCCCACAAAGTAATGGGACCGGATGCCATGATCTTCGTTTTCTGAATGTTGAGTTTTAAGCCAACTTTTTCACTCTCTTCTTTCACCTTCATCAAGAGTTCCTCTTCACTTTCTGCCATAAGGGTGGTGTCATCTGCGTATCTGAGGTGATTGATATTTCTCCCAGCAATCTTGATTCCAGCTTGTGCTTCTTCCAGTCCAGCGTTTCTCATGATGTACTCTGCATGTAAGTTAAATAAGCAGGGTGACAATATACAGCCTTGACGTACTCCTTTTCCTATTTGGAACCAGTCTGTTGTTCCATGTCCAGTTCTAACTGTTGCTTCCTGACCTGCATACAAATTTCTCAAGAGGCAGATCAGGTGTTCTGATATTCCCATCTCTTTCAGAATTTTCCACAGTTTATTGTGATCCACACAGTCAAAGGCTTTGGCATAGTCAAGAAAGCAGAAATAGATGTTTTTCTGGAACTCTCTTGCTTTTTCCATGATCCAGTGGATGTTGGCAATTTGATCTCTGGTTCCTCTGTCTTTTCTAAAACCAGCTTGAACATCAGGAAGTTCACGGTTCACGTATTGCTGAAGCCTGGCTTGGAGAATTTTGAGCATTGCTTTACTAGCGTGTGAGATGAGTGCAATTGTGTGGTAGTTTGAGCATTCTTTGGCATTGCCTTTCTTTGGGATTGGAATGAAAACTGACCTTTTCCAGTCCTGTGGCCACTGCTCAGTTTTCCAAATGTGCTGGCATATTGAGTGTAGCACTTTCACAGCATCATCTTTCAGGATTTGGAATAGCTCAACTGGAATTCCATCACCTCCACTAGCTTTGTTCGTAGTGATGCTTCCTAAGGCCCACTTGACTTCACATTCCAGGATGTCTGGCTCTAGGTCAGTGATCACTGGCTCTAGGTCAGTGATCACACCATCGTGATTAGATTTATCTTTCTCTTTTGGTTTACTTCATGTATAATAGATTCTAGGTTCATCCACCTCATCAGAACTGACTCAAATATGTTCCTTTCTTTGGCTGAGTAATATTCCATTGTGTATATGTACCAACACTTCTTTATCCATTCATCTATCGATGGACATCTAGGCTGCTTCCATGGGTCTAACTAATGTAAATAGTACTGCCACAAACAATGGGATATATGTGTCTTTTTCGATTTTGATTTCCTCAGGGTATATGCCTAGGAGTGGGATTGCTGGGTCATATGGTGGTTTTATTCCTAGTTTTTTAAGGAATCTCCATACTGTCTTCCATAGTGACTATATCAGTTTACATTTCCACTAACAGTACAAGAGGGTTCCCGTTTCTCCATACCCTCTCCAGCATTTATTGTTTGTAGACTTTTTGATGATGGCCATTCTGACTGGTGTGAGGTGATATCTCATTGAAGTTTTGATTTGCATTTCTCTAATAATGAGTGATGTTGCACATCTTTTCATGTGCTTGTTAGCCATCTATATGTCTTCTTTGGAGAAATTTCTGTTTAGGTCTTTCTCCCACTTTTTGATTGGGTTGTTTGTCAAAGGCTTTTTCTGCACCTATTGAGATGATCATTTTGTTTTTATCTTTCAATTTGTTAATATGGTGTATCACATTGATTGATTTGTGTATACTGAAGAATTAGTGCATCCCTGGAATAAACCCAACTTGATCATGGTGTATGAGCTTTCTGATGTGTTGCTGAATTCTGTTTGCTAAAATTTTGTTGCAGATTTTTGCATCTATGTTCATCAGTGATATTGGCATGTAGTTTTCTTTTTTTGTGTTGTCTTTGTCTTGTTTTGGTATCAGGGTGATGGTGGCCTTGTAGAATGAGTTTGGAAGTGTTCCTTCCTCTGCACGTTTTTGAAAGTTTTAGAGTGATGAGCATTAACTCTTCTCAAATGTTTGATAGAATTTTCCTGTGAAGCCATCTGGTCCTGGGCTTTTGTTTTTTGGGAGATTTTTGATCACAGCTTCAATTTCAGTGCTTGTAATTGGGTTGTTCATAATTTCTATTTCTTCCTGGTTTAGTCTTGGAAGATTGAACTTTTCTAAGAATCTGTCAATTTTTTCTAGGTTATATATTTTATTGCCATATATTTCTTCATAATAGTCTCTTATAGTCCTTTGTATTTGCATTGTCTGTTGTAACCTCTCCTTTTTCATTTCTAATTTTGTTGATTTGATTCTTCTCTCTTTTTTCCTTGAGTCTGGCTAAAGGTTTGTCAATTTGGTTTATCTTCTCAAAGAACCAGGTTTTAGTTTTATTAATCTTTACTATTGTTTCTTTCATTTCTTTTCCATTTATTTCTGTTTGGATCTTTATGATTTGTTTCCTTCTGCTAATCTTGGGGTTTTTTTGTTCTTCTTTTTCCAGTTGTTTTAGGTGTAATGTTAGGTTGTCTATTCGATGTTGTTTTTTGTTTCTTGACATAGGATTGTTTTGCTATAAACTTTCCTCTTAGAACTTTTGTTGGGATGCTTTTGTTGCATCCCATAAGTTTTGAATTGTCATGTTTTCATTGTCATTTCTTTCTAGAAATTTTTTGACTTCCCTTTTGGTTTCTTCAGTAACCTGTTGGTTATTTAGAAACATATTGTTTAATCTCCATGTGTTTGTGCTTTTTACAGTTTTTTCCTTGTAATTGATATCTAGTCTCATACTGGTCAGAAAAGATGCTTGATATGATTTCAATTTTCTTAAATTTACTAATGTTTGATTTGTGACCCAAGATGTGGTCTACTTTGGAGAATGTGCACTTGAGAAGAAGGTGTATTCTTCTGCATTTGAATGGAATGTCCTGAAGATATCAATGAGATCCATCTCATCTAATGTATTATTTAAGACCTGAATTTCCTTGTTAATTTTCTGTTTTTGTAATCTGTACATTGGTGTAAGTGGGGTGTTAAAGTCTCCTACTATTATTGTGTTACTGTCAGTTTCTCATTTTATGTCTGTTAGTGTTTCTCTTATGTATTGAGGTGCTCCTATGTTGGCTACATAGATATTTACAATTATTATGTCTTTCTCTTGGATTGATCCCTTGATCATTATATAGTGTCCTTCCTTATCTCTTGTAATATTCTTTATTTTAAGGTATATTTTGTCTGATATGAGGACTGCTACTCCAGCTTTCTTTTGCTTCCCATTTGCATGGAATATATTTTTACATCATCTCACTTTTGTTCTGTATGTGTGTTTAGATCTGAAGTGAATTTCTTGCAGACAGCATATTTATAGGTCTTGTTTTTGTATCTATTCAGCCAGTCTGTGTCTTTTGGTTGGAGCATTTAATCCATTTACATTTAAAGTAATTATTGATATGTATGTTCCTATTGAGGGCTTCCCTCATATCTAAGTCAGTAAAGAATCTGCCTGCAATGCAGGAGACTGAAGTTCAATTCCTGGGTCGGGAAGATCCTCTGGAGAAGGAAATGGCAACCCACTCCAGTATTCTTGCCTGGAGAATCCCATGGACAGAGGAGCCTGGCAGGCTACAGTCCATGGGGTTGCAAAAGTCGGACACAACTTAGTGTCTAAACCACCACCACCATGTTCCTATTACCATTTTCTTAATTGTTTGGGGTTTGATTTTGTAGATCTTTTTCTTCTCTTGTATTTCTTGACTATATAAGTCCCTTTAACATTTGTTGTAAAGCAGGTTTGGTGGCACTTAATTCTTTTAACTTGGTTGTCTGAAAAGTTTTTGATTTCTCCATGAATTTTTAATGAGATCCTTGCCAGATACAATAATCCTGGTTGTAGATTTTTCCCTTTCAGTACTTGAAATATATCCTGCCATTCCCTTCTGGCCTTCAGAGTTTCTGCTGAAAGATCAGCTATTAAACATATGGGGTTTCCCTTGTATGTTACTCATTGGTTTTCCCTTGCTGCTTTTAATATTTTTTCTTTGTGTTTAGTCATTGTTAGTTTGATTAGTATGTGTCTTGGCTTGTTTCTCCTTGGGTTTATCCTGTATGGGACTCTTTGTGCCTCTTGGACTTGACTGACTATTTCCTTTCCATGTTGGGGAAGTTCTCAACTATAATCTCTTCAAAAATCTTCTCATCAGGTTTCTTTTTCTCTTCTTCTTCTGGGACCCTTATAATTTGAATGTTGGTTTATTTGATATTGTCCCAAAGGTCTCTGAGACCGTCCTCAGTTCTTTTCATTCTTTTCACTTTGTCCTGCTCTTCAGAAGTTATTTCCACCATTTTATCTTCCAGTTCACCGATTTGTTCTTCTGCTGCAGATATTCTGCCATTGATTACTTCTAGAGTATTTTTAATTTCAGTAATTGTGTTGTTTGTCTCTGTATGTTTATTCTTTAATTCTTCTAGGTCTTTATTAATTGATTTTTGTATTTTCTCCATTCTATTTTCAAGATTTTTAATTATCTTTACTATCATTATTCTGAATTCTTTTTCAGGTACTTTGCCTATTTCCTCTTTATTTGGACTTCTGTGTTTCTAGTTTGTTCCTCCATTTGTGTAGTATTTCTTTGCCTTTTCATTATCATTATTACTTTTTAATTTATTGTGTTTGAGTTCTCCTTTTCCCAGGCTTCAAGGTTAAATTCTTTCTTCCTTTTGGTTTCTGCCCTCCTAAGGTTGGTCCAGTGGTTTGTGTAAGCTTTGTATAGGGTGAGATTTGTGCTGAGTTTTTTTGTTTTGTTTTCGTTTTTTTCTTATGGGCAAGGCTGAGTGATGTGATAATCCTGTCTGCTGATGATTAGGTTTCTATTTTTGTTTTGTTTGTTGTTTAGATGAGGCGTCCTGCACAGGGTGCTACTGGTGGTTGGGTGATGCGGGGTCTTGTATCCAAGTGGTTTCCTTTGTGTGAGTTCTCACTATTTGATACTCCCTAGGGTTAGTTCTCTTAGTCTAGGGTCTTGGAGTGAGTGCATCCACTCCAAAGGCTCAGGGCTTGATCTCTGGTCAGAAATGAGATTCCACAAGTGGTTTGTTATGGCATTGCTGCTGCTGCTGCTGCTGCTAAGTCGCTTCAGTTGTGTCCGACTCTGTGCGACCCCATAGACGGCAGCCCACCAGGCTCCCCCGTCCCTGGGATTCTCCAGGCAAGAACACAGGAGTGGGTTGCCATTTCCTTCTCCAATGTATGAAAGTGAAAAGTGAAAGTGAAGTCGCTCAGTTGTGTTCGACACTTTGCGACCCCAAGGACTTTAGCCTACCAGACTCCTCCCTCCATGGGATTCTCCAGGCAAGAGTACTGGAGTGGGTTGCAATTTCCTTCTCCATGTTATGGCATTAAGTGAGATTAAAACAAATCCCCCAAAATGAGAAACCAGAGATGAACTCCAGACCAATGACAGTTACAAAATCAGGCAAATAATAATTAAAATAATAGAATATGCACATATACCTATACACCCGTAAGCAAAATCAAAACAGTCCAACAAAAATAAAATACAATAGATTGACCCAGAGAACAAAGGAAACCAAAAATTAGATCTACCAGTTAAGAATAAGACTAACTAAAGCACAAACTGGAAAACAAAACTAAGCAAGGTGCCAAGTGGGGAATAAAACGATGAAAACAAAACTAACAAATATATTGAGAGGAAAGAAAAGAAAGATAAGCAAAGTTAAATAGAGGTAAATAAAGAAACTTTATATACATTAAAGATTAACTGCAAGGGGAAAAGAGCAGTAGGAAAAGCAAACAAAGGAATAAATGTAGAAAAAATAATAATAGGCTTAAAAAAATTAAAAATTAAAATTAAAAAAAGGAAAGGAAAAAAGGAAGAAGAAAGAAAAAAAAATGAAGAAGCAAGGAAAAAAAAAAAAAAAAAAAGGAAAACTCCACACAACTGCAAAAGCCCAATTAGAGCCAGTTTATAAAAACAAACAAACCAAAAAATGTGACTGAAAAAAACACAAACAACTCAAAAGCTTAATTAGATTTCATAGTGCCAATAAAATCAACAAATCCAACGGTGGGGAGGGGGGGATGGGGGGGCAGAGAAAAAGGAAAAAGAAAAAAAAATCCAAAAGAATCTACAGAACAAGTCAAAACATAAGAATAATAAATGTTTTTCTTGAGTCACTGCTGTCAGAGACCTTTCCGTCACTGGGAGTCACAGTCCACCTCGCCTCCCTAGGATGCTCTCCAACACTGTGCTGGTCTCTGGACCTGCTGTTAGGGAAGCTCAGATTCTAATCTGGTCATATTCCTGTTTGTTCTTGCCTCCAATGTCCACAGCTATCAGAACTAGTGCGTTTTCTTTTGTGGGAGCTCTCAATGTCCTTTATATATTCCATAGACACAGAGTCTGCCTAGTTGATCATGTGGATTTAATCTGTAGCTTGTACAGCTGGTGGGAAGTTTTTGGGTCTTCCTTAGCCACACTGCCTCTGGGTTTCGATTGTGGTCTTATTTCCCCCTCTGCATGTGGGGGTCGTCCACTGGGGTTTGCTCCTGAGGCTGGCCGGGAGGGCTTGGATTTGCCCCTGTGAGGGCCAGGTGTGGAGGTGGTGCAGCTGCTTGGGTCACAGGGGCTGTGGCAGCACGAGGTACTCAGGGGAGTTGGCGGCTAGGGCAGCAGGAAATACAGTGCTCTAGAAGGGTATGGCAACCAGTATTGGCCAATACGCTCCAGTATTCTTGCCTGAAGAAGCCCCCTGACAGAGAAGCCCCTGGCAGGCCACAGTCCACAAGATTACAAAGAGTTGGACACGACCGAAGTGACCCTGTGTGACTGATTTGCCAAAATACAGAGTAGGACAACACTCAACTCAACACACAAACGCAAGACTTTTTTTTTTTTTTTTGCCTGTGGCAGCTCTGCCCTAGTGAGGGTTGAGTGTGAAGTTGGTGCAGCTGCTTCAGGTGTGGTGACCCTGGCGGCACCAGGTGTGCAGGGACGTGGACTGCCTCCGCCGCAGGAGTTATGGCCCTATCAGAGTCCTTTCCAGAGCCTCTTGTAGCTGGCGACCAGAAGGCCTCTTTGGCCAGTCTTTCTCAGTAGCTCCGCCCACTCAGGCACTTAGAGGGCTCCCTGGCCTGGGGTCCTTCTGCATTGTTTGGCGACTCAGGCACATAACGGGGCCCCCCTGGCTGGGGTCCTACTCTGTAGATTGGCCTGTCAGGCACTTAAAAGAGCACGTTGAGTGTTGTCCTACTCTGTATTTTGGCAAATCAGTCACTTAATGGAAACCCTAGGTGGAGTTCTACTCTGTAGTTCAGTGTGTTAGGCACTAGATGGGCCAGTCTCTCTATTGTTCAGCTGCTGATGTTGGTGTGTGGAGTAAGAGAGGCTATGGCGATGGCGCCACCCCCTACACGTGACTCAGCAGTATCACCTTGCTTCCATGGCTGCCTGGCTTTCCTCCACAGGCATTCCCCACCAGTCTCCTCCCTCACATCCCCTCGATCTGTCTCTCCACAGTCAACAGCAGCCCTCACCCTGGGATTGCTCCACAATCCCTAAACTCCAGCTCCCAGCTGCTGTGCCTTCTAGGGGACCTGCTTCCCTGTCTGGGGTATGCATGGCTGCGGCAAGGACTGTCGTTTCTCATTCCATTTAGGCTGCCACAGATTAGCTGTTTCACTCTCAGCCTTAAATGTTCCTCCTCTGACTCAGACAATTGCCCTGATGTGGGGATCGGACCCCTGCTTCAGTTCCCTCACCCACCAAGGGCAGGTCCAATCCTACTAACACTCCTGTTTTTTCCTCTAGCTCCTTTGTCCTATCGAGTTTTGTGTGGCTTTATATGTACTTTTCCAATGGTCAGGTACTCCTTTCGGCTCTCAGCTGGTGTTCCACATGCACTTCTCTGTATCTGTGGAGAGTACTCCACATCCACCTACTCCTCTGCCCTTTTGTTCTCTCCTAGGTTTTATTTCTCTCCTTCTGTTTAAGAAAACTGGAGAAAGACAGTTAAGGGTGTTAAAGTGTCCTCTTCAGGTACCCATATTCATTCTATCACTCCTGGTACCTTAGGATACCAAGTATGAAAACAAAAAAATCCCGTCAGGTGTGATCTTCATTCTCATATTTTAAGATGACAACTCAAGTTCCAGGTATCATGTCTGTATTTAAGGCAGAAGGATGAAGAAAAGGACAATGGGTAAAGAAGAACGGAGACCAGTGTAGCACCTGCTGTTTCTTAAGAATACTCACGGAAGTTGCCGCAAGATACTTCTGCTGATATTGGCCAGTTGGTGGTCACATGGCTTCACTTTGGTGTAAAGGATGCTGGAAACTGTAGCCTTTATTCTGAGGAGGCTTGTGCTGTTCTAAAAATTAGGGTTTCCTGTGGATGAAGAAGAGAGTAGATACTGGGAGACAATGAATACTTCTGCCTTAACAGCTATTTAATATTGTTCTAAAGGTTTTAATCATAGCAATAAAAAGGGAAGACAAAGAAGCACTAAGCAAGCATAATTTTCACTTCAGAAGATATAATTAAATGCCTCAAAATTCAATTAAGTCAACTGAAAATCTTTTACAAGTTACTAGGAGAAGGCAATGGCACCCCATTCCAGTACTCTTGCCTGGAAAGTCCATGGACGGAGGAGCCTGGTAGGCTGCAGTCCATGGGGTCGCTAAGAGTCGGACATGACTGAGCGACTTCACTTTCACTTTTCACTTTCATGCATTGGAGAAGGAAATGGCAACCCACTCCGTGTTCTTGCCTGGAGAATCCCAGGGATGGTGGAGCCTGGTGGGCTGCCATCCATGGGGTTGCACAGAGTCGAACATGACTGAAGCGACTTAGCAGCAGCAGCATGAGAGTTTAGTATGGTATGGGGAACATATAAAAAATCAAGAACTTTCTGATTGATCTTTTAACCTGTGAGTGATGGAAAATTAATGGAAAAAGCAAGGAAACATATAACGCCCACATATAAATTTAGCCAGAAATGTATGAAACTTTTTTTGAAGAAAACCACAACATTATATTGAAGAACAAACACACTGTAAAAGAAGATCCAGATAAATGAAGAACCTTGGCATGTTCCTGGATGGGATGACTCAGTATTATAAAGACATTAGTTTCCCCAAAGTTGTAAATTTCATACAATTCTACTCAAAATACATTTTTTAACTTGTCAAGTTAATGGTGAAATTTCCGTTAAAGATTGAAAATAGCAAGAAAGCATTAAAAGAGCAATGAGGGGCAGGTTCCCCAGGAGACACCAAAATATATGTAAAGTTACAGTAATTAAAAGTATGATAATACTCATTTGAACATTGTTGTTCAGTCACTCAGTTGTGTCTAACTCTTTGCAACCCCATGGACTGCAGCACACCAGCCTCTAGTGGAATATTACTCAGCCATAAAAAGGAAAGGATTTGAGTTCGTTGTGAGGTGGATGAACCTAGAGCCTGTTATACAGAGTGAAGTAAGTCAGAAAAGGAAAAACAAATATCATATATTAACACATATATATGGAATCTAGAAATAGAGTATTGATGAGCCAGTTTACAGAGAACAAATGGAGGTGCAGACATAGAGAATGGATTGGTGGATGCAGTGGAGGAAGGAGAGGGTAGGACAAGTTGAGAAAGTACCATGGACATATGCACACTATCACGTGTAAGGTAACTAGCGGAAGCTGCTTGTAACAGGGAGCCCAGCCCAACACTCTGTGGTGATGCAGAGGGGTGGAAGGCGGGTGGAAAGGGGGCTCAGGAAAGGATGTACATATGATTATGATTGATTCACGTTGATGTAGGGCAGAGGCCATGACAATATTGTAAAGCCATTATCCTCCAATAAAAAAATAATGATAAAAATAGTGAGAATTAAAGTTTAACTAACATTCGTCAATCAAAAAAGAAAAAGAAATTGAAAAAAAAGTATGATACCTGCTGAAGGTTTGATAATGGGCTAGAGCAGAGTTCAGGATTAGGTGTATATAACAGATGAGAGCAGTATAGCATGTGACCTTGGGCAAATTCTTAAATCCTCTGTCTTTCAAATTTCTCATCTATAAAGGGGGATAAAGTAGTTCATACTGCATAGAGTTATTGTAAAGATATTATATGTAAAGTATTTAAAACAATGACTGGCTTGTTGTAAGCACTGTAAAAGTATAAACTATTATTAACGCCAGGATTTAATATAAGGCAAAAGTGCCATTCAAATCAATGGGGAAAAAGAGTATATTATTTAATGCATGGTGTTGGAGTAATTGGCTTACGTTTGGAAAGAGAGAAAGGCGGGAAAGAAGAAAGATAATTGGAACTCTAGCTTGCATTCATTCTAATTAAATAGCATAGATTAAATGTTCAATTATAAAAATCCCCATAAAAGTTTTAGGAAAAAGAGGAAGAATTTCAAAAGTATTCTTGGAGTGTGGATGGTCTTTTAATGTATTATTCTTATTTTTAATATGATACCAATGCAGTAGACTATACAGGTATACACTGTCAGATTATACTGCCAATCCGAAAGGAAACTGAGCTAAAGTGGTGGGTGGGATGGTAGTGGTATGAGAGAGAGTAATGGGGCAAGCGAGGGATCAGAAAAAGTTTATTTAATACAATAAAGAGTTTTACGTCTCATTTCTTTTGTTAACTGTGTTCATATATGGTTCAGGTTTCCGTTTTGTAGTGCTGACCTTTGGTAGCAGAAAATATCAATGAGCTTTTACTTTTAATTTTTCAGGAATATTTGTTTTAAGCAAGTCTGTTTTAAATTATCGCTTTTACTTTGAACCATGTATTCAATAGATGCTTATGGTTTCAAAAATTAGATGATGATGGGGAAAACATAATGACTGCAAATAAGATGTATAAGGTAGCAATATTAGAGCAATTTGACTGTTCCAGATTCTAAATTGGAAGTGGGTGTTTTGGTGAAAAGAAGACAGTGACATTTTTTAATATCATAATTGTTTTATAATATACATTTGAGCTGATGGAAATAACCATTGCAACAGTCCTTTTTTAAGCTTTATAGAAAATTACTCATTTAGAAAATAACATAAATATAAAAAATTAAAGCAAATAGGGTAAGCTTGATACTGCACTGAAAGTACACTATTATGAGGAAGAGAGCTATAAAAATGTAGAATTCTAGAGGGTGTAGTTTTTATGCAAAAATTTGATGTAGCAGATTGGAAATTTAGTTGGCAAATAGCAACTGACTTTTTAATTCAGAGATATTAGGATTTATTGTATAAATCTGGCTGCTACCTAACTTACTGCACCATATTCAAAGCTCTGAGTTAAAATCTTTAAGATGTAAGTGTGATAGCATACAATACAGAATGATCTTCACAGAAAAATCTGATCACTTGCATTCTCTCACCCCTTGCCCAAATGCCTAGGTTTGAATCCCATGTGAACCATCTATGGACTTCTATATTTCACTTAAAAACACTCTCTGAGAATTATTAGTACATCAAAGTGACTATAGCTACTAACAGGTATTTTCTTTAACAGTACAACATGAAACAAACTGTTTTTTAAAATAAAATTATGAGCAAGACAATCATGTATATTTGATTCCTTTGATTTGTGAAAAGACATGAACAAGCCCAGGTTTTCTTTTCCCCGAGTGGTAGTAGAGCTCCTCACCCAGTTCACTCCCATGAGTTCTAAAGGGAAGAGTTGGGTTCCCTGTGTCTCTAATTAGAACTGTTCATTTACTAGTGCCTTAAAATCATTGCTTCCCCCACCCCCACTCTGACAAATTAGACACTCACTGGGTGATGTGGTCCCCCTCTGCCTCTTTCCTCTTCCAAATAAATATAAGTTTCCTAGCATGGGTCACGTCATGGTAAACCAGTGTGTTGGGAGAAAGTTTCCATTCATCAACATTTCAGATCTACTTTCCTGACTTGACATCCCTAAACTGTAGGTATTCATTTGGAGGCTTGTGTGTGTTGTGGTTGTCTCTACATTTTCAAAGAAGCAGGAGATGGATGGAAATGAACTTTTCCCTTCTAACCCCCATCTCTAACCTTCCTCCAAATACACATCAGAGTGGCAGTTAACCTCTCACCTCCTTGCCCTAACTGAAGTTCAGCTTTCCTCCAGCTGGGTCCCTCCTCACTGCAGACATCGCACATAGATACAGTGTAAAATGTTGCCTCCTATCACAGGCATATCTCATAGGCTCTGAGGCAGCACTGGACTATCCCCCAAATTGCCATTACCTCCTGCAAACCACCTCTCTTCCATCTTTAATCAAAACCTCCTTCCATTTTGGACTCTGCCTTCTGACCATATCACCATCTAACTTTGTTCTGGCCGTTAGCCTATTGAGGTCTCTCCTCCTCATTTGTTGAGGGTTTTGGCATCTGGTGGCTTAGACCGGAAAGCGCCTGCCTGCAATGTGGGAGACCTTGGTTCAATCCCTGGGTTGGGAAGATCTCCTGGAGAAGGAAATGGCAACCCACTCCAGTATTCTTGCCTGGATAATCCCATGGACAGAGAGCCTGGTAGGCTACAGTCCACGGGGTCACAAAGAGTCAGACACGACTGAGCGACTTCACTTTCATTTTCACTTTGGCATCTGGATCACAGTAACCCAACTCAAACCATGATCCTGGGTCACTTTACCATCTACATAGATGATGAATTCAATACTTCAGTTTCAAAACATCTTGACCTTCTCATGCTCCAACTATCCACATGGCTACTAGCTAGATCCAGTCAGCACCACCTCTGAAATCTTTAACTCAGTCTTTGCCGGTAACCTTCAGTCACCCAAAACTTGATCCACTGCTTCTTATTGCTCTTTCCTGTGCTTTTGTTCTACTCTTTCAATTAGTTCTTCCTTGTAGTTTTAACATGTTCAAATCTCTTCAATACATTAATGAAATGCAACTTCATCCTTGATCACAAATTAACCTCTGTCTCTTAATATCTCCTGTTTCCTTCTGAGTCAGATGCCTCACAAAAATTATCTTTATTTTCTGCCTTGATGCATTCTCTGGGAATTAGGCAAAGAAACAAAATCTCCAGGTCAATAAAATTTCTATTTCTGTTCATCGTCACCTGATCACCAAATCCAATGGCCATTTGTAGACTTGATTTTCATTGATCTGTCTGCAGCATTTGACCCACAGTCTATTTTCCTTCCTTGGCTTCCATGCCACAGTTCTCTCAGGATCATCTCATGAATTCTTTCTGGTCTCTTTTACCAGTTCTTCCCGTTGTCTCCACCCTGAAATGTGAATGATCCATTTTCTTCTTTTTTGTGCACGTGCTCACTAGACATCTCACCCTCTGCTGTGACTTTCATCTATAGGCTGAGGTTTCATGATCTCTAACGGACCATGAATGAATGAGTAATTACTTTATAAATAATACACCTTGTCTCAGGAATGATTTTTAAAACTGCTGCTGCTGTTGCTGCTAAGTTGCTTCAGTCGTGTCCGACTCTGTGTGATCCCATAGACGGCAGCCCACCAGGCTCCCTCGTCCCTGGGATTCTCCAGGCAAGAACACTGGAGTGGGTTGCTGTTTCCTTCTTCAATGCATGAAAGTGAAAATTGAAAGTGAAATTGCTCATTCGTGTCTGACTTTGTGCGACCCCATGGACTGCCACCTACCAGGCTCCTCCGTCCATGGGATTTTCCAGGCAAGAGTACTGGAGTGGGGTGCCATTGCCTTCTCCTTAAAACTGCTAGTAAGGGTATAAAAAAGAAATCCAGCTGAGTAGCACAAAATAAGTATGAGGCAAAAGGAATGAAGAAAAGTAAGGGAGAAACCATATCACCCAGGAGCAGCTAGGCTAAGTATGTTCTAAGTCTCAAATTTCGTTCAAAGCTTTTGAGAAAACAGATGAGAGTGAAGTCTCATAATGGTTGCACAATGCAAGAAACACAAACCAGCTGTTTAGAAATGCAACCATTGCTGCTACTGGAAGGAACAAGAATTTCTCTCATAATGGGGTGAGGAAGCCTCCAAAAGATAAGGGTCAGATCCTCAAAATCACTGCAGAAGATGTGTTCATGAGTTCCCAGGGTGTGTATCTTCTAAACACCTTCTGTTTAGACATTGTCATCAGAACAAGATTCAATTTAGTTAAAGGAATTCTGTGACAATATGAAGCCAAAACAATATGGTTCATGTTCCTAAAGAAATGTTTTAGAGTATCTTGAAGTGAAGATAATTGTGTTCTTGCAAGCAATTCTCATTAAATATGTTTTTTAAAAAGTGTTTGATTCCTTTTGAGGACATCAAGCATGAGACTCTAGTTTGAGGTGAGTATTCAACCTCACAAACTTATATTTCTAGCTCTAGTCTAAATACTTCACAGCTATCGGTATCTTGAGATCCCAGATCCCATAGGTATCTCAGTTTCCAAAACTGGACTCATTTCTTCCCTCCAAACCGGTTTCTCCTGGCCCTCTGACCCGGGAGTGACCATATTGTTAGCTCAGTCTCATCAAGAAGTCTTGGAGTCATCCCAGGGTTTCATGGCTTTTCCCCTTATTCCCCCCACACAATACAGTAAGTCCCCTAGATGCAAACTTTCAAGTTGAGAATTTTCAAAGATACAAACATGCCCCTCTATGCCAGTTATTGTACTAATGTACTTTTCAAGGTACTGTCCTGTAAGGTTAAAAATGTCTTCTGTGCATTTGTTTGTATTTTATGTATTATTTGTGTGAAAAATATCATAAACCTATTACACTACAGTACTGTATAGCCGATTGTGTTAGTTGGGTATAGAGCCTAACTTTGTTGGATTTACAAATTGGACTTATGAAAGTGCTCTTGGAACAGTACCCATTTGTACATAGGGGACTTACTGTAAATACATCCTTCTGAGACACCCTTCTTATATCTCATGTCTTTGACTCTGCTTCCTAGTTTCACTGGCACCATTTGGGTTCACTCTGGACCTTGTCATTTCTCTCCTGAACTGCCATATTGTTTTAATTGGCTTCCTTCCTCCTCTAGTCCAGTTTCTTTCTGATTCACCTTTGTATCTCTGGCATTTACCAAGGTGGTTAACACGTGGCAGGCAAGTAAGGTGTTTATTGGATGGATTCGTATACGGATCAATGTGCACTCATGTGGGGCTTACGAGGGGCTCTATCGTCGTGCTGCTATGTCACAGAAGAAGAATTATGTCTATATGCATTCATGTGCTGTCAGGACTTAGGCAAAGAGTTGTGCCGAGTGGTAAGTAACAGAATGTGTCCTAGATTCGGGGGCCTTCTTTCATCTTTCCTGTGGGCAGGCACTTGAGGAAGGGACCAGAGAACTCCCTTCTCACATATTGTTGGAAGAAACTCTGAGAGAGGACTAAAGATAAAACGGGGAGATGAGCAGCTTCCCAGCGGCTGTGCATCCACCAACAGCCTGGAGACGAGAGATAAGAATTGACTCAGAAAAGCAGTCGAGAGTTAACTAAAGACCCAGGCATGTGAGGAGAAAAAGGAGGGAGAAAACTCACCTGTAACTGGGTGGTATTTGTTGGGAAAGGATGAAGGGAAGGCGTTTACATGAAGGTTTAAAATATATGGGGATATGTAAGGGAGCGCACAGGGAAAATTTTATAAGTGCTTGAAACAGTGATTGGTTGAGGGTGTAAAGCAGTATAATGAGAGGCTCTTGATGGGAATAATTGCATTAAAGCAGTTGTTAGCTCTAGCCTACTCTCTGCTCAAAGTAGGATGCCTGCCGTGCTGACATCCACATAAAACAGTGCCATAGCTCGCTAATCAAAGAGTGTTAGAAATCCATGCAAACCCCATTTGGGGCTCATCACTACTCAGTCTGTGTGTGAGAGAAGGGAATGAGCCAGAGTAAGTCATTTCAATAAGCATCACTTTATTTATGATGCTGGTCTTGGAAGTCACAGGGAGCCATCTGGGTCCTTCAGTCCTGGTCTGTCCAAAGGAAAATACGTTTCATACTGGGTGCCAACTCTTATTAAATAGCCAGATTTTAACTTAGCGAACAGGCTATGTCCTGCAGGAACTGTGCCCTGATTGGTAGAGAAGATCTTCTGGAGGAGGAAGGGCACTTATATAAATATCCTAAGTCATGGAGACACCATTTTCTACTTACAGGCATATTGTGTCTCTTAATTCCTTTCGGCCAGGAAAGAAGAGAAAATAAAAAGAAGAAGGGAGGGTTACTAGCGTTTTAAATATCTAATGACAGAATCACATTAAGAGCTAGTGTGCATAAAGGGCTCACTATGTTTAGGGCACTGGTCTCAGGGCTTTGTTGTTGTTCGGTCTGTAACTCATGTGTGACTCTTTGTGCTCCCCTGGACTGCAGCACGTTAGGCTTTCCTGTCCTGCACCATCTCCCGGAGCTTGCTCAAACTCAAGTCCTTTGAGTTGGTGATGCCATCCAGCCATCTCAACCTCTGTTTTTCTCCTCCTCCCCTCAATCTTTCCCAGCATCAGGGTCTTTTCCAATGAGTTTTCTCTTCACATCAGGTGGCCAAAGTATTGGAGCTTCAGCTTTAGCATCAGTCCTTCCAATGAATACTCAGGGTTGATTTCCTTTGAGATTGACTGGTTTAATCTTGCTACCCAAGGGACTCTCAAGAGTCTTCTCAGCACTACAATTCAAGAGCATCATTCTTTGGTGCTCAGCCTTCTTTATGGTCCAACTCTCACATCCATAGGTGACTACAGGAAAAACCATAGCTTTGACTAGACAGACATTTGTTGGCAAAATGATATCTCTGCTTTTTAATATGCTGTCTAGGTTTGTCATAGCTTTTCTTCCAAGGAGAAAGCATCTCTTAATTTCATGTGCGTTAGTTGTATTATTTTATTTATTTAATCCTTGCAAGAACTATGGGTTAGGGTGTAATTTTCTGTGGCAAGGACACCCCTCCCTAGAAGGTAGTTTAGTGGATAATAATGATGGGAAGATGGGACTCCAACTGGTCATGATGCTGCTGAGGCTCTTCAGGTGATCTAGAGAAGACTCGATGCTCAAAGCCCTGGTGTGCTCACCTATAAACTGCAGATAGAATGGATATCTTAAAGAGGTATATTGAGGACTATGGGTGTGTGCTTAGTCATTCAGTCATGTCTGACTGATTGCAATCCCATGGACTGTAGCCCGCCAGGCTCATCTATAAAAGGTCTAATATAATGGCTAGCACAGGGAGAGTGCACAATAAAAGGAAATTTATGTCAGGTTCTCTCTGATTAAACTCTTTGAGTTTAAAGACAGAATACAATTAATTATCATCATTCCCTCCTTCCAGGCTTAATTTTTTTTTTTTTTTTTTTTTTTGAGTCTCAGAAAAGGGAAAGTCAATAGACTAGCTCATAATGAGAATGAGATGTTCTTGGCTCTGGGTAATGGTTTTTAGCCATTCTGTTCTATAATGGACACATTTTGAGCTCAAAGAGTTAACCAGGTGTTCCTAATTTTTCACAAGTCCATGCCTGTATGTCTACTGCTGCTGCTGCCAAGTCGCTTCAGTCGTGTCTGACTCTGTGCGACCCCATAGACGGCAGCCCACCAGGCTCCCCCGTCCCTGGGGTTCTCTAGGCAAGAACACTGGAGTGGGTTGCCATTTCCTTCTCCAATGCATGAAAGTGAAAAGTGAAAGTGAAGTTGCTCAGTCGTGTCCAACTCTTAGCGACCCCATGGACTGCAGCCTACCAGGCTCCCCCGTCCATGGGATTTTCCAGGCAGGAGTACTGGAGTGGGGTGCCATTGAGGCCAAATCAGAAAGAAAATTTCCAAGCATCCAGAACTGAGCCAGGCCAGATGATTTTAAGCAGTTATTTGGCCTTCCAAGTAAAGTAAAGTAAAGTAAAGTAAAGTAAAGTAAAGTAAAGTAAAGTAAAGTAAAGTAAAGTAAAGTAAAGTAAAGTAAAGTAAAGTAAAGTAAAGTAAAGTAAAAAGTAAAGTAAAGTAAAGTAAAAAGTAAAGTAAAGTAAAGTAAAAAGTAAAGTAAAGTAAATGTCGTTCAGTCGTGTCCGACTCTTAGCGACCCCATGGACTGTAGCCTACCAGGTTCCTCCATCCATAGGATTTTCCAGGCAAGAATACTGGAGTGGGTTGCCATTTCCTTCTCCAGGAGATCTTCCCAACCCAGGGATCGAACCCAGGTCTCCCGCGGGGTAGGCAGACGCTTTACCTCTGAGCCACCAAAGCACAAATAAGACAGTGGCAAGCCTCAGTCAGCCTTGATTACATAGTTCTCCAAAGGAGACTCAGGTAATCTTAGTAAAACGAAGTGTAGATTGGTTTTTGATAATTTTGGATGGTCAAAGGGTATGTAAGTGTTTTCAGGAAAACAAAAGAAGAAGTGACAAACAGCGCCGTACTATGGGAATGGTTCATGCAGAAACTAGTAACACTCCCAGTTCCTACCATCAGCATTTTGGGGAAGTTGCAGAATTATTGAGGGGCTTGGTCTTAATTACTTTCTAAGGAAGATTTGATTTCATTTGCTGTTTGTAATCTCTCAACCTTACTTTTCTTTCCATCTCTCAACCTTACTTTTCTTTCCATACACATCCTTTGTTTTTAATTTCATGTTGTTAAGATGTTCCATGCTTAACATTCTCGGTGAAGCCGCTGAGCTCTTTAGGGGAAAGAACGTCAGTCTCACCAGTAATATAACTAGTTATGAGTAATATAACCAGTTACTGCTGCTGGTCATATGTTTATGTTACCTCTACTTAATAAAAGGAGTTAAGGAGGGGTTCAGAGAGAGGCCATGTGATGTCCATTCCTATGTTCATCTGCTGCTCTCTCAATTTCTTCTAGCTTTTAAAAAAAAATATCTTAGGCTTTTTTGTATTTTTAAAATTAATTTATTGTGTCAAAGTACTACACGCACATTGTTTACAGAGTGAACAGGCTTGTTATGAAAAAAATCTGCTCCTCCAATTCTGCTTCCCCACGTTTCACATTCCTCTTTAATTTCATGGATATCACATGGCCTGTCTCTGAACCCCTCCTTAAGTCCTTTTATTAAGTAGAGGTAACATAAAAATATGACCAGCAGCAGTAACTGGTTATATTACTCATAATAACCACGAGGCAAACACTTTCACATGTTGTTGGATATTTTGTTGTGGTTATTCTATGGCCACCCTGTCCAACCAAGCCACACACATGCACTTCCCATCCACTCACTCTTCCATTTTCTCAGTAAAGAAAAGGGATTTATAGGATTCAAAAATCTCAAGCATTCCACATATAGCATTTAAACAACTGTAACTATATGACTGTTTGCTACACTTGAGTAATGCAGTATACTGTAATTATTTTTTCTTTGCTTGTGCATTTTATTTTCCCTAGAATTAACAAGTACCTTTCTTTTGCTGATGGTAATTCTTTTTAGGTACTTGTCACAAATTCTCATCTTGTTGTTTAAATCTCTTATTAACACATTGGATATTCTATCAATTTCATTTTTTGGAGATAACTTGCTTTCCCAGGGACTTCTTTTTTTTTTTCCCCCCCAGGGACTTCTAACCCACTAAAATTTAGATAGTGTCTTTTAAAATCTGCTGTCCTTCTAGGATTGCATCTTGGGATTTCCTTCATCTCTTTTTTGTGTTGAAGCCTCTGTTTCTTTAGTTATGAGACTTTTTCTTTATTTCCTCTCTCATATTAGTGGATCATGTCCTTCAGTAGTTTCCTGAGAAAGAAAGGATGGGTGGTCAATTTTTTGAGACTTGCATACTCTAAAATGTATTTATTCCACCTCCACACTTAATTAACAGTTTGGATTGGTAGTTTGCTGGATACAAATTCAGATGGCAAATAATTTTCCCTTATAATTTAAAGATGTTGCTCTGTTGTCGCATAGTTTGTACTGTTGTTAATGAAAAAACAAAATATCATCATTATTTTTGATGGTTTGTGTGTAAAACTTGTTCTCTCTGATTGATTTTTTATATCTGCTCTTCCCAGTGTCCTGATACTTTTTGAGAATGCACCATTAATATGAGTCTATTTTCATTTGTTGTTAGGCATTCATCTGGAAACATGTTTTTCAGTTCTGCTGACAGTTTTTGAAGTTAATTTTGAATTTTACTTTCTACATTCTCATATGGAACACACCTATCACAATGAAATTGGGTCTCTTGTATTAATGCCCTCATTTTCTTATCAGTCTTCTACTTTAGAACACCAATGCACTAATGTTATTTTTCTACTTTCTGAGGGGTAACTAATATTTATTTTAGGATTTATTTTGTGTTTTGAATTTCAACAATCAACTTTAAATTTTTAAGCATCAACTTTCCCACCGTATAATTTATGTATAACATAAGACACTAGGTATACAGTTTGTCAGATTTTGACAATGTGTGTTCAATTAATACATGAGCCGTTTCAATTATATCAAAACATTCTCTCATGCTCCTTTGCAGTGTTTCATGGCACATGACTTTTATCCTTTCATTTTCAACTATTTTTATATTTAAAGTGCCTTTTGTATATTCGCATATAGTTGTGTCTTTCCCCCATACAGATTGATAATCTATGCCTTTTAATTGGAGTGTTTAGACAGTTTTCATCCAATGTAATTCTCTAACTGATTGAATTTAGGTTTACCACTATACTTTTGGTTTCCTTTTTGTCCTATTTAATCATAGTTCATTTTTCACATTTTTCTGCTTTCTTTTGGAACCAATAAATCTTTTTAGTAGTCTATTTTTTCACTGTTGTCTTATTCACTATAACTCTACTACCACCTTTCATTTTTTTCAAGAACTCCTTTTTGATTTCTAGATATCCTTTTATATCATCCTATTGTTTCATGGATATGTGTATTTGTTTCTTCATCTCTGTGAATGTATTCATATATTTTTGAGGTTTTCTTCCCCCTGCATTGCCTCTCTGGTTTTCTTTCCTCTACCTGTCTATTGTGCCCCTATCTTTCATACCAGAGACTTCCCTCAAATATTTTGTAACACACCACAGGGGAATTTCACTTTGGATAGTGCCCTACCAACCATATTGGATCCTGTCTTTTGGGGAATTTTTAAGGTGATATAGCAAAAGGGCTTCCCTGGTGACTCAGACAGTAAAGAATCCACCTGCAATGCGGAAGACCTGGGTTCCATCCCTGGGCTGGGAAGATCTCTTGGAGGAGGGCATGGCAACCCACTCCAGTATTCTTGCCTGGAGAATCCCCATGGACAAAGGAGCCTGGCAGGCTACAGTCCACGGGGTCACAAAGCGTTGGACGCGGCTGAGCAACTCAGCACACAGCATAGCAAAACTAGTAGTAGAGGGAAAACAAAATTGAATATATGCTGAGATGGGAAACCAAACCACAAAAATGAGTCAACAGCTGATGACTATTTCAGGGCGTGACAAGAGGGATACCATTGGGTCTCCAGACTTGCTGCTATTTTCTGAAAGGGGATAAATGACATACCAGACTTTTGAGATCTGACCTGTGGCTTTTATAAAGGGCCTCACTCTCTGACCCTTTAGAGAACCATCTGTTCTTCCCTGGTTCTGGATTGGAAGTGAGAGGAGGATTGGACATTCTATATGCATTAAGGACTTTGAATATCATTGAGATCACTAGTTCTCAACCTTTACTTCTGTCAACTGTTGTGAAGGATAACTTTCTGGTAAACAACACACTCCCGTGAATGTAGCCAGATTTTGTGAAATTCATAACATATCAGTTACATCTTTATTCTTTTCTCTCTCACTCAAACATACAACTAGAAATGTTAGTTATAGTGACATTATTAATTGGATACCTTTAATCTGCTGTAATTTATGGAAAATTTATGAACTGCATTACATTATGAGGCATAACAAATTACTTTTCACTTTATAATTGACCAAGATACTTCAGTGAATTTTAAAGCTTTTTTTTCTTTTTAAAAAAATGTCTTAACACTGGAATTCTTTTTAGTCGGGACCTGTATCTGAGAAGCCCATCATGTAAAACAAATCAAGAGGGAATCTCACCGGTTGGATTAAGGGCCCAGAACTCTGTTCCCTCAGTGGTCTTTGACTCCTAAGCCCCTCCATAAAATCCTTAGGGCTTTGAACAGCACAGTTTGAAAACCCATTGCCATTGATTACATTTTAAGCTGCAAACAATGATCCATAAAATTGAACTACAGTGAGAATTCGTTCAGTATGAAGCATCTAGGAAACTGTTTTATTTATTTTTAAAATATTTATTATATTTATTATTTATTTCGCTGTGCTGGGTCTTAGGGCAAACAGGATCTTTAGTTGTGGCATACAAACTCTTAATTGCAGCATGTAGGATCTAGTTCCCTGATCAGAGATTGAACCTAGGCCCCTGGCTTTGGGAGTGTGGAGTCTGGGCCACTGGGCCACCAGGGAAGTCCCTAGGAAAGTGTTTTAGAAGGACACTGTGGAACTGTGACAGCAAAGTACCATTTGGGATGTAGGAACTCAACTCCCAATGTGCTGTTCCCCGCCATCATCCCCACGTCCCTCCAGGAAATTTGGTAATTTTCTGACTCTTCTTTTTGTAGGTCATAATTATCACCCAGAAAGCAAAGATGCCTGAACTACTGTCTTCTTCCAGACTCTCAGTGCCATCTCATTGCCATCCAGCTCTGTGTCACCCTACCTGCCTCTTGTCTTGCTGATGGCTCATCTGTCCACTCTGCCGCGCCCTCTGGAACCCCGATTCTGTTGTCAGAGCAACTCCCCATGCTCTCGACACCAAGCTGTTCTCTCTCTCCTGTGTGCCTTCATCTGGGTTCATGGCTCCACCAGCCTCTTCTTTCTGAAGTGTCATCTCTGATTATTCCCTCTCCCATACCCTCCACTTCATAGTAGTCACCAATTCCTATTGATTCTAAGTTTAAAATGTCTTTCAAATCTGAAACCATCCTAGCCTCAGGGTATTAAAATAACTTCTTGCACAGAGCTTTGAATGTGGTCTGTACTCAAAAACGTTTGCTGAATGCAACACATTAGTTTTAATCTTTTCCCAATGTCTGCACCATCTTTCTCACTTTCCCCCTGTTTGTGTATATTCTTCCTGGCTCCAGTCTCTTATTTGGATAAAGATAGTTAAGATTATTTTTCTATTCATTATTTGTGGTGGGCTGTCTTTTGGAAGACTAATAGTTGTAAACTTAAGGTGGGATTTGGATAGGGTATATAGCAAACTTTAGCAATTTCAGAATGTAGAGCAGCAGTTTCCAACCTTGACTTTGCTTTGATCAAATATTTCAGAAATCAGTGGGAGAGCAAGATGTGAAATAATAGCATGTTTGGAATTGCTCATGACACAAAGCCATTTTTATGTAGTGGTCAAACAAAGATCAGCGTGTGCCTGTGGAAATGTGACATGTTTGATGTTGTCATCTAATGTGTGTAACTTATATTCTGCAAGTCTCAGTGTCTTCATCTAAGAAGTGGGTGTCTTAATGTTTTCCAGATCAGTGGTACTCTGATCATAGGGAGGCACATTCACAAATATAATTAATGCAAAATTCCTAGCATGGGGTACTGCTTAATGTTATCCCTCAATAATTAGGAAGGATTACTATCAATCCAGACAGGAGAGTTTAAAAAAGCGACAGTTTACAGGCCTCCTTTGACCCCAAATGGTTTTAGTTTGGCTTGCACAAAGTTTTTGATTCTTTTTAAATGAATTGGTTTCCAACATTTAAACATTTGGGAGATATTATATAAAATCCATGTAAAATACACTTTATTATATAAAATACACTTCTTTTGAAAACTTGGAAGCAGTGGTCAAAAATTCTATCAGGTTTGTCTTGTCACCATTATCCTTTATTATTTTATACCAAGGGCTTCCCTGATGGCTCAGATGGTAAAGAACCTGCCTGCAATGCAGGAGACCTGGGTTCTATCCCTGGATCGAGAAGACCCCCTGGAGGAGGGCATGGCAACCCTCTCCAATATGCTTGCCTAGAGAATCCCATGGACAGAGGAGCCTGGAGGGCTCCAGTCCATGGAGTCGCAAAGAGCCGGACACGACTGAGCAACACAGCACAGCACAGCGCATTTTACGCTGAAGTGCATCATTCTTTCACTCCTGGACTAGAGAGTTTTGGTGGACCTGTCTTATTTTAGGGAATTAAAAAGTAGATTTATGTGGCACTAACTTTTGTGACTGACAGTGTTTTCTCCTCAAAGTGTGATCAGAAGTCCCACTTCTGATAGCCTTTCTCGCGTATTAAAAATCCCAAGATTGTTAGCCCTCACTAAACACTACTGTGTGAGAAGCTGGCACAAGCCCTCCTTGGGAAAACCCCGTTCTCACCTTCATGGAGTTCACCATCTTGCAGAAATGAAAAGACAAGGAAATACATAACCACACATCAAGGAACAAAGAGGTTGGGTTAATCCAAACAGAAAGGTGGACCCACAGGAAAAAAAAAAGAAAGTGAAAGTGAAGTCGCTCAGTCGTGTCCGACTCTTTGGACCCCATGGACTGTAGCCTACCAGGCTCCTCTGTCCATGGAATTTTCCAGGCAATAGTACTGGAGTGGATTGCCATTTCCTTCTCCAGGGGATCTTTCCAACCCAGGAACCTGCATTGTAGACAGACGCTTTACCGTCTGAGCCACCAGGGAAGTCCCTGGAAAAAAAAGAAAAAGAGATTGATTGAATAGGTTCTGGGGGAGAATAGTGCAGGTTTCATAGAGAGGTTTATTCATTCAGCAAATACATTCGTGGACAGTGAGTAGAAGAATTGGTGGTGGGTGCTGGGCACACACAAACTGTATAATAAAGATTTCTGGTGACATGTATGAGGCCTGGGAGGAGACGTGTGTGGGGCATTTAACCTGACTTGAGACTGATGAGCCTTAATGATCGAAGATTTTGGTGAGCAGTCCCTAGAGCTTGCCATAACCCTAGCTTCTGTTTTAGAATGAAAGTATTATAAGAACAGAGAGGAAAACTATGCAAATAAATGTTGTGCAGGGCATGCTGCAGACTGATATTTTGACTGCTGTTGCTGATGAACCTTGCTTGTAGTGAGGAGGTGGAGCAGTGGCCGGGGAGAAATTGGTGTGGGGTTATTGCTCCCTGTTACAGCTATTATCTGATCTGTGAAAGATTACATAATTTCTTCCCCTCACCAGCTCCCCCTCTAGCAACCAATATCTGTAACAAAATAGAAGCTGTTGTGGAAGAAAATTTAATAAAAATATTAGCTAGGGGTTGGTTCATACTAACAGTACTTGACATTTTACAGGTTCTAACTTGTTTAATCCTTATAAGAATGCTGTGTGGTAGATTTTTTTTTAAATGTTTTTTAGAGTTGAATTAACCAAGACTCTGATAGATTAAGTGACTCATGCAAGGTCACATAATGAGAAAGTGGCAGAACCAAGATCAAATCCAGGAGTATCCAGACTCAAAGCCTACCCTCCCTCTGACAAATGAGCAACATGTATTAATATTTTGCAGTTTTGTATTATTTGAGGAAATGTTTTCCTTCTCTTAGGAAGTATGATTGTTAGTATGGCCCCCAAGTTGATATCATATATTACAAATCTGGACAGTAAGGAAAGAAGCAAATTCAAAAAATCCACACCAATGAGCACATTCTTTTATGCTTTCGTTTATGTAAGTTTAACTTTTACACACTGAAAAGCCTGCTGTCACAAAATTATCGAGCCATGAGTGTAAGTGACACTTTGTTCCTTTTCCTGTCTGGTTGCCAGAGTTGATCTCAGTTAAGATTAGACAATATTTTGTTAATCACCTCTCGGAGGAACATAAAAAAATTACATTGATAAATGTATGCACCACTGTGAATTCTTTATGACTGGGTTGTCAGTCGCCTCCTTCAGGCAATGAGCTAATGTTTATTAAGTAGCTACAATGGGCAGAGAGTTTTTGCAAGGCTGGGGGGAAAGGCCCAAAGGAAATAAGCGTAGATGTGACTTCCCTCCCAAGAGGGCTATGATTTAACGAAGATGGACATGATGTATAAGAATAAGGGAGAACAGGAGTTCATGTATAATAAGAGATTATATATGCACCACTGTGAAACAGTGATTATGAAAGGGATAGATACACATCTGGAGACTATAAGAGTTGTCAGAACTAAGCGGGAACGTTCCTCATAGACTGAATATGGAAAAGTAATCAATTCTGAGAAGAGTTCTGAAGAAATTCTATAAAGTTGGAAATCAAAGAAGTCTGTTGAATTAAAATGCTTATTAGACATTGTTATGACTTCATGCAAGCATTATGGCTTTTATTTTTTCCAACTTGTACAGTCTGTGATTAATAAGTGATATAAAATAGAAAACCTTCAAACCAATTTGCCATGCAATCTTTGACATTTCTGGTAAAACTTATAAAATTCATTTTTTCAGGATTTCTCAAATTTAAACACAAAGAGATAACTAGAAGACTAGTAGGTACAAATGAACCACAGTACCCGAGTCATCAGAACAAATATTTATGATATTATGATGAAAGCTGCTTATATTAACTCCTCATTAGAACTTTCATTATTTCGAATTCAGCAGTAAAATAAGGCATGATGTTGATATTATGCATCAGTGAAACATACAGTAAAGTGGCAAATATTCTTTTGGAGTTTGGAAATAGTTCTGAATAATTACTGATTAAGAATTAACAGTCATATTCAAATAGCTGAATCTATAGTACTGATAATATATGGTTCACATTAGTCATAGAATGCAGCAGCTTTGGAATTAGCATTTTGGATTCTGAAAGTCTTTAGTTTTTGCAGTTTCATTCCATGTATTATGAGAAAAGCAATGCTTTATATCCTTTAGGAAAAGTATGATTCAGTGGCTCCAGTGCTAGATGAAAATGGAGAGTATTATGATTCTATTTCTGGCTCAGACAATTATTTAACTCTTACCTTTAATAAATACTGTCTAGTTTCAAGCCTTGATGTCTTCTTTTGTCCTTTGATTCATTTAACAAATTTTTTATGAGGGCCTAAAATGTGTGAGGGGTTTCCAAGGTGGCTCAGTGGTAAAGAATCTACCTGCCAATGCAGGAGATGCAAATTCAATCCTTAGGTTAGGAAGATCCCCTGGAGAAGAAAATGGCAACCCATACCAGTATTCTTGCCTGGAAAATCCCATGGACAGAGGAGCCTGGCAGGCTACAGTCCATGGGGCCTCAAAGAGTCAGACACGACTGAATGATTAAACAACAATGTGTTAGGCATGGTTATAAAGTGATGAAATCAGAAACAGTCTTTGCCTTATTAGAATTTATATGATGGGGGAGAAAGAAGTAAATGAAAATGTATCAGATTGCAGAAGATTTTTGGAGGAAAATAACTCCATGGACAGAGAAGCCTGACCAGCCACAGTCTTCCCTGGTGGCTCAGACAGTAAAGACTTCACTTGCAATGGGGGAGACCTGTGTTCAATCCCTGGGTGGGGAAGATCCCTTGGAGAGGGGAACAGCTACCTACTCCAGTATTCTTGCCTGGAGAATTCCATGGACGGAGGATCCTGGCAGGTTACAATCCATGGAGTCACAAACAGTTGTACAGGACTGAGTGACTTTGACTTTCAAGCCACGCTCCACGGGGTCACAAAAGAGTCAGACACAGCTGAGTGACTAAACAGAAACAGCAGGCAACAGGATGCTGTGAGGGAGAACCAGGGGGCTGATGGCAAAGCAATCTCAACTTGGCTGGTTAGAAAAGTCTCTCTGGGGAAGTGACATCTGAGCAGAGCTTTGAAGGCTGAATAGGAGATGACCAATTTCAAGAGAAGAAAGGGGAAAGGCTGTGCCAGGACAAGGACCCAACATCTCTAGAGGCCCCTGTGGGAGAGGATGTGGCATGTTTGAGGAACCTAGAGGAAGGTGATGTGGTTGTAGCTTAAGAAACAAGTGGAGCATGGTCATAGACTGTCTTAGGTTTGAGAAGCTTAGGTCAGTTTGGGGCCTCTCAAACCTCAGTCATGCTCAGGGGATTGGATTTTATTGTAAATGACATGGGCAGTCACTGAGTTTTAGATGAGGAGGGAGACTGAGCCTTCTGGCTGCTGTGTGGAGAATGGATTGCAGGGAGACAAGAGGAAACAGGCAGACCAATTAACACACTTAATATCATTGACAACAATGATAGCGAACTTCCGTTTAGAGTTGACAGTGTAAATGGAGAGAAGGGGAAAGACCTAGGATATATTATAAAGACAGAATGGACACAACTCATCAATAAATTGAATGTAGGGATGAAGAAAAAGGAGATGTCAAGGATGATTCCCAGGTTTCTGGTTTAAGTAACTGGTGGACTGAAGTGCCATTATTGAGACAGAGAAGGCTGGGAGTGATGATCATGATTATTTCCCTGTGTTGCTTTGAGACTGCATCTGGAAAGGTCTAGATATTTCCTGGGGTCAGTTAGTACATAAACAAGAACTATTTATGGAAATTATATTCTGGTTTAGCATGATAACATATACATCAAGGACATTGCTGCTAGTGCATGTAATGGTAATGGCAAACTTCTTTAAAACTTCAGATAATGGATTTCTTTTTTTTCACTAGGAAGTAATATCTTAGAAAAAATTTGAATATTACATAATAATGCTACTGGATTATGAAGGGAATCATAAATTTAAAGAAAAAAACTTTCACTGGTATATAGCAGACACTGAAAGAATGTGATATACATAAACTGAGATTTTATATGAACAAATTCCTTTGAAAGAGAGCATCAGTATTAGAGAGAATTTTGGGAAAAATGCTTCCCTGGTGACTCAGATGGTCAGGAGACCTGGGTTCTATCCCTGGGTCAGGAAGATCCCCTGGAGAAGAAAATGGCAACCCACTCCAGTATTCTTTCCTGGGAAATCCCATGGACAGAGGAGTCTGATGGGCTGCAGTCCATAAGGTCACAAAGAGTTGGACACGACAGAGTCACCAACACATACGTGAAGAGCTGATTATTCTGAGTCAGCAAGGACTTGATCACACATTGAATTCTAAGAATGTCAGTTTATCTTAAAATTTGTATGTAGTCTCAAAAGACCTCGAATAGTCAAAATAATCTTGGAAAACAAAGTTGGAAGTCTCACACTTCCTGGTCTCAAAACTTAGTGCATAACTCAGGTAAAATTCTGAAAGAGATGGGAATACCAGACCACCTGACCTGCCTCTGAGAAATTTGTATGCAGGTCAGGAAGCAACAGTTCGAACTGGACAGGGAACAACAGACTGGTTCCAAATAGGAAAAGGAGTATGTGAAGGCTGTATATTGTCACCCTGCTTATTTAACTTATATGCAGAGTACATCATGAGAAACGCTGGGCTGGAAGAAGCACAAGCTGGAATCAAGATTGCTGGGAGAAATATCAATCACCTCAGATATGCAGATGACACCACCCTTATGACAGAAAGTGAAGAGGAACTAAAAAGCCTCTTGATGAAGGTTAAAGAGGAGAGTGAAAAAGTTGGCTTAAAGCTCAACATTCAGAAAACGAAGATCATGGCATCTAGTCCCCTCACTTCATGGGAAGTAGATGGGGAAACAGTGGAAACAGTGTCAGACTTTATTTTGGGGGGCTCCAAAATCACTGCAGATGGTGACTGCAGCCATGAAATTAAAAGATGCTTACTCCTTGGCAGGAAAGTTATGACCAATCTAGGTCATATTGAAAAGCAGAGACATTACTTTGCCAACAAAGGTCCATCTAATCAAGGCTATGGCTTTTCCTGTGGTCATGTATGGATGTGAGAGTTGGACTGTGAAGAAGGCTGAGTGCTGAAGAATTGATGCTTTTGAACTGTGGTGTTGGAGAAGACTCTTGAGAGTCCCTTGGATTGCAAGGAGATCCAACCAGTCCATTCTGAAGGAGATCAGCCCTGGGATTTCTTTGGAAGGAATGATGCTAAAGCTGAAACTCCAGTACTTTGGCCACCTCATTCGAAGAGTTGACTCATTGGAAAAGACCCTGATGCTGGGAGGGATTGGGGGCAGGAGGAGAAGGGGACGACAGAGGATGAGATGGCTGGATGGCATCACTGACTCGATGGATGTGAGTCTGAGTGAACTCCGGGAGTTGGTGTTGGACAGGGAGGCCTGGCGTGCTGCAATTCACGGGGTTGCAAAGAGTCGGACGTGACTGAGCGACTGAACTGAACTGAACTGAAGGTAAAAATAGTGTGATACTAGCATAGTGACGTGCAGTGGAAGTGTTAGTCTCTCATTCATGTCCAATTCTGAGACCCCGTGGACTACAGCCTGCTAGGCTCCTCTGTTCATGGAATTCTCCAGGGAAGATGGAGTGGGTTGCCATTCCCATCTCCGGGGGATCTTCCCAAACCAGGAATTGAACCCAAGTCTCCTGAATTTCAGGCAGATTACCATCTGAGCCAATGGGAAAGAATAGAGCCAGAAATAAACTCTTGCTTAAATGGTCAAGTAATTTTTGATAAGGGTGCCAAGACTATTCAATGGAGAAAGGACAGTGTTTTCAACAAATGGTATTGGGAAAAGTGGATACCTACCTGCAAAAGAATGAAGTTAGACCTTATACCATAAACATTAACAAAAAAATGAATCAAAGACCCATAAGACCCAAAACTTTAAAAGACTTAGAAGAAGGCATAGAAGAAAAGCTTCATGACATTGGCTTTGTCAATTTCGTAAAAATGACACCAAAAAGCAAAGGCAACAAAAGACAAAATAAATAAATTTGATTTCATCAAAAGTAAAGGCTTTCTTTCTGGCTTACTTCACTCTGTATAATAGGCTCCAGTTTCATCCACCTCATTAGAACTGATTCAAATGTATTCTTTTTAATGGCTGAGTAATACTCCATTGTGCATATGTACCACAGCTTTCTTATCCATTCATCTGCTGGTGGGCATCTAGGTTGCTTCCATGTCCTGGCTATTATAAACAGTGCTGCGATGAACATTGGGGTACACGTGTCTCTTTCCCTTCTGGTTTCCTCAGTGCGTATGCCCAGCAGTGGGATTGCTGGATCATAAGGCAGTTCTATTTCCAGTTTTTAAAGGAATCTCCACACTGTTCTCCATAGTGGCTGTACTAGTTTGCATTCCCACCAACAGTGTAAGAGGCTTCCCTTTTCTCCACACCCTCTCCAGCATTTATTGCTTGTAGACTTTTGGATCGCAGCCATTCTGACTGGCATGAAATGGTACCTCATTGTGGTTTTGATTTGCATTTCTCTGATAATGAGTGATGTTGAGCATCTTTTCATGTGTTTATTAGCCATCTGTATGTCTTCTTTGGAGAAATGTCTATTTAGTTCTTTGGCCCATTTTTTGATTGGGTCATTTATTTTTCTGGAGTTGAGCTGTAGGAGTTGCTTGTATATTTTTGAGATTAGTTGTTTGTCAGTTGCTTCATTTGCTGTTATTTTCTCCCATTCTGAAGGCTGCTTTTTCACTTTGCTAATAGTTTCCTTATGGAATTTAGAAAGATGGTAACAATAACCCTGTGTACAAGACAGCAAAAGAGAAACTGATGTATAGATCAGTCTTATGGACTCTGTGGGAGAGGGAGAGGGTGGTGAGATTTGGGAGAATGGCATTGAAACATGTAAAATATCATGTAAGAAACGAGTTACCAGTCCAGGTTTGATGCACGATACTGGATGCTTGGGGCTGGTGCACTGGGACGACCCAGAGGGAGGGTATGGGGAGGGAGGAGGGAGGAGGGTTCAGGATGGGGAACACAGGTATACCTGTGGCGGATTCATTTCGATATTTGGCAAAACTAATACAATATTGTAAAGTTTAAAAATAAAATAAAATTAAAAAAAAAAAAAGTAAAGGCTTTTGTACCTCAAAGGACTATATCAACAGAGTGAAAATGCAACCCACAGAATGGGAAAAATGTACTTGCAAGTCATATATCTGATTAAGGTATTAATATTCAGAATATATGAAAAACCACTACAACTCAGCAACAGAAAGCAAACAGCCCAATTAAGAAACAGACGAATAACTTGAGTAGGCATTTCTCCAAATAAGAGTTACAAATAACCTATACACACATGGAAGATGCTCGACATCACTAATAATTAGAGGAATGCAAATGAAAATCACAGTAAGATGCCTCTTCACACCCATTGGATCGCTCATTATAAAAAATCCAGAACAAAACATGTGTCAGTGGGGATATGGAGAAATTGGAACCCTTGTGTGTTGCTGTTGGGAACATAAAATATTGCAGCCGCTGTGGAAAAGAGTATGGCAGTTTCTCAAAATATTAAAAATAAAATGACTATACGATCCAGCAATTTCACTTCTTGGTATTTACCCCAAAGAATTGAAAGCAAGGACTTAAACGGATATTTGTACACCCATGCTCATAGCAGTTAGCAGCAAAAAAGCTGGAAGAAATCTAAGTGTCCACTGACAGATGAATAGATTTTCAGACTGTGGCATAAACAACAGAAATTTACTGTATGATGCAGGGAGCTCAAAGCCAGTGCTCAGTGATAACCTAGAGCAGTGGTGTGGGGTGGGAGGTGGGAGGGGACATATGTATACCTATGGCTGATCCATGTTGATATATGCCAGAAACAAACACAGTATTGTAAAACAATCATCTGCAATTCAAAATAAATAAATGCTAACTAATTAAAATTAAGTGAAATTAAACATTCAGTTCCTCAAAATATGTAACATATACATACAGAAAAATGTTGTTTAGCCTTACAAAGGGAGCAAATTTTGACATATGCTACAACAAAAAAGAATCTTGAGGACATCATGCTAAGTGAAATAGGCCAGTCACAGAAGGGCAAGTGGTGTATGATTTCACTTACATGAAATACCTGAAGTGGTCAGATTCATAGGGACAGGAAATAAAATGGTTACAGGGAGAGGGGGGACGGGAGAATGAGGCCTTACTGTTTAATGGGTATGAAGTTTCATTTTGGGAAAATGAAGGAATTCTGGAATGCATAATGTGGTGGTGACACAACAATGTGAATGCACCTAATGCCACTGAACTGTACACTTAAAGTGGTTAAAATGGGGACTTCCCTGGTGGTCCAGGGGGTCCCTGGGTGGCTTAGACAGTAAAGAATCTGCTTGCAATGCCGAAGACCTGGGTTCGATCCCTGGGTCGGGAAGAACCCCTGGGTAAGGAAATGGCAATCTAGTATTCTTGTCTGGGAAATCCCATGAACAGAGATGCCTGGCGGGCTACAGTCCATGGGGTCTTGATGAGTCGGGCACGACTGAGGGACTGACACTTGCCCGTGGATAAGAATCCACCTGCTGATGCAGAGTATGCGGGTTCCATCCCTGGTCAGGGAACTAAGATCCCATATACCACAGGGAAACTAATCCTGTATGCTTCAACTAGAAAGCCCACATACCACAACTAGAGAAAAGCCTGCATGCTGCAATGGAGAGCCCCCAAAAAGAGCCACAAGGAAAAATCCTGCATGACGCAACTAAGCCTGGGTGCAGCCAAAAAATAAAATAAATAAGTAGTACTAATTTAAAAAAACTATCCTGATCATTTCCTACTACCTCCTGTGGCTTCATGGCTCCTCGATCCATATTTTTAAAAAATGGTTTAAAATGGTAAGCTTTATGTTGTATTTATTTTACCTCAATAAAAATAAGAAAAATAGGCAGTGGTCTGGATTTGCCCACAGGCCATAGTCTGTGGACTCCTGATCTATGTGAACTCTTCAATTTACTAGCAGCGTGTCTTTGTGAAAATTAGCTAATTGAATTGTGGTTTTCCTATGGAAATAGTACCTTCCTTATAGAGTTATGGCTTCCAGGTGGCTCAGACAGTACAAAATCTACCTACAATGCAGGAGACCCAGGTTCAATTCCTGGGTTGGTAAGATCCCCTTGGAGAAGGGAATAGCTACCCACTCCAGTATTCTTGCCTGGAGAATTCCATGGACAGAGGAGTCTGGTGAGCTACAGTCCATGGGGTTGCAAAGAGTCTGACACAACTGAATGACTTTCATTTTCAAGATTAAATAAGATCATGCAGTATTTACCAAAATCCCTAATGATAAAAATCCCTAGAAGTCCTTGCTAAAGATACGTTTGTTTCCAGCTTCAGCACAGACCTGGTGAATCAGAATCTCCAAGATTAAGACTCTGAGAAGCTAAAGCAACACTAGAAAAATTTGTAAAATACTGAAAAAAGAAAAAAATGCACGTTAAAACACTTAGTATGCCGCCTTGCCATAGTCAGTGGTCAGTAAACAAATGTACCTTATTTTTTTTCTTAAATCCCTAACTCCTTTGACCAACTTTCCATATTACACCCTTTTTCTATTTTTCTCCCTTCCATTTTTGTATTCCTAATGTCTAAAGTATAGTCTGAATCTTCACAAGGGAAGTGCATTCTGTGATCTGTTGGACAATGAGCCCCATGCTCCAGGAGAGATTCTCTAAGACATATTGTTGAAGGTGTCATTTAAAAGAGTAAGAAAATTTGCCGCCCTACGTTGAAGGTTGCAGATTAGAATGCCTGCTGGGGCCAGATAGCAACTTCCATGAGTGAGGCAGGCCCTGCTGGTATTGTAGAGTTCTATATAGTGCCTTGCATTTCTGAAAGGAAACCTCTATGTCTATTGTATTCCACTGCATAGAATGCATTTTATGCATTCCACTCAGAGTCTGCCTTTGACTGCTGTGTATAGCTTTCCAAGAGAAGATAGAAACCTGAACTTTTAAAATGTATTTAGCATATTTTGATTATTTTTCTTAGCCCTTCGACCCCAAGGTGCCTGTTGTTGTTGTTGTTCAGTCGCTAAGTCGTGTCCGACTCTTTGTGACCCCATGGACTACAGCGCACCAGGCTTCCCTGTCCTTCATTATCTCTTGGAGTTTGCTCAGATTCATGTCTATTGAGCCAGTGATGCTATCTAACCATCTTATCCTCTGCCACCCTATTCTCCTTTGCCTTCAGTCTTTCCCAGGATCAGGGTTTTTTCCAGTGAATTGGCTCTTTGCAGCAGTTGGCCAAAGTATTAGAGCTTCAACTTCAGCATCAGTCCTTCCAATGAGTATTCAGTGTAAATTTCCTTTAGGATTGACTGGTTTGATCTCTTTGCAATTCAAGGGACTCTCAAGAGTCTTCTCTGGCTCCACAATTTGGAGATATCAATTCCTCAGCACTCAGCCTTGCTTACAGTCCAATTCTCACAAAAACCAAAGCTTTGACTATGAGAAAACCTTTGTCAGCAAAGTGATGCCTTTGCTTTTCAATATGCTGTCTGGGTTTGTTATAGCTTTCCTTCCAAGGAGCAAGTGTCTCAAGGTTCCTACCATGGACCAATTCATTCAGTGATGGTTAAGTTTCCAATTTCTCTGAGTCTTAGGCGTAAATGACCAGTAAAATAGAAGTCTTTGCTAGGGACCAGAAGGAAGAGGGACCAATGAAGATCAGGCCTGGCTCTGACAGGAATTCAAGCCGGGTTGGTGATAGTGGTGGGTGAAGAAGGGAGTGGTAATCCTATAGAAAGACCCCTCCTCAGTTAGAAGGCGAGGCTGCTCTGTCAGGCACAGTCTTGGTTGTTTAGTTCAGTTCAGTTGCTCAGGCGTGCCCGACTCTTTGTGACCCCATGAACCGCAGCACACCAGGCCTCCCTGTCCATCACCAACTCCTGGAGTCCACCCAAACCCATGTCCATTGAGTCGGTGATGCCATCCAACCATCTCATCCTCTGTCATCCCCTTCTCCTCCCGCCCTCAATCTTTCCCAGCATCAGGGTCTTTTTGCATCACGTGGCCAAAGTATTGGAGTTTTAGCTTCACCATCAGTCCTTCCAATGAACACCCAGGACTGATCTCCTTTAGGATAGACTGGTTGGATTTCCTTGCAGTCCAAGGGACTCTCAAGAGTCTTCTCCAACACCACGGTTCAAAAGCATCAATTCTTCTGCGCTTGGCTTTCTTTACAGTCCAACTCTCACATACGTACATGACTACTGGAAAAACCATAGCCTTGACTAGATGGACCTTTGTTGATAAAAGTAATGTCTCTACTTTTTAATATCCTGTCTAGGTTGGCCATAACTTTCCTTCCAAGGAGTAAGCATCTTTTAATTTCATGGCTGCAATCACCGTCTGCAGTGATTTTGGAGCCCAGAAAAATAAAGTCAGCCACTGTTTCCACTGTTTCCCCATCTATTTCCCATGAAGTGATGGGACCAGATGCCATGATCTTCGTTTTCTGAATGTTGAGCTTTAAGCCAACTCTTTCACTCTCCTCTTTCACTTTCATCAAGAGTCTATTTAGTTCTTTTTCACTTTCTGCCATAAGGGTGGTGCCATCTGCATATCTGAGGTTATTGATGTTTTTCCCAGCAGTCTTGATTCAGGCAATCTTCTTGGTTGAGAGATGTCCTAATACGTACCCATCCCCATTTGCTTTTCTGGGATGGGGCCCTTGGCAGGAATCCACTACAAGCACATCCTAGCCTGGGGGGTGCACTAACATCCCTAGGCTGGGGGAATGCCTAAACTGTGAGTCTGCCTGAGGGCCAGCTGGAGGTGAAGGTCTGGAACAAGGAGGTGGGTAGTTATTGTGACTTTCTTCATTATTCACAACACTAAAAATTAGGACTCCTAAACATCTTTAGTTTCCAGCATTGATTGGGCAATTCACGGGTACCTGTACCTGAGTTAAAGACTTTAAATGGCCTGTGTTTAATTCTTCTGGCCAGTTCAGAAGGCACTTTGCAACCACTGGAAATCAGCATATTTTACAAATCAATTAATGAAGGTATCTGGTTCCGTACTTCTTCCTCCCTCCCTCTCTCCCTCCTTGCCTCCCTCTCTTTCTTCCGTCCATTTTTTTTTTTTAGAAAGTTATTGGTCTGATTGATCAGGATAACTCAGTGGTTAGTGTCTGACTTTTAGGCAGACATTTGGGAAGTTTCCTCATAATAATCTTTCAGAGAAGAGTAGAAATACACCTTGTACAATAGGACAAGCAGCTTTTTAATTAGAGACTTGGGTGGAAAAAACCTAAGAAATGCTTATCAAATTTGTGGATAAACCTTGACATGATAACTAACATATTAGGCAATGGTACTGAGATCAAAGGTTTCTATGGAATAAGTCTTGAGCTTAAAAGAATGGACTCCAGTCACACTGAGAACATGCAACTTCATGAAGGGCCCATGCAGATTGCTCTACTGGGAATACCCTTGATCACTTCCCCTCAGGGATTTCCTTGTTCTTTGAGACCCAGCTTGAGAATTGCAATCTCTTGGGAACACTTCTCCACCTCTCCCGACCCGGGCTGACTGAGGATGATAGGCTGACACCAGTAACACTCTAGTTCTTCCTTCTTTGTAAACGTTCATCACACTCTAAGAAAATCAGGTTGTTTTGCTTGTCTTCCCTCCCAATGCCCCTCAGCTCTGACCTTTTTGAAAATGGAGCCTGTTGATTTCTATAACCTTAGGACTAATGAAAATGCTAGACTAAATAGATATTTAAGGCATTTGATATCTTTGAATGTATGAATGACTTATCTCTTGGTTAAAAAAAAGAAAGTAATACAAAGAAACAAACAATACCCGATTGCACAGTTAAAGGAAAAGGGAAATATGGCTTAGAAGTAGCATGTAAAATTTCACTTTATAAGTCCTGATTGGATGTCAAGGAGATTCATGTAAACTTGTCTGTGCTAGAAAGAAGCACTGTGTTTAGAATAACTGGAGAATAAGCTTGCTCTATGGTGGGAATATTCCACTTAGAGTCACTATATAATCCATCTCTGGTCCTCACGTCTCAAATGAGACATAGACCAATTGTAGTGTATTCAGCAACTTGGAGAAAGAAGATTTGGGCAATTTGATGACTGATTTCAAATATTTGAGTGACATTGTAAGAAAAGGCAATGGAGTTACACTTTAGGAATCAAGGGGAAGACTGGACCCAGCTAGAACATTTTGCTGGGAAATGAACTATGGATCCCATGACTTCACTATGATACACTCTGCCCGATTGTCCAGTCTGCAACAGCTCAGCCACTGAGAGACTGGTTGTGGCAAACAAAGCAATTTAATGATGGAATTAGTGATGCGTGTTAAGTCACCTCAGTCGTGTCTGACTCTGAGACCCTGTGGACTGTAGTCCACCAGGCTCCTCTGTCCATGGGATTCTCCAGACAAGAATACTGAAGTGGGTTGCCATGCCCTCCTCCAGGGGATCTTCCCGACTCAGGGACCGAACCTGTGTCTCCTGCAGCTCCCGCATTGGCAGGCAGGTTCTTTATCACTGGCACCACCTGGGAACCACCATCAGAAGTGGTGGTTCTCTTGTAAACCTATGGGTAATGAAATTGTACTACTTTTAGATTTTGGATTTTTAAGGACTATTTTACATGACATTTTATGAAAGAACTGGGATGGCTTTTAGAGATGTTGCTGAGACAGTGATTAGGTTTTTCTTGTGGTCAAAGGGCAAAGGAAAGTAAAACAAAATTCAAGGTGGTAGTGACATGAAATTAACTACCCCCTTGTTGTGACAGAAAATCCAAACACCAAATCCACTATTTACGTTCCTAAATTAATTCTATTTCTATTTATTTAAAATTTTTTATTCATTTATTTTACTTTTGCCTGTGGCGAGTCTTTGTGATGCACAAGAGCTCTCTCTAGTTATGACGACCAGGACTTCTCTCTGGTTGTGGGGTGTGGGAGTCTCACTGTGGTGGCTTCTCTTGTTTGGAGCACAGGTTCTAGGGTGTGTGGGCTTGGTAGTTGAAGCATGCAGTCTCTAGAGCTCAGGCTCAGTAGTTGTGGCACATGGGTTTAGTTTCCCAGCAGTACCTGGAATCTTCCCAGAGCAGGGGTTGAACCCATGTCTCCTGCATTAGCAGGCAGATTCTTAACTACTGGACCACCAGGGAAGTCCCCTAAATTCATTCTAAATAGCTGCTGTTCTATAATATCAAGGACATTTACTTACAACAGAGAGTGCTCTGATTTAGTACTGGAAAATGCACTGTTTGGAGGCAAATGCTCAGCCTGCTGTATATTGAATATGGGGCTTTGGGCAAGTTCCTTGACATCACTGAATCTGTGTCTTCATTTGTAAATAGGAGCCATAGTACCTATCACAAGAGTACCCTTAAAGGTCTTATGATATTTTCTCAGTTTAAATGTCTGTGATTAGGCCTAGAACTCAATAAATATTTATTAAATCAGAATCATGGAATTGCTGCTTTAAAATAGCAACTATTGTATGTCTATGAGTAATGAAATCATACTACCAAGAGATGTAGACTTTGTATTTTTGACATTTTATGCAACATCTTATGAAAATTCTTAGGTGTGCTTTCTTTTCTTTTTGCAAGGTTTTTATTCTGAAATAATTGCTGATCCACGTATAGTGGTAAGAAATAATACAGAGCAGTTTTGTATACCTTTGACCCCATTTCTCCTAATGGTAATAACTTACATAGCTATAGTACAGTATCACAGCTGGGAGACTGTCATTGATAAAATGAATCAATCTTATTTATATTTTGTTACCAGTTTTTCATGCACTCATTTCTATTTTTGTATACTATTTCATTCTGTGCAATTTCGTCATATGTGTTCTTGTTCAGTTGCTCAGTTGTGTCCGACTCTTTGCAACCCCATGGGCTGCAGCACGCCAGGCTTCCCTGTCCTTCACCACCTCCCAGAGCTTGCTCAAACTCTTGTACTTTGAGTCAATGGGGCCATCCAACCATCTCATCCTCTGTTGTCCCCATCTCCTCCTGCCTTCAATCTTTCCCAGCATCAGGGTCTTTTCCAATGAGTTGGCTCTTTGCATCAGATGGCCAAAGTATTGGAGCTTCAGCTTCAACATCAGTCCTTCCAATGAGTATTCAGAATTGATTTCCTTTAGGATTGACTGGTTTGATCTTCTTGCAATCCAAGGGGCTCGCAAGAGTCTTCTCCAACATCACAGTTCAAAAGCATCAATTCTTTGGCATTCAGCTTTCTTAGTGGTCCAACTCTCACATCCATACATGACTACTGGAAAGACCACAGCTTTAACTAGATGGACCTTTGTTGTCATATGTGTAGATTCATATGAAAACATCAGTGTGTTCTGTCTCAAGGATTTCTTGGGCTACCTATTTATAGCCAGATGCACTTATTCCTTCCTTCAACCTCTGGCTACTACTCATTAGTTCTCCTCCTCTATCATTTTTTCATTTCAAGAATGCATACATAAATGAAATTATATAGTATATAATCTTTTGAGATTGATTGTTTTTCACTTAACACAATTCCCTTGAGAATCATCCAAGTTGTGGCATGTATCAATAATTCATTCCTTTTTGAACCCTCTTATACTGTTGGTGGGAATGTAAATTGGTACAGCTACTATGGAGAATATTATGGAGATTCCTTAAAAAACTAAAAATAGAGTTACCATATGACTTAGCAATTCCACTCCTGCATATGTCCAGAAAAGCTGAAAACTCTAATCTGAAAAGATACAGTACCCCCAGTGTTCATAATAGAACTATGTACAATAGCCAAAACATGAGAGCAACCTAAGTGTTCATCTACAGATAAATGGATAAAGAAGATGTGCTTTATACACACACACACACAAATGCACAATGGAATATTACTCAGCCATAAAAAAGAATGAAATAACACCAATTGCAGCAACATGGATGGACCTAGAGATACTAAGTGAAGTAAGTCAGACAGAGGAAGACAAATATATGACATCACTTACATGTGGAATCAAAAAGACATGATACAAATGAACTTATTTACAAAACAGAGATAGACTCACAGGCATAGTAAACAAACTTATAGTTACCAAAGGGGAAATACTGGGGAGGATGGATAAATGAGGAATTTAGAATTAACATATACACACTACTATACATAAAATAGAAAAACAAGAACCTACTGTATCTATATAGCTCTAGGAATTACATTCAATGTCTTGTAATAACCTATAATGGAAAAGAGTCTGAAAAAGAATATATATATATGTGTGTGTGTGTGTATGTGTATGCATGCATGCATGCTAATTCACTCTAAGTCACTTCAGTCATGTCCAACTCTTTGTAACCCTATAGACAGGCTCCTCTGTCTATGGGGATTCTCCAGGCAAGAATACTGGAGTGGGTTGCTGTGGTCTCCTCTAGGGGATTTTCCTGAGCCAGGGATCAAACCCGAATCTCTTACATCTCCTGCATTGGAAGACAGGTTCTTCACAACTAGTGCCACCTGGGAAGCCCATATATATATGTGTGTGTGTGTGCATGGGTGTTCAGTCGTGTCTGACTCTTGGTGACCCCACTGACTGCAGTCCTCCAGGCTCCTCTGTCCATGAGGATTCTCCAGGCACGAATACTGAAGTGAGTTGCCATGCCCTCCCTTTGTGTGTGTGTGTGTGTATGTATGTGTGTGTGTGTGTGTGTGTATAATGAAATCACTTTGCTGTATACCTGAAACATTGAGAATCAACAATGCTTCAATAATGTAAAAATTCACTACTTTCTCTTGCCAACTAGCATTTAATAATATTACGTATCATAGTTTGTTTGCCTTTTCAATCATTGAGGGACATTTCAATTGTTTCCAGGTTTGGGCTATAGAGAGTAATGAAACATCTATGAATATTTGTGTACAGATTTGTGTGTGTGTGTGTATGTTTTCACTTGCACTCATTTTTTAATTTTTTAATTAATTTGTTTGAGGTACTTAGTATTTTTAGCTAATGAATAAAGTTAATAAATTATCAGTGACTAGAGAGTCTGTCTTTGTTTGAGGTATTCCTCTTGTTCAAAATAGGAATATTTTTTATATTTATGTCAGTGGAATAATTAAATAACAGTACCTGATACACAGGTATATTGTATACACACAGGTATATTGTATATTGGTGTGTATATATATATATATATATATATATATATAAAATGTACTAACATCATATAACTATGCCAGCTACTGGTTAGATTGTGTGGCTGTATTTATATAGAAAAGTTGTCTATATGCTGAGAAAACACATTTGTTTATAGACTATCTCCCAAGCAACACTCTCTTCCCATTGCAACATGTGCTAAAATTTAATGCTTTATCACAAATAAGTACAAACATTTGCACAATTTCCTCCATGTACCCCCTTCTCCAATTCAGAATGCACAGAAGTGTTAAAAAAATAAAATCCTTGGCACGTGCCCAGGCCACATCAATTCTTACTCATCTAGTATCACTAAATGAGAAACTGCATGAGCAATCATTGGTAAAGTTACAGCAGCTAAACAGTTGTTAAATACTATTAGTGAATCACATACAGTGCTGCTTACTATATGCCAATCACTGTTCTATGCCAGTGCTGCTTATTTATGTGAACCAATCTCCACTAAAACTCTATGGTGTGTCCACTATCAATACCCTCATTTTATTTCTGGGAACACTGAGGCACAGGTCATGATTAACTTTTCCAAAGTCTCAAAGCTGGTGTTAATAATTGGCAGGCCTGAGATGAACCCAGTCTGGCTGTACAGTAGACCTTTTGACTCCTACACTCCTTGTAAGACTGCTGCTGCTGCTGTACTAAGTCGCTTCAGTCGTGTCCGACTCTATGTGACCCCATAGACAGCAGCCCACCAGGCTCCCCCATCCCTGGGACTCTCCAGGCAAGAACACTGGAGTGGGTTGCCATTTCCTTCTCCAATGCATGAAAGTGAAAATGAAAGTGAAGTTGCTCAGTTGTGTCCGACTCTTTGCAACCCCATGGACTACAGCCTACCAGGCTCCTTTGTCCATGGGGTTTTCCAGGCAAGAGTACTGGAGTGGGGTGCCATCGCCTTCTCCGCCTTGTAAGACTAGAATCAGTAAATCTGAAGAAGCTAACACCTCAAAATATTTTCATTAAAATTGGTGTTCTGGAATCTTCACTTGTTAGAATGGAATAAAAACATTCAACTTTCCTTCAACTTAACTAAATTTTTTCAGAACTGTGGTGTAGGCACTCCCAGCAAAAGCTAAAGTGCTGCTCACCTTAATTAGCCCCATCAGGGCAAGTTCACTCAGGGTGTGTCTGGAAGAAGGTCTGATAAAACTTGATAGTGAGATTAGTCCAAGAGAAGAGAGAATTAACAACAAGCTTGGTAATTCAAAGTGAGGACCAATTTTGAATACAACATACTGTTTGCTACTGAGATTTGCTTTTCAGCACAATGCCCATGAATGAACCTCTAGGAGACTGAGGGCTGAAGATAAAACAGAAAAACTCATTTTTACAAAATACTTGGTCAGGCATTAAGAGCAGTAAGCACCATTGCATAGGTGTCCATTAACAAAGAGCATGGTTCAACCAATGGAGAGATGGATACTGTGGGTGCAGGGTATATGGAACTTTGGTATATTTAGGGTATTGACATGTTAATAATACTGGTGTCTTCAGCTAAACACTGCTTCTAGTACCCTGGGAATACTCAAGATCTTTCATAACAGTATCTGGCAATATCCCATGTCTGAGTCTAGGGCTATGATGTCTGAGGTCAATGGAGTCTTTGGTAACGTGAGAGAGTGCTTTGTGTCATTAGGGTACCGTGCCTTGGTGCAAAAATTAGCACCATGGACAGCGGGTGCTGGTGGTGTGCTGGGGCACCACCCTCAGGGGCTGCACTCAGTGGGAGATTTAGCATTAGATACTCTAAAGCGTGCTGAAGAAGTGTGCAGGAAAAATGGTGGGCACCGGGTGGAAGCAGAGAGAATGTGTTTATTCTCAGAAAAATTTGGGGATGGGAAGGGGAAATTTAGAGAATAGAGGCTCTCTTAAAGAAGGTAGGGCTACAGCTGGACAGATACTGTTTATTACTATTGATTTATCTATGGACATGGAATTCAGACGAGGCATAGCCAGATGATTTCTGTAATAGATTTCCATCAGAGAAACAGACAGGCAATGGCACCCCACTCCAGTACTCTTGCCTGGAAAATCCCATGGACGAGGAGCCTGGTAGGCTGCAGTCCATGGGGTTTCGAAGAGTCGGATATGACTGAGCGACTTCACTTTCACTTTTCACTTTCATGCATTGGAGAAGGAAATGGCAACCCACTCCAGTGTTCTTGCCTGGAGAATCCCAGGGACGGGGGAGCCTGGTGGGCTGCCATCTATGGGGTTGCATAGAGTTGGACACGACTGAAGCGACTTAGCAGCAGCAGCAGCAGCAGCAGCAGCAGCAGCAGGGAAACCTCAGTTCTTAAAGCCTTTTGATTGATTGGATTTGGCTAACCCAAATTGTTCAGGATAATCTTCTTCTTCTTCTTCTTTTTTTTTTTTTTACATAAAGCCACCTGTAGATGTTAATCATATCTTACCTTCACAACAGTACCTACGTTAATGTTTGACTAAATTAGCAGGCACTGTAGCCTAGCCAAGTTTGGCATATAAAGCTGACCATCACTGCTTGTCTCTGCTCCACAATGTTCAGGAATTTAGCCAGAAAAACTCAAATGGTTGGGGTGATGTTGAGTGGTGTTCTGACAGGGCAACTGTCACAAATCTTCTCTATTTATGAGACTGGTACCTGACTTAAAGGCTGGGTTCAGCAGTTTCTGTCGTCTGGAGCCCCTACCCATGGCCTCTCCATCTCGCTTTGTCTTCTCACAGCCTGGGAGCAGAGTTCTGAGAGAAACTGAAAAGGAAGTGCACTGACGGGCAAAGCGTCAAGAGAACTAGGCAGAAGCTGTGTGGCCTTTTCTGATCTAGCCCTACAAATCAGGCAAGATTTATAATATTATGACATTTATAATGTAATTATAATTAAATACTATAACATTTCTAATAATAATAATAAATATTATTACTTTTTGGAAGAGCAAATTGATTATGTTGACCAATGAGAAACTAAAGCCATGTGACTTCCTTGCCAGTCCAGTGGTTGGGACATTGCCTTCCAAAGCAGCAGGTGGTGTAGGTTCAATCCCTGTTGGGGGAGCTAAGATCTAACATGCCTAGCAACCAAAAAGACCAAAATATGAAACAGAAGCAATATTATAACAAAATCAATACAGACTTTAAAAATGGTCTGCATAAAAAATCTTTAAAACAAACAAAGAAAAGAACCAACTAAAGTGACAAAAAGTATGGAAAATAAACAATAACCATTGAGTTCTGCTATAGTTCTATTTTTCTTTCTTTTACTTTAAGCCAAAAGGATAAAATTGTAGACTGTTGGTGAGTTAATTATTTTAAATTTCTTCAACAAAAACTATATAGTTCAGCAGTTGCCCAGCATTAAATATACACATTTTTGCAAAACCCTGTAAGTTTTAATTTTTCTGTTGACCTGAGACTAATGAAATCATTTACATTAGTCAAATTCAGAGTTTCTTTTCCCTTTTCTGCCACCATGATATTTGGCTAATTCTGCTGGTAATACTTACACTTTAGATCTTTCATTCTAATGCAGCATGAAGTGAAGTTAACTCATCTCAATCCTTTGTGACTCATCAATTGGCTGAAGAACTTCTGCTTTATCATTCCCCTTTCTGCATGTGTGCTTTCTCAGTTGTGCCTGACCCTTTGAGACCCCATTGCCTATAACCAATGACTTTTCTCTGTCCATGGGATTTTCCAGGCAAAAGTAGTGGAGTGGGTTGCCATTCCCGTTTCCAGGGGATCTTTTCGACCCAGAGATCAAACCCATGTCTCCTGCATTGGCAGGCTGATTCTTTACCACTGTGTCACCTGGGAAGTCCCCTTCACCTTCCTGAGGCATGTTCAATAGTTGTGCATTTGGCCTTTATTTATTTCCTTTGGCCTTTATTTATTTCCCCTTGAGTGATGACATTTTTCAGTTACTGGATTTCAGCATCTTTCCTTTAAGTTCCAACTGAAGTCTCAATTCTTTTGTCTTTTAGAACTACGTCCTAATTGTGTTTATGATTGCAAACATCAGAAAGCTGGCCCAGACTCAAGAGGAGGGAATTGGATTCCATCTTTGATGAAGGAGTTGTATTGCATGAGAGCAGGTAGGATGGAGGATATTGTTGCAGTCATCTTTGAGAAGCACACTCTGCTATAGAAGATAAAAATCAACATCTCTGCCAATTGGAATAAGAGAAATATTTTGGAGTTCACCAACTGTTTACTAACTTGCCTCAAACACTTAAAAAAGGCAGAATTTAATAGCATTAGACATTGATCTCTGTAAATATACAGATATTTCCTCACATTCAAAAGCACATCAAGAGAGAAATTTATTATTAAAAATGTGACAACTTGGGATGGGTCTGGACTAACCACTTAGCTTCAGTGATCTTTGGGGGTTGGGTAGACAGTGGAAACTACGTTAATGATCTATGATTGTGTAACAAATTATCACAAACTCAGTGACTTACCATGACACACACACACTGTCCCACAGTTTCTGTGAGTCAGGAATCTAGCTATGGCTTAGCTGGGTCTCCTGTTTTAGAGTCTCTCACAAGACTGCAATCAAGGCTGTTGACAGGCGCGTGGTCTCATCCAAGGCTTGACTGAGGAAGGAGCCTCTTCCAGGTTCATGTGATTAAAGCTAGAAATGGAAACCAAGGTGTGGAAACCGAGTGGCAGGGGTGATTAAGGCCATTGTAGTGTTGGCCTCTCACAGGAACGTTAGACACAATCGCTGGAGTTTGGGAGGTGTCCTGTCTTCCTGATCACAGTCTCGGTGTCAGAAAGCATTTGATATTAAGATGGGAGTGGGAGCCCAATCCAAGGTGATAAGCAAATCCCAACTGGTAGGTGAACAAGCAACAGGACGTGCACAACTCATCTGGAGTTCTAGGTGGCCAGGCAGATAGATAGGCATAAAGTCAGACTAATAGGAAAGTAGCCGACTTCAGAGAAATATTTCAGTAACACATGATAAGGGAGGAAGGGGCAGATTCTGGTTCCCTGAGGGATTCTGACAAAAGTAAGCCAGAGAAGCCACATATTTATAGGAAGTAGAAACTTCCTATAAATTTACTGAAGTAAAAACTTGTATTTAGGGGAACAAAGCAAAAGCCTATTTATCAAAATTGCAGAGGAAGAGACTTAAATACCTGAGTTCCCACATAGGCTTGGAATTCTGTGAGACAAGGGTGAATATGTCCTTGGATATGTCAATAAATATGCTAAATATTAATTGAGGAGGGGACAGAGTGGGAAGACTGCTCCTCTCTAGGAGAGAAAGCATGTATGGGCTCTCTGCTTATTGCCATTGGCTGAGGCCACCTGTCTATGTCTGCCCAAGTAACTAGTGCTGTGCCTGTGTGAGCAAGCATGGTGGTCAGATGTGGCAATGACTGGCCGCTGAACTCTGTAACTTCTGCAACAGGTAGCCAGAAGGTGGATGACGATTCCTGCATCTCCCTGTATGTCACTTCCTCTATTTTTCTTGGACCACAAGCTGAAGGTGCTAATTTGGACACCATTTTTACTTACTGGTCTAATGTTCATAGTTAATCTGGTCCTTAGTTTTTAAAGATAAAGATCTTTCAAAGTAATTTTTTTCCTTACCCCACCCCACATCCCCAAGACTAGACTGAAAGATATTGAAATATTTTCTTGCAATTTGATAGGCACAGACTGTCTTATGCAGGTCCACTTTGCATCAGAACATAAAGACAAAAAGCCTGAAAGGTCTTTAGGTACTCATATACAGTGAAAATAATTACCTTTTGTAAGGTCTGGTAAAGGCCTTCCAGAAGCCCAAGTCCAAAGCATTCGCCAGACTCTAAAACAAATGAAATTGGATAGTAACTCCTAGGTGATGTCAGTGGAAAAAATAACTTAGAACTATTTTTGATTTTGGCTTTCTTTGAAAAGTAAAGTATATTTTATGGAAAGAAAAACTTTCTGATCATGTCTAAATAAAGTTTCTGCATGAGTTCTTTCTGATGGTAAATAATATGTGTGTGTCAGACACTTCCCTGTGGTTGGTAGTTCTCTAGTAATTTAGTGGTAATAGCTGTTAAAGCACAGATGCTGAGAAACCCAGTTCCAAAACTGTTTATTTCTCTAAAATATAGCTTTATATTTATATCTTTTTCAATTGTAGATAATACTATTTTATATTTAGATATAGATGCCCTATTTTCTTTTTTATAAAGAATATTTTTATGGAAGTATAACATCTATACCATACTTTGCACAAATTGTAGATGTACAGCTTGACAAATCATGAAGTGAATACTTTTAGGTAAGCAACATTAGATCAAGAATTAGAATATTACCAGGATCCAACTGTTTTACATTCCTTTCTCTGCAGAGAAAACTATTATCTGGACTTTTAACATTATGCATTTGTTTTGTGTCTGTGTATTTATATAAATGAAGTCTTATCTACTCTTTTATGTCTGGCACTTTTCATACTAAGTTTGTTTAGAAAATTCATTCATGTTGCTGTGTATAGCAGTAGTTCATTTTTATTGTTGTGTACTATTCGACTGTGTAACTATAATACAGATTATTCATTAATTCTATTGTTTGATGGAAATAGTCTTCCCTGGTGGCTCAGACAGTAAAGCGTCTGTCTACAATGTGGTTCGAGCCCTGGGTTGGGAAGATCCCCTGGAGAAGGAAATGGCAATCCACTCCAGTACTATTGCCTGGAAAATCCCATGGACAGAGGAGCCTGGTAGGCTACAGCCTGTGGGGTCACAGAGTCAGACACAACTGAGCAACTTCACTTTCACTTTCAGTTTGGGGCTATTATCAATAATACTGCTATGTAAATTCTTCTGCATGGCTTCTGATATACATTTATGTGGAGTAAAAATCTAAGAGTAGAATTGCTTGTTATAGGGCGTGAGAAGTTAACTTTAGTAGACACTCTCAAACATTTTTTGAAAGGGTTGTATAATGTATATGCCCACCACAAAAGGCTTTGATAGGAAAAACTAGGCTCACCTCTCCATATTTTCCTTCTCTCTTGGATATTTGTCACCACAATCCTCACTGCTTTGGAACCTCTCATATGTCTTTAATAAAATCTTTAAGAATATTTTTTCTAGGGCTTCCTGGTGGCTCAGTGGTAAAGAATCCATCTACCAATGCAGGTGACATGGGTTTGATCCCTGATCCGGGAAGATCCTACATGCTGTGGAGCAACTAAGCCCATATACCACAACTACTGAGGCACTGCTATACAGCCTGTGCTCCACAACTAGAGAAAGGTCCATATAGCAGCAAAGACCCAGTGCAGCCAAAACTTAAGCACATACATTTCGTCTAGCTTTTTTGGTTCTTGCCTGCCCTAGCAGGAGGTGGTTCTGCAGTAGTCTAACCGACTATTACTGAAATTGGAAATCTATTACGGATGTCCTTTGAACCTCAGAAACAGTAAAAGCTAACTTTTACTTTATTCTTAAAGAAGAAGTGAATGAGTAAAAGTTAGACAGGTGAATGAGATACACAGAGAAAGACAGAGAGAATAGCATACATGAAGAAAAGAGTATGAGGTGTACAAGGAATTGTAAGAAATGTAATGTTGTTAGATCATAAATTGTGAGACAATAAAAGAAAAATTATAGAAGCTATGTTATAAAAGACCTTAATGCCAATCTGAGGGCTTCCAAGGTAGCTCAGTGGTAAAGAGCCCATCTGCCAATTCAGGAGACACAGGTTTGATCCCTGGGACAGGAAGATCCCTTGGAGAAGGAAATGGCAACCTACTCAAGTATTCTTGCCTGGGAAAACCCATGGACAGAGGTACCTGGTGGACTACAGTCCATGGGGTTGCCAAAGAATCAGACACAACTTAGCAACTACAGAACAACAATAATGCCAAACTAAAGAGTTTCGATTTTTATCTGAAAACTCTGGGGAATCACTGTTCATTTTAGCACAGGAAGTAATGAGATCAAATTTCAACTTTCCAAAATTTATGTTGAAATCAGTATGGGAATGTATATGAAGGACTGAGACTAGATTCCAGAAAATTAGTCTCTTAAAAAAGTATAAAGTGGGGGTGGCCCTAAGCTGGTGGAGGAGTAGGACGGGGAGACCACTTTCTTCCCCACAAATTCATCAAAAGATCATTTGAATGCTGAGCAACTTCCACAAAACAACTTCTGAATGCTGGCAGAGGACACTGGACACCCAGAAAGGCAGCCCATTCTCTTCGAAAGGAGGTAGGACAAAATATATAAGACAAAAAGAGAGACAAAAGAGTTAGGGACAGAGACCCATCCTGGGGAGGGAGTTGCAAAGGAGATTTTCAAATACCAGGAAACCCTCTCACCAGCGGGTCTGTGGGGAGTTTCGGAATCTCAGAAGGCAACATAACCAGCAGGAAAAAAAAAAAAAAAAAAAAACCCATAGAATACACGTCTAACCACAACTACCAGTGGAAAAGTAGCCCAGATGCTTGTGTCCACCACCAGCAAGTGGAGGCTGAACAGGGAGGAGCCAGTTACATGCTTAAGGTAAGGACCGGGCCTGAATGCCCTCAGGGCAATCTGAGGGCACTAACATGAGATAGCAACTCAAACTGTAGGATAGCCAGAGAGAGAAAAAAGAAAAAAAGAGAGAGAACTTTCCCTTGAAAAGTTCTAACCTAAGGCACAGCCTAGCCTGCTCACAGAACAAAGGACTGAGTGAATACCAGAGGAGAGCTAGCCAGCTGTGGACTGGCCCATCCCCCGCCAAAGGCAGAGAGGCAGGTGGGCGACAGCCAGAGCCAGAAGGCAAGGGGCAATCTCAGCCCCAGAGACAGCATCCTCCACCAAACTGTGAACAGGCTCCCAGTTGCTAACCAAGTCTTCCTGGGATCCTGGATGGTTGACATCTGCCAGGAGGGTTGCAGCCAGAGATCAGCTCCCCAGAGGAGACACATGGCCCACCTGGGACAGTGCTCTCATGGTGCACCCAAGAAACCAAGTGGCTGGGACTGGGGAGGTGATTAAGATGCACAGACCACCTGGGACAGTGTGTTCGACAAACACCTGCTTGCCTGAGCTGCTCAGACCTGGGAAGGACAAAAAACGCATGCCCAACTGAGTCTGTGCCTTTGTGGAGTACCCAAGGACCTGAACCTGAGCAGCTTAGACCTGGGAAGTGCATGAAACCCAGGGCCCTCTTTGGACAGTTCCCCTGCAGAGCAACCTGGAGACTGAGCAGTGTAGAATGGGAAAGCACATGTGCCATGAGATGGTGCAAACCCAGTGTGGTCCATACACTGCAAGCACTCCCCACACATGCCAATGATATTTGTTTGCAGTGTTCCTCCCTCCCCACAGCACAACTGAACAAGTGAGCCTAAATAAGTGACCACCTTTGCCCCCTGGTGTCAGGGCAGAAATTAGACACTGAAGAGAGTTGCAAACAGAGGAAGCCAAAATAAACAAAGAAGAGGGAACTGCTCTGGAAGTGACAGGTGCAACGGATTAAAACCCTGTAGTTAGCATTGACTAAGCATTGGAAAGGGCCTATAGACCTTGATAACAAGTATAAGCTGGAACAAGGAACTATCTGAAACTGAACTGACCCCACACTGCCCTCAACAGCTCCAGAGAAATTCCTAGATACATTTTACTATTATCATTTTTTAATTTAAGAAAACTATTTTACATTATTTATTACTCCTTTAATTTTCATTTTTATAACCTACTATTACCTTGCAAAAAAGACCATATTTTTAAAGCAAAGTTAATATATATTTTTAATATAATTTTTGTGATTGATTTTGTTTCGTATTTTTAATATTGTATTTTTGACAGTCTAACCTCTACACTTGATTTTTAATCTTTGTTTTTTGGTATTTGTTATCAATTTTTTACCTTTATGAATTGAATCTTCAGTATCCGTTTTTACTTAGGGGTGTGATTACTGGCTTGATTGCTGTCTCCCCCTTTGACTCTCCTTTTTATCCCCCAGGACACCTCTATCTCCTCCCTCCCCTTCTCTTCTCTACTTAACTATGTGAATCTCTATGGGTGTTCTGGGCTGTGGAGAACACTTAGGGAACTGATTACTGGCTAGAGTGGCCTCTCCCCTTTTGACTCCCTGCCTTCTCTTCCTGGTCACCTCTATCTCCCTCCTCCCTCTTCTCTTCTCCATGTAACTCTGTGAACCTCTCTGGGTGTCCCTCACTGTGCAGAATATTTTCACCATTAATCTAGATGTTTTATTTGTGCTGTATGAATGGATAAGTCTTGAGGCTACTCTAAGAATAAAACTGAAATCCAGAGGCAAGAGGATTAAATCCAAAACTTGAGAACACCAGAAAACTTTTGACTCCAGGGAACAATAATAGACAAGAGATCATCCAAAAGCCTCCATACCTACACTGAAACCAAGCTGCACCCAAGAGCCAATAAGTTCCAGAGCAAGACAAACCACACGAATTCTCCAGCAACACAGGAATATAACCCTGAGCATTAAAATACAGGTTGCCAAAAGTCACACCAAATCCATATACACCTCAAAACTCACTACTGGACACTTCATTGCACTCTGAGATCCAGCTCCACCCACCAGAACATCAACGCAAGCTTCCCTAACCAGGAAACCTTGACAAGCTACTCATCCAACCCTACCCATAGGGAGTAACCTCCACAACAAAGAGGAACCACAAACTTCCAGCATACAGAGAGGCCACCCCAAACAGCAATATAAACAAAATGAAAAGGCAAAGAAATATTCAGGAGGTAAAGAAACATGATAAATGCCCACCAAACCAAACAAAAGAGGAGATAGGGAGTCTACCTGAAAAAGTATTCAGAATAATGATAGTAAAGATGATCCAAAATCTTGAAAACAAAATGGAGTTACAGATAAACAGACTGGAGACAAGGATTGAGAAGATGCAAAAAATGTTTAACAAGGACCTAGAAGAAATAAAGAAGAGTCAATCAATAACGAATAATGCAATAACTGAGATCAAAAGCACTCTAGAGGGAACCGACAGTGGACTAACTAAGGCAGAAGAGAGGATAAGTGAGGTGGAATATAGAATGGTGGAAATAAATGGAGCAGAGAGGAAAAAAGAAAAAAGAATTAAAAGAAATGAGGACAACCTCAGAGACCTCTGGGACAATGTCAAGTGTCCCAACATTCTAATCATAGGAGTCCCAGAAGAAGAAGACAAAAAGAAAGGGCATGAGAAAATACTTGAGGAGATAATAGTTGAAAACTTCCCTAAAATAGGGAAGGAAATAGCCACCCAAGTCCAAGAAACCCAGAGAGTCCCAAACAGGATAAACTCAAGGCCTAACACCCCAAGACACATATTAATCAAATTAATGAAGATCAAGCACAAACAGCAAATATTAAAAGCAGCAACAGAAAAGCAATGAATAACACACAAGGGGATTCCCATAAGGATAACAGCTGATCTTTCAATAGAAACTTTTCATGCTGGAAGAGAATGCCAGGACATACTTAAAGTGATGAAAGAGAAAAATCTACAACTCAGGTTACTATACCCAGCAAGGATCTCATTCAAATATGAAGGAGAAATCAAAAGCTTCACAGACAAGCAAAAGCTGAGAGAATTCAGCAACACCAAACCATCTCTTCAACAAATGCTAAAGGATCTTCTCTAGACAGGAAATGCAGAAAAGGTTTATAAACTCAAACCCCAAACAACAAAGTAAATGACAATGGGGTTATACTTATCAATAATTACCTTAAATGTAAATAGGTTGAATGCCCCAACCAAAAGACAAAGACTGGCTGAATGGATAAAAAACAAGACCCCTATATATGCTGTCTACAAGAGACCCACCTCAAAATAGGGGACACACACACTGAAAGTGAAGGGCTGGAAAAAGATAATTCATGCAAATGGAGACCAAAAGAAAGCAGGAGTAGTGATACTCATATCAGATAAAATAGACTTTGAAATAAAGGCCGTGAAAAGAGACAATGAAGGACACTACATAATGATCAAAGTATCAATCCAAGAAGAAGAAATGACAATTATAAATATATGTGCACCCAACATAGGAGACTGCAATATGTAAGGAAAATGCTAACAAGTATGAAAGGGGAAATTAACAGTAACACAATAACGGTGGGAGACTTTAATACCCCACTGACACCCTTAGATAGATCAAATAAACAAAATTAGCAAGGAAACACAAACTTTAAATGATGCAATGGACCGGTTAGACCTAATTGATATCTATAGGACATTTCACCCCAAAACAATGAATTTCAACTTTTTCTCAAGTGCACACAGAATGTTCTCCAGGATAGATCACATCCTGGACCCTAAATCTAGCCTTGGTAAGTTCAAAAAAACTGAAATAATTTCAAGCATCTTTTTTTTTTTTATCACAATGCAGTAAGATTAGATATTAATTAAAGGAAAAAACCTATTAAAAGTACAAACATATGGAAGCTAAACAACATGCTTCTGAATAACCAACAAACCACAGAAGAAATCAAGAAATAAGTCAAAATATGCATAGAAATGAATGAAAATGAAAACACAACAGCCCCAAACCTATGGGATTCAGTAAAAGCAGTGCTAAGGGAAAGGTTCATAGAAATACAAGCTTACCTCAAGAAACAAGAGGAAAAATAAATAACCTAACTCTACACCTAAAGCAACTAGAAAAAGAAGAAATGAAGAACCTCAGGGTTAGAGGAAGGAAAGAAATAATAAAAATTAGGGCAGAAATAAATGAAAAAGAAACAAAGGAGACTATAGCAAAAATCAACAAAGATAAAAGCTGGTTCTTTAAGAAGATAAATAAGATAGACAAACCATTAGCCAGACTTACCAAGAAAAAAAGGAAGAAGAATCAAATCAACAAAATTAGAAATGAAAATGGAGAAATCACGACAAACAACACAGAAATACAAAGGATCATAAGAGACTACTACCAGCAAATATATGCCAATAAAATAAACAACTTGGAAGAAGTGGATGGATTCTTAGAAAACTGAACCAGGAAGAAATAGAAAATCTTAACCGACCCATCACAAGCATGGAAATTGAAACTGTAATAAAAAAATCTTCCAAGAAACAAAAGCCCAGGACCGGATGGCTTCACAGGTGAATTCTACCAAAAATTTAGAGAAGAGCTAATATCTATCCTACTCAAACTCTTCCAGAAAATTGCCAAGAGGAAGGTAAACTGCCAAACTCATTCTATGAGGCCACCATCACCCTAATACCAAAATCAGACAAAGATGCCACGCAAAAAAGAAAACTACAGGCCAATATCACTGATGAACATAGATGAAAAAATCATCAACAAAATTCTAGCAAACAGAATCCAACAACATATTAAAAAGATCATACATCATGACCAAGTGGGCTTTATCCCAGGGAAGCAAGGATTCTTCAATATTTGCAAATCAATCAATGTGATACACCACATCAACAAATTGAAAGATAAAAACCATATGATTATCTCAATAGATGCACAGAAAGCCTTTGACAAAATGCAACATCCATTTATGATAAAAACCCTCCAGAAAGTAGGCATAGAAGGAACACACCTCAACATAATAAAAGCCATATATGATAAACCCACACCAAAAATTATCCTCAATGGTTAAAAATTTAAAGCATTTCCCCTAGTGTCAGGAACAAGGCAAGCGTGTCCACTCTCACCACTACTATTCAACATAGTATTGGAAGTTTTAGCCACAGCAATCAGAAAAAAAAGAAATAAAAGGAATCCAGATTGGAAAAGAAGAAGTAAAACTCTCACTGTTTGCAGATGACATAATCCTCTACATAGAAAACCCTAAAGACTCCACCAGAAAATTACTGCTGCTGCTGCTGCTGCTGCTAAGTCGCTTCAGTCGTGTCTGACTCTGTGCGACCCCATAGATGGCAGCCCACAAGGCTCCCCCGTCCCTGGGATTCTCCAGGCAAGAACACTGGAGTGGGTTGCCATTTCCTTCTCCAATGCATGAAAGGGAAAAGTGAAAGTGAAGTCGCTCAGTCGTGTCCGACTCTTAGCGACTCCATGGACTGTAGAGCTAATCAATGAATATAGTAAAGTTGCAGGATATAAAATTAACACACAGAAACCCCTTGCATTCTTATACACTAACATGGGAAGATAGAAAGAGAAATTAAGGAAACAATTCCATTCACCATTGCAATGAAAAGAATAAAATACTTAGGAATAAATCTACCTAAAGAAACAAAAGACCTATATATAGAAAACTATAAAACACTGATGAAAGAAATCAAAGATGATACAAATAGATGGATAAATATACCATGTTCATGGTTTGGAAGAATCAATATAGTGAAAATGAGTATACTACCCAAAGCAATCTATAGATTCAATGCAATCCCTATCAAGCTACCAACGGTATTTTTCACAGAACTAGAAGAAATAATTTCACAATTTGTATGGAAATACAAAACAAACAAACAAACAAAAAAAACCCAAATAGCCAAAGCAATCTTGAGAAAGAATAATGGAACTGGAGGAATCGACCTGACTGACTTCATACTATATTACAAAGCTACAGTCTTCAAGACAGTATGGTACTGGCACAAAGACAGAAATATAGATCAATGAAGCAAAATAGAAAGCCCAGAGATAAATCCGTGCACCTATGGACACCTCCTCTTTGACAAAGGAGGCAATATACAGTGGAGAAAAGACAATCTCTAACAACTGATGCTGGGAAAACTGGTCAACCACTTGTAAAAGAATGAAACTAGAACACTTTCTAACACCATACACAAAAATAAACTCAAAATGGATTAAAGATCTAAATGTAAGACCAGAAACTATAAAACTTCTAGAGGAAAACATAGTCAAAACACTCTCTGACATAAATCACAGCAGGATTCTCTATGACCCATCTCCCAGAGTAACGGAAATAAAAGCAAAAATAAACAAATGGGACCTAATTAAACTTAAAGGTTTTTGCACAACGAAGGAAATTATAAGCAAGGTGAAAAGAGAGCCTTCAGAATGGGAGAAAATAATAGCAAACGAAGCAACTGACAAAGAATTAATCTCAAAAATACACAAGCAGCTCATGCAGCTCAATACCAGAAAAATAAACGACCCAATCAAAAAATGGGCCAAAGACCTAAACAGACATTTCTTCAAAGAAGACATACAGATGGCTAGCAAACACATGAAAAGATGCTCAACATCACTCATTATCAGAGAAATGCAAATCAAAACCACAATGAAGTACCATCTCACACTGGTCAGAATGGCTGCTATCCAAAAGTCTACAAACAATAAATGCTGGAGAGGATGCAGAGAAAAGGGAACCCTCTTACACTGTTGGTGGAAATGCAAACTAGTACAGCCACTATGGGGAACAGTGTGGAGATTCCTTAAAGAACTGGAAATAGAACTGTCACACGACTCAGCAATCCCACTGCTGGGCATACATACTGAGGAAACCAGAATTGAAAGAGACACATGTACCCCAATGTTCATAACAGCACTATTTACAATAGCCAGGACATGGAAGCAACCTAGATGTCCATCAGCAGATGAATGGATAAGAAAGCTGTGGTACATATACACAATGGAATATTACTCAGCTATTAAAAATAATACATTTGCATCAGTTCTAATGAGTGGATGAAACTGGAGCCTATTATACAGAGTGAAATAAGTCAGAAAGAAAAACACCAATACAGTATGTTAATGCATATATATGGAATTTAGAAAGATGATAATGATGACCTTATATGCTGCTGCTGCTGCTGCTAAGTTGCTTCAGTCGTGTCCAACTCTGTGGGACCCCATAGACAGCAGCCAACCAGGCTCCCCCGTCCCTGAGATTCTCCAGGCAAGAACACTGGAGTGGGTTGCCATTTCCTTCTCCAATGCATGAAAGTGAAAAGTGAAAGTCAAGTTGCTCAGTCGTGTCCGACTCTTCGAGACCCCACGGACTGCAGCCTACCAGGCTCCTCCGGCCATGGGATTTTCAGGCCAGAGTACTGGAGTGGGGTGCCATTGCCTTCTCCATGACCTTATATGCGAGACAGCAAAAGAGACACAGATGTAAAGAACAGACTTTTGGACTCTGGGAGAAGGCAAGGGTGGGATGATTTGAGAGAATAGCATTGAAACATGTATATTACCATATGTGAAATAGATCGCCAGTCCAGGTTTGATGCATGAGACAGGATGCTCAGGGCCAGTGCACTGGGATGACCCTGAGGGATGGGATGGGGAGGGAGGTGGGAGGGGGGTTAAGGATGGGGAACACATGTACACCCATGGCTGATTCATGTCAAAATATGGCATAAATCACTACAATATTGTAAAGTAATTAGCCTCCAATTAAAATTAATTAATTAAAAAATAGGTATAAAGGGAACATGAAAATCCCATGGATGGAGGAACCTGGTAGGCTGCAGTCCATGGGGTTGCTAAGAGTCGGACACGACTGAGCGACTTCACTTTCACTTTTCCCTTTCATGCACTGAAGAAGGAAATGGCAACCCACTCCAGTGTTCTTGCCTGGAGAATCCCAGAGATGGGGGAGCCTGGTGGGCTGCCGTCTATGGGGTCGCACAGAGTCGGACACAACTGAAGTGACTTAGCATTAGCATAGCATGGTCTATATTAGAAAAAGGGTACAGATTCATGATATGCTTGGATGGTTAGGTCTATATAAAGAATAAAGAAGAATAAAAAGTAGAAAATGACCACCCAGTTCTTTGCTTGGGTGATTGGGTGGGGGATGCTATCAATATCTGACATGAAATAAAACAGAAGGAGATCTCTGGGCTTGGAAAAAGATGAGGCAAAGAAGAATATACTCTAGGCAATGCTGATTTCAAGGTGCCTTGGGAAACACAGGTACGTGTATGAGTATGGACAGACAGCTTAGTCACTCAGTCATGTCCAACTCTTTGCAACCCCATGGATTGTAGCCTTCCAGGCTTCTCTATTCTTAGGGATTCTCCAGGCTAGAATGCTGGAGTGGGTTGCCATGCCCTCCTCCATGGGGGATCTTCCCAACCCAGGGATCGAACCTAGGTCTCCTACATTGCAGGCAGATTCTTTACCATCTGAGCTACCAGGGAAGTCCAAGAATACTGGAGTGGGTAGCCTATCCCTTCTCCAGGGGAACTTCCTGACTCAGGAATTGAACCTGGGTTTCTTGCATTGCAGGCAGATTCTTTACCAGCTGAGCTACCTGGGAAGCCTGGGGTTAAAAGCTGGAGATGAAAAAGATTTGGGAGTTACCACTTATCAATTAGACAACTCAGATGAGACCACTCACATAGAATGAGAAGGAAAATGAACCAGAGACAAAACACCAACATAGGAAGGACAAGCAGAGGAGAAAGGAATAATAAAAGAGATCAAGAAAATATTGTCAGAGAAGCAGGAAGAGAACCAGGACAGAGAAATGTAGACCAGTGGGATATGTATTGGGTTGGCCAAAAAGTTTTTTTGGGTTTTCTTAGCGTCTTACAGAAAAATCTGAACAAACTGCTATGGCCAACCATGAGCAGTATTAAAATTGAAGAGAGGATTTCTGAGATACCAAATATATTTGCTGTATTTGGACATTAGAACCTCATGGCTTCAGTTGAATAAAAGGGAAAGAAATGAAATCAAACTAATCTGAGGAACAAATATAACTTACTCTTGAGATGTTTAAATGAGAAGAAAAAGAGAGAAAAATTGTAGGTCTAAGAAATGGAAGGGTCAAAGAGCATTTTTTTAAAATTATGGGGGATGTTTAACAGCATGTGGACACGAAGGAAGGGCTGTAATGTGAAAGAAGCAACTGGGTTGATTTTGAGACTTCAGAAGAGGGTTAATAGATTGGGAAAATCTGAAGCTATCGTTACAGATTTTTACAAGAGTAGCAATTTTGAGTAACTGCAGGATTCTTGGCTTTCTATGTGATGCTTTTCTGAAAAATTTGAATTTTTGTGGTAGTATGCATTATTCTTATAATTGGAAAAAGCAGTGAAGATTAAAATAAAGATGTGATGAAGCACTAGATTTTCTGTAAAGATTTTTAAAGATCAAAGGGAGAAAAGTCCTCAAAATGTGAAATTAGATCATTGAGCATTATTCTCCCTGTGCATTTGTTATTTAAATGAAAACACTCTTTGAAAACCAAGAATTTGTACTATTTGTGTGAGACTGTATTCTGATTTTTTGTAAGCCAGTAAAGGAGCATTCCTCTGGAGGGAAAATAGTTTCCTAAATATCTAAATTACATAATTCATTAGAAAATACTATCCTAGGAAGAACACATGGAGACATTTAATCGTCTATTATTTTCTGTCTCTGCATAGTATTTGTGATATTATTTGTAGCATAATTTCCCTGATTCAGTACTATATTTAATAATTCCGAAAATAACCAATTGATTCCAGCAAAATTTTGACAAGGAAAAGCATTTGGCAGGGAGAAACATTATACTTCATAAATTAGGTCCTTGTATCAATCAATCATTTATTTCTCCCTTAGACTGTCCATTTTGGTCTAACTCAGCTAGAAAATGAAAATGACAAACTATTATGTCTCAGTCACAGAAAAAGCAAGATGCTTGAGTGAAGTCACAGAATATTATAAATTCATGCAAAATTCTGAAAACTCCTTCACTTTCCTCTTCTTTTCTCCTTCCTGCGCTGGGTGTCATCTGGGAAGAATATCCAACATCTTACTGAGCATCTGTGCTAAGAAGACTGTGCTAAGCCGGTGGTAGTCAGGTACCAGATAATCTGGCTCAGTCTTTGCTTTTCTGAGACTGGCAGTGTGATTCCTCCCTGCATCCAGGGAGGAAAATAGCCTTCATTTTGACTGCATCTCTGGTCAGTTGGTCCTGGCCGCTTGGGGCACTTCAATGAATGGGCTGGAGACAGAGCACTGTGACTAGTGGGCACAACCTGCAGTGGGCAGGTGGTGTAACGTGACCTGGAAACTGAAAAGGGAAAATGACAGAGCCTCTGCCATTGGAACGGCACACAGTGGAGACCCTGTTCACTGGACCAGCCCAACACATCATGGGGATACCTGAGAGGCTTAGGGTTCGGCAGTTCAGGTAGGAAGGATAAGAGGAGCTTAGTGGGTGGGAAAGCACATGGTGGAAAATTCCCTGGATCTGGGTTTAGCTGTGTGATTTGGGTCATTCATTTATTTTTATCAGCAGTAAAGAATGAGATTCATAATAATTTTCTTGTCTTTTGTATTGTTGCTGTTTAGTTGCTAAGTCATGTTGTATTAACAAATGATTAAAAGGATTAGATTTTCCTTAATTCAGTTCAGTTCAGTCGCTCAGTCATGCCCTGCTCTATGCGACCCCATGAACGGCAGCATGCCAGGCCTCCCTGTCCATCACCAACTCCAGGAGTTTTCCCAAACTCATGTCCATTGAGTCGGTGATGCCATCCAGCCATCTCATCCTCTGTTGTCCCCTTCTCCTCCTGCCCCAATCCCTCCCAGCATCAGAGTTTTTTCAAATGAGTCAGCTTTTCACATCAGGTGGCCAAAGTATTGGAGTTTCAGCTTCAACATCAGTCCTTCCAATGAACATTCAGAACTGATTTCCTTTAGGATGGACTGGTTGGATCTCCTTGCAGTCCAAGGGATTCTCAAGAGGCTTCTCCAAAACCACTATCCTATGCATAGATTTTAAAAAATGGCTTTGTAAGCTCTCCAGCAATATTGCAGTGAAAAAAGTTGTTAGTAATGCCATAGTTATGACATGTTCACAAACAGTGTTTATTGCTATTAAATTATAGCAATTATTAATAATCTAATTTGTTTGCATTAAATTATAGTGTTGTGAGGGTAATATATCAAGTGCTTTGAAAGTATAGATAAAGAGAAATCATTTTCTACTGGAAGACTGAGGAAAGCTTCATGTGAAAGCAGAGTTTCAGATGGGCCTTGAAGGGCACATAGGAATTTGGTCCTTGGAGATGAGAAGATTCTTCCAGGAAGAGAAACCAGGGTGAGCCAATGCCCAAAGTGAAGAAAAGAATAAATAAGACCTTAGGTTTTCACATTGCCTCATGATTTACAATATGTTCACTGAGCAATTTGACAGTAGCACAGGGTATGCTGTTGGGGCGGGAGAGAGAGAAGGTTGGAGATCCAGGTTAAGGCAGTATTTTGGAGGAGTCTGAACTCTTTTTTAAGGAATTTTCATAGAAATGAACAATCTAGGTAGAGAAAAATATCATGAATAGGGATTCTAATTCTCCATTGTCACTTTAGAGCATGTAGTATATACTTTCTGTATTAATCTCTTTTCAAGGGCACTTTTCTTACAACTGTCTGCTTTGCAAGGCTTTAGTGATGTCCTTTGTAACTGTTTTTCTCTGATTCTTAATACCTCACCTGTGAAGTTTTGCCACTTCCCTGGACAGAGTGCTTCCAGTTTCTTCACTCCTTAGTCCATGCTGTCAACGGCTACCAGATTCATCTTACTGCTCTGAACAGACTGCTTCCCTGTTCAGAAGCCCGTGATGACTCACCATTACTTTCTGAGTGAGGTGGGCCCCTTAGCACGACATTCAACTTAGCTGGCTGCAAATCACCTTTCCAGCCCTATCTCCTATTATTCTCTGGTACATAGCCTGTATTTATATCTATGCTTCTAAACACAGTTTGAGCATTCATGCCACTTTGAACTTGTCCCCACCCTCCCATCCTGTATATTCAAGTTGTCTCTGTAATTGAAATGCAAACTCAAACCCAAGTTCCTGTACAAAGTTTTCCCTCACAGTCCGAGGTGATTCCTCCTGCCTTTAAGTCACAACACTTAACACTGACACACAGCTTATCGTGTGCTAGGCACTCTCCTCAAGCTTTCCCATATATTAACTAATTTCATCCTTGAAACATCTCCTGTAAGGCAGGCATAATATTGTTCCTGTTTTACAGATAAGAAAACAGAGGAATATCTTTATCTCATCCAAGGTCACACAGCAAATAACTATCATACCTGAGATTTGAGCCTAGGTTCTCTGACATAAGCATCTGTGCTGTTACCTGTTCTATTGTCTCTTGTTCAGTTTCATATTATTTTCATATTATTTTCCTAGTGGGACTTAGTACTTTTAATTTGATTGTTTGTAGATTTACCCTACTTGTCTGCTCTGCTTTTACCCCTGGTGAATCCACCTATTGTAACTGGAAATGAACCCAAGAAGGGAGAATTTGGGGTACCCTGTTTCTTACAATGGCCAACATACTTTTCAATTTTGTCTAGTCTAGACATATTAGTATATGTCTAATACATATCTTGTTTCTTAGTTCTTGCTCCATTACCGCATTAACCTTACCTTTGTTTTCATTTCATGTATTGGCCTTTGTGCTTGCTTCTTGTACCTGATGACAAATTTAACTTCTCATATTGTTACTTTATTTTTTTTCCTTGCACATATTTTAGCACATGTTTCTGTCCTCCTTGAGTTGCTACTGTGCCTGGCTTTCACTTCCCAAAACCTAGGTTGACATGACCCAACCTGACTGGCCCTTTTCCTCCAACTTTTCTTGGAAGAAAGTGTCAGATACTATAAGATAATAAATTCTTAAAGGCAGATACTGTGTCAGACTTGTATCTCACAGAATAAGTATTATGTCTTAGACATGGGAACTCAATACTATTTTATCGAATAAAAGGATGAGCAAATAAAAGTGGCCACCATCAGCTTGGTTGTCCTTGACAGCCCATTCTGCCTTTTCTGATGACTTTTACTTTTAACCTGTTCCCCACACTAGCCTTTCTACTGAATTCAGATTCAGCCTCAGCTCTCCAAATCTGATGGTGCCTACTGTGACACAGCTGAGTTAAAACAGCAGGTGCTTATTGAATGCCATTACCAGAAGGGCATTGAGAGGGTATAATGGAAGATGCAGATACTGATTTTAAAACAATTTCATTATTAGTGTCTAATTGAAACTAAAATAGATAAAAGTTATTATGCTAAAATGCTAAATTAACAGTTTCAGACAAAAGTACTTGTTCCAAGTAGGCACATGACTAAGCAACAAGTAAGAGGACAAACCGTAATTTTGGGGAAGAGGGAAAGGTAACTTCAGGCGAGAACTGAACTGGGACTTCGCTGGTGGTCCAGTGGTTAAGAATCTACCTGTCAATGTGGGCCTCATGAGTTCGATGCCCGGTCCGGGAAGATTTCACATGCCGTAGGGCGACTAAGCACTTACATGCACCACGACTGCTGAGCCTGTGCTCTAGAGCCTGCCAGCCGCGACTACTGAAGCTCACATGCGCTAGAGCCTGTGCTCTACGGCAAGAGAAGACCCCGAAACGAGAAGCCTGTGCAGCACAACTAGAGAATGGCGCCTGCCGGCAGAACTAGAGAGAAGCCCGCTTGCAGCAAGGAAGACCCAGTGCTGCCCAAAGTAATAAACCAATACATTTTAAAACAGGGTGGCTGAACAAAGGATTTAAGAAGAATGTAGAACTTTAAAATTTTTTATTTATTGATTTAAATTTTATTTGTATATAGTTATTTTACCATATTGTGTTAATTTTTGCTGTACAGCAAAGTGACTCAGTTATAAAATATTTATTTTTTAATTGTGGTTAAAAAACTCATAAAATTTGCCATCTCAACTATCTTTAAGCGTTCAGTGAGTGGCATTAAGCATATTCACATGACTGAGCAGCAGCTCTCGGGGACTATTTTGTCTTGCCCAACAGAAACTCTAACCCTATTAAAGGACAGCACCCCTCCCCCTTCCCCTCCTCTAGGCCTCTGGCAACCACCTTTCTACTTTCTGTTTCTGTGAACTTGACTATTTTAGGCCCCTTAAAGAAATGGGGTTATACAGTATTTGTCTTTTAAAGAAGAATGTTGATTTTGAGCTATGTAATTAAAGATGGGAGGACTAAATAGACAGAGATAAAAGGGGTTATCAGTTATCAGTAGGGGTTATCAGTAGGTTACCAGTGCCTACCATCTTGCTGGGGTTTCTCTGCCCCTGGATGTGGGATATCGCCTCAAAGTCACTCCAGCACCACTCCAGAGCCTCTTGATGAAAGTGAAAGAGAACAGTAAAAAAGTTGGCTTAAAACTCAACATCCAAAAAACTAAGACCGTGGCATCTGGTCCCAGGACTTCATGGCAAATTGATGGGAAAACAATGGAAACAGTGACAGACTTTATTTTTTGGGCTCCCAAATCACTTCAGATGGTGACTGCAGCCATGAAATTAAAAGACACTTGGTCCTTGGAAGAAAAGCTATGACCAACCTACACAGCAAATTAAAAAGCAGAGACATTTCTTTGCCAACAAAGGTCCATCTAGTCAAGGCTATGGTTTTTCCAGTGGTCATGTATGGATGTGAGAGTTGGACTATAAAGAAATCTGAGCGCTGAAGAATTGATGTTTTTGAACTGTGGTGTTGGAGAAGACTCTTGAGAGTCCCTTGGACTGCAAGGAGATCCAACTAGTCCATCCTAAAGGAAATCAGTCCTGAATATTCATTGGAAGGACTGATGATGAAGCTGAAACTCGAATATTTTGGCCACCTGACGTGAAGAACTGGCTCACTGGAAAAGACCCTGATGCTGGGAAAGATTGAAGGTGGGAGGAGAAGGGGATGACAGAGGATGAGATGATTGAATGGCATCACCGATTCAATGGACATGAGTTAGAGCAAGCTCCAGGAGTTGGTGATGGAACAGGAGGCTTGGCATGCTGCACTTCATGGGGTTGCAAAGAGTTGGACATGACTGAGCAACGGAACTGACTGATCTGGGCCAATACTCTCAGGTTATGGGTGTTTTGGGTGCTGTTCGCTGTGATCGTCTCCATGTGACTTTAGCTGCAGTTCCCAACTCAGGGCAGCGTCACTTGTATAAGACTCAGTGTAAATCATGGTCCAGAAGACAAAGAAGCTCTTGCCTAGAGTCCAGAAGCATGGACACTGGGTTCATTTGTCTTTGCTTGAACTGTGACATAACGGGGTATTTTGATTTGGGTTGGAAACAGAGGTCTTTGTTGTTTCCTTTTTCTTTGAGGAAACAAACATTACAATGGAAATTTTATATATGGGTTTATGTAATAATGAATATAGCATATTTCAACATGCTGTATTACTTTTAATCAATAATTCCATGTCATTAAGAAATGGTAAATGTTTTTTTATCTATGACTTGCAAAGAGACACGGCTCTACAGCTCTGGTTCTTTCAGGTACAGTCTCTTCTTTAGTTTTGTGCTTAATCTTACTGGACAGGATGCACAACTCTCCTTCACATTTGGGCAGAACAGATCTCAAATGAGGAATCACCACAAGCCTATATGCCACCATAGTGTGGATTAGGAAAAGTGGCTTCTCTCTGAAGCCTGAACTTCTGAAGACTGAACACATAGCTTCTATCTGACAGAATATTGTCTTGATAGAGCAAAATGCTTTGCTGTCATCTGCTAGAACATTATAATAATAACTCGGGCAACTATATGAACAATGGCTTCTAGGGTTATGCATACCCATGTGTATGCGGTACACACCCTGTACAACTGTATGCAGAAGTCCTTCAAAAGAATAAAGACAGTGAGTGGAAATGGAGCAGCCCACCTGGGTCTTTGTGTATAAAGACACAGGTGTTAACAGGAATAGATTTGTGTCCTACAGGACACAAATGTATCAGAGGGCAGAACCAAAATGGAAACCCACAACTTGCAGTATTATGAGATAGGCAGAAAAGAAATATCAACAACAACAAGATATGCAGATGATACCACTCTAATGGCAGAAAGGGAAGAGGAACTAAAGAGCCTCTTGATGAGGGAGAAAGAGGAGTGTGAAAAAGTTGGGTTAAAAGTCAACATTCAAAAAAACCAAGATCATGGCATCTGATCCCATCACATCATGGCAAATAGATGGGGGAAATGTGGGAACAGTGGCAAATTTTATTTGGAAGGGGGGCTCCAAAATCACTGTGGATGGTGACTGCAGCCAAAATGAAAAGACACTTGTTCCTTGAAAGAAAAGCCATGACCAACCTAGACAGCACATTAAAAAGCAGAAACATCACTTTGCAGACAAAGGTCCTTCTAGTCAAAGCTCTAGTTTTTCCTGTAGTCATGTACAGATGTGAGAGTTGGACCATAAAGAAGGCTGTCTGCTGAAGAACCAATGCTTTCAAATTGTGGTGTTGGAGAAGACTCTTGAGAGTCCCTTGAACTGCAAGGAGATCAAACTTGTCAATCCTAAAGGAAATCAACCCTGAATATCACTGGAAGGACTGATGTTTAAACTGGAGTTCCAATACTTTGGCCACCTGATGTGAAAAGCTGACTCATTAGAAAAGACCCTGATGCTGGGAAAGATTGAAGGCAGGAGGAGAAGGGGATGACAGAGGATGAGATGGTTGAATGGCATCATCAAGTCAATAGACATGAATTTGAGCAAGCTCAGGGAGATGACGAAGGACAGGGAAGCCTGGTGTGCTGCAGCCCGTGGGGTCATAAAGAGTCGGACATGACTGAGTGACTGAACAACAAAAATGCAGTACTTCAGAGTACATAAGATGTTTTTTATGTTTTTAACACGTATTTCATTTTGGCATTTTCTTGTACCCTTTAAAGCAGGGGAACTGTTTATCCCAATTTTATGATAAGAATTAATAGGTTTATGTGACCTGTTTAAGGTCACGTGTTTGACAAAGCTAGGTTTTTAAGTCAAATTCTTCTGAGTCCATGATTTTTTTAAATTATATTGTGGTTTCTTTTTTTCTGATAAAGTTCCATCAAAGTATACTGCTTAAACTGTTCCTTAGACTTCCACTGCAAGGAATCAAATTTATTTTCCTTTGTATCTCAGCACAAAATACAGACTCCATTCCCAGCCATATTACTGAACAGGAGAAAGTGATGTTGGCCACTTACAGGCCTGGCCCATAATGCAATGCTCTTCTCCCTCTCTCTTACTGTGTTCGTGTCAACACCCCTAACAGCTCTAAAAACCACATGTTGCAAATAAGAAAGCCTCCCTCAACTTGCTTGAGTATTTGAATATCTACACTGGAAAGAGTCCTTCTTCTTCCAAGAGATAAACTTCTATTGAGTTTATTGAGCAATAAATAAGTTCCTATTAAGTTAAGACCCTGAGTTCTGGGGTTCTTTCTATTTCTTACAACAGCTAGTATTACCCCAATAATATACTCTCTTTACATTATTTACATTTAGCCTCTACTGTGTAAGCATTTCTCTCTTAGTTGCTTATCCCTGGCTGAAATTATTTAGGGGAGGTGCCCATCTTTTCCTTCAGACTGCTTTTGTACATCTCCCTGCTCCCTCTGGTTCTTTGAAGCACTTTGCCCTGCCCCCCACCTTTTACAGCAATCTACTTTCTTCTGCATTACTTCCCCCCATGTACTAAAGATTTTAGTCGTTAGTTTACTAAATTTCTCACATCACTATTGTGTCTAGTTTTTGACCACTTCTTATCTCTCCAGTTCACCTACTCTAGTGTAAATGAGTGAGCAGAAAATGATTCTGCTCCAGTAATTCTTGGGCACGTTTAGGAACTCCAGTCCATTGACCTTGTTGTCCCACTGGCAAACATCCACCTATACCTAGTTAAGATTTCTTGGTCTTTTGTTAAGTGGTTTTCATGTACACTGATTCAGCTCCCTTGCCCCACCTCTTCTGTTTTTGCCTGGCAAAATTCCAACCCTCAGTAAAGTCAACTTTCTTCTTATTTCACCTCTGTATCAACACAACTGAATATATCTGGGAAAAGTGCAGCAATGCTTACTGCTCTAACCTTAGATTTAGACCCACAAACCTCAATAGGATTTGAAGGGCTGATGCTGAAGCTGACGCTCCAATACTTTGGCACTTGATGTGAAGAACTCACTCACTGGAAAAGACCCTGATGCTGGGAAAGATTGAAGGCAGGACGAGAAGGGGATGACAGAGGATGAAATGATTGGATGGCATCACCAACTCGATGGACATGAGTTTGAGCAAGCTCTGGGAGCTGGTGATGGACAGGGAAGCATGGTGGGCTGCAGTCCATGGGGTTGCAAAGAGTCAGACACAACTGAGCAACTGAACTGAACTGAACTGAACTGAACTGAACTACTTTCTACACATATCTTTCCCCCTAGTGCTCCACTTAGTTCTGTGTCTTTAAATATATGTGATTCTCTGGAGAAAAGTGTGGAAATTCCTTAAAAAACTGGAAATAGAACTGCCTTATGATCCAGCAATCCCACTGCTGGGAATATACACTGAGGAAACCAGAAGGGAAAGAGACACGTGCACCCCAATGTTCATCACAGCACTGTTTATAATAGCCAGGACATGGAAGCAACCTAGATGCCCATCAGCAGATGAATGGATAAGAAAGCTGTGGTACATATACACAATGGAGTATTACTCAGCCATTAAAAAGAATACATTTGAATCAGTTCTAATGAGATGGATGAAACTGGAACCTATTATACAGAATGAAGTAAGCCAGAAAGAAAAACACCAATACAGTATACTAACACATATATATGGAATTTAGAAAGATGGTAACAATATCAGTCTTATGGACTCTGTGGGAGAGGGAGAGGGTGGGGAGATTTGGGAGAATGGCATTGAAACATGTATAATATCATGTATGAAACAAGTCACCAATCCAGGTTTGATGCACGATACTGGATGCTTGGGGCTGGTGCACTGGGACGACCCAGAGGGAGGGTATGGGGAGGGAGGAGGGAGGAGGGTTCAGGATGGGAAACACAGGTATACTTGTGGCGGATTCATTTTGATATTTGGCAAAACTAATACAATATTGTAAAGTTTAAAAATAAAATAAAATTAAAAAAAAAACAAAAAAAAATAAATACATGTGATTGACTAACACGGATATATACCCTTGGTCTGTTACTGCAATTTACCTCTGCTCTAACAGTGTGAAAGCAGTCACAGACAATGCATAAATGAACAGACATAGCTATGTCCCCATAAAACTTTATTTACAAGAAGGGATGGTAGGTCACACTTGACTGAACAGGCACAGACTGCCAACTGCCAATACAACAATGTTGTTGTATTGCTTGGATTAAATGAATGGATAAACGAATGAGTGACAATCTCTTTGACAGCAACCAACCATCTCCTGATTTGGTCCCCTCAGCTTGCTCCTGGATACTCATGGGCCTGTGGAAGAACCACAGCCCTGCATGGGGACAGCGCCCCATCACTCTTTAGGGCTGGGCGAAGAGCACATGGGACAAGCCTTATGCGTGCTGTGCTTCGCTCCCAAACGGATCAGGTGCGTGATGCTCTGAGCTCCCTGAAACTCACTCTACTTGGATGACTAAGAGTAAATCCTAAACTGTCTGTTTAGGGAAACTGTCCCCTCCACGATGGAGTCCTAACATTTCTCACCAGGACCTTTACCATTTGTCCTGTTTTTCGTTGTCCAATGTCATTATTTTCTCTTCCATTCCCCCTCACATAACACGGAAGAGCTTGCAGGTTTGGGGACATGTAGGCTTCCTCTCACTTCTAGGTCTATATACATCCTGTCTTTTCTGCACGGAAAACTTCTAACCACCTCCCTTCAATGACCAGGCTCACCATAATTTGTTCTTTAGGAGTCTGTCTGGATGCTGTTTTTCTTCTGTAAATTATTTGAAGCACTCCACGACCAGCGGTAGTCCTTGCTCTGTGTCCAGTAATCTCTTGCTTGTTCCAGTACTAGCTTTTATCACTTTGCATAGGAATCATTCTTTTGATAGTCTCTCCACATAATACTGGGCTTCCCTGGTGGCTCAGACGGTAATGAACCTACCTGCAATGCAAGAGATGCAGGTTCATTCCCTGGGTCGGGAGTATCCTCTGGAGAAGGAAATGGCAACCCACTCCAGCATTCTTATCTGGGAAATCTCATGAACAGAGACACCTAGCAGGCTACAGTCCATGGGGTTGCAAAGAGTCGGACACAACTGAGTGACTAACGCTGTGACTTTCTCCCTAATACTGTGAGTGTTTCAAAGGTGGGTGCTATCTTGTACTTGCCAAGTTTAGCCCGTTATACACTGCCTGGCATGGACCAGTCCCTTAGTAAATATTTGTTGAATGAATGAACGACTGTGTGATGAGCAGTAGATTTTTCATAAAAGTGGCTGATGTTCCATAAACCTTATCCCTAGCATCTTGATATCTCAGGTGGAGGAGGGTTGTCCTCTTGTCCCAGCCAGCAGACTGGGTAAGTGACTGTGTCTGCTTCTAGCTGGGAAGCCAGAGGTATAGCACTTTTGACTATAATACTAATTAATACTCGAGTATTAACCACCCAGAAAAGCAGTATTTCTTGGAAATAAGGTTGGGTGACTGGCTGTAGTCCTATAAATATATATAAAATCAGTGGCTGTGTGTGTGTAGGAAAAGCCTGATCATGGGGTCAGATTAATTTATGTTCATGTATGATATTTTCCCACTTTTTAAGTTCTCTGAGGTTCAATTTCCTGATCTGTAAAACAAGGATTAGTATGTATGTCCTGTAAGATTTCAGCCATATGGGAAAAGGGTCAGAGATAATATGCTTAGTACAGTGTCATCTGGTAGGGGCTAATCACAAGCGGTAGCTCCAGGCATAGCTCCAGTCTTATCAGTAGGGAACCCCGGCGTCAGTATTGCTTACAGAAGACAAAGAGGCTGTGCTGAGTCAATTTCACAACACCAACTTACATGTAATAGCAGCAGCTTCAGATGGAGATTGTCTGCACTTCTGGGTTTTCCAGCCCTGGTAAGGTTGAGGCAAATGTACACGGCTCTAAAATTCCCATTTACTATGTGGGCCTGAAACTCCAATACTTTGGCCACCTGATGCAAAGAACTGACTCATTTGAAAAGACCCTGATGCTGGGAAAGATCGAAGGCGGGAGGAGAAGGGGAAGACAGAGGTTGAGATGGTTGGATGGCATCACCGACTCAGTGGACATGAGTTTGAGTAAACTCCAGGAGTTGGTGATGGACAGGGAGGCCTGGTGTGCTGCGGTTCATGGGGTTGCAAAGAGCTGTACAAGACTGAGCAACTGAATTGGACTGAACTGATGTGGGTCTTAGCTTCTTGGGAACAAGGCATGTGAACTCAGGCATGTGCTCATGTGCATGCACACACACACGCATATACACATGCACACACCAGAGGATTTTTCCATTTAATTTGCGTTCACTCAATTTGCCACTGACATTTGACAGAGCTGAAGCAACTGAGCATGAACACATGCAAGAAATGCATGATAGACTGATTACTAAGTCATAAACATTTTTCTTCAGCGCAACAGCACTGAGATAAGTGCTGGTGTTACTTCCAGCTTCTTCTCGATATTAAAATTTACCCAGAAAGTAAAGGTCAGTGGAAGAGCTCACCACTTGCAAGGAGAGTGTTGGAGGGAGGGAGTTCCTTTTCTGCTAGATAGTCATGACGCTGGGGAGGAAATCATGTCAGGCATTTTCCATGTCTGCCAGTTCCCCTAGTGTCTTGGGGGCCACAAGCTTACTTTCCTTTGCCAGCACATTTAATTTACAAGATGATTGTCTCACAAAACACAGCAGTTACATTTATGAGAACATATGCAAAGTTAAACCACTGACCCAGGAGTCAAATGAAATTTGCCATAAATGATTGAGCTTGTTCTTTGCTTTTATTAAAGCAAACAAGCCCTTTGTCCCTTAATTTTACAAATAAGTGCTATTGCAACAAATAGGAGCTTTACAGGTCCAAGAAGGACTACAAGCAACAGAAGTGTGACTTGCCCAGAGAGATCAAAGATTTCCCTCTGCTTATTGGACACAGGTTAGGGCGCTTGTCTCTCATTTTATTAACACAGGCCTGGCATCTGTGGTGGCTCCTTGGGATATTCCTTGGTAAATCAGAACCCTAGATAAATTGGACATAAGGTCTCACAATGACTTGGACTTCACCCAGGCAGGCCTCAGGTAGGACCTGCTCCATATGCTGACTTATGTTAAGCAGATAAAAAGGCTTGTTTGGTACCAACAGGAGCCTCCATGTTTCTTCATGGGCAGTGTAAATGAAGAAGGCATATGTCAGCCTAACCGCTATCATCTACAATACTGTAGGGAAGAGAGGATGGGAATAGAAAATGCACAGAATGTATTTAATAGGCCAACCTGTCAACCAGTTGCACTTTTTGTAGAACTTCTAACACATGGAAACATTTTGAGATTTTACCATGCTGGGCATCTTTGGAGAGTTTTTGTGCTTGTTATCATCATCGTTATTATCAATCATCAAATGAGCTAGCTGCAGGGCATTGTGGTGGGAGCTGTGGAGGGTACCAAGAAAGAAGTGTGAGACATAATCCATGCTGGGGTGACATGCTAGTGGAGGCGAGAGTGAGACAGGGAGCTCACTGGCCCCTGGAACTCAGATAATTTGGGACTTTTAAACATACCTCCAAAAGTCCTTTTTTTCTGTAGGACATACAACTCTTTTGGAGGTTTTAGCCTGGTAAGTCAGGGGCCCAAGCCCTTGATTATCTCTAGGGCTGGTGAATGAAAACCAAAGTGAAAAATTAGTTACAGTATAAGGCACTATATCACATGTTTATAGTGATGCCCAAGTGCAACACCCAGTAGGAACTTAGAGTCTTCTATTTGCTGTCGGCTTCTGAAAGTTTGGCAATAAGGAGTTCATGATCTGAGCCACAGTCAGCTCCTGGTCTTGTTTTTGTTGACTGTATACAGCTTCTCCATCTTTGGCTGCAAAGAATATAATCAATCTGATTTTGGTGTTGACCATCTGGTGATGTCCATGTGTAGAGTCTTCTCTTGTGTTGTTGGAAGAGGGTGTTTGCTATGACCAGTGCATTTTCTTGGCAAAACTCTATTAGTCTTTGCCCTGCTTCATTCCATATTCCAAGGCCAAATTTGCCTGTTACTCCAGGTTTTTCTTGACTTGCTACTTTTGTATTCCAGTCCCCTATAATGAAAAGGACATCTTTTTTGGGTGTTAGTTCTAAAAGCTCTTGTAGGTCTTCATAGAACCGTTCAACTTCAGCTTCTTCAGTGTTACTGGTTGGGGCATAGACGTGGATTACCGTGATATTGAATGGTTTGCCTTGGAAACGAACATTCTGTCGTTTTTGAGATTGCATCCAAGTACTGCATTTCGGACTCTTTTGTTGACCATGATGGCTACTCCATTTCTTCTGAGGGATTCCTGCCCAGAGTAGCAGATATAATGGTCATCTGAGTTAAATTCATCCATTACAGTCCATTTTAGTTCTCTGATTCCTAGAATGTCGACGTACACTCTTGCCATCTCCTGTTTAACCACTTCCAATTTGCCTTGATTCATGGACCTAACATTCCAGATTCCTATGCAATATTGCTCTTTACAGCATCAGACCTTGCTTCTATCACCAGTCACATCCACAACTGGGTATTGTTTTTGCTTTGGCTCCATCCCTTCATTCTTTCTGGAGTTATTTCTCCACTGATCTCCAGTAGCATATTGGGCACCTACTGACCTGGGGAGTTCCTCTTTCAGTATCCTATCGTTTTGCCTTTTCATACTGTTCATGGGGTTCTCAAGGCAAGAATACTGAAGTGGCTTGCCATTCCCTTCTCCAGTGGACCACATTGTATCAGACTTAAATTGAAGAAAGTAGGGAAAACCACTAGACCATTCAGGTATGACCTAAATCAAATCCCTTATGATTATACAGTGGAAGTGAGAAATAGATTTAAGGGCCTAGATATGAATGATAGATAGAGTGCCTGATGAACTATGGACGGAGGTTCATGACATTGTACAGGAGACAGGGATCAAGACCATCCCAATGGGAAAGAAATGCAAAAAAGCAAAATGGCTGTCTGAGGAGGCCTTACAAATAGCTGTGAAAAGAAGAGAAGCAAAAAACAAAGGATAAAGGAAAGATATAAACATCTGAATGCAGAGTTCCAAAGAATAGCAAGGAGAGATAAGAAAGCCTTCCTCAGCGATCAATGCAAAGAAACAGAGGAAAACAACAGAATGGGAAAGACTAGAGATCTCTTCAAGAATATTAGAGATACTGAGGGAACATTTCATGCAAAGTTGGGCTCAATAAAGGACAGAAATGATATGGACCTAACAGAAACAGAAGATATTAAAAAGAGGTGGCAAGAATACACAGAAGAACTGTACAAAAAACATCTTCACGCCCAAGATAATCATGATGGTGTGATCACTCACCTAGAGCCAGACATCCTGGAATGTGAAGTCAAGTGAGCCTTAGGAAGCATCACTATGAACAAAGCTAGTGGAGGTGATGGCATTCCAGTTGAGTTATTTCAAATCCTCAAAGAAGATGCTGTGAAAGTGCTGCACTCAATATGCCAGCACATTTGGAAAACTCAGCAGTGGCCACAGGACTGGAAAAGGTCAGTTTTCACTCCAATCCCAAAGAAAGGCAATGTCAAAGAATGCTCAAAATACCACACAATTGCACTCATCTCACACGCTAGTAAAGTAATGCTCAAAATTCTCCAAGCCAGGCTTCAGCAATACGTGAACTGTGAACTTCCAGATGTTCAAGCTGGTGTTAGAAATGGCAGAGGAACCAGAGATGAAATTGCCAACATCCGCTGGATCATGGAAAAAGCAAGAGAGTTCCAGAAAAACATCTATTTCTGCTTTATTGACTATGCCAAAGCCTTTGACTGTGTGGATCACAATACAGTGTGGAAAATTCTGAAAGAGATGGGAATATCAGACCACCTGACCTGCCTCTTGAGACATCTGCATGCAGGTCAGGAAGCAACAGTTAGAACTGGACATGGAAAAACAGACTGGTTCCAAATAGGAAAAGGAGTGCGTCAAGGCTGTATATTGTCACCCTGCTTATTTAACTTCTATGCAGAGTACATCATGAGAAATGCTGGGCTGGAAGAAGCACAGGCTGGAATTAAGATTGCCGGGAGAAATATCAATAACCTCAGATATGCAGATGACACCACCCTTATGGCAGAAAGTGAAGAGGAACTCAAAAGCCTCTTGATGAAGGTGAAAGAGGAGAGTGAAAAAGTTGGCTTAAAGCTCAACATTCAGAAAACTAAGATCATGGCATCCGGTCCCATCACTTCATGGGAAATAGATGGGGAAACAGTGGAAACAGTGTCAGACTTTATTTTGGGGGGCTCCAAAATCACTGCAGATGGTGATTGCAGCCATGAAATTAAAAGACGCTTATTCCTTGGAAGAAAAGTTGTGACCAAACTAGATATCATATTGAAAAGCAGAGACATACTTTGCCAACAAAGGTCTGTCTAGTCAAGGCTATGGTTTTTCCAGTGGTCACGTATGGATGTGAGAGTTGGACTGTGAAGAAAGCTGAGTGCCGAAGAATTGATGCTTTTGAACTGTGGTGTTGGAGAAGACTCTTGAGAGTCCCTTGCACTGCAAGGAGATCCAACCAGTCCATTCTGAAGGAGATCAGCCCTGGGATTTCTTTGGAAGGAATGATGCTAAAGCTGAAATTCCAGTACTTTGGCCACCTCATGTGAAGAGTTGACTCATTGGAAAAGACTCTGATGCTGGGAGGGATTGGGGGCAGGAGGAGAAGGGGACGACGGAGGATGAGATGGCTGAATGGCATCACTGACTCGATAGACGTGAGTGTGAGTGAACTCCGGGAGTTGGTGATGGACAGGGAGGCCTGGCGTGCTGCGATTCATGGTGTCATAAAGAGTCAGACACAACTGAGCGACTGAACTGAACTGAACTGAACTCTGAAAGTTTATGTCTTTTGGTTAAGGAATGGCTTATTGCAGACCATACTTTGATCATGAGTTCTTGTCAAGTTTTCCCAGGCCTTCTTTTCGTGCATTTAATTTTCTTCAACATTTCCTACAGCTCTCACAAGAAGATGGAGCATTTAGATGCCTTTTACAGCAGGGAACTGATGTGCTCAGGTATGACGGGAATGGTTTTTCCAGCTTTTCTCACCTAGACCTAACTCTGAACTGACAGCTTCCTCATTTGTGTGTGTGTGTGTGTGTGTGTGTGTGTGTGTGTGTATTTAGTATTTATATTTATTTATTTAGTTGGTTGGGTCTTAGTTGCTGCACACAGGATCTTTGATCTCCATTGCAGCCTGTAGGGTCTAGATCCCCCACCAGGGACGGAAGCCACGCCCCTGCATTGGGAATGCAGAGTCTTAGTCACTGACCACCAAAAAGTCCCCCTTATTGATATTTTCATTCTTTCTCTCAGCACTTAGTATAATATTTTGTTGCACTTATGAGCTTAAACTTCTGTTTACTAGATTAGAAGCTTCTTGAGGACAGGAATCACATCTTTTCACATTTGCATACTCAATGCCTAATAGAAGGAACCACCCGCCACCCAACCACCCCGCCCCGGCATTCAATATCTATGAATGAGGATTTAGGAAGCCTTCCAAGATGATGCGAAAGGACTCATCTGAACCTCACCCTCCCTGATTATTCTTGATAAATGATTATTTCTATTATGACATGTAATTCAATATCAACATAAACTGAAGGAACAAGGAATGCAGTGACTCTAAAATCATTATTATATGATCTCAGAGTACATTGGTGGAATCACTGCTTGCACAGGAAGCTAGATTATTACTAATTAATGTGTGTCTCCAGAAAGCATTTCAATTAATGGAAGGGGAAGCAACTCTCAGGTGTGTTGGATGAGAGGCTAATGACTGCTGTTAACATTTCAACTGGAGAGTTTACATGTGGTTGAAAATCTATACTATGGATGCCTTAAGAGAATACATGTTATTTTCAGTATTTATTGACTGCCTACTGTGTGCCAAATCTTCTCTTGGCAGGCTATTTCCTGAATGAGCTCATAACTTACTGCAGGGATTTGGCTATGGAAGTAATTTAATGTGATTGGACAGAAAAATGACTCCATTCATCAAACTGATATATTTACAAATTAAAATATATGAATCAGGATTTATGCTCCTATGGTTCATTTATTATAATAAATATTAGAAATCTAGTGCTCACTTCAGCAGTACATATACTAAAATTGGAATATATATTACATTGAAGAGTAGCATGGCCTTGTACAAAGATGACATGCAAATTTGTGAGGCATTCCGTATTTTTAAAAAATCCATTAGAACTCTACATCTAGGCTACATCAAATTAATGAATATTTTAATAAAGAAAATGTCATTTAAAAAAATTCACTTTCAAGTCATTTAGCTTAAAAGATTTGTCCCAAATCTACCCATAATTTGAGAACATATGTACAGGCTGTGTTTTCTTTGGAATTTGACTGTTGTGTGAAGTGATTATCTGGTAATTGAAACAGTGCAGAATTTTCTTTACTTTGAAGTGCATGTATGTTTGGTCACATTTCTGCTGAGGTAGTACAGTGTGATCATTTTCATTGCTTTTCTTCTATTAATACTGCAGAAACTTTTTCAATAAGAGAAGCGGGTTGCAATTTCAACTTTAAAATAGGCAAAGAACTTTCCATGCAAAACAAAATTCTCTTCTATTTAGTTGACCAGAAGGAGGCTCTCTTCTACCTTCCTGTATGAAGTTAGACTAAAAACTTGTGAACTTACTTCTTCTAGGTGGTTCTAAAGTGTCCCAAGCTATCTCTGTCATTGGTGGTAGAAGGGGCAGCACCCTGAAATTTTCCCTGGAGGAACAGAATTTAAATTTGCAATCATGGATAAGAAGTGAGTGTTAAGTGTTCTTTCCTTCCAGCTCAGTCATATATTTCTCTTCTAGTTGAAAAACAATTAATAAAAATGTTAGGATAAAACACTCCCCGTTAACTTGGGCTATTTCAACATTCCTTAACTTAATTTTTATGGCTTTGTTTTTCAAGACTGTCCTTAAATCTCCAATATGATTTTTAAGAGTATTTTGAAATGAATCAGTAAGGCATTTGGATTTTTAAAAAGTATAGTTATGCTTCTACCTACTTATCCCTCTTTGTATATATGTATAAGTAAGATACAGCCTATGTATCTATAAGTAAGAGACATTTCTCATGTGTATAACATAGGATAATCTCACTCATCCCAGATGCTCTAATTACATTGCTTTTATCAATAAAGAAGCCACCCAGTGGCAGGTATGTGTCCCAAGGGTATTAGACACAGCTTTGAAAAATCAATAAAACTTGTCACAGGTTGAACTGTGTCTTCCCAAAAGATAGGCTGACGTCTTAAACCCAGGGATCTGTGAATGTGACCTTTTTTGGAAATAGATTCTTACAGTTGTAGCCAAACTAAAATAAGGTCACCAGGGTGGGCTCATAATCTAATATGACTGGAGTCCATATAAGAAGAGGAAGACCCTGTGTGAAGGCACAGAGACAGAGAGATGCGCAGGAAAGAGGGCTGTGTGACAAGAGAGGGAGAGACTGGAGTGAAGCCGCCGCAGACCTGGGGGCACCAAGGATTGTGGGCCCCCGCCAGGAGACAGTGAGAGCGCCCCCGCCAGGAGACAGTGAGAGCGCCCCCGCCAGGAGACAGTGAGAGGCAAGGAGCAACTCTGCCTCTTCGGACCCCTTAGCAGGCTCCTTCCGACACCTTGATTTCAGAACTTTTGGCCTCTAGAACTGTAAGAGAATAATTTTCTGTTGTTTTAAGTAAAGAAAAAAAAAAAAAAGCCACTAGTAGATTCAGAATACTGAACAGAAGGTCCAAATCCTTGAGAGTAAAGAGGGGTGTGAAGATGCATCCGTCACTGTGGGTACACAGTCTGCCGTATGATGTCATGAGATCATCTTGAACCAATGGATTTTTGAGTGGTCGTCCATCTTCATTGTCTTGGAGGGCAGTTTATGTGGTTGTTGCAGAAAACAGCATTGTTGCTCTTTTGAGAAGCCTTTCCCTTTAATGATGGAGCAGAGCTAGTTATGAAATACCCAACTGTGACTAATTTTGGAGGAGTAACGTCTCACATAAATTGTCTCCTGGAGATGCTGTTGGAGCCAGTGAACAGCAGAATGATGATGAGTTTATCTGTGCTAATTGTGCCTTTGAGGAATTTTTTTCTGGACAGAGCACAAAGTAGATCAATGATGCACTTCTCACCTCTTTGGCATGAAGATTCTGATTGCTGATAACTGTGGTAGGCAGAATAATGACCCTGAACATCTCCATGCCCTAATCTCTGGAACCTGTGAATATGCTGTTTCATGGTAAAAAAAAAAGAGCTTTGCAGAGGTAATTCAGGTTATAGATATTACGATGAGGAGATGATTGTAGTGGGGCCAGTCTAATCACATGATCCCTTAAAAGCAGAGAACTTTCTCCAGCTGGAGGAAGATGTAGCAGAAGGAAAAGCCAGAAAATTCCAAGTGTGAGAAGGAGTCTATGCACTGTTGGTCATTCTAAGATGTCAGGGGTCACATGTGAGGGCTGAAAAGAAGCTTATAGAGCTAGGGCCATGCCTCATTGACAGCCTGTAGGGAAATGGGGACCTTAGTCTTACAACTCCAAGGAAGTGAACTCAGCCAACAACACAAATGAGCTTGAAACCTGATTCTTCCCTAAACCTCTGGGTAAGGAGTGCAGCCTTGCCCTCATCTTGATTTTAGCTTGGTGAACCACATAACAAGCTTATGCCCTACAGAAACTAAGATAATGAATTTGTGCTGTTGCCAAGTCACTAAGTTTGTGGCAATTTGTCACAGTATCAGTGGAAAACTAAATCAGAAAACATTTGGAAGAAAATGGTGTTTGTGTTGGATTGTGACTTTGGTAGTGGACTGTTACAATGAATCATGCCTCCATGAATTTAGTCCAGTGACTTTGGGCTTTAGCCACTGGATATTAACAAATGTAGTAACAACAGAGACATGACAAATTTATTTGTTTCCTATTGACTTTTAAACAAATTACACAAATTTACTGGCTTGAAACAAAACAGACATAATTTCGTAGATCAGAAGTCTCACTGGGCCAAAAGTCAAGATCTCAGCAGGACTGCATTCCTTCTAGAGGCTCTAGGGGAGCATCTATCTCTTTGCCTTGTCCAGCTCTGAAGGTCCCTTCATTCCTTGGCTTATGGCCCCTTCCTGCCCCTTCAAAGACATCAATATAACATCAATTTTCCCTTACTCTTTCTTCCTTCTTATAGAGACTCTTGTGATTACATTAGGACCATTAGCATAAGCCAGGCCAATTCTTCCACCTCACTGTAACTTAATCACATATGCACCATCTCTTTTGCAATGTAAGATAACATATTCACAGGTTTGGAGGCTTAGAGCAAGGGTATCTTTATAGGGAGCATTATACTACCTACTCCTAAAGTGTTGCTTTGTGTGTTTATATTCTTGGAATGCTCACTCTTTGAATTCCCCCTCTTGAAATACAATTTCTGTACTGTAGGAAATCCAAGCAACCATGTAGGGAGGCCTCCACATAGAGGAATCAAGGCCTCAGGCCAACACTCCTATCTGACCTCCCAGCTGGCAGCCAACACCAGCTCCCTTCCCTGTCAGCATGGCCATTGTAGACCTTTCAGCTAGCCCTGTACCCTACCCATCACCACAGAGGTGGAACTGCCTGGTCAATGCAGAGAATCATGAAAGATAATTAATGGTAGTTGCTCTTTTAAGCTCCCAAAGTTTGAGAGTGCTGTGTTATGTGGCAATGGACAATTGAAATAATGTTGTAGTCCCTTTTATAACTACCTACTGCTGCTAAGTTGCTTCAGTTATGTCCGACTCTGTGCAACCCCATAGACGGCAGCCCAGCAGGCTTCCCTGTCCCTGGGATTCTCCAGGCAAGAACACTGGAGTGGGTTGCCATTTCCTTCTCCAATGAATGAAAGTGAACAGTGAAAGTGAAGTTGCTCAGTTGTGTCTGACTCCTAGTGACCCCATGGACTGCAGCCTACCAGGCTCCTCCATCCATGGGATTTGTCAGGCAAGAGTACTGGAGTGGGGTGCCATTGCCTTCTCCATTATAACTACCTAACTACTTGAAATAGATGAATTCTGATCTGAGGAAGATGGGTTCTTTTTCAGGCATTCAGGTGAAATAGATGACACAGGTCAAAATGCATACAGTCAAGAGTGCAGTGCCCGGCACATGGTTAAGTTTAGTCACTCAGTCGTGTCTGGCTCTGTGACCCCATGGACTGTAGGCTTCCCTGTCCATCACCAACTCCTGGAGCTTGCTCAAACTCATGTCCATTGAGTTGATGATGCCATCAAACCATCTCAACCTCTGTTGTCCTCTTCTCCTCCTGCCCTCGATCTTTCCCAGCATCAGGGTCTTTCCCAATGCGTCAGTTTTCGCATCAGGTGGCCAAAGTATTGGAGCTCAGCATCAGCACATAGTAGGTGTTGTAAAATTATAATTGGCTTTTTCCAAGCAGTCTTTCTGCTGCAGACATTTCCACATGCCTCCTTATTGAAAGAGATTTCTCTCTTTTTGAGATGTATTTGATTTGGCATATAATGAAGTATAATGTATTACTTGATAATTTTGCTTGGTGGCCCATAATTTAAAGTCATAAAGTCTTAACCTGAAAAATATCTATATTTGTTTCAAAATATCATTTCTCAGAAAATACATCATAACTAAAATTTTGAATATGAAGTAGAGTCTTACAGTTCATATTGTTTAATTGTACTGTCACAAAAGAATCTCTTTTCCTTAGTTTGTTCAATTGCTGTAAGTGACTTATGAAAGTAATATAATTATAACTTGTAATCATAAATGCATTCATAGATTTCATGGAGCAAGCTGAATATGAAACTGTTCATTTGGAGCCAAATTGATTACCATTTGAAAACAGTAAATGGAGTAGCTGATTAGAATACACTGAAAAGAGTCATGATTTAATTTTTTATCACTTAGAAAACTCTGATGCTATGTGTCTTAATGGCAGTTTTGAGGGGCATAAGGATTGACATGTTTTCCTGAGCTAAGTGATATGGCTGTGCTGACTCAGCGAAAAATGCACATTTCAAAAATACTTGAAGTAAGTGATACAGTGCAATGTCATGTGATCAAAATCACCACCTGAGTATTAAAAATGTGAGTGAAATTTATAAGTACGGTTTATTAAGCTCATTTAAAGCAACACACTGTGAGATTTGGGCAGAAATCCAGCTTTGTGGAGGTTTTCAAGTTTTCATAGCAGTACTTAGATGGGTTAGGTTCACGTTGTGTTCAACCTGCTTTTCTTTCTCCCCACCTTGGAATCTCCACATTGAAGCTAGAGATATTTCTGAAAAACTCACAAGTCTGTCAATGCCCTGCTTAAAGCTCTTTAGTGGTTCCCTGTTGCTTCCACATAAAGCCTTTGCTCAGCATATAGGGCTCTGCTTGATCTGCTACTGCTGATCCTGCAGTCTTATCTCTTAGTGGGTTTTCTTTGCTTCTATGGCTCCAGACCTGGAGAAGAACTTATAATTTCCTAACCTCTTTTCTCTAGGCACCGCAGCCTGGCTATTTGCAGCACATCTGTAAAACCTTGTTTAAGTGTCACATCATCCAGAAAGATTTTCTTGACCCTCTTCACCAGGGAGCCTAAGAGAAATACCCTATCCACTTGAAGTACCTGTTTTACTCATTTGCTAGCACTGATCAAGCTATATCACAGTTGTTTCTTTCTTTCTTTCTTTTTTTTTTTTTACAATTGTTTCTTTAATTGTCAACTTCCCTCAATTGAGCACAAGTGCCTGTTGGGAATATTGTCAGGTTCACAATGGAATCAGATGCCATGTACAGTGCCTGGCACACAGAGGGACCCGAAACAAATTCACTGAATGAAAAATGGATATATTTGTTCAAAGGGAACAGGGTATAAAACAACCACCATCAGTGCCTGGCATTTAGTAGAGACTGGGTGTATGCTCACTCATTCACCCCTCATCACGGATCAACACCACAGGGTTTGTTGTTAGGCGCCTGCCATTTCCCACTGGTTTACCATGTGTTATTTACAAAGCAGTGAGCTGTTTGACTGTATGGTAACACCTTATAGAGCAATTTTCTTGGAATAAAATAGGCTGGATCTTTGAAACTGTAGCTTCTCATTTCTAGACCTTGGCATCTTATGACTTTTAATGTGCTTCCTTTGGGGTCCGGCTGGCTCCTTTCAGTTTAGTTCTTAGTCCAAATGGTTTCTTCTCAGAGAGCCTTTCTTGACCACTTACTTCAAATTCCTCCCCTCTCTCCTGTTTCCAGCTGATTTCAGCTATTACATCAAGTGGATTTAGTGCTTTCCATACTTATCACTCAGAGAAGGCAATGGCACCCCACTCCAGTACTCTTGCCTGGAGAATCCCAGGGATGGGGGAGCCTGGTGGGCTGCCGTCTGTGGGGTCGCACAGAGTCGGACACGACTGAAGCAACTTAGCAGCAGCAGCATACTTATCACTACATAAACTTATCTTGCTTATGTATTTCTTTTGCTTATTGACTATTACCACCTTACAGAATGAAAGTCTATGAGGAGACTTACCTGGTGACGTGTCCAGTGGTTAAAACTCTATGCTTCCACTGCATGGGGTACGGACTTAGTCCCTGGTTGAGGAACTAAGATCCCACATGCTATGAGACATGGCCAAAAAATAAATAAAAATAAAAATTGATGCAAAAAAATCCATGATGAACAAAGAATAATTAAAAAAAAAAAAGTCTATAAGATCAGGGCCCAGCCTGTTGCCGCAGTGCTTTGAACACTAGCTGGCATGTGGTGGGTGAATCCATGCATGAATGAACCTTGAAAGAAAGCTTCCTCCAGCATTACCCCATGGCCAGTGTCCCTCAGAATCATCTCAGCTGCCATTATACAAACAAGGGTTCTCATCCGACAAATATTCAAATGTACATGTGAAGTGATATACTTGATACAATTTGTACATCCTATGATGACTTTCTATCAAGTCAATAGAACAGATGGCCAATAATTGTTAGTGACTTTCACTGGGGAAGAGAGAAAACGGCCAGATGATCTTGTGTAATCTATTAATTTTGGAAAGTACTGTGGCAAAATAATAGAGTTTCTTTTATTTAAACAACATGAGTAGGGGCTTCCCTGGTGGTCCAGTGGTTGGCATTCTGTGCTTACAATGCAGAGGGCATGAGTTCTATCTCTGGTGGCGGAAATAAGATCCCACATGCTATGCAGTGCAGCCAAGAAAACATAAAAACATGAGTAATATGAAAGCTATAATAAATTTTCTAATAAAAATATGCTAATAAAATTAGCTTTGGGGGGAATACCTAGTCATCTTTTCTTTGATTTTCTTGAGTGGCTTGTGCCCTAAACCCTGAAAGGAGGGCAGTACTGAAGGGGAAAACCTCTCTCTATGGCTGATTTCTTTCTAATTGACATATTGGTTGGTGAGATAGGATTAGAAAGCCATTCACTGGCTTGTAGTAATCGGTGGGTGAAGTCACCATGCACCCCGGTCTCTGGTGTGTCACAGAGGGTATTATAGTCCATTTTGCTCCACACAGGTGTTTTGGCTAAGATAGCTCTGTAGCTTCAGCCTTTCCCAAGATAGACCCCAAGGTCGAAATATGGGGAAAGAGTGGGACAAGTATTAGGGAACTTTACTAGTACTATAATGTAGCCAGTGCTCAGTTCAGTTCAGTTCAGTCTCTCAGTGGTGTCTGACTCTTTGCGACCCCATGAATCGCAGCACGCCAGGCCTCCCTGTCCATCACCAACTCCTGGAGTTCACTCAGACTCACGTGCATCAAGTCAGTGATGCCATCCAGCCATCTCATCCTCTGTCGTTCCCTTCTCTTCCTGCCCCCAATCCCTCCCAGCATCAGAGTCTTTTCCAATGAGTCAACTCTTCGCATGAGGTGGCCAAAGTACTGGAGTTTCAGCTTTAGCATCATTCCTTCCAAAGAAATCCCAGAGCTGAGTGCTAGAGAGTTCTAAATCCATTCAGCAATTTTTTTGACCCCTATCTAGTCTCCTTTATTTGTTCTTCAAGTTTATCAGAACCCATAGGGGAAAAGATGAGAGAGTAGGTTTTCTAGACCCTCCAACACCAATAAGTTCATTTCCTTCATGAATGGGAATGTTTCTTTGGTTTCTTAGCAGAAGAAAACTTTAGGGAATATGAGAATTACATGTTACTGACTTCAAAAAGTATTGGAATGTAATTTCTCTAAGTAAATGAAATGTGTGTAATTTAGAAATGACTTTTTATTTAGAACCTGAAGTTGTGACCTTTAAATGATACCTATATTCTATAGTATTCATACCATGTAAAATCTGGAGCTAGGCTCAGTGAAAGGCTGTATTTGACAAAAGTCAGCAAAGCGTTCATGAGCAAACATTTCTGGCTGTCAACTATTAAGTAGTATACTGTTTCTCTTTATTTTCACTAATTCTGTACACTTCTGCAATGTGATGGTGGAAAGTGCTTACAATAATTGTTGGGCTTCTGTATTTGCTTTAGGAAATTTACACCTCAAAAACATCAAAGTGCTGTTTCATAGGTAGTGTTTCCATAAGTCTAGAAATTTAATACATATCACTATCATCACTTGACTATAGAAAAACAGGAAGTATAACAAGGCTGTCTCATTATTTTCACTGTAATTTGACCCCACTCTAAACTCCTGCTTCCCTGGTGGCTCAGCCTAGTAAAGAATCTGCCTGAAATGTGGGAGATCTGGGTTCGATCCCTGGTTTGGGAAGATCCCCTGGAGAAGGAAATGGCAACCCACTCCAATATTCCTGCCTGGAGAATCCCATGTACAGAGGAGCCTGGTGGGCTGCAATCCATGGGGTTGCAAAGAGTTGGACACGATTAAGGGACTAACACATAGACACTAAACTCCTAGGGCTTTTGCAATCTCATTTGACTGTAATTCAAATTTAAACAAAAGGCCAAAATACTTTGATATCTAAGAATATAACATAAAAACCTGTTGTAAGCTGACATTAAACTCTTTTTCTGTATGAAGATATAGACAGTTTTCCCTGAAAGTGTCACTTAACCAGTGAAGGGCTACTCCCAGTAGGAGATGACAAAGGGATAGAATGTGACAAATGCTACCTTGTTTTAGCAAAAATCTCATCTTTTAAATTTCAAAAATAGGATATACCAAAAGTTATCTAAAATTTTGGAACGTGAAAGCTTTTTAACCCAAATCATAGTGTTGATTATTTTAGCTAGGCCTAGGGCGTTTCTTATATAGCCTTCAGTTCTTCCCATCTTCTGGCTATAATATGCAAGAACACAGATGAATAAAGGTACAGATCTTTGTTTTTCATTTTCCTAGGCTTACCGGATCAGAAGTTAAACCTGCCTATTTCACGATCTAATCAATTTTCTTTGGTTTAACACCAAGACTAATGCCTCCCCTTCTTAGGCTCTTCCAGCTTATTTGAACTTAGCATTTTAGTCGCTCACATAAAGCCTTTCATGCCAGTTTTATATTTGAAAATGGGTCCCAGCTGCTCTGGCTTTCTTAATCCCTTCCAGAAAGGCGTATGTGACAGCATCTCCCCTAGGGAGGTGGCAGCTCCAAAGCTTTCTCTCTAGGTAGCAAAAGTGCTAAGCCATACACTATTACCCTGCCTACTTTCTGGCTGGCTAAGTAGATCAATACATGTTTTATATTTTTTTATGAACAAACACAGGCACATAAGAGCAGTGTGTCTCTATATATTTTATGATTATGGAAAATGTCATTCAGTTGGTATTTTTAAAACTTCTGTTGGGTCCTAGTATGTAGTAAGGATTCAATAAACATTGAATGAATGAATGTGTGAAGAGATAAAAGTATCGAGCAGTCAACGTATGTAATTCTCTGAAAAAGTTTATGTATTTCACCATATTTTACTTATAAAATAAGGTTGAAAGCTCTTAAATATTTGACATATATTTTATTAATCCAACCAAAGACCTAAACAGTGATGGCTTTGTTTTTTATCTTTTTTAAATTTTATAACCCTGGCTTTGAAACTGCTTCTTAAGGATATATTATTAAATCACTCAATTTCATGTTTAGAAATTTCTAAACCAAAGAATTCATAGGAAAATTTTTGATTTGAATACTTATGTCTATACATGCCATATAGTAATTTGCTTCAGAATAAAGTTATAATAATGGACTCCATCACTGTATTCTAGATTACATCAGTAATATATATTTCATATTCAGAGTAGATACTTACATTCTTCAAATAAGTGTAGAAAAGATTAATCAATTTGGAATAATGGGATTCAAACTCTATTTTTGAAGCTTAAAAACAGTGCAGAACCAGGTCAAAATTGTAGAAACTATGACTGTGAAAGGAATTTATCAAAATGTAGTTAAAGTAAGCATCTTGAAACTTTAACTCCATGTCTGAGACAACAGCAAGTAGGCATTTCGCCAGCACTAATTTGTCTTTTCTATTGATTCAAGCTTTATTGGATATTTTGCTGTCTCTTCAAGGGAGGGTGTAAGGAGAATACAGAATAATGAAGCCTCATTCCCGATAATGTTATGCCCATGAATCACATCACATCCTAGCTGCGGTGCTCAGACAATGCAGAAGCTCAAGCCTCTTTCCCAAGTATCTTAGGAAAAGGTATCTCTCCTTATATATGAAGTTGAGACTTGTTTTATGTCATTGCTCTTTGGTATAATTACATTTGAAAACTTTAGAATGCACTCTCTATTTTAAATACCTTCCTTCATAGCTGAAAAGAATTTTCAAGTCAACATAATTGTAAAACTTAGACATCTTTTCTTTAACATTTTAAATGAATAAAAGATCATTCTCTCTATCACTACTTATTGCTGCTTGTCTACCCTAATTGCACACTCTGTTTAAGCACATTGTTGAGTGAGGATAAAAAACAGTGCATAGTATTTGTGAAGTAAATGCATCAGGATATTGTATGTTCAAGTGAGCAAAAGAAATTTTTGAAGATAAATGGAGTGGTGATCTCATTTTCCTCCTTATTATAGGCTAGCCTTAACAGTCACAGTGTTTCCATGACCATCTGAGCAGCTGATTTACATTTCTCCTTCCCTACTTTTTTTTGCCTTGCTTGACATAAATGACATAAAGGGTATTTGTCTAACTCACTGTTCACAGGGGTTGGCTTCCTATTTTCTCTGTGATTAGAAACACCAACTCTTCCTTTTCTTCATCAGTATCATCTACTAGGTGTCAATACAAAGCCTTTAAATATAGTGCTTTGCAGAAGAGGCTTTTAGATACGCGGTTACCAGAGTTAAGAGGGTGGCCCCAGGTACCCCTGTATAAAAATGTACAATTGTTGCTTAATTCAGCTATTGACCATGGCTTCATTTTATTTTAGTAAGCCTTAGATGAGAAGGGAAAATAAGCTGAAATCCTGATGTCTCACCTCACTGTGTCTTTCAAATGGATTCAATGAGGGTGGGACTGTTGGTGCAACAGAGTGAATAGAACAGCAGGGTGGTATGAAAGATGGAAAATGCATCCTTAGGGTATCTCGAGGGGACTGAAAATAGGTAATAATACTCTTTCATCAAAAAAGAAAAGAAGGAGTCATATATAAAGTTCATAGTATCCAGTTGAGCTATTATTAATCTAATAATAAGTATTATTACATTTATCTTGACTTATAAGTAACTTTTGAATGGATCAACACACAGGTGAAAACTGTTTTAAAGCTGTTTCTCTATCTTTCTGGAGTGAGATGGAGAGGTGAGTCTGTTTATGTTCTTGCTGGTTGAGCCGTTTCAGCATTGCTTGGTTTTTACCTGGTTTATTAGATTTTCACCTTACTAACGGAAGGTACTCTCTTGTGGTAAACAGGAGAAAATGTAGGTTCATTTTTAATCAAACCATGTGGCAGCTGAATAGAACAACTCTGACCGTTCTGTTTTCACCAGGTATTACATGTAGGTTAAAACTAGGGGCAGACAGTGTTATGGCTGAATACTCAGGAGTGATGGACAGAAGGGAAAAAGCAACCCGAAATATCACGAATTTACTGTGTTATTATAACAACAGGCTTTTACTTTTTTTTTTTTAAACTTGCAATTTTATATTGGAATACAGCTAATTAACAGGCTTCCCAAGTGGCTCAGTGGGTAAAGAATCTACCTGCAATGCAGGAGACACAGGAGATGCAAGTTCGATCCCTGGGTCAGGAAGATCCCCTGAAAAAGGGTGAGGCAACCCACTCCAGTATTCTTGCCTGGAGAATCCCGTGCACAGAGGAGCCTGGCGGGCTATAGTCCACAGGGCTGCAAAGAGTCAGACACAACTGAAGCGACTGAGCATACAGCACAGAGTCCATAAACAATGTTGTGGTAGTTTCAGGTGGGCAGAAAAGGGACGCAGCCATACGTGCACCTGTTTCCACTCTCCCCTAAACTCCCCTCCCATCCAGGCTGCCACACAACATTGAGCAGAGTTCCCTGTACCCTGCAGCAAGTCCCAGTTGGAGATCCATTTTAAATATAGGGGTGTGTACATGTCCATCCCAAACTCCCCTCCATTCTTCCTCCACTGGCCACCATAAGTTCATCCTCTAAGTCTATGAATCTGTTTCTGTTTCATAAATAAGTTCATTTGTATCATTTCTTTTTAGATTGTGTATATAAGGGATGTCATAGGATATTTCTCCTTCTCTGTCTGACTTATTTCATTCAGCATGATAATCTCTAGGTCCATCCATGTGGCTGCAGAAGGTATTATTTGATTATTTTTAATGGCTGAGTAATATTCCACTTTATGTATGCACCACACCTTCTTTATCCATTCCTCTGTTGATAAAAACAGGCTTTCAGATGCACATAATGTTAGAACAAGATCACTTTGTTCAACCCGTTGATTGTACAGAGATTAAGTAAGGGGAACTCACTCAAGTGTGAGTGAGGTGGCTATTGGAGACAGGGGAGGGAGGGCATTGCCCTTTACTCAACTCTAGTTCTTTGATGGGCAAAAAGATGGGACCACTGCTATCAGATCATCAACTGAAGCAACCATCCAGATTTTAAGGTGAAATCTCCCACTATTTAAATATTGATGACTGTATAATTCAAACTTTTTGAAACACTAAGCCACACAATGACATACCTGTGGGTTTCCAATTTGCAATCTTTGGGTTAAGACACATGATACAGTCCACAAAATTATCCGTTATGTATAACAAGTATAAAATGAAACAGATGTTTTGAGCAATTTTAGTTCAATGAGCACTTGTTTAGTACCTGCTGAGTGCCTTGCATTTTATTTGGTGGTATGGTGGATATGGATTAAATAATTTCATCAGATTATGATTTAGTACGGGAGAAGCAACCAAGCATCCATGCAACAATCAGAACACATAAATACATCTATGGCCTCAAGACTTTGAGACGAGGGATTATCTTGCCTGTACTGTAGGAAGAGGCCAGAAGAATTCATCAGAATGCTTAGTGATCTTCGGTATGCCATCTTTAATGGCGTAAACTGTGAAGATCTGGTTCACAATATTATATTGATATACTCATTACACATAATCTGCCACTGTTGATTCTAAGGATAGGCCCAGTCTTGCTTTTGTACTCCAGACCCACATATTCAACAATCTGGTTTCATCTCACTCTATCATAAAATGGGACTCATTTTTTTTTTTTTTTTTGACTCCTAAACCTGTTTCCTTCTTCTATTGTTTAGGGTGTATCTTACTCAAGTAACAACAACAAAAAAAATCCGGCTCAATCTGACTTGAACTATGAGGAGACCGTTATCTAACATTATGACTGTGGTTGGGGAACTGAGATTATTTGACTCAGCAGCTCAGTGAAGTTGCCAAGGTCCTATTTCTTTTCACTATTTTTGTTCTTTCATCCTCATTAGCCCTACTCTCAGATTGGTCTGCCTCTTGTTCCTAAGACGATGCAGAAGGTCCAGATATCACATCTAAATAGTGTTCAGAGGGAAAACACTGTTCAGAGGGAAAAGGGGGCCCTTTCTTCCTTTGTCTCTCTCTTGCGAGAAAGGAGGAATCTTTCATGGAAGGTCTCTAGCGCATTTCTCTTTAGGTAAAACAGGGTCTCAGGTCTACCCCTAATCCAGTTATTAGTGTGTGGAATGAGGTTGTCCTAAGAGGCCTCGGCCTTGGTTTCTCTATAGGGTGTACCAGTGCTTCAGGCAAGACAGACAATTCACATCTTTGTTTTGTTAACTTGTCTTATGCATCTCAGGATGTTTACCATTCTGAAACACTGAATGAAAAATAGCAGTAACATTTCTCAGTCACCAGGAAAGCTCCAAACTTCCCCCACCTCACATTTTTCTAAGACACCCCCCTCCACTACCCTGGGGCAGTGGGGAGTGAGAGGTAGAGGAGGGGCACATGCCCTATTGAGGGCTACTGGCTTGGATTTATCAATCATTTTGAAAGAAGGAATTGGGGGGATTAACCGTGACGAATATGACACTCTCCCTTTCACGTTCTTTTGATATTTCTTTGAAAGTCTTTGATATTCAAGTCAGAAACACAAGTGGCGTTCTTCAAACATGCCTCATCTCCACCCACAATGTCTAATAACGACCAGCCAAATCCACCAACATGTACCTTACCTCTGTCTACTGTGCTTCACCATCTCTGTCATCATCATGGCACAGGCCATCATTGCCTCTCACTCAGGCAATTGCTATAACTTCTAACTGATTACATTCCTGCCCCTTGTTCTCCCAACAGCAGCAAACGCCATCTTGAAATATATCCAGTATATGGATACTATATATGGATAAAGAAATTGTGATACACACACACACACACACACACACACACACACACACACACTCACAGGAATATTATTCAGCCATAAAAAAGCTAGATAATGCTACCATTTATGACTACATGGATGAATCTTGAAAATATTATGCTAAGTGAAATAAGTCATACAGAGAAAGGCAAATAGTATATGACCTTACTTATATGTGGAACCAAAAACAACAAAACTCAGAAAAAGAGAACAAAAACAGTGGTTACTAAGGTGGAGGGGAGGGAGAGGGGAATTAGAGCAGGTGGTCAAACTTCCAGTTATAATATAAATAGGTAACTAGGGATGTAACATACAGCACAATAACTATGGCTAACACTGCTGTGTGACATGGGCTTCCCTGATAGCTCAGTTGGTAAAGAATTCGCCTGCAATGCAGGAGACCCCGGTTCAATTCCTGGGCTGGGAAGATCCCCTGGAGAAGGGATAGGCTACCCCCTCCAGTATTCTTGGGCTTCCCTTGTGGCTCAGCTAGTAAAGAATCTGCCTGCAGTGTGGGAGACCTGGGTTCGATTCCTGGGTTGGGAAGATCCCCTAAGAAGGGAAAGGCTACCCACTCCAGTATTCTTGGGCTTCCCTTGTGGCTCAGCTAGTAAAGAATCTGCCTGCAGTGTGGGAGACCTGGGTTCGATTCCTGGGTTGGGAAGATCCCCTAAGAAGGGAAAGGCTACCCACTCCAGTATTCTTGCCTGGAGAATTCCATGAGTGTATAGTCCATGGGGTCACAAAGAGTTGGAGCAAGTTGTTAAGAAAGTAGTTAAGTCCTAAGAATTCTCCTCAAAAGAAGGCATTTTTTTCCTTTTCACCATATTCATATAAGATGAATTTTAGCTGAACTTACTGTCGTACATCATGTATATAAATTAAACCATCATATTTTATGCCTTAAACTTATGCAGTGATGTATGCCAACATTTTTTAATTAAAACTGGAAAAATTGTTATCCTATTGATTATATAGATTCCTTTGGAAAATGGAATTCTAGGGCTCTCTGCCAGAGAGTGCAATGGCACCCCACTACAGTACTTTTGCCTGGAAAATCCCATGGATGGAGGAGCCTGGTAGGCTGCAGTCCATGGGGGTCGCTAAGAGTCGGACACGACTGAGCGACTTCACTTTCACTTTTCACTTTTATGCATTGGAGAAGGAAATGGCAACCCACTCCAGTGTTCTTGCCTGGAGAATCCCAGGGATGGGGAAGCCTGGTGGGCTGTTGTCTATGGGGTCGCACAGAGTCGGACACGACTGAAGTGACTTAGCAGCAGCAGCAACAGCAGCAGCAAGACTCTCTGCAATGAAAGTTCATGTACATTTCATGTCTATAATTCCAGTGTTAATCAAATACAGGGTATAGTTTCATTAGGGCTGTGTGGAAGTCTGTGAATTCGGTTGTTCTGCATAACAGTGAATTTATTCCATCCTGGAGTCCCACCATTCAGCATGCCATTTTCTCAGCACAAATGTGTACCCCTTTGCTGCGTTTTGTAGACACCTCTGCCCTTTGACTTTAAAGATGATGGAAGGGAGACAGAGCATACGTTCAATTCACAAACATCTCCCTAAGGATGTACTAAGTGAAAACTATGTGTCCACATCTGGGCAGGGTGGTCTCTGGGAAGTAATAGGAAATGCTGGCTCTGCCTTCAAAGGGCTTACATTTTGAACACCACCAGACGGTTCACTTGTAAGACAAAACAATCTTTTGTTCACTCGGGAGTAGCTTTTTAATTTGTCTAATTTTTATCACTCTAGCGCTGATGACTTTGTTTACCAGGGCCCACTGTGCTGATGGCTGTCTTGCAGACAGCATCAAGGGGATTTCCCTATTTAATGTTCTGTTAGTTACAGATGGGTTCCCTGCTTCAGTGAGGCTGCTGGGAGCTTTCTTCAAATGGCTCCATTCAGGCATACTCATTTTCTAATTGAAAGATCACGGGAAACTTAGCCCAGAGGAAAGAAGACAGAGAGGGCATGATAGCTGCTACAAGTATTTTAAAGCCTTTCATCTGGAAGAAGGATTGAGTATGAAATGGGGAGACCACACTGAGTGTAAGTTGTGGTTGACATAGGATTCAACGCTGCCTGGAATGACCTGGAGGACTTTATGGAGGGCCGGGGAGGGAGTAGTACTTCCCAGTGTCCATTTGTAAGAGGATAGTCATGGTTTTCATTCCCCTCTACCCTTGGTTTGGAGTTCATCAATGTCCTGAGGCTGGCCCTAAGTCCTGGACGTTCTCGTCTTGTGATAAGTGGAGCAGCAGCTCTGCTGTGCGCCCCCCTCTCTTCCTGTTCACTGTCCAGGAATGGTGCTGGGGAGCAGCATATTCTCCAGGGCTGAAGATGATGACGGGGTACCCCAGAGCAGCATGAGCAGAGAATCAGTGTGAGGGCAGAGCAGATGCCTGAATGGGTAAGCAGCCTCTTCTAAACTAGGGTGCCGGGTTGGGTCCTCTGGGCTGGCTTGAGCTGGCATCACTGCAGCATCATCTTGGTCATGGCAGTCCTCCCCACGTCCCCTCTTATACCTTAAATGGATCCCATTACTGGGCTCAATTGTCTGCTCTCTCCCAGACCCAGAGCATCACCCCATTTCCTTCTTTCTGTCTTCTTCCCTGGGTACCACTATGCCACTCTTAATCTGTTTTTAACTCATAAGCAGTACTCCTCATATTTCTCTTTCCTAACAGTTCTCCTGTTTATTAGAAAAAATACTAGTGACAGAAACCACAGGGAGTAAAAGCTTGTTTATTCTCCCCTTGTAGGAGGGATACTTTTATGTGTTTTTCTATAGTTACAAGAGTTTTCTGACACTTCAAAAAAAATGCAAGCCTTTATCTGGAACCCCTGCTCTCACTACATGAGGACTTCAGGTGCTTTGGAGGAAAGAACTCATTCCCAAAGAATATAATTGAGTTTCTAACGAATTGTTAAGGGCAGGAGGACATGACTGTGGAGAATTACACGGGAGGTTAACAAGAGGAATTCTAAGGTCCATAATTTAATGAATTAGGCCAGATTCTGTCCTATGGATTGTTCCATGTCTCAGCCTCTACAAACTCATATTTAAGTCCTTAAGGATGCCAACCGCCATCATAAAAAGAAAGCTTAATCAAAAAAGTCTAGAGTTGTCCCGTCATCAGCTCTGTAGTCCATGTACGGCTGGCTCGGGAGTGTGAGTTGATCTAGGAGCGCTGAGGATCTAGGCTTAGCTACTCACAGCTGACCTGACTCATGGGGACCTTGACCACATCCCCCCACCCCCAGTCCCCGAGATCAAATGGTTGCAGAGTCTATTGAGGCCTAGGTGGGTCAGAACTGTTACAGTGTGATTTCTGACACATTCTATTGGTCAGTACAAGCCCAAAGGTCAGTCCAGCTTCTAGGGATGGGAAAATGTACTTCTTGATGGGAAAAGATGCAAATACACATAGCAAAGAGTAAATGGCTACAAGGAAGGAAAAAACTGTGAACACTTTTATAATTTGCTTCAGTGTGTTAGTATCAAGTGCTCTTGCTTGTATTCTCTTTAGTCATCTTCCCAAATAATTCAGTGAGGTGAGTACTACGGGTATTACAATTCGTTTTTTACTGAAGAGCAGACTAAGAACAGTGAGACTGAGATTCTCAATGGATCACAAATGCTGGAAGTGGTGAGAACTCAAATGTATTTAAAAAGCATATAAATAGAGATGTTACTGTGATCAAAGGAAGGTTTTCAACACTTGACCCAGGCAGACTCGTTGAGCCTTAGTAGTTATCCTTTGTGAACTGGGACGATGGAAGGTTGAAAGTTTTCCTAAATGTTGTCTAACTTTAAATGTTAACATAAGGGTGTCAGTTCAAGTGCAGGAGCTTCTTGGAGTCCAGATAGTGTGGGGATATTGTAAACTCTTTCAAGATCTTTGACTGATCCACTTTATTTCTAACTGCAATAGAGTTTTGTTTTTTTTTTTCTTTTTTGCAATCTTCTCTCTTGAGCTGTGTGAACAAAACACTTGAAAACACCCACTCAATATGCTGTTCCTAAGCTGTATCCTTCTGCTAAACACTGGGAAGGCGGTTTCAACAGAGCAGAAGGGAAGAAAGTCTCTGTATCCTTTATTTCTCTTAGGTGCAGGTGAGCTCTATCCACAGATACGCTTTCATATATAATAATGATACTCTTTGGACAGCTCTCGACAATTCCATGACACATGCTTTTACAAAAGTGAACATTTCTATGAGATGAATCCTAAATTCTCATTTCTAGATTCTTGACATCTTCTTAATTATCAAGAGGACACAGAAATGCCATAAACTGGCCCAAGTTTTAGGACTTACTCCCAAATTGAAGTTCTACCTTTAGAAAATGCATTCATTTTTGAGTAATTAAATGAAACTATTTAATTTATATGAAATCCTTTAATACACTTATTGATACACATCAAAACTCTAGTTGAAAGGCAAATGTACCAAAGTTAATATTTCAAAACATTTTCAGTTGACACACTTTTTCATTAATCACCATATCTGAGGTATGATATGGAGCAGGCAACTGCACCCCACTCCAGTACTCTTGCCTGGAAAATCCCATGGATGGAGGAGCCTGGTCGGCTGCAGTCCATTGGGTTGCTAAGAGTCAGGCACAACTGAGTGATTTCACTTTCACTTTTCACTTTCATGCATTGGAGAAGGAAATGGCAACCCACTCCAGTGTTCTTGCCTAAAAAATCCCAGGGACAGAGGAGCCTAGTGGGCTTTCATCTATGGGGTCGCACAGAGTCGGACACGACTGAAGCGACTTAGCAGCAGCAGCAGCAACTGGGGTATCACTCAATTTTCACAAATACCTCTTTGAGGGGAACATTATCTTAATTTTATAAAACAGAAAAGTAGACTCAGAAAAAAATACGTATATGTTAGGGTAAGCCAGAAAATGATCAACTCTTGGACTGAAATTCTCATTCCCTTGAATCCCAGAATCCTGTTCTGCCTCTGTGCCACAGTTTACAACTGAGAGAAGGCAAGGTCCTCCGAGAAGGAGATACAAGTCGAGTGTTTACGGAAGTAAAGGCAGGAAAAAGATATTGAAACTGAGATTGAAGAGTCAAAGTCACATGTATTTTTTTAAAATTTAGAGAATACTTTATTAGTTTCTGTAATCAAACCCAAGTAGGTAAGACCTTACATATTTAATACAGTGACGTTTCTAGACAAATATGGCTGTTAATTTTTGTACAATGCCAACACAACACAATACAACTGGGATACTTTTTCCAAAGTTGAGAACACAGCTAAAGTTTCCAAAAGTTCAAATTATATATATATCACTCTGTATTTTGTCTAATTTTAAAAAGGCATAATCTGAGTTTTAGCAGCATATTTCCTTTGCCCCAACAAGCCTGCTATAGGAAAGAAAAATTCTGTCTTGAAATGCTCCTAATATAATATCTATGTCTACAATTCCCATCTGCTTCTTTCCTACGTGATTATCCAGATCCAAAGGCAGCTAGCTAAAGAAGGGATGAAGAAAATCATTACATGTTTGGAATTTAGCTGGTAAAACACCACAAGTAAGGGCATGATACTATCTGAACAGGTTCAGTAAGATGTGGTTCAGTTAAGCCCAGAGAGCAATACCCTCAGGACCCCGCAGAGCCTGGATACCACGGGAAATGCCACACAATGGGCTTCTGGCTCACTTGTAGCAAGCACAGTACCAACTCAAGCTGGTCTCTCCAATTTCTTTGCTGCTCCAAAAAAAAAGTGCAGGTGAGCGTAGATAGTGTGTAACTGTGATCTCCTATTCATCTAATCTGCTTAGGAGAATATAATACAATCAGAGTAATTCAGGGTTTTGAGACAAACAAGTCTGAGTAACTTTATTGGTCTGGCAAGTATTGTATTGATCCTATGACCCCAGAATTTAACTCCCAAAGACTGAATCCTACCAAGTTGCTTTTTGGTACTCACGGGCAAGAGCAGACAAAATGTAAGTTAGATCACTGTGACATTAATTTTTTAACTTGCTATATCTTAAAAAGAAATACTAAGTCTTATCAGACTTTAACACAATACCCATTTCAAAAACAATTTCCTAAATAGTCCCTGGGATTTATTAAGTGGAATGTGACCTGGATTGTATTTAATGCCAACTAAGCACTTATACCAGAGAAGGTGATGGCACCCCACTCCAGTACTCTTGTCTGGAAAATCCCATGGACGGAGGGGCCTGGTGGGCTGCAGTCCATGGGGTCGCTAGGAGTCGGACACGACTGAGTGACTTCACTTTTCCTTTTCACTTTCATGCATTGGAGAAGGAAATGGCAACCCACTCCAGTGTTCTTGCCTGGAGAATCCCAGGGACGGGGGAGCCTGGTGGGCTGCTGTCTATGGATTTGCACAGAGTTGGACATGACTGAAAAGACTTAGCAGCAATAGCAGCAGCAAGCACTCATACTCATGATTTCACAGCAGCTTTCCTTGCAGAGAAGACTGTGGATTATGTGTCTGTTCTAGTCAAGTAGGAATCAGTGGAATGCTTTTCTTCTGATTGTAGTCCTGGACTGCAAACCTCAAGCTGGGATGTCAGCTTCAGCAAGTTCTTTAGAAGAGTCCACATTTAGCAAGTTGGAGGGAGAGAGAACACAGGTGACAGGAACGTAATTCTTTTGCTCTTTTCCTGTCTTACAAACTTCCTGCTCAGAATCTAAAAGGCAGGTCCACCATCAGGATGTTGAGAAGAGCAGAGTATCGTAGGTAGCCTTCTAAGAGTTTATCCTATGCAAGACTATTCCCAGGTTGGCAACTAAAAACTCTAGAAAGTGTGAGAAGGGACAAGGTTGCAGAAAAGGAAGAACCTCTGCCTTAATGAAGTGGACAGGTTCAGTATTTATTTGCAACCACTTCAAAGAGAGATTTCACATGCCGTGCACAATCCAGAGTGAATCTCTGACAGCCTCTTTCCTGTATGTACTCTGTTCTGAAAGATCACTGATACTTACAAGGGAATGAGAACATGTGCCTACATTACTCTGAAAATCTGGGACTGTGCAGTGGCCAGAAATATGAGTTGGCAGAGTTAGAGGGCCAGTAACACAGGAAAAAATATTAAAATGTACAGCAATATTAGTTATCTCTTAATATGCCTCATCAAGGGTTCACAAAATACATCTAACCAAAATCTTCCTTTCCCAAAAAATATAATCCTTTCACAAAATATGTAAGCAGCTACTAGTTAGGGGGGCTGCATTTTAAAATATATGTGCACTTATGCATACTAAGTTGCTAGAGCTGAAATGCTTTCATATACAAGTCAGATAATGTCCCTAGACATTTACTATCTAATTAGTGCTCCTTTTAAAATATATCTTTAAAGCAGTCTTATGCATTAGGTGAGACTTGCCCCTTGCAAGAGATAAAGAAGCATATATTTTTCAAAATAGCAGTTCTTTTCATCTCTATAACTTGGTTCTGATCACATACTATAGTCAACTGTGATTTCTGGACACATCAGGAGGTGCTTGGAGGATTTATGGGGGCAAGAATTTCCATCACCAAAAGGAGGCTAGAACATCTAATTTTTTATACAGTTATGACAAAGCACTGGAATAGTGATATTTGATTTTGCAGCAAAGACCTTCAGCCCTTTGTCAACCAACACTGCTATTTTTCTTTCTGACCAAAATATTCTAATAGCCTGGCAGACTAATTTCAAGGATTAGCACCTAGGTAGTTTGAAGAGAAGCATGTTTGAGCAATCCTGACATCGACCACAAACCAGGGCAGATCCAATATTTTCTGTCTGATGGTGCCACCTGCTTATCACTCAGTCATTCAGGAAGCACACCTGGAACAGGCGCCAGATCCTCTGGGTAAAGTGAGGCAACTGCAGGTAATTCTGAAAATAAGAAAAAACCCACCACAGTCCTGATTTGGTTTAAAGCAATCATGTAATCCCATTAGACCCAAGTCTTCCCCAAACACCTTTTCCATGACAAGCTAAGTTACTGATAATGTATGTGGCTTCTGTCACAGTGATACATTCGGTTAGAAGCTGTGTGCTGAGTACCAGCGGGGACTCCAAAATGCATCTTCTCCCTCTTCCAGTTGTCTTTGCTCAGGTTCTGCCTTTGATGCCAACTGTGATCTCAGGCCTAAGAATGAAAGGACTGTATTGATCTTATATTCAAAAAAACTGTCATAATCTTCATAGTATTGGTCATCATTAAACATCGAGGTGGCAGAGGGTTGCCCTGAGCAGGTTTCTTCTCTGGGGGGATGTTCTTATACACCCACTGCCTCTGCTCTTCTGCCATTGGGATGTCCACCTCTTCAGCCTCTATCTTGCGGCTTCTAGAAATCTAACCACATCCTGCTGTTTCTTCTTCATCGCCACGAAGCCTGAGGAGGAGGAGATGAACACACGGATGACCATCCTCTCGCCGGGTAGGGACCGACCTTCTGCCCTCGCGGGCTCCGGGCTGGCGGGGACGTGAAGGCAGAACTCCGCGGCCGCCACTGCTGCCCTGCAGAGCGCTCGGGTCTGGGGAGATGGCAGGGATCCGGAGCCCTCCTGCCCGCTCTGCCAAAGCCACAGTTTTTGAGGGTCAACCTCATGAGGGACATGAAGGATCCACTTTACAGTGGAAGAGCCTATAGTAAATGATACTACATGGACGTGGTAAATAGGAAATCAGTATGATTTTCTGTTTCTCCTCTGCGATAGAATTGCCTCTCACATTTTTCTGTATATGCCAACTACTCAGTCCTTTTAAGAATCTCTTCAATAAGGGATTGTAAGTCCTTTTAAAAATCATATTTTCTCTGCCTGCATATGTATTGTTTCTTACCTCTTTAAAAAAAAATCCAATTTTTCTTTTACTGCTTGTTTTATTTCCTACAATGATTTGGATTCCTATCCAAATTCCTTCCTGATTATTGTTAATTTAAGTTGGTATTATAAACCTAGACTTTTGGTTTCTGGGTTAGATTTTTTCTGGAAGAATATTTGAGTGGTTGGTGTATTTTCTGAGTCCTTCCATACCTGAGGTTGTATTTTAATTGACTTCACACATTAATGACAACTTTGCCAAATACTGAATTCTGGCACCATTACGCTTTAATTTGTAATGATAAAGATACTCTTACATAGTGTTCTATGACTGAGTGTCACTGAAAGAAGTCTGTATGCAACTTGATTTTACTCCATTTTGAGCCATCTGACTCAATTATACCAAGTGTGATTTTGTTGATCAGGTTTTCTTAGAACATGAAGCACACTGTGAATTTTCAGACTCAGGTCTTTCTTCCTTTTATAATTTTTTATTTTTATGATACAAAATTTACATACAGTGAAATGCAAAAATGTGTTGCTAAACATTTGGATTGTTATCAGTTTGGGCTATTATGAACTAAACTTTTATGAACATTCTTATGCAAGTTGTCCATGGACATATGTTTTTATTTCTCTGGGGAAAATATATGGGCAGTAGAGTAGGTGAATTTTTTAACCCTGTAAAAAACTGCCAAGCTATTTTCTGAAATAGTTGTACCATTTTACACCCCTGTCAGAAATGTATGAGAATTATAGTTGTCTCACATCCTCTATTTGGTATTGTCAGTATTATTTTATCCATTATGATATGTGGTGTGTACCCGTTTGATTTTATTTTGCATTTCCCTAATGTTTGATGGTGTTGCACAAAATTCTCTTACTTATTGCCATCTGTGTATCTCATTTGTGAGTTGTCTAAGTCTTTTGCTCAATTTTATTGAAACAGAAGCAGAAGATATTAAGAAGAGGTGGCAAGAATACACAGAAGAACTGTACAAAAAAGATCTTCATGACCCAGATAATCACGATGGTGTGATCACTCACCTAGAGCCAGACATCCTGGAATGTGAAGTCAAGTGGGCCTTAGAAAGCATCATTACGAACAAAGCTAGTGGAGGTGATGGAATTCCAGTTGAGCTATTTCAAATCCTGAAAGAAGATGCTGTGAAAGTGCTTGCACTCAATATGTCAGCAAATTTGGAAAACTCAGCAGTGGCCACAGGACTGGAAAAGGTCATTTTTTACTCCAATCCCAAAGAAAGGCAATGCCAAATAATGCTCAAACTACCACACAATTGCACTCATCTCACACACTAATAAAGTAACGCTCAAAATTCTCCAAGCCAGGCTTCAGCAATACGTGAACCATGAACTTCCAGATGTTCAAGCTGGTTTTAGAAAAGGCAGAGGAACCAGAGATCAAATTGCCAACATCCACTGGATCATGGAAAAAGCAAGAGAGTTCCAGAAAAACATCTATTTCTGCTTTATTGACTATGCCAAAGCCTTTGACTGTGTGGATCACAATAAACTGTGGAAAATTCTGAAAGAGATGGGAATACCAGACCACCTGATCTGCCTCTTGAGAAATCTATATGCAGGTCAGGAAGCAACAGTTAGAACTGGACATGGAACAACGGACTGGTTCCAAATAGGAAAAGGAGTATGTCAAAGTTGTATATTGTCACCCTGCTTATTGAACTTCTATGCAGAGTACATCATGAGAAACGCTGGGCTGAAAGAAGCACAAGCTGGAATCAAGATTGCTGGGAGAAATATGAATAACCTCAGATATGCAGATGACACCACCCTTATGGCAGAAAGTGAAGAGGAACTAAAAAACCTCTTGATGAAAGTGAAAGAGGAGAGTGAAAATGTTGGCTTAAAGCTCAACATTCAGAAAACGAAGATCATGACATCTGGTCCCATCACTTCATGGGAAATAGATGGAGAAACAGTGGAAATAGAGTCAGACTTCATTTTTCTGGGCTCCAGTATCACTGTAGATGATGATTACAGCCATGAAATTAAAAGACACTTACTCTTTGGAAGGAAAGTTATGACAAACCTAGAGAGCATATTCAAAAGCAGAGACAATATTTTGCCAACAAAGGTTCCTCTAGTCAAGGCTATGGTTTTTCCAGTGGTCGTGTATGGATGTGAGAGTTAGGCTGTGAAGAAAGCTGAGCACTGAAGAATTGATGCTTTTGAACTGTGGTGTTGGAGAAGACTCTTGAGAGTCCCTTGGACTGCAAGGAGATCTAACCAGTCCATTCTAAAGGAGACCAGTCCTGGGTGTTCTTTGGAAGGACTGATGCTGAGGCTGAAACTCCAATACTTTGGCCACCTCACGTGAAGAGTTGACTCATTGAAAAAGACTCTGATGCTGGGAGGCATTGGGGGCAGGAGGAGAAGGGGATGACAGAGGATGAGATGACTGGATGGCATCACCGGCTCGATGCACATGGGTTTGGGTGAACTCCAGGAGTTGGTGATGGACCGGGAGGCCTGGCGTGCTGCGATTCATGGGTTCGCAAAGAGTCAGACACGACTGAGTGACTGAACTGAACTGAACTGATGGTATCATATGTGTTTTTATTTTGAATTGTAGGATTTCTTATATATTCTGTATACACAAACTTTGTTATATGTTAGTTATTGTTGTTCAGTTGCTAAGTTGTGTCTGACTCTTTGTGACCCCATGGACTGAAGCACACTGGCCTCTTCTGTCCTCCACTGTCTTCTGGAGTTTGCTCAAATTCATATCCATTGAGTTGGTGATACTATCTAACCACCTCATCCTCTGAGAATATCTCCCAGTCTATGGCTTGCCTATTCATTTACTTAATGAGGTTTTTGATGAACAATCGTTCTACATTTTGATAAGTTCTAATTTTTCAATTTTTTCTTTTCTTGTTATTGCTTTAATAAAATTATATGCTTATTTCAACTATTCTTGTGAGAATATTCTTGTGTTTCCTTTTAGAAGCCTTATAATTTTAACTTATAAATTTGGGCTCATAATCTATACTGAATTAATTTTTTGTACAGTATGGCACACAAAGATCAAGATTCTTTATATGAATATCCAATTATTTATTCACATTGTTTTGAAGAGACTTTCCTTTCCCCTACTGAAGTGATTTTTTGCCTTTGTCAGAAGTCTTTTGAACGTATAGGAATGAGTCCATTCTGTACTCCTCAGTCTGTCCCAAAACACTTTCTCTCTGTCTTACTCCAGTACAATATTATCTTAAATACTCTTGCTTTATAGGAAGTCTTGTAATCAGATAGGGTTAATCCTCAATTTGGTTCTTTTTCAACAGTTTTGGTTTTTTTTTTTTAGGGGCTTAGATTTTTCATATATGAATATTAGAAATGGTTTGTCAATTTCACAAAGAAGTAGGTCTTTCTTATATGAACAAAGTTTTCTGCTATTATTACGTTATTTTGTCTCTTTCTTTCTGGAATTCCAATGAACCAAAGTTATAAACACTGGGATCTCTCTCTCTCACTTATTTTCTCTCATAATTTAAAATGTTTAAGGCTTTCTTGGGAGTTCTGAGTGTATTTCTCACTTTTATCTAACACTGACTTGATTTTCTGTTCTTAATTGCCTCCCTGTGGCTTTACTTTAGTGACTCTGCTTTCATTTTCAGTGAGTTTTTAGTCTTAGATTTGTCCCTCTCACTACACTATCACTTCAGCGGTCCCTTGAATCTTACTATACATGGGTTAGACATTTTCTAAAGGCTTATTTGATAGACTCACCAGGTAAAGCATCTGCCTGCAGTGTAGGAGACACAGGAGACACGGGTTCGATTCCTGAGTTGGGAGGATCCCCTGGAGAGGGCATAGCAACCCACTCCAGTATTCTTGCCTGGAGAATCTGATGGACAGAGGAGCCTGGTGGCCTATAGTCCATATGGTCACAAAGATGTGGACATGACTGAGCTCCTAGGCACGCAGTCTTATTCAATTCCAGTAGTAAGTTAGTAAGTCAATATACAGGGTAGCCAACTACTTCCTCAAAAGAAGGAAGACGTCTTTACTGTTTCGTTTCCTTTTTTCACCTGGCACATGGTATGCTCAAAAAATACCTGTTGAGTCAATGGCTGTGCCATTTTTCTAAGTGCTCCCTTCACTTACATACTCTCAACATTTTCAGATCTCATGATATTTTCAGTTTTCTTTTACTCCCAGAAGGTTGCCTGTGCTTGCCAATCTTTGTAGGAGTTGAGTGGGTACTACTGGCAATTGGTGTGCTTCCTGTTCTCCCCAAATGTTTCACAGAGTTCCTTCAAACCTACACAGAAGGAAGTAGGGAAGAAATAAGCCACCAAATCAACAAAAACACCACAGACCATTCAGGTATGACCTAATCAAATCCCTTACAATTATACAGTGGAAGTGAGAAATAGATTCAAGGGATTAGATCTGATAGACAGACTGCCTGATGAACTATGGATGGAGGTTCCTGACATTGTACAGGAGACAGGGATCAAGAGCATCTGCAAGAAAAACAAATGCAAAAAAGCAAAAATGGCTGTCTGAGGAGGCCTTACAAATAGCTGTGAAAAAAGAGAAGTGAAAAGCAAAGAGAAAAGGAAAGATATACACATTTGAAGGCAGAGTTTCAAAGAATAGCAAGGAGAGATAAGAAAGCCTCCCTCAGTGATCAGTGCCAAGAAATAGAGGAAAACAATAGAATGGGAAAGACTAGAGATCTCTTCAAGAAAATTAGAGATACCAAGGGAACATTTCATGGAAAGATGGGCTCAGTAAAGGACAGAAATGGTATGGACCTAACAGAAGCAGAAGATATTAAGAAGAGGTGGCAAGAATACACAGAAAAACTGTACAAAAAAGATCTTCATGACCCAGATAATCACAACAGTGTGATCACTCACGTAGAGCCAGACATCCTGGAATGTGAAGTCAAGTGGGCCTTAAGAAGCATCACTATGAACATAACTAGTGGAGGTGATGGAATTCCAGTTGAGCTATTTCAAATCCTGAAAGAAGATGCTGTGAAAGTGCTGCACTCAATATGCCAGCAAATTTGGAAAACTCAGCAGTGGCCACAGGACTGGAAAAGGTCATTTTTCACTCCAATCCCAAAGAAAGGCAATGCCAAACAATGCTCAAACTACCACACAATGACACTCATTTCACACGCTAATAAAGTAATGCTCAAAATTCTCCAAGCCAGGCTTCATCAGTATGTGAACTGTGAAGTTCCAGATGTTCATGTTGGTTTTAGAAAAGGCAGAGGAACCAGAGATCAAATTGCCAACATCTGTTGCATCATCAAAAAAGCAAGAGAGTTCCAGATAAACATCTACTTCTGCTTTATTGACTATGCCAAAGCCTTTGACTGTGTGGATCACAACAAACTGTGGAAAATTCTTAAACAGATGGGAATACCAGACCACCTGACCTGCCTCTTTAGACATCTGTATGCAGGTCAGGAAGCAACAGTTAGAACTGGACATGGAACAACAGACTGGTTCCAAATCGGGAAAGGAGTACGTCAAGGCTGTATATTGTCACCCTGCTTATTTAACTTCTATGCAGTGTACATCATGAGAAATGCTGGGCTGGATGAAGCACAAGCTGGAATAAAGATTGCTAGGAGAAATATCAATAACCTTAGATATGCTGATGACACCACCCTTATGGAAGAAAGTGAAGAAGAACTAAAGAGCCTCATGATGAAAGAAAGCAAAAGAGGAGAGTGAAAATGCTGGCTTAAAGCTCAACATTCAGAAAACGAAGATCATGGCATCTGGTCCCATCAGTTCATGGCAAATAGATGGGGAAACAGTGAAAACAGTGTCAGACTTTATTTTTTGAGGCTCCAAAATCACTGCAGATGGTGACTGAAGCTATGAATTAAAAGATGCTTACTCCTTGGAAGAAAAGTTATGACCAACCTAGATAGCATAGTCAAAAGCAGAGACATTGCTTTGCCAACAAAGATCCATCTAATCAAGGCTATGGTTTTTCCAGTAGTCATGTATGGATGTGAGATTTGGACTATAAAGAAAGCTGAACACCGAAGAATTGATGCTTTTTAACTGTGGTGTTGGAGAAGATTTTTGAGAGTCCCTTGGACTGCAAGGAGATCCAACCAGTCCATCCTAAAGGAGATCATTCCTGGGTGTTCATTGGAAGGACTGATGTTGAAGCTGAAGCTGCAATACTTTGGCCACCTGATGCGAAGAGCTGACGCTTTCGAAAAGACCCTGATTCTGGGAAGGATTAAAGGCAGAAGGAGAAGGGGGCAACAGAGGATGAGATGGTTGGATGGATCAGGTACTCAACGGACATGAGTTTAGTAAACTGTGGGGGTTGGTGATAGAGAGGCCTGGCATGCTGCAGTCCATGGGGTTGCAAAGAATCGGACACAGCTGAGCGACTGAACTGAACTGAACTGAACTGATCAGTATGAGAAAGTCTAAGAGGGAAATGGTGCTGGGGGACATCATGGCACAGGACTATGTCTCTGTGCTATATTCCAAATTAGTTGTTTCCCGTATTCCATATGTCTACTTCCATGCCTGCTTTGGTTCTACCTGTGTTAGGAGCAAACCATGGAGCCTTTTGGTGTTGGCTGTGGGTCTAAATCAACAGACAGAAGAAATCTACCCATGGTTATGGGTTTTTTTTTTGCCCTTGTCTCTGGCTGTTTTCTCTAGTTTATAAGGGTGATTGAAGTATCCTCTTATTACCCAATATATTAAAAAAAAATATTTATTTATTTCTGTCTGTCTACGCACTTGGCTGCCTTGGGTCTTCGTTGTGGTACACAGGATCCTCATTGCTGTGTTTGGCCTTCTCTGTAGTTGCGGTGCTTAGGCTTAGTTACCCCATGGCATGTGGGAACCTAGTTCCGCAACCAGGGATCGAACATGTGTCCCTTGCGTTGGAAGGCAGATTCTTGACCACTGACCAACAGGAAAGTCCTCATATTACCCAACGTTTTGATTGACATGGAAGCTTTCCATCCTTTTTTTTTTTTTTTTTTAATTTCTGGAATGGAGCGATGGAGATCTCTTCTAGCGTCTGGTGCTCAGGCAGTATTTCCATTTGAATATTCCATGGGTCACTTCCGTGGGATTCTGGAACGAGAGCTAGACTCATGTTTATATAATCTTTCCCAGAAGTCACATAGACTTTAAATGCCCTCGTCTAGCACAGCAGCTTATTTTATGGTTTGAAGTAAGAAAGCAATTCTGCACTTTCTTTGGGAGCACAGGTATGCCAGAATGACTGGGAGAAGGGTTTTCTTCTGCCCCAGACCTAAAAATACCATTCACCAAATGACAGGGGCCATGTTTTTAACCAAGTATTGTCCTGAATTCACAGCGTAAATGTCCCTATTAATTTTTTCCTTCCAGAAAATATTATTTTACTTCTGAAAACACAGATATAGATGAATCAGTGACCTTTGCCACAGAAATGTGCATTTAGTGACACTTTTCTGATGTACTGGGACTGGAAATAACATCCTTTGCTGAGTTGCTTTAGTCAAGAAAGATTGAATGTCACAACACTTGAATTCTAGAGGTTTTTCTGACTTTTTAGTTCTCTAACTGCATCTATGCCTGAGGCAGAAGGAACAGAAGCAACAAAATATTATAAAATGACTATGTTTTGCACAGAAAGAAAATATCCCTGTACTGATTCATCCTAGAGAACAATAGATTGGTCACTGTGTAAATGTTTCTTACTGAAAGAGATCTTGTTTTTATACTGCTAGACAACTTCTCTGCCCATCAGGGGGGTTCCTGAGAGCAGATTAACTTTATTATCCATTTTCAACACAGCAAATGTAAATAATTAGAACTTAAACTTGCAATTTAGTCACCCGACAGCTAAAAATGATTGCATATTGCACCGAGACCAATACATCTATTTTATGTGGCAAATGAACGGTCTTACCATGATTCCTTTACCTGCTGTTTTGTGCGAACATTCTTTTGTAAAATGTTTGGGAGACAGTACTGAAGAGAAATTACTGTTTTATCACAATATTCAGCAGCAGTGTTTCTGCTTCATATATATATAATTTCATGAAGGTAAAAGAAAGATCAGTCAATAAATATTTATTGAACCTCTTCCTTTATGTTTAATGCCTTGCTGGACTCAGTGGAAGGTAAAGAAATGTATAAAATGCAGTACTTTCAGGAAAGGTAGAGAGGAAATCTTACAGTCTGTGTAGCTTTATCTGTTCTAACACATGTTAAAAAGTTAAGTTCAAGTCTAGGTTAGAAATCTCTTTATCTAGGCCTTTAAAAAAAGTTTGTAGTTTTTCTCTCTGGCCAGACTATTTTTTGAAAATGAGGAGAACTGGACATATGTGTTTAACAAGTAAATGGAACTAATTTCATTCATGGGCTAGACTTTCTTGTTTGACTAGTGAATTGAACATGCCAGGCATGGGAGTAGATAAGCTATCCCTGCACTGAAATGCATTCTATTTTAGTGAGTGAAATAACAAGTGTACCAATAATTTCAGCATAATAAGTGGTTTAGTAGAGGTCTGTAGGCATTTTTCTATGGGTATATCACTTCACTTAGATTATCAGCAAGATTGTTCCTGAGAAGTAAGGATAGTTTTTCTGTTCCTTGTAAATTGAGAAGGCTGTGATCAGGATTCCAACATTTACCACCCATTCATGGATTTCATGGGTTCCCCAGGAGGCATTAGTGATAAAGAACCCATCTGCCAATGCAAGTTAGACTTAAGAAATGTGGGTTTGATCCCTGGGTTGAGAAGATCCCCTGTTGGAGGGTGTGGCAACCCACTCCAGTATTCTTGCCTGAAGAGTCCCATAGACAGTGGAGCCTGGCAGGCAGCAGTCCATAGGATAGCACAGAGTCGGACACGACTGAAGCAACTTAGCGCGCATACATGGATCACAGGCATTTGAACATACTCTAGTCTCTTCTGTCTTTGTCTCTAAAAAAGTCTTCCTGGGATCCTCTAAGACCTTTCAGCTATTCCCCAGCAGGCTTCTGCCCGTCACAGCCAGACCTCCTCATCTCCCCTAGGGGCTTCATTTGAGCACCATTTACTTCCACTCTCACACCACTTCATTGATTGGTTCTTGTCGAGACTGCCAAGGACCTAAAGACTTCAAAGGACAATATTCAATTCCCACCTTCCTTGAACTCTTTTTAGTTTTTGGTATGTTTTTTACCAACTTCTTCCTGATAAACCTGTTTTTCACCTGATTCCTATGACACCCTCTGACTTTCTTAGCACCTTTGGCTACTTATTTTCATTTGAAGATTTCACCTTCTCTTCCTTATCTTCAAATGCTGAAGCTCCTTATGGCTGTATCCTAGACCCCTCTTCTCTTGACTCTCTGGAGATTTTGTTTTACTTTAAAGATCATGGCTCATAATTAGGAAGATTTACTCTAACTAGGGTTTGTTCTAAGTGATTTCAATATTTTACTAATTTACTCTTCACCACAGTCCTTTAAGGCACATACAATTATTATTCCCATTTTACAGATCAGGAAATTGAGGCATCAAGAATTCAAGTAACGTTTAAGTAAAAACAAATCAATATAAGTACACAGTAGAGTTAGGTTTTGAACCCAGACACTTTTGCTACATGTCTGTGTGCTGATAGCTGGACTTTTTACACATTGAAGTGATCTATTTCAGAGTCTGTAGTCAGCACAAGCCTGTAAGAATACAGAGTTTGGATTGTTTTTCTTCAATCACTAAGTTGTGTCCTACTCTCTGTGAACCCATGGACGGCAGCAGGCCAAGCTTCCCTGTTCTTCACCATCTTCTAAAGTTTTCTCAAACTCATGCCCATTGAGTCAATGATGCCATCCAACCATCTCATCCTCTGTCATCCCCCTCTCTTCCTGCCTTCTATCTTTCCCAGCATCAGGGGCTTTTCAAATGAGTCAGCTCATTGCATCAGGTGGCCAAAGTATTGGAGCTTCAGCATCAGTCCTTCCAATGAATACTCAGGGTTGATTTCCTTTAGGATTGACTGATTTGATCTTGCAGTCTAAGGGATTCTCAAGAGTTTTCTCCAGCACCACAGTTTGAAAGCATCAGGTCTTTAGCACTCAGCCTTCTTTAAGGTCCAGTTCTCACATGACTACTGGAAAAACCATAGCTTTGACTATTTGGATCTTTGTTGATCCTTCCCAGCATCTGGGTCTTTTCAAATGGGTCAGTTCTTCACATCAGGTGGCCAAAGTATTGGAATTTCAGCTTCAGCATCAGTCCTTCCAATGAGCACCCAGGACTGATTTCTTTTAGCATGGACCAGTGGATCTCCTTGCAGTCCAAGGGACTCTCAAGAGTCTTCTCCAGCACCACAGTTCAAAAGCATCAATTCTTCACTGCTCTGTTTTCTTTATAGTCCAACTCTCACATCCATACATGACTACTGGAAAAACCATAGCTTTGACTAGATGGACCTTTGTTGGCAAAGTTATGTCTCTGATTTTTAATATGCTATCTAGGTTGATCATAACTTTCTTCCAAGAAGGAAGCATCTTTTAATTTCATGGCTGCAGTCACCATCTGCAGTGATTTTGGAGCCCAGAAAAATAAAGTCTGACACTGTTTCCAGTTTCCCCATCTATTTCCCATGAAGTGATGGGACCAGATGCCATGATCTTAGTTTTCTGAATGTTGAGCTTTAAGCCAACTTTTTCACTCCCTCTTTCACTTTCATCAAGAGGCTTTTTAGTTCCTCTTCACTTTCTTCCATAGGGTGGTGTCATCTGCATATCTGAAGTTATTGATATTTCTCCCGGCAATCTTGATTCCAGCTTGTGCTTCTTCCAGCCCAGCATTTCTCGTGGTGTACTCTGCATAGAAGTTAAATAAGCAGGGTGACAATATACAGCCTTGACGTACTCCTTTCCCGATTTGGAACCAGTCTGTTGTTCCATGTCCAGTTCTAACTGTTGCTTCCTGACCCACATACACATGTCACAAGAGGCAGGTCAGGTGGTCGGGTATTCCCATCTCTTTCAGAATTTTCCACAGTTTATTGTGATCCACACAGTCAAAGGCTTTGTCATAGTCAATAAAGCAGAAATAGATATTTTTCTGGAACTCTCTTGCTTTTTCCATGATCCAGCGGATGTTGGCAATTTGATCTCTGGTTCTTCTGCCTTTTCTAAAACCAGCTTGAACATCTGGAAGTTCACAGTTCACATACTGCTGAAACCTGGCTTGGAGAATTTTGAACATTACTTTACTAGCATGTGAGACGAGTATAATTGTGTGGTAGTTTGAGCATTCTTTGGCATTGCCTTTCTTTGGGATTGGAGTGAAAACTGACTTTCCCAATCCTGTGGCCACTGCTGAGTTTTCCAAATTTGCTGGCATATTGAGTGAAGCACTTTCACAGCATCTTCTTTTAGGATTTGAAATAGCTCAACTAGAATTCCATCATCTCCACTAGCTTTGTTCGTAGTGATGCTTCCTAAGGCCCACTTGACTTCACATTCCAGGATGTCTGGCTCTAGGTGAGTGATCACACCATCCTGATTATCTGGGTCGTGAAGATCTTTTTTGTACAGTTCTTCTGTGTATTCTTGCCACCTCTTCTTAATATCTTCTGCTTCTGTTAGGTCCCTACCATTTCTGTCCTTTATCGAGCCCATCTTTGCATGACATGTTCCCTTGGTATCTCTAATTTTTTTGAAGAGGTCTCCAGTCTTTCCCATTCTATTGTTTTCCTCTATTTCTTTGCACTGATCACTGAGGAAGGTTTTCTTATCTCTCCTTGCTATTCTTTAGAACTCTGCCTTCAAATGGGTATATGTTTCCTTTTCTCCTTTGGTTTTCACTTCTCTTCTTTTCACAGCTATTTGTAAGGCCTCCCCAGACAGCCATTTTGCTTTTTTGCATTTAAGTAAGGTGGTAGGCACTGAGAGCATGCATCAGAGGGCAGACAGACTGATGCCACAATCACAGACATCTAGCCAATCTGATCACATGGACCACAGCCTTGTCTAACTCAGTGAAATTAAGCCATGCCATGTGGAGCCACCCAAGATAGACAGGTCATGGTGGAGAGGTCTGACAGAATGTGGTCCACTGGAGAAGGGAATGGAAAACCACTTCAGTATTCTTGCCTTGAGAACCCCATGAACAGTATAAATAAGCAAGAAGATAGGACTCTGAAAGAGGAACTCCACAGGTCAGTAGGTGCCCAATGTGCTACTGGAGATCAGTGGAGAAATAACTCCAGAAAGAATGAAGGAATGGAGCCAAAGCAAAAACAATACGCAGTTGTGGATGTTACTGGTGATAGAAGCAAGGTCCGATGCTGTAAAGAGCAATATTGCATAGGAACCTGGAATGTTAGGTCCATGAATCAAGGCAAATTGGAAGTGGTCAAACAGGAGATGGCAAGAGTGAGTGTCGACATTCCAGGAATCAGTGAACTAAAATGGACTGGAATTGGTGAATTTAACTCACATGACCATTATATCTACTATTAAGGCAGGAATCCCTTAGAAGAAATGCAGTAGCCATCATAGTCAGCAAAAGAGTCCAAAATGCAGTACTTGGATGCAATCTTCATTTCCAAGGCAAACCATTCAATATCATGGTAATCCAAGTCTATGCCCCAACCAGTAATGCTGAAGAAGCTGAAGTTAAATGGTTCTATGAAGACCTACCAGATCTTTTAGAAGTAACCCTCAAAAAAGATGTCCTTTTCATTATAGGGGACTGGAATGCAAAAGTAGGAAGTCAAGAAACACCTGGAGTAACAGGCAAATTTGGCCTTGGAATATGGAATGAAGCAGGGCATAGAGTTTTGCCAAGAGAACGCACTGGTCATAGCAAACACCCTCTTCCAACAACACAGGAGAAGACTCTACACAGGAACATTACCAGATGGTCAACACTGAAATCAGATTGATTATAGTCTTTGGAGCCAAAGATGGAGAAGCTCTATAAAGTCAGCAAAAACAAGACCAGGAGCTGACTGTGGCTCACATCATGAACTCCTTATTGCCAAATTCAGACTTAAATAGAAGAAAGTGGGGAAAACCACTAGACCATTCAGGTATGACCTAAATCAAATCCCTTATGATTATACAGTGGAAGTGAGAAATAGATTTAAGGGACTAGATCTGATAGACAGAGAGCCTGAGAAGACAGGAATCAAGACCATTCCCAAGAAAAAGAAATGCAAAAAAAAAAAAAAAAAAAAAGCAAGATTTGTCAGAGCTGTGTCTAATTCACTGCTACATCCTTATCACCTACCCTAATGCCTGGCATATGGAGAGTACTATTAAATATTTGGTGAAGTAAACTGAATCAGTTGCCATCTTGACTTTGTATAGACAGGATTTCATTTTTCCTCTTGGCTTAGAGCTCAGTGGGTATTTTGTTGTAGAAAACTTCATAGCCATTATGGAATGCATGTGGTAAAATAAACCCCAGCATCCAAAGATTACATGTTCTTTGTGAAACATTATCCATTTGGCTGTGGTTTGCTTACCCATTTTCAAAGGTCTGTGATTAATCTCCTTGTTCATCTAGTGGGCTGTCTTAGACTGATATTACAAGGACTTTAAAGCAGTCATCTTTGGCAGCTGAGCTCTTAGCTGGTCATCTTCATGGTATTAAGTGATACTTGTCCAGATAAGTATCAGAACAGAGGGAAGAAGTTATTGAATCTCTTGGATTTCTAATATCTGTAGAAGGAAGTTGATAATGATTGAAGAAGATCATTTTTGATATGTCATGTATGTGTGTCTTTTTAAATGACAGTTTCAGCAGTACTTAAAAATGTTCTTGTATTTCAGATGGATAAAGAAAACTTCTGAGCCACCAGGGAAATCCAAAGAAAATTAATAGTGATAGTAATTTTAGTGCTTATAATTACTAATGACTTGATCTGACTTCCTAGGAGCAGTAAACTTTTATATTTTTGCAACACCAACAGCACAGAAATAGGATTTCTTTTTATTCCCCTCAGCTATAGAACCGGAGAAGGCAATGGCGCCCCACTCCAGTACTCTTGCCTGGAAAAGCCATGGACGGAGGAGCCTGGTGGGCTACAGTCCATGGGGTCGCTAAGAGTCGGACACGACTGAGCGACTTCACTTTCACTTTTCACTTTCCACTTTCATGCATTGGAGAAGGCAATGGCGCCCCACTCCAGTGTTCTTGCCTGGAGAATCCCAGGGACGGCGGAGCCTGGTGGGCTGCCGTCTATGGGGTCGCACAGAGTCGGACACGACTGACGTGACTTAGCAGCAGCAGTAGCTATAGAACATGAACCACAGATAGGAAAAGATGCAGTTTTTTTTTTTAAACTCAAAGAAAGTAGAGGTTTAGACACAGTAAAACACCCGTTATGAAGCATTTTGGGTCAAATCAAGGCTCTAACGTGCCCAGTAATTTATTACAATAGGCAGGTTTCATTTGTGTTTGAACTTTTTTGCAGTCCCATAGCATCAGTGCCGAAATGGTTTTTCCACATACCAAAATGTTTAGCAAAGCTACTTGTTTCCCTACTCTCTTATCTTATGCATGTGGGAATGGTCAAACTGTAAGCTTAGAAAAGAAAGTATGATCTTCATAACTGCTTTGCATTTGACTTTTAAAATTTTAATTTATGGCATAGAGATTATGTTAAATTGGAAAAAGAGAGACTTACTTTTGGAACCTTTCTTTAGTGTGATTAATTAAAAGAAAACCTCAACTGCGACTCTGTCAATGGCAAACATGAGTATCATAAACCACAACACAGCTGTTTTCTTTTATCTGTTCTATTTAGGTAGTGTGCCATGAACCTCGGGATGAAAACCAATACTGCAACATTATTTAAGAACTGCTAACAGGCCTCATATCACTTTTCAAGAAGCATGTAAAACTAACGCCTGACCTTTCCATGCTCATTAGAATTTGCTACGTCTTCATGCTACACGGGGGTTTCTGTTTCTGCCGCTGTGGCAGAAGTGGTCACTGTCGTGTCTTCTCACTTCTGTTACTGCTGAAAAGTTATCAAAGTAAATGAGTTTCAAGTTCAAGTGGGAGACACATGAAGCAGTGTTCCCCTTCTTGTGACAAAGCTTCAGCAGAACCAAGGTAGAGGATAACTGGCAAGAAGTTATAGAATATCGCTGAAAATGCCAAGGGACTTCCCTGGCAGTCCAGTGGTTAAGATTCTGTGCTTCTACTGCAGCAGCACGGGTCCAATCCCTGGTCATGGAAATAAGATCCCACATGCCGCATGATGTGGCCAAAAGGGGCTACGGAGATTTTTTTAAAAAGAAAATGCTAATGGTCACATTAGTTTGGCTTTTCAACAAAGTCCAAAATAGCAACGACCTATAAAAAGATAGAAGTTTGTTTATTTTATGAGTAACAATTCAAGGGTAAGCAGACCACGGTGAAGGCTGCACTCATCCATGACCCACACTCCTTCTGCCCTGTTGCTCTGTCTTTTCAACCTGTGGTTTCCTCCTTAAGATCTGAAATAGCTGCTTCAGCTTTCACCGTCATGTCTGCCTTCTAGTAAGTTGTGAGCAAAAAAAGGAGAAGTGGAGACAATGCTTCTTTCCTTTACTGTCATGATGCAGAAGTCATTCCACTCATTTTCACTCACATCCCACATCAGAACTTAGTCATGAACCAATGTAGCTGCAAGGAAATTTGGGAAATGTAGATTTTGGTTGGGTGGCCACCTGTCTAGCTAAAAATCAAAGGCTTTACAATTGAAGGGAAAAGTGAAGGATGGATTTTGAGACAGAATGGATAATACTATAAATAACTTCAGGTAAAATGAGGGAGTAGAGAAATAACATGGTACGGGGGTAAACAGATGATTATCCTTTAGCTCTAGCAACCTGTAAGTACATAAGATACAGAGACCAATTACAGTTAATTAAGGTTGAAAGGATACTGACTGGCTAGACATCATATACATTGTTGAAAATTTTGAAAGATGATGAAACTGATGAAAATTTTGGAGAATAAGGCACAGAACTAGGCTTAAGACAGTGTAGCCACAGGTACTTGCAGATCACACCAAGGAATGATCTTCTGATAATAGTGCCGCTGGTGACTTAGATTAGAGTCTTAGATTAGACTGTAAGACTCTTGATTTTGTTATGAATATCAACACTGGAAACTGAAATATCATCCCTGGATGCTGCCAAAGCTAGAAATGAATTTTAAACTCTCTCTTTTTCCTTCAATCTTTGTGCCAGATTCAAAATCCTATGTTGGGAGGCCAGAATTTAGCACGTGGGTCTGAATCTGAGCTGCCAGGGGTCTGAGAGCTCGAGTGTCTGGCCCTCTAGGTGCTGGCAATGGAAGATAGAGCTGCCTCCTGCAGAGACTGATTTGTACAATGTTGGACCCAAAGCATGGACAGGGGTTCATTTTCTGATCAGCCATTTAAAAATGTCAAAAATGTGTACTATAATGACCAACATATTTTTCAGATTGAGCAAAAATAGCATAAGTACTTAAGTGCCTGGTTTCAGAGTTAGAGAATACAGAATTCTAGTCTTTGCTCTGTAAATGTATTCATAATGCCTACCTCCTAGGGTTTTGTGGGCAACATTTGTAACGTAGAGGTTTCAAAAATAGACATAAAAGAGGTAGATTTACACATTAACTTCTAAATATAGTTTGAAGATTTTAAAACATTTTTTCCTTTCTAAGTGGTCTTAATATTATCTATCCACCTTTATCATTAACTGATTAGCCATTATTTCAATTCAGCTGGCCAATAATATATGCTAAATATATTCTAAAATTAATCTGTAATCCTATAATAAGCAAGGCTGATGATTGGGCCAATTTTGTGCTCACTCTGAACTTTCTCAGATTTATCAGTTAGGGGGAGAAAATATTGGGCAGTGCTTTTTATAATGAACTAAAGGCAGTGGAAGTGAAAGTGAAAAGTGAAAGTGAAGTCGCTCAGTCACATCTGACTCTTTGCAACCCCGTGGACTGTAGCCCACCAGGCTCCTCTGTCCATGGGACTCTCCAGGTCAGAATACTGGAATGGGTTGCCATTTGCTTCTCCAGGGGATCTTCCTGACCCAGGGATCGAACCCAGGTCTCCCACATCACAGGCAGACACTTGAACCTCTGAGCCACCAGGGAAGCCCACAAAGGCAGTAAACTCAATCTAAAAGTATGAAGAATAACATCAAACATATATTCTGATAGTAGTTCTCTGTAGTTATTAAGTGAACGGCTTTGTTTTCTTCTCTCAGAAGTGAATTCTCCTTGACAGTACTTTTGTGTTGATAAATATAAGCATGTAAAACTCAATTGTTTCTGGTAACCACTTCAAACTTTCTCCTCTAAAAAACATCTTAAGCAGCATTAGGAAGAAAGACAGAGGCAAGCTTAAGTACCTCTGCAGGCTGCAAAAAATACAGGTTGGATGGTGAACAGCACCTGGGGAATTCATTAAGACCATATGGACTGTCAAAAGTTCAGTGTACTAGTGAAGAAAACTCCCTCAGTGATTGCATGTGAATAAAATAATCATTGGAAACAATGGCTCTAGGGGATTACTATGGTCATTTAAAAAGTTGCAAGTTCTGCTCTGAACAGAGAAATTACAAACTAAATGAACCAGGCAACGAGACAGAATTTATATCCGTGTCTTCTTTTTTTCTCTAAAATATTTTTTATTTATTTTTTAATTTATTTATTTTAACTGGAAGCTAATTACTTTACAATATTGTAGTGTTTCTTTTGCTATACATTGACATGAATCAGCCATGGGTGTACATGTGTTCCCCATCCTGAACCCCCTCCCACCTCCCTTCCCATCCCATCCCATCCCTCTGGGTCATCCCAGTGTACCAGCCCCGAGCACCCTGTACCATGCATCGGACCTGGACTGGCGATCTATTTCGCATATGATAATATACATGTTTCAATGCAGTTCTCTCAAATCATCCCACCCTCGCCTTAAGATATTTTTAAAATTTTATCTATTTGACTATGTTGGGTCTTAGTTGCAGCATGTGGGATCTAATTTCCTGACCAGGGATTGAACCTAGGCCCCCTGTGTTAGGAGCTTGGAGTCTTAGCCACTGGACCACCAGGGAAGCCCTAATGTCTTTTCATTTGGCCTCAATTCTTAGGGTTCTCATATATATGTAAATAAAAGGTTGAAGTCAATGTCAGATCAGATCAGATCAGATCAGTTGCTCAGTCGTGTCTGACTCTTTGCGACCCCATGAATCGCAGCACGCCAGGTGTCCCTGTCCATCACCAACTCCTGGAGTTCACTCAGACTCACGTCCATCGAGTCAGTGATGCCATCCAGCCATCTCATCCTCTGTCATCCCCTTCTCCTCCTGCCCCCAATCCCTCCCAGCATCAGAGTCTTTTCCAATGAGTCAACTCTTCGCATGAGGTGGCCAATGTACTGGAGTTTCAGCTTTAGCATCATTCCTTCCAAAGAAATCCCAGGGCTGATCTCTTTCAGAATGGACTGGTTGGATCTCCTTGCAGTCCAAGGGACTCTCTAGAGTCTTCTCCAACACCATAGTTCAAAAGCATCAATTCTTCAGTGCTCAGCCTTCTTCACAGTCCAACTCTCACATCCATACATGACCACAGGAAAAACCATAGCCTTGACTAGACGGACCTTTGTTGGCAAAGTAATGTCTCTGCTTTCGAATATGCTATCTAGGTTGGTAGTGAAATAAAATTCAGCTCTTTTTTGTTTGTTTGATTTCTGTTATTGTTTAAAAGACAGATCATGCATTCATGCTAAGTCGCTTCAGTAGTGCCCTACTCTTTGCGACCCCATGGACTATAGCCCATCAGGCTCCTCTGTCCAATGGGGTTCTCCTGGCAAGAATATTGGAGTGGGTGTCCGTACCCTTGTCCAGGGGATCTTATTGACCCAGGGATTGAACCTGCATCTCTTATGTCTCCTGCATTGGCAGGTAGATTCTTTACCACTAACATTGCATGGGAAGCCCTTGATTAATAAAATTAGCAGAAAATAGGAATGAACTAAAATGATGATAGTATTTTAAGGTATCACAGATACTGCTTTTAAAATTAGGATTTATGTGCTAGCATTTGAATAATCATTTCTGAGCTTCACAGAAATAAAAGAGTAAGCTCTATGAATATTCCTTTTATATATTTCCAAGATAAAATTAATTTTATTCCCTTTTCTTTAGGTTCATTAGCTGAAACTTGCTGACTGATATGAGTCACTTACATCAGTACTTATATCACTGCACCTACCTACTTTTATCTTTGTCTCATCCCAAGTTCTGCCTGGTGTTATTTAAAGATTGGAAACACATCTGCTTTTGTAATTTCTGAGGCTATAAACATATTATAATACTGTATTTTGGCAAAATAAACCTAGCATATTAATTGTAATATTTCTTTGCCATCAAAGAGTAAGCTGAGAAAAAGTGTTTAGAAATTTATAAAAGGAAAGAAAAGAGGCAAAAGTTTTAAAATGAGAAGAGGCAACATATATAATTTGTTAAAGGGGAGGTTAGAAAATGTTTGATTTGTGATTGTCCCATAGAGAAACTCTGATTTTTAAAGAAGAAGCTATTGTGTGTGTCTATGTTTCTGTGTGTTTCTGCACATGTTGTTAAAGTGCTAGATGTTCTATTTCTTTCAGTGAAATGACCAGCATCTTTCCTTTATTCTTACCACAAGGAGTAATAGGAGCTCCACAGAAACCTCAATAATCTTACAGAGATCCAGTATGGGATCCTGTTACCGATAAGAAGCTCAGCCTCATACCGTAAGGAGTGAGAGTATTTTTTCAATTACATAGTTTATTTTTCCAAGTATGAAGTGGTATATTATAACTGCTGCAAACTTGTAAAACACAAAAAATAAAGATGAAAATAAATGTCACAGTAAGTTTGCCACTCAAAGTTAATCACTGTCAACAATTTGGTTCACTTTATTCCCATCTTTTTTTCACCCCCCTCTCAATATGCATATAATGAAGTAGAGCACCCATTAAAATGATGTTTGTGAAAAAATCTGGTAGCTGTGGAAATTCTAGGAAAGCTTGGAAAAAATATCTAGAGCTATATGAACAGAATTAGAATGATATGAACGATTTAGAACTTTATGAACAAGTTTGTTCTAGAGTATATTGTTTAGTGAAAAACAGCAGCAGTTCTTTACACAGAATCAGCAGGGTCCTTTTACTAGGCATTCACATTTTAACAGAACCAATTACTTCTTGTAGTTGAGCTCCTGTGTTGCCTTCAGCTCTATGATGAGTGAACTATACAATAATCATGGGACAGAACACTTGTCACTTTGGGGACTCAAAGTTGCAACTTACGACTCCAGCGTAGGACAGATTAAGTATTAAAATGTGGTATTGCTTATGTGTGGGATAGGAGCTCACCAAAGTGAAGACTCATTGTAAACCTTAGTATTTGAGGGAGAGCTTTATGGTTGATATTGAGACTGAGCTGCACCTTGAAGAAAGGCAAATTTAGAAAAGACAGAAGACCAAAGAAAATGCTACTGGACAGATAAGCAGATCAGGATGTGATCAGTTATGGAATTTTAATTTCCAAAGGAATTTGGGCTTAATGTTGTAGCTCTAGGATGTTAAGCCTTAAATAGGTTTCAAATGGTGTGACAACTTTATTTGATTGTTAATGACTGTCAGGTGATGGCTGTGTTGAGAAGGATTCTAAGCCTAGTCAAAGGATAAAGGACCAAGATGCTGTGTTTAATGATGTCTGCCATGGTCACGGCAGGGAAAGTTTTATCATAACTGGTACACAGTGGTCTACGATGCAGTAGGCAACACAACCGTGGATTCTTTTAAGAGGCAAGTCACCTTCAATATGAGTTTGAAAATGTCCATTCATCAAGCATTTTGTTACTATGCTGCTGCTACTGCTGCTAAGTCACTTCAGTTGTGTCCGACTCTGTGCGACTCCATAGACGGCAGCCCACCAGGCCCCACCGTCCCTGGGATTCTCCAGGCAAGAACACTGGAGTGGGTTGCCATTTCCTCCTCCAATGCGTGAAAGTGAAGTCACCCAGTCATGTCTGACTCTTAACGACCCCACGGACTGCAGCCTACCAGGCTCCTCCATCCATGGGATTTTCCAGGCAAGAGTACTGGAGTGGGTTGCCATTACCTTCTAAATGTATAAAATGAAGATGAGAACATTATGAATACAGATACTGTTGAACATGAGACAGTAAAGATGAAAATACACTTTATATTTCATTAGCTGATATAAGAAATTGAATTTGTAACAAATTTTTTTTTCAGAAAGTTTGCTTAATAAGCCATAATAACACAAATAATCTATAATTCACCATGAGGGGAGAAAGTAATCTTTCCCAAACTTTAATACTAAGATTTTTTTTGTCTATATATTTAAAATATTAAGTATTATTCTAGCTTCTTACTTTAATTAGTAGAGCTATCAGTTGGGAAAAGACATTGTTTATTTTCCCAGATTACTTATTTATTGTAATTTCTAATTGTTCAGTTCAGTTCAGTTCAGTTGCTCAGTCGTGTCCGACTCTTTGCGACCCCATGAATCACAGCGTGCCAGGCCTCCCTGTCCATCACCAACTCCCGGAGTTCACCCAGATTCATGTCCATCGAGTCAGTGATGCCATCCAGCCATCTCATCCTCTGTCGTCCCCTTCTCCTCCTGCCCCCAATCCCTCCCAGCATCAGAGTCTTTTCCAATGAGTCAACACTTCGCATGAGGTGGCCAAAGTACTGCAGTTTCAGCTTTAGCATCATTCCTTCCAAAGAAATCCCAGGGCTGATCTCCTTCAGAATGGACTGGTTGGATCTCCTTGCAGTCCAAGGGACTCTCTAGAGTCTTCTCCAACACCACAGTTCAAAAGCATCAATTCTTTGGCGCTCAGCCTTCTTCACAGTCCAACTCTCACATCCATACATGACCACTGGGAAAACCATAGCCTTGACTAGATGGACCTTTGTTGGCAAAGTAATGTCTCTGCTTTTGAATATGCTATCTAGGTTGGTCATAACTTTCCTTCCAAGGAGGAAGCATCTTTTAATTTCATGGCTGCAGTCACCATCTGCAGTGATTTTGGAGCCCAGAAAAATAAAGTCTGACACTGTTTCCACTGTTTCCCCATCTATTTCCCATGAAGTGATGGGACCGGATGCCATGATCTTCGTTTTCTGAATTTTGAGCTTTAAGCCAACTTTTTCACTCTCCACTTTCACTTTCATCAAGAGGCTTTTGAGTTCCTGTTCACTTTCTGCCATAAGGGTGGTGTCATCTGCATATCTTAGGTTATTGATATTTCTCCCAGCAATCTTGATTCCAGCTTGTGTTTATTCCAGTCCAGTGTTTCTCACGATGTACTCTGCATATAAGTTAAATAAGCAGGTGACAATATACAGCCTTGACGAACTCCTTTTCCTATTTGGAACCAGTCTGTTGTTCCATGTCCAATTCTAACTGTTGCTTCCTGACCTGCATACAGATTTCTCAAGAGGCAGGTCAGGTGGTCTGGTATTCCCCTCTCTTTCAGAATTTTCCACAGTTTATTGTGATCCACACAGTCAAAGGCTTTGGCATAGTCAATAAAGCAGAAATAGATGTTTTTCTGGAACTCTCTTGCTTTTTCCATGATCCAGCAGATGTTGGCAAATTGTTCATTGGTACTATATAGAAATCCAATAAATTTTGTATATTGAATTTGTATCCTTTGTTCTTGCTAAGCTCACTTACTAGTTCTAGTAGAATGAGTGTGTGTGTGTGTATGTGTAGATAGATCCCTTGGAATATTCTACATAGACAATTATGTTTTCTTCAAATGGAGACAGTTTTATTTCTTTTTTTCTAGTCTATATGTTTTTTTTTTTCTCTTTTATATCTTTTATCTTGTATTATTGCATTGCCTGGGATCTCCAGTATTATGTTGAATAGGAGTAGTGTAAGTGGACATACTTGTCTTTTTCCCAGCCTTAGGGGAAAAGAATTCAGTCTTTCACTATTTAGTATGATGTTAGCAACTTCATGTTTACTGCTGAACTACTAGTAGTTACGACAAAGCTATTCATTTATGCTCACTAATTCTGTTAATCACTGAGAGAGAACTGAAGTTTTTAAGTGTAACTGTAAATTTGTTTATTTCTCTGTAAAGTTAAACATTTTTTTTGAGATTATTTTTTAGAGCAGTTTAAGTTTCACAGCTAAATTGAGGGGAATGTACAGAGATTTTCCATATACTACCTACCCACCCCCCACCTACATATAAAGGCTCCCTTGAACTGTGGTGTTAGAGAAGACTCTTGAGAGTCCCTTGGACTGCAAGGAGATCCAACCAGTCCATTCTGAAGGAGATCAGCCCTGGGTGTTCTTTAGAAGGAATGACGCTAAAGCTGAAACTGCAGTACTTTGGCCACCTCATGCGAAGAGTTGACTCATTGGAAAAGACTCTGATGCTGGGAGGGATTGGGGGCAGGAGGAGAAGGGGACGACAGAGGATGAGATGGCTGGATGGCATCACCAACTTGATGCACGTGAGTTTGAGTGAACTCCGGGAGTTGGTGATGGACAGGGATGCCTGGCGTGCTGCGATTCATTTGGTCACAAAGAGTCGGACACGACTGAACTGAACTGAACTAACTCATTATGAATATCCCCCACCAGAGAGTACATTGTTATAATTGCTGAACTGGCACTGACATATCATAATCACCCAGAGTCCCCACTTTATTTGTTCTGCCTCTTTCTCTCTCTTGTCTCCTAGGACTCCAATTACATAAATGTTAGACTGTTTAATATTGCACAACTCAGAATTGCTGTTCTGTTCTTTCCCTTTTTCTTAAACATTTTTTCTCTTTGTAGGTTTTTTTTTTGTTTTGTTTTGTAATTTCTATTGTTCAGTCACCCAGTTATGTCTGACTCTCCACAACCACATGGAGTACAGAATGCCAGGGCTCCCTGTCACTTATCACCTCCTGGAGTTTGCCCAAGTTCATGTTCATTGCATCAGTGATGCCATCCAGCCACCTATCTTCTCCTTTTGCCCTTGGTCTTTCCCAGCATCAGGGACTTTCCCAGTGAGTCGTCTGTTCACATCAGATGACCAAAATATTGGTGCTTCAGCATCAGCACCAGTTCTTCCAGTGAATATTCAAGGTTGATCTCCCTTAAGGTTGATTGGTTTGATCTCCCTGCTGTCCAAGGGACTTTCAGGAGTCTTCTCCAGCACCTCAGTTCAAAGGCATCAATTCTTTGGCAATCTGCCTTATTCAAGGCCCAGCTCTCACAACCGTTCATGACCGACCACTGGGGAGACCATAGCCTTGACTTTACAGACCTTTGTCAGCAGACTTGTCTCTGTTTTTCAACACACTGTCTAGGTTTGTCATCAGTTTCCTGCCAAGAAATAGTCGTTTTCCCACTTCATGGCTGCAGTCACCATCTGCAGTGATTTTGGAGCCCAAGAAGAGGAAATCTGTTACTATTTCCACCTTTTCTACTTCTATTAGCCATGCAATAATGGGGCCAGATGCCGTGATCTTAGCTTTTTTAAATATTTAGTCTTAAGCTGGCTCTTTCACTCTCCTCCTTCATTCTCTTCAAAAGGCTCTTTATTTCCTCTTCAGTTTCTGCCATTAGAGTGATACCATCCGCATATCTGAGGTTGTTGATGTTTCTCCCGCCTGTCTTGATTCCAGCTTGTAACTCATCCAGCCCGGCATTTCTCATGATGTGCTCAGCGTATAGGCTAAACAAACAGGGTGACAGCAGACAGCCCTGTCCTACTCCTTTCTCAATCTTGAACCAATCAGCTGTTCCATACAGGCTTCTAAGTGTTGCTTCTTGACCTACATACAGGTTTCTCAGCATACAGGTAAGATGGTCAGGTTATTCCCATCTCTCTAAGAGCTTTCCACTCTTTAATTTCACTGATTTTTTTTCTCGGCTGCTTCAAATATGCTCATTAGCCCATGAAAGGCATACTTCATCTCTGTTACTTTTTTTTTTTCATTTCTAGCATTTACATTTTATTTTGGTGCTATATTTTTCATCTTTCTACTGAAATTCCTGAATTGTTTATGCATATTGTCCATTTTTTTTCCGCTAGAGCGTTTAACATATCATATTTTAAATTCTTTGATACCTTCAAATCTGGATTATATTTGAGTCTGGTTCTGTTGATTTTGCTTTGTCTTTTGCCAGAGTGTTACTTTTCCTTGCTTCTTTGTGTGTTGTATATTTTATTTGAATGTTGGGCATTTGATGTACAATAGTAAAGACAAATTGATATTATGTGTGTTTGGAAATGTCCACCTTTTTTGGCTTGGTTTTGGAGAGAGAGGGGAAATATCAAATTAGTCTCATCAGGGGTTGACCTGGGTATGCTTTTATTGCTCTTGTGATCCTTGGCATGCTGCAGGTGTTAACTTCCTTGTCCTTAGGGTGGTCCTTGACTTCCCTGGTGGCTCAGATGGTAAAGCATCTGCCTACAATGTGGGAGACCTGGGTTCAATCCCTGGGTCAGGAAGATCTCCTGGAGAAGGGAATGGCAACTCACTCCAGTACTCTTGCCTGGAAAATCCCATGGATGGAGGAGACTGATAGGCTACAGTCCATGGGGTCACAAAGAGTCGGACATGACTGAGTGGCTTCACTTTCACTTAGGGCGGTAATTAGTTTTTTGGAGAATGTTTCTCAATATCTGCTCCGTCTTCAGCTTTAGGTCTTCTCTTTGTGCCTGTGTCTCAGACAGGGTCTCTTTCCCACCTCTTGCCCTTCTCCCAGTGATGGACTGCTGTTGCCTTTTACTCAGGGCTTGCTGGCTGGGCTGTTCAAGCTAGTTATCAGGGTAAGTACTGTGTCCCTGAGCCCTGGAGGGTAGGACTGTCAAATGATTCTTCCCTTCTGTTTGTAATCACTGAGCCCAGATGACTTCTGCCCTTCCTGGAGGGACAGAAGAATATTTGCTTTCTCCAGGTGAAATAGAGTACTTTCCTGGTGGCTCAGACGGTAAAGTGTCTGTCTGTAGTGCAGGAGACCTGGGTTCAATCCCTGGGTTGGGAAGATCTCCTGGAGAAGGAAAGGGCAACCCACTGCAGTATTCTTGCCTAGAAAATCCCATGGGCAGAGGAGCCTGGTAGGCTACAGTCCATGGGGTCACAAAGAGTTGGACAGGACTCAGTGACTTCACTGTCACTTTCTAGGTGCAATAGGCCTTGACATTTGGCCCAAGTGACAGAGTTGCCAGTGACAGAGTTTCCTGTATTTCTCCTCAGTGGCTTAAGGCTTTTGTTGCCTAAAGAAAAAGTGGAGCAGAATCCCTTGCTCTAATGGAAGATATTTCCCTTTCTCGGGTCTTCTCTACAAGGAAGATTTTCTCCTAACTCTTCACCTATCCCAAATCTTTCTTGTATTTGGTGAGGTTCCTGGAAAAGAGCCTGAGTTGGTGCAAATCTCTTTGCGTTTGTGGTTCTCTGGGTTTCTGTTCTCTCATACATTGCACTTGACTTTCAGTGATTTGCTAAAAACTTGGTTGCTTTCTTCTTACCATCTTACATGTTTCCCAGTGTCTTTCCTAGGTAAGCAAGGGCTTACTCTCCTTATCATCTTTTCTTTAGATTTGGGGTTCATTTGTTGCCCTAAGACCTCAAGTGTCTCACTCCATATTTTTTAGGTGAGGCAAGGTGAAGCCAAGAGAGGTGATAAATTACCCAATCTAGAAAGTGACAGAACCAGAATTCAAAGACTGAGACCTAGGCAGTGTCTCTCTGGAGACTGCATCATTAGCCACTGCCTATGTTGCATACATAAACCACCTCTCCTATGCGGGGGTGGATGACAGATACCCTGTTGCACATGTAAACCTGCAGGACTTTGAATAATTCAGAGAGAGACTGGGAGCTCCATGAGGGAGATTTCTTACTTTTTTTAATCACATGGGATGTGACTATACTAATAATGGTATTGTATTATTGAAGTTTCTAGATAATTTTCTACATATACTTTATTTTCCCAACTAGATATTAACTTTCTTGGAGAAATGAACTGCTGATGATTTGATTTGTACCTTGTCCCCCTATACTTTGTAACTCTCTGAAAAGTATCCTCCTTATAGGAAGTAATTGGCAAGGATTCTGTGACAGAAAAATAGGATGGGGCTTAAAACAATTGATTTAGGGAAGTAAAACTTGAAGGAAAACTTAGAAAGTCGTGATTTATTTAGGCTTCTGGTGATTGAAGACTTCATTTTCACTAGTGGTAGGAAATCATTTTAAAAGGAAATTCTTGAACTCTAGTTTACAAATTAACCTTCATGAGAACAGATTTAAGTGAACAGTTTGGATAGCACACATTCAGTCTCTTTCTGTTGGTAGATACGACCAAATGGGAGATGACAGTGACTATTTGTCAACATGAGTCTATTAGAAGAGACGCTACAGGTAAAAGGTTGGAACATTAATTTCTATGTTCCTTGAGCTCTTCTGTCTCTTGAGAACGTGTCTGCTGACATAGAACTTGACACCAAGGCCATCGGAAATAGTTCCTTCTAAAATGACAGGGAAAAAAGGCTTTTATCCCTGTTCTTTCTGTGTGCTGAAAGATAATGCCCTTGACTAACAACATACCCAGAGGAATACATGTTCTGAAAAGAATGACCAAGTTCAGTGGCAGGCCAAAGAATCAAAGCATAATCATTTTTTTTTAAAGAAATGACAAAAATTAAAAATGTGTACTTTTATTTCCCAAATAAAGGAAAAGTGAAAAAAGAATGATAATGTCTTACTACAGACCCTTAGTGAAAATGGTAAATATCACTGTAAAAAGACATTTACTTGAACTTTATAGTATCTCCTTATTTTCTCATTATGAAAATTATACTCTATCTCTTACAGTACAAATTTTTAATGTTTGCATGTAAGTGAAAAAATGAAACTACTTGTAATCTTCCTATGCATCAGTGACCACTGGCAATAGGTATTTCCAGATTTTTTTCTCTATTCATCTAGACCTTCAACATTTCCTACTGCATTGAGATCTCTCTATAGATCATAGAAGTGACTTTATACTGTACATATTTCTTAATGTATTTTCTTTCACATGAAGCTGTATAATGAAATGTTTTCCTGTCGTGGCAGAAAAGGCCAGTTGAGTTCCGAAGATCTGAGCTTCCCTTCTATAGCTGGGAAGCCGCTTCTCAGCCAGGTACTGCATTTCTCAGTCCTTTTGCAGCCATGTGGTATCCCATCATGGTTTGGTAAAGTGGAATAGGAACTGAAGGGATGTGCCGCGCTACGCCAGGGAGATTAGGTGTCTGTGTTGCCATCCCTCCATTCACTTTCAAGGTGCCATTGGAGGCCGTGCTTATCTTCCACTGCCATGAGCAAAACATGACCTCTGGATGGCCTTCTGGTCCCAGAAGGAGAATAGCAGACACATGACAGGAACCAGCCCAGCTTCCCCATAATTCGAATCTACATGCCAGAGAGAGCTGCCCCAAATGATCTGCAAACTTGTGATTGAGAAACAGCTAGTGTTGCATTATGTTGAGTGTGCTTTACAGAAGCTCATGTGCCTGCAGTACTTATAACTGAATCTAGAAAGAGGGATGTGTTTCAAAAAGAATGGTGAATGTGGTTTTGGGGAAATGGCTTTGTTTAGAACCAAAGACATGGAAATACCCCCAAAGTCTTTGAGCATATTATGCTGGACTAACCTCAGCTGGACTAAAAAAGATTAAGACTATATGAATTATAAAAATGACGTCTTAACATTCCGTGGCAGGAAGCAGGCTGAGAAATTTCAGAATTCTAGGATGTATGTTTTCCAAACTCCTTGTTGGAAGGCCGAGGAAAAGAATGTAAAACGAAGGATCTCCACCTCACTCATGGAGGGCTTTGTCAATAGTTCTGGAGAATCACAGATTAAGCAGAAACTTTCAGGGATCAGAACTTGGACCAAATCAAGGAACATTTTTCCCCCCTTAGAAGAAATGGCAACACATTTATAGTGGTCTTTCAGAACTTCAGTGGACCATGGGTTGCCAGGTGCCTCTCATTCTTCCCTTTTTCAAATGGGATTGTTTATTATGGTCATCCTGTCTTCATTCCATTACTGTATTTTGGATGAGATAAGGGAGATGGCCTGTTTATTTATATCAAGAGTGTCTGAAAAACAGGAGGTACATCTAGGCTTGATTCTGAACTTTGAGTCTGTTGTTATCTAATAGATGAAATTTGGGCAGGGGTGACTTGAGGCAGGAGTGAGTATATTTTGCATATGAAAGGAATATGACTTTATAAAAAAAATAGAGAGGTCTACGATAGATTAGACTGTTGTTTAAAGTATTCACTTTATTCTCTCACCTCTACTTTTTCATATGAAAGTATGAGAAAGTTCAGTTCTGTCTCTCCACTTTGATCTTAACTTGGCCATATGGATTGTTTTGGCAAATGGCGTAGTGCCAAAAATGCTTGGCGTGGTTCAAGCAAATGCCTCAAAATTGCTTGAGTTGTGGCTCTTGCCGTATTGTGCTCCTGCCATCGTTATGGAAAGCAAAAGCCTCTGATTGTCTCCTGGTCTCAGGACAAGGATAAGAGACATGCAGAAGAGAACCAGTGATTGCCACCTGAGACTAAGATACTCCAAGTCACCAACGAAGCTGAGCAAGAAATAAATGCTTTGTTACATTTTCCGTGTTAGTTTGAGGTTGTTCTATGAGATATATGTATGGATTTGTCTTTTATCCCTTTCAAAGTTTGGCTAAGAATGTCACATTCTTAGTGACTGACTCACTCTAATTAAAAATAATGGTCCTCATTCTAGTCCAACAGTGAGAGATTTTATTTTGGGGGCTCCAAAATCACTGCAGATGGTACTGCAGCCGTGAAATTAACAGACACTTGCTCCTTGAAAGAAAAGCTTTGACAAACCTAGACAGCATATTAAAAAGCAGAGACATTACTTTGCCAACAAAGGTCTGTCTAGTCAAAGCTGTGGTTTTTCCAGTAGTCATGTATGGATGTGAGAGTTGGACTATAAAGAAAGCTGAGCACTGAAGAATTGATGCTTTTGAACTGTGGTGTTGGAGAAGACTCTTGAGAGTCCCTTGGACAGCAAGGAGATCCACCCAGTCCATCCTAAAGGAAATCAGTCCTGAATATTCATTGGAAGCTGAAGTTGAAACTCCAATACTTTGGCCACCTGATGTGAAGAACTGACTCATTTGAAAAGACTCCGATGCTGGGAAAGATTGAAGGCAGGAGGAGAAGGGGATGACAGAGGATGAGATGGTTGGATGGCATAACTGATGTGATGGACATGAGTTTGAGTGAACTCTGGGATTTGGTGATGGACAGGGAGGCCTGGTGTGCTGCAGTCCATGGGATTGCAAAGAGTCTGACACAAATGAGCGACTGAACTGAACTGAATACCTGATCCCTCTTCCTCACTGTATTTTTCTCCACAGCACTTTCCATCTTCTAATATACCATATAACTGACTCATTTGGGAGGGTTATCATCTGTCTTCCTCAATTAGAATATAAGCTCCTTTAGGAAAAAGTTTTTGCCTGTTAACTGCTATATCCTCAACACCTAAGCATTGCCTGGCACATGCTAGTTACTCTATTTTTGTAAGATGAGTGAATTCATCTATATATATATTTCAATAAATATGAAAAAGAAGTCCAGAAAATATAAATAGTGTGTCTCCACTTTCTGTGAATATGAGTGATGGTTTTCTTTATATTTTCTGTTTTCTAAATTATTCACAATAAATTATATGATGTATTTAATGAAAACAAATGACTTTTAAAATTGTTTTGACTACACACAGAAATTTCAGGGTTCTTTTCCTTATTATTTTAATATTGTTGAAATTGTCTATTTATCAGTAAGCATAATTTTTGCTCTAGCTTATATTGTGGCAAAGGGATCTGTGGGTAGAATGAGGCTCAAAACAGAAGGCAAGTGGGTCAAGGAGAGAAAGCTGAGAAGCTGAGAGCTGAGGGAACTAAGTAAAAGAATCACATCCCAGAAATCTGTTCCATGAATCTCTGTAGGAATCTGGGCAATCTTCTTTCTTTTTTCAGCCTCCAGAGTGTTGCCAAGTTTTCCTATTTCTAATTATTCCTTATGGCAGAAAGCAAAGAGGAACTCAAGAGCCTCTTGATGAAGGTGAAAAAGGAGAATGAAAAAGCTGGCTTAAAACTCAACATTCAAAAAACTAAGATCACGGCATCTGGTCCCATATCTTCATGGCAAGTAGATGGGAAAACAATGGAAACAGTGACAGACTTTATTTTCTTGTGGTTTCTCCAAAACCACTGCGGATGGTGACTGCAGCCATGAAATTAAAAGATGCTTGCTCTTTGGAAGAAAAGCTATGACAAACCTAGATAATGTATTTAAAAGCAGAGACATCATGTCTGTATAGCCAAAGCTGAGGTTTCTCCAGTAGTCATGTACAGGTTTGAGAGGTGGACCATGAAGAAGGCTGAGCGCCAAAGAATTGATGCTTTTGAACTGTGGTGTTGGAGAAGACTCTGGAGAGTCCCTTGGACTGCAAGGAGATCAAACCAGCCAATCCTAAAGGAAATCCACCTTTAGGATATTCATTGGAAGGACTGATGCTGAAGCTGAAGCTCCAATACTTTGGCCACCCGATGCAAAGAGCTGAATCATTGAAAAAGACCATGATGCTGGGAAAGATTGAGGGCAGGAGGAGAAGGGGACAACAGAGGATAAGATGATTATATGGCATCACTGACTCAATGGACATGAGTTTGAGCAAGTTCCGGGAGAATGGTGAAAGACAGGGAAGCCTGGCACACTGCAGTCCATGGGGCTGCAAAGAGTTGGACATGACCGAGCAACTGAACAACAATTATTCCTGAACTTTAAGACAAGTTCAAGTTATGTACTTTTGCATTTATAATAAAGAGAATAGAAAAATAAAAGACATTTGGAACACTAAATAACATAATAAATAGCTCCCTGGTTAAGAAATGTCATTTTTTATTCTGTAGGGTATCAGTCACAGATATAACCATTACAGGAACAAGACCAGTAGGATGGTTTTGTATTTGGCAGATTACTAAGCTCCACTTAGAGAAGCTGGAGTAATTGCATGAAGCTGCTTCTCCTAGGTTGAATGTTAGTTACATGACTGAAATGGCCAAGCAAAGACAAGATGCCAGCTATGCAAGATGAGAGGTGTTGGATGACATGTTTTCTCCATTCATCTACCTCCTCTTTTTCCCCATCCTCACCTCCATTGGGAGACTGGAGAGGCTGAGCTGTGATTTCTGAGTCTCAGTGCCAGGTAGATTTTTTAAAGAAGTAAGTGACTTATCTTGCCTGATGTAAGTTTCTCGTGGTTGAAGTTGTATAGCATAGGGGTTAAGAACATGAGGCTTTGGAGAAAGATGCAATTTGATTTAAATTTCAGCTCCACCATTTACTAGCAGTATGGCCTTGTCAAGTAAATGACCTTCCTGAACCTCACTTTTATCATCTGTAAATGGGAGAAACAAGGATTAAATGAGATGCCATTTGTAAAGTGTTCAGTGTTGTATATTATCACTATCAAGCATTCAACAAATTCTGGCTCCTTTTATGACTACTGTGATAATTTTCTAATTGATACCTGCTTAGTTCTCTAGTAGTCAGGCCGACAAGCTGGTCTTCTGGAGAAGGAAGAGAGAGAGAACTTGAAGAAGAAAAAAAAAAAGATTAAAAAGTAATACCCCTAAGGTCTCTGCTTTGTACAAGTGGTGACTCTTGATTGCTTTGTTGTTTTGAGGTTTAACAGCAGAGCTTTACTGTGTAGTCACCACAGTGTCATAAAACTTGGTACATCTTGACCTTGAATGATGATATACTAGCTAAACTGTTCTTTGAGTGTTTTAGCAATCAATACCTGTCCTGAATCCCAGCCATGGTCATCAAATTTGTTATATATATATAAGAACCTAGAGCAATTCCAGGATGGAAGATTGCAGAAATTTCTCTTAGTAAGTCTGTGAAACACAAAACTAAGTAGATGGATCACAGAGAGTTGTAAGACTGAAACAAAATCGGGGAGAAGCTAAGTCATTCAGATTATACATTTGCTTTTTTATCATGATACCCTCTAATTAAGGGTAAGTTGATGAGTACTATATGCATCTACATGATACTAAAGTAGCTGCTAGCATCCTTAAGGAGTCAGGACCACTCCCTACACAGTGGGCCTTTGCTGCCCTACTGCTCTTTTTGTTTTGAAATCTAGCCTCATTACATTAATGGCTGGAAACCTTCTCAGGCATGTTAAAAATAGATTGCATGAGAATTGAATGCAGTGTTTCCCTCCTCCCTCCCACTCCTTTTCTCGACTGCAGTATAATGGCACCACTCAGAAACAGTCCACGGAAATCAGGGTTTTCTCAGCGGCTTGTGTGGGAAGTGCAGACTATTGTGAGCAAGTGTTGCAGCCCACTGCTTGGCAGGAAGTCGTTTTTGGAAAAGTTAACCGAACAAACACCTTCCATTGTCTACAGAGGTTGAAAGCCCAACGAAGTCTCTTTATTTCTATCTCTAAACCAACTTGGTGACTGTTAATACATTTAACCCTTTTGATTCTAGAGTCTCAGATTTATTGAAGGCTTTTTCTCTCAGGGATTCTTAACCTTTTTGAATTCTTGGACCTTTTTGAGGATCCAGTGGGTGATAAATTCATGTGTTCATTTTTCAGAAGATCTGTGATTCTTCCCCTCCTCCCACCCTCCGTGTTGAGTTGTTCTATAGTTGGTCTGAGTAATTAATGATCAAGGGAAAAACAGCAAAGAAGGGAAGGTGAGAACCTCTCTGCTCCCTTGCTACTCCACTGCATATTTCTCATTTCTTTCTTTGCAAATTTACTAAAAAAAAAAAAAAGGCCAAGCTCTGCTGAGGATTTTAAAAGCTGTTAACCACATTCATAGTCTTATTTATTAAAGTAATTATACATAGGCTTAATTGTTTCCCAATGTAATAAAACTGAGAAGTTTGCCATTATAAATGAGTATACACACACATATGTATAGCTGAGTCCCTTTTCTGTCTACCTGAAACTATCATAGCATTGTTAATCAGCTATACTCCTATATAAAATAAAACCTTTCAGAAAATATAAATGAGTATACAAAGGATTTAGACCAGAAGGAATAGATTATGTTTAACTAGGCATGACTCTTATTGCACTCAAAATATTGCAAGGACATTTTTGGGGATCAATGTCACAATCTGTCACAATCACAGAATCATTGAAGGAAGGCTGTTTTTTGAAAACATGTTTTGGTTAAACCTCAGGCCCTGAGATTTAATGTTCAACAATGGAATTGGCTGACTTAGAAGACAACGAGTTTATATTCAAGAGAAGGATGCTACATTATCTGTCAAGAGTAATTTAGAAGGCATTTTTGCTCTCTGTGGCAGGACCTTTGTGCTAGGAATTCTGCAAGTACACAACAATTTTAGTTGACCCACAAGAAGAAAACTTTTGAGATGTCTTTTGTTTTCTCCCCTGTGCCTGTGCCCAGGAGAGTGGCTTTAATTTGTGCTGAGATGGAGCTTCCACTCTCCAACGTCACTTGGCTCGTGTGTGGCCTTAAATACCTATGATGCCGTTACATGAGAACTGCAACCTCTTTCCCCATATCTGAAAGTGCCCCATTATCCACTGGGAATTGACTCCTGTCGTTTGGGAAGACAGAGCTACAGTCTGACCTTCACAGAAAGAAGGTATCTGAATTAAGTGTCTTACCAAGTACTTTCTTTCTTTTTTTTCCCTCAAGCATTTTCATTTTCTATTTGAGAGTTCATATATTAAAGTATTCTTTTTCTTAAGACCATATTATCTGTTGTTATCCGTGTTGAATTTATAAGGTATGAAATTTCAGGTTGAGAAGACTTGATGGCATTTAGCATCCGGGATTAAGCTGTGCTCAGCCTGAAATCCTTTACTCTGAAGTTTTCCCATGGCGCTGACTTTGGTGTGTGTTTTAGTTAACTTGGGCTGCCATAACAAAATACCATAGATTGGGTTGTAAACAGCAGAAATTTATTCTGTCACAGTTCTGGGGGCTGAAAGACTGAGATCAGGGTGCTGGTACAGTCAGGTTCTGGCAAGAGTCCTCTCCCTGGCTTGCAGAGGTCCACCTTCTCACTGTGTCCTCTCCTGGCCTTTCCTTGGTGTGTGTGTTTGTGTGTGAATGTGTGTGTGTCTGTGTGTGGAGAGAGAGAAAAAGATCTTTTTCCTCTTATGTCTTCAGTCCTGTCCGATTAAGACCTCATCCTTATGGCCACATTTAACCTCATTTACCTCCTGAAAGCTCCATCTCTAAAAAAGTCACATTAGAGCTTAGGTCTTCAAGATATGAATTTTGGAGAGACACAGTTCAGTCCATAGCAATGTGGCAAATGTCTATTATAAACCTTGTGCAGCATCTTGGACATCTCTCAGTGGAAGAACAGGGAAAAAATTCATTGTGACATAATTTTCCTTGTCATCTGCTCTTGTGGCATGGATTACAAAGACATCAAGTATTCGATATAGTTAAGAGAGCTTAAAATGTGTTTGTGAGTGAGAGAGAGAGAATGGAAGGAGGGAGAGGGAGAAAAGAGCGATGGAAACAGAAGATAATTAAATCAATAAGCATTTAAAAACTAATTGCTGAGTACAGTGTACAGCCAGGAGTGACAAAAGATACATCTTCCCTGCCCTATAATAAACAAACAAAAACCAGAAAGGTGTAGATTTTGCTCTAAGGAGTTTGGGATTTATTTGAGGAGCTAAGAAGCACAATGGCAACCCACTCCAGTACTCTTGATTGGAGAATCCCATGGATGGAGGAGCCTGGTAGGCTGCAGTCCATGGGGTCGCTGAGTCGGACACGACTGAGTGACTTCACTTTCACTTTTCACTTTCATGCACTGGAGAAGGAAATGGCAACCCACTCCAGTATTCTTGCCTGGAGAATCCCAGGGACAGAGGAGCCTGTTGGGCTGCCATCTATGGGGTCGCACAGAGTCGGACACTACTGACGTGACTTAGCAGCAGCAGCAGCAAGAAGTGAAAACAATTCAAATGAAAAGTACATTAAAAAGAAAGGACCATTTGTGTTAAGCATTGAGTAACTGGGTTAGCAAGGATGTGAAATTAATGCTCAGAGGATCACTCTGCAGTGAGAGGATCAGGGAGATTCTGATCCTGAAGAATGTAGATGGTGGGATGAGCTGGGGCAGGATGGAAGTTAAGGATTTGAGGGGATCAGAGAAGTCTTCTTAGGAGAGGTGATGGCCACACAGTTAGTGCAAAGAAAATGGGGGAAGGGCATGCACACATCAAACAGAGAAGATAAGAAAGAGCATGCGCAGTACGTGGGGGAGGCCACCAGCAGTTCCTGTAGCTGGAGGTGGAGGGCTAGGCAGAGTGGAAGGAGAAGAAGGGGAAGAACCTATCAGAAGTCACAAGACTGAGGGCTCCGTGAGCCATGTGTTACCCTGAAGATCAGAGGTTTTCAAACTGCAGAAACGTTTCTTCAAATGAAAAGCTTATTTTATATGCCAGGGATGGCAAGTCTGCTCTAGGTATAGCCAGAGTGGGGCTCAGGTCCTGCCTCCTCACCTCTGCCTCTGCTGTTGCCATCCCTATTCTACCCTCCTGGTGCAGACTGGCCTCCTGCACCTGGATCATAGCAACAGCCTCCTTTTCTAGCTTGTCCCCTTGCTCATCCACCCTCCAACTGCACAGCTTTCTAACAGGTGAGTCTGATTTTGTCCTTCCTCTGTTTAAGTCCCCTGCAATCGTTCCCAACTGCCTACACGAACAAACCCATGCTCCTGAGGCCCTGCCTCCTGAGTTACTTTCCTCTCTTGCCAAATTCTCACCATAATGTTAACTCAGCTTTATGTTCTAGCTAAGCTGAAATGCTTGCAACTGTGTCTTGTCCAGCCCTTGACTATGTTACCACCCCTGCCTCAATATCTACCTCCTTTTATGTCCCAGTCAAAAGATCCCTGTCTCCATGAGGATGTGACTAACCTCCTTTGAACCCAGACTGACTTGGCCATCCTGGTTTTTTTTTTTTTTATGCCTAACTGTACCCATAGGTGGAACTTCTTTGGTGGTTCAAACGCTAAAGAATCTGCCTGCCAATGCAGGAGACACAGGTTCAATATGTGGGTCAGGAAGATCCCCTGGAGAAAGGAATGGCTACCCACTCCAGTATGCTTGCCTGAAGAATTCCATGGACAGAGCAGCCTGGTGGGCTACAGTCCATGGGGGTCACAGAATCAGACATGACTGAGTGACTAATACACTAACTCATAGGTACAGATCCTATTATTGTAGCTTTGTATGTGGACAGATATGAGAGATGTTAAGAGTCAAGCCAACAAGTTTCAGTCAGAGAATGGCTGTGGGTGGGAGGAAGGATTTGGAGAAGTGTCAGATGACACCCCAGTTTCTATCAAGATTGACATGTAGGAGGGCTGTCCCAAGATGGCGGAGGAATAGGATGGGGAGACCACTTCTCCCCTACAAATTCATCAAAAGATCATCTGAATGCTGAGCAACTTCCACAAAACAATTTCTGAACACTGGCAGAGGACACCAGGCACCCAGAAAGGCAGCCCATTCTCTTTGAAAGGAGGTAGGACAAAATATAAAGACAAAAAGAGAGAAAAAAGAGTTAGGGATGGAGAGCCATCCTGGGGAGGGAGTCATGAAGTAGGAAAAGTTTCCACACAGTAAGAAACCCTCTCACAGCCAGGTCTGTGAGGAGTTTTGGGGTCTCAGAGGGCAACATAACTGGGAGGAAAAAAAAAAAAAAAACCTACAGAATAGGCACCTAACCAAAACTGCCAGTGGAGAAGTAGCCCAGACACTTGAGTCTGCCACCAGCAAGCAGGGGCTGGGCAGAGAGATGAGAGTGGCATCATCGGTGCTTAGGGTAAGGGCCGGGCCTGAATGCCCTGAGGACAATCTGAGGGAGTAACGTGAGATAGCAACCCAAACTGTGGGAGAGCCACAGAGAAAGAGAGAGAGGAAAAAAAAAAAAAAAGGGAGAACTTCCCTGAGAAAGGCTCTAACCTAACGCACAGCCTGGTCCATTCACAGAACAAAGGATTGGGCAAATACCAAAGGAGAGCTAGCCAGCTGCATATGGGTCCTTCCCCCCACCTCAGAGGCAGAGAGGCCAGAGCTGGAAGGCAAGGGGCTGCTGTAATCTCGGCCCCAGAGATGGCATCTTCCACCAAACTCTGAGCAGGTTCCCAGTTGCTAACTACATCTTCCTGAGATCCTGGGTCATTGACATCCGCCAGGAGGGTCGCAGCCTGAGATCAGCTCCCCAGAGGAGACACGCGGCACACCTGAGACTGCTCTCACGGTGAACCTGGGAAACCGAGCGGCCAGATGGAGGAGGCGATTAAGACACACCGCCACCTCGGACAGTGTGCTTGCCAAGAGCCTGGTCACCTGAGCTGCTCAGACCTGGGAAGGGCACAAAATGTACACCCAGCCTAGTCTGTGCCCTTGCGGAGTACCCGAGAACCTGAACAGCTTAGACCTGGAAAGTGCAGGAAATGCAGGGTCCGCTTCAGGCAGTGCCCTTGCAGAGCACCCTGGAGCCAGAGCAGCGTAGACCCAGGAAGCACATACCGCCTTGAGCTGTGGCAAACCTGCTGTGGTCCATGCACTGTGAGCACTCCACACACGCACCAGTGATATTTGTTTGCAGTGTTCCTCCCTCCCCACAACACAACTGAACAAGCGAGCCTAAATAAGGGACCACTTTTGCCCCCTTGTGTCAGGGTGGAGATTAGACACTGAAGAGACTTGCAAACAGAGGAAAGTGAAGTTGCTCGGTCGTGTCCGACTCTTTGCAACCCCATGGACTGTAGCCTACAATGCTCCTCTGTCCATGGGATTTTCCGGGCAAGAGTACTGGAGTGGGTTGCCATTTCCTTCTCCAGAGGATCTTCCCAACCCAGGGATCAAACCTGGGTCTCCTGCATTGTAGGCAGATGCTTTGCCATCTGAGCAACCAGGGAAGAAGCCAAAGTAAACAAAGGAAAAGCAAACAGAGGAAGCCAAAATAAACAAAGAAGAGGGAACCTCTCTGGAAGTGACAGATGCAACAGATTAAAACCCTGTGGTTAATGTTGACTATGCATTGGAAAGGGCCTATAGACCTTAAGAACAAGTACAAGCTGAAACAAGGAACTATCTGAAACTGAACTGACCCCACACTGCCCAAAACAGCTCCAGAGAAATTCATAGCTATATCTTTAATATTATCACTTTTTAATTAAAAAATTTTTAAGTTCTTTATTACTCCTTCAATTTTCATTTTTATAATCTATTACCTTGTTAAAAAAAAGACCCTATTTTTAAAGCAAATTTCATGTATATATATTTTTTAACTTTTGTGATTGATTTTATTTGTATTTTTGAGAGTCTAACCTCTATTCTAGATTTTTAATCTTTGCTTTTTGGTATTTGTTATCAATTTTGTACCTTTAAGAATCTAATCTTCAGTATCCATTTTCACTTAGGGGTATGATTTACTGCCTTGATTGCTCTCTCCCTCTTTGACTCTCCCTTTTCTCCCACAGGTCACTTCTATCTCCTTCCTCCCCCTTCTCTTCTCTACTTAACTCTGTGAATCTCTCTGGGTGTTCTGGACTGTGGAGAACATTTAGGGAACTGTTTACTGGCTAGATTGCTCTCTCCCCTTTTGACTCCCCCTCTTCTTCTCCTGGTCACCTCTATCTCCTTCCTCCCTCTTCTCTTCTCTATGCAACTCAGTGAATCTCTCTAGGTGTCCCTCACTGTGGAGAATTGTTTCACCATAAACCTAGATGTTTCATCATCTGTGCTGTATGGATGGAGAAGTCTTGAGGCTACTGTAAGAGAAGGACTGAAAGCCAGAGGCAGGAGGCTTAACTCCAAAACTTGAGAACATCAGAGAACTCCTGATTTCAGGGAACATTAATAGACAAGAGCTCACCCAAAAGTCTCCACACCTACACTGAAACAAAGCTCCACCCAAGTTCCACTGAAACCAAGAGCCAACAAGTTCCAAAGAGAGACATCCGACACTAATTCTCCAGCAAAGCAGGAACACAGCCCTGAGCATTAAAAGACAGGTTGCACAAGCCATGCCAAAAACATAGACACCCCAAAAGGCACTACTGGACACTTTATTGCACTAGAGAGAAGAGATCAAACTCCATCCACCAGAACACAGATGTAAGCTCCCCCAACCAGGAAACCTTGACAAACCACTAGTCCAACCCCACCCACAAGGAGCAGTCTTCACAATAAAGAAGAACCGTGAACTTCCAGCCTACATAAAGGGCACCCCTGACATAGCAATATAAACAAAATGAGAAGGCATAGAAATATTCAGCAGGTAAAGGAACATGGTAAATACTCACCAAACCAAACAAAAGAGGAGGAGATAGGGAGTCTACCTGAAAAAGAATTCAAAATACTGATAGTAAAGATGATCCAAAATCTTGAAAACAAAATGGATAAATAGACTGAAGATAAATAGACTGGAGACAAGGATTGAGAAGATGCAAGAAATGTTTAACAAGGACCTAGAAGAAATAAAAGAGTCCATCAATAATGAATAATGCAATAACCGAGATCAAAAGTGCTCTGAAAGGAACCAACAGTAGATTAACTGAGGCATAAGGGAGGATAAGTGAGGTGGAAGATAGAATGGTGGAAATAAATGAAGCAGAGAGGAAAAAAGAATGAAAAGAAATGAGGACAATCTCAGAGACCTCTGGGACAATGTTAAACACCCCAACATTTGAATCATAGGTATCCCAGAAAAAGACAACAAAAAGAAAGGGCGTGAGAAAATACTTGAGGAGATAATAGCTGAAAACGTCCCTAAAATGGGGACGGAAATAGCCACCCAAGTCCAAGAAACCCAGAGTGTCCCAAACAGGATAAATCAAAGGTGAAACACCCCAAGACACATATTAATCAAACTAATGAAGATCAAACACAAAGAGCAAATATTAAAATCAGCAAAGGAAAAGCAACAAATATGACACAAGGAGATCCCCATAACAGCTGATCTTTCAATAGAAACTCTTCAGGCCAGAACAGAATGCCAGGAGATACTTAAAGCGATGAAAGAGAAAAGCCTACAACCCAGATTACTATTCCCAGCAAGGATCTCATTCAAATACGAAGCAGAAATCAAAAGCTTTACAGACAAGCAAAAATTTAGCACTACTAAACCAGCTTTTCAACAAATGCTAAAGGATCTCTAGACAGGAAACACAGAAAAGGTCTATAAACTCGAACTCAAAATAATAAAGTAAATGGCAGTGGGATCATACTTATCAATAATAACCTTAAATGTGAATGGCTTGAATGTCCCAACCAAAAGACAGACTGGATTAATGGATACAAAAACAAGACCCCTATATATGCTGTCTACAAGAGACCCACCTCAAACCAAGGGACACAAACAGACTGAAAATGAAGGGCTGGAAAAGGATATTTCATGCAAATGCAGATCAAAAGAAAGCAGGAGTAACAATACTCATATCAGATAAAATAGACTTTGAAATACAGACCATGAAAAGAGACAAAGATGGACACTACATAATGATCAAAGGATCAATCCAAGAAGATATAACAATTGTAAATATATATATGCACCCAACATAGGAGCACTGCAATATGTAAGGCAAATGCTAACAAGTATGAAAGGGGAAATTAACAATAACACAATAATAGTGGGAGACTTTAATACCCCACTCACACCTGTGGATAGATCAACCAAACAGAAAATTAGTAAGGAAAAACACAAGCTTTAAATGATGCAATGGACCAGTTAGACCTAATTGATATCTATAGGATATTCACCCCAAAACAATGAATTTCAACTTTTTCTCAAGTGCACACAGAACATTCTTCAGGATAGATCACATCCTGGGCCATAAATCTAGCCTTGGTAAATTAAAAAAAAATGGAAATCATTTCAAGCATCTTTTCTGATCACAATGCTGTAAGATTAGATGTCAACTACAAGCAAAGAACTATTAAAAATACAAACATATGAAGGCTAAATGACACGCTTTGAATAACCTACAGATCACAGAAAGTCAAAAAGGAAATCAAAATGTACATGGAAAAAATGAAAACGAAAACACTACAACCCAAAACCTGTGGGATTCAGTAAAAGCAGTGCTAAGAAGAAGGTTCAAAGCAGTATAAGCTCACTTCAAGAAACAAGAGAAAAATCAAATAAATAACCTAACTTTACACCTAAAACAACTAGAAAAAGAAGAAATGAACTCTAAAGTTAGTAAAAGGAAGGAAATCATAAAAATCGTATCAGAAATAAATGAAAAAGAAACAAAGGAGATTATAGCAAAAATCAAAAAACTAAAAGCTGATTCTTTGAGAAGACAAATAATAGAGACAAACCATTAGCCAGACTCATCAAGAAAAATAGGGAGAACAATCAAATCAACAAAATTAGAAGTGAAAATGGAGAAATCACAACAGACAACACAGAAATACAAAGGATCATAAGAGACTACTATCAGCAACTATATGTATGAAAATAAAATGGACAACTTGGAAGAAATGGATGAATTCTTAAAAATGTACAACCTTCCAAAACTGAACCAGGAAGAAATAGAAAATCTGAACAGACCCATCACTAGCACAGAAATCGAAACGGTAATTAAAAAGTCTTCCAACAAACAAAAGCCCGGGCTTCACAGTTGAATTATACCAAAACTTTAGAGAAGAACTAATGCCTATCCTACTCAAACTCTTCCAGAAAATTGCAGAGGAAGGTAAACTGCCAAACTCATTCTATGAGGCCACCATCACCCTAATACCCAAACCAGACAAAAATGCCACAAAAAAAGAAAATTACAGGCCAATATCACTGATGAACATAGATGCAAAAATCCTCAACAAAATTCTAGCAAACAGAATCCAACAGCATATTAAAAATATCATACAAGTGGGCTTTATCCCAGGGATGCAAGGATTCTTCAATATTTGCAAATCAATCAATGTGATATACCACATTAACAAATTGAAAGGAAAAAACCATATAACTAACTCAATATATGCAGAGAAAGCCTTTGACAAATTCAACACCCATTTATGATAAAAACTCTCCAGAAAGCAGGCATAGAAGGAACATACCTCAACATAATAAAAGCCATACATGATTAATCACAGCAAACAATATCCTCAATAGTGAAAAATTCAAAGCATTTCCCCTAAAGTCAGGAACAAGACAAGGGTGCCCACTCTCACCACTACTATTCAACATAGTTTTGGAAGATTTAGCCACAGCAATCAGAGAAGGAGGGAAAAAAAAAAAGGAATCCAGATTGGAAAAAAGTAAAACTTTCACTGTTTGCAGATGACATGATCCTCTATATAGAAAACCCTAAAGATACCACCAGAAAATTACTAGAGCTAATCAATGAATATAGTAAAATTGCAGGATATAAAATTAATACAGAAATCCCTTGCATTCCTAGACACTAACAATGAGAAGACAGAAAGAGAAATTAAGGAAAAAATCCCATTCACCATTGGGAAAAAAAGAATAAAATACTTAGGACTATATCTACCTAAAGAAACAAAAGACCTATATATAGAAAACTATAAAACACTGATGAAATAGAACTGCCATATGACCCAACAATCCCACTGCTGGGCATACACACTGAGGAAACCAGAATTGAAAGAGACACATGTACCCCAATGTTCATCACAGCACTGTTTACAATAGCCAGGACATGGAAGCAACCTAAATGTTCACTGGCAGATGAATGGATAAGAAGGCTGTGGTACATACACATAATGGAAATATTCAGTTCAGTTCAGTTCAGTCGCTCAGTCATGTCTGATTCTTTGCAACCCCATGAATTGCAGCACACCAGGCCTCCCTGTCCATTATCAACTCCTGGAGTTCACCCAAACTCATGTGCATAGAGTTGGTGATGCCATCCAGCCATCTCATCCTCTGTTGTCCCCTTCTCCCCCTGCCCCCAATCCCTCCCAGCATCAGAGTCTTTTCCAATGAGTCAAATCTTCACATGAGGTGGCCAAAGTATTGGAGTTTCATCTTTAGCATCAGTCCTTCCAATGAACACCCAGGGCTGATCTCCTTTAGAATGGACTGGTTGGATTTCCTTGCAGTCCAAGGGACTCTCAAGAGTCTTCTCCAACACCACAGTTCAAAGGCATCAATTCTTTGGCGCTCAGCTTTCTTCACAGTCCAACTCTCACATCCATACATGACCACAGGGAAAACCATAGCCTTCACTAGACGGACCTTTGTTGGCAAAGTAATGTCTCTCCTTTTGAATATGGTACCTAGGTTGGTCATAACTTTCCTTCCAAGGAGTAAGCGTCTTAATTTTATGGCTGCAGTTACCATCTGCAGTGATTTTGGAGCCCCCAAAAATAAAGTCTGACACTGTTTCTAATGTTTCCCCTTCTATTTGCCATGAACTAATGGGACCAGATGCCATGATCTTAGTTTTCTGAATGTTGAGTTTTAAGCCAACTTTTTCACTCTCCACTTTCACTTTCATCAAGAGGCTCTTTAGTTCCTCTTCACTTTCTGCCATAAGGGTGGTGTCATCTGCATATCTGAGGTTATTGATATTTCTCCTGGCAAACCTGATTCCAGCTTGTGCTTCTTCCAGCCCAGTGTTTCTCATGATGTACTCGGCATAGAAGTTAAATAAGCAGGGTGACAATATACAGCCTTGACGTACTCCTTTTCCTATTTGGAACCAGTCTGTTGTTCCATGTCCAGTTTGAACTGTTGCTTCCTGACCTGCATATAGATTTCTCAAGAGGCAGGTCAGGTGGTCTGGTATTCCCCTCTCTGTCATAATTTTGCAGAGTTTATTGTGATCCACACAGTCAAAGGCTTTGGCATAGTCAATAAAGCAGAAATAGATGTTTTTCTGGAACTCTCTTGCTTTTTCCATGATCCAGCGGATGTTGGCAATTTCATCTCTGGTTCCTCTGCCTTTTCTAAAACCAGCTTGAACATCTGGAAGTTCACGGTTAACGTATTGCTGAAGCCTGGCTTGGAGAATTTAGAGCATTACTTTACCAGCGTGTGAGATGAGTGCAACTGTGCAGTAGTTTGAGCATTGTTTGGCATTGCCTTTCTTTGGGATTGGAGTGAAAACACCTTTTCCAGTCCTGTGGCCACTGCTGAGTTTTCCAAATTTGCTGGCATATTGAGTGCGGCACTTTCACAGCATCATCTTTCAGGGTTTGGAATAGCTCAACTGGAATTCCATCACTTCCACTAGCTTTGTTCATAGTGATGCTTCCTAAGGCCCACTTGACTTCACATTCCAGGATATTTGGCTCTAGGTGAGTGATCACACCATCATGATTATCTGGGTCATGAAGATCTTTTTTGTATAGTTCTTTTCTGTATTCTTGCCACCTCTTCTTAATATCTTCTGTTTCTGTTAGGTCCATACCATTTCTGTCCTTTATTGAGCCCATCTTTGCATGAAATGTTCCCTTGGTATCTCTAATTCTCTTGAAGAGATCTCTAGTCTTTCCCATTCTATTGTTTTCCTCTATTTCTATGCATTGATCGCTAAGGAAAGCTTTCTTACCTCTCCTTGCTATTCTTTGGAACTCTGCATTCAGATGTTTATATCTTTCCTTTTCTCCTTTGCTTCTGCTTCTCTTCTTTTCACACCTATTTGTAAGGCCTCCTCAGACAGCCATTTTGATTTTTTGCATTTCTTTTCCATGGGGATAGTCTTGATTCCTGTCTCCTGTACAATGTCACGAACCTCTGTCCATAGTTCATCAGGCACTCTATCAGATCTAGTCCCTTAAATCTATTTCTCACTTTCACTATATAATCATAAGGGATTTGATTTAGGTCATACCTGAATGGTCTAGTGGTTTTCCTTACTTTCTTCAATTTAAGTCTGAATTTGGCAATAAGGAGTTCATGATCTGAGCCACAGTCAACTCCCAGTCTTGTTTTTGCTAACTGTATAGTGCTTCTCCATCTTTGGCTGCAAAGAATATAATAAATCTGATTTCCGTGTTGACCATCTGGTGATGTCCATATGTAGAGTCTTCTCTTGTGTTGTTGGAAGAGGGTGTTTGCTATGACCAGTGCATTCTCTTGGCAAAACTCGATTAGCCTTTGCCCTGCTTCATTCTGTACTCCAAGGCCAAATTTGCCTGTTACCCCACTCAGCCATTAAAAAGAATGCATTAGAATCAGTTCTAATGAAATGGATGAAACTGGAGCCTATTATACAGAGTGAAGTAAGTCAGAAAGTAAAACACCAATACAGTGTACTAATGCATATATGTGGAATTTATAAAATTGATAACGATGACACTATATATGAGACAGCAAAAGAGACCACAGATATATAGAATAGTCTTTTGGACTCTGTGGGAGAAGGCGAGGGGAGATGATTTGAGAGAATAGCATTGAAACATGTATATTATCTTATGTGAAACAGACCACCAGTCCAGGTTTGATGCATGAGACAGGTTTCTCAGGGCTGGTGCACTGGGATGACCCTGAGGGACGGGATGGGTAGGGAGGTGGGAGAGGGGTTCAGGATGGGGAACACATGTACACCCATGGCTGATTCATGTCAATGTATGGCAAAAACCACCACAATATTGTAAAGTAATTAGCCTCCAATTAAAATAAATAAATTAATTAAAAAAACATTGATGAAAGAAATCAAAGATGACACAAATAAGTGGAGAAATATACCATGTTCATGGATTGGGAGAATCAATATAGTGAAAATGAGTATACTATCCAAAGCAATATATAGATTTACTACAATCCCTGTCAGGCTACCAATGGTATTTTTCACAGAACTAGAACAAATAATTTCATAATTTGTATGGAAATACAAAAAAATCTCAAATAGCCAGAGCAATCTTAAGAAAGAAGAATGGAACTGGAGGAATCAACCTGCTTGACTTCAGACTGTACTACAAAGCTACAGTCATCAAGACAGTATGGTACTGGCACAAAGACAGAATTATAGATCAGTGGAGCAAAATAGAAAGCCAAGAAATAAATCCACACACCTATGGACACCTTATCTTTGATAAAGAAGGCAAAAATATACAATGAACAAAAGACAATCTCTTCAACAAGTGGTGCTGGGAAAACTGGTCAACCATCTGTAAAAGAATGAAACACGAACACTTTCTAACACCATACACAAAAATAAATTCTAAATGGATTAAAGCTCTAAATGTAAGACCAGAAACTATAAAACACCTAGAGGAAAACATAGGCAAAACACTCTCTGACATAAATCACAGCAAGATCCTCTATGACCCCCTCCCAGAGTAATGGAAATAAAAGCAAAAATAAACAAATGGAATCTAATTAAACTTAAAAACTTTTGCACAATGAAGGAAACTATAAGCAAGGTGAAAAGACAGGCTTTAGAATTGGAGAAAATAATAGCAAATGGTAACTGACAAAGAATTAATGTCAAAAATATATAAGCAGCTCATGTGGCTCAATTCCAGAAAAATAAACGACCCAATCAAAAGATGAGCCAAAGAACTAAACAGACATTTTTCCAAAGAAGACATACAGATGGCTAACAAACACATGAAAAGATGCTCAACATCACTCATTATCAGAGAAATGCAAATCAAAATTACAATGAGGTACCATCTCACACCAGTCAGAATGGCTGCTATTAAAAAGTCTACAAACAATAAGTGCTGGAGATGGTGTGGAGAAAAGGGAACCCTCTTACACTGTTGGTGGGAATGCAAATTAATATAGCTGTTATGGAGAACAGAGTGGAGATTCCTTAAAAGACTGGAAATCAAACTGACATATGAAAGCAATCCCACTGCTGGGTATACACACTGAGGAAACCAGAATTGAAAGAGACACATGTACCCCAATGTTCATCACAGCACTGTTTACACTAGCCAGGACTTGGAATCAACCTAGATGTCCATCAGCAGACGAATGGATAAGAAAGCTATGGTACATGCCGTAAAGCTGTGGGGTGGGGAGGGAGGTGGGAGGGGGGTTTGAGACTGGAGGACACACATACACCCGTGACTGATTCATGTCACCATATGGAAAAAACCACTACAATATTGTAAAGTAATTAGCCTCCAATTAAAATAATAAATTAATTTAAAAGAAAAGATTAACATGTACTGCCATAGGGAATGCAGGAGCGTAAGGGCTTAAAAAGGGAAGGACAAGTTCCACTTTGGTGAAGCTGTATGTTGTCTGTGGAGATCCAGGTTGAGATGAACAGCAGGCAGTCAGGAAAAAGAACTGAAGATACGCACTTGGGAATCCTTAGGTAGGTAGTAGGTAAATCTTTAGGAATGAATGAGATTATTCAAGGTGAGATTATAGTGTGAGTGGGGAAGTGAGATGTGGACTAGGTGATTAAGGAAGAAGGTGGAATGGGAAGAGATTCCCTACATAATCCCAGTTGCATTTTCCCCAACATTTTGGTCCCTGGGACCACAAAGATCATGGCACAACTTGATAAAAACTTTATAAACATAAAAGTTGTGTTTGCAGTTCAGGGTCTTAGGCCACTTGAAGGTCCAATGAAACGGTGAATCTTATAAACAGCCAGGTGACTCATGCTCACAATTACAACAGGGAATGTTCTCCAACCTCATCATATGTGATTGCATATAATACTCAGTTCAGTTCATTTCAGTCACTCAGTCATGTCTGACTCTTTGTGACCACATGGACTGCAGCACACCAGGCCTCCCTGTCCATCACCAACTCCTGGAGCTTACTCAAACTCATGTCCATTGAGTTGGTGATGCCATCCAACCATCTCATCCTCTGTCATCCCCTTTTCCTCCAGCCTTCAATCTTTCCCAGCATCAGGGTCTTTTTCCAGTGAGTCAGTTCTTTGCATCAGGTGGCCAAAGTATTGGAGTTTCAGCTTCAACATCAGTCCTTCCAATAAACACCCAGGACTGATCTCCTTCAGAATGGACTGGTTGGATCTCCTTGCAGTCCAAGGGACTCTCAAGAGTCTTCTCCAGCACCACAGTTCAAAAGCATCAATTCTTCAGCACTCAGCTTTCTTTATAGTCCAACTCTCATATCCTTACATGACTACTGAAAAAACCATAGCTTTTACTTGATGGACCTTTGTTGGCAAAGTAATGTCTCTGCTTTTTAATATGCTGTCTAGATTGGTCATAACTTTTCTTCCAAGAAGTAAGCGTCTTTTAATTTCATGGCTGAAATCACCATCTGCAGTGATTTTGGAGCCCCCCAAAATGAAGTCTTTCACTGTTTCCCCATCTATTTGCCATGAAGTGATGAGACCAGATGCTATGATCTTAGTTTTCTGAATTTTGAGTTTTAAGCCAACATTTTCACTCTCCTATTTCACTTTCATCATGAGGCTCTTTAGTTCTTCTTCACTTTCTGCCATAAGGGTGGTGTCATCTGCATATCTGAGGTTATTGATATTTCTCCCAGCAATCTTGATTCCAGCTTGTGTTTCATCCAGCCCAGCATTTATCATGATGTATTCTGCATACAAGTTAAACAAGCAGGGTGACAATATACAGCCTTGACGTACTCCTTTTCCTATTTGGAACCAGTCTGTTGTTCCATGTCCAGTTTTAACTGTTACTTCCCTATCTGCATAGAGATTTCCCAAGAGGCAGATCAGGTGGTCTGGCATTTCCATCTCTTTCAGAATTTTCCACAGTTTATTGTGATCCACACAGTCAAAGGCTTTGGCATAGTCAATAAAGCAGAAATAGATGTTTTTCTGGAACTCTCTTGCTTTTTTGATGATCCAACGGATGTTGGCAATTTGATGTCTGGTTCCTCTGCTTTTTCTAAATCCAGCTTGAACATTTGGAATTTCATGATTCACATACTATTGAAGCATATAATATTAGTACAGTTATGATTCGGGCTTCCCTGATAGCTCAGTTGGTAAAGAATCTGCCTGCAATGCAGAAGACCTCGGTTCAATTCCTGGGTTGGGAAGATCCCCTGGAGAAGGGATAGGCTACCCTCTCCAGTATTCTTTGGCTTACCTTGTGGCTCAGATGGTAAAGAATCTGCTTGCAAGGCAGGAGACCTGGGTTTGATCCCTGGGTTGGGAATATCCCCTGGAGAAGAGAATGGCTATCCACTCCAGTACTCTAGCCTGGAGAATTCCATGGACTATATATAGTCCATGGGATCAGACACAACCGAGTGACTTTCAGCAGCTTTCAGTTATAATTCAGTATTTAGAAAAGGGAAATATTAGTTATATTAAAACAGGACTTTGAGATTTAGCATATTTCTTGTTATCAAAGACTCCTTAAATTATTTAGAAAAACATTCGCAGCAGGAGTATCTCTGAATGTTGTTTAGGTATAGCAATACTTGCCCATCAGAAATTTTTTTCCAAATTCATATGTAAACAAACCCATCATACATTTTACAGCAAGAGAAAAGTAAGTGTGGACATATTATTCAAAAGATTTTCTGTTTTCTTTACCTAGAAGAAAGAAATATCTTCTTAGTCACAGGTAGAGAGAGAATGGTGAATGCAAGATTATAATGTATAGATGAAGTGACATCATCTTGTGATACATGAAGGTGAGTCAAGAATCCCACAAGTCAAGTGTGTGGTAACTTGAATCTTGCATGCTCTTTGTGATGGTTGACATGTGATTCCCTGCAGGCACTGAGAATTTTTCATGCTCTTGCAGACTTTTTCAAACACTGCAGAAGAATTTCCTTACCAGCACAAAAGGACCTTTTAGCTTTCTGGAGTACTATATTTCACTTGGTGTTGATCAATAGAAATGGTACCATTTTCCACCTCTGGGATGTGAAGGCTGGTTTCAGTGGTCTAGGGCGCTGGATATGAGCCTACATTTTTCCACGATGGATCAATGAACATGTGGGGGAGAGAGAGAGGCCAGCTGCCTCTTAGCTAGAGCAGTTAAATCAGTCTTGGCAAATTGAGTAACATGCCTCAACCAGGCTGCTCTTATCTTTATGTGGTCGATTAGAGGAAGATCTTGTGAGAAAAGAAAAGCAAAAAAAAAAAGAATGATGTCATTTCTTTATAGCCTCGTTGGTATGATTCATGTGAATATTTGTAATTACACATAGGATGTATTGACCGCTCAATTCTAGAGGAAATCAGTCCTGAATGTTCATTGGAAGGACTGATGCTGAAGCTGAAACTCCAATACTTTGGCCACCTGATGTGAACAGCTGACTTATTTGAAAAGACCCTGATGCTGGGAAAGATTGAAGGTGGGAGGAGAAGGGGATGACAGAGGATGAGATGGTTGGATGGCATCACTGACGCGATAGACAAGTTTGAGTAGGCTCCAGGTGTTGGTGATGAAATGGGAAGCCTGGCGTGCTGCAATCCATGGGGTTGCAAAGAGTCAGATATGACTGAGCAACTGAACTGAACTGAACAGGATGTATATGTATTATCAGACTGTGTTTCAATGTAGAGGCACCTTTGTGAAGAAAGAATAATTAAATATGAACTATGTATTTGTCTTAAGGAGGTATGATGTATTCAGAGCTCATATAAATTTAGAACATAGGCATATGCCAAATTGTTTTCAAATGTGTTATTTTCTGCTCTATACCCATAATTGTTTAATTTTGGCAGTAACTATTTTTGTCTTAAAGTGAAAATATGCTTTCAATTCAAGCAAAAAATTATATGCAATAACTTCCAGTTAATTTTATAAGAAATAAGCATTAGCATTAGGTAATTTTAGAAGTAATTTTCTTAATTTTTTTAACTTGAACTTTGTAAAAATTGGAGACTTATATTTTCATCTTTAATACACTGCATACTTGTTAATTTTTGTAAAAACAAAGATTTTCCATGTCACATTTTCAGATGTCCTAGGAAAAGAAATGCTTAAAAAGTATTTTAAATCTTTGATAAATATGTAGCAAGTTATATTTTACATCTTTTTAAAAGATCTATTTTGCTGATGAATAAATTGAAAGGAGAAATTTAGATGACATTTCAAGGTCAAACTAGAACTATGAAGAAAACTGGGACTTGATTTTGAGTTCTCTTTAGCCCTGACCTTTCATACTCTTGGCCTGTATGTGAGCTCCTCTTAAATGCCCGACATCTTTATTGTTCAGTTGCTAAGCCGTGTCCAGCTCTTTGTGACTGCGTGGACTGCAGCATGCCAGGCTTCCCTGTCTTTTACCATCTCCCAGAGCTTGCTCAAACTCATATCCATTGAATCAGTGATGCTATCCAACCATCTCGTCCTCTGTCATCCCCTTCTCCTCCAGTCTTTCCCAGCATCAGGATCTTTTCTTATGAGTCAGTTCTTCACATCAAGTGGCCAAATTATTGGAGCTTCAGCTTCAGCATCAGTCCTTCCAGTGAATATTCAGGATTGATTTCCTTTAGGATTGACTGGTCTATATCAATATGTGATAAGGAGAGCCCATCATTATTTTCTCCCACACCTACTCATTCTCAACTCTTCTCTGGCTTAGACTGCAGCATCAACAGCCATGCATGCAACTGCTTTGGCCAAAACTTGGGTTCATCTTTTATTCTTCTTTCCTTGATCTATCCTTCAGCAAATCTTGTTGGTTGTACCTCTAAATATTATATGTATAAAGCATCACTTTTCCATTATATCCAACCTGGTCTGAGGTACCAACGCCTCTCACTGGGATTCATAGTAGTAACCTCCAAGTGTCTGGTGCGTGGAAAGTAAAATCACTTAAGTTATCTCAGTGTTATTTTTGCCCTTCTGCAATCTATTTGATGGCCAAGTAATATTTACTGCATTTTCTGCATCTACTTGATGGCCAAGTAATATTTACTGAAACAAATCAACACAGAGTCAGTCACTGACCTGTTTAAAAATCTCTGCTTTGAGAAGAAAATGTAAGCTTCTTGACCTGGCCCCTACAACCTGCATGATCTGTCCCCTGTTTTTCCTCTCTGGCCCCACCTCCTCCCTCTCATCCCTTCTATGGTGCAAGTACTTTCTGACTTGTTCATCACTTTATCTACAACAGAATCCTGAGCACAAGAGTAGGCCCTCAATACTTTAGTCAAATGCACAAACAAATATTGTTATATATTTTCCTGAGCCTGAAAAGAAGTCCTCCTTTGGCTTTGGTGCTGAGCAAAATGAAAGTTGAGAGCAGTCAAGACCTGCTTTGCAACCTGTACTGGGTCTCTTCCTTGACCACTTCTGCAGGATTAGCTCTGCCTGAGCTCTGAGGCCCATCCTGAGTTAAGACAGAAGTGATTCAAAAGCATCTGTTTCACCAGTAGGTGATTCCATTTGACAGTTTCTTAATGCCAGTCCAACTAGGATTTTATGAATTTCTGCCTTATTTCTGGGCTCAACTTCATACCTTGATCCTCGTTTCAGCAATTGCATTTCTGCCTATTTCTTTCTTTCTTTTTTTAATATAAGAATGACAAGGGATTCCCTGGTGGCTCAAATGGTAAAGAGTCTATCTGCAATGTGGGAGACCTCGGTTTGATCCCTCGGTCAAGAAGATCTCCTGGAGAAGGAAATGGCAACCCACTCCAGTGTTCTTGCATGTTAAATCCCATGGATGGAGGAACCTGGCAGGCTACAGTCCATGGGGTCACAAAGAGTTGGACACTACTGAGAAACTTAATTTTCACTTTCATAACAACGACAAAGCCTTTTTAAATTTTTTTAAGAATTGATTAATATATTTTTGGCTGTACTGGAGCCTCTTTATTGCAGCCTGTGGCTTTCTCTAGCTGTGGTGCAAGGGTTTCTTGTTGCGGTGTATGGGCTTCTCTTGTTACGGAGCACAGGCTCTAGAGCCCACGGGCTTTGGAGCTGCAGTGCTCGAGCTTAGTTACCCCACAGCATGTGGGATCTTAGTTCCTAGACCAGAGATCAAACGTCCCCTGCATTGGAAGGCAGATTATTAACTGTTGGACCACCAGGGAAGTCCCTGCCTATTTATCTTCTGCCTCAGCATTTGCACTTTAATCCTTTCTTCCTGGTGTAGGAACTACCTGTATGCTCACATTCCTTCAGTTGCCTTATGTCTAGTGTTTTACTATGGTGAACATTACCGTAGATCTCTTCTCAAACTAGTTTAGCATCTTAGTTGAGACCCAAGAGTACCAAAGCCAACCATAAGAGGATGAATGAACTGCCATAATGTTGGAAGTAAGCTTTTAGAAAACACCCAAAGCTATTTATGCATGAGTCTTGTGGAATTTCTCACAAGCAATTAAAAAACAATTACAACAAAATTCCCATGGTGCTCAGTATTCCCATAGATCCAAAAAGACTTCTAGCTCCTTTAAAAAAGGAAAGCTGGAGGCAAGAAAGATTTTAGAGGGGCTTTTAATGTTCTGGAAGGCCAATCCTAGTTACTGGCCAAGAGGGCAGTGCTAATGGTGGTGCCCTTGGAATGTGCAAGGAAAGGAGTCTGGTCCGTAGTGGGTGCTCCAAAAATTAAGAGGGGTGAATGAATGAAATGCAGACTAAAAGCTGGCCCTGGAGACCCCTCTAAGTGGACTGAGAAAGGAGACTGACAAAAGAGTATACTTTAGGGGGAAATAGCTAGACTTTGACTTTGCTTTGGAGCAGAGCAATGAATATATATATTGGAGCAGAGCAATGAAATATAAATATAGGTACTCAGACACAGTTATTTCTTAAAATAGCATATCCAATTAAAATGACTGAAATATTTCAAGTGAGGTCTTTTACTACTGCAGACTGAGCTGAAAATTTCCAGCATATATATATATATATATATATATATATATATATTTTTTTTTTTTTTTTTTTTTTTTTTTTTTAGTAAGGCCTTGCCCAGTTGCTTATGTGGTTTGGGGAATTTTCTGATAAAGGTAGAAATCTGGTGGCAACACTTCAAAAGGAATCTGGATATAGTTTGTGAAATCACCTCTGATACTTAGAGTGAGTCATTTTACAAGATCGTTTGAGTATCAGTTTCCTTAAATATGCGATTTTAAAGATGATTGCATCATTCTTTTCTTTAACTTTTTATTTTATATTGAAGTATAGCCAATTAACAATGTTGTGATAGGATTGCATCATTCTAAAGAGTGAGTTTGCTTAGAATCTACTTGAAGTCCCATTTTATTTTTTATCTTTACTATTATAACATCAGTCAGATGGAGCTGAGATGATCTCAGGCAGTAATCCAAAAACTTTCAAATATTAGAACTGAAGTTGTCTTTATCAGGCAATCCAGGTCCCATTTTTTCTAAAAGGATATTTATATGTTTAGGGAAAGACTACTATTGGAGATATAATTTATGCCTTTTAAAGGGAATAAGCATTGCACTTACTTTTTGGGAATTATTGTTAAACTTTAATGTACAAACAAACCAAAACAGTAATTACATTAGTGTTTTAAAATAGAAATAATACTTTTAAGCATACAAGTAAATGCTATGGTAACTTGGAAAACACAAAGACAGTCAATTACAATGCTATTATTGGGCATACATTTTATTGTTAGGAGGAAATATAAGAAAACACATATTAAAGTAAGAGTGGAGCTTCCCTGATAGCTCAGTTGGAAAGTAAGAGTAAATTTTATGAAAAACTTTCATTTCATCTGTTAAGTGTTACATCCCACAATTGATGACATCCTCTCAGCTGAGAACCACTGGTCTAAGAACTGTTAGTGTTATAATTGTATCATGTCCCCTTAAAAGATGTTGAGATCCTAGCCTGCAGTACCTATACATAGGACTTTATATAGAAATAGGGTTTTTGCAGATTAGCAAAATAGTAAGAGACTGTTAAGGTGGGCCTTAATCCAGTAGGACTCGTGTCCTTTAAAAGGGGGAAATGTTGACACAGAGACTGATACATACATAGGGAGAATACCCTCTGAAGACAGAGGCAGAAATCAGGGTGATACAGGCCAAGGAACACCAGATACTGACAGCAAACCAGCAGAAGCTAGGAGAGAGGCATGGGACAGACAGTGTTCAGATGAAAACAATACTACTGACATGTGGGTACTGGGTTCTAACCTCCAGAACCAGGAGACAATAAATCTCTATTGCTGAAGCCACCCAGTCTATGGTACTTTGTAATAACAGCCCTAGCAAATTAATGTAGCTAGTCATATGGTTACCTAGATGAATAATCTATCTACATCTTTCTATCTATTAATTTACTATTTAACAGCAGTAGAACTATTCCTTCCCCCAGAAGTATTCCTTCCCCCAATTTCTACCTGAAAGCAATGCTGATTATCATTTATCCACTGCTCCTTATCCTTTTATTACCCCTTTCCTCTCTGTTTTGTGCTCCAGGAGGTAACTCTATGAACAAAATCAATGGGTTGCTTTGCCCTTTGGCTTTCACCTGCTGCTGCTGCTACTGCTGCTAAGTCGCGTCAGTCATGTCCGACTCTGTGTGACCCCATAGATGACAGCCCAGCAGGCTCCTCTGTCCCTGGGATTCTCCAGGCAAGAATACTGGAGTGGGTTGCCATTTCCTTCTCCAATGCATGAAAGTGAAAAGTGAAAGTGAAGTCACTCAGTCTTGTCTGACTCTTAGCGACCCCATGGACGGCAGCCTACCAGGCTCCTCTGTCCATGGGATTCTCCAGGCAAGAGGACTGCAGTGGGTTGCCATTGTCTTCTCCCAGGCTTTCACTTGGGTTCAGCTAATGACAAGACAAGCGGCAACAAGAGGTCCAGAGGCAGACAGGCGAGTGTTCTTTTCCCTGGTTCCTCCTCTGCCTTTTGGCTGAGTCCCCTTTTTGAAGGTCACTCTTCCTACCAGGTGTGACCTCACAGGTCACAACACGGCTCTCTCTGGGGCCACTTCCTCCCTCTGTGCACCTTAGGAACTGAGTACTGCCCTAAAGCCCATGGTTCTCCCACATCCTGTCCACATATGATTAAACCCTACTCAAATCATTCCACCTTCAGCGAGCCTTCTATTTCCTGCCAAGCCGATTGTTTTAAAGTAAGGAATATGACCTGGAGCCTAGTTTCCTAAATGCTCAAAACAAAGCCCTGAGGCTCTACGGCGGTCTGGTGTTCTAGAACTTTTAATCCTAGAGTCACAAACTACATGCCCAGGAGGGCCAGTAAGGCTATGAGATCGAGTGGTGTACATTGGCCATGGAAGAACCTTGGGGTCTTGGAGAACAGGATTATAGCTTACAGAGACTGCAGCTTCTTCACTCTAGCTGAATTTTCTCCAGTTGGGAATGGAGATCCAGTGTTGCCAAAATGAACTTTTACAGAAAAGAGAAATCAGAAATCAAGATTTTTTATGTGGACATTCTTCATGTTTCAGTCTTGGCAACTAGTTCAAAAAATGTTCAAACACAGCAGGCCAAGCAAAATATGTCCTCCGTCTAGACTTGTGACCTCTGTCTCAGCTCCATCTCAGATCCAGCAGCTTCCTGGATCACCATAAACTATCTGGACCATATTACCTTGGACCTTCCAGAGGAATTACAATACAATCATGTGCCTAAGTTTTTTTTTATTATTATTATTAATAAAGGGCAAGATAAAAGAAAGTATCTCTATCTTTTGTGTTATCTACTTTTGAAGACTTTATTTTTTTTTACTAGATTATTTATTGTCCTTTCCTTAAAGATACATGAAATAAATTTTTCTCAAGAATTTAGCTCCAAGGACATCCCTGGTGGTCCAGCAGCTAAGACTCCATGCTTCCAATGCAGGGAGCCCTGGGTTCAATCCCTGGTCAGGGAACTAGATCCCACATGCCGCAACTAAGACATGGCACAGCCACATAAATGTGTTTTTAAAAAAGAATTTAGCTCCAGAAAAAAGTCTATATTGCTCTTGAAAATCACAAATATCTTATATTACTGGTTAAAGGGGTAAGTAAAAGTGGCTTCTATGTCAAGCATCATACTTGGTATTTTATTTATTAACAGAACAGGCTAGGCTCATGCTGTGGTCATAGACAGCTCCAAAATTTCAGTGGCTTAACACAGAAAATTTATATCTCACTCATATAAAGTCAGAGAGTAGCTTTGACTCTCCGGAGGAGAGAGTTGCTCCTTCAGAGAGTAGCTGTTTTCCTCTGATCCAAGCTGGAGGAGAGAGTTGCTCCTTCAGAGAGTAGCTGTTTTCCTCTGATCCAAGCTGGAGGAGAGAGTTGCTTCTTCAGAGAGTAGCTGTTTTCCTCTGATCCAAGCTGCCTGGTTCTGGTGGCCCCTCTCAGTCAACGTGTGTGCTGCATGGAGGAGGTGCAGGGCCTTGCATTGCCTCACTCTGGAAGAGACATGTGTTATTTCTGCTCATAATTCATTGGTCAAAACCAGTCTCATGCCCCTGCCAACTGTAAAGGGATTAAGAGGTATAATTTTCCACATTCTTAGGAAGGAGTGGAGATCAGGAATGGTGAGTAATAGTAGTATCCTCTGTTGGCATCTTCCATATTATCTGAATGCTATGGAAGCTGTTACAGTTCTCTTTTGCCTGTGACTACAGAAACTCAGAGCAGCTAATTGTAGACTAAATATTTCCTAGATATCCTTCAGATATATTTCCTTTTTCCTTTTATTAGGTCATGCTCTTTCTTATTTTAGTAGGGCCCCATTGTTTGTATATTTTTTATTGTAAGTTGCCCCTTAATCATTTGGGGGAAATGAGGAAGAAGAATAGTAAATGAACTGGTTAATGGGAATGAACAGGAAAAGTTAAGTATACAGATATGTGCTTTACAGCAACATCTGATGCTGACTGACCCCAGCCACTTCAGACTAAGGAGACAAAGGTCATCAAGAAGTGTATGAATAGTTAACAAGGTTAACCTTGGGAACAACCTAGCCCCACACCCTTCCATTACCTGTCCCCTCCATGCCCTCCCCCTCTCTTGGTGCAGCCCCATTGTTCATGTGTGCTCATGATGGCAGATTTGTCTCCTTGTGGGTCCCACTGGGTACAGCTGGGAAGTAAATGTCTAAGAGTGTGTTATTGCCTCCCTACTTTCTTGCTTACCAATCCAAGGAGTAGGTGTACAAGATAGTCCTTTCTCTGAAACTCCAGCTATGTAGCAGTATCTTTACTACTATATAAAGATAATAATGAATGATATTCCACTCTGACCTATGTTTTGGTACGTGTGTGTGTTAGTCATTCAGTCATGTCCGACTTATTTGTGACTCCATGAATGGTAGCTCACCAGGCTCCTCTGTCCATGGAATTCTCCAGGCAAGAATACTGGAGTTGGTAACCATTCCCTCCTTCAGGGAATCTTCTCAACCCAGAGACTGAACCCAGGTCTCCTTTATTGCAGGCAGGCAGATGTGTTGTCAATAAATCAAATTCCTCAAGCTCTCCAAAGTAAGGGGATTAAAGAGAACCTGATTCTAATGAAGAGATAATATTTATAAAAAGTTGATGGAGGAAACAAACTTATCTTTCAGAGATAATCCTTTTAAGCATGAAGGAAAACCCACCTCAAATAAGCTCCTAGGGATAAAACAAGGTGTTCTCTTTCTGATACTGCAGCTGATACTGCAGCGAGATTTTCATCTTGCTGGGGTCTGCAAAGCACTCTCAGGCTCAGCAGGAAAATATTGAAGTGGAGTTTTTCTATTCCTTCTGAGTTTTATCAGATTTTCATGCCACAGGGAACAGTGAACATGCTGGAGAGTCAGGGATAAATGAATTGTCCCCTTTGGTGAAGGAAAAGAGCGATCACCACCAGTACTGGTTTCTTTGTTTTATTTTTTCCTTGCCTTTTCTGCTGATAACAAAAATAAATGGTTTGGTAACTGCTAAGTATTGTGATGTAAGAGAAACATGCTGTTTGCCTTGGATAAACAAATCCCTTTTTATCACCCATTGAGTTTATTGTTTAACCTTATCATTTTAAGTTTTCATTTCTCTTAAGGAAAGAGTAGAAGCTACAAGAAACAACACTTTGGTGTTTGTATTAGTCTGCTTGGACTGTCAAAACAAAATGCTATAGATTGGGTGGCTTAAACAACAAGAATGTATTTCTCACAGCTCTGGAGACTGTAGGTCCAAGATCAAGGTGCCAACAGGGTTAGTGTCTGGTTAGTGAGAGTAGCTCCTTGGGTTACAGATAGCTGCCTTCTTGATGTGTCCTCACATGGCCTTTTCTTGGTGAGTGGAGGTGAAGAGAGGGAGGGAGAGAGAAAGCTGTCTGGTGTCTCTACTTATAAGGGCACTAATCCTATCACAAGGACCCCACCCTCATCATCTCATCTAAACCTAGTTACCTTCAAAAAGCCCATCTCCAAATACCATCACACGGGGGCTTAGGGCTTCAAGATATGAATTTGGGGAGGAACACAATTGTCCATTGCACTCTACCTCTGCACTCTCTTCCCAAAATTCATGTTCTTCTCACATGTAAAATGCACACATTCCATATCAACAGCCCTTAAAGTCCTAATTTATTTTAACATCAACTCTAAAGTCCAAAATCTCATCTAAATATCATTTAAATCAGATATGAGTGAGTCTTGAGGTATGATTCATCCAAAGACAAAATTCCTCTTTAGTTGTGAACCTGTGAAACTAAACAAGTTATGTGCTTCTAAAATATAGCTGTGAGACAGGCATAGGATAGACGTTCTCACTTCAAAAGGGAGAAATAAGAGAGAAGGAAGGGATGACAGGTCCCGAGTCATCCAAAACCTAGCAAGACAAATTCCATTAGATCTTAAGGCTTGAGAATAACTCTCTTTGGTTCAGGGTCCTGCCTTCCAGTCCCACAAGATTGGCAGTGTCACCCTCGGGGCTCTGCAGGGTAGCCCTGCCTCTTACACTTCCTCATTTTCAATAACATATTCCTCGCTTCCACCTGAGATTTCACTGGCCTTACCATCCATATTCCTAGCATGTACCTCAAAAGTCTCCCAACTACTATTCATTACCTAATTCCAAAATTGCTTTCACATATTTAGAATTTGTTAAAGCAGTACTCTTTTACATATAATAATTTCATTGGAACTTCTAAATAATGACCCCTGGGAATTCTAGTAATCAAGATCACTTTAGAAATCTCATTATTTTTTGTTCCCAGAACCTAGCGAACATTGCAAAAATAAAATTATTTCCAACCTGAAAAAATTATACAGAAATAAAGTATTTCTCTTCAAATAATAGGTTCTGTGCTTTTAGAATGGTATAAAATTAGGTCACTAATTCTTTTGTTTGATTTCCCTATTGATTAGCATTTAAAAATCAAATTTATATGTGCACATAGTTGAACTAGTCTATCTGTCCTACAAAATTTATTAAGATAAAGGAAAGACTTCAGTTCCTCACTTAATCTGGGGGAAGCTGGTTACATTAATCAATGATAACAGTTGAAAAAAAGAAGCCAGAGTGAATTACCTTCTGTTTTGCTTCTTTTTTCTAACATAGAGGCATTACAACAGAAAAGCATTTATAAAGCAACATAAAGAATATAATTTATTATAGGTTAAGATGTAAAGAGAACACAACAACCTCCTTGTGCTATGCTGTGCTTAGTTGCTCTGTTGTGTCCAGCTCTTTGCGACCCCATGGACTGCAGCCAGCCAGGCTCCTCTGTCCATGGGGATTCTCCAGGCAAGAACACTGGAGTGGGTTGCCATGCCCTCTTCCAGGGGATTTTCCCAACCCAGGGATCCTGCGTTGTAGGCAGATTCTTTACTGACTGAGCCAGCAGGGAAGCCCAAGAATCCTGGAGTGGGTAGCATATCCCTTCTCCAGGGGATCTTCCCAATCTAGGAATTGAACCAGGGTCTCCTGCATTGCAGGCAGATTCTTTACCAGCTGAACTACCAGGGAAGCCCAGCAACCTCCTTAGATAAACTCAGATATTTAGACCTTAGCACTTATATCTAAGGATGCTGAAGAAAGTTTTAAGGTTCATTTTAGAACTCTGAAATTCCAAGCAACCACTGAAAACGTGAGAGTGAGAGAAACAGAGAAAGTGTGTGTGATGGATAAATGTCCTACTTTCTTTTTGAAGAAGGAGATGTCTGGTTAAATTCTAAAGAGGATTCTCCAGAATGTAATTCACGAGCACTTAGAAGCAAATGGAGTGGTCACTAAAAGCCCATCTGAATTCCCTCTCGGTGAGTCCCCAGGTTATCCAGTGTAGAGGGGAATGTAGAGGGGAACACAGTAGGTAGCCTTGCTCCTTCCCTTGGCTCAAAACCCCTAGATGCCAATAAACTTTCTGTTTCATTTAAGGACTTCTCAAAGATTCTCTTCTCAGTAAGTTTGTGATGGACATGCTAAGTTGCTTCAGTCATGTCTGTCTCTGTGCAACGCTATGGACTGTGCTCCTCTGTCCATGGGATTCTCCAGGCAAGAATACTGGAGTGGGTTGCCATGCCCTCCTCCGGGGAATCTTCCCGACCCAGGGATTGAACCCACATCTCTTATGTCTCCTGCAGTGGCAGGTGTGTTCTTTAACAGTAGTGCCACCTGGGAAGCTCCTTGATAAGTTTGGGAACATACTATAGCAAAGATAAGGCTAGGTTTCATGAAACCATTTGAAAACATCAGAATATCTTTGGGAATAATATGGAGAAATGTAGGCTGGATGATATTATGGTACAGTGATTTTGTTGCTTGATCAGCCATATGTCCTTCCTCCCTACCCGCCCCTAAAAAGTTTACAACAGGAAGATGCCAACCACTAGTATAACCAAGGGAATCACAACTGTTGGGATTTTAGGCTTTGGGGCAACTAAAGAGACTTTTTTTGCAAGGATATTTTTTGGCGTCTCCCGAAATAATATCAGGTTGGCAATTTCTTGGTTATGGTTCCTGAGGAGAGTATCTCTTGAGTAAATATTTTTAAAGTCACTAAATGAGCTTTGCAAAGAATGAGAAAAGCAAAACAAAGGACTGTTTTAAATTTAAGATTTAAATCTCTGTTCTTGGATGTGTGCCTAGTTCTATCAAAACAGTGATAGCCATCCAACAAATCCTGCACGAACTATCCTGCGATGAATCTGTACAGAAATGCTCATTTTCCAATTGAATTATTAGTAAATAATTGAAAAACTATTCTATTTCTTTAAAAAAACAACCCTTTTAAGAGTTAACTGTGCTTTATAACTTCAGAAACAACTCGGAAAACTTCTCATTTCCACCATAGGATAAATAGGAAGATGGTTTTGTTTTATTTTAATATTTTTATAAGTGGCAAATAAAATCCTGTAAAATGCATGAGTTTACCAAGATGATTGAATGAAAATGCTGGTATAAGTTCAAATTTTCTTCTTTTCTTTTGTAATTCTCATTGACTTTGTTTTTTAATGGCTATTTTCCTTAGAAAATTGCACATCTGTGGGACACTAGTTTACAAAAATGTTTTTCATTGTGATATTTTGCTAGATTTATGGAAATCTTGCATCTAGGCTCTGACCATTTGAGAGCAAAGGAAAAGGCAGTCTGATTCAGTGTTTAGGGTGTCAGTGTTTGCTTGTGCAGTTTAGTAAATCCTACCGTGTTGTGGGTTCAGCTTTATTTAGTTTTGTGCTCACCCATACTCTTGAGAATAGACCAAATCACTTTCGTTCTCTAGTGTTGTATTCGTTCTGTGCCTTGAATGGAAATTAAATGCAAATGTTTTCATTGCACTATCCCCTTGTTAATTTATCACATGTTTAAACACAGCAACATATTGGAAAACCTTGTTATTTCGTAATCTTCAGATTCTTTGCACAATGATATTAAGAACAGAATAATGAGTAAAGATAAGCCGATGGGAAGCACATGTCTACAGGGCCACTGGCAGCAGTCCCACAGCCATTAGTCCATGGTATCTGGTGGAACTGCTGGAGTCAGCTTGCACTCCCACTGCATGACAGCAAAAAGAAGGAAGAAAAATGTCTCCAGAGGCGACCAAAGCACCATGTTCAAACCTTAGTTATATTCCCAAATAATTTGTTCTCACCTTTAAAAATGTCCGTTCAGATAAAACTTGCTCTATAGCAGACTTTTAGTGAAAATTAATGATAATGATGGTGATAGTAATAAAACAAAAATACAGAGTACCAACTTCCAGGAAAGGATGGAGTGTTTTGCAGAACAGAGTACCAGAAGGTACCCGGTAAATATTTATGGATGTGATTGATGGTGAGTGAGGGCAATTAAGGGAATTAAGTTACTCCATTTTTGTTTTGATATACCAAGGGCAGAAGAGCTAATTATAGCCAAATGTTACGGGGTTAAATTCATAGGCAGGGATAGGCACTCAGTGATGATTACATGCACGTGAAGAGAGAGATAAGAAAAGGGTGTCAGAGATTCTCCTTTGCCTTTCCTCTTTCTCTGCACATTTTACCCATCAGATTTGGTTTTAAAACCTGCCTTAAAATAAGTAAACACCACCCCACAAGCATTTAGGCATTTTGTAAATGGCTGCACCCTAAACATACTTTACTTAATATTTCCCATTGTTCTGAACTTTACTTAGTCTCTATATCTCAACAAACATGTTTCAAAAATATCTAGCATTGTTTTCAGTAGACTTTCTTTACTTCAGCAGAGTATTGATGAGCTTGACTGCACATTAAGTCATGAGACATTTTAAATGGACTTTGTGGACCCTATCATTCATCTTTTAAAAGTGTTGGTTCTCTTGTGATCCCTGTCTTTCATGCTTAAAATTTAGTTTAAAATCTGGATCAATAAATAAAGCATAAACAATTCCCAAAGGTGTTTTTTGGGTGTTTGGTCCATAAAAACTCTTTAAAACTTTTTAGTTCTGCTTCTATACTTCCCAATACTATCAACACATTATACTCCTATTCAGTTCAGTTCAGTTCAGTCGCTCGGTCGTGTCCGACTCTTTGCAACCCCATGAATCGCAGCACTCCAGGCCTCCCCGTCCATCACCAGCTCCTGGAGTTCACTCAGACTCATGTCCATCGAGTCAGTGATGCCATCCTATTAGCTGGTTGTTTTCCCAACCTCACTGCTTTAGGTCCTTTCTCTCTCCTCCCTTCCTTTCTCCCTTTCCTCCTGCTTTCTTTTTTCCCTTTCTTCCAATTTGGTGGACGTGGTACATTCCTGAGATGGGCAAACACAAAGAGTAGGCTTTGGGTCAAGTCTGAAATGTGTACAAACCTCCAAGTGAAGATGTCAAGATGTTGTGTATATGAGATAAGCAGTCCAGAGGAGGAGGTTGACCTGTAGATGTAAATTTGAAAGTCAGTAGTGAGTGAATTGGAGGCTTCCCAGATGGCACCAGTGGTAAAGAATCCACCTGTCAGTTCAGGAGGCACAAGCAATGTGGGTTTGATCCCTGGGTTGAGAAGATCCCCTAAAGTAGAAAATGGCACCCTATACCAGTATCCTTGCCTGGAAAATTTCATGGACAGAGCAGCCTTTCGGGCTATCGTTCATGGGGTCGCAAAGAGTCAGACACAGCTGAGCACACACACACACGCACACACACACACACACGGTGCATTAATATGCTTAAAGACACAACATGCAGTGAAATCACTTGGAATGAGTGCAGTTAAAGAAGAGAAATGGCTAAGAACCAAACCCAGAGCATTCTAACATTTAAAGGTCAGGAAGAGAAAAAGGGGAAATAATATTTAAATGTATTAATACAATTTTATTTCAAGGAGTCTACCATCCATAGTGACCTGTTGATCCCTATTTTTATTTATTAAGGAGACATCATGCAACATGGTTTTCTTTTCTCAGAACTTTAAGACATTGGCTGTCTAAAGCCTAAGGAGTTTCTGATTCAAGCTGTTAGGTCCGGTCTTGTGAAGCTGATCCACACTGGTGGCAGTTGTGACACCAGTGCTTAGATGATGGGGCGTCCCAAGGCTGAGCCAAGTAAGGTACGTTATCAAACACCAGAAGTACAAAGGCGTCAGTGCCTGTCAGGCGGAAGAGGTAAGAAGCAATTTAGGACAGTGACAGGAGTGTCTAGAGCTGAGAGTCTCACAAAAGTGGAAAGGGAAAATAGACAGGAAGTGAGATGAGCAAAGGTAATAACGGTAGGGTCAGAGCAGGTTGTCTGTCGTGAGTCTGGTAGATTGTACTCAACCTCCTGCAGTGATTTCTGGCATCTGCCTTTTAAGCTGTGCTTCAAACTGCCAAACCACATCAGACGGAACCTTCCATCCGCCTCTTTTGGCATTTCTAATTTTAAAGTGCGTAGTCATCGTCTCCCAAATGTTCTCACTTTCCATTCTGATGGTTAGAATCATGTCAACTGCTTCCTTCTAAGAGTAAGATTCAGATTCAGCTTTCATTAACACAGCGGAGGGTCAGCTACCTACCAGGCACTGGCACTGGGCTGGTCACTTGTACATATATCAGCTCTTTTAGGGATTTAATTGTCATCTTGGCTGAAGCAGAATTCTTATAAATAGCTTATACTGCAGCAGTTTAAAAGCCATGTGTAAATTTCCTAAATCCTCTTTGTGCAATATTTGTTTAATAGTTGGTCTCATCTGGAATATTTAAAAATTGAGTCTTGTATGATTTAGATGTGGTGTCACGGCTAAGTCTTCAGAGCTTATTTGCTTCTTCTATGCAGAGAGGGACACATCTGACATAATGTACCAAGTTTCATTGCCAGGATAAGAATAGATAACAAACTATAAACAAACAAATAAGAAGCTAAGTCATCAAATGAAAGAACACTGGAAATCTGGTCAAACACTCACAGTGGAGGGACCTGAATTTAGGCATTAAATTAGGTAAGTGAGTCTTTGGTTATGTTAGGCAGGTAGTTACCTCCTCTGAGGCCAGGTATTCCTTCCTGGGTTAGCTGCATTCTTAAGGCTCTTAAATGACTTACCAGCATCAGAGAATTATTTTCAAAAGTTTTGAGAACCAGAAGAACATCCTACACTTATTTATCTGGGACAAAGCTTTGTATCTTTGCCCTTCACTGCTTCCTCTTTAAACTGCACCGTGTCATTTCTGACTGCCTGTCTGCCCCTAGAACTTCATTATGCCTACTCATATCAGTTCTACATCACCTTTCCAGTGGAACACTGGTCATTTTATCATGAACGAATACTATGTCTTCAAATCAGAAGACATGAGTAAGTCAATGGTTGCTCACTACATGATGTGGGCTCCCTGTCATATTCCCCAGCTGGCATGAGCCTGGTCCTCTGGAGAGATGAGATAGGCAGGAAGAGTGCCCAAGCTTTCCCCAATGGCATTCCCATGCTTGGGTGCCAAGAGAGTGAGCACCCTCTGCTTGCCACTCCAGGGTTCTCCAGCTCCCTTCCTAGAGGTGATGCTGTTGTGTGCATCACTTGAATCCTTGTAATGGGCTACTGCTTAATTTATTACTTAACCAGGACCAGTAAGAGAAACAAAGTTTCCATGGGACTCAGAAACACAAGCTTAAGTTAACATAAGAAACATAAGCATAAGCTTAAATTAACTTCTTTATATACAAGTGATATTCTTCCCCTTCAGGACAACATTCTTTGTCTCTGGTACAAACCTCAGGAAACTCCTGATCAAAATGACGGTACATGAAGAAAATGCAAATAAGACTTAGATGGTAATCAGAGGTAGGATTCCTCTTGACCTTGTTAGTTTGGATGTGGGAGAAGCGCTACGGCAGTGTTCAAGTTGGCTGCACATTGGGATTACCTGGGAGCTTTAAAAACATTGACTTTTTAAAGTTTGCCAGGTGATGCTAATGAGGATCCAAAACAGAAAACGTGAACACTTCTGCTTCGTAAGACTCTTTCTGTGCTCTTGGCTACTCTGACTCTTGAGGTTAAAAAAATGCAAACCACTCCACGTTTCTGCCAGTTTGCTCTTCTCTCTCCACAAGGTCTGGCTCTCTCTCTAGAGATTCTGACTGATCTATGAAATTTCTCCAGAATTTGCTTAATGCTTTGAAGCCTTTCCCACTTCTTAAATACTTGACTTCTCACCCTGGTCAATATTTTATTTTCAATAATAGATAATATTTTACAAATCCAGTCTGATGGAGAAAGAGAATAAGAAACTTTAGGTGGTGAAGGGGTTGGAGATGCAGAAAATGTCTGCACTTCGGTCAGTGGTGGAAGCTGATGGAGATTGTTGGCATCAGATGGTGAGAGTTGCAGGTAGCTTGGTGCTTGGGCTTGGTGCTCAGGATCGCAGAGACGGCTTCTGGGCTCAAGTATCTACTCGGACATTTGTATCTGTGCCTAACCAGGACCTTTACTAGGATCAGCCTCAAAAGCAACAGAGCAGACCTCTGCCTGAGAGGGATTGGCCTGGTCTGACCTTGATGATTTCAAATTAGGCGAACTATTGCTGGCTTCACAAGGCCTCCACCTCTATTTGGGACCTCAACTAATGTTTGTACTCAAGACATTTATGCCAGAATTCTATTGAAAAACCAGAGTTGGCTCACCCCTTATGCCCTAGATTTGTTCATTTCTGCAGTTATCCCCTGCCTGGTATCAATCTATGTTTCTCATTGTAAGAGAGGACCAAAACTCCATTGCTGCCTATTGAAACTTCATTCCATCAGAAACCAGCTCTCCTACATCCTCACTTTCTTTACAGAATGCTCTTGCTACTTCTTCACCAGAATAAAATATAGCTTTCTCATGAGTGTATCTTTTCTAGGGCATTTCCTCAAATGCAGGGAGCCGCAGAGTTGAAGGATGGTGTCAGTTTTCTGCTTTCTCTACAAAATTGCATGGCTAGTTCCATCATTCTTCCACCTTAATGAAAGAAGATTCTGCCCCTCTGGAAATTCTGCCACCTGGAATGACAGTCTCTGCCTTCCTTATCCCCATCACCTACTTTCTGATTCGTTAGTCCCTCACGTTAATTTAAAACGTGGGCATTCTTTTACTATCATCCTCTCCAACATAGAGTCTACCATTATACTCGCTGTATTTGTAAGGACATTTTGTTTGCAAGCACAGAAGGGTAAAAATTTATTCACATGTACCAAAGATAGAATGTTTTTAAAAAATTTTTATAATTGATTTCATCTTACACTCTAACCTCCATTGCCCTCATAGTGGAAAAAATAAAAGCAGCGAACAAAACCCTCCAAATCTTAAGTGTATCCTTTCTAAGTATGAAGTTGTTTCAAACTTTAAAAGTTATTTTTTTGTATTGTTCTAGAGTCATCATTTGGATAAATGGTCATTCAACTCAAAGTTATACTCCTTGTTGGGACAGCGTCTCCCCTTTCCTAAGAGTTCTTTGGTGATGCTGCCAGACCCCTGACTTGGAGGCAGGGGCTGCTGGTCTGAGCTTCCCTGGGCCACTTCTAGCTTAAGTGCTTGTGACTAAGCTGGACATCGGTGTTGGCTGGAGTACTGCTGATCATGCCTGGCTCTCTGAGAAAGTTCTCCTGTGTTCATGCAAACCAGTGGCACCCACCAGATCCCATTCCTGTGGGATTGCATTTTGTGGCCTTCTTAACCCTATCGCAAGCCCCCTCCTGGTTTGCTGGCTCTCAGCACCTCTGTATATCCTCAGCCACTTACTCTGCGCAGTGATGGAGTGTGTACTGCTGCACTTCCAGTTACCTCCCTCAGCCCAGTTACCTCCCTGTGACCCTTGTCACAGGTCTCCATGCAGACTTCCAGCCAGAAGGCAAAGACAAGCCTGCCTCTGCTTTTAATGTCCCCTGCAAAGTCTTTGATTTCTGGGGGTGTCTGTTGCATCTTCTTTGCTTCCCATCTGTACTTCTCAAAAGAGTGGCTTCTGCTCCCACCATGTTACTGAGTCAACTCCTCATAAGGCCATGAGTAATTTCTAACTGCCCCCAAATGTCTTAGCATTTTCAGTTTTTTTTTTTTTAAACTTTGAATCACTTTTGATTTATATTTTACAAAAAGCAGATCATTTGAAAATTTGGTATTTCTTTTTCGTCTGCACCATGGGTCATACTGGATCTTAGTTTCCTGATCAAAGATTGAAACTGTGCCCCCTGCAGTGGGAGCACTCATCTGACACCTTGATGCCTTAATTTTTCAAGCACTGTGCTCTCTTGGTTCCACTCAGAGGTTTTTGCCAATTTCCTATGTTGTTTTCCCCTTCAATGCGAGTGTATAAGGATTCTGCTCTTGGATGGTTTCTACTCTGATTATGGTTAAGTCCATGAAGTGGGGAGTTCTCCCTGGATGATTGCTTTCATTCTCATGTTAAACCTCATTTTTTTATACTGCAGCTTAAAAAAAATCCATACATCCATTCAGAACATTTCTACAAGCTTTAGAGTTGTATTTTTAACTGAAGGTGAAAGTCTCTCAGTCCCAACTCTTTGGGACCCTATGGACAGTCCATGGAATTCGCCAGGCCAGAATACTGGAGTGGGTAGCTTTCCCTTCTCCAGGGCATCTTCCCAAGCCAGGGATTGAAGCCAGGGCTACCGCCTTGCAGGCGGATTCTTTACTAGCTGAGCCACAAGGGAAGCCCAAGAATATTGGAGTGGGTAGACTTTCCCTTCTCTAGCAGATCTTCCTGACCTAGGAATTCAACCAGGGTCTCCTGCATTGGAGGATTCCTTACCAACTGATCTATAAGGGAAGCCCTACCTACTGGATATATCCAGGCCTTTCAAACTCAACATGTACAAACAGAACTCATTATCCTCCCCAGCTTCTCAGGGTGTATTTTCAGTCTGAATTGACACCACCTTGTGTCCAGTCACCAGAGCTAGAAAACTTGGGAATTGGTTTTGATTCTTTTTAATTTTTTTTATCTCCTACATTCCCACAATGAGTCACAAAGCCTGGCAAGTTTCTTCCTGTTCAGTACCGATTTGTCTTTGATGTCTTAGTCATCGTTGTATCTATTTACCTATCATCATCTGTCAATCCTCCACCATTATTTGTCTGCAATGAAAATTTGTCCCCCAGAGTTTAAAAGAAAGAGGAAGTGTTAGTTGCTCAGTTGTGTCCAACCCTTTGCAACCCCATGGAATGTAGCCTGCCAGGCTCCTCTGTTCTGAATAGGAATAAGATAAATGTACAGTTTCTAGAAGGGAAAAAAGGAATAAGGACATTGCCTGTAAAGATCCATATTGTTGATTATTGTTGCTATAATTAAGCCTCAAACTTGGCACCGAAATTTTGGGTAGCTGCAGTGAAAATGAGACTAGGTTGATTACCTAATGATTTTTCTCAGAGAAAACAGAGGTATTTTCATAATTTAAGTTATAAATTATGATTAGCTGAAGCTTTGTATTGATAAAACTTTGCTTAGCTTTCCCTCTAATTTCTAGATCACCCTAAATTGGCCCTTTGAACCAATTCTTCAGTCTTTAAGGCAAATATCTTGTGAGCATTTAAGCATTTTAAGACCTCTCTTGCTAAAAGGCAGATCCTTCTCAGTTTTTCCCAGTCTGTCCCAAGCTGAGGACCTGTGTTCTCCGTTTATGGTAGCCCCCAGTCCTGTTTGTCCTGTAAGTCATATTTTATAAACTTGTCTCCCTTTCTTAAAGCTCAAATTTCTTTGCAGCTCAGTATTTGAAAACCATCCAGCTAGATTTTGAGCAGATTTGTATGTGACAGTGATTTCAGTTTGGGTCTAAGTTGTGTTCTCTTTTAGACTCACACATGCCTGGACAAGTTCATGGGTCCACTGGGGCTGGCTCCCCAGGCCTTACTTCATAAGATGATGGAGGAGTCTTTGATGAGGAACTGTGCTTGCATTATTGTCAGCAATGGATATGAAAGTGCCACTTAGAGTCGTTATTTGTGAATGAAGCAAACATAATAACCTTTACAGGCGAAGATTGCTAGCCTACACCTAGATATGGAAGAGAGGGTAGTGGTGACCGAAATGAGAAGGAAATCCAAAAAAGAGGGGATATTTGTATACACATAGCTGATTCACTTTGCTGTACAGCAGAAACTAACATTGTAAGGCAAATATACTCCAATAAAATTAATAATAAAAAAAGAGAAGACAGTGTCTTCTGACATTAAATCAGAGAAGTCGTGTTCACAGTGTTCACAGGAGCTGTGCCAGTCCCGCCCCTGGGAGCAAAGTTGGCTGTGGTTTATCTTCACAGGGGTTCTATGTATGGTGCAGTGGTAGGGAGGCAGGCTGGGGTGCCAGACAGACTGATGGGAATCCTGGCTCTGCTCCTTCCTTACGCGGAGGCTTGGGCAACTTCCCTAACCTCTCTGAGCCTGCTCTGAGGATTGAAAATAAGGCACATAAAGTCAATACTCCATAAATGGGAATTGTTATTTCTAATATTATTATCAGATATCACCAGGGCAATGAGCAGCAAGGGAGGAAGGAACTGGTGAGCGTGGCAGATGAAAGGATGGCTCTGGGAGCTCAGGGGAGACACGCCTTAGGGGCACTGTAAGCAATGACTGAGAGAAGGAAGTCTGAAGAGGGATGGAATTCTTACATTAGATGATGCATGGAGGGCGGGAGAGATCTGTGTGGTCTCACTTCCTATCCACAGGATTTGTGGCCAGGCTCAGGGGTATGGTAGTTTCTTCATAAACATTAAGTTGAAAAAAACATTTCCAAGGGTCTTGTCTACTTTGGGTACATTCTCATAATCTAGAGGGTCTGGAAGTTTTTGTTTTTAGGTTTAGAAATGAGTTTCTGAGATTGGTTTTTGTCCTATAAATGTTTTATCCTATGAAAATTGTCCAATAATACTTGAACTTTCTGTCATACTTTGCAGAGTTGCCACTCCTTTCCTGAAATGTCTCCTCATTAGACTTTTATAAACCTAGTTTTTTTCTGGAGTGTCCTTCTAACACTCAGGGCTTTCCTTCTTGGTCTTCTTGCTTGGAAGCTAAGTTTTTCCCTGTTATTTTCTCCCTTTGAAACTCTTAACTATGCATATTTCCCAGAACTCTGATAGCTCTTTGGTCTTCTCACTTTTTAATAATCTCTAGTACCAAAACCCATGGCTTAAGCACCACGTCTGTTTCTAGAGCCCAGACCCTTCTCCTAATCTACTGGATCCACATACCGAAGCACGGCAGTGTCAGCAGAGTTTCTGGGCCTGAGTGAAACAAATTAGGAAATTTCCATTCACACAGGCGGCCACTTGGCCCCTGACATGTTTCAGCCCCAGGTCTAGGGGTAGGCATCTTGGTGTGAACTGACCTGACAACTAGGTCAAATGATTTCTACCATTTGTCAGTTGCATAACCTTGGGAAATTTACTTCTCTCTCTCAGGCTTCCCAGGTGGTACTAGTGGTAAAGAATCCACTTGCCAATGCAGGAGATCTAAGAAATACTTAACTCCAGAGAGCTTTTATTTAGTCATCTTTAAGATAGGGAGTATGTATACACTTTTAATTTCTTGCCTTTTAGCTCAGTGGATGCTTCCAGGATCTACATATGTTCTTTTATTATTAGGTTTTATAAATTTTCTTCTTGGAGTATTTTATTTTAAAAAGGAGTGGGCTATATATACAATGAAGACCATGTCGAGTAATATCTTTCCTCGGCACTATTTCATTTTAAATTACTTCTTCCCTGTTGGTTTAATCCAGTTTTCTAGAGCATCTATTGTGTTGTTACCTGGGAAACTCAGCCTTCACAACCATTGGTTAGAATGTCCCAAGGTTGTTCATTATATTCCATCACCCTCAAGAAAGTGAATATCCAACATATATTAGAATTACCTTATAACCTTTAGCTATCTGTTACTTACATTTAAGATTTTGACATGATTTTTATTCCTAAATTGTTTTATAGACTTTTGGTGGGGCATAGAAGCAGAATTTTTTCCTACAGTGTTGTTATGAATGGTAATCTTTGTGGTCTCTAGTTTTTTAAGCAAGAAGTCTATTTTCTGTTGATAAGAGAAATAATCCAAGTGTTTCCTTCTTTTCAGCATGCTTGCTTCAGCAATTCAAAGTGGGTGGGGAGACTGTGCCTCTAGAGTTTCTAGTATGTGCAAACAATAAAATAGGTTGAAAAGAAACAGTTTTGACCTGCCATCTCCAACTGATACAAGCCAGTTCTTCCTTTCCTTACTATTCTGCCTTCTTAGGGAGTTTGGATCCCCTGACCTCATGAAAGATGATGATAGCCTTTCAAACCCTCAAGATTAGCTTTCCTGGTGCTCATTCATGGTGGAATCTGTATCTTCTGACCCTAAGGTCTACAAATGTATTTGGTCTACTGGTGCATACAAGGTCTACCTCACTGCCCTTGAGAAAATCACTGTCTTCAATTCTTAATTATTGACCTATAAGTAGATATTTATAAACACAATAAAACATCAAATTAAAAATCATGTTCAACTGGGATATGCCATTGAATCCTGTTAAAATTACAAATGTGTCTCTTCCCATTTCCTTATAAATGTAGCCTACTCGGTGATTTTATCTAGCAATATTTTCTTTTTTACAAATGATCATATAGGTTAGTCTACATATAGAAGTTTGCACATATGTGCTTTTGTCTTTATTTCTAAGTTACCTTTGTTGTTCAGTCACTCCATCTTGTCTGACTCCTTGCAACCCCATGGACTGAAGCATGCCAGGCTTCCCTGTCCTTCACTATATCCTAGAGTTTGCTCATACTCGTGTCTATTGAGTTGATGATGCCATTTATACCTTAAACAGATATAAATTTGAGACATAAAAATGCTACCTGGATGCAGGACTTCCCTGGTGGTCCAGTGGTTAAGAATCTACTTCCAATGCAGGGGGTGAGGGTTCGATCACTGGTTGCAAAGTTAAGATCCCACAAGCTTCATGGCCAAAAAAACCAGAACATAACAGAAGCAATATTGTACCAAATTCAATAAAGACTTTAAACATGGTCCACATAAAAAAAACACTACCTAGATGGATTAAGTAATTGTGATACTTATAATGCTCTAAGTTAGATTCTCTTTTGAAAAAGTAGGTTATAAAGGAAATGTACTATAAGATATCCATGTTACCTATTGTACTTGCTTTTGAAGACCTCGTGTTACCCTGTTCTGTAGTCTAGAAAGCCAGTGTGGTGACAGAGATAGGGCATTGCTCTGTGAGTTGGCATGTGTACCTGGTCTCAGCTGGGTCATGCACCAACTATGGGACTTTGACTCATCTCAATCACCTTTGTGGGCCTCAATTTCCTTATTTATGAAATACACACAGGCTAATAACATTTTTAATTTATTGAACAGGTTTATTATGAAGATTTGATGTAAAACAGTGCAAAAGTACTTTAAACTCAAAACAAATATGGAAAGAAATGCTGAGTATGAGACAGATCACCTAGCAAAGAGTTTAACAAGTCTAGGGGAGAATTATCATATTACTCTTACCATTCAAGTTTTCTTACTGGTCAAAGAGAAATTGAATGTGTATTGGACCTAGCATACATGTCTTTCAGCATTTCAGATTTTCTCAAACCGTAAGGCACTTTCTCACATATTTATGAAAAACAAGATTGTTTTCTGCATGCTTTTTAAAAAGTAGGTTGTCCTGTCATTTGGGAGGCCAACTGCCCTTTCCAGTTCTGCTTGTTTTCACCTTTAGTCCATGGGAATTTTCCCTTGTTGTTGATTCACCCTTTCCTTCTCCCTATACTTGGATCCATACTTGAAAGGCAGAGTTTGTGAACAGAGCATTGAGTTGGTAGAGATCCAGAAAGTAGGTTTTAAACACAGTTCTAGCAGTCACTAGAATCAATAGCATTCACCAGCATTTAATCTATCTATGCCTCATATTTGTTCAGTTGTATAATCTCCAAGTTTGAAAATTAAAGAAGAACAACAAAACCAATAGATCATTGATTTCCCTGTCCCAGGGAAAAACCTGCTTACATTTTTTACACAACATTTCCAGTGAAAGAAATTATAATATTATACACTTAGGAGTCAGAGTCAAATTTGAATCTCTGCTTAGCTGCATACAGCCTGGGTGACCTTTGGGAAGTTTTTTATGTCCTTCATGACCCAGGTTGAAGCCATGAAATTAAAAGACGCTTACTCCTTGGAAGGAAAGTTATGACCAACCTAGATAGCATGTTCAAAAGCAGAGATATTACATTGCCAACAAAGGTCTGACTAGTCAAGGCTATGGTTTTTCCAGTGGTCATGTATGGATGTGAGAGTTGGACTGTGAAGAAAGCTAAGTGCCAAAGAATTGATGCTTTTGAACTGTGGTGTTGGAGAAGACTCTTGAGAGTCCCTTGGACTGCAGAGAGATCCAACCAGTCCATTCTAAAGGACATCAGTCCTGGGTGTTCTTTGGAAGGAATGATGCTGAAGCTGAAACTCCAGTACTTTGGCCACCTCACGCAAAGAGTTGACTCATTGGAAAAGACTCTGATGCTGGGAGGGATTGGGGGCAGGAGAAGAAGGGGACGACAGAGGATGAGATGGCTGGATGGCATCACTGACTTGATGGACGTGAGTCTCAGTGAACTCCGGGAGTTGGTGATGGACAGGGAAGCCTGGCGTGCTGCAATTCATGGGGTCACAAAGAGTCAGATACGACTGAGCGACTGAACTGAACTGAACTGAACTGAATATACAACATAGAGTTATGGTTGTATATACGGAAGATTTCCTGAGATGACACATGTATAGCCCTTAACATGGAGCCTGGCACATGATGAGGATCTCAACAAAGGGTTCTACTGTTTCCTCCTCCCCTTCCCTACCTCTCTCCCTGCTCCTTCTCCATCTGAACATTGCCAGTGATGGAAAACTATTATGTTCTAGGATATACCGCTCCAATTTAGTAAAGTTATCCTAGTTGGAAAGTATTCCTCCTAATCAACCAAAATTGCTCACTTTAGCTCTGCACATACTTTTTGTCCAAGTACTGACTTCTAGGGTCTTGACTGTCCTTTAAATACTTGAAAATGACTATCATGCCTGTTATGTCACCCTACTCTCCTCTTAACTTTATTTTTACTTTTTCATCATTTTCTTCCTAATATGGTCCATCAAGCTTTACATGCCAGCTTTCAACTAACTCTTGACCTTTTGCCATTAACGTGTTTGTTGATCAGCCGCTTAGTTGTGTCTGACTCTTTGTGACCCCATGTACTGCAGCACGCCAGGCTTCCCTGTCCTTCATCATCTCCCTGAGTGATACCAACTCTTTCAAAAAAAATTTATAGAGTAAGATGTAATAATCTTATTTCTCAGACCTGTAGTGATTGTTCAGGAAGACTGGAAAGGAGCAAGAGGTCACTCAGAGCATGGGTCTGTCTTCATTTGCACCCATTCTACCCATTTTGATTCTGTACCTGAGACAAACCCTTTCTCATTTAAGGGTTTTTTTCCTTTATAGAGTTTATAAAGAATATAAGGTGATATTTTCAACCCTATGATGATCTTTATACAAAGAACTGTGTGGAAGTTCTCAAAACATTTTTATATACTCTAAAGAGTTAGATTGACTAATCAAATTTCACTTTTATAGTGTCTTCTAAAAGTTGATCCTTTAAAATATCAGACGATCCATCCACAGAATAAGCCTCTAAAACAGATTGGAAACATTATTTCCCTCAATTTTACAGAGATCTTAAACCAGAGGTTTCCCAGGAACCATGACCCAATGGCCTTTACAGACATCTGGCCAATGAGTGGGTTTATATATGTTGTGATAGACTGGGCAATTTTGAAAACATATTTTCTCCTTTTCCACAGGATTGTCCTTTATATAGTTGAAGACAGAATTTTGCATCTCACTTGGACACTTATTCTTTTGGCTTGTTCACTGTAGTTACCTTTTCAATCTATCAGACCATAAGCTCTTGGTGGGCAGGGAATTTTATTCTCTTTTGTATGTCTTATTCTGTCTAATATAGCACTCAACTTCAAAATTTCAGTACATCGTATTGAACTGAATTGCAACAAGGACTATAAGAGCTGAGTGACCAGGTGACTTTAATTCTGAAGGAGACAGAAGGTACAAATTCCATAAGGTGACATTATATTCTCTAGAGTAAAAAAAAAAAAAAAATGAAATCAGGTTGCCAATTTATATTCTTAATTTTTATCAGTTGACTTACAGCATACATAGATCAACTTTGATCATACATAATGTTGAAATAATTCTCCAAATTGTTAGAATTAAACATTTATTATTATAAAAAATAAAATACAATAATTATAATCTCATTTTCTACCTCTGCTTTCTCTGCCCATTATTAATGATTATTCTAGCATTGTTTAGGGATAAGAGATGCCCAGTAGGGATTCTGATTGACAAAATTTCTTTCAACTGTTTGCTTCAACTTTTGTAGAAATAGTAATAGGAAAAGGAACATGAAAATAGTGCTTACTAACGATTAGAATCAGTTTCCATGAAAAAATAGATATCTTTTATCTATTTAGTGGCACAACTTTTATTTAGTGGCACAACTAGTCACAAAACTAGGAAAGTTTTCTTTATTTAAAATTGTTTTTACATAAAAGTTTATATTCCAGAATATATTTGAGTAATTGTCCAGCAAATAATAGAAGGATACCATAGAAACGATGAAGGGTTCATAATCTTCCTTAAATGCTAGGTCCACAAGAGCTTGCTCTAAAGTGTCTTCATTTTCCCAGTGATAACTCTTTGTTCCATCGAACAGAAAGAAAAGATTATTTTTGGAAAGGCCCTAAAGAAAATACACTGTAATGGCCAAACAAATTGAATCCCAATAGTGAATGATTTATCAACTCTTCAGGGTTAATTGTACTATGATCTTTTTTAATATTTGTGATATTGCAATAATCTACGGAAAAAAACACTAAGAGCCTGTTCTGCCAAAGGCAGGTAATAAGAGTAAAATTTGATATACAGCCAAAGAGAAAGAGAGAGAAATGGACAGACATTTTTGCCTTGACCCTCATCTTTTCTAGGTTTTCCTTTAATCCGCATCTTACTTTGGACCTTTCTGCCTTAGGGATTGGTTGGGCGTAGCCCTAGACTGAGGCTCCAGAAGGGGATTTATTCTGAACCTTAACCATCTCTTGGATAATCTGGCCCAGGACCACTGCCATCAGGACCTCTGGGAGATGGGGGTATCCCACTCAGTCAATAGATATGAAGCACCTACCAGCTGCCAGCACTGTGGAACCTTAGAAAATATCTTTATGTAAAAGCAGAAAGGGAGCCCTGTGTAATGTATCTTTATAACTTTGGGAGGCTTGGCATTCCTTCATAGCTTTCCACAGCACCATAATCTTATTTTGGGGAATCATCTCTTTTCTGTGTGTATGTTTTTTCAGGGCAGGAAAATCCAGGTTCATACCTTTTACTCTGGAGCTCGATGGAACTAGAGGCTCTCTCCTCATTCTCTTTGCCCACGAGAAGGCATGTGACCTCTGTTTAGCCCATCAGAAGGTCTTTACTGGCCCCTTGAATCATAACTAATTGAATCAAATAAAAGAATGGTCTTTGATGCTCACTCGTGATGACCTGGATGTCCCTAAGATGAGGCTACTGCAGAGATTTATCTTTCTTAGTCCCCTAAACTCTCTTTCCTGTCCAGGACAGAGCTTTATTCCTCTGTTCTTCTGTCAGTTCTGGGAATATATCAATCCCACCCTTATATTCTTCCAATAGATCTTTTTATGTTCAAGTTGGGCAGAATTTTTTTAGCCAAGGGTCTTCATTGATGAACCTCCGTCTATAGTTAGTGACAGTCTTCAAAGCTCCAAGGACAAAGAATCACTTGAGATTGGGTCAGATGATTGAAGATCACCCTGGTTTGTATTCATAACTGAGCATACCCTGGTGGGTGAGAGCTCAGGGTTTCATTAGCCCCATATGACCATTGGCAAATGCAGGTAAGGAAGTTGTCTGATGAAGGAGACAAAAGAGAAAAGCAGGCTCTGCATTATAAACAACCACCAGCAGAGGGAAGGAGGCAGAGGCAAGGACATACCTCCTCGGCCTGTGTAAGAGGAAGGGGCAGCAGGACTCAGCCCAGGAATAAGAACAGAGGAAGTGAACACAGACACGGCAATATTTTCCAAATAAGAAAAAGAAAAGGAAAATGGAATTCCCACAAGTCTTCAGAGGGTTGTGTGGGAACGTAAGAGAGATAACTGCCATAATCAGACAGTGACATGCCCAAGGCCTTGTCCCAGGGGAACCTGGGAGCCTGTTAGCAGCCATGCTTTCTTGGGAACACTCAAAAAGGCGCCTCTTAACTGCCCACACACAGACACTACAGGCTCTTTGTTCTAGACCAGATCCTATAGGAACTGCAGAACAGGGTCCTTCCATTGGCCTCTCTTGTATGTGTTCGTGTTTGTGTGAGAGAAGACAGACAGATAGATAGACACAGAGAAACACAGAGACAGAGATTCAGAGAAATAGCGAGAGAGAGAGAAGAATGTGAGTCAGAGACAGAAAGAGATGGAGAGAGGACTAAATTATAGCTTCTCAGGGCTTTATTCTCACCTTTAGAGAGGAAACCCTTTCTCATGTTTTTGACCCAGTCTCCCTAAATCATCCCTCTTCTCCTACCCCCACACTTGCTGCCTACCTGTTGACTCTCCTGCTCCTCCAAACCCAACGCACTTGCCTCTTCCTTTCCTCTTCTTTTTGCTCCTGTCTCCAACCTTTCCCTTACCCTTTTTGGGGGACTTAGACATGCTCAATCCTTGCTTATTTCTTCTGCCGACTAATTGTCCTAATATTTTATTCAGTGAGAAAGCTACTCTGGAAATCAAATTTTCCTACCAAGAATTGCAAAACTGATTCGGAAGCTTTAAACATCTGTAATCTCAGGAAAACTTTAGGTATTTAAAAACTTGAATGTATAAAATTTTCGAAACCATAAAGTTTCCAAAGTGAACGTCTTCTCATTGGAGGTATTTTTACCTCTCCCGTACAGTTTCACAGATTTTCTTTACTATTCTTTTCAAAGTACTTCTTTGCAGTTAGTACTTTTCAGCCTCAGTGTCTTTTCAAAGTTACTTTTCTGGGGACTGTTGGTTTCAGGCCACTTCAACTGCATGAGTTATGCCAGTGTGAAAATTTTTTTGTTCTAAAAAAAGATGCTCCAACCTACTTTTCATACTCATAATAAGGCAAAAGGATAAAGACCGAAGTTCAGCATTGGTGGAGTCTTTTCTAGGAAAGGAAGAGCTAAGAAAAGTTATACTATTCCATATTGATAACAGAGTCAAAGTGAGAACGAAGGCCTGATGAAACAGCTTCAAGTTATGCAGAGAACTGCATTTTAATTTTATTTATATTGATATTCTATTAGCATCACTCTTTTTTTCCTTCCTCAGATATTAAAGGAAACACAAAACATTATACTGAATATAAGTATAAGAAGTTATGTAAAGACCTAGGTAATACAATGTGTCTGCAGTATAAAGTGAATTGTTCAGTCATTAAGTCTCGTCTAACTCTTTGAGACCCCATGGACTATAGCATACCAGGCCTTCCTGTCCCTCAGTGTCTTGGAGTTTTCTCAAGTTCATGTCCACTGAGTCAGTGATGCTATCCAACATTCTCATCTGCTGCCACTCTCTTCTTTTACCTTCAATCTTTCCCATCATCAGGGTCTTTTCCAATGAGTCAGCTCTTTGCATCAGGTGGCCACGTTATTGGAGCTTCAGCTTCAGCATCAGTCCTTGTAGTGAGTGTTCAGGACTGATTTCCTTTAGAATTGACTGGTTTCATCTCCTTTCAGTCCAAGGGACTCTCAAGAGTCTTCTCCAACACCACAGCTGAAAAGCATCAATTCTTTGGTGCTCAGCCTTCTTTATGGTCCAACTCTCACATCCATACAAGACTTCCGGAAAAAACATAGCTTTGACTAGATGGACCTTCGTCAGCAAAGTGACATCTTTGTTTTTTAATATGCTGTCTAGGTTTGTCATAGTATGAAATGAATATTTATCTGATTTTGGAAGTTTCCTTTTTGTCAATTAGTACTAGTTCTCCATTAAGTGAATTAAACTGTGGACACTCACTGCCTTTGACAAATTTAGAATCTAAGGAGAATTAAATCTTTAAATACAATCTGTCTTTGTGTATCTCAGCATGTTTCTGTGTGTCTACACACATATATTTAAATGAAACCATGAAACATATGTGAGGCTCAAAACATATGAACCATCATTTAGGAAATCTTTAGGCATTACTGAATTCCCCGATGTCTCTTAGAAACAAATGTCTGTTTCTCATAAACTTATTGATAGAAATGCCAAATGAAATGAAATATCACAGGCATGATACAGAACTGATTGAAGAATTTGCTGACTATTTTACCAGCAATTTTTCTATCTCTGGGATTGCTTCTGCTAATGAACAGCATATGTCCTCTCACAATTGATTGTGGAAAACCTCATTATCAGAAGTGGAAATCAAAAAGATGGACCCCTGAACATGATTCCCTGTCCTCTGTTTATTAGTGGAACTTTATATCTTGGTCTGCACTCTCTTCTCCATGGTGGCCCTTGCAAAGTTCGTGATGACTCTCTAGCCATAGAATCGTAGAATCCTCTTACTATTACAGTCTTTATGTTCCTATCAATTAGCGTCACTCAGCTGCAAGCTACACCATTCTCAACTGTGACTCAAAAATGAAGGCCTTTAATTTTCCTACAGAGTGAGAATTCAGGGAGTAGGTGGCTCTAGATTTGGTAAAGAAATCCAAAGTTCACATCAAGGAACTAGTTTTCAATCTTTCTTCTCTGCCATCCTCAGCTTGTGGATGTTTTGGTCCTTAAGCTGCTGCTGCTGCTGCTAAGTCACTTCAGTCCTGTCTGCCTCTGTGCGACCCCACAGACAGCAGCCTGGGACTCCCCTGTCCCTGGGATTCTCCAGGCAAGAATGCTGGAGTGGGTTGCCATTTTCTTCTCCAATGCATGAAAGTGAAAAGTGAAAGTGAAGTCCTTAAGCTACAAGACGGCTACTGAGGAAGCATGATCTCACAACTTCATGTTTGCTTTAGAGAATGGGCTGGAGGAAAATGGCTTTTCTTGTGTCAGGAAGACCAGTCTCTCCCAGACCTTTTATTAGACTTTCCTTTCTAACTTATTGAGAGAATCGGATCACATGGACCCCCATTTCTGCCCGAAAGATGCACAGAATATTAGCCTGACGAGTAACTAGCAAAGGAGGTTGTGATTGCTAGCATTGTATTAAATAAGCCAGAGGCATCTCCTGGGGCTGAGCTTGTAGACACACTGTCCTTTTCCAATATGATTGATTCCTTTGGCAGAGAAGAAGGGGGAAGGGCTGTTGAGTAAGTTTTGCTGGTTTCCCAAGCTGTGGCTTCCATGACATCTCTCTCCATCTCATATGACTCAGCAGTGGGAATATTCTGAATGTTCACCTGGGTTTTAAGTCTTCCAATCAGAAAACCTCCTCATTATGGATTTGGAGAGAAAGGCAGTTTTAACTCACCATTCCATAGCTTATCACATACAATTCACAGCTTCCCATTTATATGCTTTCTCAGCTCATTTTTGTTAAACTCAAGAGATTCTACCTTCAAATCATGCTTTTATCTTTTAAAAAAACATTTTTCTCCCCTATGGCTGCTTCTATCTGGATGCAAAATAAAGAGGAGTCAAACTCTGTTTATCTGGCAACTTTTGGTTATCTTCTCTAAATTCAGGACCCATTAGCCTCTGCCAGGATATAGTTTATGATGTAGGACATTTATGCTCTTGTGTTTCTACTTTTAAACACTCTGTAGGCTGCTCCACCTTGCCCATGAATGTTTAACTATATGTATAATGATCCTGCCAGAATTGATTTTTCATTATAGAAGTCATTTTCCGAAGAGGCTTGTCACTATTTTAAAAATCACATTTTAGCGTGTTGATATAAAAAACAGTTCTAACCGCAATTTTGTGTAGCAGTTTTTTTCACAGATAGAAGAAAGGGATTTTTTTTTTAGGCATTTAACATTATTCATATGATATTGATAAGTTGAAAATATTGAAAAGTCTAAAGTATCCATTTAGACTTTATTTTTGTTTAGAAAATTGATTTCTAAACAATTGAAAATGCAGACAAACGTAAGTTAGGCATGTTCAAGGGTGCTATGTGATGTTTACAAATCAATAATTTTTCACCAACATAATATATTGTATCTAGCTAACAGTCCCAAGTATTCCTACCATCCTATATCAAGAAAAATGAGCTGTAAATGAAAATTAATGTTTTGGTTTTTAAATGGGTGCTTCTTTTATCTTTTGTATTAGAGATCTTGCCCTTCTAGATTTTAATTGTCCTTTCATCTCCCACCACTTGTTCATTTTCAGTTTAACTCTCATTTCTGAGTGAATAACGTTTTCATATTACGTTGTCCCATTGTCTCGATCACCTGAAATCAGGTACAAGTGGTCTAGCCAGTTCTCAGTGGGGAAGTTCAGGGAGGGTTGGAGCTAAAGAGAGCTGACTAGAGAGGATGATCCTAGACTGCCCTCTGTGATAATTTAATATTAAGAAAATGAAAGCTCTTTCCTTCACACACAAAAAATATTCACAAGGGCTTCCAGAAAGAGATGAAGGATAGTGATTATGTTTCCTTGGGCCCTAAATCTTTTCTGCAGATCTTCATGATAGAATGAAGGAGGGAAAGAACATGTCATTATTTCTTGCCTCCATGTTCTTGAGAGCCATATATCCTAAGATATCATAGAACTTAGCAAAATAGCTTGGATGCTGATTGAAAGCCAGACTCAGAGTCTAGAAATGCAAAATAACAGCCCATATGCCAAACCACATGCATCGTAAGCCTTGATACTTCTGAAGGAAGATTTAAAAGGCGACAAAGAATTCCAAATTTGGAACCCACAGAGACATCTGGTATCTTAGAACTTTCCATTTTATCTTGGCAGATATTTCAGCTAATTTTCCCACCTTGGTCAGAGTGTATAATGCTTTCTTAGCTTATTCTAATTTTAACATATTCTCTGTGTTCTCCTGTTACTGTGAAATGGCCCTACTCTCAGGACCAACCATTTAATTTTAACACTTAGATCATTTAGCAATTTCTTAGAACAAAAATAAGGGAGTAGAATTTAATTAACATAATGGGTACACCATCAACCTTTTTTTCGGTGACATTTTTGTATATTTCCAATACTTGGTCTTCAAACAGATGCATGTGAAAAAAATGACAGTTGAATCAAAATGTAGAAGAAGCATTGCATTCCAAACGGTGATTTTCCTCATCAGCAGGCATGTAGTGGCTCTTCAGTATCAAATAGTACCAACAACTATCCTGGGTATCTTCATGAGGCTGCTTGCTTCTTACCAACAAGTTGCTAGGAGCTGGTCTGTGTCTACTTGAAGATTTCATTAGTCTGGGTCCACACCTGCCCAGTGTGATGGTAGAGTAGCGTGAGGGCTTGAGGAGACTGATGAGGCTTTGAGATAATTACTCTAAATAATGTACTAAGTTGTGTGAACATTACTGAGTATCAAGCGGGGTCAGTTGAAATTGAATACTATGAATACTTAGTCATGTCAACCACCCCTAGTTAATACACTCATCAACAGTGTCATAAATTATGCTCATTTTAGAGATGAAAGGGACCATCTTATTAAACTTTCAGATTAGGAAACTGAGATACAAATAAGCTAAAGGAGTTGCCCAAGTCTACACGGCAAATGGTAGAACAGTTCTCACTTGTAGACTGCATCTAAGTACAGTATTTATAGGGAGGTCAAAGTATGACTAATATTTTTCAGTAGTAGAACCCCAATGTTTATTTAGAGTACCAAATACCATATTTTCAGCTTCTCTTATAGCTATGGTGACCATGTGACCAAGATCTTTCTAATGAGAAATAAACAAAAGTTGTTGGGTGAGACATCCAGGAAGAATCCTTAAAAGGGGAACCATTGGTCAAGACCAAATCTTTCGCCTTAATTCTGCTCCTTCCTGAAACACAGAGATGATGGTGCTTCAGCAGCTATATATTATATTTCAAGACTACTAGTTACCTTGTGGTCTCTCTAGGAACTCTAGCTTCTTTTGAAACAGCAGACGTTCCAAGGTCCAGGAATTTCCTTTGGTTGTGGAGAATCTCCCAGCGAGGTGGGAGGTGGCTGTGATTCACTGCAGGGGCACAGACCCTGGCTGTAGCCGTTCTTGGGAGCTCCTGTTGCCACGTGGACACTGGCGTTGGTGGGTGCCATTGTCTGTGACTGACTTCTTTTTACTGAGTATAATAGACTTACAAAATTACAGTAGAGTCAGGTATACAACAATGATCAAATTTCTATACATTTCAGAATGATCACCACAGTAAATATAGTTGCCATCTGTCAGTATACAAAGTTATTGCAGCATTACTACTTATATCCCCTATAATGTACATTGTATCTCTGTGACTGGAAGTTTGTAGCTCTTCACTTCACACACCTTTTCCACTCTCTGGCAACCACCAGTTTGTTCTCTGTATCTGTGAACCTGTTTCTGGTTTGCTGTATTTGATTGCTTTTTTATATTCCACATAAAAATGAAATCATATCGTATTTATCTGTCTTTGACATTTCACTTAGCATAACATCTTCTAGGCCTATTTGTGTCATCACAAAAGTAAAAATTTCATTCTTTTTATGGCTAAATAATATTCCACGGTGGTGTGTGTGTGTGTGTACATGTGTGTGTACATACCATATCTTCTTTAGTCAACTATTTATGGATATTTAGGTTGGTTTCATATCTTGGCTATTGTTAATAGTGCTGAAACGAACACGGGGATGCATATAACTTCTTAAATTAGTGTCTTTAGTTTTCTGTGGAAAAGCCCAGAAGTGGAATTACTGGATCACGTTGTTGTTCAGTCACTAAATCGTGTCTAATTCTTTGGGAACCCATGGACTGCAGCACGCTAGGCTTCCCTGTCCTCCACTATCTCCCAGAGTTTGCTCAAATTTTTGTCCATTGAGTCAGGGATGCTATCTAACCATCTCATCCTCTGCTGTCCTCTTCCCCTTTTGCCTTCAACATTTCCGAGCATCAGGGTCTTTTCCAATGAATAAGCTCTTTGCATCAGGTGGCCAGAGTAGTGGAGTTTCAGCTTTAGCATCAATTCTTCCAATGAATATCCAGGACTGATTTCCTTTAGGATTGACTGGTTTGATCTCTTTGTTGTTCAAGGGACTCTCAAGAGTCTTCTCCAGCATCAATTCTTCAGTGCTCAGCCTTCTGTATGGTCCAAGTCTCACATGCATTAATGACTATTGGAAAAACCATAGCTTTGACTATATGTACCTTTGTCGGCAAAGAGATGTCTCTGCTTTTGAATACGCTGTCTAGGTTTGCCATTGCTTTCTTTCCAAGGAGCAAGTGCCTTTTAACTTCATGGCTGCGGTGACCATCCACAGTAATTTTGGAGCCCAAGGAAAGAAAATCTGTAACTGCTTCTATTTTTCCCCTTCTATTTGCCATGAAGTGATGGGACCTGATGCCATGATCTCAGATGTTTTAATGTTGAGTTTTTAGCCAGCTTTTTCACTCTCTTCTTTCACCCTCATCAAGAGACTTTTTAGTTCCTCTTTGCTTTCTACCATTAGAGTAGTATCATCTGCCTATCTGAGGGAGCTGATATTTCTCCTGGAAATCTTGATTCTAGCTTGTGACTCATACAGCTTGTGATCCATACTTAACTCCACTATTTTTCACAGTGGCTGTACCAATTTACATCCCTAACAATAGTGCAGAGGATTCCCTTTTCTTCACATCCTTGCCAACACTTGTTACTTGGCTTTTTTTTTTTTTTTAAATGATAGTCATTCTGATAGGTATGAGGCAATATCTTGTTGTGGTTTTAATTTGCATTTTGCTGATGATTAGTGATACTGAGCATCTTTTCAGGTGTCTGTTAGTCATCTGTATGCCTTATTTGTAAAAGTGTCTACGCAGGTCCTCTTCTCATTTTTTAAACAGGTTGCTTATTTTTCTGATGTTGAGCTGTATGATTTCTTTGTATATTTTAGATATTGAAAGTGTGAATGTTAATTGCTCAGTTGTATCCAACTCTTTGTGACCTCACGGACTGTAGCTAACCAGACTCCTCTGTCCATGGAATTCTCCAGACAACAATACTGTAGTGGGTTGTCATTCCCTTCTCCAGGCAATCTTCCTGACCCAGGAATCAAACCTGGGTCTCCTGCACTGCAGGCAGATTCTTGACCGTCTGAGTCACTAGGGAAGCCCCATTTTAGATATTACTCCTTTATCAAATATATTGTTTGAAAATATTTTCACTCACTCAGTAGTCTGCCTTATCACTTTTGACAGTTTTTTCTCTGTACAAAATCTTTTTAGTTTCATATACTCTCACTTTTCTGTATACAGCATTGTGTCATCTGTAAATAGTGGCAGCTTTACTTCTTTCCCAATTTGGATCCCTTTCCTCTCTTTTTCTAGTCTAATTGCTGTCCTTAGGACTTCCAGTATTATGTTGAATAAAATTGATAAGAGTGGTCATTTGTGTTGTTTTCATGATCTCACAGGAAATACATTCAGATTTTCACCAGTAAGTATTAACTTGGCTACAGGTTTTTCATATATGGCTTTATGTTGAGGTATGTTTCATCTATACCACTTTGTTAAGAGTTTTTATCATAAATAAATGTTGAATTTTGTCAAATACTTTTTCTACATCTATTAAGGAAATCGTATGATTTTTATTCTCCATTATGTTAGTGTGGAATGTCACATTTATTAGGATTGGAGATACTGAAGTGTCCTTGCATCTCTGGGATAAATCCCACTTGATAATGGTTTATGATCCATTTAATGTATTATAAAATTCAATTTGATAATGTTTTGTTGATAATTTTTGTATCAATGTTCATCAGTGATATTGGCCTGTAATTTTCTTCTTTTTTTGGTCTTCATATGTTTTTTCTATCAGGGTGATTCTGGCCTCATAGTTTGAGAAGGATAGGTGTAGCTCTTCTTTAAATGTTTGGCAGAGTTCACCTGTGATGCTGTCCAATCCTGAAATTTTATTTTTGGGGAGTATTTTGATTACTGGGAATTAGTCTGTTTATATTTTCTACTTCTTCTAATTCAGTCTGAGGAGACTGTACATTTTTTAAAAAATTATCTTTTCTAGGATGCCTGTTTGATGGGCATATACTTGTTTGTAGTAATGTTATATGATCCTTTGCATTTCTATGGTGTTGATGTGATTCCTCTTTTTTAAATTTCTATTTGGGATCTCTTTTTTCTCTTGATAGGTCTGATTAAAGATTTATCAATTTTGTTTGTCTTTTCTAAGAACTAGCTCTCAGTTTCATTGATCTTTTCTATTGTGTTTTAATCTCTATTTTATTTATTTCTGCTCTGAACTTCATATTTTACTAGTTTGGTGATGGAATTCCAGTTGAGTTATTCCAAATCCTGAAAGATGATGCTGTGAAAATGCTGTACTCAATATGCCAGCAAATTTGGAAAACTCAGCTGTGGCCACAGGACTGGAAAAGGTCAGTTTTCACTCCAATCCCAAAGAAAGGCAATGCCAAAGAATGCTCAAACTACCGCACAATTGCACTCATCTCACACGCTAGTAAAGTAATGCTCAAAATTCTCCAAGCCAGGCTTCAGCAATATGTGAACCGTGAACTTCCAGATGTTCAAGCTGGTTTTAGAAAAGGCAGAGGAACCAGAGATCAAATTGCCAACATCCGCTGGATCATGGAAAAAGCAAGAGAGTTCCAGAAAAACACCCATTTCTGCTTTATTGACTATGCCAAAGCCTTTGACTGTGTGGATCACAATAAACTGTGGGAAATTCTGAAAGAGATGGGAATACCAGACCACCTGACCTGCCTCTTGAGAAACCTGTATGCAGGTCAGGAAGCAACAGTTAGAACTGGACATGGAACAACAGACTGGTTCCAAATAGGAAAAGGAGTACATCAAGGCTGTATATTGTCACCCTGCTTATTTAACTTATATGCAGAGTACATCATGAGAAACGCTGGAATGGAAGAAACACAAGTTGGAATCAAGATTGCCGGGAGAAATATCAATAACCTCAGATATGCAGATGAAACCACCCTTATGGCAGAAAGTGAAGAGGAACTCAAAAGCCTCTTGATGAAAGTGAAAGTGGAGAGTGAAAAAGTTGGCTTAAAGCTCAACATTCAGAAAACAAAGATCATGGCATCTGGTCCCATCACTTCATGGGAAATAGATGGGGAAACAGTGGAAACAGTGTCAGACTTTATTTTTTGGGGCTCCAAAATCACTGCAGATGGTGACTGCAGCTATGAAATTAAAAGACACTTACTCCTTGGAAGGAAAGTTATGTCCAACGTAGATAGCATATTCAAAAGCAGAGACATTACTTTGCCAACAAAGGTCCGTCTAGTCAAGGCTATGGTTTTTCCTGTGGTCATGTATGGACGTGAGAGATGGACTGTGAAGAAAGCTGAGCGCCGAAGAATTGATGCTTTTGAACTGTGGTGCTGGAGAAGACTCTTGAGAGTCCCTTGGACTGCAAGGAGATCCAACCAGTCCATTCTGAAGGACATCAGCCCTGGGATCTCTTTGGAAGGAATGATGCTAAAGCTGAAACTCCAGTACTTTGGCCACCTCATGCGAAGAGTTGACTCATTGGAAAAAAAACTCTGATGCTGGGAGGGATTGGGGGCAGGAGGAGAAAGGGACAACAGAGGATGAGATGGCTGGATGGCATCACTGACTCTATGGACGTGAGTCTGAGTGAACTCCGGGAGTTGGTGATGGACAGGAAGGCCTGGCATGTTGCAATTCATGGGGTCACAAGGAGTTGGACACTACTGAGCGACTGAATTGAACTCAACTGATTAACCTTGGGTTTTGTGTTTTCTCCTTTTTTTAGCTTTTTTTTTCTTTTTTCTTTTATTTTTTAAATTTTATTTTATTTTTAAACTTTACATAATTGTATTAGTTTTGCCAAATATCAAAATGAATCTGCCACAGGTATACATGTGTTCCCCATCCTGAACCCTCCTCCTTCCTCCCTCCCCATACCATCCCTCTGGGTTGTCCCAGTGCACTAGCCCCAATTTTATGCTCTTTTTTTTCTAATTTTCTTCAGGTGTAACATTATGTTGTTTATGTGAGATTTTTCTTATTTTCTGAAGTAGGCTTGTATTGCTATGAACTTCCCTTTAAAACTGCTTTTGCTGTGTTCCATAGATTTTGGATTATTGTGCTTCTATTTTCATTTGAATCCACATATTTTTTTATTTCCAATTTGATTCATCTGTGACCCGTTTTGTTGTTTTGTAACGTGTTGTTTAGCCTCCATGTGTTACGTTTTTTGAAGTTTTTTTTTTTCCTTGTAGTTGATTTCTAGTTTCATGACACTGTGGTCAGAAAAGATGCTTGATAAGATTTCAGTCTTAAATTTATTAAGACTTATTTCGTGACCTAGATATGCTCTGTCCTGGAGAGTGTTTCGTGTGCACTTGAAAAGAACATGTGTTCTGCTGCCTTTGGATGGAATGTGTTATATGTTATATACATATATAGTTGGTGATGGACGGGAAAGCCTGGCATGCTGCAGTTCATGGGGTTGCAAAGAGTGAGACACGACTGAGCGACTGAACTGATATATACATCCATCTGGTCTAATATGTCATTTAAGGCCAATTTTCCTATTCATTTTCTGTCTGGATGATCTATTCATTGATGGGTTGGGGTGTTAAATTCTCCCACTATTATTGCGTTTCTGTTGATTTCTTTTTTATTAATTATATGCACTTATGTGCTCCTAAGTAAATTTCCTGATCTTGGAGAAGTAGCCTTACACAGGTCATGTCCTATTGGACTGAGAAGCATATTCGCCTGGTCACAAAAGCTGTATATTTACTCCTAGAGGACCCTTCTCTTGTGGGACTGTGTACTGTGGGTGCACTGGCAGGTAAAAGTGGATACCAGGCTGGTTGGCTGCCAAGTCCTGTCTTGCATGGTGGGTGCCTACCCTACTGGTGGGCAGGGATGAGTCCCAGTGTGGCTTGCCAAACAGTCTGGTGGATCCTGGGGCTGATGCTTATCCACTGGTAGGGGCAGCCAGCTGCAGGTGATTGGGGTCCTAGAGCTGATGCATGGAACTTGGTGCTGGCACTGGTGCCAGGCTGCTGGTGGGCTTGAAAGCTGCCAGTTCTGATAGGCTAGGGAGAGAGCTCCAAAATGGTGCTTGCCAGCACAATTGTCCTCATGGTAGAATGAGCTCCCCAAATGACTGCCACCAGTATCTGTGTCCTCAGGGAAATCCCCGTTGCCTCCTGCCTCTTTGAGAGGTTTTCCAAGATCAACAAGTAGGTCTGATCCAGGATCCTTTCAAATTATGGCCTCTGTGCTGGGACTGGGAGCATGTGAGATTTTATGTGTAATTGTTAAGAGTAGAGTCTCTACAGCTCGCAAGTTCTCCCACATTTACCATAAGTCCTGCTGGCCTTCAAAGCTAGACATTTTGGAGGCTCATTTTCCTGGTGCAGGACTCCAGGTTAGGGAGTCTGATGTGGGGCTTGAATTCATGCCTCCTTTGGGAGAGCGTGTGCAATTGTCATTACCCTCCCATTTGTGGGTGCCTACCTAGGGCTCTGAGTCTTGACTCTATTGTCTCTCCTCCCCTCCCACCCTTCTTGTTGTGCTTCCCTCTTGTGCTGGTTTTCAGACTGTTCTCATAGATAATTGTAAATGTTGTAATTGTGGTATGCCTGTGAGAAGAGGTAACTTCAGGGTCTTCCCAGTCTGCTTTCTTGGCCATACCCAAAGTATAACTAGCTTTACAATAATTTGATCTTGAAATTTTCCAAGGATTTTCCTCTCTCTCTCATTCAAAAAGGTCACTCTAGAATTTGATCAAAATAATTTATTGTATTTGTGATACCATTCCTTGAACTACTGTGTCATCTTATCAGAAACAAGAGAAAACAGCAAACAACAAAACATATGTACCATCAACTCACCTGACTAAAGATTTACGATTAGTAGATGGTCTTTTTTATTTTTAATATATGTATCTTATTTACCTAGCAATTGATCAATTGATAAAATTCCTTTTACCATGTACTAAGTTCAATTAAAAATTTGCCATTTTCCTGAGAATATTTTAAGAAAGGAAATGAAGAGTTAGTAGTGCTAGAATATGTGTTGGACCAATAATTCCCACCAATGTCACTTAAATAGCTGAAATATCATTGAATGCATGCATTTACCTCATTTAATCCTCATACTGTGAGAGATGTATTATTTTCCCTATCTAAACAATATGTGCTGAGATGCTCAGTCGTGCTTCCCTCTTTCTGACCCTGTGGACTCTAGCCCACCAGGTTCTTCTGTCCATGGGATTATCCTGGCAGAAATACTAGAGTGGTTGCCATTTTCTCCTCCACAGGATCTTCCCGACCTAGGGATCAAGCCTGTGTCTTTTACATCTCCTGCATTGGCAGGAAGATTCTTTACCACTAGTACCGCATGGGAAGCACAAACTCAAAAAGACTAAACATATAATCAGTGGCTAAACCACGTTCTTTCTTGCCGAGTCTACTTTTTTATGTCTATAGTCTAAATATATATCTGACTGGTAACTTTTAAAGAATAATGTTGATGATGCTTCGGAAATTGAAAAGAGGTCAAGATCAATTTGCTTAAGGAAACTTTCACTGAACAAATTGCAGTCTGTGGAAGAGTATTTCATACAGTTGGCCAGAAGTTGCTACTAACTGATGATTTCCCTAGAGACATATTCAGTATGGAGTAGAATTGGCAAATCATTTATTTGACCAAGTTGTTGGGGAAAATGAGTCAACAGAAACACAGTGCAAGATAGGTATCACCTTACCTGGATGTTCCTAGGGGCCCACTTAAATAGTCATTAATGGTTTCTGGCTTAATGTGTAACTAAAATTTTGCTGCATTAGTGGAGTTCTTTCCAATAAAACCAAAATGGACAGATGTAACTTGTGTTAAAATAATGAAACATTATATTTCAAAGGCATGGTGGCCACATGACATTCCAATATGGTTGAAAAATCTAAGCTTGCAGAACTGTAGAACTGTTTCATCAGAACCTTCTCCATCAGCAAAATTTACAGACATACTTATGCTTTTTATGCAAAAGGAAGAACAACATAAAGTTACTGGTATTCAGGTTCTGTCTCCTTTTATCAGCTGGTGAAGCAAAGGTAGTAATAATTTGCTTCCTAGGAAAGGTAGATAAAAGTATTGTTGGTCTCTTTATCTCTTTATTCTCACACAATTTTTATGGGATAAATATCCAGTTAGTAATGATTACTGGGGTCTCAGATTGGCAGTTTTTGAACAGAAAACTGCTTGGAGACCTGCTTTGTTTGGTTTGGGTTTTTGTCCCTCCTGAAGTTTAGAAAGGCATTATAATTGGTTACATGTAATTGTTGGTCAAAATACAAGTATTATTGCTTAAAGTCACTTGTCTTAGATCTGGCCCCCTTCAGATTTTTGTATCATCTATTGAGCACTGGTGGACATTAGAAATTGTCTAATGCAGGTGATCCTTTGATATGAAACCTAGACCATTTTCTAAAATGGGATATGCTCTGGGATAGATAAAATGTAAATAGTGATAGTAATCAATGCTATATTATGACATGACTTAGGGACTCCACTGTAGTAACACTTCCTACTAGGAAGTAAATTTTAAGTGTAAAAATGTGTGTTTGTTTGTTTTTAAATAGCTATCCCATGAAGTAATATAATTATTATTAAAAATTTAGAAGTTATTAGTTATTATTTCTGGATATTGAAATCACAAACATTTATATATGTATGTTATACATATATTTTGAAATTTCTGTAGAGAAGTGTCACATCTTAAGAAAAACAATTATTCCTTTCACTAAAAGAACAACCAAGTAACTATAAAAATTGTAGTTTTTATATAATTATAGAACAAATTATAGAATATGGAAATGTTCTTGTTCAAGATAACAAATAATATAAAACATATTTTGCCTAGAGAATTTGGATTTTTTAAAAGAGTGATGGTGATAAAAATAATTTCATACTTTTATAATTGGGTTATAGAAAGTGGTGAGAGAAGAGTAAGAAAATGCATGAGCATAAGCTGTTATATACAGAATGGATAAACAGCAAGATCTTACCGTATAGTGCAGGGAGCTATAGTCAGTGTCCTGTGATAAACCACAGTGGAAAAGAATATGGAAAAAGAATGTTTATAGTTGTAGAACTGAATCGAGTTTATATACAGTAGGAATTAACACAACATTGTAAATCAACTATACTTCAATAAAAATAAATTTTGAAAAAGAAAATACATGAGGAAAAATATACTAGAAATGATTTTAAGTATAATAAATATTATTATCTATAATGGTACTATTATCTATAATGATGATCTTTTTTTGTAACAAGGAAACTGAGCTGATACTCTACTTTCAACACACCGGAACTGTAGATAACCAAAAAATCAGATGTAAGAATCAAAAGGAGTAATAATACTTTGCATTTATTAAGTATTCACTTGTCTTTGTGATGACTATATCCTTGCACTGAATAGTTTATACAGAAAGTGTTTTTATAGGTAGTATCTGATTTGATGCTTATGGTGTTATAAGAACATGAACGGGAGTTATTTTTAATACCTATTTAATAATAGAGGAAAATGCTCCAAAAAGGGGGAAAATGACATGCTCAGGTGGAAAAGACAGGTTGATATCTTTTTATAACTTGATAGCAAACGCATGTGTTTATTGAATTATATCTTTGTGGATAGATTTGGGTTTGTTTGGTTTTTTTTGCCCTACCTCATTCTCTTCTTATCAATTGAAATGTTACCCTTATTCATATTTCCAAATTTTACATTATTATTAAAAATTTTTAATAAGGTAATATTTAAAATATTTAGCAAGCAGAATGATGTGGACAGCAACTAATCAAAATGGTTGCTGAAATGGGCACCGATTCAGCAGGATGCCCCTCCCCACAATGGGACAGATGTGTGGGTGTGTTTTCGCTAAGTAACAGCCCTATGCCAGCAAACCCAACTGCTATTTGAAGGAATTCAGAGTAGATTTTTGACACATATGTGGACTGCCCAAAGGTGGACTCTTTTTAGACACAACAGTGTACAAGGGCTAAAATTTTAAGTCTTTTTTAAATCACTTATTTCTTTCCTCTCTGTTAACTCCATTTTCGGAGAAGGCGATGGCACCCCACTCCAGCACTCTTGCCTGGAAAACCCCATGGACGGAAGAGCCTGGTAGGCTGCAGTCCATGGGGTCGCGAAGAGTCGGACACGACTGAGTGACTTCACTTTCACTTCTCACTTTCATGCATTGGAGAAGGAAATGGCAACCCACTCCAGTGTTCTTGCCTGGAGAATCCCAGGGACGGAGGAGCCTGGTGGGCTGCCTTCTATGGGGTCGCACAGAGTCGGACATGACTGAAGCGACTTAGCAGCAGCAGCAACTCCATTTTCAGAAGGGCTGTCCCCTTGTAATGCAAGACGACTTATAATAGCTCCAGATTTATATTCTATGCCCTCAGCAAAAATCAGCGTCTCTCTATTGGTTTCCTGAGTAAGAGTATTAGGACTAACTTTGAACTGGCTCTGATTAGTGGCCATCCTTGTGGCTAAGGGAAAGTGATGTAGTAAGCGCTAGAGATAGCAGTAGATTCCACCCAGACCATTAGATTCCGAGTGGGAAGGAGAGTTCCCGAAAGAAGACCAAGGCTGCACCCAAAACAACCAGGAAAAGCAACAGTCACTGACAAACTCCACCCTGTCCTTCTGAGTTCTTATACTATACCTTTATTACTTTAAATATTTTTTTCTAAATTATGAAATGTACTCTCATTTAGGAAACTTGAAAGGTTGAGTTAAATATAAGAATGATTATAAAATAAAGAAAAATATAAAAATGACATGTTACTAAATTAGAAATGAAGAAAAATTATAATGTCTATAGCAGCATATGTGTGCTGTGCTAAGTCACTTCAGTCCTGTCCACCTCTTTGCAATCTCATGGACTGTAGCCTGCCAGGCTCCTCTGTCCATGGACTTTTCCAGGCAAGAACACTGGAGGGGGTTGCCATTTCCTTCTCCAGTGGATCTTCCTACCTGGGTCTCTGGCATTGCAGGCAGATTCTTGACCATCTGAGCTCCCAGGGAAGCCCATCAGTTCAGTTCAGTTCAGTTCAGTCTCTCAGTCGTGTCTGACTCTTTGCGACCCTATGAATCGCAGCACACCAGACCTCCCTGTCCATCACCAACTCCCCCATGATGCAGTTCAAATAATCAGGTGTAAAACAGATAATTCATTATGACTTAGAAACAGCCAAATCAATTTTATTCTACCCCATCCTCCAGTACCTTTAATATTTTCCTTTATATTAATATATTATATATTATATTAATTATTATAATATATAATTATATATTAACATATATTATCATATATATTATATATTAATTAATTATATATTATATATAATATAATTTATATATATAATATATATTATATTTATATTAATTGTTAATATATAATTAATTAATTAATATATTATATATAATATAATTAATATATAATTATATTAATTATATTAATTAATAATATATATTAATGTTTCCTTTATAAATCTAATTGAAGTCATAGGTTTTATTATGGAATATTATTATGGAGTCATAGGTTTTATTATGGAATATTATGGAAAATTATATGGAATTTTAAAATATCACTGATAACTATAAGTAAAATAATTTTAATAGTGTTATCAGAATTTAGTGAGAATTCTTAAAATATATATTACCTCCTTTGTATAATGTATATATTGAAAGTAGAAAATGTAAAATAAATTGTATACAAAAGAAAACTGGTTTCTAAAGCCATAGTCATTGGAAATTACATGCTACAATTATACATATATTTGAAAAAACATTTTTACCAGATAAACCTAATATTGCTCCATCTACTAATTCCTTTAGCCTGATAAGTTAAAATGTTGAAACAGTGGTTTTGGGCTTTTATCTAAATAAGTGAACCTTTTGATGGAATCTTTAGTCAAAAAGAATAGTCATGGATGACCAAGAATTTTATCTTTGAAAATCCAGCACTGTCCAATAGAAGCATAATTAAAGCCATAACTGTGAACTAATATATCATTTAAAATTTTCTAGTAACCACATGAAAGGGAAACAAATGAAATTAATTGTGATAATGTATTTCATTTAACCTAATGTGTCCAAAGTATTATCATTTCAAAACGTAGTCAATACAAAACGTTTTAGTGACATACTGCATAGTTTTTTCATATTAATTCTTAAAATCCAGTGTGGTTTACACTTATAGTATATCTTAATTCTCACAAAGCACATCTCAGGGGCTAGACAACCCCATGTGGCTAGTGGCTACCTTTTTGCACCACACGGATCTACTAGAATGGGCCAAAGATTTTTAATAAGCCAAGGTTTTTCCTATTGTTAATATTAAGGCTTGAATTTCTAATGCATTCTTTGACAATTTCAGTCCTCAGCCTGACTAGCTATAGCTGGACTGATTCTATAAAATTTGACAAGATAATCTGTTGAGATTATATAATCAGGCAACAGGGAATTTGCATATCACTGTAAATTATTTTCATGTACATTACTTATCCTGAATTTATGCATCAACTTATATTTGTGAATTTCAGAAACCAACATGTTTTAGCTCAAGGTTCTTATCCTTAATCCCAAAGCATGATGATCTAATGTGAAGAGAATCATTCATGACACACCCAATAATAGAAAGGGAAAGTTGAAGGTCTTAGAAGTGCAGCAGAATGCTTCGAAGTCATTAGTAGGGTGTTGTTTTCTTGGTATAAGTGGTTAGTAGGGTGTTGTTTTCCTGGTATAGTGGCACTTCGTAAGTGTTATAATCAAGAAGGTACAACTGGGGAAAGGCTTCCACATGTTTGCTTATTTATTAAAAGTCTTCTTTTAATTATTGTTTTACTCAAGTCATAAAGAAAGAATTTTAGTATAAACCAATACCCCAAAGTCTTGCCAAGGAATGAGCTTGTGCTGCATGACAGCAAATCTGGGGAAGTACAGAGATGGTAGGACAGAGAAACAACTTGGTTTTATGTTTTTATTTTTATTTTTAAATAAATCTAAAGCTATTTAGGAATTGTTTAAAAAAGATCTTAATGAATCGGATTACTACAATGGTGTGGTTAGTCACCCAGAGCCAGACATTCTGAAGTCAAGTGGGCCTTAAGAAGCACAGCTGTTAATAAAGCTAGTGGATATGGTGAAATTCCAGCAGAACTATTCAAATCCCTAAAGGAGGATGCCATCAAGATGTTGCATTCATTATGTCAGCAAATCTGGAAGACCCAGCGGAAGCCACAGAACTAGAAAAAGTCAATCCTCATCCCAATTCCCAAGAAAGGTAGTACTAAAGAATGTGCTCACCATTGGACAGTTGCCCTCATCTCCCATGCTAGTAAGGCCATGCTTAAAATCTTGCATGCTAGGCTTCAGCATTATGTGAACCAAGAACTTCCAGATGCCCAAGCTGGGTTTAGAAAAGGCTGAGGAACTAGAGATCAAATTGCCAACATTCGCTGGATTATAGAGAAAGCCAGGGAATTTCAGAAAAATATCTATCTCTGTTTCATTGACTACACTAAAGGCTTTGACTGTGTGGATCATGACAAACTGTGGAAAGCTCTTAGAGACATGGGAACACCAGACCATCTTACCCATCACCTGAGAAATCTGTATGCAGGTCAAGAAGCGACAGTTAGAAGCCTGTATGGAACAACTGATTGGTTCAAGATCGAGGAAGGAGTACGGCAGGGCTGTCTGCTGTCACCCTGTCTGTTTAACCTATACGCTGAGCACATCATGAGAAATGCCAGGCTGGATGAGTTATAAGCCAGAATCGAGATAGGCAGGAGAAACATCAACCACCTCAGATATGGGGATGATACCACTCTAATTGCCTAAGGCAAAGAGGAACTAAAGAGCCTCTTGATGAGGGTGAAGGAGGATAGTAAAAGAGCCAGCTTAAGAATAAATATTAAAGGAAAAAAAAAGTAAGATCATGGCATCTGGCCCCATTACTTCATGGCAAATAGTAGGGGAAAAGGTGGAAGTAGTGACAGATTTCCTCTTCTTGGGCTTCAAAATCACTGCAGACGGTGACTGTGGCTATGAAATCAGAAGATGATTGCTTTTTGGCAGGAAAGTGATGATAAACCTAGACAGTGTTTTGAAAAGCAGAGACATTACTCTACCAACTAAAGTCCGTAGAGTCAAGGCTGTGGTCTTCCCAGTCAAGACTACGGTTCATATAGTCAAGACTACGGTCTCACAATTGTCACGCAGTTGTGAGAGCTGGACGGTAAGGAAGGCAGAGTGCCACGGAATTGCTGCCTTTGAAATGTGGTGCTAGGGAAGACTCCTGAAAGTCCCTTGGACAGCAAGGAGTTCAAGCCAGTCAATCTTAAGGGAGCTCAATCCTGAATATTCACTGGGAGGACTGATGTTGAAGCTGAAACTTCAGTATTTTGGTCATCTGATATGCACAGATGATTCATTGGGAAAGTCCCTGATGCTGGGACAGATCGAAGGCAGAAGGAGAAGAGGGCATCAGAGGATGAGGTAGCTGGACCTCATCACCGATGCAATGAGCATGAACTTGGCCAGACAACGGGAAATGATGAACGACAGGGAGGCCTGGCGTGCTGCAGTCCATGCGGTCACAAAGAGCTGGACACACTGGGTGACTGACAACAACAACAAAGGCTAGTTAGACGGATCGATTACTTAAGCAAATTCCCTGGGATGCACTTTAAATATGTTAAATGGAAAGAGTAAATGGAACAGGCCTATATTTTAACATAGTGCATAAAATCAGTAGATAGCAGTAATTCTTCAGCTTGAGTATATTTATAATGCCCAGTTGTCCCACCTTTACTTAAATGGTTCCCATTCAAATACTCTTATTTCATTTCTATCTCATTTTTGGCTTAACAAAGATATTCCATGTCTAACATATATTTCTTTCTTCCTCAAAAACAAACAATACAACTTTAACTTCTGGGAAGATTTCCAAAATTGATGCAGTGGTGATGAAATTTTCCCACATGAGGTAGAATTTGGAACCATGAAAAAGATGATTGTGTTCAACATCATTTTCTCTACAAATAATATCATGCTTGCTTAACAGAATCCAGTGTAGATTTAAATTATTATTCATTAACTATAAGAAAGTACATAGACATCATTTCTGTAGTGGGAAAGAAATATCACAAGTATTGCATGAAGTATGTATGTCTGTATGTTAAGAATATTTACCAGCCTACCTTGAGAAAAACATTTGTGATAGAAATTAGCAACGCTGGATATTGTTATACTGACTCACCTATCAGTTCAGTTCACTTGCTCAGTCGTGTCCGACTCTTTGTGACCCCATGGACTGCAACATGAAAAGACTTTCTTGTACATCACCAACTCCTGGAGCTTGCTCAAACTCAAGTCCATTCAAGTCGGTGATGCCATCCAACCATCTCATCCTCTGTTGTCCCCTTCTCCTTCTGCCTTCAAACTTTCCCAGCATCAGGGTCTTTTCCAATGAGTCAGCTCGTCACATCAGGTGGCCAAAGTATTGGAGTTTCAGCTTCAACATCAGTCCTTCCAATGAAAATTCAGGACTGATTTCCTTTAGGACTTACCTATATTAAACCTCAATAGAAATAGAAAATGTTTGTCGCATTTTCCGAATGTGAGGATGAAAAATAAGAATCCTCTTCGAAGATGGGGATTTCCTCTTTCCAATTCTCTTTATTTTCTCCTTCTGAAATTCCAGTGAAACATATTTTCAGTCTTTTCTTCTCCATGACTTTTATATGTGTTGGTGCTGTATTTTGGGATTTCATCAGATCTGTCTTGCAGTCTGCTAATTTTTTTTATTTTGTAAATATCAGCTCTGCGTAATCTACTGTGTAATTCATACAGATTAAAACAAAGATCTGTGAAGAGCTCTGTATGCTGGGTCTTTTGCCTGGCTTCCTATTCTTCTGTTTTATTTTTAACATAAACTTGAGATATACATACTTACGGGCTTCCTCGGTGGCTCAGTGGTTAAGAATCTGCCTGCAAGGCAGAAGCCACAGGAGCTGTGGGTTTGATCTCTGGGTCAGGATGATCCCTTGGAGGAGGGAATGGCAACCCACTCCAGTATTTTTGCCTGGAGAATCCCTTGGACAGAGGAGCCTGGCAGACTACAGTCTGTATTGTCACAAAGAGTCAGACGTGACAGAAGTGAGAGAGTACGCACGCACATACATACATATGAGTGTATAACTTACTAATCATAGTAAATGTATTCTTTGGTAAGTTTCTTTTGGATGCTTTTATTTCACTTTTTCTTCTTTTGTGTATACTCCCTATGTTTTGAAATTACATGTCCTCTAGCTAATTATTAACAGACACACACATATACAACATTAAGTTGTGGTAAAAGAAGATAACATTAGATATGTCATTGTGATAATTTTAAAGTGTACATTTCAGTGGTATTAACTATTAATACATTTCCAAGCCATCACCACATCACACAAAATGTGCACATGAAACTTTCTAGTCTTGGAAATTTTTTATCTACACAAACAGAAACTTGGTACCTATTAAGCAATCAGTCTCAATTTCCCTGGTAAATCGGGCTTCCCTGGTGACTCAGACGGTAAAGAATCTGCCTTCAGTGCAGGAGACCTGGGTTTAGTCCCTGGGTTGGGAAGATCGCCTGAAGAGAGTGGCAACCCTCTCCAGTATCCTTGCCTGGAGAATCCCATGGACAAAGGAGCCTGGCGGGCTACAGCCCACAGGGTTGCAAAGAGTCGGACACAACTGAGCAACTAACACACACACTGAATTCACCATTCTCCCAACTCCTGGCAAACAATAATCAACGTCCTGTCTGTATGGATTAGCCTAATCTCAACATCTCATACAAATGTAATCGTACAATATGTGTCCTGACTCCTTTCACTCGGCATGTTTTCAAGGTCCATCCATCTTGTAGCATGTACCAGTGGCACATGCAATAATTCTTTTTTATGGCTGAATAATAGTCTATTCAATGACTATTTTTATTTATTCATTTATCTGTTGATGGACATTTGGGTTGTCTCTACCTTTTGGTTATTGTACATAGAGCTGCTGTTAATATTCTTGTACAAGTTTTTGTTTGAAAACCTGTTTCAATCCCTTTTCATATGTGCATTGGGTTGGCCAGAAAATTCATTCAGGTTTTTCTCATAAAATGGTATGGAAAAACTCATACAAACTTTTTGGCCAACCCATTACCTAAGAAGGAAATTACTGGGTTATATAGTAATTCCATGTTTAACTTTTTGAGCAAACACCAAATTGTTCTCCAAAGCACTGTGCCATTTTACGTTTCCACCAGCAATGCACAAGGTTTCCAATTTTTCCACATCTTTCCAAACACTTGTAATTTTCCTTTTTTTTTAAATGGCCATCCCAGTGGATGTACCATCTCATATCACACACCCCAAGTGGTGTCTCAGTGTGGTTTTCATATGCATTTCCTCAATGACTAAAGCCATTTAGCATCTTTTCATGTGTTTATTGGCTATTTGGACTTTTTTTTTTCTTGAGAAATGTCTGTTATGTCTATTATACATCATTTATCCATTTTAAAACTGGATGGTTTATCTTTTTGTTGCTGAGTTGTGAGTTCTTTATATATTCTGGATACTAGACCCTTCTCAGGTATATGATTAGCAAATATTTTCTCCCAGTTTGGCATAGCCCTCCTGTGAATTGTCCTTTCATTTTCTTGATAGTATCTTTTGATGCTGGGAAATCTTAAATTTTGTTGAAATCAAATTTATCTATTTTTACCTTTTGTTGCTTGTACTTTTGATGTCATATTTATCAATCTATTGCCAAACAATTGCTAAAATCGTGAAGATTCTCCCTTTTTCTTCCAAGAGTTTTATAGTAGGCCTTAAATTTAGATCTTTGAATCTTTATGAGTTAATTTTCATGCATAGTGTAAGATAAAGGCCCAACCTCATTCCTTTACATGTGGATATCTACTTGTCCCAGCACCATTTGTCAAAGAGACTATTCTTTTTCCATTGAATAGTCCTGTTAATCTTGTTGAAAACTGATTATAAAAGTCTTACTCTCCACCCCCCTCCAAAAATAAAATCACACTCTCCAGTTTTTCCTCCCAGGCTTTCTGCAGGTCTCTTTTTGCTCCAACATTTATTTTTGTTCCCCAGGTGGCAGCAGCAACTTGTTCATTTGTTTTCATTGTTTTTGAGGACCTTTAGGCACTGCATTCAGAGAAGGCAATGGCACCCAACTCCAGTACTCTTGCCTGGAAAATCCCAGGGATGGAGGAGCCTGGTGGGCTGCAGTCCATGGGGTTGCAAAGAGTCGGACACAACTGAGCGACTTCACTTTCACTTTTCACTTTCCTGCATTGGAGAAGGAAATGGCAACCCACTCCAGTGTTCTTGCCTGGAGAATCCCAGGGATGGGGGAGCCTGGTAGGCTGCCATTTCTGGGGTCACACAGAGTCAGACGTGACTGAAGTGACTTAGCAGCAGGCACTGCATTGTGTGACAGAAGTCTGAGTTAGGCTAAACAAGGGGAAGACCCTGGCAGAAGTCTTTTGGGGAAACCCCAGTTATGCCAGAACAGAGAAACAAAATCCCATGGGAACAAGCTGCTTTCTGCTGTCTCTGATGTTAGATACCCACACTGATGAAATGCAGACTGTCATCTTCAAAAATGTCTCCACGCCAGCGAAGAGGTGGAACTAGGCTAAAATACCACAAAGATCTCTTACCCTGTTTCAGTGGCTTTCTCTGGTGACTGGGCTTTTGGTTGCTAAAAGTCTTCATCTATTTTTTCTGAGTTCTAAAAAGTTGATTCCAAAATGTTTTGTTTCACCAAACTTTTAGCGTTTCTTGAGAGGGATGCCTCCTGGAGGTCCCTACCCTCCCGTATTTTCTGATATGCCCCTATCCTATATATTTAACTTGCATATTTAATCTAACAATCTGACAGATTTCACTTCTCTCTCAGAAATGTAAGGATTTTAGAGTGCTTTCACTCTAATCACATCCCAACCAACTTATTATAGTCTGTTGCTGCTGCTGCTGCTAAGTCCCATCAGTCGTGTCCGACTCTGTGCGACCCCATAGACGGCAGCCCACCAGGCTCCCCCATCCCTGGGATTCCCCAGGCAATAACAATAGTGTGGCTAATGCCCTTGAAATGTGGTTAGTGAGACTGAAGTGTTAACTTTTTTTTGTTAATTTTAATTAAATTAGAAAAACAAAATAGTTGTCTATTAAACACAATTTGTTGTTTTGATTAGGACTACGTTTTACTTTAAATGTTAGCACTGGTATCTCAGTGAATTGGTACAAAATACACACTAGATCTCAAAGACATGGTGAAAAAAATTGATGTGCGTGATCTCATCTGTTTTTAAATACTGATTCCATGTTAAAATGATCATTTTTAGTAATTTTCTTAAATACACTATTTTTAGAATTATTTCACCTGTTTGTTTTTAATGGTCTTAATGTGGCTACTTGGAACTATGAAATTACATATGTGATTCTCTTGGTAGTTTTGCCTGAAACAATATGATTTTTCATCTCTCTGATAAATATATATATATAAAATTTAGAATTTCCATTAGTGAAGATTTTTAGGTAATAAACTCTCTTTTGTCTAAAATACCTTAATTTCATTTATGTTTTTCAAAGGTAGCTTCTGTGGGTATAAAATTCTATATTAATTTTTTTTTCAGCACATTGAAGATATCATTCTACTGTCTTTTGGCTCCTCCCATTACTTTCAGCAGGTGAACATTCAGCCTAATTGCCATTTCTATATTAGTCATCACTCATTAGCCTCTGAATGATTTTAAGATCTCCTTGATGTTCTCTTGTTTCACTGTTGTGGTCTCTATAGGTATGGATTTTTTTTTTTAAATCTTGCTTGGAGTAGGTTGGGTTTCTTTGATCTGGATTTTAGTGTCCTTCAGTAATTCTGGAAAATTCAAAGAAATTATCCCTCTAGAGATCTCTTCTCCATTCTTCCTATTATCACCTTCCAGAACTCTGATGGTCTAATCAAACCCATCAGACCATCTCTTTATAAGTTTCACGCTGGGCTAGATGAAGCAAAAGCTGGAATCAAGACTGTTGGGAGAAATATCAATAACCTCAGATATGCAGATGACACCACCCTTATGGCAGAAAGTGAAGAGGAACTCAAAAGCCTCTTGATGAAAGTGAAAGTGGAGAGTGAAAAAGTTGGCTTAAAGCTCAACATTCAGAAAACAAAGATCATGGCATCCGGTCCCATCACTTCATGGGAAACAGATGGGGAAACAGTGGAAACAGTGTCAGACCTTATCTTTTTGGGCTCCAAAATCACTACAGATGGTGACTGCAGCCATGAAATTAAAAGACGCTTCCTCCTTGGAAGGAAAGTTATGACCAACCTAGATAGCATATTCAAAAGCAGAGACATTACTTTGCCAACAAAGTTTCGTCTAGTCAAGGCTATGGTTTTTCCTGTGGTCATGTATGGATGTGAGAGTTGGACTGTGAAGAAGGCTGAGCGCCGAAGAATTGATGCTTTTGAACTGTGGTGTTGGAGAAGACTCTTGAGAGTCCCTTGGACTGCAAGGAGATCCAACCAGTCCATTCTGAAGGAGATCAGCCCTGGGATTTCTTTGGAGGGAATGATGCTAAAGCTGAAACTCCAGTACTTTGGCCACCTCATGCGAAGAGTTGACTCATTGGAAAAGACTCTGATGCTGGGAGGGATTGGGGCAGGAGGAGAAGGGGACGACAGAGGATGAGATGGCTGGATGGCATCACTGACTCGATGGACGTGAGTCTGAGTGAACTCCGGGAATTGGTGATGGACAGGGAGGCCTGGTGTGCTGTGGTGCATGGGGTCTCGAAGAGTCGGACACGACTGAGCAACTGAACTGAACTGAACTGAACTTCTCTTTCATATTTTCTATCTCTTTATCTCTTTTGGCTACATTCTGTCAATCTATTGCTTGATTATCATCAAATGTATTTATTCCCACCATTAAACGTAGTAATTCTAGAAGTAATGTTAGGTTCTCTTTGGTCATTCTTTGCTCATGTATTCAAGCTTCTCTTTGAATTCTTTGAATAAATTAATTATAAATTTTAAAAATATTCTGACACTATGAATATTTCATGTCTTTGCAGGTTTATTTCTATGTTATTTCTACTTGTTTTCACTCATGATACCTTTTTTTTTCTTTGAATGTATTTCATGACATTTCTGTGTAGACTGCTTTATTTCTGGAACTTTATCTGTAGGAATTTTTGAGGTTCAAGTTGAATTCCTCAAAGAGGATTTTCATTTGCTTTTTAATTTCATTTGGATTTTTCATTTATTTTTATTTGGATTTTCATTTTTCATTTGCCAGTCACTTGGCAAAATTAACCCAGAATCACTTTAGTTTTTCTATTTAGGGATTAAAAAAAAAAACTTTATACAGTGGTATAAATTTGCAACAAAAAGCTACATGTTTGTTGGTTTATGGCTAAAAAGTTTTAGGAGAGGATTTTTTCCTTCTCTACCAAATGCAATCTGAATTAGGGGAATTTCCTGGCTTTCCCTTTCTATGTGATGTACTGCTGCTGCTAAGTCGCTTCAGTCGTGTCCGACTGTCTTCGACCCCATGGACTGCAGCCTACCAGGCTTCTCCATCCCCGGGATTCTCCAAGCAAGAACACTGGAGTGGGTTGCCATTTCCTTCTCCAACGCATGAAAGTGGAAAGTGAAAGTGAAGTCACTCAGCTGTGTCTGACTCTTAGCGACCCCATGGACTGCAGCCTACCAGGCTCCTCCATCCATGGGATTTTCCAGGCAAGAGTACTGGAGTGGGGTGCCATTGCCTTCTCCCTTCTATGTGATGTAGTTATTTCTAATTCGTAGCCCCACTGAGGAAACAGCCTGTGGAGTTCAGTTTACCTCAGATCCCTTATTAGGTTCCTAATTCACTTGGACCCAGGACCCAGGACCCAGGACTCAATCTTCAGTTTCCTGAGAATCCCATGCAGAAATTGAGGCAAGATCCCCAGAGGAGCAGCAGAAACTCTCAGGGCATTAGCCAGTTTTGGTGTTCCTTTCCTCTTAGGACTTCAAATTCCAATGAATTTTGAGGACCTACAGATTCTTTGCTTTTGTACCAGTTCAGTGATACGCTAAAAATAATATGTATCCGGAATTTTAATTCTAATCAGTGGATCATTCAGGGTATCTTGTCTGTCATAATGTTAGAAAAGAAAATGATCTTTTGTTTCATCCTTATGTTTTCCATCTTTCACTTCTCAGATAATTTGAATGTAATGATTTTATAGTTTCCATCCAGCCCTTCTAATATCTGAAATTCTTGACAGTCTGATTCATTTTTATTTAAAACTCTTTGTAAACTTCTTTTCTTTTTTGGGCTGTGCTGCGTCTTTGTTGCTGCTACAGGCTTTCTTTAGCTGTGGCGAGCAAGAACTACACTCTGGCTTGGTGTGCGGGCTTCTCGTTGCCGTGACTCGTCTTGCTGTGACGCATGGGCTCTAGAGCGTGGGTCTCAGTAGTTGTGGGACTCGGGCTTAGTTGCTCCATCACGTGTGAGATCTTCCTAGACCAGAGATCAGACCCAGGTCCGCTGCACCGGCAGGCAGATTCCTACCCACTGGTCCACCTTGACAGTCTAACTCTGTGTGTTGTGCTGCTGCTGTTTCTGTTGCCCCTTGCTCCCAGAGTCTTGTTTTCTCATGTGTTTTGTAAGCTTGGATTGTGAAGTCAGCTTACCAGCTTACCTATATGTAGGAATATTATGAGAGAGACATCCTTCTATGCAAGATGAATGCTTTTCTCTTTTAGTAGTGCAGCCTTTAACCTTAGGTAAAATGAGGAACTTAAGCTACTTTTACTTGCTTTCCTTCATTCAATTAAAAAATACTTCATGAATATCTATCATAATTCCTTAGTCACTGTTTAGGTTGTGAAAAATAAGGATAAACATCTCTCCCTTTTTGGAGTTTAAGGGAGACAGATAGGTAATAAACAAATAAATAAGTAAATGACCATTTTTCATTGAGTCAAAGAACATTTTTTTCACAATTTAAAATCTTGGAAATCAGGATGCCTCTTACAATGGGTGATATATCATATTTAATTGGCCATGCTTTGAGGGTAGAATCATTTTAAAATGTGAACCTTTATAATTAATGATATTTTACATTAAATGCAATTTATGTCAAATGTCAAATTGTGGTAAATACTATGGAGAAAAAGAAAGCAGAGAAGGGAGATGGGAATTCCTGGAGAACTATTGCATTTTTAAGTAGGATGGTCAAAGGATGTGTTCCTGAGAAGGGGACTTTTGAGTGAAAAGCTGAAGGAGATGAGAGAGTGAGTAAGACCACTCAAATACACTGCTTCACTTTCAAGACTGTCGTTCATATGGATTGTGTGAAGATGCTCACAAACACGCTCAGTGCCCGCGTGGATGTCGAGGGGAAGAAGCATCTAGGCAAGAGGGGCATCCTAGGCAAAGAATACTGAGGCTGGAGTGTCCTTGGAATGTTCAAGGCGTGGAGCAAGCATAGGGACGAGGAGTAGATGACATTTCAAGGGCCAACGCTTGCAGGGTCCCAGGGGTACTGAATTCTACTTTGACTGAGATGGGCAACAATGTGAAGATGTGGGAAAAGCAAGTGATAAGGGCTTCCCAGGTGGTGCCAGTGGTAAAGAAACCACCTACCAATGCAGGAGATGTAAGAGACGTGGGTTTGATCCCCGGGTCGGGAAGATCCCCTGGAGGAGGGGATGGCAACCCCCTCCAGTATTCCTGCTTGGAGAATCCTATGGAAAGAAGAGCCCAGCAGGCTACAGACCGTGGGGTTGCAAAGAGTAGAACATAACTGAAGTGACTTAGCAAGCAAGCAATACCCAACTTACATTAATATTTTCAAAAGGATCACACTGACTGCCCTGTTGATAAGAAGCTGCAAAAGGGGAGAAAATAAGGACATGGCAAGTTGGGTTAGTGGGCCCTTTGCAGTGAGCCAGGTGTGTGTTGAAAGTGCCTTGGTGGAGAGGGTGAGAATGAATCAGGGTCTGGGTGTATTTGCAGGTATGACAGGCCTGTGAGATTTGCTTGGCGAGTAAATACGGTGTATGAGTGAAAGAGCAGAGCCAAGGATGTGTCTAAGTTTTAGGGGCCTAAGCAATTATCCTCACTCCCCTGTTTATATCATCTGGGGTTTAAAACTCAAAATACACATTAAAAATTACTTTTTAATAGCCTACATTTTCTTTAAAGTACTCTCGCTTATATATAGACTCAGTTTAGTAACCAAATTTATTGTGTTCACCTGACATTAAGTTAAACTGGTTTTAGTTCTCATCTGCTTTATTATTATCCCTGGGTTCTTGATTTCAAGCTATCTTTTGGACTGTGTCCAGGCCTGACCTCTGTCCACAACATCCAACACTGTGTTTTAGTATTTACAGCTTCCAGCTGCTTATGGGGTGGGCTAACTCATTCTCACTGCCATGGTATAAGCAGTGAGAACAAGGACAGTGACGCTCTGATTTTTCTCCATCTATCCATATGGTGGGTAGGGAACTGCTTAGTATTCTGCTTGGTATAAACTTTGTGTTTATGAACCAGAGGAAACACAGAGGATGGAGATGTGTCCTCTGCCTGCTCTTTTCTGGTTGTGTCACGGGGCTTGGTCACTGATGTGATCTCTCAGTCTGGCTTCATTGGCCTGAATAATTTTCCCCGAGCCTGGAAGCAGAGTGACTATCAGCACTTGTTTCAGATGTTTCTGTTTCCCGTAGTCGTGTCCCATGCCTTCATATGCCTTCATCGTCTAGTGGGACGATGGTGCAATGAGTGTCAAGGATGGTCTGTTGGGCATTATTGTAAGTGAGAGATCAGAGCCTTTGCATTTGAAACTAATAGAGCATGCTGCCTTAGTTGAAAAGGCACCAGCTGAGAATAACAACCTATTAAAAGGACTTTATTTTCATCAGACTCAGCAAGGTTCTGACTTGTAATAATATTTCAAAATTTCACTATTACCTACACATACAATTGTCACGGGGAGTACTTGTAGGGAATTATGCTTTATATGACATCATATATAACACCCTATTCCTTTGTCCTAAGTAGCTTTCTTTTGTGTTTTTTTGATGCAGAATTTAAAAGCAAAGCCATCCCTATACATGCAAGACCACAACAGGAAAGCTAACTAAAGTATATTGCGTTCAGGTAGACTCAGAGAACTAAGAAGCTTACTCAGATATTTAGGGGATAATGTAAACTGTCTGATAATGTGGTCTGCAGGCAATACCCGGGTCTGCCTCAGATGTTTTGCACATTGTCATGTTGAGGTGTATTAATATATTTAAGAATTTATGAGCTCCTTACAGATTTTGGTAGAATAGCAAGAGACACTGGCTCTGTGCACTTCCTAAAATAACATCTCTAAGAATACTGCTTTTATAGTGTGTACATAGGAACAGTCCATAGCTATATATTTGTGAATGTACTTTTATATTATATATAGGAACACCTCAGAGATGTTGTGGGTTGGGTTCCAGGTTACCACAATAAAGAATATATCACAGTGAAGTCAGTCACACACTTTTTTTACATAAAAGTTACATTTATATTCTTCTATAGTCTATTAAGTGTGCAACAGCTTTATTTCTTGAAAAACAATGTACATACCTTAATTTAAAATACTTTATTGCTAAAAAATTTTAACCATTGTCTGAGCCTTCAGACAGCCATAATCATTTTCCCGGTGGAGGGTCTTGTCTCAGGGTTGATGGCCGCTGACTGATCAGGTTGGTGGCTGCTGAAGGTTGGGAGGGCTTTGGAAATTTCTTAAAATAAAAGAACAATAAAGTTTGCTATGTCAATTGACTTTTCCTTTCACGAATGATTTCTCTGTAGCATGTAATGCTATCCAACAGCATTTTACCCACAGTAGAACTTCTTTTCAAACTAGAGTCAATCCTTGGTAGGTTTAGCTCCAGGATGGAGAGAAGATGCTTCATGGCTCCTTGTCCATCTAGTTCCTCATCTGCCCAGATCAGCAGTACATTTGGCAGGAGATGACAGAACTTACTCTGCAATAACCATGGAATCCCGATGACAGTCCTGAGCTCCCTCCACTCATATCCTATATCAGGATTCTTTCTGATGCCTCTTACAAGAAGCTTTGCCAATGTCCCAATGGTAGACATGATCTGCTACAAATCCTTTGCACTCCTCCCAGTGGAGCTCAGTTCTTGAGCTCCATAGTGTCTAGTCCAGTGTTCTGCAAATAATAGCTGCACAGTAAATGGTTCTTGCATTAAAACAAACTGGAGTCAAAGCCTGCTGCCAGTTTATCGACTGTTCATGCAATATTCTAAATTTTTGTTGTCCTTTCAACAATCTTTACAGCATTTTCACCAGGCGTAGATTCGATCTGAAGAAACCACTTTCTTTGCTCAACCATAGGAAACTAGCTTCAAGCTTCTCTTCTGCAGCATCCTCACTTCTCTTGGCCTTCAGAGAACTGAACAGAGTTAGCTCCTTGCTCCGGACTAGGCTTTGGCTAAGCGAATATTATGGCTGGTTTGATCTATCACCCAGACCACTACAACTTTCTTCATATCAGCAAATGATTGGCTATCTTTCTTATCATTTGTGTGTTCACTGGAGTAGTTTCCTTCAAGAACGTTTACTTTGCATTCACAGCTTGTCTATCTGGCTTAAGAGGCCTAGCTTTCAGCCTATCTTGACTTTCAACATGCCTTCCTCACTAAGCTTAACCATTTCTAATTTTTGGTGTAGATTGAGATATAAGCAATTCTTCTCACTTGGCCTAATTTCCATATTGTTGAGCCTCATGGAATAGGGAAGCCCAAAGAAAGCAAGAGAGAGGGGAATGACGGGTTGATGGAGCAGTCAGAACACATGTAACACTTATTGCTTAACTCTGCTCTCTTATATTGCTGTGATTTGTGGTGCCTCCAAAACAACTGTAACAGTAATATAAAAATCACTATCGCAGGTCGCCATAATATAACAATAATGAACAAGTTTGACATATTCCTATTATTAGCAAAATGTAACAGACACATGTGTGGTTAGTTGCTCAGTCATGTCCAGCTATTTGAGACACCTTAGACTGTAATATACCAGGCTCCTCTGTCCATGGGATTTTTCAGGTAAGAATATTAGAGTGGGTTGCATTTCCTTCTCCAAACAGAGACACAGAGTAAGCAATTTCCATTGAAAAATGGCACCAATAGACTTGCTCAATGCAGGTTTGCCACAAACCTTTTTCAATTTGTAAAAAACACAACATCAGACTTCCTTGGTGGTCCAGTGGTTAAGAATCCACCTTGCAATACAGGGAACATGGGTTTGATCCCCAGTCCAGAAAGATTCCGCATGCTGTTGCAGCAGCTAAGCCTATGTGTCATACTCCCTGAGCCACCTGCTCTTAGAGACTGCTCCGCAGTAAGAGAAGCCCCAAATCACCGCAGCTAGAGAAAGCTGACTCTCAGCAATGCAGACTGAGCGTGGCCAAAATTAAAAAGTAAATAAATAGACAAATAAATGTAATAAAAATTTTAAAAAACAGAGTATCTGTGAAGCTCAATAAAGTGAAGTGTGTTAACAAGGTGTGCCTGTTTAGGAACTGTGAATATTCTGGTGTGAGTCTTTATAGGCAAAATAATATTGTCTCTTTTAAAATGATGGATAAGGCTAGTGCCAGCCCACCAGGAAGGCCTGAAATCCTAGCCATCTGTCATCAGAAAGAAAGAAGTGGTACCAACTGAAAGAAAATTTCATTGCGTGAAAGCAGTTTTATTTAGATATTCTAGGTATCCTTTGTGAATTTTGCATCACTGAAAGATATAAGCAAAAGCTGTTTTTTACACTTTGTCCTGCGTTAGCTTGGCTTCGTGATCCTGCAATGAAAATTTTCTTTTATGGGTGGTTATGGGTTGTCAACATTTTACTGAATGATATTTTAATGCAATTTAAACTTAATAGGGTTAGAAAATTTGTAACTATACACCTAACATTGTTATTCCCAAGATAACTTTAAGAAAATATTTTAATAGCTGATAGAAATAACAAATAGTCCATGCTAACTTTGCAAACTGCCAGTCATCCAGAGGATTAACATTGGAAGTGGAAAATGTGGTAAAGGGTAACGGCAATTTATTTTGATTTCTTTGCTCTTCCCCAAGAAGGGACATGTGGTTAAAAACTGGATGAATGGTGAAGACTTCAGGCCATTCTGTGAAACTGTTCTCTTGATTAAGCAATATCATTACAAATACAAGTGTTATTTCTAAGCACCTCCTATGTTGACTTCCCTTTTCTAGGTATCTCAAGAAATTAAACAAACAGAAAACAGATCTTAGACTTGGAGGGGAATTGTCATGTTCTGTCTAAACCACAGTAGAAAATAACTAGAATCCATTTGTCTTGTCATTCCTGCCTGTGGCTAAAGAGATACATTTATTTTGTGGAGTATGGGGACTAATATTTTATCATCTTTCTGCAGAATATGACTAATTTTCTAAAACAAAAACAACGCCCCCCAATCTAAATAGTAGTATCTCAAATTTCTCAATCACTTTTATCTTGATTGTGTTCTGAAAGCAGTATGGATAACCTTCTGTAAATGTCTTTTGACCTCTGTAACATTTAGTATACTAAAAAGTTGTTAAATTTCAATATTATATTTCCTATTAAAGCCCAGTGAATAACAATAAATGAGAACACTGTGTGCATTGGACACAGCAGAGCTTGCTTTCTTTTGTCAATATTAGTTGAAAGATTGTAGAAAGCAGGTGAATTAGACTAGATTTTTAAAAACAATGTATCAATAATTGTACAAATAAATTGTGTTTACCTTTGGGAAGCATTAAGGTACCAGCTTAGGAAAACAGGCTATTCATTCCTCCTGTTCTTCAGCTTGAGTCTCCGTTGATGATTGTTCCTGCTGTCGTGGCCTGGTAACCTGCTGAGGTCTCAGGTGGAGAAGCCACAGTTGCCCAGCTGTTCTAGATAATCTGCAGAATTCATTATCTATCTGCAGACACTGTAGAGGCTATCAGTATAGCCTTCTTTTAAAAAATTTATACTACAAAGACAGCCTTGCAAGACAATCTTGTGAAAATCATTGTTCACACGTTAGAGGATTTTGGGCAAGGAGAGATTTACAAAGGGAATTACCCTGAGATTCTGGCAAAAATCAATCTCCCTTGTGCAATAAAACCCAAATTAACTGCCACAATTTTTTTTGGACAGAATTTTCAGGAGGACTTATTGAAAAAATAAGTAAATTGCATTCTTTCCAGGCATATTTAGAAAGCGAATTTTTACTGTAATTAAAGAGCTCATCCAAATTGTTATTCCTTATAGTTTTCTGTCATTCAGATCTTGGGCAGGAGTTTTAATTCCAGATATTAAATATTTATTGATATGTAGTCCTCTCTTGAGTTGCTTTCATAACCACCAAAGGATGGATCTGGGGCCAGGAAACTGTTACAGATTGTTAGTAGAATGATTTACTGGTATATAATTTGAAGAGAAGAAACCTGTAGAATATTAAGTATAGTGTATCAGTGGGAGAATTACCTAGTCCTATAAGATATTGCTTCCCTGGTGGCTCAGACATTAAAGAGTCCGCCTGCAATGCAGGAGACCTGGGTTAGATCCCTTGGTTGGGAAGATTCTCTGGAGGAGGGCATGGAAACCCACTCCAGTATTCTTGCCTGGAGAATCCCCATGGACAGAGGGGCCTGACGGGCTACAGTCCATGGGGTTGTGAAGATTTGGACATGACTGAGTGACTAAGCACAGCACATAAGATATTGCACCCCAAGTTGTAGCTTTTATTATTTGTGTTCATGGGCTCCTGCATGTGGGTGTGTGAGCATGCATGTAGCTGCATGTACACACACACACACATGCACACACAGTTTGTGTAGTTATGACAGTAAGGATAACAATGCTATATTTATTCAGTTTTAAAAAAGAGTAGGGGATTTTCATAAATAAAACTTTAATATTGGTGTCAGTGAGCTATACTCATGGGAATGCGAGGTGTAGAATTAGGTCTTTTAATACTAGTTCCCAGATTGGAATGCTTTCCAAAGTCAGACTGAACCCTCTTCTAAAGCAAAGGAAGATATTTACCTTAAGAAGCTAAGGCACACGAACTCGATTGGAGACTGTTTGCTGCACAAATAGATGCTAATGCAGCGGAATGTGATTTGCGTCAGTCTGCTCCTAAATACATCAATTTTCTCTTTTGGTATTCCAAATGCTCAATTAAATTCTTCAATTTATTTTTCCCTAAGGAGAATAACTTGAACACAGAATTAGTTCCAGCTGAAGCAAGACTATGTTAACCTGTTATTTCTGGGCTGCATTTGTGTATTTTGTATACTAGTTTGAAAATGATTCAATAATGAATTTGCAGATCATGACACAAAGTATACCATTAATGCACTGAACTTCATGGTTAAATGAGCACTGAGTTTTAAGTGAGTATTATCTTTTAATGGTTTATAATTAAGATTTTCCTAACTATATATTTTTATAATACATTTCTGTCTGAACCATTTTTGTATTGCATATACTTCTAAAAAAAACCACACTAAAAGAAAAAAGGATTTAACATTAAGACCCAGGAGTAAGGCTCTGCAATTTGGAGATATAAGAAGTACATTAGATCTGGCTCTTTTTTATAAAGCTAATGGTAAAGAGTTAGGATTTTATTTCATAAACTAAAGGGAATTGTTATCATTTGGATAGTACCTTGGAAAATGTTTACCACTCTTTGTGAAACATTCATATTCTACAATATGTTGTATATTGAGTTAACAGATTTATGTGGCAATAAAGGAGTAGAAAAATAATATAATGAAGAATCATTTATCATTGAAATAAATTCTCCTTTTGAGAGCTCATATTGGAAAATTTGAGATAGAGTGATGTAAACAATATCTATAAACACTGAATTTATTATAGAAATGATGAATTATCATTTTTATGAAATCAAAATAAAAGGCCAAGAAGAGACAGTTTGAAGTGATAAAAATCAAGGCCACTGCCTCTTATGCCCACCCCATTTAGATAGCCAATGAACTTGAGTCCTTTCTTTAGTCTCTGATGAGGTATACATATATATACACACACAAGCAAAATATCTCTTTATAATTTAGCTATGAAAAGTAAGTTGATAACAGTAATACATAAAATTATATATACATTATTATTTATAGCAAATATACATATTAAAAGAGTCTCCAGAGACCTATTACATATGATATGTAGACATTGTTTGGATCCTGATTCAAATACCAGGTCTAAAAGGACAGTTTTGAGATAACTGGGAAAATTAAACATGAATTAAAATGTATACAGTATTAAGATTTCAGTAATTTTGTTGAGTTTAATAATAGAACAGTGATTTTGTTTTTTTAAAAATCTCTTTTTTGATGTAAATACTGACATAATTGTAGGAGAAATGATATGATATCTGGACTTTCCTTTAAAATATTCTGGAAAAATTTTGGAAGGAGGTTGATGAAACAAGATGACAAAGTTGGTGGTTGTTGAAGCTGGGCAAAACCATTTAAAATCGTCCGTAATAAAAAGTTGACAAAAAAATAGAGCACTCACATATGCATGTACACAATCAAGTATTATTTTAAAAGTAATCATCCTGAAAGGTCTTGAGCTCATTCTATACTCATTCTAATGGTATCCCTGGTAGTTAAAATGGCTCTGAGACACTTACTTTGAAATTATGTTCATAGCACTGTAATTCTCAGTGTGGACCACATGGTTCACATCAGAATTTGGGTTTTCAGGTGAGCCAGGTAGAGTAGGGAGTTCTTTGTCAGCAAACACACAGCATCCAAATGCAAAAGAAAATTTTAACTCAGAGTATACTTAGAAAATTAGTAGTTTAAACAGGGGGAAAATCATGGCTAATGCCCAGTTAAAAGAGCCACAGGAGAATCGAGTTCTGGATTCAAGATCTTTAAGTTGGAAGTAGGGTTGAGATTGACATAAGGCTGAAAAATACTGCTGAGCTCAAGCTAAGTTATGTCATACTCCTCAATAATAATGAACACCAGTAGGCTCATTACCATAGGTGAACTGGGGGGTGGGCAGGAGATGAGCAGAAGAGCCAGCACAGGAAAATCAGGATAGTTTACTCCAGAACTGCACCTCCCTTTTAAGCCCAGATTATATCACCCAGGGAGGACATCTGCTTGTAACCATTGGACTTGGCTCTGAATGCTTTTTATTTTCACCAATTAGATACACTCGGAAGAGAGAAGTTTTGTTACTATGGACAATATTCAAAAGAACGTCACGGGTTCCAAAGACCATTCTAAAATAAGAGTTGCAAAAAAACCCAAAAACTGGCCAACAGAATCCTTGAAATAAACATATAGCTTCTTTTCTTTACAAGGACAAAACCTGTTTACATAATGTAAAAATTCTGCTCTATTTGTTAAAAAGTCAGTTGTTATTGATTTGTAATTTTTCATTTAAAGATGGTAAAATTGAACGGCATAACTACATTCTAATAATTCACAGGAAAAGAAGTGTGTATATGTGTGTGTGAGAGAGAGAAAGAGACAGACAGGCTCGCACGCACACGCACACACGCACAGACGCAGAGGCCTTTACTTGTAGCTCTTTGAGCAGCTGGGAAGTTCTACTCCCTTGCTTCCTCCTCTCATGTAATCTATCTTGGTTCTTATAACAATTGATTCTGTCACGGATTCATGTGAGAAGCACGGCCTCCTCTATTCTAGCTGTCCCCAACCTCTTTCATATCAGGGACCTGTTTTGTGGAAGAAAATTTTTCCACAGACAGGGGAAGGATGATTTGGGGATGATTCAAGCCTATTACATTTATCGTGCACGTTATTTCTATTATTTTTACATCAGCTCCACCTCAGATCATCAGGCATTAGATTCTGGAGGTTTGGGGACCCGTGCTCTGAAAGATTGGCTTATTCATTCATTAAATGCCATCAACCTTGCTATATCCCACAGCATGAGACCACTGTCCCTGACCATTAGGAACACTAAGAATAAATGCAGTCACTTCCTCTCTTCCCCTTGGGGCTCATGACTACCTAGCCACACAAAGATGAGGATGGAGGTGAAAAGCACAAAGCTTCTGTTGAAACACACACCCCCACTCACATGCTACATGGATGAACAAAGTGCCTTATAACTAGAGTCTGAACAGAAATCATTGCAAAGGTGCCCTTGATCCTGCAGGTCCCTTTGTGGTCACCGCCTACATGAACTGGAGATTGCTCTACTAGCCATACTACCAGGCGGACAGATGGGAGGAAGACAGGAGCAAACGCTGCTTCTCCTTCTTTGTAGTTCTCACAACCCCACTGTTCGCCTGACATCTGACACAATGAATGCATTATCAAGTCATTAGCCCTCATCAAATATGTGATGCCTGGATCTTCTGTCAGTCAGCCTAGTATAGATTCAGAAGAGTAGTTAAGTGGTAATGGATTTGCTTTAGGCATTTCACAACCTATTGGTCCTAATTAGCCTGAAAACGGGTTGCTATAGACAACCTGGAAATTTAAATAATGCATTTGTTCTCATATATTCTTCCAAAACAAGTCAGCAAGAACCTAAAACAAAAGGAAGACCAGAGCGATGTCTTAAGGCAATATTGGAATTTGCTTTTTCAAAACGTGGGGCCACAACCACACTGAATTTTTATGTGCAGCTGATAGTTTGACTTGGCAAACCCTAAAATGGTATTCAGAATATAGAACATGCAATAAGCTTACACCATGTATTACCTGAACAATGTGGTTGCAAAAGACATTTGAATTGATCACCAGAAATGAAAAGGCCAAACCATAGAAAAGCACAGATTCTCCGAACAAGGGGTGGGGTCTGAAACCAGCATGGGTCCCGTGATGTTAACCTGGAAAATAAGAGCAGAGGGGTCATTTTGACACGAGATTTAATGAGCTACAAGAAAGCGGTGCCACAGTGGAGATCCTCTGAAGTACCCACAACTCTCAGAAGGCAACGTTTGGAGAGACATACAAACGTTTACAATAGTCAATAGGAACCGTGGCAACCGTGGCAAAAGCATTCATTAAAGCTGCTGCAGTTTCTTGCAATCTAGTGAGGCTGAGTTTTCAGATAATTGTAGTACGGTAAATGCAGTAAAGAAACTAAAGCTATTTGTCTCATATGCAGGCCAATTTTCCATGCACAATCAAATTTGACTTCTTATGTTCCCTAACAGCTGCTCTAAACCCACTGAGGATTCGGAAGTCGTGGTACAATATTAGTAAGAAAATTAGAGGGGCAGCAAATTGCAAGTCGTCTTCTGAGCAACACAGTAGGAGGTCAGTTAACAGTAAATACCCACAGCCTGTGTGCACACACTCATGTTTCCTAGGAGAGTCTAAGCAAAATATTGCCTTCAGGTATCCACTCTTAGGAGCTTTTGCATAACAGGAACCAAGATGCTGATAGCAAGGAATGAAATTCTGATGCTGAAGAAGGAGCCCCAAGGCTCAGAACAAAGCCCTCTAGGAAAACAGAGGTAAACTTATTTAAAAAGTAAACAGTCTAATTATTCATTCATCATATATTTATCGGGGACCTTTTTTCTGTCACTTTGGTTAGGCTCTGGGGATGTCATAGTGAGAAAATACAGACTTTGTTCCTGACCTCATGAAGTTTAAAACTAGGAGACAAATTCTAATGAAAATAGTCACATAAATCAATGTGCTTTTACAAACAGTGAAATTGCTTTGAAGTAAATGTACCTGATACTACGAAAGCAAATAATAGAAGACACTGAGCTTGACTGGAAAGGGTGATGAGGGAATATGAGGGATGACTAGAAATTCTAGAGAAGAGGAATTCAATAAAACTCCCGTTGGAAGGGAAAGTATGTGCAAAGAGCCTGTGGCCTGAGGAGCATAGGGCTTTAAGAAATGTAAGAGCCAGGATATTTGCTGGACAGAGAGCAAGAAGCAAGATGTGGAAAGAGATGGAGACACATAGGTAGACACTAGACCATGCAGGCCCCAAGAATTTTTTATTTTAAAAAACAATGGGAAATTGTTGAAATTTAGGCAGAGGAATGACATAAGCTTGTTGAAATGGTCACTCTGGATAGACTGGAGAATGGATTGGAAGAAGTTAAGATTTGCTATAGCCGTGGCGCCATAAAGAGAATGGCAGTTTGGACAAGGATGGTAATGAGGTACCTGGAGGGCCATGAACAATTCAGGGGGACACATTTAGGAGGTACAATACATAGGAGTTAATACAAGTTTAGATGTGGGGGTGGCGTATGAGAGGAAGCTGTTGAGGACGCCTTGAGATTCTGACTTCCGTAATAGGATGGAAAAGGCATGATTTCCTTGGACAAAAACCTTGGAAAAGTAACTGGTTTATTACACATTTGTTTAGGGGCATATATGGAGATTGGAAGTAATTTTGATGCATGCAAGTGGAAGTTTTTGACTCCAATTAGATATTTGATTCTGGATCTAAGACAGGACATATGTAAATTTGTGTGTCATTCATATGTAGCTGATAACTGAAGCTAGGGGTGTGCATGAAATCATCAATAGAAAGAGTAGAAAGTGAAAAGGGTAGATAGCTACAATTGAGCCTGGAGGAACTGTATTTAATACAGGGAAGCCCCATATTTAATACAGTGGCTCCCAAAGCATAACCCCCAGACCAGCAGTATCCAAATCACTTGGGAATCCATTGGAAAAGCAAACAGAGCTACTGGAATCTAAAACTCTGGGAGTGGAGCTCAGCCAGTGGAGCTCATCATGTCCAGATGATTTTGTATGTGCACACTCAAGGAAGGGTTAGGGCTAACCCTGACCATTGATAACGGAAAGGTGGAGGATGCGTCAGTAAGATGATAGAGACTGAGCTGCTTGCCAGGTGGTGAAAGGAAAAATCAAGCATCATTAGAGTCTTTGGGGAAAGGGATGGAAAAATTCAAGGAGAAGGTCAAGATCAAAAGAGTTAAGTGTCGTTGGGAGATCAAGTGAAATGGAGATCACTTTTGGCTTTAGGAAAACTGTTTTATTCTAAAGATGGAGATGGAAATATGCTAGAGAGTACTGAGGAGTGAGTGGGAGGGGAAGAAAAGGGATAAGTACTGACAACTCTTTTTTAAATATTTATTTTTATCCATTTATTTGGCTGCTCCAGGTCTTAGTTGCATCACTCAGGATCTTTGGTTTTCACAGCAGCAAGTGGGATTTTTAGTTGTGGCAGGCAAACTCCTGGTTGTGGCAGGTGGGATCTAGTTCCCTGATCAGGGATTGAACTCAGGCCCCTACGTTGGGAGCATGGAGTCTAGACCACTAGGCCACCAAGAAAGTCGAGACAACTCTTTTTCAAGGTTCAAATATGCTCTGGATCTGGAGGAGAAAGTGAGGGTGTGTTATAAACATGTTTAAATGCTGATAGAAAAGAGCAGATTGAGAGACTACAGAAGAGGTAGTCTAGCAAATCAGCTCTGAGCATCCTTGGAAAAGCAGAGGGCTGGGTTCAATAGCCCAGATAGAAATACGGCATCCAGGTCAGTATCCCTTGTTTAAGGGATGAGTCAAGAACCTGTCTCACACCACCCTCTCCCTTGCTCACTGTGCTCAGGCCACATGAGCTTCTTTTTTATCATAGTTACTTGAACATGTAATAAACCCGTCTCTTTGGGAACGTGGTTCTGGCTTTCTCTCTTTATCTTTCCATGACTGATTCACTGTAGACATATGAGTCGTACCTAAAATGCCCCTTCCTTACAGAACACTGTATCTTTTTTTTAATTTATTTTTAAATTGAAGGATAGTTGCTTTACAGAATTTTGTTGTTTTTTGTCAAACAACATAAATCAGCCATAGGTATACATATATCTCCTCCCTGTTGAACCTCCCTCCCATCTCCCTCCCATCCCACCCCTCTAGGTTGATACAGAGCCCCTGTTTGAGTTTCCTGAGCCATACAGAAAATTCCTATTGGCTATCTATTTTACATATGTTTCTATTTACATAAGTTTTACATATGTTATCTATTTTACATAGGTTTCCATGTTACTCTTTCCATACATCTCACCCTCTCCTCCCCTCTCCACATGTCCATAAATCTATTCTCTATGTCTGTTTCTCCCTTGCTGCCCTGTATTCTTCAGTACCATTTTTCTAGATTCCATGTATATGCATTAGATTACGATATTTATCTTTCTTTTTCTGGCTTATTTCATTCTGTGTAATAGGTTCTAGGTTCATCCACCTCATTAGAACTCACTCAAATTTGTTCCATTTTACGGCCGAGTAATATTCCATCGTGTATATGTACCGCCACTTCTTTATCCATTCATCTGTCAGTGGACGTCTAGGTGGCTCCCACGTTCTGGCTATTGTAAATAGTGCTGCAGTGCACAATGGGATGTGTGTGTCTTTTTCAATTTTGGTTTCCTCGGGGTATATGCCTAGGAGTGGGACTGCTGGGTCATATGGTGGTTTTATTCCTAGTTTTTAAAGGAATCTCCAGATCATCTTCCATAGTGGCTGTATCAATTTATATTCCCACCAACAGTATGAGACGGTTCCCTTTTCCCCACACCCTCTCCAGCATTTATTGTTTGTAGACTTTTTGATGATGGCCATTCTGACTGGTGTGAGGTGATATCTCATTGTAGTTTGGATTTGCATTTCTCTAATAATGAGTGATGCTCAGCATCATTTCACGTGTTTGTTAGCCATCTGTATGTCTTCTTTGAAAAAATGTCTTTTTAGGTCTTTCTCCCAATTTTTGATTGGGTTGGTTGTTTTTCTGGTGTTGAGTTGTATGAGCTGCTTGTATGTTTTGGAAATTAATCCTTTGTCAGTTGTTTCATTTGCTATTATTTTCTCCCATTCTGAGAGTTGTCTTTTTCACCTTGCTTATAGTTTCCTATGCTGTGCAAAAGTTTAAAGTTAATCAGGTCCCACTTATTTTTGTTTTTATTTCTGTTCCTCTAGGAGGTGGGCCATAGAGGAACTTGCTTTGATTTATGTCACTGAGTGTTCTGCCTATGTTTTCCTCTAAGAGTTTTATAGCTTCTGGTCTTACATTTAGGTCTTTAATCCGTTTTGAGTTTATCTTTGTGTATGGTGTTAGGAAGTGTTCTAATTTCATTCTCTTACATGTAGCTGTCCAGTTTTCCCAGCACCATTTATTGAAGAGGTTGTCTTTGCCCCATTGTATATTCTTGCCTCCTTTGTTAAAAATAAGGTACCCATAGGGGTATGGGTTTATTTCTGGGCTTTCTATCTTGTTCCATTTGTTCATATTTCTGTTTTTGTGCCAGTACCATTTTGTCTTGATGACTGTATCTTTGCAGTATAATCTGAAGTCAGGAGAGTTGATTCCTCCAGCTCCATTCTTCTTTCTCAAGACTGTTTTGCTGTTCAGGATCTTCTGTGTTTCCACATGATTTGTGAAATTTTTTGCTTTAGTTCTGTGAAAAATGCCATTGGTTATTTGATAGGGATTGCACTGAATCTGTAGATTGTGTTTGGTAGTATAGTCGTTTTCACAATATTGATTCTTCCTACCCAGGAACATGGAAAATCTCTCCATCTATTTATATGGTCTTTGATTTCTTTCATCAGTGTCTTATAATTTTCTGTGTATAGTTCTTTTGTCTCCTTGGGTAACTTTATTCCTAGATATTTTATTCTTTTTGTTGCAATGGTGAATAGGATTGATTCCTTAATTTTTCTTTCTGATTTTTCATTGTTAGTATATAGAAATGCAAGTGAATTCTGTGTATTGATTTTGTATCCTGCAACTTTGCTAAATTCACTGATTAGCTCCAGTAATTTTCTGATACTATCTTTAGGGATTTCTATGTACAGTATCATGTCATCTGCAAACAGTGAGAGGTTTACTTCTTTTTTTCCAATCTGGATTCCTTTTATTTCTTTTTCTTCTCTGATTGCTGTAGCTAGGACTTCCAGAACTATGTTGAATAATAGTGGTGCAAGTGGACACCCTTGTCTATTCCTGATCTTAGGGGGAATGCTTTCAGTTTTTCAGCTTTGAGAATAATGTTTGCTGCAGGCTTATCCGGGGAAGGCAATGGCAACCCACTCCAGTACTCTTGCCTGAAAAATCCCATGGACAGAAGAGCCTGGTAGGCTGCAGTCCATGGGGTCGCTGAGTTGGACGCGACTTCACTTTCACTTTTCACATTGGAGAAGGAAATGGCAACCCACTGCAGTGTTCTTGCCTGGAGAATCCCAGGGATGGGGGAGCCTGGTGGGCTGCTGTCTATGGGATCGCACAGAGTTGGACACAACTGAAGCGACTTAGCAGCAGCAGCAGGCTTATCATATATGGCCTTTACTGTGTTGAGGTAGGTTCCTTCTATGCCCATTTTTTGAAGAGTTTTAATCATAAATGGGTGCTGAATTTTGTCAAAGGCTTTTTCTGCATCTATTGAGATGGTCATACGGTTTTTATCTTTCAGTTTGTTAATATGGTGTGTCACATTGATTGTTTTGCATATATTGAAGAATCCTGGCATCCCTGGAATAAACCTAACTTAATCATGGTGTATGAGCTTTTTGATGTGTTGCTGAATTCTGTTCGCTAAAATTTTGTTGAGGATTTTTGCATCTATGTTCATCAGTGATATTGGCCTGTAGCTTTCTTTTTTTGTGTTGTCTTTGTCTGGTTTTGGTCTCAGGGTGATGGTGGCCTTGTAGAATGAGTTTGGAAATGTTCCTTCCTCTGCAATTTTTTGAAGGAGTTTTAGAAGGATAGGCATTAGCTCTTCTCTAAATGTTTGATAGAATTCTCCTGTGAAGCCATCTGGTCCTGGGCTTTTGTTTTTTGGGAGATTTTTGATCATAGCTTCAATGTCCATGCTTGAAATTGGGCTGTTCATAATTTCTATTTCTTTATGGTTCCGTCTTAGAAGATTGAACTTTTCTAAGAATCTGTCCATTTCTTCCAGGTGGTCCATTTTATTGTCATAGAGTTGTTCATAAGAGTTTCTTATAATCCTTTGTATTTCTACATTGTCTGTTGTAACCTCTCCTTTTTCTTTAGTAATTTTGTTGATTAGATTCTTCTTTTTTTTTTTCCTTGATGAGTCGGGCTAAAGGCTTGCCAATTTTTTTTTTTTATCTTCTGAAAGAACCAGCTTTTAGTTTTATTAGTCTTTACTGTTATTCTTTCTTTCATTTCTTTTTCATTTATTTCTGCTCTGATCTTTGATTTCTTTAGTTTTACTAATTTTGGGAATTTTTTGTTCATCTTTTTCCAGTTGTTTTACATGTAAAGTTAAGTTGTGTCTTCAATGTTTTTCTTGTTTCTTGAGGTAGGATTGTATTGCTATAAACTTCCCTCTTGAACTGCTTTTGCTGCATCCCATAGGTTTGAGTTGTCCTGTTTTCATTGTCATTTGTTTCTAGAAATGTTTTGATTTCCCTTTTGATTTCTTTATTAACCTGTTGGTTATTTAGAAATGTATTGTTTAAGCTCCATGTATTTGTGTTTTTTAGTTTTTTTTCCCTTGTAATTGATATCTAGTCTCATAGCATTGTGGTCAGAGAACATGTTTGATATGATTTCAATTTTCTTAAATTTACTGAAGTTTGATTTGTGACCCAAGATGTGGACTATCCTGGAGAATGTTCCATGTGCACTTGAGAAGAAGGTGTATTCTTCTGCATTTTGATGGAATGTCCTGAAGAAATCAATGAGATCCATCTCATCTAATGTATCATTTAAGACTTGTTTCCTTATTAATTTTGTTTTGATGATCTGTCTATTGGTGTGAATGGGGTGTTATGGGAGTCTCACTATTATTGTGTTACTGTCAATTTCTCCTTTTACGTCTGTTAGTGCTTGTCTTATGCATTGAGGTGCTCTTATGTTGACTGCATAGATATTTACAATTGTTATGCATTCCTCTTGGCTTGATCCCTTGATCATTATGTAGTGTCCTTCCTTATCTTTTGTAATCCTTTTTAAGGTCTATTTTGTCTGATGTGAGGATTGCTACTCCAGCTTTCTTTGCTTCCCATTTGCGTGGAATATATTTTCCCACCCTGTCACTTTCAGTCTATATGTGTCTTGAGGTTTGAAGTGAGTTTCTTGTAGACAGCATATATATGGGTCTTGTTTTTGTATCCATTCAGCCAGTCTGTGTCTTTTGGTTGGAGCATTTAATCCATTTATATTTAAAGTAATTATTGATATATATGTTCCCATTTCCTGGAGAAGGAAATGGCAACCCACTCCGGTGTTCTTGCCTGGAGAATCCCAGGGACGGCGGAGCCTGGTGGGCTGCCATCTATGGGGTCACACAGAGTTGGACATGACTGAAGCGACTTAGCAGCAGCATGTTCCTATTGCGATTTTCTTAATTGTTTGGGGTTGATATTGCAGATATTTTTCTTCTCTTGTATTTCTTGACTTCATAAGTCCTTTTAACATTTTTTGTAAAGCTGATTTGGTGGTACTGAATTCTGTAAACTTTTGCTTGTCTGAAATTGCTTTCTCTTCAATTTTTAATGAGATACTTGCCAGGTACAGTAATCTTGGTTGTAGATTTTTCCCTTTCAGTACTTGAAATATATCCTGCCATTCCTTCCTGGCCTGCAGAGTTTCTGCTGAAAGATCAGAAACCCCATAAAGTACGTTACTTGTTGTTTTTCCCTTGCTGTTTTAATATTCTTTCTTTGCGTTTAGTCTCTGTTAGTTTGATTAGTATGTGTGTTGGTGTGTTTCTCCTGGGGTTTATCCTGTATGGACTCCTTGTGCCTCTTGGAATTGATTATTTCCTTTTCCATGTTGGGGAAATTTTCAACTATAATCTCTTCAAAAATTTTCTCATACCCTTTCTTTTTCTCTTCTTCAGGGACCCCTATAATTTGAATGTTGGTGCATTTGATATGGTCCCAGACGTCTCTGGGACTATCCTCAGTTCTTTTCATTCTTTTTACTTTATTCTGCTCTTCAGAAGTTATTTCCTCTATTTTATCTTTCAGCTCAGTGATTCATTCTTCTCCTTCAGATATTCTGCTCTTGATTCCTTCTAGAGTATTTTTAATTTCAATAATTGTGTTGTTCGTCTCTGTGTGTTTATTCTTTAATTCATCTAGGTCTTTGTTAATTGAGTCTTGCTTTTTTCCCATTTTGTTTTCAAGGGTTTTGATCATCTTTACTATCATTATTCTGAATTCTTTTTCAGGTAGCTTACCTATTTCTTCTTCATTTATTTGGACTTCTGTGTTTCTAGTTCCTTCATTTGTGTAGTATTTCTCTGCCTTTTCATTATTTTTTTTTTAACTTATTGTGTTTGAGGAGTCATTTTCCAAGGTTTCAAGTTTGAATTCCTTCTTCCTTTTGGTTTCTGCCCTCCTAAGGTTAGTCCTGTAGTTTATGGAAGCTTCATATAGGGTGAGATTTATGTGGGGTTTTTGTTGCTGTTGTTTTTCCTCTGATGGGCAAGGCTGAGGGAGGTGGTAGTCCTGTCTGCTAATGACTGGGTTTGTGTTTTTTGTCTCTTTGTTGTTTAGATGAGGCGTCCTGCGCAGGGTGCTAGTGCTGGTTGGGTGATGCCGGGTCTTGTATCCAAGTGGTTTCCTTTGTGTGAGTTCTCACTATTTGATCCTCCCGAGGGTTAGTTCTCTGGTAGTCTAGGCTCTTGGAGTCAGTGCTCCCACTCCAAAGGCTCACGGCTTGACCTCTCCCAAGTATTGGGAAGCCGGTTCCTTGTTCACAAGGCTCCAACCCCCTGGTGCTGCCACTCAGTGTTACTCAGGAGACACCCCCAGTAACCCATTTTGTTGGCTCTTCTCTGACTGAGTCTTCCTTCCTAGTGACAAGCTCCATTGCCAAGGGGATGGATGTGATGTCACAATCAGGAGCACTCGCCCTGGAAGTGGTCTGGACTCTCCGTACCCACTGCAACCAAGAGACAGCCTGGGTGCCGTGTCCCAGCCTTTCCTGGGAGGGGAAGGGGAAGATGTGAGAGGGTCAGAACACTGTGTCTTAATGTTGCCTGCTTTGATGGCCATCCCCAGTTGTAGCCTAAGCCACTATCCTGTCATTCTTCACAACTGCACTTTTCCCTCCCTTCAATTATTTATTTATTCTCTGGTAGGTAATTCCAACCACTTACCTGGTGTCTCAGATGGTAAATAATCTGCCTGCAGTGCAGGACATCCGGATTCAATCCCTGGGTCAGAAAGATCCCCTGGAGAAGAGAATGGCACCCACTCCAGTATTCTTTCCTGGAAAATCCCATGGACAGAGGAGCCTGGTGGGCTACAGTGACTACATGGGACAGAAGGATTTTTTCCTGTTTCCAGATTTAGCTCTGGTTTTCAGAACAATATGTGGAGTATGGTAGGCATTTTATAAACATTTGTTGATGGAAAGAATAGAGTGAGTGCAGATAAATCTACCTTTTACATTTGATGAAGGGAGGTAGAAGGGTTTCCTTTCATTAGATTTTACTTTCTCTCTAAGGAATAAAAGGGGTGTCATCATCTAAGGACAAAGGTCAGGGGAAATCAGGGCTATTGTTTTACTAAAGAATGGAGAAGGGGCTTCCCAGTTGGCACTAGTGGTAAAGAACCCACCTGCCAGTGCAAGAGAAATAAGAGACATGATTTCTATCCCTGAGTCAGGAAGACCCCCTGGAGGAGGGCATGGCAACCCATTCCAGTATCCTTGCCTGGAGAATCCCATGGACGCAGTAGCCTGGTGGGCTACAGTCCACGGGGTTGCAGACTCGGACACAACTGAAGCAACTTAGCATGATTGTAGAAAGTTTCCATCCAGAGTGAATTCCAGGTGGTGCTGAGAGCCATTTGAGGAAGATAACCAATGACCGTGAACTTAGGGTAATGCAGGTGGTTCTGCTGAGTGACTCTCTCCAGGGGTGCTCAGTTACATAGAGGAAATCTGGAAAACACAGGTGGTTAGGTACATCAGCGCTGGTATTTTTCCCAGTATGATGGACTTCAGGGCCTGACAAGGCTAGAGGGTCATAGCAGAAATAGTTGAGTAGGCAACATGAATGTTTGGAAAGCTGTGCCCATGACCAGGATGTCTTGTTTTGAGTCACAGCTTCCATGATCACAGAAGGCGAAGGCAGAGGTGGAAGAAGTCATTAGAAAAGGTCAGTGAATCGAGTTTTCCTAAAATGTTTTGAGGGCCTGAAATGTCTTATAAACCCATTAGATATTTCAAATCATGATATAAAATACATCACTAAAAAAAAGCCAGGTAAAAATTGCCTTGTAAATCCTAAACCATGAGTGTAATGTATTACCATGAGCGTAATCTGTTACTATCACAGTAGATGCCATTTTTATGTAGGCCTGAAAGTTCATCTCTGAATTGTAAATGATAAAGTGAAACCTCATTACCTCATTCCACTAATGAAGAATTAGTGATAATTTGATTACCAGCTGGGCTAATACTTTGTTTCATTAATGAAAAAGCTATAGACTAAGAAGAAATGGGTTTGTATATTGACTTTGTCACTTTTTCTGTGTGTGTGGTCTGCGACTAGCTTCTTAATGTTACTGAATCTCTGTTTTTTTGCATCTGTATAAAGGAGGGAAAATTAAATGTTTCACAGCATTGTCCTAAGGATTAAATGAGGACATGTAGGTGAAAGTGTCTGTAAACAATAAACCCCCGACAAAAAGGCCTTTTTACAGTCTACAGAAAAGATATCCACTAAGGAAATTAACATTCTAATAAGACCTCAATCAAATGCTTATCTTATTACAAATTTTTAATCATCTTAGAAGCACTGTTTACAAATAACATAAAATTATAATTACATAAAATGGACCAAAAAGAACTGCCATGTTTTGCCAACTCTACCTGAAATTAATGAAAACACATTTGTTCAAAATAGTTTATAAAAATGCCTTATAATCCTGATTTCTCCTGATGTTAGAGGCTATTTTATCAGAGCATAATTTTATGTTATTTTAAAATGTTGCAATTCTAGCATAAAAACCATGGTGTGTGTGTGTGTTTGCCCTCATGCATGTATAGTTTGCACATTATACCTGTAACTTCTGTAACATTTTTTCTTGTCAGATCAAAGTTGATACCTATATTTATAATCCTCACCCAGACCGGTTTAGTTATGGGAGCACAATTTCCTATATCAATGAAAACATTGATTGATGAAACTTTATTAACATCTATAGCATGACCAGATAGTTAAAGTCATAACATAAAATACATAACTGAAAATAAGGAGACAGCATTACTACGTAAAATAGACATAAATTATTTTGCTGTATTTTTATAGTGTTTTTCTTATTTTTAGGGAGCTACACATTGATCCAAACCTAGTGTTTGGTGTTGTGAGCAGGAGAGAAATGGAAGAGGTCATTTATTCAGATATTAATATCAAGATGTGAGGACAAACCTCTCATTTTTACAGTGTGACCAAGGTTATAAAATATCTCCAAATCTATTTACTGACTTGACAACACCTATATATCGAGTTGGCCAAAAAGTTTGTTCCCATCTTACGGAAAAACCTTAATGAGCTTTTTGGCCAACCCAGTACCTCCCCTGCACCGGCTTCGGCTGTTGGCTCAATGGGGGTGTAATTGAAAACAGGCTAGGTGCTTCGTTTCTTGAAAAATTATGTCTGTATCTGCTCTCCAGTGTGTGTTGCCCAGGCACTGCCAAGTGAAGATGCCGTTTGAAAGTTCTATGAACACTTGTTTTGATTGCTTACGTTTAGGTTGTCTCAAGCTATTAAGAGAAGGAAGCTATGTTTCTTTCCACATCAACTCACTGAAGTCTGAGCTTACTTACCATCAAGTGAAAATGGAATTTAATTGGTGGCCGCTGAGAAAGCTCAACAAAAACTCACCAGTATGATTTCCTGAGCTATGGATGCTTTCTGACTTAAACCTGACAGGATGCTAGTAAATGTGAGCCAATTTTCAGTAAACATTCTGTTATTCTAAAATTTTTGGTAAGGAAATTCTTAATTTATGTTTTTTCCTCCACCTGTTTTGGAAAACATCACTCAGGGACAATACAGATCATTGTACCATAGACCCGAGGAAGGGAAGTAGAATATTCAAATGTTATAATAGAGGAAAAACAGGTCAAACACAATAATGTTTGTAACAATGATGCACATTTTGTTTTCTTCAAGTTGGGTATAGATTAGGAAATGTAATTAGGTAGACTATTACTTTCCTATTCATGCTGCCCCCTGATTGAAAAAGGCAACAATTTTAATTCTTTCATGTTTTTTCCATCTTGTTTTGGAAGAGCCTAGAAGTCAGAGCCCAGCTATGAGCTCATAAAGAAAGCATTCTATCTGTACTCTCTTCTAAGGGAAAAGTCAGAACTGACAGCTCATTAGATGGACACTTGGTTACATATCAACCTGTGTAGCCCTGGCACAGTGTTCTCTGGTGTCAGGGCCAGTTGGGGAGAGTGGACTAGGCAATGGGCAGGAATGGATGCTTCAAGCATTCACCAGTCAAATGGATTGGTGGCAAGACAGGGGAGGGCCAGGAAACGAAATCCCAACTACTGTTGGTCCCTCTGCATGGCATCCTTGTCATTGCTTTACTCATCACACCCGTGTCTTTGATTTTCAGCCACAAGGAACTTCTTTCACTTACTGAAACAGTGATGTATCCGGAGGGGGTGGGTGTGGGAGGCAGGGGAACACCTGTGGTCCTGAGCACATCTCCAAAAGTAGTGCCTGTTCAGACCATAGTGAAGATGAGAAAGTTGAAGAGTGGCCCGTAACCCCGTGGGTAGACTCTGACTGTACCTCTCATACGAAGGGGCCGTTTGCTTATTGCACACTCCCTCTCCCCAGTCTGTCTGCATGCTACTGCTTTTCCCTGCTCCTCCCTTTTATCTTGAATAAGTTTTACTCACACTGTAGGCCTCTGCTTGGATATCACTTCCAATTGGAAGCCTTCCCCTATCTCCGCCTGCCTAGTCTGGGCCCTTTTCTACGTATCCATTGCCTGATTTACAGTTCAGCACTCATCACAGAGTGCGTGCCAGCCTGTTGATTGAGTCACTCTACTAAATCATATGCTCTCTAAGGAAAAAAGTTCAATCTATAGTATCTCAGGGTCTGACATCCCTACTGGATCATAATAGGCATGTGGTAAACATTTGTTAGATGGATGAGCGAATGAATGAGCGAATGGTGAATGGACTGCAACAGTGTATACATCATCTCAGGTGGATTTGAAATACAGCTTTTTCTTGTTTAAAATCACATCTGTTGTAAATAAAATATCAGAGCTACAAGGGCAGGGGGAAATTACATGAGTTTCATTTTGGTCTGCTCATTGATTAGGAGGCCTTAAAATGAGACTTTAACAGATCGATCTCAGTTGATTTATTAAAAATACCTATGTAATGACTTAGCTATTATTTATAGGATGTACATGCATGATGGTGTAAGTTAATATTTATGCAGTTCCAGGTTTTTACAAACAAGTCTTTATAGCAATGAGTATAAATTTTGAAACTGCCAATAGTTCTTTTAAAATCTGAATTAGAGTACCAAGAAAGTTGTCTGAAGATGGCATGGAATCTATTTTGTTGATTGTGTGTGAGGAGATAAGAAGACATGTTCTGGAATTCTTGTCACTTGAGACCAGACAGGAGAAAGTTCTGCTGGGGGTCAGGTTAGGACTTAAATATGATGAAAGAAACAAATATCGGTAAAGCTCAGAGAGGATAATGGTAATGGATTTGGGCTTCTCTGGTAGATCCCTAGTGGAGGTTTGACAATTATCAACTTTGAATGGGACAAAGGTTTCTATTTTAATAGTTTGTCATATACATGGAAATTTCAGGAAATGACATATTCCATTACGATCTCAATACTTCTATTGGGATGAATCTTCTCTGTTGTGTTAATTTCACTTGTTGTTGTTGTTGGAGTTTGTTTAAATACGCTTTTATGTTTATTCCTACTGGGGATAATTAATTTGGTTGAGCCTCTTTTATCTCTTACCTAGACCACTGGATAACCTTCTCATTGGCTCTCATTTGATTCTAGTCTCTTCATTCTTCAGGAAATTTGCTTCAACCATTGAGGTGATCATCTAAAGCAGGCACTGGCAACTCTTTCTGTATTGTCTAGAAGGCTAGACAATATTGTCTAGAAGGCTAGACAATAAATGTTATCTCTGTTGTAACTATTCAATCAGACTGGTGTAATGTGAAAGCAGGTATAGACAATACATAAATGAATGAACATGGCTATGTTCCTATATAACGTTTATATGGGTGTTAAATTTTATGCAATTTCAATGTATCACAAAATATTCTTATTTTGATTTTTTTCAGTCATTTAAAAATATAAAAAACATCTTGCTCATGGGTCATACAGAAACATAAAACGGGATGACATTGGCTTGCAGGCCATCATTCACTGACTCCTTTTTTCCCCCTCTTTTAAAACTTTTATTGATTTTATTTATTCATTTATTTTTGGCTGCACAGGGTCTCTCTTGTGGCCCATGGGTGTAGCAGCACTGGCTTTGTTGCCCTGCGACATGTAGGATCTTGGTTCCCCAAACAGGGATCGAACCCACTTCCCCTGAAGGTGGATTCTTAACCACTGGACGATCAGGGAAGTAACCGACTCTTTTCTAAAGCATAAAGTTAATTGTAATATCTGCATTTTCTACTCTGAAGTCCTCTGGTTATAGTTAGATTATTGATTCCCTGGCTGTGACAGGTGGCCTCTCTATATTGGCTTAAACTGGATTAAAGTTGATGTTTATTTTCATGTAAGAGTCTAAGGGTGATTATTTCAGGGCATGTGTGGAAGCTGCAGGGAGCTGGGGACCCAGGTATCTTCAGTCTAGTTGCTGCCTACCCTCAGGGTGCTGCTCGCAGCAGCAAGGTCCAGGATGGCTCACCACCACTGTGTTTACACTCTCAGTTTGCAAACACCTGGAAGAGAGAGAGGAGGACTGGCCTAGCTTGAATCTAAGACCACCTTGTAGGTAGCATATGGTGGAATATTGATGGTGGTAGTTAGCAGGCAGCAGGGAGGGAGTAAGAGGCAGTTCCCCCAAAGAAAGGGATACATTGCCTCACTATAAAAATAAAAAAAAAAATAAAAAAAAAAGGATGACTATCACAAAGGTTTCCAGTAGCCAGAACATGTTTCTACTTCATTACTGCTCCTCAGCGATGCTGGTGTCACTCTGCTGTGGAGGTAGTGTATTAGCCTTGCAACTCTGCTCCCTGGTCATGAGCTGGATTGCCAGGAGGCAGCAGTGTCTGTTAGAAATCTTAGCTTACAGTGTTGACAGCCTCTGTCCCAGTGAGTCTTGCCAGGAGTAGAAGGGAAGGAGGAAATTCGTAGAAAAATCCCCAATGACATTCCAAGGAGAGAAGAGAAAAACAGCAAGAAATGCAGAATTTTTTAAAAAAGTAGTTCTTCCTGTATCTCATTCTGAATCATTGATTCACCTTTTCAATCAGGTAATGTCTCCCACCAAGGGAATGGAGACTTTGAATGACTTTGTTATTGCTACTTTGTTGTTGTTATGGATGTTCTTTTTCCATAAACCTAAACCAGAGGGTTTTTTTGTAAAAATTGTATTTACCCAGGATACATAAGAAAAAACTATCATCTCATCAAAATTACAGAAAATCTATATCATTAAATACCTTGAGCATAAAAGTGGTATCAGAGTTGGGACTGAGAGGGGCCATAAGTGGGAAACTGAAATTCGGAAGATGCAGAACAGGAAATTTTTTGACAAAAATGTCCCTAGAATTCCTTGAAAAATGACAGAAGACTGGATGTAGGGCTTTGGAGGGGACAGATTATCTGGAGGGAGAATGTGAGCAGATTTGTATAAAGTTGTACCAGATGCAACTGATTTAGCCCAGTGAATTAGAGAACAGTTGAATACACTGAAAAATGACATAAAATATCATCCAGTTACATCATGGAATTGAATACATGAAATTTTATGCTCCTAAATTATGAGAAGGGAGGAAGAAGGGTTTTAAGATGGGCCTCCAGGAATGACTTCTGGAAGAGTTCATAATTTGCTTGGAGTTACCACCTGCAACACTATAAATGGTGCTATAAGTTCAAGGACACAGCCCATAATTTTGATCCCAAGAATCAGTCATCTTTACTAAAGCAGGTCGGTAGTGAAGCTGCTGCTGTGGACCACTTCCTCTCATCACCCAGGAATCTATGGAATGGACCTATAGCCAAGATCCAGAGATCTCAAAGCCAGAAGGAGCTGACCCAATCATTTCTTAACACCCAGACAGCTCTTGAACAGACCCTGAATCATTGCTGCAGAAAGCAACTCCCATTTCCATGCATTGCTGCGAGCACAAAGAACCCAAAAGGAACAGACTGATTCCTTCATCTCTCTTTGTCTCACATATTTCATTCAGGTGCATTGAAGGGTCTTATTTGTTAGACTTCCCTGGTGACACAGTGGTTAAGAATCTGCCTTCCAACGCAGGGGACTCGGGTTTGATCCCTGGTCGGGGAACTAAGCTCCTACGTGCTGCAGGGCAGTTAAGCACACGTGCCACACCTGGAGCCCAAGTCTGTGTGCCACAAGTAGAGAAGGAGCTGTGTGCCCAAGGAAAACTTCCATGTGCCACAGCTGAGACCTGACACAGCCATACAGAAATAAATATTTTATTAAAAAGAATCGTAATCGCAACGAGAATTTTAGATTCACATTAAGAATTTTACATTCAAGGAAGCCTAGATATTTATTTTTAGGCTTTCCAGCCTGTTTAATTAGAAGATAAAATGGAACTTGAGAAGCTAACCTTTAATACCAGGGTCTTCTCAGGTGGCTCAGGGTCAAGGATCTGTCTGCCAAGCAGGAGACATGGGTTTGGGCCCTGGGTCAGGAAGATCCCCCGCAGAAGGAAGTGGCAACCCACTCCAGTGTTCTTGCCTGGGAAATCCCATGGACGAGGAGCCTGGTGGGCTACAGTTCAGGGGATCTCAAAAGAATCAGACACAACTTAGTGACTAAAAACAGCAACCTTCAATATCCAGCATATATGTGCAGCGTTTATTTATGTGTGTCATATATATGCATATATGTGTATATGTACATATTTTGTGTCATACATATATGACACAAATATACATGTATGTGTATGTATTTGTGTCATATATGTATATATTTATACCATGTAAAGCATAATTGTGCCTTATGTATTTGTGTATAGTACTCAATTAACTTGTAACTGAAATGATAAGGTAGGCTGAAAGCTCTTAAGAAAATCACACCTATAGGAAGGAAATATATATTTGTAGTTAGCTGTACTTGTAGTTGAAGAGGATATGGAGAAATGAAGCACTCAAAGTTAATTTTTTAGGTGGCTTAATACCTAATGAATTTATATGTAAAACACATGCTAATTTTTTTAAAAAGGCTTTCAAAAGTCAATAACCACTACATTCAATGGTGCTTTGATTCATTTATTTATGGATTGTCTTTCTTACTTTCTGATTTTCCCCTTACATCACAGGAACTGTGCCTTAACATAAAGCGCTTGATATTTGTGAGGTATCAGCTTGCCCTTTTGCTAGTCCTCTGCTTTATGCAGCAAATAAAATGAATATAACCATAGTGAGCTAATTTTTACCTTATTTCCTTCTCCTGGGGAGCAAGACAAGGGAATATAGTTTGACCTCAATAAAACGAAAATGGATTTATATTAATTGCATACTAGAGAAAATCCATTAAAGTCATTTCAGATGATAAAAAAAAATTGTTAAGATTTTCAGACCATATTAAGGTTTTTAATACAAAATAACTAATTTTCTTATCACTGGAATAAAATTAAAATGCAGCTCTTTTCTCATTTCTCTGACTGGGAAAAAAATTTGCAAGGGTTTGGGTTAACCATACTACTGAACTGAATATACAATGTATGTGAAGCTTTTCAAGCTATGAGGACAATTCATCCAGGAGACAGATTGATTTGAGGCTGTTTATCGGTACATTTTGAGCCTAGGGAAATAGTATATCTGAGAAGGAAGATGCATGCTTGAAGAGTAAAGGTTCCCAGATAAAAATAAACAAACATTACGTATTAGTAGTTTTTTTATAAAATGGGGAAATAAAAGGATTGGGAAGGAATGCTGTGTGGTTCTGCCACTGTGAGGGTGGCGTTTGCTTTTAAATGAGCTGTTCTACTCAATAGAAGATAAACGCCATATGTAGTTTCCTTTTTCCTAAGAATGTTTCCAGCACCCTTTCCTCACTGCAAGCCAAGAATATGCATCAGGCAGACTCACAGCAGAAGGCTATCAGAGTTAGACAGAGAAAAGCCCTTCTGGGTTAATAAATAATTCATTGCAAGCATTTACAGAGCATGCTGGTTGGAGGAAATATACTTTAGATATAAAAAATGGATACATAATTTTAAGTCCAGTCAACTTTCATTAAGTCTGTACATGGAGATTGAAAATGATATCCTAATACAAAGAAGTGATATCCCAGAACAGGGTGACGTGGGGCCAGAAATGGAGGACATGGAGGGAGAAAGTAGCTAGCTAGCTGTTTCAAATTCTCTCCCTTGATATTTTGCCGTTCTAAATTTCCCAGCCCTCTTGTATGTGACCAAGTTTCCGCCAATGGCATATAGATGAAAGGAATGTGTGCCATTTTCAGGCTTTGTTCATATGCCTCCCATAAGAATACGCAGATCCTCTTCAAATGTTGTTTATTAGCTGGTCTGCATCTAGAGACTGCAGTAGAGGCTCTGAAGTTTAGTCGCTACATGCTGCTGCTACTGCTAAAGTCGCTTCAGTCATGTCTGACTCTGTGCGACCCCATAGACGGCAGCCCACCAGGCTCTCCCGTCCCTGGGATTCTCCAGGCAAGAACACTGGAGTGGGTTGCCATTTCCTTCTCCAACGCATGAAAGTGAAAAGTGAAAGTGAAGTCGCTCAGTCATGTCCGACTCTTAGTAATCCCATGGACTGAGCCCACCAGGCTCCTCCGTCCATGGGATTTTCCAGGCAAGAGTACTGGATTGGGGTGTCATTGCCTTCTCTGAGTCGCTACATAGAGCCTTCAATTGGAAGGAGCCTGGTCCTTCTATGATTGATGGAGTGCCCCATCTCACTGACTCTGCCTTGACGGCAACCTGAAAAAGAAAGACACCTTTGTTGGTTTCAACCACTACAATCTGTGAGTTGTTCATTGCAATGATTAGCCACTCTAACTAATAAATCACATAAGAGGAACAGCAGAACTTAAAAAGTGCAAGAAGAAAGGTTCAGACAAAAATACAGAATACAATAGAGACTTGCCAACAAGGCTGTTCTGGCAGAAATCCCTAGGTGCTATTTACCATTACTAACTATAAAATCTGGTCAAATTTGTTCTAAAATTTTCATTTGTTTTTAGGCTTACTTATTCTCTCTTGACTTTTTATAAAGTTAAAGCACTCTCCAGGTTTTATTAAATTCCCTGAGGTGAGGTTCTGATGCCCCAAGTAGATAATATTATTTGGATATACTCTGTATTTTGAATGCATGCTATGATGCTATCAAAATCCTCTGTTCCTTCATTCATTCAGTCACTCAATCAACAAACAAAAAATGAACAACATATGTGCCAGATATAGTGGTTGGGTGGGTAGGACAGAAGGAATTCTTGCTTCCTTCCACGGGTAGTGGCCCCAGGACTCCAACTGTACTCCACATGCCTTTTTAGGAATCCCCTTCACTTCAATGCAGCATCTTCAATGGTTACTTCTGAGTCAGTTACTATCACTTTGCTCACTTTAAAATACTCACATCTTAGACACTCAGCAATTTCACACACAAATAAAAGTATGTAAAGACAAGATTTCAGTGAAAAGCCAAGTAAAGTTTGGAACCTCAGTTTTCAACATGATTTTTGGGTTTTTCATGTTATTAGTCTCACTAGACGGAGAAGGCAATGGCACCCCACTCCAGTATTCTTGCCTGGAAAATCCCATGGATGGAGGAGCCTGGTAGGCTGCAGTCCATGGGGTCGCTAAGAGTAGAACACAACTGAACGACTTCACTTTCATTTTTCACTTTCATGCATCGGAGAAGGAAATGGCAGTCCACTCCAGTGCTCTTGCCTGGAGAATCCCAGGGATGGGGGAGCCTGGTGGGCAGCTGTCTGTGGGGTCTCACAGAGTCAGACATGACTGAAGTGACTTAGCAGTCTCACTAGATGATTATACCTACTTGAGTTAAGGAACTCAGCTTAGTTACCTAAATCTTTGAAGTTTAGGCTCTACAAATAGGGTGTTTGTTGGTCCTGAGTAAGAACGTATATCAGAGGAAAATATCTTTCTTTCTTAAGATGTAATTGTATGTATTTATTTATGTTATTTTTGGCTGTGCTGGGTCTTTGTTGATGTCTGAGCTTTTCTCTGGTTGTGGTGAGTGGGGACTACTCTCCAGTAGCAGTGCCCGGCGTCTCACTGCAGTGGCTTCCCTTATTGCGGAGCATAGCTCCAGGGCATAAGGGCTTCATTAGTTGCAGCATGTAGGGTCATTAGATGTGACTCCTGGGCTCTAGAGCACAGGCTCAATAGTCATGGTGCATGGGCTTAGTTGCTCTGCACCATGTGGGATCTTCCCAGATCAGGAATCAAACCTATATCTCCTGCATTGGCAGGTGGATCCTTCGCCACTGAGCCACCAGAGAAGCCCAGGAAATATCTTTCATACAAAAGTTCATACATTTTTTCTCTCAAGTCCAAGTGTTGGAACAGTGATTGTGTTGCAGACATTTTTGAATGTGAGATAGTTTTTTCTGCTTAAAGGAAGAATGAGTCATTCTTATATAAACCACCAAACAAAACACCAGGGATTCTGATACAGAATCATCAAATCAATTTTTATACAAGTCCTTCTCCCCCAACAAAACCACATAATTTTTCTTCTTTAAAACCATTGTTAATTAGATTTGTGATTTTTCCTAGTGTTTTTCTCCAATGTCTTTACTAAAAAGAAGCATTTTAATATAATTATCCTTGTTTATGGTTTTCTGACTAAAATTTGTTTTATGCTGTTTATGTAGATTATGTTAAAAATTCAGTTTCTTAATTAAATATTGAACACCATACCAGAAATTTACTAATGACTGCAAAAAAGTTACAGTTTTATCTCATGGAATGGGGATGATGATATTCATCTAAGAATCAAACAAATACATTCAAATGATTAGTTTTAAAATTTGTTTTAATTTATTGGAGTACTGTTGATTTACGATGTTGTATTAATTTCAGGTGTATAGCAAAGTGGTTCAGTTACGTACATACTCATTCTTTTTCAGATTCTTTTCTCATATGAGTTATCACAGAATATTGAGGAGGGTTCCCCATGCTGTACAGTAGGTCCTTGCTGGTTATCTGTTATACATAGTAGTGTGTATGTTAATCCCCAGTTCCTGATTTATCCCTCTGCACCACCTTTCCCCTTTGGTAGCCTTAAGTTTGGTTTTGATATCTTTGAGTCTGTTTATGTTTTGTAAATAAGTTTATTTGTATCATTTAAAATAAATTAGATTCCACATATGGGTGATGTGATATTTGTCTTTGTCTGAGTTACTTCACTTAGTACGATAATCTCTAGGTCTGTCCATATTGCTGCAAATGGCATTATTTCATCCTTTTTTATGGCTGAGTAGTGTTCCATATAGGAGAAGGCAATGGCAACCCACTCCAATACTCTTGCCTGGAGAATCCCATGGATGGAGGAGCCTGGTAGGCTGTGGTCCATGGGGTCGTGAAGAGTCGGACATGAATGAGCGACTTTGCTTTCACTTTTCACTTTCATGCATTGGAGAAGGAAATGGCAACCCACTCCAGTGTTCTTGCCTGGAGAATCCCAGGGACGGGGGAGCCTGGTGGGCTGCTGTCTATGGGGTCGCACAGAATTGGACACGACTGAAGCGACTTAGCAGCAGCAGCAGCAGCAGTGTTCCATATACCACATCTTCTTTATGCATTCCTTTGTCGATGGACATTTAGGGTTCTTCTGTGCAAATGACTACTTTGATAAGTATAATGAGGGAGAAGCACATGAAAAAAGTGAGACCTGGTGATCAAACTGAGTGAGCACTTTCCTGAAGGATATGATCACAGAGCTGAAATCTGAAGGAAGGGATGGTTTCCCTCAGCAGTTTCAAGGTGGGGTACATCTAGAGGTAGAGGGTGGAGTGTGTTTGAAGTCCCAGAGGTGGGAGGAAGTGAGGACTGTTGGAGAGGTTGGAAAGAGGAGTGTATGGTAGACGGCAGAGAGGGGAGATGGAAGTGAGGAGTCCCTGGAGAGGAAAAGACTTACACGATAAAAAGGTACCACCAGGTAGAGGCACAGGGTTGTTTTTTCACCCCAATAGTTGTTAGAAGCCATTGACAGAATTATGAATGGAACTGGGGGTAGAGGGTCCATTAAATGATAGAATTTATCTTTGGCTTATTCTTTTCAGTTCAGATACTGCTTGTTAGAAAATTATAGTATTTCTTGTTGTTACATACAGTGAAACACACTGAAGTACCCAAATAGGAGCTACCGCAGATATAAAAATAGGGTCAATTTCACTCTGCACAGGAGCAAGAGTATTCTGTTTTCAGAAACAACAGGATTCTGAATCAAAGAATGAAGCTATGATTTGTACATACTGAAAACTTCCCCCAAACAGAGATACATCAGGTTGTTATAAAAGTATTAATTGCTTACAGGAGGGACCTTTGAGGTCTTTGCAATATCAACTTGGGTGTAAAATCATTCAGCTCAAAGGGAGATTGAGTGTTGTGTCTATGAAAACACTTTGAAGATGGTAATATTACATTCCCAGTGGGTTGAAAGCTGTAGTTTCCATTAAATTATGTAAAGTGTATCAGAGAAGCTTAATGTTCATGCTGATCTATCATTTCAGTTCAGTTGCTCAGTTGTGTCTGACTTTTTGAGATCCCATGGACTACAGCATCCTAGGCATTCCGGTCCATCACCAACTCCCAGAGTTTATTCAAACTCATGTCTATTGAGTCGGTAAGGTCATCCAACCATCTCAACCTGTCGTCCCCTTCTCCTCCTGCCTTTAATCTTTCCCAGCATCAAGGTCTTTTCAAATGGGTCAGTTTTTTTGCGTCAGGCCAAAATATTGGAGTTTCAGCTTCAGCATCAGTCCTTCCAATGAATATTCCTTTAGGATGGACTGGTTAGATCTCCTTGCAGTCCAAGGAACTCTCAAGAGTCTTCTCCAACACCACAGTTCAAAAGCATCAATTCTTCAGCACTCAGATTTCTTTCTTTTTTTTTTTTTTTTTTTTTTAGCACTCAGCTTTCTTTGTAGTCCAACTCTCACATCTGTACATGACTACTGGAAAAACCATAGCTTTGACAGGATGGACTTTTGTTGGCAAAGTAATGTCTCTGCTTTTTAATATACCATCTAGGTTGCTCATAACTTTTCTTCCAAGGAGCAAGCTTCTTTTAATTTCATGCCTGCAGTCATCATCTGCAGTGCTTTTGGAGCCCCCAAATATAAAGTCTCTCACTGTTTCCACTGCTTCCCCATATATTTGCCATGAAGTGATGGGACCAGATGCCATGATCTTAGTTTTCTGAATGTTGAGTTTTAAGCGTTGGTTTTCACTCTCCTCTTTCACTTTCATCATGAGGCTCTTTAGTCTTTTGCTTTCTGACATAAGTGTGGTGTCATCTGCATATCTGAGGTTATTGATATTTCACCCAGTAATCTTGACTCCAGCTTGTACTTCATCCAAGCCAGCATTTCTTATGATGTACTCTGCATATAAGTTAAATAAGCAGGTGACAATATACAGCCTTGATGTACTCCTTTCCCAATTTGGAACCAGTCTGTTGTTCCATGTCCATGTTCTAACTGTTGCTTCCTGACCTGAATAAAGATTTCTCAGGAGGCAGGTCAGGTGGTCTGGTATTCCCATCTTTTTCAGAGTTTTCCACAGTTTATTGTGATCCACAAAGTCAAAGGTTTGGCATAGTCAATAAAGCAGAAGTAGATGTTTTTTCTGGAATTCTCTTGCTTTTTTGATGATCCAGTGGATATTAGCAATTTGATCTCTGGTTCCTCTGCCTTTTCTAAAACCAGCTTGAACATCTGGAAGTTCATGGTTCACATACTGTTGAAGCCTGGCTTGGAGAATTCTGAGAATTACTTTGCTAGCATGTGAGATGAATGCAATTGTGCAGTAGTTTGAGTGTTTTTTGGCATTGCCTTTCTTTGGGATTGGAATGAAAACTGACCTTTTCCAGTCCTGTGGCCACTGTTGAGTTTTCCAAATTTGCTGGCATATTAAGTGCAGCACTTTCACAGCATCATCTTTTAGGATTTGAAATAGCTCAAGTGGATTTCCATCACCTCCACTAGTTTTGTTCATAGCGATGCTTCCTAAGGCCCACTTGATGATTTATACCCATAGATTAAACTTTGTTGGTCCATGTGCAATGAGGTAGAGAGATTGAATAATGAGTTATTTCTCGATATTGCACAGAAACAGAAAGGGACCTTTATCAGTTGCCTTAGTGTCTGGACTGAAAATGTAATTATGGATTGGAAGAATAGGATTGATATGACTTCTACTTGGCTGAGTCAATGGAAGGTTTTGTTTCTTTGAGAGTTCCTGCCTTAAAGAAGGACTCTTGGCTGATAACAGGGAGAACTTGCTAAAACTAATGTCTTCAATCTAATGCCTAATCTGTTACAAAGCAGGTGGCTAGTGCTTCAGGGCTTGGGAACACCACAGCAGTGAGGCTGACAAAGGACCAAAGGGAAGGATGTGACACCATTAGGGACAGTCTGGAGTTTTATGCATGACCAAGAGATGGTTTGTGTATGCAAACTCAGTTGTATCTGACTCTTTTTGACCCCATCGACTGCAGCCCACGAGGACCCTCTCTTCACGGAATTTTCCAGGCAAGGCTACTGGAGTGCATTGCCATTTCCTTCTCTGGAGGGTCTTCCTGACCCAGGGATCAAACCTGTGACTCTTATGTCTCCTGCATTGGCAGGCAGATTCTTTACTGCTGATCCACCTGGGATTCCAAGAGATAATTAGTCTTTCTTGTTTTTTGAGCATTGATTTGTATGTTTTTTTCATGTTCTCTGTATTTATTGATTATATTTTTTCTAGAATTCTCTTGTCATATATGCAAATAAAATGCTTATGTTTGTCATGAAATTGACTTTTCCAGAACGTGTCACCCCACCTGGAGTAGAAATCTGCTGTTTGTGCTGTTTGAGAAGGGGCACACGTTCAATGTCACCTTTGGATGGGCTCTTGGTTTCTGACAGACTCCATCCAGTGGGACATTTTATTCATTGATCACAGTAGGTTCCATTTCTGCATTCAAAGGCTCAGATCTCTCTCTTTGATAATTTTAAGGTGCTGTCAGAGAAAAATGCTGGTTTCTTTCTTATAAGGTTTTTATTAAGTGCAAACACAAGAAACCCTAGCCTTCCTAGAGGTTATCTCATCTAGCCTCTTGGTTTTAAAAATTTGAAGTAGATAGGCTTTAGTATAAACTGCCTAAAGAATAGACTTCTTAACTTGAAGCCAAAAAAACTTGTTTGTGATCTATTCATTCACTGTTACACTGTCCATTGTCTGCCTGGCCTTGAGTCTCCAGGATGCTTAGCAATGAGGATGTTCAGGGAAGGCAATAATGATATCTGTTTTCAAGAAGCCAAAAACTAATGAATAAGAAAGACACACCAACCTTTAATTTGTATAGATAAATTATATAAACAGAGACTCTGTTTCCTTATCTTTTAATTGGCAATAACAATAATAATCTCGGGGTTAGATTGGGGTGGAGAGAAAAACAAACAAGGTGGACAGAAGATTCTTTGCAAATGCTCTGGTTTCTAAGACAGGGGAGGGAACTGACAAATATACCTGAGCAGGGGTGACAAGGAAGAGCTGGTGGTTTCTCACCCTCCTTTAGAGTCGGACACGACTGAAGCAACTTAGCAGCAGCAGCAGCACCCTCTTTTCTGTAGCAAGTAGAGAAAAGATTGCTACTCACTTCACATCTCTTCTCCTTGAGCCTCTGGCCTCTGGCTAAAGAGGCTGCTATGTGTTCAAAGTTTGTTTAGAGGAAAGAACCATCAGTTCTGCTGTAAAAGGAGCAGAGCTGAGTTTGAATCCTGATTGCACACTTTTAGCTATTTGACTTTGGGCAAGCGTTAATATTTCCTGAACTCTTGTTTTTCTCTACTCTTTTCTTCTTTGGCCACTCCATGCAGCATTGCAGGATTTTAGTTCCCCACCCAGAGATGGAACTTGTGCCCCCTGCAATGGAAGTGTGTGTGTGTGCTAAGTGGTTTCAGTCATGTCTGACTGTTTGTGATCCTATGGGCTGTAGCCTCCCAGGCTCCTTCTCCAGGCAAGGATACTGGGGTGGGTTTTCATGCCCTCCTCCAGAGGATCTTCCTGACCTGGGGATCGAACCCACTTCTCTTAATCTCTTGCATTGGAAGGCGGGTTCTTTACCACTAGCAGCACCTGGGAAGGCCAGATTCCTAACCACTGGACTGCCAGGGAGTTCCTGAACTCTATTTCATCAGTAAGACGAAGTGTTAGAGCATTAGTATGCTTTGGCTAGAATAAAGGTATATAAATTATTTCTTTCAGTATTAATCTTTTACATAAATGAAATTAGTTGAGTGGTGTGATTTGAGAGAAAGCCAAAAATGTCACCCAGTATTTCTCAAAATCCCACCAGTTACAGATAATAAAATGATACAAACAATGGAAAATTCTTTTCTTATAAATATACATCTACCTTTTAACTCATATAGACTCCAAAGATGAAGACATATGTCCACACAAAAATTTCTCCTCAAATATTTAGAACTGTTTTATTTATATCAGCCTCAAATTGTAAACAACACAAATGTCTATCAACAGGTGAATGGATAAACTGTGAAATATCCATGCACTGGGATACTACTCCGCAATAAAAACAAAAGAATGAACAGCTGAATGCAATTGCAACAACATGGATAAACTTCAAAAATACTACACAAAGTGGAAGATGCCAGACACCAAAAAAGTATATACTGTATAACTCTTTACATGAACTTGAAAAAGAGCCAAAACTAATCTCTAGTGATAGAACAGTGGTTGTTTATGGGAAGGTTAGAATTGAATGGAAAGTAACACGTGGAAACTTTCTGTTGTGGTTTAAATATTCACTAGAGTGGTGGTTACATGAGTGCACATAATATCAAATCTCTTCAGATTTTGCTCTTAAGACCTGTGTATTCTACGTAAAGTATGTATGCAAAATTCACCTAAATAAAAATAAATCCACCAATTAAAGATCCATTCAACTTGGAGAGTTAGATCAACTTGGTGAGTTAAAGAAGAGTTAAACAGGAAGCATAGTGATCATTCCCTTCTTGTTTATTGTCAGTTGCTTTGTTGACCAAGGGCAAGTTTAGAATTAGAAACATCTCTGTCGAAGGTAATCATGCTGAGACTCTCAAAACAAAGCTTTCAATTTAAGAAGTGTATACCCCACAATTGTACTCATCTCACATGCTAGTAAAGTAATGCTCAAAATTCTCCGAGCCAGCCTTCAGCAATACGTGAACTGGGAACTTCCAGATGTTCAAGCTGGTGTTAGAAAAGGCAGAGGAACCAGACATCAAATTGCCAACGTCCGCTGGATCATCGAAAAAGCAAGAGACTTCCAGAAAAACATCTATTTCTGCTTCATTTACTATGCCAAAGCCTTTGACTGTGTGGATCACAATAAACTGTGGAAAATTCTGAAAGAGATGGGAATACCAGACCATCTGATCTGCCTCTTGAGAAACGTATATGCAGGTCAGGAAGCAAAAGTTAGAACTGGACATGGAACAACAGACTGGTTCCAAATTGGAAAAGGAGTATGTCAAGGCTGTATATTGTCACCCTGCTTATTTAACTTATATGCAGAGTACATCATGAGAAATGCTGGATTGGATGAAGTACAAGCTGGAATCAAGATTGCCAGGAGAAATATCAATAACCTCAGATATGCAGATGACACCACCCTTAGGCAGAAAGTGAAGAGGAACTAAAGAGCCTCATGATGAAAGTGAAAGTGGAGAGTGAAAAATTTGGCTTAAAGGTCAACATTCAGAAAACGAAGATCATGGCATCTGGTCCCATCACTTCATGGCAAATAGATGGGGAAACAGTGGAAACAGTGTCAGACTTTATTTTTTGGGTCTCCAAAATCACTGCAGATGGTGACTGCAGCCATAAAACTGAAAGACGCTTACTTCTTGGAAGGAAAGTTATGACCAACCTAGATAGCATATTGAAAAGCAGAGACATTACTTTGCCAACAAAGGTCCATCTAGTCAAGGCTATGGTTTTTCCAGTAGTCATGTATGGATGTGAGAGTTGGACTGTGAAGAAGGCTGAGCGCCGAAGAATTGATGCTTTTGAACTGTGGTGTTGGAGAAGACTCTTGAGAGTCCCTTGGACTGCAAGGAGATCCAACCAGTCCATCCTAAAGGAGATCAGTCCTGGGAGTTCACTGGAAGGACTGATGTTGAAGCTGAAACTCCAATACTTTGGCCACCTCATGCGAAGAGTTGACTCATTGGAAAAGACTCTGATGCTGGGAGGGATTGGGGGCAGGAAGAGAAGGGGACGACAGAGGATGAGATGGCATCACCAACTTGATGGACATGAGTTTGAGTGAACTCCGGGAGTTGGTGATGGACAAGGAGGCCTGGCGTGCTGCGATTCATGGGGTCGTAAAAAGTAAGACACGACTGAGCGACTGAACTGAACTGAACTGATGGCTCTATAAGTGTGAAGTGTTAGTCACTCAATAGCATTTGACTCTGCAACCCCATGGACTGTGGCTCACCAGGCTCCTCTATCCCTGAAATTGTCCAGGCACTAAAGATCAGCCTAAAATATATTTGCAGTGATAGGTCTCCTCTGAGATGGTGTGTGTCCACCAGGAGAATAAGCGCCTCAGATTATCAGTTATAGGGAGCGTAATTGAAAGAGGGCCCCAGATGTGGATCTCTGTAGGTCATCCCCAAGTTTGTGCCGAGGCCACACCTCCCACAGGCTGCTCTCAGCAAATGATTGAGCTCTCCTGGGATACCAAGGTAGGCCTTCCCAGATGGCACTAGTGGTAAAGAATCTGCCTGCCAATGCAGGAGACATAATGCCCATTCCCTCCTTGGGTAGGGAAGATCCCCTGGAGAAGGGCACAGCAACCCACTTCAGTATTCTTGCCTGGAGAATCCCTTGGACAGAGGAGCCTGGTGGGCTGCAGTCTAGAGGGTCGCATAGAATGGGATACCAGTGAAGTGATTTAGCACGGATCCCCAGGACATGTGGGACTCCTCTGACAGGTGACATTGGCTTGAAGTCCTTCCTATTCTTCCCCACCCCTACCTCTCATGGCTCTGCTAAACTTCTCTTAGAAGTTACTGCAGAGTAAGACACGGCATCCAGCCTTCCTCCCTCCCTTCTATCCCCTCTTTCTCCATTCTGGCAGACCTGCCTCAAGGTTTGACTGCCTTCCCCATTTTCTCTTATAGGTGGGTCTCTAATAAATTTCTTAACTGTTTCATTCTGTCTTGATGTCTACTTCTTGAAAGTTCTGACTGAAAATGTCTGTGTTATGGTGGAGGGCAGATGGAAGGAGTCAGAAAGATGCCCAGCTTACAACCATACCCACCTCGCAGGCCCATCTCTGCTCGACACTCACGGGTTTAAAGAATTCTGAGGCTTCAGACACCTTGACAGTATTATAAAACATTCACTAGGCCCTCTCATGCACCTTTTTATAATAAATCTGTAGCAGAAAGCACAGAAAAGCTGTAGCTGTAGTTCTTATGCTGTTTAGGATATTGAATTAGAGCTAAACTTCCACCCGCTTTAAATCTTGCCTAATTTTTTCAAGCCTATGTCAGCTTCTGTAGTTGTAGTGTGTGTGTGTGTGTGTGTGTGTGTGTGTGTGTGTGTGTGTGTGTATGTGTATGCTATAGCATAAATCTAAATCTGGCTTACATGTACCTCTAGATTTTTTTCCTTAAAAGATAAGCCCATTAATAACTTCAACACTTAGAAGAAGAATCAAAGTAAATGTAAGGGCTTAGTGATCTCTGGGAATATGTAATGGAGAAACCTAGGGATATTTTGTTTTTGAAGCAATAGATTTGTCATTGAAATTTGATTTTAAGAAGATAACATTATTCCCCTCTGAGAATAAAATTTAAAGGGCCCCTCATAGGATGAAGTTTGAAGGAGCTGATTATGGCACACATACTATTAAGGGTAGCACTTGCTGAGGATTATTCATTACCGAGATATTTTAATATACACTCTTCTTTTTCCAAGTTGTAAGATGCAGCCTACAGAATCTAAAGACTTGATTTAATCCACTCAGAAGATTTGGGGCAGGTTAGAGTTAATCCTGTCAGAGACTATGGTCTAAAACAAAAATGTGAGAACTCTATCATTAAGAAAGAATCATGTATGCTTTAGTAAGAAAGGCTCTCTTTAAAAGGAGAATTGAGTGTATATAAAGTATTTCTGGCAAAATACCAAAACTGATTGCCTAGGAGGACTAGGACAGAGAACTGGGCTTGCTAGAAAATTTACTCTGCATCCCATACCCCCATTTTCTGTGTTTTTTTCAAAATTAAATCTTGTGAATAAATAAAAAATGTTCAAATAAACTGTAGGGCATGCAACAAAGAATATAATAGGGGTATAATTTTGGTGAGTTACAGTTATAAATGGAGGTCAGAAAAAATGAGTAAGTGACTGGACATCTTCGTGCTAATCTTTAGAAGAAAGAGTGTGACTATTGCAAGAGAAACCAAGGGACTTGCATGATATATTTTAAAAGACTTTTAATACAAATCATGGTTGTAATTCTATAACTCAGTCATTTGGTGTCTGCTGGTGATTCATAACTTACTGGATACTCTGGTTAAAATGTCAACATCACTTAGAATGAAAATGCAGAGGTATCAAAGAAAGAAATGCAATGTTTTAGGGAGATCAGCAGACCACCCTGTGACCAAGCTCTGCTAAATAAGCATGACCTCATAGTTGCTTTTTTTTTTTTTTGCAGAATCAGTCTCAGTATATGAGAGTGTGATTAATAGCATGCATTATGAAAGCTAATGCTCTGTATTTCTATTCCTGATTCTATAACCACAGACTTTAAAAAAATTGACATGATATATACAGGGATGAATTAAAAGGATGCTTACAGATTGAAAAGTTTTATTCAATGTGGTTCCATGTTTGTTTTCTTTCATCAGGTTCTAGAAATCTTGTTCATTTAAGAAATTTACAGCTAATCTTTTAAAAACCAAGAAAAGGATCTGAAAATTCAGCTCTTTTTTTTTTTTTCTATTTCCCATCGGAACTAAGCTGCAAATTGTATGATTCATAAAGCAGGATGCAATTCAACTGTTTCTCTCACCATCCTGGGATAGATCCAGTAGGGAAGGCCCTGAAAGTGGATTAGAAGATTATTTTAATAAATCTGTAACTCATTGACTTTAGCATACTTGCCCCTAAGTCTTACCTCTTTCTGTCTCTCCATTTTCTAGAGCATTTGTGAAATTAATGAGATGATAGATTATTGAGAAAGTGTTTTAAGTTCTTAGAGAAAAATATAATATGTGAAGTGAGTAGAATGGGAACCCCCTGAAAGATACACCCCCCAGAACCTTTGAATGAGACCTTATTTGCAAAAGAGGACTTTGCAAATGTAATTGAGTTAAAGATCTTGAGACCATTCTGGATTACCTTGTGGACTCCAAATCCAATGACAGGAGTCATATAGAAAACAGAAGAGGACAAGACACAGAGAAGACCATGTGAAGACGGAGGCAGAGATTGGAATGGTAGAGCCACGAGCTGCGGCTTCCCTGCTGGCACAGTGGTAAAGAATCTGCCTGCAATGCAGGAGATTCAGTCCCTAGGGCATCAAGCTCCCCTGGAGGAAGGCATGGCAACCCACCTCAGCACTCTTGCCTGGAGCCTGGCAGGGTGCAGTCCATAGGGTCACACAAGCACACAGAGTAGGATACTACTGATTTGACTAAGCAGCAGCAGCAGCAGCCACAGGCCAGGACTTCCCTGTAGCTCAGCTGGTTAAGAATCCACCTGCAATGCAGGAGACCCTGGTTCGCTTTCTGGGTTGGGAAGTTCCCCTGGAAAAGGGGTAGGCTACCCACTCTAGTATTCTTGGGCTTTCCTGGTGGCTCAGACGGTAAAGAATCTGCCTGTAATGCAGGAGACTTGGGTTGGGAAGATCCCCTGGAGGAGAGCATGGCAACCCACTCCAGTATTCTTGCCTGGAAAATGCCCATGGACAGAGGAGCCATGGCAGGATCGCATGGGGTTCATGGGATCACAAAGAGTCAGACACAACTGAGCCACTAAGCACAGCACAGCCACAAGCCAAGGAACACCTGGAGTCACCAGGAGCTGGGAGAGGCTGAGAAGGATTCTTCTCTACAGCTTTCAGAGAGAGTGTGGTTCCACCAAAACCTTTATTTCTGACTACTGGCCTCCAGAAAACTCTCTTATTTTAAGCCATCAAGTTTTTGATCATTTGTTATGGCAAACACAGGAAAGCAAATACCCTCTGATTCCACGTTATCATTGTTGTCTACCTATAGTAATATTATTAAGCTTGTGAGTATTATTTGAAAACGTATGAAGTTGGCATGGGGTATGACAGGTTTTCACGCGGTGGTGATTTTGCTGGTAAAAGACACTTGGCAACATCTCTGCTGTCATCGTGGTGGGAGGGGGCGCTACTTGCTTCTAGTGGGAGGAGCCAGGGATGCTGCAAAACATTCTGCAATATAGAGGACGGCCCCCATCCCCAAAAAGAATTATCCGGACCACCATGTCAATAGTGCAGAGACTGAGAAAGCCTAACGTATGAGAAAGCCTCACATTGTGAGAGTAAAACCTTAGCTCTGCCATGAATTTGTTAGACAATTTACCCCAGGCAATAAACCTCTTGGAGCTGTTTAGTTTTCTCATCTGTAAAACATGATGGCACTAACACCTGCCAGAGCATTATACAATCCCAAAGAGATAATGCTGGTCAAAGAATTTTATACTTTGCGTTCTTTAATAGTAATGGAGAGGCTTTCATTATTATCATCCCTATGTTTCTTTAGTGGAAGCAAAGGCAAACCTTTGACTTTTAATTAATACCATCAGGAAGTTCACCATCAATGGATGCACTGCGCCACAGGAGACTCCGTTTTGTATGTTTAAGATTATTATCTCAAATAGAATAGTTCTTGGAAATTTCATGGCTATTACTGTTTAGTGATGTTTTTCAGTGGCAAGGATACTCTGGAAGTATTCATAAAGTTTCTCTGGGGAGTGTATGCTTTATGTCAGATGAATAACAAAACTGAAGCCAAATCGAATATTGCACAGAATTTTAATGTGTAATAAAAATGTGTAATAAAATGTGTAATAAATAAATAATATGTGTAATGTGTAATAAAAGCAGAGACAGTGCTATGTAGCCTTTAAAGTGTTTTTGCTATAAGGGAAGCTTTATATTTTTTCTAATTATTATTAAATAGCCCTGTGAAGCTAGTTGGACAAGTGTTGTCTTTTTCGGACTCATGAGAAAACTGAAGACTGGAGGAGCACTGTGCTTGATCAGCAAATGGCAGCGCTATGCTTAGAGCTCAGATTTTCATCCTTATTCAGTGACAAAGTGTCTGCAAACACCAGCCCATTAGAATAGTGTGATAATAATGATCACTGAAGAGCAGTGGATCACAGGAAAAGTGCTCACGGGTTCACCTCATTGTATTATACTTTGCAAGTACTGTATTTTTTAAAAACTGAGGGCTTGGTTGAGCAAGTCTATTAGTGCCATATTTCCAAACAGCATTTGCTTACTTCCTGTCTCTGTGTCCCATTTCAGTAATCTTTGCAACATTTTAATCTTTCTCACAATTATTATATTTGTCATGGTGATCTGTGATCAGTCACTATTGTAACTATTTTGACATTTCCTAGCAATAAAGAATCTTTGAAATATATACTTTTTTTTAGTGTTAATACTATTACACAATAGACTATAGTGTACACATGACTTTTATATACACTTGAAAACCAAAATTGTGTAGCTCACTTTATTGTGATATTTGCTTTATTTCAGTGGTTTGGAACTGAACCTTCAACATCTGTGAGGTATGCCTGTGTTAATATGAGATTAAAAGGCAGGAAATTCTTTGGCAGACATTTTAGAAAGAAAGTGTTAGTCACAAGACAGAACATAATTAGAATTGTTTTGGAAGCAGGCTGGGAAAACTTGCATGATGCTCACAGTCCTGGACCTTCATCTTAGAACTTTTGTTGACCACCTTGTGGCTCATACGGTAAAGAATCTGCTTGCAATGCAGGAGACCTGGGTCTGATTCCAAGGTCAGGAAGATCCCCTGGAGAAGGAAGTGGCTACCCATTCCAATATTCTTGCTTGGAGAATTCCATGGATGGAGGAGCCTGGAAGGCTACAGTCCATGGAGGCCCAAAGAGTCAGACATGAATGAGCGGCTAACGCTTTTACTTTCACTTAAGTGTAATGAAAGGTTTCCTAGACACTGTGGGGAGGACAGAGAGGAGAAGCAATAGGCATAATCTTTTGTTCAGAAGGGTTGTATACTAAGAAAAAAATAAATTGTTTAAATCAACTTATGCCAAAGGGTAATGTAATGTAGAGAAGGAATACATTTAAGGCAGTATTTTTAAAAAATAAGATTCAGAAAATGCTAGTACCTTGAGACAGTTCTTTAAAAAGTGAGGGTTTCTTCTGTGGTTGAACATGTTTAGAATAATGATGTTTCCATTGATTTTAAGATGAAATGTGTCTGTGTTTTCAATTTTAACATCTCTGAATTCAAGATGTATCTTACAAATGGTGTTGGCCAAGTAGCAGTTGTGGTATAGTCATTCTTGCCTACACGTGGGTGAACTTAATTATTACTCCTGGTACCAAACTGGAAAATGAAAACCTCTGGACCTTTAAGTCAATGTGCAAACCATTTGAATCCTTGACTGGTCTCTGAAACTTTCTTTGACATCTAATCCAAAACACGCCGGCATCAAAACTTCCAAAATAGGTATAAGTGGCTTGTCAGAATATTCTAGAGACAATATTGAAACATACTTAAACACTAGTACATCTAGCACTAGTCTCGTCAGTGCTTCTAGAAGTCACAGAGGGAAATATTATATGGAAAGATGACAGTGAAAATCAGTTGAAAAGTGATTCAGAAGAGTCAGACAATGTGAAGACATTTTGTTAATGCTGTAATAGATGTTCTTTACTTATATGTTCCTTTTTATATATGTAGGTGTGTGATTAAAGTTAGGTATATCTACAAGAGCTCAGTCCGTAAGTATCTAAAAAATCCGGTGACTCACAAAACACTGTGTCATACTAAATTTGTGCCATTATTTCCTCTTTAGTGGTACCTAAATTGATATGTCTTAACATTAGAATGCCATTTTAGATGATGAAATATGACACATTTCCGTTTTGGCCTATATAGGGGGATATATAATATACTGCCTATTGGCATGCAGATGCCAGTAATTAGCCTTTTAAAGACTCTAAGAAGTTTTAAAGGAGGTGGTTTAATTTTTGCATACAATTTATGATAACCCTTCCCTTTTCCTATGAAACTTAGTATGTTTAGGATTACTTAATTTTGTATTTTTCATACTGGAGTATAGCTTCCCTGGTGGCTCACACAGTGAAGAATCCACCTGCAATGCGGGAGACCTGGGTTCGATCCCTGGGTTGGGAAGATCCCTTGGAGGAGGGCATGGCAACCCACTCCAGTATTCTTGCCTGGAGAATCCCATGGACAGAGGAGCCTGGTGGGTTACGGTTCACGGGTCTCAGAGTCAGACATGACCGGGTGACTAAGCACGTACATACACGTGTAGCAGATTAACAAGGCTGCGATAGTTTCAGGTGGGCAGCAGGGGCTGATGGCTGTACAGGCACACATTGTCCCCCACGCTCCTCTCCTGTCCAGGCTGCCACACAACATTCAGCAGAGTTATCCATAACACAGTTTTCAAAATTCTTTATTGAAGGACAATTGCTTTACAATATTGTACTGGTTTCTGCCATACATCAGTATGAAGCAGCCATAGGTACACATATGTTCCCTCCCCCTTGAACCTCCCTCCCATCTCCCACCAAATCCTACCCCTCTAGGTTGTCCCAGAGCACTGGGCTGAGCTCTCTGCATAACACAGTTTTGAGACAGACGGGCAATATAGGCCAATCTTTACTTTTTGAGATAAGTGTTGCCTTCTTTAATTAAGATGGATTATTGTTATTACCTCTAAAGGTAGTTTATACAGTCAACCAACACTACTTGTCTCCACTTATTATGGATCAAGCTCATAATAAGTTAGCTGTTTCAAATAAGTTCTTGGGAATTACTTTAATTAGATTATTAAGATTTGATTGAAATAAAAAAAAAGTGTATTAGAGTAGCAATAGCACTTGAGATGGTTCATTTTATACGTCAACTTGACTGGCCTGTGGAGTACTCAGATATTTGGTCAGACGTTGTTCTGGGTGTGTCTGAGAGTGTTTTTGAATGTCTAACTTTTGGGTTGGTAGAATGAGTATAGCAGCTTTCCTTCCCTACCATGCTTGGCCCTCCTCCAGCCGTTGAAATCTTGAATAGAATGAAGAGGCTGACCCTCCTGCTGGTAAGAGGGAACTGCTCCTGCCTTACTGCTTGAGCTGGTACATCAGTCTTTTTTTTTTTTTAATTTTATTTTATTTTTAAAATTTGCAATATTGTATTGGTTTTGCCATACACAATATTGTAAAATTTAAAAATAAAATTAAAAAAAAAAAAAAAAGACTGATGTACCAGCTCAAGCAGTAAGGCAGGAGCAGTTCCCTCTTTTTCCTGATTTTGGACCTGACCTGAATCATTGCCGCCTCTTGGGTCTCAGTATGCAGGCTTTTCGGACTGGCTGGATCTAAACCATTGGTTCTCCTAGGTCTCCAGCTGCTAATTGAAGATCTTGGGCTTCTCAGGCCCTATAATTGAGTGAACCAATTCCTTATAATAAATCAATGTCTTCCTCCCTCTCTCATCTGTATATAGGATAAAGGGTTCTAATTCTCTGTGGAACCCTAACTAATACAGCACCCAACCTTGATAAGTGTTTTTAGACTTGAAGCATGGCCCTTAACCATCGGCGCTGACATCAGTTGGGAGCTTATTAGAAATGCTGAATCTCAGCCCTCAGGCCTCAGTTCAGACCTACTGAGTCAGAATCTGCATTTTAATAAGATCTCTAGGTGATCTGTATGCACATTAAATCTGAGAAGCACTTCTTTAAAGTATTTTGAAGTCTTTGCCTATAATTTGTGTTGCTGAAGAAGAATACAAAGGAACTTTATAATTATTTGACATTAATACTTCAGAAAAGACATAACAGGGAGATTGTAACAAAGGGTTTTTTCTTTTCAGACATTGCATAACATTTGATGAATAATTATGTAATGATGAGAAGAAAAACTTTTCCTTGAAATTTGTATTCCTAGAAAATTTCTAGATTTATCAGTTTCTAAATAGTAATATACCACAACTGACATCTGCTTATCCTTAAGCATTAAACAGAAGATTTCTGAAATTAATTTTACAGATAAACATTATGGATATCAATCTAACACCTTCAAACATTTTAATATTTATTAGAGTGGATTTCACAACCAATAAATTATGGCTAGTAGTAACAACCAAATACTATCTTGGATTTTTGAATGCTAAGATTAACATTTACATAGCACTTTATAATTTTCTAAGTAGTTTCATGTTCATCAATAGCTCGTGAGATTGTTTCAATAAGCTTATAAGAAATAGCTATAGGGTATTTCTTCTGAAATACTTTTACAATTATTCGCTTGTATTTTCACCTTTTACAAGTCAGAGAAGTCAGCATGAATTTAAATTTAATGTATGTGTATTGACACTGCTCAAATAATTTTATTATTTTCAGTTATTTTTAGTTTTATTGCCCAACCAAGGCAAGATTGGTTTGTGGTTGTTGATGACTGAATTTTGCTCTGCTTTCTCTTTGATGTGGCAGTGAAATCAATAGCAGTTTCTTTTCTTCTGTTCAGCCCACTTACCTCCTTTCATATGTAATAGGGAAATACTCATGTGTGATTCATTGGACAGTATCTGCTTCTTATTTCTGGGGAAGTAACTTGGTAATCATCACCCGAAAGTGGCTAGCTGTTCGGCAGGAGATGAAGTTGCTATTGTATCTGCCTGTCTAGGATTTAATTGTAAGAGAAAATGATATCCTATCACACTGAAATTTTAACTTACCCAAGGGACATTTAGGCATGGGAGGTTAACTGAGGGATGTCAAGGGAACAGCTGCTGCATCTGAGACTGCTTCTCAATTCTAGAGAACTGGGTTGCTGGTGCTTAGAGGAATGATGAAGACTAGAAGGAACATGTCTTTTGGTTTAGATAGACAGTAATACTCTGAACACAGGGAACAAACTGCCAGTTTAGAATATTGCCTTACAACACTTAGTATTTGGAAGAGTTCAGTAATGCAAAAAATGATGAAATTGCTTTTTGGTAGTTATTCAACTTCACGGATACATTTATATAATTTTTAGAATACATCAATGTCTAATGAGGCAAAATGATTTGAGAGAAGCAGGGATATCATTGCTATGAGATAAAACTTTCAAATTTTTTATTATAATAAGCTATATGAGCAATATCTAGTTGATTTTTATGGAAGGTTTTCAATTCCCTGGTGGATATTTTGATATAATTTATAAATGTAAGATCAGGTCAATAATTAGGCTGATTACTCAAAATTTCAAGGGTATAGTGGATGAAAACCCATAAAAGCAAAGGGCAGGGAGACAAGGAGAGCTGATATAGAAACAGACTCACTCTGTGTATAATTAAGCAAAATGATTTCTTTGATAGGGAATATAGAATGACTGATTACTGCTAATAATGATAAAACTGCACTTTTTAACATTTACCATTGCAGTCACTTAGCTTCTATCACAACCCCTTCCAATTTCTCTCCCTATAGGTTTCTCTGTCCCTGCTTGCAAGCAAGTAGAGATAGCCAGAGATTCTAGCTTGAGGCTCCTCATCCCTGGAGTCACCAGTTCTGTTCTGTCCCTGCCACCATTCTCCGTCTCAACATCCAGGGACACAATAAACCTTCTCTTCTTAAACATCTCCTGTAAGTGAAAGCACCCGGTACATAGCTGGCACGTAAACATTTCTACCTTTTCCTCTGTATAAAGTCCAAGGATTTGTTTTTAGGCTCTCTGTGTCCTCTGATCTCTCCGTGACATTTAATACTGTGGACTTCCATCTCATTGAATTTCTCTTTAGGTTTTTCATGTTATCACTCCTTACAACTTCGGTGTTACCCTGGTATTCATTTCCATTTCCAAGTCAACAATACAGGACTGTCTTTTTGAGCATACGGGCATACCTTATTTCACTGTGATTTGCTTTACTGTGCTTCCCAGATTTTTGTTTCTGACAACTTGAAGGTTTGTGGCAACTGTGCAGTGAGCGATTTTTATTGCCCACTTTGTGTCTCTGGGCCTCAATTTGGTAATTCTTGGGCTGCTTCAAGCTTTTAAAGTATTACTATATTTGTTATGGTCATCTGTGGTCTTTGATGTTCCTACTGCAAAAAGATTACAGCTTGTTGAAGGCTAAGGTGATGGTTAGTTTTTTTTTAGCAATAGAGTGTTCTTTAATTGAGAACACATGTGATATCATAATGCATGATATCATGCATTACATTTTAAAAATAATACTCTTGCACATATAAGAGACTACAGTGTAAACATAACTTTATATGCACTGGGAAACAGAAATATTCATGTGACTTGCTTTATTGTGATATTTGCTTTATGGTGAATCTGCAGTATCTCTGTGGTACCTGTATTTTCTTTGATTTCTTTGATGACACATCTTTTTCACCCCACTCTTTATTTACCCTTAATGAGCTGATCCATGAGGTTATAATCCTCTGAGAAGTAAAAGACTCAACTTTGTACATTGACTTCTAATTTTTGGTCATGCTCTATTTTTTAAAATTTCGAATTGTCCATTAATAATCATTTATAGTTGAATGTTCTACTCTTAAAAAGCACAAAACCAATATTTCTCAATGTGAATGAGTCATTTTTATCTTAAAGCAGCAGCTGCTGGTGCTGCTAAGTTGCTTCAGTCGTGTCCGACTCTGTGCGACCCCATAGACAGCAGCCCACCAGGCTCCCCTGACCCTGGGATTCTCCAGGCAAGAACACTGGAGTGGGTTGCCATTTCCTTCTTCAGTTCATGAAAGTGAAAAGTGAAAGTGAAGTCGCTCAGTCGTGTCCGACTCTTAGCGACCCCATGGACTGCAGCCCACCAGGCTCCTCCACCCATGGGATTTTCCAGGCAAGAGTACTGGAGTAGGGTGCCATCGCCTTCTCCAAAAGCAGCTACATTTGCTTAACTTCTACTTCTTCATTGTATCAGTACTATTTTCTTCTTCTCATTTTCATCACTCAGCCTTAAAATTTTGTATCACACTTGACTTTATTTTTTTCTGTCCATATTTTATTTTTTGGTCTAATAAAAAGTCCAATCAGTCTCTAGGTTCAATAAAGTGGGGTTTTTTAGTCAATTATTCCTTTAAAGTTTTTAAATTTATTTTTTACTGAAACATAGTAGATACATGTTACAGGTGTACAGACAGGGATTCACAATGTTTAAAGGCTGTACTCCATTTACAGTTATTATAAAATATTTGCTACATTCTCTATGTTGTATAATATATCCTTTTAGTTATTTTGTACATAATAGTTTGCACCTCTTTTTCCCGCACCCATGCTGTCCCTCCCTGCTTCCCTCTCCCAGCTGGTAACTTAGTTTGCTCTATGTATCTGTGAGTCTGCTTCTTTGTTGTTATAGCCAGTAGCTGTAGTTTTTAGATTCCACATGTGATACCATAAATTGTTTGTCTTTCTCTGACTTATTTCACGTAGCATAATCCAGTAAAGTTTTTCTTGGGAAATGGCTCTACTTGGTATTCAAACATTTCCATCCCCAACTCCAACGTTAATACCTTCTCCCCCAGGTCTTTGTTAAATCACAATGACACCCACTTGGCAAATAGACACATTCCAATTTTATTAATCTGTTCATAGCAGAATATCCTGTCAGAGTTTACCTTTTTAAAAAATGTATTTTGCACTATTTCTTCTTGCAAAATGTGTAGTTTTATTACATAAAAAAGGAGAAAATAAAAATAGTAATGTTCGCACCGTCTTTCTCTGAAATTTTTAAAGCTTTTTAAAAAAGAGCTTAAAAGAGCTTTTCTAGTTATTTTAAAAATTCTTTTCCAGTTTTACTGAGAAATAATTGACATGCATCACTGTCTAAGTTTAAGGCATACAGTATGATGGTTTGATTTACATATATTGTGAGTGATTACCACAATAGCTTCAGCTAACCTTTATCTTCTTGTATAGCTATAACAAAAGGAAAAGAAAGAAAAAGAGAGTAAAAGAAAATAATTTTTCTCCTCGTGATAAGAACGCTCAGATTAACTCTCTTAACAACTTTGCGGTGTATTACACATCAGCCACAGTCGTCATGCTGAACATTGCATCCCTAGGACTTATTTATCTTATAACTTAAAAAGAATCTCTCTAAATAGAGGTGCCATAATTTGGTTTTGGAATCATAAGAGGTATCATCCACCTTTATCTTCCTCCAAACGTATAAGAATTCCTCAATAGCAAAGTAAATTATCTTTGAGTCACGGAGTATTACCTTCTCAGAAGAGTAACACATTGTGTTTGCAGACTATAAGACGACAAGGGGTCCAACACCCTGGAGAGGGAAGCTGTGGTTGCCCGACACTGAACCAGTCCATAACCATCTTGTCAACCAAAACATTCACAGTGAAGACCTGTAAGTGTTGCCAGCTCAAGTGAGAGACACGCTTGCTCTTGTCTATACTGAAGAAGTGGGTTCCTGCTTCCTTGCAGAATGACAGTGGCCTGAGCCTGGATCTGGATTTTTAAGTCCTTATTTCCATGGTGGATTGGCAGTGACTCTGGAATTTTTCAGAACACAGCTTCAACAGGGCCAAACACATAGCAGAAAGAAGTGGTGCACAGATGACAGCGTTCTTCCTGATTGAATATGTGGGTGGGGCTCTGTGAACACTGGAGGTTTTGGTTGATGGAGGGACGGTTCTAAAGAAGAAGGTACGTGCCTGTCTACTAATAAAGAAATTAGGGGCTCAAGATAGTATTTGGGGGAGTGAGATTTCACAGTCTCTCCATTCTGAGTTTTTAGGGCATTTTATACCAAAGACTGCAGGGAGAAGGCAATGGCACCCCACTCAACTGAGGGACTTCACTTTCACTTTTACGCATTGGAGAAGGAAATGGCAACCCACTCCAGTGTTCTTGCCTGGAGAATCCCAGGGACAGGGGAGCCTGGTGGGCTGCCGTCTATGGGGTGTCACAGAGTTGGACACAACTGATGTGATTTAGCAGTAGCAGCAGCAGCAGCATACCAGGACTGCAAGGAGATCCAACCAGTCCATTCTAAAGGATATCAGCCTTGGGTGTTCTTTGGAAGGAATGATGCTAAAGCTGAAACTCCAGTACTTTGGCCACCTCATGCGAAGAGTTGACTCATTGGAAAAGACTCTGATGGTGGGAGGGACTGGGGGCAGGAGGAAAAGGGGACGACAGGATGAGATGGCTGGATGGCATCACCAACTCGATGGACGTGAGTCTGAGTGAACTCCGGGAGTTGGTGATGGACAGGGAGGCCTGGCATGCTGGAATTCATGGGGTCGCAAAGAGTCGGACATGACTGAGCGACTGAACCAGTTTCACGTGCAATCACACTGTAATTTATAGGGTAACAGAGGTTTGTTCAGGAGAGTCTTAGTTTACATCTGTTGTTGTGGTGTGGTTTTAAGGAATTTTCACTTTTTACCTAACTTTTACCTAGGATAAAAGTTATCCTACTTTGAAAAGTATATTGTTAACCTCTCTATAATCTTCCAATTCTGGGGCTTAGGGTTGAGGAGGGCCTTTTACTTTCCTTAAAGAATCTAGATCTTGGGACTTTGGTCCTCAGACAAAAATTTTGCATCTTTAGAATCTATTTGCCCAAAAAGAATCTACTTGGTCAACAGATAACTAGTTCACCAACAAGAATCTACTTAACCAACAAGCTTCCTTATAAGGACCAGGAGGCTGCCTCACCTGCCCATTTTTACGAAAAGCAGAGGAGGACAGGTTTTTAGATTCATTGCCATACCCTACCTTCCCAACCCTCCTGTGGGTAGGATATGCAGACTCTGCTCTGGTATGTTTATTCCACAAGAACAAGGAGTACAAGATAGTTCTCTAGTGAAAGGGCAGCAAGGCCAGTTCATGCATTTTTTTTTTTTTTTAATTATTTGGCTTCGTTGAGTCTTAGTTGCAGCATGCAGGCTTCTCACTGCATCATGAGGGATCTTCCCTTGTGGTACCCAGGCTCTCCAGTTGTTGTGGCTCATAGGCTCGGTAGTTGTGGTGTGCGAGCTTGCCCTGTGACATGTGGGATGCGGGATCTTAGTTCCCCAACCAGGAATCAAACCTGCATTGCAAGGCAGATTACTGACTACTGGACCACCACTAAAGTCCCCCAATTCATGCTTTCAAGGAACAGAATTTAGAGCCACTAGCAAGACACAGCTCAATGAATCACAAGCTCTAACCAACTGGATTCACTTCTCTCTCCTTTGGGTACATGTACAAATGTTACCTTTAGCCCTTTTTCCTTATGGAAGAAAAGAACTTGCATGGACAATTGTCATAATACATGGTATGTCTTCTTCAAGCTATGTTTTCCTAATTGATGTCATGGTTCTCCTTATGTGGATGTATGCTAAGTCATTTCAGTCGTGTCCGACTCTGTGATCCTGTGGACTATAGCCCGCCAGGCTCCTCTGTCCATGGGATTCTCCAGGCAAGAATACTGGAGTAGGTTGCCATGCCCTCCTCCAGGGGATCTTCCTGATCCAGGAATCAAACCCATGTCTCTTTTGTCTCCTGCATTGGCAGTCGAATTCTTTACCACTAACACTATCTGGGAAGCCCGGTTCTCCTTATAGCTGTTTTCTAATACTTTCTATACTTGATCACTGCAAACAGAAAAATGAATTAAGTTGAACTTTGGGGCCCTTCACTGATTCTGTTCATCTCTATCATCTTAGCTATTTTGTTCTTTCAGTTCAAGGACACATCTTCCATAATAGTCTCAAATTTAAAGGGCATATGGTTGATTTTGAGAAGGAATGGAATGAAAATGAAGATTCTGATCACCAGATCTGAGTTGAGGGCTGAGATTCTGTATCTGTAACCAACTTCCAGTGATGCATTTATCACTGGTCCTTTGGATCACATATTAAGTATTCAAGGCTCTGTAAGGCCTCATTAAAAGTCACTAGCTCAATTTAACCCCATTTCCTCAGACATTCAAATTAAAAAGGGCTGGAAAATTGTCATTGATTGTTCTTAATGACAAATTACTCATTTGAAATGTATATTCTCTTATATAACTGTTTAAATGCTTCATTCTCATAAGCTGTAATCCCAGGTAAATGGAAAGCTTCTTTAGTACAGGAATGGTTCCTTACAGCTTTTGTATAATCTCTTATAGTGAGGTTACTCTGTCCTATGCCTAGTAGGTCTACACTAAATTTGCTGATTAATTATTCTTAAGGGATTGCTACTTACCATTTTATCATGTGAGAACTCATGAGGTACATTTAAATTTACAATTTGGCAACAAATAATTGTTTTAGGTAAAATTATAAAATACACTAAAGTGAGGAAATCTGAGTATTCTGAATAAAATGCTATATTTGAATTATTAAATTACAATGCTAAAGTAGGAAGTAAAGGTCTTTGCTATTTTGAAGATAATATAGATCTGAATGAGACTTTATAAACTGGGTTAGGGAAAACATGTATTATTGTTTTATTGCTTTGATTACAATATACATGTGTTCTGGAAAACTCACAGTCACAAAATAACAGGTTATAATCCTGACAATTACTTCCAAACTTAGTTTTTAATTGATTTGTTGGATACAGATATTATCAACTTGTATGGGTAGAACAATCCTTGCAGAGAGTTCCTATTAAAAAGTTTTGAAGGATTTAAAAGTTAGACAATCTATAGAAATAACATGCTCTAAACTCTCTTCTTTTGCGAACTTTGAAACAGAGTTGGAAAACTCCCACAGACAGCAGGATATAATAGTCTGTAGAAATGACGGTGAAAATTTGGGGGAAAAAGTAATAACATGATCATAAATCCTGAGTACGGATTTTGGATCTCCACTTTCAAATGATTATATTGATTGAGTCATCTCTTAAAACTCCCAAAGGAAGTCAGATGCTCCTGAGTAAATTTTATGGATGTGTGTGTTTCAAAATACGAGCTCTGCTATGGTTTGCACTTGCCTTCAATGGAACAAATCTGTGTCTTCAATCACTTTAACACTTCCTCATGAAAATCTCATCATTTCTTAGAGATCTCAGAGTTCAGGAAATAAATTGGAAGGACCAGATACTTTCTCATCATCTGTGCATGATTCTCTATGAGCTTTTTGTTCAGTTTTGCTTCAGTGTTTAAATTAATGAGATAATCTTTGGGCATGTGTTCTTATGACTAGCATTCAGATGATATTTCTCCACTCACACCCTGCTGCTGCTGCTAAGTCGCTTCAGTCGTGTCCGACTCTGTGCGACCCCAGAGACGGCAGCCCACCAGGCTCTGTCATCCCTGGGATTCTCCAGGCAAGAACACTGGAGTGGGTTGCCATTTCCTTCTCCGATGCCTGAAAGTGAAAAGTGAAAGTGAAGTCGCTCAGTTGTGTCCGCCTCTTAGCGACTCCATGGACTGCAGCCCACCAGGCTCCTCCATCCATGGGATTTTCCAGGCAAGAGTACTGGAGTAGGGTGCCATCGCCTTCTCCGACTCACACCCTATTTGGCAGTATTAACAAGAAAGAAATGGTTCTTATCTGGGTGTTTTTAAAGATATTAGTGCAATTTTTATGTAAAGGAAATTATCATTTATCTTCACCAGCCGCAGCATCTGTCATTCTAACCGGATACTGTGTATTGCGAAGAGGGGGAGACGTAAATAGATTTTGATTCTCAGGTGGATTAATGATAACTGGTATCAATACAGAACAAACACAGTTGTTGACAGAAGTAGTAAGTGTTGCCCTTTCAGGTAAGGCTCCTGATTAAGCTGGAAATAAAAAAGGCTTCATAACACTCATGACTTCAACAAGTTTATAAATTACCAGGAAAACCTCACTAGTTTGCAAAACATCAAGGAGACAGACATTAGCATTTCATATCTGCTCTGCTGTGACAGTTATTACAGGACGTGAGATACGCCTCCACCTTCCATATCATGTGATTCAGGTCCTATCCATCCTTTCAGCTTCTCAAAATGCAGACTGTGACTAGAATCAAGTGTTTACACAGAAGAGTTATACAGTGAATAAAACGTGGTTTCAAAATGAAGTATCTTGGCTTGTCATAAACAGTGTTGGGGTTCTTGTTAAGCTAAATAAGACATTCCTTTTAAGAAATAGGAAAGGTTTGAGAATTTTGCTTAAGACTTTTTCGAGAGTAGGAAATCAAAGCCCATGCTTTTGATACTATTTAGGTGCTAATAAGGAAAGGTCTGTCTAGTCAAGGCTATGGTTTTTCCAGTGGTCATGTATGGATGTGAGAGTTGGACTATAAAGAAAGCTGAGTGTGGAAGAATTGATGATTTTGAACTGTGGTGTTGGAGAAGACTCTTGAGAGTCCATTGGACTGCAAGGATATCCAACCAGTCCATCCTAAAGGAGATCAGCCCTGGGTGTTCATTGGGAGGACTGATGTTGAAGTTGAAATTCCAATACTTTGCCCACCTGTTGCGAAGAGCTGACTCATTTGAAAAGACCCTGATTCTGGGAAAGATTGAGGTCAGGAGGAGAAGGGGACGACAGAGGATGAGATGGTTGGATGGCATCACCGATTCAATGGACACGAGTTTGGGTAGAATCCGGCAGTTGTTGATGGACAGGGAGGCACGGCATGCCTCCATGGGGTCACAAGGAGTCGGACACGACTGAGTGACTGAACTGAAGGAAGCTTTTAAATAGTAGATGTTAATGAAACATAAATTGGAAATATGCTAGCTCATTTTCATCAAACATGTAGACTGAACCCTTACATGTAATGTATTAGGAACTCTGAGTTTTAAGTTTTCCATGCAGTAAATCAGATTTACAGTGTAGGTTCAAACACATTTTTATCTATTTATTATATATACATCTATATATATATATATATATATTACATAAATGTACTATGTAGCTTGAGTATTTGGGGATTGCATGAAGTGAGAAGTAGCTTTGGATTGCATGAAATTATGGGGGAAAAGGCTGTCTTCAAGCAATTTTTAAATAGTTATTTTGCCTCAGGCTTATATCTGCTATTCATCCATTATCCACATAATTTGTAATAAGTTAACTTTTCTATGTTTGAATTCCCAACAGCTATGGTTAGGTGGGCATTCTGTGAATGGAATAAGCAAATCAATAAAGTGGTCTATACTGGTGTTTTAGTCTCTAAAGGCAGCTTGCTAAAAACATTAGAAGAAACCAATAATCCATTAATGGAAATTAATGAAATTCCTCCCCAAACTGGCCCTTGTCAATCCCTTGGTAGGAGAAAATGGTATACTCCTAGCACCGGGCTTGATGTAATATAAATGAGTAAACTTCCACTAATACCTACCCGCCTCCAGTTACTGTAAGAGTTCAGGACTGTACTCTTGCCCGCCTGTTCCATATAACTTCCAGTTAGCACTTGCAACTTTGGATGCGTAGAAAACACAGGATTTCCCTTAGGGGAGCCAAATTTTACAAAGATCTATTGCTTTGAGGAACAAAATTCTCTCTCCTATATGTCTGAACTCTTCACATATTCAGTGTAGACTCTCTACAGGGATGAATAACTAAGAGGGGATCCTAGCTTTCTGTTTATGACTTATTTTTACTTTACTGAGTGTTCTGTGGAAGTGTGGTTTTGTGTTCACTGATGAGGACAATTGAATGTTCTCCCTATATATTGAGCTGCTGCTGCTGCTGCTAAGTCGCTTCAGTCGTGTCCGACTCTATGCGACCCCATAGACGGCAGCCCACCAGGCTCCCCCGTCCCTGGGATTCTCCAGGCAAGAACACTGGAGTGGGTTGCCATTTCCTTCTCCAATGCATGAAAGTGAGAAGGGAAAGTGAAGTCGCTCAGTTGTGTCTGACTCTTTAGTGACCCCATGGACTGCAGCCCACCAGGCTCCTCTGTCCATGGGATTTTCCAGGCAAGAGTACTGGAGTGGGGTGTCATTGCCTTCCCCGATATATTGAGCTACTCAAATAGAAATTTCCTTACCTGATTCTTTATTTCTGAAAGAAAAGAACATTCTCCTTGTGTTCTCCTACCAAATACATCTTGAATTTTTATTTGTGTTGTCAGTGTGTGGCCAGAAGTGATTAAGTTTTCCTAACTTTTTCTCTATATCTTCTGGCATGTAGGAAAACAATCACTCTCTCTTCCATTTTATTTTCACACTAACTTGTCTTCCATTTTTGCCTGTCCCCGCCCCCCTCCCGCCAAATTAAGGAATCTATGCATCAGGGTGGACCAAATACTGGAAATCAAAATCTTATCTCCTCCTCATCACTTAGAAAATTAGGATTGTTCTAACAGAAACAGGGAAGTTGCTTTGAAGAAACTGAATATACAGGGCTTATTTTGATCCCATTTTAGTTGGTTATTTGTAGGAATATGTGTCTGCTGGGGAACTCTAAGTCATAAAGCTTAAGATAGGTGCTGACTTCTTATTTAATGATCTGGGTGTGATTCAGGGTTTGGGATTGCTTTTTTGTAAGAATTTTTAAGGAAACTTTAGCATGGGTCACTGGGGTCAGCATCCATGAAGATTTAGCATATGGAAGGACATTTTTGTGGGTTAAAAGTTCATGGAAACAACAGGTAAGATGATTTAATGATAGGAAAATATATGAATAATCTGGACATATCATGGTTTCAAGGGTTATGTTCACTTTACATTGTCTGCTAAGTTGCTTCAGTTGTGTCTGACTCTTTGAGACCCTATGGACTATAACCCAACAGGTTCCTTTGTCCATGGGATTTTCCAGGCAAGAAAACTGGAGTGAGTTGCCATTTCCTTCTTCAGGGGATCTTCCTGACCCAGGGATCAAACCCAGGTCTCTTATAGCTCCTGCATTGGCAAGCAGGTTCTTTACCACTAGTGCCACCTGGGAAGCAAGGTTTAGAATTCTACTCTTAGTTTGGAATACAGAAAAGTATAAATGTACTGGTCCTGGTGTTGTAGTGGGTACCTCTGAGGGGCTCACTCAACTGCTTGTAGCTCTTAAATCTGACCGTACTGAAGGTTCTCGGGGCTGTGGCTCTCCTGATCAACCATAAGGGTTGTCATGAGGCCTCTGGGAGAGAGAGAAATGTGATTGAGTGTTGATGAGCCAGGAAATGCAGGCCTCACAGCTGGTCAGTCTTGCTCATTGTCTTCTAGGTAACCAAGGCTATAAACAAGAAGGAACAGGAATGGCTTGGAAATCAATTTGCAGAATATTCAAAGGTCACCATGGTACAGACTAGCGTTCTGATTACTTGCAAGATATGATGTGCTAAAATGTGTTTGCCTCATCTCTAATGACAGTAATAGTCCTATGAGGGGGAACACGTTGCCAATCTCCTAATGGTGTTTAGAAGAGACTAAGAATCTATTTTCAGCATCCTCATTGTAAACTCTTTTTGTATTGTTCCTTTGAGTCGCTTACTTTGCAGAAATTTCATTAATCTCTTCTTTTTTAATTACACTTTTTGTTTTGAAAAAGTTGCAAATCTGCAGAGAAGTTATACGTCTACTACAAATTACTTAGATTCACCTACATACACCTTTCATTAATGTTCATCACATTTGTATTCTTTCTCTGTATATAAAACATAAGTCTTAAACTTTTTTAAAATTGAAGTATTGTTGTAGTTGATTTAAAATATTGTGCTAATTTCAGATGTATGACATGGTGACTCAGATATATGTATATATGCATATATATATTTCTTTTCAGACTCTTCCCTTGTAGGGTATTATAAAATATTGAGTATAATTCCCTGTGCTATACAGTAGGTCCTTGCTGGTTATCTATTTTATATATAGTAGTATGTATATGTTAATCCCATCCTCCTAAATGATCATATTCTTATTCTTATATAAAGATAAGATATTCATATTCTTATATAAGAATAAGAAACATTTTTATTCTTACATAAGCACTTATTATTATTTTTATAGCTGTTTCAGTGTCACGTCAGCTGAAATCTCCTAAGAACAGGGATATTCTCTTATGTAACCTCACAGCTACTTTCAAATTCAGGTAGTAATCTATTTTTAACAGTCCTCTGATTTGAAAATTTAGCTTTTTATTGTTTTTCCCAAAGAGATCTACTCCCTAATGAAACATCCCAGCTGTTTCTCTGAAACTGACAGTCTCCCAATGAAGGTTGTCTTGCCATTCACAGCAACTGCCTTCCCAACTATTCTTACATGCCCTTTCTTTTCATCATCTTTTTACTTTTTGTTCCCTTACATTTCCCTCCCTCCCAAATGATATTTCTAAAGGCCACTTCCTGCTGTTCATCTAGGCAACTTAGTTACATTTCTCAGAGCTGCATTGCTTATTTAAGTATATATGCCTTAAAAAAAAGAAATCTAGGTGACATTTTGCTGTGTGGTGGAGACTCTTATTTCCTCCAGCCTTGATAGGAGGAAACTTCATTCAAACTTTAAGACCTTTGGAGAGTAAGTGGTTCAGTGGCCCATGTAGTAATTAACAATGTGGCTATTTGAAAGAGCACAGGCAAACACAGGCTGGTAGCTCACTCTTAGAAAGGCTTTTCTCTTGTCAGTAACTCAGCACCCGAGGTTTCGGCAGGCATCTGGGAGCTCTTTCAGGATCTTCTCCCTGGAGCTCTCATCTGTTAAAGCAGAGAAATGCCATTGATCCTAAAGTAGTCTTAGAAAGAAAATGCAGTTTAGCAGTCTATTTCGGAAATTTTCAAAAGCAATTGCCAAGCAGAAGCAGGGTCTCATACTATTAAAAAATAAAAAAATAAAAAGCTTATCCCCAAAAGATCCTCCCTCAAGGATCCAGGTTAGTAGCTTGAAATCAATTCAAGCAGCTCAAAGGATGAAAGGAGATTTCACGGTCTGGGGTGTCTTCTTTTGAGTGCTCTGGTTGGGGGTTTTCTTTGGCTGCCTGACTAGAGGCAAAGATTAGTGACACAGTGCTCGCTTTCAGTGACCTGCACTTCTATGCTTTTCCCTGGAAAGCAGCCCAGGCTGTGGGAATGGGGGTTCTTTTAACGCTGTGGATTAGGATGGACCAAGTTTATACAGCTACATTTACACCAAGGCACTAAGAAGTTTCTTTTTTTTTTTGCTTTTTGAGAATGAACAGGTTTTTCTTTCTTCTTCAAGCAATTACAGGAAGAAGAGTAGCCTCTTTGGGAAGGCAAATCGGCTCATATGTGTAGCCAGAGAGGGCAAACTTTTCACCAGCAGTTTTCTTATGCCCTGGACCTGGTGCTTTGGTTTGAGGAGATAGGGACTGTCTTTTCTTTCTTTTCGTTTTCCTGGGGTTTTTCTGCAATCCAATACAGGAACTTTTTCCAATCACATTCATTAACATGGTGCCCATAGCTTTTAGTGCTGAATGCCAAAGGTTTTTTCTGATCTGGTAATTCAAAGTAGGTTAAAAAGTATGTATTACATGATCTTCCTTACTTTTTTTTTTATTGATTCTTAGGGAATAAGTACAAGAATAATCATAATAAGCTTGATGGAGCCATACACATTGGTTTTATTTTGGGACAGATTCCTTTTGAAAACAAATCTCAGGATTATTAATGCTTAGTTACAGGGCTGGGGACATAATAGGACAGTGGTTCTCAAACTGTGATCCCTGATCCTACAACATCAGTATGACCTGGAAACTTGTTAGAACCACCATGGTAGGGATTCAATAGATGCTTACTGAAGGTAACGCTGAGTTCTTAATTCCAAGGGAGAATGATGGCATTTAATACCATGTTGTAAGGTATGTTGGTGCGTGCATGCATGCTCAACTGTCTTTAACTCTTTGTGACCCCCATGGACTCTATCTAGCCTGTCAGGCTCCACTATCCCTGGAATTCTCCAGGCAAGAATACTGGAGTGGGTTGCTTCTCCAGGGGGATCTTCCCAACTCAGGGATCGAACCCACATCTCCTGCATTGGCAGGTGGGTTCTTTACCACTGAGCCAGGAGGGAAGCCCAAGTTGTAAGGCAGTGGTCCCACACTTTAGTGCACATCAGAGTAACCAGGAGGACTTGTGGAAAGACCACGTTCTGGATCCCACCAGGAGCATTTCCGACTCGACAGATCTGGGGTGGGAGTGAGAGTCTGCATGTCCAGCAGGTTTCCAGGTGATGCCTCTGGTGCTGTTCTGAGGATTCTGTGTTGAGAACCGTTGGTATAAGACCATAATCCTCAAACAGAGCACAACATTAGACTCCCCTGGGGTTGCTTTTAGCTGCAGAAAGGACTGGGCCCCAGCTAAACCAAATCAGAGTCTCTACAGGTGGGTCTGGGCTTGGTGGCCTTTAACATTTCCCAGGGGATTCTAAGGAGTGGCCACGACTGGAGTCTGCTGCAGATCGTCTCAGACGTGGTCCTCAATCCTGCTTGTCCATTAGAATTACCTGGTGGGTTTCAGCACTTTTAATGCCTGGATACCAATCCTGGAGGTTCTGATACAATTGCTTCCAGATGCAGCATGGGCATTGAGTTATTTGAATGCTCCAGAAGTGACTTTACTATGCAGCTAACATGTGAACTACTGCCCTAAAGATACCTTCTAGCTGTAAGAATGTCATGATTTTAGCATAATCTTACATAAAGGACAACATTCATGGAAAACGAACATTCCTATAAAGAGGTACTAATTTATTCTGTCCTTGTATGGTTCCCAAATTTACACTCGTTTTATGAGCTCTGAGAGTTGGTTTATTTATAACACATTAGCTGAACTTTTCATTGAAGCCTTATCGCAAACGTCTATAAAATCTACTTTTTGAAAAATCTCACTTCTGTTAAATATAAAAGAGGGAGCACAAATAATTTTATCTACCATATCTTTAATATTCACATATTTCCTTGCTAGTTAATGTTTACCTCTATTATAATAAAAATGTAGTATAGTGGAAAGAATGGCAAGTGAAGAACTCTGACCCTGTCACCATAATGGATGTTTACCTGTCTGGTTTGGTTGGTTGGTTACAAATTTATATAACATGAAGGATACCACACATAGGTTGAGTACGGCCTCACAGATGATATCTAGCAGTCAGAGAAGCCCCTCGCCTCAGTGGACCGCTGAGTCACGGGAGGATCAGTAAAGCCTTTGAGGCCTCAGCCCTTGAGGCAGAGTCCCTTCTGATGGGAAGGGGAGTGAGAGATCAAGCGGCATGCATCAAAATAACAAAAACCCATGAATATTTAGATATAAATTAAACACATCATACCTGTGGTAAGCTGTCTTTGTGGTGCTGGCAGTGAAGCATAAGCTCCCTCCCTTCGCTCCACAAGAGCCACCAAACATTTGTGTGATGTTAAGCAAGTGACCTCACTTTTCCTCGCCTGAGCTTTCGGGTAATGTTTATCTTGCAGGGTAGCTTTGAGGAATAGGAGAGGTAAGAGTATCTGCCTGCTCTAACAAGAATATCCAAGGTTGTTTAAATGACAAATGTTCATTTCTCACAGTTCTGGAGGCTGCTGAGTCCAAGATCAAGAAGCCAGATTTGGTGCCGGGTGGGGACAAACTTCCTAGGTCACAGATGACCATCTTCTCACTGTGTCCTCCTGTGGAGAAAGGGCCGAGAGAACTCTCTGGAATCTCACACAGACACTAAATTCCACTTCTGAGGCACTATCCTCATGACCTAATGCCCTCCCCAAAGTCGTCATCTTCAGATACCGTCACACTGCAGATTAGGTTTCAATATACAAATTTTGGGGAGATACAAACATTGTTTATGATAGCAGACATGCAAAGTATTTATCCCAGCATCTGATACATGCTAGAAGTTCAGAAATATTCTCCCCACCCCCGCCTTTCTAATATTATTGTGTGCGTTAGTCACTCAATTGTGTCTGACTCTTTGAGACCCCACAGACAGTAGGTCACCACAGTCCTCTGCCCATGGAATTCTCCAGGAAAGAATACTGGACTGGGTTGCCGTTCCCTTCTCCAGGGGATCTTCCTGACCCAGGGATCAAACCCAGGTCTCTTGCATTGCAGGCAGATTCTTTACCAACTGAGCAACCAGGGAATTACTACTTCCTTTATGTCACTTGGTCTTTTGTCTTTACCATCATCACAATGAAAAATGGTGTCCATCTTCCTCTCCTTATCTCTCCCTATCCGCCTCCACATTTATTGAGCTGCAATATCTTGGCCAGTGTGCTAAGGACTTGGGGATGAGGTAATAAGTAAGCTATCGTCCCTGCCCTTAGCACAGCCAGTCTAGTGAGGAAGCAGACAAACGTGCAGTTGTTATACCTAAGGTGTGAAAAGCGGGCACTGGCAGCACAAGGAGTGGTGTAAACTCAGATGTGGGACCCACGAGTGCTTAGGGAGGCATCCTGAAGGACCTGAGTTTTCTGGTTGAGCAAGTTATCAGATGTGGTGATGGGGGATGTGGGGAAAGTGGGGGAAGGAATTCCTGGCAGAAACCAGCGAATGTTTGAGAAAGCATGGCATCGGTAAGTTTGACCAGCTTAGCAAATGCAGGGTAGGTGTAAAGGATGAAGCAGGAGGAGCAGGCAGGGGCTACATCATAAAAGATGGTTTTAAAAGGATGGGTCCCAGATGCATCAGCTGGGATCTTGTCAGGACTACAGATTCTTCTGCCCCACCCTAAACCCATTAAAGAGGAAAAGTTGAACAGGAATACGGGGCCTAGAAATCTTTGTTTAATAAGCGCTTCTGGTTATCATTTTGATGCATGATAAAGTTTGAGAAGCCCTGTACTATGCCACAGTAAAAAATTTGGTTATTCCCCTGAAGGAAATGGGGAACTATGGGAGGATTTAGATAAGGCTACTCTTTTTTGCAGGCTCACTCTGGAAGCAGGGTAAAAGAGAGCATAATGGATGCACGGAACAGGTGTCAGTACTGGAGGTAAGTCCATAGGGAGAGACAGGGAAGAAATTTAAGACTCGAGTTAGAATGTAGCTGGGCTTCTGAGAATGTGTAAGGTCTAAGAGAAGGATTCATAACTCCTGCCCACAAGCTGTTGATAATCTAGACTGACTGGATTCAGTCCTTCTGACAATACATTCTTCCAACCCGATAGAGTGCCATCCCTGTTTATGGAGTATCTACTACTCTTTGCAAGGGTAACTCTGTGAAATCTGCTTGATTGATTTGGACAAGACCATAGGGAGGGTCTCCTTGTTTTTTATCCCCATGCTTTTTATTCCCCATTGTGGAACTGTACCACAATGGCTGTTTACTATATATAAAGCAGTGAAAGGTAGTGGTTAGAATAGTAAAATAAATTGGATCATAATTTCTCTGGTACTCGTACATCCATGGTGGCATTACACCATCTAATTTATAAACACCTTCTACCTGGGCTGTATGTTGGGAATAGCACAAATCTGAACCTTACTTACAATAGCAGTGTGAGAACTACCCAATGAAAACTGGTTTTCCACTAGGCATTGAAGAGGGCCAGCCAGACTAGATGTTTCTTTCTGATAGACACATCCATCGCTATAGAGAAAAGGAGCCAGCAGGAATGTAATTTGTCGGATAATGCTGGACCAGAGGTTGGATTCTACCTTCGTGCGTATTCTCCACGGCTGGGAGGGAAGGGAAAGGGAGGTGCTTCGCTAGCTGAGAGGAGGAGAAAAATAAAAATTATTTTTTTTTTTCAAGATGTTTGACAGCTATATCTTCCCGCCACCACCTTCCTTCCAAACCCATGCGGCTCCGCTTAGAGTCTGACATAAAAGGAGGAGTGACCCCCTCCATTTGTCTCTTGGTGCTTTCATTGAAAAAAGTCGCTGCACAAGGAGAGAAACGAGCGCTGCTGAAAATAGGTGCATGACTTGTTGAGCATACAAATCATTTCCCCGCTAGTCTCCCAGGGAGGGGAAAAAAAAAAAAAATCCCTATCACTCTGCTTGCAGCCTGTGTTCTGCATTCGGGAGAGGAGGCCGGGGCCGGTTTCAGGCGCTCCCCCAGACGTCCCCGCAGAAAACTTTTCTCGCGGGGCTGGCTCGGGCCGCTGCGCGGGGGCGCAGGCGGCGGGCGCCCGGTGTGCCGCTCTCGCGGGCCGCGGCCCCGACCTCGCGCCGCGCCTGTCTCTTTAAATTCCAGCTGCGCGGCCGGGAGACAGCGCCGCCCGGCGCCCAGGCCGGCAGGCGGCGGCTCGCTCGCGCTCCCGCTCCCGGCTGCGCGCCGCGGAGGGCTCGCTCGGCCCGCGGGCTGCTCGGCGGCGGCGGCGCGGGGCGGGGAGGCGCGGCCCGGCCGAGGAGCGAAGAAAGAGCGAGCCGGGCCGGCAGAGGCGCCGCGCCCGGTCCCGCGTCCGCGCTCGGCGGCCCCGGCGGCTCCCTTCGGGGGTGACGAGGATGTGCCTGGCTGCTGGCTTTCCCCCCCGCCCTCCTCCTTAAGACGATTTCCATAGTAACCTGATCAAGTGGCTCAGGATCGCAAACCTGAGGATCTCCGCGGCCCGCCGGCTTGACCTCAGTCAGGTAACGCTCGGATCTCGTCCTCTCCCCTGGCAAACGGCTGCGCTCCCTCCAAACTTCCTTTTGTGGACAATCGCCCAGCCCCACGCAGCCCGGGGTATTTGCAACAGCGTGCTCCTTCCCAGGTGCCTTCCACGGGTCTCCTCCCCTGCTGCTCCCCCAGGACCCACGAGCACCTTATTTAAATATATATATATATATATATATATATATATATATATATTACATATAATTGTATAATATGTATATAATTTTTTCTTGGTCGCCCCCCCCCTCTTTGATTTTTCCCATCTCTGTTCTCTCGCTAGCTTTTTCCCTGAGACTAGTGATGGGGGCGCGGGGAGAAGTAGGGGCGGGGGTGGGCGGCCAGCGCGGTCCAGGGAGTGGCGGGCTCGGGTGGCTGGGCTCCGGCGGGCTACTTTGGGCATTTGGGCGCTGGGTGCGCCGTGCAGGGGTCGCGGGGAGGGCTGTCAGCCCTAGGGCGGCGGTACCCGGGAGCCCCGCGTCTCCAGACGGGCGAGCGAGGGACGCAGGCTTGGGGGGCGATGGAGCGCTCGGCTGGGTGGCTGGCGAGCGTCCATGCATCATAGCTTCCCTTCCTACTCCCCCGCCCCTCTCCGGGTTTCTCTCTTTCTCTTCCCCCTCTTCCCATTTCTTTCTTCCTTTTCTCATCGCTGGCTCCATTATCTTCCCTTCCTTATCTCTTTCCCCCCACTCCTCTCGTTTCCCTTTCTCCTTTCCCTCTTAAAAGCAAGGGGAATGGTTTGTAACCTTTGGTTTTGCCAACATGGGAAGAGCGGTGAAACCTGCAGCGTGGCCACCTCAACCAGGTCGTTTCCCGACTCGTCTTCATCCATCAACATATTTGTTTCCTGAGTCTATTGATCTCCCTTGATTCTGCAGAAATGCGTTCTGAGCTGGGCGTCTGTATGTCAGAATCAGAGTTCTGCAGCTCGCTTCAGTGCTCGCAGGAGGACGTGTATTGTAAGGACTGCTTATGTTTTAAATCCACATAAGCCATGGGTGTAAAGAAATCTATCGTTTTTTTTTTTTTTTAAACCCCTAGTTTTCTTCTCGAGGAACTTCCCTCTTAGACTGATAGACTCTTCCCTCTTTGATATTTAATTTTAGGAGAACCGAGAGACAGGTGTGTTTTCTTCTCCCAGTTGATTAGGAACATGCAACTTCTATTACCTTAATTATCTCCTCTTTAAACCTCATTCAGTTTTGCGCTTCTTAGTCCCTACAATGAGTCGATAGAGCATAACTAAGGTTCAGAGGCTTGCTTCCGAAACTCCAGGCTGGGTAAGAAAATCAAGTAGGGGGCCAGGACATTGGGACCTGCCAAAGAATAGAAAAGGCGTAGCAACTCTAGTGTAAAATACATAGCTAAATTCAGACTTCAGTACTGAAGACATGAAAATCCAATAAAAGGAGATTTTTGCTTTTGGTTCTTAGCATGTGTATAACCATACTGAGTAGGTATAAGTTAAACTTACTTGAAAACAGAGCCCCTATGTAGTATAGAACCCATTCAACCTTGTTTATGTTGAAGTGATTTTCACCATGGTTTTATTTTTCTTTGAAACTTAAGATGTCTGTATCATGTGAAAACAAAGGGAGAAAAGGATGACTTCAATTTTTACCAGAAATAGGATTTATATGGATTTCCTTTGTTTCTCAAAAGATCTACTTGTTATGCTCTCAAGTTTTCCTGAGGTCAAAATATTTCAGGGGTGAAAACAATATTCAGCAATGATTTTCCTCCACTGTTTCAGCAGTGTTCATAGTTTATACAGAAAAAGGTCTCAGTTTTTAGAGAGCCCCCCTTGCCTCCTTTTCCTTTGTCTGCACATTTGTTTTTAAATTCAACTTTTAATATAGAATAAAGGATCTTGGAGCAGAGAATCAGTCGGGAAGAAGAGAAACTGGTATAATGGAAACTATACCGAAACCAAGAAAAGATAAATATTGCCACGCCACCTCACAGTGTCTTTGTTTTTAGCCAATTAAGAAGCTGCAGCTGTTTTAAATGGATTTTCCTCTGCTTAAATCTGTACCTGATACTTTTCGGATCTGGGGTCGTATTTATGCTGTTCAGATGAATATTTACAAAAGACTTAAATCTCCTTGCCAGTGATATCTGAAAAGCATGTTTTTCCCTACAACATTTTCTTCTAGTGAATGCTGATAGGAGTAATGGTCCTACGTGATTGCTTGCACCTGTCTTCTGATTTTTGGCATTCTTTGGGTATGGTGGGTTGCTCCTGACACATTTACAAGATCCTAGCACGCTGCTTGGAACTTGCATGTGTAATTAATTGTGTGTATAATAAAATGTTCATTTTTGTTGTTCTTTAGTTTAAGAGATGGCTTGCCCTCCTGGACATTTAGTGTTTTGATGTGATTGCGTGTGTGTGTGTGTGTGTGTGTGTGTGTGTGTATGTAAAGGATTTAATATAAAGCCTGTTCTGACTAAGCCAGTGTGATTTGAGGTTAAAAGGTATGTTAGTGACAAGACATAAATTACTCTTATTTATAGTACATTGATCCTAAAACAGTTTTCTCCTCCTTGTGATTGTATGTTTATATGGATCACTTAATGAAAGGTTGGGAATGTTATCTGTTTTATAATAGGAAAAATATCCCTCAAGTTTACTTACCTCAAGTCCACATTTTCATCTCAAGGGATTAATAGATATTTTTGATATTTTAATAGACTGTATTGCTGAGCACTACTAATTACCAGGAATGTATTTTGTTAATTCTGACATTGGTATAAGACATCTCTCAAGTTGTCTGGAGGGCTGCAAGTGACTCATCCTTGTAACCCATGGCAACAGGAAATGGTTTTCCTGGGTGGAAGCTGAAGTGTGGACCCATATCCACACTTTGTCATCATTCAGGGACTTGATAGGAAAAGTGTGCTGCCTCCTTGGTTTGGACTGGCGTTAACTTTTTGACTTTAGTCAGAATAGCAGTTCCCCCCTTTGCAATTCCCCTTAGCTCCTCATTCACTTGAATGTTCTAAAATTCTCAGAAAACAAGTGAGTTATACTTTTAAATTTAAAAGTGTTTATAAAGAAGTGCATCTAACTTTGTGCATAGCTAGGATAATTAGGGTGAGAATAGCACCCAATCAAACATGAGAGGCATTGTCAACTTTAAAATGTTGAGAGTCGGGGAGGTGTGTTTGTAAGTAGGAGCCAAGAGGCCAAGGTTATATCCTCCCTTCTCACTGTATCACAGAGTGCTTCTTGGAGTGGCTTCCTTGTTGACAGATGTCACTTAGCTTTGTTTTTCTTCCAGAAGAAGAATGGGCATAGTGATCTTTTTCCTGTTTTTTTGAATTCTCAAATATATGTGAATATGGCATAATCATACATACAAATGTACATGTGTAGAAGTGGTGGATGTTAAAACACATACACACATGCTCAGAGGCAGCAGACAAGACTTCTGTCTCAGGAAAGGAAGTGTTTCCTTATACCATTGAGATATGTGTAATGATGCTGAGTATTTCCTTCCATTCAGGAAAAGGCAAATACAGTCCTCTCTGTTCTGTGGGTATGGGTAGTCAGTGCTCAGTGAGTAATCATATAATTGAATATGCTGAATAATCCCAGCAGGTATCACCCTTTTTAGTTATGTGAATGCAAGTGAGGAATACATTCTTTTTTTTTTTTTTAAACCATTTAAGATCTCCTCCTCCCCTCCTCCATTTTGTAACAAAAAAGTAATTTTCTGTTAGGTTAAGTGGACCTCAGGGTATGAAAAAATCCCCTGAGCTTTCTGCTCAGACTTCATTTTTTCCTCCTAAGTCTGACTGTCAACAGTAATATGTGATATGTGCCTCAGGTGGTGGAGTTTCTTCTCTGGCCCAGATGAAGTCTCAGGACAAGTACTTCAGTAACATAGATTCTGAATTCAATGCATCACTCAAGTTGGTTATGTAACTCAATGGTCTTTTTTTTTTCTTTTTAAGCTTGAGGTCTTTATATCTGTTTACTACTGTATTTTTCCAAACATCATAATTTAAAAAATTAGCTTGGTCCCTGTGAGAATTTAAAAGCGGCTTGTTCATTATACCGTGTTTGTATAGGGCTCCTCTTTTTTTAAATCTGTGCAGCATTTTCGTAAGAGCCGTGGCAGTTGGGACCATTGCTGGTTGTGCTTCTATGATTAACGGGGGCCTGGAGATATCAAGGTCTGGAAGCACCACCAGCAACATAGGGCCAGAGTTTTCTAGAGAGAAGACTGGAAGTCAGCGTTTTTGATAAGTGATAGAGAACAGTTCAGATATAGTCAAGAAGATTTGAAAAAAAGTTTCTGTATTTTAAAATCTTTCTTTGTAGCTATTTATATGCAGAACTCATATCCAGCTTTCATTATTTTTTCTACTGGAAGCACCTTTGAAATCTCCAGTCTCACTTGGCTTTTGGTAGGTTTGAATGCATAGTGTTGAGGAAGAAATGGTTCCTTTTACATGCTTGTGTTAACAGCTACAAGCAGGACCACAAAATCAAACCATTAGTTTTTTTCCCCAATCAAAAGAAACATTTACGTTATTGAACTCCATCTTAGGCCACCTTATTAAGATGGAATCAGACACCGTGGCTGCCTGATTATATTGATGCATTTTAAGGCAGTATTGCACAGCGCTTAAAGATGTGGCTTCTTGAGTAGACTGCGTTGGGATTTGAATCCCAGCTCTGGCACTTACTATGTAGGTTACTTTTGGTACCTTTCCTAATCTGAGTCTTAGTTTCCTTCTCTGTAAAACAATTGTTGAAGGATTTTTGTAAAGACTAACTGGAAGAGGTTGTTGCTAATAATATTGAGGACTGCTTCTGACATGTAGCACACATTCATTATTATTGTTCCATTTTGACAACAACAGCATTACCAGAAGTCCAGTTCTTTTTCTGTTGAGTTTTTTCCGTCTGAGTCTGAATGTGCTTTATAATATTTGTCCACATAAGAGCTGTGCCCTTTTCTTGCTCCCCCCACCCCGTGCCAACTTCCCACCTTAGCTTTTCCTGACAATTTCAAGGTGAAAATAATGACCAGGTGCCTGGGTGATAAGAATACATTTATTTGGAAGGGTTTAATTCTCCTTATTTCCAGAAAAGCTTATTTTATATTCAGTATCAACATTATCCATAGAATTTTTTTTTAAATTCACAAATTGAAACTCGAAATCAGGATTAGCTCCAGTAGTACTATATTATATCAGCTTAGAAAATGACAAACATAAAACTTACGTTATGCTTCAGTGTTTCAGTGCTGTTTGCTCACAAGCCACACCTGCCTCTTATTACCCTAATCATAAAGCGACAGACTTTTGCTAAAGAAGGTTGCTGAATAATTTTTTTGTATGAAGTTGCTTGAAGTCTCATTGATGAGAAAACGTTGTTTAAAGGTTTGTTTCATCCTTCTTTTTTTCCTTTGTGAGCTCCAGTATAAACAGTTGCATTGAATAGGTCAATTTCTTTACATATTGAGAGGTTGTTCTCATCTGCAAAGTGGATGTATTGGGTTAGTATACCTCTTTTTTCCCAAAACTTTCCATAATGAAAAAAAAATTAAAAACCAAAGTAGAAAAGACAAGTACAGTGGGTTTCCAAGGACCCATCATTCCGCTGCAACAAATTAGGTAACAACCTCTTAAGATCCTTCCTAGTTCTGTGATTCTCTGACCATGGAAATTCTGATTCCCTCTGGTTTTGAGAATCCAGAATATCTGCTTTTAGATAATATTGACACTATTGTCAGGAATATTGATACTAAAGTGATAGCGTTATAACACTGAGAATTTAATGGCAGGTGAACAAAATGATACATGAGCAATATGTTGGGATTAGTTTGGTTCAATAGACATTTACTAAATGTCTCCCTCAAAGAAGTTAGGGCTTCCCACATGGCATGGTGGTAAGAAATCCACCTGCCAATGCAGGAGATGCGGTTTGATCCCTGGGTTGGGAAGATCCCCAGGAGGAGAAAATGGCACCCTACTCCAGTATTCTAGCCTGGAAAATCCCATGGACAGAGGAATCTGGCAGGCTACAATCCATGGGGTTGCAAAGAGTCATACATTACTGAGCATGCACTCAAAGATGTTATCCAGTAGGATCCCATATTACCACATTTGAGATGAAATTCCCTGGTGGTCCAGTGGATAATTCTCTGCTTTCACTGCCAAGGGCCCATGTTCAGTCTCCCTTCGGGAAACCTAACATCCTACAAGACATGCAGTGTGGCGAAGGAAAATTAAAAAAAAAAAAAATGGGCTATGATAAACTGTTCTAAAACTCTACTGAGCATTGTTTTTCATTTGGAAGCTTATTTTAAGATAGTAAAAGCCAGCTTCCAAGATGGTCCCCAGTGATTCTTGCCTTTTGCTCTTGTTACTTTCCCACATTTACAGGGTGTTTCTCTGTGACCAGTGAAATATGGCGGATGTGATGGTGTGTGACTTGTGTGGCTAAGTTGTAAAAGACATTGCCCCTTGTGCCTTGCTCTCTTGGATGACTCGTTCTGGGAGACGCTGGCTGCCCTGTTGTGAGGATACTCAAGCTGGCCATAGAGATTGGGAGGCCTTCTGCTGACCCCCAGCACTGGTTTACCAACCACTTGGAGCATCAGCCTTGGAAGAGGGTGTTTTTAAGCCCTGGTAAAAATCTTCAGATGACTGCAGTCCTTGGTAACATACTGATTGTATCCTTTTGAGAGACCACAAGCCAGAACCACCTAGCTAGGCCACTTCTGAATTCATAACCCATAGGAACTGCATGAGTTATTAAATGTTTGAAACTGCCAAATTTTGGAGTAATTTGTTATGCGGCAACACTATAAAAACCTTAAACTGCCTCAAGATTGTTAGCGTATAAATAGTTATGATTGTTCTATAGGTAGAAGCGTCAGTTAGTAGAATTCTAGCTGTGAGACTGCTGTTTAAATCTGCATTTAGCACAGTGAATTTCTGGCATCCTAGCTTCCTTTTAAACTTTTAACTCCTCAGAATGAATCTTCTGTGGACATTATCCATAATTAAATGAGGGCAGAAGGCATGGTGTCTCTTCTTTCATTAATTGCTCACCTTGAACCTAATCTCAGCATTTCCATTTGGCAGCGGATCTGTTTAAGAGGGTGGGGCTGGAGGTTGAGGGCTGGGACGTGCTTTAGCTGATGCTCAGGTAAACTTTGAGCAAGTATTGTAGTTTACTTTGAGTGTGTGTGCGCTCAATTGTGTCTGCTCTTTGTGACACCATGGACTATGGCCTGCCAGGCTCCTCTGTCCGTGGGATTTTCCTGGCAAGAATACTGGAGTGGGTTGCCTTTCCTTCTCCACGGGATCTTTCCAGCCTGGGGATTGAACCCATGTTTCCTGCTCTGGCAGGCAGATTCTGTACCACCGAGCCACCTGAGATCCCCCAGTTTACTTTCGGGCTATCCCCCAGAGAGTTCCCCTGACTCTCAGACACACAGGAAGACATTTAAAATTTTGGCTTTCATTGCCATAGACGTTTTCTTCTGTTACCTTCTGAACCAGGCAAGATTAAAGTGCCTCAAATAAAATATGCCCCAGTGAGGCCCTGGTGGTGTTACCTAACGTAGCCATTCTTCATGAATTTGTCTGCACTTCTGGTCTTTTGTGAATATTGTTAGACTCAGACAGTAAAGCGTCTGTCTGCTGTGTGGGATACACAGGTTTGATCCCTGGATCAGGAAGATCCTCTGTAGAAGGAAATGGAACCCACTCCAGTACTCTTGGCTGGAAAATTCCATGAATGGAGGAGCCTGGTGGGCTACAGTCCATGGGGTCGCAAAGAGTCAGATATGACTGAGCAACTTCACTTCCCTCCTTAAGCATAGTTCTGGGTTGTACACATCAAACTTTTTTCTCATAAGTTTAAGGGAATCTAATAGGAATAAAAGATTTTGTATAATTATGACATTTTGGTACATACAAAATGACATGATTTGGAAAACCAAAAAAAGACCATAACCTCACTTTTTACTTCATGGATCTGTTTAATGCTATCTACATAAATTATCATCCCATAAACATTTAAAGGATGACTGAATCGGAGACCTGGGTTCAATCCTTGGGTCGGGAAGATCCCCTGGAGAATGAATGGCTGCCCACTTCAGTATTCTCGCCTGGAGAATTCCATGGACAGAAGAGCCTGGTGGGCTACAGTCCGTGGGGTCACAAAGAGTCGGACACGACTGAGTGACTCACACACATACAAGTGGATATTAGGCACTTGGAGAACACTAAGAAGTAAGATTTTTGAGCCTTTATATTGGCGTGAATATTATTTTCATAAATGAGCCATTAGTCTCATTCTTTGGAGCTTAAGGTTTTAGTACATTTGCTTTTTAATTTGTCAGATAGGGTTACTAATAGGATTCTTTTGCCTCTGAGAATGTTTTCAGATCCAAGTTTATCTCAGTATAAAACAGTGATGGTGTTCACTGACCTGTACCAATATCATGCTCTCTGGGAATTGGAATTGATTTTTTTTTGGTCCTTGGTATGTGCGTTTGCTATTTGAACAAGCATCACCTGAGATGGCTTAGGAAAACCAGTAAGTAGATGTTCAGAAATTAGTTTTCAAGACATCACAAATTAGTTGCATCACAAGCCTCAGGAGAAAAATAATTAAGTCACTAGCTCTTCTTGATATTTTTATGTTTGAGCACAGTGTGTGATAAGAACTGCCTTTAGAGCTGAGGATAAGCAACATGTCTGGTTTTTCTGTTCTTTGAAGATGTAGAAATTAAACTACTATTCATTTCCGGTGAAAAGGCTATATGGCAGATGTGTATAGAGTCTGGGAGTGTTTTCATAAATGTCTTCTGCTAAGCAGGTTTTTGTTGGATAATGTGACTCATCTTATGTGCTTGTTTTATGTTCTTTGCACACTTGATGTGGCTTTAATTTACTCTATAAAGTAAGCATGATTTTTAAGAGAAAGTTTTAGGTATATATTAATTACTTTCTGTACTGTGATGAGGATAACAGGGGTACAGAAATGAATAAGACAAGGTCCTTGCCCTAGAGGAAATTGGGATGTGCTTAATTAATTTAAAATTTTTTTCAGAGTATTTAGCTGCTTATTTATGGTGGACTTTACAAGTTAGGGTTAGGCTGCACTCAACACAAATCCAGTTAAATTATGTTACCATAATTGAGAGTTATCCTGAGTTCTACACTGTTAATGAATGCTAATACTCTTTTGAAGGTCTCCTATGTATGGCCTCAATAACCACAAAGGCTTTTCTGCCTACAGCAGATAAACTCTCAATAATGTCACAGGAAGTTGCATTAGAAATTCTGCCATTACCTATTTTTTAACTGACTAGCTAGTTGTGTCTGTTCAGTGTATTCCCTATAGGGCAAATGTCTGTATCATACTTGGGAGATTATATATATATATGCCAGAATTGAAATGCATCTTATGAATGTTTAAGTAAATTTTCTGATATTTGTGCTTGCTACTTGCATGCTTTAAGAATTGAGGTGGGGATTAGGTAGTATGTTAGAATCCCAGACATACCTGAATCTGTTCTGTCAATTACCTTTGTCCCTGTTCAGGGCCCCTAGGGAAGATAAATGCAGGCAATAGCAGCCAAATGGTAATCAGAATACCACTTTATTAATTGCTTGAGCTGGGGCCAATTACCCTTGATGCAGGTCTCTTTGGAAAGAAGTGGTTTTGAGCATGTACTCTTGGCTTGAGTCCAAATATATATGTATTTAGTCTTGATATGCTCTGATCTAGCCATAGTTTGGGAAGGAAGTCAGGAAGAGAAAGAAATGATCATGTCCCAAGAGGGGTCCTAATTTCAACTTAAAAACCATGTAAAACTAGAAAGTAGAGAGAGAGAGGGACTAGATCTTGGTTTTGTTGTCTTTAAAGTGTGGTGACCCTGCTCCCTCATAATTAAACTCCAGTCATTGTTTTTGTGTCTGACCTACCAGAAGAGCAATTCCTTCTTTGACAGGGGTGGACAGAGGAGTTCCTGATGAGGAGGGAGAGATCCATCTGGATAGATTCATCATAGTACGGGTCACAGTCACTTATCTGAAAGCCTAGGGGCAAGAAATATTTCAGAATTTGCACTTTCTCATGTTTTAGAAAGACAGGAGTATATGTGTGTGTGCATGTATATGTATATATATCATGTAACAAACCCAGTGTGACCTGTGACAGCTTCTCTAGACGTAACATATGACTATTTCTGTAAGAAAATCCTTGAATATTCAGAATAAGTGAGCATAGTGGACAGAATAATGCCCCCTTCCTAAAATGTCCATGTTCTAATCCCCAGAACCCGTGAATACATCACCTTTCATGGCCAAAGAGGACTTGAAATTTGTGATTAAGGTTTAAGGACTGTGAGATAAGGCCATGATGCTGGATGGGCCCCGTGTAATCACAGGGGTCCTTGAAAGCAGGGGACCTTGCCCAGCTGTGGTGGGAGGACGAGCTGTGGTGATGGAAACAGAAGATGCTACCTGGCTGCCTTCGGAAAAGGAGGAAGGGGGCTGGGGTGAAGAAATGCAGGTGGCCTCCGGAAGTCAGCAAACACAAGGAAACACTGTCACCTCGAGCCTCCAGACAGGAATGCCGTCCTGCTGACACTCTGGTTTTGGCTCAGTGAGCCCACTGTTGCACCTCTGCACTCCAGAACTGTAAGACAGTAAATTTTTTAAGCTACTACTTCAGTGGTAACTTATTACAGCAGCGGTACAAAACTAATACGGGCTTCCCTGGTGCCTGCAATGCAGGAGACCCAGGTTTGATCCCTGGGTTGGGGAGATCCCCTGGAGAAGGGTATGGCTACCTGCTCCAGTACTCTTGCCTGGAGAATTCCATGGACAGAGGAGCCTGGCGGGCTACAGTCCATGGGGTCGCAGAGTTGGACGCAGCTGAGCGGCACTAACACGGATGCAGTGAGATAATGACTACAGCCTTATTTTACTTCAGGTCTAGTTATGTGAAACCTTTGGATTTGCAGAGCTTTTTAGATTATGAATTGCACTTAGGAATTGTGAGCCTGTAAAAGAAATGGAAAGTCTTGATGTTTTAACTGGATGACTTTACTGTGTTTGAATTAATCATGGGATGAAGAGTTCTTAGGAGGAAAGCCTTTTAGTTGTTACCATCTGAATACTTGGGCCTCTGGTGATTTCTTTGTATGCGTGTCCATTGCCTGTACGGACCTTACACTGGTTGATGATGGCTCTGGCCAACTCGCCCCATGGACCTCGGTTCACCTAGATTTAGATTAAAGTAATACATATGGAGGGACTCAAACTCTGAAGTACTGTGTAAATGTTCGTGGTCCTTGATGATGATATTCATTATTGGGCAGCTGCCTCCTGTCCCTCCTTCCTTGTAGAGGGGTTGGAGGGGAAGACATACCGCAGGATGATTTTGTGAGTGTGGCTGTGGGATTGCTTCTTCCTTCTGCCTCTGAGAAATCCGTCCCCTACATTACAAGTCTCTAGTGTTGGTGTGGCTCCAAGGGACGTGGCATCTGGGATGAACGTCTCAGCACAGAAAGGCTGCATACCATGGGCTCATCCACGGACCCCCATTCTCAACCATTTAGTTACATTAAGTGAGTAAGAAATGTCCATCTTCTGCTCCTTCTCATAGCAGAATCCAGGGCAAAGTCTATGTATTTTGAAATTTTCCCAGAAAATAACCTGCAAAGTATAAAGCATACTTCAGAATACAAGGCAGCAATTCGCGCTCAGGAGGCAATATTTGTTTTATTTTGTTGTGAGGCTGTGTCCTTGCAGTAGATGCCATGATTCTGGAATGACTGTAGTTGTCTGATACACGTTTGAAGGTTATACCTTCGGTGAAATGTTTCAGCATGATGATGCTAGCTCTGATTCAAATTAAAATGCTAACATCTAGCTTGCACCTTACACTGTCCTTGGTCTGTAAGTGAAACTTCAGGAACATCATTTCCCTGTTGATTCCTTTGCTCATGTGCTGGGAGAGTAAGTGTTGCTTTGCCTGGTGCTGGGTGGTATGGGTGTGTGGTTGTGTTACTGTTTTTCTTTTTTCTTCTAGAAAATTGGTAGATTTTAAGCTGTGGTTTATGACCAAATACATGACTTTAAACGTTTTTTCTCACTGAAGACTATATCTCCTCTTTGTCCCCACAAGCACATCACCCTTACCCATAACACAACCCTTTTCTTCCCCAACATCTTCAGTAGGATACATCTGAAATCTCTTCTAAGCTTCTGATGGAAGTTATTGTGAATCAAATACAACCTTACAACGTACCCTAGACAAGAGACTGTGTTGAGACTTCATGTGTGTGTCATCAAGAACAAGATGGCTAGTTGTGCAAAGTTGTGTGCCCAAATGAATATCTAGACTATTGGGAATTCCGGAGAGAAATTTTATTTGAAATCTGTCTTAAAATTTCGCAGTGATGTATAATCATAAATTGGTTTTCATGCTTATAGACTCTATTGAATTTACTATAAAGTAGTTTCAGAACCTAGGGAATGTGTTATTCTTCACACCACAATGTATTAGGCTTTGGGCTGTGTTCTGGGTTGTAAGTGGCCTGAAGAAGTCTAGACTTTGCCCTTAAGGAGTTTATGCTCAGCAGGTAAGGTAAGCCTTGAACAAAGGAAGAAGTAGGTGGCTAGTTCTCTGGACGATTAACATGTGTCCGTGCAGAAGAGCAGATGAAGGAGGGAAGGAGGCTTCCTCCAGATGGGAGAATACAGTGTGCTTGATGGAGGAAGTGTCATTTGAACCATGAAGGTTAGGAAACTATTCATGCAAAATTTAATCTGTACCTTCGCATATGGGCCTCCAGGACCTAGCTCTGCCTCTCTCGCCTCTGGCCACCTTCACCTTCCACTCCAGCCACACTGAGCTGTTCATAGGGTCCTACAAGCATCGTGCCCTTCGCACTTGGGACCTATGCTAACAGGTCTGGTTGCTGTACAATGAGAGTTCCATGTTGAGTGTATATATATATATATATTTTTTTTTTTTTTTAAACTCCTCTTAAGACATAGACGTGACTTTCTGTAAATAACGTCTTCCTGGTTGTTCAGTCTTGCCATCCACAAGGTCCTGGAATTCCCGAGCTTATATGTAGGTGATGTTCACCTCCAATAATGCCACCTATGCCATCTTTGCTTATTTTTTGAAACATGTGTACTGCTAAAGGGATGACAGAGAAAATAGTTGTTCTTAAGGATCTCACTGCTGGAAAGACTAACAAACAGTTTTAATGTGAAACTTCCGTAGCCATACTAGACGTGTGACGAGGACGCCTGGGAGAGCAGGAGTGGGGGTGACCGTTCCTCCTGCTGGCAGGGCCTCAGGGATGAATGCCCAGAGAGGAGAGGCTCAAAGTGAGTCATGGAAGATGAGTGGGAACCTGCCAGATGGACACAATGGAGGAGGATGTTTTGGGATGTGACTCTGCAAGTGTGCAAAGCCATAAGGGAACATGAAAAGTTAGAGTACAGTCAGTCCCCACCAGCAAAATATGTGTTGGGGTGGGTGCATCGTGATGAAGCTGGAAGGGCAGGCAGAGAAAGTGTATACATTCTAGATCAAGGAGTTAGTACTTTATTCTGCAAGTATCAGTTGTGGAAGGATGTTAAACAGGGGAGCCTTATGTCTAATTCCCTTCAAAAGCAGATACCAGGATTATAGCATCTTAATAAAAAAATTGTTCAGTGCAAAAGCAATAAAGGAAAGTGAAGTCGCTCAGTCGTGTCCGACTCTTTGTGACCCGCTGGTCTGAAGCCTCCCAGGTTCCTCCGTCCGTTGGATTTTCCAGGCAAGAGTACTGGAGTAGGTTGCCATTTCCTTCTCCAGGCAATCTTCCCGACTCAGGGATTGAACCCAGGTCTCCCACAATGCAGGTGGGCGCTTTACCCTCTAAGCCACCAGGGAAGCCCTACCATGTGTCAACTAAGAGTTGAGGCTTCACAATATGCTGACACTTCTTATAGGTTGTGTGAGTGTGGGCAAATTATGTAGCTTCTCTGCATCTCAGTTTCTTTATCTGCTTAGTGGGCATGATAATACCCCTGTTGCAGAATCGATGTGAGAATTTGGTGACTTACTGTTGCTAAAGAACCCAACTATTATACTAAGTACACAATAATTAAGTGTACATTTAGTATGCATTTTGATTTTATTAAGAATAAAGACTAGATGTCCAGCAAGAACTTGATGTGAAAACTGAAAGAGTCCTTAAAAGTCAGTTGCAGCATATATTGTTCTATGTGCTAAGTTGCTTCAGTCATGTCCCACTCTTTGCGACCCTATGGACTGTAGCCCCCCCAGGCTCCTCTGTCCATGGGATTCTCCAGGCAAGAATACTGGAGTGGGTTGCCATTTCCTTCTCCAGGGGATCATCTTTGTGACCCAGGGATTGAACCCACTTCTCTTAAGCCTTTTGCATTGGCAGGCAGGTTCTTTACCACTGCACCACCTAGGAAGGCCATTTCAAGTTTATAATAAAAGCCCAAAGCCATAGGCTGAATGTTACATATGTCTTGAAATCTGAGATGGTCATGTTTACCTGCTTGAAGAAGGGTCCTTAAGAAAATGAGATGTAAAAAAAAAAAAAGAAAATGAGATGTGGTAGAAAGCAAAAATGAGGCAGTCTGTGGCAAATAGCGTGTGTGGGGCCTTGACTGGGATTAGCCACATTTGGGTGAGGCTTTTGAAGTCCCACCCCACAGTCAGCAGCATTGTGTTGGGATATCAGGAAAGATGGCGTCTTCATGTGATGCAATCGACAGAACACAGGGAATGTTGGAGATTGAAAGAGCTGCCCCTGCCGTGACTCAGTTGGTCCAGAGAAATGTGAGCGGAAGCTAGGGCACCAAAATGATGTAAGGGTTTGGCATGGCTTTGCTGGCCTGGCCGAGCAATTATCAGTGAAATGTGGATAACCACAGAAACGTGTGTTTGAATGGTCACTTGAAAATCTCTCACATATCCTTAGGTATCATAGTTCAGCTGATAGTAACCACTTACACATAATAAATCTTTCTCAGAACAGAATGAGACACAGATTAATGCTTCAGCTGGTGAATGTACTGGTGTATGTAGTATTGCTGCTGCTGCTGCTGCTAAGTCGCTTCAGTTGTGTCTGACTCTGTGTGACCCCATAGACGGCAGCCCACCAGGCTCCCCTGTCCCTGGGATTCTCCAGGCAAGAACACTGGAGTGGGTTGCCATTTCCTTCTCCAGTGCATGAAAGTGAAAAGTGAAAGTGAAGTTGCTCAGTCGTGTCTGATTCTTAGCGACCCCATGGACTGCAGCCCACAAGGCCCCGCCATCCATGGGATTTTCCAGGCAAGAGTACTGGAGTGGGGTGCCATTGCCTTCTCCGGTATGTAGTATTAGCACAACGCACTTCACAGACACAAGCATTCTAACACTTGAACTCCTGTATACCAAGACATATTACATATATCATTGGTCTTTCTGTTAGTGAACAAAATCAAATGTTTTTATGAGATGGAAAGGTGGACTGAGACTTCCTAGCATTTTATTAATTGATGATTACATTTTTCTTTGCTGTTTTGAAAAGTGTTTTTGCTTCCCTTTTACTGTAGCAAGATTTTAAGGTAATAACCATGATAATTTTTTTTAATGTGGGGTGTGACTTATTTTTTTAACTGGAAGGTGATTGTGTTATAATGTTGTGTTTCTGCTGTACATCCAAGTGAATCAGCTACACGTATACATATATTGCTTCCCTCCCTCTCCTCCCTCTTCTCCCATCCCACCTCTTGAAGTCATCACAGAGCACTGGGCTGAGCTCTGTCTGTTTTACGCATGGTAGTGTATATACTGGAGAAGGCAATGGCATCCCACTCCAGTCCTCTTGCCTGGACAACCCCATGGACGGAGGAGTCTGGTGGGCTGCAGTCCATGGGATCGAGAAGAGTTGGACACGACTGAGTGAATTCACTTTCACTTTTCACTTTCATGCATTAGAGAACGAAATGGCAATCCACTCCAGTGTTCTTGTCTGGAGAATCCCAGGGACAGGGGAGCCTGGTGGGCTGCTGTCTATGGGGTTGAACAGAGCCGGACACGACTGAAGCGACTTAGCAGCAGCAGCAGCAGCAGCAGTGTATATATGTCCGTGCTACTCTCAGTCTGCCTCACCTTCTTCTCCCACTCGTACAAGTTTATTCCCTATGTCTGTGTCTCTATTCCTCTCCTGAAAACAGGCTCCTCAGTACCGTTTTTCTAGGATCCACATATATGTATTAATATATATTTGTTTTTCTGGGAGTAGTTTTATTTCACTGACTTTCCAGGGAAAATTGAGGTGTCCCTAGTTCATCAGGTTAAACAGCAGGACTTTTAAATATTTGTAACTTCTCATAAAATCTGTCACAGGTAAAACAAAATGAAGTCAGGCCTTGGTCCTTCTTGCTGAGCAGTTACTATAGATCGAATGATGAATAATTGTTACTCTGCCAGTCACGTGAATCACGAGTTCCAATGGAAGGCACAGTCTGGAGAAGTCTTTAATGACGAGTTGGTGCCGCTAATGAAGGAAGTGGTTGGTAAATTACAGCTCCAAGCCCTTGAAAATTAACCTCTAGCACATGTTATTAGTTTCATTTTTTGCTTAGAGTTTAATTTTTTGGGTAAAGCAGTTTATTGTCCTCTAAAAGATAGTTAGAAAAATGGCTTCTTTTGTGGTGCTTACAGTGCCCCCAAACAATCTCCCCGTGTCTATATTGTGGCTGCTTTTCTCATTTGCATTCTGAACCCACTATTAGGGCTCTTGTTAGGAACCTGTATGGATTTATTTGTAGAGGAGGACACATTGAATTGGACCTCAGGATTAAATGAATTCCATGAATTAGAAGGATGACCTTGTAGACAGGAAAAGACTTCATTATATGTCTTCCCTGCTTTCTGTGTAATAGATTTTGTTGTATGCTTCATATTCAGTCTTTGTGTGTGTGTGTGTTTTATGTTGAAAGAATAGATCGAAATTCAGCACCCTGACAGTGGACAATAAATTGACTGAGTTCTAATTGTGAAGACTGTAGCACTGCATTTTATTTTTCCTCCTGTCATGCTCAGCAAATAAATAATCCCATTTACATTTCAGCCTCCAAACATGCCTGTGTCTTTGGGCATCATGGGAATACCATGTAGGCAAGTGGGGTTATGGTTAGAATCCTAGTTATATGGATTCTTATTTCTTGTGTGTGTCACCAAGTAGCGTAGAGTCTGCTTTTACACAGGTATTAAAGCTTAGCTGGGGCGAGGGAGGAGAAAATAGAGGGGGAGGAAAGCACTGGACTGCCAGGGCCTGTTTCTAGTGGAAACACAGTTCATAGCCAGCTGCTGCAGGGGGAGGCTTTGGAAGCTGCAAAAGGATCAAACCAAATGGTAAAGTTTTAACAATTTACCGCTAATTGATTGACTTTATGTAGAAGGAGATGCAGCTCCATGCTCTTACAGCCTACTGTCTTTTATTTATTTGTTTTTTTGCTCAGTTTATGTGACTTCTAAACCAGATTCATTCGCTGTCTCTTCAGAGTCGTTTTATTCTGTACAAGGCCTGATTGATTTGACCAAGGGCTGAGTCTCCATGATAGCTAACTGTGATGATGGGGGATAAATTAAAATTGCCTATGGCCAGGATCAGACCATCTCCAAGAGGTAATAGAAGAGTCCCTGAGGCCTGGCGCCAGAGTGCTCAAATTCTGTTTTCTACTTTGGTTAAAAACTAGTTTAAAATGGTATCATTTAAAGTACATGGAATACAGTAAGTCATTTCCTCTCTACAAATTGTTTATGGAAATCTCTAGGAAGTCCTTTTGCTTTATTCTGAAGTACTTTAGCATATGATGGTTTTAAATTTGGAAGGCATGTGGTACATATATTTGCTTCAATGTACAGGTAGCTAAACTGGGATTTGGAATAAAGTGCAGTGGTTTATTCAAATCCAGAACAATGCTTGGTGGTAGAGTAGAATTAGAACCCAGCTCAGCTAGTGTAGACTTTTGAATTGGCATGTGTAATTAATCAGGAAAGGCATGTCGTTGCTAAGGCAATGGATAGGGATGCTCTTTCTCATTACTTCTGGGGCATTCTCAACCATAATAGGGCTTTAATTATATCTGCAACATTGGGGGAAGCATGCATATTTTAAAATTAGTAATAAAAATTGAAGGAAAAAAAGCTTGATCTGCTTATTAGGGAGGCATGGATGGAACAAATACATGCTTTTGCAAAACAGTTCTGCTTCTGTTTGGGGTCAGTGTGTCTCATCTTTTGACATAGGCTTCTGCAGAGTCTATAGTGATGATAAATTATAGTTCTATGATGTAGTCTCCTCCTGCTGTACATCACAATGAATCAGGTATGGTAATTTTTGTTTCCATTCTCACCGTAAATGATCATTGTGGATAATTTACTCACTTTTTTTTCTTAGGAGTGTCTGATTTAAAGTATCATCATGGTTTTCTTTTTTTTTTTTTTCATTCTCGAAAGGGACTAATAAAACCCGCCTCTGAAATGAGTAAGTATATTATCATTGGTGTTGAAATTGTTCAAATAGAAATGCTTATCCCATCCTTGAGTAAAGATATATTATGTTCAACACAAACACTGTTAATAGAAGCGTTTGAATGTGTCCTTCAATCAGCTCAAGATCACTTTGTGTAGCTAGGGTTCAATCAAACACCACTTTTAATCACCTAATTACATAAAAGCCGATCAGGTTTTCCTGCCAAACAAATGACTGGGGAGGACTAATTCTGTAAGTGTACAGCCCTGAAGAGTTTCCCCCTTGACTCGATGGACGTGAGTCTGAGTGAACTCCGGGAGTTGGTGATGGACAGGGAGGCCTGGCGTGCTGCGATTCGTGGAGTCGCAAAGAGTCAGACACGACTGAGCGACTGATCTGATCTGATCTCATCTCACAAGTAGTCCTTTGAGGAAACCATGCAGACAAGGTGAAAGTTGTGTACATTTCAGATTTTGAAATGGTTGCTTGTTATTTGGGGAGGAATTTGGGCATGTTTGATTGTATTTAGAAAAGAGAATTCTTTTGGCCTTCCTTCCTCGTGCCTGCTACTGAGTCCCCGAATCGCCACGTTTCCTTTTGTGCAGTAACCTTTTCTCCCCAAGTCTTCAGGGTTCTGAGGCTCTGAAGCCCCAGAGCACATGCTGTCTGTGTGGTGACACCATCCGTTTGTCATGGCGACACCATCCGTTTGTCATGGCGATGGTTTCCTGGTCCTTAGAAAAGACCCTGCAGCCTTTCTGTGGTCTTTTACAGCTGGGTAGTTGTATATGTCTTTCAATATTGCTGCTGCTGCTGCTAAGTCACTTCAGTTGTGTCCGACTCTGTGTGACCCCATAGACGGCAGCCCACCAGGCTCCCCCGTCCCTGGGATTCTCCAGGCAAGAACACTGGAGTGGGTTGCCATTTCCTTTTCCAATGCATGAAAGTGAAAAGTGAAAGTAAAGTCACTCAGTTGTGTCCGACCCTTAGTGACCCCATGGACTGCAGCCTACCAGGCTCCTCCATCCATGGGAGTTTCCAGGCAAGAGTACTGGAGTGGGGTGCCACTAGAAGCCCCCAACTCACATCATTTTGCACAGTTAGTAGGATAAAGGGCACCTCGCCGGTGCCCAGGGAGGCTAGAGATTTGCACAAGCAGATGAGTCCTGCAGTGGAGACAAGCGTGCAGGTTTGCTTGCGTCCAGATCTTTGCATTTAAACTAGGACATTGAGAGGTGATACAGTTGCCAAGGTGGAATAATCTATTCATCCTTCTACTTACAGTGCAGTCTCAATTACAGTGGGAAGCCGTATCTCACATACAATAAATACCTTTTGAGGCTGCGAGAGTCGAGAGAGCGGCGCTGTTCCCGACCCGGGACTGTTGGAAGCTGTGCTTCAGCTCTTCTTGTTGCTGTTCCAGTGCTCTGTTCCCTGCTTCTACTATGTGGTGTTTCCTCTGTCACCAATAAAGCTTCATATGAGCATCAGTCAAGTAGTGGGGGTTGACAAGATTTTCTCACGTAAACAGCTTAGCACCTTGCTTGGGAACGGGGGCATACAGCACTGGGAGTGCATGTACCGTAAGGGGCTTGTCATAACCCCTGCTCTTTTCTCTCTGCATTTGTGTTTCCCTCTGGGTGTGGAGGCAGCATGGTTGTGCTGAGGTATGTCTCTGGGTCAGCATTTGTAGGGCAGTGCATCATCTCGAGTGAGTGTCAGCAGTCTGTCTCCCCCAGCTAGCGAAAGTTCCTGTTTGGATGTTAATGGCCCGACTGGGACGTGGTCCTAAAGGTTGAGGGAAGAGGCAATACCTTTTTTTTCAGGGAGGCACAACATAAGGAAGACCATAAACAGATGCGGTCACATCCTGAAAAGCAATGATAGTGACCACCATGGCGGGTCAGGGGTGGCAGCTGTAATAGTTACCATGAGGCACTTACAATAATGTTGATCAGCTTGAAGACGGAAGATAGTGAATACATGCTCTGAGGTTCATGGGGCTGGTCTATGGAAACGAGAGAATCACTTGAAATCTCACATTTCATATGAAAAATGAATGCAGATTTTTCATTCAGCTTCCTAATTTTTATGTTATTTGCATTATTAAAAAATGAGTGAAATAGAAAATCTGGAAATAAGGACCCTGTCTATAGTGGGAATTCCCTCTAGTACACATCTCTGGGTCATTCCCAGATGGTTTTTATACCTCAATTTAAGTCTGGGCCACTGAAAAAAAATCCAGAAGTCTAACATAACTTTTCAGAAGGACAATACAAACAGACTCTATGGTGTTTGATTAATATCTAAGCAAAGAAGCAATGTAGAATAAAATAAGGAAAACGTTCCAGTGATCATTTATATTTTTTCTACGGGTGCTATTAGGTTATAATGGAATTCCTTCCCCTGTCAGTGAAACACACACAAAAAGCAAATAAAAACCATTCTTTCTGATAAGAGGCTAAGTCTGAGTAGCAGGAATAATCCTAAGAGCCATGATCTGGTACTGGCTGAGGCTAGGCAATAGTCAGTCAGTCATGTCCAACTCTTTGTGACCCTTTGGACTGTAGCCCACCAGGCTCCTCTGTCCATGGGATTTTCCAGGCAAGAATACTGGAGTGAGTTGCCATTTACTTCTCTAGAGGATCTTCCTGACCCAGGGATCAAACCTGAGTCTCCTGTGTCTCCTGCATTGTAGAGGGAGTCTTTACCTGCTGAGCCAATGGATACTGGCTGAACCCCACAGGAATGTGGGACCTTAGGCAGATCTGTAACTTAACTGCACTTGGGTGACTACATAATTTATTGTCACATTATGGAGCTGCTATTCAAAATTACAGCAGGTCATCAGGCATCAAGCCAACTGTCCTGGGCTGACTTGTTATCCTCTCCAGTTCTCCATGTTTGTTGGTAAAATTAGATGGTTGCATTAAATTAGATGTTATTAAACCTCTTTTCTTTTTTCCATCAAGAGTCCCAAAATATAAAAGGAAAGTTCAGTTTGCAGATAAACTGGGTCTGAGTTCCAGTTCCCCACCCTCCGTTCCACACACACACCCCAGCCAAAGATCCTAGGAGATCCCTGGAGCACAGTTTGAAAACTCTGACATTCCATGAGTGTATTCCACCCATTGCTTGCCCTGGGCTGGAATCCCATGCCACATCTCTGTATCCGGAAGATCATAGGCAAACACATCCTAGCAGGAGGAGGACACAATCTCATCTAGGATGTTCCTTGGGGGCTTCATCTTTTTATTTGTGCCTTAAAAAAAAAAAAACAACTCATATTTTGTCTTTCTATCTGGAGTAGGAGCTTGGGATAATTTCATTTCTTCTAACCTTTTTACTGTTTTCTTGTTTGAAAGACCTGAGCCTGCAGATATAAATGTAAGGGTGAAAATATAGATGAAGCTCTTAAAAACAGAAATTCTGTGTGTCTGGAAAAGTGATCAGGTTGTTTCCTAACTCTCTGTGATCATCAAGAAGAACCTCCTAGTGCTAAGAGCCGCCCCAGGTCACGTATAATGAAAGATATAAGGCTCTTTTTAGGGCTGTATATAGAGGCACATAGGGCTTCCCAGGTGGCACAGTGGTAAAGAACCCGCCTGCTAATACAGGAGATACCAGAGACGCAGGTTCCATCCCTGGGTTGGGAAGATCCCCTGGAGTAGGAAATGGCAACCTGCTCCAGTAGTCTTGCCTAGAAGATTCTATGGACAGAGGAGCCTGGCGGGCTGCAGTCCACGGGGTCACAGAGAGTCAGACATGACTGAGTGACTGAGCACATGAAGGCACATACAAAAATTAAAGCCCTGATTTGCCCATGAGTTTCACAGATGGAAGAGTCGGTTAATCCTGTCCTTCTGTCCCCACATTGCTCTGCTGTATTCTTCTCCCTTTCCAGTCTCTTCATTGCAGATGTCCCATCCGTCTTCCCACACGTGATTTGGTAGTGTTATTCCTAAGATCGCCCTAATCACTGTGTCTGTTTCCAATACCCAGCGGCAGGAATCCATACCCCTTGCAGAGGAGGTAGAAGAAGTCAACACGCCCCTCCATGTGCCAGCAGACATGCTGCCAAAAGTGATTATAACCCTCCTTCCACACCGGACGTTAAGTGAAACGGGAGAGGAGCAACCTCCTGATTTTGTGTTTTCCCTCGTTATTGACTGGGGCAGCAGGCTCTTGAATTTTTGTGTGTCAGCCCTTCTCAGTGATCATCTGGAGGTTCCTTGTTATGGATGCCATCCGATTTATAGGCTCGGTAGTCTTAGACCTGACCTGAGGCGAGTAGACATCCTTTTTGTTATTTCTTTTCAAAGCACTGTGGTTTTTTTTTCTCTTTTGAATTACAAGATTGCCTTGGGCTAATGATATTCCTGTCTAGGTTTGCTCATCTTCAAAATTCAGCTGCTGCTTGGTCGATGGTACCCCCCTTTCTGGTTCATTTAGTTATCTGGACTATTTCAGGTGCAATTATCTGAGAATGGATGGCTAGAGCGTGATGTCTATCTATAACTTTGATATGTGGCAGGAGGCATACAGGTTGCTACAGGTAACAGACATCAGCTGCAGTGGCAAGCTAGATGACTGAGGTTTCTGAGAAACATTGAGTCCCTCTAGTCACTGGCATCTGTCAGATAGAATTCAACAGCCATCATTTATTCAGAGCCTATTATGTGTGGTGCATTTTGCATAATACTCACATCTCCGTCTCTGGCTCCTCTGCTTCCCTCTTCCTTGTAAACACCCTTGTGATTACATCAGATGTACCTGGATAATCCAGGCTCACCTCCCCATCTCAAGACTCTTTTGTATAATCACAGGTACAAACTACCTATTGACATGTAGAGTATGTATCCACAGGTTCTGTAACTGAAAGTGGGGTCTGCCTGCTTACCCCTCTAGAGCCAGTAAGGAGACCATGTTAATGGAAAGGAAAGTTTGCTTTATTCTGGATGTGGGCAACCAGGAGGCGACTGGGGCTGGTGAGGGTGGGGAATTGGGTTCAAAGGCTGACTCCCCCCCCCCCTCCACCTCTTGCCCCTACCGTGAAAGAGCTTTCACATGTGAGGGGCGGGGGCTGCATGCAGACGTAGTACAGTTAGCTCTGACCGTCATCTTGAAATTGGTCTTACAGTGGTCTGACCAGCATCATCTTGATTATTTTAAGTACAGTGAATCTGCAGTCCCTGAGTCAGTTTGTTGCCATTTCCTTGAGGCCAGTTCTTGGAACTGCAGTGGCTTTTGTCAGGGCCACAGTCTAGTCGTCATGCAGTTAACTGCTCCCTGTTAGGGGCTTCAGTATCTAGTATATAAGGTAGTTCACAATATATGGCTCAGAATATTATCCATAGATCTTAAGACACTAAAGTTTCTAGACTTTGCTTAATGACTAAGCGAATTTCATTTTGTCCCTTTTGACCGCTTTCCTTTGTTTCTACACTTGCTCACTGCTCTGATTGAACTGACTCTTTGGCTAAAGCTTTACTGCAGACAAAAGGCAGGAGGACTTGGCGGGCAGGCAAGGACCATAGGGCCTGGCTCCATCTCAGTCCCAGGGATTAGGATGCGGCCACCTTTAGGGGAGCATTGTACCGCCTACCATAGGTAGTCAGCTCCTGCCACCAGAATGACGGCAGTGATCCGAACCGTAACACGTGTTCAGTTCCTACTGTGTTCCAGTCGGGGCTTATTCAGTGTTCATGGCCACTGTAAGGGGTGCTTAGTTGCTCAATCGTGTCCAGTTCTTTGCGGGCCCTAGGACTGTAGCCTACCAGGCTCTCTGTCCGTGGAATTCTCCAGGCAAGAATACTGGAGTGGGTTTCCATTTCCTCCTACAGGGGATCTTCCAGACCCAGGGACTGAACCCACATATCTTGCATCTCCTGCATTGGCATACCAATGGATACCATATGCCATACCAATGGCATACCATCTGGGAAGCTGTTGGGGGTAGGTAAGGTTATCCTTATTTTACAGTGGAAAGCACTGAGGCTCGGAGAAGTTAAATAACCTGTCTAAAGTCACACAGCTAGTTGGCCACAGACAAAGGATAACAATCCATGCTGTTTGTGGCCATTACGCAGTTCGACAGTCACTGCATTGTTAGTACATAGAGGCTTAGGTGAAAATAGGGTGCTTTCTCTGGGTCATGTTGGTAGTCAGTAGCTGGGTCAGTATTCAGATCGAATATCTGACTGCAAAGCCTCAGGCTGAAATGCTGTTCTGCCTGTGCTGGTGATCCCGGACCTCTGTTCTGAGATTTTTGTTTTCGGCTGTGGTTACAGTGACCTTTGTTTTGTTGATTTGCTTTGATTCCCTTTCTGGTTGGTCTTCATATATTGGTGAAGGCAGGTGGAGAATGTTGTCCCTTAGGTTGAGGTGTCACAGGGCTGAGAGTTAGTGCGTGAAAGCCGTCGGTGCTCCGCAGCTGAACTCTCCTGGATGGTGGCTGCTACTCTGCTCCTGTGAGGTTTGTTTTTGGCATGGCTTGCTGAAAGTAGAACTAGCTCAAAAAATGTTTGGAGGCAGAGGGTTCTGCCCACCCTATGAACAATGAATTGATCCCCTATATACAACTGCTTCAGAGAAGGCGATGTCACCCCACTCCAGTACTCTTGCCTGGAAAATCCCATGAACGGAGGAGCCTGGTAGGCTGCAGTCCATGGGGTCGCTAAGAGTCGGACACGACTGAGCGACTTCACTTTCACTTTTCACTTTCCACTTTCATGCATTGGAGAAGGAAATGGCAACCCACTCCAGTGTTCTTGCCTGGAGAATCCCAGGGACAGGGGAGCCTGGTGGGCTGCCGTCCATGGGGTCGCACAGAGTCAGACACGACTGAAGCGACTTAGCAGTAGTAGCAGTATTGTAGGTAAAGGTGCCAGCGTTGTCTCATATGGAGCGGAGACCCTGCCTCACGGTGGATTGTAAACATGATCCCTGCGATGGAAGGCTAATGTTTGATGGAACCAGCCACAATTTAGTTACCATAACAACTTGGTAATACTCATTTTGTCTTGGCTTAGTGCCTCCAAATGTGATGTACAGCAGTCATTCTGGCCAGCTGAAATGGACTCTAACCTTCTTCTTGTCAGGCGTGTTGATAAATGACTCTGTTTCATGACACACATTTCAAAGTCATCACTTTTTGTATATGTCTGATCTTCCTGTAAGCTGCAGGTTGTAGAAAGAGAAGTGGTTGGAGTAACACACTGCTGTTTTGCTGCTTTTCTGTTCCTGAGCTATTTTATTGTAAAATAGTGTGTGTGTATTGTGTGTATGTGTGAATAGGACAGGGGTTGTGAGAGAAATAAGTACATGGTTGAATCCAAGTCTTGGAGCAGAATATCATAGTATTGTAGTAGTGTTTTTATGTCATCTCCCCTGCCCCGAAGCTTGAAATAATGTTATTAAATTCAGTCTCATTCTTTATACAGTAAATTTGACATACTCTGGAAAAGGTGTGTGTAGTACACTCAAAGAGAGGGTTCCTTTCTTTCACTTAAGTGTTATAAATGCACCGACTATTTATGTCCAATGTTGCTTTGATGATAAGTAACCTGTAGTAGAATTTGAATTTTTTCATGGGGAAATAGCTGGGTTGGTGGGAATTTGAGAGAAGGAAGACATCATCTATTCTAGTAGGTAGGAGAGTGTTCTTCCCATTCAGGAAGGGTTAATAGGTTTTCCTTAGCGGGGATCAGGGAAGGAAGAGGCTGGGTAATGATGCATTCTTTATTCCTCTCTGGGAGATACAGAATCTATATTCACATTCCAAGGCTCTGAAGAGTCCAGCGGCAGAGAAACCTATTTAATTAACTGTTTCACTCAGCCGTGGGGGCCATGGGAGCCCCCTTTCTAGCAGAGCATCTGTGAATTTCTCATAGAACACTGTTTGGGAAATGGTGCTTTTCTAGCAGTAATGATGACGAGGAAACCAAAGTCAGAATTTCGCCTTCTGTTCCTAACTGTCTCTGTAGTGATTCAGCTACAGGACAGGTTCAGTACTGTACTTTGATTCTTCTTTGTGAGCAGACACCTTTTCTCTGTTTCCCTCCCCAGATGTTAGCATGGCATTTCTTCTGATTTGTGCCATCCAGGGCTCCATCTTGGCATTGACTTTGGGCACTTTGTACAACATTCTGTTTAGTTGCTGTCTCTCTAAGTATGTAAGCTTATTGCTATGGAAGATTATGGAATCTCCTTTGAAGAGTTCCAAGGATAAGTAGTGATCATCTTTTTTATGGGATGTCTGGAGTTCAGTCTTCTAGGAAACCCGTAATGCAGCCACAAAAATCTCTATTTTTATTCTAATCATGTCATGAAAACATGAAAGTCTAGTGCTGAATAATAAATTCTAAGCTCTTTGTATACATTGGAGAAAATCTTAGAATAAGTTAGTTATACCTCTCTTTCCCTAATGATGAAAAAACTCATGTCTAAGAAAACCGCCTCTAGAATTTGGATCTCCCAAGTCCCTAAAAATGGATTTCTGTGTTTCGTTATTGGTAATCTTAATAAAGTTAGGGAAGCAGAAATACTTATGAAAGGGATATTAAACCCCTCTTGATGGCAGCCCCTTTTTTAAGAGATAAGCTGGAAAGATCCTCGTCCTTGTTGGCTCTCTAAGGCAGATTGTTTAAGATATTAAGGAATAGAATTTTTAAGATAATTGCCTTCATGCATGCTTATTCAAGATATTATCCAGGGTTATGTGATTTTCTTCCAATCTCAGAGTTGGAAGGAAGCATATTTGTGTAACTTGTTATGTAGGAATAAAGTCATTGACTGCTATTGACTTACCAGATGTTCTCAGATCCAGCCCCAACCCAGCTGGCTTGTGGGATTATTTGACCACAGTCGTGGAGAACTAGTGGTCAGTGTATTGTGTGTGATTTAGCAGAGTCAGTAGCTTTTTAAATTCAGAACAGCCTTTGTGTACTGTGTTGTCTACTCATGGTTAACATTATCCAAATGACAATGCCATGCCATGGTTTTCAGACACTTGTTAATCTGTCTGATGAAGCTTTCCCGTATCCCATTTGTTAGAATTAATATGCTTCTCTCTTCCTTTCTTTCCTTAAGTTTTTTCCCCCTACAGTAGCATTGTATGACATTTTTATGTAATTGACATTTGCATTCTGGTTAAAAAAAAATGGATTTTTCCAGCACTGTCTATATTGTTAGCCAAAGTAATTGTACGGTAGGATAACTTGATAATGGAGCACCCAAATGTATACTTAAGAATTTCAAGTATTTTCTCTTTTGTTGATAGAAATTAGAGCTTAATGGCAATAAGCAGATAATAACCCAAGATGTGTGGAAATATTGGGGAATTGTACACAGCCCAGGGGAAAGAAATAGACACGTGTGTGTATGACTGCTAAAATGCTGACTCTGTTTATTTTCAATAAACATAATAACTGGTTTCATATGAGTATATAATTTCTTGGAAGAAATTAGAAAGAGCTGGAGTAAAGTGGAACATATATAAGGCACATATATTTACCCACTAAAGATACATTTCCTGGTATGTAGTCACTCAATTTTTATTTTTAGGAGGGAAAATCAGATGAAGACAATGTGTTAAAAATCCTTCTTGGCTTCAGAAATGTTAGTACTTTGCATATTTTCTTAGGTGCAGTTAACATAGTTACTCATTTCCTGGCATGATATGCTAAAAGTATGTCTTTATGATGATTAAAATGAGAAGGAAAAGGAATATAGGGATCGGGCTTTTGGAAAATTATCTCCCAAGGCAGGATAAAGGAAGAAAGACATCATCTGTGTTGCTTCAGTGAAGCTATAAAAATAAGGCATGCTGTGGGCATGAATAGGATTGGAGCCCAGTGAAAGTCAGATATCATAAAGACAAGAAATGTGTTGACACTGTCATTTCACATGCTCTATTTTTATCTTAATTTTTTTGTTCTGATCAGCTGCTGGGCTGAAGACTCTCTTTTATATCATTAAGTCTTTGATTGGTTAGTGAGTGTGGTTTAGCCTTTTCAGTCTGATCAGCATTGTTTGTCACTGATAGAATTGAGTTATAGAAGGACCATCCCCTGAAATTCACTGAGTTCAAAATATGCCCTTTGAGTGGGCATCCAGGTGCTCCTGTTGAGCACCTCACACTCTGAACAGCCATTCCAGAGAATGGCCCAGGCGCTGTGGGAGCCTAGAGATGGGTGTCAGTTGCTGCAAGAGGGAGGGTTTATGTCAAGAGAAGTCTTCAGAGGAGGAGATGATGTTTGAATTGAGTCTCAGAGGATTTATAAGAGTTTGCAGGAGGTATGGAGGGGTAAATCAGCACAGCATATGTAGGGCTCTGAAAATATACTCTGAGTGCTACATGGCTGCACTCTAGAGAGCATGGTTGGCAGGGGGCGATTGTCAAGTGTCCAAAGGCAGATAGGGATGGTATCACGTGGAACTTTCTGAGCTATGCTGTGGGTTTAGAACACGTGGCACTGGAGAGAGTGATGACCTTGCGTCTTCCAAGGATAAATGCTCCAGGGGAGTGGGGGATTGGTCGGGAGAGGGCTGAGACTTGAGAGTAGGAATTTAGTGAGAAAATACATTCAGTGGTTTATGTTAAAGGCCTTGAGGACCTAAGATAGTGTAGTGGCAGAGCGAATGGAAAAGAGGAATGGGTAGCCGGAAGTGTGATGCCTGGATCCTCGACACTTGGGTAATGAACATATTAGAAATGAGGAGCAACAGACTTAGGATTAAATGAGATGCTATGTTTTACGTATTTAACACAATGTGCGGTACCTGGTGCATTGTGAGCACACAGGAAATGAGAACTTGTAGTTCTTTTATCACCCCTGTTGACAATAAGAAACATCTTGGAGATTCCCAGTAACGGTAACTCGGGACTTCACCTCTGTAAAACCCCATCTCCAAATATACACTCTAGCAGGTTTCCTACGTTTGGATTTTACTTATTAGAGCAACTGTGGCCATCTTGTGTTCACTTTACATGGTGGCCTGAGAGTAATATTGAAGTATTTTCAAGTTGTTAACAGTATCTTAATTTTTACACACCCTCATCCAATGACCTGACTCATGTTTTAAATGCAGTTTAGTTGTGGGACCACATCTGTTTACCTTTATGCTCTCATTAGGGAGAAAGCCCCAACCCACCACTCACATTTGACTATTTGTCTAGGGTTTTATTCTGCAAGTATGCTTTTCCTCCGAGTCGTTGGAGGTACCTGAAGATTCTGTTCCTGCTGATGGCTGACTTCCTAGCTTTGTAGACAGCTGCCTTCTCTCAGCGTTCTCACTTGCAGAGAGAGAGAGAGAGAGAAAGGTGTCTTCCTCTTCTTGTAAAACCACTAATCCCATCATGAAGGCTTCACCCTCATGAACCCTCATTGAACCCTAATTACTTATTGAGGGCCCCATTTCAGTACCCTGACATTGGGGGTTAAGGCTTCAGCATAGCGTTTTTGGGGGATTCAGTTCTGCCTTACTTACTGGGATTGGGAAATGTGAATTAAGGTGTTTGCTGCCTTTATGCCCTGCTTTTACATTTTACCATTTCCAGAGCTGTCTTAAGCTGGTTGTGCTGGTTGTTTTAGGTATCTTGAAGAGCCATTCACTAACTGACTCATCATACAGCCACAGAGCTAGGATTTAGAAGCCAGTAAGACAATTTGGTGCTTTAAAAGCTTGTGGCGCATAGCTGTACTTTCTTAACTGAGGGAAAACAAACACACGCAGATTCTAACAATGGGAGTAATTGTCTCTTAGGGAATGGGAATCTGGAAGGTATAGAATCAGGGTCTGGCAAAAAGGCTACTCTCCAAGATTCCTTTCAAGGCCCATATAACACTTGATGTGCTGCTGAAATTGACATTGCATCATGATGAAATTCTGTCCTTTGATTAAGTTAATGATTGAGTTAATCTTCACTATAAACATGGATAATTTCCCTTCAGGTATGGTCCTGTATTTAAAGGAAGGCTGTTAATTTAATGACTTTTAGTTAGTATCATTTTTTTCTCTAATGCTAAAACACACATTTTTCCACATTAAAAAAATCTCTGAGGGCTTCCCTGGTGGCTCCGTGGTAAAGAATCAGCCTGCCAATGCAGGAGACACAGGTTCGATCCCTGATTTGGGAAGATTCCCACATGCCACAGGACAACTAAGCCCATGCACCACAGCTACTGAGCCTGTGCTCTGCAACTAGAGACAGACCCATGGGGCAATGCAGATCCAGCCCAGCCATACATAAATATAGAAAATTATAGAAAGAAATCTCCAAAGCCAGGATGTATCTTAAAGTCAATGATGTATTATGGTTCCTTGATGGTTTTTTTCTTTTCTTCCCTTTTATTGTATATTTTATATTGTTAATTTTATTCTTGTATACAACTGATGGCACAGAACATTTAATGAGATACAGTATTAAAAGCTATGGTAATATGTACCTACATGAGCTCTTTCCATACTATCTCGTTTAATGCTCACAGTGATCCTGTTATCATGCTCACTTTACAGAAGGTTTAGTGATGTTAAGTTACTTGCTCAAGGTTGTTTTTTCTTTATTTAATTTCTCCATGAAATAAACACATATTTTTCTTAGAAGGCCAGGGCACACATCTTTTAGTAACTCTCTAAGGCTGCATATTTTAGAGGAAAATGCTGAGGAGTTGTTCTCTTAATTTTGTATGAATTTGAATCACGTAGTTGTTGGAGGAAAATTCCATCTTCTTGTATTTGCTGATGTCCCATATGAATTATATAGTAGTTTTATCCTTCAGGGTATTAGATCTTTGAGGACAGCTGAAATGACACATCTGGCTTCCTCCTCCTGCAGTTTTCTGAATTCTGTAGCTGAGACTCCTGAGGTCTTGCTTGCAGGCTTAGTCTCATCCCTGTCTCTAAGGGGAATCTCTTAGTCAGAGGGAATTTCAGAAAGCCAGGCAATTATCTTGATTGGCTAAGCATAAAATTAGCCATGCTTCTTGTCCTGCTCTTTACAGAGTCTGGGTTCCATTCACTGGGTTCTCTTGTGAGCAAGCTTTGAACCTAGTATCAGTAGCTGTGTCTGCATTATCTCAGCATGTCAGAGCCTCTGTCCAGGCCTTCCAGCACCCAGGCAGTGCCTGCCTTCATCCTCTCTGATAAAGGCCTGGATCTGCTATATCTGGACTTGTTCTTTGGTGCCAGACACTTTGGCCCATCTGCCTTTCTTTGGGGAAAGTCTATGCGCTCTGCTGGCATTCCCTGGCTCTGCCTGTTGCAGAGAGGGGCTGGGTCCTGGCCTCAGTTCTTTTTACTCTCCACCCTGGGCTCTGATTCAGACGTCGGAGATGCTACCTTGAACACTGCTCAGCTTAGCCTTAGCCTAGCATTCATGCTCTCCAGAATCTACCTCTAACTTTTCCAACAGTTTTGTACTATCCACTACTATATCAAACTTCCTATATTATGGTATTCTTTTTTGTTACTGTATCATGACTTCTGTATTTGTATATTTGTCTAATCTTGGCTAGTACATTCTAAGTCCCTTGAACATGGGACCATGTCTTTCATTTTTAGATACTCCCATAATAACTTGCACACAGGAAGCATAATGAATGGACGTAGTAGAGCTAATAACTGTTAGGCACCCAATGTGTACCTGATTGAAGGCTCATAATAAACAGAAAAGCATTCACAGGAAGTTGTCCCTGATCATATAATCTGTGCCTTACAGGTTCATGTGTTTTGTCTTTGGAATAAAGCTCTTTAGGTTTTGGGTCTTTGGTTATATATCTCTCTAATCCATCTTGTGTATAATCTACTAACTCATTAACCTAGAATTTTGCTGTTTTTCAATTTATGGGTACATATTTTATGCATGATTTATGCATTAGTCTTTCTGTATAAATGAAGGTTTATAATGGTTTGAGTTTTTTGTAGTTCAGGTACTTTAGAACTGTTTGAATGTGTCACTAGAATATAAGCTCAGGGGGGCAGTGGCTTCTGTCAGTTTATTTCTGTATGCCCAGGTCCTAGAACAGTGTGTAGCACGTGGTTCAGTTTAGTTCAGTTGCTCAGTCGTGTCTGACTCTTTGCGACCCCATGAATCGCAGCACACCAGGCCTCCCTGTCCATCACCAACTCCCGGAGTTCACCCAAACCACATGGTAGATGCTCAATAAATATTGAAAAGTGAAAAAGTCTAACACGCTCAGCTTTTCTTGGGAGAAAAAGACTTCAGATAGGGTGTGTGTGTGTGTGTGTATATATATATATAATTTTATTTTTAATTGAAAGATAATTTTACAATATTGTGTTGATTTCTGCCATACATCAACATGAATCAGCCATAGGTACACGTACGTCCCTTCCCTCTTGAACATCTCTCCAACCTCCCACCCCATCCCACCCCTCTAGGTTGTCACAAACACCAGTTTGAGCTCCCTGAGAAAATTGCTGCTGGCTATGTATTTTACATATGGTAGCCTATGTGTTTCCATTCTACTCTCCCCATGTGTACAGCCTCTCCTCCCCACCCCCCTCCATGTCCACGACTCTGTTCTCTGAGTCTGCCTCTCCATTGCTGCCCTGCAAACAGATTCATCAACACCATCTTTCTAGATTCCATATATACATTATGTTGTTTGCAGTTTGATTCAACTTTAATTTCCAAGTTGCATGAGCTTATACACTCTTGTGTTTGGATTGGAACTTAAAGCTATATATAGTCCAGCTTCTCTGCCACAGAGGAGCTAACACGTACCATACATGCTGCTGCTGCTGCTGCTGCTGCTAAGTCACTTCCATCGTGTTCAACTCTGTGCGACCCCATAGACGGCAGCCCACCAGGCTCCCCCATCCCTGGGATTCTCCAGGCAAGAACACTGGAGTGGGTTGCCATTTCCTTCTCCAATGCATGAAAGTGAAAAGTGAAAGTGCAGATGCTCAGAACTTGGACTGGTGATCAATTTTTGCCAATTTTTTAAAATAGGAAGTTTCCTTTAAGTTGTCATTTGTTTGTTTCAGCTCCTGCGCACTATTATTAGTTCGATGTTGGTGCCTTCAGGAACCTGTCTGACCCCTCTCACATAGGTGGCTCTTCTTGGGTTCAGTCTGCTTCCCCAGCCAAGCCTAGAACTGCTTCTCACATGCCGTGAGAAGCTCGCTCCCCTTACTATCCCGCTATCGTTATTTCTTTATTTTTAGAATAGTTTTATTAATTTACCTATATTTGGCTGCGCTGGGTCTTCCTTGCTGCATGGGCTTTTTTCTCCCGTTGCGGCAAATGGGTGCTGCTCTCATTGCGGTGCCTGGGTTTCTCATTGTGGTCGCGTCTCTTTTCTGCAGAGCATGTGCTCTAGGGCACACAGGCTTCAGTAGTTCCGGCTCCTGGGCTCTGGACCAGGGGTTGAACCTGTGTCTCTTACATCGGCAGGTAGATTCCTCACCATTAAACCAACAGGGAAACCTCCCGTTTCCTTCCTTTACGTTAGATGTGTCTTTCTTGCTATATGCTATTTTAAAACAGATTTTGGACAACAGGAGCATAGAGCAGGTTGTATTTTGGGCTATAATCAAAGAGGCTTTCTCTTGAAATAAATGAAGTTTTGTGCATTGTGAAGTGAAAATTTAATCTTAATAAATGAGGCAGGCATCACTTTTTTCCAATTTATAGTTTGTTTGAAAATGGTCACTAGGTCTCTGTGCCTGCTATTATGATCTTTACAACAAGCTCAGTGATAATGGGTTCTTCCTCAAATATGAACAAACACAAACAGAAGGGACATAAACCTGTAATTGCATAGCTGAGACTTAAGGCTAGAAAGATTGTTTAATATGTATTTAGCATACATAAAGGAGATTAGAAATGAGAAGCTCTGTCATCTGCACTTGCTCCAGCCCAATTCTTGTTCATTAAAATGAAAGACGGTTCATTCTCTTTTGGAGCACTGCCATTATAAAAATAAATGTCAATATGTTTCATACTTGCAGAATTTTAGCACTTGTCTACAAAATGCCAAAGGATGACTACACCAGTCCTTCTGGGTGTGGGCTGTGTATTCACAGTAGAATGACATCAATTACAAAAATGTAAGCTTGTGCTCTTAAAGGAGTTTCCCAATTGCAATGGTTATTTAATTACACCAAATGCTTTGTTGACTGGCGAATTCTAAGAAGAAATGTAGGAACAGACTAACTGAGAACAGTTTTGGAGGTTTTCTCTCTACCACTTGCTCCCATCTAGTTCCAACTCTTTTTTTTTTTTTTTTTTTAATTTTCCGTCTGACTTGTCTAACTCTTTCTCTCTTCAATCATTTTCCCCTTTGCCTTGCACTGAGCAGCATGGACATTACTTTGTCCCAATGGTGGCATAGGGATTTAATAAGATTGCTGACCTCTGGGTCAGAATGACTCTTGCCTGGCTGACAGTGGTTAACTCCTAGTGGGCTCTGTAGGTAAGAGAAGTGAAGTGATTGAATTTGCAGGAGCTGCTGAAGCAGGCGTTGAAGACTGGGAACCTCTGTCAGCACTTCCCACCCCCCCCTTTCTTTTCTAGCCCTGGGTCTGGATGGGCATTGATCTGAGTGGTTCAGAATTAGATAACTAGAAGGGATTGGTAGTTTTGTATTCCATTTTGCTTATAATCACATGTGCTCACTGTAGTCAAGGAGTTAGAGAGGTAGAGGGGAAAGAGAGCTAAAGAGGCGCCGTAAAGACCAGTTGTGTGCTCCTTGTTCTGTTGCTTAGAGCGTGGGTTCTGACTGTGCTTGTGGAGGTGGGGCTGCTGTAGTACTGACGAGGACTGGGACCTGAGAAGTGGGTTTGGACGAGGAATTTCTGGGAATGTAGGGGCGATTGCTATGGGTTCTAGAGAGGAAACCTATAGGAAATGCTAGTTCACTGTTAGTGCAGTGGAGGTCAAGCCAGTTTTGTGAATTATGTATTTGTTTAATTTACTGCTGTTCACAGTAGAACTGCTATGATTTTTATATTTATATAAAACTTTACAAGTTTTGGACTTCTTAATGCCAATAAATGGATACAGTTTTTTAAAGGAATATTTCCTTCTAGATGCTGATACCTTATGACTTCTTAATACCTTATTATATGGTATATAATATGAGAGAATATGGTATAGTCTCTCTCTTATATATATCTGATTTACAGGAAAAAGATGTTAGTCCCAAACTGGCCTTATACACAAGGTACCTGTGAATTCCTAGCTTTGGGAACAGACAGATCAGTTTCATGGTATTCTTGCCTGGAGAGTCCCACAGACAGAGGAGCCTGTCAGACTACAGTCAATAGGGTTGCAAAGAGTCAGACACAGCTAAAGTGACTTGGCATTCACACGATTCACACATGCTTGCTTACATGTAACCATTTGCCAGAAAAGAACTGAGAAGGGGGCAGAATGGATGGGTGGAGAGTTTTCTGTAATCTACTGAGTTGTTTTTTTGTTGTTTGTTTTTTTTTTTACCCAGTACAAAATCAAATAGCTAATCCAAGGCAATCAATTTCTGCTTATCCCCCCTGCCCCAAATCCTTAAACTCAGATATAGGATTTGAAATTTGAAAGTAGTTCTTAAAACTCTTCTGTGAATATATGTATCTATTGCAGTTATTTGAAATGGAGAGGTCTACTGACTGACTTGATCTTCCTCTCTACTCTTTCTACCAATAAAACAAAATAAGATTTAGTATTAAATAAGTCTTTGATTAGGTCAGTTTTGATTTATGGGGAACCCATTAATGTACTGCACAGACAGGAATTGCACAGATTTGATGAATCAACAAAGCAGGAAATGGAAAATACCTTCTCACCTCTGGGTTTTATGAGTCAGGAAGAACACGTCCCTGGCTACGGTTAGGCTTTCTTATCAGTCATGCGAAAGAAAACGTAAATTAGTTTCCGTTTGTGCTGACCTATTATGCTGTGAAAATACTCTGTGTATTTTCATCTTTAAGAAAGATTTCTGCAAACAGAGCTCTAAGAAAGGAACATAAACGATTGTGGAGATTGTCTAATTTTTCCTAAAAGCAATATCCTTTCTGTCAAAGCAAGGGATTGAGATGGCAGAATCAATAACTTGGTTTCCGTGTCAGACTTGCTAATACACAAATTAGTGTATGGTGCTTATGAGCTAGATAAGCTTAAAAGGCTGTATTCTCTCAGTATTTTATTGCCGTGCAGTCAAATGAAAGAACAGACAGAAACAACGTAAAGGAATGAAACGATATATATCATAATCTTCCTAGGATGTTAATTCACACGCATAGTGGCAACAGCTGACATCTGTGTACTACCTCAGTGCATGACAAACTCCTATAACAAATCACTGGTATTGTGTATGGTATGTTTTCCTAAAGCAAAAATCAGATAGAACCTGTTTTTTTTCCTGTTTTTTTTTTTTTTTTTTTTCTAATAAGAGCTTATCATCCTTTGGCATGTATAACTAGGAAGCATTGGCAAATGGACACCCGGCTGGGAGATTTATTCCCTGAAATGCTCTTTTCAGGTCTCCGTGTGAAAGCGTTAGCTGTGTCAGTTAGTTGAGATGAAATGACATAATTTATTGACTGGTAGTGATAACTTTCTAAATACATCGAACATTTGGTGCCACATAACTGCATGCCTCACTAATTGCTTAGACGCATGCCTGCTTTTGTAATCAATGTGCTACTTGGGCTAGCCTCCGCAGAATTTATTGCCTCATTTTCTGTTTCAGACTGCTTAACTATTCACTGGGTGGTATCCCTGAAAATGACAGTCCCTAAGGAGAGGAATTCACATGTCAGGGGCCAGAGGTCTCCCCTTTTCATGGCTTTGGAATCATTCTTTCATATTCTAAGAGCAAGGCAAAGCTGGCAATTTGCATTTAAAGCACTGCTCTCCAAGGTTACCTTCTGCTGAGTGTATCTTTCAGATAGTGGACATTTATCATAGTGTAGCTCTCAAATCTGAAATAGCTGCTGAAGGTATAGCCAAGGAGCCATCACAGTCCCGGGGAACAAGGTAATAAATCAGAAGCTGCCACATGATCACTATGGTAACCGTCAGGCCCTGTCTCACTGCAAACATTATTGAAGGGTAGGTACAATGTTCAGCTCATCAAGTGTTTGTGATCATAAACCTGTTGACATTATAGATTTGATATGATCATATTATTGTCTTTGTGGATTGAAAGGGAGTGCTCTCAGACTCCATGTTGGAGGAAAATAGTATCATATTTAAGGGCACATTTTATGAATGTAGGCTTGAACTTGTCAATATAGATAGGCGCAATAGAGTAGCATGTAGTTTTTCTTTTTAAAGATAAAACCGGTTTTTTCATCACTGGGAAGATACACATTTTTTTCTAATGAGGCATTTCATACTGAGCTATACATGTAGACATATGTAATTTTATCCATACTGATTACAGTCACTTTTAGCTATTGAATCACTTAGTATTCAATACTTATATTTGACATAATTTCTTTATGATTATTATGAATAAAGGATCTTAAGATAATGCTTTCTTCCAACTCTGGTTTTAAATACATGCACATAATTGTATTTTGAAATTTTATAGCATGACATTTAGAGTTAGATATAGATAGCATCTTGGTAAAATTGTTGATGAATTTGTTGTGAAGCAATTCAACTTGATTATGAAAGGTAGTGTTTTTTAATTATAAGAACTAACTGTGAATTCTCACAATTATAGTAACTTTAGGTAAGTATGTTCCCTAAAAGCAAAATTTGTGTATCCAGTATATCTTATATGAATGTCATGAGTAGTGGTATTTCAATTGTATTACTCATAATAGAAGGTGGTTCCCCCAAACACATTTAATATGTACTCATTTGGCATTTTATTAAATCACATATATTTAGAACTCATCAGCCAGGGAGGAAAACTCCACATTTAATATTATTATAAAATTGTTAGTATTTTCATAATTATTTTTGAATTTTAACATCTTTCTTTCAGCTGTCTGGGAGGGCATTACTAAACGTTAATGGCAGTAACTATGGTAATCCCCTTGGAAGCGAGATAAAAACTCATTAAGAGGATAATAGGGCTGTCATGTCTCTACATTCCTCCCAAGGATTTGAATTTTCTTCCTTTCCCTCTCGCCCTTTGAAAAGAGGAATCGAACATTAAATTAGTGAGCACACAGCCATCGTTACATCTTCAGAACCTCCTGTCCAGTGATAGGCAGGCGTCATGCCCTGGAAGGCTGGCACTGAGCATGGTCCTTGGTTTCCCAAGTGTGTTAGCAGGCAGGAAGGAGCGAAGGGCTGTGGGAGGGAAGAAGGGAAGCCACCTAGCATGTCCTCTCTTGTACACTGCATGAGTGTGGAATCAATATAAATGTATTTCATGAGCTGCACAGGAAGAGGCACAGCACATATTTAGCAGTTTTCAAAAAAAAAAGGATTTCTCCCTGCCACCACTCTTTTCACTTGAAGGGCAGCCTGTAATAGGGTCCTGATGGTGCTGAAATGTAGTGGAACTCAGAGATAGGGCTGCACAGCTGAGTCTGAGCTGGACGGTGCGCGCCGCCTTCTCATGTGGGAGGCTGAGCAGCTGGCACATGGGGAGCTCCTTTGCGCTATTTATGAGCTAGAGTTGAAGTAGCAGGCTGGAGAGGAAAGACTTGGGGCCCACCAGCTAGCTTCTGAGGGCTCTGTCTGAAAGAGTGCTTTTGAGGCAGCAGTTAGCTGTCACTTCTATCCTGACTCAGTTCACTTTGCTCAGACTCAGTTTCCAGTATGCTTATTGCATTAGATTCGTATTCAGAGTTACTTGCACTAGTGTTTTTGTAAAGAAAAACGCCATGAAGAAGTCCAGGATAATTGTACACTGTCAATCAAAGAAGGATGCTAATACTGCTCACTCACTGCTAGGTACTCTGATAAGTATTTGCATATATACTTTAATCCTGAGCACCATCCTGAGAATTCCCACATTGCTGATAAGAGGGCTGAGCCTAAGAAAGATTTAAATGCCTAGAAAGTGGCTGAGCTGAATTTTCAGCCCAATTCTCTCTGATGCCATGTCTGTGCTCTATTTTTTTCTGTACAGTGTGCATGATGCTCAAGAAGGCATAACTTCTTGTTTCTTTTTTGTTTTTTACTCTTGTGGTAAGGAATACTTAACCTAAGACCTATCCTCTTAGCAATGTTTTTAAATTAATTTTTTTATTGAAGGATAATTGCTTTACAGGAATTTTATTGTTTTCTGTCAAACCTCAATATGAATCAGCCATAGAAATATATATATCCCTTCCCTTTTGAACCTCCCTCTCATGTCCCTCCGCATCCCACCCTCTAGATTGATGCAGAGCCCCTGTTTGAGTTTCCTGAGCCATACAGCAAATTCCCGTTGGCTATCTATTTTACATATGGTGATGTAAGTTTCCATGTTACTCTTTCCATACATCTCACCCTCTCCTCCCCTCTCCCCATGGCCATAAGTCTATTCTCTATGTCTGTTTCTCCATTGCTGCCCTGTAGATAAATTCTTCAGTACCATTTTTCTAGATTCCGTATATATGCATTAGAATATGGTATTTATCTTTCTCTTTGACTCACTTCGCTCTGTATAATAGGTTCTGTGTTCATCCACCTCATTAGAACCGACTCAAATGTATTCCTTTTTATGGCTGAGTAATATTCCATTGTGTATATGTACCACAACTTCTTTATCCATTTATCTGTCCACGGACATCTAGGTTGCTTCCATAGCTATTGTAAATAGTGCTACAATGAACAGTGGGATACATGTATCTTTTTTGATTTTGGTTTCCTCAGGGTGTATCCCTAGGAGTGGTATTGCTGGGTCATATGGTGGTTTTATTCCTAGTTTTTTAAGGCATCTCCATACCGTCTTCCATGGTGGCTGTATCAATTTACATTCCCACAAACAGTGCACCACTTAGCAAATTTTAAGTGATGTTAACCAGAGGCATAATGTTATACAGCAGGTCTCTAGAACTTATTTATCTGTGTAACTGAAATTTCATACCCACTGAATAGCAACTCTCCATTTCCCCACCCCTATCCCCTGGCAACCACCACTCTACTTTCTGCTTCTGTGATTTTAACTTTCGGATAACTCATCTAAGCGGAATCATGGAGTATTTGTCCTGGGTCTGCCTCATTTCACTTAGCATATCTTCCAAGTTCATCCATGTTGTTGTGTATGGCAGGATTTCCTTCATCTTTAAGGCTGAGTAATATTCCTGTGTGTGTGTGTATCACGTTTTCCTTATCCTTTCATCTGTCATGGGCACTCGGGTTGCTTCTGTGTCTTGGTTATTATGATTGATGTTAAATTTTAACAAGGGAGGGCAGATTTCTCTTTGAGATCCTGATTTTAATTCCTTTGGATAAATACCAAGCAGTGGGATTTCTGGGTCATATGGTAGTTCTGTGTTTAACTTGTTGAGGAAACTCCATATGGTTTTCCATATGGTTGCACCATTTTTCATTTCTACCAGTAGCATACAATAGCATCCTATATCTCTGCATTCTTGCCAACACTTGTTATCTTTTTTTTTTTTTTTTTTTATAATAGCAAAGAGCAAACATGACTTACTGACTAAAGACCAAATTCTAATAGATAGGAGATGATATCTCATTGTGGTTTAAACTTGAATTTTCCTCATGATCATGATGCTGAACATCTTTTCATATACTTGTTTGTCATTTGTATGTTATCTGTAGAGAAATATTTGTTCAAGTCCTTTGCCCATTTTAAATTGGATTTTTTTTTTTTGCTATTGAGTTGTAGGAATTCTTTATATATTTTGGATATTAACCCCTTAACAGATACATGATTTGCAACTCTTTTCTCCCATTCCACAGATTGTCTTTTCACTGTTTCCTTTGCTATGCAGAAACTTTTAAATCTGATGTAGTTCCATGTATGTCTTTGCTTTTATTGCTTGTGTTTTTGGTGTAATATCCAAGAAAGCATTTGACCAATGTCAAAGATTTTTCCCTGTGTTTTTCTCAAATAATTTTACAGTTTCAGATCTTGTGTCTGAATATTTAATCCATTTTTTATTTTTTGTGCATGATACAAGGATCCACTTTTCATTCTTTTTGTGGACATCCAGTTTTCCCAACACCATTTGGTGAATAGACTGTCCTTTTCTCACTGTGTGTTTTTGGCACCTTTATCTAAGAGCAGTTGATATACATGCCTGGGTTTATTTCTGGGCTTTCTGTTCTAGTCTGTTAGTCTGTGTGTCTGTTTTTATGCCAGCACCATACTGTCTTAATTACTGTGGCTTTGTAATATAAACCTGAATATTGAACAGTGCAGGGGTTAAGGATGCTGAACCTCTGTGCAGTCCAAATTCTGGGTATGATTTATAGTTGACCCTCTGACTACATATAGTTCTACGTCCACAGATTCAACTGACTGCATGTTTTGTAACTCTATAATAATTATTATTGAAAAAAAAATCCTCATATTCGTGGACCTGTACAGTTTAAACCCATGTTGTTCAAGAGTCATTGTAACTGAAATTTGATGTGATGCTTTCAACTTTGTTCTTCTTTCTCAGGATTGTTTTGGCTATTTGGAGTTCTTTGTAAAAGGTTCCATATGAATTTTAAGATTTTTCCCATTTCTGTAAGAACATGCCATTGGGATTTTGATAGAGATTTGTGTTGAATCTGTAGAGCAATTTGGGTAGTATGGACATTTTAACAATATTAAATATTCCAATTCATGAGCATGGGAGAAATAAAAGATAGCCATATTGGGAAGGAAGAAGTAAAATTATCTGTTTAAAGATCACATGGTCTTGTGTGTTCAAAACCCTAAAGATTCAACAAAAAACTATTAGAACTAATTAACAAATTCAGAAAAGATGCAAGATACAAAATCAGCATATTAAAATCAGTTTCTGTTTTCTTTTTAAAATTGAGATATAATTGGCATAACATTGTATTAACTACTTTTCTATATACTAACAGTGAACTCTTCAAAAAGGAAATTAAGAAAACGATCGCATTTAAAATAATGTCAAAAAGAATAAAATATTAGAGCATAAACTTAACCAAGGAAGTGCAAGGCTCATACACTGAAAACTGTTTAATATTGATGGAAGAAATCAAAGAAGACACGAATAAATGGTAACACTTCTCTCAGTTTCATTGGTGGATATTTGTATTTTCTTCCACTGTGTAGTCATCATTGCGTGCATGCTCAGTGGTGTTGGACTCTTTGCAACCCCATGGACTGTAGTCTGCCAGATTCCTTTATGGAATTTTTCCAGGCAGGAATACTAGAGTGGGTTGCCATTTCATACTCCAGGGGTCTTCTCAACTCAGGGACTGAACCCGAGTCTCTTGCATCTCCTGCACGGGCAGGCAGGTTCTTTACCACTGTGCCACCTAGGAAGCCCCGTGCAGTCCATCCCCTCTTAGAATTACATTTTAGACACTGTACCTGGTACTAGAAGAGTGTAACCAAGTTCAGACCTCTGGAATTCCATCTGGTGTTACTATAAAGATGACTAAGGAAAAGTCAGCCACTTCTTGGAATGGTACACTTCCATTGGTAGAAGGTGATAGGGAAGAGAGGAGCCTGCACCCTAGCTCTAATGCAGGCAGATTAGGGTAAGAAATCATGCTTTAGCAATCATACTTGGGTTTGATTTTAGGCCTTAACCTGTATTACTTAACTCTTTAATTTGGGGCTGACAAGCTTACCATTCTGGACCATTTTCCTCATCTATAGGGGAGCGATGGTAATGCTTACCTTGCTGTGTTGTAGTGAGGATTCAGTGAGGCATTTGATGATGACCTGGTGTGGATTGGGTGCTGCTCCTCTCCATTCTTACTTGCTGACACTTCCAATTATAATATAAAGTTAGGTTCGGTTCAGTTCAGTTCAGTTGCTCAGTTGTGTCCGACTGTTTGCAACCCCATGAATCGCAGCACGCCAGGCCTCCCTGTCCATCACCAACTCCTGGAGTTCACTCAAACTCACGTCCATCGAGTCGGTGATGCCATCCAGCCATCTCATCCTCTGTCGTCCCCTTCTCCTCCTGCCCCCAATCCCTCCCAGCATCAGAGTCTTTTCCAATGAGTCAACTCTTCGCATGAGGTGGCCAAAGTACTGGAGTTTCAGCTTTAGCATCATTCCATCCAAAGAAATCCCAGGGCTGATCTCCTTCAGAATGGACTGGTTGGATCCCCTTGCAGTCCAAGGGACTCTCAAGAGTCTTCTCTAACACCACAGTTCAAAAGCATCAATTCTTTGGCGCTCAGCCTTCTTCACAGTCCAACTCTCACATCCATACATGACCATAGGAAAAACCATAGCCTTGACTAGACAGACCTTTGTTGGCAAAGTAATGTCTCTGCTTTTTAATATACTATCTAGGTTGGTCATAACTTTCCTTCCAAGGAGTAAGCGTCTTTTAATTTCATTGCTGCAGTCACCATCTGCAGTGATTTTGGACCCCAGAAAAATAAAGTCTGACACTGTTTCCACTGTTTCCCCATCTATTTCCCGTGAAGTGATGGGACCACATGCCATGATCTTAGTTTTCTGAATGTTGAGCTTTAAGCCAACTTTTTCACTCCCCTCTTTCACTTTCATCAAAGTGTTAGGTTACAGTAAGCCAAAAAAGTTAATTAGATCAGGGTCAGCATTCATTTTCATGCAACTCCATTGTGTATAATACACTTACCAGTAGAGTATATGACATTCATAATAGTGATATTGCACTCATATCTTATTAGAGAGTTCTTTCTTCACTTATACATTTAACCCTGAAGTATTATCTTGACCACTGGAGGCAAATATGGAAGAGAAAAAAGAGAGACACTGTTCTCCTCAGGTCTCAGTCTGCAGCTGAACCCTGGGGGTCACGCAGCATCCACCTGGGGAGCCTGTGCAGAAGAGAATCCTGCAGACTAGAATATGGAAGGAAATGTTAACGTGCTAACCCTTACCCTTCCTCCAGGAATTGGGTCCTGTCTGCTTCTGTTAACTTGCCTGCCTTTGTTTTTATTTGTCATCTCATTCTTCAGAGCAACATCTTAGGTTTTATCCTTTTCACCTCTTCTTACATTTTATTATAAACTTTGCTGCCCAAGGGTGGGCAGTTGTTTCGTTTCGTCTGGGTTGTTATAGTTATGTTGATCTTTAAAAAAAAATAGGCTTCTGGTTTTGCAGCCCCAATACCTGGAGAAATCTGAGTGTATAAAGGCTCAGTTCACCCCTGGTGTGGAGAGAGGCAGCCAGTGTGGCTGGCTGGGGTCATCAGGGTCATAGTTACAACTTCCTGTCATTGCCAGGCTGATTAACATTCTTTTGAAATGATGGTAATTATTTGATTAATTGAAAGATCCTTCTCATAATAAAAGATTAAAAAAAATTTAAGGTTTCAATTTTGTAATAACCTTGTCAAATGCTGTCAGTTGATGGCGATAGTCTGTGTTTTGAAGTTTTTGTGTGTGTCCTTTTTATTTCAAAGGCTGATGGATGTGTGCAGAAAAAAGATAAAATGCTGTAGGTTTTGTTATCTCGTGTAATACTTAGAATAGAGTGGCCATGGTAAGGCATGTTTGGATAGAAATTCTGATGGCAGTGACTTTTCCTCTATCATCGCTATTCAATTCTGAATATCAGGCAGTAGCTTGAAATTCTTTTTCCTATTAGATGAAAACTCACCTTCTTACTGCAGTGTTTTATTTATCTTGGCTTTGCTTTTCCAGTGGTAAACAAATAAGCATTACTGTGTGCAGAGTTGGACTAAGTTTAAACAGGTTTTTATATTTAGGATTCTTGATTCTAGTCATACTATCACATATATTTTAATGCGCTGTTTTCTAAGAAGTTGAAACGGAAATACTTATAATTGGCGAACCAGGAACTGCTGTGATTGTTGGATGTGTATGCGCACGCACAGTTGTCTAGTTCCAGAAGTTCTGCATTTTCTTATAAGATTTGGGAGCTGAATGAAAGGCAACAAGAGACTTAGTGAATATAGGTACATTTCAAAAATAACATTTGTGTGTTGAAAAGTTTTCAGCAGTTTTACTCACTTTTTGATGAGTAATTCTGTGAATTATGGCAAGTTGCATGGGATAGTATAACTATTAGCACAGTCAAAGATCAGATTATTCCTTAGCTTTTATTTCTTTTTATTTATGTATTATTTAGCTGTACTGAGTCTTAGTTGCAGCATGCGAAATCTAATTCCCTGACCAGGAATCAAACCCTGGCCCCCTGCATTTCTTAGCCACTGGACCACCAGGGAAGTCCTTGTTCCTTTTCTTTTAAAAATTCCCTCACTCTGCCTCTTGTAGTTAACACCGCCCCGTGACCCTTGACAACCACTGATTTGTTCTCCTTCCCTATAATTTGACCTTTTTCAGAATGTGATATAAATGGAATAATATATAGCCTTTTATGTTGGGCTTCTTCCATTCAGTATAGTGCATCTGGGAGCTTCCCAGGTGGCACTAATGGTAAAGAACCCACCTGCAAATGCAGGTGATGTAAGAGACCTGGGTTCTATCCCTGGGTTGGGAAGATCCCCCTGGAGGAGGACACAGTAACCCATTTCAGTATTCTTGCCTGGAGAACCCCATGGACAGGGGAGCCTGGAGGGCTAAGATCCATAGTGTCACAAAAAGTTGAATTTGACTAAAGCAACTTGGCAAGCCTGCATGCATACTGCTTTTGAGATTTCTCTAAGCTGTTTGTGTGTATCAGTTTTTTCCTTTTTATTGAGTAATATTCATTGTGTGGATTTACCATAGATTGCTTACCCATATTCCAATTGAGACATCTGGGCTGGTTCCAGGTTTTGGCAGTTATGAATAAGGCTGCTCTAAACATTCACATACAAGTTTTTATGTGAATTTTGTGAATTTAAGTATCTTTCTCGGATAAACATCTAGGATTGGGATTGTTGAATTGCATGGTAAGTGTATAATTAACTTTATAAGAAACTGTCAAACTGTTTGTTTTAAAGTGACTAACATTTTGAACTCTCCCCACTAGCAAAGTATGAGTGTCTTTGTTCCTCTCCTTCTTTGTCAGCACTTGATATCTTTTTTTTAAATTTAGCTGTTCTAATAGGTGTGTAATTATCTCATTGTAGTTCTGTTTTATGTCTTTCTAATGACTGATGTTGAGCATCTTTTCATGTGCTTATCTGTCTATCTTCCACAGTGAATTCTGTGTTCAAACGTTTTATACATTGAAAAAAAGGGTGTTTTCTTATTCTTAAGTGTTCCTTGTGTACTCTGGATAAAAAGTCCTTTGTCAGTTTTGTGACTTGAAAAAAAAAATTTTTTTTCCCCACTCTGTGGCTTGTCTTTTAATTCTCTTTTTTGGAAAATATTTATTCAGCTTTTTTGACTGCACAGCATGTGGGTGGGATCTTAGTTCCCAGCTGAGGGATCAAACCCGTGGCCCTGCAGTGGAAACAGCTTCTTAACCACTGGACCACTAGGGAAGTCCCTCTTTTAATCCTTTTGACAAAGGCCTTTGCAAAGCAAAATATTTTAAATTTTAAGTCCAGTTTATCCGTATTTCTTTTTGGGGTCATACTTTTAATGTATATAATGTATTTTAATACTTTTAATGTATTTAAGAACTATTTTCTTCATCCATGGTTAGGAAAAAAATTTCTTCCTTGTTTTCCCATAAAAGTTTTATGTTTTTTGGCATTACATTTATTAGTTAATTTTTGTATAAGATGTAGAATATATGGCAAGAGTTCTTTTTTTCTTTTTTTTTTTGGGAGGGGGCATTATATATGTTCAGCTATGGGCTTCTATGGAGGCTCAGTGGTAAAGAATACACCTGCGATGCAGGAGATGCAAATTTGATCCCTGGGTCAGGAAGGTCCCCTGGAGAGGGAATGGCAGTCCACTCCAGTATTCTTGCCTGGAAAATTCTGTGGACAGAGGAGCCTGGCAGGCTGCAGTCCATGGGATACAACTTAGTATCCAAAGAGTCGGATACAACTTAGTGACAAAACAATGACAATGACAACATACATGTTCAATTATTCCAGTACCAGTTATTGGAAAAATTCTTCATTTAATCACCTGGACATCCTCGTTCAAATTGATTGTATTTGTGTGCTTTTATTTCTGGTCTGTCCTTTCTGTCCCATTGATATATGTGTCAATTCTTTGATAACACCATACTTTGCTGATTACCATAACTTTATAAAAAAAAAAAAGCCTCAGAATCAGGTCCTGGAAATCCCCCAACTTTTTTTATTTTCAAATTTGCTTTGGCTTTCTGGTTCCTTTGCCTTCCCATATGAATTTTAAAATCAGCTTGTTTGATTGCTACAAAAATTCCTCCTAGGCATTTTTAAAGAAGTTGTATTGATTCTATAATGCAATTTCTGTATATCAATTTGCGGTAATTGACATCTTAATATTGAATCTTTCAATCTATGAACATGATATATCCCTCCCTTTATTTTTTATTTCTCTTATATCAATGTTTTATAAATTTTCAGCATACAGATACTGGATATTTTTAAAGTATTAATCATCTAAATATTTTAGAGAGTGCTGTTATAAATGGTAGTTTAAAACATTTTTTATATCTTAATTGCTTATTGTTACTTATAGAAATACTAAGTTTTGCATTTCTACTTGTTTCCTATAGTCATAGTAAACTTTATTTACTAGTTTTAGGAACTGCTTATGAGTATGGGCTTCCCTGGAGGCTCAGATGGTAAAGCGTCTGCCTGCAATGGGGGAGACCTGGGTTCAATCCCTGGGTTAGGAAGATCCTCTGGAGAAGGAAATGGTAACCCACTCTAGTACTCTTGCCTGGAAAATCCCATGGATGGAGGAGCCTGGCAGACTACAGTTCCATGGGGTCACAGAGACGGACACAACTGAGTGACTTCACTATGAGTATTTCTTGATTTTTTTTTTTAATTCAGGCAATCATCTTGTCTACAGATAAGAACAGTTTTACTGCTTCTCTTCAATCTGTTGCCTTTTCCTTTTTCATCTTATTGTACCTGTTAGAACTTAGAGATGTTAAAAAGAAATGGTGAGAGAAGATAGCTTTATCAGATCAGATCAGTCGCTCAGTTGTGTCTGACTCTTTGCGACCACATCAATCGCAGCACGCCAGGCCTCCCTGTCCATCACCAATTCCCGGAGTTCACTCAGACTCACGTCCATCAAGTCAGTGATGCCATCCAGCCATCTCATCCTCTGTCGTCCCCTTCTCCTCCTGCCCCCAATCCCTCCCAGCATCAGAGTCTTTTCCAATGAGTCAACTCTTCGCATGAGGTGGCCAAAGTACTGGAGTTTCAGCTTCAGCATCATTCCTTCCAAAGAAATCCCAGGGCTGATCTCCTTCAGAATGGACTGGTTGGATCTCCTGGCAGTCCAAGACACTCTCAAGAGTCTTCTCCAACACCACAGTTCAAAAGCATCAATTCTTCAGCGCTCAGCCATCTTCACAGTCCAACTCTCACATCCATACATGACCACAGGAAAAATCATAGCCTTGACTAGACGAACCTTTGTTGGCAAAGTAATGTCTCTGCTTTTGAATATGCTGTCTAGGTTGGTCATAACTTTCCTTCCAAGGAGTAAGCGTCTTTTAATTTCATGGCTGCAGTCACCATCTGCAGTGATTTTGGAGCCCAGAAAAATGAAGTCTGACACTGTTTCCACTGTTTCCCCTTCTATTTCCCATGAAGTGATGGGACCGGATGCCATGGTCTTCGTTTTCTGAATGTTGAGCTTTAAGCCAACTTTTTCACTCTCCACTTTCACTTTCATCAAGAGGCTCTTGAGTTCCTCTTCACTTTCTGCCATAAGGGTGGTGTCATCTGCATATCTGAGATTATTGATATTTCTCCCAGCAATCTTGATTCCAGTTTGTGTTTCTTCCAGTCCAGCGTTTCTCATGATGTACTCTGCATATAAGTTAAATAAACAGGGTGACAATATACAGCCTTGATGAACTCCTTTTCCTGTTTGGAACCAGTCTGTTGTTCCATGTCCAGTTCTAACTGTTGCTTCCTGACCTGCATACAAATTTCTCAAGAGGCAGATCAGGTGTTCTGGTATTCCCATCTCTTTCAGAATTTTCCACAGTTTATTGTGATGCACACAGTCAAAGGCTTTGGCATAGTCAATAAAGCAGAAGTAGATGTTTTTCTGGAACTCTCTTGCTTTTTCCATGATCCAGCGGATGTTGGCAATTTGATCTCTTGTTCCTCTGCCTTTTCTAAAACCAGCTTGAACATCAAGAAGTTCACGGTTCACATATTGCTGAAGCCTGGCTTGGAGAATTTTGAGCACTACTTTATTAGCGTGTGAGATGAGTGCAATTGTGTGGTAGTTTGAGCATTCTTTGGCATTGCCTTTCTTTGGGATTGGAATGAAAACTGCCCTTTTCCAGTCCTGTGGCCACTGCTGAGTTTCCCAAATTTGCTGGCATATTGAGTGCAGCACTTTCACAGCATCATCTTTCAGGATTTGGAATAGCTCAACTGGAATTCCATCACCTCTACTAGCTTTGTTCGTAGTGATGCTTTCTAGGGCCCACTTGACTTCATATTCCAGGATGTCTGGCTCTAGGTCAGTGATCACACCATCGTGATTATCTGGGTCGTGAAGATCTTTTTTTGTACAGTTCTTCTGTGTATTCTTGCCATCTCTTCTTAATATCTTCTGCTTCTATTAGGTCCATACCATTTCTGTCCTTTATCGACCTCATCTTTGCATGAAATGTTCCTTTGGTATCTCTGATTTTCTTGAAGAGATCTCTAGTCTTTCCCATTCTTTGTTTTCCTCTATTTCTTTGCATTGATCGCTGAAGAAGGCTTTCTTATCTCTTCTTGCTATTCTTTGGAACTCTGCATTCAGATGTTTATATCTTTCCTTTTCACCTTTTCTTTTCGCTTCTCTTCTTTTCATAGCTATTTGTAAGGCCTTCCCAGACAGCCATTTTGCTTTTTTGCATTTCTTTTCTATGGGAATGGTCTTGATCCCTGATAGCTTTATATTTACCCCCAATTTTAGAGGAAAGCATCCAGTCTGTTATCAAGTTTGATGTTAGCTCTGGGGATACTTTTGGAGAAGGAAACAGCAACCCACTCCAGTGTTCTTGCCTGGAGAATCCCAGGGACGGGGGAGCCTGGTGGGCTGCCATCTATGGGATGGCACAGAGTCGGACACGACTGAAGCGACTTAGCTAGGGATATTTTTGTAGATATCCTTTACTAGGTTAAGATTCTCTTGCTGTTGACATAACTTTTAAAAAATTATGCATGGGTGTTGAATTTTGTTATGTGCTTTTTTCTGCATCTACTAATCAGATTTTTTCACTAGTCTCTTACTAGAGTGAATTACATTTATTTTTAGAATGTTAAAGTAGACTTGTATTATTGGAATGAACCTCAATTAATTATGAAATAATATATGTTTGTATATGGTACGTATGAATTAATAAATGTTTGCAAATGCTGTGTGTACGTGGGTGCTCAGTCACTCAGTCGTGTCCGACTCTCTTACTCCATGGACCATAGCCCGCCAGGTTCTTCTGTCCATGGAATTTCCCAGGCATGAACACTGAAGTGGGTTGCTGTGTCCTCCTCCAGGGCATCTTCCCGACCCAGAGATTGAAGCTGCATCTCTGGTGTCTCCTGCATTGGCAGGTGGATTCTTAACCACTGTGCCACCTGGAAAGCTGTGTTTGTGTATACATACATACATAGGGTATGCTGGTATTTTCTTGAGGATTTTTGAATCTATATTCATGAAGATATTTATACTTTTCTTGTATGTCTGTTTGGGTTTAGTCTCAGTGTAATGCTAGACTCAAAATGAGTTTGGATGTATTCTTTCCTCTTCCATTTTCTGAAAGAGCTACTGTGAAACTGATACAGTGTCCTCCTTGAGTATTTGGTAGAATTTCTAAGTGAAACCATCTGAGCCTGGAGTTGTCTTTGTTGGAAGGATTTTAATTGTAAATTTAATTTAAAAAATTATTCATTTTAATTGGAGGATAATTACTTTATGGTATTAGTTGTAGGCCTATTCAGGTCATCTGTTTGTTTCAGTTTGATATTTTGTGTCTTTCAAGGAATTATCTGTTTTATATTTAAGTTGTCAAAAATGCTGTTCATAATGTCCCTTATTATCCTCTTAATGTTAGTAGGGTTTGTAGTGATGGTATCTCATTCCTATTATTGGTAATCGTGTCTTTCTTTCATTCTTTGTAAATCTGCATAGAGATTTACATCTCTATCTGATGAGAAAGATCAAATCTGATAAAAATCAATTTTATTGGTCTTTTCAGAGAGTTGGCTTTTTGTTTCATTGATATTTTTTTCTGCTATTTTTGTGTGTGTGTGTGTTGTTGTCAGTTTCATTAATTTTTTCTCTTGCCTTTATTGTTTCACTTTTTTCTGCTTGTTTTTGATGTAATGTGTCAGGTTTTGAACCCCGGTCTCCGGCATTGCGGGCAGATTCCTTACTGTCTGAGCCACCACGGAAGCCCAAGATGGAATCTTATATTAATGATTTTGAACTTTCTTATATAAGCTTTTAATGATACCATTTGCCCTCAATGGACTTTGGCAGAATCCAGCAGATTTCGATGTATTGTAATTTCATTTTATTTTTATTTATTCAAAATGTATTCTAATTTCCCTGGGGACTTCCTTTTTGACCTGAGGATTATTTAGAAATGTGTTGTTTAATTTCCAAATATTTGGGCATTTTCCAGTTATCTTTCTGTTATTGTTTTTAGTTTAATCCTGCTGTGGTCAGAAAACATACTTTGTTGCCTTTAATTTCTTTTAAATTTGTTTATTTTGTGGCCCAGGATGAATGTTCCACCTTCACTTGAAAGAATAGGCTGTTGCTGGAGTATATTAAAAATGTCAAGTCAGATTGGTTGGTAGTATTATTTACTTCTACTTTTTTATCAGTTTTTCCATATACTTTTTCCATAAGTTTCTGAGAAGTATTGAAGTCTTCCAGTGTATTTGTGGATATATTTTTCCTCTTTTCTGTTCTGTCAGCTTTTGCTATGTATTTTGATATTCTGTTGTTAGATGAATAAAATAGTTTTTTTTTTAATGTCTCCTTGTTGAATTGATGCTTTTGTCATCATGAAACATTCCTTTTTAATCCTTATTTTTTTGGTTCTGATACCTTCTTTGCCTAATATAGCTACTCAAGCTTTCTTTTGATTTGAATTTGCATGATATGTTTTTATTTCTTTTGACTTTTAACTCACCTATATCCTTGTATTTAATGTGAGTTTTTTGTAGACAAAATATAGTTTGGGTCTTTGGTATTAATGTTGCATTTCCTCACACTTAATCCTTTAGTGTGTGTGTTTAAACCATTTTCACTTAACATAATTACTGATATAGTTGGATTTAGGTCTACCATTGTATTATTTTCTGTTTTTATCTTCTGTTTTTTCCCTTCTCTGGTATCTCTTCCTGCCTTTTTTTTTTTTTGGTATGATTTGAAATTTTAGTATGTTGAAATGCTTTTTTGACTCTATTTTATTCATAGGGTTTTAAAAAATGTACAGTGTACATAACTGACTTTTGCAGTCTACTTTACACATCTTTATCCTTCCTACCTACACAGTGCTAGAGTTTTTGCTTTATGTATCATACATATTTTTAAAAGCTTTGAGATGAAAAATAATCTATTTACCCTGTTATTTATTATTTCTCTTGGTCCTTCGTTCCTGGTATTTCCCTTTGACATGACGGACTTCCCTTAAGCATTTCTTTTATTGTTAGTCTGCTGGCAACAGATTCTATTTGCTTTCTTTTGTCTGAGAATGTCTTAATTTTGATTTCATTCCTAAAGTGTATTTTCACTGAATCTGTAGACGTGGGCTGATTAATTCTTTTCCTTTAGGACTTTAACAGTGTTGTTCCACTGTCTTCGGCCCTCCATGGTTTCTCATGAGAAATCCACAGTCATTTGGATCCTTTCCTGTGTTAAATGTCTTTTTTCCCTCTGACTGCTTTCAGCCATTTGATTACAATGTGTCTGGATATGATTTTGAGTTTATCTTTTTTGAGGTTCATTTGGCTTAAAGCATCTGTAAATTAGTGTTCCACCAGGTTTAGGGTTCTGTCTACCATTATTCCTTCATATACTTTTTCTGCACCCTGATCATTCTCCTCCGCTTCCAGGAATCCAGTAATACACATGTGTAACCTTTTGAGTTTTGTCCCACATGTCCTTGAAATTCTGTTCCTTTAAAAAAAAAAAAATCAATCTTCTTCAGACTGGTTAATTTCTGTTGATTTATCTTCAGGTCCACTGACACTTTCCCTCTTCATCTCTGTTTTGCTAGCGAGACAACCTGCTGAATTTTTAGATTTCAAAATTTTAGTGTGAGTGCTTTACAAATTTTTAACTTTTTGCACTTGCGTCAAAATAAAAATGGGAAAAAATTTAATACATACTCTTTCGTTTTTATGATTTCTTGATTTCTATGGAGACGTTTCCCTTTCAACTCAAAAGTGTGTTCATGTTTACCACAGTTATAATTGCTTTAAAAAAATCTTCATTAATTTTAAGATCATCTTAGACTGGTCCCTATTGTTTGCTGTTTTCCTTGTGAATGGGTCAGAATTTCCTAGTGTTTTGTATGTGGAATGAGTTTGGATTGTATCCTGGACTTTTTGAATATTGTTTTCTGAGACTCTGAGTCTTGTTAAAGGCCCCTTGAGAACGCTGGTTGCGTTTCTTCATTTCGGCAGGCAGTCAGCCCACTTAGGTTTGTACCATTTCGGTGGGTGGTTTTCCCAATGTCAGTCCTGTTTTCCAACCCTTGGCTCTGCTGCTTTGGGTCCACTTCATGCCTTCCTCACTCTGGGTTTCATTTCAGACGCGGGTGGTGGTTTAGGTCATAGCCTAATTCTCAAAGCTTGTGTTGGGTTTCTTTGTGTCTGTGTCACAAAGTGCACAGTTGGAAGGCACTGGTTTATACACAGTATTAGAGGACCTCCTTCTCCAGATCTTTCCTCATTGGATTTCCCCAGTACTCTCTGACTCACAGGGGTCTGTTTTCCTATTTCTGTTGGGGAAAAAAAAGGCTAGTTCCCTGTGCTGTTGCATAGTTCTGCCCCTTTGGGCTGCCCTAGGGAATAGAGCAATAGGGGTTGAGTGGAGTGGGAGGTTTGGGGGAAGACCGAGACAGAGAGAGAAATGCTGATACCGTCACATTCTTCAGACCGCTTGGGTTCATTTGCACAGTTCCTTTGAGTTAAGTGATGGGTTTTCTCTCTAGATCTTAATGCTTGAGTCATAGCTGTGGCAGAACTGCATGGCTGGGACTGCAGCTGGTTTCTGGGCAGGGCAGGGAGAGGAAAAAAGGACGGACGCCCTCCATACACTCCTGTTTGCAGGAGTACCTTTCCCAAGTCCTCTGTCTGTTGTTGTTGTAGCCATTTGTGCCTCCCGTGTAGTTCTGGGGGTCAGGTTCAGCCTTGAGTCAAGTCAGGAATGTAAAGAAGAGGGGTCAAATCTAGAAACCACCATTGAACTGGTTCTTTAGGGTTTTACTTCCCTCCCTAAATCACCTGCTCTTGTTTATTTCTCAGAGTTTTCAGGTGGCTGCATTTTGTGTTTTGTCCAGAGTTTTCAGAAGAGGGTGTAAAAGTATTTCTCCATCTTGGGGTGGTATAAAGAAACAAAAATAGTGTTTTTTAAAATTATTATTTGATTTGCCAATAATAAAATACACATTATAGAAAGTCTGGGAAATACAAAATTAAGGGGAAAACTACCCGTGTTACTGTAACTTAAATTTAAGTACTCCAGGCATTTTTACGTATACCGATTCTCATCTTTCTTTTAATTTGGCTGTGTGAAGTCTTAACTGCCACACTCAGGGTCTTCATTGTGTTGTGAAGGGTTTTTTGCTACAGTGCTTTCTAGTTTTGGCCTGGGGGCTCCAGAGCATTGGGGCTCAATCGTTACAGTGTAGACTTGAGTTGCTCCATGGCATGTGGGATTTCGTTTCCCAGAACAGGGACTGAACCTGTATCCCCTACATTGCAAGGCGGGTTCTTAACCACTGGACCACCATCAGTTCAGTTCAGTTCAGCTGATCAGTCGTTTCCAAATCTTTGCGACCCCATGAATTGCAGCATGCCAGGCCTCCCTGTCCATCACCAACTCCCGGAGTTCACCCAAACTCACGTCCATCGAGTCAGTGATGCCATCCAGCCATCTCATCCTCTGTCGTCCCCTTCTCCTCCTGCCCCCAATCCCTCCCAGCATCAGAGTCTTTTCCAATGAGTCAACTCTTCGCATGAGGTGGCCAAAGTATTGGAGTTTCAGCTTTAGCATCATTCCTTCCAAAGAACACCCAGGACTGATCTCCTTTAGAATGGACTAGTTGGATCTCCTTGCAGTCCAAGGGACTCTCAAGAGTCTTCTCCAACACCACAGTTCAAAAGCATCAATTCTTCGGACCACCATGGAAGTCCTCAATTCTCACTTTTTAATATACAGTTTTTAGTGGTGATCACATCAAATACAATTTTGTATCTAGCTTTTTTTCACTTATTACAAAAGAAACTTGTTTTGTGTTATTAAAATTATACTTACAATGATTTTATGAGTTAATTGAATAAATACACTATCGTTTATTCAGGCATCTCTCTGTCATTGGATGGTTTTTTTTGCCAAATATTTGCTCCCATAAAATTGCTGTGATTAACATCTCTGTGGATAAACACTTCCCTAATTTTAGATTGTTCTTTCGGCTATCTTTCCAGACACATAATTACTAAGTCAAAGGGTATGAATGTTTTTAAGAGACTTGCTGCATAATTCTAAATTGTATAACACCATCATCTTAGCAACATGTAGGGTTGATCAAAGAGTTTTTCTGTAAGATGTTACGGGCTCTTTGGCCAACCCAGTACTGTCCCACTAGCAGTGTGTCATGGAGAAGGCAATGACACCCCACTCCAGTATTCTCGCCTGGAAAATCCCATGGGTGGAGGAGCCTGGTGGGCTGCAGTCCACGGGGTCATGAAGAGTTGGACACGACTGAGCGACTTCACTTTCACTTTTCACTTTCATGCATTGGAGAAGGAAATGGCAACCCACTCCAGTGTTCCTGCCTGGAGAATCCCAGGGGCGGGGGAGCCTAATGGGCTGCTGTCTACGGGGTCGCACAGAGTCGGACACGACTGAAGTGACTCAGCAGTAGCAGCAGCAGTGTGTCAGAGGGCCCCATTCCTAGCAATGGAGGTTGCTTCATAATCTTTTAGAAACCTTTATCTTCCATCTCCCTGGACCCCTTGGACATAACCAGGAATCTGCTCACCATAGGAATACGTATATGTATATATGTATGCATATATGCTTGTTATAGCTGTATTCAATTTATTTTCCATAGATTTCCCCCCTACAGTAGATTATGAACCATGCACACTGAAAGTGTTTATTTTATATCCCCAGAACCCAATACATGCATGCCTGCACTTTAAGAAACACTGGCTAATTGAATTAATGCATATCTACAGTAATAAATGCATTCCTCTGAAATGCTCTTGCTTCTGCTTGTTTTTAATGTTCCAGTGACTTAGAGGAACATCTTACTTTTTCTTGTCTGTTTCCACGTGCGTGTGTCTGTTACTGGTGATGGTGGGAAGTGCTGTGTGTGGACTGCTGTCTCAGCACTGCTACGTTATGAATGACAGTTCTTGATTCGCAGGATTAAAATGAATATAGGTTCACGTGGCTTGAGCAGTTATTTCAGACTCCGATATATGACAGCAAAACGCAAGTCTTTGTGTATGTTATGTTAAGTAATGTTGTGTGCTGTGCAGTAAGTAAATGCTTTTTTGTCTTTGTTTTTATCTTCATTTCTTTCCCTGTCCTTTGAAGGTTCTACATTTTGTGTCTATAAAAACTTTAATATATATGATTGAAATCATTTTGCTATTGGTCAAAGAACTCTGAGAAACATTTGGCTTCACTCTTAGAAAGTAAAAACAGATTAAAAATGATAAAATACCATAAGTGGTTTTTCGAGGAAGGGCATTTGAGATAATAAAATTTTTCACCTATAAAAACATTGCCTGAGCTTTCTGCTTTTTTCTCTCCCCCTAATTCTCTAGGACGTACCCAAACTCGGTTAAATCTGGATTTTAACGATTTCCAAATAGGTACTCACTTTAAAGTAAACAGGCCATGAAATAACTGTAGGCAAATAGGCACAGCAGAATATAAAATAGAAATAAAGTGAGGCAAAATCTCACTTGATTGTCAGTTATATGTATTCTCTTTGGATCTTAATCCATTAATGTGGACCGACACGTCAGAATTGTCATTGTAACTTTCACCTTTTTTTCCCTGGCAGTGTTTTCCATCTTTCCCTATCACTAAGCATCCTTTTATGTCCTTCTACAAGCACCACCAAGGGGCAAACACCCACCTTTTTCCTTTCTCGTTTAATGAAATATTTGTTCTAGTTTCAAATTGCCTTTAGGTGATCCTGAATTCTGACATGCTATCTCTGGCTCTCAAGATGAGTTGGGGTTTAGAATCTGACAGCTGGTTTGGCCTGTATCATTCATTCATTCAAAAAAATGATTGGGTGTCTGTTATGTGCCGGGTGTAGTACAGACATGGAGTATACATGTGATAAGACACAGTGTCTGCGCTAATGGACCTCACGTGGGGACCAAGTCAACAGGCACCTGCCGATCACGGTGCTGTGAAAGGCACCAGGATAAGAGTGAATGCGTGGTTCTTTGAGGGCATCTACAGTAACCTTGGGCTTCCCAGGTGGCTCAGTGGGTAATCTGCCTGAAATGCAGGAATGAAGGCAGACGCAAGTTCGAAGATCCCCTGGAGGAGGGCATGGTGACCCACTCCAGTATTCTTGCCTGGAGAATCCCGTGGACAGAGAAGCCTGGTGGGCTACAGTTCATAGGGTTGCAAAGAGTCGGACACGACTGAAGCAACTGAGCACGCACGCATGCACAGTAACCTTGGTGAATCAGGAATCGTTTCTGGGGGGCAGTGAGCACTTCAGCTGTTGATGTTATTGATTTATCATCTGGGATATAAAAAATCCTTCTGTGCCTTTGGATATGGGTGTTTGGCTCTCACCCCTGGGTTTCCAAGTCAGTCCTTATGACTCTATACCTTACTACTCAAGCAATCTGTCCTTTCTCTTTCTGGCACTACATCTTTAACACCATGAAGCATCCAAAGAAGTCTTCTTGGAATCTGTGATGAAATGCATAAGGCACATTTATTCAGGGCCCCGGGCTTTCTCCCCTCCCTCTCTGGATCCTTGGGCCAACTGAGAACAGTCTTTCCATCCATGTTTCCCAAGAGCTGTTTGCCAGAAAGAGTGCTGGAGGAAGCAGGTGGTTAAGGTGAAGTTGTGTGTGGCCTGGCTAACTCTTTGGCTATTGACAAATTGTTATTTAAATTTCTCAGAGGCAAAAGAGGGAACTTTTGTCAGCAATTTCAAACAGAGGAAAAAGTGTTGTCGCTAGAGAAATGATAATTTAAAACATACTGTTTTCCATTTTGGAGCTCGTCCTGGTAGCTGTGTGTATTTTCTCTTCCCAGCTGGGTGAATGACACTCTGTCAACTTCCAGCAAATTGGGGTGAGTGTCTTGGCTCCAGTCCCCAGGTTATGGCTGAGTAACTGCAAGCGCCATGTTGGCTACACATTCTCCCCTTGAAACATACACAACTATAGGAGTTCACATTAAAAAAAAAAAAACCCACCCATATCTCTTGGTCTTATATATCACTTTACAAATAGATTGAGTGTAATTTTTTTGAGGGGGAATACATTTAAACAGAATATATTTATTGTTTGTTATAGTCAGTGGTGGTGTAGGTTTTAAGGTTTTTTAATTGAAGTATAGTTAATTAACGATGTGTTAGTTTCAAGTGTACAGCAAAATTATTCAGTTATGATATATATATATATATATATATATATATATACACACACTTATATTCTTTTCCATTATGGGTTATTACAAGATATTGAATATAGTTCCATGTGCTGTACAGTAGGTCCTTGCTTACTCATTTTATATATAGAACTGTGTATATGTTGGCCACCTGATGTGAAGAGCTGACTCATTGGAAAAGACCCTGATGCTGGGAAAGATTGAGGGCAGGAGGAGAAGGGGACGACAGAGGATGAGAAGGTTGGATGGCATCACCGACTCAGTGGGCATGAGTTTGGGCGAATTCAGGGAGATAGTGAAGGACAGGGAAGCCTGGCGTGCTGCAGTTCATGGGTTCACAAAGAGTCAGACACGACTCTGCGACTGAACAGCAGTGTGTATGTTAATCCTAAACTCTTTAGATCTAGATTGTTTGGGTTCAAATCTGGTTCTATGTAACTTTGTTAAGTCACTGAATCTTGTGTCTCGTGTAAAATGGGAACAGTAATAATCACTTTCTGTAAGAATTAAATAAATTTATATTCATGCACGCATGCATGGGTGTGCTCAGTCATGTCCTCTCTTTGCAACCCCATGAACTATAGCCCACCAGGCTCTTCTGTCCATGGGATTTTTCCAGGTAAGAATACTGGAGTGGGTTGCCATATCCTGTTCCAGGGCAATCTCCCAACCCAAGATTCGAACCATGTCTCTGGAGTCTCCTGCATTGGCAGGTGAATTGTTTACCACTGTGCTACCTGGGAAGGCCCCAGGTTTATATACATAGAGCACTTAAAACAGTACCTGGCGTGGGAAAAGTACTGAAGTGCTATTGGAAGTCATTAAAAATGAACAACACTGAATTATATGGCATCAGAGAATAACAGAAGTAGGAACTGATTAGGGTTTTTGTTAAAGATCTGCATAGCCGTTGAAGATTGCTTTGTGTGGCATGTATAAATTAAAAGAAATATGTTGGCAGTTTCTGTATTCACTGTATTGTGACATTTTTCTACTCTGCCCTCCCTGATCCATATCTAAGGGAGAATTTTGGTCCCCTCGGACATATCTCATTCTTTTATCATAGTTAGTTATCATATAAGTTAATTTAAATCACCTTTGAGGTTACTAGTCCAATGGTAGCCTCTGGCAGCCTTTTAAAAAGTGTCTCATCTTAAATAAGTTTCATAAAAAAAGCTTGTTTATTAGAGTCTGGGTTTTTTTTTTTTTTTTCACTCTTTCATGTTATTTATTTACTTGTTATTTCTTCGGAGTGCTTTCTTTTTTTGTTTGAACTTTGTTTTGTGAATGGAGTTTCTCCCTGTGTTTATAACGTTGCTTTGAAATGCTTTCTGTCTGCTTCTTCCTGTTTCATTTCTTACCAATTTGAGGAAATTTTTTCTTTCATTTAGTAATAAAATGAAAGGCTTGAAGTGCATTTAATGCAGCTTCCACATTGTCTTATTCCTGTTTGCATTAGAGCAGTGAGTGAATCTCAAGTTCAAGGACAATTGTTGCACAGCCTACATATGTGAAGCTTTAAAAGCAATATAAGGGGTAATTTTCATTTGGTGAAGTTTGACTCTTGTTCTCCTCTCAACAAAAATCCTTTAAAGTCACTAGGGTAGGCTCTTCTCTGAGTGCTTTGCTATATATATGGATTCATAATCTGTGATAAAGCTTTATCATCAGTTTGCCTCATTGTAAATGTTGCCTAAATGAAAAGGAACTTTTTTATTATATCTCACTTCAGTCTCTATTCAGGGAAGACCATGACATGTGCCCTTTAATTGGCTTAAACATAGCTCATCTCAAAGTTAATAAACCTTTCCAGAAATGCCCTTCCCATAACATAATGGAAAATTGTACTTAAATGATAAAAGGATGCTTAGGGGAAAACACTCTCTGCTGCTGCTGCTGCTGCTAAGTCACCTCAGTCGTGTCCGACTCTGTGCGACCCTATAGACGGCAGCCCACCAGGCTCCCCCTTCCCTGGGATTCTCCAGGCAAGAACACTGGAGTGGGTTGCCATTTCCTTCTCCAGTGCATGAAAGTGAAAAGTGAAAGTGAAGTCGCTCAGTCGTGTCCGACTCTGTGCGACCCCATAGACGGCAGCCCACCAGGCTCCTCCACCCATGGGACTTTCCAGGCAAGAGTACTGGAGTGGGGTGCCATTGCCTTCTCCAAACACTCTCTAGCAGCTGCTATTATGAGATTTTTGGTAAAAGGTCGCTAGTATGTGCTAGTCTTATTCTTTCTTAACATCCGAAGCTCACAATTTACTTATAAACACATTTCCCCAGTGTTTTCAGATACTTTTCCTCAACATATAAATGTAATATTCTTCAGTGTCTCCCTTGGTGTGGACTTTTCCTATTGAGTCCCCTGAATTTTGCCCCCTTTTTATTGATCTGGCAGCTTTGAACACACTCAGCTTGTTTTGAATGCTCCTTGTTTCCTCTAGTTTTTCTTTCTTTCCTGAGATTCTGTGTAGATATTGTTGAGTTATGAGATACCGAGTGGGTTGTAAAACTCAAAAGTGGCTTTGTTTTGTTCCATTTACCTCAGCTAACAGTTCTTAGGTGCCTATGCTGTGCCATGTTGAAGATGCCCAAGTGTATACAGTGGATACATGCTTTTGAAATTGAAATCAGTGGTGAAGCTATCTGGAAAGGTGTCATTTCTGTACGTCATGCCAAGTGTAATGATAGAAGCACCCATGGAAAGTGCCATGAGAGCCCAGAGAAAGAGCACATAAGTAGGCAGGCTGGCCAGCCATGGAAAGTTTGCTGGAAGAGCTTAATTTTAAGGGAGAGTAGGATTTAATTAGAAAGAGTGAGCGTAAACCTCAGATGCAGGGTGGCACTCCAGCCAATGGGAACAATTTTACACGGTTATGTAAAATATCAAAATCATGTGGTCATTGCAGGATATAGTCAGGTCTGCTAAAACGTGACATATGCATTGCTAAAAATCACTGTTGCAGAATTGCACAATGAAAAACCACTTGGCTTATGGGGTAAAGGGGATTGGAGCGAAGCATTCAAAAGCTGTATAATCGTAAGGGATTTGATTTAGGTCATACCTGAATGTTCAAGCTGATTTTAGAAAAGGCAGAGGAACCAGAGATCAAATTGCCTACATCCGCTGGATCATCGAAAAAGCAAGAGCGTTCCAGAAAAATATCTACTTCTGCTTTATGGACTATAGCAAAGCCTTTGTGTGGATCACAACAAACTACGGAAAATTCGGAAAGAGACAGGAATACCAGACCACCTGACTTGCCTCTTGAGAAATCTGTATGCAGGTCAGGAAGCAACAGTTAGAACAGGACATGGAACAACACACTGGTTCCAAATAGGAAAAGGAGTACATCAAGGCTGTATATTGTCACCCTGCTTATTTAACTTATATGCAGAGTACATCATGAGAAACGCTGGGCTGGAAGAAGCACAAGCTGGAATCAAGATTGCTGGGAGAAATATCAATAACCTCAGATATGCAGATGACACCACCCTTAGGCAGAAAGTGAAGAGGAACTCAAAAGCCTCTTGATGAAAGTGAAAGAGGAGAGTGAAAAAGTTGGCTTAAAACTCAACATTCAGAAAACGAAGATCATGGCATCCAGTCCCATCACTTCATGGCAAATACATGGGGAAACAGTGCAAATAGTGACAAACTATTTTGGGGGGCTCCAAAAATCACTGCAGATGGTGATTTCAGCCATGAATTTAAAAGACACTTTCGCCTTGAAAGAAAAGTTATGACCAACCTAGACAGCATATTCAAAAGCAGAGACATTACTTTGCCAACAGAGGCCTGTCTAGTCAAGGCTATGGTTTTTCCAGTGGTCATGTATGGATATGAGAGTTGGACTATAAAGAAAGCTGAGCGTGGAAGAATTGATGCTTTTGAGCTGTGGTGTTGGAGAAGACTCTTGAGAGTCCCTTGGACAGTAAGGAGATCCAACAAGTCCATCCTATAGGAAACCAGTCCTGAATATTCATTGTAAGGACTGATGCTGAAGCTGAAACTCCAATACTTTGGCCACCTGATGCGAAGAACTGACTCACTTGAAAATACCCTGATGCTGGGCAAGATTGAGGGCAGGATGAGAAGGGGATGACAGAGGATGAGATGGTTGGATGGCATCACCAACTCGATGGACATGAGTTTGAATAAACTCCGGGAGTTGGAGATGGACAGGGAGGCCTGGCGTACTGCAGTCCCTGGGGTCGCAAAGAGTGACACACGACTGAGTGACTGAACTGAACTGAACTGATTCAAAACTTCCTAAGTGACTTTCAAGGAAAAAGATAGAAACCTAATAAACATGAAATCACAGTTTTACATAAGTTAAGTGTTAGGAAATACAGAAATACCACAACAAATGTGGCACATTTCCTTGACAAGAATCTGAGGTTTACCTGTAGAAGCTGCTGTCAGAAGAAGGGTTGTAGCCTGTGAATTATTGCAAAGTGCTGCCCAGAGGGTTATCTGAGATAGGAGTGAAAATTGTTAACAGCAGCCTTGGTGGCGAGGCTCATAGTACAGCAAAGGGAGCTGGTAGATGCTCAGGTATGGGGTCTGCCAGGTCCTTTGTATGCCTACCTGGCTTGGTTCAGCCGGCTTTGTTCTCTTTGTTCATCTGGTCTTCCCCAAAGATGACTTTGCACCTAAGCCAATGCAGGATCTGCTTATGCTTAAATTGTTTTCTGATACAGTGAATCATGTTGGAACCCATTCTTGAGCTGTAGCAGAACTGACTGTCTTGCGCCACTGGAGGGTGATAAGGCACATCTGGTGGGGGAGGGCAGGATAGTGGGGGCTGGGGCCCGGCCCGTGGCTTCCATTTTCATCTCCAGCATTTTTTAACCCTCTTTCATTAAGTAAGGTCATCAAGACTTCTTTAAACCTTTAGCAAGTCTGTCTGATCTTTCCTGACCTTCCTGGTTTTCTTGTCAGTTCTCTTCAGTACTCCACCTTGAATCCCAGAGGAGTTTCCCCTGTGGTCATGCCGTCTGTTTCTGACCTGGTTGCTCCTGAGTGGCCTGCTTTTTTGTCAGCAGCCCCAGCTTTTCCTTGGCTCTCCGTCCTCTCCTTTCAGGCCTTTTCTGCATCAGTGTGAGGCCACTGGGACCTCAGGCCTGTGCTCCCAGCTTTACACTGAGTGCCCCCTTGCAGTAGTTTGATTTCTGTGTGGACTGGTCACTCTTACACCTAAGATGTTGCTGCAGGTATGTCTGTATGTCATGCTTTTGGAAAATTTACCCTCAGGTGCTCACTGTTTATATCTTTGCTTAGCAATTAAAGTGGACCTATGAAGGTGGAAGGACTTCCCTGGTGGCTCAGACGGTGAAGCGTCTGTCTACAATGTGGGAGACCTGGGTTCGATCCCTGGGTCGGGAATTCTCTGGAGAAGAAAATGGCAATCCACTCCAGTACTATTGCCTGGAAAATCCCATGGACAGAGGAGCCTGGTAGGCTACAGTCCATGGTGCCGCAAAGAGTCAGACACGACTGAGCGACTTCACTTACTTACTTACTTACTTACTTATGAAGGTGGGGGGGAGGAGTAGGAGTTCTTTTAAATCATTTACCTATTTGGAAGTTACTAATCCCTTGCATCTCTCTCATTCAGTTGTGATAAGTAGCTGCTAACATTTTCTGAATGTGTAGTATAACATTCAGGTTGACTTGGGTTATCTCATTTCATCCCCACAATGGCCATAGGAAGTAGGTACTATTACTGTCTTCATTTTACACGGAAGCCGACTGAGAGTGAGACAGTTAAGTGGCTTGTCCAGAGTCACCCAGGTACTTGTTCAAGATCACATGGTCTAACGCACATAGGGCTCTGGATGGTTTGATCCAGAGCCCGCACTATTGATCACTCCTGCATAATTGAAAACGTTTCCTTCAGACACTGTCATAGACATCTTGAACTTACACTGGAAGAGGGCAAATGTCACTGAAGGATGATGACATTTGGATAGTTTCCAAATCAGATATACTAGTATTCTAAGACTTTGCCCTTAGCCACATGAGTGTTATCTTCATCACACTGTATGTGTGGCATTCATTTAGAATATTTCAGGGCTGTGTTAATAAGTGTCAGCTAACTTTTTAATCCACACTGTATTATTAGTCTTTTGTTCTCCTTAGCTAAACTTGCCTTGTGGTAGCCCGGATGGGGAGAAGAGAAATGTGATCCTTACCCTGTTTCAGGTTATAGAATCCTTCCTATATACTGGGGTGAGAGAAGGGAGATGTTGTGCGATCTGCCTATGAGAAATGTGCTCAAGTATGAAACCTGAAAAGTTCATGACTGTAAATAAATCAACTTTTTACTTCTGTTGCTGTAGAGCTTAGTCACTCAGTCATGTTCGACTCTTTGCAACTCATGGACTGTAGCCCACCAGGCTCCTCTGCCCGTAGGAGTTCTCCAGGCAAGAATACTGGAGTGGGTTGCCATGCCCTCCTCCAGGGGATCTTCCTCACCCAGAGATCGAACCCTTGTCTCCTGCATTGGCAGGCGGATTCTTTACTGTCTAAGCCACCAGGAAAGGTGTGTCTGTAAGCAAAATACTGAAGGTGAAAACGGAAAGCGAGGAAGCTTTAGCGCCATCTCGTGGAAAGACCGCCTCCGTCAGGCTCTGCCGTTTCTGCGACCATGCTTCTGCCGGTGGCACTTGGTGATGCTGGCACTCGGATGAGGGTGTTGCGACATGTTTGCAGCTAAGCATTTCTAACCAATGTTTCACCTCTAACAGTTAGGGAAGGATAAAATTGGATATCTGTGTCATAGGTAACACTGACTGTTTACAGTGCCCTTCCGTATGTGTTATTTTATTTATTGCATTTTTGTAAGGTAGACAGGGAAGCTATTATTCTCATTTAATAGGAGAGGAAATGGGCATTCTGGGAGGGTTAATTTACTTGCCCAGGGTCACAACCAGTAAGTGATAAAGCTGTGCCTTGAAATAACAGCCTTGTGTGTCTTAATCCAGGGGATTTTCTTGCTTTCCTGTGTTCTTCATAATGTATGAGACGGTTTCATGTGCAGGAGGCAGCTGTTTCATCAGACAACTGCTTCTGCAGCTTCTTTTATTATTTTATAGTATTTTGATGCCTCTCGTCATTTTCTTTGTGACTGGCAGTCTGGCATCTGAGGACTTCATATACTTAAGGAAGCCATAAGCCTAGTTTTTTCTAGAGCTGGATGGATAGAAAGTGGCAAGTCCATATGTATATGGGCTTCCCTGGTGGCTCAGGCAGTAAAGAATCTGCCTGCAGTGCGTGAGATCCAGGTTCGATCCCTGAGTCGGGAAGATCCCCTGGAGAAGGGAATGGCTACCCACTCCAGTATTCTTGCCTGAAGAATCCCATGGACAGAGGAGCCTGGTGAGCTACAGTCCTGGAGCCTGGTGAGCTACATTTGTTGGACAAATTATATATACAAATTATTTATATGTATATAATTTATGCATATGTATAATTATTATATACATATTATAATATGTATAAATACATGTATGTATTAATATATTAATACATAATTATATGTGTTAATTATGCATATATAATATGTATAATTATATACACATAAGTAAATTATATTATATATTATATAATATACAAATTATGTATATATGTGTATATATACACACATGTATGTGTATATATGTGTGTGTATGTATGTATGTATATATATATATATATAGTTTGGAATTTGGCATCAAATGGTCTTTGTTGGGGAGAAAGAGCTCTATTTGTATGGGAAGCAAAGTTTAATTTTGGGTTTTAAGGGAGGAGAGGCCTCCGTACATGATTAGGCTGTGCTTTGCCCTGGGCCTAGTTAAAGGGAGTCAGAGTTTCTTGAACAAATAGAAAGCTCCTGCTTCTGCTTTGTCCTTACAGACTTTATCATCAAAGACTCCAGCTAACCCCCAGAGTTTCATTCTGGAGATTTCTATCCCTGCTGCTCTGTTAGTTGTCTGAGATCAAGGCATCTGTCTGTCCTCTTCATTACAGTATTCTTAGTTCCTAGGAGGCACTCAGATAATTGAGGGATAAATGAAGGAACGTTGTTTTTTGCCTCTTTCTTTTGGATCCGTACTCTCATTCATTAGGAAGTTGGTATGGTACAGTGGTTAAAGCTAGACTCTGGAGTCAGGAATATCTAGGTTTGATTCCTACATTTTTCTAATTATTACCTTATCCAAAATGTAAAATAAAGTTTATAATAGCCACACGATATTGTGTCTGTAAAGAATCCAGCATGTATTTGGCATGCAGGGAATTTTGAACTGATGCTAGTTGCTGTTTTCATCATGATCGTTATCTGGATTCATTTAAACTTCCATATGTTTCGTAGGATGAACTGAAAATCCCAAGGGTATAATGTCTACTTTTGTTTCATCTCTAAATACAGATGCAATGCTTAAGATTTTGGTATCTCTCCAACCCCAAACTCTTCATCTCACCGAATCACTTTGCATATTTGGGTGCCAGCTAGACTCACGCTCATATTCTTTGGTCAGTCGGATAGCAGCTAGACCCTTTCACATTACTATCAACATTTGTGTTAAAGTTTTGTAGAAAACAGTGGCCTGCCTCTGGGCTATGCAGATCAGCATAAGCAAAGTGAAATCTTTCCTGGTGAACCTTTTGTACCTGGTAAAAAGACTCGTGTTTAATTGTCCCTGCAATTGTTTTTCATGTTTTACAGGAGTTTAGACCAGGGTTTCTCAACCTCAGCATGAGTGGTGTTCTAGGCTAGGATGGATAATCCTTTTTTTTTTTTAATTAAAAAAATTTTAAATTGAAGTATAGTTGATTTACAATATAGAGTTAGTTTCTGGTGTGTAGCAAAGTTATTCAGTTTATGTATATATATGTATATATATAAATTGTTCATTTTGTTTTATATGTGTGTATATATGGCTTACCTGTTTTATGTATAGTAGTATGTATTTGTTAATCCTAAACTCCTAATTTAACCCTCCCCCTCCCGTTTCCTCTTTGGGGAACATAGGTTTTTTTTTTCTATGTCTGTTTCTGTTTTATAAATTATTTCATTTGTACCATTTGTTAAGATTCTACATATAAATGATATCACATGAAATTTGTTTTTCTCTGTCTCACTTCTCTCACTCACTGTGATAATCTCCAGGTCAGTCCATGGGCTGAATGGTTCTTTATTGTGGGGGCTGTCCTATGTATTGTAAGATGTTGAGCATCACCCCTGACCCCATCCGCTAGACGCCGGGGTGTTCTTTCCCTCCCAGTTGTGACAACTAAAAATGTCTCCAGGTGGGCCTAGTGTCTTCTGGGGGCCAGGATCACCGCTGGTTGAGAACCGCTGCTGCAGGCCTGTGAAGTGCTAGAAAAGCCTCCTTTTAACAAATAACTGGCTTTTCTCATGTCTTGCTTTCTCAGTGTCCTTCATTCTCTCAGCTCCCTCCTTTTCTCTCTGAAGATACCCGTGTGCTTAGGTTGAGGGAATAACTAAAGTGCCGTTCTGCCATTTCAAAAGCATCCAATGATTATAAAAGTCTCAAGGGCCAAAACAATCTGCAGAATGTAAAAGTAGTGTTCTTGTTCTCATTTATTAAGGAAATTCAACTTTTGAAGGAAGGATGGGCTTTTGTCAACATTCTGAGACAGTGACATTTGTCATGCTTCCTACTTTCTTTTATCTCCATATGTTTCCTTTCCCAAACTTCAAACTTATTCCTTAATTATGCTCTATAATGCAAAACATTTTACTGTCAGTCCTCACTTTATAAGGAGTTCCATAGGTATTGGATCTCAGCTAATTATTAGAGGAGCCAGATGATCCATCTGATTTATGTGAAATCAGAAATACAGTTGACCCTTGACCAGCATAGGTTCGAACTCGGTGGGTCCACTTAAATGCAGAGTTTTAAAAAAATACATATTACAGTACTACATGTGATCAGTTGAATCCATAAATGCAGAACCTGATTGTAAAATTACATATGGATTTTCAAGGATCTGTACCCCTAACCCTTAGGTAGATCAAGGGTCAAGTATAATTCGTGGGAAGCAGTATATTGCTCTTCTTAGCATTTGCATTTTGTTGACAGTAAAGCTTTCTATTAATAACTTAAATAAATTTCATGAATTGTTCTGTTGATACAATGAAATGAAGCATTTTCAGCAGATGGGTGAGATACTTTTAAACAGAGGAGTCTGCCTTGCACTTATTAAGTCATGTCTCCCAGCCAGCTACTCTTTCTATATAGTGACAACCAAAATCCATTTCAAGAATTTTAAAATAGAGTCTCATTTTTTTTTGCCATTTTGTAGCTTCTTTGAGTCTTCCCCTATTAAGTATAATCATTTCTTCTAATTAAACTAATTTTGTTGTTATTGGTATTGATGGGACTTCCCGTATTTATGGTCTGCCAGCGGATAAGGACATTGAGCAGTGGGACAGTTGATTGGGCATTGATCCAAGCTGATGGAGGCTGGAAGTGAAATTTCAAAATTGTATGAGTTATCTGGGAGGCTTTGGAGAGAAGTGGTGTTGAAGATCTGGTTATGGGAAAGAGTTAATTTATTCTGAAGATTTAAATAACTTTAGAAGAGAAGAGACAACTGGAGAAAAATGTTCTATGTGGCAGAGATGAGGATACTCTAATGAGGAAGATTGGGGGAAGATTAGAGAGACTGTCGGAGAACTTTTGAAAGCTTGCATAGAAGAGCTCTGTAAGGATTTATTTATTGTCTGTAAAATGAGACTATTGGCTTGCTGTCCTCTGAGTCTAATACTCTGTTATTACTAGATGACATTCTTGAGAAGCTGAGAAAGTGGGAATGCTTGCTCTTTATACCAAAAATGCAATAGGAGGACCTTCTTCTCTGTACTTCATTATAGGGAATGTCAGTAACAGGGAAATAACCACAGGCTGTGAGGGTTGTTTAGGCAGAAACCTTGGGCGTATTTCCTCTCCTTTTATGCTTGAGTGTATTTGTGTTCACAGGCTTAGGATTTACAGGTATCTGAGTTTGATTCAAAATAAATTTTTCACTTAACATATTTTCATGGGAAGGGATAAATTAGGAGGTTGGGATTTATATGTATACCCACTACTGTAATATAAAATAAATAACAACAAGGACCTATTCTGTGTGTGTGTATAACTGAGTTGCTGTGCTGTCCACCTGAAACTTACGTGGTACCGTAAATAAACTATATTCTAATAAGAACAAATGAAAAAATAAGATGCTCTCATGGGACTAATTAGCTTTCATAGGTCTTGCTTTCTTTCTGGATGTTGTGAAGTATCATAGAATAATTTAGTGGAATCACTTTCTTCTTTCATAATTTCCAAAATTTGTCTGGGACGATCTTTAAAAACATGTCATCAGAGCAAGTACAGAGGCAGTCAAAGCAATGCCTCTCAGTAGAACATGACATTAGAAAAGTCATTCTTCAACAAGCCATTCTTAAGTGCCTACAGTATGCGAGGCATTGTGCTGTATGCTGGGGCTATTAAAGAGGAAACAAACAAATGCAACATCAACCATTTTCAAATTGTAGTTTGCCCTTCTCAGTTCACAGAGGCGTGGTAATTAGCATGGAGTCAATACACAATACTAGGGACCCACGGGCTCGGAGTACAGATGGCCAGGGCCCTTTGCTCTGGACATGTCTAAACATCTGGGGTCAGCTGCAGAGGAAGTTTCTGAAGGCAGGGGGAGAAGTGGAGAAAGGTACCCCAGTGTGGGAGGGGCTGTGGTTCTTGTGGAGTCATTTTCTGGTGTTCTGGATGGATTCTTGGTACACCCTGCCCCATTTAAGTTTTTCTGAAAGATTGATTCTGGGTTCAGGTTTCAGCTAGAGGCCATACAATTCTTGGGTCTTTTCCAGGCTATGGGAAAAGGCCAAAAACAGGTTAAAATTCTGGTGCAGGCTCTACTTTCATGGAGGGTCTTCCTACCTACAAGTGGGTCACCTGTGTGCTTTTGAGGGACCTTCAGGCTGAACCTCTGTCTCCTTCAAAGAAGTTCTGGGTTGCTAAATGGCCCAGATTCGAAAGAGAGAAGCCTCGGACAGGAAGGTTAGAAGTGGGTTGTTAATGACGGTTTAATGTAACCAGTTGTTATCCTTGTGGTAAAATGTCTAACTGGTAAAGAGATTGAATTCCACCTCTGGCTTTCAGCTCCCTTTGTGACTGTCAAGTCATGTTTATTCGTTGGGACTCTGCTTCACATCTGTCACATGAAGAAACTAGACTCCATAATTTCTAAAATTGATCAAAGCAGAAATTGTCTCTAATTGTGTGTCTTCTTGCTATTTCTAGTGTTTTTTTTTAAGAATAGGATTTATTCTGAAGCAATTTATCTAGTTAACAAAATTGTGCTTGTAAAACTCTTCTTTGCATTAAAGAGGGAGCTGTTTTAGGGTAGGAGTAAGCACCCATGCTTCCTCTTCCAAATAAGATGCCCCATTTAGTCCTACTGCCAAGATCAAGATGGGTTCTTCGGGTGACCTGCAGCATCAGAGGAGAATAGCGATGATGAAATGGGAGAGAATGGATTGGTTGTTGTTGCTGCCTGAGCGGACACAGGCATGGGGCCTCAGGCTTCTGGCTGCCAGTATCATTCTTGCCATATATCTAGAGAAAACGGGCATGGCTTCTGAGTTGGGAGATTCAGGGGGTAACTTACAACAGAGAGTATTTCTGTGTAGAAGGAAAAGGGTAGCAATGGGCAGTGGTAGCCAGCTTCAGAAAATGCAGGACTGGTTTGTGATTAAAACCTCATGATGTCCAGAAAAATGATTATGTATGAATGGTACATTCTGACTGAATTTGTCATCAGCCATAGTGTTTGATTCATACTGACCTCTTTTGTAGGAAAAATAAAATAAAATTAGGTACACATGGCTGTTAACATCAAAGAAGCAATCCAGATCTAAAGAAAGAGCTGGACGCTTTCCTCGCATTATCTCCAAAGCTGTCAGTGATGTAAAATGTGATCGTGAGCTTCTGCTATTGTGGCAGTGTTATAAGTAGGAGGGGTCCCAGATGAAATGTGTGTGACTGGCACTTACATCCTTGATTTTGATTTATAAAAACAAGAACAGAATCATGAAGGGAGTGTAAGATTTACCCTACCTAATCTGTCATGTTGTTGGGTTACATCCAATTTTATAACTTCTTTCAGTACAGTTTTTCCCCCCTTCCGTCTTACTAGAAAAATAAATGCAATGCTATCATTTTTAGAAAGAAAATTCCAGTGTTTATTGTATTTAGAGGGAATCATGAATGATTTATTTATATTAAGTATGAGAGTTTCCAGAACAGTGATTAAAAATGCTTACAAATTCTAGATTAGAAGTGTGGGAATTTCCTTTTGGGATAATAACCCTTTAGAAAGTTAATATTATAATATAACTCACAGGAACCAATTAAAATCAGGTCATTTGCATTTATTCTCTTCAGAGCAGTGTATACCTGTTGCGATTTTTAATTCTAAAAAATTTTTAACTTGCCATCAAAATTTTGAACATTTATTGATATTTGGAAATCATAGTTCTCCCTGATTTAATGTGATCGAAACCATTCCTGAGACACACATCTCGTATCCTCTGATTAAACTCAGTTTTACTTCTACTAAGTTGGAAATAGGGAATGTTTAAACTGCATACAGTAATTCTTCTCCAGTATTCTTTGTTGGAAACATCTGGAACATGACTAATGTTTTGGGAAATAGGACCTATGAGTAAAAGTGAACAAGAATTGGAAATTATTTCATATGTAGATAAATATATGGTGATTTAAATACAAGTTGCAAGTTCATGAAGAGGAGTTGGAAGGACAGTAAATGTCATCCATTCTTCTCAAAACTAAAGAAAATCCTATAAAACAGCAGGAGAAATTTGTGTTGGGAAAGAACTTGAAGATTTGTAGGCATGGCCCAGGGAGATAGCAGATTCTATAATATGTTAGAGAAAGGACAAATAGTTAACTGTCTATGAGGATTTTGGAGCCGGACACAATTATTTCTGAAGTCTGTAGTAATTTTTTTCACTTATCAGTGGAGTGATAAATATGAACTCATATTCTTGAAGTTCATAACATTCATATCTGTTTTTCTGCAGAAGTGTGATTTGATCGGATTCTTCTGGAAGCAAACTGATGTCTGTGGAATTGGTTGTTTCAGAAAACAAAGTCCAGGAGTTAGAGACTCTGCTGGATTCTGAGTAGATTAGAGGTGCTCTGGTAAGAGACAAACCATGATAAGCTGTGTTTACCTGAAGGAGTCTCTAATGTCCTGAGACATGAAAGAGTGTGACTAGGGATTCATAATTTCTTGGAGAGGAGTTGTGGGCAAAGCGAACACATTGGTTTAAAAATCACTATTGGAAAATGTACATTTTTTTTTTTTTTTTTTTGTAGTCAGACTTCCAGTGCTGAAACTATGGCCCAAATGAGGGGCTTCAGTTAAAATGTAGTGAGAGCAATCTGTTAGATCAGATTTTCATATATTTTTGAGAAAGTGCTAAATATGTTGAGGGCATTTCTCGACTCACTGGCATTCCCTTTTCTTTGTTTCTTTACTTCCTAGAATGATATTTTATGATGCATTCTTTTAGTCCACAAGCACCTCTTTTCTTCCTCTGTGCTTTTTCCTGGGATTGAAATAAAATAAAAAATGTAGGGCTACACAGTGCTGTCAAGCCCATAATGAAATCTAGCTTTATTTATGTGTGCTTAGAGGGTTTAGGGCAGTCTAAGCTGCTAACTGTGGTGTTAAACATTGTTTGACACTCCCCTCCCTTAAATCCTTTGAAAGGAGCTGATTTTTTATGTTCATGGAAAGAGCCCTTAGAGGATTGTGAGGGAGGCATGTGATTTGCTCATACATGGGATTATCTTATTAGATATAACCTATGCAGCTGTTAGAAGCAGCAGCAGACTTAACATAGGACTGAGCTGTTTCCTATAGGGTGATGTGTGATGTTCAAGTGCTCTATAGCTTGGAAACTTACAGGAAAACCTTGGGCAATTTAATATTTTCCTGAGTATAGATGATGATTATTAGGGTGCTTTTTAAAAAAAAAAATAGGATTTCATGACCTCAAATATCTGAGCTGACTTTTCCCATGAATAGCTGCCTAGATATTGCATAATCATGGCCTTCTGTTTGTATTAGGATATTCTTGATGATTTTGTGAGAAGGGACAGGGTACCTCACGTTTAGCAAGAGGAATATGCATACTGGAAGAACAAGTGATAACTAGCAATTAGGAATGGTAAGGTCCAGGAAAGTAAGGGGGATGAAGAGAAATGTGTTATTCAAATTAGCAAGACCTGCAGCCTAGGCGTGACCTGGGAGCCTGTTAGAAATGCAGAATCTGAGTTACTGCCCTGGACCAGCTGATTCCAGATCTACATTTTTCACAATCCTCTGAGGTGGCTCGTATGAGCTGTAAACTGACTGCTGTGTTCTTAAAATTCATGTGTTGAAACCTAACCCTCAGTGTGATCGTATTTGGAGGTGGAGGCTCTGAGGGATGATTGGATCATGGGGAGAGAGCTTTCAGGATTAGGATTAATGCCCTTATAAAGGAGACCCCAGAGAGCTCCCTGCCCCTTCTGCCAGGTGAGGGCACACCTGGGAGACTGCCTTCTAGGAAGCAGGGTCTCGCCAAATGCTGAACCTGCAGCTTCCTGGATGCCGGGCTCCCCAGCCTTCAGAACCATGAGAAATACATTTCTGTTTATCTGCCTTCCAGCCTATGGTATTTGTTTCAGCAGCCTAAACTAAATAGGGTGCATATTCAAGTTGGAGGAAGACTTGATCTACAGAGTCCCCAAGATGGAATGGGCCAGAAATTGAAATGTAATTTAGAATACACAGAGTTGAAGGAGCTGGAGCCTGGGAAGCTCAAGTAAATCAAGGGAATCAGGATCAAAGGGAAATATATGAGTTTGGGTTTGCTTTTTAGTGATGGGAGGGTAGGAGTGAGGGAAAAGATGGTTGGTATCGAGTGTTTTCCACAGTTAAAGCCACAGTTGTAGCTTGGCATTTGGTTTTATGGAGTGTGCATGGGATGAATTTGTTTACAGTTGAGGATAGAACACACACTGGATTACTGTGGAATTTTGCAGCTTTTAAACATTGGAACAGATCAGAAACTTGGATATCTGGGGAGAATGGAAGACCCCCACCGAGTCAAGTCTGGGGAAATGAATGTTGTTGGCTGAAGGTGGTTCAGCCTTATGGAATTGAAAATCCAATCAGATCTTGCCCTCAGGAGAAAAGACATTTTATTGGTGGGATGTTTGCTGAGTCTGGCTTAGCTGTGTCTGTCTTCCAGGTCATATGAGTAACTATCGCATGCATGGATTTTCTCCAGATGCTGGTGAGGTGGGTTTTTATGGGCAGGCCCAAAGTTTAGTGGAAAAAAAAAAAAAGAAAAAAAAGGCATGAGGTTTTGCAAAGTTGAGATAAGAGAAGCATTAAGACGTACATTGTCTACTGGAAATAACAAGAAGTCACCCATCTCATAACTGGGGACATGTCAATACTTAATTTAAAATTTTAAAAATTCGCACATAGTAATATAAAAAGTTAAAAAAGAGTAAAAATTTAAATTAATTCATATTATACTATACTTCCCTGGTGGCTCAGTGGTATAGAATTCACCTGCCAATTCAGGAGATATGGGTTTGATCCCTGGTTCAGGCAGATCCTCTGGAAAAGGGAATGATAACCCACTCCAATATTCTTGCCTGAGAAATCCCATGGACAGAAGAGCTTGGAGGGCTGCAGTCCATGGGGTCGAAAAAGAGTGGGACACGACTTAGGGACTAAACAACAATTATACTATACTGCAGTACTATTTTTAGGTTGTATCTCTTTATATACACTCCCTCCTAATTTCATTTCTTTTTTCTTTCCTTGGTAACCGTATTATGGCTTGGTTTACACTTCTTATGAGAAGAACTTTACACTTCTTATGAGCAGAAAAGAATCTTACTGTGATCGCATTTGGAATTTTCAGAAGAGAACAAAGCATATTTTAGTAACAAATTTTCTGAGTAAAAGTTGTATAGGGCTTTTAAAGATTGTAGTAAAGACCAAGACAAGATCTTTCTTTGAACTACTAGCACCGTAGGCAGGAAATGAGGGAGATGAGTTGCAGTATATTTGCAGTGTATTTTGGTCTGTGCCATTTATGTAGTTGAGATCAGAGGTATATATAAAATATATTTTTAGTGGTTGTACAGCACTTAAGCTCTGGCGGTCCTTGTCCTGCACTTCTGTGGTTTAGCTTGGCAGATGCGAGATGAGACATAAGCCACAAAGTGCTACGGGTCTTAAGACATAATGAAGTCATGCATTCATTACGGTAAAGGGTAGGGAGAGGAAAACCAGTGGTTTTCAATAACCAAACTCTGTGCATCGAGATGCTTCAGATATGTTTCACTCTTTCTGTATTTATAGCCTATTCAAACTCACTCTTTCTGTATTTATAGCCTATTCAAACTCAGTAAAGATTGCCTAAATTTCTCCACCTATAAATTTAGAGGACGGAGTGACTTGTGTTTGTTCATGTTTGTGGGGCTACTCAGTGCTGTGCAGAGCCGTTGAAAACAATGACCTGGCCCTTCTTGGTGCAGTGAGCGTTATGTGGCCCGTTTTCGTCGTTGTTCATAAGTATTAATATTTTGTTGGGTACCCACGGTAGAACTTCTTGACATTGTAGCTGGAGAGGAAAGAACTACTGAGGTCCTTCACTTGCCTAGAGTGGTGCATCTGGGTGAGAGGTGAATATGGTGGAGTGAGGAGATGGTGTGGGTGCACTCCAGCCAGATACAGGAGGATGACAAACCGTTTATGATCAGGTGGCTGATGGCTCACCTCCTTGGCCCTCATGGTCTCGATGACATGAGTGGCGTACGACTGTAGGAGCTCCTGGACTGTGAGTAACTAGGATGGTTAGGAAGCCTTTGGTCTAAGTTAATACTTCAGTTGGAAATTCCCACCAGAGTGTAATCATGCCTGGTAAAGGATGCTTTATCCAAGTAAGTTAATGTTGTTTGGGCTCCAGTTATCTGTAAATGATAGAGTGAGAATATATGCTGAAATACAAAGATGAGTGAAATGTTCATCTTTTTGTTGCTTCTGCTGTGTTTTCTATTCAGAATTATGACTATTCCTTCTTTTTGGCATCCACTTGTATTAGAAAAGTTGTTAGTATGAATCCCTTGCAGAAAAATGACTACTTTTAGCCATTAAAAAAAAATGCAAACGCATATTGGTCTTTTTTAAGAGTTGGTTTGTTGGTATAGGAAAGTCCATTCATTTGAAATATTTCCCTTTTGCATGTTTTTTGTTATTTTAGCCTCATTTGACTCAGTAATCTGTGCTCTGCATTTATGTACATCCCTTCTGATTTGGGGGGATGTATTCCTAGGCTTAAATCCATTTCACCTGTAGGTGTTTATGACGTGTTCAGAAAAGGGGACTGAAAACTATCCTCAGAGTAATCCTGAGAGTTTTCTGTTGCTTCTTTCTTTTTAAAAGACGCTAAAGCATTTTCTGAATTGTTTCCCCTAAGATTGATTTTGTTTCTGAATGGTCATAGATAATTGAAAAGGAACCCAATAATTATTTAAACAGGGGTTGTTAAAATTCACCTGGAGATGTTTTTCTTGGAGAAAAAGAATGTCAGCTTACAGTTTACTGTTCAAGTAACTATCATTCCACTGCACATCAAGCATAGAGGTGTGTATTGTGTGTTAAAATTTACAGACTAATTCTGAATAAGTGCATAGTATTTGTACCATTGTTTTCTGTTAGTGCCTTGATCATTTTTTTATATTCATGTCAAGTCCCTGTTTGCAAATCAGTTAGTTAAATGTATACTTGTTTTTTTAGAGGCAGAAGATTTTTCAAGGGGAAGAGGCAGCCTTTTGTCTTTCATAAGTGGATTCATGGAGTGCATTTCAGAAATGGATTTTCTGTGGCAAGACTTGATCCCACATGTTGTTGGAACTTTTATTAGTCAGGCCTTATCAAATTTCCATTTAGCACATTGCCCCCTCCATTTAAACACCAGGACATGAAGAGAAGTTTAAATAGCCTAGAAAATTTACACATAACTATTCATGGAATTAAACTACTTCCTTTTACATTTATAATTTTGTCATTGAAGATTATGTCATAAAGGGTGATCATCATTTGTGAGACAGCATGGAGCAATAGACAAGAAGGTACTGGTGCCCAGTATGAAGAGTAACAATTTTAATGGGAATTTATTTTATTTTTTTTTGAGGAATAGTATTTAAGGTCTCATTTGTAAAAACCTCCTTGACACTAGCTCTTAATTCAATTTCCATCTAAAAGCCCTCTATGTAATAAGCAATGAGCCATCCAGGTTGGAGGAAACTTCCCTGTGTGTAAGTACAAAGATCTTGTGCCTGTGTGTGTGCTGGATTTGTAAGCGGAGCTGAGGAGCATATGGGTGTGGGGGTGTGGGTGTGTGTGTGTGTTTATGTGTGAGTTGCGGGTGAGCGTAGGATCTTTGCTCCTGAAGATGCTGTGTAACTGTCTTTTGTTTTCGTGTACTTTTCTCTCCCTTTGTCTGCAGTCAGCTGGATTCTCCTCTGCACCAGTGCCCTGTGTGACAGCCCCTGGCAGTAATGAGGCTGCGCGCTCCACTGTAATTGAACCCTGTCAGGGCTGCCCATTAAGGCCGCACTGTGTATGCCAGCTCATTAATCCGAAGCCTCTTTCTTCTCCTCCGTCATCTCCCTTTTTTATCCTGGCACTGTTTCAAGTCCTGATCCCCTCATTGTGCGTGTGGAGATTCAGGAATGGAGAGTAATTGGTGTTGTTGCATCCGTCTTGAGGAGTAACCCTTTTAATAAAAGACATGTTCACATCTGCAAACTAAGATCATTGTGTCATGATTGCGTATTGTTTGGGTTTCTTGGATAGTCTATTTGCAGTCAGAATTTTTCATCTGGGTTTAGATCTAGCATATCAAATTTGCACAGTTCCATGAGCTAAAGATAGGTCTTTATGATTAAAACACACACATATGTGTATATGTGTATTTCTATATATTTTTTCTTATATAACTGATTATATATTATGAAATCCCAGTTGACTCTAAAACTGCAACTAATTGTTAGTTTTCTCCCATGTGCTGGTATATAAATAATGGGCTTCTTTATTACTATACTCTTTTAGACAAAATTTCAAAGAAAAATCTTCCCTTCTTTCTTCAGATATTGTTAAGTGTTAAGATATTAACATCAAAATAATAGCCAGCTAATACTAGCAGGCTTTCATCTTCTTTACTGTTTCTCATACAATGCATTCAGATTTTGTAATTGTTTTCATTTTTTGTGCTTTGTACACATGATCCTTTTGCATGTTCAAATTCTGTGACAGTACAGCAGAAACGACTTAATTATCACTTATATGGCAAAATGTTTCTAACATTATTATGTGAAACTCTGCTTAGAACTCTTCTTTCATCCCATCATGCTAAGTACACCCTCCCTTTTTTTTACACTTGAAAAACGTAATTAAATTCATTTTTGAATCATTTTGAATCTGTAATCTAACTGAGGCTTATCTTTTAATGTGCTTTCTAAGTAGGAATTAAAGAAAATATACTTTGGGCCTTAGTGTAGAGAAGGCAGTTCAACTCAAGGTATCACCTAATTGAAAAGCAGAAATGAGAAAGTGGTCTGGCCTGTAGATCCTGGATGAGGAGATGGGTGTGGGAAATAAATTGGAGGTACTGACAAAAATGGTTTAAACATTCAGGTGAGTCTCCAGAAATGAACAGCTCTAAATGAGTCAAATTTGTCAACATTACCACTTGCTTCTGTTGTAGACAACTTTGAAGTTTATCATAATGAGATTAGGGAACGCTTTTTAAAAAAACCAATAAATGGAAATGCTTGATACTTGATAATTTATTATCTATTAAGATTTTTTTTTAGGCTAACTTGGGCCTAAGTATTCTAGGATGCACTTTCTATAAAAGTAAAAAAAAAAAAAAAAGAAAAACAGGGAAAATGCAAAAATAAAGTTAGCAGGAATAAAACAAGTAAATTGTGACTTCTTGAGGGCGAGCTTGTGTTTTCGTCACTGTTAATGGATTTGCTGTTTAGTTCAATGTCTGAACACACAGTGAGTTTTCAGTCAAGATTTAGTCAAAGAATGAAAGCTGTGTGTGGACAGAGATTATTTGCCTCTTTTTGTCTATATTTTCCCTAATTCCCAGAATGGTGCCTGGCATAGAGGATGGTGCTCAATAAATAGTTATTGAATTCATTAATTAATTCATTTTATAATAGGGAGAAAAAGATTGCTGTTGAAATGGGGATTTTCAGTCTAGCATCTAAATTGATGATGGAAAGCAAAGAGGAGTGTGTAGCAGAATAGCCAAAGACAATAATCCTTTTATTATCTAGAAGAAGTGAAGTGAAGTCACAGTCGTGTCCGACTCTTTGTGACCCCCATGGACCGTAGGCTGCCAGGCTCCTCCATTCATTGTATTTTCCCAGGCAAGAATACTGGAATGGATTGCCATTTCCTTCTCCAGAGGGTCTTCCTGACCCAGGGATTGAACCAGGGTCTCCCATGTTACAGGCAGACTCCTTAACGCCTGAGCCCCCAGGGACCTAGAAGAATAGTGTGCAATATGAAACTTAGTCTCTAAAGTAAGCCTTGAAACTTTCCTCAACCAGTCATCTTTGTAACTGTTCCTATCCCTGTAACCAGATGTCTAAACTATTAGTTTTAATTTTTACATTTTTCCGATAATTTTTTTCTGTTTCACTAATTGTCAGTTAAAGCATATACTATATAAATTCAAAATTTAATCTCTGTTAAAGGCCATGTAATTTTATTTAATCTCTGTTAAAGGCCATGTATATTTTGATTTGTTTTTTTAGAAAAGAAAGTTCAGAAAAGGCTCTTTGCGGTTATTCAGTTGTTTTGAGGTAAATGAAATTGGCACGTTTTAGATCAGACCTACCAATTTATATCTAATTTCTGGATCATGAGGTCAGAAGATATTTGAGCTTTTGAGGGTTTGTGTGTGTGTGTGTGTGCATAAGGGAGTGGAGGTGAAGGAAAATTTGAACACTGAATGTGGAATAGGGAGTGCTGTCATGGATTTCTAAATAAATCAACCAAAAGGCCAGATTGCTTGAAGCCTCTCTTTATCCTAAAAAGAAAATGTTAAGGTGGGGGTGGCAGTCAAGTGGGCCCCCCTTCTAATTTCAGTGCTCACATTGATTTTGATGTCATTAGCAATTTCACCCTTGATTAAAACCACAGGACTGGGAATTTTCACCAAGATGGAGACATGATTCCTTTTTTTTTTTTTTTTTTAATAACAGCCCAATTATAGTGAAAGGAAAATAAACATATGCTACAGGTCTTGAAAAATACTTGAGGGATTTGACATCATGCAAGTTTTATACACTGTTTAAATGAAAGCTAAGTATTAATTAACCTGTGGTATTGTGAATATATATGTGAATGAAGACATTAGCAGATTATTTTCCTGATATTTTTTTCCCTGATCTTCATTTTCCTCCCCATTTTCCGCCCAGTTTTTGGAATTGGCCACTATTGTACTTCTTACAGATGTCGCATTACACAAGAGTCCTCACAAAATTGGGTGTGTGACAGAATGAGCCTCTGGGAGCAATAGACAGTGTGGCAGAGGGGTGGGTATATTCTCTCTCATACAGGAGGTATGGCTCTTGCAGAAAAGACAATCAGGCTTAAAAATGAAAAAATAAACTTACCTATTCCCTGGTGGCTCAGATGGTAAAGAGTCTGCCTGCAATGTGGGAGACCTGGGTTTGATCCCTGGGTTGGGAAGACCCCTTGGAGGAGGAAATGGCAACCCACTCCAGTGTTCTTGCCTGGAAAATCCCATGGATGGAGGAGCCTGGCGAGCTACAGTCCACGGGGTTGCAAAGAGTTGGACACGACTGATTGACTTCACTTCCACCCCCCCCGACCCCGGCTTTTTTCTGACTTTCATTGAGGTTCAAGCAAACTAATACCTCCAAAGTTTCATTGAATCCCAGTTCCTAAACTCATCACCTTCCTCTTAGACCCTACCTTTAGACCTTGGTGGCCTCCAAATCAGCTAATGGTTGTATTTTCAATAAGGGTAAAGACCTAGTCTGGTCTGGTAGAGAGATCTTATAAGTCAGATTGTCATGGCTCCCCAGTAACTTTGGCTGGGGTCATCCGGTATTTGGGATGGTTGTGTGTGTGTGTGTCGGTGGGGTCGGGTGGGCAGCTAATGCTGACTCTTCTATAAGCTGATTGATGTTAGGTGCTTGGAGACCAATAATCAAGACTTGCAAATAGATGGGACTCTGCATGTCATGCGCCAAAGAACTGTCGTGTCCATCAACGTGAATCAGTCAATACCTGTTGGATCAATTCATGCCTTAAATTTTTGATGATCTTCTTTTTACTGAACTTTCTTGTGGCTTGGAACCTTTTGTTTACTGTGATAGAATTAAATGATAGGATATTACTATCTTTTTATTTTCCTGTGTTCTAGTTTATAATTTTTTTCTTAGGTTTATCCTCTTGTGTTCTTTGCTAAGAGCTTTACCCATGTCTAGTTACTTGGACCCCTTTGTCTCAGAAAATATGGAACTTTTTGCCTTCTCCCAAACACCTCTGCTTTACCTCCTTGAGATGTACATAGAACTTGACTTCCTTTGAGTGAGATAAATGAGTAATTTTTCACTCATTTATTATCTTATTACTCTCATTGGCACAGAATTACAAAACTTAGATTTTACTTAATAAAACTCATTCTTCGATTCTCTTACTTCTTTCACACTGTTATTTCTTCTGCATTCAGCTCTGGGATTTTTGGCCTCTTGTGTACCTAGGACAAGTCATTGCGTCATAGTATTGTTATATGGTTGGTTTCCTGAAGGAGAGGTCAGATTTTAAAAGTCTCTTGATGTGTGCCATTTGTTGATGGTGGAGTTCTTGAGTCATAGCTTCTGACTCTTAAAATTCTGAAGATGAGTCTTCTGTTGTGCTTGCTGTGCTGTGAGAAGTTAGTCTTTCTGAAGGATACTTTGGACGTGCACAAGGGTGTTACAATGTACATGTCCTTTCCGGAACATGTCCTAAAGAAACTGTTAGGGAGTGCACAGAGAGTTGACTAAAGAGGAGAACAATAACAGCTGCTGCTGCTGCTGCTGTTGCTAAGTCGATTCAGTCGTGTCCAACTCCGTGCGACTCCATAGACGGCAGCCCACCAGGCTCCCCCGTCCATGGGATTTTCCAGGCAAGAGTACTGGAGTGGGGTGCCTTTTCTTTCTCCAGAATAGTAACAGAGGAGGAATAATTTAGATCTTCAGTAGTAGAGGCATTTCTTAAATTTCATTTATTCCTAAAATGACTGTGTATGTGGCCTTTCATAATGAAGCTGAATGTTATACCAATGATACTAGTGAGGATTAGCATGGAGTATGATTCCTTGTTTGTTGAAAAAATAAGTGTCTTGAAGTATATTTACTAGGGTACAAATGGATGTTAAATGTAAATTGTGAGGATTATGTTTTGCTTTTGTTTCCAAATTTTATCTCTCTACAAATGCATACTAGGTTGGTAATTAACATGTTTTTCCTTTAAGAGCCCTGCATGCTTATTGAAACATATTTGTTGAATGCTTAGTGAAATAACATGTCATGAAATAATAGCCAGTATTCCTCTAGACATCATGTAACCAAAGTGAACTTGGTGCAACTATTAGCAGTCATTCCCTACTGAACAAACAAAAAGTCTGTTACTTTTCTTTGAAAACTGAGCATGAATATTTTACAGAGTTGTGCTTTTTATCACCAAGGGTATTCTCGCTGACAGTGGTGGTTAAAGAAAACTTGTTGAGGACCATTTTTCATAATCAATATTTTTGTAGACTTCAGCCTCATTCCCTTTGTCCTGAATTTCCTTTAGGTGTGAAGGTGAAGTGTGTCAAGAGATTGTTCTACATACAGGTTATCTCCTCTAACTTGGGAGCAGTTTATACTTAAGAGTCTCTAGTCGCTTACAAAGTCAAAAAGTGTATTTTTGTAAGAGAACTCAGCCTAATTAGTAACTTTGAATACGAAGTGGAGCAGTGATATTTCACTATGGATTTCATTAGTGGTGAGAGGGAGAGACTCTACAATCACAAACCTGTTATCTAAATTAGATTCCAAATTAGCCTTTTAGGAAAATTGTTAACAGGAATGCTGTAAGACTCTAAAATACTGTGGTATTGTGTCACTGTGTTTTTTTAATTTAAATTATGTTTTGTAGTAATGTATTTAACTGCCAAAACAACCATTCTGCTGTTAATAGACCAAGAAAACATAAATAACTTTTTGCAAATTAAAATGGCTTAAACTGTTCAGGATGGTGGTAATGAAGATACCACAGGTTAATTTTAATTAGTACTTAATCAGTACTTTTTTCAAATAGTTGCAAAAGCAAGATACCTCAGTTAGATCGTTTAAGAGAATGACTTCATACACTGGTATTCCACACAGTATTATTTCTTGAGATGTGGTAGTATAGAGTGAGGGGTTTTGATAACAAAAATAGTTGGGTAACATTATATGCTGTGTTCTTTTGGAGATACAAAAGAACATAAGCATGTTAAAGGTTACGAGAAATCGGGCAACAAAGAGGCCAGCTCAGCTTTGTTTAATCTAAAGTTTTTTAAAAATTTAAAAAATTTAATAGTTGATATACAGTGTTGTATTAATTTGAGGTGTGTGTGTCTGTGTGTGTGTGTTAGTCGCTCAGTTCTGTCCGACTCTTTGTGTCCCCAGGGACTGTAGCCTGCCGGGCTCCTCTGTCCATGGAATGCTCCAGGCAAGGATACTGAAGTGGGGCCATTCCCTTCTTCAGGGGATCTTCCCGACCCAGGGATAAAACCCAGGTCTTTCTCATTACAGGTAGATTCTTTACTGTTTGATCCACCAGAGAAGCCTGATTTCAGGTGTACAGCAAAATAATTCAGTTATACATACATAACCCAATATTGTCACCTTGCCTATTTAAGCAGAGTATGTCATGCAAAATGCCAAACTGGATGAAGCACAAGCTGGACTCAAGATTTCTGGGAGAAATATCAATAACTTCAGATGTGTAGATGACACCACCCTTATGGCAGAAAGCGAAGAGGAACTAAAGAGCCTTTTGAGGAAAGTGAAAGGGGAGAATTAAAAAGCTGGCTTAAAAAAAGCCAGAGAATATTCAATATTCCCCAAACTAACATCACAGCATCCAGTTCCATCACTTCATGGCAAATAGATGGGGAAACAATGGAAACAGAGAATTTATTTTCCTGGGCTCCAAAATCACTGTAGATGGTGACTGCAGCCATGAAATTAAGACACTTGTTCCTTGGAAGAAAACCTATGACCAACCTAGACCGCATATTAAAAAGCAGACATTACTTTGCTGACAAAGGTCTGTCTAGTCAAAGCTATGGTTTTTCCAGTAGTCATGTATGGCTGTGAGAGTTGGACCATAAGGAAAGCTGAGCACTGAAGAATTGATGCTTTTGAACCGTGGTGTTGGAGAAGACTCTTGAGAGTCCCTTGGACTTCAAGGAGATCAAACTAGTCAATCCTAAAAGAAATCAGTCCTGAATATTCATTGGAAGGACTGATGCTGAAGCTGCAACTCCAATACTTTGGCCACCTGATGTGAAGAACTGACTCATTGCAAAAGACCTTGATGCTGGGAAAGATTGAAGGCAGGAGGAGAAGGGGACGACAGAGGATGAGATGGTTGGATGGCATCACCTATGCAATGGACATGTGTTTGAGTAGGCTCCGGGAATTGGTGATGGACAGGGAGACCTGGTGTGCTGCAGTCCATGGGGTCGCAAAGAGTCGGACACAACTGAGTGAATGAACTGAACATATACATATACCCATTCTTTTTCAGATTCTTTTCCCATATAGGTTATTACAGAATACTGAATAGACTTCTCTAAGCTACAATGTCCTTGTTGATGATCTGGTTTATGTATAGTAGTGTGTGTATGTTAATAAAAACTCCTAATTTATCCTCCTTCTCCCTGCACCTTTCCCCTTTGGTGACCATAGGTTTGGGGACTTCCCAGATGACTCAGATGGTAAAGAATCTGCCTGCCAATGTAGGAGATGTGGGTTTGATCCTTGGGTTGGGAAGATCCCCTGGAGGAGGAAATGTCAACCCACTCCAGTACTCTTTGCTGGAAAATTCCATGAACAGAGGATCCTGGTGCTCTACAGTCCATGGGGTCACAAAAGAGTCAGACATGACTTAATGACTGAGTGGACATACAACCATGCATTTGTTTTTGAGTTATGTGAGTCTGTTTTGTAATTCTTTTCTCTCTTTTTTAAACTAAAGTTTTAAAAATTTGCTTAACCAGGAGTGTTTTTGCATTTCCTTCCTGATATTCTGTGAACCCTCCTTGGCCTGGATGGTCTAAGCTCTAGAGCAGTGTTTCTGAAACTATTGTAGTAACAAAGCATCTTGACAATTTCTTCTGTCATAATAGGTCACTAGTGGTGATGAGCACACAGCTGGTATGTAGCACATGAGTCCGCCCACATTCCAGCTGACCTGTATCCAGTTCAATATGATGAGTCCAGTGACCATGTAGTTGGATTTTTGCAACAACAGTAATAGTCTCTCAAAGCTCATTCTCAGTTTTCCCTTTCTGTTCCTGCCTCCTTTAGACTGATAGATACTTGTGGAACAGCACTGCTCTATACGGTACACTTGGGGAGCACGATGTAAAGAGCCTTGATTCCCAAAGTGAGGTCTGCAGACCACTTCCGTTGGGCTCAGATTCCCTGGGAGTTTGTTAGAATGCAGCATGTTAGTCTTCACGCCAGACCAGATGGATCATGAAGCTACATTTTATCAAGATCCCAGGGGAGTTTGATGCACATTGAAAATTGGGAAACATGAATATAGAACCATGCTGTCCAGTAGAAGTAGAATGCAAGCCACATGTGTAACTTCATATTTTTTGATACACTCATAAAAAGCAAGGTGAAATTAACTTTAATAGATCTTGTTTAACTCGTATATCCCAAGCAATGATCATTTCCACGTATCTCTAAGAAGTGTTGGTAAGATATTCTGTATTTTTCTTGTGTTTTTGAAACTTGGTGTGTGTTTACACTTACAGCACATCTCAGTTCATACTGGTCACATTGCAGGTGTTCAGTGGCTACTTGTGGCCAGTGGCTATCATATTGGGCAGTGCAGAATGGGCACACAGTAGGTGTTTAGCAAATATTTATGAAATAGAAGTATTATAGTTGGGGGGAAACACTTATTGAAGGCCGGATATGTAGCAGCTACATTGTCAGCTCATAACTTGAAGGGTGGGTAGTTTTCTTGAAACAGCACTTCCTTGGGCTACCATGTTCTTTTTAATTCCTGACTTTTTTTTTTTTTTTTCAATTTCTGGTGATTCTCTTTAAGTAGAATTTTTAGAAATTTAACTCTTAAAGAGCTTACTTTTTCAGTATGTATATGCTTATTTTCAGATTGTTCTGGAAAAAAAAATTAACTGTAAATAGATAAATAATCAAGACTTGAGTTTTTATGGTTTCTTTGTTTCTGTGATACTGTCCTTGACCATGTCTCTTTCTCACTTGTTGGAATTTGTAACTTAAAATCCACTTTAAGAAAACTAATCAGATATGTCCTTTATTCCAGAAATTCTTTTTCCAAATTTGCTGAGAAAAGTCTTAGGAAATGGAAAACAATTTGTCAAATAAACAGATTATAAATCATGATACTTTTCTATGTAATGAGACCAATTTGATTAAAAAAAAAATACTATCGATTCCTGGTATCCAGGAGAGGTAGAACCTTGTTCTCCTTGGAGAACAAAACAAAACCCCCATAGGGTGCTGAGGTAATTATGAACGTACAGAGTTTATTATCATAGGTAGAGCATGTGTGCCCAGCCGTGCAGTCATGTTTGACTTTGTCACCCTGTGGGCTGTAGCCCACCAGGCTCCTCTATCCCTGGGATTCTCCAGGCAAGAATACTGGAGTGGGTTTCCATTTCCTCCTCCAGGGGATCTTCCTGACCCAGGGATCAAACCTGTGTCTCCTGCATTGGCAGGTGGGTTTTTTTTTTTTTTTTTTTTAACCACTGAGTCACCTGGGAAACCCAGAGATTGGGAGAGAGTGGTATTGAAAATTTCTCATGGCACAGGATGGTGAAGGGCAAGTACTTTGAAGCCTTTTTCTCCTAAGGGTCGTGGTTAGTGATTTTGATAGGATGAGAAATATTTTCCTCTTCTGTTTTCGCTTCTTTCCCCTGACTTCTCCCAGTTTATTTCTTTGGCTGTGCCGGGTCTGTTGTGGAGCACAGGCTCTTCACTGCAGCCCGTGGGCTTTCTCTCCGGTTGAGGCACGGGGTGCCTTCACAACTTGCAGTACCACCTTCTCTCGCTGCACAGCACGAGCTCTCGAGTACGTCGGCCTAGTAATTGCGTCATGGTCTTCTCTAGTCGGAGCACGTGTGTCTAGTTGCTCCGTAGCATGTGGAATCTTAGTTCCCTGACCAGGGCTCGAACCCCAGACCCCTGCACTGCAAGGAGGATTTTCAACTACTGGATCACCAGGGAAGTCCCTCCACTCCTACGCGTGAGGCAAATAAAATAGAATATTGACTCTGCACACCTAAATAGCTATTCTGAGGTTACTGTTGCTTCTCAGTCATCTACTGCTTGCTTTGGTGGGTGAAACTTCTCAAGACAGTTGGTGGGGCAAGTTCCTGAATTTTAGTTATGAGCCCACAGTCTGTTGAATCACATGGGAACTTAGTAGATGGGAAAAAGCTTGTCTCTAGGAACTAGGCAGCCTAGGTTTTAATCTTGATTTTGCCTCAACCCAACTTTTCTAAATCTGAGTTTCCCCATCTGTTAAAATGAGGATAATACAAAACTTGCAAGATTGTGTTGAGAGGAATAAATGAAACAACATGTTTTAAGATTCTTCCATAAAGTTGGGCCAACAGAACTGAGTTATCCACCCTTTTTTTTGAGTGAGGGTGTGGAGAAATGGGAGTTTTCACAACTAATAGAGCATTAATAAGGGCAGGCTTTACGGAAGGCAGTTTGACAGTCTCTGTGCATAACTGTACTATCTTTCTTGTGTTTTGGCAGCCTAAGTATATGTTCCTAGGATATATGGACTAGGGGGCTCATGATAGCATTGTTTTATAAAATTTAAAACTGCTGACAACTGAACTGCTCATAAGTTAGAAACTGATTAAATTATGGCAAATCCGTGCAGTGAGATCGATAGAGATTACAAAGAATCTCTATCCTAGGTATCCTTGGGAAGATAGCTAAGGCATAGTAAGTGGGAAAAAAAACGTTGCAGGATGCTCTTCTTTGTACAGAAAATGTATTAAAGAATATGCAATAAATTATTAAGTGGTTCGCTCCTGAGAAGTAGAAATGGGGTCTGGAGGAAAAGAGGCCTTTGATTTTTTACCTTCTGTGTTGTCTGAAATTTTTGTTATGAGCAGGCATTACTTTTTCAAAGTATTTCTATCAATATTTGTAATAGGGAGTGTATTGCCTTTTAGCTAACTATTTCAAATTTTGGATGCAGAAAACAATTTAGGGGTGGGAGCTCAACTTCTTACAGTGTAGTCATTTTGAAGTTTTGCCAGACTCGTACTACAAAATCAATTCAAACGCCTGCGTATTCTGAATTTGATTATTCAGCGTGTGAAGTTTGGTCTAGAAGTGATTGTTCCGGTGATCTCATTTTAAACAATCTAGTGTTCTGCATTGGGATTTTGGGAACAACTTAATTCAATATCTTACAAGGATTCAAATGCTTAACGTAGATAGAAGTGCTGCCTTAAAGTCCTCGATGGCGTTTCTTCTCAGTTTTGTATAAACTCATTAGGTCTGACTTAATCTTTCTGGGGGAGGTCAGTTTTTAACTCTTTTTTTTTTTTTTTGCACTGCATAAAGATACATGAAAGATGAGATAAATGCAAATTGATTTATTATAGGAGGGGCATATTCTGAATGAGCTTAGCTAAGTAGATATTAAAACAAATGCAGCTTATGAAAAAATGCAATAATGTAAGGATTTTTTCCTAATCCTGATTAGATTTCAAATTGTCCCTTCAGTACTTTGCATAATTATAAGGCACTGCCATAGAATGAGTAACAATAGAAAATAACTCATTAATGTCTGTTTCTCTCTGGCACTGTTCCAGGGCATGTAGCTTGATGTTTGCTGAGGAGACAGTCTGGAGCGTCTCCCTGTCTGATAGGGAACATCAAAGATGACTAAGATTTCTCTGTGCTCAGACATTCCTGATTTTGTCTGAAGTGGTAATATCCTGAGGAGCCAATAGCAGCATGAAATTCCAAGTGTTTTGGCACTTCCTATTTCTTGTATTATTTTCAAATGTAGTGATATTAGAGAAGTGGGTTGAGATTTCTTGGCTTTTAAACAAAGAAAACTGTTACAAATCAGGGTTTTGCGCCCAAGGTTAGAAGGTCATTATCATGCCAGTGACTGAGCTGATTTGGTTTCCAGAGCTAGGTTTTAAATACCCGCCGCTTTTAAGCCGTCATTTCATTAGCCTTAGTGGATTTTCAGAGGATTGCTGTGACAAGATACTAGATATGCATCCCTGATTAATAAATAATGAGATGTTGAATCTGGAGTATTGCAGTTTGTCTTCACTTTATAACAGTTCTGAATATAGACTGTGCCCAACCATAGTGTATTAGGAAATAGCTATATGCAGCTGATGACTTGCAAATACTTATAAAGTAAGAAGTTCCTGTCTTAAAATGGTTCAATCATTGACAGCCTCTTTGGGTTTAGACTGATCACACCTACTTAGAGGAGAACCCTTTGATATACAGACATGAGTCCAAATGGGAAACTTACATGTGTGTGTTCTTGTGTGTGTGTGTGTGTGTGTGTGTGTGTGTGTGTGTGTGTGTGCGCACGCGCGCATCCGTGTGTGCTCAGTCGCTCAGTCGTGTCCAGCTCTTTGCGACCCTATGGACTTTAGCCTGCCAATCTCCTCTGTCCATGGAATTTTCCAGGCAAGAATACTGGAGTGGGTTGCCATTTCCTCCTCCAGGGGATCTTCCTGACCCAGGGACTGAGCCCATGTCTCTTGTGTCTCCTGCATTGGCAGGGGGGTTCTTTACTACTGTGTCACCTGGGAAGCCCGTGTGTGTGTGTGTGTGTGTGTGTATTCTCCTTGGAACAGACACTGTGGAACAAATTAAGACACACTCTAGTGGTTTAGTGCAAAGATATAGAGTAAATATTAAGACAATCAATTAATCATTTGACATATAATTCTTTACTGTTGTTTCTTACTAATAAATGCTAAGTTTATCGTTTGAAACACTCAAATAATTATTCCTTAGATCTCTGCTTTTTAAAAAACACATTCTTTGGGTATTTATTAAAAAATTTTTTTTTACTACTACCACCCAGTGACGTTTGAACGTTGAACAAGGATTATATAGTTTGTTGTTAGTTTTTTATGAGATATAATATTCATGACAGTAAGATGTGTATCTGTATATGTTTATATGTCTATATAGTACTTTCACACAATAATACCTATAATATGTATTGGCAATGGTAATTTGAAAGTGTTAGGATATAGATATTGAAAACTGGTTTTACTGAACTACCTGAAGGAAAAAAATTCATCATTTAACTTCTGACAGTGAACTTCCGTATAATTTATACTTGACAGTGTAAGAGAAACTTGCCCTCTGTGTTCCTCAACCTGATAGACACGTGCTTTACCAGATGTGTGGCCTCTGTCTACTTTCTGGCTATCATGTTTATGGTCCTTAAATAGCCCCAACCAGCAGGACCGTAGTCACTGATGTCTTCCCTAGGATTGGGGGTCGCCACTTCTGAAATAAGACTAGTAAAACATGCTGCCCTTGTTGACCATACCTGAGTGCATGGAAAGGAAACCAAACTCAGGTAGAACTTTTTTATGGACCTCTTTAATTCTGAATTGTAGACCCAGTTTTACTACTGAATATGTGGATCCATGGATCTGTCAGCTATAAGGTACCTTTAGTGGCTCTGAACAACTCTTCCTGTGTTCCTCCTGTGAAGAATTTCATGGTGTGCATTAGGAAAGTGAAAAGAGCTCAGTCAACATTATAGAATATCTCTTTAGATACATAAGGACAGTTTTACTTTCAAATACATAATTGTGTTACTCTTACAGTAATACCTGTGTGCTTCAAGCAGGCTGATTGTGACCTAGAATTGAAAAAAAGACAGTTCTACCAGCATTCTGCATAGCTGTATTTTCTGAAATGTCTACTGCAACGTCTAGGAAGACATAGTTCTTGTTTTTATTGAAGTATACGTGATTTACACAGTTGTGTTAGTTTCTGCTGTATAGCAAAGTGGTTCAGTTAGGCATATATACAGATTTTTTATGCTTTTTTCCATTATGGTGTATCACAGGATATTGAATATAGTTCCTTGTGCTATAAAGTAGGCCCTTGTTGTTTATCCATTCTGTATATACCGGTCTATGTTTGCTAACCCCAAACTCTCACTCTGTTCCTTTTCCACTCCCTCAGCAACCACCAGTCTGTTCTCTGTTCTGCGTCTGTTGCATAGGGAAGTTCATTTGTGTCATAGTTTAGATTCCAATAGAAGTGACATCATATGGTATTTGTCTTTCTCTTTCTGGCGGACTTCACTTGGTGTGATCCAGCCATGTTGCTCAAATGGCATCGTTTCATTTTTATGCCGGGTAGTACTCCCTGGTATGTGTGAACGTGTGTGCACCACATCTTCTTTATACATTTATCAGTAGATGGACATTTAGGTTGTTTCCAGGTCTTGGCTATTGTGAATAGTGTTGCTATAAACAGGCGGGTATGTGTGTATCTTTTCAAATTATAGTTTTGTCCAGCTATATGCCTAGGAGTGGGATTTCTGAATCATAGGGCAACTCTATTTTTATTTTTTTGAGGAAACTCCATACTGTTTTTCCTAAAGGCTGCACCAACTTAGCTCCCCACCAACAGTGTAGGAGGGTTCCCTTTTCCCCACACCCTCACCAGCATTTGTTATTTGTGGACTTTTTAATGATGGTCATTCTGATCATCTGAGGTGGTATCTCATTGTAGTTTTGATTTGCATTTCTCTAATAATTAGTGATATTGAGCATCTTTTCATAGGCTTGTTGGTCATCTGTATGGAAAGACATAATTCTTGAACATAAATTTTCCAGATGTAGAGTATTATTGAGAATGTTGTGAAATGAGAACTTCTCTGAAGTGTTGTTCTGTTTCAGAGTGATGCTCATATGACCTTGATTTATTTTTGTTTAATATTTTCTTTTTCCCCCTTCATTTTTCTTGGCTTTTAGATTTTCTCCAATAGATATGGATTTTCTGAATGAAAAATAAAATTTAACTTGTAAATACATTACAAGTCCATGAATATATTATGAAAGATGCTGTTAAAGAAAATAGTTTATTACTGACCTACTTAATTATACCAAGTCAATGCATCGGTTCAGTTCAGTTCGGTTCAATCGCTCAGTCGTGTCTGACTCTTTGCGACCCCATGAATCGCAGCACTCCAGGCCTCCCTGTCCATCACCAACTCCCGAAGTTCACCCAGACTCACGTCCATTGAGTCAGTGATGCCATCCAGCCATCTCATCCTCTGTCGTCCCCTTCTCCTCCTGTCCCCAATCCCTCCCAGCATCAGAGTCTTTTCCAATGACTCAACTCTTCGCATGAGGTGGCCAAAGTACTGGAGTTTCAGCTTTAGCATCATTCCTTCCAAAGAAATCCCAGGGCTGATCTCCTTCAGAATGGACTGGTTGGATCTCCTTGCAGTCCCAGGGATTCTCAAGAGTCTTCTCCAACACCGCAGTTCAAAAGCATCAATTCTTCGGCGCTCAGCCTTCTTCACAGTCCAACTCTCGCATCCATACATGACCAAAGGAAAAACCATAGCCTTGACTAGACAAACCTTTGTTGGCAAAGTAATGTCTCTGCTTTTGAATATGCTATATAGGTTGGTCATAACTTTCCTTCCAAGGAGTAAGCGTCTTTTACTTTCTCTGATAGATATGGATTTGCTGAATGAAAAATAAAATTTAACTTGTAAATACATTACAAGTCCATGAATATATTATGAAAGATGCTGTTAAAGAAAATAGTTTATTACTGAACTACTTAATTATACTAAGTCAATGTATAAGAACAGATATAAAGTATCTAGGCTTCCCAGTAGGAGACACAGGTTCAGTCCCTGGGTTGGGGAGATCCCCTGGAGAAGGCAATGGAAACCCTCTCCAGTGTTCTTGCCTGGAAAATTCCCTGGACAGAGGAGCCTGTTGGACTACAGTCCATAGGGTCACAAAGGAGTCAGACATGACTTAGTGACTAAACAACATAATTACAATAAAGTATCTATAGATGTGCCATCTGTATTAGTTTTCTAGGACTCCGCCATAACCCAGTACCCAAAACTGGATGGTTAAAACAACATAAGTGTATTGTCTCAATTCTGGAGGCTAGAAGTCTGAGAGAAAGTGGTGCAGGGGAAAATCCTTCCTTGCTTCATTTAACTTCTGGAGTCTGCCACGAGACTTGGTGTTACCTGGCTTTGAGAGGTGTCGTTCCAGTCGTGTGTCCGTCTTTTCTGTGGGTGTTGTCACATTGTCTTCTCTCTGTGCATGTCTTTCTCTTTGTCCAAACATCTCTTTTTCATAAGCTCAACAGTAATACTGAGTTATGGTGTACACTAGTGACCTCATTTAACTCCATTTCCTGATAAGGTCACGTCCTTAGGTCCTGGAGGTTAAGACTGAAGCATAACTTCTCTGGAGAAAACCAGTCAAGCCGTAATACCATCTCATGCTTGAAATGTGGAGGATGTTTATTAATTCATTTAGAACATGTTTACTGAAGTCATGTTATAGGATACAGACAAATAAGCCAGGTAGCAGCAGACAAACCTCTGAATAATCTCTTATCGTTATTCATTATTTAATTACTTAAATAGTTTAGAGAATCTCATAGATTAAAGCAGCATCAGAGTTAGCACAGTGTTTTAGGGACACTGGCGCTTGAGACTGTAATCATGTGAGAAAAGGTTTCTAGGGCTAAAAAATGTACAAAAGGCTAGGTTAAGTAGTTGAAAAAGTTGTTCTTTGCAAGACTTGTCAGAGCCTTGAATATGCTGTTGTGATTTGAGAGCAACCAGCAAGAGGTCACAATATTTTCCAGCTTACTCAACCACAGGATTCTTTTTTATAATCATCTCCAAGAATTATGTTCCCTAGGACAACACTGGAAAATAATTTAGCATCAAACCATATGATCTTATTTAAAATGTCATTACAGAGTTACAGTAATCTAATGGTACAAAAATAATTCATGGGCCTTGGGAGTTAGACTAAAGGTTTTCAGAATTTACAAAACTGTCATGTAGATAAAGTCAATCTTTCTCAAGAGTACAAATTTCTTTCATGACAGATGCAAGAGAATTATGATTAGAGGACTGAATTCTATGTTTTACCCAACAAATTTGATTTACTTTTGAATTCATAAAAAGCAAGTGACCTGCTCTTGAAACGAAGCAAAGTAAAAAGCTTTACTTTTTACACACACTATTTATTGCCATATTTGAGACACAGGAAATATTCTTAATGGCTGATATTGAACTCTGCCTGATATCACCTGGGGAATTTTTATATCTCAATATGGGTGTGGTTAGAAAAATGTGATACATAGCTATTATTCTGGACCTTGAAAATGTGTATATCCTGTGTACTTTTGAGACAATGCCCCATTACTTACTGTCTGTGTTAGAATGTGAAGCCATGTACTAAATTAGGAAAAATATTAGTGACTACATTTGTATTAGCAGATTACAGTTGAAACAGTTAATATAAACCCATCTTCAGTATGAGGGAATCTGGAAAATAAGGTTACTGAGCAGTGGTCTTAACAACATTAAGAACCACAGATCAGCTAAGAGATGCTTAAATGAGTAACCTGGCTCCCCTTTTCAATGGGATATGGGATTGAGATGGTTCTAGCTCTTGCAGAGAAGACTAGTTTTATTCTGATTATTTGCCGTACCTGTTGGAAACCCATTTCCAGTCATGAAGTCATGGCCAATCTGAGGTGTTATGGAAACTTTTAGACGTATTTACTCTCCCCAGATATGGCAATGGTAGTCAGTTTCCTACAAGTTTCCAATGACAGAAGCTACCGATGTTACTGAACCAAACTTAGGTTCCCTCACCCGTGTGCTTTGTTAAGCCAATCTATTGACACTAGATTGTGGTGAAGGAAAGTGCAACATTGATTGTAAAGCCCCATACAAGTAGTCTTGGACAGTTAGTGCTGAAAACTAGCCCAAAGTCCCCATGCGTTTCAGGAAAGCATTTTAAAGCCTAGGGAAGGGATGGTGGTTTTGGGGTCTGTGATAAGCCCCTGAACGGTGCTCTGGTTGGTAGATGGTGAGATAACAGGGTGATGTCACAGAGGTTAACATTTTCAGTCGTTAAGTTCTGGTAGGTCTGGGAGCTATGTGTTCCTGGTCATCAGGTAGTTAATATCTTCTATTTGTTAGGGGTTTTCACATCTGTAAAACAACTGAGGAAATGTGCATCAGATGCTATCATCTGGGTACTTAAGAGAGGAGTTAAAGCAGAGAATATAGGGTAGAGGTCTGTCTCAAGAAGGCCCCATAGATTCCTTCACAGTTACAGCAAGAATCACTGAACTGTTCTGCATGTGGTTTCTTTTCTTCATTCTACAGCCCATCTCCTAATCTTTTTTATCTTCATTATTCCATACCTACAGATAGAGCTAGCTTAGCTATCCATCTCAGTGGTTCCACACACACAAAAAAAGAGATGGCATGCTTTCCTCTAACCACAGGTCAAATAACTGTGCAGAACTAAACATGAATTCTCTGACTTCCAGGTCCCAGACTGATGATTTTCCAAACTTCCAAACTCAAATATCTCATTAAATGTGTCTGTTTTGAGTTTCGTAGATGTTGTTGCTATTAAAAAAAAAAAAAAGAGGCTCGGGTCTCACTGGCGTTGGTTTTGCATTTAACATCTTAGTGTCCAGAAGACTCTGTGTGCCTGGTACAGCATTTGTTGAATTGCTTGAAAATGTCCCTGATGTATAGACTCATAGGAAAGCTAAGTGGGTACTCTGTACAGCCAGACAGCCGTCAGAAAGGTTACATGTTCTCCAGAAATGGAAAGCCACAGCACTAGACTGTGGCTCCCATTGCCTCTTTGGGGCCTCTGTTGAATCATCCAGCCTGTGGTATTCTTTAATTGCAGAGTAAATCTGGAGGTCTTGATGATATTCTTTACTGCCTCAAGAATGGCTCACTTTCAGAAATGGATGTTGAAACTTCTGTGTTTCTTAAAATTTTTTTCAGTCTTCAGATTAATAGCAAAAGAGAAATGTAACACATGATATTATTCTTCATGGTGATAATCTTCTTTGAGGCTACTCCCTGTAAAGAAAGAAAGCCAAGAACTTTCTATTCATTTAAGCTTACGAGGAGAAAGCAGAGTATTGGACAGCAGAGGAAGCTCTGGGATGGATATAAACTTCTCTTTGCAGTGGCCAACAAATGTTTCCCCTCCATTAAGCTCATACAGCAGATGTTCTTAATATCTGTCTGATAACTGGAAATGCAACTCATCATTTCAGAAATGCACATCAGTGACTGGTGTTCAAGCAATAGTGTCTGGGAGGAATATTTTTACAGATTACAGGCATTTCTGTAATGTTCTGAAGGCAGATTTGAGGGTTGTATTAAATAATACTATTGTGGCATGCATTTAACTCCTGGGAGGAACAACCATGCAGTTTATTCCGTCCTAAGTGTGAATCCACAAGACATGGTTGTTTTTGTTGAGAGCATGTGCAGAAATTTTTGTTTACTTAAGTTATCCTCATTTAATTGGAGCAGCTGTGGAAATGTATTTGGTTTGCTCATCTAAGCTTAGAGCAAACTTTTCATTAGAAATTCCATTGAGGACTGGAATTGCCCCCTTTCCCTTGCATCGGAACTCCCAATTTTCAGTACCAATACTTAAACTGTTTTCGGAGTATTAGGTCTTCCGTTCTGTATGTTTATCTCATTGTTACCCCAGGCAGGTGTCATCAGCTGACTGCATGTTGTTTCTTTGGACTTCCAATTAAGATCCTTATTGTTGGCAACTTGATACATTTGCTGCCCAGTCCAGACCGACTGATCTGATCTGATCTGATCTGATCCAAACTATCTTGTAGCATTCCAGATTTGCTTTCATGCAGAGGTAGCAATCTAAGTAATATCAAATAGGGATGTAGCGCTTTTGTTTGGCAGGACCGGACCATTTACACATATAGAAACTTGTTACCAGAAAAAGCATATATTCTAATGTAATCTATAAATATATTGGGTGGACGGAAAAAAGGAGCTGATTGTATGGCATTGAAATGGTTTGTTTTCACCTTTGGGCTGTAAGTTTCTTGAACATGCCTCTTTTTAACTGGTATCACAAACCTTAACCATCACCTGACTGCTGTAGTTTAGCTTGAACAACATTCTCAATAATTTTGAGTGGCTATTTCTACGACCAGTGAAGGGAAATCTTACATCTGATTTATTACAACTTTCAAATCTTTGTTACAGATTTACAGGGTATGAATGTAATTTGACTTGATGGCTGTCACAACCCCATGAAGGAGAAAAGGCATTTTCCTCTTCATTTTTCATAAAAGAAAAGAAACAGGAACAAAGAGAGTACATAGTATCCTCAGAGCTGCAACTGGGATTTCTCTGTAAGGAAGAATCCAGCATTCTAACTGATACCATATACTTTGTAAAAAAGAATAAACTTTCTAATAGGCTTTAATTGGAATCACCTGTGAGTTATAGGAAGAAATGAATTCTGGTTGGCTTGTCAATTTTAAATGCTAAATCTTTAAATTTTAAATACTAAATCTTGGAAAAGTGGAAAGATTCCAAATTAAAATTAAAAATTATCTTAATTTTGATTAGTTGACTAACTATATATGGATTTAGTTACTTCTCTTTATTTTTGCCTGCTTTTACTTCTGAAATATTTGGATGATAGCAGTTCTACTTTAAAGCACGTCAATAGGCTTTATTTTTGGGTAACTGACATAAGATATGTCTCATATTAACTTCTGTGTTTCTCTATATTTAAACTTTATTTTCCAATGGGATAATTAAAAAAAGAAATATATTCATGTAAGGCATTATTATTTTAAAAACTTTTTATGGTATACTACACATATCCTAAAATTCACTCATTGCAGTGTATAATTCAGTAATTATTAATCAGTTTATGGAGTTGTGCCACAATATAGTACAGTTCGGTGTTGCAGGATTTCTATCAAACCCCAAATTCCTTTGAGCATTTTTGCAGTCACAGTCTAGGTTCACTAATATTTTTTCCCATAGATTTACACTCTCTGGATATTTCATATAAATGTTACCATAGAATACACAGTTTTTCTGTGTCTGACTTACTTCACTTGGCATAAATATTTGAGGTTTATCCGTGTTGTTTCAGTAGTTCATTCCTATTTTATTGCTAAATGGTGGTCAATTGTATGGATATGTTACTCTCATTTATGTATGGATATTTGAATTGTTTCCATTCTTTTGGCTAATATGAATAATAATATTGTTAGCGTTTGTGTACAAGTCTTTGTGTGAACATGTTTTCATCCCTTTAATTTAGATTCCCAGAAGTGGAATTGCTGGGTTGTATGATGTGTGTTCTTCCCTGGAGAATCCCAGGGATGGAGGGGCCTGGTGGGCTGCCATCTGTGGCGTCACACAGAGTCGGATACGACTGAAGCAACTTAGCAGCAGCAGCAGCAGCATGGTGTGTTTTATGTTTAATTTTAAAGAAACTGCCAATATCTTTTTCAAACTGTCTGAGCCAGTTCTCTCCAGAAGTGTATAAATGATCCAGTTTCTCTGTGTCCTCACCAATTTGGTCTTATCTTTGATTTCAGGTATCTCATTTTAGATTTAGTTTGCACCCGCTAATGAATAATGGGCTTCCCAGGTGGCACAGTAGTAAAGAATCCACCTGCCAACGCAGGAGATGCAAGAGACACAGGTTCGATCCCTGGGTCAGGAAGATCCCCTGGAGTAGGAAATGGAACCCCACTCCAATATTCTTGCCTGGAGAATCCCAGGGACAGAGGAGCCTGGCAGTCCATGGTGTCACAAGGAGTCAGACATGACTGATCGTGCACACACCTTTAAAGAATAGTGATGTTGATCATATGCTTACTAGCCATTCTTCTTCTTTGATAAAATGTCTATTGAATTGTTTTGCCAATTTTTAAATTGATTTGTCTACATATTGTTGAGTCGTAAGAGTTCTTTTAGTCGTAAGAGTTCTATAGACAGAGGAGCCTGGTAGGCTACAGTCCATGGGGTCGCAAAGAGTCGGACACGACTGAGCGACTTCACTATATCACTATACTACTTCACTAAGAGTTCTTTATGTATTTCACAGACAAGTCCTGTATCAGATATATGATTTACAGGTGATTTCTGCTAGTCTTTGATTCATCTTAGAAATTTCTTATTGGTGTCTTTTGATGTGGAAAAGTTTTAGCTTTAAGTCCAGTTCATCAATTTTTTAATTTTATGGTTTGTGATTTTGATGTCAAGATGTTAAGTGGTAGGATTGCTATAGTTTTTGACTTCAGCATCCTTACTGACTTCTATTTAGACAACTGAAAAATGAAAATATAATAGAGTGTGAAAGCTGTTGTGGGAAGGATTTTCTTTTTAGGAAATATTAAGGGAAAGGAGCCTGTCTGAGAGTTGGGATGTATGCTTGTGAACTCCATGTTGGCACCTGGGATTAGTGAGCACCTGTGATCAGTGGTCGGAGAAGGCAATGGCACCCCACTCCAGTACTCTTGCCTGGAAAATCCCATGGACGGAGGAGCCTGGTAGGCTGCAGTCCATGGGGTCGCTAAGAGTCGGACACGACTGGGCGACTTCCCTTTCACTTTTCACTTTCCTGCATTGGAGAAGGAAATGGCAACCCACTCCAGTGTTCTTGCCTGGAGAATCCCAGGGACAGAGGAGCCTAGTGGGCTGCCGTCTATGGGGCTGCACAGAGTCAGACACGACTGAAGTGACTTAGCAGCAGAGAACAGTGGTGGTGTCCAGGGACCATCCTGACTTCTTGTAACGCCTGGGTCTTTGTATTAACATTGGTTTTTGTGAAGAAAAAAACCATATGCTGTCACTTATCCTCTTAGCGCTCTTATATTTTAACTCTTATACATATATGCTTGCTTTTATAAAGAAAAAATGTTGATTTTAACACCTCACTAGATTATTCTGCTAAACATGTATTTCCAAGAATTCTGTGTTATAAAAAAAGTCTTTAGGCTTTTTATTGTTTGTCCAGTTATTTAAGAGATACTAATGATCATTGAGCTCCTTTTTCAAAAGCAGGGTCTCATATGATTTAACGTCACTTCTTGATGGCATTGTGAAAAGTTGGACACAACTGAGCAACTGAATTGAACTGAACTTGAATTTCTTACACAAAGTGACACCATAGTGTAGATTTGTTTTGTTGTTGTTGTCAGCAAGCTCCCTGGTATTAATACCAAGATTGACTGTGCCTGTGAAAGTAAAGTTGTTCAGTCGTAGCCGACTCTTTGCGACCCCATGGACTGTAGCCTGCCAGGCTCCTCTGTCCATGGAATTCTCCAGGCAAGAATACTAGAGCGGGTTGCCATTTCCTACTCCAGGGCATCTTCCCGACTCAGGGATTGAACCTGGGTCTCCCGAATTACAGGCAGATTCTTTATGATCTGGGCCACCAGGGAAGCCCCTGACTGATGCCTGTAGCAGTCACCTTAGAGAGGTGTGGTGTTACAGTATGCTGTAGAGAATGCTTCTGTGGGAGAAGAATTAGCATCAGGACAGAGGTGTTGCCAGGAAGAAAAAATACCTGTCCTCTGTGTCATCATCCCCTTATTCATTTCATTATACCAATATCACAGCCTGGCTGACCCCTTGGTCTTTGGGTGAGAGCTTTTTGCCAACTTTGATTTGATTTCTAGCTCTCCTGGTTACCAGTTGAATGACTGCGGACAGGCTCTTTGACCTTGTAAACCCTGCAGTTCCATCGCCCATAAAATGGAGTAGCTATACGTGCCTGTGCTGGGTTGTTTTAAGAGAAAATACACACAAGTCATCTAACATTGTGCTTAGCATATGGTGGGTGCTTTATTGGAGATGGTTATTATTGTTAATTTTTTTATCCTCTTGATTGTTTATGATTTAAAGGACTCTTACATACAGAAATATGAAGAATGAAAAATTGAAGGTGGAACAAATAACCTGAGTACCATAATGAAACTTCACCTTGAAAAATGTATAATTGTTCAGATGTGAATTCATGCCTTTCTCTTATCAGTTTTTTTCTTTCTTTTACATTCTCAAAAATAGAATCTCTTAAGAAGTTTGTGTGTCTGTGTTAGTCGCTCAGTAGCGTCTGACTCTTTGTGACCCCGTGGACGGTAACCCTCCACGCTCCTCTGTCCATAGGATTCTCCAGTCAAGAGTACTGGAATGGGTTGCCATTCCATTCTTCAAGGGATCTTCCTGACCCAGGTCTCCCTCCTTGCAGGCGGATTCTTTACCGTCTGAGCCACAGGGGAAGCCTAAGAAGTTTAGAGACAAAAAGACCCTAGAATGAATGTAGTCTGTAGCTTGGAGAGCTTTGAGCCTTCTGTAAAAACGTGGGATGCTCTGAGATCTATGGAATTCCTATATGTGAATCATTTTTTTTCTACCTCACAACCCTCAATACTTCCATGGTCTAAAAAGCTGAGACTCCTGCCTTTGCTTTCTTTGAAGTATCACTTTTGATAATGAGTAATTAACATTTTTAAGCCTAAACATGAAGCATGCTCTCTCAATTCATTATGAAAAAGTGAAGATATCTTGCAGCTTTAACATAAAATCAAATTAAAATTGTTATATTGTAATAGTCAAAGATCAAACATTGTCAGATACTCTAGACATGAAGTGAATAGTTTGTCTCTTGATACGTATCACTCATTATTAATGTGAATTATTTAATTATTTGCAGCTGCTCAAAAGATTTGTTTTCCTGTTTCTTTCAGGTAAATGTTAGTAAAAGTATGGAAAAGGAAAAGAGAAAATGACTCTCCTCTGTGTGTTCTCATGGTTAAAGTTCTTCATTTCCCTCTAACGTACACTTTCCCCTCATAATTATACATCTGAATTTCAGAGCTCAATTACAGATTTATCCATACTAATATTAATAAGAATCTCTCCTTCTGAATATATTGACTTATGAAATATTATAAGGCATTTAATTCTCATATCTACCATTTAAAATGCTGCTGAATATCTTGACCACTAAGCCATATTATGTGTTAAAAATATCCCCAAATTTATGAGTTTAATCTATGTACAAGTTTTAAGTATTCAAATTAATTAATGTATTATGTGACCCATAGAAACAGGAGCACATGGGTATCTATAAATACGATAGAAGTGTTACTTACCTAGTCTGCATAGAATCCTAATTGTAATTTTCAGTTGGCTTCATCTCAGGTAGCTTTCTTTAACAATATCTAAAAGAGTGATTCTAATACTGAAAAAGGAGTCAACATTTATCAACTGCCTACAATATATAAGAGATGTGCTACATGTTGTATTCTGTCATATTTTATTCATGAGTGTTTGTGTGTATGCGTGCGTGCTCAGTCATGTCCAACTCTTTGCCAGCCTATGGGCAGAGTGGCATAACAGTGTAGATTTGTCTTGTTGTTGTCAACAAGCTCCCTGGTATTAATATCAGGATTGACTGATGCCTGTGGAAGTGAAAGTTGCTCAGTTGTTGACTCTTTGCTACCCCATGGACTGTAGCCTGCCATGCTCCTCTGTCTGTGACATTTTCCAGGCAAGAATACTGGAGTGGGTTGCCAATTCACTGTCCACTGATCTCCCCGACGTAGGAATTGAGCCCGTGTCTGTTGCATTCCTGAACTGGTAGGTGGATTCTTTACCACTGTGCCACCTGGTTAGCTCCCATTTTATTCATACACGTGGCTAAAATATTTAAGCTCCCATTTGGTGTGGAATGGTAAGCAAGCAAGCAAGTGAAGTTGCTCAGTCGTGTCCGACTCTTTTCGACCCCATGGACTGTAGCCTACCAGGCTCCTCTCTCTATGGGATTTTCCAGGCAATAGTACTGGAGTGGATTGCTATTTCCTTCTCCAGCAGATCTTCCCGACCCAGGGATTGAACCCGGGTCTCCTGCATTGTAGAGAGATGCTTTACTGTCTGAGCCACCAGGGAAGTCCATGGAATGGTAAAGAAGTAGCTAAATAGCTCAAATGTGAAAACATATGCAGAAAATGAAAATGAAAATATTACTCTGATTTTGACATAGTCAGCTCCTTCCTCTGCCTAAGTACTGGAGCCCCTTTCCTACTCCTCGGCCTCACTTAGGTTCCTCTGGTCTTGATGCTTTTCTTTCCTTATTTACCTGCTTTGTGTTTCTCAGTCATTCTCTGTACCATTTTATCCTACATTCCATGAGAAGGCTTCCTAGACTTGCAATGTCTGACATGCTAGCCACTAGCCCCCTGTGGCTATTTGAGTTAAAATACAATTAAAAATAATTAAAAAAATTAAAGGTTCACTTACTGTATTTCAAGTTCAGTAGCCACATGGACATACTGGATAGAAAAGAACAGAATCTTTCCATCATCACAGAAAGTTGAATTGGACAGCACTGCATTAAGCCAGTTGTGTCTTTATTAGAACTAATAGGCTAATTGCAGAATATCTTTGCTTCCTCTTCCTGAAAGTTCAAACTCTGGTCTTCTTTAACTCTCATTTTATTGTCTTACCTGATTTTCTACATACTTCACTACTTTACTGCACTGTGGAATGCTGGAAGTTAGGGCTCTTCATTCTTCTCTATGAAACACAGTCACTGCTCTGTAACTTGCTTTGCTCCTTTAGCAGAACAAGTCTGAAGGATTATCTTTCCATTGAAGGATGCTTTTTTTGAAATACACTTTGGTATTTGATCTTTTAAAATGTTTTCAATACTCAGTACTCCAGGAAAAAGAACTAGCGGGTCATGTCATGTATTTCTTCTTGTAATTGAAATAAGACAAAGATGGGAGAGGTGCTTACTACTACAAGTGGGGTGATGGACATTGTTTTTTCTTAGCACTCATCAGCAGCAATTATAATTTAATTAGCGCACTCATCAGTTCAGATTATTTCAGGTCAGTCACTCAGTCATGTCTGATTCTTTGTGACACCATGAACTGCAGCATGCCAGCGTCCCTGTCCATCACCAACTCCCAGAGTTTACTCAGATTCATGTCCATTGAGTCAGTGATCCAACCATTTCATACTCTGTCGTCCCCTTCTCCTCCCGGCTTCAATCTTTCCAGCATCAGGGTCTTTTCCAGTGAGTCAGTTCTTCACATCAGGTGGCCAAAATATTGGAGTTTCAGCTTCAACATCAGTCCTTCTAATGAACACCCAGGACTGATCTCATTTAGGATGGACTGATTGGATCTCCTTGTAATCCAAGGGACTCTCAAGAGTCTTCTCCAATACCACAGTTCAAAAGCATCAATTCTTCAGTGCTCAGCTTTCTTTATAGTCCAACTCTCACATCCATACATGACCACTGGAAAAACCATAGCCTTGACTAGATGGACCTTTGTTGACAAAGTAATGTCTCTGCTTTTTAATATGCTGTCTGCTGCTGCTGCTGCTGCTAAGTTACCTCAGTCATGTCCAACTCTGTGCGACCACATAGACGGCAGCCCACCAGGCTCCCCCATTGCTGGGATTCTCCAGGCAAGAACACTGGAGTGGGCTGCCATTTCCTTTTCCAACTATGCTATCTAGGTTGGTCATAACTTTTCTTCTAAGGAGAAAGCATCTTTTAATTTCATGGCTGCAGTCACCATCTGCAGTGATTTTGGAGCCCAGAAAAATAAAGTCAGCCACTGTTTCCCCAACTATTTGCCATGAAGTTATGGGACCGGATGCCATGATCTTCGTTTTCTGAATGTTGAGCTTTAAGCTAACTTTTTCACTTTCCTCTTTCACTTTCATCAAGAGGCTCTTTGGTTCTTCACTTTTTGCCAGAAGGGTGATGTCATCTGCATATCTGAGGTTATTGATACTTCTCCTGGAAAAGGTCAGTTTTCATTCTAATCTCAAAGAAAGGCAATGCCAAAGAATGCTCAGACTACTGCACAATTGCACTCATCTCACACGCTATGAAAGTAATGCTCAAAAAATTCTCCAAGCCAGGCTTCAGTAGTACATGAAGCATGAACTCCCAGATGGTCAAGCTGGATTTAGAAAAGGCAGAGGAATCAGAGATCAAATTGACAGCATCCGTTGGATCATCAAAAAAGCAAGACAGTTCCAGAAAAATGTCTACTTCTGCTTTATTGACTATGCCAAAGCCTTTGACTGTGTGGATCACCATAAACTGTGGAAAATTCGGAAAGAGATGGGAGTACCAGACCACTTGACCTGCCTCTTGAGAAACCTGTATGCAGGTCAGGAAGCAACAGTTAGAACTGGACATGGAACAACAGACTGGTTCCAAATAGGAAAAGGTACTGGGGTCCAGCCCCAGTGGATCCAGGGTATTTGAAGGGGAGACGGCATCGGTGATCAGGATACGATACAATTAAAGATATAAAGAGTGGTTAAATAGGGATAGCTCAGCGAAGAAATTCAGTGAAGAAAAGAGGCTGAATAACTTGGTTTATGTGGAAAACCAATAAAATTCCAAAACAAGGAATTTGCGCCACCTACGTAGGCCGCAGGCGTCCTCCCATTCTCCCCAAGGAGAGGAGACACTAAGGCCTCCACGGTCAGATCTTAGAAGCCCAGGCAAAATTCGTAGGCTTGGCGAGCCTCCATGCTCCAGATGGGAATTCAGCCAGAAGGTGAGAGAAAGAACGACATGGGGAGACCAAGCTTCTGTGAGCAAGGCCCACACTTTGTTTTCCAAAGTAGTTTTTATACCTTAAGTTGTGCATAGAGGATAATGGGGGAAGGGGTAGAGCCATGCAGGGTCAGCAGTCCTTGATCCTTATCGAAGCCAGGCTTTCTTCCTGCAAACTTATCATATGCAAAAGTTTAGGTGATTTACATCATCTTCTGGCCAGGAGGCCTATTAACATTTTATGACCCTTTCTTCAGAAAACTTATTTTTCTCTAAAGGTGATTATTCTAAAGTCAGGCGCCACCCTCTGAAAGCATTAGATAAAGTTGCATTCCTATAGGGCAAAGGTGTGGTGGGCTATAACAAGAGAAGAATTAACTCAAGGGTCCAAGGTTACAAACATTAAAGCTACTACTTACATTCCTATACACCAATTATATTAATCAATATACTCCCAGGGACACAGTAGGTAAGGGATATGGAAACTTAGCAGCAGATATTGGCCCAATAAATGAAAACCCTTCACCAATATAATTTCTAATCAACCCACTATACTATACTAATAATCTTCTAACTGCTCAAAGGAATCTGTATTTAGAAAGTTTAGAACATCTCGTGCCTCTCATGGTTGGGAGGCTGTGAACAATCACATGTGGCCAGAAGAACCTGTTCAGGCAGGCTAGAGAACTTCCAAAGGAGTTTGTGAACTAAAACACTCTTGTCATACCCAGGAACTTTATTAACTGGAGCTTTAAGTTAACTCCTTCTCTGAGAGAGGTGGTGGGGGACAGCCCCCCGTAAAGTCAGAGATGTAGGTGAGAGCACAAAGCAGTAAAGTAGGCAGACTCTGGTTTTGGGGGTAGATGCTCGAGAATTTCCAGGGGAACTCCTGAGGCTCGATCCCGCCTTTGCGTATGCTGAGCCTCCTTCCTCATGACCTTTGCCACGGGCGGAGTTCCTCACGCTGGCTCCTGGCAAAAAGGAGTACGTCAAGGCTGTATATTGTCACCCTGCTTATTTAACTCATATGCAAAGTACATCATGAGAAACGCTGGGCTGGAAGAAGCACAAGCTGAAATCAAGATTGCTGGGAGAAACATCAGTAACCTCAGATATGCAGCACACTCATTAATATACTCAAAACATGAATAGTTTAACATGTCTAATTTATAAACCTGATATCCACTTGGTGGATATCAATAGACCATCAGTGATTCATTGACCCTATTATGAAAATCAGTGCTTTAGAACTTCAGATGCCTTGAAAATGACACAAATAATTTTATTTTGATTTAAAAATATTCTAATGAGTTTTATAACTGCCTGCTATATTTGCAAGTAGAATAACTTTCTGGGGTGTCTAAAGGAAATAGGAAGCCATTTATATTGATTATTTAATGCAGAATTTTGTCTTCATGATATATTAAAACTTTTGGAATATGAGCCCAAGATTTTTGTTTCTTCTGAATGACCTCGTATATTTGTTCCATTTGATCAGTACTGTATCAGTTTCAATTATCTTACGTTGACTCCTGGGAAAGTTCCAGTGACCTCAGCATTTTAATGTGAAAAGGAAACTGAGAAAACTATGTGTTAAATAACTTTTAAGACATAGCAAATGGCACGAAGAATGGCTGTAAATGCTTTCTATCTATTTGTCCCTATAAGCCTGAGATTGAAATATATCAAGCTAGGCTAGAATTGCCACCACTTTAGTCATTAAACTTCACCATGCTGATGCTGCTATATTAAATGTCCTTTCAGGAGGAGACATCCAAGCAGTTTTCACATTCTCCAGCAATTTTCAGGTACACAGAAGAAAGAGATAACTTGAAGATATTTGTAAGATTAAAGTATTTCATTAAAAATGGCCTCTATGGAGCCACCCATAACTCTACAGATTTGGATCCACAAAAAGCTGGTATGAGACAGTAAAATAATGTCCTGTATTGAAAACTATCTCTTGCAAAGCAATTCAAAACATGGTAGACAATTGGTACAGCATTTTGGGTCCTGAAAAAAAGGGTTTTGGGGAACAAGATTGTATGTAACGTGAAGTGAAAGTGTTAGTCGCTCAGACTTTTTGCAGCCTCATGGACTGTAGCCTGCCAGGCTCCTCTGTCTTTGGAATTCTCCAGGCAAGAATGCTGGAGTGGGTTGCCAGTCCTTTCTCCAGGGGATCTTCACAACCCAAATATGGAACCTGGATCACCTGCATTGCAGGCAGATTCTTTACTGTCCGAGCCATCAGGGAAGCCCCGTGTAAAGTGAGGTTCCTGTTCAGTGAGCAGTTAGTATTCCTGTTTTGCTTTAGAAAGCAGAGCCATAAAGTACTTAGAATTTATCTAGTATATTAAAATAGATTTTTATGAATATATCCTCTAAATGTCTTCATTTGGGGAGAAATGTCAGTGTTTTCCTTCAAAGAAAATACCACTTGCACAGGAATGGTACATAGTAAGCATAATGTTTGTGGGGTTAAAGAAATGATAATGGTGATCATTTGGTAAGCTTTGTTCTCTAGACTGTGTACAGAAAAAGAAAATAAAAATTCCATCAGCACCTAAAAGGTATTCTTAAGCTCAATGTACTTCTTCCTCTTTTCCTAAATGTAGGTTCCTATCAGTTCTAGATTTTTGCTTTAAGCAACTACAGGAAACTTAAAGCTCATTATACTTTTCCAAAGAAATAGTGCTTTCAAAGGATGTTGAGTTTCTTAACAAGGACCAAGTAGTTGTAACAAAATAGTAAAGGTAACAAGATTAACAATTTCAGCTAAAATTCACTGTGGTCTCAAATACTTAAAAGATTGTATTTCTGTTAAATATTTAAGGAGTTTTAATACATTTTATTTTAAATACGCTCATAAAATTTGACATAGTTCAAATAAACATGCCAGTTAGAGTTGTTACAGTGAATATTTGATTACCAGTAATTTCCTTTACCTGAGAGTTGAGCAGAATGTTTACTTTAGGAAGGATTTGAATTGTTCCTCTGAAATTTCTTTTCGGATTGATTATTCCCACAGAGTTGCATTTATTCACATTATTTGAATTTCCCAACAGCCGAGCAAGAATGTTTTAATCAATTCTGTAGCTCAGTAGACTCAGTCTCGGCGAGTAATTCACTAACAGCACACATGTTTAATCAAAAATTTTATTGCAACTTTCTTTTAAATGTACTCTCAGTCTAACATAAGAGATGTTATAATGTAATTTCATACATGTTGAAGACCTGGATATAAAATTCATTTGGACCTGACCTTGTAGACTGGGGGCTGTCTGAAGTCACTTGGTGTAAAGATAAATCTTTCACTTTGACAAAGATGACTGTACTATCACAGGGTGGTAAGTTTGGGTCATTTCCAAATAAAGGGTGTGGGTAGGATATTTTTGTGTCTCAAAATGTTGCTGCTACAGAGCAGGACCCAATTTCGTACTCAGGTCTTCTGATTCCATGTTACGGCCTGCTTCTAGTGTACATGTGATAAAAGTTAAGTGATTGCTTATTTTAAGTACTTAGAATAATTTAATGAATCCTGTCATTTTAAGTTGTGATTATCCTTTTAAAATAGGAGACTTAAATGTTTGGAGACTTTCATTATTTTACGTGTGAAAATTTGAGTGATTTGTTTTTTCTTTGTTGCTCTTCCCAGTAAAAAACATTAATATAAACTAGGAAGGGTAAATTAAAAAAAAAAAATCCTAAGGGCAGAGAATGAGTCAGAGAGCCATACTTCTTTGCTACAGTATTCTGGCCTTAGAGCATGTATGTAAGTTGGGGAACACGTGACAGGATTATGGAAAAGATGTATATTTATTAACCTCCAAACTTTAAGCTCTGATGGCACACCTGTATCAGCATATACTAGGGTATGCTGCACAACAATCCCCAAATCTTAGCACTTTACCAAAATAAAAGTTTGTTTCTCACTCGTAAAACATTTCTATTGTGATTCAGCTGCAACACTGCTTCACATTTTCTCCAGTCAATTCCATGCCTGTAAGGCAATAGAATATTTCTGGTCTTGTGGCAGAGAGGGAGTTAACATCCAGTGCACTGATTCTCAAAGCCAGAGGTGGCATATATCACTTCTGCCTACATTTCATTGGCTGAATTGCAGGGAAGGGCATCATGGAGGTTGCCACAGAATGAATATGGGGTGAACAGGAATCCAGTCCACCAAAACCCCCTTCTAACATCTTCAGTTTTTTCTCAGAATCATCAGAGGCAAAGGGACCTTTATTAATCTATTTTGTTATGTTAGTCGAACAGAATATATATGAATATAGAAAATGTGTGTGTATGCACATACGTGCATGTATATCCATGTGTGTGTATCCACATACATGAATGCATGTTAATGTAACGGCTACCTTTTATTTATTTATTTTTAAATTATTATTATTATTATTTTTACTTTACAATATTGTATTGGTTTTTCCATACATCAACATGCATCTGCCATGGGTGTACACATGTTGCCCATCCTGAACCCCCCTCCCACCTGCCTCCCCATACCATCCCTCTGGGTCATCCCAGTGCACCAGCCCCAAGCTTCCTGTATCCTGCATCGAACCTGGACTGGCAATTCGTTTCTTATATGATATTATACATGTTTTAATGCCATTCTCCCAAATCATACCCTGCTTCCCTCTCCCACAGAGTCCAAAAGACTGTTCTATACATCTGTGTCTCTTTTGCTGTCTTGCATACAGCTACCTTTTTTAAAAAAATAATTTTTGGCTGTGCTAGGTCTTTTTTGCTGCATGTGGGCCGCTCTCTAGCCGTGGTGCACAGGCTTCTTATTGAGGTGGCTTCTCTGTGGAACACTGGTTCAAGGTGTGTGGGCTTTAGTTGTTGCGGCACTCAGGCCCAGCAGTTGTGGGGCATGGGCTTAGCTGTTCCACAGCATGTGGAATCTTTCTGGATCAAGGATGGACCCCGTGTCTTCTGCACTGGCAGGTGGCTTCTTTACCACTGAGCCACCAGGAAAACCCACAGTTACCTTTTTTGTTTTGATATTTACATTTCTCATTCTTATCGAGTCTCACTGCCTTTCATCACCAGTATTTCCTGAGCATTTACAGTGCACGAGGCACAGTAGAACTACAGTAGAAAAATGTATCTGTGCTCTTGAGGACTGTGCATTCAAAAAAAAAAACAATCTATATGTACCTCTTTTAAAAATAAGGGAGTTTTACGTTCAAAGCAACATTGAGGTGAAGGGACATAGTTTTCCTATGTAGCTCCTGAGCCCGCACACCCATAGTCTCTCCCATTGCCAGTATTGCCTGCCAGACTGGTAAATTTATTTCAGTTGATGAACCTGCATTGACAAATCATTATCACTTAGTCTGTAGTTTACATTAGGATTCACTCTTGGTGGTGCACATTGTGTGGGTCTGGACAGATTTATAATGACATGTATTCATTGTTATGGTATCAGAGAGAGCAGTTTCACTGCCCTGAAAACCTTTTGTGCTTCACTTCGTCATCCTTCCCTCTGTTCCTCCAGTCCCTTGCAACCACTGATCTTTTTTAGTGTCTTTATCATTTTGCCTTTTCCAGTAAGTCTTATAGTTTAAATCACACAATGTATAGCTTATTCAGACTGGATTCTTTTACGTAGTATTATGATATTTGTTTCCTCCATGTCTTTTCATGGCTTAATAGTTTATTTCTTTATAGCACTGTCGAAAAAGCATTGTCTGGATGTGCCAGAGTTTATCCGTTCACATATTGAAGGACATCTTAGATGCTTTCAGTTTTTGGCAATTATGAGTAAGGCTGATGTAAACATTTGTGTGCTGTTCTTTGTGTGGACATAAATTTTCAACTCGTTTTGGTAAATACTAAAGAGCCTGATTGTTGGATCTTGTGGTTGGGGCATGTTTAATTTTGTTAAAAACAAAACAAACAAACAAAAAAACCCATAAAACTGTCTTCCAAAGAAGCGTTACCATTTTACCTTCCCTCCAGTGAGTGAGAGTTTCTGTTACTCCACGACTTCACCAGCATTCGGTATCGGCAGGGTCTGGATTTTGGCTGCTCTGAGAGGTGTGTAATCTTCACTCATGATTGTTTTATTTTGCATTTCCTGGATGACATGTAACGTGGAGCATTTTGTCACGTTTATTTGCTATTTTTATATCTTCTTCGGTGTGGTGTCCTTTAAGACCTTTGGTCAGTTTTTAAATTTTAGGTTGTTTCACTGTTGTTGAACTGAAATGGATACAGAAGTGAAATTTTAGTGAAGTTGTGCACGTTACATCACAGGAGAATGATACTCAAGGCACTTCCACATGGAAGCATAAAGTAATAAAAATGGTTTAAGATGTAGTATAACACTTTGAAAACAGGTTGTCATGATGAAATAATAAAGAAGCAGCAGTGAAAATTGCCAATGGAGAATTAAAGCTGAGGGTCAACAGGAGACACATCTGTTAGATTGCATCAAAACCCTGATTAGCCTAGGTATCATAAATTAAAATGAACTTTTATCACAAGAGTCTTTCAGTTGTTAATACACTATTCCACTGAAGTACTTTGTTTTATAATAAACCAGTAGAAGATGTCTTAATCCAATTTCTTGTTAAGGAACTTGTTTTGAAAGAAGATAACAAGGTAGTGTTTTGTCTGTGGTCAGTCTAGAAACTTTTAGCAATCAGTTGTGTTCAAATGGTTTTGTGGATGTCCGTCCTTGTGGAAATCACCAGGTGTTGGATTTGAAAGTGTTAGTCGCTCAGTTATGTCCATCTCTTTGCAACCCCTCTGTCCAGATTACTGGAGTGGCTAGCCATTCCCTTCTCCAGGGGACCTTCCTGACCCAGGGATTGAACCTGGGTCTCCTGCAATGCAGGCAGATTGTTTACTGTCTGAGAAGCTATCTGGGAAGCCCAGGTGTTGGGTGTACCAAGTACTTACATTTGATCCAACTAGCAGTTCTGTGAGGAGGCTGCTGCTATCACCCCCTTCTCCTTTTTACAAATAAAGAAACTGAGATACGTAGTAGTTACACAAGCAGCTCAAGATTGTCTGACTAGTACATGACTGTGGCTGAAATGTGATTCATATCAATATTGTTCTGGTCCCAGATCCTGCGTTTAACCACTCTCTAATGACTGTGGGCTTCCCGGGTGGCAGAAGTGGTAAAGAACCTTCCTGCTAATGCGGGAGACGTAAGAGACGCAGGTTTATTCCCTGGGTTGGGAAGATTCCCTGGAGGAGGGTGTGGCGACCCACTCGACTCTTCTTGCCTAGAGAATCCCATGGACAGAGGAGCCTGGCAGGCTACAGTCCATAGGGTCTCACAGAGTTGGACACGACTGATGTGACTTAGCGTGGAGCATGCACAGTGGAGTCTGTAAATTATCTTTAATCTTCCAAAAGCTCTATGAGAAACACCTTAATAATTAGCATTGTTATTGCGTACGCTATTTAAATTGTCCTTTAATTTGGGTTGAAGTTGCCACAGATTCTTTTGAAATACAGGGTCTGAGGGGAAAAGGAATAAATATGAGGTCCTTGGTGGGGAGCTGTGAGATGGGACTAATATTTAGAGCAGGAATTAGGAATTGAGGCACGCCTGGACTGAACTCAGTCTACAGAGATGTTAGTTTCTGTCAAATATGGGTTTAAAAAAAAATTCAAGTTTGGATACGTTGGATCAAGGTGTGCACAGCCCACCTAAGTTCCTTTCCATCCTCAGATCTTTCGTCGAGTGTGTGGTTCCAGGTCTGAAGAGAGGTTTTAGGAAAACTAGAGAGTCTTTAGGAAAATAATCTCAGTTGTCCTTGAGAAGGAGCTTGCATTTAGCAAAACCCCAATTCTTCATGATGAAGTTCGAGTGTCTTCTCAGAGGTCAAGGTTTTTGACTAAGAAAGTGTTCCTATCCATCATGTTCAAGGAGTGCTCACCTATACAGGTCCTCTGAATACAAACTATAGAAATGGATTGAGTCTTATTTTTTTCCCTCGCATAACTAGCTTTTGAGAAGTAACATTTGATGGCAAAATATTCTACAGTTGTTTTGGTAAATAAATGAAGAGTGAATGTAAAAGTTTCTACATGGCACACATTCCGAAGGAGACATTGGTGTCATCACTAAGAGCTAAGAGTAGGTCTAAAAAGAAAGAGTGAAAACATCATAAAATTTTGTAGGTGTTCACTTTTTATGGTATTCATGGCCTAAAGGTTGCAATAGGTCTGCTACTTAACTCAGTACATATGCAGTTGGTGGCTGCATTTTCTTTAAAATTTTGAATTTTTGATGTTAAGATACTGAGAAGGTTTCAAATGAACTCTGCCCTCTGAGGACTGATAATATTCATTACACGTTTATGCAGCTCCCTGGCTTCCTGTATCCCCGTCTTTGCTCTTGGGCCACAGCAATGCACTGTAGTTTGCTCTGCTTAGGAACTCTAAATTTAACATTGATTTTGGATGGGAGGAATCCATGGGTCTGCTTTTTTCTGGGCCCAGGAAGACAAGAGATGGGGTGCTGTTAAATAAGATAGAAATAGAGATGGAGTGGGAGTTTTCTGGCTTGTGTATTCAATGAGGGAAGTAAAATGCTTTCAGGCAGAAGATAATTTTTCTCTGGTTCCTCTATAGCAAAAATCTAAGTTCTCTGCATAATGGAAGAAAAAAAATAGGAGTTCTATTTTCAACACCTCCTCCAGCTCCTTGTAGACAGACTCCTTATAGAAGCAAGGAGCTCATTAAAACTACACTTACTATCCCTTGCACTGCCCATCTGCACTCTACGGGTGGAGAAGGTGAGAAAAAGCCAAGAAAGCCATGAAAATAACCACTATTAAATTTGCTCAAATCTTACATTAATACGTATTTAAAATAAACTTAGAATGTTCTTTTCCTATTTATTCTTACAGTTGTAATTCTCTTCGATGGACAAATATTTGTTCAGGTAGATTTTTTGGTATCTTAGTGCAGCTGTGTGAGAACTTGTTAATTGCAGATAGGTGAAGGGAAACATTGACAGTTTTGAAGTGCTCTCCCAAAGTATACTAGATTTTTTTAAAGGGTATTTACTGTTTATGCTGTAATTTTTTGCACGTCATTAGCTATGAATTTATTCCTTAATTGTTTCTGGCCTTGTTTCTTCTTGCATGTAGTAAGATATTTGGAATAAACCTTGTTAATGTCCCATGGTGCACATAACATGCCTTTGACTTTGTTTTCATTCCCTACAACCCTAGTGGTACTGGGCACTTAGTAGGCATTCACTAAATACTTGAATAATCAGTTATACTTTCCGCCCATTCCACAGAAGAATAGGGATAACTATTACCGTAGATTTAGTCCCCGGAGAATGGACTGCTTCCTAAGTCCCCACGAGTTCCCTTCTGCATCTGTTGTTTGTGTGTAAACCTCTTGATGGCTGGTCTTCTCTAGTTTAGGAAGGATTAGACCCTGTTCTTTCCTTATGGTTGTATAGTTGCTTGTTTTAGCAGAGGTGTTATCGGTAGTGGCTAAGAGCATGGGTCAGTCCTGTTTCTTCTGTTTATAAGCCATGTGACCTTGAAGTTGTAATCATACCTACCTGTTGTTGAGAGAGTAAAATAGAAGTAAATTACAAGGTCGAGAAGAACCTGATACATGGTAACAGCCATATTAGTGTTAGCTTTTTAAAGTGATAGTCCTTTATTCCCTGAACTATGACAATACTGGATATTCAAAAAGCTCTGTGGAAATGCAACTGCTTATTTTATTTAGACTAATTCGGGCTTTTTGTATTGGGTTTATTTCCCTTGACCTTGGATTCCTTTCTTCAACAGAAACCTTTTTCTTTAGAGTTGCCTCCTGGACAAGACAATGATCTTTATGTTTAGAGGAGATAGGCTGAATTACAGACAGAATATTCCTTATTTTCACCAGGTTTCCTTGGCATATTGAATACAGGTAGTCTCTAATGGGCTGATGAGACCCTTGATAATACTAGTGTATGGCCAATTTAGACTTTAAGATTATATATCTTTGGATGTAAAGGGAGTTTGAGGTTTTTTTAAAAATTATTTTCTCAAACAATTTTGTTTTGAAAGAGTGCAGTAACTTGTTCTTTTCTTTGGTAAGTGCTTGTAGATGATCAGATCTTCTTAATTTTTGATATTGAGGTATTATAAAAGTATTCTTCTGGCTTTAGTAAATTTGATACCATTGAAGCAATAAATAGTACCTTCTTGGAATCCATAGACCATTAGTTGAATATTTTAAAAACTGATTTCATAGGCTGTATAAGTACCTTCCCTCATTAGATCTACACAGACTTAAATGACTTGGTTCTCATAGCCTGATAGTTTGAAATGTATTTATGCTGACCCATTATGAGGACTGGAGTTTGTAAGGGCATCTCTCTTTAACTCCAGGGAAATTGGCCTAACTTTACAATTCATCTAGAATTCCAAGTTATCAATTAGCTGTCAAGTTTGCTGCTTTAGAAATCAAATAGCCTCTAAAATCCAACTCTAAATCTCAGTAGACTTCTTTCTAACCACATCTGAATCATGGTCCACAGTTGTAAAGTGCTGAATAAAATCAACCAGATATTATTTCTGCCTCTACCCCTCCCCATCAAATTGAAACTTCTAGTGGATCAATTAGGAAACATATTAAATTTTTTATAAGAGGCTCTTATCCTAGATAGAACTTATAAACCACAAGAGCATCTCTGTATATTTATGTACAGTTTTGATCAGTAACTCAGATGGCTCTCCATCCTTTGCCAATATGATACTGAAGTACAATTTGCTGTGAATTATGGTCTTTTTTTAAATGGGTCACCAATGAGGATTCATTGTTAAATGCCAGCAGGAAATAGAGGCACCATATTTAGAGTGTGTGTTTCATTTTAGAAAAATGTATTTCAACATTAGAGATGCTAAAGATTCAAAAATAAATCTTCCCATTTACAATAATCTGCATTGGTTATTGTCTGTTTCAAGTGAATTAACTCATGGAGGTTTAGGTTTTTAATAGTCCAATTTAGAAAAAAAAAAAGATTCTGTGTTCTGTGATAGTATTTACTAAAAAATCCTTCAAAAGCATTAATAATCATATTTATAAACATTTAAAGTAAAATATAGCTTATTCAGGATCAAACTTATATATATAATGCAGCATACAATTAGATTGATTCCATGGCAGCTTATTTCTCTTTCAAAGATGATGCATATAACCTGTTGCTTTTCCCTCTGTGAGCTCTAGCTTTATGTAATATGTCTGTTTTTATAATGAACTATTAAAAATAAAATATACAAAAGTATCCCCTGGGAGGTCAAACAATAAATGTTGCTGTGAACCTAAGTATTTTTGTCACTTCTGTTTTGGAATTACAGAGGTTGAATCATGTAAGTTAACTTTATAGAGTTAAGTTTTTCTTCTTAAAGTGAAAGTCGCTCAGTCATGGCTGACTCTTTGTGGCTCCATGGACTGTATAGTCCATGTAATTCTCCAGGCCAGAATACTGGAGTGAGTAGCCTTTCCCTTCTCCAGGGGATTTTCCCAACCCAGGGATCAAATCCAGATCTTTCACATTGCGGGTGGATTCTTTACCAATTGAGCTATCAGGGGAGCCCCTCTCCAAGCACAGTGTTGCCCAAAATCACCAACCTCATTCATGAACTTCTGTCTGCATGACTTGGCTATAACCAAAAATTGAAACCCTCTTCAAATAATGAAGATATTCATGTGACAGTGATGCAGATTCTACAGATAGTTCAGCTTTGGAGTCATTCTTATCGATGACTTTGGGGGTTGTTATTAAATGTAATAGCTTTGCCAAAGGAGGCAAACATTTACAAAGAAGAGTGGAAATTTGCTGTTTGTTGAGTAGGGGAGAAAGGGGAGATTGAATCAGCATTCACTGCCTAACTCCAGTCCTGAATATTTTCCCTTTTCTTCCTTCAAGTATATATCAATGGTATTTTCTAAATTCTCAGAATGTGTCCCAAGTTTCCTAACAAAATACCAGCTTGTTTTGTTGAACAGTGGGCCAAAGGGGCATGATGGAGGAGTAGAAACAGTCCTGTGTACTATGTGGAACTGTTTTTGATGTGGAGAATTGCTCACTGTAGGAAGTTATAGAATCAAAAGATAAATTACCTTTTCTTGAAATAGCCCTGATTAAAGAGTTGAACTTATGAAACAGCTTAAACGTATTTATTACATTGTCCTGATCATTGTTGAAAACACAGTCTGGGAATCTTCTTTGCCTTCATATACTGAAGACTTGATGGGGATGTGAAGATATAAATCCCATTGTAGGAACTAAATAACCACTGTGAAAGGAGAGAGAGCAGAAGGCATTTCATGGTTTATTGATAGTATTTTACATGTGTTTTACAATTGTCAAAGTACTCCATGTACCACATCATGTTAGCTTTGCACAATGACCAGGTCCACAGGCTAGATACTGTTATCCTTATATGTTGTTGTTCAGTTGCTCAGTCGTGTCCGACTCTGCAACCCCATGGACCGCAGCACACAAGGGTTCCCTGTCCTTCACCATCTCCTGGAGCTTGCTCAAACTCATGTTCATTGAGTCCAACTATCTTGTCCTCTTCTTCTCCTGCCTTCAATTTTTCCCAGCATCAGGGTCTTTTCTAATGATCAGTTCTGAAGTATAGAAGCTTCATCATCAGTCCTTCCAATGAATATTCAGGATTGATTTCCTTTAGGGTTGACTGGTTTGATCTCCTTGCAATCCAAGGGACTCTCAAGAGTCTTCTCCAACACCACAATTCAAAAACATCAGTTCTTCGGTGCTCAGCCTTCTTTCTGGTCCAACTCTCACATCCATACATGACCACTGGAAAAAGTATAGCTTATGGACCTTTGCTGGCAAAGTAATGCTTCTGCTTTTTAATGTGCTGTCTAGGTTTGTCATAGCTTTTCTTCCAACGAGCAAGCGTCTTTTAATTTCATGGCTGTGATTATCATCTGATGATAAAGAAACCTTTCAAAAATTAGCATTCGAACTGACACAGCCAGAAAAAAATTTTGGCAATTGAAAATAAAGGTGGATCTTGAAGAAGATACAGATGGCGTATTCTGGAAAAATGTGAAAATGAGAAAGTCTAACAATTTTCTAAACTAGAACTGAAATTTTGTTTTAGAAACATTCTGTGGGGGCCTCTTGGTTATAAAAACTGCTGGAAATGTGGCTTGTGTTATTTTCACAGTGATTTTCAATAGGACCTAACAATATTCCAGTGATTTTCAATAGGACCTGATCCTTGGCCATGTCTGGAGATGGCTTTGGTTGTCACATCTGGGGAGGAATTGCTGACATCTAGTTGGTAGGGACAGGGACGCTCCCAAAAACTAAAAAATCAACAGGACTGTCCCACATAAATAATCTTCTGGCCTCAAATGTGAGTAGTGCTGAGGCGGTGAAATCCTGAAGCAGATTGTGGAAGGTCAAAAATGTCAATTCAAGGAGTTAGAACTTAGTCCTATGTACATTAGGGAGCTGTTGAGTTCTGTTTTTTCTTTTGGTTTCAGGAGGGAGAGCCTGTACCCAGTGGAAGTAGGTCAGAGATGGTAATCTATAAAATAGATGTGACTTTCCAAGTTCTTTGACAGTAATAAAACTCCAAACTGCTACCTTTTACACACAGGAAATTACAAAATCACTTTCTAACGAGCTTTTTAGGTGCTCCTTGCAGGGAAGAGGGAGGTCTTGAAAGGTACTTAAAACCTTACAGGCAAACCCTTGCTAGGTGTGTGAGATAATGAGAATTCAGCTCACAGAAAGGTAGAATCGAGCAGCCAACACAAATTTCTTTTACTGAAATGAGTCTGGACGTTCCTGTTGCGCCCAGCAGAGCTGAAAGGGCACAACACGTCTGCCGATGCCTATAAATCACAGACGTGGTTTACAGCAAGGGCACGCTATACTGATGTGATGGGTGTGCTCCAAGCCATCAGTGGGACATTCCTCACGATGATGAGATGAGAATGCTGCCAGGGTCATGGGAATCTTGGATTTATCCGCTCTTCTCTACTCTGAGTAGCTTCACCAAGAGAGAATTATCACAGCCCCAGCCCCCATTTCTAACCTGCAGGAGATTTCAAATTGGTGAGCTACGCATGATGAAATTTAGCGGCTAGCTTCTGCTCCGTTTGAAATCATCTTCCCATTGCTTTCCCTGCTTTTTACTTTTCACTTACATAATGTTAGTTTTCATTGAGTCATTGCGTTCTAGGTGCTGAAAAGCTGGTTCCTTTTTGCTGCTGTTCCATATATCTCTCTTTCAGACATTCTCATGTGAGAAAAACAACCACTAACAATGTAAGGTGTCTGTTGCTTTAATGGGCTAGCGAAAAATGGAAGGTAAATATCAGGTTATCATTTGATAGTGGGCTCAGTGCCAGGATTGATAAGTATGTTGCTGTACCTCTTTGGGCTGACTATCTGGGCAAAATATGATTAATGTGATGCAGACCTCTCCCAGTGGAAAAACTGTACGTTTTCAGTTACCTGGATAGGCTACTGCTTGCTTTAAGCAAAATCGCATGTTTGCTCCCGCTGTAAACCACCTTGAGGGCCAAGAAAATATCTAACCTTATAGATTGCTTCAAACTGATTCAATCCTGCAAAAAGGTCAGTCTGCAAAAATTTTATTTTGTACTTTTCAAAATCTTCCAGCAGAGAATGTCTGTGTCCTGAGGTATGCCTCCTGGGCTTGGGGACACTTGGTCATCATCTTTTATTCATGTTCTCAGTTTTCTGTGGCGCTCTTTCAAGTGTGGCCAGATTCATACTCTGGATCAATGCTTATTTTTAGGGGAATAAAACCCATTTTAGGTTCATTGCATTTAGCTAGTCTTTAAGGGAAAAGAATGTGACTCTTAGGGAGATATTTTAAACCTTTTAGGTTGGAACTTTACTCAAGAAAACCACAAATGCAGTTGGTAAATGACTTAAGCATAGGATGTGGTGGGTGACCATTTTGTTGGTTTATTGCATCAATTCAGAAGAAATATATTGTGAATATCAAACATTAGCATGAGATAATACAGGGCTGAGCCTAAATTTAGCTATTAGAATGAGGTACTTCCTGAATTTTATCAATTATACTCCTTTCTTACTGAATCCATAGCTGTAGTTACTAAATATCCTTTGAATGTAAATATGTTGTTGGTTGAGTGTTTTTCTTAATAGTTTGGCGATGACATTTCTTTCATATTCTGAATCTAATACATTTTAATACATGCACCCAGCATTTATGGTTAGTCTTAAATTTTATTTTGTTTGCTGTCTATTTTTACCTTCTAATTTTCTAGTTCAATAAATTTAAGTTAATGGGTTAGATAAAAAGCAAATGTAACTAGTTAGAAATTTATAGGCATATACTACTTGGCACACTCAAGAAGGGCGTTTGTATTTTGCATTGCCAGTTTTGAGAAGACTATTCCTACTTTAAATTTGTTTGAAAAATACTACAGCTTGGGGAATTCCCTGACGACCCAATGGTTAGGACTCTCTGCTTTCACTGCCTTGGCTTGGAGTCAGTCCCTGGTTTGGGGAACTAAGATTCCACAAGCCACATGGTGCAGCCAAAAAAAAAAAAAAAAGAAGACTACAGCTTGATTTGGCAAGTGTAGGTTTGCTGTAAGGGAATCTTTAACTAAAAGAACTTAAAACAAGCCTTAGAAAAGTCTTCAGAATTCTCAAGAAGCCTGAAATCACTTTGATGATATTTGTCAAAATGTTGCTGAAGACTCCTTTTTGAATTTTATGATCCTAGATTTGATGAGAAAACAATAGAACATGGCTTATATAGCACTCAGCTCATGTTAAATAACATGTAACAAAATTGGTTACTGGATTCTTTGACTTCTGTGAACTTTGGAAATTTTTATGCTATGTTGTACCCCAAATGGCTAAATACAATATTTATGCTCATTTCTATAAAAGTTAGGCATTTGAACCTTGCACTTGAGTGTAGACTTCAATTATAAAACATTCATCTTGCTTAATTTATGCTTGCGGATCCTTAGTTAGAAAAGCAATTAGCCAAACGCATATGAATTTTTCTTCCTGACTTTGGTTTTGGGTTCTAAGATCTGGAATCATAGGAGAGATTTTTTATTTATATTAATAATTAATATATAAATATTTATAATAGGGTGGCTGGTATGGTTTACAGTATGGTAAGATGGTAAAGTTTACATTATGATAAGATGATCCATAGCTATTAGATAATGAATAAGTATCCACATAGTCCTCTGTGTGTCTTGTAAAATTCGTTAAATGAAGGTATCTGGTTCAAGATGGCAGAGTAGGAAGATCCAGAGCTCCTCTCTCCCTAGAGCAATACCCAAAATACAAGTGCATATTGAATGACTGTCTCCGAGAACAGCCTGAGGACTAGCGGAACAGACAACCACGGACATGAAAACTGAGATGAGATGAGGAGGAGGAGCTCAACCCCAGTCCAGTCAGAGCCCTTGGCTCCAGTGTTGCAGCCCACAGGTCCAGTGGGAGCGAGGCTCCGCCCAGAGGAGGGAGGCATTCGAGCCCCACGCTGGGCTCTGCAGCCCTGGGGACCTGCGCTGGGAAGAGGAGATCCTCATGGCACGAGGCTTCGAAACCAGCAGGGCTTACAATTAAAAATAGAATTACCTGTCCAGGAATTCCACCCCTGGGCATTTATCAAGTGAAAATGAAGACGCACATTCAGAGTAAAGAACATTTATGTACATTACAATCACCACAATAGGCCTGCTAATCACCTGTCACTATACAAAGTTATTGTAGTATTATTGACCATATTTCTCTGCAGTACATTGCATCCTCATGGTTTATTTATGTATAAGGGCTTTCCTGGTGGCTCAACGGGTAAAGAATCTGTCTACAATGCATGAGATGTGGGAGACGTGGGTTCAATCCCTGGGTTGGGAAAATCCCCTGAGTAGGAAACGGCACCCCCTCCAGTATTCTTGCCTGGAAAATTCCGTGGGCAGAGGAGCCTGGTGGGCTACAGTCCACGGGGTCAGAGAGAGTCATACATGACTAAGCATGAGTGCAATGTATGTAAATATTGAATTACTTTTGTACACCTGAAACCAATATTGTATGTCAACTCTAGTTCAATTAAAAGAAGGTACATTAAAAGAAAACAAAAGTTCAGACAATTCATACCTGTTGAGACAAGATAACTTATTTATATATTAAAGTCCAAATTATTTTCAGTGTCTTATTTAAATAACATTCCATCTTCCATAAATAAGCCTTTCATATATAATCGCTTGATACATTGGTTTTTGAATGTTTGCTAAAATTAAGTCAGTTTGAATGAGTCTTTGCCCTTAGACTAGCTTGCTTTATCTGTGATATGTGCTCAGTGCTTTTCACTCAGAGATTATTTTCTCCCCATGTTTTCAGTTTTAAAAGGCAGTTTGTGTCAAAGATTCTTGGTATTCAAATTCCTATTGATGGTGCTACCGTAAATAATAAAAAAGTAGAACTTTGACCATGAGCAATACAAATAATTGTTTATATAAATTTCAGTGTACTTTCTTTCAGCATGTAGTAGATACTAAATAAAAAATATTTTGATGTCTTTAAATTTCACTGCAGCCAGATTTAGTCTTCCTGGTTGCCTTTTCCTGTTTAACTTCACTAGCCCATACTTGTAACGCTTTTCTCCCTATAGCCAACCACCAACTGGATTTGGCCACCGTCACGTTTTAAAGTGATGGCTGTTTCAGTTTTCTATTGCTGCCATAACAAATTACAATAGATTTAGTGGCTTAAAACAATATCTTTTCCTATGCAACTAGAGATGATCATACTAAGTGAAGTAAGAAAGACAAATAGCATGATATCACTTCCTCAGGGAATCTAAAATACGGTAGAGATGAACATACCTACAAAAGAGAACAGACCCACAGACATTGAGAACAGACTTGTGGTCGCCAAGGAGAAGTGAGGGGGGAGGGAGAGGACTAGACTGGGAGTTTGGGCTTGGTAGATCCAAAGTATTATAATAAACAACAAGGTCTTAATGTATAGCTCAGGAACTGTATTCAATAAACAATAATGGAAAAGAATATTAAAAAAAATGTATATATGTGTATAACAATCATTTTGCTGTATAGCAGAGTTTGGTGCAACATTGTAAATTGACTATACTTCAGTAAAAAATACGTAAACACACATGCACAAAAAACACTATCCTTTTATTATCTCACACATCTGTGGGTCAGAAACCCAGGGTGCAGTGTGACCCAGCTGGGTTCTTTGCTTATATCTCACAAGACTGGTATGAGGTTGTTAGGTGGGCTGTGTCTCTTTCTCTGGGGATGGATCCACTTCCAAACTCATTCTGGCTCATAGCTGAGTTCCGTTTCTTGTAGTCTTGGGACAGAGGCCACTCTTTCCTTGCAGGCTGTTGACCAGGGGCCGGTCCTTGCTGCCAGAGTCCTTGTTGCATTCCTTCACATGCTTTCTGCTTTGCATATGTCTCTTCTTTCCACCCTCAGCAGCAACAGATCATGTCTCTCTTATACTTTAGGTTTCTCTGACACCAGTGAGAGAAATAGCTCCGTCTTTAAGATCTTGTATGATTTGGCTAACCTGGATGGTACAGGCTAATGCTCCTGCTTTAAAGTTTGCAACCTTAATCACATCTCCAAATCACCTTTGCCACGTAACAGATTCACAGGTTCCACAGATTCACAGATTAGGATGTGGACGTCTTTTGAGTGCCATTCTGTGTACTGAAATTGTAATAAAAACAATAAAAACAAACCCCAGAGTTCTCCTAGTCCTCTTTAGTCTCCCCCACTAGCCAGTTTGTGACCTTGATCTTTCTGTTTGCTTGTTGAATATGTTGGATCATGAAATCTTAACAAAAGGCCCATCTGGTTGTTTACACAGTGAGTGTTTAACTCTTTCTAACTTTCCTACTTTTTCTATTTAATCTTGTCTCCCTCATTTAAGTTTTGCTCAAAATATTTTAATTGTTTCTATTATATTGTTTTCACTTTTTCTCTTAATGTGTTTGATGACAGCATGATACTCTTAACTCCCCAGAAAGAGTTGTGTAACATATGGAACATCGCCACATTACTTTCCTAAAATCTGGATTATTTTGAGTTCTGTATCAATCTGACTTCAGTCATTTGGAAAAGACAGCTTCCTGAGTGGTGCGGTCTTGCATTCCTATGCTAGGCCATTTGGTTTTAAGGCCATTTCTATCTTCACTATGCTAGGTGTCAAATATTTGTTGAAAATTAAAATGGATCATACTTAACTGTGATTTGTTTAAAGTACTTTTGAAAATTGCCCACCCATTGTGCTAATAACACGCATCACTTTTGAGAATTGATGTCACAGAGCTTGGCCAGAAAAATACAGTCTCCAAGAATGTGTTGCCAAGACTATTGAGAAGCAAAATGTGCATGAACCACGGAGGGAGGAGACCTCTTTCTTTCAGGGATTCATTTGGTTTTCAGTTAACAAAAAATTCTGGGCATTGTTCCAGAATTTAAATTTACAGTGTTGATAGCAACACATGAATTTGAAACTTGGGAGATTATGCTAATTGTGGTGGATTCCCATAAGATGCACTGGACTTCAGCTACTCTGAATACAAATTGTGATGGGAAAATTTACTGTGTATATCTAGCAACCTTGCTAATTTATTAATTTGTTTAATTTGTGATGCTAAAAATAATTCTTTTCTTGAGCTTTTCCTTTTATTTTGGATATAGCTCCTGTTAACACTTCATCTGGTTAATTTCTTCACTTGATTTTTAGAACGCTAAAGAAATCTTATTCAAAAACAAACCTATGGCTGACTTTTAATTGCTAATTTGCAGAAATGTGAATGCATTTATTTTCTGGTAGTGTTACAGACATTTAAAGCAAGAATCGCATATATTGGAGCTGTGAATATGTTGGCATAGAGTTAAACATCTCCAGAATAATGGACTGCTGCTGCTGCTGATGTTAAGTCGCTTCAGTCGCGTCTGACTGTGCGACCCCATAGACGGCCTCCTACCAGGCTCCCCCATCCCTGGGATTTTCCAGGCAAGAGTACTGGAGTGGGGTGCCATTTCCTTCTCCAATGCATGAAAGTGAAAGTGAAGTCGCTCAGTTGTGTCCAACTCTTAGCGACCTCATGGACTGCAGCCCACCAGGCTCCTCCGTTCATGGGATTTTCCAGGCAAGAGTACTGGAGTGGGGTGCCATTGCCTTCTCCGAGAATAAGGTTCAACTTATATTTAAAAATTTGCTGTCCCCACTCCAACCTTTCTGGAGTTTTACCAATTGAGCTCCAGGTTAGTTACTTTAGCAATGAGCCTCAGGCTCTTAAAGAAGAGGAGTTCTTAGGATCTTGCCCCATTATGTTGCTTGGATTCCCTGAGGTGTATGCTGAGAGGATGAAGATGAACTGTGAACTTGTAGCTGTTTTATATTTATGCTTCTCCATGATGGCAGTTTTTTGCTTGTGGTAATCCCCAAAGTATCAAAGGGGTGGTGGTGGTGATTGCTGCTATTGTTGCTGTTTTTCATAACTCTCATTGATTTCTGAACTCAAATAAGCTTATTTAGATATCCAACTATTCACTTAAATTAAAATATATCTACTGTGGTAAATTATTATTGCTTGCTGCTGCTGCTGCTGCTAAGTCGCTTCAGTCGTGTCCGACTCTGTGCGACCCCATAGACGGCAGCCCACCAGGCTCCCCCGTCCCTGGGATTCTCCAGGCAAGAACACTGGAGTGGGTTGCCATTTCTGGGTAATTCATTTTCATCAAGTTCTACAATAGCATTAAAAATAATTTGACATTCTGACTTTTGTTTTCTTGGTTTATTTTTCTCTTTTATAAGTAAACACTAATAGTAGGTAACATGAAGAAATATTTCTTATTCATCACATCTTCACTTCTTTTGGGTGTGGAGTACTTATGGGAATGGAAATTTTTACTCTCTTCTCTTGGCCATTATGAATTTATTGCCTGTGAGCATTTCAAAGTCCTTTCAATCAAAATTATTTGATTCCTTTGAAGTTTTTGTCACATTCTACTATTTGTTCAAGTTTATCACCTAATGATGAGAATCATTTCCTTGTTTGTGTCCAAAAAACTTATCTTTTAAGCTTCTAAATGAGTATATGGGATGGGTAGAAATTATAGTTTTTGTTTTCTATAGGAAAATTAGGGTTAGGGTTGTAGGTTAGGGTTTCCGTAATTTTATTATTTTTAATATTCCCAGATGGTTTAAAATATCAGGTTTTTAATATAACATCTTTGTACTTTGGTCATATTCTTCGTTAGCTTTTGGAAATAAGGAATACCCCCTTTACCAGTGGTTCTTGAAGTTTGTCCTGGGGACCCTTGGAGGCTCCCCCAATTTTCAGGAATCCACAAGGTGTACCAGCTCTTTTCAACTACAAATCTCTGTGAGTCAGATCATCTTGACATACTTCAACCAAAACAGTATACTCAATAGAATCCATATTGTTTTTATTTAAGCCAGATAGTAAAAAGCTTAACAAAAAAGTAGATTAATGCCACTCTTCTAATTATTTTTGTTAAAATAGTTATTTTTCACAACAGATATATATGTATGTTTTAACAGGCATTGGGTACAATGTTGTTATTTAAAAGACATTAGGAAATACTGGGTTGGCCAAGAAATTAAACTTGAATGAATTTCTTGGTCAACCGATTATTTAAACACTTCTCAATTTTAATTCTAAAAGAAAGCTGAGCACTGAAGAATTGATGCTTTTGAACTGTGGTGTTGGAGAAGACTCTTGAGAGTCCCTCGGACAGCAGGGAGATCCAACCAGTCCATCCTAAAGGAAATAAATCCTGAATATTCATTGGAAGGACTGACGCTGAAGCTGAAACTCCAATACTTTGGCCACCTGATGCGAAGCACTGACTCCTTGGAAAAGACCCTGATGCTGGGAAAGATTGAAGGCAGGAGAAGAAGGGGACGATGGAGGATGAAATGTTTGGATGGCATCACCAACTCAATGGAGATGAGTTTGAGTAAACTCTGGGAGCTGGTGATGGACAGGGAGGCCTGGCATGCTGTAGTTCATGGAGGTCACAAAGAGTTGGACGTGACTGAACTGAACTGAATTTTAATTATAACAGGTAGATTTTTTTAAAATTTAATTAATTTACTTTTAACTGAAGGATAATTGCTTTACAGAATTTTGTTGTTTTCTGCCAAATATCAACATGAATCAGCCATAGGTATACCCATATCCCATCCCTCCCGAACCTCCCTCCCATATCCCTCCCCATCCCACCCCTCTAGGTTGATACAGAGCCCCTGTTTGAGTTTCCTGAGCCATACAGCAAATTCCCATTGGCTATCTATTTTACATATGGTAATGTAAGTTTCCATGTTACTCTCTCCATACATCTCACCCTCTCCTCCCCTCTCCCCATGGCCATAAGTCTATTCTCTTTCTGTTTCTCCATTGCTACCCTGCAAATAAATTCATCAGTACCATCTTTCTAGGTTCTGTATATAGGCATTAGTATACAGTATTTATCTTTTACTTTCTGACTTACTTCACTCTGTATAATAGATTCTGGGTTCATCTAGCTCATTAGAACTGACTCAAATGCATTCTGTTTTATGGCTGAGTAATATTCCATTGTGTATATGTATCACAAATTCTTTATCCATTCATCTGTCAGTGGACGTCTAGGTTGCTTCCATGTCCTAGTTACTGTAAATAGTGCTGCAGTGAACAATGGGATACATGTGTCTCTTTCAGTTTTGGTTTCCTCAGGGTATATGCCTAGGAGTGGGATTGCTGGGTCATATGGTGGTCTTATCCCTAGTTTTTTAAGGAATCTCCATACCGTCTTCCCTAGTGGCTGTATCAATTTACATTCCCACAAACAGTGCAAGAGGGTTCCCTTTTCTCCACTCCTTCTCCAGCATTTATTGTTTGTAGACTTTTTGATGAGGGCCATTCTGACCAGTGTGAGGTGATATCTCATTGTGGTTTTATTTGCATTTCTCTAATAATGAGCGATGTTGAGCATCTTTTCACATGTGTGTTAGCCATCTGTGTGTCTTCTTTGGAGAAATGTCAGTTTAGGTCTTTTTCCCATTTTTTGATTGGGTCGTTCGTTTTCCTGGTATTGAGTTGTACGAGCTGCTTGTATACTTTGGAAATTAATCCTTTGTCAGTTGTTTCATTTGCTATTATTTTCTCCCATTCTGAGGGTTGTCTTTTCACCTTGTTTGCTGTGCAAAAGCTTTTAAGTTTGATCAAGTCCTACTTGTTTACTTTTGTTTTTATTTCTGTTACTCTAGGAGGTGGGTCATAGAGGATCTTGCTTTGATTTATGTCATCGAGTGTTCTGCCTACGTTTTCCTCTAAGAGTTTTGTAGTTTCTGGTCTTACATTTAGGTCTTTAATCCATTTTGAGTTTATCTTTGTGTATGGTGTTCTAATGAAGTTCTAATGAAGTGTATGGTGTTCTTTGTGAAGTGTTCTAATTTCATTCTTTTGCACGTAGCTTTCCAGGTTTCCCAGCATCACTTATTGAAGAGGCTATCTTTGCTCCACTGCATATTCTTGTCTGCTCTGTCAAAGATAAGGTACCCATAGGTGTATGGGGTTATTTCTGGGCTTTCTATCTTGTTTCATTGGTCTGTATTTAACAGGTAAATGTTGATAGATCCAACTCATATAAACAAAAGATTGCTGTGTAATTTTTAAGGGTTTTCAGGGGTTCTGAAACCTCAGTATTTGATAAGACCTACCTTATATACCTTTCACAAAGCCTTCTAAACTTGTATTTCCTTGAAATCTTTTCTTGTGAGTTTTAGTGCTTGGGTATAGAGGATTTATAACTATTTTCTGAAACTTCTCTTTAGTTTTCTGACCTAAAAAATATCAGAAAAGCAATGTTCTGTTTTCCTGTACCTGTCCAGGGATATTTGACTGGTTTAGGGAGTGGTAGTCCAGAGTGGGGAGATTGTAGTAGAATATTGTACCTGAAACTCTTGAAGCCATCAATAAGTAGAGGAGGGAGAATGATGAATAGCTTTGTAGTCACCACTCAGCTTTATCAAAATTCAACATATTGCTATATTTGCTTTGTTTGACCTTCCTACCTGCTTGTTCTTATCAGAACCCTTACTATTATATTGGATCCACTTGGATAATCCCTCACCCCGTTTCAAATCTGCAAAATCCCTTAGTCATATAATGTGAACATTAGGTTTCTGGGATTAAAAGTTAGACATCTTTGGTGGTGGTTGAGTCACTAAGTCGTGTCCTACTCTTTCGACCCCATGGACTATATAGCATGACAGGCTCCTCTGTCCATGGGATTCTCCAGGCAAGAATACTGAAGTAGGTTGCCATTTCCTTCTCCAGAGGATCGCCCGACCCAGGGATTGAACCAGGATCTCCTGCTTTGCAGGCGGAATCTTTACCAACTGAGCTATGAGGGAAGCCCTCAACATCTCCTAGACAACTTTGGAGAGCCATTTTTCTGCCTTACTGTGGGCATATATGTCTTTACTAGGTATTAACACTTCATCATCCAGAGCTGTTTACCAAGTTTTTCAAGAATTGGTCAGCTTCCTTGTCAATACTCCTTACTATCAGACTTTATTATTTTTGCTACTTTAGGCATAAAAGATTTTGTATTTTCATTACTTAGTAAGGTTGATCATCTTTTCACTTGTATTTTTCCCTTTTGCATAATCATTCTCTGATTACATTGTAAGTACCATCATACAAAATGGAGAAGGAAATGGCAACCCACTCCAGTACTCTTGCCTGGAGAATCCCATGGACGGAGGAGCCTTGTGAGCTATGGTCTATGGAGTCACAGAGAGTCGGGCATGACTGAAGTGACTGAGCACACTGTCATACAAATACAACTTGGATTATTTTGGCTAGGAATATTTGGTCACATTTCTTCTCACATAGCTGTGTGCAATCTTCTAGCAATGATTCTAGCAATGATTGACATTTTGCTAGTCAGAAATACTTAGTATCGCCTGCAAATTGAAAAAGACACTATCAAGTTGTAAATTAAAAACATTCTCAGATTTAGATGGATGAAATTCATCCAGAGATTTACCAGAAATCCACTTGCATGTAATGCTGTACTTGGTAAATGTATCCTTGGAGATTTAAAATGTATACATACTTGTAGACTTATTATGGTATACATGATTATAGCAAGAATATTGTTGCCTGTTGGTTGTTCTCAATAGAAATTCTGAGCTGCCTGATTTAAGTGCTGTCTGTATTTTTTGTAGCCTGGGCACTTCCTATAGTCTCTGACCTGATTTCCCTTCTTCAGTATCATGTATTGTCTGCCCAATCTATATTCAGTCCTTGATCCAGATTCATCTCTCCAATGCATAACCTGAAGAAAATTTCCCTGCAGGTGATCCTAAGAGATTTCATAACCATTCTTCATTCATGGACTACTTTTAGAATTTAAAAACAGGTGTAGATCCTTTTCCAGTGTGTTTTTGCTCACGTACACACACACACACACACACACACACACACACACACACAACACATTGTAATTATAGTCTCAGAGTATTCAGTGACCACATCTATTGTCTGTGTCTTCCAAATTAAAACATCTGACTTTCAGGATAAAGATGAAACTGATTAGCCCACACATAATGTCATGATGCCTTTTATTATCTGATCCCTATGTACTGCTTCTCCTGATTAATTTCCTACTGCTGTATCCTGCATAAATATTCTACTACTTGAAATTCTTTGAACATTCTGTCCTTTTACCAGTTGAAACGAAATCTGAAATTCTGGCTATAGAATCCTGATATCTAATTCTGGATGTCTGAGAACCTTACTGGGGCTTTCCTGGTGGCTCAGATGATAAAGAATCTGCCTTCAATGCAGGAGACCCAAATTTGATTCCTGGGTTGGGGAGATCCCCTGGAGAAGGGAATGGCAACCCACTCCAGTATTCTTGCCTGGAGAATTCCACGGACAGAGGAGCCTAGCGGGCCACAGTCCATGGGGTCGCAAAGAGTTGGACATGACTGAGCAACTAACACTTTCGCTTTCAAACAGGTAAGAGACTGCTCATGCCTTCCTTTGTCAAATGCTCTAGATGGCTTTCAGTGCTTGTTTTCTTTGTGTTTTTTCCTTTGCTCTGAGTAGTTGGTTGTCAGTGTGTTAGCTTTGAATCCCTTTCATGCCAGAAGCCCTGGATAAGAGGAGATCCTACTTCTTCTATACCATGTAGAAACTTTGGGGTAATTATTTGCTGCTCATTGTCTTAAAAAAAATCTTACTGTGTTCTTGATTCTGCAGTTTTCTACAAGTAATAGCTGTTCGAGTGTCTGACAGTGGGAAAAGTTGGAGCCAGTATGGTGTAGTGGTTATGAAGTTGTGTTTTAAAGCCAGGTGGACTGGATCAGTCAGCAACCTGAGAGTTGCAAGTTTTGGAAAATGCACTGGAAGGTGGCTTGATGAAGGGCATTTTTCTGATTTATGTAAGCAAAGGTCCAGCAATGTGTTCTTCAGCTGTGGTTTGATCTCAGCTCCTGCACCATTTATCTGTGATTATCTTGGTCATGTCAATTCTTTCAGAATTGTCTTTTCTTTAGAATACTGTCTCTCATAGGAAAAGTAACTGCCCTAATTCTAGGCCTTATACCCTATATCAAGCCATCCAAAGGTACCAAGTATACTCTTTCTAAACCCTAAAATAGGAGCTTTAGAATTTACATAACTTGAAAAAACTTGGACCACATGCTGAGCCCTGTGGCTAAGGAAATCTCATGTACTAATTGATATATAATGGGGCTGCTGCTGCTGCTAAGTCGCTTCAGTCATGTCTGACTCTGTGCAACCCCATAGACGGCAGCCCACCAGGCTCCCCCGTCCCTGGGATTCTCCAGGCAAGAACACTAGAGTGGTGTGCCATTTCCTTCTCCAATGCTAGTGCTCATCAATAAAAACAGTTGTCTTTGAATAAATTAGCACATTAAAAATTAGTACCTGGAGGACAAGAACATTTAAGGTAAATGCCAGGGGCATGAATTCCTCTTATATCATGCCTGGACTAATATCATTGAGATATAGCTTGATTGATCTAAAATACTAAGTGGTTTAGGATACCACACTTGGCAGAACTCATCTGAAAAACGTCAGCTTCTGAGATTATGAGTGTTGAGAAATGTGGAGCGTCTGAGATTTTACTCTGTTTGCAAGATAATATATTAGTCTGCTGCAATTCATGTTTGCTGGCAGACACAGCCACAAGACTTCTGATTCAGATACAAAGGATTTTGTTACTCATCGCGATAGCAATGGCTGAAGTATTAACATTTGCACTATTTTTCTTAGCCCTGTTTCCATGGACAGTTCAAAGACAGCTTGATAATGTCTGTATGCTGAGAGGGTTACATTAGAGAAAGGGAATGCCAAAAACCAGGACTGGGGAACTGAATTTTTTACATTGGCCTCTGAGCAAACCTGCCTGACCTTTGCCTTGGACAGAGTCATTGTCTTTATTATACTGGACAGTAAAAATAAACCTGGTCTTTGCTTCAGAGAGAGATACTGTTCCTGTCTTCCAAAGATATTTTCTACACAGACATCTTTGAAAACATAGTCCAGAACAAAGGCTGTTTGTGCTTCTGCTTGTACTGCTACTACTGCTAAGTCGCTTCAGTCGTGTCCGACTCTGTGAGACCCTATAGACGGCAGCCCACCAGGCTCCCCTGTCCCTGGGATTCTCCAGGCAAGAATGCTGGAATGGTTTGCCATTTCCTTCTCCAATGCATGAAAGTGGAAAGTGAAAGAAGTCGCTCAGTCATGTCCGACTCTTTGCAACCCCATGGACTGCAGCCTACCAGGCTCCTCTGTCCATGGGATTTTCCAGGCAAGAGTACTAGCGTGGGTAAGATATGTGTGAATGCGAGGACCTCATAGAAAATTGTCTCTAATAGTACCCTTCTTTTGTTTCTATTTTGTCTTGACTTCTGAAGAATTTTCCCATGGGTGTGCCTCTCCACTGGCCATGCTAATTAATCTGACCAACAGAAACTGTATCAAATCTGTTTATCTTACATAGTATTTAATTAAGACTCCTATCAACAGGATTCCAAGCAGCATGATGAGGCCAAACTCAACCTCCAGGGTCCCAAACTAGCTAACTGAACAAATCCCATAAAACATCAGGGCCAATCTTAGGAAACCTGGTGCTTTTTCTCTGTAAGCTTATATATTGAGCTTTCCACTTGACCTAAGGCGTTAATTCAGCCATAGCAATGTATGTTGGTGACTGTATATACTCTGCCTTGGCCCAAAATGAGTAGATTAGTGCATTTTTATCATCCATAATAGCCTTGGCCAGTGAACTGAGGCTGACCTGAATGCCTTCCAGAGCCTAGGTGGTGTCATTGATCACTTCAGCTAAAGTCAGGGATAAATTTCCCACCACCTTTTCTAATTACATGGCTCCTGTTGTAGGGAAAAGTGCCCACAGGGTGTGTGTAAATAACAAATCAGTTATAACTCTGGGAAGCTCACCCAAGTAACCCTCTTTTTTTTTTATTATGGATTTTTGCCGTTTTCTGAGAGCTATGTGATATAGTGGTAGTATTTCTAGAATCAGTTGTAGTATTCCTTAAACCTTCTATGGCTTCTCATCCTTAGCAGAACCTATGAGCCTGTGTGTCTGATCTGGCCTTTGCCTACCTTTCAACTTTATCCTGTCCTAGCCTTCTTGAGCATCCTAGGTGATGCTAGTGGTAAAGAATCTGCCTGCCAATGTAGAAGAAGGTTTGATCCCTGGGTTGGGAAGATCCCCTGGAGTAGGAAATGGCAACCCATTCCAGTATTCTTGGGAGAAAAATTCCATGAACAGAGCAGCCCGGTGGGCTGTGGTCCATGGGGTCGCAAAAAATAGGACACAACTGAGTGACCAAGCACAGCCTTCCTCTCCCTCTTTGCATTCTTTAATCCCCTTTTGTTTACCATGCTCTCTTGCCACTTAGCCCATGTATAATCTGGGCCCTTGATATAAAGTGCATTTCCTGACAATCTCTGACTAATTAATTTCTGCTTACCCATTGTTGTCTCTGCCCTCTCCTTTTGCATTTTCATTATATTCATGGGGTTCTCCAGACAACAATACTGTGGTGGTTTGCCATTCCCTTCTCCAGTGGACCACGTTTTATCAGGCCCTGACTAGCAGGTACATGTCCTTCAGCCACTCCATGTTGCTGGCTCTAGAATCACTGTAGATGGTGACTGCAGCCATGCAATTAAGAGACGCTTGCTCCTTGTAATAAAAGCTATGACAAACTTAGTGTATTAAAAAGCAGAGACATCACTTTGCTGACAAAGGTCCATCTAGTCAAAGCTATCATTTTTCCAGTAGTCATGTATAGATGTGAGAGTTTGGACCATAAAGAAGGCTGAGTGCCAAAGAATTGATGCTTTCAAACTATGGTGCTGGAGAAGTCTCTTGAGAGTCCCTTGGACAGCAAGGAGACCAAATCAGTCAACCCTAAAGGAAATCAACCCTGGATATTCACTGGAAGGACTGATGCTGAAGCTCTAGTACTTTGGCTACGTGATGCAAAGAGCTGACTCATTGGAAAAGACCCTGATGATGGGAAAGATTGAGGGCAAGAGGAGAAGAGGGTGACAGAGGATAGGGTTGTTGGATGGCATCACCGACTCAATGGACATGAGTTTGAGTAAGCTCTGGGAGGTAATGAAGGACAGGGAAGCCTGGCATGCTGCAGTTCTTGGGGCTGCAGAGAGTCAGACTTGACTGAGCAATTGAAGAACAACAGTAACACCCTCTCCTGGGCTCATTATCCTATTATACTATATCTTCTACTTTTTTTTTTTCTTTAATATATTTTTTGTTGCTCTTGTGGACTATTTTAAAAGTCTTTATTGAATTTGTTACAATATTGCTTTTATTTTCTGTTTTGGTTTTTTGGGTGTGAGGCATGTGGGATCAGGAGTGGAACCTGCACCCTTCCACTGGAAGGCAAAGTCTTAACTACTGGACTGCTCGGGGAGTCTTATCTTACACCTTGGGTGTGTTAGGCATCACTTCATAGCCCTCGTCATACCTGTAGTCTGCATCTACTTGAGTCTCATCCATGTCTGGTCACTGCTAAGTCATATGTTATCTGATGGCTGGTAATGCATTTGATTTGTTTTTACTTACCTTTGTATCCCTGCACCTGCCTAGCACAATCTATGGGAGGTAGTCAGATATTCAGTAAATGTTATGAAATGAGGGACTTTTGTAGTGCATTTAGAATTAAGAGTTTAGAATATTAGCATCAAGACCTTAGGCAGTCACTTCGCACTCATCAGGGCCCACTCACCGTGGTTGGCTGTAGCTTGATTGACCAGAAATCAGACCGAGTAGTAGGATACCAAGGAAAATAAAGGAGGGTGTAATTAGCAGTCAGTAAGGGAGACCGAAGAGACTTTTGGAGCATTCAGGAAAACAACACCTTGAGGCCAAAGAATGTGACATTGGCTTCCTTGGAATCAGCAGCAGTCCACCTAAGGGGCAGGCAACAATTAATCAAGCGGTGACATAATCTGTAACTAAACCCTGGGCTGCTTAGAAGGCTTAATAGAGTTGTCCTTCTAAGAGCCAGGGTAAAGAAGTGAATGTCAGCTGATTCTGTCCCTTAGCTGCTTCCTCCAGGGATTCAGGGTGAGGAAGGCCTTGGGGTGATGCCCGTGTGTTGTAGATGTTCGTTCAAATGGAACGAACGGGAAACTGCCATACCAAATTTACTTGGACGTTCTTTTTATTTTGTTTGTGCTTTTATTTATTTTTATTAAAGTGGTTTATTATTAGAGTGTTTTTTAGGGTAGTGGAAACTCTCAGTGTTCGCTTTCAATCATTTCCCCCCTTGACTGTAAAAACTTCTCAAAGTCAGGAACCCTACATGGTCTGTGTATCCCGGTTACCTGGCTCAGTGCCTGGGAGGTATGAAATAGTGGCACCCTGAAGATTTGTCCTGAGAGCGCTGCAGAGAGTCTGCTGGATTCAGCTGAGCTCTGCCACCTCTTGCTGTGTGACCTTGTGTGTTTACTGAGTGTTCCCTAGCTTCAGCTTCCTCCCGGGGATAATAGGCCAATCCATTCTCGTGAGAACTGTGCCATAATGGATAGGTAACACTTAGGAAGTGCCTGGTCTGTATGTAGTCCTCAATGAATATTAGCTTTTGTTTATAGATATATAACATCACACTCTACATTTTGATAGAGTTTGAGAACCTTAAAGTCAGTTGGAACATGAGCAGCTCTGTTAGTAGAGGTAATTAGTGGTAACTGCAAGTTAAAAGGCAGTCCCGGGCGGTTCTCATTCAAGTGGAGACACACGGATGCAGAACCCTTCTTTCTTGTGGTTCTGTCTGTGCCCTAAATCAGGGGTCCCCAGCCTCCGGGATCTAATGCCTGATGATCTGAGGTGAAAGTGATGTGATAATAATACAAATAAAGTGCATAGGAAATGTGCTTGGATCATCTGGGCCACCCCCCTGACCCCATGCATAGAAAACTTGTCTTCCATTAAACTGGTCTCTGGTGCCAAACAGGTTGGAGGCTGCTGTCTAGAACATCCTTGGAATTCTAATTGGAATTTCAGTGGCCAGCATCCCCTCGCCCTACTCACTGACCAGCTGGATTGGGGGGATGGAATTCCCTTCTATCACTGTTCTCTTAGCCAGAAAATGGTCACATAGCCCCACCTAGATTGCTAGAAGACTGGACAACATCTTTCTGTGTGCCTAGAAAATGTATGAGGGCCTCCTTATATTTCTCTTGCCACAGATTTCATTACTAATTGTCAAATATCCATGAGCAGCTTGAAATAGTATCATTTTTCAGTGCATTTACTCTAGTTTTATTAATATTGTTATTATTTTCCTTACACTTGTTTTCACAGATTGCCTCATATGATCGTGTCCTGCCTGTGGGTAAATTTATTTTGGCAACTGGAAGAACAGTAGGAAGGATGATGAAAACAAGGGATCTGCCTCCAAACAGGCACCATTAAATTGCTGAAGCTGTTTTATGTCTTGGAAATTATAAGAACTTCAGAGATATTTCATTATAAAATCTGTTGATTTCTCATTAAATTCTAGTTTGGTTTAACTATAGGTTTAAACAGATCCAAGTTTAGGCATTAAACAGCTTCATATTTGAGATTCTAATTAATCTAAAGCTTTTTTTAGTATGGTACATATGGGTACATCTTGGGCTTCCCAGGTGGCACCAGTGGTAAAGAACCCACCTGCCAAGGCAGGAGATGTAAGAGATGTGGATTAGATCCCTGGGTCGGGGGGATCTCCTAGAGGAGGGCATAATAATCCATGCCTTAGAGTTGGACATGACTAAAGTGACTTAGCATGCACGCATATGGTATGTCTTACTTGTTAGTTGTATGATAAGCTTTTAGCAGTTATTTCTCAAGAGACTCATGATCCAGAGGTCAGATATTATCTCTATTTCACCAAGTAAAGGTTACTTAATTCTTACACTAAGTCAGTTGACCAAGTCGGTTTGGCATCCATTTGGGTTTTAGTTTCTTGGCACTTAACCTGGCACATTTCACCTGACCTGCCTCTTGAGAAATCTGTATGCAGGTCAGGAAGCAGCAGTTAGAACTGGACATGGAACAACAGACTGGTTCCACATAGGAAAAGGAGTACATTAAGGCTGTATATTGTCACCCTGCTTATTTAACTTATATGCAGAGTACATCATGATAAATGCTGGGCTGGAAGAAGCACAAGCTGGAATCAAGATTGCCAGGAGAAATATCAATCACCTCAGATATGCAGATGACACCACCCTTATGGCAGAAAGTGAAGAGAAACTAAAAAGCCTCTTGATGAAAGTGAAAGAGGAGAGTGAAAAAGTTAGCTTAAAGGTCAACATTCAGAAAACTAAGATCATGGCATCCAGTCCCATCACTTCAAGGCAAATAGACGGTGAAACAGTGGAAACAGTGAGAGATTTTATTTTGGGGGGCTCCAAAATCACTGCAGATGGTGACTGCAGCCATGAAATAAAAAGATGCTTACTCCTTGGAAGAAAAGTTATGACCAACCTAGATAGCATATTAAAAAGCAGAGACAGTACTTTGCCAACAAAGGTCCATCTAGTCAAGGCTATGGTTTTTCCAGTGGTCATGTATGGATGTGAGAGTTGGTCTATAAAGAAAGCTGAGTGCCGAAGATTTGATGCTTTTGAACTGTGGTGTTGGAGAAGACTCTTGAGAGTTTCTTGGACTGCCAGGAGATCCAACCAGTCCATCCTAAAGGAAATCAGTCCTGAATATTCATTGGAAGGACTGATGCTAAAGCTGAAACTCCAATACTTTGGCCACCTGATGCAAAGATCTGATTCATTTGAAAAGACCCTGATGCTGGGAAAGATTGAAGGCGGGAGGAGAAGGGGACAACAGAGGATGAGATGGTTGGATGGCATCACCGACTCAATGGACATGAGTTTGAGTGAACTCTGGGAGTTGGTGATGAACAGGGAGGCCTGGCATTCTGCAGCCCATGGGGTCTCAAAGAGTCAGACACGACTGAGCGACTGAACTGAACTGAAGTTCTTGGCATTATTTTTAGTCATTCTTTTTTTTGTTTGTTTCAATTTTTATTGATTTATCTATGGCTGTCCTGGGTCTTCACTGCTGTGCAGGCTTTTCTCTAGTTGTGGAGAGCGGGAGCTGCTCTCTAGCTGCAGGGCAGGGGCTTCTCATTGCTGTGGCCTCTCTCTCTGCAGAACACTGGCTCTAGGGCACATGGGCTTCAGTAGTTGCTGCCCACAGGCTGTAGAGTGTGGGCTCAGTAGTTGTGGTGCATGGGCTTAGGTGCCCCATGGTATGTGGGATCTTCCTGGACCAGGGATCGAACCTGTGTCCCCTGCATTAGCAGGTAGATTCTTAACCACTGTACCACCAGGGAAGTCCTATTTTTAGTCTTTTCTTATTATCTGTATTTTTAATTCATTTGATGAAGAAGGTTTTAGATTCCCCAAGGTAAGAAGCAAGTGAGACTGAGTGTCCTCCTTATTGCTTTTAAACCTGAGGGATTATCAGATGCATTACAACTCTGTTAGGCTCAAGGCAATTTAATAACTTGCACATTCCAGATCATAAGAACATGTAAAACAACTAGGACAGTAACAGCTTAAGTAGGACATTTCCTTACTAACCCCTGAGAGGTAGAAGCATTAGACTGAGCCATAATGGAGCTAAATTCTCCTCCTGTACCTGACCTTTGCAGTCAGTTAAGACTCTGAAATTATTTGTAGTGATTGGCTGGATTACCTTTGAGTCTTACCAAGTGCTTATCTTGAATATTATCAAAACTATATGTGAAATTTTGATGGTTGATTATGTGTGTGGAGAAGGAAAAGGCACCCCACTCCAGTATTCTTGCCTGGAGAATCCCATGGAGGGAGGAGCCTGGTAGGCTACAGTCCATGGGGTCGCAAGGAGTCAGACACGACTGAGCGACTTCACTTTCACTTCACTTTCTATGTGTGTGGAAACAGATGTGGGTCATGAGGTTATGTTAATATTGCTGCCACTTGGGGACATGTGCTTTAGTGTTAATACTAGCCCTATTGTGGCACTTCTGCTCTGGGAGCCAGAGGCACAGGAGTTGGTTGCAGGCCTTAAGTTTTCTCCTTTTCACTTTTGGAGAGCTGTAAATCTAGATCAGAAAAACTGCAATATGCCTGCTGGGTGATCTTGTGTAAGGATTCATGATATTAGGTTTAAAGGCCTGTTTGATTGAATACATTTCCCTGTAACTCATACTCTTTCATATTATCTGTGCCAGGAACTTCTGAAAAAGGGCTAGAAGATGAAGTATTGTAACTTCTCTCTCCGTGGTTTCCAAGTAGTTCTTTATTCAGCTGTATTTAATGACCACATCTAGGAGCTGTTTCAACAGACTCTAAGGTTGTCTTACAGGGACTTGTTGATCAGCATGAAGCTTTTACCCCCCGGTAAGATGTCAAGGGCATATTTTTGTCTGTGGGACCTTTCTGGATGTTGGCTGGAACCCGAGGAGCCAAAGAGAAGGGCGATGCTGTTTTTCTTTGATTTATTTTTTTCCTGACTGTTGTACTTTCATGTTTTATGTGTGCTTAGCAGCTCTGTGCAGTTTTTATTGACTTCTAAACTAAGCAAATAGAGCAAACGCTGGTGGTATAAAGCGCTAAGTGAGTGAGCCGCAGGGAGCACATTATAGCAAGGCTCTTGACTCACGTGGCTCTAGCTGCCAGTTTACTTTCAACTGCAATTCAGGAAACTGGTCTTTGGTCGATCAGGTCCTAAGTAATGTAGGCCTGTTCACCTTAGAAATTAGCTCCTTGTGTTTGTACCATCCCCAAGATTAATCATAACTCATCATTCTCAAGTCACGTGGAGGAAGTTTCTGCAAATATGGCATCTGATGGACTCTTCGTACAACATCGTCCCCCTTGTTTACGATGAGCAGCAGTGTAGACGAGTGGTTAGGAGCTGGACATTTTTGAGAGTGGAGTTCAAAATTCAGATTTATAATGTAATAGCTGTGGGATGTTGGTTGACATACTACAGCCAGTGGTATTGTTAATGATATGAGCAAATGCAGCACAACACAACTATATGTCAGGTACTTTTGTAAATTTTAACAAATATTAATTCTTTCACTTATCATTCCCACCCATGTCCTACAGGTATTATTGTTTTCCCCATTTTGAAGGTGAAGAAACTGAGAAAAAATAGTGAATATTAAAGTCTTCCCACTTAAATGTTAATCTCATTCAAGAAACACCCAGAATAATGTTTGATCAAATACTTGGATACTCTATGGCCCAGTCAAATTGACAAATTGAAATTAACCATCACAATCGTATATCTGGTGCCATAATTCATATGATAAATATATTTCTCATGAAATATAGTCTTCTTAGGAGAGTCACGTCTGATTTATTTTTGATAGTTCGGCGTTTTAGTTCCACAGGAACTAAACCCATATGTTTATGGGTGTGTGTGTGTTTATTGTTTCCTGTCTAAAATCATCTATTTCCCCCATGCAGAAAAGGACATTGCTTTTTTTTTTTAATGCTTATTTTGGGGAAGGAGCATCTTTCTTAACTCCTAGATTCCTGGGTATTTGGGCATCCGTGAGGGATGCCTAGAGCAGTGACTCCAGTTTGCTCCAGTTGTAACTGCTATTAGGTGAGGATGTGCCTAAAAGTCTTCTACATGAGTGTTTGTTCTAAGGCTGAGACCCAATCGATCACTTTTGTGTCAAATATATATTTGACTACGAGGTAATTTTTTTTAAGTTCACCTTTTATACTTGAAAGAATCCGGTCAAAATCCACATTTTACTACTCTGTCAGTTTCAGTTTCTCTATTTTAGTTGTTTAAAAAAAGGAGAGGAAATGATACTTTACGTTTGTGAAGCTCTTCATGTTTTATGCTGCTCTTATCTCCGCAATGGCATCTAGTTATTTCAAGATGTAATTTAACTGGCTTTGTGTACAAACATGCAGCAGCCATTATGAAATCATCCTTTCACCTGGTTCTTTATAGCCACACTGTAACATGTTATCTTTGTATGCAATTGGGATAATTTGAAACAAAATGCCAGTTTATCAGAAGACATCTGATAATTAATCATTTCCTATATCTACATTTTCTCTCCTAGACTTGTTTGCAAAATCTAAGGCTCCCTAATACTCACTCTAACTCTATTTAACTCACTGTTTAGTAGGATATTTTCAATGCTGCAGCTGCTCTTTAACTTATGTAATAATTTACACACCTCATGCTGTTTTTGAAACTTCTGAACTATTATAATACTGAGATTGCTGATAGTAAGAGACAGGTCAGAAAAGGGATGAGATATTGAAAACTGGACTCCATACAGCAGGTTGAACCTTTCTATTTAAAAAAAAAAAAAAAAGAATTCGGTCAGTGGGGCTGTCATCCTCTTACATTGGGAAAGCCAGGGTAGAAAGACTAGGAAGACAAACAGTAAAATAGCCAGAAGAAAACAAACCCCCAGGGCGGTTAAAGGTCTTAAACAGTGGGGTGATATTTCTGCCATTCTGTCCGTTCCTATCTTAGGCAAAATGAATCTGCTTAATATTCCTTCAAAATCCTTTCAGTAAACTACTATAGGTGGGGAAAAAGACAACAAGAAAACACTGACATTAAGGAAGGTCTTCTCTTAGCATATATAATGCCCCTTTTCTCTTTGTAAAAGCAATACAGTGCCCTACTGTGACTTTCTCTGTGTTACATAATTTGTGTGTAAGGTTCCCCAGTTGATTCCACATCATAACTGGTTGAAGAGAATATTTCTTTCTTTGAGACTCTGGTGAGATACAGGAGTAAAACCTCAGTGCCTGATGACTTTTGAGGTGGTGCATTTAAACGGTTCTGCCTGTAGGCAATCACTCTAGAAAGAACGCCTTTCGCGTTTATCAGTGGCTCATCGTGACTCCTTAATGAGGGGGACCTTTTGGTGTTCAGCTCTGTAGTCTTGAGTAAGAACTAATCTCCAAGGTTAGAAATGGGCAGAGGGCAGGTAGAATAGAAGGTATGTGTTTTTGTTAGTCTTGGTTTGCTTTTTGAAAACAACGTCTAGATAGAAACGAGCCTGAAGACAATTTAACGACGTGACTCCTGCTGTTGAGCCCAGAAGTCTTGACAGCCATCTCTCACAGTCAACATGGAGGAAAATGTACTTGACTCCACCCCATTGTTGGCTTGGAAACAGACCCATTGAGGCAAGAGGGACTAGGCCGGCCCAAGGACAGCCTCCTCATGTGGATAGGCATTAGGCAGAATGCAAAGCCACCTCCTGTGTTGCACTTACTGAGGCCATGACAGGTGGAAAATTGGCATCTGAAACAGAAATTTTATAGCATCTGAGCAGGAAGCTCTGACCATGAAAACCTTGGAGGAGGCACAATGAAAATGTACAGGTTGCTGATGACGCTGAACAACCTTCCTTCTGCATATAGCGTTCGACTAGTAAGGGAACATTCAAAGGAAAACAGCTCTTAAGAGTGCATGTAGGGTAGCTTCAGGAGACAGATGCACAGCATCAGAAGCTGATGCAACCTGGGGCAGTCCAGGCCACCCCTCAACCCTCCTCCCTTCAATGAATATTCCATTCCTAATCAAAAAGACCCCCACCCATTCAAAGGGCTAAAAGTAAGATAAAAGGGGGGATTAACAGTCCTGCAGGGCACCTCTCATTTGGGAGGATGTCCATACTCTTCTTAGAGAGTATAACTTTTGCTGCTGCCCTAAATAAACTGCTTCTTTGTTCTCAGCTCTTGACAAGGTGAGGTTGTTGCAAAGTTGTGAGATGGAATAAATACTGTGGCCTATTTTGTACACTCTACTGAGATAAAGAATGCTTGTGCTAATTTATGGAGATTCTTGACCTAGACTTGTGGCTGTCCGCGTAGTAGAGAGAAGCAGAGACCGCTCCCCGAAGGCTCAGGCTGCATGTTAACAAAACAGGTTCTACTGATAGCTACTCTCCTGTTAGGATCATTGTGGAGAGCAACTCTTCCCAGCGCCCCTGAGGCTCCTTTCTGCCTTAGGGCCTCTGAACTTAATATTCTCTTCCCCGAAGCTTGTGACCCAGATCTTTTCGATGCAGGTGCTTTTCTGTTGTTTAGAAATCAGCTCAAATATTTACTTTTCAGAGACTCTTTTCCAGTTTGCAAACTAAAGCATCACTTGCTGTCACTTCAGCTGTTTTAGCAGAACACTGTCACTCTGTCTGTGTATTTATTGTCTATCTTTCTCCATCTCATCACTGGAAGGAGGGAGCTTGCCTTTGAGCTTCTATTAATGTGTATAATAATATATATCTGTATATACATGTATTCCACATATATGTATATAGATATAGTGTGTGCATGTATGCACAGTCGCTAGATCCTGTCTGACTCTGTGACCCCATAGACTGTAGCCTGCCAGGCTGCTCTGTCCATGGGATTATCCAGGCAAGAATGCTGGAGTGGGTTGCCGTTCCTTTCTCCAGGCGATCTTCCCGACCCAGACATTGAACCCAGGTCTCCCTCATTGTGAGCAGATTCTTAACCATCTGAGTCACTAGGGAAGCCTGAAAGGTTCTTAACACTTGGAAAGCTCACCTAGCTGGTAAGTGGCAAAGCTGGGAGTAAGACGCACGCGATATGAACTCTTAATAGCTAACTGTGTATTTCAGATCCAGAGATGTTTTTCTCTGGATTATAACAGTTTCTGAGCTTTGCTTTTATATGAATTAAGAATTATTGATGCTTGGCAGTTTGTGCTATGATAGTTTTGGGATTCCATTATGAATGATATTGAATGACAGAGTCTCTGAAGGTAACTCTTTTTTTTTTCCCTCATGCACACTTTACATGTTCTTAAGCTTTCGTGGATGGTGCAAATGGTAATCGTTATTGTTCAAGACATATGAAGCAAGTGTTTTCTGTATTCTGTCTACTGGCAAAATTTTTCAGTTTACGTGTATCAACTGTTGATACAAGATGACTCTTTTTGAGACTTGTGGTAGTGTCTCATTCGCTAAAAGCTTCTTTTCATTTGTCATAACTGGCAATTTTAGTTCACTGAAGGGCTTTAGGAAGAAGTTACCTGTGATCTTCACATATATAAACCAAAGGTAATATATTCTGTTAAAAATCCCTCAAATCTCAATGTTGAGACATTTGCCATGTTTGTGCTGTATATAACTCTTAGCAGTGTCTGTCATTTCTTTGAGTAATGAGGCAAAATGAAAAATGGTCCTTCATTTGACCTGCAAAATCATTGAATGCCCTCATCTTTGGTGGAGCGAGGATGGGGAGAAGGCTTAGCATACCAAGCATTTGATTTTGACCGATTCTCAGTAGAATATCAAAGTAGGTAGCTAGTCTGAATTACCCTCCATAAACTTAAGTATGCTGAAGATGCTGCACCGCTTCACATTCTGTAACTAACAGAATTCCATTTTGCAGAACCTGCTGGCATGATGGGAAGTCCAAGCTCGTTTAAAATTATATATGCTCTCCTTCCTCCGTGGCTGTGCAGAGGTCCCAGGGATATGCAACCCAGTAAGGCGTGGCATGTCATCAGTGTCGTGGTGGGGACTATAGGGACAGCATCATTCCTATCCCAGTTGTTTCCTTAGGGTCCTCACTCCCTTAACTCCATACTAGAATTGTGAGTCAGGATTCGAAAGTGATGTTGAGAATCCAGGAGCCCTGGAAACTAGGACCTCTTCTCCCTCTGTGTCCCACATGGTGGTTTCCCTTCCTGGCCCGACTACCTCCCTAAAGCAGAACAAGGTGCCAGCCCTCAGACCTCGGTCCCTCTGCTAGTCCCAGGATATCCTGCCTGCCCCCCTCCTCCCGTCCAGTTCTTCTCAATGGACCAGTCCAAATCTCCAAAATAAGAAATTACAAGGGAAGGCAGTTTAGTGTTTCAACAGATTATTTTGTCACAATAAATTTGAATGCTTTTTTGAAAAATGAATCCTACCATGCAGCATGACTTCTATCCATTTACTTCATAGAACAAAATAACCGTTTTGGAGTAAGGTCTGGGTCTACATGCAATGTAGGTTGGAGATCATACTAAATGTTAGCCCATAATTCCTTAGAGCAGGGTTCAACATACTGTCTTGAAAAATGCTGTTGTCATCAGGGCCCTATTTCCTGCGAGAACTTATTTTATTGTATATTACTAAACAGGTCTTTTGGAGAAGGAAATGGTAACCCACTCCAGTATTCTTGCCTAGAGAATCCTGTGGACAGAGGAGCCTGGTGGGCTGCTGTCCATATGGTCACACAGAGTCGGACACAACTGAAGGGACTTGGCATGCATGCATGCATGCATTGGAGAAAGAAATGGAAACCCACTCCAGTATTCTTGCCTGGACAGTCCCAGGGACAGAGGAGCCTGGTGGGTTGCTGTCTATGGGGTCGCACAGAGTCGGACATGACTGACGCGATGCAGCAGCAGCAAACAGGTCTTTTACCAGGGAAGCCTTCATAGCTTCCATACTTTTACACCATATCCTTAAAAAAAAAAAAAAAAAAAAAAGAATGAACAAACAACTAAAGAACGCAAATTGGTTAGCCTCCTTCACTAATAGGAATCATACAACTCCCTGGTCCACACCATAGAGCAGCTGAGGGCCCCACAGCACACCTACTGGCCTCTTCTGGAATAGCATCCTTGGAGGAGTTACTTCCATTTGGAGGATTTGGAAAAGGGCAATACTTTGGCCACCTGATGCAAAGAGTTGACTCATTGGAAAAGACTCTGATGCTGGGAGGGATTGAGGGCAGGAGGAGAAGAGGACGACAGAGGATGAGATGGCTGGATAGCATCACCAACTTGATGGACACGAGTTTGGGTGAACTCTGGGAGTTGGTGATGGACAGGGAGGCCTGGTGTGCTGTGATTCATGGGGTCGCAAAGAGTTGGACACGACTGAGCGACTGAACTGAACTGAAGGCTTACAAATATTTGATCATTATAACACCAGAAACGCGGATTGGCCATAAACAAATATGAAAGAGACATAGAAAGAGCACTTTCTGTTGGTGTTTGTGCACAGTTGATTAGAGAAATGTTCTTTTTCCTCCTTTTTTATTACTGTAGTTCTAAATGTTCTTAGAGGTGTTTGGCCTTTGGATAAGAATAAGTGTCATTCACATTGTTTAATTGTAGTGATTTTCTTGACTTTGTTTCAACTGTTATCTAAGTCTTGTTTCTAATTTCACTTTGAAAAGTCCACGATAGTGGAATTAATTTTGCTTTGATTTGGGGCCTTCTCTGTTGACTGAATACTATAATTTACCCAGTGCACTGACTTTGATATGTTTTTCTTCGTTAAGCTTACACAGGTATTGCATGTCATAACTGGTGGTGCTCTAGTAATTCTACTGTTCACTGAATGTCAAATTAAAAATGTATATGAGATAGTTAAGGATCCTATCCCATTAATTATTCTTTTGGGATTTTTGAAACTCTTCATTAATGAGCTGAAACATTCTAAAGACCAAATTCCTGGATGTTTTAAAAATGAGTGAGTGAGGAAGCTGGAAAATGCACACCAGACCTCCCTGTATTTCCCCATCTCTGAGAGTTTGCTCCAACTCATGTCCAATGAGTCAGTGATACCATCCAACCATCTTACCTTCTCTCGCTTCCTTCTCCTCTTGCCTTCAGTTCTTCCCAGCATCAGGGTCTTTTCCAAAGAGTCAGCTCTTCGTATAAGGTGGCCAAAGTATTGGAACTTCAGCTTCAACAACAAGAAAGTTCATTTGAGTTTTTCTGTAAAATGTTACTGAACTTTTTGGCCAACCCAATATTTTTAATTTTGAGTTCTTTGAATAACTTCTGCAGTTTCTTAGCAATGTATTGCCATTCTGATTGAATTGAAGGAGCTTTGTAGAGTGTGTTCTGTGTGTTGATTACTCTTAGTTCATTGAAGCACAATCTGATAATTGCTTTTTCTGTTTTGGTATAGTAATGGTTTGTTAGAAAATATAGATCTAACAAGCTACACTCATTTGGGCAAGTAACAAAATAGGCTGGAGGAAGGGGTGTGTCAAAAGAATTTCAAATACATTATGGAAAGTTTGAGCTCAGGAATGAATCTTGGTAATGGGATTTTGTGCTAAGCAGCCAGGTGGTCCTATATGGCAGAGTTCAGTTCAGTTCAGTCGCTCAGTGATGCCACCCAGCCATCTCATCCTTTGTCATCCCCTTCTCTTCCTGCCTTCAGTATTTCACAGCATCAGGGTCTTTTTCAATGAATCAGCTCTTCTCATCAGGTCATCAGAGTATAGGATTTTCAGCTTCAACATCAGTCCTTCCAATGAACACTAAGGACTGATCTCCTTTAGGATGGACTGGTTTGATCTCCTTGCAGTTCAAGGGACTCTCAAGAGTCTTCTCCAACACCACAGTTCAAAAGCATCAATTCTTTGGCGCTCAGCTTTCTTTACAGTCCAAATCTCATATCCATACATGACTACTGGAAAAACCATACCCTTGACTAGACGGACCTTTGTTGACAAAGTACTGTCTCTGCTTTTTAATATGCGGTCTAGGTTGGTCATAACTTTCCTTCCAAGGAGTAAGCGTCTTTTAATTTCATGGCTGCAGTCACCATCTGCAGTGATTTTGGAGCCCCTCAAAATAAAAGCAGCCACTGTTTCCCCATCTATTTGCCATGAAGTGATGGGATCAGATGCCATGCTCATTGTTTTCTGAATGTTGACCTTTAAGCCAACTTTTTCCCTCTCTATTTCACTTTCATCAAAAGGCTTTTTAGTTCTTCTTCATTTTCTGCCATAAGGGTGGTGTCATCTGTATATCTGAGGTTATTATATTTCTCCCAGCAATCTTGATTCCAGCTTGTGCTTCTTCCAGCCCAGCATTTCTCATGATGTACTCTGCATAGAAGTTAAATAAGCAGGGTGACAATATACAGCCTTGGCGTACTCCTGTTCCTCTTGGGAACCAGTCTGTTGTTCCATGCTCAGTTCTAACTGTTGCTTCCTGACCTGCATACTGATTTCTCAAGAGGTAGGTCAGGTGATCTGGTAATCCCATCTCTTTCAGAATTTTCCACAATTTATTGTGATCCACACAGTCAAAGGCTTTGGCATAGTCAACAAAGCAGAAATAGATATTTTTCTGGAACTCTCTTGCTTCTTCAATGATCCAGCAGATGTTGGCAATTTGATCTGCATTTTCTAAATCCATCTTGAACATCTGGAAGTTCGTTGTTCACATACTGTTGAAGCCTGGCATGGAGAATTTTGAGTATTACTTTGCGAGTGTGTGAGATGAGTGCAATGATGCGGTAGTTTAAGCATTCTTTGGCATTGCCTTACTTTGGGATTGGAATGAAAGCTGACCTTTTCCAGTCCTGTGGCCACTGCTGAGTTTTTCAAATTTGCTGGCATACTGAGTGCAGCACTTTCACAGCATCATCTTTTAGGGTTTGAAATAACTCAACTAGAATTCCATCACCTCCACTGGTTTTGTTCATAGTGATGCTTCCTAAGGCCCACTTGACTTCTCATTCCAGGATATCTGGCTCTAGGTGAGTAATCACAGCATTGTGATTATCTGGGTCATGAAGATATTTTTGTATAGTTCTCCTGTGTATTTTTGCTACCTCTTCTTAATCTTTTCAGCTTCTATTAGGTCCATACCATTTCTCTCCTTTATTGAGCCCATCTTTGCATGAAATGTTCCCTTGGTATCTCTAATTTTCTTGAAGAGATCTCTAGTCTTTTCCATTATCTTGTTTTCCTCTATTTCTTTGCACTGATCACTGAGGAAGGCTTTCTTATCTCTCCTTGCTGTTCTTTGGAACTCTGCATTCAAATGGGTGTATCTTTCTTTTCTCCTTTGCTTTTTGCTTCTCTTCTTTTCACAATTCTTTGTAAGACCTCCTCAGACAACCATTTTGCTTTTTTGCATTTCTTTTTTTGGGCATGGTCTTGATCTCTGTTTCCTGTAGAATGTCATGAACCTCCCTCCATAGTTCATCAGGCACTCTATCAGATTTAGTCCCTTAAATCTATTTCTCACTTCCACTGTATAATCGTAAGGGATTTGATTTAGGTCATACCTGAATGGTCTAGTGGTTTTCCCTACTTTCTTCAATTTAAGTCTGAATTTGGCAATAAGGAGCTCATGATCTGAGCCACAGTCAGTTCCCAGTCTTGTTTTTGTTGACTATGTAGAGTTTCTCCATCTTTGGCTGCAAAGAATATAATCAATCTGATTTCGGTGTTGACCATGATGTCCATGTGTAGAGTCTTCTCTTGTGTTGTTGGAAGAGGGTGTTTGCTATGACCAGTGTGTTCTCTTGGCAAAGCTCTATTAGCCTTTGCCCTGCTTCATTCTGTACTCCATGGCCAAGTTTGCCTGTTACCTCAGGTGTTTCTTAGCTTCTTACTTTTGCATTCCAGTTCCCTATAATGAAAAGGACATCAATTTTGGGTGTTAATTCTAAATGGTTTTGTAAGTCTTCATAGAACCATTTAACTTCAGCTTCTTCAGCATTACTGGTTAGGGTATAGGCTTGGATTACGATGATATTGAATGGTTTGCCTTGGAAACTAACACAGATCACTCTGTCATTTTTGAGATTGCATCCAAGTACTGCATTTTGGACTCTTTTGTTGACCATGATGGCTACTCCATTTCTTCTAAGGGGTTCCTGCCCACAGTAGTAGATATAATGGTCATCTGAGTTAAATTCACCCATTCTGGTCCATTTTAGTTCGCTGATTCCTAAAATGTTGATGTTCTGTCTTGCAATCTCCTGTTTGACCACTTCCAATTTACCTTGGTTCATGAACCTAACATTCCAGTTTCCTATGCAATATTGCTTTTTACAGCATCGGACCTTGCTTCCATCACCAGTCACATCCACAGCTGGGTGTTGTTTTTGCTTTGGCTCCATTTCTTCATTCTGTCTGGAGTTATTTCTCTACTGATCTCCAGTAGCATATTGCGTACCTATTGACCTGGTGAGTTCATCTTTCAGTGTCCTATCTTTTTGCCTTTTCATACTCTTCATGGGGTTCTCCAGGCAAGAATACTGAAGTGGTTTGCCATTCCGTCTGCAGTGGACCACATTCTGTCAGAACTCTCCACCATTACTCGTCCGTCTTGAGTGGCCTTACACGGCATGGCTCACAGTTTCATTAAGTTAGACAAGGCTGTGTTCCATGTGATTAGATTGGTTTTCTGTGGTTGTGGTTTCAGTCTGTCTGCCCTCTGATGCCCTTTCTCAACATCTACCCTCTTTTTGGGGTTTCTCTGACCTTGGATGTGGGGTATCTCATCTCAGCCTCTTGCCCCTCCAGCACCATGTAGCTGCCACTCACCACTCAGGACCACTCTAAATGAAAGCTTTAATTTTGAAATTGCAAAGAAGCTTCATTTTTAGGTTTGCATTCATCTTGTCATGTGAGCCACCAAAAGCTTTACTCAGAAATTTTGCCTATGTCTGGCTAGATTTCTACATTCTTGACAATAATGCTATGTAGCTTTATCCTAAGAATAAATATCACCAAGGAGTTACATAATGTAAGACTGTATTTACTGTTTCATGGGCAGTGAAGATTTTCATCTTGTTTTTGTGAACTCTGAAAATTGACTAAAAGCAAAAGTGACTAGGAGGAGTGTGGGATAAGGGCCAACAGAATTTTAGATTTTTGGTTTCTTTTTTTCCTTTTTATTTATTTATTTTTGGCTGTGCTAGGCCCTCATTGCTGTGCAGGGGCTTTCTCTAGTTCCAGGGAGCAGGGGCTACTCTCTAGTTGGGACGTGTGGACTTCTCTTGTTACAGAGCACAGGCTCTTGGCAGGCTGAGTTTAATAGCCGCAGCTTGCAGGCTCGGAAGTTGTAGAGCACAGGGCCATAGCTGTCCCGCTGCATGCAGGGCTTTCCTGGACCAGGAATTGAACCCGTGTCCCCTGCATCAGCAGGCAGATTCTTAACCAGTGGAGCACCAGGGAAGCCCATGGTTTCTTTAATGAGTCTTTAAATGAGTTATTAAAGAATCAGACATTAAAGAAATTTAGTGAAACTGGGAGATACATTTTGCATGATCTGAATTGTCTGGAAAGAGGAGCTAGCACTTCTTAAAATGCTTTTGTTTTCAATATGCAAGAGGGAGTCCAGTCTGCAGGTGTTTTAGCGAGGATTGCCTTTCCATGACACCGAGCTACGGCTCTAGCTCCCTTTTTACCTCTATGGCATCCCTACCCTCTGACCTGTAACTCATGCTCAATTTCATATAGCTTGGTAGTCTGTCTGAACCTTCACCTTAATCTTATGCAGTTTCTTCTCTTCAAGTTTTTTCAAACATGTCTGAAAGTGTTTCCATATTCTTACCTTCTGTTGAAATTATGTACCAATTAAAGGCAAATTTTCTGTGCAGCTCCTGAGGCTTAAACTTCAGGGCCTCTTATTTGTATGAACTCTTTCCTAGACCTCCATAGGGGCCTTCACAATTTTGTATTGATAATTTTGTCCTTTTAAAGGGGATTCTAAAACTGGTTAAATTTTAAGTCCCCCTAAATCTATATCTGTCCCAGTTTCTGTTGCTGGCCGCCTCTGACAGGTTGATACTAATGCTAAAATTATCACTAACTTTAAGTTATGCCTAAGTAGACTTCTTGTACTTAACTATTAATCTCTTTTCCATGAAAACATCGTTCATTTGGTCCTTATTTTTCCTTGTATCTGTGTGTTTTTTTAAGTTCCTCTTCATCTCAGATGTAGGTTATTTTTTCATCATCTCCACTGATGCAATCCAGGGCTCTATTCTTAGGCATTCCTTCTTATTTTGCTTATCCATTCTATGTGATACACTCATTCTCAAGTCTTCAACTACCCTCAGTGTTCAGTGCAGTAGCCACTAACAGCATATGGCTGCTTAGCTTGGAACAGGGCTAGTGCCACATGCTGAAAAAATATTTTGGATACATTTGTAAAATAAAATATAACTTCATTTATTCCTTTGTTTTTTTTAAAAATGGAGCTACTAGAAAATTTTCAACTTCATAGGCCAATTGCATTATATTTCTGAGAGCACTTTTAAAAGATGCTGATGGTTTCCCAATCTGTCTCTGGTTCACACCAACCTCACTGGAATTTCTAATATGAAACTCCTACTGGATATTCTCCTGAGCATCTTATGAAGTTCTGGACTGAATGAATATGTCACCTCCTTAGCCAATTACTTTTTCTGTTTTCTTTATCTCAGCTGGAGGTACTTACTATTAATTCACCTAAACTATAGACCTGATTTCATACTTGATTTCAAGTTCTTGCTCATGTACAAATGCAATCAATTAGAAGTCCTAGTCAATTTGATCTCAAAGTCGTATTTCAAGTATTTCCTTTTTTGTCCTCACTGCATCTAACCTGGTTTTAACTTTTATAAGTTTTTACCCTAATTATTGTAACTTTCAAGTATTTTCCCCATTAGCAACCCCTCAAACACGTTCTCTGGTGACTGATGGTTTATATAGAAGAGGAAATATAGGCAAACTCTTGGGAAACAAAACAAAACAAAACCATGAGGCTTACCAGGAGACATTGCCATAACTTAGAGTGAAGAAGTAACCATTCTAGTATAAAGCAAGTGCCTTAATATATAAGGCACTTATATATATATATGTGTGTGTGTGGAGTGAATTACTGTATCAGATCATTAATCCCTAGGTACAAACTGCCAACACCATTAGAAGATAGGTTCAGTTCAGTTCAGTCGCTCAGTCATGTCTGACTCTTTGTGACTCCATGGACTGGAGCATGCCAGGCTTCCCTATCCATCACCAACTCCCAGAGTTTACTCAAATTCATGTCCATGAGTCAGTGATGCCATCCAACCATCTCACCCTCTGTCATCCCCTTCTCCTCCCGCCTTCAATCTTTCCCAGCATCAGGGTCTTTTCAAATGAGTCAGTTCTTTGCATCAGGTGGCCAACGTATTGGAGTTTCGGCTTCAACATCAGTCTTTCCAATGAATATTCAGGACTGATTTCCTTTAAGTTGGACTGGTTGGATTTTCCTTGCAGTCCAAGAGACTCTCAAGAGTCTTCTCCAGCACCACAGTTCAAAAACATCAATTGTTTGGCGCTCAGCTTTCTTTATAGTCCAACATCTGTACATGAATACTGGAAAGCCATAGCCTTGACTAGATGGACCTTTGTTGGCAAAGTAATGTCTCTGCTTTTTATTATGCTGTCTAGGTTGGTCATAGCTTTTCTTCCAAGGAGTAAGCGTCTTTTTATTTCATGGCTGCAGTGATTTTGGAGCCTCAAAAAATTTAAGTCTGTCACTGTTTCCATTGTTTCCCCATCTATTTGCTATAAAGAGATGGCACCAGATGCCATGATCTTAGGTTTCTGAATGTTGAGTTTTAAGCCAACTTTTTCACTCTCCTCCTTCACTTTCATCAAGAGGCTCTTTAGTTCCTCTTCACTCTCTGCCATAAGGGTGGTGTCATCTGAATATCTGAAGTTACTGATATTTCTCCTGGCAATCTTGATTCCAGCTTGTGCTTCTTCCAGCCCAGCATTAGTCAGCATATAAGTTAAATACGCAGGGTGACAATATACAGCTGTGACATACTCCTTTTCCTATTTGGAACCAGTCTGTTGTTCCATGTCCAGTTCTAACTGCTGCTTCCTGATCTGCATACAGATTTCTCAAGGGGCAGCTCAGGTGGTCTGGTATTCCCATCTCTTTCAGAACTTTCCACAGTTTGTTGTGAACCACACAGTCACAGGCTTTGGCTTAGTCAATAAAGCAGAAGTAGATGTTTTTCTGGAACTCTCTTGCTTTTTTGATGATCCAGCACATGTTGGCAATTTGATCTCTGGTTTCTCTGCCTTTTCTAAAACCAGCTTGAACATCTGCAAGTTCACAGTTCATGTACTGTTGAAGCCTGGCTTGGAGAATTTTGAGCATTACTTTGATAGCGTGTGAGATGAGTGCAGTTGTGCAGTACTTCGGGCATTCTTTGGCATTGCCTTTCTTTGGGATTGGAATGAAAACTGACCTTTTCCAGTCCTGTGGCCACTGCTAAGGTTTTCAAATTTGCTGGCATATTGAGTGCAGCACTTTCACAGCATCATCTTTTAGGATTTGAAATAGCTCAAGTGGAATTCCATCACCTCCACTAGCTTTGTTCATAGTGATGCTTCCTAAGGCCCACTTGACTTCGCATTCCAGGATGTCTGGCTCTAGGTCAGTGATCACACCATCATGGTTATCTGGGTCATGAAGATCTTTTTTGTACAGTTCTTCTGTGTATTCTTGCCACCTCTTCTTAATCTCTTCTGCTTCTGTTAGGTCCATATCATTTCTGTCCTTTATTGAGCCCATCTTTGCATCCCTAATTTTCTTGAAGAGACCTCTAGTCTTTCCCATTTTGTTGTTTTCCTCTGTTTCTTTGCACTGGTCACTGAGGAAGGCTTTCTTATCTCTCCTTGCTATTCTTTGGAACTCTGCATTCAAATGGATATATCTTTCCTTTTCTCCCTTGCCTTTTGCTTCTCTTCTTTTCTCAGCTATTTGTAAGGCCTCCTCAGACAACCATTTTGCCTTTTTGCTTTTCTTTTTCTTGGGGATGGTCTTGATCTCTGTCTCCTGTACAGTGTCATGAACCTCCGTCCATCATTCTTCAGGCACTCTATCAGATCTAGTCCCTTAAATCTATTTCTCACTTCCACCATATAATCGTATGGAGAATGTTGGATCCCACCAAAAAAAGATACCCCATGCCCAAAGGCAAAGGAGAAGCCCCAGCAAGACAGTAGGAGGGGTGAAATTGTATTTAGAATTAAACCCCTTACCCACCAGAGATCCTCAGTGGGCTCAAACAAACCTTGTGCACACCAGGACCCAGAGGCCCCACAGAGAATGAGCCAGAACTGTGTTTGAGTGTCTCCTGTGGAGGTACGGGTCAGTAGTGGCCTGCCCAAGGGACAGGGGCTCTGCGTGCAGCCAACTGGGTATGGCATAAGCCCTCTTGGAGGAGGCTGCCATTAAGCCCACCTAGAGCCACCAGAACTTACACAGGACTGGGGAAACAGACTCTTGAAGGGCACAAACAGAACCTTGTGTGTACCAGGACCCAGGAGAAAGGAGCAGTGACCCCACAAGAGACTGACCCAGACTTGCCCGTGAGTGTCCAGAGTCTCTGGTAGAGGGGTGGGTTGATGGTGGCCTGTTGCAGGGTTGGGGGCACTGAGTGTAGCAGTGTCTGGATTGGGACCTTCTGAAGGAGGTCACCATTATCTTCATTACCTCCACTCTAGTTTGGCCTCAGGTCAAGTAACAGGGAGGGAACACAACCCCACTCATCAACAGAAAATTGAATTAAAGATTTACTGAGCATGGCTCCCCTCATCAGAACAAGACCCAGTTTCCCTCTCAGTCTCTCCCATCAGGAGGCTTCCATAAGCCTCTTATCCTTCTCCATCAGAGCGCAGACAGAAAGAAAACCATAATTACAGAAACTAAGCAATCTGATCACATGGACCACAGCCTTGTCTAACTCAGTGAAACTATGAGTCATGCCGTGTAGGGCCACCAAGATGGACAGGTCATGGTAGAGAGTTCTGACAAAATGTGGTCCACTGGCAAAGGGAGTGGCAAACCACTTCAGTATTCTTGCCTCGAGAAGCCCCTGAATAGAAGACAGGTGGATTTCTCAAATTCCGTGACCCAGCAAAATGCCTGTGCATTCTCTCTGAGAATTTGGGTGAACCCATATGACCTCATAGCATTTTTCTCTTATAACAGAACTTAAAGGTCTTTCCCTGGCTTTACTCTATGATATGCTCAGGCTAAATAATAAGCTACTGTGTGTGTGACAACTATTGTTTTCATACTCCTCTCTTGCTACTATTCTGTGGTGTCTATTTTGGTTGACTGCTTTAGATTATAGGTGCCTAGAGTATAGGACGGAGGAGCCTGGTAGGCTGCAGTCCATGGGGTCTCTAGGAGTCGGACACGACTGAGTGACTTCACTTTCACTTTTCACTTTCATGCATTGGAGAAGGAAATGGCAACCCACTCCAGTGTTCTTGCCTGGAGAATCCCAGGGATGGGGGAGCCTGGTGGTCTGCTGTCTATGGGGTCTCACAGAGTTGGACACGACTGAAGCGACTTAGCCGCAGCAGAGTATAGAAAGTAAATTTGCTTAAACAACCTGTGCACGTTGGAAATCAATAAATTTATTTTAATTATGATAATCATGTTCCCATATTAATATTTATTAAAGCAAGTGCTAAGGAAAGTAAATATTAGTCTTCAAATCGTATAAGATTCTTAGTGAGAAAAATTAGATAACAAATTAACCAATTGCCATCTTTTAATTGTTCTTTTACATTGAAATTCCCCTTTTCTTTGACCATGCATTTAATTTATCAACATCTTCACTAATTTTTCTCTTGAGAGTCTGTACATTTACCAAATCAGTACCTGGCACCTGGTCATACTGCCTTCTCTTTATCTGACTTGGAGAAGGAGGACTGTTTTATTCATAGAAAGTGGCAAGCCTAGTAAAGACGTAAAAAAAGAAACAGTCATCTCCAGATGCAGAAATGAGTTATCTTGGTTATATGTCATGAATGCAGTAATTCATGGTTAGAATCATGTTTTGTCTTTTAAAGGTATAAAGGATCTCTGTTCTCCACTCACAGCCTTCTATTTGGTGTGATCCATTTCAATTTAAAATTTGTATCAAATATGCATTCAATTATTTAGATTTCAGTGCAATTTAATAAGCGTCCTTATTAACGTTCTCTATTGTGAACCCTTCAATTTTACTTCTGTGCTGAACTAGGGTTGCGCTGGGATGATTACATTAATAATACATCGCTATCCAAAATTAAAGTGCCGAGTAGAGAACATGCTAATAGGTTTCATTGATTTCAACTTGGAAATGGGTGCAGGCAATCAGAAGGCAGGTGCAAACCTGACTAGCAGTGAACCACTGTGAAAATATTGAGCTGGGATCAGTGGCAAGATTCATAGCTGCGATCTGAGTTAAACTTAATGAAGTTGGAGCCATTAAAGCCTTCTGGGAGAAATGTGAATGCTTCATTATGCTTTTCAGATGGTGGCTTTGAGTAATAAGAGTTCTAAACTCTGTCATAGGGATTTCATTGGTTTTCTTCTACTTCCTGTGGTGTTATCTACACATAGATTGACTCTCATTTTAGTTTTCTAAAAATCAAAGGTGTGGTTAAAAGTGCAGCTCAAAGTATCCAAATATGACACTACCCATGCACTTTTCTTTAAAATTAATTTGGATTTAATTTCAGTATATATAAAACTGCTTTGTTATTTTTGCTAGTTCTGTAGTTAAGTGTATATTCCTTTATATTTACTCTTGCCTTTGCCGTTAATTTTTTTTTTTTTGGGCTGTGCTGGGTCTTCGTTGCTACATGAACTTTTCTCTAGCTACGGCAAGCACAGCTCTAGCTGTGTGAGTGCTTCTTACTGCGGTGGTTTCTCTGGTTGCGGAGCGTCAGCTCTAGGGCATGTTCAGGAGTTACAGCTCCCCGGCTCCAGAGCACAGTCTCAGTAGGTGAGGACCACAGGCTTTGTTGCTCCACAGCTTGTGGGCATTCCCAGGTCAGATATCAGAACCCAGTCTTCTGCATTGCCAGGCAGGTTCTTCACCACCAAGTCATCAGAGAAGCCCTGGCCTCAGCAATTTTAAAGGATAGATGGTGATGTACATAAGAAGTGATTTTAGAGTTAATTGAAGGGAAAGATCTCTTAAAATGCAAAGCAAAAGCAGTAGTAATATTTCTACTTTTTTTTTTTTTTTTTTTGTCTGCTTGAAATGCATTACTTTAAGGCACGGTACTTCTTGATGCAGGTAATAATTCAGATGATCATCGTCATCAGAAGCCTTCAATAACACATAGAAATCGATTTACTCACTAGAAAGGAAGAGGTTGATTTGGCTTCGTCATACAGTTTACAGTGGGTGCTGGATTAAAGATCGGTCCTCTGTTCTATGCCGATGCCTATAGTACCTAATATCAAAACATTATATATGGTTGAGGGGTCGCTCTTTAGGCATCGTCTTTGGAATCTGGAGCAGACACTTAGAATCTAGGTGACCTGAGTTTTAAACCCTTTTCCAACCACTTTGTGTCTCAGTTTTCTCGTTTAAGAAGTGGGGCTCATATCCATGTCTGCTGTAGAGGTGTTAAGAAGATTAAGTGAGTTAATTAATTTAAATCTCTTGGCGCGAGGCCAGGCGCGTGGTCAGCACCCTATAAATGTTAACATGAGTAGTAGTTGTTGTGCTGCCCCATGCCTGCTTTCCCAGGAGTGGCCTCACAGCCTGTGTTGCTCCTTAGAGACACAGCTCCTGTTGTCATTCATTCAAGAGAAGTCTCTTTCTTTGGCATTCCTGCTGAAATATCGCGCTACATCTAGTTTGTTTTCATTCTTGAGAAGTCTGAAATTGACTTTCTGACCCTTTCTACCAAATCCTTAAGCGTGGGTGTATATGATACCAGAGAATGCATTTTATTCATTGTATTGAATGGGAAGAGTGCTCTTGCTTGAATCAGGACCAGATCTACCTCAATGGCTGATTCTTATCCTGGGATTGTTGGAATGATATGCAAAGAATAACTTGGTCCCATGCAGGACTCTCCTTCCTGCAGCTCTTTTCCTAAATCTCCTCAGCTACTATTTTATTGGCATAATTTTAGTTTTTAATGATCTTTCATGCATCTAAAGAAATAGAGGTCTCTTTTTTGCTCACGCCACTTCCAGTTGTGTGGTTTTAATCACATTGCTTAATTTCTCTGAGGCTGTTTGCCAATCTATAAACAAGGATGAAAATAGTATCTACTTGATACGGTTGTAGCTAGGATTTACTGATTTAATGAATATGATGTAGCTAGTATACTGTGTGTGAGCTTAATAGAATGTTGCCATTGTTATTACCAGTAAATCTTTTTTATAGTTATATTCCTGGCAAGATCCTGACAAGTCCTTCAGGCCACAGCTCTACTTCTCACTGTGGCATTTGGTGAAGGCCTTTGAGCCACATGAAGGAAATTTACTTAAGCCAGCCCCAGGCAGAACTGGGTACCAAGCCCATTCCCTAGGCCACAGCTCCTTCTAACCTGCTGCCCCCTTGTAGCTGAGAACGGTCCTGATTCCTTCTGCTTTCTTTACACTTGATTATGAATATTAATTTGTTCATCTCTTCAACTATAAGCATGGGTCTTGGTGAGCTAGAGATCAGTATTTTCTTTCTTCAGAAAAAGAAAATAATATTTAAAATGAAATAACTGAAGCAGGAAAAATGGGAAGAGGACATACACAAAGAGGAAAAAGACAAGTGTGATGCTTGGTACGTGGTACATGTCGGTAGTCTTATGTGTTCTACAACAAAATGAAGGAATAGAAAAGCAGACTCTCAGAGATTCATATTCTTCATTAATGTTCGGTTAAGGGCTAGAGCCATCACCCTGTGAACTGTTTTACCTGCTGATAACTAAATTAAAAGTGAAGAAATTGAGGCTGTATAAAATTTTCACTATAGCGAGGATACAACCAGAAATTCAGCCATTGATTCATTATAATCAAATTATTCCCTTGTGCATTTTGTCTTCTATGCTGCAAAGTGCTTAATGCTGTTGGTGAGCTTATTAGGAAGCCCTGTGTCATTGTTTCTTAATTCATTTGATGGTGATGTTCATTAGAGTTTGTGAGGTGTACATGGCAGGTAAAATTAGCTGTTGTTAAGCTGCCAATACACATGCTATGGCCTTCACTTATACACTAATTCCTCCAATTATTCATTTTAATTTTCTAAAGCAAGGGTCACAAGAACACATTTTCTTTGAATGAATAAGCACATGGAAATTATTTGAGGCCATGGTGTTACATAATGTCCACTTTTCTTCTAGCAGCAGAAAATCCCAGAAGCTTTGGGAAATAACTGCCTGATTTTGTTTTGGATATCTAAAGAAAAAAAAAGCTTGCAAAGGATTGTTGTGTATTTCCTTAGCTATGTTTAAAAAAGAAATTCAGCTTGGTCGATTTATGGATGTGTATATGCTTCAGAAATACTGCTTCTCTCTTAGCAATTGGATATTTGTAGACATATCCTTAAGTATGTAATATCACAGTGGATTAAGTGAAATTGTGCAGAATACCTCAGTGAGCCATACCTACCATTCAGTTCAGTTCAGTTCAGTTGCTCAGTCGTGTCCGACTCTTTGCGACCCCATGAATCGCAGCACACCAGGCCTCCCTGTCCATCACCATCTCCTGGAGTTCACTCAAACTCACGTCCATTGAGTCAGTGATGCCATCCAGCCATCTCATCCTCTGTCGTCCCCTTTTCCTTCTGCTTCCAATCCCTCCCAGCATCAGAGTTTTTTCTAATGAGTCAACTCTTTGTATGAGGTGGCCAAAGTACTGGAGTTTCGGCTCTTGCATCATTCTTTCCAAAGAACACCCAGGGCTGATCTTTAGAATGGACTGGTTGGATCTCCTTGCAGTCCAAGGGACTCTCAAGAGTCTTCTCCAACACCACAGTTCAAAAATCATCAGGTGGTCTGGTATTCCCATTTCTTTCAGAATTTTCCACAGTTTATTGTGATCCACATAGTCAAAGGCTTTGGCATGGTCAGTAAAGCAGAAATAGATGTTTTTCTGGAACTCTCTTGCATTTTCCATGATCCAGCGGATGTTGGCAATTTGATCTCTGGTTCCTCTGCCTTTTCTAAATCCAGCTTGAACATCTGGAAGTTCACGGTCCACGTATTGCTGAAGCCTGGCTTGGAGGATTTTGAGATTACTAGCGTGTGAGATGAGTGCAATTGTGTTGTAGTTTGAGCATTCTTTGGCATTGCCTTTCTTTGGGATTGGAATGAAAACTGACCTTTTCCAGTCCTGTGGCCACTGCTGAGTTTTCCAAATTTGCTGGCAAATTGAGTACAGTGTCATCTTTCAGGATTTGAAATAGCTCAACTGGAATTCCATCACCTCCATTAGCTTTGTTCTTAGTGATGCTTTCTAAGGCCCACTTGACTTCACATTCTGCTACCATTAGGAGAAAGTTTATTCCATGACCACACATGTATTTGTTTCTAATTTGACTCTTCCTGTCGTAAGTGTGTACAAGTGTGTGCTTTTATGTGTGTGTTTGTCTTAGATTCTGCTTGACCACAGTTCAGTTGAGGGAGTATCTATGTTTCCTATTGATATTTGACTATATCCTTTCCATTTTTGTGACTTCTGAGGTGGGGGGTGCAGGTTGCAATATATCTTATTGTTTAGTTGCTAAGTCGTGTCTGACTCTCTTGTGACCCTATGGACTATAGCCTACCAAGCTCCTCTGTCTGTGGGATTTCCAAGCAAGAATACTGGAGTGGGGTGCCATTTCCTTCTCCAGGAGATCCTTCTGACCCAGGGATTGAATCCAGTCCTCTTGCAGTTCCTACATTGGCAGGTAGATTCTTTACCACTGCAACACTAGGGAAGCAGTATATCTAGAAAGTATCACATGCTAAATTTGTTTTCCTTCCAGATCTTTAAAATATAAAACAACAGACCCAAATCTTATTTTCTGGCTAGCTTATTGCTGCAGGAAATAGATGTTATAAAACTGACTTGCTGAATTTTCCACCCTCCCAGCCTCCACCTCGCTTCACACCCATGATCTTCAATTAAGGGGTGTATTGTGGAACTTCTCTGGTCGTCCAGTGGTTAAGACGTCAGCTTCCAGTACAGAGGGGTGCGGTCTCCATCGTTGGTCAGGGAGTTAAGATCCCACATGACTCCTGGACAAAAAAACCAAAACATAAAACAGAAGCAATATTGTAACAATTCAATAAAGACTTGAAGAGTATGTATTGTGAAATTCAGTTCAGTTGCTCAGTCATGTCAGACTCTTTGTGACCCCAAGAACTGCAGCACACAAGGCTTCCCTGTCTATCACCAACTCCAAGAAATTACTCAATCTCATGTCCATTGAGTCAGTGATGCCATCCAACCATCTCATCCTCTGTCATCCCCTTCTCCTCCTGCCTTCAATCTTTCCCAGCATCAAGGTCTTTTCAAATGAGTCAGTTCTTCGCATCAAGTGGCCAAAGTATCGGAGTTTCAGCTTCAGCATTAGTCCTTCCAATGAATATTCAGGACTGATTTCCTTCAGGATGAACTGGTTGGATCTCCTTGCAGTTCAAGAGACTCTCAAGAGTCTTCAACACTGCAGTTCAAAAGCATCAATTCTTTGGCGCTCAGCTTTCTTTATAGTCCAACTCTCACATCCATACATGACTACTGGAAAAACCATAGCCTTGACTAGACAGACCTTTGTTGGAAAAGTACTGTCTCTGCTTTTTATTATGCTGTCTAGGTTGGTCATAGCTTTTCTTCCAAGGAGCAAGCGTCTTTTAATTTCATGGCTGTCACCATCTGCATTGATTTTGGAGTTCCCCCAAAATTGTCTCTCACTGTTTCCGTTGTTTCTCCATCTATTTGCCATGGAGTTATGGGACCAGATGCCATGATCTTAGCTTTCTGACTGTTGAATTTTAAGCCAATTTTTCCCCTCTGCTCTTTGACTTTCTTCAAGAGGCTCTTTAGTTCTTCACCTTCTGCCGTAAGGGTGGTGTCATCTGCATATCTGAGGTTATTGATATTTCTCCCAGCAATCTTGATTCCACCTTGTGCTTCTTCCAGCCCAGCATTTCTCATGATGTACTCTGCATATAAGTTAAATAAGCAGGGTGACAATATACAGCCTTGATGTACTCCTTTCCCAATTTGGAACCAGTCTGTTGTTCCATATACAGTTCCAACTGTTGCTTCTTGACCTGCATGCAGATTTCTCAGGAGACAGGTCAAGTGGTGTGGTATTCCCATCTCTTTTAGAATTTTCCACAGTTTGTTGTGATCCACACAGTCAAAGGCTTTTGTGTAGTCAATAAAGCAGAAGTAGACATTTTTCTGAAACTCTCTTGCTCTTTGATGATCTGATGGCTGTTAGCAATTTGATCTCTGATTGCTCTGCCTTTTCTAAAACCAGCTTGAACATCTGGAAGTTCATGGTTCATGTACTGTTGAAGCCTGTCTTGGAGAATTTTGAGCATTACTTTGCTAGCATGTTAAATGAGTGCAATTGTGCAATAGTTTGAGCATTCTTTGGCCTTTCTTCTCTTTGGGATTGGAATGAAAACTGATCTTTTTCAGTAATGTGAAATTACTCTACCTCATTTCTGCCTCATTATCTGGGGGAAAGGAACCAATGAGGAGGTACACTGTGTCTATAGAGCTCAATTAATTAGTAGTTTTCAATAAATGCTAATTAATGAAAAATCCAGGATTCTCTACTTAGGTATTCATTTATTGATGCATTCTAAAAACAGTTATTGAATATCTGTGTTATTTAGGTATCACATATGTAAAACCATGTTTATGGAGTATGGCTATTGAAAATTCATTGCAACGTGTTCATCCTAGAGTTATTTGGCATACAGCACAGTAAACACTGGAAAAGACCCTGATACTGCAAAACATGGAGGGCAGGAGGAGAGGGAGGCAACAGAGGATGAGATGGTTGGATGGCATCATCGACTCAGTGGACATGAGTTTGAGCAAACTCTGGGAGACAGGGAAGCCTGGCATGCTACAATCCACAGCATCACAAAGACTTGGACTCGACTGAGTGACTGAACAACAACTATAGTAAACGTAATTTCAGGTAGTTTCTAATATAGTAAAAAATACAGGAATTAGTATACAGAAGTACAAATATAGAATGCAGTAAATATAGAATCCATGTATATAGTAACAAGCAACATTTTCTTATTCAACAATTTTCTGATACATATAGAATATTGATGTGATTGCTGTCAAATCTAACATTTATAGATGTCAAAAACTGGAAATAATTTACCCTGTACTTTTATTTTCCTCTGTTATGCTTTTATTCCTTTGTCTTGCAGCATTTAGAGTATTTCGTTGTTTCTTTCATTCCAGGTTTTTTTGCATGCATATCTGTCTCTTGACAACTACTGTTTGACTTCTGAGTACATAGATACACACCCTGTTCAGACTCTTGTGGATATTTCAGCGTGAAAATAGTGAAGATAGCTGGTGATGTGTGAAATGCTGCCACAGTATTGATTTTCCTGCCACACAAACAAGAACAAACTGAATTACTGCCATCATCCGAGCCTTTTAATAATTATGGGAAAAGGCCAAGGTTAAGCTGAAAGGTGAATTGTATTTGGAATGTAATATGACATATGGATTTTTTGGAAAGGATGCAGGTTGAAGATGGAGAGCTTGTGAACTTTGCCCTGTTACATAGGATGCATTTGTTTGACCAAGATTAAAAATCTGCTGTAATAGGCAGACATGTCCCCTTCAGATAATATAGCTATTATTTAACTGTAGATAAGGTGGTTGAAAAAATTGTTACCTAAAAAAAAACAGTCTCATAGTTAGTGATTGATACATATCACTGACAAAATGATGTAAGTTTACTGATTTTAAGATACCAAACAAAACAGTGAGAAAATAATATTTCATCCTTAGTACTAGAAGCTCTGGCTTGTAGGCTTCTAAATTTCAAATTAAAACTGGTTTCCTGCTTTGGAGTTTTCTCAGAATTGTTTTCTTTTAGTTTTCAGAAACCTGCGTTCTTCAAATGTAAACATTCCATTTGCTTTCAAGTGATTAAAAAATCTTGAGTTTAATATGTGGGTATATGACATCTGAGATAATATTCAAATCATGGTTTCTGTTAATCATCAAAATGTTGAACTCAATCAAGTATCTTTTGTTTTCCTCTAAATAAACATTTTCCCATGGTTTCACATTTTAGTCACTTGCTTTAGAATGATGTAAAAATATAATCTTGTGAACTCTGTGGTCCTAGTTAGTAATGTTTAAGATAGAAAACTTGTTAGGCAATAATTTCTCCTTTTAAAAAATCTTTATGAGACACTGATGTATAGAACAGTCTTTTGGACTCTGTGGGAGAGGGAGAGGGTGAGATGATTTGGGAGAATGGCATTGAAATATGTATAATATCATATATTCAACGAGTCACCAGTCCAGGTTTGATGCACGATACTGGATGCTTGGGGCTGGTGCACTGGGATGACCCGGAGGGATGGTATGGGGAGGGAGGATGGAGGAGGATTCAGGATGGGGAACACGTGTATGCCTGTGGCAGATTCATTTCAATATATGGCAGAACCAGTACAATATTGTAAAGTTTAAAAATAAAATAAAATTAAATTAAAAAAAAATAAAAACAAAAAAAACACATCAGCTTAAAAACTAAAAAAAAAAAGAAAATCTTTATGAGCTGTGGTTATGTTCCATCTCACACATCTCAGCACTTGATTACATTCTTCCATTTAATTTTTTTGTTTTATATTGAATGTTTTATCTCATATATAATGGTAAACTTATTCAAGGCAAGCAACGTAGAAAACCCTCAGAATTATCACCTTTTCTGAGGCTAACGTGCCATAGTATAAATGGTGTCATGCTGTGAAAAAATAAGAAACAAAATGAAAGAATTCTAAATCCAGCAATGTTAAAAGTCCACATGGCCCTGATTGTAGAGATGGTCCAGTCTTCTAGTGCTGGACAGTATTGGCCAGGACCTATGGGAAACACTGCCAGGAGCAGACAGTGATGAAAGAAGAGAAGGGGACAGAGATAAGAGCAGAATGATTATTGGTAGTAACGAGGAACAGGGAGAAGGGCATGAATGATAGTAATTTTTCACATGAATGAGTCAGAAATGCACTACATAAGTCAGGTGTTTAATTATTGCCTCTAGGTGGAAGATTATAACAATCTAATACTCTTGCAGGATTAGGCATATAATGAAATATTGATTTACATTTTCTATACCAGCCCTGTCCAGTAGAAATATAACACAAGCTGAATATACAATTTTAAGTTTTCTAGTCACTGTATCTCAGTAGTAAAAAGAAACAGAGGAAATATTGTCATCATAGCGTGCATATGACACCACCCTAATGGCAGAAGGTGAAGAGGAACTAAAAAGCCTCTTGATGAAGAGGAAAGAGGAGAGTGAAAAAAGTTGGCTTTTATTCAACATTGAAAAAACTAAGATCATGGTGTCCAGTATCATCACTTCATGCAAACAGATGAGGAAACAATGGAAACAGTGAAAGACTTTATTTCTTGGGCTCCAAAATCACTGCATTTGGTGACAACAGCCATGAAATGAAAAGATGCTTGCTCCTTGGAAGAATTGCTATGACAAACCTAGACAGCATATGAAAAAGCAGACACAAATCACTTTGCTGACAAAGATGCATATAGTCAAAGCTATGGTGTTTCCAGTAGTCATGTACAGATATGAGAGCTGAACCATAAAGAAGGCTGAGTGGGAGGAACAAGGTAGCAGAGGAGTAGGTTGACGTGGAATACATCTCTCTCCATGGATACAACAGGATTACATGTTCAGACACAGAAGTGCACACAGAACACCAGCTGAGAGCTGACAGGAGTACGTTGCCAGCCAAAAAGAATATACAGACCCACTCAAAACTCAAGATCAAGTCCTCAGCTTTTGAGTGGGAGCACTGACTTTAAGACCCTAGACTACCAGCTAACTAACCCTAGGGGGTATCAAATAGTGATAACTCATACAAAGAAAACCACTGTAATACAAGACCTGGCATCACCCAACCACCATTAGCACCCTTTGCAGGACTCCTCATCTAAACAGCAAACAAAAATGCAAACCCAATCATCAGCAGACAGGATTACCACCTCACTCAGCCTTGCCCATCAGAGGAAAAACAAAGTCTCAGCACAAATCTCACCCTATAAGAAGCTTACACAAACCACTGAGCCAAACTCAGAGGGCAGAAACCAAAAGGAAGAAAGAATTCAACCTTGAAGCCTGGAAAAAGGAGACCTCAAACGCAATAAAATTAAAAAAAATAATGAAAAGGCAGATAAATACTACACAAATGAAGGAACAAACTAGAAAACAGAAGTCCAAATAAATGAAGAGGAAATAGGCAAACTACCTGAAAAAAATTCAGAATAATGATAGTAAAGATGATCAAAAACCTTGAAAGCAAAATGGAGAAAGTGCAAGAATCAATTAACAGAGACCTAGATGAATTAAAGAATAAACTTGCAGAGACAAACAACACAATTACTGAAATTAAAAATACTCTAGAAGGAATCAAAAGCAGAATATCTGAAGCAGAAGAATGAATCACTGAGCTGAAAGATAAAATAGAGGAAATAACATCTGAAGAATAAAGCAGAAAGAATGAAAAGAACTGAGGGTAGTCTCAGAGACCTCTGGGACAATATCAAGTGCACCAGCGTTTGAATTATAGGGGTCCCAGAAGAAGAAGAGAAAAAGAAAGGGTATGAGAAGTTTTTTGAAGAGATTATAGTTGAAAATTTCCCCAACATGGAATGGAAAATAGTCAATCAATTCCAAGAGGCACAAAGAGTTCCTCACAGGATAAACCGAAGGACAAACAGGCCAAGACGCATACTAATTAAACTAAGACTAAACACAAAGAAGGAATATTAAAAGCAGCAAGGGAGAAGCAACAAGTAACATACAAAGGAAATCCCATACACTTAATAGCTGATCTTTCAGCAGAAATTCTGCAGGCCAGAAGGGAGTGGTAGGATATATTTAAAATACTGAAAGGAAAAAATCTACAACCAAAATAACTGTACCCATCAAGGATCTCACTCAAAATTGATGGAGAAATCAAAAGCTTTTCAGACAAGCAAAAGTTTACAGAATTCAGTACCACCAAACCAGCTTTGTAGCAGGCAATGGCAACCCACTCCAGTACTCTTGCCTGGAGAATCCCAGGGACAGAGGAGCCTAGTGGGCTGCCATCTATGGGGTCGCACAGAGTCGGACACGACTGAAGCGACTTAGCAGCAGCAGCAGCAGCAAACCAGCTTTACAACAAATGTTAAATGGACTTATATAATCAAGAAGTACAAGAGAAGAAAAACGATCTACAAAATCAACCCCACAATTAAGAACATGGCAATAGGAACATATATTATCAATAATTACTTTAAATGTAAAAGGATTAAATGAGCCAGTCAAAAGACACAGACTGGCTGAATGAACACAAAAATAAGACCCATATATGTGCTGTCTACAAGAAACTCACTTCAGACATCAAGACACATAAAGACTGAAAGTGAGAGGATGGAAAAATATATCCCATGCAAATGTGAAGCAAAATAAAGCTGGAATAGCAATCCTCATATCAGACAAAATAGACCTTAATATAAAGAATATTACAAGCAATAATGATCAAGGGATCAATCCAAGAGGAAGGCATAACAATTGTAAATATCTATGCACTCAACATAGGAGCACCTCAATGCATAAGACAATCACTAACAGACATAAAAGGAGAAATTGACAGTAACACAATAGTAGTAGGAGACTTTAACACCCTACTCACACCAATGAACAGATCATCAAAACAGAAAATTAATAAAGAAACAAGTCTTAAATGATACATTAGATGAGATGGATCTCATTAATATCTTCAGGACATTCCATCAAAATGCAGAAGAATACACCTTCTCTAGTGCACATGGAACATTCTCCAGGATAGACCACATCTTGGGCCACAAATCAAACCTCAGTAAACTTAAGAAAATTGAAATCGTATGAAGAATCTTCTCTGACCACAATGCTATGAGACTAGATATCAATTACAAAAACAAACAAACAAACAAAAACAAAAACTGTAAGAAACACAAACACATGGAGATTAAACAATACATTTCTAAAAAACCAATAGGTTACTGAAGAAATCAAAAGGGAAATCAAAAAATTTCTAGAAACAAATGATAATGAAAACACAACTCAAAACCTATGGGATGCAGCAAATGCAGTTCTAAGAGGGAAGTTTAGAGCAAGACAATCCTACTTCAAGAAATAAGAAAAACATCGAATAGACTGCCTAACTTTACACCTAAAATAACTGGAAACGGAAGAACCCAAAAACCCCAAAATTAGAAGAAGGAAAGAAGTAATAAAGATCTGAGCAGAAATAAATGAAAAAGAAATAAAAGAAACAATAGTAAAGATTAATAAAACTAAAAGCTGGTTCTTTGAGAAGATAAGCCAAATTGCAATCCTTTAGCCAGACTCATCAAGAAAAAAAGAGAGAAGAATCAAATTAACAAAATTAGAAATGAAAGAGGAGAGGTTTACAACAGACAATGCAGAAATACAAAGGATTATAAGAGACTATTATGAATAACTATATGGCAATAAAATGGACAACCTGGAAGAAATGGATAGATTCTTAGAAAAATTCAATCTTCCAAGACTGAACCAGGAAGAAATAGAAATTATGAACAACCCAGTTATAAGCACTGAAATTGTAGTTGTGATCAAAAACAAAAGCCCAGGATCAGATGTCTTCACAGGAGAATTTTATCAAATATTTAGAGAAGAGGTAAGGCCTGTCCTTCTAAAACTCTTTCAAAAAATTGCAGAGGAAGGAACATTTCCAACCTCATTCTGTGAGGCCACCATCCCCCTGATACCAAAACCAGACAAAGGCAACACAAAAAAAGAAAACTCCAGGCCAATATCACTGATGAACATAGATGCAAAAATCCTCAAAAAAATTTTAGCAAACAGAATTCAACAGTACATCAAAAAGCTCATACACCGTGATCAAGTTCCTGGATTTATTTCAGGAATGCAAGGATTCTTCAATACACCATATTAACAAATTGAGAGATAAAAACCATATGATCATCTCGGTAGGTGCAGAAAAAGCCTTTGACAGAATTCACCCATTTATGATGAAAACTCAACAAAAAATGGGAATAGAAGGAACCTACCTCAACATAGTAAAGACCATATATAATAAGCCTGCAGCAAACATTTTTCTCAATGCTGAAAAACTGAAAGCATTCCTCCTAAGATCAGGAATAGACAAGGGTATCCCCTTTCACTACTATTATTCAACATAGTTCTGGAAGTCCTAGGTACAGCAATCAGAGAAGAAAAAAAAATAAAAGGAATCCAGATTGGAGAAGAAGTAAAGCTCTCACTGTTTGCAGATGACATGATCCTGTACAAAGAAAACCCTAAAGATAGTATCAGAAAATAATTAGAGCTAATCAGTGAATTTAGCAAAGTTACAGGATACAAAATAAATACACAGAAATCACTTTCATTTATATATACTAACAATGAAAAATCATAGAAATTAAGGAATCAATCCCATTTACCATCGCAGCAAAAATAATTAAATATCTAAGAATAAACTTACCGAAAGAGACAAAAGAACTATACACAGAAAATTATAAGACACTGATGAAAGAAATCAAAGAAGACATAAACAGATGGAGAGATATTCCATGTTCTTGGGTAGGAAGAATCAATATTGTGAAAATGACTATACTACCAAATGTAATCTACAGATTCAATGCAATCCCTATCAAATTACCTATGGCGTTTTTCACAGAACTAGAACAAAAAATTTCACAAATCATATAGAATCACAAAAGACCCCAAATAGCCAAAGCAGTCATTAGAAAGAAGAATGGAGCTGGAGGAATCAACCTTCCTGACTTCAGATTATACTGCAAAGCTACAGTCATCAAGACAGTATGGTACTGGCACAAAACAGAAATATAGTCCAATGGAATGAGACAGAAAGCCCAAAAATAGACCCATGCACCTATGGGAACCTTATTTTTGACAAAGGAGGCAAGAATATACAATGGGGCAAAGACAGCCTCTTCAATAAACAGTGCTGGGAAAACTGGACAGCTACATGTAAAAGAATGAAATTAGAACACTTCCTAATACCACACACAAAGATAAACTCAAAATGGATTAAGGACCTAAATTTAAGACCAGAAACTATAAAACTCTTAGATGAACGCATAGGCAGAACACTCAATGACATGAATCAAAGCAAGATCCTCTGTGACCCACCTCCTAAAGTAATGGAAATAAAAACAAAAGTAAACAAGTGGGATCTGATTAAACTTAAAAGCTTTTGCACAACAAAGGAAACTATAAGCAAGGTGAAAAGACAACCCTCAGAATGGGAGAAAATCATAGCAAGTAAAACAACTGAAAAAGGATTAATTTCCAAAATATACAAGCAGCTCATACAACTCAATACCACGAAAACAAACAACCCAATCAAAAAGTGGGGAAAAGACCTAAACAGATGTTTCTCCAAAGACACACAGATGGCTAACAAACACGTGAAAAGATGCTCAACATGGCTTATTATTAGAGAAATGCAGATAAAACCACAATGAAATATCACCTCATACTAATCAGAATGGCCATCATCAAAAAGTCAACAAACAATAAATGCTGGAGAGGGTGTGGAGAAACGGGAACCCTCTTGCACTGTTTGTGGGAAAGTAAGTTGATACAGCCTCTGTGGCAGGTAGGATGGAGATTCCTTAAAAAACTAGGAATAAGACCACCATTTGACCCAGCCATCCCACTCCTAGGCATATACCCCGAGGAAACCGAAGTTGAAAAAGACACATGCATCCCGCTGTTCATTGCAGCACTATTTACAATAGCTAGAACATGGAAGCAACCTAGATGTCCACTGACAGATGAATGGATAAAGAAGTGTTGGTACATATACACTGAAATATGGCTGAAATATTACTCAGCCATAAAAAGGAACACATTTGAGTCAGTTCTGATGAGGTGGATGAATCCAGAACCTATTATACAGAGTAAAGTGAGTCAGGAAGAGAAAGATAAATATCATATTCTAATGCACATATACAGAATCTAGAAAAATGGTTCTGAAGAATTTATTTACAGGGCAGCAAGGGAGAAACAATCATAGAGACATGGGGAGAGGGGAGGAGAAGGTGAGATGTATGGAAAGAGTAACATGGAAACTTACATTGTCATATGTAAAGTAGATAGCCAATGGGAATTTTCTGTATGTCTTAGGAAACTCAAACAGGGGCTCTGTATCAACCTAGAGGGGTGAGATAGGGAGGGAGATGGGAGGGAGGTTCAACAGGGAGGGGATATATGTATACCTATGGCTGATTCATGTTGAGGTTTGACAGAAAACAAAATTATAAAGCAATTATTCTTCAAAAAAAATTAAAGAAGGCTGAGCACTGAAGAATTGATGCTTTCAAATTGTGGTGTTGGAGAAGACTCTGGAGAGGCCCTTGGATTGCAAGGACATCAAACCACTCAATCCTAAAAGAAATCAGTCCTGAATATTCATTGAAAGGACAGATGCTGAAGCTGAAGCTGCAATACTTTGGGCCACTTGATGTGAAGAGCTGGCTCATTGGAAAAGACCTTGATGCTGAGAAAGATTAAGGGAAGGAGGAAGTGGGGATGACAGAGGATGAGATAGTTGGATGGCATCACTGACTCAATGGACAAACTCCAGGAGGTAGTGGACAGGGAATCAGGCATGCTGCAGTCCATGGGATCCCAAAAGGTTGGACACAACTGAACAACAGTAGAATTGAATTTTATTTCATCCTATGATCAACTGAAAATTTAGTGAGCATCATATATGTGTGTGCGTATGTGTGTGTATACAAACACATACATGTGTGTGTAGGTAGTAAATTTTAGAAATCTGATTTAGACTCGTAGTCACATTTCCATTGCTTAGTAGCCAGTAGTGACTGTATAGGGTAGTGAAGTTAGGGATTTTTTAAATAAATAAAAAGTATTATTTCCTGTCTTCTAAAAAGAGAAGCATGCCCAATTTGAGGGCATTTCTCACATCTGTATGTTGCCATTTATCATCTTAGAAGTAGTCTTTCATGTATAGGGTTTAGAAAATTTAGCAAGATATTCCTAGTGTTATTAAAGTTGCACTGTGTCCTTGGGATCTTACTCTGGCTATGAATGATGAGGGAAGCCCAGGAGACCCGAGAATATTGTTAAAATTCTGTGTTTGTGCAGATATATGATATGTAAATGCACATGTTCTCATGTACTTCTCTGGGAGAAGAATCTGTGCCCGTTTTTTCCTTTTTGTGCCACTGTAATTTTTAATTGAAGGATATTTTCTTTACAGAATTTTGTTGTTTTCTGTCATATATTAACAAGAATCAGCCATAGGTACGATTGTGTGCCTTTTATTTAATTCTCCAAGGGGTCATGACATCTGTACCCTGTCCCCCAAGTGGAGTAAAAATGTTGTCAGTGTTTATTTCCTTTATGTGAAGAGCCCCCATATTAAAAAAAAGTTGGTGAAGTGAAAATCCCAAGTGTAGTTAAAATTGCTAAAAAGCCTAATATGTTGGTTCAAATACACATTATAGCAAATGCCTAATTAGGAATCTGTGTTTCGGATGTACAGTATGAATTAAATTATGAGATTCTATAATAATGTATTCATTATCAAAACGTTACAAGTCATTGTTTAATCCTTTAGGTTTTTAATGAAGTATTTACAGAACTTGGAAATGACACATTAATTAACATAACTTGTCTGGGGGCTCCACAGTCTTATTCTTCAATGACACATTTCTGGCAAGTTTACCTATTCAAAGAGCATGGTGAGAATAACTTCAGTTTATCCAGGAAGCTTTATTTCTAGTGCAGCTTATACTATAGGATTTTTCAATCTCACATTTACATGGGGGAAAAAAATGGAATTCTCTAGTTCAGTGATCTATACCCTAAATCTATGTTATTTTGTTTTCCATGAGATATTTTCCTTGTTTAAAGAGATCAAAATTATATTTCCACTTTGATGTATTTTAGGATGAGAAGAAGTCTGTGTTCCATATTTGTTTATAAGAGGTATCAGGTGGTGAAATCTTATTTCCTTTTTCTAAATAAATCTCCATTTAAAAATGCACTTGAAATGCAGAGACTGGAAAACATTTTTTAGCAATTTGTAATTATTAATTGATTACCAGTGTATTATACAAACTCCCTAGTGACTTGGCTGGAGACAACTGTAATATATCCCAGTATTAACATAAATTAATCATGAAAGAAAATAGGAGTTATGTGAAGAGCTGAAAATAAGATTAGAGGTGACATTCCCTCTAGAAAATAACAAAATGAGAACAAAGGCTTTAGGGAGAATAGAATTGGATCATCTCACAGACAAGTAGAGATGAAAAGCAGATCTCAAAGGGTTGATAACATGAGCGGGTGGGTGAGGTGAGGTCCAGGTTTATGTACAGGCAGCACAGGAGATAAGAGGAGAGTGAAAAACTCATTGGTGGATCAGAAGGTGAAAGTCAAATCTAATACAAAGCCATTTGGAAAGGATTAAAATGTAGTTAGTAAAGATAATTGTCATGGAGAAGACAGGGGGAAATTATATGGAATGAAAAAGAGAAAATCCAAGAAATGGGTACTCAGTGCAGCCTGGCAAAGCTGGTGCTCCTGAAGCCAGGCTCCATCATGACCTTTGGATGGAGTTCTCACTGTGTGGCTTGGGTCTCCCAGTCTTCTCTGAGGAACTGAAGCTGACGTCTCGGTTGTGATGACAAGAAATGGACTTGAAGGAGTATTTGTGTCTTAGCCTGTTTGGGCTACAGACTGTGTGGTTTAGAAACCATAGAACTTTATTCCACTTGGTTCTGGAGTCTGGGAAGTCTAAGACCAAGGTTCCAGCAGATTCCGTGGCTGCTTCATGAATCATGCCATCACCCCCTGTGTCCCTGAGTGGCAAAAGGCGAGAGAGCGCTCTTGGGTCTCTTTTTAAAAAAAGTTTACATAACTTTATTTGTTTGGGCTATGCTGGCCCTTGCTGCGTGGGTGCTCTCAGTTGCCATGAGTGCGGCTGGCCTGTAACCAGCACGTGGGCTCCTCATTGCAGTAGCTTCTTTTGCTGTGCAGCACAGGCTCTAGGTTGGGCCTCAGTAGTTGTGGGCATGCGGGCTCCTCGGCTGGGGCTCCCAAGCTCTAGAGCACAGGCTCAGTCGTTGTGGTATGTAGGCGGGGGCTTAGTTGCTCCGCCGTATGTGGGATCTTCTTGAATCAGGGATCAAACCTGTGTCTCCTGCACTGGCAGAAAGATTCTTAAGCCCTGAGCCACCAGGGAAGCCTGTCTGGTCTCTCTTGTCAGGACACTAGCCCTGTGCAGAGGACTCTTCCTTTAGCACCTAATCACCTCCCAAAGGTGCTACCTTCTAGTATCACATTGGGAATATGGTTTCAACATATGAATTAGTGGGGGACACAAACATTCAGTTTATAGCAATTTGCATCTATAATCCTATTCAAGGGGCTGACTTTGAAAATCACATTGAACACAGGGACACGCTGTTTTGTGCTGGTCTCATCCTATCAGTAACCAGCGTCGTAGTTGGACCAGCCCCTGTGGTTCTTACTATGATTGTGAGATGCCCTCCTGATGGTTAGAACACAAAAATATGATAAAATTAGATTTATTGCTTAAAAGACTGATAAAACTACAATGCACAGTTTGGGGAGGGAGCAAGCTGCAGGGGCTGTGGTTCTGCTTTTATTGGGATGGAGGATGAGGGCCTAGGATTTCTAGGGCTCATTCTTTGTTGGTGAATTTAAAGCATAGAGCAGAAATGTAAAGAGTGGTAAGAGGAAAGAAGCAAATAGTCCAAATCAGTTGTTGAAATCAGCCAAGATGTCTAAAACAAAGGAGCCTGCTATGGGGAGACGGCCTGGCTCTTTATCTAGTCTAGTGGCTGGCAGTGTGTTTCTGTAAGATAGCCAGTTTTGGAGTGCATGCCTCCTTGAAATGAAAGCCTGGGCAATCAAAGCTTAAGTCAGGCACTTGTATTAAAAAAAGAAAAAAAAAAAACAAGCATCTGTGAGCCCTTATACTACACAGACACACACACACAGGGGAGTGTACAAATACTAAGATCTTCTCGGGCTGAATGGATTTGAAGTACGTAACAATGGCGGTGCTGCTACATTGGAATTTGCAGGTTTCAAAGAAGTCCAGGAGCCGATGTGGCAGGGCCTTTCCTGTAGCTCTTGTGGATCATTAATTTGTGGAATGTGGGTTATGGAGAGGAACTTAGCTTTGAGGTGGGCATAATTATTAAGGGGATGGGGTTAATAAGTATGATACCATCACAGTATCTCTCCTGCTGACTCCTCTTTGTATGGCGTGTGTGTGTGTGTGTGTGTGTGTGAAGTAAATAATGTCTTGGAAAGGGAAGTGGGGAGCTACGTATGAAATAAGGCAATACTTAGATGGACAGTCTGTGTGGGTATTGATACATTAGGAGTTTAGTAGTTGGGACTCTCATTTTTATAGAAAATATTGTAATAGAGTACAGCCAGAAAAGTCGGAATCGAGACAGTTCCTGCAGGAAAGGAAAGTGGTGCTTTTGGGGCAGGCAGAAGGGAAGGCTACTGTCAAAAGCCCTAACAGTATTGCACTTGCCTTCTCCCTGCCCCTCAAACACTCGTTTGCTTCCTTCTGATAAAAGAATCCATCGGGGATCTGGTACTTTCTTCTGAAACTCCGTCCTGAAGGTTCTCAGCAAAACCTTGGTTCACTTTTCCTTCTGCACTGTGAGCATATGTTTCTTCTCTAGCCCTTGATGCTTCTGAGATCCCAACAAGAATGTTCTTATGTATAACCTGTGACAGCCCTCTTCAGCATTAATTGACCCAGCTTCTTATATCCAGAAGTTCCTGGAGTCATTTATACCCACTAATTTTTATGGTGGTACATCATTACTTTGCGGTTCTTTCATTTTCTTTCTTTCCAGCTTTATTGCAAAATAATTGACATACAACATTGTATAAGTTTAAGGTGTACTATGAGATGATTTGATTTGGGTTATTTCTTTGATTTGTTTACACATTGCTTCCAGCTGCAAGTCTCTCTTCGACCAGAGACTCAGCATTTTCTGGGAGACGAAGACTTGTTGAATTGCCTAATAGGACATGAATACATCAGTAATCCTACTCTCTATTTACATATTTGACTGATGATACCCAGCGATGGATGGTAAAGCTGTGTTGTTTTTACTGCTAGTATTTCAAGAAAGAAAATGTGCGCCAATAAAGTCTATAAATTTTAAGAGCTTTAGAACAAAGTGTGTTTCTGTTAATCATAACAAAGGTAAATAAGTTCAGATTTACTGGTACACAGAAATAACTGCCCTCTGAAAGAGCAGTAGAAAAACTCTTCTTCCCACCCTGGTCACAGAGCCTGCTGTCCCCGGGTCCTGTGCATAATGTTTAAATGGTGATCGACATCACAAAATGCAGAAACTGTTTGTGCTGTCTGTAATGTCTAAGTCCGTGCGATGAGAATTTCCTTCCTTCCATTTTCCTTAGTAAACAGAACCTGAGTAGAATATAAAGTAGTCTTAATAAATAAGATTAATGAAAGTTGGTAATCAATGTATCTTACTCTGGATAATAAAATTTCCCAGTAGGAAATTTTCTCCCCAGCAGCCTTCTCAAAGTAATATTTATTAATCTTCCTCATACACATGGTCGTGTGCTATGGGAAAAGATTTTTCTGCTCAATACTTGAATAGATTACATATTTTCTACCCAGCATGTGGTATATTTTAAAAGAATATTGGTTTTGCTGTTTTAGTGTATCGTGTGTCTATAAACAATATAATCTTTCAACTTGAGCCAAAATATTTGCATTTGAGAAATAGCTCATTTGCTTTATTTATTGTCTCCTATTTCTTCCTGTCTGTGTCTGGTTACTCACAAGCTTAAGGGAAAAATAGTAGTGATGCTAGATTTTGGCTTGTTGACTCAAGCCAGTTGAATTTGTGTCCATTTTGCAGTGCTTTAAGCATATTGTCTTTGTGTGCCCCACTGTAGAAAAAGAACTGAAAATATTTAATTTTGAATAGCATCATTTTCCTTCTAATTGAGACAAAAAAATGTATGATCACTTCATCCTTCTTTTCTTTCACTGAATGAGAGAAAACATATTGATTGTACTCAAGCTCTGAATAACTGTTCATTAGAAAAGGTAATATTACATTTCTCTTTATACATTTTTCCTCACTCTGTAGTATATTAACAGTTGCACCCATTGCTTTAAACTTAGAGACACTTGACCCAAAATGTTTTCTAGGAGTTGATGTAAAATGCACTGAGGATATCAATTTAAAAATGTAACCAACAAACTGTTTTCAAGTCAGCTTTTCCTATGTTTGCAGACTTTTCAGAACTCTGTGTGTGTGTGTCTGTACACATACATACATACACAACTACATTGCTTGACATTACAAAGTTGAGTGATCTTACCAAATTCTGCCGTCTGGGTAGCAAGTGAAGGTAAATATAAATTTAGTAAATTAGCTCCAAAGTCATTGTGGACTGGCAGACAGTGTGTATTGAAGAGAACTGAGATTTATACTAACCCAAGTTTTATAAGGTTGGCATAGAATTTGGAGAGATGGTTCCTCTACATCCAACTACTCAAGCAGTTGCGTCCACATTTCCTGTGTGTTCTACTCAACACCATGCAGCTCCCTGCAGTGGGAGACCTCCAGATTCCCTCAGCCGTGCTTCTTGAGAAATTCCACTGAACCAGGTATGTAAACGGAACGCCGGACAGCAAGACCTCCCACCAGGAGGCGTTTGTGGAAGCAGAGAGAATTCAGAAAAAGAATCGAATCAGAAATTAAAGGCATAGCCTGCCCATAAATGTCAATTCTAGGGATAGAGTCACTTTTTTGTAACTCTTCTGAATATATATCCAGAGGACATGAAATCTGTGTCTTGAAGGGATACCTGCACTCCCATAGTTACATGTGTGCTTGGGCGCTTCATTGTGTCAGTCATGGCCGACCTCGTGTGACGCTATGGCCTGTAGCCACCAGTCGCCTGTGTCCATGGGAATCTCCAGGCAAGAATACTGCAGTGGGTTGCCATGCCCTTCTCCAGGGGATCTTCCCGATCCAGGGATCAAACTCGCATCTCTTATATCTCCTGCATTGGCAAGAAGGTTGGTTAGCACTAACATGCACCCTGCAAAGACAACTTCTATTTATATTGAGGCATTATACCAAATAATCAAAATGTGAAAACCCATGTTTGTCATTAAATAGAGAAATTGTGACAATATACATATATATCACTATATATGTGTGTATATATATTATATATACACATAAATGTATATAAGATGCGTTATCATTATAATATGTTGGAATATTATTTAGCTTTAAAAAGGAAATCCCACATTTGTGACAACATGGATGAACCTGGAGGTCATTATACTGAGTAAAATAAGCTAGACACATAATTAAAGATACTGCATGTTCTCAGATACGGAATCTAAGTAAGTTGAATACATAGAAGCAGAGAGTAGAATGGTGGTTGCCAGAGGTGGGGAGGTGGAGGAAATGGGGAGGTAATGACCAAAGGGTACAAAATTCCAGTTATGTAGGACGAATAAATTTAGAGCTATAATATACAACATGTTGGCTATAGTTAATAATACTGTGCTGAATATTGGAAATTTGCTTGATTGTAGATTTCAGGTACTTACCACCCACCCGTACACAAAAGTTATATAAGATGGCTATGTTAATTAGCATTCTGTAGTAACCTTTTCAGAACCTCATATGGTACTTCTTAAATGTATGCAGTTATACTGAAGTATAGTTGATTTACAGTGTGTGTTAGTTTTAGCTATATAGCAAAGTGTATATACGTATGCATATACGTCTATCTGTTCTTTTTCAGATTCTTTTCCCGGATGGAAAATTACAGATTTTGCATATACGTATGCATATATGTATATCTGTTCTTTTTCAGATTCTTTTCCCGGATGGAAAATTACAGAATTATTACACAGTATTGAGTAGAGTTCCCTGTACTGTGTCCTTGTTGATGATCTGTTTTATATATAGGATTGTGCGTGTGTTAATCTGAAACTCTTTGTCCCTCCCCTTTGGTAACTATGAATTTGTTCTCTATGTCTGTTAGTCTATTTCTGCTTTATACATAAGTTCACTTGTATCATTTTTTTTAGATTCCACATATAAGTGATGTGTATTTGTCTTTCTCTTTTATTTCACTTAGTATGATAACCTCTAGGTCTATGCATGTTGCTGCAAATGGCATTATTTCATTCTTTTTGATAGCTGAGTAATATTCCATTGTATATTTATACCACATCCTCTTTATCTGTTGATGGGTATTTAGGTTGCTTCCATGTCCTTTTTACTTTTAAAAAGGACAGTCTTTCATTCTGGTCAAATTAAAACAAAAAACAAAAGAAAGTTCACCATAGAATCTGCTAAACTAAGCTGCACACAGTGGCAAACTAGACCCATTGCAGCTCCAGCCACAAAGCTAGGACCACCCTCCTGTATCTGTCCTGTAGATGTACCTGTGGATTTTGTAAGAGATTCTCAGATATCACTACATCCTGGTAACCAATGGCATTTCCAATAGAACAAAATTAGGATTTGGAAACAAGAGTTTTTCCCTCTGTTTCTATCCTGTTGTCATTTTTGGATAGCAAAACAGGATTTAAAAAAAAATTACTTCATGTATTACCAGTTGTCCTACTGGGAACCTGCTCAAGTAAAGGCTAATATTAAAACAGGCAGCCTGCAAGTCATCTGGAACTCTGTAAAGTAATACGGATAAAGTTTGCCCAACACGGGAATTTAGAAGAGGAGGTGTAAGATTTTAGTTCCACAGGGCCCCTAGTTAGGTCAGTGTGTTTCTGGAAGCCAGATAAATACCAAATGATGCTGCTGCTATGTTAAATAAATGGATAGTTGATATGGGACAAATCCATGGAGTATCTTTTGCTACTTTTTTGAGAAAATAAAAATGAAAATCAGATCTTTTATATTGATGTTTATTTAGTTGAAGAGGTGTAGCATGTGGCCCTTCGAGGTCATCCATGGTTTAAACTGGAATTTGTACACTTGAGACCAAATGTCCCAGTTTGTTTTAGGTAGATGTTTGGGTGGTGGGGAGGGGCGGGAAGTAAGCTGACATTTAAAAATTAGATGTTTTAATTAATTAATTAATTTATTTTTTTGGCTGGTGCACTGGGACGACCCAGAGGGAGGGTATGGGGAGGGAGGAGGGAGGAGGGTTCAGGATGGAGAACACAGGTATACCTGTGGCGGATTCATTTCGATATTTGGCAAAACTAATACAATATTGTAAAGTTTAAAAATAAAATAAAATTTAAAAAAAAGAGGTTTTAATTTAAATACTTGAATGTTTCACTTCTGGGAATACTTGGAATACATGCTGAGCCTACATTCTTATGTGGTGATATTTTTCTAAGACTCAGTCGATCCCACTGTCATCGTTAAAGGAGTGTGTGTGTCCCTAGTCTACAGGCCCCATGACTTTCTGCCATCTAAAAGTGAGGTCATGTGCAATGTTATGCTGGGCAGTATTTTCTTGGCTCTGCAGACAGTGAAAAAACCTAGACCTGTAGCATTTGATTTTCCACCATGGCCAATTTCAGGTTACCTGGTGAAGTTGTTGAACACAGAATAGGGAAGATGCTCAGATAGCATGGTATGAGCTTGTCCTAGCCTACTGTGGTCAGTTTCATTTATCATCACACTTGTATTATTTTTCTTATGGTAAATATCAAAATATTTCTCGATTCTCTTCTCTATTAAAATTGGAAACTTAAGACAAAAGACAAAATGCTTAAAAAAATAAAAGGGTGTTTTTTTGTGGTTCAATATGCTAATAACTGGCATGGTTTACTAGTTCGTGGTACCTGTCTGGACCTTCTACGTATTTGTTTGCTCCCTGTGGTCTGAAGGACTCTGAGGATTCAAGAGGATTCTTAGGGAGCTTTAAGGAAGCTGTGCTGTGGTGGGAAGCATAGCAGAGGAGCTCTTGGGAGTTTCAAGTTTCAAACTTCTGCCTACTTACTGTTCAGTCTTCAACAGATCATTAACCCCACTGTTAATATTTTGAATCACAGACCATTCGATTTGGAAGGAGCAAAAGCAGCTCTGTCTAACCCACTGTTCTAGACCCAGCTGTGTCTCCCCCGTCCTTGGTAACTTGCCTGATGGATGGCCCCACCACCGTTGCCACCACTGCATCTCCTAACAACTACTCTTCTGGAGCAAGGTCCAACCATAGGGGTTCACACCCAAGGCCAACCTCCAGGGCCAGACTGACAAGACTCCCTCCGGGAGTCCTCTCACAGCTTCCTGTCTCAGGGGAAGTGTGGTCCCAAGATGCATAGGGTCTGGCTTCTGTCCCTTTAGTGAGAAAGAGGGCAGGATAAAGAAAACAGAAAGTATTAGAGGATTACATAACAGGAGGCTGACTCTGACCAATGAGGAAGATATGACAGGAAGCAGTGTGTAGATAAAATTCTCTCCTGCTTGTCCCGAGCTGCTGTGGTTCCATGGCCTCTCTGAGGACCTCCTCTCTCTGTACCTGAACCACTGACTATTTTCTTGTAAGCTTCATAAATACCCCACCCTGTATTTTCTTTCCCTCCTTATCTGCTTTTTCCTGTCCCTCCTCAGCATAGCTGCCTTGGAGTTGCCCCTTTCATTCAAGCCTCAGCCCATAATGTTTGCCTCAGACTTGGATTTTTAAATAATCAGTATTAAGATATTAGCCACTTGTCAAAGCAGGGATTCAAATAGATGGCCTTGTGACTACATCTACTTCTGCTTAATTGACTACGCCAAAGCCTTTGACTGTGTGGATAACAGCAAACCGTGGAAAGGTCTTCAAGAGACAGGAATACCAGACCACCTGACCTGTCTCCTGAGAAATGTGTATGCAGGTCAGGAAGCAACAGTTAGAACTGGGCATGGAACAACAGACTGGTTTGAAATTGAGAAAGGAATATGTCAAGGCTGTATATTGTCACTCTGCTTATTTAACATATGCAGAATACATCATACAAAATGCTGGGCTGGATAAAGCACAAGCTGGAATCAAGTTTTCTGGGAGAAATACCAATAACGTCAAATATGCAGATGACACCACCCTTATGGCAGAAAGCGAAGAAGAACTAAAGAGCCTCTTGATGAAAGTGAAAGAGGAGAGGTAAAAAGTTGGCTTAAAGCTCAACATTCAGAAAACGAAGATCATGGCATCTGGTCCCATCACTTCATGGCAAATAGATGGGGAAACAATGGAAACAGTGAGAGACTTAATTTTGGGGGGCTCAAAAATAACTGCAGATGGTGACTGCAGCCGTGAAATTAAAAGATGCTTGCTCCTTGGAAGAAAAGCTATGACCAACCTAAGCAGCTTATTAAAAAGCAGAGATAGTACTTTGCAAACAAAGGTCCATCTAGTCCAAGCTAGTCAAAGTTTTTCCAGTAGTCATGTATGGATGTGAGAATTGGAGTTCAAAGAAAGTTGAGTGCCAAAGAATTGATGCTTTTCAACTGTGGTGTTGGAGAAGACCCTTGAGAGTCTCTTGGAATGCAGGGAGATCCAACCAGTCTATCCTAAAGGAAATAAGTCCTGAATATTCATTGGAAGGACTGATGTTGAAGCTGAAACTCCAGTACTTTGACCACCTGATGCGAAGAACTGACTCACTGGAAAAGACCCTGATGGTGGGAAAGATTGAAGGCGGGAGGAAAAGGGGACGGCAGAGGATGAGATGTTTGGATGCCATCACCAACTCAATGGACATGAGTTTGAGTAGTTTTGGGGAGTTGATGATGGACAGGGAAGCCTGACGTGCGCAGTTCATGGGGTTGCAAAGAGTTGGCAATGACTGAGTGACTGAACTGATGTGACTACTATTTGAGTAAATATTTACTGTATTCTAAAGCAATTTTAATGCCTAGCTTTCAAGGGGTATTCAGAATAAATATAATTCCTATTTCACATGCTTTGCAAAAAAAAACTTATAAAATGGTTAATAGTTGGGACTGTTTGAGTCAGGGAAATCTGAGGTCAGATCCTGTTTCCAGTACTTGCCATCACTTGGTATGTGATTGTGGCAAAATGTATAAAAAGTCTCCCCCAGCTTCGGCGTTCTTAAAATATAGGCCTGTGACAATTTAACTCTGTGTCCTGGGCCTTGATGGAAACTGCCATGGCCTTGAGGAACTTAGCCTTTGAATGACAAGGTGGGAGGGGACTGAAGATAGTTGATGAATGTATGGTCCAGCCCGCTACTTTGCGCCAGATATCAGTCACATGGATTCAGGTGGGGAGGTTATCTGACAACAGCATCTATACGATTGGAAGAGACTGGAAGGAAAAAGAAAATGCAGTCAAAACTAGAAATTGCAGTTGTGCTTGTCAGCTTGTCAGCTGAATAAAAAAATAAATAAGAGGTTAGTAAACAGCACACAGGAATGTAAGATAAGATTAGATGTGACAGCTGTGCCTGGACGTCTTCTTGGGGCTATGGAAAAAGAAGAAGCAGAAAAGCACATTTTGGTTTCTCTCTGTTTCTCTTATCGGCATAGCTTAGGGAAAGTCTCTGTGTTAGAAATATCACTTCGCATACTGTTTTCTGTTTCTCCCAGACAGTTTACTAATCATTGGTTTTCATCTTGATATATTGAATATATCATTTGCAAATATCCAAAATCCTAAGAGGAGGAAAAGTGAGAGACAAAAAAAATACTTCAACATAAGTTCTTTTTTCCTGGCTAGCTGACATCAGTTAAAGGAATCTTTTGTTTGTGAAAAGTTACCCATTACTGTATTTTTTAAGATTATTAAGTGTCATGAAATTAGAGTTTTGTGACAAAACATTGTGTTTGAAGTTAAAAATGTCTTTCAGAATATGTATTTGATCCACACTATGTAAATTTTTTTGGACTCACTCTCCATTTAGTAGTATTTTCATTTTACAATGAAGAAAATTGAGGCCATGTTGATATTTATTGGTTCACAGTAATAGAATGTGGATGTTATTGAGTTCTTACATAAACCTCAAAATGCATTTTGCAGGGAGGAGCTAACTACAGGGTATTGGGTGACCCAAAGAACATTTGAGCAGTTAGTACTTGGACTTAGGACTTAATTTTCTGGAACACTGAATCAAGTCAAGCTGCTTAGCTGGCTTGTTGAGGAAACTGATGCACCCAGCCATTAATGCTAGAAACTTGAACTTGTTGTATTGATGCCTCTTGAACATCAGGAACTTGACCTTGCCTCCACTGAGGTCTCAGGAAACTGGATGCCTACCAATGCCTACCATCCCCAGTGCCAGCAATATGGAAGCTGCCTGGAGAGCTTGTTTTCACTTGTTGCTCGCCTGTGAATTGATGGCTCAGTGGGTGCAGCTGATGAGTGAAGCATAGGTCCTATGTCTGGGATCTGGCTGCAGTTTAGCATCAACAATGGGGGCATGGGAATACCTCCAAACATGGAAAAGTTTCTAATCTGCCAAATTTAATGCGGTTGGGAGATCCTAGTGCTCACCTGCATGTCTGGTCCTAAGCTGGTGCTCTTCACCATTGTGCTGAGCAGCCTCAGTACTGCCTCTGCTTTATGCCTGCGCTTTGTGAAGGGTAATTCCTGGGCCAATAGCATTGGGACCCTTTAAAACCTGTAGAAATGCGGATGTCTCCCCAGATCTACAGAATGAGAGATACATGCTGGAACCCAGCCAGGAAATTTTTTTTTTTCAACATTTTTTTTTTTTTGATGTGGACCATTTTTTAAAAGTCTTTACTGACTTTGTTACAATATTGCTTCTGCAGAATATTGTTTATATTCTGGTTTTTTTTGGCTATGAGGCACATGGGATCTTAGCCCCCGGACCAGGGATCAAACTCACCCCCAGCTTTGGAAGGCAAAATCTTAACCACTGGGCAGCCAGGAAAGTCCCCGTCATGTATGTTCAGCCAGTCCTCTGGGTGATTCTGAACTGACTGAAGTTCGAGAAGCACTATATAACCAAAGCTTCATTTTGAGGGACTTGGTACTTTTTGAAAGCTGGGGGAAAAGCAATGGAAAAGTGAGTGAATTAGAAACCATTAACATATTTTTACATAGTTCCTTTGCGATTCTTATCCATGTATATGTGATGTCTTCATTTATTAGGACTTCATAAACTCATAGTAATTTTCTAGAGTTGAAATATATCAAATAGAAGATTTGTTCAGTTGAGCTTTTAAATGAAGATGATGGGGTGCCAGAGATTTTTAACTCCATGTTACAGACCAGAAGTTCCCTTTATAACTGCACCTTAGAAGCTGAATCTTTTAATTTTGCATAAGCCCTGGAGGAATTCTCAGGCTTGGTTACTCTAAGGAGTTATTGCAAAACAAATGGCGCTTGCCTGCAAGGGCGGGAATGTGCATAAAGTCTAGAGTTAAGCGTGCCTTTCCTCCAGGTCTGTATGCTTTCGTCTTTCTGAATTTAGAATTGCTGGCTTGTTAAAATTCTTAGCCACATCTGCAATGAATGGGATAGGAGATGATAGAACAGATTGCAAGGTCCTCAATCACTTGTTCACTCGTTCATCCAGCAGTTATTTATCAAGAAAATAGCTTGTTTTTTTGTGCTTTTGCTTTATTGGGCTTCACAGATACGCAGATACTGTGTTTTTGAAAAACGGAACGTTTGTGGCAACCTTGAATCAAGCGAGTCTACTGGTCCCGTTTTTGCAACAGCATTTGCTCACTGTCTGTCTCTGTCATATTTTGGTAATTCTCAAAACATTTCAAAGTTTTAAATGATTTTTATATTTGTTTTGGGGATCTGCGCTCAATGATCTTCAGTGTAGTTACTGTAATTGTTTCGGGGTACCACGAACCACATTTATATGAGACAGTGTACTTAATTGATCGATGTTGTGTGTTCTGACTGCTTTACTGATGGGCCATTCCCCGTCTCTCTACCTCTCCTCAGACTACCTTACTCCCTAAGAAACAACAGTATTGAAATTAGACCAGTTAATAACCCTACATTGGCCTTTAACAATCAGTATGACAAACTTGATTGTTGTCTTAAGACAATAATTTAAGAAATTGGCATAGCCACCCCAGCCTTTAGCAACCACCACGTTGCTCAGTCAGCAGTGATCAACATTGAGGCAAGATCCTCCAGCAGCAAGAATACCATAGCTTGCCAAAGGCTCAGATGATGGTTAGTTTTTAACAATAAAATGTATTTACTTTATTGTTCAGTTATGCACATTGTTTATTTAGACATAATGCTATTGCTTAAGTATAGCGTGTGTGTGTGTGTGTGTGTGTGTGTGTGTGTGTGTGTGTGTGTGTGTGTTAGTTGCTCAGTCGTGTCTGAGTCTTTGTGACCCCATGGACTGTAGGCCATGAGGCTCCTCTGTCCATGGAATTTCCCAGGCAAGAATACTGGTGTGGGTTGCCAGTTACTTCTCCAGGAGATCTTTCCAACATAGGAATCAAACCCAGGTCTCCTGCATTGCAGGCGGATGGATGCTTTATCATCTGAGCTACTAGAGAAGACCCGCATATAGTATAAACATTGACTTTTCTCTGCACTGGGAAACTGAAAAATTTGGCTCACTTTCTTGTGATGTTCATTTTATTGCTGTTGGATTCTTTTCCACTGAGCCACCTTGGAATCCCATATAACATACTAACAATGTTCACAGAGTTAAGTAGCAAGTAAAATACTTCAACACAAAAATTAATGGCCTGACACTTCCTCTGGGGAGAAGACAAGGTAGGTATGATTTAAGAGCACTGTTAGCTACTGAGAGTCTGCTTTGGGCTGAGCATTTTACTAGTCACTTAGATGTTTAAACTGCAGTCCACGTGAGGTAGGTGTGCTGCACGATGAGTGCTGGTGGGACAAAGCCCATGAAAGAGCCGCTGCCCTGTCCTCCAGGAGTTTGCACTCCAGTGGGAGACAGGCCTGGGTAATTTCAATATAACGTGACCTAAATCCAAGAGCATAGCAATCTCTACCTATAAATATACGAACTGAAATCCATCACATGCTACACACACCCAACAGTCAGCCTAGGCCCAGTCAGGGACACCCTGTTCCATCAGAGTGGATGCATGTGGATTGAGTTGTCTGGGGTCAGTGGCCTCAGTGTGTGTGTTCTTCTGTTTGGATGCTGGAGAATGAGAAACTGGGCAAAAGATACGGGTATGTTATTTGGCGTCTGTAGCAGGGCTAACAGTGCAAGCTTTGAGTCAGCCAGATGGGTCTCCCTGTAGCCTTGGAACAAAGGTAATGTTGGGACGCACTCCCAGTACAGTGGGAGTCAGTAAGAGTTATAGTGGCTACCCAACTAATCCATCTTTTTGGGTTTAAAACTAATGCGTAGGCACTCCTGAGACACAGAGATAAAATGACTTGACAGAAATTATATAATCGGTAAGTGGCAGGGCCAGGATTACTCTAGAGTGCCTGCTTTTAGCCATTATATTAGAACGTCCACTTAGTCACCACCACTAGACAGAGCAAAGTGGGGTTTAAGGACGTAAAGGAAGACCCCTGCTCGGGCTGGTACACCTCTTAAGTGTCAGACAACTGGGCCTAATTACCTATTGATCTTGCGCCAAAGTCGTATCATGAAAGTGAAAGTGAAGTAGCTCAGTCGTGTCCGACTCTTTGCGACCCCATGGATTGTAGCCTACCAGGCTCTTCCCTCCATGGGATTCTCCAGGCAAGAATACTGGAGTGGATTGCCATTTCATACTTAAGCTAATTGTTGTCAGGAAAAAACATTTATACTTCAACTGTGCCAACTGTTGGGGCTTGTTTTAGGCATAAATTGTCCAAATTCACATGGATACGATTAAATAACATTTCTTAGAGGCACAGCTGGGAAGACAATTTGAGTATCTCTTTTGGGGCTCATTCATTCTGGCAGGCCCTTCAAGAGGTAGTGTTGTGTGCTGGAGAGTGAGAACAAAAGATATTTACATTTCCCTGGCCCGATGCAACATTTTTTTGCATGTTCCCCAATACAGACCTGTGCAGTCTCAGCTTAGTACTGGTCTTATCACTTGAGCAATTCCGACTTTTATTCCTTCATAAAAATGTTAGCTTTTTCTCCCAAGGCATCTCTGCAACCTGTTGAGAGCTGAAATAACCTTTGATCTGGGGGGCATTAGATGCCACAGTTTTCACTGTGCAATGTCTGCTCATCACTTTCCTCTCATGTTTCTGAAGGCTTTCGTTCTCCTTTCAATGAACAGTATTATGTTTGTCCTTCGGGCACTCACTTGAAATGCAATTGTGAATTGACTGCTGGGTAAGTTACTTTAAAATGTACAAGATGCTCACAATATCTTAGGCACGACTGGCTACGTAATTTGGGGATGTGTTCGTGCGTGCTCAGTCACTGAGTCGTATCCAACTCTTTGTGACCCCATGGACTGGAGCCCACCAGACTTCTGTGTCTACGGGGTTTCCTAGGCAAGAACACTGGAGTCGGTTGCTATTTCCTTCTCCAGGGGATCTTCCCGACTCAGGGATTGAACCTGTGTCTCCTGCATTGGCAGACAGTTTCTTTATCACTGAGCCACCTGGGAAACCCTTGGGGATGCCCAGGGCAAACTAATAACAGTAGGCATTTTGTATTTTTGAGAAGCTCAAGGTAATGACAGAGCCTTAACCCCCCAGGTGAGAGGCCCTTCTGAGTCCTGGGCCCTGGGAGACTGCAAGGACCACTTACCTGTGAGGCTGACTCTTCATTTTAGGAAAATTGTCTGAGGGGGTAATTCCCAAATATCTGTGTTCTGATACTATTCTGTGGCAAAGCTTTCACTGTTGGTGGCAAATAGTGAAAAAAAAAAAAGGACATTAAAAGTATGAGGTGATCTTTAAAAAAAATGTATGAGGTGATCTTACACATTTTATAAAATTTACTAAAGGGCTAATGCTTTAACATATCATTTTGCCATTTAAAATAGCCTTTCTTTTTGAGGTTATTGAAATGACAGACATAAAGTTATCTTTATCTGACAAAAATAACACATGCCAACTTCCTGTCCTGGTGTTTTTTTCCTCCCCTGCGCCCTGATTTTACCCATTAGAAATTCCTAATATCTTGGAACCATGGGTCTAAAGTACCTAATGAGACTATATCATTGCTTTCCCCAAATTTTCATCAGGAGGTACCTTCAGAAAGCAACGTATTATTTAAGCTTCATGAAATTATCTGCTATTATGTTCTAAGGGATCATCAAGGATTGTTATATAAGAAATGGCTTTATACTTAGGCCATTCTGTATTAAGAAGATGGGGCTCCAGGTGGCACTAGTAATGAGCCCACCGGCAGTGCAGGAGATGTAAGAGAGGTAGGTTTGATCCCTGGGTCGGGAAGATCCCCTGGAGCTGCAGGAAATGCAGGAGGAGGAATCCCCTGGAGGAGGAAATGGCAACCCATTCCAGTGTTCTTGCCTGGACAATCCTGTGGACAGAGGAGCCTGGAGGGCTACAGTCCATAGGGTCACAAAGAGTCAGACTCAACTGAAGCAGCTGAGCCTGCGTGCTTGCATATTAAGAAGATCGTTTGGCTACTCCATGTTCAAATGATAGTTTCTGTCCTATTTCTAGTATCTCCTTTGCCTGTAAGGATCCACAGAATGCATTCTTCCCAGGATTTAATGCCAGTAAAATCTGCCTCTCAAATGAGCTTGCTTGCACAAAGAGAACTATAAAATCCATCCCAAAATTTACTTGAGTGCTAAATTCACTCTTCAATTGCAGGATGGTTTTATGTCATTTTTCTAGGATCTCTCTTCCTTTTCTTTAAATGGTTTCTGATCTCTCTTGAGAAATTTGTATGTTAACTGTTCTTACTCGGTTTTAAACATTCTTACTGTGACACTTTTCAGATCTATTCTTTTTTAAAACACTAGGGTGACTACACATTGTAAACAGTCAAAAATACGGGATACTGAGTGACAAGAGCTGTGAGCGTAGAGCAACATTTTGATGAGCTTGGAGAACTGATCATCCAGAAGGAGTAATGCTTCAGTCAAAGGGATACACTTTCTTCTCCTGATACTTCCTGTATCTGCCTTATTTGCATTTTTCTCATATGATCATGCCAACTGGTAGGAAAACAAGGAAGATGAAGATGACTTAGCTTCTTAGTGTATATGTGTCAATTCCAGGTTCTGCGACGTTGACAGGCTGTTATTCTTTTTCCTCAGATGTGTAGTCAGTGTGAAGTATAAAGTATTATTTCTTTCTCCTCTAGAATATAAACTGCTTCTCTAAATTGCAGTTTCAAACATGAAGCATAATCCCAGGTTCAGTCTGAAAATGCATAGGCAAAAGGTGGTGTGTCTTGAAAATATTGTAGAAGGGAGCCTCTAGCTAGCTGGGTTCTATGTCAGTAAACCTACATCTTAAATGGGGCTTTACAGATGTTTTCTTTCATTTTAATAAGCGACTTACAGTTCTGTAGAGCCACATTCAGTCAGCAGGACTCTATATTCTTACACTTATGCATGTTTTAACTTGTATTTTCATGGAGGATTGATGTGTGTTCTTCATGAGGAAATAGTACAGAATGGTGGTTACATGTTCCAAAAGAGGGGGAGCTGACCTCATTCAGTAACCTAGAGTTACTGCATGTCAAGAATGCATTCATTGGTCACCCATTATTTTATTTCATTTTCTTTTTTTCTTTTTTTTTTTTATTTTATATCATTTTCATGATAATTTCATGAAAATAAATTATTTCTATTTTTTACGTATTATGAAAATGAGACTCAGAGAAGAAACTTGCCCAATATGACACAACTAGTAATTTGAGGAACTAGTCTGTGACTATATCTGTCCAATCCATCTGATTTCAAAGACTGCACTTTCCCCTTTATGTTGCTGAGCTGGATATTTGAGGTCTTCAGGCAGCTTGTAAGGGGGTCACTTGGGAGTTGATGATATTGGCTGTATTCCTGATTTATCATCACTCAGCCATACTTTACTGCATGAAGACTTACCTACCAGAGCCAGCCCCATCATCTTGCTAGAACTTTCAGAGCTCCTTTGACACTGCAGTTGTTATCTTTGACAAGAACAAGATTAGGAAGCCTCAGATTTGAGGGAAGCCCTCTTTTTCCCACTCAAGGCCACTCAGTGTAGCATCTCATCTATACGTTAATTTGACACAAAGCATTTTTTTTTTGACTATGTGTCATGTTAGAATGTCTTAGCAATGTAGTGATGAACAAGCACATGGGCTTATTTCTCCGAGTGCATTGTTTGAGATGCATGCTGCTGCTACTGCTAAGTCGCTTCAGTCATGTCTGACTCTATGCGACCCCATCGATGGCAGCCCACCAAGCTCCTCTGTCCCTGGGATTCTCCAGGCAAGAATACTGGAGTGGGTTGCCATTTCCTTCTCCAATGCATGGAAGTGAAAGTGAAGTCACTCAGTCATGTCCAACTCCTAGGGACCCCATGGACTGCAGCCCACCAGGCTCCTCCGTCCATGGGATTTTCCAGGCAGAGTACTGGAGTGGGGTGCCATTTCCTTCTCCAATGCATGAAAGTGAAAGTGAAGTCGCTCAGTCGTGTCCAACTTCTAGGGACCCCATGGACTGTAGCCCACCAAGCTCCTCCGTCCATGGGATTTTCCAGGCAAGAGTACTGGGGTGGGTTGCCATTGCCTTCTCCAATAATCACACAAATAATTCATTAATTAGAATTCTGAACAATATTGCAACAGAGAAGTACAGTGCCGGGGTCCAGCCCCGGCTGATCCAGGGTATTCGAAGGGGAGACGGCGTCGGCGACTATTTAAATATTAATTAGAGATATAAAGAGTAATAGAATGAGGATAGCTCAGTAGGAAAATTCAGTGGAGAAAAGAGGCTGAGTAGCTTGGTTTACGCGGGAGACCAATAAAACTTCAAGACAAGAAGCTTGCACCACTTACGTAGGCCGCAGGCATCCTTCTGTTCTCCCGAAGGAGAGGAGACACTGAGGCCTCCCTGGTCGGATCTTAGAAGCCCAGGCAAAATTAGTAAGCTTGGTGGGTTCCTCACTCAAGATGGAGACTCAGCCAGAGTGAGAGAGAGAGTGACACGGGGAGACCAGTATTTCGAGGAACTGATCCCCATTCTTTATTTTCCAGAGTCTGTTTTTATACACTGAGATGTTATACAAAAGTCACACGGGGACAGCAGTCCTGACTTTTATTAAAGTCAGGTGCTTCATACAAATGTATACAGAGGTCTTAGGGGTGTTACATCATCTTCTGGCCAGGGGGGCCTGCTGACAATTTATGACCCTGTCCTTGTGACAGCGGTCAGTCAACACTTATTTCTCCAGGGATGATGATTCTTAAAACAGACATCACTCAAATAAAGTTACATTCCTATAGGGTGAGGGTGTAGTGGGTTTTAGTTAAGGAAAGAATTTACTTGGCCTAAGGTCTAATGTGATTTATATCAAAGGTTAATACTTATTTCTTCTATATATTCATTAATGTGTGTAAGGGCAGGGGATGTGGAGACTTAGCAGTAAACATTGGCTCAACAAATGAAAAACCCTTCACCAATACAGTTTCTAATCAGCCCACTATACTTATACTAATAATTTTATAACTTCTCTAAAGAACCTGTTTTTAGAAGGTTTAAAGCATCTCGTGCCTCTCACGGTTGGGAGGCTGTGAGCAATCACATGTGGCTGGACAAACCTGTCAGGCAGGCTAGAGAACCTTCAGAGGAGTTTGTAAGTTGAAACACTCCTGTCACGCCCAGGAATTATTATTAACTGGAGCTCTAAGTTAACTCCTTCTCCGAAAGAGGTGGTGGGGGACAGCCCCCTATAAAGTCAGAGGTGTAGGTGAGACCACAAAGTAGTAAAGTAGGCAGGCTCTGGTTATGGGGGTAGATGCTCGAGGATTTCCAGGGGGACTCCTGAGGCTCGATCCCACCTTTGCGTATGTCGAGCCTCCTTCCTCATAACCTTTGCCATGGGTGGAGTGCCTCACGCTGGCCCCCAACAGTACAGGGTGTTTTGAGTGTTAGAAAGGAGAACTAATACGTCTGAGATTGAGTAGTGATCAACTAAATGAAACAGGTGGGATGGGCTGAGCATTCCAGGCCTAACGTGCAGATGGTTTATAGAATTGTCACATGAAAGTAAGCAACGTATGTATTAAGTTGCTGGAGGACAGAATATGAGGATGCGATTACCTGGGGCTGTCAGATACTTTCAGTTGATACTTACACTAATTCTGAATTCCATCCTCAGCCCAGACAGTTTTGGATACACAGTACAAGCTAACTCAGTACCTACGTATTCATTAGGGCTCATGTGTTTGTCCTGAATTTTCAAATTACCTATTGCTGTGTAATAAACCATTCTCAAACTTACTAACACATTACTGATAGTTTGTTAATGACCTCCTGTAATTCTGTGAGTTGTCTGCCTCCATCTAGGTGGTTCCAGAAAGCCCAAATTAAAGCTATAGGATTCCTTATCTAGCTTTCTTGGTCTCATGACTTCAGTTTTGCCATATTCTATGAGTCAATAAATATCACTAAGGAAATCCCAGAGTCAAGGGACAGAGGATTTGATTTGACCCTTCAGGGGTGATCTTAGGACTTGAGGAGTGGGTAAGTCCCATTGGAGATGAGCATGTGGGAAGGGAGATATTATTGCCACCATCTTTGAAAAACACAGTCTGCCACGCTGAATAAAGGAGTTGGATGCCAGTCAGGACTGAGATACACTCATGGGAACGGGCTTATCTGCTCCTTATGGTCTCGAGTTTCTGATTCGATTTATATTTTAGGAACTGCCAAGATAGATATATCTTCCTTTTAATCAGATCTTACTTGGATTCATTTAATCTTTATGATATGGCTTTGCAAAATAGATTCTTGCCAAGTATTTTTGGTCAACTTATGTTATTTCTCTAAGTTAAAAAATCTGGTAAAAATATAGAGTGTAAAATCTTCCTTATCTGCTTCATCAGGTAGTGACAAGGTCGTCAGTGATCCGTTGATTCAGAACGAACAATGACAGTAAACACTTGGGGTGCTTGCTGTAGACGCGAAAGTCTTCCATTATTCTAAGGACTGCATATAAGACCTCGTGACAGGATAAGGGCCCGCTGTATGTGAGGCAGCATGCTCTGCTCTGGGTGTGTAAATATATAGAGAAAAAGGTACAGTGCTGCCCTCGTTGGAGAAGGCAATGGCACCCCACTCCAGCACTCTTGCCTGGAAAATCCCATGGACAGAGGAGCCTGGTTGGCTGCAGTCCATGGGGTCGCATAGAGTCGGACACGACTGAGCGACTTCCCTTTCACTTTTCACTTTCATGCATTGGAGAAGGAAATGGCAACCCACTCCAGTGTTCTTGCCTGGAGAATCCCAGGGGGAGCCTGGTGGGCTGCCATCTCAGGGGTCTCACAGAGTTGGACACGACTAAAGTGACTTAGAAGCAGCAGCAGCAGCTGCCATCATGAGTCTCTAGCATAAAGGAAGGTTAGATTAGTCAAATGTTCACACAAATGTGAACTGGCATCTCATACACAAAAGCACTTCATGAGGAGAATAGCAACTTAGCTCAATGAAGATGTACCTACTTCATTCCAGGCCCTGGAGTACTTTGCAACAGTAGATGGTAATTCCTAGTATGAATGATGTTTAGGAATTATCATCCACTGATGTAAACTGTTCCATGAATGATGTATAAAGGGCATTACTTAGGTGAGTATTCTGGGGTTTGGGGAGTTACTGAGTAATCGTAAGCTTCAGTCTAAGCAGACTGTAGAAAGGAGCTGAAATAGAGATTTGATGATGAGGAAGATCCTTTGAGTGCTGTGGTAGAGTTAGCTCCTTGTGGTATTGATTTGAATGGACAGACATGACTGAAGAGCGATGGGGATTACTTAAAAATAGTGTTTCTTAGCAAATTCAGCCATTTTTATGACATATGTGCCCACTTTTTCCTCCTGGAAAATAAAAATAAATTAATTTTTCTGGCCCCATAAGTTAGAAAGAATGATGTTCCCATCCCATAGAAGTAATAAAGAAAGGTACTTCTCTTGGCCTTTTTGCCAAAACACTTACAAATACTCTTTAGAAGTCACGGAAGTACAATTTAGAACACCAAAATCTTTACCTTTGGAGCCAAGATTTGACTCTCTATTTCATCTCTACCTTTTCTAACCAAACATCCTCGGGTGTGTCACTTAGCACTTTTGAGCCTCAATTTCCTCATCTATAAAGTGGGATAATAATGTCTTTATATTATATAGGCAGTAAAACACTATGGAAAGCATTATATTAACACATTATAATTATTTAATTCTATTTGGCAGCACTTGGGATAGAATATTGTTTCTAGCTTAGACAAAAGCCTTTGTATCTCATATATTCTATTTTAAGATCAATAATTGCTTTCAAAATAGTATTGGACCTTGATATCAGTTGTTGTTAGGGCTGATGGCTACTTGGTGGGTAAGATCACATTTTATGTCATCATTTGAATATTTGACTTAATTTGGTCACCTATGGGTTTAGTGACCAGTCAGTTTATTCTGCTCTATAATATTTTATCATAGAGACTCCTTATTATCTATTTTTTAAAGTTGAGTAGGACAAGTAATTGCTATAACATGAAGCGGTTTATTGATATTTACCTCAAAAAGTAGTCTCCATTCAAACATCTCCTGCTCTTAATGAAGCCATCTTATCCTACACTTGACATCAGATATCACAATGAGTAGTTGCTTGCTGAAATATAATGCAAATAATGTCAATCACTGGAAAATTATCTCTTCTTTTGAGTGAATTAGAAATGAACAGTGTCTTGTAATTTTTTCATGCAATTTTGTCAGAAAAATAGTGCCTCCGAAATTGTATTTTTTGTTTCACTTAAAATATAACTGATTTTTAAAATTTCCATTTCAAGGAATTCTATCAATTCATCATTTATTATAAGATTACAGTATCTTCTTGATTGGCTGCTTCTGGGTACAAGTGTCCTCCAAAACAGAACTCTTATTTTATTTTAAATTGGAACCTGACATTCAGTTTAACAAAGTGTGAAAGGAATTTGATAGAGATCAAGAAAATAAGTTTTGAGGCCTAAAATTATTTTTAGCAATTAAAAAATGGATTCATATTTTCTTTGTATTTATTTAAACTATATATAAAAAATGCAGCTTCTTAAAAATAGTTACTAGTTTAACATGAATTATTGTTAACTTGATTGTTAGTTCAATAATAACCACTATTCTTCTTTGGAGACTTGGGATTAAAAGAAGTAATGATAATTTGAGGATGACCCAGAGAGTAGTGGATTAAAATATGTTACAGTTTTTCTTTTAATTTCTTCTACCTTCCCCTTGTTGCAAATGTTTCTGTTGAAATCACTGAATATTATTTGCTCTGATTGATGATTCTCAAAGTGAAAGTGAAAGTTGCTCAGTCGTGTCCGACTCTTTGCGACCTTGTGGACTATACAGTCCATGGAATTCTCCAGGCCAGAGTACTGGAGTGGGTAGCCTTTCCCTTCTCCAGGGGATCTTCCCAACCCAGGGATTGAACCCCTGGGTCTCCAGCATTGCAGGTGGATCTCAAAAGAGGTGACAAACTCTAGAATCACCTGGAGAACTTTTAAAACACTAACACCCAGGCCCCACCCAATCCAATTAAATGAGGGTAAGGCCCAGCCCTGCCTACTTTTAGGATTTGTCCAGGTGACCCTACAGTGCAACCAAGGTTGAGAACCATTGACTTAGATCCTTACCTAGCACTCTCTCAGAAGTCAGTGTAGGATGGCAGTTAGCAACCCCTCCAACTCCTGGAACCCATTGAGTCAAGAAAGTCTGCAGCTTTGATTTGTTATCTATTCTCAGCTGTCCTCCTATTGCTCCCGCTTAGGAGATCTGAGCATCATCATTTAGAGTGCAACAGACCCAGGATGCCGTTTAAGCGAGGTTCCAGCTTGGCTGCCATCGTTGACTGGATTTGCTTTCTATAGAACCAAGCCAATTATTCTCTCAAGCAACTTTCAGCTTAATATCATCGTAGATTGGCAAGGGATAAACAGCTGCTTAATCTTCTAAACACCCTCCAACCCTGCTGAAGCTTTTTAGCTGCTACATACTGCCCTTGAAATGGCCTGGTACAAAGTCATGGTGGGAATTTCGCTGATATTCAGTTGAGGAGGTGCCCAGACAAGGCTATGAGGTGGAAAGATCCAGCTGCTGAGAAGGATGAGGCTGCCAGGAATAGCTTTAGTGCTGGAGCCGGGAACTTTGTCTCTCTTGCTCACTGCTTGGTCCCTGGCTCTTAGAATGGTATCAACCACAGAGTGTGCACGTGATGAAAGCTTGTTGGCTGAAGGCATAAAGCGTGAAAAGCTGAAGTGCTGAGTGGCTCTGAGAAAAGCTATGAAACACCAGCCCTCTCCCTCCTCCAACACAGCTGAATAATTGTATGATAATGGTTATTATTGAGTGCTTTTTCGTGACAGACATCGTACTGAGATTACACATACACTCACACACATATATGGGCACACAGGTATGCACACACAAATTATATTCTTTCTTGTTTAAAACTCATAACAGCCTATTCAATACTCATTATCCTTATGGCATAGTTGGGGGTAGTGAGACTTCGACTGGCTGACCAACATTTCTAAGTAACAACCAAGTAATAGCAGAATTGTCATCAGAGATCAGATCTCCCGATTCTAAGCCTGTGTGGTAGAACCAACTGTATGATAGTGATAAATCTTTCCACGTCCAGCTTCAGATTCCTTAAACATTTTCATAAGCATCACCCCTTATAAAGCAATTATCACTCTCAGAAGTTAGGTTATTCCTGTGTCTGTTGCCTTGCCTACCTCTCTTAGAAAATCAGTTTCAGGAGAAGAAGGGTATTGTTTTTGCTGTTGTTCACCTTATCACCCCTGGAGAGTGATCAGGTACTCATCTTTAGTCCCTGTTTGAATGACTAGCCCCACCATCCAGTTGCTCAGTTAAGGCAGCTGGGCATTGTCTTTGCCCGTTGTTAAGCCTCATTCACTACCCATAATTGGATGCTGTGTTTGCCTCTCCAGTGGCACCCAAATCTATTTTTTTCCCTCCATTCTCCACACTACTGCTTTAGTTCATGCTCTTACTCTTTGTAGAGTAGCCTTCTGATCGATCTCCCTGTCTTGAGTTTCACCTTCTGATTCACAAAACTTAAAGGGCAGTGATTCTTCCCTGGAGGAAATTTTACTCTCTGCCTCCAGGTGAAATTTGTCAGTGTCTGGAGATATTAATTGGTTGTCACATGTGGGTTGTACTGGCATCTATATGGAAGGGACTAAAGATGCAGCTAAATATTCTGCATTGAGCAAGACAACAAAGAATTACCTGGCCACAATGTCAACAGTGCAGGTGTAGAAAAACTCTTCCAGAGTGACCTTCTTAAAACCTCATTCTAAATTTATGTATAGTCAATCCTTTTCAGTGACTGCCCTCTACCAAGAGGGTAAAACACGAAGTTCGTAGTGTCACATATGAAATATAGTTATGATTTGCTGCTTCCTTGCTACTTCAGCTACATCTTTCATTTTTCTTCCAAGTGTGCATAAAATTCCAGCCACTTTAAACAGTTTGCATGTTCTCAAAAGCATTCTGTTATTTGCTGTATTTTACCTGTTAAAGTTCCCAGGCAAGATTCTGAGATGTGCTCTTAGACTATCCTAGATACAGTCACTCAGTAAGCCTTGAGTGAGCTGTGTGGGTGCCGTGTTAGGCGTGGAAGGCACAGCAGAGAGTGAAATAAATGTGGTTCCTCCCTTGGAGGTTCCTGTCTTCATCTGCTGTGGCTAGCTTAGAGCTGTATAGCACTTGAAGCTGTCACTCCATCATCAGTAGACCACTAAATGCAATTTAATTATCACTTCAAAGAAAATGAGCAATACTTACGGTTATTCTCAATTCATATCAAATTCACATTTACTTGTCTAAAAAATATGTGTGTGTTTTTTTAAGCATTTGTTTCTTCAGATCAACTTCTAGACAAGATCCATACCTTGTTTGTGGTTGTGTTCTTTAAGTCTCTTTGAAGTCTCTTGGGTTTTTGGGATCTAAGAAGCAACTTCTTCCATCTTCCCCTCCCTTTCCCCTTCCTCCCTCCTTTTCTCTCCATTCCTCCACCTTTCCTTTCTCCCTTCATGCCTTCTTAATCTCACCCATCCCAGTCTTCCTCTCTTCTATCTTGTCTGTCTCCCATTTAGTTATTTTGTAGAAGCAGTCAGTCGGTGGTCCTGTAGAAAGTCCCACGTTTTGGAGTTTAGAGTTTTCTGACTGCTCCTTTGTGCAGGCATTTAGCTCATTCCCCTATTCTACATGTTCCCTGCAGACGGGAGTTGATAGAAATACTTAGATTTACATGTGTTTTTGCAAGAACAATTCATGAGGGCTGCTGTGTATTTTCATGTATCATCATATCAGTTGTAAACAGTGTCTGGTGGTTTCAGTTTTCAGTTCAGTTCAGTCACTCAGTCGTGTCGACTCTTTGCAACCCCATGCCAGGCCTCCCTGTCCATCACCAACTCCCGGAGTTCACCCAGACTCACGTCCATTGAGTCAGTGATGCCATCCAGCCATCTCATCCTCTGTCGTCCCCTTCTCCTCCTGCCCCCAATCCCTCCCAGCATCAGAGTCTTTTCCAATGAGTCAACACTTTGCATGAGGTGGCCAAAGTAGTGGAGTTTCAGCTTTAGCATCATTCCTTCCAAAGAAATCCCAGGGCTGATCTCCTTCAGAATTGGACTGGTTGGATCTCCTTGCAGTCCAAGGGACTCTCAAGAGTCTTCTCCAACACCACAGTTCAAAAGCATCAATTCTTCGGTGCTCAGCTTTCTTCACAGTCCAACTCTCACATTCTCACATCCATACATAACCACAGGAAAAACCATAGCCTTAACTAGACGGACCTTTGTTGGCAAAGTAATGTCTCTGCTTTTGAACATGCTCTCTAGGTTGGTCATAACTTTTCTTCCAAGGAGTAAGTGTCTTTTAATTTCATGGCTGCAGTCACCATCTGCAGTGATTTTGGAGCCCAAAAAAATAAAGTCTGACACTGTTTCCACTGTTTCCCCATCTGTTTGAGCAATATTTAAATTGGGTCCAGATGCTGAGAGATGACAGTCTGAACTTCCCCATCAACTTTGCACTTACTGGTTTTACTCTTCATTAATGGCTACTGATTGCACAAATCAGTTATTTATTAAATATTGGAAAATGGTGGCAGTCTGATTATTTCATTCTGTTTGCACTTATTAGGTAAGATTTCCCTCTATCAACTTGCCTTATATTTACTGTGAAATACAACTTAAATAGGAATAGTAGCATAAATTTTATTTTCTCTCTTTATTCATTATTTTTTGGAGAAATACAGTGGTGCCTTAACATGTTTTAGTGGAATCCAATGAATTTAATTTTGTGTTTCCCTTTATCCCTTCTCTTCCTTTCCCCCTGTTATGAGTGCATGGCCCTTTTATCTATTACCTCTTTTAAATGGATGTCTTCCAATATTTAATACAAACCTTTGTCCACAAACAATGAATGTTTATAGTTTTTTCTAATAATCAAAGAAGCAATTTTTATTTTAGAATGTGGAAAAAAGTTCTCTTAGAGAATTAAATAGGGGCTGTTACTTAGGACAATAGATCTCACTGTTCTGGATGTCTTGCCTTACTTGTTAAAGACCTACTATGTGTCAAGACATCAGACTAGGTATTTTTATAGCAGATTTACTGTTGGTCATCAGATCTATGAATTATTTATCATTAGAACCAGATACTAGTGGAATATGCAGTTTGCTAGATGGTCTAGAGCTGTCTCAAGCCTCCTCTTTGCAGCAGGCTTGGGAGGATTACAGGTCACAGTAGAACCTCTCTGACGTGTGTGCAGTTCCCTTGTGTAAGCAAGTGTTAGAGGTTCTTGGATAGTGACATTTTCTAGGTGAACTAACTGGTTGGAAAGGACTTCAGCTGCGTTATAACAGGAGCATAAGTTTAAAGGAATTCCTGCAATGTTTTAATTTGCAATTGATTTCCTAGACTTTCTTGGTCAGCTCTTTGCATCTCCATTTTTACCTAATTGCTTCACATTTAGCAAATGGCATTTATGCCAACCTGCTTACCTTTTAGAGTTGTAGTGTAGTTTAATCAAGGGGCTTCCCTGGTAGCTGAGCTGGTAAAGAATCAGCCTGAAATGCAGGAGACCTCCATTCGATTCCTGAGTCAGGAAGATCTGCTGGAGAAGGGATAGGCTACCCATTCCAGTATTTTTGGGCTTCCTTTGTGGCTCAGCTGGTAAAGAATCTGCCTGCAATGCGGGAGACCTGGATTCAATCCCTGGGTTGGGAAGATGCCCTGGAGAAAGGAAGGGCTACTCACTCCAGTATTCTGGCCCGGAGGATTCCGTGGACTGTGTAGTCCATGGGATGGCAAAGAGTCTGACACAACAGAGTGACTGTAGTTTAATCAACGTTATGTAAAGAGCCTAAGTTATAACTGAGTTTTCAATATCCTATTCCTGTATATGTCTTGATGTCTTATAATATTACCTGGTTGATGCACACAGACATTCTGTGCTGTCAGTGGACTGTTATACAGCTGATTTCAGTTACAATTGCCTTTCATTATTGGAAATTGGAACACATAGAACAGTCTGGGTTTTTTGCTTGTCATTTGTCAATTTAAAAAAATGATGAATATAGTAGTTACATGACCTGGTGAGTGAAAGTTGCTCAGTTATGTTTGACTCTTTGTGACCCCTTGGACTATAAATCTCTAGAATTCTCCAGGCCAGAATTCTGGAGTGGGGTAGCCTTTCCCTTCTCCAGGGTATCTTCCCAATCCAGGGGTCAAATCCAGGTCTTCTGCATTGCAGGTGGATTTTTTTTTTTTTTATCACTTGAGCCACCAGGGAAGCCCACATGAACTGGTAATAAAGACTGAGTCATTGAATGATCCTGTTCCTTGTCTGATTGCTTACAGGAGCAACATATTCTAATGTATCCACTCACTTTCTCTTGATTACAATGGACTATATCTTTGGATTATCTGCTTTGAAACACTTTTAAGACTTATAAAATAATTTTAAATAAAAATAGCTTCCATTTACTGATACTATGTGCTGGGTTCTAGGATATTGTACTCTTAATATGCCTTTTATCATTTGATTTTCAAAGCAACTCATGGATTTTCTGAAGAAAACTGAGTTTTATATAGGTTGAGATATTTTCCCAGTCTATCTGGCAAAATATATAACTGGAAGTAAAAGTTGGATTAACTGAAATCTGCTTGACTCCAGACTTTATGCTTTTAACTGTAAACTACTGTCATCTGTTTAAAAGATGAATTCCCTCTCCATAGGCTTTTCCCATCATAATAAATACCTGTTTATATAAATTAGCATATATTTGTAAGTATGAATATATTATGTAGTTCTTAATAACCTAGAAGTCCATTTCTTAACATCCAAGCAGAATGAGATGAAAGAGGCAAAGTTTACCATCCAAAATTATTTAAAATATATTCTTTATTTGCTCTGACCTTTAACAGACATAAAAATAACCTAAATATGTGGCTTGCTATCAGTAGTTTTTTAAATTCCCTTTTGTAACTCACAGCTCTTCTCTCTTCAGATTAATTCTTCAAATTCCTTTTTCACCATCTGTCTTTTATAAATAATATTCCCCTTTCTATCTTTTTCAGTTAATTTAGGAAAGAGTTATTCCTGTTTAAGTGGTAAGAGATAATCAAATTTGTGGCTTTCAAACTTTCTTGAACACATAAAATGAGTGAAAAGTATCAGAAAATAATGTATTGGACTCTAACATTTCTATTTTATTCTGTTCCATTCTGCTCCACTCCACCCTTCCTCACCCCTCTATTCTCCTCTGTCCTCTATTTAAAACTTCCAGTTACAATTTTATGATTCATTAATGGATTCTGGGCAGTAATAAGAAACTGAATCACATAATTATCTTTGATTAGAGAAAAAGAGAAGTCTATGAACATGGCTAAATTAATAATTTTGCTCCTAACACCCATATAAATGCATGTCACAATTGCTTTGGTAAGAATTACTTTAGTGGGAATTTTTATTTTGAAAAGTCTAATTAAAGTCATTATCAATGAAAGAAAGAAGGGTAATGATGAGGTCAGAGGGGAATGAAGTAAAACACTTTGAAAATAATAGGATTAAAATGGATTATGGCTTTAGTATATTTTGTATCATTTAAAAGTTGTTTCATAGAGTTGTTAGGCAACTTGGTGTTTCCTTGGAAAGGAGATCAGAAGACAACAAGCGATTTTAACAGGGAGTAAACGGAACAAGAGACATTATAAGTATTGAAAATACATGTTTTAAGACAGACAATGACAAGTGTTGGTGAGAATGTGGAAAAAGTGAAAACCTCGTGCATTGCTGAAGGGAACATAAAATAGTGCAGCCAGTCTGGGAAACAGTTGACTGTTCAAAATGGTGAACATAAAGTTACCACTTGATACAGCAGTTCCACTTCTGGGTATGCATCATTTTTATATTTGGCAAAACTAATACAATTATGTAAAGTTTAAAAATAAAATAAAGTAAAAAAAAAAAAGAAAACATATGTCCACACAAAAACTTGTATGTTAATGAATATTCATGGCAGCTCTATTCCTAATAGCCCCTAATTTGCAAGAACCCCCAAATCTATCAGCTGATAAATGGATCAACAGAACATAGTATACTCACTCAATGGAATATTATTTGGCCATAAAAAAGGAAGGATGTCCTGTTACATATTATAAGATGAATGAATCCTGAGAGCATTATGCTAATTGGAAGCAGTCACAAAGGACCACCTGTTGCATGATTCCATTGATGTGAAATGTCCAAAACAGGCAGATTTATAGAGCTAGAAAGTGGATTAGTGGCTGTCTGGGCTAAGGGTAGGGTGTGGAATGAGGCGGGGCTGTTAATGTGTTTGGAGTTTCTGTTGTAGATGATGAAAACATTCTAAAGTTAGATCATGTTGATGGTTGCATAACTCTAGTAATATAATAAAACCCACTTTCAAGTACACTTTAAGTGGATGAATTTTAGAGTGTATGAATTATATCTCAATAAGGCTATTTTAAAAAGGAAATATATATTTAAGGATCATGTGGAAGTATTAAATAAATTCTGCCTGGTGGGCTACAGTCCACAGTGTCACAAAAGAATTGAACACAACTTCGTGTCTAAATAACAACAGCAGAATACTTTGATGAACCAAGTGGCAGTCCTCGTGTTTGCAGTGTAGTGTGCATATGTACTTATCACGTTATGCTCATAGCACTGGGTGCCTTCACATGTCGAAGCACACAACCAGCATAGCAGTTTGCACATCCATAAGAATATAGCCGATTAATGTAAAAGGTATTTTCAGAAAGACATCTAAAACTAAGTCCAATAAAATGGCCAAAATAGTTTAAGAACAGAAGGAAAGCAACTATAAACAGAATAGTTTTTACAATGTAGGCAGTACATTTCATGTTTCTAATTTTAATTCAAGATTTTTATAACTACACTTCAGAATTAACCTTTGATCCTTTCTCATGCTTTAACTGGGGACATGATTGCTTCTCTTGCAGAAGTTTAATTACAATTTGAAGTAATTCAGAAATAGATACCAGGCTTTCCTGGTGGCTCATATGGTAAAAGAATCTGCCTGCCACGGGGGCAACCCAGGTTTGAATCCTGGGTCAGGAAGATCCCCTGGAGAAGGGAATGGCAACCCACTCCAGTATTCTTGCCTGGAGAATCCATAAACAGAGGAGTCTGGTGGGCTACATACAGTTCATGGTGTCACAAAGAGTCGGACATGACTGAGTGATTAATACACACAGAGAAATAGATACCAGGATTTTAATTTAATTTCTTTTTTGAAAATAAATTTATTTTTAAATAAACTTTGTATTTGGGAAGTTATTTTTTTCTTTTTTTTTTTTCCTGGGGAAAATTTTTTTTTAAATTTTATTTTTATTTTTAAACTTTACATAATTGTATTAGTTTTGCCAAATATCAAAATGAATCCGCCACAGGTATACATGTGTTCCCCATCCTGAACCCTCCTCCCTCCTCCCTCCCCATACCATCCCTCTGGGAAGTTATTTTTTAATGTAGAAAAATTGTGAAGATGGTAGAGAGTTTCTTTCCTCCTCTTACTCATTTCCCCTTAACGTTAGCTATGGTATTTGTCAAAACTAGGAAACTTATATTAGCACATTAATATTTACAAAGTTCCAGAATTTGTTTGGACTTCTTAAGTTTTTCTGCTAATGTCCCTTTTTCTGTTTAGTGATTCAGTCCAAGTTATCACATTGTACTGAATCATCATGCCTTCTTAGTTTCCTCTGACTTGTGTTGGTGTTTTACTTAGCCTTCTTTCATACAACCTTGACACTTTTTAAGAGGTACTGGTCAGTGAGAGGTCTAAGAGGGAGGGTATATATATACCTATGACTGATTCACTTCATTGTACAGCTGAAACTAACACAACATTGTAAACAATTATATCCCGATTGAAAAAATTCTAGAAAAAATAGAAATTTTTAACATGTGAACAAAAGAAAAGAATTCTTCAACTTAGTTTTGACTAAATATTAGACTTGAGTTTTGAGGCTTGGGAAAGAATATCACAGAAACCATATTCCCTCCTTCTCACCTCCTATCAGGAGTACAGAGTACCAACATCACTTACTCCTGGTGTAACTTTGATCACTTAGCTTGGGTAGTGTTTGCTAGATTTCTTGACTGGAAAGTTCCTATTTTCCCCATGTGTATTCTATTGTTTGGAGGTGAGAGCATAATTTTATATGATAAAACAAGAGCTACATTTTAATTTTTCTGTTTTATCTAGACACAAATACACCTTGTAAATCTGTGCAGTAGGAAGATTCTTTTTTATCTTTCATTAAAACATTCAAACGATACTGTTATGATTCTTAAGTGAAATTGGTTTTCAGAACACACCAAAGATTCCACTGTAAGTTAGGTGGTGACAGTGAAAGAGTTAATATAAGATGAAAAATTCTCCTATCAAAGGGAACGTATATTTAGGGCAACCTAATTAAAAACTCTTTCATGAGTGTGGGGAAAATAAGTGTGTATTTTGTGTTGTACCTGGGAAGATATGTACATGTACTTTTCATGGGTTTGTCTTTCCACTTATGGAGTTCTATTTATCCTTGGAAATAGTATTTTTTATTTAGTCCATCATACTTTACAAGTTCTACATCAAGAATTGTATTTCCACCCTCCCCCTCGTCTCCTCCAGAGATTAAAATTATCTTTAAGACTTTAAGATTTAAGACTTTTCCTATCCAAGGCTAATAATTCCTCTTGGTCCCGTTACCTCCTTTCTTCTCCAAGAATTGATTCCTTCAATTAGTTCCTCTTTTTGATTTAATTTTCAGCCTCTCCTTTAATATGGGCTTCTTCACTAGAGCTGGAAATAAACTGGCTTAGCTTTAAAATGAACATATGTGCAGGCCCCCATATGTGTGTGTGCGTGTACACACACAGGCACGCATGCATGCATGTTCTAGCACTTTCAGGCAAACACAGAACAGTGTCTTGAGGCTTAAGAGCTTAGTCTGTCTGTGTCTCTAAATCTGCCATTCTTCTCCTAAATCTCTTAAAAGAAGAGATTACATTTTCTCTTTAGCATCCTCATTTGCCAATTTTAAACCAGTTTCATTCTGATTTCTACTGACATCTCTCTAATGAAATTGTTTTGTCTTTGTCACCAATCGTCTCTAAATTTCAAATTAAATGGACTTTCTCCTCCTAGAGTTTGACAATTACTGACACAGTGTTTATTTAATAAATATCAGTTTATTGAATGTTGCAAGAACTTTGAATACTCAATGAAATTTTGGCATATATAAAAATACCTTTCACAGTGTTGTGAAATTTAAATTTGCTTCCTTTATTATAACTGATGCCTTTTCCCTTCCATGGATGTATGGTTCATATCTGTGAATCTGAAGGGAGCAGTAATAGCTGGTATAGTGAGACAATGTAATAGCCTTTGTAATGTTCATATGGATGATTATTGTACATTTTACTTAGTTCTATAATTTTAGTAAATGGTTTCAGGCCAGTCCATGACCTTCTTTTACCCAAACACTCTACACTTTGGATTCCCAAAGGAAAACTTGTACTTGTTCTGGACAAGAGAAAACGGGACGAAGAGAAACATTCCTTACCCAGAATGGGTTCCATGTTCTCTCTCCTGAGAAGGATCACCTGGTCGTCTGAACTAAAGACACAAATTCTTAAAAATGAAGGAGGAGCCCTATCCTCTGGTTACAGAAGCAGAATGAGTATCCGGCCACAGAGGAGAGTGGTTTTTAAGCAACGCTAGAGAGAGTTTCACTACTCAGTCCTTGAGAAATATTTTCCCAGGCTCAAATACAGAACCAGAAGAGACTTCTGCATCCTTACATAAGGCCAAGCTGCTTTTCACAGTGGAGTTTTGTCTGTGCTTGTTGGGTCCCAGTGGATCTGCTCAGAGGTTTTCTCCCTTTCTTCTCTCATAAATATACCTTCATTTAAGCTTCCTTTATTTCAAGGCACATTGTAGAGAGTAATGGCATAGATGTTCCTACTAGGGGAAGGTACCTTGGTCTCATCTCAGTATTGTCAGCATTTTGCTGAATTGAGAGTAATGCTGCTGCTGCTGCTGCTGCTGCTGCTAAGTCGCTTCAGTCGTGTCCGACTCTGTGCGACCCCATAGATGGCAGCCCACCAGGCTTCCCCGTCCCTGGGATTCTCCAGGCAAGAACACTGGAGTGGGTTGCCATTTCCTTCTCCAATGCATGAAAGTGAAAAGTGAAAGTGAAGTCACTCAGTCGTGTCCGACTCTTTGCGACCCCATGGACTGTAGCCTACCACGCTCCTCTGTCCATGGGGTTTTCCAGGCAAGAGTACTGGAGTGGGGTGCCATTATGAATATTAATAACAGTGACAGTATCCGTTACCATTTATTGAGTACCTGCCATGTACTTACAAAAGGCGTCCAGGCATTTTACAAATATTGTGACGTCAGGAACCACGTCTCTCTCATTCACTGCTATATCCCCATCCTTGGCAGAGTTACTGTGATGTGGAAGGCAGTTAATAAGTGTATACACACACAACTTAAGACATTGAGGGTTTGGTTTCCAGCTCAATGCAGAGAAGGGAACATAAGTTTATATTTAGTTTATGCTAGTTTTATTAGTCTATCAAATGTGCATTAGCATTGTCTAAAAATGTGCATACTTAGTTTAGAAATGCTTTGTTATTAAAGAAATCCTGACCATCTCTGAGCCTTCAGCAAGCTGTAATCTTTTTGCTGGTGGCGGGCTTTGCCTAAGTTTGATGGCTACTGACCCATCGAGGTAGTGGTTCACCGTCACCCCAGGTGAAGGAGGGGTGGCTTTAGCAATTTTTTAAAATAAAAAAACCAGTAAGGTTTGCTGCATCGATAGACTCTTCTGTTCAAGAATGATTTATCTGTAGCATCAGTGCTGTTTGATAACATTTTATGCAGAGTAGAACTTCTTTGAAAATTGAAGTCACTTCTTTCAAACCCTGCTGTTGTTAAAACAGCTAGATTTATGTAATATTTTAAATCCTTTGTCATCCTTTCAACTTAGGGTAGATTTCATCTCTAGAGAACACTTTCTTTGCTTATCCATAAGAAGCAGCTCCTTATCCATTTAGGTTTTATCATGAGATTACAGCAATTCAGTCTTAAGTTTCCACCTCTAGTTCTAATTTTCTTTTTCTTTTTACCATATTGCAGTTATTTCCTCCACTGAAGTCTTGAGCCCCTCAGAGTCATCCATGATGACTTTAAAAGAGTCATCCAACTTCTTTTAAACTTTTGTTAATGTGGATATTTTGACCTTTTCCCATGAATCACAAATGCCCTTAATGGCATCTAGAAGGATGCCCACATTCTTCAGAGGAATCACTATCTATGGCAACTATAGCCTTTAAATAGCCTTTAAACTATAGCATATTAAATGTCTGTCTTTTTTTTTTTTCTTTTCTTTGAAATATTTGGTCGTGCCATATGGTTTTGCAGGGCTGACCAGGGCTAGAATGCACGCCTGCCACGGTGGAAGTGCAGAGCCTTAACCACAGGACTGCCAAAGAAGTCCCCCCAACGTATTTCTTAAATAATAAGACTGGAAAGTTGTAATGGCCATGGGCTGCACAATGGATGTTGTGCTAGCAGTATGAAAACAACATCACCCTCATTGTGCATCTCCATTATAGCTCTTGGGTAACCAGGTGCATTGTTCATGAGTGATGATATTCTGAAAGGAATCTTTTTCTCTGAGCAGTGCGTCTCAACATTGGGCTTAAAATATGTAGTAACCACGTTGTTAACAGATGTTTTGTCATGCAGGCATTGTTGTTCTGTGTATAGAGTACAGGCAGAGCAGATTGAGCATAATCCTAGGATTATGCTAGGATGTTTGGAATGGTAAGTGAGTTTTGGCTTCAACTTCAGGGTGCCAGCTGCATTCAGTTCAGTTCAGTTGCTCAGTCATGTCCGACTCTTTGCGACCCCATGAATCGCAGCACGCCAGGCCTCCCTGTCCATCACCAACTCCCGGAGTTCACTCAGACTCACGTCCATCGAGTCAGTGATGCCATCCAGCCATCTCATCCTCTGTCGTCCCCTTCTCCTCCTGCCCCCAATCCCTCCCAGCATCAGAGTCTTTTCCAATGAGTCAACTCTTCGCGTGAGGTGGCCAAAGTACTGGAGTTTCAGCTTCAGCATCATCCCTTCCAAAGAAATCCCAGGGATGATCTTCAGAATGGACTGGTTGTATCTCCTTGCAGTCCAAGGGACTCTCAAGTCTTCTCCAACACCACATTTCAAAAGCATCAATTCTTCAGCGCTCAGCTTTCTTCACAGTCCAACTCTCACATCCATACATGACCACCGGAAAAACCATAGCCTTGACTAGACGGACCTTTTTGGCAAAGTAATGTCTCTGCTTTTGAATATGCTATCTAGGTTGGTCATAACTTTCCTTCCAAGGAGTAAGCGTCTTTTAATTTCATGGCTGCAGACACCATCTGCAGTGATTTTGGAGCCCCCCCAAAATAAAATCTGACACTTAGCCCCTAACAAAAGCGTCAGCCTGTCTTTTGATGCTTTGAACCCAGGCAATGACTTCTCCTCTCTAGCTTTGAAAATTCTAGATGGTGTCTTCTTCTGATGGAAAGCTGTTTTGTCTACATTGAAAATCTGCTTCTTGGTGTGACCACCTTCACTAATGAACTTAGCTAGATCTTCTGAATGACTCGCTGCAGCTTTTACATCAGCAGTTGCTGCTTCACTTTGAGCTTTTATGTTACAGAGGTGACTTCTTTTCTTAAATCTCATCAGTAATTTAAAAATTTAATCCAGTTTTTAAAAGTACAATGTGAAGTTTATCTCATCTCAAACTCTGCTAGCTAGAAAAACTTCTGCAGCTTCCTCAATTCTCTCTGCCTTCTTAAAACTGAAGAGAGTTAGGACCTTGCTCTGGGAGGCTTTGGCTTAGGGCAATGCTCTGGCTGGTTTGATCCTCTATCCAGACTTTATGCCTATCAGCAATAAGGCTGTTACACTTATCATTCATGTGTTCACTGGAGCAGCACTTTAAACTTCTTTCAAGAACCTTTCCTTTGCATTTACAACTTGGCTAACTATTTGGCACAAGAGGCGTAGCTGTCCGCCTGTCTCAGCTTTTGACATTCCTTCCTCACTAAGCTTAATCATTTCTAGTTTTTTTTTAATTTGAGAGACTTGCAGCTCTTCTTTTTCACTGGAACACTGAAAGGCCAGTGCAGAATTATTAATTGGCCTAATGTCACTATCGTTGTGTAGAAGCCCAGGATGACAGAGAGATGGGTGAAGGGAGGTTGACTGAGCAGTCGGGACATGTGTTTACTGATCAAGTTCACAATCTTCAGTGGGTACAATTTGTGACACCCCAAAACAATTGCAATAGTGATGTCAAAGATCTCTGATCATGGATCACCATAGCAATATAATGAACAAGTTTGAAATATTGTGAGAATTACCAAAATGGGATACAGAGACACAAAGTGAGCAAATTCTATTGGAAATAGCACCAATAGATTTGCTTGATTCAGGACTGCCACAAACCAACTTATTAAAAAACACAGTTATCTGTGAAATGCAGTAAAATGAAGCACGATAAAATAAGGTACCACTGACTCGATGGACGTGAGTCTGAGTGAACTCCAGGAGTTGGTGATGGACAGGGAGGCCTGGCGTGCTTGTGATTCATGGGGTTGCAAAGAGTCGGACACGACTGAGTGACTGAACTGACTGATGTTCAGTCAAAGAGTCATTCTCATCCTGAGAACAATCCTGAACAGATCTGTTATTACTTCTCTTCTATAGACGGAGAAACTGAAGCTTACAAACAGGTAACTTTTACAAGGTCATTAACTAGTAATCAGTAGTATCATGTTTGAGCTCAAGTATATACAGCTTCAAAGCTGTAAATGTTTCCACTCTGCCATGTGGTTAGTAAGTGGATGGATGACATGATAAAAGAATGAGTTTAGTGAACGAATTGTTGCCCTATTTACTTGAATTTATTACTCAACCATCTGTAGGCTGGAGAAGGCGATGGCACCCCACTCCAGTACTCTTGCCTGGAAAATCCCATGGACGGAGGAGCCTGGTAGGCTGCAGTCCATAGGGTCGCTAAGAGTCGGACATGACTGATCAACTTCACTTTCACTTTTCACTTTTCACTTTCATGCATTGGAGAAGGAAATGGCAACCTACTCCAGTGTTCTTGCCTGGAGACTCCCAAGGACTGGGGAGCCTGGTGGGCTGCCGTCTATGGGGTCTCACAGAGTCAGGCATGACTGAAGTGACTTAGCAGCAGCAGCATCCCTAGGCTACTTTGCTCATGAGAATTTGTTCCTTTGGTTAAAATAATAGAATTGCACTTGCTACTGGGGAGAAGGTGACTTTGAACACTGCTCCCTGTTCTCCATCTCCATAGCATCTGTGGAGATCAGAAAAAGCCAATGGGCATCAGGTTTCTAGATGGATCCACACTGTGGAGACTAGCCTGCTTGTACAGCTGTCAGTCTCCAAGTCTTCCCTCTCCATTAAGTCATGAGAGCTTGTCACCAAAGGTTCTCAGGACTCTCTTTGTCACCAAGCATGGGTCTGTGTGAATGAACGATTCAAATGCCTTGTGAGCTCAGCTTCCAAATGCATTATACTTAGGTAATTCTGTTCTGTGTCTGGCCCAGAACCTGATTTACTGTCAAAACTTGGGGAACTCACAAATCAAAACAGTCAATTTCAGAGAAGAGCGGCCTATTTAAATGCAATTCCAGGAAGGTGCTGGAACAGGAGGAGTCTTGAATAGAAGGGGTCTTTAATATGGCAGATCAGAGCAAAAGACTGAAATGGGCAAGGACAGAGGAAAGGCATTGTTTGCAGAGAATAACAGATTCATTATCACACTTGGGCACCTTCAAATTTTGATCCTTTTATTTCCTTTTTGTATCTTTTCACTAGAAATCGCTAAGGGAATTGGCCGGAAAGTGGAGTGAAGATGATAAAAGGCTGTAAATCATCGAAAAGTTTAATAATTCTTGTCTGCATTAGAGAATTTTGAGTTATTGGATATTTAAATAGCATCACATATGGAAAGAAAATTGAAGTAGCCAACAAAACTCCCAAAATACTTTTGAAGGATCTATTTAGCAAAAGACATGCTATTTCAGAATCTTTTCCAAACTTCTAGTGAGAGTTCTAGCACTAACAAGGTGTATCAAATATTACGGACTGTTTATTAGAGGGCTGTAGTTATTCAGCTGGAAATACAGTATTTTAGTTGCTAGACAAATTATGCCTGCTATATTCAATGGTGCTTTTACATACATTTATCTGACAGTTTGAAAGAAATGAATTCCCATCCTCATTTATATCACTAGTGTATGCTTTTGACTCTGCTGATTCTAAAACATTGGTTATGACCGTGTTATATTGTTAATTTATACAGTAGTACACTGTTTATAGACTACAGGCTTCTGGGACTTGAGACATTTTGAGGAAGAACATACTGGCATTCTTCCTATAAAACATAAAAGTATTTTGAGGTTGTTGAATTAGAATTCTTTGAAGATTGTTGCATGCATCCTATTTGTATTAAATCATTGGCTCTTTGTGCTTTTCTTTGCATGTAAAACAAATATTTGAGGAAAAAAGCAATCTCCAAAATTTTGTTTTACATCACTTTTAAGTCTCTTCCACTTAACTTCCTCTTTAACTTAACATCTATCTAAACATGAAATAAAGCCATTTCTTTTATGGGCATAATTGAAGACTTCTTTGATAGTGTTTTGGTACGGTTAAAAGTATGTGCTGCAAATGGACTTTCAGGAGTCATATGCTGACTTCGTTTGCTAGATGCATGGTTTTCAGAGGACGTGATATTTGGCTGTGCCGGGTCTCCGTTTCCGTGAGCTTTCCTCTGGTTGTGGCGAGCCGGCCCTCCCTCTGGTTGTTGTGTGCAGGCTTCTCTTTGCGGTGGCTCCTCTTGTGTGGAGCAGAGACTCGGTAGTGTCCTCGGACTTCAGCAGTTGTGGCGCGAGGGCTCGGTTGTTGTGGATTCCCCAGACTCCAGAGCACAGGCTCAGTCGTGGTGGCACACGGGCTTAGCTGCTCTGCAGCATGTGGGATCTTCCCAGCTCAGGGATTGAACCCATGTCTCCAGTATTGGCAGGAAGATTCTTTACCCCTGAACCATCAGGGAAGCCCTAGCTGTGAGATTTTAAAGCAATGTATAAACTGCTTTGTGCCTTAGGTTTGCCAGCTTTAACTGGGGGTTATAAGAGTTTGTACTAAGGATTGGATGAGATCCTTCTGATAATATGCTTACTTAGAACAGTATCTGGCACATAGGAAACATAATTTATATTATAATTTTTGTCTCTGAGGTTTTATAATCTCTATTTTATTTTGATTGATAATTAAATTTCTAGTGATCTAGTCTACCTGAGTCTTGTTCAATCAGGGTTCCATTTACTGCACTTACTGTGGGTTCCTATTCTAGCAATTTGTGAAGAATATTCTTTGAGAGAATCCAAAGATAATGTACAGTGGCAATCAAATCTAAATATATAAGTACATATATAATCATTTTGTATTATTATTTTGTAAATGATAGACTATTTCTACCTAGCTTATCTGTTTTGAAGACAAAGTGCTTTAGTACTTTGAAAAATTCCTGTTAATACTGTATGCTGCACTCTTTTCTTATGCTCCTTAGTAAGCTATGCTTTGTTCTCAAAAGATGAGCACTTCACAGTTATAAAATCACTGACGTAGAATGATTAAATCTTTTAATTTGGTAATTTGTGTTATGCCCCTTCTTTAGAGAAATAATAGGAAAGTTGGAAACTTTATAGAGCCTATTTTTATTTTAATAAGGCATGGGATGCAAAGCTCTACGATATGGTAATAACTTGATTTCATAGCATGTTGTCAGGAAAGGATATATTCTAGATAAATACACTTTTTTCCAGGTGATTTCTCCCCGTGATGTGGTACTCTCTTCCTTGTCTTTTGATGCAGTACGCAATGAAAATAGTATCAGCTTTCTTCATAATACAAGGTCGTCATTAGGCATTTTTTATTATAACTGCTCAGTGATACAATACTGTCCTCAGATGTATGAAAATATGTAGGCCTTCTTGACCATGTGCTAAATGGATCCAGACAGCTGTCCTGTTGTGAATTCTCATGTCTACTGTTATTTCTCACCACTGGCAATGTGCCTACTTTTAGAAAGCTTATCTTTATTTGCTAATTCTGACTGCAAGCTATGCTTGCTGGGATCGTGTCTAAAATAACACCAGAGCTTGTGTGAAGACTTGATATTTTCTCAAGTGCAGTTCATGGAATAAGGGAAATGTTAGTGTTTGTAGATGGGCTGAAGACTGCCTTCGGGACTTACTTTGATTTCTGGAACACTGTTTTCTAATATTCAATCAAATGACCTATATGTTTAATATTTTTAATATATGCCTAATTTAAGAACTCGAGCACAAATGCTAACATTATATAGATATTATTTAGCTCAGTTATGCCCTACTATTTGCAACCCCATGGAGCCCACTAGGCTCCTCTGTCCATGGAATTCTCTAGGCAAGAATACTGGAGTGGGTAGCCATTCCCTTCTCCAGGGGATCTTCCAGACCCAGGGATTGAACCCTGGTCTACTGCATTGCAGGTGGATTCTTTACTGTCTGAGCCACCAAGGAAGCCTGGTTTACTAAATCTGTGAGAAGGAGTGACAGAATTGTGAATTCATGAATTAGACATCTCAAATATAATGATGGTTAGAGTAGGTGGTGGTTTAGTCGCTAAGTCGTGTCTGACTCTTGCGACCCCATAGACTGTAGCCTGCCAGGCTCCTCTGTCCATGGCATTCTCCAGGCAAGAATACTGGAATGGGTTACCATTTCCTTCTCCGGGGGATCTTCCCAACCCAGGAATCAAACCCGGTTTTCCTTCCTTGCAGGCAGATTCGAGGGAAGCCCAAAGGTTAGAATGGGAACAGAATCTAATGTAAGTGGTGGAGAAGTCTCCATCCCTGGAGATATTTCACAGCATCCCTGGAGAGTGGCTCACCCATTTTGGGGAAACCCTTTGGTAGCAGGTGTTTTATGGCCATTTGAAAGTTCTTTGGCATTGCCTCTTCTCTACTTCAGATATGAACATTGATGGATTGCTTCATTGATTCATTATTTGTGAGCTTATCTTCTAAATTAAAGGTATTATTGGAGGGACCATGAAGGTGAATGAAATAGATACGGCCCTTTCCTTTCTGAAAGACAGGAGTAAAACAATTTCAAAGAAATACGTATTTTTCAATTGTCACGTCTTATGAATGAAAATAATTGAATGCTATGAGTTAGGAAAAAGAGATAATTAAATTGGAATTCAAAGACTAGTTGAGCTCAAGTTGAGGTCTGAAGGATGAAAAAAAGAACACTCTTAACAGAGTACACAGCATGGGAACATTCTTAGAAATAGAAAAGACCTTGGCATATTCTGAGAAGTGAAAGAAGGCCGAGGTAACTGGTGTGCAATGAGCAAGGATGGACAAGTTAGGTAAAGATGGATAAATATGTCAGTGCCAGGTCGTGAAGTGCTTTGTAAGGATTTTGAATCCATTCAGAAGTGAAATGACACTGAAAGGTCTTAAGTAGATGATGGCATAATTACAGATGAGTTAAAAAATATTTTCTACTATTCATTGATTAATGAAATTTGGTAAAGGATTGAAGGTGGAAGTGTAGAGACTGGCTAAGAGGATATTGAAAGAATATAAGAGTGGTCAAAATGATGGAAAGAGTCAGGATATACAGACCTAACCTTCAGTTTCATTATCTGAAAAATGGGAGTAGTCATGTTTGGTATAGAGTTCACGTAAGTAAATATTACCTACTGTTGTTATTTGTATTACCCAGTAGAATAAACTAGTTGGTTAGTTAATTGAAAAGTTGATTAAAGGGAAATATTAAATAATATGTACTCTGATCCTATATTTTATTTTAACTTAAAGACTATAAACACTCATTGCCAGTCTTTTGATACAGCTTGGGACCATTTGTTGAGGGTGAATTTGTGAACTGCAATTCTGACCTGATTTTGTTTGGTTTACTTTTATGTGAACTGTACCTATAGTTTCATCTTCCACAATTTCCAGTTTTGGTTCCCTTATATGAAGCAAGAATTTTAAAGACATCTGTAAATGGCTTTATGAATTAGGGATGAGAATGAGATCACAAAACTTTCTAGTTTCTTTTTTCCCCCCCCAGTTTTGCCCATTATGGGATTTTAAAAACAATTCATATAGAAAATTTTCTTGGAGATTTGCCAAACATTCTACCTAGTTTTTATGAAGCCAAACTTTTTTAAAATTCAAAATTACCCAGTCTATGTAGTGTTTAATTGAAATATATCATTTCAGTAATAAGTGCATACTGGTATCAGCAAGTTTGGAGAAAAATACAAGTGACTTCTGGCACAGATGCCATTTAACTGGAGGGAGTAGAAGTGTAGGGTGATGCTCGAAGCAACCCTCGTGTTGACTGCAAGCATTCAGTGTCCCATGGTCACAAGTCTTTTTATGGAAGTGAAAATATCAGTTATTCTAACAACCAGGTAATTGGAGAGTAGATTAGAGTGCTTTTACTGGGTCATGTGTACCCCAATGTTCATCGCAGCACTGTTTATAATAGCCAGGACATGGAAGCAACCTAGATGTCCATCAGCAGATGAATGGATAAGAAAGCTGTGGTTCATATACACAATGGAGTATTACTCAGCCATTAAAAAGAATACATTTGACTCAGTTCTAATGAGGTGGATGAATCTGGAGCCTATTATACAGAGTGAAGTAAGCCAGAAAGAAAAACACCAGTGCAGTATACTAACGCATATATATGGAATTTAGAAAGATGGTAACAATAACCCTGTATACGAGACAGCAAAAGAGACATTGATGTATACAACAGTCTTTTGGACTCTGAGGGAGAGGGAGAGGGTGGGATGATTTGGGAGGATGGCATTGAAATATGTATAATATCATATATGAAACGAGTCGCCAGTCCAGATTCGATGCATGATACTGGATGCTTGGGGCTGGTGCACTCGGATGACCCAGAGGGATGGTATGGGGAGGGAGGAGGGAGGAGGGTTCAGTATGGGGAACACATGTATACCTGTGGCGGATTCATTTTGATATATGGCAAAACCAATACAATATTGTAAAGTTAAATAAAATAAAATTAAAAAACAACAACAACAAAAAAAAAAAACAAAAATAAGACAGGCCCTGGTGTGTGGTGAGGGAAAGGAGAGTCCCAAGAATGTTTCCAGCATTTCTGGTGTAAGCAAGGAGGAACTGATAGATGGGTGGGAAGATGGGAGATAGGGCCCAAATGTGGTTTTCCATTTAAGATGCCTGGAAGACATTCAAGTGCAAGTATTACAAAGGCCATTGACAAGTCATCCCCAAAGTTTAGAAGGGGATCTTGGCTGCCTTTGCTTGAGGAGCTTTAAAGGGAAATGCCGTGGGGTTCTAAACAAGGATAGAGAGGCCCATCTGCTAGCCTGGATTATGCCAAATATGGAGTCATGGTGGCTGGAGGACAAGGGGTGAGCGGATCTGAATCCTACCAGAAGCAGAGGGGTGTAGCTGCAGAGGTAGTACTCATTGTCAGCAACCAGGGTCAGGGTAGAGCTCCAAATGCAAAAATGAGTAAGATGCGTAATAAGAACATGACAAGTCTACAGAATTAGGAGTAGGAAATAGTGAAGTATGGCAGGAAACATGTTAAGGTAAATGCTTTAATAGTAAGACTGTGAAAAATGCCAAGGTGTTGGAACATTATTTTTGTATAGTACCGACTGAACAGTATGTGGGCCAGTCTGGGAGCTCCTGATACACAGTCACCCAGGCATAACATTAATTTGATTTTCTGGAAGTGTCAATGGGTTTTTCATAATATGGCCTAAATATGAGGATACCCTTGAAATCAGTTGTGTGTGTTTATGAGCACATTAGCCCATGTTGGGGTGAATGAAAGAAAGCAATTTTGAATTCCCCCGAAAAGGACTAAGCTCTTGAACTTGGCCTTATTCACATTGTTCTGTTACAAAATAAACAAAGTCTGATCCTACCAGTGTATCATCTGCATGCACAACAGTACAGATGTTTGTTATCACCAGATCCCTCAATTCATATTGATGTGAGAATCATTCAATTGTTTTGGAATTCATGCTGAAAACACAACATGTTCAAAAATTGGTGAAAATTATCATTAGATCTGAAAGTACTCTGTCAATCACAGTGAATACTGTGTTGTTTTACCCAGCTGAGTTCAGAGGCAAATTGTGGTTGGGAAGGAAGTGTTTATTTTTAGTTGATGAGTATAGCTAATCTGCCTCTCAGTGTAGGGATGCTGGGCTGTGATATGATATAATTTGGCTCAGTGACCACGTGATGGGTTGTTAAGTAATTCCAAACACCCTGGCATGAACATTCTCATTGATTTCCCATTTTCTGAAAGATAAGATTGCTGAATCTGGGTATCTTTTCTTTTTAAAGAGGCAGTTTCTTAAAGGGTAGTTTCTTTCTTCTGATGGGAATATTTATATACTGAATATTAAAACTGAGAATAGCAACTATTGATTTGGGGGAGGGAGGCTTGATCCCTTTCTGACATAGTGAAAATCATTTCCTAAATGTTTTAATATTTAATGTACAAATATTTGGTGCTTATTAAATTCTTTTCCTTAAGCATCTATTTTAAAAACACCCCAGAAGGAATATTCCTATATGTGAGAAATCTGTCAATTTCTCATGTGTGTAATTTTTTTTCATTTTATATTTAAAAGGAGCCAAACACTTCATTATGATTTACCATATTCCCCTACCAGCTGTTCTTCTTTTCATTTCCCTTTCACAGACTTTGGTTCTACCATTGAATCTCTTGTATAAGTCAACAACCTGGGCTTCATCTTTGACTCGTATTTTTCTCTTTTTGTTTGTTTTTAATTTTAGCTACCAAAAAAATTAAAGAAGGATTTAAAAAACATTTTACTTTATTTGGCTGTACCTGGTCTTAGCTGCAAGCTTTGGTATCCAGTTCCCCACTCAGGGATCGAAGCCGGGCTCCCTGTATTGGGAGGGAAGAGTCTTAGCCACTGGAGCACCAGGGAAGTCCCTCTCTTTCTCTCCGTTGAACGAATCCTAGAATCTGGTCAGGATTCCCCATCTCCAGAGCCACCACTTAATTCAGCCCACTATCTCCCGGATGACCGTGGTGGCTTTCTGCATTCTCTCTGCCACTATTCTCAGTGCGGCCTTCCCACGTTAGTCAGCAGGATGTGCTGTCCTGCAGTCTCTGTGCTTAAAGCACCAGTGGTCTTGCCCTTAGGGTCAGAACAAAACTACTTAGAATGTTGTAAAAGCGTTCCAAGGCTTGACGCCAGCCACCACCTCCCCCCCGCCCCGCCCCGCGCCCCACTTTGTTCAGCTTCAGACTCACTTCTTAACTTCCTCCCTTTCTGAAGCTTAATGCGTGGTCTCAAATCTTGGATGGCTACATGGCCCCCCTAGACTTCACGCATGATCTGCCTTTGGTTTCAAATGCTATCTTCTTGCTTTCTTGTCCTCAATTTAGGTGGTGCTACATGGAGGACATCTTCCCTGAGAACCACAGACGAGGAGAGGTGTTCTTGCTAACATCCCAGTGCAGGCATTCCATCTTTTCATGGCGCTTTTTAGTTCTTCATTGCTGTTGCTTATTTACTTCTCTACACCTCCCAATAGACTATAAGTGAAAGTGTTAGTTGCTCAGTTATGTCTGACGCTTTGTGACCTGGCAGGCTCCTCTGTCTGTAGAATCCTCCAGGCAAGAATACTGGAGTGGGTTGCTATTTCCTACTCCAGGGATCTTCCTGACCCAGGGATTGAACCTGCATCTCCTGCATTGCAGGCAGATTCTTTACTGTCCGAGCCACTGCTGCTGCTGCTGCTGCTAAGTCACTTCAGTCATGTCCGACTCTGTGTGACCCCATAGACGGCTGCCTACCAGGCTCCTCCGTCCCTGGGATTCTCCAGGCAAGAACACTGGAGTGGGTTACCACTAGGGAAGTCCTAAAAGACTGTAAGGGATGGGATGGAATGGGACCATATCTGTTGTTCTGTGTATCTATTGTTACATGTTTTAGGTTTGTTACAGTGGTACTCTGCTTACAGGAATCAAAATCTGTTCCTGTTACAATAAAAAAAAAAAATACCCTCAAAGCTTAGTGGTAGAAAACAGTCATCATTTGTATGCTCATGGAATACATAGATCAGAATTTTGAAAAGGACATAATGCAAATGTGGGCATGTTTTTCTCTGCTCCATGGTGTTGGACGTCTTAACTAGAAAGATGAGACATGCAGGGGCTATTTTAATGGCCAGAGGATGGAATCCTCTGCAGGCTTCCTACTTCTTTACTTTTAATAAAGTCCAGTTGATTTTTTTTCCTATTGTCACTGTATTGTACTAGTACATTTGGTGTTGAGAGGTCATTGTCTAGCTCAAGATCATGGAAATTTAGCTCATCAGTAGTAAATGTAGTAGTTCCCACATGTGCTGTGCTTAGTGGCTCAGTCGTGTCTGATTCTTTGTACCCCCATGGACTCTAGTCCACCCGGCTCCTCTGTCCATGGGATCCTCCAGGCAAGAATACAGGAGTGGGTTGCCATTTCCTTCTCCAGGGGATCTTCCTAACCCAGGGATCAAAGCCGGGTTTTCTGCATTGCAAATGAATTCTTTACCATCTGAGCCACTTGAGACTCAATTTGCCTTACACATAGTATAAAAAAGGATAACAAATATACGGTCCTATCTCCTGACCATTCCTCAAAAGAAGCAAAAGACAAAACAATGAAAACAAACAAGCAAAAAAAAAAATGACCAAGTAGCAAACAAACGATCATAGGGCAGCCCGGTAAGGTGAAATAGTATCGTATACCAGCTGAGCTGCTAGGGAAGCCCAGCAAAACTTAATTTAATTTGTAAGGAAGCAGAAAGAAAACAGAAATAAGTTACTCATAAGGCAGAATGTCACATTATGGTTAAACGTCCACGGATCTATCGGTACACACCTGCACTGACATACACAGACTACACTCTGGGTAGGAAAAGTTTCTTTAGTTTAACTAAAACCTCTTCAAAACAATGCAACTTTTTCAAGTTGCCACATACTGAACCTTTATCCATAATATTTTGGCAGGAAAAAAAAAGTCTTAAAACTCACCACTTATCTTTAAATTAAAGATATGTGCCGAAATTCTTTTCCTGTTTTTGGTATCCGCCATTCTCTGATAGCTCAGTTGGTGAAGAATCTGCCTGCAATGCAGGAGACCCCAGTTCGATTCCTGGGCTGAAAAGATATGCTGGAGAAGGGATAGGCTACCCACTCCAGTACTCTGGGGTTTCCCTTGTGGCTCAGCTGGTAAAGAATCCGCCTGCATTGTGGAGATCTGGGTTCGATCCCTGGGTTGGGAGGATCCCTTGGATCTTCAGGGAATCTTCAGGAAGATTCCCTTCCTGGAAAAGGGAAGGGCTACCCACTCCAGTATTCTGGCCTGGGGAATTCCATGGACTGTATAGTCCATGGGGTCACAAACAGTCAGACACAACTGAGCGACTTTCACTTTCATTAATTAACATTGCCTTGAAAGGTACTCGGAAAGCAGCGTGGCTAACTTAAGTCAGCGCCATCTAAAGAATATATACATGCACAAAGCTGTGTGCAAGTTAGTGGGATGGTGTTTCCCAGACAAGGAGACAAGCTATGACATTAAGGATTCCAGAAACCACCTGCTCAAACAAGCTCATTAAGTAATTGTGTAATTTGCATTGACCCAGCTATTAAACAGACTCTCTGAGAAAGCTTATCAGTTTTTATTCATGGAGAAATCATATTAGAAAACAAGATTACAATCTCTAGTGATATCTTTGGAATTGACTGTATAAGTTAAGGTTCTTTCTTTCAATCAGTGAATTATGATTGGCTTAAACCAATAAATGAATTTATTTGAAGTTTATGGTATAGTTTCCATTATTGAAAGGAATAATACAAGCCAAGCTTCAGATAGACCGGGACCGGGAATATTAATACGGCTTTTGGGAGCAGAGACACTTTAATCATCTTGCTCTGGCAGCTCCCTGGGATTTGTGAGCTCATGCTTACTCTGTCCTTGCATTACCTTTCTTGAATTTCTCAGAGCTTGTATTTCAGGTTGTTCCCACAGCTTAACCTTATATGGATGGAAAAAGAAAAAGACCCATGATGAGACCTTCCTTGGGAGGGTCTGTAGTGGGAGTGTGTGGCACCTTGACTTACTGCTCCAGCAAGATACCCTGTAGAGAAGGAAAAGTTGTTTCCTGAAATGAAACTGGATGTTGTTAGCAAAGCAGGGGTCTATCAGGCAGCTTGAAGGCAAGAGCTCTCCTCTACACTGGCCGTTTCAGGAAATTTAAGGGCAGTTTGGCTTTGCATAATTAGTCCTGCTTCTGCTCACAGTTCTTCTTTAAAAGAGTGAACTGCTGCTGCTGCTGCTAAGTCGCGTCAGTCCTGTCCGACTCTGTGCGACCCCATAGACGGCAGCCCTCCAGGCTTCCCCGTCCCTGGGATTCTCCAGGCAAGAACACTGGAGTGGGTTGCCATTTCCTTCTCCAATGCATGAAAGTAAAAAGTGAAAGTGAAGTCGCTCAGCTGTGTCCGACTCTTAGACCCCATGGACTGCAGCCTACCAGGCTCCTCCATCCGTGGGATTTGCCAGGCAAGAGTACTGGAGTGGGGTGCCATTGCCTTCTCTGAAAAGAGTGAACAACCATAGCTTAAAACTAAATAAATATGTGTTCTGGAACTTTCTTCACAATGTTGTCCTATAGACTCACTGTGATACTATACTATGCTTAGCACAATACACCTAGAAAATATAGTTTAGATATTAAAACAAGTACTGTCTTTGGAATGAAAAAAAATTGGGTTGCTACCAGTTTAAACAGAATTTGAGGATAGAACTACAAGAAAATCTTATAAAAATGAACTGCAACCTTTAATCTAATGAGAGAGCAATTAGAAAATTTTGTAACTGTCTAAAAGATAAATATTTGCCTTTAAGAAGCTGCAGAGCATTCAACAAGCTTGCCAAGATAATTCAATAGGGAAAGAACAGTCTTTTCAACAGATAGTGCTGGACTAATTGGATGTGAAAGTGTTAGCCACTCAGTTATGTCTGCCTCTTTGCAACCTTGTGGACTGTAGCCCGCCAGGCTCCTCTGTCCATGCAGTTGGTCAGAGGCAAGAATACTGGAGTGGGTAGCCATTCCCTTCTCTGAGGGATATTCCTGACCCAGATAACCACATGTGAAAGAATGAATTTGGTAAACTTCATACCATATAAAAAGTTAACTCAAAATGGATTACAGACATAAAAGTAAGAGCTACAACTATAAAATTGTTTTAAAGAAAATGTAGGAGTAAACTTTTATGATCTTGGATTAGGAAATGGTATGACATCAAAAGTTAAGCAATGAAAGGAAAAAGATTAGACTTTATTAATATTAAAAACTGTTGTTCTTAAAGGGATACCATCAAGAAAGTGAATCAATAACCCATAGAATAGGAGAAAATACTTGAAATTCATTTGTCTGATAAGAAATTACTATCCATACTATGTAAAGACCTCTTATAATTCAATGGTTAAGACAATTCAACTAAAAATAGGTAAAATATATATGAGTATGTTTTTCTAAAGAAGATATCACAAATGTTAAGTGCCTGAAAACATTATTAGTCATCAGAGAAATGCAAGTTAAAACAACATTGAGATACCATTTCATACCCACTAGAATGGCTAATATCAGAAAGACAATAACAGATGTTGTTTGGATATGGAGACAGTAGAATCTTAATTGTTGTTGTAATTGTAAAATGGTGCAGTTACTTTAGCAAACAGGTTAGTAGTTCCTTCACATGTTAAGGACATAGTTTAGCTATTCTTCTCAAGAACTCCACACCCAAGAGAAATGAAAACCTATGTCTCATGAAGACTTGTATACATAAGTTTGTAGCAGTATTATTTATAGTAGCCAAAAAATCAGAACAACCCTAATAATTGATCAGTTGATTAGTGGGTAAATAAAATGTAATAATTTATGCAATAGAAGATAGTGTGGCAATGAAAATGAATGAAGTAGTGATATATACTACAATACGGATAAACCTTGAAAACGTGCTTAGTGAAAGGAGTCAGTGACTAATGGCCACATATTGTATGATTATTTATATGAAATGTTCAGACTAGGCACATCCCCAGAAATGGACGTAGATTAGTGGTTTCCAGAGACTGGAGGGATGAGGAAATGGGGAATGGCTGTTAGTGACTATACGGTCTCTTTTTGAAGTGAAAAGATTTTCTGAAATTATGTCATGTCGATTGTTGTACAACTCCATGATTTTTCTAAAAATCTCTGAACCATATCCTTTAAAAGGATGAATTTACTGTCATGTGAACTAAGGATCAAAAAAAAAAAAAAAAAAACAAAAAAAAACCCAAAATAGTGAAGTCAGGATCAAGACTTGGTACCTGTGTATTTGTAAGAGGAGTGCATCTTTGGTCTTGATTTTCAAGAGTGATGTGTGCTCCTGGTATGCAGAGTGACTTTAACCCTTTACTGGCTGTGGGTGCAGGGCGGAAGATCTGGGCCTTCCTTCTCTTTCTGGAGCTGTGACCAAAAGAAGGGAGTATAAATTATCCTTTAGTAAAAAGCTCATTGGTTCAAGTCAGTGAGCATTTATTAAGCACCTAGTGAATGACAACCCATGTGCTAGACAAATTGGCAAAGATCACTTGAGGCATTTTTGTTATTCGTGAATTAGAGCATTAGTTTCCACCTCTGCTGACAAAATTGCTAGAGGTCAGAGGAGAGGAGAAAGTCCTGAATTGAAATTGGATGGCATTTCAAAAGAGACAATAAACTGCATAAAGCACAGCCATTAATTTCAATATTAAGAATATTTATTCACTTAATTTGGTGATTTAATGCTATGCTTTTTAAAGCTCCAATAACTGGTAGCTTGTTTTCTGTTTACAGTAATGCAACGAAAATAGTAAAGACCATTTATTGTGTTGTATTGTTTATTTGTTCATAATAGAAATTATTTCTGGGTATTTAAATGATATTAAAGGTTAAAATCTGTTTTTAATCTGTATGTTTAAAATAGTTCAAAGATAATTGTATGCTTGGAATAAAATAGTAATGTTCTGTTGTGTTTTACTTGAGTAATTAATATCATCATGCTTTGTAATTTAATTCAGCTAAAAGAAAATCTGTTTTCTTCACGTTTGCTTTTTATTATCTTATTTCCATTTTTTTGGAAAAAATACACAGATTATTCTCAACACAGAAAAAAGATGAAGAATGAGATGTGAGTAAATTATTTTGACACATGTATTCATTAAATAAAATACAGTTGTCTAGGAAGGGAGTTTAAAGCAAGCAGTGTAAATGAATTAGTGACAAAGTAGGAAGAATGAGTTAAGATAAATGTAGAACAGGTTTGGGGGGCACGCTGGTATGTTTTCATATGCTTAGTTGCTTTCTATCAGTATTTCTGCTAGTTGAATTTGGTAGTTTTGAATTTTATGTATCTACTATTTAGTAACTTTTTAGTAAAGGTAAAGAGTATACTTTTTAATACTATAATCGTGAAAGCAACTTCTTGTTTGTATGGTGGTGCTAGTGATAAAGAATCTGCCTGCCAACACTGGAGATGAGGGTTTGAATTCCTGGGTCAGAAAGATCCCTACTCCGGTATTCTTGCCTGGAGAATCCCATGGACAGAGGAGCCTGGTGGGCGACAGACCATGGGCCTGCAGAGTCGGACACGACCTAGTGACTGAACACACACACACACGTGTGTGCGCGTGCACGCACACACACACACACATACACACACACACAAAGCTATTAAGTATAATGGCTAATGTTGAATATAAGCAGTCTTATTTGAGAAAAATATGAACCCTTAATTTCATTGCTTAATATAATCACATGTCTGATTCTGTTGGCAAAAATAAAAAGATTTTGCAACAATCTAGGATGACTAAAATCTATTTTATCTTAGTAATTTCATTGACCAAGAATGTACATGTACCCAAAGATACAAAATTTACCTTTTTTCTGTGGCTATACCAATGATATGTCCTATACTAATAGTAGAAAATTGTTATGTTTTCGTCTTTATAATGAGGCATAAGATCCTTTAGAGATTATCTGGTAAGAGTGCTAAAAGAAGACCTTGGTGTTAGTTCACTATTCCTTCTGTGTGATATTTTGTTATATATGTGGAGTGTCCACAACTCCGTAGTTTATAGCAAATGTTATGAAATGCATACATAACAGATTCTCACTTATAGATTTGGCACTTACCACATTTTTTTACATAGACAAAAGTTATATCAAGTATACTTTTAATTTTGTTTTTAACATCACAGTTTTAGCCCTTGTTAATGAGAATACATGAAAGGTGGGTTTGGCCAATAGCAGAGTCTCCATGCTTGATATTCTGTTTAAGGAGGCTTTGATATATCTGCACATGAACAAGGATGTAGATGTTACTCTAAGTAATTTTAAGTTCACTTCAGTTCAGTTGAGTTGCTCAGTTGTGTCCGACTCTTTGCAACCCCATGAATCGCAGCACGTCAGGCCTCCCTGTCCGTCACCAACTCCCGGAGTTCACTCAGACTCACGTCCATCGAGTCAGTGATGCCATCCAGCCATCTCATCCTCTGTCATCCCCTTCTCCTCCTGCCCCCAATCCCTCCCAGCATCAGGGTCTTTTCCAATGAGTCAACTCTTCGCAAGAGGTGGCCAAAGTACTGGAGTTTCAGCTTTAGCATCATTCCTTCCAAAGAAATCCCAGGGCTGATCTCCTTCAGAATGGACTGGTTGGATCTCCTTGCAGTCCAAGGGACTCTCAAGAGTCTTCTCCAACACCACAGTTCAAAAGCATCAATTCTTCGACGTTCAGCCTTCTTCACAGTCCAACTCTCATATCCACACATGACCACAGGAAAAACCATAGCCTTGACTAGACGGACCTTTGTTGGCAAAGTAATGTCTCTGCTTTTGAATATGCTATCTAGGTTGGTCATAACTTTCCCTTTCCTTCCAAGGAGTAAGCGTCTTTTAATTTCATGGCTGCAGTCACCATCTGCAGTGATTTTGGAGCCCAGAAAAATAAAGTCTGACACTGTTTCCACTGTTTCCCCATCTATTTCCCATGAAGTGATGGGACCGGATGCCATGATCTTTGTTTTCTGAATGTTGAGCTTTAAGCCAACTTTTTCACTCTCCACTTTCACTTTCATCAAGAGGCTTTTTAGTTCCTCTTCACTTTCTGCCATAAGGGTGGTGTCATCTGCATATCTGAGTTTATTGAGATTTCTCCTGGCAATCTTGATTCCAGCTTTTGTTTCTTCCAGTCCAGCATTTCTCATGATGTACTCTGCATATAAGTTAAATAAACAGGGTGACAATATACAGCCTTGACAAACTCCTTTTCCTATTTGGAACCAGTCTGTTGTTCCCTGTCCCGTTCTAACTGTTGCTTCCTGACCTGCATACAAATTTCTCAAGAGGCAGATCAGGTGGCCTGGTATTCCCATCTCTTTCAGAATTTTCCACAGTTTATTGTGATCCACACATAAGGCTTTGACATAGTCAATAAAGCAGAAATAGATGTTTTTCTGGAACTCTCTTGCTTTTTCGATGATCCAGCGGATGTTGGCAATTTGATCTCTGGTTTCTCTGCCTTCTCTAAAACCAGCTTGAACATTAGGAGGTTCACTGTTCACATATTGCTGAAGCCTGGCTTGGAGAATTTTGAACATTACTTTATTAGCATGTGTGATGAGTGCAATTGTGCAGTAATTTGAGCATTCTTTGGCATTGCCTTTCTTTGGGATTAGAATGAAAACTGACCTTTTCCAGTCCCGTGTTGATAATAAATATGTTTCAGAGTTTAATATGTATTTATTAAACATAACACTATAAGTTTTGATATCTTTTTTAAAATTTAACTTTATCTTTCAATTTGCATTCTTTTTCTTTCATTATAGTTAGTTTATAGTATTACATGTTTCAGGTATACAGCATAATGATGCACTATTTTTGAATGTTATACTCCATTTATAGTTATTAGAAATATTGATTATATTCCCTGTGTGCAGTATCTCCTTGTAGCCTGTTGAATTTTTACATCGCAGCTTTTATCTCTCATTCCCCTACCCCCTTCCCTCTCCCCACTAGGAACCCTAGTCAGTTCTCTATATCTGTGAGATATATGTCTGTATCTTTTTTATTATATTCACTAGTTTGTTTTCCTTCTTGGATTCCATATGATATGTGGTTTTGTACAATATTTGTCATTTTGTTACTTTGCTAGATTTAATACCATCCATGTCCATCCATATTGCTGCAAACTGAGTTATTTTATTCTTTACTATGGAAGGGTAGTATTACATTGTGTGATTATGTGTGCGTACCTCTGTGTCTATCACATCTTTATCCATTTATCTGTTGATCGACATTTAGGTTACTTCCATATTAGCTATTGTAAATAATGCTGCCATAAACATTGGGGTGTATGTATCTGTTAAATTCGTTTCTTTGGATATATACCCAGGAGTGGAATTTCTGAGTCATGTGATAGTTCTATTTTTAATTTTTTGAGAAACCTCCATATTGTTTTCCACAGTGGCTACCCCCATATACATTCCCACCAACAATGTACAAGGGTTCCCCTTTCTCTACACCCTCACCAACATTTATTATTTGTGTTCTTTTTGATGATAGCCATTCTGGCAGGTGTGATGTGATACCTCATTGTGGTTCTGATTTTGCAGTTCTCTAATGAAAAGCAGAGACATTACTTTGCCAACAAAGGTCTGTCTAGTCAAGGCTATGGTTTTTCCAGTAGTCATGTATGGATGTGAGAGTTGGACTATAAAGAAAGCTGAGTGCCGAAGAATTGTTACTTTTGAACTGTGATCTTGGAGAAGACTCTTGAGAGTCCCTTGGACTGCAAGGAGATCCAACCAGTCCATCCTAAAAGAGATCAGTCCTGGGTGTTCATTGGAAGGACTGATGCTGAAGCTGAAACTCCAGTACTTTGGCCACCTGATGCAAAGAGCTGACTCATTTGAAAAGACCCTGATGCTGGGAAAGATTGAGGGCAGGAGGAGAAGGGGATGACAGAGGATGAGATGGTTGGATGCCATCACTGACTCAATGGACATGGGTTTGGGTGGACTCCAGGAGTTGGTGATGGACAGGGAGGCCTAGCATGCTGCAGTCCATGGGGTCGCAAAGAGTCAGACAGGACTGAGCGACTGAACTGAACTGAACTGAATGACTAACAAAGTTGAGCATCTTTTCATATGTCTGTTGGTCATCTGTATGACTTTCTTGGAAAAATGTCTGTTTTGATCTTTTGTGCATTTTTCAGTCAGGTTGTTTGTTTTTTGATGTTCAGTTGTATGTATGAGCTATTTGAATGTTTTGGATATTACCCCTTATTGATCATATAATTTTCAAATGTTTTCTCCTATTCAGTAGGTTGTCTTTTAATTTTGTTAATCATTTCCTTTGCCCTGCAAAAGCATTTTGATTTAATTAGGTCCTTTTTTTTTTTTTTGCTTTCTCCAATAGGAATTTTTCTGTGGTTCATACTTTTGAAGAGACAGATCCAAAAAGATATTGTTCTGATTAATGTCAAAGAATGTTCTGTTTGTTTTCTTCTATAAGTTTTATTGTTTCTGGTCTTATATTTAGGTCTTTAATCCATTTTGGGTTTATTTTTTATATGGTGCTAAAAATGTTCTAACTTCATTTTTTACCATGTGGCTCTCTAGTTTTCCCAGCACCACTTATTAAAAAGACTCTTTTGTCTGTTATGCCTTCTTGCGTCTTTTTTAATAGATTAATTCATGTGTGGGTTTATTTCTGGGCTCTGTTTGGTTCCATTTTTCTATATGTCTGTTTCTGTGCCAGCAGCAGTGTTTTGATTACTGTAGCTTTGTAGTATGGTCTAAAGTCAGGGAATATGCTACTTCAGGCTCTATTGTTTTTAAAGATTGTTTTAGCTATCTAGAGTCTTTGTGTTTCCTTACATGTTAAAAAACAATTTTGTTCTAGTTCTTTGAAAAATGCCACTGCTATTTTTGATATGAATTGTTTTATCATTTTTCTGATTCATTTTTGCATTTGGAGCTCCATGGTGATCCCGGTACTATGGGTACTTTTGGTGCAAACTATCTTGCTTTGCCTCCTTTTTCAAGCAAGATTTTGACCCTCTCACCCCTTGGCCTCCAGCTACCATGACTCCATATTTTATATAATGCAACCTAGCGGATGGGCCACTCCATCTTGATTCAGGTTGTCACCACACTTACAGCTTCTCTAGTGTGGGAAACAAATGTCTAAATGAATAATAATGATTGCAGTCAGTGCTTGGAGAACTTAGATAGAGATGTGGCATTGGAGCCCAGCGGACAGAGTGACTGACAACCAAAAGCAGACAGAGGATGACCTGGATCAGGGATGAACCGTCATTTCCGTGACAAAGGAGGATAAATGCCTTTAGGGATGAGAAGGAGCACAATTAAAGCTCTGGAGTTGTGAAGAAGAACATGCCTTGAGGATGGGGATAAATGAAGCAGGTCTGGAGTTTGAGTTGTCGAAGTGAGAACATTTGGAGCCAGATTTTAATGCTCTCCAGTGGGAATTTTTATGTGGTTCATACTTTATTCTCGGTAATGAGGAGCTGTGCTAAGAGTGATAACAACCACCATTTATTGAGGGCTAACTGTGGGCAGTGGGTTGCTTAAGTTATTTGCATGTATTATCTTCTTCCTAATTGGTAGATAAGGAAACTAAGAGGTTAAGTGACTTAACCAGAGGACCTAGTAGGTGACCTGCATAGCTGCATTTGGAGCCACACAGGCTCAGACTCCAAAGCTTTTGCTCTTAATGTAGTACTTCACTGCCTTCTGTTAACAGTTTTTAAGGAGAGGAGATATCGATTGACACGAGATGTGTTTAAGGATGATATTGTAGAAATAATGTGGAGGAAGCCTCTAGAGGAAAAGGTAGGCTACAGCAGTAGTGCAGGTGAAAAATCCTGAATCCAAATAAAAACATTGGTAGGCAATTGTTGAGTCTGTTACTGAAGAAGCTTTCTCTCTGCCTGTGATTCCTATCTTTACTCCTAGAACCCACCCTGCCTCCCCTTGGAATCAGAATGGCTGTCATCCAAAAGAACACAAATAACAAAAGGTAACAAGGATATGGAGAAAAGGGAACCGTAGTACACTGTTGATGGGAATGTAAATTGGTTCAGCCCCTGTGAAAAACAGTAAGGAAGTTTCTCAAAAAGCTAAAAATAGAACTACCATATGACCCAGCCATTCCATTCCTGGGTATATATCCAAAGATAATGAAAACACTGATTTGAAAAGATATGTGCACCCCAGTGTTCATAACAGCATTGTTTATAGTAGCCATGAGATGGAAGCAAGATAAGCATACACACAGAGACACACACACACACACACCACACACATACATTAACACAATGGCATGCTGGAAGTGAAAGTGAAGTCGCTCAGTCATGTCCAGCTCTTTGCGACCCCATGGACTGTAGCCTACGAGGCTCCTCTGTCCATGGGATTTTCCAGGCAAAAATACTGGAGTCAGTTGCCATTTCCTTCTCCATGGGACCTTCCTGACCCAGGGATCGAACCAGGGTCTCCGGCGTTGCAGGCAGACGCTTTACCATCTGAGCCACCAGGGAAGCCCTCAATAGCATGCCACTCAGCCACAAAAAAGAAGGAAATCCTGCCATTTGCATTAGCATGGATGATACTTGATAAGTAAATAATTCAGACAGAGAAGACAAAGCTATATGATACTACTTATAGGTAGAACCTAAAAAAAATTTTCAACACACTAGTGAATGCAACAAAAAAGACTCACAGAGATCAAGCTAGTAGTTACCAGGAGAAACAGGAGCAGGGGAGAGGCAGTAAGTGGTGGGGATTAAGTGGTAGACTGATAAATGTATAGAGTAACTTACAAGGATTTAGTGTACAACACGGGGAATACAGCCAGTACTGCCTGTACTGCGTGTGCGTCCTCAGTCATGTCTGACTCTTTGTGACCCCATGGACTGTAGTCCACCATCTTCCTCTGTCCATTGGATTTTCTAGGCAAGAATACTGAAGCAGGTTGCCATTTCCTTCTCCAGGGGATCTTCCTGACCCAGGGATCAAACCTGTGTGTTTTGAGTCTTTTACATTGGCAATCAGGTGCTTTACCAGCTAAGCCACCAGGGAAGCCACATTGCCAACATTTTATAATAACTGTAAATGGAGCATACCTTTAAAAATTGTGAATCACTATTTTGTATAAATTGCAATGTATAATATTGGACCTCAGTTTTACTTCAATTAAATTTTTTTTTAAAAAGAGAAGAAGCTTCTTGTAAGCCAAAAGCTCCCCTGCCACTGTAGTGTGCCTATATAAACACTACAAAGGAGGAGACCTCCAGATCAGAGCTTAGACCATTCACTCACACAGCATCTCAGAAGCAGTAATCCCGCTGTGTTCCAGTTCCTTGTGGGGCCACGCAGTGCGGACTAGACACATCTGTGCATGCAGAGACTGCGCTGAGGGAGAGGAACCCCTAAATTATGAAACTCAGAGTTTTCTATAAGGCAGCAAGCATGTTTTCCCCTCTTTCTCCATGGAGAGATAATTTCTGTCTGGGGAGGGGAGGGAAAGGTCTAGAGATTTTTATTACCCTTAACACGTAAGCAAATATCTCTGAGGCAGATAAGCCCTTAGATCTCTCTGGGAAAATTCTCTGTCTCTAACTTCCATTCAGTCATCTTTTAATCCCAGGTTGCTGGTAATTTTTACCCAGAAAGTCCTGAGTATGCAGAAATGTGAACCTATTCATGAAACATAGTCTCCCAGCAGTGGTATGAACAATCTATTGAAATTAGACAGAATTGCTACAGCTTTTATAAGATACTGGAATCAGTCCATCTCTAGCTTTGAATATCTACTACACCAATTGAAGTGGACAGTTTTTGAGACCAAATTATCTGTTTAAAAGGTGTTCCTGAAAGAAATTTCTGGGTTATTCAAGTGATAGTCTTGGTTTGTATGTTTTTACATTGAGTGCGAATAAATTATGTTTGAAGGAAATCTTATTTATTCTGTGTTATGCAAGTTTCTCAAGAAATATTGATAAATGTTTAACAGAAAGACCAAGGAATCTTGTTTTTATTCAGAAGCCTGGGAATTTCAGGATTATAGAAATGTATCTTGTGAATATATTCTATGTAATAAAAAATTGCATGGGGTGTGAAATTAAAAAAATAGTTTATTTTAGTTGATAATATAAATCTTAGTTTAGACTTTAGTTGAATACTTTGTAGGTCTTGCATTTTATTTCTCAAATGTATATATATATTTATGTATGTATATATATTGAAATGTATGTATATATATTGAAATGATGATAGCAATAACAAGTCATGTTGAAATAAGAAATTCCACTATACTGCCACCACCAATTTACTTTTCTATATTACCTTGTACTTCAGACACACTTAGCAGAATTTTAGTACATATTAGACACTTTCATCTTTCCTATTAGCATTGTGTTATGTTTATTTATGGAGTTGTGAAAAACACAAAAGAGAAAATTAATCATATGAGTTAGATGTAGTCAGTCTTTCTATTTTAAGTTTGCCAGAGTCGCCCTAGGCTACTGTTAGTCCTGACAGTGACAAGTTAAACTACTGACAGGGATAAAGCGATCTCTTGTCATAGCTGTTAGCCAAGGTGAGAGTGCCAATTTCACTTTATGTTGATAGCTTTGGAATAGTGATTTTACAAGGCCCCTTTGGGAGCTTGACTGTTGCTTCATCAGAGTTGCTCAGTCTATAATTTCTTTAAAATATCAATTATTTTTGCATGTATATTCGTACATCATAATCATTTTAAGAGAAATGCTTTTGCTACATAAGCCAAAAGCTCCTAGATCTGTTAAAAGCACTTGCATATCTGAATATGGATCAAGTGAAGTCTCAAAATTTGTTGTCTGCCTGGAGTATTGCTTTACAGTGGGGGTTTGTACACATCTCCGGAGAATCTGGTTCAGTCGGTCTGATGGGAGGCCTGCTAAACCTGTATTTTTAAACTGTACCCCCAGGTGATTTTGATGCAAGTAGTTATTGGACCACCTTGAGAAAACTTAAGATTTTGTCTGCTTGAAGCACTTATTTATCAGGTCAATACACTGTGGACTAGGGAGAGTGACTATCAGAAAGGCTGCAGTTAACAAAAAGCAGCTGCACACTGTGTTAATAAGAAATTGTATTGGCTCCTTCAAGAGGAAATTGAGAGGCAAAGGGTTTCAGGTCTGGCTCAGTTAGGACACAGCTCTGTCTCTTCCTGTTACTGAGCTCTTTGCTTCCCCTGAGTGACATGTCGCTGCGCTCACTTCTCCTGTGGTTGCTGGACGGTCACATTGGCCACGGGAACTGTATGTTCCTTGTTTCTGTTTGGCAGTCATTCCCTGAAACCTCTTAGCTTATTGGCCAGAATTGGATCACAGTTCCATCCATAAAATAATTTTTGTCAGAGGAAACAGAATCACTATGATTGATGTAGACTAATTCTCATTTTTGGAGCTGCAATCAAGTTTATGATCTACCTTGCCTATTACTGAATGGGCAAAGGTGAAATAAATGTAGTAGAAATTGAAAGCTACAGTGCCTTGTTTAAGAAAACATTTATCTTGAATGCTGTTTTTCATCGAAATTATGCAAAGTGTTACTGCTTCTCTATAAAGCCTTTCTGTTATTTTTCTTTTCTTAACATGCTTAACAGTCTTGCAGACTTATCCTCTCTTAGGATAACACTGTAATCTCCAAACTTTAAAGTGTTTTTAATATGTAAAAGTTAAAGTTGCTCAGTCATGTCTGACTCTTTGCGACCCCATGGTCTATACGGTCCATGGAATTCTCCAGGCCAGAATATTGGAGTGGTGGGGAAGGGAAGGGAAGCCTTTCCCTTCTCCAGGGGATCTTCCCAACCCAGGGATCAAACCCAGGCCTCCCACAATGCAGGTGGATTCTTTACCAGCTGAGCCACCAGGGAAGCCCAAGAATACTGTAGTGGGTAGCCTCTCCCTTCTCCAGTGGCCCTTCCCTATGCAGGAATTGAACCGGGGTCTCCTGCATTACAGGCAGATTCTTTAATAGCTGATATCGCAGGGAAAGAAAGCACTAAAGAGCAAGTTTTTATATTATTATTTAATTGAGGTTCTATTTGGAAATATAATTAACGTGTCACGTTTGTGTCACATCAGCTTGCTTTTGTCAGTAAGTCTCTGAACTATACACTGCCATGTCAGAGACCATGTCAGTGCTGAGAATATGGTGTTGAATCCAGATAGGTAAGTCTCTGTGCCAGTGGATGTGTATGTGGTTGAATACAATATTGTCTCTGTTCAGAGTGCTGTAACTTATCATAGACTGAGTGCTTAAATAACAAATAATCCTGTTCTGGTGCCTGCAAGTCTGTAAGCAGGTTGCCAGCATGGTCAGGTTCTTGGTGAAAACCCTCTTCTTGATTATGTTGTCACATGGCCTTTCCTTGGTGCTTAGAGAGGGGAGGGGAGAGAAATCTTTGAGTCTGTTAATTTCTTTTCTAATTTTCAGTTTCTTAAATAATACTTATTTTAAATATTTGTTTTCAAATAAGTTCAGTTGTGTCCAACTCTTTGGGACCCCATGAACTGCAGCACGCCAGGCCTCCCTATCCATCACCAACTCCCAGAGCTTACTCAAACTCATGTCCATTGAGTCGGTGATGCCATCCAACCATCTCATCCTTTGTCGTCCCCTTCTCCTCTTGCCTTCAGTCTTTCCCAGCATCAGGGTCTTTTCCACTGAGTCAGCTTTTCGCATCAGGTGGCCAAAGTACTGGAGTTTCAGCTTCAGCATCAGTCCTACCAATGAACACCCAGGACTGATCTCCTTTAGGATGGACTGGTTGGATCTCCTTGCAGTCCAAGGGACTCTCAAGAGTCTTCTCCAACACCACAGTTCAAAAGCACCAATTCTTCAGCGCTCAGCTTTCTTCATAGTCCAACTCTCATATCCATACATGACTGCTGGAAAAACCATAGCCTTGACTAGACGGTCCTTTGTTGGCAAAGTAATGCCTCTGCTTTTTAATATGCTGTCTAGGTTGGTCATAACTTTTCTTCCAAGGAGCAAGTGTCTTTTAATTTCATGGCTGCAGTCACCATCTACAGTGATTTTGGAGCCCAAAAGAAATAAAGTCTGCCACTGTTTCCACTGGTTCCCCATCTATTTGCCATGAAGGGATGGGGCCAGATGCTATTTCATTTACTGATTTGACTCTGTCAGGTGTTAGCTGAGGCGTGTAGGATCTAGCTCTCTGATCAGGGATTGAACCTGGGACTCCTGCATTGGGAGCACAGAGTCTTTGCCACTGGACCACCAAGGAGGTCCCTTGGGTCTTAAAATGTTTAATAAGGGCATTAATCCCGCCATGGGGGCTCGACTTTCATGACCTTATGTAAACCTGATTATCTGCCAAATGTCTTACCTCCATCCACACTGGTGATCAGGGCTTCAAAATGTGAATTCGGGGTGTAGGGGACACAAATGTTTAGTCTGTACCAAGTACAGCGTGGTGAGTATGGTGACAGGAAGGCACACCAGGAGCCATGGAAGCCTGGATTAGGAGAGGATCTAACCAAGATCAAGAGGGCTGTGTCAAGCACCTGGAGGAAGTAATAGTTGAGTTTGATCTTTAACAGTAATAAGGTAGAAAGGGGTAGCAGAGAGAGTTTCCAGAAAGAGAAAGCCAAGGAAGGACAGTTTGGTTGAGTGTCCCCCAAGTTCAGCATGTCGTGTTTGGAGCAGGGCTGGCTGGTGGGGGGGAGCGGTGCAGAATACCCAGGGATGTGGGTGGAGAGACTCCCAGTGCCAGATTCTTAAGGACCTTTGTAAGATATACTCTAGAGTTGCAACTTCATCTTGGAGCAAATAGGGAGCCAGTGAATGCCATTTAAAGAAGGAATTGCCATTCTTGAATCCATACCTGCAAGGGGTGACTTTTTCCTTTGTGAATAGTGGATTTCAGAAGGTAAGCTCAACAATTTGAAGTGTTGGTTGATCGAAATGAGGGAGGCTGAAAGTCGGATTGAAGCAGCAGAGGTGTTTCACAGGTTGAATCAGTGGGGCTTTGTGTTTAAGGGACTTCCGTGGGTTAGGATTTAGATCCCTTGGAGAAGGGAATGGCTGTCCAGTCCTGTATTCTTGCCAGGAGAATTCCATGGACAGAAGAGCCTGGTGGGCTACAGTCTATGGGGTCACAAAGAGTCAGACGTGACTGAGTAACTAAAACTTTCACTTTTTTCAGTGGGTTAGGAAGAGGGGAGTTTGGGGATTGATGCAGGGTGTCTAACTTAGAAAACTGTGATTTGTAATGCCAGCGACTGTGATGGCCATAAATTGGATGATGCCTCTCCATCCTTTTCAACGCCCGCACTATCTCCAGGACGTGAACATGATGAATACATTTGGGCCTGACAAAGTGATATATATGTATATCACTTCTCCATATATATATGTGTGTGTGTGTGTGCGTGTGTGTGTGTGTGATGTTATCAGCTCTTTTGTTCTTAAGTTTTACATTTTAAGTTTTATATCAATACCACTAATATCCATAAACATAAAAAATGTATTTAGACACATCTTTTCAACTCTTACTTGAAGTCTTCCTGATTTTGGTCCTTTAAAAATGACTAATTTTCATTTGGCATTTAAACTTATAATACTGCACAGCTATGTCAGTTTTGAATTATGAAATACCAATAAATGAAATATTTGTTGTTAAGAGTTTTTGCACAGTAATTATTTTCTGATTACTGCAACACATAGAGCTTTCTGATATAAAATATAATCAGGTCTCTATGAATAAATCCAAACCAATCAGAGTTGTTTCACAAAAGTGTTTCTTACTGCTCATGGTGAGCTTGAAGTTCCTTGCCAGCTGCAAAAGTATGTTACTGTATCATCAAAAAAACTACATGAAGAAAATGAAATGTATGATAATTTCTTACATTTTCTTCAGATCAGATCAGTCGCTCAGTCGTGTCCAGCTCTTTGCAACCCCATGAATCGCAGCACGCCAGGCCTCCCTGTCCCTCACCAACTCCCGGAGTTCACTCAGACTCACATCCATCGAGTCAGTGATGCCATCCAGCCATCTCATCCTCTGTCGTCCCCTTCTCCTCCTGCCCCCAATCCCTCCCAGCATCAGAGTCTTTTCCAATGACTCAACTCTTCGCGTGAGGTGGCCAAAGTACTGGAGTTTCAGCTTTAGCATCATTCCTTCCAAAAAAATCCCAGGGCTGATCTCCTTCAGAATGGACTGGTTGGCTCTCCTTGCAGTCCAAGGGACTCTCAAGAGTCTTCTCCAACACCACAGTTCATTTTTCTTAGTTGAGCATAAATGTTGACAGAGCTGACAGTCTTACATATACAAGCTCTTACATGCAAAACATGCCTGATTTAATACTCAAACACTCAGAATCTTTCATGCTTTCTTACATTTTGCAATCAATTTTTTTTTCCTTAAAGGATCTCCTTTTTGTTGTCATTCATTACGAAGTACCTGGGATTCCAGTGTAGGATCTTTAAAGATTTTTGACAAATAAATAAGAGGAAAGAAACTAAATTCTGCCTTTCTACATATCTTATTTATATATTCATTGTTAGACAGAATTGCATTATGTATATAGGTTGACTTTAAAATTTTGAGCTCCAGGGTCATACTTGGTATCCTTTTTATTTATTTATCTTTCATACTGTATTATTTCAGAGCAAAGTGTCCTGATTTCTTTTTTTTTTTTTTTTCTTGCATGTGTCCTTACTAAAATGTTTTTAAATCCCATTCGGTCCTATTATTCTGTTGTTTATTCACTTTAAACTGTATGTGTTGAGTGTTCTCAGCTGATCATCAGGTTATTATTTAGCTTTAATGTTTTAATACGTTGGGTTATTATATTTGTTCTATTTGTCTTAGTCTCTTCCTCCAAAAAATACCTGCTATCCGTGAGTTGAAAATCAGGTATCTAATTTCATTATTAACTCTCTTTGTCGGAGTCAACTTTTGTATTCTTCCTTCCCATGTTTGGAAAGTCTGTTAAATATGATAATTTATGATTTGATTTTTACATTATTACGTAATGTTCTTTTGAATTCTACCATGGCTTTAGAAATGATCTATGATTCTTTGTGCAACCCCCTTAGTATATTTTATTCTTAGTATTTGTGCTAAATGGTATGAAATAATCTATGTTGCAAGAATAAATGCAAATGTATTTCTTCTCATGCTGCATAACTTATGGTGATGGTGTGCACTATTCCACATAGGCACTCAGTGATCAAAGCTGATGGAGCCTGACTGTTTACCAGCACCACTTGGGACAGGCCACATTATCAGTTACCACATTGTGACTTAATTTTTCTGGCTTACTGGCCAGAAGCAGTCATTAAGCCCCTCTCTTAGCCCACAAAACTTCATGTGCCTAGAGGAAAGAGAGACCCATGTATGAGTGAGGGCTAGAAATCAGTGGTTACCTTTTTAAGATTTATCTTTTTTTTTTTTTTTTGCAATTGTGGGTCTTTGTTGCTACACCCAGGCTTTCTCTAGCTGCAGAGAGCAGGGGCTATTCTTTGTTGTGGGACCCAGGTTTGTGATTGTGGTGGCTTGTCTTGCTGTAGAGCATGGATGCTAGGTACACGAGCTTCAGTAGTTGTGGTTCCTGGGCTCTAGAGCACGGACTAAGTGATTGTGGCACACAGGCTTACCTGCTTTGTGGCATGTGGGATCTTCGGGGACCAGGGATCTTACTGATGTCCCCTTCATTACAAGGCAGATTCCTGGAACACCAGGGAAGCCCAGTTATTTTTAAAAGTTGTTTGAGTGTATAGAGCAGATGCTATCTAATTGTTACCTATGTTTTTGGTGCAAAACTTTCTCAGATGTATGATTGTTCTCTTGCTTTGGTTTGGCAGAATCTAGAATGCAAAGCATCAAAATATCATGTTTTACTTGTAGTTAGTATATTTTAATATACCAATTTATACTGTATGAAATACTTACAGGTATCTTAAAATGCTGTCTCAGGTTGAATACTAGCCGGTTGCTCCTGTCTACCACTTACTGGATATTTCTTCTCATTGCTGATTTGAATTGACTCTTTGTGTACTAAATGCTAATGTCTTTTAACCAGCTGGTAGGGAAAAGCATTACATTTATTTTTTCTTAAGATTTTTTTGAATCATCTGTATATATTTAACCTTCAAGTGAATTTTAGGGTCATTTTATCCCTCTTAAGATTTCTGAAAAAAAAGTAAGTGAAGGGGTTTCATCCCATCAATATTATGCATGATTAGTAGAAAGCCTTAGGATTATTTTTTGTGGAGTCGGCTTCCTGGAATCTAATCTCCACTGAGCCACTTTACAGCCATGTGACCTTCGGAAAATGTAGGCTTTCTGTCTCAATTTCCTCATCTGTAAAATGGGGATAATAATATCATCTATCTTACAGGGTTTCTATGAAGATGAGTTGAGTTAATATTTGTAAGGCTCGTATCACAGTGTCTCATATGTATAAGGTTTTGTATATGTGGGAGTTTTAAATTTTAACTGAAGTAAATGAAAAGCATAATGCTGGAATACAGTAGAAATGTGTGAGCTTCTTAAGGATATTGTGTTAGAGAAATGTAGTTATTTCCCTGATAGGAGAGAGACACCATGTGTGAGTGGAGGCAGACAGTATCATTCTTTTGGGTGTTGGTTTTTAGGGCGAATGAACTGTAGATGTACCTGAGAACACCTGAGCTTAAAACGTTTGCTATTCCTAAGGAAAGAGTAAAATTCCTGTCAATGGACCCATACATATTGGGGAAAGGCTAACTGAACCCTGCCCTCAAAGCATGGTTTTCATAGTAAAGCTTGCCTTTAGAAGTCTGCATCTTTAGCCAAAACAAACTTGTTGGTTGTGAATTCTTTGAATCAAAGATAGCAATTAAAAAAAAATAATGTGTGCAGACAATCATACATTCTCTGAATCTTCTATGTCTGTTAGTAAGGGTAAGTTGGAAATTTTATGTGCTGATAATGCTTTTTAAAAGTAGGCTTTGTTACATTGGGTATTATATTTGAAGAATAATGAAGTCTACAAAGAATATGATCTGACTAATGTACATTAATATTAAAATATGGAGCTGTATGAACTGAAATATGAGTATACTGTTTGCATGACCACCTGAAGCCACGTGAATCAGCTCACTTTAAAATGTTAAGAATCCCTTGCCTTTCCCTGAAAGAGGAAGAAGTATACGGATGAACTATTATTGCCATACTAGTGGAGAGCAATATACCTTCTTTATTACAGAATCAGGGAACAATCCTCTGAGATTCTTATTTGAAGTAGAAAGGAATGAATTTTTATTGATTCGTTATTTCATTTAAGACATCATCCTGCCCTCTTGCTCTCTTGTAGTATGTGTGTTCAATAAATAATACATTCTCTTTTCTCTGTGTTGCCATCTAAGAATCTGTTTGGCTCAAAATAAGCCAGGTGTTTCCACAACCTACTGTTCCGGCTTCTCTGCGGTTTTGCCTAACAGCTGTCAGGACTGGCCTTCTTAATTGCTTTATGTGAGTGATGTTAATTCGGTTGTAACATCAAAGGTGGTTGGGGGTCACTAGCTGAATGCCCCTTGCCCAACTGCCGTGTTAAGGAAGTGTACGTTTCATACTGACTCTGGTTGATTGCGATGATGGCCGTTGACCCCTGACTGTTGTATGTGCCTGGAGACTGATCGATTGAATCCACCTCGGAATAATCAGGAGCCGGGCTTGTGAGGCCAGCAGCAGCCAGAAGCAGAATTGCAAGTAAGACCCTCGTTTCATGGTCTGCTTCAGCAGGGAGCCTGGTTGTGACACAAGCTACTACATTTCCACAATCAGGAAAACAAATGACCAGACAGGTCTTTCCAGAGAAGGTTATTTATATATTTCATCAATGATTCCTTTTGGTTTTTGTAGGAGGACGAGGGTTGTCAGTTTTAGATTGTTTTAGTAGCCCTAAAATAAGAAGACAAAGGGTATAATTTTATTTTTTTTAATTTATTTGTTTGTTTTTAATTGAAGGACAGTTGCTTTACAATATTGTGCTGGTTTCTGCCATACATCAACACGAATCATTCATAAGGATGCATATGTCCCCTCCCTCTTGAACCTCCCTCCCATCTTCCACCCCAGCCCACCCCTCTAGGTTGTCACAGAGCACTGGGTTTGATCTCCCTGCATCATACAGCAAATTCCCACTGGCTCTGTATTTTACATACGGTAATGCATATGTTTTAATGCTACTCTCTCAATTCGTTCCACCCTCTCCTTTCCCCACCGTGTCCACAGTCTGTTCTCCGTGTCTGCATCTCTCCATTGCTGCCCTGCAAACAGGCTCATCAGTACCATCTTTCTAGATTCCATCCATATGTGTTGACATACACTATTTGTTTTTCTCTTTCTGCCTTATTTCACCCTGTGTAATAGGCTCTAGGTTCATCCAGAGGATACACTTTAAAAATGGTACCTAGAAGGATTTCTGTGAGTGTTTTAGTTAAGTTTGGATTGAGCTAGAAAGCCTCTTTGGTTGTTTCCAGACATTCATTCCTCTGTGAAACTGCTGTGCTCTTTAGGGGAACTGCATAGATAGAGATCAGTCTCAGTGGGAGGTGTCACAGTTAGAAAGGCTGCATGAACTGGGTATGTGGCTTGCATAACATTAACTGCCTCAACTAGAGGGTAGATTTTTACTGTCAGCTAACAACATTCTGGAGAGAGTATGTTCATGTTTATTCTTAGTATCCCACTTGGTCCTTCCCTGTCACTTCTAAGAACTCAGTTTACTATATTCTACGCTTGAACCCTGACACACCTTGACCCCGGCTGGAAGGACAGGATTAAGTAGAGTGAAGGCATATCTCTTCGACGATATATTTGTAATGAAGCGTCTCTCTGGGAGCCTACTTAATACAAATCACCTTTCATTTTCCAACAAGGTTGCCAATGTTGGAGTCTGGTAGTAGTTTTAAATAAAAGTTCATTTTACTTCCAACTTCAGAGCTCAAATTTAACATGATTTTTAAAGGGCCATGACATAATATCTTTTTAATATGTTTTAGTTTCCAAATATCACTTTAGAATAAAACATATATTTTGAAGGTATACAATGATTTGTGCTTGATTCTCATCAGGTTTTAAAATTATAAATATCCTAGGTTTTTATCTCATTCAGCATTTGAATAGTTTTGAATTATACAGAGGATGTACAAATAGATGTTAAACATGCATTATAACACAGAGCAGAGATGGCAGAAGGAAAGTGTACGTTGAGGTATTGAGGAGGAAATTGGTGACTTTGCTGTGAGCATTCATCTTAATTTCAAGTTTTGTTTCCCAGCACTTTAAAGGCCTGTACATCCTCCAAAATTGTGAAAACATTAAGAAGTCAAAGATAATTGAAATAGGAAATGGTAATAAGAGGTCTTCAATGCCAAGTCACTACATATTATGATCCTTTGTATTTCTTATATACCTATTCTTTGTTAATACGAGTTTAGAGTGTCTATTTAGCACTTAATAGTCTCTTGGTCCTGCCTTGGATTCTGTATTTTTATTGAGAAAACATATTGTCTTTTTCTAGTATAAAAGAAATAGTCATGTTAAAATATTTAGAAAATATATACAGTAAAAATTAATGAAAAGAATTCAGGATTAAATGATACATGATGATATTTGCTTCAGAATAATTTTGGATAGAGAAAGAGGTGAGGGTCTAGATGAAACTGTATTGGCACTGGTAAGTTTTGGGTACATAGTGGTTCATTGTGCTGTTCACTTTATTTTTGTATCTTTTGATAATTTCTGTAAGCTAAAATAATAATAGTCTCTAGTCCCATTGCTCAGAGAAAATTATTTCTTCTTCTCTATAAAAACAGATTCACAGAAATACACTTAACACATATTCATATATATGTTTTTTAATTTAAGCAAAATTGTACCACCCTAAAATAGAGACTCTGAGCTTAGTAGACTCAGGCTGTTCTCTCAAATGCCTGGGAGGCTCCTGTGTAGGGCCACCATTTAAGATCTGTTGACTTGTTGGATGGTCAGGTTTGGTGAGTGAGTAAAGCTACGTGTGAACTCATTTAGGGGGCTTCAGTTCCAAAACACAGTTAATTGCTGTATTTGTTGTTGTTTAGTTGCTAAGTTATATCCGACTCTGTGACCCGATGGAGTGTAGCCTGCCAGGCTAGCTTTGTCCATGGGATTTCCCAGGGAAGAATATTGGAGTGGGTTGCCAGGTCCTTCTCCAGGGGATCTTCCTGACCCAGGAATTGAACCTGCATCTCCTGCACTGGCAGGCAATTTTTTTTTTTTTAAACTACTGAGCCACCTGAGAGCCCTTGTGTTCAGTCGCTAAGTTGTGTCTGACTCTGTGACCCCATGGACTGCAGCGCACCGGACTTCCCTGTCCTTCATTATCTCCTGGAGTTTGCTCAGACTTGTGTCCATTGAGTTGCTGATGCCATCCAACCATCTGTCTTCCTCTTTTCCTCTCACCTTCAATCTTTCCCAGCATCAGGGTCTTTTCCAATGAGTTGGATCTTCCCATTAGATGGTCAAAGTATTGAAACTTCAGCTTCAGCATCAGTCCTTCCAATGAATATTCCAGGTTGACTTCCTTTAGAATTGACTGGTTTGATCTCCTTGCTGTCCAAAGGACATAGCTTAAATATTTTCTGTAGGCTGATATTTAGGAAAAAAATAGAAAAATAGGGAAGCTACCTCATTCTTTCCTCTCTCCCTTTGTATTGTTACTCTCTCTTCCTCTGAAAGAAGAAATGGAGGGAAAACAGAGCAGAAGCTCAGAAGGGTTTATTTCAGAGTGAGGAATGAGAGTTGGATTGCCATCTGCTTCTACTGGTTCTAGCCCCTCTATGTCAATACCTAAGCCCAAGTGTGTGTCCATTTCATATGTACAAGTTCTTTTTCCATACCCCAAGCAATAAAAAAAAAGGTATAAAAATAGAATTTCCAGGATAGATCCTTAGGTAGCATGAGTCAAAGAGTTGTACAGGTGGCTAGGTAAGTCTTCTAGAAAGATAGTTCCTTTAAAGAGATTTAATTATAGTTCCTTTATTTACTTTAAAGGTATCTTTTAGCTTAGGCTTTTAGCAGAAGTTCACATGACTTCAACTTTGTGTGAATGGCATTATACCCTAAAAGCATGTGAGAGGCATTCCTGGTGTACTTGGCCCTTATCCACGGTAATTTTCAGAACACTACAGGAAAGTGTTGACCCTGTTATGGAAAATAATCTCATTGATTATGGAAAGTTCAGTTCGATTCATGAAGCAAATGGCTGCCGATCTGTAAAAGACTTTTGTTAATGCAGCACAGGTCTCTTGGACTAGCCTACCTTTGCATGACTAGGCATTCTTGAACAGTTTTTCATGGTGCTGAAACTCCAGTACTTTGGCCACCTCATGCGAAAAGTTGACTCATTGGAAAAGACTCTGATGCTGGGAGGGATTGGGGGCAGGAGGAGAAAGGGACGACAGAGGATGAGATGGCTGGATGGCATCACTGACTTGATGGACGTGAGTCTGAGTGAACTCCGGGAGTTGGTGATGGACAGGGAGGCCTGGCGTGCTGCGATTCATGGGGTAGCAAAGAGTCGGACATGACTGAGCAACTGATCTGGTCTGATCTGATGATCCTTTTAATGTGTTGTTGGTTTCTGTTTGCTAGTACTTTGTTGAGGATTTTTGCATCTATGTTCATCAGTGATATTGGCCTGTAATTTTCTTTTTTTTTGGTGATATCTTTGTCTGGTTTGGATAGCTGGGTGATGGTGGTCTCATGGAATGCGCTTGGCAGTGTTCCTCCCCCTGCTGTTTTTGGGAAGAGTTTGAGAAGGGGTAGGTGTTAGCTCTCTTCTAAATGTTTGACAGAATTTGCCTGTGAAGCTGTCTGGCTCTGAGCTTTTGTTGTTGGGAGATTTTTTTTTTATCACAGTTTGATTTCTGTGCTTGTGATTGGTCTGTTCATATTTTCTGTTTCTTCCAGGTTCAGCATTGGAAGGTTGTACTTTTCTATGAATTTTCCATTTCTTTCAGGTTGTCCATTTTATTGGACATTGGATTTTCCTTTAACAAGGGAAAAAGTGTTTGTTTCTATATTATGGGTTAGTTTGCAAGCCAGAATGATAAAGACATAAACCCCTTTATTCCTCCATCTTGGCAAGGGAACACTATTATTTTCTGATATTTGGATCAATAAAACATTGTTTTTATAGAAAACTGGACACTGTCACTTACTGAGGAATTTGCTTGAAGTCACTTCTTTTTAATTTGCTCAGACCAGGTACTGGAAGATGGTTTTTTCTAAGATGTAGAAGGTATACCCCTTGCTTTTTAAAATTGCTTTGAGTTTCTTTGGGAACGTAGGGATTTGTGAGATGTTTGAATTAATCCCTCTTCTGGCTATGATGGCAGAAGTGCACGTTTATTTAACTGTTAACCTATCCTCTTAAGACATCTTCCACTTCTTGTTAGGTTTATTCTCTAGACCTCAAAGCTACAGAGAGCCTTGAACTGAGAGCTCTCATCTCACCCCTTCTCTGTCCTCTCCTCTGTTTCATCACCCTTTCTCCCTTCTTTGCTGTCTTTTCTCTTCTCCCTTTATTTTCCTTCCTCTCTTCTTTCTCTTCCCTCTGTCTCTCCTGCTTTAAGCCCCCCTTTCTCTACCCTCTCTGTCTCCTTCTATCCCCCCTGTCCTGGAATGTGCACTTTCAATGGTGACTAAGTTAAAATGAGAGATCACTAGATGCCATGGCTAAGTGGCAGCCAAATACATAAATAAGTATCCAGAAAAGATGTTTTCAAACTTGACTTTAATTAAAAATTAATCTCTCTGAAATAACAGGATTCCTTTATTGCTAAGGAGTAGTTCAATCAAACATTAGTTGAAGCAACCTATCAACTTCATTTTGAAAGTGCCCTAATTCTGTTGACCTTAAGTGTTGGCTTAAAGATGATCTTGCTTTGGTTTGGCAATATGTTTCAAAAACTTATTGTTATTTTTACATGGGTCCAGGAATTAGTGGAAATTTTCAACAGAAATTAACTTATTAGAACACAACTGAAAATTCAAAGAACATAAAATTTTTCCTAGTTTCTTAGAGTTTGAGTTGAAGACTTAAAATGCAAGTAGACACAACACCTACTATGAAATGATATTTGGAGGAAATATTAATACTTTTACTAAATGTTTAGGTATCGTCTGATATTAGAAAAACACCAGATTACAGCAAAAGTCAATGTAAAATATGACAGAACATAAAGATACTAAAACTAAAAACTAAAAATCCCTCTTTAGTTGTGCCAGGAAGTCCTTAGTTGTAATCAACATGGGTTTTTAAAATAGCCATTAATGGAAAAAATCATGAATCATAAATTATGTTATGTGACTATATCATTTAGTAGTTCCATCTGCAAAACTAAATCAGTAACTAACTTGAGAGTATAATTCACAATAAATCTGTATTTTAAAATATAGAGCTTTCTAAACCCAGATTAGGGGTGAGATAATTAGATGGCATCACCGACTCAGTGGACATGAATTTGAGCAAACTCCAGGAGATAGTGAAGGACCAGGAAGACTGAGGTGGTCTCAGAGTCAGACACAACTTAGTGACTGAAAAACAACACCATCAAAATATTTATGTCCCAGGTATTAGCCTGCTGGTCCAGTGTCTCAGACTCTACTCTCCCAGTACAAGGGGCCTGGCCTCAATCTCTGGTCAAGGAACTAGATCTCACATGCCACAAATAACAATTTGCATGCTAAGGATCCTGCAGGCTGCAACTAAATGAATAAGTAAAAAGAAGTAAAAAATGCCATGGCATCCTAAGTTGCTGGAAAGATTTTAAAATCAAATGATGGAACTGTAAGTATTAAACAGAAGACTGCCAGGAGTCTTCTCTTAATGTAGTCATCCTCTTCTGTTGGTGTCATTTGAAATGTGTCCTCAGGAAAAAGCTTCCATGGGAGGAGAACGAGGACAAGTATATGGGATCATAAGAACCTAGAAAGTGAGATAAACTGGTTCCTTTGGTGAAGGACGTAAGAGCCTCGCAGCCAGACTCAGTCTGGCACATTGCTGAGTGCTTCCAGGCCACAGCCAGCCAGCGTGGTCCAGGGGTGACCCAATGAGGCAGAGTGTCAGACCAAGTCATGCCAGCAGATTTATAGTCTAAGCACAGCTGGGAAGGAGGGGTAAGGCTTTCTAGAAGTGGAACCTGGTAGGAGTAGAGCAGACCCAGATACTGAATAGAACAGTTGTCCTGTGGAGTTCAGTACAGTTCAGTTCAGTCGCTCAATCGTGTCCGAGTCTTTGCAACCCCATGAACTCCAACACACCAGGCCTCCCAGTCCATCACCAACTCCCGGAGTTTACCCAAACACATGTCCATCAGTCGGTGATGCCATCCAGCCATCTCATCCTCTGTCATTCCCTTCTCTTCCTGCCTCCAATCCCTCCCAGCATCAGGGTCTTTTCCAATGAGTCAGCTCTTCGCATGAGGTGGCCAAAGTATTGGAGTTTCAGCTTCAGCATCAGTCCTTCCAAAGAACACCCAGGACTGATCTCCTTTAGGATGGACTGGTTGGATGATCAGTTAAAATTGCTATTACAAGTAATTCTCCCTCATAATGTAGCTTAAGTAAGAAAGGTTTTTGGAGTGTGTGGCGTGTGTGTGCATATGTATGGGGGGATGTGGATGCATGTGGATGCTCATATGTGTGTTTTATTCTTACATGGTGCTCTACAGGTAGACCAGGTCTAGTGTGTAATTTTTCACATAGGGACTGAGGCTCATTCAGTCTTGTTACTTTATTCTCAATAGGCAGTTTTCATGTGATGGTTCAAGAAGAGTGTCGCCATCATATGTATACTTGAGGTCATCAGAAGAGGAAAGGTCAGCTGAGCATATATCCATTCCTTCTAAGGCAGTACCACACTTCAATTCTCTGTAGGCTCCATTAGCTGGGTATTAGTCATGATCACATTAGATGCAAGAGAGGCTGGAAAATCTCTAGCTAGGCTGTTGTTTACCTATTTAATTAAAAATTTTAAATTTGGCATTTTTGCTATTAAAAGAAGTAGATGATGCATATTCATGCAAAGCCAGTGATCTCTTCCAGAAGTTTTGGGTATGCTAATCCACCAGTGCCTTCTGGTTTAGTCAGTAGGTGAGCCCAAGCTACTGGTTCTGATACTTATTGGGCCTGAAGAATATAATTTATCACCTGCTATACTTGGCAGGAGCCGAAGGACTGCAGTTCTAAAAGTGACTGGGTGTCGTCTGATATTACAGTGGGTGGAAATATTTCCAGTTAGCAAAGAACAAGCTAAATTGTCTTACTAAGAAATGTAGTTTTTGTACCTTTAAATGTACAAAAGGATTTATTTAAATGTACTAAAGGATTTAAATGGACTAAAGGATTTATTTAGTTAATTTTGTTCTTGTGTGTAAATAAATGTTCTGGCATGCTCCAGTGAAAAGCACATAAATAGGGAAGATAATTTATAGAGAAAGTTTAAACATACTCAGTTTGCTGTAATTATAGTCAGAGCAGGAAACCATTCCATAATGTATTTGGTACAAATACTATGCATTTTTGCAGATATGCTATTTATGGCATATCTTGTATAGCCTTTTTTCTCTGACCTGAATAGCAAGTCTTGTCTGTATCTGATTTATTTGAACAACATATTTTGATCTTTTTGCGTATTTCTGTTAATATCCCAGGGTAGATGCTTTCATATACATTATACTGTTTAATCCTTTGGATATGAAGGGTGTTGTTATTTTCTCCTTTTCACTGATGAGGTCAGGAAATCTGTTGTCAGAGGAGGGTGGGGATACAAACCTCGTCTGATCACCGTCTTTTGCTTCTTGCAGTTTACTCTACATCCTTTTATTATTGGGGCTCCCCCAGTGGTGCAGCAGTAAAGAATCTGCCTGCAATGCAGGAGACCCGGATTTGATACCTGGATCAGGAAGATCCCCTGGAGAAGGAAATAGCAACCCACTCCAGTATTCTTGCCTGGGAAATCCCATGGACAGAGGAGCCTGGAGGGTTATAATCCTTTTGTTCTGATAGCTACCAATTATTACTTTATATTTGTCTATACTTTTAACTTATTTACTCAGTTCTGAGTTCTTTGTCGACAAGAACTTAATTATAGAAAACAAAGTATTTGCTTCTCACATGTCAGCTATGAAAGTGAGGAGCATTTGTATATCCAGAACACTGAAAGATGCTCATTTTGATTAGAAAACATCTACGCATGCTGTTTATTTTCCTTTTGTATATGGAGCCTAGGTTGTGTGTGTGCAAAGGATCTGAGGAACTTCCTTGAAATTTTTTCTGTGCTTTCACCTCAGGTGTTTCTGCAAGTCCCAAATCATTTAATGATGACTTCCAAACAAAATAGAAAATATAGGATGAAGCTATTAAAAATTAATCAGTAATTAAAATAGATACTTTTGATTTTCCTTTTTCACAAAAATATTTTTTCTATTTAAAGAAATTAAGAATTTCCTCTTCAGTTGTTTTTTAGTTAATATCACTTAACTAATTTAATTTGTAGAAATATGTTTGTGTAAAAAAAAAAAAAATGTTGAGAATTCCCTGGTGCTTCAGTGGCTAAGACTCCATGCAGGAGGCCTGGGTTTGATCCCTGGTCAGGGAACTAAGAATTCTGCATGCTGCAACTGAGATCCCACTCGTCACAGCTAAGACCCAGCACAGCCAAATAAATAAATATTTTAAAAAATTGTTGTCATATACACACTGAAAGAAAACAAGTGATTTCCTCTTTACCTTGGTATAAGGAAAGACATGTCTACTTATCATGTATGAAGCGAGATGCCAGTCCAGGTTCAATGCACGATACTGGATGCTTGGGGCTAGTGCACTGGGATGACCCAGAGGGATGGTATGGGGAGGGAGGAGGGAGGAGGGTTCAGGATGGGGAGCACATGTATACCTGTGATGGATTCATTTTGATATTTGGCAAAACTAATACAATTATGTAAAGTTTAAAAATAAAATTAAAAAAAATCCAGTCAATAAAAGAAAAAAATTGATAATTTGGATATCACACACGCATAGCTCATGGGATAAAACACCATTAGCAAATCAAAGACAACTTACGAACCGGTAGTTGCCTGGAGCCGGTGAGGCATTCCACTCATGACAACGATCACGAGGAAGGAGGCTCGGCATACGCAAAGGCGGGATCGAGCCTCAGGAGTCCCCCTGGATATTCTTGAGCATCTATCCCCCCAAAAACCAGAGTCTGCCTACTTTATTGCTTTGTGCTCTCACCTCTGACTTTACTGGGGGCTGTCCCCCACCACCATCTCACTCTATCTGTCAAAGAGTTAACTTACAGCTCCAATTAATAAAGTTCCTGGGCAATTAGGAGTGTTTAAATCCAAACCCCTCAGATAGCTCTCTAACTCCCCTGACAAGTTTACCCGGACTCCTACAGCTATGCATACGATTGTTTACAGTCTCCCAGCCTCGAGAGGCACGGGAAGCTTAAGATATTCAAATAGCTTAGAGCCTCTCAGAGAGTTAGAAACTGTCAGAATAAAACTAGTAAAAGATTTCATTGATGAGCCAATGCTTGTTGCCAAGTTTTCACATCCCCTGTATTGTATCCTTGAATATGTATTAATTAATATAGTTGGTATATAGAAAAAATATAAGTAGTGGCCTTAGTGTTAGCAACTTTAGACCCTTAAGGTAATAAATTCTTTCCTTTGTTGTAAACCCATTACACATCCGCCCTATAGGAATGCAATTTTATCTAACACCTTCGGAAGATGGCGCCAAACCTTAAAATAATTACTCTTAGAGAAAATAAAGCTTTGTCAAGAGTCATAAAATGTTAATAGGCCTTCTGGCCAGAAGATGATGTAAATCACCTAAACCATTTGTATACGATAAATTTGCAGGATAGAAACCCTGGTTTTTGATAAGGATCAAAGACTGCTGATTTGCATCCCCTATTATCCTCTATGTGTAACTTAGGGTGTAAAAGCCCCTGTTGAAAATAAAGCTATGGGCCTTGCTTACCAAAGCTTGGTCTCGCCATGTCATTCTTCCCCTCAGTTTCCAGCTGAGTCTCCATCTGGAGCGTGGAAATACTCTGCAACCATTTATTTGCCTGGGCTTCTAAGACCCACTCGAGAAGGTGTCTAAGGTGGGGCACCTTCTGCTATTCGAGAGGGCGCCTGCGGCCTCCGTGGTCAGAGCTAACCTGGTGTCACAGGTTATATTGATCTTCCACGTAAACCAAGCTACTCAGCCTCTTTTCTCCACTGAATTTTCCTACTGAGCTATCCTCATTCTATTATTCTTTATATCTTTGATGGATAAGTAAATAAATAGGTTGCCGACGCCGTCTCCCCTTCGAATACCCTGGATCAGCTGGGGCTGGACCTCGGCAGGTAGTAAATATTTGCAACATATACCACAAACATAAAGCTTAATACATCCTTAATGTACAAAGACTTCTGAGAAGCTGAGAAACAAAAGACTAAAACATCAAGAAAATAAATGGGAAAAGTTATGAACTATCAATTCAAACTTGCAAGTAAAGATATAAAAATGGGACTTGAGCACGAGGAAAAAAAAGTTCAAGTTCACCCATAATTAGGTAAATGCTAATAAAAATAGTACTGAGATGCCTTTTCTCAACTATCAAGTTAGTGAAAATTAAATACTGTGGTAACACATCCCACTGATGAAGCCATAAAGAAATAGGCTGGTAGGAATGGACCCACTACAACCTTTCTGAATGGAAATTGGACAATACTTGGCTGTATTCCATGTGCTACTCTCTTTTGACCCGCAGCTGCACTTTTAGGAATCTCCCCTGTAAGTACAGTACTCTGGAAATACCTATACAAATTTATGCAGTGCAATTTCAATGAGAATTACAGAATAGTGGAAACACCCAAATACCCACATACAAAGGAATGGTTGAATCAGCTATTGTATAGTCATTGAGTGGAATACTATGCAACAGTAAAAAAAAAAAAAAAAAGGCAGGATTATTCACAATTGGTAAAACCTGAAACCAATCCAAGTGTCCACTAACACATAAATGGAAATACAAAATGTGATGTATATTATTCAGAATATACAGAATATTATTATTCAGAATATTATTCAGCCTTTAAAAGAAAGGAAAATCTGCAATATGCTAAAACGTGAATGAACCTTGAGGACATTATACTAAGTGAAATAAACCAGTCACAAAAAGGCAAATGCCGTGTGATTCCACTTACATGAAGTACTTGGAGTAATCATATTTAGGGATTAGGTTGTTATTATAAATGTGTGAAGTGACTAGTTTTAAGATAATAGCAAGTGTCCAGACATGTTGGGAATTGAGAATGCATGATAGCAATTAAACAACAGCAAGAAAAAAATTCCAAAACCTCTCCGAAGCACATGTAACCCCCATGACTAACATACACTCTCTGGTGCTAGGTTTCTGGTCAGGTAGGCTGTCCTTTTCTTTCCTTGAGATGAAGCTGAAGATCTGTCATTCTTAATGAACGCCTTCCTATGATCCTTTTTCATTTGAAGTCATGCTACAAAAATTTAAATATAACAGTTTTACCAAAATTTTACTAAAATAGATAATTGGAATCAGGATTAGTTTGCCGTTTTCTAAAGTCTGTTTTTTAGAATATATTTGAGAAGATATCACTTTATTGTGCTATTGTAAAGTGAAGTAGAGTTCATGCTTGACATTTAGTAGGTACTTGATGCATAGTAATTGAATGAAGGAATACCTGAATTGCTTTTATGAATAATAAGAGCCATTTGTAACTAACCGATTCATCACTTGTAAACAAATTACATAGAGCTGAAGTGCTTTGAAGCATCTTGTGCTTGTTGAAGTACTATTTGTACTGTTGATTTGCTCTGAAACTCCTTTCAAACTAACATTAAAGAAAAATTAAGTCCAATATAATTCTAACTTCTTAATATAAATTATTAGTGTGATGGGTCACTGGTGATTGAAATATTTTAAAAGATTATATTTCCCATTATTAAACAGTTCTTTTTTTGATACATATCTTTATAATATGTACAGACCCAGAATTTCAGAAAGTCAAATATAGAATAATCCTTTACAAAATACTGCTAAGTCACTTCAGTCATGTCCGACTCTGTGTGACCCCATAGACGGCAGCCCACCAGGCTCCCCTGTCCCTGGGATTCTCCAGGCAAGAACACTGGAGTGGGTTGCCATTTCCTTCTCCAATGAATGAAAGTGAAAAGTGAAAGTGAAGTCACTCAGTCGTGTCCAACTCTTAGCAACCCCATGGACTGCAGCCTACCAGGCTCCTCTGCCCATGGGATTTTCCAGGCAAGAGTAGTGGAGTGGGGTGTCATTGCCTTCTCCTTACAAAATAATTGAGTAGTAAATTTCTTTGGTTGGCTACTGCATTCTTCCTTCCTTCTTCCCTTTCTTCATTTCTGTTTCCTTTCTTATTTCCATAATCATTTCTTAAACTCTGTGCTAAGATAAGTTACTCCTGAAGAATAAAAATAAGATAGTCTTAACTGTTCGTAAGTAACATTGTGTTAGAAGGGTACGAGAGTGGCTATATCTCATTTGACTATATTTCCTGTTTCTCAGATATTTATAGTCATTGTGATTGTTTAAACATAAAAGAGCGTGTCTTTGCATTTCATTTTTATTTCTTAATGCCTAACATGAATGAGCAGGTTAAATAATTAAGTATTAAAAACTTTTCCATAATGAAATTAAGATTCTATAAAACTCTAGTCCATTTGGAAACTGAAGCACTATATAACGCATACCTTCCTTCTTCCTGAGTACTCTTCTTGAGCACTCCAAGAGTACTCTTGTGCAGTGGTGCGTTGTGTATGTCAGCAGAAATAGAAACAGAAAAAAAAATTAGGGGCGTTTTTCTTTATTTCTGCTTCATAGGTTTATCCAAGTTTCGTTGATGAACAGAGGAAAACGGTTTTCAGTGCGTGATAGCATCATTCCAGTAGAGAAGAAGAAGAACTGTGCAAAGCTGTGTCGGGATAGGAGCCAGTGATCTTGTACGGGGGAGGGAAACCGTGGTATTAAGAAATTTAAGATGTAAGTGGATTAATATGGCACAGGTTTATTTCTCAGTTGTATCACTTCCTGATGTGAGTTGGGCCACTCTTCTGGGTGACACTCCCTCAACAGTAACTCAGGAATTCCAACTGTTTCCCTCTTAGCTACATAGACGGGAAAGACTCACACTCATTGTATTTAACCATCTAGTTCCAGAAGTAACAGCTCACTTTGGCTTTTGGTGAGAACTAAGCAACATATTCCTAATCGTGTGGCTGAGAATTGTGGTCTTGCTTATGCACAGGAGGAGAAAACGCTGTGGTGAGCACATGGCCTGGTTTCCTATACACCTGTGGATAGTAATACATAAAAATAAACTGCTGAAGAAAGAAAAAAAAATTATGTCCAAAGCAGTTTTTTTTTTTTTTTTTTTTTTACTGGGCACAAAAATAATACAGACTTTCCCTGAAGGGCTTCTGGTATCCCCATCCTTTAACAAATATTACAAAACAGAATGACCTCCACTGAAGGCTGGTGTTTCTTTGATCTCTCTTCAAAATATATTACTAGCCTCTCTAGTAGAAAGTTTCCACAGTTTTATATGCTGGCCAGAATTCTGATTCTCTAATTCACATTGAATTTGTGATATTTAATAATATAATTTGCTCCTTTATTTGTGTCATACTGATGTCCAAAAGTTGGATATTAAGAGAAAGTAAACTGTAGACTCATTTGGCTATAAAATGTCAACAAATCACGACTTAGGATGATCTGAAATCACGGAGGGCCGCAAACATCTCTCAACAAGGAGAATGTTACTCTACTCAGAGTATCTGTAGGTTGCAGTCCACTGATCAAACTAGTAAAGACTCTTGGCTAAGGAAGTGGTGGAAATTAGAGAGCCTACAAAGTCTTAGAAAATCAAAGTTGTGGGGATCCTTAAAGATAGCGTACTTAACCCTTCTGTTTTTGAAGATCAAGTGATTGAGTTGAAACCACATAAAATTTTTTAAAACTTCTAGTTCCAAGTTCGTGAAGTACAAATTGTTTTCTTTAACATAGCATCCCATCTTCTGTCTTTTCAGTATGATATATTAGTTCAATAATGTTGCCTAACCTCTCCCTATTCTCTTCCCCCCAAACACAATCGCTCAGAACAGCGGGTATGGAACTTCCCTGGTCGCCCAATGGGTTTTACTCCGTGCTCCCAGTGCAGGGGGCCTGGGTTCCAGCCCTGGTCGGGGAACTAGATCCCACATGCTGCAACGAAGAGTTCACAGACACAACAGAAGGATCTCCCACTCCACAACTAAGACTCAGCACGGCCAGCTAGCTAAATCAATACGTGTTTTTTAAAAAGTACAGCCAGCATTTATTTTCCCATTGATGGGTAAAGCTGGGCTTGACTGAGTTTGCCATAATGCTGTGGGTTGGATTTAGGTTTTCTCCATGTATTTCCTCTTCCTTCATGAGCCAGTGGTACCCAAGATTCTCAGGTTCTTTCCGTCTCAATGCCCTGACATTGCCCATAGGACGGTGTCCTCGTCACACGGCTGAAGTTTTCTGACCAGCACAACGTTGCATTCCAACTCATGGGAATTGGGGGAAGGGAGAAAATTGCCACAGAAGCAATGGCCTTTTGAAGTTATTTGAAAAGGATTTCTGCTCTTATTCCATTGGCCAGAGCATTGTAAAGGGGCAGGACTTTGTGACCAGGTAAACTGGTGGATGTAGCCTTTCATTTTGAGGCCCTGTATTCAGGTAAATAAAACCTTGAGGATCGACAGAGAACAGATATTGACAATCAGCAGTCTGTACATTCAGAAAAGTTTGAACTAATATATATATATATATATATACACACACACGCACACACACACATATATGTATGAGTGTGGGTATACACACACGTGTAATATGGGGGAATGAGCATAAGTAGAAAAGATGAAAAAAGCCCCCTTCTGCTTAGGAGAAACTATGTAGCTAACAGTCTTTTCATAGCAAGAAAATGAGATTTTTGAACTTTTCTTAGCTCATCAGCCTTCAGTATAACTTATATGATTACCTCAATAAAATGATTGTCTACTTGTTTTTGCAATAAGAAACAGCCATGTGTTTCAAATCTCCCTTATGGGAGCCTGTATTTTGTAAATAACCAAGTTCATGTACAGATTAAATGTGAGGACTTGATCAAATGAAAAGTTTGATTAAAATGACATAATAAGGCCTTGCATGTTTATAAGCACACATCATAATTTTATTTCACATAATGTGTGCTGTATTGTCTGGGTTGTGACCTGAATTATTGGAAATATCATGCATGTATGTGTTTTTCTTCTCTCTTCAGAGCTTTGAAACTCCATTTCAGAACTATTATTGAAGATTGAATTGATGTCAGCCAGGAAACCGTAATTTCCTGTCACTTGGCATTGAATTACTACCTTGAGGTTTTAGACAATGAACAAATTTAGCTAAAAGATGCAAGCTTTTTTTGACTTATCATTAGTACCTAAGAATATGAATCTTTGATACTGTTTCATCTCCGTTACAGATATGGTTATTGGCTCAGAATCATATTCAACCCTCTTTGCATCCTTTTATCTTGAACTAATCAAGTCCAAACTTCCTGCTGGAAACCCATGTATGTTCTTTAAATGTGGACTGCAGAGCCAATTTATCTGATAAAGCAAATAACATACCATTTTCTACAGAAATGGAGCAGAGCAGCCATGTTGCAAGGAACATAATGTTTTCCCTTGCTGTTTTTATTTCTCCTGTGTATCACCAGTGGGAAAGATGGGATTGTATGAGAATGTAGTTTGTGAAGCCTGATGCAGGCAGTATTTTTTAAAAGTAATTTTCCTGAATATGTGGTATACAAGAGGAAGATTTGTTTTGTCTTTGAAAATTGGGTTGCAATTTTCTGAAAACCCACAAAATTTGCATTATATCTTTGTTGACTTTCTGGTTGCCAGGTTCTCTGTGACACCTAAAAAAAGTATACATTTATGTGTGCAAGGGCCTTTTTGGGGCAACCAGTAATACCAAGGCTCTATTTCATTGTATACAGCCTAGTTCAGTGGAGCATGAAGGTGTCCTGGGGTTGACTTGATGGAGATCATGTCTTTGCCTGAGAGGATGAGCTGGGAACTCAGCTTCTGGGGAAGGGGCAAGACGGAGCCTTAAGCATCCGCTTTCTTCCTGGCCCTAAAAAAATCTCTGATACATGGGAGGCTCTAGGAATAAAAAATTTATATATATATATATATATATATATATATATATATATATGGAAGAATCCCAAGGGAGACACCGTCTTCTCAAGGCGAGGATCTTGAATTTATATTGTGATCAAGTCAGACATGTTCCAGGCTGCTTGATATAGTGACTCTCGAGATGTAGGGACAATTTTTCTTTGTGCTGAACTGTGCAAATTGCATTGCAAGATGTTTATGTTTCCGCTCCCTCCCAGTAAACGCCAGCAGTGTCTCCAGTTCATGGGACAACCAAAAAGAGCCCACTCCTCCTGGTACATTGTAAAATGCCACTTATAGAGAGGTTCTAGCTCTGCAGAAAATCACTTGCTATAGTCCCATAGTTGGTTAGTTGGTTGATTTGAAGTGAAGTCGCTCAGTCGTGCCTAACTCTTTGTGATCCCATAGACTGTAGCCTACCAGGCTCCTCTGTTCATGGGATTTTCCAGGCAGTAATACTGGAGTGGATTGCCATTTCTTTCTCCAGGGGATCTTCCCAACCCAGGGCTCGAACCCAGGTCTCCCACATTGTAGACAGACACTTTACCGTCTGAGTCATCAGGGAAGTCAGAAAGTGAAGTCGCTCAGTCATGTCCGACTCTTTGCAACCCCGTGGACTGTAGCCCGCCAGGCTCCTCTGTCCATGGGATTCTCCAGGCAACAATACTGGAGTGGGTTGCCATTTCCTTCCCCAGGGGATCTTCCCAACCCAGGGATTGAACCTGGGTCTCCTGCATTGCAGGTAGACACTTTATCCTAGGAGCCACCAGGGAAGCTCTTGGTTGATTGATTGATTTATCTCTTACAAATAATTTTACATTCTGTAAATTCTTTTTTTTTTAATATTTCTTATTTTTATTGTGAACTAGTTTAAGTGTTAAGAAGAGCACAATGAATAAGCATAGATAATATACAGAATTAACACTTATGTGTACTCAACATCTAGCCTTGGCACATATTAGCATGTGGCTTTCTAAATTTTTTGAAGCCATGGGGTACTGCATCATTATTATAGCTTTCTTTGCGGTCCTCCTCAGTCTCTTTTCTGTATCCTTACCCCAGGAAAAAAACTGCTGTCTTGATTTCAGATTTTTAATTTCTTATGTGTTTTTATGATTTTTTACTGTATTTCTGTATATTTCTTAGTGGTATTTGGTATTTATTTACATATTTTATTTTATTTTTTTAATTTTATTATTTAACTTTACAATATTGTATTGGTTTTGCTATATATCAACATGAATCCGCCACAGGTATACACGTGTTCCCCATCATATTTTAAAACTTACTATAAATGATATTACAGCGTATTCTTATGCATCTTCTTTACTTGATGCATGATTATGTTTTCAAGATTTGTCTATGAGATATTGGCGCTTTAGATTATTCATTTTAAAAAGCTATAAACCGGGTAATACAAATACCTACCACAATTGATTTATCTATATTTCTGATACTTGTATATTTAGAATATATCTAATTTTTTAGAACTCAGTACCAAGGATGCTATATTGAATGTTCTCATACATATCTTTTAGTGTATGCGTTTATCCCTAGAAATTCAACTTATGGGTGTGAGGATCTGCTGGCATTTAATATACTAAGTTTTGCAAGATTACTCAATAGTGCTTGCCTGTACCAACAAAGCATTGCAGGGCGCACTGAAAGTTCGTGAAATTTCAGTATTATCTTTTGCAACTGCTACCATTGGCAACATTAAAAAACATTAACAGTCCTTTGTGTGGGACATTGTTTGTTTTTAACACTTTGTATTTTCACAGTTACTACTTTTCATATGTTTATTGGCTATTCATGGTTCCTCTTGTGGGCCTTGCCTGCTCACACGATTTTTCCCGTTTTTCTACTGGGTCTTTTGTCTTTGTAGATTTTTTTAGCCAGATTTCTGTTTTTAGTATATATACACACACATATGTATATGTATGCTATAAACAGATTTTCCCAGCCTCTGACTTTTTGTATGTTATATGCTTTTTGTTGTACAAATGGCTGAGGCCAATTTTTATCAGTCTCTTTTATTAAAGTTAGCAGTTTTCCTGTATTGTGTCAAAAAATCTTTTTATATTAGTCTTATTTTCTCTAGGTGAAAAGCCAGTTATGCAAAACTCAGCTTTTAAAATTATCATTTTTTTCCACATTGGATTGCATATTAAATAATCTTTATGTGGTATTTCTATTTCTAAGCTATATATTTTATTCTGATATTTATTTATCTTTTCCTTTGTCCATTACCTCTATGACCTAAATATCTTTGTTTTAGATAAATCTTGATATTTATGAAAGTGTGCATTTTTCAAAATTGTCTTGGCTAGCCTTATGCTTTACTCCTTTTATTTTCTTTGACCACCCCAGGTCTTCCTGTGGCGCGGGCTTTTCTCTAGCTGTGGTGAGCGGGAGCTCCTCTCTGGTTGTGGTGGAAGGGCTTCTCACTGCCATGGTTTCTCTTATTGCGGAGCCCGGGGTTGAGGATGTGAGGGCTTCAGTAGTTGCGTAGGCTCCGGAGTCACAGCTTCTGGGCTTGTAGCACAGGATCAGTAGTTAAGACACATGGGTATAGTTGCTTTGTGGCATGTGGGATCTTTCTGGATCAGGGATGGAAGCTGTGTTTCTTGGCATTGGCAGGCATGGTCTTTACCACTGAGCCACCAGGGAAGCCCATTCCTTTCTTATATATGAATTTAATAATCCTTTTAAGTTATTAATACATAAAAGTTATACATTGAAATTTTGATTGGCACTGAATTGAACTTACAGAATAATTAGAATAAAACTGTAATTAACAGTTTATTATTAATGATTAATTAATCATTAATCATTAATAATTAATAAAACATCTCTATGCTATTCATGCCTCCTACTCATGAACCTGTTATCTCTCTATTTATATAGAAAATCTTTATGCATTTCAATTTAAAATGAGACCATTCTATAAAAAAACTTTTTTCTAGTTGTATCTCTAGGATATTGTGTTCTATGTGTCTCTTATTAATGGAATTGGTTTTAATATTATATTTTCTTTCACTGTTTTTATTGTTGTTCCTGATACAAAGGTATATATTTTCCTGGTGTATTGTAAATTATAGCTTTATTTCTTCTAAATCATTTCAAGATAAATTTTCTCAAACTCTCCATATAATTGGTAATATTATATGCTGATATTTTTCCTACCTTTTCTATTCTTATTACTTTGTTTTAATTTTTTGTCTCAACATGGTGATAAGTGCCTGTGGTATAAAGGTTTATTGAATGGGTGACAGACATTTTTATCTTATTCCTGCCTTTAGAGACTTATCATTTCATGCATGATTTTAAACTTTATATATATTTATAAATGATGCTTAGTAATGATTTACATTGTTTTAGTTGTATATATTGTTCAGTCACTAAATCATGTCCAACTCTTTGAGACCCCGTGGGACTGCAGCATGCCAAGCTTCCCTATCCTTTGCTATCTCCCAGAGTTTGCTAAAGCTCGTGTCCATTGAGTCATTAATGCCATCCAACCATTTCATTCTCTGTCAGCCCCTTCTGCTGGTATCATATTCTATACGTTCACCATTAATATGGTCTTCTCTACTGTAGCTTTTGACTTCTTTCTATTCTTATTTCTGTTATTTAAAATTTTCTTTTTATATTTAAATCATGAATGGGTATTCATATTTATCAAAAATAGTTGTAGACTTTTTTCCTTTTACAGCAGTCATGCTATTCCAGTAGTTTTCTAATAGTTGTACAGTGGTCGAGTCCTTTATTACAGGGAACACTGGAGTCATGGGTTTGGGACCCACTGACGGGAGGATGAGTGGAGCTTCTGGCTAAAAGCCATTTTCTACTGAAGCAACTTCTTAGCCCTTTCCAGTTGGGCTTGGCTCCTTTGTGCTTCAGAAATACTGACTGAGCTATGTAGAGATGACAGTTGGCCCTTGAGCAACATGGGTGTGAACTGTGAATGTCCACTTACTGTGGACTTATTTCACTAAATGCGCAGTGGTGTTAGTACAGTATCCAAGGCTGGTTGAGTCTGGTTGCAGCACCATGGATATGGAGGGCGGCCTGTGAAGCTATCCTCAGATTTTCTACTATGCAGAGGCGTGGGCTCCCTTAAACCCCCACTTTGTTCAAAGGGCAACTGTATTTAACAATTCATTACCAGAATTCAAAGCGTAAACAATGGCTGTTTCACCTCAGATTGATGGCTTAAATTCCAAAAGAAACTTCCAGTCATTTCTTAATGATTTCTGGATCTGGTTTTATTACTCAGTCAGCAGTATGGACACAGAGACTGTTGATTCTTTCTGCATTCTCTTTGCCTTGAATAGAGGTCATAGAGCCTGGGGGAAATATGTGAAATAAAGTGAGCCTCTTTATTTCTTCATTTGTAAACACAAGGCATCCGGAAAGCCTGTATTAGGATATTGAGTTCTGGATGGTTAAAAATCTCAGATGAATTTAGGCTTTCTTTTGGGCAAGTACATGAATTGGGATGCATAAGCATAGTCCCCCCTCTATAGAGCAAAAGAAAGTAATGAACTACTGCTGCAAAAAAATGATGCAGATGAATGCTGCAGAAAACAAATAGAAGGGAGATACTATGTGATTCCACTTAATGCGAAGTTTTAAGAATAGAGAAAACAAATCTGAGGTGATAAAGCAGAAGAGTGGTTACCATCCGAGTGAACACAGCTTCACTTTGGGCTTTTCCACGTGGCTTAGTGATAAAGAATCCACCTGCCAGTGCAAGAGACACAGGAGACTCGGGTTTGATCCCTGGGTCTGGAACATCCCCTGGAGGAGGAAACAGCAACCCAAGCCAGTATTCTTACCTGGAAAACCCCATGGGCAGAGGAGCCTGGTGGGCTGCAGCCCATGGAGTTGCAGAGTAGGACACAGCTGAGCACTTACACATGCACTCTCACTGCTGTGGGAGAGGGGAAAGTAGTAAGTCTCAAGGAGTTTTGGAAACATTTTGTATTTTCATATGGGTAGTGGTTAACTAAGTGAATTAACTATGCCTTTAAGATTTTTGTACTTTGTATGTGTGCGATGCCTTAATTAAAAAGAGAATGGCTGAAATAAATTCAGAAAGGGCTCAACTATATGTTTTTGATAAAATACAGTTTTGATATAACCATTTTAGGTTCGTAGGAAATTACAGTTGACTCTTGAACGACAAAGGTTTGAATTGCACAGGTCCACTTATATGCAATGTTTTTCAACAAGTAGGTACTCCAGTTTTATATGATCTGTGGATGGTTGAAGCCATGGATGCAGAGGGCTGACTGTAAAGTGGATTTTCAACTGTGTGATGGTTGGTGATCCTGAAACCTCCTTTGGTCAAGATCAACTGTATTGGTTGGAGCATGTATGTATGTAAGCATGCGTGCATTTCACATGCTTGCTTCACAGTCATATGAATCCCTTTATGAACGGCTACCAGCCTGAAGGCATTGTGTCAGGCCTTGGGGGAATCTGAGAAAGTATATAGGGCTGACAGTCCAGTGGGTGCTGAGTAGCTAGATAAGTGTAATGGTATGGGGGAAGTCTGTGAATGCCAGTACACTCTTAGGAAAGAAGGGGTCAGTGTGCTTGGAGCAGGGTTGGGGGCATAAAGAAAGTAGAGACTTTGGAGAGGAGATGGATTTGAGGAGACATTTTAACGGTAAGTAGGAGTTTGTCAAGTAGATGTGTGGCACTTAGGGGATATGTTAAAGCTCAAGCTGTAGAATGAGGCATTGTACTCAGGAACTCTGTATTTCTTATAAAAATATAAGCTCAGAAGCAGTACTATATGAAGCTGGAAAGTTGAGAAGGGATCAGGAATAGGGTAGAATGTTGAATGACATGCTAAGGAATTTTGATTTTGATTTTCCTTTTGGCTTTAGGGGTTAGGGAACTGCTGAAGAATTTTAACTAAGTGTCATGATTATGTTTGCATTTTTCAAGATAATTTTGGCAGTAGAACCTAAGACAATTTTGATCTTCCCTGGAGGTATGCCTTTGGTGCTTTTCTCAATTTATGTAAGTTCTATGAGTTATCTCTTTAGACTGATGACTCTTAAATCCAAATCTCTATTCCAAATGTCTCTCCTTTTTCTTCACACTTCTTTTTTTTTAATTTTATTTTATTTTTAAACTTTACAATATTGTATTAGTTTTGCCAAATATCGAAATGGATCCGCCACAGGTATACATGTGTTCCCCATCCTGAACCCTCCTCCCTCCTCCCTCCCCATACCATCCCTCTGGGTCGTCCCAGTGCACCAGCCCCAAGCATCCAGTATCGTGCATCGAACCTGGACTTCACACTTCTGAGTAGAATTATTTCTCTGTCCCTGGATAGAAACTTGTCTTATTTCATGTGTTTGTTCACCTTTAAATAATGTAATCTTTATGATCACTTAGGTCACAAAACAAGTTTCAATTTTAAAATTTAGAATATTTATTTCAATACATTTATAAACACATCATTACTCAAAGCTCTTCCTGTTCCACCAAACCAGGACTGGGTTCCAGTTCCCCTCCTTAACCACACTTCAGCCATGTGGAAAGAACCTTCTTTTTTCACCTCCACACATATTCACAAGGATCTTTGTAAGGGAGGTGAGGAAGAGAGAGGAGGTGTAGCGGTAGAACATTTCTTATTGGTTGCTCCTGGCTTAATGGCCAGTATTGGCTTGGTGACCTAATGGCCTAATTCTCTGTAGGACTGGAGGATATGAAAACTAACTCTTGGTTATTTATGTGAGATGCTTGAGGACTTCCCTGTTGGGTCCCTCTGATCTCACCTCCTTTGATCTGGAAAATGACCTCTCCTTGAGATGAACATTTCAGATTACCTGGGCTTCTCTTTTCTGCAGTCCCTATAGCCGCCTCCTGCAGGAGTCCCTTACCCATCCTGGCAAATTGCTTTTTTGAGCAGGATCCCTTTCCTATTTTATATGGATTCAGGCAAACATTGCTACCACAAATTCCTGTTCTTGTTCCAAGACAGATGCATCTCTGATCTACAGTCAGAGAAGACTACAATTTATTCCTCAGATGCCTTGCCCTCTCCTGCTGCCACAGGCCACCGTACAACACTTAGGTTCTGAGCTTCTGGGTTTTCTTACTTGCAGGGGACCTACAAATGCAGGGAGCTCTCTGATGATCCCCTTAAAATCCCTGAGAGAAGGCTAGGTCAGGAAGTGGCACATATCCCAATCACCCAAAAATCCTTTCAAAAATCTCTTCGTCTTCATCTTTTTCATCCTGCATTTGTGTGAGGGACTTTTAGATAAGTTTGAGCAAGATGGAAACCTCTTAAGCTATATAAAAATGAAATTATTTATATTTATGCATAAAGTGAATTTTACTCCCATACCCGACCACTAAATTATATTGAGTAAGAGAAGCAGAGAATCGATATGACATACTTGGGATTACCTCCGTAATGAGAGAATAACCTATGAGAATTTTTTCAATATACATAACCTATTCTTTTTGAGCCAGTTAGTTTTATTGTAAATGCTTTTTATTCCATGAAAGTAAGCATAAGTTGTGTTAGATTGTTTATGCATTTAAAATGAACTGAGTGTTAGTTACTTAGTTGTGTCCGACCCTTTGTGACCCCATAGACTCTAGCCTGCCAGGCTCCTCTGTCCATGGAATTCTCCAGGCAAGAAAACTGGAGTGGCTTTCCATTCCCTTCTCCAGGGAATATTCCCAACCCAGGGATCTAATCTGGGTCTCCCACATTGCAGGCAGATTCTTTATTGTCTGAATCACCAGGGAATATATTTAATATTCATTTCATCCCATTCACGTGAAATTCCCTTTTATCATTGGTGTAAACTTCTCATAGGTATTCCAAGGTTTTGATGTTAGACAAAACTGAAGAGTTTTCTGGTGCTTCTTGGTTTTAGTTAAATCTGACTCCTCACTGGACTGTAAATTCTGTAAAGACAAGGACTAGATTTGAAATTTGACTCCTTTGTCCTGCATGGTGGTGAGTACATATTAAGCACTCAGTGCTGTGTGTTTTAAATGTCTTTTCACACTGTAATGAAAAGTAAATTAGATAACATTGGTAAATTTAAATAATTTAGAGCATTAATGGTACTTTGGAAATTCTATTTTATACTCATATAAATTTGTTCACTTGCTAAGTCGTGTCTGACTCTTTGTGACTACATAGACTGCAGCATGCCAGTCTTTCCCGACTCACAGAGTTTGCTCAGATCCATGTCCTTTGAGTCAGTGATGCTATCTAACCATCTCATTCTTTGGTGCCTTCTTCTACTTTTGCCTTCAGTCTTTCCAAGCATCAGGGTCTTATTTCCAGTGAGTTAGCTCTTTGCATCAGGTGGCCAAAGTATTGGAGTATCAGCTTCAGCATCAGTCTTTCCATTAAATATTCAAGGTTGATTTCCTTTAGGACTGACTGGTTGGATCTCCTTGCAGTCCAAGGGACTCTCAAGAGTCTTCTCCAACACCACAGTTCAAAAGCATCAGTTCTTCAGCACTCAGCCTTCTTTATGGTCCAACTCTCACATCTGTATGTGACTACTGGAAAAACCATAGCTTTATCTAGACGGGCCTTTGTCAGCAAAGTAATATGTCTGCTTTCTAATATGCTGCTTAGGTTGGTCATAGCTTTTCTTCCACGGATCAAGTGTCTTTTAATTTCGTGACTGTAGTCACCATCTGCAGTCATTTTGGACCCCCCCCCAAATAAAGTCTCTCACTGTTTCCTTTGTTTCCCCATCTATTTGCCATGAAGTGATGGGACCAGATGCCATGATCTTAGTTTTCTGAATGTTGAGTATTAAGCCATCTTTTTCCTTTTCCTCTTTCACTTTCCTCAAGAAGCTCTTTAGGTCTTCTTCACTTTCTGCCATAAGGGTGGTGTCATCTGTGTAACTGAGGTTATTGATAGTTCTCCCAGCAATCTTGATTCCAGCTTGTGCTTCATCCAGCCCGGTATTTCACATGACGTACTCTGCATATAAGTTAAATAAGCAGGGTGACAATATACAGCCTTGATGGACTCCTTTCCCAATTTGGAACCAGTCTGTTGTTCCATTGTGAAGTTCTAACTGTTGCTTTTTGACCTGCATACAGATTTCTCAGGAGGCAGGTCAGGTTGTCTGGTATTCCCATCTCTTGAAGAATTTTCCAGTTTGTTGTGATCCACACAGTCTAAGACTTTGGCATAGTCATGTAGTCAATTATGACGTAGTCAATTTATGACATAGTCAAAGTCTCATATGAAGCATATTAGACATCAGAAGGACTGTACAGATTGGTTATTGACCATTTGTATATCCTCTTTTTTTTATAAAATTAAAAAAAAATAATTTCAGCTTTGCAGGAAGTGGTTGAACCAGTTACCACCTCTTTTTCTCCAGTGGTAACATCTTGCATAACTGTAGCACAATGTCAAAGCCTGAAATTGGCATCAGAGATACCAGAATCGATTCATATGTCACCAGACTTATATGCATTTATGTATGTGTGTATGTATATGTGTTGCTTCATGGAGTTTTTCACATGTATAATTTCAAACAACCACCTCTACATTCAAGACTCAACATTAGTTCCTTACTGCAAGACTTCTTTGTATCATGCTTTGGCAACCTGACCTTCTCTGTCCATGTGCAACCCATAGTAACCACTAATCTGTTCTTCATCTCTATTATTATTTTTGGAGTGCTGTTAAAATATTTTTTTATTGTTACCTGTCTTTGCTTGATTTTTGGATGTTTTTACATGTAATTTTATGTTTAACTACATTTTCCTACTCTCTGGGTTGCATTTATATTTTCTTCTTTGTACAATCTGATGATTTTGGTCATCTCATGTGCACAGATGACTCATTGGAAAAGTCCCTGATTCTGGGAAAGATTGAGGGCAGAAGGAGAAGAGGGTGTCAGAGTATGAGATGGCTAGATGGCATCACCAATGCAATGAACATGAACTTGGGCATACTCTGGGAGATGGTGAGGGACAGGGAGGGCTGGCATGTTGTAGTCCATTGGGTTGCAAAGAGTCAGACACAACTGGGTGACTGAACAACAGCAACAACAGTCTAATGAATAAAATTCTTGATTTTAGTATAATCTTATTTATATATATATTTTATGTAAATATTTCCCTTCCCTCAGATCGTGAAGGTGTTTTCCCATAAGCCTTATTGTTTTGTGTACAGTCCACCTGAAACTGATTACTGGTGTGAAGTTGAGGTCAAGTTTTATTGTTTTCCTTATAAATATCCGGTTGACCCAGAACTGTTCATTGAAGGCTTTCCCCCGGGGCTTTGCAGCTCCACCTCTGTGAACTGCATATGTGCTATGAGTCCTTTGGATTTTTGCATTCCACTGTTGAACTTGTCTACCCTTGTACCGGTGAAACAGTTTTTTATTTACTGTTGGTTGATAATAGGTCGTCACATCTGCTAAAACAAATAGTTGCAACTTGTTCTTCATGAGTGTCTTGGATTTTCACGATCTTTTACATTTGCTTTTGTATTTTACAAACATCTTTTAAAGTTATAAAAAGAAAATGGGATTTTGATTAGTAATGCACTGAATCTAGGCATGAGCTGGCATTTCTAGAGTACTGAATCTTAATTTATTAATATGGCATAGGCTTCTTTCATTTAGATATTTATTTTTGATGGTGTTTTATTGCCCTCTCATAACGTTTTTGTCATCTTTTATGAGATGCATTCCAAGATATTTGTTATTTTTGTGACACCATTAAATAGTATATTTTTAGAGCTTCATTTTCTGAGTATTTGTTGCTGTTATAAAGGATATAAAGGAATGTTATATATTTTTATCCAGGAAAATTGCTAAACACATTAATTCTAGTAATTTATCTCTTGATTTTTTAGTGTTGTCTGCGTGCATCATCATGACATTTACAAATAATATTTTCTGCTTTTTGATGCTTTATACCACTTGCCTGCCTCTGTCTGCTTCCTCCCTCTCCTTCCCTCTGTCTCTCTGCCTGTCTCATATTTTCCTTTCTCAATGCATGACTAGGACTTTAGGTACAATATTTAGTAGACATAACATTAGCAGGCATTATGTGCTATTCCTGAGCAAATGGAAAATCTTTAGCTTTTCATCCATAAAGTATGTGTTTGCTATAGACATTTTATGAATACACTTTATCAGATAAAGGGTGATTGTGAAAATCCCTTTTTGGTCCTCATTTGCCCAGATGTTTTTGCTTTTTTTGATCATGAATCAATGTTAACTATGTCAAATTATATTTCTGTACCAATAGAAATGAGCACATCATTTTTCTTCCTTGTTGATATGGTGAATTATACTGATGGATTTTTAAATCTCAAACCAGTCTTGTATTCACAGGGTGATACCAACTTGAAATTGATTTATGATTCATTTTATACTTTACTGGATTCAGCTTGCTCGTGTTCCTTTAGGACTTTTACTTCTATGTCTGCCAATGAGATTGGCTTGTCATTTTCTGGATTTCAATAAGCATCTTTGGTTTGCTTTACAAATTATGTGATCTTCCCTGTATCTAAAGTGCTTCTCTTATGGGATTTGCTATCTTAGATAGTGATATCATCATCTGTTCTCAGGATGATGTTCACACACGGATGATGCTCACGGATGTTCACACATGCATTCTCGTGACCAAGCAGTTACCAGTTCCCTCGACTCCGCCTGTGCACCGTAGCACTCAGTCTTGTCATTTTTTCCCATCTGTCAGCTCCTACACTTGTTCAGAGTGCTGTTGTCTCTTTGATTGTTCTAACGATCCCTATAAAGTTTCTCTGCCGCAAGTTTTGTTCTTTCCCACCTATTTTCCATACTTTAGTTAGATGGACTTTTAAAATTAAAAAAAATATATATTCTTTTTTGTTACATTCTTTATTTAAAAATGTCGTGGCTTCTCATTGAATTTCTTTGAATTTCTCAGATAGGCTACGTTTTCTCCCATGTCCAAGTCTTTGCCTGTGTAGTTTCCTTTGCTGGTAACCTTCACGTAGGACAGAAACTTTGTACATTGTATATAGTAAAAATACCTATGCTGCAGAGCAGAGGAGTTGTAGAACAAGCAAGGGTTGGCCAAAGCATGACTAGTCAGGAAACAGTCCAGGAGCTGATTTTTCAAACATTATCTGTCTACTTTATCATATATTTTATGCTTGGCTTGGCATGTTTAGTGGTACCTGGAGGTGAGTTCTTAAAGGGAACATACCATGTTCAACTCTTGTGCTCGTTTCTGGATAGAACAGTTTATGGGTCATGTCAAAAGTAAAGCCTTTTAAGTAAATAACCAGGGCAGTGAGGAACGGTTGCAGGCACAAGGCATAGTTAACCCTGCTAAAGTGATACTTGAAGAACTGTCAGATGAAAAGGGAAATTTAAAAGATTTTGTGTACATTGAGCACTACAAGGATATGAATAATTACAATGTACAGACACATTCAGGAATGCAGACTTCATTTCCAAATTAGGGAGAACAATCTAAAGCCTGGAACTATCCCAATCTGGAAAGAGCTGCCTCCTGAGACACTAAGTTTCCTCCTGTTCGATGTATTCTTGCAGTGGCTGGTCAATTATGTAAATGGAATTTATATATTAGAGCAGTGGTTCCAAGACTCAGGTCATATCTCAGACTACTTAAATCACAGTCTCTGGGGATGAGACACAAGAATCAGTTGTTTCTGAAGCTTCCCAAATAATTCCAAAATGCAGAAAAAAGTTTGGAAAGTGCTCTGCATTAGAGGGAGGTTTCAACTCCTCAGTGGTTTTCTTGCATCAGAAGGGTTTAGAAAAGATGGAAAAACGAGAAAAGCCAGAGTGTTTGTGAGCACTACCCTGTAGCTCCTGAATTGGCAGGGTGGGGTGGACCCCAGGAATCCATGTGATTAAGATTATTACCAGTTGATTCGCTCTTCTGGCTGGGTTTGGAAACCGCTGGATTATAAGGAGAGTGCCTTGTGTGTTCATCGTCTAACAAGGCACTTAGTGAACTCATTTGTGGTTTCCTCGTGGACAATAAAATGCATACTGTGAATTGAGACCACTGTGTCTGGGACAAACAATGGGTTTTGGATTCAAAGTTATCTGAATTGAAATTCTAGTCCTGTTACACTTATTTAACTAGACTTACAAAATTTACTTACCCTCTCAATCTCCTCATTGTAAAATGGAATAATAATATCTATTTTATAGATTCATTTGGAAGTTTAAATAAAGTTGTTTATGAAAAGTGTCAGTCTTGTATGCTGTCTATCAGGCTCTTTTCTAAATTGTAGCTCTATGAATGCTGACATTAATGAGTGGGACCATAGAGCATATACACATTTGGTGAATGTGTGTGTTTTCTTGATTGATTTTTTTTGCTTCAGTATACTGTCAATCCCTGGTTTTAATATTCTATTTTGGTTCAGATATTATAATTGGTATTTTAAAGGCCCTAGGGTTAAAGAATAATGCCATTTATTTCCATCCCTATTATGTGAAATATAATCCATGCCTACAGTTTTTTTCTAAATTTGACATTTCAGATAAAAAATTTTCATTAATTGTACTATAAATGGTGGGCTAGTAGAATTAACTGTGTGCTTTTTTTTTTATTATTATAGGCTTACAGGAACTGTAATTATTGGTTAAAATGGAAAACTGTGAAGAAAGAAAAAGATAGCAGTTGCAGTTAAAGTTCCTGGATGAATATTTTGCTTTTGAGAAGTCTGCATTTAAAAACGATATGTTGATTTGGAAAGTCCCGGAAGTCAGTTACAAAATCCACTTTTTCCATTCAATCAATGGATTTTTTAATCATTCCTTGGAGCTGATGAAATTCAGAGATGGTGCGTGATGGGAAGTGTTTTCCTAGTGATTGCATCTTGGATTAGCTTGCTGCTTTTTTGAAGATATTCTATTGTGAAGGGCAAGAACCTAATGTGATGGATTTATCTTCAGAGATGAGCAGACATGGGAAGAATCCAGTGAGTCACAAGCTAGAAGATCAGAAAAAGGTAATACAGATACATTTCCTTTTGCTTGGTCACTTTTGTTTTTTGCTTACACAGAAGACTGTAAGTTGAAAATGAATATGCTCTGAGAAATAACATGTTATTTCATGAAAATTAATCCTGCCATGTAGCCAAGTGTTGCTCTGGGCCTGGATTTCATCATCAGTTAGTGGTTTAGTTTCTAAAGGCTTCTGAATTCATCCATCCAGTGGGTTTGTAAAGGATTCTACTGTGTTTGCTCACCCTTGACTTGATTCTGTTAATAGTAACATGCTGGTCTGACTGCTCGTGAACAGTTTTCTGAGATCCAGATGAAGTGTGAGTCGTGGGGCTTCTCTGGAGTAATGGAGCAAGACAGATGCTGCTGCTGCTGCTAAGTCGCTTCATTTGTGTCCGACTCTGTGCGACCCCATAGACGGCAGCCCACCAGGCTCCCCCGTCCCTGGGATTCTCCAGGCAAGAACACTGGAGTGGGTTGCCACTTCCTTCTCCAAGGAGCAAGACAGAGTTCTCCTAAAAGAGAACAACTGCCTTGCTGCTATTGCTGCTGGAAGGCTTGGGTGGCATTTGAAATTCTCTGATTTCATGTCCTCGGGGCACATCAACCTCTTAGATTTCCACTTAGCCAAGAAAGAGAGTCATGAGCCAACTGTGAGCTATGGTTTGCCTCTTCATGTGTGATGTCCAAGCAACTAATGGAAAATATCAAGAAAGAACTGTGCTAATATATATATTTTTTTAAGTGGGCTTAGAGAGCTTCTGAGAGGGAAGCTGGGAATTGAATACTGAGGGTTGCATTTCAACCTCATTTTTCTACCTTTTGAGAAACTCTTACCTGCTAAACTGTTGTACTGTTGTGAGAGCCATCTAAAGAGCACTTAGCGGAAGGGTCAGGGATGGTCCCCGGGAGAGGAAGCCTACTCTTAATGAAATGCATTCTCTTTTGTGGTGCCTTTCATTGAATCCATTAGTACAGAGAGGCTTGTGGGCACCCAGGGGCTAAGGCACAAAAGCAAGGAATAGTGAGAAATCAGAAAGATTTTTAGTTAGAGCTGGATCTCAGGGACACGATTAAGGTTTGTTTTTACATCTGTCTCGGAAATTATTTACCACTCACTTTGTACTCCCAGAATGCAACTAGCTCTTTCACAGTTTTAGAGGTAAGAAATTTAGAAGAAGCCAAGAAGAGTCAATAGCTTATTAATTTGTTCTGATTTTGTGACCATTGCCACTAGAATGGGGGCTACAGGGATCCTTTTTGCAGCAGTTTGGGCAGAAACAGGTGGATTATTTATGCCCAATTTGGGTCCTTCATGGAATCTACCTTCAGTATAAGTAAGTCTTAGAAAACACTAAGTATTGTAAAGTCCAAAATGCCTGGAATCTGTTTTCAATTCATTGTGGATATAAATTTCTGCACAAATAAGTGTGTTACCAAGAATGCTGTTTGTGTTTTAAATGGTCAGCATTTTTTTTTTTTTTTCCTTGCTGTTTAGCAGTAAGGGTGTTAATCTGAACAAGTTGGCAAGGTAAGTTTCTATCTAAAGCATGCTCTTCAATTTCTTAACTACAAAGGAACCATTTAATCTGTTTCCTCTATCCACATTTCTAAAAATGTTCTTCACACTGATGATAAAATTTTACCTACTGTATCGGACCAGTGAGGAATGTGAATGACAACTACTGCCGGCCATGGCAATAGACAAAGGATGTTGCAGCTGTCAAACCATCAGCCACTACAGCAAGCCCTGATGGTGTGTACCCTGAGGAGACTCAGGATGAAAAAGCACAGGATACTGGCCCCAGATAGCTGAGGTGCATATCAAAGGAATGATTCCAGTGAGCCAAGACTCTTGCCTCTTCCCATATATAGAAAAGCACTAAATTCCTTAACTTCGGTATTTAGTTTTCTTTAATTAATGATAATTTTCCAATATCTGACTACCTGGTCTTTGTTGCAAAAACTCCTTCATATTCTGACTTCTCTGGTAGCTCTTTGGAGCAGTCACTCAGAGCTATGTGAGAGGGTGTGTCCTGGGCTTAAGCCTTCAGTGTTGTCTGCCCGGATAAAACGTAAGTCTCAACTTTTAGGTTTTGAATTATTTTTCATCTGACTAGAGGAAAATGAGTTCAGTTCAGTTCAGTCACTCAGTCATGTACAACTCTGCAATTCTGTGGACTGCAGCATGCCAGGCTTCCCTGACCATCACCAGCTCCTGGAGCTTGCTCAAACTCATGCTGATTTGTCAGTGATGCCATCCAACCATCTCATCCTCTGTCATCCCCTTCTCCTCCCGCCTTCAATCTTTCCCAGCATCAAGGTCTTTTTCAGTGGGTCGGTTCTTTGCATAAGGTGGCCAAAGGATTGGAGTTTCAGCTTTAGCATCAGTCCTTCCAATAAATATTCAGGACTGATTTCTTTTAGGATGGACTGGTTGGATCTCCTTGTAGTCCAAGGGACTCTCAAGAGTCTTCTCCAACACCACAGTTCAAAAGCATCAATTCTTTGGTGCTCAGCTTTCTTTACAGTCCAACTCTCACATCCACTACTGGAAAAACCATAGCTTTGACTAGATGGACATTTGTTGGTAATGTAATGCATCTGCTTTTTAATATGCTGTCTAGGTTGGTCATAGCTATTCTTCCAAGGAGCAAGTGTCTTTTAATTTCATGGCTGCAGTCACCATCTGCAGTCATTTTGGAACCCCCCCAAATAAAGCCTCTCACTGTTTCCTTTGTTTCCCCATCTATTTGCCATGAAGTGATGGGACCAGATCCCATGATCTCTCTTAGTTTTCTGAATGTTGAGTATTAAGCCATCTTTTTCCTTCTCCTCTTTCACTTTCCTCAAGAAGCTCTTTAGGTCTTCTTCACTTTTTGCCATAAGGATGGTATCATCTGCATATCTGAGGTTATTGATATTTCTCCCAGCAATGTTGATTCCAGCTTGTGCTTCATCCAGCCCAGTATTTCGCATGATGTACTCTGCATATAAGTTAAATAAGCAGGGTGACAATATACAGCCTTGACGTACTCCTTTCCCAATTTGGAAACAGTCTGTTGTTCCATGTGCAGTTCAAAATGTTGCTTCTTGACCTGCACACAGATTTCTCAGGAGGCAGGTCAGGTGGTCTAGTATTCCCATCTCTTTTAGAATTTTCCATAGTGTGTTGTGATCCACACAATGAAAGGCTTTGGCATAGTCAATAAAGCAAAAGTAGAGGTTTCTCTGGAACTCGCTTGCTTTTTGGACGATCAAGTGGATGTTGGCAATTTGAACTCTGGTGCCTCTGCCTTTTCTAAATCCAGCTCGAACCTCTGGAAGTTCACAGTTCATGTGCACCTGAAGCCTGGCTTGGAGAATTTTGAGCATTATTTTGCCAGTGTGTGAGATGAGTGCAATTGTGCGGTAGTTTGAATATTCTTTGGCATTGCCTTTCTTTAGGATTGGAATGAAAACTGACCTTTTCCAGTCCTGTGGCCACTGCTGAGTTTTCCAAGTTTGCTGACATATTGAGTGCAGCACTTTCACAGCATCATCTTTCAGGATTTGAAATAGCTCAAGTGGAATTCCATCACCTCCACTAGCTTTGTTTATAGTGATGCTTCCTAAGGCCCATTTGACTTCACATTCCAGGATGTCTGGCTCTAGGGGAGTGATCACACCGTCATGTTTATCTGGGTCATGAAATCTTTTTTGTACAGTTCTTCCGTGTATTCTTGCCACCTCTTCTTAATAACTTCTGCTTTTGTTAGGTCCACCCCATTTCTGTCCTTTAATGTGCTCATCTTTGCATGAAATGGTCCCTTGGTATCTCTTATTTTCTTGAAGAGATCTCTAGTTTTTCCCATTCTATTGTTTTCCTCTATTTCTTTCCATTGATGGCTGATGAAGACTTTCTTATCTCCCCTTGCTATTCTTTGGAACTCTGCATTCAAATGGGTATACATTTCCTTTTCTCCCTTGCTTTTCGCTTCTCTTCTTTTCTTATCTATTTGAAAGGCCTCGTCAGACAACCATTTTGCCTTTTTGCATTTCATTTTCTTGGGGGTGGTCTTGATCACTGCCTCCTGTACAGTGTCACGAACATCTGTCCATAGTTCTTCAGACACTTTATCAGATCTAATCCCTTGAGTCTATTTGTCACTTCTACTGTATAATCGTAAGGGATTTCATTTAGGTCATACCTGAATGGTCTAGTGGTTTTCCTTACTTTCTTCAATTTAAGTCTGAATTTGGCAATAAGAAATTCATGATCTGAGTCACAGTCAGCTCCCAGAGGCAGAGAGACAGGCTTGTAACAGCCAGAGCCAGAAGGCAAGGGGCTACTGCAATCCTAGCCCCAGAGATGGCTTCCTCCACCAAACTGAGAGCAGGCTCCCAGTTGCTAACCAAGTCTTCCTGGGATCCTGGATGGTTGACATCCACCAGGAGGGTCACGGCCTGAGATCAGCTCCCAGTGGAGACAGACAGCCCACCTGAGACAGTGCTCTCGCGGGGCACCCAGGAAACTGGGCAGCTGGGACTGGGGAGGTGATGAAGATGCACAGTCCACCTGGGACACTGTGCTCACCAAGCACCTGGTCGCCTGAGCTGTTCAGACGTGGGAAGGGCACAAAATTCACACCCAGCCCACAGAGACTGAGCCAGACTGTGTCTGAATGTCCCCTGTGGATGTATGGGTTAGCAGTGGCCTGCTGCAGGGGCTCTGGGTGCTGCAGACCTACGTACGGCATAAACCCTCTTGGAGGAGGTCACCATTAACCCCACCACAGAACCACCCAAACTACACAGAACTGGGGAAACAGACTCTTGGAGGGTACAAACAAAAGCTTGTGGATGCCAGGACCCTAGAGAAAGGAGCAGTGACCCCACAAGAGACTGACCCAGACTTACCCGTGAGTGTCCAGGAGTCTCCGGTGGAGGCGTGGGTCGGCACTGGCTTGCTTCAGGGTCGGATGTACTGAGTGCAGCATGGGACCTTTTGAAGGAGGTCGCCATTATCTTCATTACCTCCACATTATATCTATTCCTGTGGGCAAGACTCCCTTAGAAGACATGGAGTAGCCATCATAGTCAATAAAAGAGTCCAAACTGCAGTACTTGGTTGCAATCTCAAAAACGACAGAATGATCTCTGTTCGTTTCCAAGGCAAACCATTCAATATTCCAAGTAATTGGATATTGACAGTAATCCAAGCCTGTGCCCTGACCAGTAATGCAGAAGAAGCTAAAATTGAACAGTTCTATGAAGACCTACAAGACCTTATAGAATTAACACCCAAAACAGATGTCCTCTTCATTATAGGGGACTGGAAAGTAAAAGTAGGAAGTTAAGAGCTACAGTAACAGGCAAATTTGGCCTTGGAGTACAAAATGGAGCAGGTCAAAGGCTAATAGAGTTTTGCCAAGAGAACACACTGGTCATACCAAACACCCTCTTCCAACAACACAAGAGAAGACTCTACACATGGAAGTGGGTTAGGTAAGCAATTAGTGCTACAGAATCCTGATTTTTGATAGCAGCCCTGGTTTTCTCGCAGGCAAACAAAGTACTGCTGCATGTGTTATTCTTTCATTTCCTGAATAAAAGAGATTTTTGCAAACACGGAAGGGAGTGCAAACTAAAGAATGGAATGAATGGCAATGGGATGTATTTTAAGTCATTTGAAAATTTCTTGAGTGGAACTTTAAACAATGGTCTGTAGTGATACTTGGTTTCCCAGGCCAATTCACAGAGGACTGTTTAGCACATAGAGAATAGTACTAGAATTTGGACAAATTATGGGGATCCATGATCTTGTGGAAAACAACATAAAAGAACAGCTTGGTGTTGTGTTGTAAGAGAATCCTTATTGCCTTACCTTCTAGTTGGCAGGGAGATGTGGGAGGAATGAACATTTTCATTAAGCAGTATCAAGACGGAAAACAGGGTTCTAAGGATATTGGCTGCCCAATTGGTGCAGGCATTTGCCGTGAATAAGTCAGGAACTCAGGTGTTGATTGATCAGTACATAAGATGGAAATCTGTTACATGTCAGCAGGAATATGTATTCTAACAAGTTTTGTGAGTTTGTATCAAGGAGAAAAATGAAATTTTGCATCGTAAATCTTCATAGATTAAGCTCTGGACACAGCTCTGACACCACACAATTGCCAGCAGAGATTATAAGATCATTCATGTAATTACTCTAAGTGTTTGTAGTCCTTTGAGATGAATTAATTAAACAGGAGCAGTGTTTCACAGATGTGGAATAAAATTCATTAATTCTAACTCACAACTTGAAAATCCAGTGGTGAAACTTTTTTTTGGCATTACTGAAAAATTTGTACTTTTCATAGTTTGACACATGGTAGACATTCAAAGCAAGATGCATTGAACTAGCTTGAGTCTAGGTTCTTATTTTGAGCTTTGAACAACCAATTTCTTGTTTTATGAATAAATAGCTCACTAGCTTTTTTTCTTACCTTAGATAGCTCAGTAACTTTTGTTCTTAATTTAAAATGTGTGGATTTGTACTTATTCTCTGCTTCCAAGTGGAAACTTTTAGAGTACTGAGAGTTTGTGAGTATGTCTGTTTTATTGCAATGAGTAGGTAAATATCAGAGATCATTTGTGGAGTACTTACTATATACCTGGGACTTCCCTGATAGTTGAGTTGGTAAAGAATCTGTCTGTAATGCAGGAGACCCTGGTTTGATTCCTGGGTTGGGAAGATCCGCTGGAGAAGGGCTAGGCTACCCACTCTAGTATTCTGGCCTAGAGAATTCCATGGACTGTGTAGTGTATGGGTTCAAAAAGAGTCAGACACGACTGAGTGACTTTCACTTTCACTTTACTGTATACCTGGCACATGCTTGGTCCTTTCTCATTAATTAAGAATGTACCTTCATACAAAGATAAAAACTGTTTTTTACATCTTTAAGATAGTTGGTCTTATAAACATAATGCTCAGTTCTCAAGTATATATACACACTTATATATACACATACATTGGAGAAGGCAATGGCAACCCACTCCAGTACTCTTGCCTGGAAAATCCCATGGATGGAGGAGCCTTACTGGCTGCAGTCCATGGGGTTGTACAGAGTTGGACATGACTGAAGCGACTTAGCAGCAGCAGCAGCAGCAGCAAATACATACATACATACACACACTATTATTCAAAACTAATAGTTCAAAAGTGTGTGTGTGTGTATGTGTGTGTGAATTCTTTGGCTTCTTTTAAATAATACCTCATCATCTCACTAACTCTGAACAGAGGAAAACATACTTGAAAGTTAACAGTTGCTCAGTACTCTGTATTTCAAGAAAATTAATCCAAAATCTAAAAAAAAAAAAAAAAGAAAGAAAGTTATCATGTCTACAAATCCTATACTAAAGTGCTCTTCATTATGGATAAGCCAGAAATGTGGATCTTATAGGAACTGAGAATACATCTAAGAATTTCAAATCACCTTGGATTAGTGTAGGAGTAGGTGGAATTCCATTGTCTTTTTTGATTCCTATGATTATTATCAGTAGAACTTCCAGTTAACATTGGCACATGATCCTCCTCTTGGCATTCAACTTCTGAAATGTCCCAGATGGCAGAGTTATGATGGCATTGCAAAACTTCTGGATGCCTCTAATGAGGTCTGTATTTTTGGAAACTTTACCTTCTGAACCTTGTTTGCTCATTGATGCCTGTGAAGTCGGTATATTACTTTCCACTAATTGTATTGCTTTGTGGAATTATTTCTGCAAAAGCTCCCAGAACAGTGTAAGCCCTATAGGTACAAATGTCACTTCTATGTAATTACTTGTGACCCTGAACTCAAAAGCACAGCTCGGATGATTTTACTGTCAGTCTAATTGTAGCAGTTTGCTGACCAGACAGCCCTGGAACACTGCATTTTTGCTCTACAAATATTTTGTGTATTAAACAAAACTGTTTGTCATAGTCAGTGATTTACTAGGTACTGCTGAAAAAGGTAGCAGGATACACATTTTGAAATTGTGGCAGTGGCATACAATAAATGTCCAGTGACCTGTTGGAATTACTTTGTTTCTCTGTTCTCTAAAGCAGAAAGGAATGAGCAGTATTGTTGCATTTACGTGGAGGTACTTACTTTTATGGACATATCCAAGACGGATGCCATCTCGGTTTGTCACTTTTAAAATTATGTCTTTTACACGCTCGGCCTTATCTTCACAGTGCAGTGCAAAAAACTCGAGATAAATCCCAACACGTCATGTCTTTCTTTCTGAGTTGACAGTTATTTCAGTAGTGAATGAGTCTGAGATGTGGAAAATCATGGAAAATGAGAGAAATGATTGTATTTATTAATAGAAAAGAATATGCTGATTGTTGTTCAGTCACTCAGTCATATCCAGCTCTTTGTGACCACATGGACCACAGCACACCAGGCTTCCCTGTCCATCACCATCTCCCGGAGTTTACTCAAACTCATCTCCATTGAGTCGGTGATGTCATCCAACCATCTCATCCTCTGTTGTTCCCTTCTCCTGCTTTCAATCTTTCCCAGCATCAGAGTCTTTTCTAATGAGTCGGCTGGAACAAGCCTGTTATTTTAAGGGCAGGCCCTGTAATGCTGTGGAATTAAAATCAAGTTTAAGTAGTGGGTTAGAGGAAGCATCATCTGTAAATGACAGTGAGTGCTTCGTCATTGTCTTTGCCCATGGACTAGTTGTGTTCTTTTTTTTTTCTTTCCTGTTGACATCATGCAGAAGTGTGACCCAGGTATGTATCTGAATATGACTGTGTTAGGCTGCTCTAATAATTTTACTGAAAAATCTTGCCCACTTATGGTTGCCACTGCTTTATAGAGTAAAACTGCTTTATCAGTTTAAAACTAGCATAATCTTTACTATTTATTTGGTGTGATGAGATTTTAAATTTAGACTACCTTTGTTGCATTTTCTTACAGTGATGGTAAAACAGCATCATGCAGGAGTACAGAAGTGTGGGATTATTCTCACAGGTGTTGAAGACTACTTGAAACTTTATGTTAGAAACTAATTAAAGGTCTGTCTTCTTAAGATAAAGTATGAAGATAAATCACCAGAGAAGAGGGGCTTAGGATAGATTCAGCTCTTTATTCTTTGATATTCTTCAAGGTTAGACTCATTTCATGGTGCTTTATTTTTCTAAATCTGCCAGACTTCTTTTATGTTAGTGTGTAAATATATGTTGAAAGGACTGTGCGGGAGGATGAGGTTTCTGAAGCAAAGCCACATCATTTGTTAATCATCAAGTTCTGAAGCATGAGAGCTAATTAATGAATGCATTATCAAGGGTTTCAACAAAACTGACCAGTCATCCTGTTATGGGTTACTCAAAATTTTAATTTTTGAAATATTGCTGACCTTTTATTAACACTTGGCTTGAACTGTGTGGGTCTGCTTATATGCAGACTTTTTTTCCCCAGTGAATATGTACTGCAGGACACGGTCCATGGTTGGTTAAATCCAGAGACTCAGAACCTTGGCTAAAAAAGACAAGTAGAAAATTATATGTGGGTTTTTGACTGCAAGAGGATTAATGCCCCTAACCTTTGTATTGTTCAAGGGACAAATGTACATCAAGCAACCATTTTGCACTCAGTTCAGTCAGTTCAGTCGCTCAGTCATGTCCGACTATTTGCGACCCCATGAATCGCAGCATGCCAGGCCTCCCTGTCCATCACCAATTCCCGGAGTTCACCCAAATTCATGTGCATCGACTCGGTGATTCCATCCAGCCATCTCATCCTCTGTTGCCCCCTTTTCCTCCTGCCCCCAGTCCCTCCCAGCATCAGAGTCTTTTCCAATGAGTCAGCTTTTCGCATGAGGTGGTGAAAGTATTGGAGTTTCAGCTTTAGCATCAGTCCTTCCAAAGAACACCCAGGACTGATCTCCTTTAGAATGGACTGGTTGGATCTCCTTGCAGTCCAAGGGACTCTCAAGAGTCTTCTCCAACACCACAGTTCAAAAGCATCAATTCTTTGGCACTCAGCTTTCTTCACTGTCCAACTCTCACATCCATACATGACCACAGGAAAAACCATAGCCTTGACTAGGTGGACCTTTGTTGGCAAAGTAATGTCTCTGCTTTTGAACATGATATCTAGGTTGGTCATAACTTTCCTTCCAAGAAGTAAGTGTCTTTTAATTTCATGGCTGCTATCACCATCCGCAGTGATTTTGGAGCCTCAAAAAATAAAGTCTGACACTGTTTCCACTGTTTCCCCATCTATTTCCCATGAAGTGATGGGACTGGATGCCATGATCTTTGTTTTCTGAATGTTGAGCTTTAAGCCAACTTTTTCACTCTCCTGTTTCACCTTCATCGAGAGGCTTTTTCTGCTGTTGTATAAATCTGGAATACATGTGTAGATACAAATATGAATATCAGGGTCACAAAAAAGTAGTACTGGCATTGTGACACATTATAATGGCAGTTAGGACTGCCCCTAATTTCTTCTTCTGCCCGACTGTCTTTTACGAAAGGATGCTAAAAATGGCTGTCTCTCAGCCATTTGACCTGGAGTTCTCTAAGGATGAATTAGATAAGGTGAGTTATTTTTCTGCTCAGAAGTGATTCTAGAAATGTTTCTTTTCAATCTGAACTTGGATTTGAATTGCACATAATTTCCTTTAAAACTTCCTTTATCATGTCTTTCATGTTCCTCAAGTGGACTTCTGAAAGCTTGTACAGCCACTGGCCTTTTTGCTTCTGGCAACATACATTTGCCCTATAAACAGACTTGGGATAATGGAAAGAGCTGGAAATAGGTAAAAGTAAACACTGTATACCATGCTGCTTCTTGGGACTATTGCTTATTTTCTAAATGAAACCATGCTCTTTTTCCTGATTGCTGAATTTAAAATGTCAGAAGATATAATGACCATATAATCTGCATATAGATAAATAGACCAGTCTTAAATATATGGTACTTGAATTATAAATTAAGAAGTGGTGGCAAGAATACCCAGAAAAACTATACAAAAAAGATCTTCATGACCCAGGTAACCATGATGGTGTGATCACTGAGCTAGAGCCAGACATCCTGGAATGCGAAGTCAAGTGGGCATTATGAAGCATCATTACGAACAAAGCTAGTGGAGGTGATAGAATTCCAGTTGAACTATTTCAAATCCTAAAAGATGCTGTGAGTGTACTGCACTCAATATGTCAGCAAACTTGGAAAACTCAGCAGTGGCCACAGGACTGGAAAAGGTCAGTTTTCATTCCATCCTAAAGAAAGGCAATGCCAAAAAATGCTCAAACTACTACACAATTGCACTCATCTCACATGCTAGCAAATACTTAAAATTCTCTAAGCCAGGCTTCAACAGTACGTGAAATATGAACTTCCAGATGTTCAAGCTGGATTTAGAAAAGGCAGAGGCACCAGAGTTCAAATTGCCAACATCCGCTGGATCATCCAAAAAGCCAGCGAGTTCCAGATAAACCTCTACTTTTGCTTTATTGACTATGCCAAAGCCTTTGACTGTGTGCATCACAACACACTGTGGAAAATTCTGAAAGAGATGGGAATACCAGAGCCCCTGACTTGCCTCCTGGGAAATCTGTGTGCAGGTCAAGAAGCAACAGTTAGAACTACACATGGAACAGTAGACTGGTTGCAAATGCGGAAAAGAATCTATCAAGGCTGTATATTGTCACCCTGCTTATTTAACTTATATGCAGAGTACATCATGTGAAATGCCGGGCTGGATGAAGCTCAAGCTGGTATCAAGATTGCCAGTAGAAATATCAGTAACCTCAGATATGCAAATGACACCACCCTTATGGCAGAAAGCAAGGAAGAACTAAAGAGCCTCTTGATGAAAGTAAAAGAGGAGAAGGAGAATGTTGGCTTAAAACTCAACATTCATAAAACTAAGATCATGACATCTGGTCCCATCACTTCACGGCAAATAGATGGGGAAACAATGGAAACCATGTCAGACTTTATTTTTGGGGGCTGCAAAATCACTGCAGAAGGTGACTTCATCCATGAAATTAAAAGACACTTGTTCCTTGGAAGAAAAGCTACGACCAACCTAAACAACATGTTAAAAAGCAGACACATTACTTTCCTGACAAATGTCCATCTAGTCAAAGCTATGGTTTTTCCAGTAGTCATGTATGGATGTGAGAGTTGGACTATAAAGAATGCTGAGTGCCGAAGAATTGATGCTTTTGAACTGTGGTGTTGGAGAAGACTTATGAGAGTCCCTTGGGCTGCAAGGATATCCACTCAGTCCATCCTAAAGGAAATCAGTCCTGAATATTCATTGGAAGGACTGATGCTGAAGCTGAAACTCTGATACTTTGGCCACCTGATGCGGAGAACTGACTCATTGGAGAAGACCCTGATGCTGGAAAAGATTGAAGGCAGGAGAAAAGAAGGAGACGACAGAGGATAAGATGGTTGGATGTTATCACCGAAACAATGGACATGAGTTTGAGTAAGCTCCAGGAGTTGGTGATGGTCAGGGAAGCCTGGTGTGCTGCAGTCCATGGGGTTGCAAAGAGTCAGACACGACTGAGCGACTGAACTGAACTGATGTGCACGTGTTTTGAACATTATTTATTTTTGCCTGTGCTGAGTCTTTGTTGCTCCAGTTTTGGCAAGCAGGGACTGCTGTCTAGTTGCAGTGTGCAGGCTTCTGTCTGCGGCGGCTTCTCTTACTGCCGAAAACGAGCTCTAGGTGAACGGGCTTCAGTAGTTCCTGCACATGGGCTCAGCTGTTGTGGTCCCCAGGCTCTGGAGCACAGGCTCAGTAGTTGCGGGGCATGGACTTAGTTGCTCTGCAGCTTGTGGGATCTTCCTGGATCAGGGATCAAACCTGTGTCTTCTGCATCAGCAGGGCGATTCTTTACCACTGAATGACCAGGGAAGCCCTCTTTTGAAGGCAGCATTATATATAAATTGTTTTATGGTTATCAGTCATTAGATCTGTGATAGTGCTTACTTAAATACAAGACTTAGTAAGTTTTAGTTTCTGTCTTTTCATAAATACCTTCCTCTGTCTTGGTATTATCATGGGAGTAATCATGCTTTTATCATTTCATGAAAGAATGACTGAGACTAATTTTTTCCTTAAAATATCTGGGGAAAAATGTGTGCATATTCAGTGTAGAAAACTTGAAATGTGTGAATACATCGTTCTCTTTCACAGTTCTATACACATATCATTAGATTATATATATATATATATATATATATATATATGCCTAGTATATATAAATACCTTTGGGGCTTCCCAGGTTGGCTAGTGGTAAAGGACTGCCTGCCGATCCAGGTTAGATGTAAGACACTGCATTCCATCCACGGGTTGTCGAGATCCCCTGGAGAAGGTTATAGCAGTCCACTACAGTATTCTTGCCTAGAGAACCCCAAGGACAGAGGAGCCTGGCGGGGTACAGTTTATAGGTTCACAGTGACTTGCCACGGCAATAAGTAAATGCCTAAGTTTTTAAGCAAATGCTAAATCTTTTGTGACCTGTCTTCAGTGGTCATTCAGATCATTGTTGGTTTCTGGTTAAGGCTGGGTTTGTAAAGGGACTGGGAAAGCCTGACAGTGCAGTGCCTGGGATAAGAGTTGCAGGAGATGAAGCAGATTTAATGATAGGTGATGAAAGCAGTTGGCAGGAGAAATTCTGTCAATTTTAGATGCAAATTTTGAAAATTTGAATGAGAATTAAGTATCAGCATCTTTGTTCTTCAAAGTGCTCTGAGGAGCAGCAGCAGCATTTTTCTAGTCTGGAAGCATGTAAGGAATGTAAAGTCCCAGATATCAGGCTAAATCTGCAGAATCAGCATGTGCCAGATCCTGAGGGGATTGGAGAAGCCCTGCCCTGGAAACCATGTCTGAGAGGCCCTCAGTGGAATTGAGCTCTGGTTATCTACTGTTGTGATAAGGTGCCCTTTATTTTCTGTCTTCTGGTTCTCATCTCCCATTCTGACTTCCCTCCTAGTATTTCCTGGAATCATCAGCCAAATCCAAAACTTGCATTTGAGTCTTTCTTTCTGGTCTGTTCTGGGGAAACTTAAACTAGGACATTGTATAGCGAGAGTTCTGGGCTAGTGTTCAGCTCTAAGTTCATGCAAATGCTTAGAATTTAATTTTTTTCACGAATTCCTCTATCTTTTTTTATTCAGATGTATTTTATTCTTGGCTATCCCAAGTGTGTGGCTTCCCCGGTGGTGCTAGTGGTAAAGAATCCGTCTGTCAATGCAGGAGACACAAGGGATAGAGGTTTGATCCTGGTTCGGAAAGGTCCCCTGGAGGAGGGAATGGCAACCCACTCCAGTATTCTTGCCTGGGACATCCCATGGACAGAGGAGCCTGGCGGGCTACAGCCCACGAGGTTGCAAAGAGTCAGACATGACTGAACACACATGCACACACACACACAACCCAAGTGCACACCCAGTGCACACACAGACATCCTGAGTCCACACTCAGACAGATGATAAATCAGCACCTGTATGCTGTGGCTGGCCTGGACGTGTATGCTCCCGCTGACAGGTGACCACTCACAGCACTGCTCTTGCCTCCTCCCACTGTCACCCACTGTTGATGGCCCTTGCGACGGGAACGTTTCAAGCAGTTGCTGAAGTTTCTGCTAGTACCTCTTTCCATCTCCTGCCTTTACCCCATTCACTGAAAAATCACACAATTAGAAGTCATTTATTCGGAGAAGGCAATGGCACCCCACTCCAGTACTCTTGCCTGGAAAATCCCATCGATGGAGGAGCCTGGGAGGCTGCAGTCCATGGGGTCGCTAAGAGTCTGGCGTGACTGAGCGACTTCACTTTCACTTTTCACTTTCACGCATTGGAGAAGGCAATGGCAACCCACTCCAGTGTTCTTGCCTGGAGAATCCCAGGGACGGGGGAGCCTGGTGGGCTGCCGTCTATGGGCACAGAGTCAGACACGGCTGAAGCGACTTAGCAGCAGCAGCAGCAGAAGTCATTTATTAGGCATTTCCCTGGTGGTCCAGTGGTTAAGACAGGCTGGGCTCAGTCTGCCTGTTTCCTGAAGAGAGAGTGTAGGTGGTGCTCAGGGTATTTCCTGTTTTAAAATATGGATCAGGGTCAACCATGTGTGTTTAGAGCTCAACCCTAGAGGGGGTCAGAAGGAAGGTCTGTAAGTTCAGAGTCTTTATTTCCCTTAGAATAGTGAATTTGATAAACCAAAATACTTTCTGGCCATGACATGGTTTGACAGATACTCACTTGCCCTCTAATACATGGTACATTTTATTTTATTTTATTTTTTTATTCCTTTAAACTTTTATTTTATTTTATATATATTTTAAAATTTTATTTTATTTTTAAACTTTACAATATTGTATTGGTTTTGCCAAATATCGAAATGAATCTGCCACAGGTATACATGTGTTCCCCATCCTGAACCCTCCTCCCACCTCCCTCCCCATACCATCCCTCTGGGTCGTCCCAGTGCACTAACCCCAAGCATCCAGTATGGTCCATCGAACCTGGACTGGCATCTCGTTTCATACATGATATTTTACATGTTTCAATGTCATTCTCCCAAATCATCCCACCCTCTCCCTCTCCCACAGAGTCCAAAAGACTGTTCTATACTTCAGTGTTTCTTTTGCTGTCTCGTACACAGGGTTATTGTTACCATCTTTCTAAATTCCATATATATGCGTTAGTATACTGTACTGGTGTTTTTCTTTCTGGCTTACTTCATTCTGTTTAATAGCTCCAGTTTCATCCACTTCATTAGAACTGATTCAAATGTATTCTTTTTAATGGCTTGAGTAATACTCCATTGTGTATATGTACCACAGCTGTGGTACATGGTACATTTTAAATAAAATTTTATTTTCTAAATTCTAAACATTAGTATGGATTTTATTTCAAAGAGAGGCAAAGATTATTGAATATAGGGAAAATTGTCAGTACATCGAGTAATTCATGCTTTATCTGTCACTTCCAAAGTGAAGCTGAGAGTGTAAAAATTGTGTGTTACAAAGACGTATGATAAAGGAGACATAGAAAATTGTTAATTGTAGACTCTAGTGTTAGGTGTATAGGTGTTTACTGTAAAATTACTTCAACTTTTTTATATATCTGAAAATATGCATGAAACAGCATGGGGGAATATGTTAACAAAATGTGATGCTTGCTTTCAGCGTATCGGGTTGGCCAAAAATTTCATTTGGTTTTAAGTAAAATAAAGGACACGTATTTCATTTTCACAAAGAACTTTATTGAACAACATATTTCTTAAATGAACAAACGTTTTGGCCAATCCAGTATATAAAATCCGTTTTTCTGCCTTACTTCCACTAGCTTGATCCTTCTCTCCAGTGTAACCTGGGGATCCAGAGAGCCTGGTGGATTTTAGAGGAGTTAAAGGAGACTACTATAACTAGTTTTATTAAGCTGAACTAGGCAGTTTTTTCAATTCTCCTTGGATCCTCTATAAGTGTTTTTTACATGATATATATGGGAAATAGACTCACAATTTTTAACGACATTCTTAAAAATCAGTTTTAGGACACCATCACATGTGTCGATTTTTGCCTTGACTTAAGAATAAGTTTTGTATATTTGATCATTTGTATGTTTCGTAAAAGGGCACGATTCTTGTGCTCCAGTTTGAATCTGAGTTGTCAGTTCTAAACATTAATGCAATAAAAGAAAAAAAAATCCCTATTAATCATTTTTGGAATCATGTCCTTTGATCAGTTTGTCATATTTGGCAGAATATGCTCTTTTATAAATGCTCCTTAACACATATTTTACTGGACAGTGCAGTGGTTAAAGTACATTAAAACGTGCAATATTAACTTGCCTTTTTTGAAGCTATTTCTTATGAATATTTTTGCATAATGGTAAAAGAGTTCATTGGTGCCCAGTGGATGCAGTTCGTGCCTAAGAATTTTCCACAGTATATTCAGAGGGCTCTGCATATTACTTGCTACCTTCCAATTAGCTAATTAGATTTTGAAAAGTGATTGTTTCAGAAATAGAATTAGTTGATTCAGGCTAGTAGTACTTCTTTTAGTTGTATTATATATATATATGTATTAGCATAATATTTTGTTTGAAGCTGGAAATTATCTATTTGTGGATTTACACAGATTTAAATGGCACAGTATTTTGGCTGAATTCAATGTGTTTTCGTGTATTTGTAGAATGCCTTCTAGTGCCCTGTGGTAGGTAACAGTAATACACTTCATGGTGTTAACTGCATTACTAATGGCTTCATCCATTTATATCCCTCCATCCACTTCCTTTTGAATAACAAACGGGGTTAGGCTTCTAACCAATATTTGAATAGCAGCCTGTGGTTTACAAAGCACTTTTCCTCACATTTGTATCTACCCTTGCATCTCAGTGGAGCTGAAGGTCAGATATTCTTTGGATCCCTTCTTGTGAAGGACTTGGCCAAGGTCAGAGAATTCACGAGGCTGCATCTGTCTTTTGTGCTTAGTGGTCTATGATTTTATTCAAAATTCTTATCTACCTATGTTTAGCATGTTTTCTGCGTACATGAAAATTATGTGTCAAATAATTTCTTTTCTTTCTTAAAGCCATTTAATTTATTCATGGTTTATTAAAATCTGTTTGAAGGATATACATCTACAGAAGCCTTTCTAATTTTCTATTCAACTTTTCTGCCATATGAATCTGAGCATGATATACATTCTTTGAGCAAATATTTTTCAAAAGCAACTCCCTAAATGAGTTTGGAAATATGTGAAAAATGAGAATTCAGATTTGGGAAAGTGCAGTTCTTTGTTGGCATTCAACCTGGTTTGGTCACATTAGACTTGTCACATTTGGGGACCCAGATTCAAGGTTCTCTAGCTTATTAAAGGTGACAGATTTCATTAAATCACATCAGGAAGCTTCATTTAGTTGTTGGAAAATACATTGTAAGGAACACAGGTCACGTTTAAATTTGATGGGCTGCATGGAGAAAAATCATCAGTCCATACTGGTAGGGCCATGCTCCATCTCAGCTTCTCAGTTTTGCCAGGCTCGTCAGCCACCAGATAGCCCACAAACTTGGCTCCCAGGTCCCCCGGCTGTGCCAGTGACACATGTGAGCGCATGTAGGTATGAGAGCCGTCCTGCCCTCCTGTCACGAGGCAGCATGTTCTGTTGGATCACGTTCATGTTCAGAATGAATGCTCAGCCTGGTGGAAATGAGTGGGACGCAGGGCCTGTCCCAGAGGTAATATGGCTGACCATTTCCAGGCACAGCCACGTCATTTTTGAGGGAATATTAAAACATAAAATGGATTTGTGCCTATCTTTGGACCTAATTTGCCATATGTTTGATTTGTCTGATGCAAAATGAAGATGAGCATAGGGTTCCAGATAAATGGCCCCTTTGATTTTCCACTCTGATAATATTTTTCTTGTTTTCTGGGGTTTTTCTTTTAAATTTTTTTAAAATAATATTTTACAGTGGTGCTCTGGGTACAAGCATCACATTTTCCTAATGTCTGTGTTTTCATAAACACTAATAGCTATAGGGTACTAATCTAAGTGTTCTCATTCAAGGCTACCTCTTCTTGCAAAGGTGATAGAAACCACATGAATTTTCCTGGTTGCATTTTGCTGCTGATAGTTAATTTTGTACTTTATATTTTTCATTAAAATTAGATGTTCTCCTTCAAAACCCTGAAAAACTCCCTGAGGAAACATCCATGTAAGTGCAAGGTAGGAGTCTCACCTCATGCTATCTTGGTGAGAAAGGCCTCTGGCTTTTAGCAGAGAATCCCAGGGACAGAGGAGCCTAGTGGGCTGCTGTCTATGGGGTTGCACAGAGTCAGACACAACTGAAGCGACTTAGTAGCAGCAGCAGCAGTATTGGCAAATAGTAATGTTTGCAAATAACAGATAAACACCTTTTATATATATGTAATCTCTAACAGTGGGAAAGGGTTTAGGGTTAAACTTTAAAAACAATGTGAATTTTGTAATAAATATCTTAGTCTTCTTCGTGATGTAAAATCTTTTTTATGTAATTATGAACTGATGCAGTGATTTCCACATTGCTCTGAGAGAAATGTACAAAATAATGTTAAGAACCAGGCCTTAATATTTCTATAGCGCTTGCCACTTATGTCTTTCATAGCCATTATCAAGTGCTACATTAGTGGGTTCAGCCTAAGAGATGACCCTAAGCGTATCCATGGGTATTAACAGTGGGTTTTTTTCCCAATACACTATGCCTCCAGATTTATTCCTTGCTGTTGTAAAGCCTTTTAGTGGCTTTTCAGTGCATTCAGAGTATAATCTGAACTCCTTCACATGGCCTGTGGGGCCGTGCGTGATATGACTTCCATTCTCTCTTCCAGTCTGGTCTCCAGGCCACAGTGTTCAGTGTTCCACACTTTGGGTCTGTACATGTATTCACTTCCCAGGTATCAGCTGGCATCAGGGGCACTGGATCACGTCTGTTTCCAGGGTCTCGCCACTACAGGCATTTACACGAAGATATCAGCCACCGTTTTTTCCCCTCCTGTCAAACACAATGTGCTTAATTATACTCTCTTTTTTTTGAGTAGTGGGCTTCTAGTAAAACTTCCTTGAACCTTAGACAAAAATCAATTTCAACGACTTTAAGATAATTTCTAGCAACTCTCTTGCTGGGGAAGAGAAAACATAAAAATGAAAAAATAAACATTCCTCTGAGGAGTCATACTGCTTTATGAAATATATGATGTCACATTAGGCTTGTTGGTTTCCTTACCTCTGAAATATTACGCATGTCCATCTCAGAAGCTTACTGTAATGTTATTTTGTCATTTACATTGACCACCAGCTCCTTTTACATCAATTCTCTTCTGTAAAGTCTTATGATATTGATTGGCCAAAAGTATTGATATTCTTTCCTGGAAGAAAGACTTTATTGTTGGTACTTAGGAGAGCACTTTCCTAGGTAAGAAAATGTAATCAAGTCTCTATGTGCTAGTTTTATATGATGAGATTCTTTCCAATATTTAGGGGTCCTTTAGCACATGCTGCTGTTTTATTTTTTTTTCTCAGAGATAATGGACTTCTCATACTCTTGTTTACAAACATAATTAAAAATAGGCTTTTTGTAGAGAGGAACTTGATTCTAATAGAATACTGATTAACTGAAGTGTTATTTAGTTTTTTTTTTAAAAGTCCTAGAGAGCACCTGACAAAATTTAGGATTATTTTCAAGAGAAAGTAAGACTAGAACAACTATTGCAAAATAGAAATGAGAGCTTAGACAAAATTTGAATACTTTATCTGTGCTTCTTGATACTGTATTCACTAGTCAATTTAAAATGATTAAATTAATTAAAATCAAATCAGTTCTTCAGATGCTCTAGGTACATTTTAAATGCATAGTCATCACATGTGGCTACTGGCTGCCACATTGGACAGGACACATTTACAGCATTTTTATCACTGCAGAAAGCTCTGTTGGATATCGTTGCTGAAATGTCATCCCGGTTAAAATGCACTGGATAATGGGATGGTAGGGGAGCCAGAGTCAGAGTTTGACCAGTGAAAGGAAGGAAAAAGAGCATTCATGAAAGGTATTTTTAATTTTTTAAGTGCACAAAATTGGAATGGGAGGCCATCATTGTTCCATGATAAAGAGGACACTTACCTCTTTTTCTGCTATAAATTAGTGAATAAAGTGCTTGAAAGAATCTTAAAGATCAGTTAGACCAATTACCAAATTAATATTTGAGCTATTTATATTTCTTATTTTTTGCTTACTTGGAAAAACCCAAGCTCCTTACCTTAAGCAGCAACATACAATGAATGAGATGATCAGCTTTGTGTTATATATAAGGAAAATGTTGAATTATCATAAATGATTATCCATAATAAATTATTTGATCATAAATTTTCACTAGTGCACTGAAGTGAAGGCTTTGCAAAGCAAAATTGCTTTCCATGATCTCACAGGGAACTAAATGCTATTTCGAATCTTACATCGTAATACAGTCAGCCAACAAATTAGTATTGGGGCAAAAATATTGAGGTCAAAAAGAATAGTAAAATTCTTACAAAAATACTTGCCTAATATTTTCCATCATTTTAGCAAGTGGTTTAAAATCGTAACTGTGCCCATTTATATTTATTGTCTTCTTGCCAAATAATAAGATCAACAGAGCCGTATGTTTTCTGAGCTCTTGTTAGAAATATTATTAATGCTAAAACAAGTAAAATGTTAGCTAGTTAGCAAAGGCATCGTTAGTCAAATTTGTTTTCCAGGCAGCATTGATCCAAAATAGGTATTGTGAAATCCCATTTTCAGTGAGGTAATGTCAGACCACTTTAGGTACAAAATATAAAACTGAACAGACCTCAGAAAAGCATGGTGAAGCCATTATATTCATTAAAAATGAAAGATTTGCATGGAATTTATATAGTAATACAAATAAGATATGTGAATACTTAATTTACCAAGAATGTTAAGTCTTAGTAGACTGAAGTATGTGTTTCATGTAATAGTTACAGAATTTTAAAACCAAAAAAAGAAAAATCTTAGTGATTACATAGTTCACTTGGAGTGTGAGAAATCTGAGATTGAGGGGCTGTGTAACTCTATAACCAAGGTCATAGCATCAGATCTGTGATCAAAGACACATATGTACTAACAGCTACAGTTCCATCAGGGAGATTTTAAAAATTAGACCGACCATTACAGCGTTTAACAACTTATAATCATCCCATGTTTTTTAAACATACGTTTATATACACCAGTCATTCCTAAGGGAGAGGGTGGGATGATTTGGGAGAATGGCATTGAAATATGTATAATATCATATATGAAACGAGTCGCCAGTCCAGGTTCGATGCACAATACTGGATGCTTGGGGCTGGTGCACTGGGACCACTCAGAGGGATGGTATAGGGAGGGAGGAGGGAGGAGGGTTCAGGATGGGGAACACATGTATACCTGTGGCAGATTCATTTTGATATATGGCAAAACCAACACGATATTGTAAAGTTAAATAAAACAAAATTAAAAAAAAAATAAAATAGAGAAGCTTGTCTTAATGTTATAAGCCAATACAGGTTTACTGTTATGTGTGACCAGTGATAGGATAGGAACAACCCACTAGAGGACTTACATTGAGCATCTTTCACTGTCATCTTGGCAATTTCAGACAGTGGTGTCCACATTCCAACTTGTGCTATAGTTCTTGATGAATACTAATCAGTAGGAGATGAAAGCAGTCAGTTTTAGGTAAGGACTACATGTGCTTAGTCGCTCAGTCATGTCCAGCTCTTTGTGACCCCATGGACTGTAGCCTGCCAGGCTTCTGTGTCCATGGGGACTCTCCAGGCAAGATACTGGAGTGAGTTGTCATACCCTGCTCCAGGGGATCTTCCCAAACCAGGGATTAAACCCAGGTCTCCCACAATGCAAGTGGATTCTTTACTGTTTGAGCCACCAGGGAAACCCAAGTTAGGACTAGGCACAGCAAACTAAAACCTAGGAGGAGCTGAAGAGGTTATTCAGATGGGTGATATACTAGAGCTTCAAGTAAAGGCAGAGTACCAGTTTCGGGAAGAGGTGGTGTACCTGTGTCTGCATTGGGCACTTTAGGTCGGTGATGGGCAAACATGGACAGCCAGGGGTTGGGGCTGTGAATGTCTCATCAGTAATGGGTTAAGCTCCTGGCCTATCTTTTGCTTAAGCCCTCCCTCCACAATTAAGATGAGAAGACTCGATAGCATATTCCTCAGTAGGAGGAATGAAGTTAAGACCCCATCTTGTAGTTTTAATTATTCACATCAATGTACTCATTCGTGGAGATGGGTCATCAAGAGTATATACATAGATGCTTTTGTGGAATTTGTGAATAGACATAGAATTTTATAATGATTAACAGAGAACATTGTGGAGTCCTACAGATCTGGGTATGAGTGCCAAGATTACTCTTTGTCTTTATGTGATCATAGCTCTTTTAGCTTCAGTTTATTTATCTGAATTATGGGAGTCATAATAATATCCACCTTATTAGGTATTTGTCATAATAAGGGTGATAAGCCATGGAAGTTCCATTGTAAGTGCTCTTTGTGTAAGAATGGCTCAAGGAAAAGAGGAAGAGGAGGAAATGATATCAGATAAGCAGTGGTGACTTATCGAATTGATTTCTCTGAATATTGCTCATAGTCATTTAACTGGAAAATTGAGGGGGGCAGGGGCCTTCTCATATATGTTAGTTATTTTTCTAAATTCACTGCTCACCAAAGCCAATATCTTCTTAATCTGTCATTTTGAAACCTTATTTATTAAAAAGAAAGTTGTAATTAATTTAAACATTATGTTACTTAAATTCATTTCAAATACATTGAAAGATATTTGTCTGTTTCATTTACTTTTATGGCTAATTGGATAGATCTTATCCACCAGATTTCTTTTGTAGGTTTTTAGGATTATTTGCTGTAAGAGATTTTATAGCATGGGGGACATGCTGGTGATGTTACCTATTTAATTATTTTGTACAAACTTTAAAGTTGGAGATATTTCTGGAAAATTTAGAAAAGATACAGACATTAATGCCAACTCTATACAGATGGAAGAAGCTGAGGAAGCCCGTGCTACTAATTTCTTGAATCAGCCAGTAGAGATAAGTTGAATGGTCAGGAAACTTTGTACATAATACTTTGATCAGTCTTATTTAGATGTATCATTTGATTTCAAAACCACTTAAATGTTAAGCATATATTCTAGATATACGTATCTAAAAATCAGTGTACCAGGAGGTAATCATATTTAAATATAAGATTAATATGCACATATTTATTTATATAAGCTTGGATTTATATATCTATGTGTGTTAAATATGTTTATATATGTGTTTCTATATAAATATATATATATTCAAATATGTACATGTGTGGCTAAGTACAGTATCATATTTACTTTATTATTGATCAGAATATCTATGTGATTTTTAGTAAAATGTAAAGAGTATGAATTTCCATGATGATTTATAAACTGTAAAATATACTTTTCTGTTGAAGCAAGGCTTCTGAAGTAGGTTTCAATGGTAGGTTGGTACACTGGGCTTCTTAATGACTAGACGCTTTGCACAGTGTCTGGCTCCAAAACCAGCTTGGGATCCTGCCTGGCTCACTGGGCTTTCCTCTCAGGTTTCCTGAACAGGAAATTGAGGGCCAGCTGCTGCCTGTCATCAGGAAGCGTATTGAAAGTCAACATGGGGTTGGGCGCTGGCTGAGGGCTATTGGGGTGCTGTCCACACTCAGCTAAAGGGTCACTTAGAGCGAGCCTGTGCTGATGCTGCTTGCGGCCTGTTGTCTGATGCTCTTGCTCTACAAGCAGCCACCGAGAGGTAATAAATCAGTTCAGAGTGTTCTATCGTAGATGTATGTTGCCTGCCTTTTGTCATTCTTTGAGCTCATGCAAACATTATTATGGGCTTCCCTGGTGGCTCAGTGGTAAGGAATCTGCCTGCAGATGCAGGAGACGTGGGTTTGATCCCTGTGTCAGGAAGATCCCCTGCAGAAAGGAATGGCAACCCACTCCAGTATTGTTGTGAGGAGAATTCCATGGACGGAGGAGCCTGGAGGGTTACAGTCCATGGGGTCGCAAAGAGTGGGGCACGACTGAGCGACTAAACAACAGTTATTATGCTCTAATAAAGATCCCTTTGGTGTTATTCTGAAACTTAAATTTAGCTGCTTGTCCTTTCCCTTTCTGACAGGAGTCTTACCAAGCCGACCCAATTGTTTTAGTAGAGTAAACCTCAAGGGGTGAGTTATCTTCTGACCCTCCTTAGTGACGATATCAGATTATGTCCTGTAGCTTAGTTCCTAAGCTGTTCCTAAGTCGGACACACTGAGCAACTTTACTTTCACTTTTCACTTTCATGCATTTCACTTTCATAACTCCATTATGTCCTTAGCTTACTTCCTACACTTTGGTCTGAATATTAGTTGGTGCTGCTACATATGTTGTACTTGTTCATATATGCTACGTTGTAAAACTCTTGTGCCGCTGCTAAGTCGCTTCAGTCGTGTCCAACTCTGTGACCCCATAGACGGCAGCCCACCAGGCTCCCCCGTCCCTGGGATTCTCCAGGCAAGAACACTGGAGTGGGTTGCCATTTCCTTCTCCAATGCATGAAAGTGAAAAGTGAAAGTGAAGTCGCTCAGTCGTGTCTGACTCTTAGCGACCCATGGACTGCAGCCTCCCAGGCTCCTCCATCCATGCGATTTTCCAGGCCAGAGTACTGGAGTGGGGTGCCATTGCCTTCTCCGGTAAAACTCTTCTAAATTCCTCTGAATATTTTGGTTGAATGATCTCCTGTGCCAGTTGATTATCCAGGTTGCCCATATACTAGGTATTCTGAATTCGTCCTTCTTGTAGCAAACCATTTCACAGAGTCATATTTTTGTTTAGCAAAGTCTACTGAATGAAAAGAAAATGCTGACATTTGAATGGAAAGGCCAGTAGCCTGAGGAAATGCCAGAGGAATTCTACAAATACCCTTTCTCAGTGGCCTAGACAACTGGGATCTAATTCTTCTTAGGCAGCAGATGGAGGTGGTTAAAAACTGAGCTTCTAAATGGTATGAGTCTCTGAGTTAAAGGGCTTGGTGCTGTGGCGTGCAAACAATCCTGCTTTTTGTAGCCTGGAGCAAGGATAGAAGCCAGCTTGCAGAAAAGACTGGGCCTGCCAGAGAAAAGAGAAACCCCAATCACCCTTGGGTGCCTAGAAATGATCATAGTGGAAAAATAATGAATCTGTTGAAAAGGAATGTAACTGTTATGCCAACTGTAACACTCATTAACTCTCTGCAGTATGTGTGTGCATGTGTGTATTTTTATCCTTTATATTTTAAATAATACAAAGCTAATTATATATTATTTTAACATATTTAACTTCTCTCTCCCTCTCAATTTCTCCCCCTCAATTTCTCCCCGCTTCGCCCTCACCCCTCTTGTCTTCCCCTTTCCCTCTCCCTGGCTGTCTCCTAAATAGCCAAAGTGTCACATTTTTTGTGATTTTTTTGGGCGGGGAGGATGAGTATTTTGGGTAGATGAAAGTGAAAGCTGATGTTTATAGCGTGTTTCATTGTCAGATGTCTTCATGCTCTTTTCTCAGTATTTCCCCTCTTCTCTAACTTCCTTGGTTCTGCTGCCTTTTTGCAGTCTTGAGTATATGAAACTGCATGTATGCTGGGACGACTTCTGTCACATAATATTCACTTACTAATTTTTCAACACATTTCACATGATTTTTATCTCTTCTTTTTTTTAGCCAGCAGATCTACTTAATGCCAGTGACTAACAATACCCTAAAAGGAAAATCTTACTAACGCCCTTTGCTGTTGGAACAGCAAAAAAGATTGCTAATAGTTTTTATGTCTTTTAGCGGAGGAATTGTGGGGACTGTCTCACACATTTACAACTACATTTTATGTAATCATTCCTACTGCCCACAGGGGAAGTGGTGATAGGAGGAAGTAGCTAGTGTGCTGTCCTGAAAATACTGTCATGGAGAAGAAAACAGTCACTCAGGATCCAAGCATCTTTTGTAATCATATATCTGTGCTAAGAAAAAAAGAAAAACAAAGGCTTAGCCCTTCTTCCAGTGTTTAAATAAAAGTGCCCAATTATTTTAACTAGTTTCCACTGACTTGTCAAAGATCCTTGTGTATCATAATGGTCTGCCGGTGGCAAGACTGGACAGAATATTGTGCAGTAATTGATTTTGTTAGTTGAACATCTGGCAGAAGAGCCTGAATATTTACTTGGAAGGAATGCTCCCCAAGCACAGCAAGGTTGCTGTTGGGTTTTAGGGCACTAAAGTGCCAGATCAGGCTTCTTTGGGCATAAAACACATAGTTGACAATAGGCAAGTGAATCATAAAAGAAAATGAGGAAGAGACAGGACACTTAGACATGGATTGAAGGTTAGAAGACCTTTTCCCAGGCCCTCCTTCCTGGGGTGCAAAATGGAAACCAGGCAATATGCAATAGGATCATTGTTTTTTACTTCATATGATTTGTAATCACCTATTATTTTCCTTAAATGTAGTTTTACTTTAATAAATGCCAGGTGAGGAAAACCCAATTATGAAGAAAAAAGAATTCATTGTCAGTGTAATGCTTGCAGAAGTTTATCTGTGGTGTAAGAGCCTACTGATTGGAATGCAATACTGGTTATGATAAATACAATCATTGGGCTTATTTCATATCTAACATGCATAGCATGTGTATCTGTATGTTGAATGGTTTAATTGCTTTTCTCATGAATGTGTGATTTGGACAACAATGAAAAGTACACAGTGGGTTCTTTTCTCACCCTTATTTCTCTAGGTGGGCTATAAGCTACAAAGTGTGCCTGAGGATGTAAAATGTGGATATTTTTGCTGTTTATTTAATTCTAAAGATCTTGTGGTAGCTTATTTTCTTCTGGGACACTAACAAAAAAAAGTTTTCCAAGGAAATGGTCAATTGTGCTAAGCATGAATGGTAGGATATGTTGGCATGACCTCCTTATTTGTGTTCCTCAAATCACAACAGTTAATTCATTGTACCTATAGAGGTAGACTTGCCAAGTGGCTGAGGTTGCCGTGTGGGTAAGACTATATCAGACCAGTTTGTATATTCTATTCAGTTTCTGACTTTTAGTCGATTATTAAGTAAATACTTATCGAAAAATAATCCCTCTATCATTTATATTTATTTTCAGCACATCTTTTATCATGTCAAAAAAGTTTATGGAAGATATAAACCATCCTATACAAATGTGAAGTGTTACTTTGCTATGTATATGTTTAACTTGAATACTTGTCACATTCACATACTTCTAATTAGCTTCATGACAGATACATTTGTCTGGCAGATACATAATAAACAAGAAAGTAATGCACTGAACTGTGAAATTGTTTATCTCAAGTAGGAAGAAACTTACCTTAAGAACATTGGAGATTTACTGGATGCATAGGTTTATTCAACTGTCGGGTCCATTCTGGCCATCTCTGAGTAGCATGTCATTGTTTAGTCATGTAAGTAGTGATCAAAGGTTGGGGGGCGGGCAGATCTGAGTGCAGTCCTAAGTCCATCACTTTCCAGGATGTCTGACCCTGGACAAATGGGTTGATCTCTCTGAATTTCTTGTACTCAAGGGAAATGTTAATAGTATTCTGGGACGGTTGCAGTGTATTCTAAAACCTTTACGAGTGCAAGATACATGGCAAGAACTCAGAAAATGGTAGTTTTTGATTATTTGAGCATATCAACTTAACAGGTTTTATTTGTACAGACTCTGGATTTGATCACTGTTTGGCCTTTATGGGGGCTTTCCCAGTGGCTCAGCAAGTTAAGAATTCACCTGCAATGCAGGAGACACAGGAGATGCAGGTTTGATCCCTGGGTCAAGAAGATCCTCTGGAGGAGGAAATGACAACTTGCTCCAGTATTCTTGCTTAGGAAATCCCATGGACAGTGGAGCCTGGCGGGCTACAGTCCATGGGGTTGCGAAACACATGGCATACATATGTGTGTGTGTGTGTGTGTGTGTGTGTGTGTGTGTATCCCATTTTATTGAAGTATAATTGATTTACAATGTTTCAGGTGTACAGTGAAGTGATTCTGTTTTAGATATATATATATATATGTGTGTTCTTTTTCAAATTCTTTTATGTTATATGTTATTTACAGTAAAAGAATCTGAAAAACTTTAGACTTTTATCAAGTCTATTTTAGTATTTATTCATTAATACATTGGAACATAAATATTTTACCCTTTTAATACCAGTAAAATAAAAATTTAAATGTAATACTCCCAGTATAATGCTGTTTGTGCTTAGTCACTCAGTAGTCTCTGACTGTTTGAGACCCCATGGACTGTAACTCACCAGGCTCCTCTGTCCATGGGCTCCTCCAGGCAAGAATACTGAAATGGGTTGCCATGCCCTCTTCCAGGCTGAATAGTAGTACTAGTATTTAAATGCAATACTAAAATTTAAATATGGTACTAATTAAATGTATATAATTGGCGGTTCAGTTTTCTTAGCTATCAAGTAAAATTTAAACAAATCTGAGAAAAAAAAAGTATGCAGATAATCACATTATTCAGCCAGTTTCCTAGATTTTAGTTAGAGTAAGTCAGAATATTTTAGCATATCTTTATACTTTCAAATTAAAGATTTGTTCAACAGTCTGGTCTTGGAGCAGTCCCTTACAGATGCACACTAAGTGCTGAGAATAGGCAATGTGAATGACAGCGTCTTAGAGACAAAGAATGAAAGAGAGTTTAATAGGTTAATCAATGAAACCAATACAATATTGTAAAGTAAAAAAAAAAATAATAAATGAAAATATTAAAAAAATGAAATGAGAAGCTTGAATAATGTAGAGAGTTAACACAGAGGAAGTAGTGATTAGCTATTAAAGAACTATTAAAATATTTAACTTCTTTAGTGATGGATATTTATTCAAGAATTTTCAAACATTTGTTTTTTATCATCAAGTGTCATAGTCCACTTTGACAATGAACAAACTCCAAGTATGTTCCTCAGGCTTTCTTATTTCTTTCAACATAATAGTGTTATTAAAAGAAGACTCACATCAGGTTTCCTTCTCTAATAAAATACTGTGGTTTACATTTGAGAGACTGTTAATTTTTAATCTGGTTAGTTTTTAGTTCATAAGAATCTAAACACAAACCCAAGAAATACAGAGCAGGAAGGCACATTAACGATTATTTAGCTTTTAGTCCAGTCCTCTCACACTATGAATGGAAAGTCAATTTGCAGAAATATTTTGCCATTAGGCCAGTGCAGCAGCTTTTTAATTATTAAAGAAGACTGTCAGCTCTTTGAAAAGCTACACAACATCACAGATTTTCTTCTCCTTTGTAGCTGTACTTGCTGTCAGAATATATTTAGAAACATTGATGCTTAAGCAAATGTGCAATACATGTGGTCAAAGTAATGCAGCATTGAGTGTAAGCTTACTCCAGGGAATGCAAAACTAGAGTTTTGATGTTTGCGCTTAAATGTTTAGTTCCTAGGCAGAATTGGGAAAGCATTAGTAATACCTTTGGCATTCATGTATTCTTTCATCGTTTTTTCTATATTCTGTATACTGCGTCTGTGTCTGTGATTTGTTACTGACCAGTACATCTTAGCTCTCTTTTTTACTTACGTTTACTGGTTCCTATGCCCTCCTGATGGTCTGTTCTCTCTAACCCATCTTTCCACCATGAAGTCTTGTCCAGGCTTCATACTCAGTCTCTGAGGTTTCAGTAGGAATCATGCCAGGTCAAGTGGTGATGGATGACCATTGGGTAGGAATAAAGGTCCAGTGTAGGACCAGTCCAGGAGACAGTGGACTCTGGCTTCCAGTATCTTTGCAGATTTCTCTACAGGTATCTTTTCATGTGCTGGGCCTTAAAGTGGCAGTCTTCTTTCAGGCATCCTGTAACCTTTGAACTTTAATTATTTATACAATAATTAGCCAGTTTTAGAAATGTATCCCTACCTGATAATAATGAGAAAAGATAACAAGGAGTCACCCCTACTGTTCACTGGCATCTCCCAGTACTCTCCTTAGCCTTCCTTGTAACACTTTATTTTGAAATTATAAGAACAGCTAACTTTTCTATAATGCTTAGTGTGTGGCAGTTGCTGTTTTAAGTGTTGTGTATGGAAACATTACATATCCAATTCATTTACACTTTTTATATTTTTACAACTCATTATATAATCAAACTTATAACATCCTCAGTTCAGTTCAGTCACTCAGTCAGGTCTGACTCTTTGCGACCCCATGGACTGCAGCACGCCAGGCTTCCCTGTATGTTCCTCAGGCTTTCTTATTTCTTTCAACATAATAGTGTTATTAAACTCCTGGAGTTTACTCAAACTCATGTCCATTGAGTCGGTGATGCCATCAGCCATCTCATCCTCAGTCGTCCCCTTCTCCTGCCTTCAATATTTCCCAGCATCAGAGTCTTTTCAGATGAGTCAGTTCTTTGCATCAGGTGGCCAAAGTATCAGAGTTTCAGCTTCAGCATCAGTCCTTCCAATGAATATTCAGGAATGATTTCCTTTAGGATGGACTGGTTGGATCTCCTTGCAGTCCAAGTGACTTTCAAGTGTTTTCTCCAACACCACAGTTCAAAAGCATCAATTCTTTGGTGCTCAGCTTTCTTTATAATCCACCTCTCACGTCCATACATGACTACCGGAAAAATCATAGCTTTGATTAAACGGACTTTTGTTAGGGAAGTAATGTCTCTACTTTTTAATGTGCTGCCTAGGAGGCAATGGCACCCCACTCCAGTACTCTTGCCTGGAAAATCCCATGGACGGAGGAGCCTGGTGGGCTGCAGTCCATGGGGTCGCTAAGAGTCAGACACAACTGAGTGACTTCACTTTCACTTTTCACTTTCATGCATTGGAGAAGGAAATGGCAATGCACTCCAGTGTTCTTGCCTGGAGAATCCCAGGGACAGGGGGGCCTGGTGAGCTGCCATCTATGGGGTCGCACAGAGTCGGACACGACTGAAGCGACTTAGCAGCAGTAGCAGCAGGTTGGTCATAGCTTTTCTTCCAAGGGGCAAGCATCATTTAATTTCATGGCTGTAGTCACCATCTGCAGTGATTTTGGAACCCCCCAAAAATAAAGTCTCCCACTGTTTCCATTGTTTCCCCATCTATTTGCCGTGAAGTTATGGGACTGGATGCCATGATCTTAGTTTTCTGAATGTTGAGTTTTAAGCCAATTTTTTCACTCTCCTCTTTCACTTTCATCAAGAGGCTCTTTAGTTCTTCACTTTCTACCATAAGGGTGGTGTCATCTGCATATCTGAGGTTATTGATATTTCACCCTTCCAACTTGTGCTTCATCCAGTCCAGCATTTCTCATGATGTACTCTGCATAGAAGTTATAGTATCCTCACAAACACTGAATTAGGTGAGAATAATTCCTCATTTCAGATGAGAAAACTGAAGCCCAGAGGGTAAGTAGCATGCCTAGGGTTGTACAACTGGTAGGTGGCAGGGTTAGGATTTGAAACCAGCCACTGTGACTTCAAGTCTCATGCACTTTACAATTCCTAAGCTACTATGTCAACTAATACTTTTCTTTTTGTAACCAAAAAGAGTGACTTGATAGGGGCGGAGACTAGGCTGACTATAAGGGAGAACGGTCACCATTGTATATCTTAATACAGGTAGGATGCTTCCTTACATTCCTTAAATCAGTCTTTGTAGATATGCTTAAACTTTTGGAGCTTTTGTGTAGTCATTCAAAAAATATTTACTACCGTTTACATACCAGGGTGATAGAGATACAAAGATAAACAATAAAATGATTTCTATCCTTTGGAAATCTTAGAGTGAGTCAGATGTGCAAATAGATACATTAAAGTACGATTTATAACTGTAGTTACAAAAATATGAGCAAAATCATATAAATAGGACACAGATAACAGAACAGTGATTTCTAAGGGAAGATTTCTAAGCATCTTTATTGATGATATCACATTTATACTGGGACTTAAGTGTTTTTTTCATGTAGATGTTTTCATGACCAAGGAGAGGAAAGGGGATATTTTAATCAAAGAGACTTCAAAAACAAAGGCCTAGGGTCTTAAGAAAGCTGAGGTCATTTCAGAAATAAAGGGAACTTCTGTGTGACAGGAGCAGGTGGTATATAGTGAGGGTGATAGGAAGCGAGAAAGATTTCAAAGATCTGGGTATACAAAACTAAGAGATTGGAACTATATTTGGTAGATACTGGGAACCTTCAGAAGATTTGCTGCTGAAGACTGATAGCAGAGGGTTTATTTGATAGAAAGATTGTGCTGTAGGCTGTTGAAGAATAGAAAGAAGCATCAAATATGAGACTTAGAAAATTCTAAGCTAAAGGTTTTGGCAGCTAGAACTAACGGTGTCCCTGCACTTGGGGAAGAGAATTGGAGATTTTTAAAAACTTTTCTTTTAGATTTTTAAAATTTAAGTATATTTGATGTATAAGATTATATGTTACAGGTGTGCAATGTAGTGCACAATTGTTACAGTTTATACTCCACTTTAGTTATTATAAAATATTGGCTGTATTCCCCACATTGTACGATATATCCTTGTGGCTTATTTTGCCTCTTATTCTCCTATCCCTATATTGTCCCCTCCCCCTCCTTTCTCCCAGCTGGTTACTACTAGTTTACTCTCTACATCTGTAAGTCTGTTTCTTTTTTGTTATATTCACCAGTTGTGTTTTTAAGATTCCACCTGTAAGTGATATTATGTAGTATTTGTCTTTTTTGTCTTACATATTTCATAATGCCCTCCAAGTCTCTCCATGTTGCTGAAAATGGAAACATTTCATTCTTTTTATGGCAGAGTATTATTCCATTGAATATATACTGTGTCCTCTTTACTCATTCAACTGTTGATGGACAGACAATTAGGTTGTGTCCATATCTTGGCATTTGTAAATAATGCTGCTATGATCCTTGCGGTACATGTATGTTTTTTTGAATTAGTGTTTTTGGTTCATTTGGATCCATATCTCCAGGTGCAATCGCTGAGCCCATTTGGTAGTTCTATTTTTACTTTTTTGAGAAACCTCCATATTGTTCTCCACAATGGCTATACCAGTTTACATTCCCACCAACCATGTACCACGGTTCCTTTTTTTCCACTTCCTCACCAATGCAACACTTTTTACTTGTTTTCATTTTGCTGGTAGCCATTTCTCCAAGGTGTAAGGTGATCTTTCATTGTGGCTTTGATTTGCATTTCCCTGATGGTAATGATTTTGAGCATCTTCTCATGTGCCTGTTGGTCATCTGCCTTTGCTCACTGAAGTGAAAGTTGCTCAGTCTTGTCTGACTCTTTGTCACTCCATGGACTCTATACAGTCCATGGAATTCTCCAGGCCAGAATACTGGAGTGGGTAGCCTTTCCCTTCTCCAGGGGATCCTCCCAACCCAGGGATCAAACCCAGGTGTCCTGCATTGCAGGCAGATTCTTTACCAGCTGAGCCATGAGGGAAGCCCAGCAAAACTGGAGTGGGTAACCTTTCCCTTCTCCAGGGGATCTTCCCAACCCAGGAATTGAACCAGGGTCTCCTGCATTGCAGGCAGATTCTTTACCAACTGAGCTATCAGGGAAGCTCATTTGCTCATTGGAAAATGTCTATTCAGTCCTTCTGCCCATTTTAAAAATTGTGTTGTTTGGGTTTTTTTGATATTGAGTTTTATCCACTGTTTATATATGGTGGATATTAAGCCAATATTGGTCAGTACATTTGCAAATATTTTCTCCCATTCAGTACGTTGTCTTTTGGTTTTGTCAGTGGTTTCCTTTGCTCTGCAGTTGCTTTTCACTTTATTAGGTCCCATTTGTTTATTTTTGCTATTATTTCCTTTGCTTTAGAAGATAGATCCAGGAAGTGTTGCTTCAATTTAAGTCAAAGAATGTTTTCTTTTCCTCTAGGAATTTTATGGTTTCTGGTCTTACATGTAGGTCTTTTATCCATTTTGAGTTTATTTTTGTATATGCTGTTAAAGAATGTTCTAATCTCATTGTTGTATAAGTAGCTATCCAGTTTTCTCAGCACCACTTATTGAAGATAGTCTTTTCTCCATTGTATGTTCTTGCCTCCTTTGTCATAGACTAATCAACCATAAGTGTGTGGGTTTATTTCTGTTCCAGTGATCTATGTGTTTTTGTGCCAGAGCCATACTATTTTGAACTTGAGACTTTTTTTTTATCAGAATAAATAAGATTTGTTAAATGAGTAAACGTAGGAGATGAGATATATTGATGAGACATACCTATGAAGTTTATAGCTTGAGATATGCTGTGTAGTATTTAGAATCCTGGTTGTCCTCTGTACCAAATCCAGTTTAACAACACTTGTTTAAATAAAGCAGAAGTTGATAGGTGAAATGTGATATTTATATATTTATTCACATGGGATATTAGTAAACTTTAAGAAAGAAAGAAATCCTGCCATTTGTGACAACATGGTTTGAACCTAAGAGACATAATGCTAAATAAAATAAGCCAGATGCAGAAAAACAAATACTGTATTATCTCAACTATATCCAGAGTCTAGAATAGTCTAAGAGACATAATGCTAAATAAAATAAGCCAGATGCAGAAAAACAAACACTGTATTATCTCAACTATATCCAGAGTCTAGAATAGTTGAACAAATACAGTAAGCAGGTGGAATGCGGGATGTTGGTCAAGGAGTACAAAGTTTCAGTTGTGCAGGATGAATTTATGACAGCAGTGCAGCTATAGTTAATAAGATTTTATGCTTGAACTTTGTTGAAAGTATAGATCTTAAGTGTTACTACGTTAAAAAAAGAAGAAAAAGGTACTTGTGAGGTGATGGCTATGATAATTAGCTTGACTGTAGTGATTATTTCACAATACATACATATATCCAATCATCAAGTCATATACCTAACATGTGTATAATTTAAAATTGTCAGTTATTAAAAAATAGCAGAAATTAATTTCTCTTTCAATGAAATCATCCAAGCACAACAGTCTAGTGATGATATGGGAATCTGTGGTATTACCAATTCAGGTATATATTTTTTTCTTGTTGCTCTGCCTTCCCTTAGGCTGATACCCTCATTCATATGTTTGAAGAAATCTCTTTCCCAGTCTAGAAGACAGAAAGAAGCGTGGTCAGGAAGTCTGCTCACATTTTACTGGCTACCACTTAGTCACATAGCCATTTGTAATAGTAATGAAGGCTGGGGATTATAGTCTTTATTCTGGATGCCCATGTATCCAGCTAAAACTTGGATGTTCTGTTGTTAAAGGAAAGGAGAGAAAGTGAATTCTGAGGTATAATTAGTAGTTCAGCTCTAGAATGTTTTATGACCACATTAATAGAGATCTGAGATGAAGGAGGTGGGACAAATTTAGGAATACATGGGGAGATAATGAGTTTTGTTTTGGATATTTAAAATTTTAAGTGTCTGTGAGACTGTCTGATAGGTAGTTTGTAATAAGGATTTTGGTCATGAGAGAGATAAATTTGAGTCATCAGAAATTTGCTGCTGTTTCAGATGGACTGAGGAGGGCATTAATAGTGAAGATTAATAGCAGAATCTAAAGGACAGCAACGTTGGAGGGAATGGATTAGAGAGAAGAACAGAAAGCAGTCAGAAATGTTAGTGATGGGGAAGATTGACATTAGGGTTCTCTTTTGAAGTTGTGTACCCCAATCCACTGCTCCTGTAGCAGCAGTCTGTAACATCCTTGCATATATCACCATGTCCTTCAAAGTGATTCCACTTTGCAGCCTCCTGTCTATCAGAAAACAATTTCCAAATTCCTTGAACACAGTCACAGTGACCATCAAACAAGGCCTCAGTCTTGTTTGAAGACTACTGTTCTTCAGACACAGTCTACTGTTCAGTCTAAGCACGCAAAGCAAAGACCAGTGCAAGAGGGAAGTCTAAGAAATTTTGAAACACTTAGCCCTCAGTTCAGACAATTGAATAATATTATCTCTCTCAATTCCTTGCAACAAACAGCATTTATCTCCTACCTTATTGTCCTTAAGGAAAGAGTAGAAACAAAGCTATGGGCATCCTGGACCTTCTGATGCTGAACCGTGTTGGATATTAAGGCAACAGACTTTAGAACTGACTCATGGGATTGTGGCCCTTAGGTTCACCTGTAAGCGTATCAGTCCATGCTCAATGGTGTGTGGAAGCCACGACAGAGTGCATATTTAGAAATAGCAAGTGCTGAAGAGAGATCAAGTGAGCTGAGAATGAACATTAATGATATTAACTGACATTAATGAACTCTTTGGTGATTTCAGCAAAAGAATTCCAGGCCAGAATACTGGAGTGGGTAGCCTTTCCCTTCTCCAGGGGATCTTCCAACCCAGGGATCAAACCCAGGTCTCCTGCATTGCAGGTGGGTTCTTTACCAACTGAGCCACAAGGGAAGCCCAAAAGACATTTTAGTACATTGGTATTAGTAGAAGCTGAAGGGTCATAACTTGCTAAGTAATGCCCATTGGACTGTTCATTAACAAAAATTGAGCAAATAAAGACAGAAAATGTAGACTGTGATGCTTTCAAAAACTTCTTGCTGATGAGCAGAAGCTGGATACATGATTGTGATGAAGGGAAAGGGAAGCAGGATAGAACCTTGAATGGAAGACAGATCTCTAATGAGTTATATTCTTCCTTCTGCCCTCCTTCCTCCTTATTTTCTCCCTCTCTTCCTTCCTTTTACATGGAAGTTTTAAATGTGTTTATAATCTCGGAAGAAGTAGCCAATATTAAGGAATTTGCTTGAAGCATAGGAGCGAGAAGTCTAGTGTATGGAGGAAATCCTTCATAAGAAAGATAGGAGCAAATGGCATAAGAAAGTATTCTGTATTGGATAACTTTAGAGATTACATTTGAGGAGACATGTTGGTAGAGTCCCTGTTTGATATTTTCTCTATGAATTAGAAAGCTGGTTTTTCAGGACTTCCCTGGTGGTCTAGTGATGAAGAGTCTGTGCTCCCAATGCAGGGGGCGTTTTGATCCCTGGCTAGGAACAAGATCTCACATGCTGCAACTAAATAGTAAATATTTAAAAAAAAAGAAAAGCTGGTTTATCAACTATGTATAATGGCAACCCACTCCAGTACTCTTGCCTGGAGAATCCCCATGGACAGAGGAGCCTGGTAGGCTACAGTCCGTGGGGTCGCAAAGAGTCGGACACGACTGAGCGACTTCACTTTCACTTTCACGATGTCTGCAGTTGCAGACATGACAAGGAGCTCACTGAGGGCAAACGTGATGAGTGTAGAACAGCACCGATTGCCCAGGTGGAGTCGGAAACCACTCATCATGCGTAGTGGGTAGGTTTTTATCTAGTACAAAAGGATGGGTGCAAGAGAAGAATAAGAGAGGAAATGAATCAAGAATTAGAAGAGGATTAGCATTCTCATAAAGATGAACACTTAAGCCAGACATACTGATACCTTAATAAAACTGTGAACAGAGTCGTTGGTAAAGAATCTACAATGCCTGCTAAGTGTAGCCCCAGATAAATATTCTCTAAGAACCATACATTTATTCTTAAGTGGCTTTCGAGGGTGGGGACACATTTTGGGAAAATAGTTGGCTAGAATGTGGGTGAGATGCAAAGTGAGGATTGGATTGCATTGCTTTTTCTTTGATGAGATTTTCTTCCTTTGGAGTGTCTACTAGGCTGTATAGTTTGTGCTGATATAGTCATTGGTTCATTTCTGTGTCTTTTGCCCTTATTTAGTTGGGTTTAAGCTTTGTATATAAGGTATAAACTTTGTTTATAGTTGGTAAAATTCCAAATATCTTGGGGATGTTTAGATAGCTTATTAAGAGGATTTATTCACCATTTCTCACAAAATTGGACTCTTGTATTAACACTTCACTATGTATAGAAATAAACCTTGTTCCTTTAAATTCTAAATAAAGACTTAACTATTTTAGATGGTGTGCTTAAAAAAAAAAAAAAAAGTAAATGGGATACTGTAGAATGGTTGTTTGCTGTATGAGTTGATCTTATGTTGCCCTTCTTTATTCAGTATTTGTTAAGAGCCTGGTTTTTTTAATAAAGCCGAAGAATTGATGCTTTTGAACTGTGGTGTTGGAGAAGACTCTTGAGAGTCCCTTGGCCTGCAAGGAGATCCAACCAGTCCATCCTAAAGGAGATCAGTCCTGGGTGTTCATTGGAAGGACTGATGTTGAAGCTGAAACTCCAATACTTTGGCCACCTCATGCGAAGTGTTGACTCATTGGAAAAGACTCTGATGCTGGGAGGGATTGGGGGCAGGAGGAGAAGGAGATGACAGAGGATGAGATGGCTGGATGGCATCACCAACTCGATGGACATGAGTTTGGGTGAACTCTGGGAGTTGGTGATGGACAGTGAGGCCTGGCGTGCTTCGATTCATGGGGTTGCAAAGAGTCAGACACAACTGAGCAACAGAACTGATGGACTGACTGATAGCTTATATTATGAAAGATGAACTGAGGACTCAATATTTAGGGAACAAGAGAGAAGGGGCTGCATTAATGATGGATCATTTCAAAAGCAGCTCAGTTTCCTATGCTATAGAAATGCCTGTTAGCTACAGCAACTCTAAAGAAGATGATTATGAGATAAATTGGAATCAAGTTTATCAAAATACCTTACAAGCATTTGTTCAGTCAAGTCATTTAAGCTTTGAGAGTCTCAATTTCCTCTTTTGTAAAATGGGAGTAATTATGCAAACAAGGTAGTTATGAAGTAAAGTTGATAGCACTTACCCTCAAAGGGAATGGCTGGAGAAGAGCATGGTGGCCCGCTCCAGTGTTCTTGCCTGGAGAATCCTGTGGACAGAGGAGCCTGGTGGGTTATAGTTCGTAGGGTCGCACAGAGTCGGACACGACTGAAGCAGGTTGGCACACACACCCACTCCAGTGTTCTTGCCTAGAGGATTCCACAGACAGGAGAGCCTTGCAGGTTGCAATCCAAGGGGTTGAAAAGAGTCAGACACGACTGAATGACTAACACTTTCACTACTTCATTCATTTTCTTGCCCACTTTCCTATTACATTAGAAGATTCAATTAATCAGTTGACTCTTACTATATTCCTTCCTCAGTGATGAAAAGTAAAGGAAACAAAACTCCAAACCACGCTGTCTGGTTTTATTTGTACATATCCCAGTAAGAAGAGTGAAGATATCAGTTCTTTATTTTGGCACAGTGGTTTGTATTGGGCCTTCCTTAACATGTTCATTTTTTCCTCTGAGATTAAAGATATCAGAGGTAACTGCATGGCATAATCATACTTCCTGCATCTCTGATTATAGTAACAATGTTCACTCTCAAGAGTGTCAATAACCAGCATTTGCCTTCAGTTCTTTATACTCTGTAACTTTCTTTCTTATCTTTTATTGCATATGATTCCATGGGAAACATTTTACTGGTAGAGGAGTATATTTTAACATCCAGCTACTGTTTTACCACTGTGGTTTTTTGAAACTGCCTCACTGAATTTGTTGAATTCAGGTCTTCAGAGATTCCTTCTGAAAAACCCCTCAGGTAAAATAAGTTACTTGATAGTGGTCTAGGAGTTAATACTTTGCATTTTATTCACTGGAATGTCTTTGTTATGCCACACAGTAAATGACAATTTATTTCAGGAATGATTTGGTGATTTCAAGGGGCTCAGTGCTGGGTGAGAGTATTAGTATTTGGCATTTCAACCACGGGCATTTCATATTGAATGCATAGGGAGTAGCCATGCTGCTAACTGGTTGATACTGTTATACTGTGTATAAGATAATGAGGTAGTTCAGTCTTTATGTTAATTTTTAAGTCATTTTTTTTAAACAGTGCTGGATTACGTCCCCCTCTTCATAACTTTCTCTTGTTCTCTTTACCTTCCTAATTTATTATCACACTGTATTGTTCTGTTTACCTTCTTAATTCATTATCACACTATATTAGTTTGGTTGTGTTGTTTTATTTTTTTCAATTTTTCTGCTAGAATGTTCGCGACTTCAGGGAAGAATTTATGTCTCTTTGCTGCACTTCTAGAACTTAGCGCATGGCATGTGCTCAATATATATTTGCTCAGTTCATGAGTTATTATGTGTTTGGTTGCAGGTTAAGGGAAAGCCTGCTAAAAATGCCTTGAACAATGAAGGAATCTGACTTAATAATTTAGGTCGATTTCAATCAAGACTCTCATCACGTCTCTCTGCAGTTTGTTTGGCCCTTTCCATCTCCGGGTCAAAGCATCACCCTTATGCTTCCCTCAGGCTGCAACGTGTATCTCCACGGATTTAGGGCAGGGAATAGCATTTGTGTTCCACACTGCTGGAAAGAGTCCTGAGCTCACTCCAAGAAATTGGATTCTTGTAAGTCACATGCCGTTCTTAAACCTGTGACTGTGGTCAGGCATAGAATCTACAGACTGACTTTGCTGGGATTATAGTCTGCCAAGAGAGGATTGGAGTCAGGAGACAAATGAATGCAAGGATGCTATAAAAAATATTTACTACGGCTAATGAATGGAATTCCAAAACTTTTGTGGCATTGTATTTAATGAAGTGTAGTGAACTGAGGACATTGAAAAAGTTTTTTTAAGTCTGAATTATCTCAGTCTATCATAGTTCAAAAACAGTGGCGCACACGTGTGTAAACATGTGTTTTGAATCTATTAGTAATGATTCCGGCAGCACACAATTAACTAAAACCTAAGACTCAGTTTAGCAAAAGTTGTAGTGTATACTTGCATTCATGATGCAATTTAGGAGAAATCTTCTACCACCCCCATCTCCACCAACCTACCCTCCTAACTCTGAGAGGAGTTTTAGCCTTCAGCAAGGGATGTATTTTCCTTTTGACACTAGGGAAATGACTGAATGACTAGGTAAGGGAAACACACATCGGAAAGGGAAAAGGGAGGGAAACAAACTTGGCAGATGCATAGTTTTGCCAAGAACCATCCCAGGGATCTCAGACTTCTTACAAACTTGATTTTGTGTGAGCATTTCCATTTTGAAAGAATATACATCACGAGTGCATAAGGTGTCTAAAGGATGGGGGAGGAATAGCCAGGAGGGGAGCCAGGAAGCCAAACCAATATTGTGGGGTTGGTGCTGCATATAAAACTTAAGTCATCAACTTGTAGGATGTGTGTTTATCAAGTATTCACCTCCATGGCAGTTCTCCTTTCTTCTCTTTCAACCCCATACAAATCCTATTATCTAGTCCGTCCTTCTCTTACTCCCCTTACTGCTCTGAAATATCATTTAACTGTTTTCTTCCACATATATTGTCTCCCTAAATAGAGTGTAAACATCCTCAGAGCAAGAATTTTGTCCTGTCCTTTTCTGGAATTAACATCTGTTTTCTGGAAAAAAATATCTGTTTTCATCCACATATATTGTCTCCCTAAATAGAGCGTAAACATCCTGAGAGCAAGAATTTGGTCCTGTCCTTTTCTGGAATTAACCTCAGCATTTTGAGAGTTGTGTAGTAAATAATTGGTGCTGAGTAAATGCTTGTGAGAATTGGTTCAAATGTTCTATTTCATAGTAATTTGGACACAGGTAATTGGATTACAGCGATGTGAAAGTGTTTGCCTAGCTTTTTTCCCTTGAGAAACTCAGATTAAAATTTAAATATTGCCATGCAAAGAAAAAGATTCAGTAAGAAAGAAGACTGTTAAAAGGCTTTCAAAGGGAATAGAACCACTTGAAATTATTTTTTCTGCTTTCTGATGCCAGGTTTCTAATGACTTTCAAACAACTAGATTATAAAGGAAGAAGTTTTATGGGTGTATCACTGTATTTATCTTACTTCCATAAAATTCATAAAAATGTCAAGATATGGACATGCTATAGTGTTATTCAAACATCCTTCTTAAACAGATGCAGGGAAATGAGGAGAGATGGTACAGTATCATTATTGTTTCCATATTTGTTGTCATAAGCAGTGAAATCCTTGTCTTTGTGAATTGTCAGTTTCAAACGTTCTGCCAAAAACTTTCTAAAGCAAGTTCTTATTAGAATTAATCACAAGTGTCAGTTGAGACAGTATTATGCTTTCCATGTAATTTAAGCAGACTGTTAGAGCCTATATGCAAAACATTTGCTTTGTTTTAGATGTGGAGTTGGGCCATAACAAGATACTAATAAGATTCAGTTCAGTTCAGTCGCTCAGTCGTGTCCGACTCTTTGCGACCCCATGAATCTTTTGGCATGGCTGAGGCTCAGCATGCTATGCAGCCGGGGTCTTAGCCTCTTGTCTCTAGTAAAGCTCTTTTCTACGTCTCTGTCTTGATTTATCCAGGCTGGTGGTAGCATTTTCCCAGTCACATTCCAGAGTGAACTGGGAATTCTCCATTTCATTCTCCTTATCTATGCATTTGTCATGTCTTATCAGTCTTCTCCTTGAACATTCTGGCTATGTTTTCTGTAGCATGCAGTGTGGCGTGGGAGAAATCCCTGTGGACTGGAGACAGTCAAGGACGTTGAAAGAGTTGTGCTGGTCGTGGACGGAACTGGTGATGCCTCAGTAGCTTCTGTAGTTGAGATCTCATCCTAAAAGTCTTGCTGGAATCAGTCAGGCTTCATTTATTGAGATTCAGAAGAAAATTTCAAAGAATGTCTCATTTGTGCTTGGAACTGTAAGGCTTCCTACCTGTAGACAGTACTACAAGAGTCGAGTTCTGTGAAGGACCTGAGAATGGGAATGCGGTCTCTGTGGACTCAGACGTAAAGTGCCTCTTTTCTGCCTTCTTATTTGGAAAGTGGGCTGTTTTAGGAGCCGAAGCGTATCTGACCCAAGATGTGTGTGATCTGTACACTTTTAGAAGTAAAATAGACAAGAAACTAGACTAAGAGGGAAGTGAAAATGAAACCCTTGAGAATGGAGGATGCCCAGTTTTCAAGTAATTCTGAAAAGTCTTGTTTAAAAAATATTCCCTCGCTCTGCTTAACAGGAATATTCATGTTTGCTAATTTTGATGACTGTAATAATAGTTTTTCATTTTAAATGTTAGTATGAGAACAGTTTAGTCTTGTACCTAATAACCCACATCAGAGAGTGAAAATAAAAACACTTTAACCAGGGCACCCTGCAGGGCAATGCTTCCCAGTGAAATCTCTCTCCTGACAGGGCAATTTTGTTTTCTAATTTTCCATTTCTTTTAATGTTCCATTTTTGTTTATCTTTTCCTCCTGTCAGAAAGCTTTTTCTTTGAGTTGGAGGATATTAGTGGCAATGCCTAGATTTGTATGCCTCTCTTTTCTGGGGAAAAAATAATTATAATTTTGGTTGAGTTTGATGAGACTGGGCAAAAGGATGAAATGCTAAATATATATACTAGCTGTTTATTCTCCTATTAAATATTACACTCTTTGAAAGAGTTGAAACTCAATTTTAAAAGAACTATGTGCACATAGAAAATTGCATAAAATATGTTAAAAGGAAAATTCTTCTTTAAAACTCATTTTATTTATTTATTTGTGGCTGTGCTGGGTCTTTGTCGCCGTGAGGGCTTTTCTCTCGTGCCAGAGGGGCCGCTTTTCTGGTTGGGCATGCGGCCGTCTCGTTGCAGTGGTTTCTCATCACAGAGCATTGTCTCCAAGGTATGGACTCGGTAGTCATGGCCCTGGGGCTTAGTTGCTCCATGATATGCGGGGTCTTGAAGGATCAGGAATTGAACCCATGTCTCCTGCATTGACAGGCGGATTCTTTACCACTGAGCCACCGGGAAAGCTTCAAATGAAAATTCTTTAGGACATTTTCTGTGAATTACCAGTTCTCCTTCCCAGAGGCAGTCACCATTAACAGTTTTTTGTGTATCCTTTCTGTTTGTATAACACACACACACCAGAAATTGAATCATGTTCTCTATAGTTTACAAAGCCTTGATTTTTGTTTCAAAAGTGCAAACTTTAATGAGAAGCAAAAGTGCTATAATAAAAATAGAAGAAATAAATAATCGAGGACAGCTTAGCAAGTGTACCTTTTGTAGAAAAAAAACCTGAAGCAGATTAACAGTACTCTATCCAAAAGCACATAAGCATCTCTTCATTGTTAAATTGTTGATACAGGAAGCTGGTTTTCATTTATATTTGCTTCTACTCATTGCCTTTTTTAATTCTGTAAGTACTGTTAATGAGCTAAGGAGATAATGACCCTAGAAACATCTTCTCAGACATTTTGGATGGTATTAATGTTATGATTTTATTGTACATTTCTAGTTTAAATTCTTAATAAACTATTAGCAAAACTAAATTTTAGATTATTTGCCAGAAAAGACTAGACCTTATGAGTTCATAATCCCATAGTAAATAGTGTGAACAGACTTATAGGACTGTAATTGCAGCAAAAATATTTTGTATTACAATATTATTTGAAATATGTGAATTTGGTGAAAACACAGTCTTTATTTGACCTTGGTTGTGGAAGAATCACTCTTCAGTCATTCATGTGGAAGGTACCTTCAAATGGTGATCTACACTTGAAGAAAATACATAACTTTGAGTTTTTATAGAGTAAAACTTAAATACCTGCTTCACTGTTGGATAACTCTGTGATTCCTATAATTTCCCCGTGCCACAGGTAGGAAGCAGCAGAATAGAAAAGATGCTCTGTGGTGGTAGCGTACGTGCGTGCGTGCTAAGTTACTTCAGTTGTGTCCGACTCTTTGCGACCCCATGGACTGTAGCCCAACAGGCTCCTCTGTCCATGGGATTCTCCAGGCAAGAGTACTGGAGTGGGTTGCCATTGCCCTGCTCCAGGGGATCTTCCCAACCCAGGGACTGAATCCCTATCTCTTAGGTCTCCTGAGTTGGCAGGCAGGTTCTTTACCACTGGTGCCACCTGGGAAGCTGTGCGTTTATCTGAACCTATCACTGCTTCTTGTGGATTTGGAAGCCACCCTAACAGATTTTGGAGCAAGGAAATATTTTTCTTTAATGTTGCTTTATTATTTTATATAATTAAATTTTTCATAAAGATTTTTGGTGACCTAAATTCTTTCTTCTCACTTTCAAAATGCCACCCCTTCAACTGGAAAGGAGTCTCCTTTAGCAGCAGTTGCAATCTCGTTGAGTTCTAGATTCATATTGCCCTGGAAGCAGAATAGATTTTATTCGTTTATTGGCCAGCTACTTGCCTACTTTTTTTTCAGAATTCTAAATAGGGCAGTGAGTGGATTTCATGCACGCATGAGTCCTGTACTGTTTTAAGTTTTTTGTTTACCGAGGAACCCAACAACATTCATTTCTGTTTACCAGTGTTTTCTCTGTCTAAGGGCATTGATTATACTGGTGCACCATTTGGGAGCACTTGGGAACACTGTCCTAAAGAGAGGTCTGGGAGGTGGTGGTAGCAACCTTTAGCCTCCAGGACCGGTACACAGCCTTTTTACATGAAAGCGGTGCTCCAGGGACCCAGGCATCCTTTGTCCGTGAAGTGTGCAGCCTCATTTCCCGCTCTGCTTGCTTTCACCCTTACTTGGTACTCACTTTGTAGAGAAGAGCAGAGGGACAGTCTTGGTATTCAAGGCAGCCCGTGTTCTTCCAACACTTGTGCCCGTGTCTTAGAAGAGGACTTTGTTCTCAGTGGTTGTGGGTGAGGCTGGAAGGAGTATGTGGAGAATAAATGGCCTTTTCACAGCACAAATCCACATATGATGCTGACGTTTGTTTTCTGTGTTTTGTATGACAGCTCACTGAGCTTTTGTCACTTCTCTGGGGAGTTGTCTTTTTGTCTATTCGAGATTTCAGGGTTCTTCTCCAAGAAGCCATTTATATAACTACAAGCCAAGCTTGCCTGGCAGCTGTTTGTTGGTTTGGTACCAGGGGGCCTGCCTGGCCTTCTGGTTGGGCACCCCTATCTAACGTTAAGTTTATGATCATGGAAAAGGGGAGCTTGGGTCTTTAGACCAGGTACCTATGTGTCAGGGCCTTGCTGCTGCATTGAACCTATGACCCCAGCAAAGCTACTTTGTCTTTTTAGAACACAATCCCTTCTTGAATGAAATATCTAGGGTGTTGGAATGTTTCTAGATGCCCAGCCCTTGGCCTGAACCAAGTAGGTGTATTTAGTGAATAATTCTCCTTCCCACCAACCTTTACTTTTATTTTCCTATTATCTATATATTCCTTTTTAAACAAAAATTGTTATGTTAAATTTCTTATTTAGTATAACTTTTATTGACGTATAGTTAAAGTGTGTTAATTTCAAGTGTACAGCAAAGTAATTCAGTTACACACACACGTAAACATACATATTTATAAAATAAGATATTGCGTATAGTTCCCTGTATTATACAGTAGGTCCTTGTTTGTCTGTTTTATGTATTAGTACAGAGTATATGTTAACCCCAACTTCCTAGTTTATCCCTTTCCCCATTTTTACTCTTTTCTTACCAAAAGTTTGTTTTCTCTGTCTGTGGGTCTGTTTGTTTTGCAAGTAAGTTCATTTGTATCTTTTTTTTTTTTTTTTTAGATTGCACATATAAGTGATTTCTCTTTCTGACTGACTTCATTTAATATGATTATCTCTGGATCCATCCATGTTGCTGCAAATGACATTATTTCATTCTTTTTTATGGCTAATATTCCATTGTATGTATATATACCCTGTCTTTCCTTTTTTTTTACAATAAGGCAGCAGGGTATTTTATTCTTTTTAAAAATTCATCATTCAGTAAATGTTGTTACACTCTGAAATATTACATTTTAATCTAGTTTTCAATAGAAAGGTTTTCTAAGGAGATGACTTGGAGCCTTCCACATTTATCAGATGGCTTTTCATTATTCTTTTCTATTTTTGCAATTCTGGATCCAAATTGCCTGGCCTGCTTTGGCAGAAGACCAGAGATCTGTTAGACCAAGTTCCAGTGCTGCAAGGTGCAAAATTCGTTTTTCACCGATTCCACGAGATAAAGTTAAGTTTGCCTTTTCCCAGACTGGTAGGAAATTTAGAAAGGAGACAGTATTTTCATTCAGGAAGGGAAATCTTGCTTCTTTTCCATGATCACCAATAACTCGATCATCACGACCAAGATTTCTAGAAGAAATTTGACCCAGTTCCATTTCAATTTCCTTATTCAGTCTTTCCAACCTGTGTGTCTGGAAGTGGACATGATGATGAGAATAACTTGCAAGCTGCTCCTCTGCACCAACTCCAGAAAGAACTGCCTTCCCACGGCTCTGATATGGGTTTGCTTCATCTTGGGTCACTAACCAATCAACTCCTCTGGGAGCAAATCAGGCCGTGCAGCCACTGCTGTCATTCAGTACTGAAGCCAAGGGCTGAACTACGTGGGATATTCAAGTTCTTCTTAATCTTTGCAATTCTAGAGAAACATTAATTTCAACAAAGTTCCAAATGCGGGAAGGGTTGGCAGCTTGTAGTTCCTTCAGTCCTGCTCTTCCTGTGACGCGATCTGGTACACTGAATTGTTCACCAGGGTTAGCAGCAGCAGTTCGTAGCAATAACATTTTTTGGAGCATTCCTCAGAGGGTATTTCATAATGATTTTTCTGTTTTCTTCCCTTTTTGTTAAAACTAGCTGGTACAATCTATTCTTTAGTGATGAAAACCACATTAAGAAGATCAACTGATTCATTGCACAGCAAATACCACACACATTACTATGTAAAATCAAGTTGGCTATTTCTTGATTTTACTCTTCTCTGAGTTTTTTATTCCTTGATATTCTTTCCTCAGCTCACCCAATATATCCTCCTCTTCTTCAGGTTAGAAGGTTTATCCACAACAAATTTTGTTCTTTCAACTTGCTGCTGAGCGCTTCCTTTTGCAGGGTCAGATTGTCAGCAGGGACCAGCCCAGCATTGTCCTTTGGTCATGCACCCCAGCTGGGCACCCCCATGGAGTATCACATACACGCAGCCTGCCCGGCACTCCACAGCCCGCAGCCCCCACCATGCCTTGTTTATCCATCCATTCATTTGTGATGAGCGTTTAAGTGGCTTCCAGGTACTGACTGGTGTAAATGGTGCTGCTATGAACATTGAGGTGCTTGTATTTTTTCAAATTAGATTTTTCTCTGGATATATGCCCGTGAGTGGGACCACTCTGTTTTTATTTTTTTAAGGAACCAACATGCTGTTTTCCACAGTGGCTTTACCGATTTACATTTCTACCAACTGTGGAGCAGGGCTCCTTTTCCTCCACACCCTCTCCAGCATTTATTATTAGAAGACTTTTATTTTTGTCGTGCCGTGAGACATGCAGAATCTCAGTTCTCCGACCAGGGATCAACCTGTGCCCCCTGCAGTGGAAGCACATGGCCTTAGCCACTGTGTCAGCCTTTGCTTTTGATGTTCTAGGATTCTTGGACGTCAGTGTTCATCTTCCCAGAAGTCATTATTTTCCAAAGGATTGGCCTCTCTCTCTTGTCCTTTGAAATTGTGGGTTTGTTTTTATTATTTTTTGTTACGGCTACTTAGAATATTATTAGGACATTATGGGATTTGGAGGTTAGTGGAGATTCCTTAAATATTAATCAGCATATTAGAGTTTGGAAGGGAATGTACATTCAAGACTAGCTCTATAGCACTGCTGACGTTTGAAGCCAGGCTGGGCTTTGCTGTGGGGGTGGTTTTCCACTGGGTTAGGTTGTTTTGCAGCATCGCTGGCTTCTAACCACTAGATGGCAGTAGCACTGCCCTCTCAGTTGTGACAACCAAAACTGTCTTCAGCCAGTGGCCCCCCCATGCTCCCCAAGGGCAAAATCCCCCCTGATTGAGAACTGCTGATCTGCAGGGAAAGGACATCTGCATGGGGATGCCTCTTAAACATATAGCCTTTATAATGCCAGTGCCTCCCTTTACTGTGGCTCTGTGTGTTTGCGTGTTCAGCTGCACACTTTCCAATTCTTTGTGACCCCATGCACTGTAGACCGCCAGACTCTGCTGTCCTTATAATTTTTCAGGCAAGAATACTGCAGTGGGTTACCATTTCCTACTCCAGGGGACCTTCCTGACCCAGGGATTGGACCCTCACCTCTGGTGTGCCCTGCATCGACAAGATGATCTTTTTCCACTCAGCCACTTGGGAAGAATTCTGTATTTTCCAGTAACCTTTTGTCCTCGGTCTGACCGTAATAGAATAAAATTTTAATTAATATTTAAAATATTTATCACTATGCTAAGTCACTTCAGTTGTGTCTGACTCTGTGCGACCCCATAGACGGCAGCCCACCAGGTTCCCCCGTCCCTGGGATTCTCCAGGCAAGAACACTGGAGTGGGTTGCCATTTCCTTCTCCAAAGCATGAAAGTGAAAAGTCAAAGTGAAGTCGCTCAGTCGTGTCCGACTCTTAGCAATCCCATGGACTGTAGCCTACCAGGCTCCTCCATTTATCACTATTATATTTTTAAATCACTTATTTATATTTTAAAAAATGAAATTGAGCACCTACATGGACCAGGCACTGTCCTACATAATGAGTATTTTAAAATAAATCAGATGAGGCAGTATTCACTCAGCAGTTAAGAGGCTGTGTCCTAGGGTCAGACTGCCTGAGTTCAAAGAGTGGTTCCAGCATTTCTGGCTGTGTGATCTTAACCAGTGAGTACCTCAGTTTCATCATATGTAAAATGATAGTTGTGTTGCTATTCAGTCACTAAGTCGAGTCCAACTCTTTGGGATCCCATGGACTGCAGCATCCTCCACTATCTCCCAGAGTTTGCTCAAATTCATGTTCATTGAGTTGGTGATGCTATCTAACCATTTAATTCTTTGTCCCCTTCTCCTTTTGCCTTCAGTCTTTCCCAGCGTCAGGGTCTTTTCTAGTGAGCCAGCTCTTCATGTCGGGTGGCCAAGAACTAGAGTTTCATCTACAGCATCAGTCCTTCCAATGAATATTCAGGGTTGATTGATTTCCTTTAGGAGTGAATCCATATCAAAATAATAGTTACGATACTGCCTGTTTTTACACACTTGTTCATAAGGTTAAACAAAACCATGTATAAAGCATTTAATGCAGTGATTGGTGCATATGCTATGCTATGCTAAGTCACTTCAGTCGTGTCCAACTCTGTGTGACCCCATAGACGGCAGCCACCAGGCTCCCCCGTCCCTGGGATTCTCCAGGCAAGAACACTGGAGTGGGTTACCATTTCTTTCTCCAATGCATGAAACTGAAAAGTGAAAGCAAAGTCACTCAGTCGTGTCCGACTCTTAGCGACCCCATGGACTGCAGCCCACCAGGCTCCTCCGTCCATTGGATTCTCCAGGCAAGAGTACTGGAGTGGGGTGCCATTGCCTTCTCTGGATTGGTGCGTAGTAAGTGCTTAAAGAACGTTAGTTGAGGTGGATGTTATCACTATCCGCATCAACATTATGACTGAGGATGCTGTTCTCGTCAGGAGAGCAATGCCTCATCTTGAGTGGAGGGGTGCTAGTAACCTCAAAAATCTTTCTCATATAGCTGAGCCCTGTAGGACTAGGTCACCCAAAAGGACGTGTGGTAAAGAAGAGGGTAGGGCATTCCAGCAGAAGTATTACCTTTTAAAAAGTGTATAATCTGTGATACAGAAACAAATGCATTATTTAAATATTTTAATATGTAACATTTACTTTCAACCTGTATTTCTTAGGTCACAACTCTCTATACCTTATAAAAGTGTATTTTGCTATTAGAATTTTCGTGGAGTATTTTTAATCCATTTTAATGAAGTATTGACTCTCAGTGAAAACCTAATATTTTCCTTGAAAACGATATCATTGCTATATGATAATCTTACCTAATTTTAGAATTCCTTCTTATCACAGACTCAGGAAAGCCTGGCTATTTCCTATTTCCTTTTGCTTCTTTACAAATAATGTCAAAGGGCAAGTATTATTTACCAGATTTTTTTTCCTGTCCTTCATTTCCATGTTAGCTATCCTATTTGTGTGAGAATAGGCATCTAATCATCCTTGGGCAATTCTTGATGAACGGTCAGCTGCCCTGGTGATACAAATATAATATTCAAAAACAAATCACACCCCTTCCTAACATATGTAAGACCTGGTGCTGTTTCTGACACATGTACAGGTCTCTGGAACCCACATAATAACCAGTGGGGTAGGTAGGACAATTTTCAAGATTGGGAAACTGCTGTCAGAAGTATTATTGCTTGCCTAAATTGACCCAGTAAATATCAGAACTGGGCAGGGAAACAAGGTTCTCCTGACTTCAAAGCCTGTTATTTCTAATATAAACACAAACATATATTAAAGTAGACCCTATGCTGTCATACACCTCCTTTTCAGAGACCTCTTATTACCTGTGAAGGTTGGATGATGTTCTGCATAAAAGCTCAGTATGTCTTCTTTATTTTTATTTTTTACATTTTATGATCCTAAGCTTCTGCCAATGGACTTAAATTACTAATTATTTTAACTCTTCACCGGTTTAGTGATTTTTTGAATAATTCAAGAAAAATGTATTAGAATCCATTTTAGTATTTGCATGATTCTTTTTTTTTTTTGATAGCATGATTCTTGAATAATCATTTATCTTGCCCATTCTTGTGAGTTTCTTGAGGACACCTTCTATGACTTTATCTTGGATGCAATTCACAGTTTTTCTCATTGAGTATCACACCTACTGGAAATGTTTTGGATGAATGACTGTTGACTCTTCTAGAGTAGATCACACAGTTCTTTATTTTTGACCATTTTACAAGATAGGTGGTTGTAGTAGCCAACTTCCAAATGTTCCCCAGTGATCCTTACTCCCTTGTATTCATGCCCTTGGGTTCCATCCCACTTGTAGTAGGGCTGACTTGTGTAAAAGGATGCTGCTGTCAGAGACTGAGACCCAAGACTAGATCATAAAACCCATTGCAACTTCCATCTTGCTCTTTTGGATCCCTTGTCCTGGGCGAAAGCTAGCAGCCATCTCCTGAAGACATAGCCGTCTTGGCTCAGCTTTGTGGAGACATACATGATGAACCAAGGAGACCCTTCAAGTCTATGTGAGTAAGCTGTCTAGGAGGTGAGTCCTCCAGCCACAGTCAAGCTTTCAGATGACTGCAAACTCTGCCACTGTATTGACTGAACATCATGAAAGATGGACTGAAGCCACACAACTAAACCGCCGCCAAAGTCATGACCTGTGTAAACCAAAAAATAATGTTTATTGTTTTAAGCCACTAGGTTAGGGGATAATTTGTTATACTGAGCAATAATTAACAAATGTAGTCTTTATTTGAAATGATTTTAAACCTCTTGATAGTTGGGCACTTTTAAAATGGACGTACTCATCATTTCTTTGTGTGTATTTAAAATGGAAAGTGAAAGTGTTAGTTGTAGTCATGTCTGACTCTTTGCAACCCCATGGACTATAGCTTGCTTGTGTCCATGAAATTCTCCAAGCAAAAGTATCAGAGTGGGTAGCCGTTCCCTTCTCCAGGGAGTCTTCCCCACCGAGAGATTGAACCTGGATCTCCAACATTGCAGACAGGTTCTTTACTATCTGAGCCACCAAGGAAGCCTACAAAATGGAATACACCTTTTATTTGTTCATCTACATTCGATACTATATTTAAAAATGATTCTTTTAATTCATTTTACCAATAGTCATTTAGTATTTTTAATTTAAGATGGAGGAAATAAATGGAAAACATTCATAAAACTGAAGTGTTAGGCAGTGATAAACTATTGAACTGAATTCACTTCATAACTGTTATAATGTGTTTTAACCTATTTATATCTCATAATATTAATAAAAGAGCTTGAAGAGACTCCCCCTTAATAAAAAAATAGTTGTAATCCTTGAGTATTACTTTTATCTTAGTATTTGTAAGATTTACTATTTGATCTAATAATGACTCAATGAAGGTGAAGTAAGGATGAGAGGAAGAATGATAAGGCAATAAATATTTTTTGCCCTCATCTACAAATCAAGAATTGAAAGCATGCAACGTCTAAATTGATTGCCAGTAGCCTGGTAGAGTTTGCTCCTGGTATCCAAGGAGCTTATGTTTCTTTTAGTTTCATTGTCAGGATAAGCTTTGTGTTGTGTAACCAAAAAGTGTAGCTTTGAAATCTAAGAGTGTAAAGGATGGCTCAAGAGATTTGCTCAAAAAATGACTATCTTGTAATAATCATTGAAAATATATTTTCATAAGTCAGGTTAGTAGTGTATCAAATGCTTTTAGTATTCAATTTAGTATTTAGTATATCCTCTTTTGCTTTTAACACAATACATTTCCTTCATGAAAGAATTTTCCATCTCCATGTTTTGAAGAAGTGGTTTATTCTGTCGGCATAACATAATGATCACTGCCAGCCACGTTCTTCCATGCTTCTGTAGAATATAAAGCTGCTTCTTTATCCCTACTTAAGTTTATGAATATTGTCAAAAGCCACAAAGCTTCCTGAAATGTTTAAAAGGAATGTGTGCCCATCAATAATATTTTTTAGATTTCATAAGCTTCTGCTGACTAAGACCATAAACCACATCAGACAGATCCAGAAATCGGGCTGGGTTCAGTCTTTTCTGCCGGTCCTTTGTTCTGACCCGGCCAGTTGCCTTTGATGATTTCCTCTTACTTTGACAACTTTCTTTATTAGTAAGGTAAGGAAAATGCGTGTGTTAAAAGTGTAGCTGTGAATCTTAGCATGTTTTCTTGTCTTGAGCTCTGATGGCTGCATTACTTAGCCTTCTAAGCAGGCCTTTCGTGGTCACTGCAGATGGTGTGTCCTGTCAGTCGGACTCACACATGATGTATGGAATTAATTGTGTCTGCACTATTGAAGGAATGAATGCTTTTGCTATCACAGGGAACTTTGAGAAAGAAAAATGAGTCAGTAGAGTTGTCACATGTGAATCACATTTTTAAGTCACCATTTTTCTTCATGCATATTAAAAAAAAGAATAAACACAGGAAGGCACTCCATCCTCAGAATGACTTTGGAGTGGAAGCGTTTTTTAAGACAGACAGATCGCAAATTTGGAAGGTCTCTCTGTTTCTTTTTTTCTCTCTCTGTCTCTCTCATGCACACACACGCAAACCCACCCCAGATTTGGAAATTTTCAAATGTTTATACACCTTTTGGGTAAAGGGTTTATTAAAATGATATGAAAGATGATTCTGAGTTTATTTCCACTGCCCAAATAGACACATTTTGTTCATTGTAAAATTAAGGATGCTTTTAATTTGGAGACTACCTTTTAGACCAAATCATAAAAATAAGTGTCATTTTTAGAAAAACTAGCGATGTTGCTAGTCTCATACCTGAAATTCAGCCTTCCCCTCCTCCTGTGCCTGACTTTGCTACCTATGAAATCCTAGGCAACTAACTTATCTGCCTGAACCTCATCTTTCTAATCTTGGTAATGGGTTTTTTGAAGATAATAGATGATGGAAACTTCTTATGACATGCTACTTCATATAGAAGTCACCTGGTAAATATGTCAGTTTTGCTACTCATGATGATGTTGGCAGGTGTTGCTGAGACAAAAAAGTAGGCTTCCTAATGGAATCCATTCACACACCACTTACCTGTGCTTGCGCCCAATCTTCAGAATAACATGTCTGATTTTGAACATTTGTTTTATGAAAAAGAGGCCAAATGGCTGATGAAAGAGTACAGAAAGAAGATATTTTGGCATTTATATGAATGAATTGAATGAACAGTTAAAAGCTTAAAACTTACAAAAATCAAGTCGTAAGACACTTGAATCAAAGAGTTGATACACTTAGATGACATCATGACAAAAGCTAGAAACTGGCGTTGGTGTGGCAGCACGAGTGGTGGAAATTTGGAGAAACTGATGGAGGGGTGAAACAAGTGGCTCAAGTTTTTATTTTTTAGTAAGTTATTCTTGAAGAAGGATTGGATTTTTGATGTGTGTGAGTCCATTCTGAAAGTCTGTGAGATGTACTGAAAGTGATAAGCAAACGATTGTTTGCCATTTACAAGTTTGTCATTTATAAAACTATTCTCCCTGCATTTTATGGGTCAATCACCGTGAAACCAGAGGGGATGGTAGTTAGGAAGCCTTCCTACGACTTTTGGGCCTTATTTTCATAGTGGAACTATAGCCATTGGCACACTACCCAACAAAGCGCCCAGCAACCTAGGACATGTGAGGTTTGAAATGCTGTAGGTCCTGAAACAGATCATCGCTTTGCGGCTTCCCTGGCAGCTCCGTGGTGAGGCGCCCTCCTGCCAGTGCGTGAGACTCAGGTTCCATCCCTGGTCCAGGAAGGTTCCACATGCCGTAGAGCAACCAAGCCCCTGGACCACAGCTGTTGCGCCTGTGCTCGAGAGCCCGGGGCCCACAACCAATTAAGCCACCGCAGTGAGAAGCCTTGTACCACAGCCAGAGAGTAGCCCCTGCTTACTGCAACTAGAGAAGAGCCTACGCGGCAGGGAAGACCCAGCACAGTACCCGCGCTCCCACAAATAAATAAATAAATTTTAAAAATCCATCACTTTGTTTAAACCCTAAGGAAGTAATTAGAAGCTAATACAACCATCATTGAACTCTCTCTTTGAACCACAAAGCTCCGTTGCATGTCACCTTTGAGCTCAGAAAGTCTTATCAAAAGAAGATAACCCCCAACCCCAACCGACAATCACACGGTTAACATTTTCCTGCCCGTTAATACATCACTCATGTCTTAGAACCTGAGAAATAATATATGAGTGAATACAGTGTATAAGCTTCAGTGATGCTGGGGGGGATTATTGGACATGTTCAAATTTAACATCTTATTCTTTCAACAAGAATGTTTTGGCTCCCTTATCTTTCTAGCATAACGCTTGCCCGAGCCATTATTATTATTTACGTATATAAATGAGGAAAATGAGCAGAGGAAGCAGGAGACTCACAGCGCTGAATTTCAAGTCTTCAGTGTTTCTCTACCGTACCACATTGATCAAGGCCATTGTGTTCTGCATGATGCTCACCCTTATGAATTTTTCATCGGAAGTTGGAGGAGAAATGATTAGGCAGGCACCGAGAAAACACAATGCATAGGCTGGTTGTACTTGTTCCAAAATATTTAGAAAGGCAATAAAGTCCTCGTGTTTTAGTTCCTGGCCTCAACACATTGTGTTCTATCAATCACAGTGATTTTGTTCCATTTGCTAAATGAATTTTGATGTGGAGAATTTATGAAACATAAAGTTGAATTAAATATGTATGCGTGTGTATCTATAATGTGTATCTATAATTTATATAGTTTAAAAAATGCATTTGGTATCTGAAATGTACTGAGAGTTAGATGCGGATGTACTGTTTCTTTCGTCATCTAGAAAGGTACGAGAGTGCGTACGTGTGTGTACCCGGAGAATGTTATATACACATAGTGATTTTCAGTGTATGATATTTGTAATACAGCTTTATGTTGGACAGTCTCACAATGGAAAGTAATGGGTACCAATTTATGTTGACAGGAATGTGCCTTGGCAAATATCAGGGCAGGAAAAGAAATGATTCACCAAAGTGTCTGCTTAGATATCTTGGTATAGGATGGCTTTGAGGTCAGAACACATTTGTCTTACTATAAGTATGTTCTTTTCCAGTTAAAACATAGTATTCTTTTGTTACATAAAATTGCTTGATTCCTTTATAAGAATATAAAATACTGTAAGACTAAAAATAAAATATTAATTAAAATTAAAGATATTAAAGGCCCTTTTTACCCATCGTCTCTTATGCAACCAGAGAGCTGTGGGGGGCATCTTGTTTAGAGATGGGCTTCAGGAGGTTAGTCTGAGGATAATATATTCACTGGATTATAAGCCAATAAGGAATTAAGTCAGACTTGGAGGAGAATATTACAGAAGAATAAGAGTGAACCTGAAAGGCTTCTAGCCTATTACAGGTTCTTCACTGGAGGTGGGGAATGTTTGGGAACATTTTTTAGTTGTTATCAGGTCCCTGGGGATGCCTGTGGTGTTGAGTTGGTGGGAATCTGGAGAGTGAAAGATCCTACATTATGAGAGATCACCTTTACAGCAGAGTTTCTGATCCCAAGTGTAGGACAGCCCTTTAGTGAATTGTCTAACACAGTCAGTGGGAGTTTGGGGTGATACTGTCTAAAAGGCAGCATAGTAAGGGATGAGACACTTCAGGGGAGTCTGTCTTACTTCTGCACACCATTATTAAGGCCTAGCATGTCCTCTAGATGGAGGTATCTTTGTGTTTTTGTTCTTGTCTTAAAGAATGCTCAAATGCCAGGATTTTCCTTGAATTTTTTCTTGCAGAGGATCAGGAAGATAATTCTTATCAGTAATATAAAGATAAATATTTCAACCTTTAAATTATTAACAGCATTTTACAGTAGAAAATTATAGATAAAAATATCCGTTAGAAACTCAGGGCAAGAGCTTATGATTCATTCTCCGTAAAGAAAATAAGATGATGAAGGACTAGATTCAATTTACTGCTGTCCTAGTGAAATGATTGTAAGAAGAAATATTGTATCTAAATTCACCTCTTCTTTCAGCCAATGTTTTTCAGCATCCACTGTGGGTCAGACACTGCTCTAGGAATTAAGCCTACAGCAATGTCTAAAGGGAATTTACATAATAATAATGAAGGCAGAATATCAGTAAGGTCAGATAGTGCAGGAAGCACTAGGAAGACAGGGTGAGTAGACAGAAAATGACAAAGGGTTATTTTAAAGGGGCTGGCCAAGGAAAGATTGTCTTAAGTGGCATTTTGAGTAGAAACGGAATGAAGGGTGACGTCAGCATGTGAATATGCGAGATGTAAGAAATTAAGCAGAGATACCAGTGAAAGCTCTGAGAATAATGGTCATGTTGAGCACCTGTAAGGAGACCAGAGAACAGGAGGAAAGTTGTAGAAACCAAGTTGGAGAAGCAGCCAGTTGGCCACAGGAATGGCAGCTCCATGTTAGCCTGTGGAACGGCTTTTGTTCCGAGACGCCTTAAATGCCCCTGGAAGATCCTGAGTGCAAAAGAGACGCAATCTGATGAGTGTTTCCAGAGGTGCACTCTGTGCTCAGCAGTCTTCTTCAGTAGTCTGACAAGAGTGGATGCAGAGGTTGACCTGAGCCCGGCGAAAAGGCAGAATAGGGAAGTGGCTGCTGAAGGCAGAGCTGGTAGGATATGCTGAGGGATGGCGTGTAGGCTGGGAGAGAAAGAGAAGAGCCGAGAATGACTGCAGAGTTTATGACTCCTCTCAATGTTTGGGATGTTCATTTGAGAAATTAACATGTTACTGCAAAGTTAAAATCAACATCATCTATCAGATTTAACCTCCTTAAGTCCTTTCAAATATTGCATTAGTATTAATGGCTGCTGTTGCTGCTGCTAAGTTGCTTCAGTCGTGTCCGACTCTGTGCGACCCCACAGACGGCAGCCCACCAGGCTCCCCCGTCCCTGGGATTCTCCAGGCAAGAACACTGGAGTGGGTTGCCATTTCCTTCTCCAATGCTTGAAACTGAAAAGTGAAAGTGAAGTCGCTCAGTCATGCCTGACTCTTAGCGACCCCACGGACTGAAGCCTGCCAGGTTCCTCCGTCCGTGGGATTTTCCAGCCAAGAGTACTGGAGTGGGGTGCCATTGCCTTCTCTGGTATTAATGGCAGACATCCTTAATTCTCAGGGATATTTTAGTGGCTTATTGCAGATTGGAGACTTTTCCAACCTTTGGCTTTGATTTTCTGTAGTTTTGTAAATAGTCACTCTAGAGCTTAAGGTTAAAAATACATATAAGAAATACTTTTGGAGGAATGAAGTATCAATAATAGTGTAGTTGTTAAAAGTGTGAATTCTAAAAGTAGACTGCCTGGGTTTAAATACTGACATCCCCACTCATGAGCTTTGAAACTTCAAGGCAATTAGCTACCCTCTTTTCCCTCATGTGTAAATTAGAAATATGAATATTGCCTACTTTAGAGGATTATTGTGATGATTTAGTGGTTTACTGTATGTCAAATGTTCTGAGCAATGCTTGCACATAATAAGTTCTTAATAAGCGTTAATTTTTATTGTCTATCAATACCATTGCTAGTAAGAACAGATATGTAGTGATTTGAATTTAAAAAGAGGCAGGTTCAGAAACAAAAGGCCTAAATATTCCATAAACTGAACAAGCCAAAATGAATAATTGAAAGCGAGTTCTGCATAAAATTAATGGAAAGAAATGAAACTCAGTAAATTCATGTATAAGAAGTTAAAAATTACATCAGACTATTCTTGCCTAACAAGATGTTTAAATTTGTAACCTGAGAGAAGAAACAAAAGAAACTATTTTTAAATTGTTAAAAGAGAAACACTTTTCAATTATTATTTGTGTCATTAAAGTATAATTATGGTATACATTTGCTGTTTTTTTGTTTGCAAGTTGCTTTTGAGAAATCCAGACTCTATATGTTTTCTGCATTTTCCAGAATTAAAAAATTTTTAATGGCATTCTCAAGCACATTCAGTTCAGTTCAGTTCAGTTCAGTCGCTCAGTCCTGTCTGACTCTTTGCGATCCCATGAATCACAGCACACCGGGCCTCCCTGTCTCAAGCACATTGAGGGTACTGAATTGAATGTACACAGTAAGTAAATCTTAATTGCTCATATAGTTGAAAATAATTTTATCATATTGAAAGAAGTTCTCAAAATTGCCTAAAGGCACAGTTTTATAAGCTGTTGATCAATATCTATACTACTTAATAACAATTTTTTCCTAGCATAGAAATAATAAAGTTGTAAAAAAAAATGAGGGCTGACTTATTTACAAGCCCATAAATACTGTCTTTCTTCTAGAGTCTAGTAATAGGATTCCAGCTGGCTTGGATGTAAGTATTCAATAAATATTTGCAGCTTGATCAATGTTTAATTATAAATTTCATGTGCTAAGTGAAGTGAAATAGAAATTCTGAGTTTGCTCTATGAATCAAAATAACTTGACTTTTAAAGTGTAATTGTGATAAGTGGCCTTTAGTTTGACATTTTGAAGCTGACCTGACAGCATGGGATCATCCACAAATGTTTATCCAGTGCCCATTATTTAATGTGCATTGTGATTGGAGCTTGGGCATTTCATTTGCAAAGCTGTGGATAAATTTGATTCTTTTCTGGTTCCTTTTATCTCTTGCTTTGGACTATTGCAATACCATTTGCTTTAATTTTCCCCTAGAATAAAATCCAAAACATTAAATATTCTTTTCACTGTGGTACCAACAAATCTTTCCAAGCTGTTTATGAAGTAATATCCTATTTTGCTATCTTGATATGCTTTATTGGTTAAATATATGTAAGCCATATTAACTTTTGTATATTGAAAACACTCCTGTCTTTAAAATGACATTCTGCTTGTTACCTGCTTCTTGGGTGTTCTGGGAATTCCTGGTATGCTGAAAATAGGAGCCAAGTAGGCTTGGAAGAAGACGGGAGAAGCTACCTATATAACGGATGATTCCTTGCCAGGTTTTAGTAGTCTTAAAATATCCATAATTGCATAATCCAGCAATCTGTGTTGGGGCCAGCTCATGGCAATAATGGTTACAAAAGTAGTTCTTGGAGAGGGTCCCATAGGTTTAGCACCAGAGATGATGGAAGTAAGGTGAGAGAAACATTTCAGTCAGAAATTGGACAGCAAACTCCAGGATTCAACTAACCAGGCTCAAAGTTGAAAAAGCTGCAGCCAGATTCTCTTTCAAATACTTTGGAACATAGGGATTTGTCTTGGGTAGTTTAGTCATTTTAACAATATTGATTCTCCCAATCCAAAAACATGGTATATTTTTTTCCATCTGCTGTGTCATCTTTGATTTCTTTCATCAGCATCTTACAATTTTCAGAGTATAGATCTTTTGCCTCCTTAGATATGTTTTTTCCTAAGTATTTTATTATTTTGATGTGATGGTAAATGGGATTGTTTCTTTTATTTCTCTTTCTGATCTTTTGTTGTTAGTGTATAGAAATGCCACAGATGTCTGTGTATTAACTTTGCATCCTGCAACATTACTGAGTTCATTGGCAAGCTCCACTAGTTTTCTGGTAGCATCTTTAGGATTTTCTGTGTATAGTGTCATGTCATCTACAAACAGTGACAGTTTCACTTCTTTTCTAGTTTGTACACACTGCTGTATTTAAATAGATAACCAACAAGGACCTACAGGAAATAAATAGCACCAATAGGAGAAGCGGTCACCAGTGGTCGTGTAGGGGGACATAGGAGTGTGACGAGCAGGCGATCAACTGCAGATTGCTCTCCATTGTGGTGTCTCCCGATTCAGTGTCCGTACCATCTTCCTAGTGGAATTCAAGGTTATGTCTGCAGGTGAGCAAGTTATTCCTTCTGGCAGCTATGAGCAACTCAGCGGGCCAGAAGTTTCACCATCCTTCAGGGATATTGGGTAAAATCTGTTTTCATCAGTCTCCTGGGCTGGATTTAACCTGCTTTTCTTCTAGGTTCTTAGTGCTTTCTGTAACTCGTTAATGGACCCTAATAGAGTTGGCTTTGTAACAGAGTAAAACCACGTTTCTTTAGACCAGGCCTCCATTCCTCCCTGCTACCTGGTAAGAATTCAATACATACCTTTTTGAGTGTGTTGGGTGTGTGAAATATTTTAATGAAGTGAGGGAAGAATCAGATTTATTTTTTCTTGGCAGCACCTTACTATTCTCTTAACTGCTTATATTTAAGATTTTAGGCTCCAATAAGGACCCCCCCATTTTTATTAAAGCATATGGGAGAAAGACAAGTCTTTTATATTTATTGCTTTATTTAAATAAATTGGCAGATTCACACCTGAAGATTTAATCATCTATTTTTAGACTTCATTCACCCTCTGCACACTGGGTGAACAACTTGCTGCTCATTAAACAGATTGTACATTAAAAACTATAGAGTACAAAAGCAGAAATATCATACATTTGGTGATAATTAGTAGTGTTCATTTCCTCAATAAGTACTAGGGCATACCACACTGTTTCCATAGCAACCTCTATTCTGTTCAATTAACTGCCTAATGTGAATATATGAATAAGTTTCTGTATTTAAGGAAAAAAAACAAACAATGGGGTGATTTCAGAGTTTACAGTTACAGATGTAAGAATACTGGTTTTACCTTATTTTCTACTTTACTTTTAGAAACACATTTTTGATGTTTTTAGGTACTGGTCATAGCCAGAAAAAATAAATTTTAATGAATTTCTAAATGGCCTACTGAACCAGATTCTCCCAGTCCCCAGCTACTCCCTGGTTGTAAATTATGCAAATAAACAAGCTGCTTTAACTCTTTCAGGACATTAGGGTACCATTTGGCAAGTAGCTACTCCAGGGAACTCATCCATCATGGGGGTAAAGAAAGAAAAACAAAGGCCATTTCATAGCAATTAAGTCATTGTTGCTTTAGTTTATAAAATATCCCTGGAAAGCAGGACTGACATTAAGTTTGTTTTTCTGAAGAGAAAAGCTTAGATATTTTCAGCAGAGTCTCAGACCCCATGGCCAACAGCATGCCACAGAGGAGAGAGCAATGACTGGATTCAGAGAGCAAATCCTGGAGCCAAAATATGCTAAGGCTGAGGCTAGAAATACCAGCTTGCCCCACCGTGAAAGTGATAGCAGTACTCTTGATACTGAGTCGATTCTTAATCTTACTCTAGCACCTTCTTATGTGATTACGTCAAGGCACAGTGAGTAAAGCTTGATTAGTTTTCCTCTTTTCTTTGGTGGAACCTTATTAAATTGTTAGCATTAAGCATTTCTGACACCAAAGAAAATATAGTTCACTGGGGCCTAGTCCATTTTCCTAAAGCACTAAAATGTGTTGTTTGGCTAAATAACCTGTGTAGCCTGACACATTGCAAGCAGCCAGGAATCATTAGTACCTTTTCTATTTCTAATGATTGGTGGGTAGTGGGTGGAATGTCAACCAGAGCAGTGTTGTCATCAGCCTGGTGCTTGCCTGCATGATTTGGGCTGTTGACATCAGGTGGGGAATCAAGAAAACAGATTTATGTCCTACTCATTCCACTAAGACACACACCTGGTGAGCTTAACTATTATTCCTCTGCTGCTGCTGCTGCTGCTGCTAAGTCACTTCAGTCGTGTCCGACTCTGTGTGACCCCATAGACGGCAGCCCACCAGACTCCCCCGTCCCTGGGATTCTCTAGGCAAGAACACTGGAGTGGGTTGCCATTTCCTTCTCCAATGCATGAAAGTGAAAAGTGAAAGTGAAGTCGCTCAGTCGTGTCGGACTCCTAGTGACCCCATGGACTGCAGCCTACCAGGCTCCTCCATCCATGGGATTTTCCAGACAAGAGTACTGGAGTGGGGTGCCATTGCCTTCTCCTCTATTATCTAAAATGAGAATGATGATGTTGATGTACTTTTTCCAAAGAGGTTGCAATCTTTTGATGTTCTTTGTAAACAACAACAACAAAAAGCTAATAGGTTTATATTACCATACGTTTTTATATCACTGCCAAATATTTAATATCACCTCTGTTATCTTTTCTGGCTATTTTAAAGAAAATAAATCTAAATTCCAATGCTGGAGAGGGTGTGGAGAAAAGGGAACCCTCTTACACTGTTGGTGGGAATGCAAACTAGTACAATCACTATGGAGAACAGTGTGGAGATTCCTTAAAAAACTGGAAATAGAACTGCCTTATGATGCAGCAATCCCACTGCTGGGCATACACACTGAGGAAACCAGAATTGAGACACGTGTACCCCAGTGTTCATCGCAGCACTGTTTGTAATAGCCAGGACATGGAAGCAACCTAGATGTCCATCAGCAGATGAATGGATAAGAAAGCTGTGGTACATATACACAATGGAGTATTACTCAGCCATTAAAAAGAATACATTTGAATCAGTTCTAATGAGGTGGATGAAACTGGAGCCTATTATACAGAGTGAAGTAAGCCAGAAAGAAAAACACCAATACAGTATACTAACGCACATATATGGAATTTAAAAAGATGGTGATGATAACCCTATATGCGAGACAGCAAAAGAGACACAGATGTATAGAACAGTCTTTTGGACTCTGTGGGAGAGGGAGAGGGGGATGATTTGGGAGAATGTCATTGAAATATGTATAATATCATATAAGAAACGAATTGCCAGTCCAGGTTCAATGCAGGGCACAAGATGCTTAGGGCTGGTGCACTGGGATGACCCAGAGGGATGGTACAGGGAGGGAGGAGGGAGGAGGGTTCAGGATGGGGAGCACGTGTACACTCGTGGCAGATTCATGTTGATGTATGGCAAAACCAATGCAATATTTTAATTAACCTCCAATTAAAATAAATAAATTTAATTAAAAAATTAAAATAAATAAAATTGGGGGGAAAAATAAAGTCCATAACATATGCTATGAGGAATGATGAGTCTTTTAAAAGCAATGTATCAAGTTTGGGGTTTCCTTTTTTCCTATCCTATAAATATCTATATATACTCTCTCTCTATATAGTAAAAGATATACATACATATATGTTGATTTTTGAATAAAGTATGTACAGGCATTTTTGGATAGCTGTATATTGAAAATATCTTAGAAAAATATACAGATACACATCCCCTAATTTAAAATCTTTACTAATGTTTAGCCTTGTGCCTAGTAAGTACTCAGAAATGCCAGCTGTCATTTCAACTGGTTTCCTGTTATTTTTCATATAGTGATGCTGATTTAAACAAAATTATATTATAGATATTTCCAGTTTTGACTAAGAGGTTCATATTCAGAGATAAGTGGAAAAACATTTCTGCTAGAATAAATTCAGCTGTAAAGTGAATTTTATTGATTTTTAAAAAAATGCTCAGCAGCATATGAAATGTTATATGATTATTATTTCATTGTATGCTCATTATATCCCTATGAGTTATGTTCCACTGTTGTGTCCCTTAGTATCTTAAGTGTACATCATCACTTTAATACTTTTATGAATCTGTAACTGTTTCATTACGTTTTTTTTCCATAAGCAGAAGGAAGCATACTTAAGATGAGTCATCATTACAGTCCTTAGACTTTTAAAAAGTGTTTCTAATACTTATTGTTAAAGTCAATGCATACTTAATATAAGAGAACATGTATTTTGCTGAAGTTATTCTACACCATTCCTTATCACAAATTTTTCACAATGAAGAAGTTAAAATGATAATTAAAATAGTCGTCCTTCAGACTTCTCTGGTGGTGCAGTGGTTAAGAGCCCACATGCCAATGCAGGGGACACAGGTTTGATCCCTGGTCAGAGAAGACCCTACATGCCAAGGGGCACCTAAGTCCGTGCACCACAGCTCCTGAGCCTTCACTCCAGAATGCATGCTCCTCAACAAGAGAGGCCACTGCAGCGAGACGCCTGAGCACTGCAGCTGGTGAGCAGCCCCCGCTCCTGGCTACCAGAGAAAGCCCATGCGCAGCAATGGAGACCCAGCACAGCGAACTTTTTTTTTTTTTTATAATAGTCATTTTTCTTCAAAGTTGACAATTCTTATGCGTTCATAAAGATGTTTATCAAAGAAAACTAGATATTATTCTTAGCATTGGCCAGAAAAAGGGCTAAAAGATTCAAAGCACTTTCCAAATATTAAATAATTGACTTAAAAAATTTAAAGGAAAAGCTAAACCAATATACATTCCCAAGTAACATTTTATGTTAGTAGTGAGGTTAGAATTTGGCTACTATTTTTAAAGTGCTGAGAGGTCTTATAAATGTGAGGTTCATGGTCAGAAAATATTTATACACCATTGTTTCAGTGAAGGGGTTTGCAAGATAAATATTTCCATTTGCCACTTCTTTCTTTGAGTAAGAATATACTTAGGTAAAATTAAAAATACTCATTTTACTCTGTTTGAAAAACATGATTATTAGAGTGCTGTTTGGAATTGCATCAAATGTATATATTTATCTTGGGACATCTAACATCTTTATGATAAATTTTCCCATGTCAGTCTATAAAATGAGTTTTTAATTGTTCAGATCTTATTCTATATCATTCAAAGATATTGTGATCTTTTCTTCATAAAATCCTGATCTGTTCTGTTACATTCATCTCTAGCTATTTAACAGTTTTGTTTTTAAGGTAAACAGAATATTTTTTCTGGTTCCATTTCTCACTTTGCTGCTGCTGCTAAGTCGCTTCAGTCATGTCTGACTCTGTGCGACCCCATAGACGGCAGCCCACCAGGCTCCCGTCCCTGGGATTCTCCAGGCAAGAACACTGGAGTGGGCTGCCATTTCCTTCTCCAGTGCATGAAAGTGAAGTCTCACTTCTTTATGTGTATTTTAATTTTGTTTCCAGCCACCTTGAAAAATCTTCTCTTTAATTCAGGCTGTTTTTATAAGAATCCTTTGAGGTTTTGAGAGGATTGAAATGAGATGTGTTGTTTTCAAGCTTAAATGATGCCTGACACAGAGCAAATCCTCAGTAAATAGTGGCTGTTCTCATTTTCTAAGGATACACTTTCAGGCTTCATGGTTTTTATCTATAGGACATCCTCTTCAGCGTTGGATTGCATGCACTGCTATTTTGGTGGTTTAATGCATTCACTTTACTTTTGAACAGTGAACAGTGAAAGTCGCTCTGTCGTGTCAGACTCTTTGTGACCCCATAGACAAAATCGTCCATGGGTTTCTCTAGGCCAGGATACTGGAGTGGGTAGCTTTTCCCTTCTCCAGAGGATCTTCCCAACCCAGGGATCGAACCCAGGTCCCCTGCATTGTGGGTAGATTCTTTACCAGCTGAGCCACAAGAGAAGCCCAAGAATACTGGAGTGGGTAGCCTCTCCCTTCTCCAGCGGATCATTTATTGGGCTTCTGCCATCACATGCTTGTTGCATTTACAGAGAATTTTTTTCATTCTGTGAAACAGCATGAGCAATAATTTATTTGTTCTAAAGACTGTCATACCATAAACAGTACTACAAGGGACCAACTGCAAGAAAATCTAGCTTTGGGATGACAACTAATGTTAATTAATTAAAGATAGTTATTAAACATGTTGAAAAGAGAGATGCTCTTTTCCTTGCAATGCCATCATCTTTAATAGATGATGACAATATTTTTGCATCCTCAAGCACAAAAATATATATGTTTTAATGTGAAAAATGTGACATTCATAGTGTGAAACTTTGAGGTAGCCATCATGGTTTGTTTGTTTGTTTGTTTGTTTGTTTGTTTCTATTTTGGAAATTTCCTTAAAATATTCCCTGTGGAAATTATTCCTGGGGAAATTAAAGCTTTGAGAATTGAATAAACTTCCCAAAGTTACAGAATTACTGTAAAGCTGATATAATACTCAAATCTTAATTAAATTCTAAAGTCATCCTCTTATCCTCTAATTCTACTACTCATTACGTCATAAATAATGATTTTATTGAAATAAATAATTTTACTTTAAAAATATTCAGCTAGTTTATAAATATCTGTGGCTGCTAAGTCGCTTCAGTCATGTCCGACTCTGTGCGACCCCATAGACGGCAGCCCACCAGGCTCCCCCGTCCCTGGGATTCTCCAGGCAAGAACACTGGAGTGGGTTGCCATTTCCTTCTCCAATGCATGAAAGTGAAAAGTGAAAATGAAGTCGCTCAGTCGTGGCCAACTCTTAGTGACCCCATGGACTGCAGCCTGCCAGGCTCCTCCATCCATGGGATTTTCCAGGCAAGAGTACTGGAGTGGGGTGCCATTGCCTTCTCCATTATAAATATCTAGGGATGCATAATGGATTTAATATGTTAAATAAATCAACACTATAAATGTTTGACTAAAGGTGATTACCGATGCTTGTGACAAAAAATTTGCCATAGAATTTGTAATATTTAAACCATCACTGAGATTGAAAATTTACTTATGGCACTTAGAATTGTAAAGTTAAGTATTCGTTAGAATTTTAGGGGGGGGAAATAGCATCATGATCAGGAAGACTGCAGCCTTTTTACAGTTTTTGTCCTTAAAGGTAAGAGTTGAAGCAATTTCCAATACTGATAAAAAATTTTTACCCTACAGATACATCGTAGCTGCTTTGTTCTAGAGATTGCCCTAAGCATTTTATAAATATTAACTTACTTAATCCTCATATTCATGGGAGGTAGGCACATTATTATTCCCATCTTAGAGTAAAGAAAATGAAGCATACACACTGGCTTATGTTTACACAGCTAGTAAATGTGGCCATCAGATTTCATCTAGGCTGTCTAATTCCAGAGTTTGTGCTCAGGGCTGCCTTTCATCCATATCATCCAAATACTTCAGTCATTCAGTCAGTGCTTTATTTTAAACATATTGCCTATATTTCCATGTTCTGTGTTCTACAAAGTAGCTGATGCACGCAGCTGTAATTTCAGAGAATTCCATTATTTTTAAAATTGTGCTATGATAGGGCAGAGTCATGTTTTTAAATAGCATTTCCTTATTTGACTACTGTCATAGAAATTTTTAAAATTGACATTTTAATTAATGAGTCAAAGGTTCTCAACAGACACTGTTTGATGGATCATGAAGCAACCTTTGTGTGTGCTCTGCTGCCATTTGTCATCTCATCTGTGCAGTGGAGCAGAGGACATAATGCTTCTTGTCTATAGGGATTTCTTTTGCAATTGATCATTAATTGAAAAACGTGGCATAACTAAGTCTTAGGAGAGAAATTAATGTCTCGTCCCAATTAAATGCATTAATTAAAAAAATAGGATCTTTGAATGATTTTTATGAATGGCCAAATGTCTTTATACTGCTGTCTTGAGTATAATGGGGGATTTTTTCTGTTGCTTTGTTAGAAAACAAAGGATAAAATCATGGAATTTCTCTTAATGTATCTTCTGCTGTGCTTAGTCGCTTAGTCCTGTCTGACTCTTTGAGACCCCATGGACTGTAGCCCACCAGGCTCTTCCGTCCATGGGATACTCCAGGCAAGAGTACTGGAGTGCATTACCATGCCCTCCTCCAGGGGATCTTCCCAACCCAGGGACCAAACTCAGGTCTCCCATGTTGCAGGTGGAATTTTTACCATCCGAGCCACCAGGGAAGCCCAAATGGATCTTACCAGCCCCTAGAAAGGATAACTCTTCTACATCTTAATTCTCTTCAAAGACTAGGATTCCATGTTCTGTACTTCTTGTCAGTGTACGCCACCTCCTGCTCTTTCTATGCTTCGTCCCTTTGCCATTCTGCCACATCCAATGTAGGTGTCTGCTTTCTCTGAGAAGTCACGGTCTCTGGTGTGAAGGTGTACAATCTTCCACAGGAATCTATAGGTCATACTGTGTTAGCTATAGTTCTCTTATTTGATAAGTATCGTCTGGATATTCTGAAAGTACTGATTGGAGAATAGAGCAATTTAAGAGAGGATTTTTACACTATTTTTGAACATGTGACATTTTTATGTATGAATAGTTCATCCATAATACTTGAATAGATTAAAACTCTCCAAACAGCAATAAAATCCATACTATTCATAGCAACATCACCACTGTGTCATAGTGGTGCAAATGACAGATATCGTCTGAGCTGTTTATTCTTACCTTGTTACTCTATTTGAGTAGGACTATTACCTTGAACCTGCTCTCTAATGTGCTTAGGTGACAATGTTTAAATGTTCTCTGTTGCTGCTGCTAAGTCGCTTCAGTCGTATCCGACTCTGTGCGACCCCATAGACGGCAGCCCACCAGGCTCCCCCGTCCCTGGGATTCTCCAGGCAAGAACAGTGGAGTGGGTTGTCATTTCCTTCTCCGATGCATGAAAATGAAAATTGAAAGTGAAGTCATTCAGTTATGTCTGACTCTCAGCAACCCCATGGACTGCAGCCTACCAGGCTCCTCTGCCCATGGGGTTTTCCAGGCAAGAGTACTGGAGTGGGCTGCCATTGCCTTCTCCATTAAATGTTCTCTAGGAAGGATGAATATCTATTTGGACTGATGCTTCACTTTTTTTTCCCCTTCAATATATTTCACATTCTATTTAAAGGACATTGGAGTGACTGTATCTATATTCAGCAAAAGTTTTAAACATTGAAAAATAATTGGTAATAGACACATTGCATCCTGATTTAGAACCACTGAGGTAGGTGTGGGGAAAATGCCCATTGAAATAAAGTTTGGGGTAGCTAGACCATCTCCCTTTGGGTCTAGATTGCTGACAGATCAAGGATCTATAAGTAAGTTTTTACTGACCTTCATCTTCTGTGTATAAAGGACATTTGAGATTCCTTCATTACTTAATTTAGTCAGGTAACAATCTGATCTAGGTGCTAGGCACTTGTCTAGGTATAAATGGCTCAGAAATGAGCAGGATAGACCCGCTGTCCACTCTTGAGCAATGTATAGTCTATGGAGGACTGCTGAAGCAGAAACTGAATGGCTCATTCATTCCCTGATTCAGCACACTTTATCTGTAGCACTTTTTGTGATTTGCCCCATTATACATTTGTTGGCGGTCTCCCCCAACCAGGATGTAAATGGTCTGAAGGCAAGGGTTTGTCTACTTTGCCCATTGCTGGAACTCCTCTGCTAGAATATGTGCTGGCTCCTACTGTGAGGTCAGTGTTGAAGGAGAAGAATTAAGTGACACATATTTTATATTTATCTGCTAAGTAAGAGGGTGCTTACTGCCAGGTATAAAAAGATGAATGGAAACCACAGGGAGTAGGAAAGTCTGTTTGGGAACAGACAGTCCACCGAGAGCTGGCGACATGCAGCGACAGACCGAGAAATCAGGTACTTTGAGAAGCACAGAGCAGGACTAATAGGTGCAGACTTTAGAGGTGAGCAATAGCCTCCTAAAAGACATGCTGTCTGACTGCACGGAGCAGTCATCAGCCTTAAAACTCAATACTCTGGGATCTTAGTGTTAGTCCCCGCCTCACCTGCATATGCCCCACATCCAGACAGCTGCCTGCACAGAGACGTTACGCGTGCACTGTTGCGCCTAGGGCATCCAGGCAGCACAGAGGGACGTCTGACTGGAGGCCTAGAAGAGACATGACAGGGAGGAAAATGGACCTGAAGTTTCAAAGGGGGTACACTGTTACGGAAAAAGCTGAGAAGAGGTCCCATGGCAAAGGTGGTGGTGGTGGTTTTGTCATTACGTCATGTCTGATTCTTTTGCAACGTCATGGACTGTAGCCTGCCAGGCTCATCTGTGCCTGGGATTTCCCAGGCAAGAATACTGGAGTGGATTGCTATTTCCTTCTCCAGGGGATCTTTCTGACCCAGGGATGGAACACATGTCTCCTGCTTTGGCAGGCAAATTCTTTACCACTGAGCCTCCTGGAAAGCCACATGGCAAAGGTTCTTGTATAGAATCTTCCTGACCATCATCTAATTCTTGGATTCAGTTCTTAGAGATTAAGGCTGGTTGATTAGTCTTGTATCATGTACCTTCCCCCTTCTTTAGATGTGCTTCTGTTTATTTCCTTTGACTAAGTTTTATGGCATTAAAATGTATCAGGGAAGTAGAAGATTATAATTGCCGAGGAAACTGTACAAAAGAGATGATGAATTTGGAAAACTAATCACAGAGATGCAGAGCAGAGAGAAAGAGACTTGTCTTGCAACACCCTGGAAAAAGCAATTCCTCAGTGGGAGATGAGTCATCATTTTGCAGAAAAGACTGCAGAAAAGCAAAACTTTCTTTAAAATACTCCTGATAAAGAAAATATAAATTGTAAAACCACTTTGGAGAGCAATTTGTTAAAACCTAGTAATCCTGACATGACCTGGCAATTCCACTCCTATTAGGTTGAACTGTCTGAAATTGCTGACACCTACCTGTTTTTGACCTACAAAAACACCATTTTCAGATGGTCTACCTGTATATTTCTTAGAGACATGTGTCTATGTGTGCAAGAAATACAATTGTAGCAGCAAAAATTGGAAATGAACTAAATAATGCCTTCAAGAAAAGAATGGATAGATCATTGCATATTTATACAATGAAGAGTTAAAAACAAAGCATTTAACTTCATTATAATTAAGAATGACTTGGGGGTGACATTTCTTGGTCAGGGGAGAGCAGCTCCCTTGTATATTAGAAAGGCTTTACGTGTCTTAACTGGCACATCAAATTATGCTTTCTTCTGTTTATGCTTCAGCTAAAATCACAGTAAGCTCAAGTCATTAGTCTTCTAAAACAGCTCTGTGTCACAGCCAGCTGTAGACTCGTAGCACATTTTTCTTTGCTGAAACTGAGTAGACATTTTTCTTTCATCTCAGAAATTTGAGAAAATTTTACCCTCCTTCCATCTTTCCAGAAACACTTGGAAAGGCACATGGTCAGAATCTATCGCTGCTTGCGATAGATTAGTGCTGTTTCTGATCCTGTTCTTTTTGATATAAAATGAAGTGATTTATTAACATTTTACAGCCAGTACTGTTGTTATACTGTGCCAACCCTCTCTAAGGCTTGGAATGAAGTAATATAGATGCACTACTCTTTCTAGTGAAATTACTACTGTATTATGTTTTACTACTACAGAAGAATAAAGCCTGCCAGTCAGGAAATTGCTTGATTTAAAAGCACAGTTCTACCATTCCTATACCATATAAAAGAAAAATGTGGTTTCTGTACCTTAATTTACAGTGTACATCTCAACTTCTCCTAAAACAGATGGAGAAATGCAATAACATTACATTTTGGGCCCTCAATACCAAGGAGAAACCTGGCAGCTGTTCAAAAATACTGAAACAACAAAGAAGGAAACAGATCCTGACGCTTCCCTCTTGTTGCACCCTCTGTCATTGCCCAAACAGAGATTTTGCCCTGTTTGAAAAATCATACCTATTTGGAAAGATATACAAAGTACAATTGAGTCTTGCAGCATTGTCCGGTAAAAGTAGGTCCTGGTTTCAAAGGAATTACTTTGGAGGAGTATAAAAGCCATGAAGCTGCTGAGATTTATCATCAAACAAGGTCTGATCCTGAATTATGCTATGATTTAGCTACAGTTAGAGACCTGATCTTTATTATCTTTTCAGGAGCACATACACATGCACACGTGTACAGCCAGACACCCTTAATTTTACTTAATTAATTGGGCTCTTGGTTGGAGACTTTGTCATGTATGGTGTTTTAAGTCAAAAACATCAAAGGTGGTGAACATTGCAGATAATCAGTTTAATAGCAGTATTTATATCTCACAAATTACAGAGTCTTAGAATATATTACCGACTGGTTATTAAATGGTAATAGTTGGATCAGGGCCAAACTGACTATTCAAGTATTTCTGCTTCTTTATTATGAGCTTGGCAGTCAGTGGAAGAGCTCTCTTCTGAATGTTATTGTTCATCCAACTGTGGAGAAAAACTGTGAAGAAATCTGCAAACAGCAGGTCCCCTAATATATGTCATAAAATTTTTGGCACCTGTTTGCTCTAATAATTATCTCAGTTTTGCTTTGTGTATGAAGTGTAGAGCTGATGGAGCTTGCTAAAGTTTCTTTCAACTCTGTATTCTATGAACTTTCCTGAACTTTTTGCTGGCAGATATTATTGGTTAAGGTATCTACTGAGAAGATAAGTCTTTTTTATTTTCCTTTTCAGAGTCCATTGGAAATCCTCTGTTTACACCCCATATTGTTTTTGATGTAACTTATTCTTTCAGCACATCATAAAGTAAGCTATTTGGGAACTAGGAAAGTGGTTTAGATAGAATCAGGCTCAGATGATAAGCTGTAATCATACATTATCCCCATAGATGATTTTCCTGGGTTGTTCCTTTCTCAACTTCTTAAATAAATTTCAGAATATAATTTGGATTAGACCTTATTCAAGCCAGTGGTTCTGCAGAGAGACCACTGCAACATAGATATACCTAGACCAGGAATGAAAAATTCATTCCATCTTTCAACCAACATTTATTGAGTACCTCTTATATGGAAGGCAGTTTACCAGGCACTGAGGATAACTTAGTGAATAAAATGCAGGTTGTTAATGACCTTAGATGTTTCAAAGTCTGATGATATTTGTGTATTTCAAGTTCTATGATGAGTATTAGTGACAAGAGATGGAGATAATACATTACATGTAACCCCTGGATAGTAATACACTATGTGCTATATTATTTTTTGTCCTGTTGGCACTCATTTCAAGTTTTAATTTATCTTATTTAATTAAAAGGCATAAATTAGCACATCATATGGTTTGCATCAAATTATGCAGCTCACTGCTTGGATTATCTCTGATTCACACAGTGAAGTCAAGATACAAACAAGGGTTGGTAAATCAGAAATACAAAGAAACTTTCCATTTGAATTTTAAAGTACAAGCAGAATTCATGTGCACTGTATCTGTACATCATTGTGACCATTACATTGATTAATCTTCTTAAAAATGACTTTGTTATAATAGATTCAGTTTGAGCAGTCTTCTGTAATATGGCAAATACAAAATCATTTTGCTATTAAAACTTGCTCTCTGCTATGTTTTGTATGATGAAATATTTTTTTACGTGTGCCTTTGGAAAGGAATAATTTACTAGCTCTTTCTTTTCAAATGACAGTCTTCACTTTTGCTTCTCCTTGCAATAGTCTTATTTTCTTTACCGAGGTCATGTTGAGTTCCTCTTTCACTTTAGTTTAGGTCCTTTCATGAGTCATTTAGTCAGAATGCATTGAAACAGAGATCTTTCTCATCAGATATGTTGAGCTATGTTGTTTCATTTCAGTGGTGATGCCCTGATGTCCCTCCATCCCCTCTTCTCTTTGTCTGCTAAGCTTGTCTTCTCCACTTTTGGCTTTTGGCTGGCCTTCTGTTTCTCCCTCCTTTTTCAGATAGTTCCCAGGTGCCAGACCGAGAAGGCAATGGCACCCCACTCCAGTGCTCTTGCCTGGAGAATCCCAGGGATGGGGGAGCCTGGTGGGCTTTCGTCTGTGGGGTCACACAGAGTTGGACACGACTGAAGCGACTTAGCAGCAGCAGCAGCAGGTGCCAGGCTCTGTGCTGGCTTCTAAAGATGCAGTTGATGAAGCCGTTAATCACATATGTCTTCGAGCTAGTAATAAAAAAATATTCCTTAAACAAACAATCGCACACTGAAATGATTCTGTGTTTTTAATGTCCTGAAAGGGAAAGTATGAGGTATATTGAGAGGTGTAATTGGGGAACTTACCCTAGGCTATGGAGGAGGGGGTGAAATAAGAAAGTCTTCCTGAACTTGACATTTAAGATGATCCTTGAGCGCTTCTGGAAAAGGTCAGTTTTCATTCTAATCCCAAAGAAAGGCAATGCCAAAGAATGCTCAGACTACCACACAGTTGCACTCATCTCACATGCTAGTAAAGTAATGCTCAAAATTCTCCAAGCCAGGCTTAAGCAATACGTGAACCATGAATTTCCTGATGTTTAAGCTGGTTTTAGAAAAGTCAGAGGAACCAGAGATCAAGTTGCCAACATCCGCTGGATCATGGAAAAAGCAAGAGAGTTCCAGAAAAACATCTATTTCTGCTTTATTTACTATGCCAAAGCCTTTGACTGTGTGGATCACAATAAACTGTGGAAAATTCTGAAAGAGATGGGAATCCCAGACCACCTGACCTGCCTCCTGAGAAATCTATATGCAAGTCAAAGAAGCAACAGTTACAACTGGACATGGAACAATAGACTGGTTCCAAATAGCAAAAGGAGTACATCAAGGCTGTATATTGTCACCCTGTTTATTTAACTTATATGCAGAGTACATCATGAGAAACGCTGGACTGGAAGAAACACAAGCTGGAATCAAGATTGCCGGGAGAAATATCAATAACCTCAGATATGCAGATGAAACCACCCTTATGGCAGAAAGTGAAGAGGAACTAAAAAGCCTCTGGAGGAAAGTGAAAGTGGAGAGTGAAAAAGTTGGCTTAAAGCTCAACATTCAGAAAACGAAGATCATGGCATCCGGTCCCATCACTTCATGGGAAATAGATGGGGAAACAGTGCAAACAGTGTCAGACTTTATTTTTTGGGGCTCCAAAATCACTGCAGATGGTGACTGCAGCCATGAAGTTAAAAGACACTTACTCCTTGGAAGGAAAGCTATGACCATCCTAGAAAGCATATTCAAAAGCAGAGACATTACTTTGCCAACAAATGTCCATCTAGTCAAGGCTATGGTTTTTCCAGTGGTCATGTATGGATGTGAGAGTTGGACTGTGAAGAAGGCTGAGCGCCGAAGAATTGACACTTTTGAACTGTGGTGTTGGAGAAGACTCTTGAGAGTCCCTTGGACTGCAAGGAGATCCAACCAGTCCATTCTGCAGGAGATCAGCCCTGGGATTTCTTTGGAAGGAATGATGCTGAAGCTGAAACTCCAGTACTTTGGCCACCTCATGAGAAGAGTTGACTCATTGGAAAAGACGCTGATGCTGGGAGGGATTGGGGGCAGGAGGAGAAGGGGACGACAGAGGATGAGATGGCTGGATGGCATCACTGACTCGATGGATGTGAGTCTGAGTGAACTCTGGGAGTTGGTAATGGACAGGGAGGCCTGGCGTGCTGCGATTCATGGGGTCACAAAGAGTCAGACATGACTGAGTGAGTGAACTGAACTGAACTGAACTTGAGCACTTCTTCGTTGGCGAGAACAAGGAAGAACTTGAGAAGAAGCAGTTCTATTCGCCACTTCACTTCAAGTGAAATGTCCGGAGATATTTCACTTGATGCTGAGTTTCAAAGAGATACAGCTGGAAAGGAAGCGTTGTTATTACATATGCTGAATTAATCTAATAATGATTTGAAAAGAGAGAATTTGTCTTAAGTGAAAATCTGATGAAAAGAACATTTTGCCATGTACAATGAACCGTTTCATATTTCTGTATTTCTTTGACTTGAATTATTTTGTGTGGTTTATTATTTCAATTTAAAAATTATATGAATTGTAATTGATTTGTTGAAGGATGCTTTGTTTTACGGGTTCAGTAAATCTGAAAATGTTTTTGGAGCCCGATACCAGTCTTGGGAAAACATTGTTTGCTGGTTAGTCGCTAAGTCATGTCCACCTCTTTGACCATGGACTGGAGCCTGCCACCTCCTCATCCATGGGATTTCCCAGGCAAAAATACTGGAGTGAGTTGCCCCTTGCTTCTCCAAAACATTAGTTAGTGTTAATGACTTACATTTCCCACTTTTGATATTATTTAATAGGCTAATAAAGATCATAGAGATGGTCTTTATAATACCTATTACTAGGTCAGCAATAAGATTGAGAATCAAACTAAAGATGCTGCTGTTGATATATGAGGAGTCTGGCGGGCTGCAGTCTACAGGGGGCCAAAGAGTCGGACATGACTCTTCGGCCATTTAGATAGATATGGCCATATCACATATAGATAGATATAGGAACGGTTTTCAAACGTTAATGTTTTCAAGTGATTTGATCCTATTGAATGGGTACTGAGAATTGAAAATTCCATTTCTCATTAATTTTTAGCAACTTTCTTAAATCTAGAGTAAATTCATCCCAAGAACTCAGATTGTTATTAAAACTAGCTTCTTAGCCCTTTAGACTCATCAAAATACAAATATGTTTTACACTGCTAATAACATTTTAACACAAAATGCCTTGGAGGACAGGGTCCCTTTGATTTAAATTAATCATACAACTTTCCTACTTTTTAGACCAGCTGTAGTCATAATTACTTCTTGGCAAATATAATCAATTCCTTAGAAAATTTTGGTCATTTATACTCAAGGGAATTCCCCACCATATTTATACTGACATTAAAAACATTGAAGTAAAATTTCAACTGCTTTTCCTCTGTGACCCCTCAGTCTTTTCAAATGTACGCTGAATGATCCATTCTTACATTTTCTCCATTTTGTTGGTGACTTAGTCTGTTACTACCAGCATCTTTCCTATGCTTTTTTTTTTTTTTTTATTAGTTCTTGCTGCTTATATGAATGATGATTGGAGTGGATTACTTAACAGCCACAGGGATTTAGAATACTTAAAAAAAAAAAAAAAACAACCCTCTGAAATTTGATCCATCAGTAGGGCAGACTTCTCTGCGCTTAACTTTCTAAGGGCTTCCCTTGTGGCTCAGCTAGTAAAGAATAATCCTCCTGCAATGCGGGAGACCTGGGTTTGATACCTGGGTTGGGAAGACCCCCTGGAGAAGGGAAAGGCTACCCACTCCAGTATTCTGGCCTGGAGAATTCCATGGACTGTATAGTCCATGGGGTCGCAAAGAGTCGGACACGACTGAGCAGCTTTCACACACACACACACACACACACACACACACACACACACATATGTTATACATAAATGTATTACATCCCTTTATTAAAAAAAAAGTTAATCACTCAGTCGTGTCCGACACTTTGCGATCCCACAGACTGTAGCCTGTCCGGCTCCTCTGTCCTTGGAATTCTGCAGGCAAGATACTGGAGTGGTTGCCATTTCCTTCTCCAGGGGATCTTCCCTACCCAGGGCTCAAACCCAGGTCTCCTGTATTGCAGGCAGATTCTTTACTAACTGAGCCACTGGGGAAGCCAGTGTACATGTAAGCACTGTGTACATGTATGTATATGTCTTTATTTTCACAATTGCAAACACACAGATGTATCTCTGTGGGAAGGGTATTGGGAAAAATTGTAGTTTTCTGAATTAAGAAAGACATTCAGAGAGCCCTGAAGTGAGAAATACCAGATAGCCATTTTTCTTTATGGTAATTATATATGTGTACGTAATATATATATATATATGTATGTATAAAAATACATCAGAAATTGCTTATGGTGGATGGAGCAAAATCTAATGATGTTCTTATTCAGCTACCACCATCAGTTTAAATATATGGCTTATTAAGTAGAATAATTTTAGCAAGTAGGTGTTAGTCCCATTTTCCTACTTTAATGGTATTTGTTTTATTATAACATTTAAGTCAAATATTGTGGAATCCTAAGCTAAATTATTAAAGCTGGGAATTGGGGAAAAGTCGGAAAGATTTAGTTCTATGAGCCAATTCTGTGCCTTCAAAGGGATTAGATTTTTTTTTCATGTCTATGCCACAAGGTTTCTACATGAATTGTCTAAAGATACTGCCTTTATTTTTAATAAAAAATTAAAGTAATATGTAAATTGTACTTCATTTTTTTAAGTATAATTTATGTATAATAAAGTTCACCATTGTAAGTTTTCAGTTTGATATATTTGAGGAAATGTGTGTAATCTTATAACCACGGCCTCAGTCCAATTTTAGACGTCTGTCTTCACCAAAAGTTCCTCTGTGGCCCCTGCTGTCCATTCTTTTCCCATCCCTGGCCAAATATAATCCAACACGGGCACACAGTTTTACATTCCCACCAGAGATTATTGCGAGTTCTAATTAGCCATAACCTCAACAAACAGATTTTTCAGACTTTATGATTTTAATCATTCTAGTGTAAACAGTGGTATTTTATTGTGGTTTTAATTTGCATTTCATAATTGTAGAGAGAAAAACCTTTTTTAGTGAGTTGCATGTGTTTTCTCATGGTCTGGGGCTTATCTTTTTACTTAATGGTGTTTTTTTGAAGAGAAAGGTTACTAATTTTCCTGAAGTTAAATTTAAATGTTTCTTTAATGGATCATGGCTTTGGAGTAACACAAGGAAATTTTACCCAACTTCAAAGTCAGGGGTATTCTTCTGTTTTCCCTATTGTCTTCTCCTGTTTCTTCCGGATAGTTTGTAGTTTTAATTTGTACATTTGAATATTTGTTTCATTTTGTGTTTATTTTTGTAAATGGTGTGAGGCTAGATGTTAAAATTATTTTGTCATATAAATATCCAATCATCCCAATGGTATTTAGTGAAAAGTTTTTCTTTCTTCTTCATGTTGCCTTGGCACATTTATGAAAAATCAGTTGACATAATTAGAAGGTATGTTTCTGGAGTTTTTATTTTATTCCATTGGTATTTATGTCTATGGAAATAACATACTGTCTTTATTACTGTAGCTTTATATTAACCTCTAAAATCAAAGAGTGTGTGTATGTATACATATATATATATATATATATATATATATATATATATATATATACTTCAACTTTGGCTTTCTTTTCCAAAATTGCTTAACTTTTCTACGTCTTTTGCTTTTCTATATAAAATTTAAGATTAGCTTATAAATTTCTATAATAATGAGATTTGGAATTTTAATTGAGATTTTGTTGAATTTATAGATCAGCTTGAAGAATTACTTTCTTAATTATATTCTTCCAATCTAAGAATGTGGCATATCTTACCTTTTTTGTGTCTTTTAAAGTTTTTCTCAGGAATGTATTATAGTTTTTAGTCTGCAGGTCTTGGATTTATGTTAAATTTATTCCTATTTTATTCTTTTAATGCTACTGTTAAAATTTGTTTTAACTGTATTTCAGATATTTTGTTTATATCAGATGCAAATAATTTTTATATTTATCTTGTATCCTATATATATCTTATCCTATATATATCTTGTATCTTGTATCCTATCCTATGTTTATCATGTACACATTTATTAATTCTAGTACACGAACCATTCTTTCATAAAAAGTTTTTAGGATTTTTATTTATTTATTTTTATTATGAACACATTTTATTTTTAAGAGAGTTTTATTTTATTTTTTTAATATAAACTTATTTATTTTAATTGGAGGTTAATTACTTTACAATATTGTATTGGTTTTGCCATACATCAACATGAATCCACCACGGGTGTACACGTGCTCCCCATCCTGAACCCCCTGCCCACCTCCCTCCCTGTACCATCCCTCTGGGTCATCCCAGTGCACCAGCCCCAAGCATCCTGTATCCTGCATCGAACCTAGACTGGCGATTCATTTCTTTTATGATATTTTACATGTTTCAATGCCATTCTCCCAAATCATCCAACCCTCTCCCTCTCCCACAGAGTCCAAAAGACTGTTCTATACATCTGTGTCTCTTTTGCTGTCTCGCATACAGGGTTATCGTTACCATCTTTTGAAATTCCATATATATGCATTAGTATACTGTATTGGTGTTTTTCTTTCTGGCTTACTTCACTCTGATTTTTAAAGGGTATCTCATTCTGAATGTCTCCCAGAAATAGTCTGTATGCTACCTGAGAGTAGATAACCATGCTTAGCACATAATGAATACTTGATACATATTTATTGAATGATGGAATGGATTTTTGCATATATTTCTCCAATATATTATGCTTTTCCTAACTTTAGTTTGCAAGTACTTTAAATTCATAAAAATGAAACTTTAATAGGTTTGATTATATATTTACATTTTGTTACAAATACATTGCAAATGTTTCGTGCTTTAGACTCCATTCCTAGGTCATACAGACAATGTGATAACAAAACCCAAGTTGGTGATAAAATAAGAGTTATTTTATCCAAGAGCATTTTGGTGAAAAAATTCACTTTTTTCTTTTTTCCAAAAGGATACAAAGTTCAAGGTGAATATGTGATCAATACTAAATGCATTAAGAATGCATTCCTTACAATCAGGTTTTTATTTCATGAAAGAAAAATGCTTATGCCTTATCATGTTTATTTTGTAATTTGCAATTTATAGCAACAGGGCATTTATTTAATTTTCACTTAAATTTTGTAAATTGCATTGTTTAAGTATACACTGAGTACAAATCTTTTTTATTCACTTCAGTTTTTTTTTTTTTTTTTAACCAGCAATCTGTGTCATTTTAAACATCTCACATTTTACTGGGAAGATCTTTTTTTCCTTAAATAATTTTTGAGTGAGGAATTTTAATTGCATAAAACACAAACACCTGTTTTCCCCACGTATGAATTGATATAATGCCAAACATACATCAGTCTGACTACTGTGTGAGTTGTGTCAAAACATAATGTTTCAAGCCAAAGACAGGTTTATGGAGTTTGGAAATTAAGGACCCAGAGAAAAATGTAAACAAACATAAACAGAAATATGCAACCTACAAAGTTAGCTTTTTCCACTACAAGTAAAGATTATCCTACGTGGGAAGCAGTATTTCTTGCGAGTGTGTGGAGTCCAGCCTGCAGCATGTGTGCCCGAGTGTATGTCCACTGCACTCAGTCGCATATATGTATTAATATTACGTGGAAAGTATACAGTAATCAATAAACGCTCAAGAGGTTTTCACCATCCTGGCATCTCTGCATGTGGCTGCCGCTTCCCAAACAATCCATCTGTCGTCACTACCTGTCTTAACCTGTGTGTTGCCATTGCTCCCGGAGGCGGCTGTAAGCAAAGGGCAAGAGCCAGGACTCTGCACTCTATTACCTAGGTTCACATTTTTGGCTTAGTCACTTATTAGCTATGGACTCATGGGCAATTTATTTATGTGAGAATGGCAACCCACTCTAGTGTTCTTGCCAGGGAGAATCCCATGGACAGAGGAGCCTGGAGGGCTACAGTCCATGGGGTCACAAAGAGTTGGGCATGACTGAATGACTGAAAACACTCGCCCAACACACATACATGTGTGTAGTTATGCGTCTTTGTGTTGGAAGTGCTATTCCTATCTGTTATCTCTCTATATATACGTATTTTCATTTTTTAGTATTAACCCTTTAGCGTGGTACAAAGTTTGATGAAGGAAAACTGATAAGAAATAATTTCATTATCAAGAAAATGGATTAACTATGAATTTATTCAGGTTTTGGTATGTTCCAGTGCTAAAGTACATATATGAAGAGTTAATAACATATTTAGTAGTTATTTTAGATTCTGAATCCAAATTACTTCAGAAGTATGAGAACTGAACATTTAAGTATCCATGCTCATCCTACTTAAAACATGTCAGAAAAATGTTCCATCCTGTACCAAATAATTGTCATATTCAATGAAGAATTAAGTTCTATTGAACATATCTTATTTTTCTTTTCCCTAGAGGAGTTTGTTTGATATTCAGTAGATGTATGTCCATTGCTTCCTCACAATGCTTGAGGATATTTTAAAATACTTTTTCTTTTTGAGACTTTTAATGTGTACTTGTAATTATATTAAATACATAATCTGACAGTATCATTATTAATGACAAATATGATCTAGTGAAAATATATTATTTTAATATCTACCTGCTAAAGTCATAGATGGTAATCTCCAAGTACTATTATAATTCCTAAGTCACAAATTCCATTGAACTTCAAGAGTAAAATACTTATTACTCTATAAATCTTTGTTCAGAATTTCTTGTCCATTAAGATGTGATATCTTTACTGCTTCTCCACTTATTTAGTTTTATTTAAATTAAAAACAAGAAAAGAAAAAGCATGCTATAATCTTGTTAATCTATGTAGAGTCTTCTCTGATAACCTGTTTGTTTTTTTTTTTTTTCTTGATAGCCTGTTGTTTTTGTACACTAAAAATAAATATTGAGTGACAGATCCTGTAGACAAGTTTGCAGTGCTCTGCAGTGCATAAGAGTTGTGATGTATGTTGGCAGTTTTGGAGCATTTTATCTTTGGTTTATGGATCCTTTTGAGAATCTATAAAGAACCTGTGAAAGCCCTAGACTTTTCCTCTAGAAAAACATATAGGCACTTATGCAAATACAATTTGGTATACAGTTTATTTAGGTCACTGGATCTCTTAAAGCTAAATCAAGGAGATATTCATCATGTAACTCTTAGTACTAAAAGAAACCCAACTCTTATGGTGGTGATTGTGGTTTAGTTGCTAAGTCGTATCTGACTCTTGTGACCCCCATGGACTGTAGCCCGCCTGGTTCCTCTGTCCATGAGATATTCTAGGCAAGGATACTGGAGTGGATTGCCATTTCCTTCTCCAGGGCATCTTCCTGACCCAGGAAACCAACCTGGGTCTCCTGTGTTGCAGGCAGATTCTTTACCGACTGAGCTATGAGGGAAGCCGATAACTCTTATCAGTTCAGTTCAGTTCAGTCGCTCAGTCGTGTCCGACTCTTTGCGACCCCATGAATCACAGCATGCCAGGCCTCCCCATCCATCACCAATTCCCGGAGTTCACTCAAACTCACGTCCACAGAGTTGGTGTTGCCATCCAGCCATCTCATCCTCTGTCATCCCTTTCGCCTCCTGCCCCCAATCCCTCCCAGCATTAGCGTCTTTTCCAATGAGTCAACTGTTCGCATGAGGTGGCCAAAGTACTGGAATTTCAGCTTTAGCATCATTCCTTCCAAAGAACACCCAGGACTGATCTCCTTTAGAATGGACTGGTTGGATCTCCTTGCAGTCCAAGGGACTCTCAAGAGTCTTCTCCAACACCACAGTTCGAAAGCATCAATTCTTCAGCACTCAGCTTTCTTCATAGTCCAACTCTCACATCCATACATGACTACTGGAAAAACCATAGCCTTGACTAGACAGACCTTTGTTGGCAAAGTAATGTCTCTGCTTTTGAACATGCTATCTAGGTTAGTCATAACTTTCCTTCCAAGGAGTAAGTGTCTTTTAATTTCATGGCTGCAATCACCATCTGCAGTGATTTTGGAGCCCCAAAAAATAAAGTCTGACACTGTTTCCACTGTTTCCCCATCGATTTGCCATGAAGTGATGGGACCAGATGCCATGATCTTCGTTTTCTGAATGTTGAGCTTTAAGCCAACTTTTTCACTCTCCTCTTTCACTTTCATCAAGTGGCTTTTCAGTTCCTCTTCACTTTCTGCCATAAGGGTGGTGTCATCTGCATATCTGAGGTTATTGATATTTCTCCCAGCAATCTTGATTCCAGCTTGTGCTTCTTCCATCCCAGTGTTTCTCATGATGTACTTTGCATAGAAATTAAATAAGCAGGGTGACAGTATACAGCCCTGACGTGCTCCTTTTCCTATTTGGAACCAGTCTGTTGTTCCATGTCCAGTTCCAACTGTTGCTTCCTGGCCTGCATATAGGTTTCTCAAGAGGCAGGTCAGGTGGTCTGGTATTCCCATCTTTTGAAGAATTTTCCACAGTTTGTTGTAATTACACAGTCAAAGGCTTTGGCATACTCTCATATTCCTGTGTAAATCAGAAATGATTAATAATCCATACTTTCTTGTATTTAGTCAGCATCACAGAAATCCTATTGACTTTTTGTTTTTCACTTTTAGTTCTAAGGATGAAATTATTATGGGCCTTGTGGCACTATTTCATATTATGGTTCCTTTGTAAAGATTACAAATGTTTTAAAAGTTATTATGAAAAAAAAATGAACATTTTCTCTCCATCATGTTTTTCTTTTTTTTTTTAATTTTTTTTTATTTTAAAAATTTACAATATTGTAATAGTTTTGCCAAATATCAAAATGAATCCGCCACAGGTATACCCGCGTTCCCCATCCTGAACCCACCTCCCTCCTCCCTCCCCTACCCTCCCTCTGGGTCGTCCTCATGACGATATTCTTTTCTCTCAGAAAGTTGTAAGGAAGTCTCCATTACTGGTCAAGTAGCTCAGTATGTGGGGAAGGCAAAAACAATGTAGAGCTGAAATAGCTTTAAAATATTTTATATTCTGAAATTAAGTTATAAAAATACTGACTGTTAAACATTTGTGACAGGCCAGGCTTTATATTTGGAACTTTAGTGACATCATTTCATTCATCTTCATAAAAAACCTACAAGTTATATCAGTCTGTTCAGGCTGCTCTAAGAAAAATGTCTAGACTAGGCGGCTGAAGCACAGAAATTGGTTTCTCACGTTCTGGAAGCTGGGGAGTCCAGGTTCAAGGCACTGGCAGATTTTGGTATTTGGTGGATACAAGCTTCCCGGTTCATACACAGCCATCTTCTTGCCATGTCCTGCACGGAAGGGGGGACAGGGCTCCTGTCCGAAGTCTCTTTTAAAAGAGTACTAATCCCATTCATGAAGACTCCTCCTTCACGGCCTATTAATTGGCTGGGGGTGTATGGGTGAGACAGGGGGACATACACACATTAAATCATTACCACATTAAACATTAAATGTTTAAAACGTTAAAGGGTGTACATGGCCATTCCTATTTTATGGTTAAAGTGACTGTAGCTGTGAGTGGGAATAACCTTCTTAGGATCACTCAGTCAGTGGTTCCTGGAGGACAGATGGGGATTCCCTGGTACTTTGTCTGACTTTCAGCCTCTAATTGTAACCATTCCACTGAAAGTGAACATGGTTTGCCTAGAGTTACAAGGAAATGTTGATTTGATAGTTTCTCAAAAAGGAGATCCAACCAGTCCATTCTGAAGGAGATCAGCCCTGGGATTTCTTTGGAAGGATGGATGCTGAAGCTGAAACTCCAGTACTTTGGCCACCTCATGGGAAGAGTTGACTCATTGGAAAAGACTCTGATGCTGGGAGGGATTGGGGGCAGGAGGAGAAGGGGACGACAGAGGATGAGATGGCTGGATGGCATCACTGACTCAATGGACATGAGCCTGAGTGAACTCCGGGAGGTGGTGATGGACAGGGAGGCCTGGCGTGCTGCGATTCATGGGGTCGCAAAGAGTCAGACACGACTGAGCGACTGAACTGAACTGAACAAAGAAAATGGCAACCCACTCCAGTATTCTTGCCTAGAGAATCCCATGAGCCTGGTGGCTACAGTCCGTAGAGTTGCAAAGAATTGGATACGATTTAAGTGACTTAGCACACAGCACACAAATTAGAGAAGAAACACATCGCATGACCTCTGAAACTCTTTACACATTTCATTTTAATTAAATTATTCAGTATTTACCTAGTGCTTAGGATTCACTATCCTTACTTTACAAATAAGAAAATTTGAGGAGCCTATACAGTTATGAATATAATTAGTTTATTGGCCATTAATCATAATTTAAGTGCAATTTTATTCCTAATCTCCTCTGTTTTTATAAAATTCCATATTAAAGTTGTTCAGGTATATTCATGTAGACGAATCCAGCCCCAGGTGTTTCCAGTCAATTGCTTGTTTTGTTTGTTATCGAGAGGCCTCTCTTGAATCTTTCAAATCTTCCATAAACAATTTCTTTTCAAATTACTGGTAGAACAGTGGTCCTTGGTTTTTATTTTAATAACTACTCCTGTTAAACCAAGCACATTGTGTATAGCAAAGAGCAAATACCTGTAGAAGTAATGTGTGAATGAATGAATTTTATAATGTCTAGACTACAAAAAATTAGAGTACTTAAAAAAGGGATAGAGTTGTTCAATTGGATATGTGTTAAAATAGAAGCTGAATTCCTGAATATCTCTTAGGAAAAAATACTCTATAAGAAAATGATAGTTTTAATTTCGTATATCTTGAGAATGAATTCAAAGATTTTAGAGCAACTGACTTGTGCTAAGTAAGTCTAAATATTCCGCTACAAGTATTAAATTGTAGGAATTTAAGGAGGAATTAAACCCTATTCTTTAAAGGTATGTTGTGCTTCTTTGAAACTTATTCTATCTGGATTAAGTATTTTTATTTGATTTAAAATTTTGCTTTGATACCCACATCAGATAGGAGGATAAAATTTGTTTGAAAGAAATTCTGGTAAGTTTGATTTGATTTCTTATACTTCTGTTGAACATTTTCTACATGTTGTTTATTATGATGGGTAATAATAGGTTTCTTTCAGAAGCAGAATACCCATTTCTGGGTATTGCATATTTAATTTCTTAAACCAAAAATTTTAAAATCATGGTATCCTATATTGATGTGTTTAATAAGCAAAGATTATATGATCTGAAACAGAGTGTGTATTATTATTCAGAAATAATAACTTGAAAATCAATTTTCAGAGTCAAAGGGTTTTATTTTTTTTTAATTCATCAGTCCCATGTCAAAGTCCTAAAAATAAATTCCCAATCACAGAGAATGTGAATGGAGAATGCAAGGAATTTTGTGGGAAAGGAACTACTTGCTAGTTTAGTCAATGTTAAAATGACTCTAATGTTTTTTGACTATTGTGAAGGGTAATAAGAGAAGAGGATAAAAAAGAAAAAACTAATGGCTTCCAAGTAAAAGGTGCTTGACCTTTGTTCTTTATTTTTTCCCCCACTTTGAATAACTCATATATTTGCACATTAATACTTTTGTTGAAATTATTAGTTATTGTGTTTGCTCATATTTGGTAGTAATCAAGTATAGTTTGCTATATAAATTCAAAAGTTTTCATTAAATCAGGGATATTAACTTATGGGAATAGCAGTTTCTTTATTCATCATTTTGTTGTTGTTGTTGAATGATGTGTCCTTCATTTTGATTAAAAACTCCATTGACAATAATTTTTTGTTTTCACTGTTCATACATATTTGAATTTAAACTTTAAGTCTTTAATAATCAAACTTCATTGCCAGACCTTCATACTCAGCGTACTGTATGAATGATTAAATGGAGCTTAATAGCCATAACAGTAATGTCTTTTGATTCATTGAAAGGTGTAGGTGCGTGCATGCTAAGTCGCTTCAGTCATGTCTGACCCTTTGCGACCACATGGACTGCATAGCCCTCTAGGCTCCTCTGTCCATGAGATTCTCCAGGCAAGAATACTGGAAAGAGTAGCCATGCCCTTCTCCAGGGGATCTTCCTGACCCCAGGATCAAACCTGCCTCTCCTGCGGCTCCTGCATTGCAGGCAGATTCTTTACCACTGAGCCCCCGGGGAAACGTAGTAGTTTACTTGTTAGGTTGTGTCATACTCCTGTAACCGCATGGACTGTAGCCTACTATGCCCCTCTGTCCATGAGGTTTCCCAGGCAGGACTACTGGTTGGATTGCCATTTTCCTTCTCCAGGGGATCTTCCTGACCCTGTGATTGAACCCAGGTCTCCTGCGTTGCAGGTGGATTCTTTACTGATTGAGCAGCACTAGTGGATACTAGATGTAACTGTTAAAAAGATTCCCTCTTAGCAGTATATCCAAAGCATAATATACATTTTAAAGTTCCTATGTCTGCTTTCAAGCATGAGATCTCCCTTGAACAAGTGAAATTATCTTAGTGAATATGAAAGATGCACTAATTTGTTGAACATGCATCCAAGTAATTCTCTGATTCACAAGTGGCATCAAATTCATTTGAAAGTAAATAGTTGTTCCTGAGTTTTTGTACTGTTTGATTTTAGCCTTTTCTACAATTTCTCCACTTAAAAAGAAATAAGTGAATAGATGGTTGAGGATCCTTTTCTCATGGGAAGGATTTTCAACGTGAAAGATTTCATTTCCTAAACTGCAGAAAACATAGAATTATAAGGAGGTTCTATTTCATTTCTACTTTTCTGCTAATATGATCAATGTCTAATGTTTAGGTTGTGCCAAAATACCAAGAATTTGGTTTGCCTTTAGAATATGAACATAGGTTTTTGTTAAAAATATTTACAACTCCCTAAATTCTCATTACCCAATTTAAACTTCCAAATTAATATCCCAAGTCATGAGATGAATCATTATTTCCAAGGGATTCAAATACTATTAAGAATGTCATAAAATGTGGTGTCATTTAGCTGTCTTGGAGAACCATAAAATCTCTGTTTCTGCATAAATGTAAAATTGGCAAACCAATTTATGAGCTCCTCTTCACACAGCTCTGGCTTGAGCCATTTTTAGCTCATGTGATTTGTATTTTATTAACTAAAAAGAACTTCATGATTGCTGTGGTCGGAATGTATCTCCCCAAAATTCATGTTGAAACTTAACCTCCAAGGTGATATTATTGAGAGAGGAGGCTTGGCAGGTGATTAGGTCATGAGGGTGCTGTCCTCATAATGCGACTGTGAAGCGAAAGTGAAAGTCGCTCAGTCGTGTCTGACTCTTTGTGACTCCATGGACTCTATGGTCCATGGGACTATAGAATTCTCTAGTCCAGAATACTGGAGTAGGTAGCCTTCCCTTCTCCAGAGGATCTTCCCAACCCAGGGATCAAACCCAGGTCTCCCACATTGCAGGCAGATTCTTTACCAACTGAGCTATCAGGAAACCCTTGTTTGGATTCAGAGTGTGGAATTTAGAGGTAAGAAAGGCAGGAGTGATTAGCATTGCCTGTGTACACAGCCCACTGAATACCACTGTTGGTCACTTTGGGCTGCTACAACAAAATACCACAGGCTGGGTAATTTATAAACAGTAGAAATTTATTTCTCATAGTTCTAGACACTGAAGACTGAGGAAAGTGTGCCTGGTGGTTAAGCAAGGACCCTCTTCTGGGTTTCAGATTTCTTGGATCCTCACTTGATGGAAGGGTTAAGGGATCTTAATTAGCGATCTTATAAAGGAAGACCCTAGAAAGATTTTGTTGTAGCAGCCCAAACTGACTGACACAGGCAATGCTAATAACTCCTGCTATTTTTACCTCTAAATTCCACATTCTGAATTGTAAACTAGAGTTCCTTGAAAGGTATTGCTAAGGATCAACTACCAAAAGCAGATATTTTCAGATTATATTCAAATGTGAAATGCAGGGTGTTTTAAATGTTACACCCACTTAAGTGCATGCATTCACTCAGTTAATACTTGTTTAGCATGTGCTGTAAGTCCTTGACAGTGTGCATGATAGTGAGGATATATTGCTGGCCAAGTCAAACCTGAGTCTATCTTCATAGAGCTTACACTTCAGGGGGAAGACAAATGAATATCAAATAATGAGACATTCGTTTCAATTGTAATACGTGCTACAAGAGAAGAACAGGTGTCATGAGCATGTTTAACAGCAGACCTGAACCTGACTGGTGGTCAAAGGAAGCAGTCCTCAAGGAAGTGGATTTGTAGATCAGGCTTTGGAAGGAGGATGGGCTTCCCTGATGGCTCAGCTGGTAAAGAATCCGCCTGCAATGCAGAGACCCTGGTTCGATTCCTGGGTCAGGAAGATCCGCTGGAGAAGGGATAGGCTACCCACTCCATCGGCTTCCCTTGTGGCTCAGCTGGTAAAGAATGGCTCATATGGTAAAGAACTGGCCTGCAATGCAGGAGACCTGGGTTCAGTCTCTGAGTCGGGAAGATCCCCTGGAGAAGGGGATGACAACCCACCCCAGTATTCTTGCCTGGAAAATCCCATGGACAGAGGAGCCTGGCGGGCTACAGTCCATGGGGGTTGCAAAGAGTCAGACATGACTGAGTGACTAAGACTTCAGAAGGAAGATAAGAGACTAGGAGAAGTGCATTTCAGGCCAAGAGGGGAGTAGGCATGAAGTACTCTAGGTATGCTGGTCTGACTTACATATATTAAATTACTCATGCCACAAGCCAAGAAGTGAAGAAAAATGTAATATTTACATATTTCATTATTATTTTGGCTTTATTTGATTACATCAATCCGAGTTCAGCCAGAGAAACAGAAGTAGGAGGAAATATGTATGGAGACTTATTGTAAGCGATTGGCTCACACAGTTGTGGGAACAAGCTAGACAAGTCCATTGGCATCCGAAGGGTGGGCTAGTACTCTTGCCTGGAGCTGAAGCTGCTGTCTGAGGCAGAATTTCCTTCAGTTCTGCTTTGAAGACCTATCAACTGAAAGGCCCACCCAGAATATCTTGGATAGTCCTCCTTACTTAAAGGTTACTGATTATGGATTATAATCATATGAATCATATCCACAAAGTACCTTCACAGCAACACCCAGGTTGGTGTTTGATTGAACAAGTGGGAACTCTAGCCTAGTCAAGTTGACACATAAAACTGACCATCACGCTGATACAATTTAAATTCGTCCAACGTGAACATTTAAATGGTCTTTATAGGTTAATGTCAACCTGTCATTTAGACAAAAATGTGCTCTTTGAACTAGTCCCCTTTCAATCTTCTTCCCTCTCTACGATATCATCTAGGTGTCTGAGGGTGAGTATTCTGGAAAGGTTGTGCGTCATGAGACCTGGGGTCATGGGAAGAATGTGGGGCTCTCTCCCATGCTGTCCCATGTATGTGTGTGTGTGTGTGTACACTCACTGCTATTTGTACACTCCAGGTTTTTGTACTTGATATACTTAATTGATGCATGATCTTCTGTTTGTATTTTGGTCCTGGCTGGTGTCTCTAGACACATCCTCAGTGGCTAGTCATGTAGACATTCAAACCTCTCTTTTATCCTCCTTTTCTTCCGTGGCCTGGGAGTTTTCATAGCCCCTCACTCACCAAGAGGGCTCAATGGTTAACCCACTGGTTCTCAACATGTCATTAACTTTGACATCGGAAAGTGAAAGCCACTCAGTTGTGTGACTCTTTGCAATCCCATAGACTGTATAGTCATGTATAGACTGAATTTTCCAGGCCAGAATACTGGAGGGGGTAGACTTTCCCTTCTCCAGCGAATCTTCCCAAGCTAGGGATTGAACCCAGGTCTCCTGCATTGCAGGCGGATTCTTTTTTTTTTTTTTAATTTTATTTTATTTTTAAACTTTACATAATTGTATTAGTTTTGCCAAATATCAAAATGAATCCGCCACAGGTATACATGTGTTCCCCATCCTGAACCCTCCTCCCTCCTCCCTCCCCATACCATCCCTCTGGGTCGTCCCAGTGCACCAGCCCCAAGCATCCAGTATCGTGCATCGAACCTGGACTGGCAACTCGTTTCTTACATGATATTTTACATGTTTCAATGCCATTCTCCCATATCTTCCCACCCTCTCCCTCTCCCTCTCCCACAGAGTCCATAAGACTGTTCTATACATCAGTGTCTCTTTTGCTGTCTCGTACACCGGGTTATTGTTACCATCTTTCTAAATTCCATATATATGCGTTAGTATACTGTATTGGTGTTTTTCCTTCTGGCTTACTTCACTCTGTATAATAGGCTCCAGTTTCATACACCTCATTAGAACTGATTCAAATGTATTCTTTTCAATGGCTGAGTAATACTCCATTGTGTATATGTACCATAGCTTTCTTATCCATTCATCTGCTGATGGACATCTAGGTTGCTTCCATGTCCTGGCTATTATAAACAGTGCTGCGATGAACATTGGGGTACACATGTCTCTTTCCCTTCTGGTTTCCTCAGTGTGTATACCCAGCAGTGGGATTGCTGGATCATAAGGCGGATTCTTTACCAGCTGAGCCACAGCAGCTTCCAAATGCTAGCGCTAAGGTTATCCGCTAGCTAACCTCTATATCTTGACTCCCTGGCTCACAAATAAGAGCTGACAAGATCGCATTCTCCCATGGACTCTCAGAAAAATGATACTCTGATTCCAGTGCTCTCCCAGCAGAGCCACCAAGGATGTATTACATTAGTTTTTCATTTTTATTTTTTCCTTCCTAACAATCCCCCAAGACTAGAAAGGGGGTGGACTTTCTTTTATTTTTGCAGAACTCTTCTTGTATGGGTTGCAAACCTGACCCTTTAATGTCTTTTGAAAAGCAGAGTTTGAGTATCAAGTATGTTGGCCTTCAGTAAGCACAGGTTGAGGAGAGAGGACTTTTTTTTTTTGCTTCTGCTGGTAAACTTTTTATTAGGGAAAGTTAAGGGGTGGGATGAGGGTGGTGTGTATTGGGGGTGGGGGTGGGAAAGTAAGGAGTGCATTCTCTAAGCTTTCCTTAGAGCCCCAGAATTTAAATGTCAACTCTAGATAGAAATGATAATTAGATTTTAAAATAAGCTTCTTTACAGTCATAAAAACTCCCAAACCGGCACAAATGGAGCATGCAGTGTTTCACCAGTGGTGCGGATGGATTCCTAATGATCCATTTTTCTTTTCTTAACCTATCTCCGCGTTTAACCAGAGGCATTTTCAGCATGAGTTATTGAAGAGAGGGGTTCAGTTTGAGGCCAAGAGATAGGTTTATTTATTCAACAAATACTATTGAGTGTATCTAGGTACAGCCCATAGTATGAATTCTGAGTCTTAGTTTATAATTGGCTAATTGACCATTACAGATACTTATTCTTTGAAGAATACAGTTTAGGTGGGTTAAAAAAAGAGAGAATTGCAGACATTTTGTGATATGATGGAGCAGAGGCGGGACAGACTCTTGTTGTGCTGAGAAGTGCCCACGCTTGGCTTAGTGCACTGCTCTGGGCATCTTAACATCCCTAATCATTTTTGAACAACGGTCCTCACATTTTTGTTTTGTCCTGGGCCTAACAATTTGTGTAGCCAGACAGGAACAGATGGTATTTGCCTTCTAATCATGGTTTTACTTACTAGCTCTCAGGCAAGTTACTTAACTACTCTGAACGTCACTGTCTTATCTGTAAAATGGGGCTATACCAGTGTCTGCATATGCCTGCTGAGTAGATAAATGAGGTGTATGAATGGAGTAATTAGTGCTTCGCTTGGCAGTTACCAAGCACGCTGGAAACCTTGGCACCTGCTGCTGCTGCTGTTACTAATACATAAATGAATGTGCTTTGGAACCAAACTGTTTTCCAGGCCTGAACAATGTACTAAAGTAGCAAATAAATTTCACCATTCTAAAATAATAATGATATAAAATCATTTTTTTAAAACATTCTCGTCTTATTCCCTTAACATTGCCAGCCTCTATTCTCTCGTCATTGGCTAGTTTCCACACAGCAAGTAGACTGCTGTTGTTTCCCACAGATTCAAATTTGGAATATTTTGTTTCTTGTAACTTCAAGATTGCTAAATTGCATAATTTTCTAAAGGAGGAGTAGTAGGCTCTGATATTATGCCTTATTAGCACTGATTTGCTGTTAGGATTTTGACAATGTAACTTCTTTAAGGACTTAATATTTGATATGGATTTATAAATAAAGTACACATAAATTCTAATAAATAGAAAAGGATGAAGGTGGTGGGCAAATGGGAATGGAAGATTAGGAGGAAGCAATAGACATTATACAGCTATGTTGTATTTTAAAAATGTATAATCAGCCTTATTTGAGAAAAGATTGGAAGCAGAATACCTCAACCATTCAGCATGCCAAGGGAAAGGGTAAATGAACTTTACTTATAGCTGACATTTAAGCACTTAAATTTGTAATGTTTGCTTTAACATGTTTTAGTGGAAATTATCATTTCTATGGGAACCTTAAGTATTGCAGGCATTTGATTCAGAAAATAGAGTGTACTAAGCAGTTTTTATTAGTAACTTAAGATCATCACTATATGAATATCACACCTTAACTGTTTTCTCTTTGAAGATAATAAAAGGACATAGGGGTTCTTTATTTCTTCAAGGAAGCTCCCCAACCTTCTGAATGATGCTAGCTGGCATTTGTTTCATGTGTTACCAAAAGCCGTGTTTTCTAAATAACCCATTAATGGATATGTGTGTTCTAGTAACTTTCCCCTTTCTCAGGAAGTTTTAATAATTTGATTCTGTTCAGCCTCTATGTGGTTCGATTAAGAGATCTGTAAAAATGCAGGAGCAGTACCTCAGCCGTCTTATGCCATATGGTACCCTAAGAAGGAGAGGAATCTAGTCACAGAGAAATCGGAAGTAAACAGAAGGGTAGAGAGGCAAGAGACGAGGGTTGAAGAGAGCATGCCCAGATTTCCTGAAGGCTTTCTGGCTTCTGTTTCTAGAGCCTCCTGAGGTCCTGCTTCCTTTGAGATTCTTTAGTGTCTCATTATCTTTTGCTACTGTTGCTGCTGCTAAGTCGTTTCAGTTGTGTCTGACTCTGTGCGACCCCATAGACGGCAGCCCACCAGGCTCCCCCATCCCTGGGATTCTCCAGGCAAGAACACTGGAGTGGGTTGCCATTTCCTTTTCCGGTGCATAAAAGTGAAAAGGGAAAGTGAAGTCGCTCAGTCGTGTCTGACTCTTAGCGACCCCATGGACTGCAGCCTACCAGGCTCCATCCATGGGATTTTCCAGGCAAGAGTACTGGAGTAGGGTGCCATTGCCTTCTCCCATTATCTTTTTAATAACTCCAAAACTTAAAAAAAAATAAAAAGTTTGCATTTGCATTCCTTTACTTGTGACCAAAGGCATCTTAAATATGATTGTGTCTATATAGAGACTTCTGAGCAGTTACTATTCAATGGTAACTTCATTTGAATTTGCAGTTCAATAGCTCTAGCTCTTTTTCTTTCTTTTTAATCCCAATTCAGGACTTTATATTTAGCTCTTTTTCACTTAGGTCCTGAGCACAGTGTTTGTATGACTGAGGTGGTGCTCTCGAATATCCAAACCATCTAAAAAAGAGATGGTAGAGGCCTCTGCTAATGTCAGGGTCCTGATGGAGACTCTGGGGAAACCATGAAGCATAGGATAATATTAGGAAGAGGCGTGATAGGTCCTGAATGAAGATAATGAGATGGATGAGCAGTTCAGTGTTGCAAATGCATGGGTAGAGTTTGATGGCATCCACTAAGATAGAGCATGTACAAGTTGGTAAACAGAATGGTACATTTCTTTCAGACCCTGTCATGTTTATAGATGGGAAATAAGTATTTGAATCTGGGAATCAGAAGAGAGACTCAAAGGACATTTAAAAAATTTTTGAGAGTTATCCATTTTTAAGTAATAGTTGACTCTACGGTGGTGAGAGAGACCACTGAGCAAAGGGAGACAGTGTGAGAAGAGAAAGCTAGCGATGGGACATGGAGGAGCACCAGCCAGTGGAAGCAGAGGGGGAACCTCTGGGAAGATAGAGACCCACAGTCTGAAAGGTGTGAAGGAAGCCGGAAAAGACACCGTCTGAAAAGACAGCGAGGATGTTTGAGGAGGAAAGGATGGCAACAGTGTCAGTGGAAAGTCCAGTAGGAGCAGGAGTGATATACGCTCAGTAGCTTTGGTAGCTCAGAGAGAGTTGTTGACGTGAGGCACCAAACTGTCAGTGGATGGATGGGAGGGAGGCCAGATTACACCGGATGGGGAAGCAGTGGGCAGCGTGAGGGCAAGCATCACGTATCTGTTCCTCAGAAGCTGCACTGCGGATGCAAGGAGACCAGTTACAGATGCGAGAGGGCACATGGTGAAGGGAAAGGATTTTAGCAATGGAGACTGCATACTATTCACTGAAGGAGCAAGGAAGCCAGGAGGTATAAGGAGAGCAGAGATTTACTGATACAGGGAGAGAGAATGAAAGGTACTAGAGCTACTGTATCTGCGTTTGACCCAGATAAAACTTGAGGACAGTTGTTTTTATGTCATTAGGGAAAAGGGCACAGCAGGGGTGGAGTGGAAAACAGAGATGTGCTACTTTCCCCACCAGTGCTGTTTCCTCCACGGGGAGAGAGTACTTACTGGGGTAACACTGCTTCTTTCCACCTTCTACCCACTACTCCCCTAGGCGAAGAGGGAGACATAATTTACTTAATTTGTGAATTTGACACGCTGGGTGTTTGTGGCCTCCTCTTTTTCTTTCCTTCCTGTTGTGAATTCTCCTCTTTTTTTTTTTTTATTATTGTTATGATTGGGTTGATAAGACTGCTTGGTTTTGATTTTTGATAATATATAGAAGCTTTATTTAACCCTTACGCTTTAGTCATTGTCTCCAGTGTTTACTTCAGTAGTAAGAAAGATGATATTTTGGACTTAATTGATTTTTGTCTTATTTCTCAATCAGCTCCAAATTCAGCTAAGGAAGAGGTACCTTTATTCTTGGTGCCCCTTAATTGATTTTCAGGAAACTTTTCTTCTTAAGTGGAAAATGGTTGACAACAGAAGATGGAATATCTCCATATGTATCCAAATGAAAAGTTAAGAGCATCTTGACCTTTTGCCTTCAGATAGGAGATAAGAGTAAATGCTAGGAGAAGGGGTCAGGGTACAGAATAAAATCTGATGAATCGAATGTGGACACTCAGGATAAGTACTGACTGGCATTTTTCATCTAGTGGAGACAAGAATTTATTAAAATAGCTTTTCTTTTTAGTTTTTTATCCAGATTGGCTAAGATTATAAGAATTTTTGTCACATTCTTTGTCAGATTTCTGGCAATGGATTTTTATCTTAAAAAAATTTTTTTTTGAAGTTGTTGTTACATACCTAGATATACATAGTATTTTTTATTGCTATTATTTCCAAGATGGCTTGGTAACTTATCAGGCAAGTACTTTATCCTAATTATCTTTTAATTTTGAAAATATTTCAGGCCAAAGCAGGGGTTCCTCAACTTACTTTGTCACCCTTTAGAACAATGAAATTGAAAGCCTAGTTAAAATAGCGCCCAAATAATAAAAACATACTTTGCATGTCTTTTTGTTGAAAGACAGGTAGGTAACAGTAATTTATGTTGGTGATGCCAATTCTATCAAACCTTTAGACCTTTAGAAAGTAGGAATTCTGGCCCAGGAAATCTAACATTCCTATTGTTAGGTAGGAATAGGAAATAGGAGTCCAAAATGGCGGTGGCTAAAGGACAAAGAAAGGGAAAAGCCTGGGAAAAGAGAACAAAGGAAAAACTGCCAACCTGAGTGAGAACTTCCTGTGGAACAAACACGCCCCCTTTCGGGCTAGCCCTAAACTGCATGGGGCAGGCTCAGGCGGGAGGAGATGAAGCTTATAGAAAGAGGGAGCCAGGATGGATTCAGGCCTCTCCTTTGAGGTCACAGGCCCTCATGCCTCATGGGTGTTCTGTTCTTTGTTTGCTGAATAAAACTCTAAGCTCTAAACTTTGCTGAATGAAACTCTGAGCTGTAACACTGATCCGCCATTTTAAATCTTTGTTGCGGTGAGACAGAACCCAGGAAATTACACACACTCCCGACACTGTGAGTCCTAGGAAATAAGAGCACAAAGCGTTAGGACAGGAGACAGTTGGTATTTTCAGTAAGATAAAGGCGTATTTTCTTACGGAAATGTCTGTTTTAAAATTTTAACTCAAAAAAGAATCTCACCTGTGTTGAAATACCTTCATGTGAGTGGGATTTGCAGTTGAGAAAAGGTAAGAGCAGTGAAACATGTTAAATGATCACTTTTTTTTGTCAGTAGGTTCTGATGCAAGGTATTCTGTTAAATTGGATATTTTATCCTTTTTTGTTGGCATTAATTTCAAACAGTCACAGTCACAGATCTTATGTGTGTTTTGCAGAGTTTGGATAAGTGTATGCACTCATGTAACCGAAACCTCAATCAGGATACACAGCATTGTCATCTTTCCAGTTTATCCCCCTTTCTCACAGAGGCAATGGCTCCTCTGATTTCTTGCTTCATAGAATGATTTTGTTTGTTTTTGAAGACTGCAGTATTTTGTTATACAATGAGTGAGTGAAAGCCGCTCAGCCGTGTCCAACTCTTTGTGACCCCGTGGACTATACAGTCCATGGAATTCTCCAGACCAGAATACTGGAGTGGGTAGCCTTTCCCTTCCCCAGGGGATCTTCCCAAACCCACATTGCAGGCAGATTCTGTAACAGCTGAGCCACAAGGGAAGCCCTTATACAGTAGGTATGTTTTTATGTCTGGATTCTCCTAAGAATAATGTTTTGAGATTCATCCCTTTGCCCTGCATCAGAAGTTTACTCTTTATTGCTGCATAATGCTCCATTGTATGAATATGTTACAGTTTTATATTCTTTTTCCTATTGATGGATGACTGGGTTGTTTACAGTTTTAGGGTATTATGAATAAGATTTCCATGAATATTCATATATACGTATTTTGGGAGACATGGTTTTATTTATTTTGGGTAAATCCATAGGAACAGAATTAATGGATCATGAGGTAGCTGTATTTATAATTTTATAAGAAACTGCCTCATGATTTTCCACAGATGTAGAGCAATGTTATATTTCCGTGTGCCATTGCTCTGTATTCTCTTCCACATTAAATGCTATCACACTTTAAACTTAGCCCTTCTAATGAGTATGAAGTGATATCTTCATCTCTCTTTCCTTGATGGTTATGCTGAACATTTTTCATATGTTATGATTCCAATGTACAGTTTTCTGAAGTGTCAAGTCTTTTGCCCTTTTTAAACTGACTTGTTTGATAATCATGTTAGTATTTATTTGTAGGCATTGTTTAGATAATCTGAATCCAAGTATATGATTTATGTATTGCCAATATTTTCTCATTTTTTGATTTGATTTCTCATTTTCTTAATGGTGTCTTTCAATGAGTAAACTTTTTAAGTCCAGTGAAATCAAGTTCATTATAATTTTTTATGGTTTGTTCTTTTTTTGTTCTACTTAGAAATCCTTTCCTAATTGGTCACAGGGATAATATCACAAATATAATTGCCTATCTTTCCTTCAGTGAACTTTGTAGTATGATTTTTACTTCATAGTATGGTTTTTGCATTTTCTGTAATCTAGACTTGTGTGTGTGTGTGTGTGTGTGTGTGTGAGTGTATGTGCACTTGTATACTCTAGCAAAAAAAATAAGCAACTTTCCTTTCCCCACTGAATTCCATTGATACCTTTGTCAAAAGTCATTTGGATCATTTATGGACTCTATTCCGTTGATCTTTTAGTCTTTATGTCAGTTCCAGACTATTATGATTACTTTAGCTTTAAAGTAAGTCCCTGAAATCAGTTAATGTTAATTCTCCAACATGATTATTATTTTTTAAGATTTCTGAAGCTGGAATTCTTAATTAGTATTACTTTGTACTTATTGAGAGCCTCTATTTTTCCTCTGCTTTAACTGAAAAATGGCTATTTTGTGAATGGGTTATTGAAGAATCCCAACATGTAAATGTGCATGCATCTTCCCACTGTGCTTCCTAGATGCCATGTGTGACCTGCCGTGAAAATGTCAAGTAACTGAGCACTTCTTTAGTTTCTGTGAAACAGGTTTCCTGACAAGTGTGCCATCTGCTGTTTGCAATTGCATTAAAGGTGATAAACTTCCTTTCTTTGTTCATTCAGTGCATCAGTGACAGGTACTCTAACTCAGTTGTTAACACACTCCTAACACAAGCGCAAATATTTGAATTACTGGATTTTAATTTCAAAGGCTATTTTAAGCCTCAGAAGTAATGATGGGTCCACACATAGTATCCATGAGTGCTGAATACTTCGTATATATAATTTCATTGTATTATTATCCCTATTTATAGATGATGACACTGTGCTTAGATGGCTGAGATAACATATCCCAGATAATAAGTACATGGTGGAGAGAAGCCAGTATTTTAACCAGGTCCATCTCACTTCACAAGCTCTTAATACGCCTTACTGCCTATTTCTCTATTTCAAATACTCTCTTAAAATAGGTGTTCATAAAGGCTCTGATGAATTTTCAAAGCTCAGATCTCTTCTTATTAGAGTTTATGTTGTAATACACAAGCAGAGTTATAGGAGAATTAAAAAGAAACAAAATTAATAGTGTGTACATGTCTAAAAGGCAATACTGCCTCTTAGTGGGGTCTCTTTTCCATAACAACCTTTTCATTTTCACTATCCTATGAGCCATTGGACAGTGTACTTCTTGTACTGAATCCATAATTTCCTGCATATGCACACAAGTCTGGTTAAAATTTTTATTTTTTCCAGTTTTATTGAGATATAATTGACATATAACATTGTGTAAGTTTAATATATACAGTATGACTTCATATGTGTACAAAATTTGTTTTTTCTTTCATTTTCTGAGTCTTATCTCTGGTCAACCCAGTCTTCTAATTTTATACCTCCAGGCTGGAAGAACATGAGCAATTGATATGCAATGTTCTTTCTCCCTTTTGTTTTTTTTTTTTCTTTCTTTTTTTTCCTATGACAGATGATCAGTTACAAAAGCTGAAAGAAGTGGCCTGGTGCATTTTATTATCTTAGGTCTGCTATTTGATTTTTTTTAGGGATGTTCTTCATTATTTGGACATATCATATGCTCATATATGAGAAAGGATGTGTGTGTGCATGCACATATGGAAGAAAGCTCTGTGGAGCCCATATTTATCAACTAGTCCTAAAGTGTACACTTTATCCTTCCACTTCTGGGGCCATCCCAAACTCATTTCTGAGAATCCAAGATCTAAAAACACCTAAAACGTCTGAATCTGTGGACAATCAAGAGATGGGAAATTGACCCAGGAAATGCCTAGAGATAATGAAAGAGACTTAATTAATCAAGCTTATATCTGCCAGAGCTTTAAATGGACTATTTATTTGCCCAGTCACAGGCCAAGTATGAGCAAAAAAAAAAAAAAAGAACAGCATATGGAATCATTCTAGCATAATGCTAGGATGATCATGAAAAAAAACTGGATTTGTAGGCTCAACCACTGAATGGTAATATGAATTAGGTAGGTTCCATGAACTCTATTAAGAGATGGTAATGCCTTTCTTGATTATAAGCTACTTGTGGATCAGGACAGAATCGATTACCCTATTGCATAGTAACAACTTGTAAAAACATCAATATGTCATTTAGTGTTTTTAACTTGTTGGGCTGAGTATTCCCTCAAAATTATTTTTATAAAAAATGTATGCTAGTCCATATCTTTTTCATTGTATCTTATAAAGGTAAGGTTTTCAATATATCATAACTATGGATTTTACATAAAACTGCTAAATCACACTTTTAATTATATCCAGTGAAATATAAATATCATAGCAAATGAAAACCCACTGATATCCATTTAAATAGTATATTTGTTGCAAGCTCAATTTTAAGTTATTTTTTTCTTCTTGAAATTTTTCTTTCCATTCACTTCTCCCACATAATTATTGTTGGTCCACAAAGTTGAAAACAATATTAATGTACTTAACGTTTTTATAAGTGATAGAACTTTACATGAAACACTTATCAATTAGCTTAAGAGATGGTGCAAATGCTGTTTGGTTAAGGACCATTCAGGCTCCTCCTCTAGACCATTCCTGACCCCTGGAATAGGTTAGATTTGGTTACTGTATGTGCTCGCTGTAGTCTCTGCTATTTCTTTCTTAATACTCTGATTACCTTTTTATTGTTTCCTTCCCTGAGGATAAGGACCTTATCTCGTTCACTGTTTCATCTCTAAGGTCTAGTCTAGTGACAGGATAATAATAGATTCATAATGAATATTCAGTTGAATTTTCATTGAAGAGTCAGTAACTGAGGGGGACAGATTGAGAGAGAACAAAAGTGAAGTATTAGAAAAACCAGTGTTCAGATAAAGCACAGTTGTTACAAGAAATGGTTTATTGCAAGCACAAGATTTTGGAAAATGAATTTTCAGTAGAAGGAAGTTAACGGACATTAAATTCTAGAGAATTTAAGGACTGATGGGTAATGAAAAAGGAGAAGCAGTATAAGAAAAGGGAAATTTGGTGAAATTGGGATGTATAGGGGTGGGGACAAAGAAGCAAGAGTTTGGCTGACCACTCTAAACAGTGTGCTCTGTAAGCAATACGGGGTGAATGAAAGGACTTCTCAGACATTATAAGAAGCCAACTAAAATCAGAAAATCTGAATTATCAGTGGGCTGAAGTTCCATAGTTCTGTAACTTTCTCTGGAAGGGCCTAGGACGAAACCAAGATAATAAGAAGTATAAAAGAGGGGGAGTTCAGGATTTAAGACCGAAACAGCAGTGGGCTTCCCAGGCGACACTGATGGTAAAGAATATCCCAATGCAGGAGACATAGGAGATGCGAGTTCAATCCCTGGATTGGGAAGATGCCCTGAAGGAGGGCATGGCAGCCCACTCAGTATTCTTGCCTGGAGCAATACATGAGGAGCAATATGCCTGGAGCTCCTCATAAACAGAGGAGCCTGGTGTGCTACAGTCCATAGGACCACAAAGAGTCAGAAATGACTGAAGCGGCTTACCACAGCACAGCAGAAGGATTAAGGAGGAAACAGGGTTGAGAACATTATTAAAGACCTTATCAGTAGAAATATGGAAAATCTCAACACTGAGCAGGCTATTTCCAAGTATTAACAAGTCTAAAAGAAGATAACATTTCCTGCTGAAACTGATGCTGCTTTTCCAAGCAAAATATGTTATTCTCATGTCTTGAACATCAGCTGCCAGGAAAAAAAAAAATCTCAGAAAGCTCAACATTATGTACCATTGCTCAAGCCAAAGCAGTGCTAAAATTACTGAATGAATCAAGATGAGCTCATTTGAGAACCATTTTAGAACATAGCTAGTCTTCTACTGATGTTTGAAGTGCAATGAAGATTGTAAACCAAAAATATCAACCTCTATTGATGCCACGGATTCTCTAGTCTGAGATGTATAACCAATACACGGAACCCAAATTTCTCTAGGCAGTGGCTTTTATGTTGGATGTTTCAGGAACGTCGTTAAGATGTCTGTGAACTCAAACTTTTAAGGGACTAGCAGATGGTGGTTACCTTAGTAACTGTAGCAGTGTACTATACTTAGATGTTTTTCTCCGAGAGCTGATTGTAGAAACACTGTCCTCGTGCTTCGATGCAGTAAAGAATGAATAAGAACATAAACTGAGGTAAGGGTTTATCATAAAGGTAACATTTCCAAATGACTGTAGTTAAAGGAGAACTTCATTTTTAGCTGTTTTTATTTAAGGTAATAATTAAAATGGGGAGTCAACATTTTAAGTAATGCACCTATTTTTTACTACACAAATTTTATGTTGCAGTGAAATATTTCGATATTTTCAGAAATCATAGTAGGACTAATTATTGCCATGTCAGCTGTTAGATTTCAGTTCAGTTCAGTTGCTCAGTTGTGTCCGACTCTTTGCCACCCCATGAATCGCAGCACGCCAGGCCTCCCTGTCCATCACCAACTCCCGGAGTTCACTCAGACTCACGTCTATCGAGTCAGTGATGCCATCCAGCCATCTCACCCTCTGTCGTCCCCTTCTTCCTCCTGCCCCCAATCCCTCCCAGCATCAGAGTCTTTTCCAATGAGTCAATTCACATGAGGTGGCTAAAGCATTGGAGTTTCAGCCTCAGCATCAGTCCTTCCAATGAACACCCAGGACTGGTCTCCTTTAGGATGGACTGGTTGGATCTCCTTGCAGTCCAAGGGACTCTCAAGAGTCTTCTCCAACACCACAGTTCAAAAGCATCAATTCTTCGGCACTCAGCTTTCTTCACAGTCCAACTCTCACATCCATACATGACCACTGGAAAAACCATAGCCTTGACTAGACGGACCTTTTTTTTTTTTTCCACTTGCCATTCTGAAATAAAATTGAATAATCACTAACACTGAGCCATTTTCTCCGCCTCAGACAAGTGGTTCTCATACTTCAGGGTATAATAACATTCAGCTCTATCAGGTTCTTCAGGAGCCACCTATATAAGAGTAATTTATGGAACTAGATAAAATGCAGATTTTCAGGTCCCTTTCTCAAGTATTTAGCGGGGCTGAATTGTTTTCAGTTTCACAATGATTCTGATGCAGATGGTGTCTAGACACCACTTGAGAAGCAGACTGTCTCAGTGTGATGCCCCAGGGAGGTCTTGGGTCACTTTGACAAATGAGAGACTCCAAAGGAGGCAGATAGACTTAGTGTGGATCATATGTGGCTGGAAACAAAAAAAGCACTGCTCAAATGTCTAGAAAACTACCTCCATTCTTGTAAAGGATAAGAAAATCCATTCTTGCAAAGGATAATGTTTAGTTACCCTTTCTAACAATGTAATTAAAAACCAGTAAATACTTGGAAGATGTTTTATACTTTGTAAACATCATTCCAATATAAATACATTTTAAATTCCTGAAACTTAACATTTTAAAATTTCTTTCTGTTGTCAAAGGCATGCTTATCTCATTTCTGCTGCATATGGGGCAATATGGTGGAGTGGAAAGAGCCTGGGCTATGCAGCCAGACGGCTGTGCATGCCATTCTCAACTCTGTCATGTAACAGAAGGATATTAGGCAAGTTATCTGCTTTTCTAGAACATTACTATTCGCCTTTGTTAAAGTGGAGGTTATCTTAATTACAATCCTGGATGCTTCTGAATAATAAGTAATAAAATATGTGTGTGATACCTAGAGTAATATTCACTTATAAATGTCCCCCCTTTCCTCCCTTTCTCATTAAAAAAGGGACACTTATTCAGCGTGAATGATATTCTGAGTTTGTTTCAGTAGTTCACATTGCTAAAATTAAAACCAAACTCTTAAACTGCATCTACATCTTAGTAATAAATTATGTTCTAAATTTGTTTTCTTTCATGCAGTTTGTCAGTTATATCCACTATCTTCCTCACATTAATCTCCCAGATGTGAGCCAAACTAATATTATTTTTATATTAATAATATGATTATTAGAAAAAAGATCCTAAATGAAATAATATTGGCAAATTATTATTGAATCTCAATTATATTAAAAAGAAGAAATAGCATTTCAGGAAGCTAAAGTAGAATCAATCCATTACTCTTCATTTTCCTAACACCTGCAACATTACTTAGTGCATGGAGTGAATAATCAGTCAAGCCTTGATAAGTGAAAAATGAATGAGATTAAATGAGGACCTCAATTTAATAGAGGAGACAGTTGGCTGCTGTTGCGCATCTACTAAAAGGAAGCAAGTAATATTATTCTGATAAGAATCGCATGAGTGAACATCTTTCTTCTCATGTTTGTTTTAAAATTAAGAGCATTTAAAATAGCACTTAAAAATATGCAGTTACAGTTTTGAAGTAAAAATAAAGCAGGAGCAGAGAAAACCAAATGGTTAAATATCATAAGATGGGGCAGCAGGTGGCACGTTGGTCAGGAGCGACTTGACCAGCCTGGAGCACGTTCTTTTAGAGCCATTAACAACTCAGTTATTGTCAGGAATTATGGCTTTAGAATTCAATTATGGGGTGACATTCCCTTGTAAATGGCATCCTTTATTTCTGCTTGGTTTATCTGAATCTTTAATAGCTTCCTTATCACAGTGGCAACTTAGATGGCAGGGTCTGGTATCACCTCTATAGAAAGTAGTACAGTGTGATTTCCTGAGCGGAAGTCCCCACAAAACATGTAAGATGGAATATTTTGGGTACTATTCTGAAGCTGAAAGTGATTCTTTGAAAAAATAAAAAATTTGTCTCATACTTTTAACTAAAAGTCTTGTGACTTCTGTGTTTTGTTTATTTTAATTTGTTAATATTAATACAACTTCATATGAATGGCTGGGCATTCATGATAATGACCCTTAATGATAAATGTAGCTTTTCCTTTTTTGAATTTTCATGTAATGCAGTACCTACATTAATCAGTATCTTACTATTGTTTCCATATTTGAATGATTGCTAATAAAAATTAGATATAATCCTATGAGGTTGGTTATTACATTGTCATTTATAGATGAAATCATTGAGGCTTAGAAAGTAACTTGTCCCACATTGTGATTGGAAAATCTGGGATTAGAACTCAGATCTGTCAGAATTCAAAGTACTTAAGGTCTTACCCATATTACTTTATTACATCAAATTTTAATAAACACACACATATATATTTAACTTACTAAACTCTAAGTTCATTTAATATAGGGACTGTACCTTGTACATCATGGTATCACCATTAGCAATGATGCCAAATGTTCATCTACAGTGCTGAGTATTCCTCTGTATTTGTATTAAGCTCTCTCCAGGGATTCTAGTACACAACCAGGTTGGGAAGTTTCTTTGCCTAATATTGTGTCTCAAATAAAGATTATATTGGAATATGTAAATGAAAGACAAGAATCAGTTCAGTGCAGTTCAGTTGCTCAGTCATGTCCAACTCTTTGAGACCCCATGAATCGCAGCACGCCAGGCCTCCCTGTCCATTACCAACTCCCGGAGTTCACTCAAACTCACGTCCGTTGAGTCGGTGATGCCATCCAGCCATCTCATCCTCTGTCGTCCCCTTCTCCTCCTGCCCCCAATCCCTCCCAGCATCAGAGTCTTTTCCAATGAGTCAACTCTTCGCATGAGGTGGCCAAAGTACTGGACTTTCAGCTTTAGCATCATTCCTTCCAAAGAAATCCCAGGGCTGATCTCCTTTAGAATGGACTGGTTGGATCTCCTTGCAGTCCAAGGGACTCTCAAGAGTCTTCTCCAGCACCACAGTTCAAAAGCATCAATCCTTCGGCGCTCAGCTTTCATCACAGTTCAACTCTCGCATCCATACATGACCACTGGAAAAACCATAGCCTTGACTAGCCGGACCTTTGTTGGCAAAGTAATGTCTCTGCTTTTCAATATGCTATATAGATTGGTCACAACTTTCCTTCCAAGGAGTAAGTGTCTTTTAATTTCATGGCTGGAGTCACCATCTGCAGTGATTTTGCAGCCCCCCAAAAATAAAGTTGGCCACTGTTTCCACTGTTCCCCATCTATTTCCCATGAAGTGATGGGACCAGATGCCATGATCTTCGTTTTCTGAGTGTTAAGCTTTAAGCCAACTTTTTCACTCTCCTCTTTCACTTTCATCAAGAGGCTTTTTAGTTCCTCCTCACTTTCTGTCATAAGGGTGGTTTCATCGGCGTATCTGAGGTTATTGATCTTTCTCCTAGAAATCTTGATTCCAGCTTGTGCTTCTTCCAGCCCAGCGTTTCTCATGATGTACTCTGCATATAAGTTAAATAAGCAGGGTGACAATATACAGCCTTGACGTACTCCTTTTCCTATTTGGAACCAGTTTGTTGTTTCATGTCCAGTTCTAACTGTTGCTTCTTGACCTGCATACAGATTTATCAAGAGTCAGGTGGTGTGGGATTCCCATCTCTTTCAGAATTTTCCACAGTTCATTGTGATCCACACAGTCAAAGTCTTTGGCATAGTCAGTAAAGCAGAATTGAGAAGTGATTCACATAGATTGGATTACTAGCAGTAGTGCCAGTCTGGAGTTTACAAGGTATTGTTAACAAAGCTTACACACTTTGAAGCACAAACAAAGGCTACCATATCCCAATGCTATTTGGTCCAGCCGCTCTGATTCCTATTTGATATCCTGAATAATATTGGGTACACATTCTCTGGAAATCCCATGATAATCCAACAATTGTTGCTCTTAAATCATTTAAAAGAATTCATGTAATGCCATTAAAACTGCCATTTAAATAGCAAGGATTACCAGCTTTTTTTTTTCAGGGGAAAACGCTCCTATTAATGAGTCAGTGGATTTTTGTATACTCATTAATAGCTAAGGGTAACAATAGTAAAAAGCCAGCTCTCAATATTTGCTAAAGTAAAGTGAACTGGGCTGCATTGTAACAAACTGGACATTAGTAAACTGGACATTTAGTAATCTAAAAGTATATTCCAAAAAAAAGTCTAAATAACTGAAGAAATTGTGTAAGGGGTTTTTTTATTTCCCATGTTGCAAACAACCTTCTTCAGTATGTTCTCTGACTTATACTATCAGCTCAAAGACCCTTAGTGTGTCTAGGAATTTCCCACTCATCTGGGAATTTCTATAATAACACTACTTCTTTCTAGGATATTTGAGTTTTAAATCTAGTTTATATTTTTTATATTTATAAGATTTTATGATACCTTTTTAGGAACTTAATAGCATAATGTAAGTCATTTTTAAGGTTCCAGAGACAGTAAAAAGGATAATGGAGAAATCTTATTGTTGCTGTAATATTACACTAACTTTATTTCTATGTTAGCTTAAAGGAGACTGTATATTTATCATGTTTGCATATGTATTAACCAGGAGTCTTTCTCTCATGATAGTGAAATAAACGATGTAAACTAGCTCAAACTGGCTTGAAATTCAAAGGGAATTTATTGGCTAACAAAAGTCAGAAATTTTAAATTATAAAATGGCTTTAGACCCAGTTCCCAAAATTATATTTTAAAATGTTATCTTTCCTTTTCCTTTTAAAATTAATTTATTTTTAACTTTTTATTTCATTTTGGAGTGTAGCTGGTTAACAACACTGTGACAGTTTCAGGGGAACAGTGAAGGGCCATACATATACAGGTATCCATTCTCCCCCAAACTTGGCTCCCATCCAGGCTGCCACGTAACATTGAGCAGAGTTCCTTGCACTGTATAGTAAGTCCCTGTTGGCTATCCATTTTAAATATAGCGATGTGTACATGTCTATCCAAACTCCCTAACTATTCCTTCCCTTAGCCTTCCCCCGCCCCCGCAACTATAAGTTCAGTCTCTAATGACATCCCTTATATGTGGAATCTAAAAAGAAAAGATACAAATGAACTTTATTTACAAAACAGAAAGGGACTCACAGACTTATCTGTCCATTACTTTCCTCTATGTGGTTCCATTCTTGGACATAGTTTCATGGGAAAAAAGGAGACAATATGGCTATTGGCAGCTCCAACCAGATAGGGTACTTGGTTGGTTTCACCTAGGTCATTTTTTGCCCTTAAGTTCAAGCATGATTCACTGAAATCATAAGTACTGTTTTAAATGCTGATTGCAAACATTCCAAGTTTATGCCCTCAAGGAGCTTAATGTCCTAGCCACAGTTTGAGGATGTAGAGATGTCAGTTATTAATAATGAACATTTTTAATCTCTGTATTACACTTGGTATTTTTTCTTAGTCTTATATGAGTTTTCAGATATTTTATAATACCCATCTTATTTTTTAAGTTACATATTTTCACTTTACTTCTTTCCTCAATTGGAATATGCCTTTGATGTGTCTATCCATTTTGATTGTGTTTTCCCATCAAAGCTATTAGAATAGAGGATATTCTTACAGTGTATGATATCTACAGTTGAGACTTTACAATTCCTTTATAAAGACAGGAAAGTTATTATTGAACAACCTTTAACTTTTATGACTCATACTTTATATCAAAGAAGATTACCCTGTTGTGTAGCTAAGAGATATGATTTAATAAAAACTTAATAAAATTTCAGGTGGACTTATCACTGTGCAAACTACTCCAGAAAGTCTGGTTAATCATTTTGGAGAACTCAATTAACATTAACAGATCTCCATTATGAATGGTGAAAAATCACATTAAAACTTTAATGAGTAAATTGAACTTCTACAAGTGCATACTATATTTCCCAAGAGTTGTTCAAAGACTTTGAGATCATTTTCTCATTTCCATATAAGGAGACTTTCCTCAAGTTTTAGAGACAAACTCCACCTGTTGATCTATGCCCTCCATCCATTCCTGACACCTCTTTGGCATTCGCCTTTTAATGTTCACCCTCTGTTACCTGCCAAGTGGTAAGTTATTACGATTGTCTTCCCTGGCCCTGATCACTCTTCTCACGCTGGAAATCAAAAGATAGAACAGACCCAGGATTACAACATCTGAGGAAAAAGGTGTGTTTTTTTTTTTTTTTTTTTTTTTGCATGTTGATAGTTTGCAGGTTGGTAAACGTTTTACCAGCTTTCAATTAACTACTAAGTTCCTCTTCTCTTTTCAAGGTACTAGCTAGAATCCTACCTTTTTTCTCTTACTACCAAGTAGTTTCAACTTTCTTTTCTTGTACATTTTAATTTATAATGACTGGTTGCCTATTATGTGTCTGCTCTGCAAGGCATCATGTTTGTAAACATCCATTACCTTAAAGGGCCATGCAATAGAGTGGGATGGGAGCAATGTAAGTATAAATTCAGTGAAGTATTTTAGGTACCATATTTGATAGGCATAGCAAGGGAGTATGTCAAACATAGTGTTTTAAAGTATAAAATATTCTTTATATGCAATTTCTTCTTAATTACAACAAAATGATGAGTTAGTTATATCCCTACCTGATCATTTAGAAACTGAGATATTGAGTATTGCCACTGTCGTAGTCTGGCAAAGGACTTTTGAATAGAAGCACTCTTTCTGCTGCATTTGTTTGACACCATCCTGTTAAATCGCAACCTTCTCAATGTTGATTTTGTATTTCTAGCAATTAGCATTGTGCCCAACATGGAGTACACACTCAATAAATGTGTGCTTAATTAAAAGATGTGTGTTTTCCTTCCATATATATTTTCCAGTGATCTTTTAATCTGTCTCTGTTCAACTTGTTAATGTTAAAGAGTGAGCCAAATTCAGTAGGCCCAGATATACCACATCAACCCAGAAGAACTATCTGGAATCTTGAGCTCTTCTACTGTGGGCCTCATATGAGCATCAGCAGAGACAAATCTCAGCTCACATTACTTAAAAAAAAAATTGGAGTACAGTTGAGTTATAATGTGTTAGTTTCAAGCATACAGCAGAGTGAATCAGTTCTGCATATACGCATATCTGTTCTCTCGTTTAGGTTCTTTTCCTGTGCAGGAACACTGAGTCGAGTTCCCGGTGCTACACAGTGGGTTCTCATTGATGACCTGCTTTCATATGTAGTGTGTTTATGGCAATCCCAGTCTCCCAAGGTGTCCCTTCTCCTGCTTATCCTCTGGTAACTGTGAGCTGGTTTTCTACATCCATGACTTTACTTCTATTTTGTGAAGAAGTTCATTGTACCTTTGTTTTTTTTTTTTTAGATTCCACATACAAGCAATATCATATGTTATTTGTCTTTCTGCATCTGACTTATTTCACTCAGTATGAAAATCACTAGGTTCATTCATGTTGCTACAAATGACATTATTTTGTTCTTATTATGGCTGAGTAATATTCCATCATATGGATGTACCACATCTTCTTTACCCATTCCTCTGTTGATGAACATTTAGGTTGCTTCTATATCTTGTATAGTGCTACAATTAACCCTCCTACACTGTTGTTGGAAATATAAATTGGTATGGCCACTATGGAGAATAGCATGCAAATTCCTTTAAAAACTAAAATAGAACTACCATATGACCCAGCAGTCCCTTTCCTGGGCATGTATCTGGAGAAAACCATAATTTGAAAAGATACATACACCTCAACAGTACTTTTTAAAAATAATAACTTTTCATAGTAGTATATGTCTTAGAAAGCTGCATTTTGAAAGCCAATAGTTAGTAAATGGATTATAACCTCCTCCCCAAAAAAATAAGAGGATGGTTATTCTTGTTAGAGTGTTTACTTTTTTCTTTTAAATACCCTAATGTATTTCAACTATAGCATACTTCAAGTCAATAAAGATTCAGCTCTCTCCAGAACACTTAAAATCACTTCAGAAACAAAATGCTTTTGCACAGACTCTCTTGATTATGAAGCAAAAATTTTACATCTAACATAGACTTAGTTTGTGATTCTAAAACTTGTTTCTTTCCTGGACTTGATTCTGGGCAGCTGTTACCTGTTTGGAGCTCTTGTCAAATAAATAATATTTTGGATGCCCTACAGCTTACCGACTCTTAAGGATTAAAAGCAGAAGTAGAAGACTGAGTTCAAGTTTGAATCTGCCAATGTTCTTTGTGATGTTGAAACTCACTTGTCTTCTTTGTACCAATTTTTACATCTGGTAAATGGATGTTAATGTGATTTATCTTGCTTCCCCCCGCCCCCCACAGGTACCGTGGAAATTACTTACAAGTGTTTAGAAATATGTCAGTATTACACAACCATAGTTTAATGAACAAATTAATAGAAAAGTTATCAAGAACAAAGTCCTGGTAGAGTGTCTCTGACATGCGCATAGACAAGAACGTGTGTTCTTTGTTCAGGCTCTCTTGAATTTTTGTGGAATTCTGTAACATATTAGAAAGATAGTACTTCACATTACTTGTATTTCTAGACATGATTTGAGCGTTTTCCTTGTTCTAGCTCTTGGCAGTGGATTAAATGAACTAATCTAATACACTTGGCAAAATTTCTTTGAGTCAGCTTTTCTGTTTCTGGCAGCTACCTTTAAACATAGTTTAAGAAGTTGTTTCTAAGAATTTTGAAGTTATTCAAATTGTTGATCAGAACTTTTGTACCATGATATTTCTTGATTCCATTTCAACCCAATGACCTTATAAAACAACAAACTGAATAAAAATCCTTGTCAAATACTGTGTTACTTTGCACTTCTCAAAGAAATGAAATCACTAGACATTGTGCATTGTGGAAATAATTGCTAATTAAACTGTCTCAGTATGCAACAAAGCACAAAATGCAGAGCATTTTGAAACATCAAACTCACTTAGAATCCCACTGTCATCTGCAGACCCTCTGTGACTTTGCATTAGAATTATCAGTGGGAGCCTCAGAGACTCATGTATTCTTCACTCTTGTTAGTGTGACCTAACCCCATGCCTCTGGACTGACGTAGAAGATTGTTTTTTGTTAGTTCATTGGTTGGTTTTGTTTTGTTTTGTTTTTTGCTTATCTTTTACATTTATATTTTATTTATTTATTTATTTTGCCTATGGCCTCTGCCCTGACTTTTGTTGTCTGTACATAACTGGTCTCATGAGAAATTCCCAGTCTTCGCTATTAATGTAATGATGTTAAATTCATCTTTCCCTGACTCTGAGGAAATCAGTGAAAATAGGAAGAGTATTGGGCTATTTTTCTTTTCTCCTCATTTTGCTTTTAAAATCTAGGTCAAGGGGCAAGAACTTTGAACTGATCTTGAAATTATAACTTAAAACTGGAAGGAATCCCATCCAGGACCTTACCTCTGCCTGTGGCATGGAGTGTGGTGTCAAGGGAGGCCGAAGGGCAGACACTCCTGACGTCCTGTTAGTCTTGTTCTTAAGCTGCCTAAAGAAGATTAGCCAGGATGCCAGTGGGACAAGGGATCTCTGAGGGAGGAGGTATCCACAGACTGGAAAGCTTTTAGCTGGAACCCCATTGCTGTGAATCTAGTGATAATTTTTTTACTACCATCCCCTGAGAGCCCAAGAAGGCAGCCATCCTTTTAAGCCCCAGATGCCTGTCTGTTACTTCTCTCTCTCTTTCCCTCCCAGGGGTCTGAAGCTGTCCTGTAAGTCCTGGAACCTTTCTTCTCACAGTGGGAGGAAATTGTAGAGTGGAAGCTATAATTGCTTGTAGTTTATCAGATGTAGTTACTTGGTTATATCCAGTGAGATGCAGTCATGCAGTGTTTGACAGTCTGCTTGGGGATGCTCCTGTCCTCTTTTTATCAATTCTAGGCTCTCATCTTGAACACTGGTCATGGACTAAGGTCTTTTCAATCTTTAGGTTTGGGGAACAGATGTCTTCATTTGCGGTCATAGATAAAAACCGCTACCCCAGTGGCCACTAAGCAACCACTAAATCAGCTCTCAGGAACTTTCTGATTAGTCTTCTACTACTCAACCTCTGTGCCAACAAATAGAGCTAAGGTTATTTACCCCCAAGTGTGATCTTCTTGTTTTCTTATTCATTGCCTCCTGTATTTGGTTTTATCCTTTCTCTGGTGGTCTACTTGTAGAGCTATTTACAGTGAACTCATTCTGCCTCCTCTTTCTTTCTCCCTCCCTCTCCCTCTTTATTTTTTCAAAACCCATAACTCCATTAAAAAGCTTTTAGTTCTTTGAATTAAGACTATATGCATCTCTTCTTCAACCTCCAGGTCATTTAAACCACCTGTAATTTGAGCATGGTAAAAGCAAACTCTGGTTTAGATGTCTTATATTATTTTCTAATAATGCATTTTGTCATGCCTAGCTTTGGTACACCCTTTAAGCTGCAATCTCCTTTTCAGAGAGAGAGAGAGAGAGAGAGAGAGAGAGAGAGAGAGAGAGAGAGAGATTTGTGAAAATAAGCAGCAGAGACTAAAGGAAAGCCAAGAGAAAAAATGAATGCTGGACTAAGGGAAGATTTAAGTGGATGGAAGATACCATTTTATGTTTATCATATAATGTTTTCCCTTGTGAATTTGTTCCACTTGTAAGAATACTCATTGTTTCTAGAAAGCACCATTCTAAACATACCCAGGCTCCCTCTAAAGTAAAATACATTGAAAGCCCTATCTTTATATTAGGAAGCAGGAAGATGCTGGCCTCGGATAAGTTCAGGACCAACAAATGCTGAGGTCCAAAAAGTGTTTCCAATGAAAGGCCACTTCTGTTGATAATTAGAATTGAGACTCCAGTAAGAAAAGTATTAATCTGATGCCCTAGCCAGAATATGTTTACAGTGACCTAAAGGTGCTTACAATCTTAGTTTTGCCTGTTGGATTCTTAATAACTGATAGTTATAAGTTCCCAACTATGGACATTTCTTTTCAAATGAGGCTTCATTTGTATAAAATGCCAAACAATTAAGTTCTTTCCGATAATAGTGAAGTAATGGCGCAGTGGTAAAGAATCCGCCTGCAGGAGACGCAAGAGATGTGGGTTCCATCCTTGGGTTGGAAAGATACCCTGGAAACGGCAACCTACTTCAGTATTCTTGCCTGAAAAATTCCATGGACAGAGGAGCCTGGAGGGCTACAGCCCATGGGGTCACAAAGGGTTGTTCATGACTGAGTGACTAAACACACACACACACACACACACACACACACACACACACACACACGACCACTGTTTCAGAGTTTGCATAGAAATAAAGCAAACTCATCCATGCAAATTACTCATTAAAAAACAGGCAAGCGAGGTGATGGAGATCACTTAACACAATTATATACAGCTAAATTTCATAAATCACGCTCTGGAGCTGTATCTGGTTTTCTCAACAAAGTGGGCATGTGGCTCAGTCCTGTTGGACTGTTTTGTGATGGTTCCAGTGCTCATGGCCACTGCAGCGGTGGGCCCAGATGCCTTCGGGTCAGACACTGCTTGTCCTTCCGCTCCCTGGGTTCGCATCACCATGGAAGCTAGTTCAGGCCTAGTGTTCTTCCGCTGAGGCAGTATGAAGGCCCACAAATGGCCGTTCCATTGGTTACAGTTGACTTAAGCAGCATGTCTATGCATTGCCAGCTCTGCGTGCTCACATATTCATTTAGATAGAAGAAAACAGCAAGTAATCAAGTCATCTGAAAGAGGAAGGTTGATGTGTGTATGCATTAGTTTCTGATTTCTTCAAGCATTTGGTTTTCTATCCAGTTATAAAAATATCTTCACTCACAAAAATATGTTGTGTTCAGAAATTATCTATGCTATGTATCTGTACCTATCTATTCCTATAGTTTTAAAAGTTGATTTATAATGTATATTCAGTTTTATATACTGTTTAAAACTCACAGAGTGAGTAAATTTTGCATCGTAAAATAGTATTCCAAAGCTTGATTTTAGTAATATGCTGCTGCTGCTGCTAAGTCGCTTCAGTTGTGTCCGACTCTGTGCGACTCCATAGACCGCAGCCCACCAGGCTCCCGCGTCCCTGGGATTCTCCAGGCAAGAACACTGGAGTGGGTTGCCATTTCCTTCTCCAGTGCATGAAAGTGAAAAGTGAAAGTGAAGTCGCTCAGTCGTGCCCGACTCTCAGCGACCCCTGTTCTTAATTACACATTTAAGTGAAAGTCAGTGAACCGAAAAGTAGAAATGGTGTTCGGCAACATATAGAGTATATGAAGCTCATAAAATGCTGATTGAAAGCACCCCTGCTTATTCTATTTTATACTCTTTATCATGCTTTAAAGGTACCTTGAATAATCTTCCTTTCTGATCTTTACTATGTGACTTTTTGATGTCTTTATTTCCTCTGTTGCATCCTTGCTTTTTATCTCTTTCCAATCTAAGATTAATAATGGAAATGTGCAAGCCAGAAATGGAAATACAGCAATGTATATACTATCTCGTTGTGGGTAATGGCATGGTTGTTATGGTCGGAAAGTCTGGATCTGAATCCTAGCTCTAACATTTACCAGTTCAGTGGATACTGTCAGCTAAGTAATTCATTGTTTATTAATATTATTCATTTTCATTATTAATTCATTGTTCATTTCGTTTTTTTAATGACTTTTTGATGTGGGCCATTTTTTAAAGTCTCTATTGAATTTGTTATAATATTGCTTTTGTTTTTTGGCCACAGAGAATGTGGGATCTTAGCTTCCTGACCAGGGATGGAACTCATACCCCTGCGCTGGAAGGCAAGGTCTTAACCACTGGTTTGCCAGAGAAGTCCCTAGATGTGTTCTCATCATTTCTAAAAAGGGCCAATAATATTTCCTAGCAAAATTAGGTGCCCCATAAGCCTTAGTTGTTATTTTTGTTACTATTACTAAGACTTCTCAGATGGAGCTAGTGATAAAGAACCTGCCTGCCAATGCAGGAGACCCAAGAGATACAGTTTCAGCCCCTGCGGAAGATCCCCTGGAGAAGGAAATGGCAACCCACTCCGGTATTCTTGACTGGAAAATCTCATGGACAGAGGAGCCTGGTGGGCTACAGTCCATGGGGTTGCAAAGAGTTTGACATGGCTAAAGCACATTATTAGCATAGCAAAGCATATTATTATTATATATTTGTATAATATAACATTATTACATTGAGGAAATATTTTTTCTGCATGGTAGAAAATATCATACTATTTTATGGAGATCATAAAGATACATATTTTCTTCTGGGAATATTATTTATTATATGTATAATGCATGGCTTGTGACAGACATTTGGAGAAATTCCAAAGAAGTTTGCTACAGACTCTGCTTCTCAAAATCTAGATTGAGGATATAAGGCATAAAGATGTCAAATCTGTATAACTTAGAAATTTGGGAAATGAAGCTATGAAGAGATATCCAAAATAATACTGCATGAATGGATAGAAAAGAAGATCTAATGCAACTCTACCTTATACTCAAATTTATCCTATGAAATTCATCAACTGAGGCTGTTATTTTATTATTGTTTTCAGTTTACTAGCTACATGCTGAACTGTAATGAGCCCTGTGCACAATCTCTGATTAAGAGACCTAGTTTCTGATCTTCTTGATTTTATTCAGTTTTGTGTCCTACAGCCCATCAGATCTTTTTAGAATTGAATGTGCAGCGCCACCTATCTGTGAGATTCCATTCTTATTTTATTTCTCTCACTCGGAGAAGGCAATGGCACCCCACTCCAGTACTCTAGCCTGGAAGATCCCATGGACGGAGGAGCCTGGTGGGCTGCAGCCCATGGGGTTGCTACAAGTCGGACACGACTTCACTTTCACTTTCACTTTTCACTTTCATGCTTTGGAGGAGGAAATGGTAACCCACTCCAGAATTCTTGCCTGGAGAATCCCAGGGACAGGGGAGCCTGGTGGGCTGCAGTCCATGGGGTCGCTAAGAGTCCGGCAGGACTGAGCGACTTCACTTTCACTTTCATGCGTTGGAGAAGGAAGTGGCAACCCTCTCCAGTGTTCTTGCCTGGAGAATCCCAGGGACAGGGAGCCTGATGGGCTGCCATCTATGGGGTCACACAGAGTCGGACACGAGTGAAGCGACTTAGCAGCAGCAGCAGCAGTGTTCTTGCCTGGAGAATTCCGTGGACAGAGGAGACTAGAGGGTTACAGTACATAGGGTTGCAAGGAATCGGATATGACTGAGAAAGTAACACAGGGCCACCCTAGAACATTCGTTTCTTTAGGGATTTCTGTGACTGGTATCTACCTTAAACAGCTACCCATTTAACCCTGAAAAATTAAAATATATTAGATTCAATAACATCTATGGTTTTATTTATAATAAATGATTCAACTTATTGAATTCATTTTTTTATTCTGTAACTAAAAATTTTACTTTCAAACCTCATTATGTGCTATCAGGAAGGAAATTTGCAAAGATATGCCTTTAAAAAGTATCCCTTACAATTTGGGAGTCTTTGCCATTTTAAGTAAGCTGTGAAAGTGAAAGTGTTAGTCACTCAGTCATGTCTGACTCTTTGCGACCCCATGGACTACAGCCTGCCAGGCTCCCCCGTCCATAGAATTCTCCAGGCAAGAATACTGGAGTGGGTAGCCACCCCCTTCTCCAGGGGATCTAAATCCTAACGCAAAGAGTCTGTCATGACTGAGCGACTGAGCGTGGGTGCATTACTGAAAACACTAGTTTTAGATATTTTAAACCATTGATCATTTCTGAAGTAAGTCTTCTGTCTTTTTTCAGTGTCTTTTGTTACTCTATTCAGGGTGCCTCATTAAGGAGGCACTTAGGGGCTGAGTAGCAAAGCTTTGCTGCCTTGGCCATTTTTTACTTTTTGTGTATTTTCTCTGTGTAGTGTGCCAGTTTGCTGAATGATAAAAAAAAGAGTTATGGTGGCCTTCAATCATTGTTGTAGGAGGACATTTGTTTACATCTTGAGAATTTGAGGTCTTTATGAAATTATACTTTAGATATATCTATATGAGCTATGTCATACCTACAGTGCAAATTTTCAAAAGTCTGTAGAGCCTAGGCCATTATCAAGATTTAGAGCCAAAAGAAAAATCATTGTACTTCACAAGTACAATATATTTATGTTATATTTACAATATACAAAACCTGTAATTGTAACTTTGAACCTCTTAGAGTTTGTCAAGTTCTTAACAATGAAATTTTGTCTAATTTTTCAAGCTTCTTTCCAATCTGTGTAAGTCTTGAGGACATCAGTGTTTTTTCCTAAATAAGAGTTTAAATTAAATATTGTAATACTTGTTTTTTAAATAAATTTTGAAATTCAACCTGTTTTTTTAAATAAGTTTTGGAATTCAAGAAATCTAATTCATTTATCAAAAGGAAATGATGTAATTTTCCTTTCTTTACACATCTTTAATATCCTCAAGAGCAACCACATTTAGAGGAATAGCAGAAATTATGACCTTTAGTTTTCCTGCACATTTTTTCAGTCATGACATAGAGATTTATAAGCATCTTATCTAAACAACTAAAATAATTTATCATTCAAGGTCATATAGTAACAAATCAAGTTACCAGTGAAAAAATCTAAATTCTCAATTTTTTTCTTGGACAAAAATTGTTAGAATCCTGGACTAGAGCTCCACATATCTAATTTCAATCTAAACTATGCTATTTATTCCCTCTTACCATGTATAAGCCTCAACTTTCTTATCTGTCAAAAGGGAGGTACAATTCCCACCACACCAAATTTTGAATAATATTAAATGCGATGAGGCAAACCCCATTAAATGGGATGAGGAAGGAAATTAGACACCTCATATTGATGGCAGAAATCCTGTGGAATAAGGTTTTTAGGAAACTGCTTGTAACGTTTATTCTAAGGGAGCACTATAATAAAAAGAGTAAAGCAACTGTGTTTTGCAGCTTGCTGAAAATTAAACATATGTCTGTGCATGAGTGTGTACATATGTGTATGTATAGGGAATTACTGAATATCTCTGGTTTTTATCCTTTTTTATTGTAATAAAAACACATAACATGGAGTCTATTGTCAAATTTTTAGGTGTACAGTTCAGTATTAACTATATGCACATTGTTGTATAGCAGATCTCTAGAAGTTTCTCATCTTGAAACTCTATACTCACTGCGTAGCGACTTCTCATTTTCCTGCCCCCACCACCAGTCTGTCAATCACCATCCCATTTTTGGCTTCTTTGAATTTGACTGTTTTAGATACCTCATACAGGGGAATCATACAGTATTTGTCCTTCTGTGACTGCCTTGTTTTGTTTAGAATAATGTCCTAAAGGTTCATACACATTATAGCATATGAGATTTCCTTCCTTTTGAAGGAAGCATAATATGCCATTGTTGTTGTTGTTTAGTTGCTAAGACTTGTCCAATTCTTGCAACTCCATAGACTGTAGCCGTCAATCTCCTCTGTCCATGGGATTTCCCAGACAAGAATCCTGGAGTGGGTTGCATTTCCTTTCCAGGGGATCTTCCCTACCTAGGGATCAAACTCGCATCTCCTGCATTGGCAGGTGGGTTCTTTACCACTGAGCCACCACGGAGGCCCCTGATATTCCATTATATGTGTGTACAATTGTCTATCTGTTCAATCATCACTGAACATTTAGATTTTTGTACTTCTCTGCTATTGTGAGTAATGCTGTAATAAACATGGGAATGCAAGTATCTTTTTGAGAGGTGCTTTCAGGATTTTTTTTTCTTTTTTATAAATACACAGAAGTGGGATTACTGGGTCATACGGTAGTTCTACTTTTAATTTTTTGAAGAAACTGCCTGCTGATTTTCATACTGATTTTACCATTTTGTATTATCATAAACACTGCACAAAAGTTCCAGTTTCTCCATATCCTTATCAACGTTATATTCTGTTTTTCTCTCCCCTAGTGACCATCCTAACAGGTATGAGGTGATCACTCATTGTAAATGATTTTGATTTGTATGTTCTTGATGATTAGTGATGTTGAGCATCTTTTCATTTACATGTTGTCTGTTTGTATGTCTTCTTTGGAGAAATATCTATCAAGTTCTTTGCCCACTTTTTAATACAGTTATTTGTGTATGTGCTACTCATAAAATTGGTTCGTTTTGACAGTAGCTGCTTGGCCCTGTGCTAGCATAATGAAGATATTTGAGTCTGCTGCAAATTCTGAGTAATTAAATGTTTAAAATTACCTGTTTATATTTGTCTTAATTCCCTCACAGGCTTCCCTGATAGCTCAGTTGGTAAAGAATCCACCTGCAATGTGGGAGACCCCAGTTCAATTCCTGGGTCTGGAAGATCCCCTGGAGAAGGGATAGGCTACCCATTCCAGGGTTCTTGGGCTTCCCTTGTAGCTCAGCTGGTAAAGAATCCGCCTGCAATGTGGGCGGCCTGGGTTCAATCCCTGATGTGGGAAGAGTATTCTGGCCTGGAGAATTCCATGGACAGTCCATGGGGTTGCAAAGAGTTGGACATGACTGAGCGACTCTCACTTTCACTTTAATTCCCTCACATATGTGAATGTATATCTATTTCTTATATGTGAAATCCTATAATTCAGTAGTGTAGGTATGCATTTTATACTTAAATTAGTGTTAGTTATAAGTAAGAAGCATGGGTATAAAAATACGAAGCATTTAATGGAGAGTAAAGAGAGAAGATTTAGTCATCTATCTTTTAAAATCAGTGATCCTATTACCATCCTTTATATTGAAATTAAGATGTTACATTCAAGATCTGAAATGCTGAAAGTCATACTAGCACATAAACAACCAAAATTTTAGAAAATTGTTGTGTAAGAATGTAGCGATTTACAAGGCACTTTTACTCAAGAAAAAAAGCAATTCAAGACTTATCTGATTTGTGGGAGGGGGGGAGGTTAAAAATCTCAAAATCTTTTAATTAAAGGAAAAGAGGCTTTTTCTGACTTCAGAGAGCCAACCCTAACCCGGTCTGCAAACCACTGCACTTCTTAGGTTTTCTGAGGGCGAGAAATTAAGGATAGCACCCTTGGAAGAATTGTGAATTTTACTCACATTTGGCAACAACAGTTGCCATAAACCATGGGCTCCTTGTGTTTAAATGGAACAGAAACTCAACTCAATTTTCTGCTGGACAAATGTTTGCATTGAAAACAACAGTGATGGAGCCCACAAACAAGCCTTTCAACATGATGCACATTTTTTGTTTATTCTCTTGTTTTATTGTAAGTGGGATGTCTCTAGAAAATAAAAGACATGGAAATGATTTCAGTTGTGTTTGGCAGTATTTTTGACACTGTGTACTGGGCTGTGACTGACACTTCATTTGATAGGAATTATAAGCACCCTTTGTTCATGAAAAAGAGGATTTAAGACTTCCTGTAAGTAATATACTTGTGTCCTTTCCAGAGAAGTACACGTTGTGTATTTATATGTTAAAGTGCCAGGTAATATAAAAAAAAGTTGTTAATATGGTATGTGATAGCTTTCAGCTTTTTGATGTTTAAACCTTTGTTTCTACAAAGCATTATGCTAGTAATGCTGCTTAACAATAAGTTTTGATTACTGAAGGGCTATGAAACTCTTTAAGTGGGCAGTATTAAAATTACACATAAATTGCACTGATAGAAAAAAATGAAAGATATTCTGCTATCGTCTGGGAGAAATTTTGTTAAATAATGTTATTATATGGGTCATTGAGTTCTTTTAGAGTCTTTTGAAGAGTGTCCAGGCTGTTTCTATGCTTTGTTTATGTGGGAACATGGTTTAAATAAAAGAATGATCTGAACTATTCTTAAATTAGGCCAAATATTTAACTTGTGGCATTATTGATAGAAGTTTTGTCATGTTCCTTGGAAATCATGCAATGTTTACGAGGATAGCAATTTTCGAGCCAAGACCTTACTCATGAAGTTCAGCTTTCAAACGATTTCTTTTTTCTCCTTCTTTGCCATACGTATTTGGCATAAGCCTCAATGAGGCTAAGTCCAAATGAGTGTGTGCAGACTTTCTGTTTCTGAGTCTACATAGGGGTACCGCTGTAGCTCTTGGGTGACAAGCTTTCATGATCCTAAATAATCTTTCTACCTTTTAGAATCTTCGTGTTTTTCTGATTTGTGATTAACTCTCTGCACTTCTCTGATAGCTCAGTTGGTAAAGAATCTGCCTACAATGCAGGAGACCCGGTTTGATTCCTGGGTCGGGAAGAACCCCTGGAGAAGGGATAAGCTACCCACTCCAGTATTCTTGGGCTTCCCTTGTGGCTCAGCTAGTAAAGAATCTGCTTGCGAGGCAGGAGACCTGGGTTAGACCCCTGGGTTGGGAAGATCCCCTGGAGAAGGGAAAGGCTATCCACTCCAGTTTTCTGACCTAGAGAATTCCATGGGGTTGCAAAGAGTCAGACACGACTGAGCAACTTTGACTTTCACTCTGTGAAATATATAAGCTGTTTCATTTATTGATTGTTCTTCATTCCTCAACAAATATTTGATTGTCTGTCTACTGTGTCCCAAACACTGAGCAGGTTACTAGGATGCAGAAGTGGCAGTGGTGTGGTCTCTGCCCTCATGGGAGACTATGTGATCTACGAAAATATCTCTTCTCAGCCCCTTTTCATTTATCGGTTCAGTTCAGTTCAGTCAAGTCACTCAGTCGTGTCTGACTCTGCAACCCCGTGAATCACAGCACGCCAGGCCTCCCTGTCCATCACCAACTCCCGGAGTTCACTGAGACTCATGTCCATCGAGTCAGTGATGCCATCCAGTCAGCTCATCCTCTGTCGTCCCCTTCGCCTCCTGACCCCAATCCCTCCCAGCATCAGAGGCTTTTTCCAATGAGTCAACTCTTCGCATGAGGTGGCCAAAGTACTGGAGTTTCAGCTTCAACATCATTCCCTCCAAAGAAATCCCAGGGCTGATCTCCTTCAGAATGGACTGGTTGGATCTCCTTGCAGTTCAAGGGACTCTCAAGAGTCTTCTCCAACACCACAGTTCAAAAGCATCAATTCTTCGGCACTCAGCTTTCTTCATAGTCCAACTCTCACATCCATACATGGCCACGGAAAAACCATAGCCTTGACTAGACAGACCTTTGTTGGCAAAGTAATGTCTCTGCTTTTGAATATGCTATCTAGGTTGGTCATAACTTTCCTTCCAAGGAGTAAGCGTCTTTTAATTTCATGGCTGCAGTCACCATCGGCAGTGATTTTGGAGCCCAAGAAAATAAAGTCAGCAACTGTTTCCACTGTTTCCCCATCTATTTCCCATGAAGTGATGGGACTGGATGCCATGATCTTAGTTTTCTGAATGTTGAGTTTTAAGCCAACTTTTTCACTCTGCTCTTTCACCTTCATCAAGAGGTTTTTTAGTTCCTCTTCACTTTCTGCCATAAGGGTGGTGTCATCTGCATATCTGAGGTTATTGATATTTCTCCCGGCAATCTTGATTCCAGCTTGTGTTTCTTCCAGTCCAGCATTTCTCATGATGTACTCTGCATATAAGTTAAATAAGCAGGATGACAATATACAGCCTTGAAGTACTCCTTTTCCTATTTGGAACCAGTCTGTTGTTCCATGTCCAGTTCTAACTGCTGCTTCCTGACCTGCATACAGATTTCTCAAGAGGCCGTCAGGTGGTCTGGTATTCCCATCTCTTTCAGAATTTTCCACAGTTTGTTGTGATCCACACAGTCAAAGGCTTTGGCATAGTCAATAAAGCAGAAATAGATGTTTTTCTGGAATTCTCTTGCTTTTTCCATGATCCAGCGGATGTTGGCAATTTGGTCTCTGGTTTTTCAAACCTTGCCATTTACTGAAGTGCCTATCAATAAAGACTGTATGCATTAACACTTCACTTTTGCAGAATTGCACCACCTGTTACACTTAATGTTGTTGGAAAATATTGTATATTTTTGGCTTCATAGGATGGTGTTTTTTTTTTTTTTTTTTAGTTTTATTTTATTTTTAAACTTTACAATATTGTATTAGTTTTGCCAAATATCAAAATGAATCCACCACAGGTATACCCGCATTCCCCATCCTGAACCCTCCTCCCTCCTCCCTCCCCTACCCTCCCTCTGGGTAGTCCCAGTGCACCAGCCTCAAGCATCCAGTACCGTGCATCAAACCTGGACTGGCGACTCGTTTCATACATGATATTATACATGTTTCAATGCTATTCTCCCAAATCTCCCCACCCTCTCCCTCTCCCACAGAGCCATAAGACTGATCTATACATCAGTGTCTCTTTTGCTGTCTCGTACACAGGGTTATTGTTACCATCTTTCTAAATTCCATACATTTGTGTTAGTATACTGTATTGGTGTTTTTCTTTCTGGCTTACTTCACTCTGTATAATAGGTTCCAGTTTTATCCATCTCATTAGAACTGATTCAAATGTATTCTTTTTAATGGCTGAGTAATACTCCATTGTGTATATGTACCATAGCTTTCTTATCCATTCATCTGCTGATGAGCATCTAGGTTGCTTCCATAGGATGGTGTTGTGTGAAGAGTTGTAATGAGATGTTCATTAAGGAGACAGGCAGACTGCAGAGGCCATGTGGCACGATTGAGCAGATATTGAGCATGTCTCACCCTGTGACCAACACTACGGTGGCTGTTGGGAGGTCAGTGATGAACAACACAGGGATGATCTTTGCCTGATTAATGTAAATAAATTTCAAAACTTAAGTTATGATAAATACTGTGAAAAGTTTGGCTCTTCAGGCTTATGTATCTTCTCCTTGCAGCAAATCTAGATGTAAGCCAAATTTTGATACTTGGATGTTTAATGATCATGGAAATAGAGGATTAATGGGAGATCCTGATCACTAGCCAAATCTGTCCTTTCTGTGTCTTCATACAGATTTAGGGACTTGTGTTGACACTTCTGACATTTGGTACATATGTGTCTGTTATAACAGTATCCCATGGTATTGTTTCACTTATAACTTCTGCAACTTACACAGTGAACGCTTTCAAAGTAGTAATGAGCCTTTTACATGTTAAATTCCCAATTTTGATCTTTGATATGTGCATATATTCACATCATGTACATATCATGTACATACTATGTCATGTACATGTACATATCATATACATAACAAGTCTTCCCCTATAGCTCAGTAAAGAATCAGCCTGCAATGCAGGAGACAATGAAAACACAAGTTCAGTCCCTGGGTCGGAAGATGCCCTGGAGGAGGGAAAGGCAACCCACTCCAGTATTCTTGCCTGGGAAATCCCATGGACAGAGAAGCCTTGTGGGCTACAGTCATGAGGGCACAAAGAGTCGGACATGACAGAGCCACTAACACTTTTTCATGTTAAATTTCCCAGTTTTGGTCTTTGACATGTACATGGTGTTAGGTAATGAGTACATTTATCCATACATTTATTCTTTGAATATGAGAGTGCATTTGAGTATTTGTTGTGTTGTTCTATTCATTATTTTAAAATATGTCAATGAATTATTACTTTTCTGTATCCATTAATGTGGATAATAGCATGCACACACATGCATACATCATTAGCTTATTGTTTAACCAAATGAAATTATTTATAATATACTTTACTGTTATCCCAGACATTCATGTAAGATCTCAATAAATGTTGGATATTACTGACACTAAATAATATCACATTCTAAATCTAAAAAATAAAAATAAAGGTACTTTTCTCTTAAAATGTCTTCTTTCATATATAAACCAAGCTGAAATCACATATGTGGGTACTTGTATATTTATCTACAGTCCTGATTTTTGATTCTGCCTTATCCAATTTTATTTTTGAGTTCAAACCTTCAAAAAATTCACCATACCTGAAAATAAATTAACTCAAAGGTCTGGAAGAAATCTTAAAATTATCTTTTCTGATATGGACATTTTATGGACACATCACTATAATTACAGAAAAAATATATTTGGACTGCTTTGAGGGATAATCCAGATACTGAGTAATACCTCAAACATTAAATAATGTTTGCAATAAATTCTTCCTATTCATTTTAGAGAAATCAGCAATATACCAAGTTTGCCACCAGAAGGTGCTAGAGGGAAATGAAACCAGCTCTATGAATGCTTTGCACTAGCTTTTTTCCATTTGCTTGGTGGTGTTTTCTCCACCTAAATAATTTCATCTGTTCAGTGACAGGTTTTCATATGGTTTAAATATTAGATATACAAAATGTCAGGGTTTTGGCCATGTGCAAAAACAAAAGCACATTTTTAATCTGTTTATTTATCAAGATAACTGGAAGAGATCTTGGAGGGGCAGGGGGAAATGTACAACTTATTTGAGAACATAATAGTCATGTAATTGAAGATAAATATTTAATGCTTCTGTGTAAAAAATCATCTTTTAAGTCAACTATACAAAGAAACCTTATGATCTATCCTAATTTAAATTTCAGGTCTTTCAAAAGTCAATTTACACTCATTTCAAAATAAGATAGAGCTGAGAATGGTAGTGTTGAATGCATACTTCTAGAGCACACTTTCTAATCTTGTTAGTAAATTAGTTAAATGTAAAGACTCTGCTGTCCTCCAAGTTTCCTAGGTATAATATCAGGTATGCATGTGTATTTTATTGATATAGTTTATTTCAAGATGCTGACATTAAAAGCTTTCATTGAGGATTTCCCTTTTCTTTCCCATTCAGGAATTACAGCATACGTCTCAGATTCCAAAATCCAGTACTTATCTGTATTACTACTGTAAAGGTATAAAAAGAGGATAAAATAGTAAAGGGACAATCATGTTATCACGGGAGCTCTTTCTGTCTTTCAGTGTTAAAAGTCATCAAGCTATATATATATTTTCCAAAGTCCTTTTCTGATGTCAATGTAACTGATGAAAATTTATTCATTCATCATTTTAGCAAGAAAAACTATGGAATTTCTCTGTATATTTCTTTGAATATCTGCCATTTACATTTTCATGTAATGTCCTTTTAGGGACAAAAAAATGCTTGCATGTGTTAACCAGATAATTTCTCCACTTTTTTTTTTTAAATTTTATGGATTGAGTGGAAATATGGCAGTCATAAGGACAGTGCTGATAAAATTGAGCTAAAAGCAGAGAAAGGAGAAGTTACAGAGAGCTTATATGAAAAACATGCAAACTTTGAAAACAAAAGCTCATCAACTCTCCTATCCTCGTATATCCTTTTACAGTATTTGTCTCCTATTTCTGTTTTAACAGATTACTGCAAACTGATGGATTAAAATCCTAAAATATTTTATCTTAAAGTTCTAGAGGTCAGAAGCTCCACAGTGGGGTTTTACTGGGATAAAGTTGAGGATGCAAAGCTGTGTTCTCTCTGGGGGCCCTGGAGAGAATTTTCCTGGCCTTTCTCAGTTTCTAGGAGCTGTTCACATTCCTCTTCCATCCTACTTGGCTCCTCTGCATCATCTTCCACATTTAAGAGACCCTTGTGATTACATTGGGTCTGACCAAATAATCCACAGCTCTCTTTATTTTAAGGTCAGTTGATTAACAGTTTCCATTACCCCTTCCCATGTAATACAGCATATTCACATGTTCCAAGGATTAGAATGTGAACATCTTTGGGGACGGGGTTATTTCTCTGCCTACCACATCTGTCTTCTGTGCATTTTTTACAAAATTGAAATAGTATGTGTGTAACTTGTATGTAGCATTTTCTCATACTAGCAGTTTTTAGTATATGTCTTTTCACCTGTACTACATTGAAAGAATTTACTATACTCACCTCATATTGGCCATTTCACTTATTCAAAAAATATTTATTTTGTTCCAATTATGTTAGAGGTATTTTGCAAAGAAATGGGGCTTTAGTTGTAAGTAAGACAAAGCTTCTGCCTTTGGGGAATTTACGGGAAAATGGAAAAGAAAGAAACGTAAGGGATTAACTGAAGAATTAATTAATTAAAATTCTGACTTGTGTGTGAAAACAAAAACAAGGGTACCATAAAAATGGAGAGAATATTCCTAGTTAGGCCCAGTTTCCCTGATTAAGTGACATTAAAACTGACAAGAAGGATGGATGGATTTATATACTTTGAGAAGTGGGGAGAAGTATTTGAGGAAAAAGAAGAGTGTAATTAAAGGCCACAGGTCAGGAAGTTGCTTAGAAAATTCAAGGAATCTGTATAAGTCAGAGGAGCTTCCCTGGTAGTTCAGGTGGTAAAGAATCCACCTATAATTCAGGAGACCCCAGTTCGATTCCTGGGTCGGGAAGATCCCCTAGAAAAGGGATAGGCTACACACTCCAGTATTCTTGAACTTCTCTGGAAGCTCAGATGGTAAAAAATCTACCTGCAATGTGGGAGACCTGGCTTCGATCCCTGGTGTGGTAAGTTCCCCTGGAGGAGGGCATGTCAACCCACTCCAGTATTCTTGCCTGGACAGTAATCCTCATGGACAAAGGAGCCTAGAGGTCTACAGTCCATGGGGTCGCAAAGAGTTGGACATGACCGAGTGACTAAGCACATACACAGAAGTAAGAGAAATCTCCTCCTTGGTGAGCAGGAGAATGGTTTAAGACAACGATGGAGAGGTGGGCTGAATCTAGATACTACAAGACTTCATATGCCAGGGTGAGAATGTTGGGTTTTGTGTGAAAGACAAAGGAAAGCTATTTTTTTTTCCTTTAATTGTAATGATTCTTTTTTTTTATTTTATTTTTAATCTTTACAATATTGTATTGGTTTTGCCAAATATTGAAATGAATCTGCCACAGGTATACATGTGTTCCCCATCCTGAACACTTCCCCCTCCTCCCTCCCCATACCATCCCTCTGGGTCATCCCAGTGCACCAGCCTCAAGCATCCAGTATCGTGCATCAAACCTGGACTGGCGACTCATTTCATACATGATATTATACACGTTTTGATGCCATTCTCCCAAATCTTCCCACCCTCTCCCTCTGCCAGAATCCATAAGACTGTTCTATACATCAGTGTCTCTTTTGCTGTCTCGTATACACGGTTATTGTTACCATCTTTCTAAATTCCATATATATGCATTAGTATACTGTATTGGTGTTTTTCTTTCCGGCTTACTTCACTCTGTATAATAGGCTCCAGTTTCATCCACCTCATTAGAACTGATTCAAATGTATTCTTTTTAATGGCTGAGTAATATTCCATTGTGTATATGTACCATAGCTTTCTTATCCATTCATCTGCTGACGGACATCTAGGTTGCTTCCATGTCCTGGCTATTATAAACAGTGCTGCGATGAACATTGGGGTACACGTGTCTCTTTCCCTTCTGGTTTCCTCAGTGTGTATGCCCAGCAGTGGGATTGCTGGATCATAAGGCAGTTCTATTTCCAGTTTTTTAAGGAATCTCCACACTGTTCTCCATAGTGGCTGTACTAGTTTGCATTCCCACCAACAGTGTAAGAGGGTTCCCTTTTCTCCACACCCTCTCCAGCATTTATTGCTTGTAGACTTTTGGATCACAGCCATTCTGACTGGCGTGAAATGGTACCTCATAGTGGTTTTGATTTGCATTTCTCTGATAATGAGTGATGTTGCGCATCTTTTCATGTGTTTGTTAGCCATCTGTATGTCTTCTTTGGAGAAATGTCTGTTTAGTTATTTGGCCCATTTTTTGATTGGGTCATTTATTTTTCTGGAATTGAGCTATAGGAGTTGCTTGTATATTTTTGAGATTAATTGTTTGTCTGTTGCTTCATTTGCTATTATTTTCTCCCATTCTGAAGGCTGTCTTTTCACCTTGCTTATAGTTTCCTTTGTTGTGCAGAAGCTTTTAAGTTTAATTAGGTCCCATTTGTTTTTTTTTTTTTTTAAATAAATTTAATAAATTTTCCGCCATAGGTATACATGTGTTCCCCATCCTGGACCCTCCTCCCTCCTCCCTCCCCATACCATCCCTCTGGGTCGTCCCAGTGCACTAGCCCCAAGCATCCAGTATCGTGCATCGATCCTGGACTGGCATCTCATTTCTTACATGATATTTTATGTGTTTCAATGTCATTCTCCCAAATCTTCCCACCCTCTCCCTCTCCCACAGAGTCCATAAGACTGTTCTATACATCAGTGTCTCTTTTGCTGTCTAGTACACCGGGTTATTGTTACCATCTTTCTAAATTCCATATATATGCGTTAGTATACTGTATTGATGTTTTTCCTTCTGGCTTACTTCACTCTGTATAATAGGCTCCAGTTTCATCAAAACCTCAAATAGCCAAAGCGATCTTGAGAAAGAAAAATGGAACTGGAGGAATCAACCTACCTGACTTCAGGCTCTACTACAAAGCCACAGTTATCAAGACAGTATGGTACTGGCACAAAGACAGAAATATAGATCAATGGAACAAAATAGGAAGCCCAGAGATAAATCCACGCACATATGGACACCTTATCTTTGACAAAGGAGGCAAGAATATACAATGGATTAAAGACAATCTCTTTAACAAGTGGTGCTGGGAAATCTGGTCAACCACTTGTAAAAGAATGAAACTAGACCACTTTCTAACACCATACACAAAAATAAACTCAAAATGGATTAAAGATCTAAATGTAAGACCAGAAACTATAAAACTCCTAGAGGAGAACATAGGCAAAACACTCTCTGACATACATCACAGCAGGATCCTCTATGACCCACCTCCCAGAATATTGGAAATAAAAGCAAAAATAAACAAATGGGACCTAATTAACCTTAAAAGCTTCTGCACATTAAAGGAAACTATTAGCAAGGTGAAAAGACAGCCTTCAGAATGGGAGAAAATAATAGCAAATGAAGCAACTGACAAACAACTAATCTCAAAAATATACAAGCAACTCCTACAGCTCAACTCCAGAAAAATAAATGACCCAATCAAAAAATGGGCCAAATAACTAAATAGACATTTCTCCAAAGAAGACATACAGATGGCTAACAAACACATGAAAAGATGCTCAACATCACCCATTTGTTTATTTTTGCTTTTATTTCCAATATTCTGGGAGGTGGGTCATAGAGGATCCTGCTGTGATGTATGTCGGAGAGTGTTTTGCCTATGTTCTCCTCTAGGAGTTTTATAGTTTCTGGTCTTACGTTTAGATCTTTAATCCATTTTGAGTTTATTTTTGTGTATGGTGTTAGAAAGTGCTCTAGTTTCATTTTTTTACAAGTGGTTGACCATTTTTCCCAGCACCACTTGTTAAAGAGATTGTCTTTAATCCATTGTATATTCTTGCCTCCTTTGTCAAAGATAAGGTGTCCATATGTGCGTGGATTTATCTCTGGGCTTCCTATTTTGTTCCATTGATCTATATTTCTGTCTTTGTGCCAGTACCATACTGTCTTGATAACTGTGGCTTTGTAGTAGAGCCTGAAGTCAGGTAGGTTGATTCCTCCAGTTCCATTCTTCTTTCTCAAGATAGCTTTGGCTATTTGAGGTTTTTTGTATTTCCATACAAATTGAACACTTTTAATCTAAGGAGGAATACACTGAAGTTGCATTTAAAATGATCCATCTGGCTGTAGACATTCCTGAATGAAAGGGGCAGAATGAAACTGGGAAAGAAGGGTTGTGTTGAGAAGTGTGTGCAGGTTGATAGTGAAGTGAATAGTCAGGGTGACAGGAACCACTGGACAGTTATCTCCATTTACAAGAACAAGTACTGGCAGAGAAAGCAGCCGTAGTGGGAATATTGAGTTTGGGCTTGGGTAGGTTGAGTTTAAGATGCCTTTCCATCATCAGTGTGACACTTCAAGGGGAAAGTTTAATAATTTATTCAAAGTCTGAGAGTTCAGTCTGAGTTAGATCTATATCTGTGGCCATCTTTAGTCTATATAAAGCTACAGTAAGCATGGAATGGAAGCAAAGAGGGGGGAAGAAAGGGAACCCCTTCCTATTTCAGGTCTTAAGGGGAGCAATTAAAATATTGCATAAATCTTTGACTACTTTTTATATGATCTAGAAGTACCATTACCAAGTTGAAGTATAAATATTTTAATATTGAGATGAAATTTACATGGCACTGCTGCTGCTAAGTCACTTCAGTTGTGTCCGACTCTGTGTGACCCCACAGACGGTAGCCCACCAGGCTCCCCCGTCCCTGGGACAAAGGCAGACGAAAGTAGGGAAGGGCATTCCAGAGACAGAGATTAGTGCCAGCATGGCCAAGAGGCACGGAGGGAGATTTTGTCTAGAAGTGTGAGTATGAGGAACAGGATAAGAAATTATGCTGAAATATTAAGCAAGGGCCAGGTTGTAATGGGTTTTCTTTGTTACGGTAAGAAAAATTTGATTTATTTATACATGACTAATGTTTGTTTATTACAGACTATGGAGCTAAGACTGTTATAAGAATTTTATCCTTATTAAATCAACAAGTCTATGAAATAATTAGTGTCATTACTCTCATTTTATATTTTGGACAGGAAAGACACTGAGAAGTTACTTTCCCTAGTTATACAGCTAGGAAGTTGTGTTGGAATTTGAGTCCAGACAGTCTGTATTACATAGTGGGCAGTGCTGTTGCTCAGCATCCTTCTATTTATTCCTCCTTTTGTAGGAAAACGCTCCTCTGTTCATTCTGTCAATCATCTCCATTCCCATTGGCTATCAGAGTAGACAGGAAGCCCTGACTGGCCTCATGAGAATCTTTCTTTAGGATTAAAAATCAGAATTAAGAATAAATCCCTACTTCTCTGGTAGCAAAGCCACTAAAATGTGTGCTGCAGATTGCAGGTGACTAGGACTCCAGCCTTGTGGGCATAGTCAGTGGAATTCATAAACTAACACACCAAGAGAAGCAGAGGAGAGATCTAGTGAGTCTTTGGGAGGTATTCAAATACTTGATTCTTTCCAGTCCTATGGGGGCAAGCATCCCTTTTCAGAAGTCTGGTCATATGAACCAAAAAATTACTAAGGTTATTTGAGTCGTTTATTAGCGCATATGATCAAAAGTGTTTTATTACTTTTCAGTAGGCAATGCCATGGGTAGATTTGTTTCTGGTAAAGTTCTCCCTTGTAATGACGTGGAAAGTGCAAGACTATAGACAGAAAGAATATAGCTGGACACTTTCTATAAGCCCAGTAAATGTTGTTATAAAGTGGGTTAAAGCATTTGCACTGAGGAGAGGGGACATAGTTATTTAAAACATATTAATTTAATCATGCTTGCTGATTTTGTTTCTTTATTAGATGGAGAAGGATGGGGAGAAGGGAGAAAATGTCCAAGTCTCTAGTTTGAATTGTAAGTTGAGTAGTGGTATGGTTTAATGCAGCAATAGCTTCAATTTTGCAAATGATGTCCAGAGCACACTTGTACATGTGGAGAAGAGGCCTTGGCTCAAATATATAGGTTTGGAAATCATCAGTATGTTGATTTTAGAGTGCAAAGTGTCTTTATTGATCCTGGCTAAAACAGTGTTAGCAGCAAGTAGATAGCCAGAGGGAGCCTACACAGGAAGCCCACCTTGGTGCTCTGTGATGACCTAGATGGGTGAGATGGGGGCAGGCAGGAGGGAGATTGAAAAGGGAGGGAATATATGTATACATGTAGCTGATTCACTCTGATGTAACAGCAGGAATGAATGCAACATTGCGAAGTTAATTATAACCCCAATTTAAAAAGGCTAGAAGCCTGATTTTATAATTGGAAAGGGAAGAGAAGTCTTCTTCTACTGAAACATGGAAGATTGAGTTCATGTGTTTATTTTTACCTCTCAAATCTCACTAAAATGTTAGCAAAGGGAAAAAAAAAATACTCCAGGAAAAGTGATGGGAGAGGATAAGAGTAAGATGTATGGCTTGTTCAAGAGTGAAGTGCAAAGGAAAAATGGTCAGTAGAATACAGTAGAGCTGCAATGTAATTACCTTTAGAAGGAAGATCCAATGAGAAGTGGACCCTGGAACAGCTAAGGAATCAGAAGTGACAAGAATCACAGAAAAGGGAGATGAATGATTGCTGAAATTTAAATAAGCTTAGTCTCCCAGATTCCCTCCAGAGCCATGTAACAGTTCCTCCTCAATCCAGAAATAAGGCAGAAAGTTTAATCACTAGTAAATTGAACCAGAAATAGTATTAGACACAGTTTTGTATCTGATACAATAATTTCAGACACAATAAAGGCCTAAAAACACTTGACAATGTAGGTATAAATAGACCATGAAATCCTTCCTTTTATATTAACAGAATGCTGCCTCCAAGCTTTTAGCTCCCTTGATGAGAGAATGGTAGCTGTCTTTCTCAAAAAAGGGGAATAGGAAATAGAAGGCTTTGTAGATAGTGACATCTGAAAGCTTCTATGTTGAAAGCAGATTCTATCCACTCACTCCATGATAAGACCCATGATCCCATAAATTCTAAATATTCACAAAGATCTTCTAATCTACTTTATCTGCTTCATGTTAATACATAGACTTCCAAGGATCACAAGACATTATGAGAAATTCCTTTAATGTGAGACAAGAACCTTAGGAAAAATCAGGAAAAATAACTCAAATGAAATGAAAACATTTATATTCACATAGCAAAAGAAAAGTTAAAGAGCAATAATTGATAAGCTCAGAGGAAAAAAATAGAAGATACAAGAAAGAAGAATAGGATAAGATTTTTAAAAAGAACAATTAATGAAAAGATTTTTAGAAGTGAAAAAGCGTGATTCCAAGAAATTAAAAAATAATAAGATTTAACAGTTAAAATCAGGGAGACAGTAACAGCTAAAAAGGGCATGAGAGAATCATAATAGGAAAGCGAAGTCAGGAAACTAAACCAAGAGGGCTAATATCCTAATTATAGTATTTCAGTCAAATTTTATTAGCAGTACTTTATGTCATCTATTATTCTAGATGCTGGGAACATGCAGTGGATAAAATAAAATCCTATGATAACGAGATCTAGAAAGACAGAATTGAGAAGTTCAGTTCAGTTCAGTCACTCAGTCATGTCCGACTCTTTGCATCCCCATGAACTGCAGCATGCCAGGCCTCCCTGTCCATCACCAACTCCTGGAGTCCACCCAAACCCATGTCCATTGAGTCAGTGATGCCATCCAGCCATCTCGTCCTCTGTCGTCCCCTTCTTCTCCTGCCCTCAATCTTTCCCAGCATCAGGATCTTTTCCAATGAGTCAACTCTTCGCATGAGGTGGCCAAAGTATTGGAGTTTCAGTTTCAATATCAGTCCTTCCAATGAACACCCAGGACTGATCTCCTTTAGGATGGACTTGCTGGATCTCCTTGCAGTCCAAGGGACTCTCAAGAGTCTTCTCCAACATCACAGTTCAAAAGCATCAACTCTTTGGCACTCAGCTTTCTTTATAGTCCAATTCTCACATCCATACATGACTACTGGAAAAACCATAGCCTTGACTAGATGGACCTTTGTTGGAAAACTAATGTCTCTGCTTTTGAATATGCTGTCTAGGTTGATTATAACTTCCCTTCCAAGGAATAAGCATCTTTTAATTTCATGGCTGCAATCACCATCTGCAGTGATTTTGGAGCCCCCCAAAATAAAGTCAACCACTGTTTCCACTGTTTCCCCATCTATTTGCCATGAAGTGATGGGACTCGATGCCATGATCTTAGTTTTCTGAATGCTGAGCTTTAAGCCAAATTTTTCACTCTCCTCTTTCACTTTCATCAAGAGGCTCTTTAGTTCCTCTTCACTTTCTGCCATAAGGGTGGTGTCATCTGCATATCTGAGGTTATTGATATTTCTCCTGGCAATCTTGATTCCAGCTTGTGCTTCACCCAGCCTAGTGTTTCTCATGATGCACTCTGCATATAAGTTAAATAAGCAGGATGACAATATACAACCTGGACGTACTCCTTTTCCTATTTGGAACCAGGCTGTTGTTCCATGTCCATTGAGAAGTTCCATTTCATGTTCCATTGAGAAGTTACAAGTGAAAAAATTAGGAATTAAGTAATACAAAAATAATATTGAATTATTGAGCTTCCAAACTGAAGTGCCCATTGAATTATATGATATAATGAATTTTTTAAAAAGGCACATTATGATGGGATTTTGCATAGTCAGAATAAAGAGAAAATTGTTTAAAAGCTTTCAGAAAGGAAGGTAACTTCCAAAAAAGAAGACAATCGTTCTTGAAAGGGTGCTGCTGCTGCTGCTGCTGCTGCTAAGTCGCTTCAGTCGTGTCCGACTCTGTGCGACCCCATAGATGGCAGCCCACCAGGCTACCCCCTCCCTGGGATTCTCCAGGCCAGAACACTGGAGTGGGTTGCCATTTCCTTCTCCAGTGCATGAAAGTGAAAAGTGAAAGTGAAGTCGCTCAGTCGTGTCTGACTCTTAGCGACCCCATGGACTGCAGCCTACCAGGCTCCTCCTTTCATGGGATTTTCCAGGCAAGAGTACTGGTGTGGAGTGCCATTGCCTTCTCCAGAAATGGGTGCTAGAAGCTAGAAGAAAAGAAAATTCCTGAAGTCCTCAAAGGAGAACAGTTGCCAATCTACATTTTGATATTCAGCTAGTCTCTGATTAATGTGAGGATTAAAAACAAAACAAAGGTATTTGAGAAAATACATGGCATTGAACATTTTACCACTTACATCACATATGGTCCGTCAGATAAATGGATTAAATAAAAAGTGAAGGTAGCGTTAGATTCAGGAATAAGGAGACCTAACCCAGAAGAGAGGCAAAGGTGATTCCCAGAAAAATGAAGTTGAAGGCAAGGGTGATGTCTGTATACCAGACCTACAGGGCAACCAGTACTGACTATTGAAATAAAAGGAAAGAGTCCAGGGGAAGGTCTTTCAAAGAAAAAGTTAAAATGATGGATTAACTATATGCTTCACTATAGAGATTTATAGAATAATTTTGTGACAGGAACATAGAAAACAATGCACATGTTTTAAAAAAGGCATTTAATTCCAAGAAAAGCAAAAAAAAAAAAGGTATAATAAAGTAAATGATTTTATGCTGCAATGCATGACCCAGCAGTAAACAAAGTTACTTAGTTACTGTAATATAAACACTGAATATTGACTTCTATCCAAATTTTGATTGGAAAGAGCGCTTCAGGAAGTAAGCTCATAGGAAAAAGAAAATCTTCATCTTCCATGTAGAAATTCAAGAGATTCTTGAAATTTGAAATAATAGGAAATAACACAGATATTGTTTGTACCTCTGAGATAAATTCTAGGAAAATTAACTCAAAGAGTTAAAATAATTGCTTTTTAAGAAACTGAATTCCATGTTGACACAGGGGACTACTCTTCTTATTAAAATCTTTAATTAAAAAAATTTATATTAGGCTATGGTTGACTTACAATGTTGTGTTAGTTTCAGGAGCACAGCAAAGTGATTCAGTTACATGTATAGACATACCTGTTCTTTTCCAAATTCTTTCCAGTATCTTTTAACTTAAAAAAAAAAAGATATTTTTTTAACTTAAAATTTGCACATAACATTCTGGATATAAAATTATTCTGAAATAGAAGAGGAATACTTGAAGAAGAGTCTGCACATGTAGTACAATTGTGGTTAGAATTAAGCTAGGAAGGGCAGAAGGAAGAAACTTGAGGAATGGTTGCTCCATTGAGCAGCTGTGTGAGAGAAATTTGAGTCATGTTATGGAATACAGAGAGTTAAACAGGACAGAGAAAAAAGTTTGAAAACAAGGCAAAAAATGAGAGCCCACAAATTAAATCCCTCAAATAGTAAAGTTTGCATGGAGGCCACAGAAAAGGATTAGGGTTAACACAGAAAAGGATTAACATTCTTCTCCTTCATTCTGCATCCCTACTGCTTTTCCATCCCAAATTCCATAGCCCACTTTGCAGCCCATATGCAGGGGTAGTGAAGTAGGTTTTTATCAGTTGATGAGCAATTCCCCCAAAAGGTCATGGTGTTGAAATGAAGAACCAATGAGAAAGAGTTTAGGAAGGGAGTTAAACATTAACTGAACTGGAGAAGACTTTGACTGAAAGAGAACATAAGCTGACAGAGGGAGATTGGAAAGGAGGCTCTTCTCATTGTTTCTTGAAGGCGCTTCCATGGGTAAGTGGAACCAAACTATAGGGCCTCAACACTGCATCTTAGCCGCTTGATTAGTTTTGTGAGCTATTTCTCAGACGGGTTAGAATTTAGTACTTCCTGTAGATACTCCTTGCATACATGTTTGGTGCTTACTGCTAACACTTACTGAGAGGTTATTGCTGCCCTGTTTTCATTGCTTCATATGGATTATCTCACCTAATCCTTGCCACAACTCTATGAGGTAAGAGTTGTTTTTACCCTATTTTACAAAAAAGAAAAACAGGAGACCCAGCACTTAATTGGCAAAGCGTCACAAAGCAAGTGAATGGAGGAGGTGATATTGAAATCTGAGTAGCCCAACTCCTTTCCTTTCTGGTTAGCTATTATCCTATGTCAGTTGTAACTAAATTGTAGATAGGAATAGCGAGTGCACAGGTTGGAAAAAAAAAAGTGATTTGGACAACTGAAAGTTATAAGCAGAGCCGAAACATAGAATACATGATGCACATATTAAGGGGGCATGTGGGGAACTAGTAGGAAAAAATGGGTAGACGTCAGAGAAACTAGTTCATGAAGAACCTTCTTGTCATATTCAAGACCTTTGTTTGGGCATTAGCCTGATAGTTAAAAGGAGCCATTGATGAACTTTAAGTAAGAAAATAACATTTGTGTTAGAAAGAGCCCTCTGACATTATAGAAGAAGATTGTTTGAAAAGTCAGAAGAGGAGATACAGCATTGAAAACTTTTAAGAAACTGACATTGATTGAGCTAAAAAGTTGGCACAGAGAAGAGAGGACCAATAGGACAGGCAATATGGAAGTACAGTTAGACAACTTAGTGAGAGACGGGAGAGGGGTAAAGGGTACAGTTACACAGACTCCGTGAGAGACGGGAGAGGGGTAAAGGGTACAGTTACACAGACTCCGTGAGAGACGGGAGAGGGGTAAAGGGTACAGTTACACAGACTCCATGAGAGACGGGAGAGGGGTAAAGGGTACAGTTAGACAGACTCAGTGAGAGACGGGAGAGGGGTAAAGGGTACAGTTACACAGACTCCGTGAGAGGAGGGAGAGGGGTAAAAGGTACAGTTAGACTCAGTTAGAGACAGGAGAGGGGCAAAAGGTACAGTTAGACTCAGTGAGAGACGGTAGAGGGGTAAAGGGTACAGTGAGACAGACTCAGTGAGAGACGGGAGAGGGGTAAAGGGTACAGTGAGACAGACTCAGTGAGAGACGGGAGAGGGGTAAAGGGTACAGTTACACAGACTCCATGAGAGACTGGAGAGGGAGTAATGGATACAGTTCCTTTGATTTTGCCTTGAGAGACTTGGTGGAGGAAGCACCATTCACCCATCTGAAAAAACCATGAAGAAGAGCATTGGAGAGACAAAATGTGTCGTCAGTTTTCCAACATATCAGCTCTGTGACCTGGAAAGCTTTTACATGGAAATGTTCAGTGTTGGTTATTTTGAAGTGTGTATGTGTGTTAAGTATGTGTGTGTCCATGCATATATATATATATATGTGTGTGTGAGAGAGAAAGAAAGAGGAGACATGAATGAGTGAATGAATGGATGTGAAACTCATGTATTTCAGTCTGGGTTTTACCTGTATAAGTCACCTGCACATATTGGCCATAACTGTCACAGGAATGTATAGCAAAGTTCCAAAATATCATCTGGGATCATTTGAGAGATATAAACGAAGTGGTAAAGAGGAATGTCGTTATAATTTTGGGGGAAAATCACATTTAAATGGTAGCTAGAAACAAAGACCCCAGAGGAGATTGAAGAGGAGCCAAGTTTAAGGGAAACCTACAAATCATGGTTTCATGAAAGCTTGAGAATAGCGAGTAGAATTTCAAGGAAACAGTAATCAAGTTTTACTGAGAGTCCACTGAACCTTTGGCACTTAGCAAGCCATTATTGACTTGTTTTGATTAGATTCATTGAGGCAGTCAGGTTATGAACTTGTTTTCAGTTTATAAATAAAGAGAGGTGAGGAAGTAAATCTAATTTTTGTAGACTAGGCATTTCCCAAAGCTAAGAGATAACAGGAAAAAATAGGGTCAAAAGATTTTTTTATTTTTAAGATGAGAGAGACTCAAGGGAAAGACTCAGAAAATAAAAATGAATTGGAAGATTCTGAGCAAAAAAGGAACCCTGGGGGGATATATTAAGCTTCCCAGGTGGTACAGTGGTGAAGAACCCTGTCTGGCAATGCTGGAGATGCGGGAAACATGGGTTTGAACCCTGGGTTGGGAAAATACCCTGGAGAAGGAAATGGCAACCCATGCTATTATTCTTGCCTGGAAAATTCCATGGACAGAGGAGACTGGCGGGGTACAGTCCATAGTATGCAAAGAGTTAGCAGGACTGAGTGACTGAGCATGCATGCATGGGGGAATGTATTAATGGGGAGGATGGCATCCAGAGTAGAAAAGGGACATTTGACTTGCTAACAGTTGAAATATCTTTGTTCGCTAATGCTGTAAAGGATGAAAGTGAGAACTTGGTAGACCAAATCTAGCAGTCTGTCAACTTGATAGACTCTACTTTTTTGTATCGTATCCTGTCTTCAATGAACCACTCATTTTTCCTTTCTCTGAATTCCAGTTGTATTTGTGGTATTTTTCATTTGCATATTTAAATTGGTTCTGATGTTTAGTAACTTAATTGCATACTTAGATTTCCATTGTGTGTGGGCGGGGATTCCCCTGAACTCCAACATGCCATTCCCAGATATCAGCGGGGTGTCCATGAATTCAACTCAGTTCTGACACAGTTTACTCAGAGATAGCATCAGATTCCACAGGTGTAAGGTTGGAGTCCTTCAAGACTGCGCCCCTACTTCAGATACCAGTTGTATGCCCAGGTTGTTACATTTCCTTCTGAGCTACTGGGTCTAAATCAGAGGTTCCCATAACATCCTTCTTGGGTTTAATTAATTTGATAGATAGAACTTAGAGAAATATTTTACTTACTAGAATACTACTTTATTATAAAAGGATAAAAGTCTGGAACAGCTAGATGGGAGAGAGACTAGGGCAGGGTATGGGCAATGCCCACCCAGAGCTCCCATGCCTTTTCAAGTGGACACTATCCCCCATCTCAACAGTGTTCACCAGTCCAGAAGCTTGCTGAACCTCATCCTTTGGGGCTTTTGGAGGCTTCATCATATAAACGTGATTGGTTAAATCATTGGCTGTTGGTGGTTGATTCAACCTCTAGTTCTTCTCCTCTCTCCAGAAGTCAGGGAGTGGGACTCAAAAAGTTCCAACATTCTAATCATACACTTGGCTTCACTGGCAACTAAACTCATCCTCAAGTCATCCAGATGGCCAAATATATATTCTTACAAATTGCAGTATCACAGTACTTTTTTATCTTGGCACCACAGACTATGTCTCTCTGTCCTTTAATTTCTCAGATTCACCATGTATGGTAGCCGTGTGATAATATTTAAGGAAAATTTGACTGATATCTTATCTATACATGAGAAAAATACCTAGCATCAAACAAGCAAAACAAAAAAATAAGCAACAACTGAGTTTTGAAGCTTTGGCTAAATGACTTTTATAGAAGTCAGTCACAGCAACTAAATTTGAGGTTTTTTGATTTGCGTATTTGGATATAATTTTGCAGTCTGAGCCGATGATCTACAACCTGGCCTCAAAGATCTGCATGCAGTAAATTGTAAGATGTGCCTTCTTTATTTTTTTAACCTCTAAGAGTGGAAGGGATGAGTCAGCCTATCTGGGATTTTAAACAGTCAATTCCAGGGACACTGCAGAACCCGAAGCCATGCCTCCAACAAATCACCATTAAAAATATTCTCTGCTAGGCAAGACCGCCTAATGTGACAACCTTGACCAGTTCCTGTAAGTAAAAGGAAACATTTAGAAGCAAAAACAACAGAATATTCATTGAAGGCAATGAAGCGAAAACAACAGAATCATCATTGAAGGCAATCATAAGGTTACTTCCTTCATTTGCCTTTGAAAATCTGATGTATGTTTTATTCCCTGGTAGCCTTGATGTTTTACATGAACAGTCAGATGTAACTCGTTTTACTAAGGACAAGATGAAGTTGAATCAATTTTCTCTCCAAAAAAGCTAGTAATATGTAAATTGTATACAAATATCAGTGAATACACTCTGTATGTGCACTTGAATGATATAGGCTTTTTTCCTGCACAGATATCAAGAACATGATATTATTCACATAATTGCAAACATTTTGACACAAGACAAAAAAATATTTTAAAGAAAATTGTGAAATCATACAAATCTTGTTAGTCTTTTAATGTCTTATAAGGCACATTGAAAATTGGTATCCTGAACATTGTTTATAATATTAATAATGGAGCACTAGAAAATGATACTTATATTTGAATATAAACACTTTATTTTTTCTTACAGAGGATTTGAATTTCAATACCAATGAGAATGTACAAAAATGTTAATAATAAATGAATTTACATAAAAGAAAGTGCAGATCACTGTTCACAGTAGGAGTTCACCAGCGGTTAAGTGAATTTGAACGATGTAAAGAGGGAAAATGTGTTAAACCTTCTGTAAACAGAAGATGCTCCCTGGCAGAGGTCCATTCTTTTTCTTAGCTTGATTAAAGACCTTCTTACAATTCAGGGTGATTATTCTTTTTCTTTAAAATTTCCAATATTCCTTTAATTTTTCTGCCCTGTTAGACATTGTTTCATTATTATAATAGAAAAATATATTTTTATCCTGGAAAGACAAATGACTTATTTATATGGAATTTTACTTTAAAGTAATGGTGCATGAAATATCTGCCATTTGAATCTGCTGTTATACTCCAAACACTGACTTTCATAAAATGAAGTGCCATGAGCAATAAATGAGTTCATGTACCACTACATAGGCTCCCTGGGGGCTCAGTGGTTAAGAACACACCTGACAATGCAAGAGACTCAGGGTTGATCTCTGGTTTGGGAGGATGCCCTGGGGAAGGAGATAGCAACACACTCCAGTATTCTTGCCTGGGAAATCCATAAACAGAGAAGCCTAGCGGGCTCCAGTCTATGGGGTCACAGAAGAGTCAGACAGGACTTAGCAACTGAACAACAGCAAAACCTCTACATAAGATGTGTTGATGTTGATGTTTCTTTGGATATACAGGTAGAAATATGTACTGGTTGCAAGGTTTGTGAGTTTGGAACAGAAAGAGAGATCTAGAATGGAGAAGAAGGTTTAGGAGTCATTGCCATACAACTGGTTTTTTGAAGGCTTAGGAGAGATTGAGCTCATCCAAAGAATGCATAGAATAGTGTTTCATAAAGAGGAGGAGGGTATAGTAGAATTCTCTAGAGGTCATTTGCAAACTTTGGATTCTAATCTTATGCTTTGTCTCCCAGCATCACAGCAGTGGAGAAGCAAGCAAGCAAACAAGCGTGTATTCTTTGAAACACCACCCCCTGAACCCTGTGTGTGTGTGTGTGTGTGTGTGTGTGTGTGTATGTGTGTGTGCGTGCGCACGTGTACACACACACACACTTCCAGGGGATGTGGACATTGATGCTGTTTTAAAAGTTCTTCAGGAGATTCTGATGTAAACCAAAGATTAAGAAACACTGAAGAGAAGTGAAAAGGGAAGATGGGCCAGCATTCCATCTAGGATAAATAAAACTCAAACTAACAGGCCAAAGCTGGTAGTGTTATCTATATAGATATAGATATAGTAACTACAGGATATTAAGAACTACCACAGATTTAAAGATAACTTCATGTATGTAATTTCTCTGAAGGACTCATTGTCATTTATGGGGCTCTTTAACAACTCGTGTACCTTCTGTCTTGTAAGAATTCAACAGTAGCTCTTTTTCTAGAGATACAAGTGTTTCCAGTATTTCACATTGATTTGGTGACTGAATTTGAAGTCTAGAAACTTTCAAACATGCTTATCTGTATTTTTCTAGTTCTCTTTTGGGGTGACAGCAAATTTCAGTAGCTTATCCCTTGCTTCATAGCCTCTGTTTTCTTCCCTTGATGTACTACCACATCCATCTTAATTTTAGCATCCTTGAAGGATGTTTCCTGTATCCAACTTGTTCTTGCTCCTCAGGTTCTTGGATGTTTACTTTAACCTTAGTTTCTTTCTGTTGTTCCATGGTGAATCTCCTAAGATATGCAGTCTAGTCCACATCTACTTGGATTCTGAAGGCCAATCAAATGTAAATGTGAATTATGGAATTTTCTTCTTGGTATTTAAAAATATTTCCTAACATCCGTCTATCTTATTATCTCTTTATCTTTTTAACTGATCAGTTAATAGAGTGAAAATTCCAGGTCTTACTGCTTCCTCCTTTTTAGCATTTCAATTTCTAATTTGTAAAATGAAGACAATTGCAGTATTTTCCTTATGGAGGAGTTCAAAGGCTTATAGCAGGCATTAGATATAAAATATCAGGTATAGAGGTGGCCGTTTAGTGAGTATTCAATAAATGTTAGTTTTTGTTTTTACTTCCTTATGACACCTCCTTTTCCCACAAAGTTTATAAGCTTTTCTGAATAAATTTATAGCAAAGTATAATTAATGGAAAGTGAAAGTTGCTCAGTCGTGTCCTAACTCTTTGTGACCCTATGGACTACACAGTCCATGGAATTCTCCAGGCCTACTGGAGTGGGTAGCCATTCCCTTCTCCAGGAGATCTTCCCAACCCAGGGATTGAACCCAGCTCTGTGTTGCATTGCAGGCAGATTCTTTACCAGCTGAGCCACCAGGGAAGCCCATGATTAATGGAAGCCAGACTCAAAAGTGCACAAGCGCACACACATACACACACATAAGCACACAGGCACACATAAACATAATTTGATTTGGGTGGTGGTTACATAGACGTAACCATTTGTCAAAGTTTCTGAGATCTATACTTAAGATGTATACATTTTCTAGATGTAAATCATACCTCAATGAATTACTTGAGGGAAAAATGTGTAATTAGAAGCAGAGTAGTAGAGCAGTTAAGATTGTGGCTTCTGGAACTGGATTTGGCTTAAAGCCTGGTTCCAACACTAACTATCTATGTGATTTTAGGCAAGAGATTGACCTCTATACTTCACTTTTCTCATTAGTTAGATCTGGATGAAAGGACCAAATGTTATGAGGACTAAAGGAAGTGATCTAAAATAGTACTCGGAACATCTTAAATAGCATATAAAAGTTAGCTATTGTTTTTTAACTTGCTAATGTATTTTCTTAAAATAATGGCATTACATACTTCAAGAGTATGTATCTTTGTCTTTGTATAGCCTATATATTTACTTAAATAGTGCCCTTTTTTTCAGAGAATATGGTTTTATAAACATTTTTTGTTACTTCTGTGTGTGTCTAGCATTTAGCATGATGCTACATTTAATATCAAAATCATCATGCATCGAACACTGACCCAGAATGTCACACTGGATCAAAATAAGACATTTTTATTGTAAAAACTGATTAAAGTGGGTATTCCTGACGAGTAGTGAAAATTGTATCTGACTGATTGAAGCAAATCTACCCGAAACATAATTATTCATTTCACAGCAAATTTTAAAATGGTATGAAAATAAGTTTGTGAGATGCAAACAGATTTTATTTTAACCTCAACTATTCTACTCGACTTTACAGATCCCAGAAAATTATAGTAATATTAAAATTGGAATAATGTCAGATGATGGAAAATTCAAATCCACATGGATAATTATCTCTTCTAAGTAGAGAATGGCTATGGTTCGGGAGCATTAAACATTTAAATTTAAAAGACAAATGTGCTAGTGTTTTATAATGATTCACTCAGTGACCTTTTTCATTATGCATTTGAATTGTTTAAATCAAATTTTAATATTAAGTGCAAAATCTGTTTAACTATCATTTGTGTGAATTAAAAGAATGCCATCAATGCCTTAAAAGAAAGTTGTAGACTTTATTTTTAAATTAGGTTGATGGTAACCATATTAATTAATAAAAATATCTATTCTTTCAGTCATATAGTAAAGAGAAAAAAGATGCCTCTTAATTCCCAGTTCTTGGATTGGAACTGATAATTTCAATAATCACCACTTATTGTATATTAATTGTTTTTCGTTTCCTATGCTTGGTGGATTTTACAGGTTTTATTAAAACTATGTAATTATTATCCACATGTAAGCATAAGAAAACTAATAATATAGTGCTCAATTTAAATCTTAAAATGGTTCATTGAATGTATGGACATTTTCTTCTTTAATATGATGTTTCTAATATGTAGAAAGCTGGTACACGGAACCAGAATGCCTTAAACACTATGAAAATAACCATCTAGAAAGTGATAAGATGATCTGTAACAAAATAAGGGCCATTACAGAACTCAATAAAACATATTTTTGGTTGGAGGAAACATGATTTTGCAAAAAAAAAATAGAGGGGATATTTATGATATATGAGGGGAGAGTTATTCTTTTATAAGTTAATTTCAAAACAGTATGCTAAATAATTCAGTTTATTTAGTTAAGGCGTATTTCCAGTGAAGGGAGTGTTTCACCTGTGGTACTGGACTGATGAATGCCATTCTGTGGTTAAGACCACATCTGGAGTCCTGAATCCATTTCTAAGGTCATTTTCTAAGAGGATGAGCAAGAATGTAAGAGGTCTCTCATGGTTTCCAGTGAGGGTAGGCTGTCATGATTACTCCTCCGTGGAAAGGAGACGTCTTGCCAGTAGACTTCAAGAAGGCAGAAGATGAACAAATGGGTGAAAATTCCTGGGAGGTAAAGTATGGCTCCTGGAAGAGAAGCATCATTTTCCATTAGTACTATTGCAGCCACGATGCAAGGTCGTTAGCCAGGAAGTTAACTGTCATTTACTGTGACTTATTCAGTAGAACCTGGGTGACCACATGGCAGGGATGTGATAACTGAGGATTCCTCCTTGGGAGAGAGGGACCGGAACTTATAAGCAGCCTTCTGACCCATAGCCTTTCAGACCAACCGAAGTGCACAGAAGTTTGCCAGGTAGATTGTATGTTATCAGAGTAGGAGAGTCCAATATTAAAAAAATTAATTTATGGAGAAAGTATTCCTTGAAATGTCATTTGTCACTGGTTGTAAAGAATTGATATTAGGAATAACCACAGCAAAATTTAGTTGGCAAAGATAGTAAAAATGAGAATAAAAAAGGAGAGACAGAAAAAAGTAAAATCTTTGTAAAATTTGATACAATTAGCACTTTTTTTTAACTTGCCTATGTTAATTTAGTCATTATTTTCCATTGTATTATAATAATCTAGGTCTTCCCCGGTGGCTCAGTGGTAAAGAATTCATCTGCAGTGCAGGAGCTATAGGAGATGGGGATTCAATCCCTGGGTAGCAAAGATCCCCTGGTATGGCAATCCACCCGGATATTCTTGCCTGAAGCATCTATCTCAGGGACAGAGGAGCCTGGTGGGCTACATACAGTCCATAGGGCTGCAAAGAGTCAGATACTGAAGTGACTTAGCATGTATAATAATCTGAGGTTTAGGAATTATGTTGTTTTTACAAGCTATTAATTTTTACATTATATATTTCTGTCCTTTAAATATGCACTTTTAATTTTTGTATCGCTTTCAGGGTGTTTTTTAATATATTTACTATATTTGCTGCTGCTGCTAAGTCGCTTCAGTCGTGTCAGACTCTGTGCGACCCCATAGACAACAGCCCACTAGGCTCCTCTATCCCTGGGATTCTCCAGGCAAGAACACTGGAGTGGATTGCCATTTCCTTCTCCAGTGCATCAAAGTGGAAAGTGAAAAGTGAGAGTGAAGTCTCTCAGTCGTGTCCGACTCTTAGCGACCCCATGGACTACAGCCCACCAGGCTCCTCTGTCCATGGGATTTTCCAGGCAAGAGTACTGGAGTGGGGTGCCATTGCCTTCTCCATTAGACAACTTTTATTTAACTGATTTTGTTATCCCTGCCAGTATTCTGTTCCACCACTTCTTTATTCAGTATCTCTTAAATTTGATTTATTACTCAAACACCTAGAGTATGCATTCAAATTGTTTGTTTCATAATTAGGTAGTTTGAGTTACTGGAGATACCTTTCTCTTGCTTCATATATGAATAAAGATATGGCTAAATATAAAGGTACTGGTTGGTCATTAAAATTGTAGGCAGTGATCAATATTTTAATAGGAATTCAGTTTTGCAGATGGTTGTGATAACAAATCAATGTCTTTCTTTTTCATTGATAACTGATTTTCCTAACTTCATGCTTTTTTGACAGTTTATCTTTGTACAAAAAAATATTAAATATATGATTCTACTTAGGCAGGAGGGTAAAAAGCCTGTTATTAATTAATTTGAATTTGTTAAGAATCCAGTGACTTCATTTGATCTTCATATATAGCTTCACTAAGTTTTCTTTCATAATTACCACATATTATTCAATATATATTGAGATTCTTATCGCTTATTTTCTGGTTTATGCATCCAGTATACCTAAAAATCTTTCATTATGATCTGCTCTGCTATCGCTATAAAAATTTTCTTCTGACATAATTTGAACTTGTTGCACTTTTTTGCCCATGAGTTTTTCTAGTTTGACATCTGTGTTACAGTTTTAACCAGCATATCAGCTGTACCCTTAGTTCAGCTGGTACAGTGTTAGTATATATATGTAGCCTATCCTGTTGGAAATAATTTATCTCAGCACATTGCTTTTGCTGGAGGCAATGTTCAGTGATACACCATCATTATAAAATTAAGCGTGTACCTCTCATCTGACACAGCAATTCGCTCCTAGGTATTTACCCTAGGAATCAGAAACATAAGACTTTGATTTTGAGCTGAGACAACATGCTGCAGGAGCAAGTGAGAAGCCTCGTGTATTGTGTAAGAACTTCTCTGTTTAATAAGTGGAAGCATATATGTGTGTGTGCTCAGTCGCTTAGTCATGTCCGGGTCTTTGTGAATGCGTGGAAGGATATATAGGATACGTTATTTTTCCTCTGTCTCATTTCATGGAGTTTATGGAGTGTGGCACTTCCTAAGATTCTAGACAGGCTCTTTACTATACTTAGTTTTTGACTGTGGTGGGAGTTTTTTCAGTGTTTTTCATGGTATATTAATAAAAATATGTCAGGAGAAGGTATGTCAGGAAACTACTGTTATTAGTTAAACTATTTAAGTATTTTTATTTATTTAAATATTTTATCTCTTTTTATGTAAAATAAAAATCATAATGGGCTTTTTTTAATAGATATGAACTTTAAAGTATGTTTCTAAAATAGATCATGAGAATATCCTTTGATGCTAAGTAGCTCCATCTATCTATGGAAGGTTTGCATTTCAAGGGTGAACAATAACTATATTTCTGTCTTGATTTGGACAGTGTCGTGTTAAATGCAATGAGCAACTCCCTTTGTTATTGAAAAAAAATTGACAATCTGGGCGAAGTGTTGTCTTTTGGTTAAAAACTAGTGTTGCAGCAATTTTTGCTGATTTTAGTATCATTAAACTTTGTCAAATGAGATAGTATCTAAAACCAACACTTTGTTAGTGGTGAGTAAGTATTACATCATTCATTCTGCATGAAACTGAGGCTATCTCTTTTCCTTTTATTAGTAACAGTTTAGACTACTTAGCCAGGTAGTAATCATTGGTTCTTGTGAAAGCTGGGAATGTTTGAGTCAGTTAGAAGAGTGAGAGAAACAAAAGCAGTGATGAAGTAGCCAAAAGTGTGTGATGGAACAAATTGTGAGAAGACTGGGGATAAGTCCAGGAGGCTTGGAAAGTGGAACTCAGTGAAAAAGGATGCATGCAGCAGAGGTCAGCCTCATCTTCTGGTGGAGAGGAAGGAGACTGCAAGATGTCATCTCCAGCGACTGTCGTCTTTGTAAATTCAGAAGCAGAGCCACTGCTCAGTGAATACTCATTGAATGAGTTGAGGGCATTGAGCAAGGGGAAGAAAAGCCTGAGAAGTTCTGATGGTAAAGTTTGGGGTCAAGTGTGGAGGAGAATGCAATAAGGAATCCTTTAGGAAGGAATCAAAGGCTTACTGAGCATCAGTGAGGTCTTGGTGTGGTAATATGTGTATTCTTGGTCAATTACAATGGGCTTTTCTGGTAGTTCTTGACAGAGAGGGACAAAGGAAAGTAACTCTAGGATAAGTGGGACAACAGTGACTGCTCAAGTGAATAGGATACCAAGAAATTTAATGGGAAAATGGGCAGGGGTTTAGAAGCCCTGATTCTGAAAACTTAAACTGGAAATCTATACATACATACATTTCTATACAAGAAATCTATACAAGATTAGCTAAATGTGCTGTGTGTGTGCTCAGTTGCTCAGTCATACTTAAGGTCAAAATATAGGAACATATTCTAGGAACCATTAGTAAAGAGTGGTAAAGAAAAGTTAAAGTGAAGTTGCTCAGTCGTGTCCAACTCTTTGTGACCCCATAGACTGTAGCCTCTGTCCATGGGGATTTTCCAGGCAAGAAATTGCCATTTCCTTCTCCAGGGGATCTTCCCAACCCTGGGATCAAACCCGGGTTTCTTGCATTGTAGGCAGAGTCCTTAGCATCTGAGCCACCAGGGAAGCCCTAAAGAGTGGTAACCTGTTCCCCAATTGGCAAGCTGATAACAACAGCTGCTGCTGCTGCTAAGTCACGTCAGTCGTGTCCGACTCTGTGTGACCCCATAGACGGTACCCAACAGGCTCCTCTGTTCCTGGGATTCTCCAGGCAAGAACACTAGAGTGGGTTGCCATTTCCTTCTCCAATGCATGAGAGTGAAGTCGCTCAGTCGTGTCCGACTTTAGCGACCCCATGGACTGCAGCCTACCACGCTTCTCCATCCATGGGATTCTCCAGGCAAGGGTACTGAAGTGGGTTGCCTTTGCCTTCTTCAAAGCAGTCAAAAGAAAATCTATCAGGCTAGTCCATCTTCTGCCATTATTCCTGTTAGTTGAGGGCTACTCTGTGTTGTGTGTTTTGTTTGTATGAGATGTTGACAGATGATTTCTTACTGGGCTGGATAGTATATATTTTTGGCTTTGTGGGCCCTATTCTCTATTGCAGCTACTGAGATCTACCATCATAGCAAGCAAACAGCCATACACAATATGAAAATGCTTTTACATGTAAACTATAGGTTGTTGCCCAGAAGCATTTGTGTGAAACCCACATTAGAATTCAAGATAAAGAAGTATTATAAACAGTGTTGCAGTCCTTGTAAAAATAAACTGTCTAGCCTCCTGGATGTTAAAGAGCTTTTTAAAAATCTATCTACAGGTATCTCTAGCTGTATGTATGTATGTGCATATATTTCCACATATGCACAAATACATATATGTGTGTATATGTCTGTTCATTATATTATATACCTAATACTGTTATTGTTTTTAGGATATAATATCATAAAGAGACATATGACTTCTTTGATAGCTCAGATGGTAAAAATTCTGCCTGCAATGCAGGGTTCCTGGGTTCAATTCCTGGGTGAGGAAGATCTCCTGAAGAAGGAAATGACAACCCACTCCAGTATTCTTGCCTGGAGCATCTCTTGGAGAGAGGAACCTTTGCAGTGATTGCAAAGAGTTGGACACAACTAAGCAACTAACACGCACAATACTGTTATAGTCTCTGGTGAGAAACATATAGAAATTAAAGAATTAGTCTGTCTTCCCAGAAATGAATATCTATTTGAAGAAGGAAATGGAAAAAGGAAGATTGGGAGAATGGAAATAATTATAAAATATCATATCATTGGACCGTGAGTTACTGTTAAAAATGTTACTTAATGACTTTGATTGTGGAATGCCTGTGCACCAAGCGGGGAGATTTTTCTCTCTTTGGACTTGAGATTTGAGACAGTTCAACAGGGAACTCTTCTCTAACGTAGAGCATTTCAGCTATAGTCATTAGTGTTCCCTTTTGATATCACAGAACAGTATGTTGAAAGGGCCAGTGCTATCACTTTTCTACCAGTAATTTTACAATAAAATACAGTCTGTGATTCTAGATGGAAAATTGTATTATCAGTTGTTCAGTGTCATGACGGTGGTGTCTATAAAGTTTCCTGAGCAGTTTGGTTGCTGCTGCTGCTGCTGCTAAGTCGCTTCAGTCGTGTCTGACTCTGTGCGACCCCATAGACGGCAGCCCACCGGGCTCCCCCGTCCCTGGGATTCTCCAGGCAAGAACAGTGGAGTGGGTTGCCATTTCCTTCTCTAATGCATGAAGGTGAAAAGTGAAAGTGAAGTCGCTCAGTCGTGCCCGACTCTTAGCGACCCCATGGACTGCAGCCCACCAGGCTCCTCCGTCCATGGGAGTTTCCAGGCAAGAGCACTGGAGTGGGGTGCCATTGCCTTCTCCTAATTTGGTTGCTACAATCACTCAACTTCCATTTGTGGTTTGCCTTTCTCATTGTCAAATTCAAGATTTCTGTTGTTCTAGCTGACCAAAAAAGTTTGTATGTAAGTTTTCAAGATGGTGGGTAAGATTCAAGTTGGCCTTTTAAGATGTATGTAATGTTAAACTATCACACAATGTTGATAGTAAACTTTCAATGACAAAGTGTGAAAGATTCTCCCAACCCAGAACTATTGAAAAGAGATGTTCTTCTTTAATGATGACAGGCATGATGAAGGAAGATTTGATATGAACTGCAATTATAAAGAGAGTGATTCTAATTAGACTGTGGTGATGGGCATCAGATTAACAGAGAAGGAAATATTATTGTAAATGGAAAAGGGAAAGCTTTTCATTTCTAATAATTCTATGTTCAAGGATATCTGAGGATTTGACTATGAAGGATTCAACCCTGAGACTGAGTTTAACATTTAAAAGTGTTTATAAATATTAAAACTTGAATGAGGTCATAAAAGATATATAATTTTTGCAGATAAAAATACAGGAGGGAGCATTCATATGATGGATGAGAACATCAATGGACAAGGTTAATAGCTTCACTTGATGGATATCATCAAATTATGGGGTTAAGTTTGACTGTACATATTTATTTAAAAAATCAATTTGGACAATTTTAAGATAATGGAACCACAGCTTGATAGCAAATGATGCTTTTTAAAAAGGTTAAGCTGGTTTTTGTCTTTAATATTTTTTCCTACCTCCTTTCGAAGAGTTGGGTTGCTTTTCTGGGTGCCTGATGTCCTCTGCTGGCATTCAGAAGTTGTTTTGTGGAATTTACTCGACATTTAAATGCTCTTTTGATGAATTTGTGGGGGAGAAAGTGTTCTCCCCGTCCTACTCCTCCGCATGTATACCTGTGGTGGATTCATTTTGATATTTGGCAAAACTAATACAATTATGTAAAATTTAAAAATAAAATTAAAAAACAAACAAACAAACAAACAGACAAAAAAAAAAAAAAAAAAGGTTAAGCTGGGTATTTTCATATGACCATAATATAAACCAGTAGTATGAAGCAGCTGCTAAAAATAAAAACCTTAGTCAGAGAGAAATGTAGTAAAGATCAAAAGAATCTTTTGATTCCTACACTGTTGGTGGTGGTGTAAACTGCAGCCACTATGGAAGACAGTAGGGAGGTTCCTCAGAAAGCTAAAATCGCAGTTGCCATGTATGCAGCAGTCCCACTCCTGGGCATATATCTGGATAAAACTCACATTCAAAAAGTTACATGTTCCTCCGTGTTCATAGAAGCGCTATATCACAGTAGCCAAAGCATGTTAAGTGTCCACTGATAGATGAACTTAAAAGCAACTTAAGTGTCCACTGATAGATGAACGGGTAAAGAAGATGCGTATATAAACACAGCAGAATACTGCTAAGCCATTGAAAAGAGTGCAGTTATGCCAGATGCAGCAACACGGATGGACCTAGAGATGATCACACTCAGTGAAGTCCGAGAAAGACAATATCAGCTGGTATCACTTACGTGTGCAATCTGAAATGTGACACAGATGAATTTATTTATGAAACAGACTCTCAGATGTAGAAAACAAACTTATGGTTACCAATGGGGAGAAGGGGGTGAGGGGGTGATAAATTAGAAGTTTGGGGTTAGCAGATAAACACTACTGTATAGAAAATAGACAAAAAATAAGGATAGCACAGGAACTGTATTTGATATCTTATAAAAATAAACCATAATGGAAGAGAATATAAAAAAGAATGTATCTATCTACCTATCCATATTGTATAACTCAATCACTTTGCTCTACATCAGAAACTAATGCAACATTGTAGATAAATTATACTTCAAAAAAAGAAATAGATTTAAAAGTATTGCTAGACACTTAGCACCCTGTGATGTACAGGCCACATCCAGAGGCTTGTGCTGCCCTCTGTGAGCCATGATTTAACAGAGTGCTTAATATGTCACACTGGGTCCAAATGAAGCTGGAGGCTGACCAGTTTTCCTCAGATGTTCAACTTGCCAATAGAAAAGATGCTAGAATTATTTTCTGTCAAGTAAAAGTCATGGGCGGCCACTGCCAAACAGATATAATAAACAGGAATCTTTGGTTTGGTAGAGATTAAATGGAATAACTTCTGCTCTGTTTTAAATGTCAAAGATACCATGATTATTTAATATTAATTAAAAATTGGAGAGAGCAAAAAGAAAGACAAGCCTGGGTAAGAGCTAAGTTAGGGTTTCATTGGGGGATATCACCCTTGATTAGCTTCTGCACCTATTAAATCATATTGTTTAGACCTTGGGCCTCTGTTTAAATAAGTAGAATTGGACTTAATTGTGCTACAATGTTGAGTGGTAAAAGATTATATCACACGTTGTAACTGTTAGCATTAAAAAGGGAAAGTCAGAAATCGTTCTATGTGGATTTTTTTCCCAAATCAAGCAATGCAATGATGTACAATAAAAAAGGCAAAACACAAACCTCACAAAATGAGAGTCTGTCTCCTTTGAAGGTTTTCATGCACTAACAGAATTATAGTTTTTTACATTATTTCCCTTAGTTATTTATACTATTTCACTTAATTTTTTTCACGATTTCACTTACACTATTTCACTTAGAACTGAAAATAAAGGTGCCTTTGGCTACATGACTGCCTTTATAATATGGTCAGTGGTTCCTACAGTCTCATGGCTAATTGCAAGAATTTTCTATTTCTCCTTGTTTATTTTCAGAGAGATGGGCTAAAGGGTTATGTTCTTTAGAGTTTCACAAAGATGCAGTAGATCTTAGTTTGAACAAACTGAACTTCTTATTTCTTTAGGATCTTTTAAGTGTATGAAAGTTTAGTTTGGTGTGGGTCAGGGGAAAGAAAATGTAAAGATATTAGGTAACAAAAGAGAAAAGAAGGATGACTAACACGTCACACTCTTTAATGCCTCTCTACTTCAAAAATGAGTCTGGAAACGATTCTCTATTTCTCCCTCAAATCCAGTACCCAGACACATGCATACGTAGACTCATTTTATAATCTAAAAATGTAATAGGAATCTGAGAATACACTTTGTATTATTACAGGACACAATGTTCAATTTCTTTTTCTTTCTCATCTGAGTTTATAGTCAATTGTTCTGTAATGTTAACACATTGTAGTTATTCTTAGTTTGTTATTAAAGAAAACATTGGTACTATTAGACATCTTCAGGGAAATTTTTTAAAAACATGTTGCCAGATGAGTGAACATTTATCCTTTCCAAGAATATAAAATTTGTGACTCATTTTTATCTTTGGTTTTCCACTGTAAAGAATGGGTGTCAGCTTCCTATGTAATTTCGATTTGTTTATCCAGCAGTTTTGTTTGTCTGTGCAGTTTTCTATGTGCCAGTTGTGGTCAATATTTGGTTTCCATAAAAGGTATGAGTTTTCTTTGAGGCTATCTTTCTTGCCATTGCCAAACCCACAACTGATGCACCATTACTTTGACTTTTGTTCTTAATTTAAACTTGGCCCAGATCCTGTCTTTGGTGTAAAATATGAAGCAAACTCCATTTTGACCTGGAATCTGGGGAGGAAACTATTTGCTTGACATTCTCTAAAGGTCTTACATACACAGGATGTTCGTGTTGCTCTAATTAGAAGTGCTACCTGAATGTGCCTGTGCCCACAAGTTCAGGGTTGGACTGCTATTAAAAAAAAAAAAAAAACCTAGCCAAGTCCATTTTTCTCAATTTATAGGTAAAAGCAGATAAAGACACACCAAAATGTCTCAGTTGAATGGAATGCAAAGCAATGCATTCAAACAGCCCAGGATAGGATTTAGATCCAGACGGCCTGAGTTTGAATTCTGACTCTATCACTTATATGCCCAGAAGAGTTATTTCCTGTCCCTGAGTCTTTGTTTTCTCAACTCTAAAATGAGATATCAAAAGTTTCAACCTCATAGAGGTCTTAGAAGGATTAAGTTGAGGGAGTTTGAACAGGGATTGACACAGAGTACACCTCCTCCTCCTTCTCTTCATCTCTCAAAATTGAATATAGAAGTTAATTCCTTTTGCCAAGACTATGGGGTTTAAGGTCTTTAAAAAGGGTTAGCTTTGGGCATTCTGGCTTCACTGTCACCCTGCTCTCACTCACCTAGTCAGTGACATAGTCTTTACTTCTTCCCTAGTGAAGTGAATGGTAACGCAGTGACCTGGAGGTGTTAATACAGCTCTAAGATGTGAACCATTCCATCGTGAAGGTCAATTCAGTCACTAAGTCATGTCTGACTCTTTGTGACCCCATAGACTGCAGCATGCCAGGCTTCCCTGTACATCAGCAACTCCTAGAGCTTACTCAAACTCATGTCCATCGAGTTGGTGATGCCATCCAACCATCTCATCCTCTGTTATCGCCTTCCCCTCCCACCTTCAATCTTTCCCAGCATCAGGGTCTTTTCCAATGAGTCAACTCTTCACATGAGGTGGCCAAAGTATTGGAGTTTCAGCTTCAGCATCAGTCCTTCCAATGAATATTAAGGACTGATTTCCTTTAGGATGGACTGGTTGGATCTCCTTGCTGTCCGAGGGACTCTCAAGAGTCTTCTCCAACACCACAGTTCAAAAGCATCAATTCTTTGGTGCTCAGCTTTCTTTATTGTCCAACTCTCACATCCATACATGACTACTGGAAAAAAAAATAGCTTTCACTAGAGGGAACTTTGTTGGCAAAGTAATGTCTCTGCTTTTAGCTGTCTAGGTTGGTTATAATTTTTCTTCCAAGGAGCAAGCATCTTTTAATTTCATGGCTGCAATCACCATCTGCAGTGATTTTGGAGCCCCTAGAAATAAAGTCTTTGTTTCCACTCTTTACCATGAAGTGATGGGACCAGATGCCATGATCTTAGATTTCTGAATGTTGAGTTTTAAGCCACATTTTTCACTCTCTTTCACTTTCATCAAGAGGCTCTTTAGTTCTTCTTCACTTTTTGCCATAAGGGTGATGTCATCTGCATATCTGAGGTGATTGATATTACTCCTGGGAAGCTTGATTCCAGCTTGTGCTTCATCCAGTCCAGCATTGCTCATGATGTTCTCTTCATATAAGTTAAATAAGTAGGGTGACAATATACAGCCTTGACTTACTCCTCTCCTGATTTGGAACCAGTCTGTTGTTCCATGTCCAGTTCTAACTGTTACTTCTTGACCTGCACACAGAATTCTCAGGAGGCAGGTCAGGTGGTCTGGTATTCCCATCTTTTAAAGAATTTTCCACAGTTTGTTGTGATCCACACAGTCAAAGGCTTTGGCATAGTCAATAAAGCAAACGTAGATGTTTTTCTGGAACTCTTGCTTTTTCAGTGATCCAACGGATGTTGGCAATTTGATCTCTGGTCCCTTTCCCTTTTCCAAATCCAGCTTGAACATCTGGAAGTTCACAGTTCACATACTGTTGAAGCCTGGCTTAGAGAATTTTGAGCATTACTTTGCTAGCATGTGGAGTGCAATTGTGTAGTAGTTTGAGCATTCTTTAGCATTGCCTTTCTTTGAAATTGGAATGAAAATTGACCTTTTCCAGTCCTTTGGCCACTGCTGAGTTTTCCCAATTTGCTGGCATATTGAGCACAGCACTTTCACAGAATCATCTCTTAGGATTTGAAATACCTCAACTGGAATTCCATCATCTCCACCAGCTTTGTTTGTAGTAATGCTTCCTAAGGCCCACTTGACTTTACATTCTAGGATGTCTGGCTCTACATGAGTGATTACACCATCGTGGTTTTCTGGGACATTAAGATCCCTTTTGTATAGTTCTTCTGTGTATTTTTGCCACCTCTTCTTAACCTCTTTTGTTCTGTTAGGTCCCTACTATTTCTGTTCTTTTTGTGCCCATCTTTGCAAGAAATGTTCCCTTGGTATCTCTCATTTTCTTGAAGAGATCTCTAGTCTTTCCCATTCTATTGTTTTCCTCTATTTCTTTGCATTGGTCACTGAGGAAGGCTTTCTTATCTCTCCTTGCTATTCTTTGAAACTCTGCATTCAAATGGGTATATCTTTCCTTTTTTCCTTTGCCTTCCACTTCTCTTCTTTTCACAACTACTTGTAAGGGCTCTTCAGACAACCATTTTTCCTTTTTGCATTTCTTTTTCTTGGCAATTGTCTTGATCACTGCCTCTTCTATAACATCACAAACCTCCATCCATAGTTCATCAGGCACTCTATCTATCAGATCTAGTCCCTTAAATTTGTTTCTCACTTCCACTGTATAATCGTAAGGGATTTGATTTAGGTCATACCTGAATGGTCTAGTGGTTTTCCCTACTTTCTTCAATTTCAGTCTGAATTTGGCAAAAAGGTGTTCATGATATGAGCCACAGTCAGCTCCTGGTCTTGTTTCTACTCACTGTATAGAGCTTCTCCATCTTTGGCTGCAAAGTATATAATCAGTCTGATTTCAGTATCAACCATCTAGTGGTGTGCGTATGTAGAATCTTCTCTTGTGTTGTTGGAAGAGGGTGTTTGCTCTGACCAGTGCATTCTTGGGCAAAACTCTATTAGCCATTGCCCTGCTTCATTCTGTACTCCAAAGTCAAATTTGCCTGTTACTCCAGGTATTTCTTGACTTCCTATTTTTGCATTCCAGTCCCCTATAATGAAAAGGACGTCTTTTTTGTGTGTTAGTTCTAGACGGTCTTGTAGGTCTTCATAGAATCGTTCAACTTCAGCTTCTTCAGCATTACTGGTCGGGGCATAGACTTGGATTACTGTGATATTTAATGGCTTGCCTTGAAAACGAACGGAGATCATTCTGTCGTTTTTGAGATTACATCCAAGTACTGCATTTCAGACTGTTTTGTTGACTGTGATGGCCACTCCATTTCTTCTAAGGGATTCTTGCCCACCAAAGTAGATATAATGTTCATCTGAGTTAAATTCACCCATTCTAGTCCATTTTAGTTTTCTGATTCCTAAAATGTTGACATTTACTCTTGCCATCTCCTGTTTGACCCCTTCCAATTTGCCTTGATTCATTGACCTAACATTCCAGGTTCCTATGCAATATTGCTCTTTACAGCATTGGACTTTACTTCCAGTCATCAGGCACATCGACAACTGGGTGTTGTTTTTGCTTTGGCTCCGTCTGTTCATTCTTTCTGGAGTTATTTCTCCACTGATCTCCCGTAGCATATTGGGCACCTACCAACCTGGGGATTTCATCTTTCAGTATCCTATCTTTCTGCTTTTTCATTCTGTTTATGGGGTTCTCAAGGCAAGAATACTGAAGTGGTTTGCCATTCCCTTCTCCAGTGGAACACATTTTGTCAGAACTATCCACCATGATCCAATCTGTTATGGGTGGCCCTACATGGCATGACTCATAGTTTTCATTGAGTTAGACAAGTTTGTGGTCCATGTGATCAGACTGGTTAGTTTTTTGTGATTGTGGTTTTCAGTCTATCTGCCCTATGATGGAGAAGGATAAGAGGTTTATGGAAGCTCCTGATGGGAGAGACTGACTGAGTAGGAAATTGGTCTTGTTCTGATGGGCTTGGCCATGGTCAGTAAATCTTTAACCCAATTTCTGTTGATGGATGGAGCTGTGTTTCCTCCCTGTTATTTGACCTGAGGCCAAACTTTGGTGGAGATAGTGAAGATAATCTTGACCTCCTTCAGAAGGTCCCATGCAGGCACTGCTATACTCAGTGCCCCCAACCCTGCAGCAGGCCACCGCTGACCCACCCCTCTGCCGGAAAGACCTGGGCACTCCTGGGCAAGTCTGGCTCAGTCTCTTGTGGGGTCACTGCTCCTTTCTCATGGGTCCTGGTGCACACAAGGTTCTGTTTGTGCCCTCCAAGAGTCTGTTTCCCCAGTCCTGTGTAAGTTCTGTTGGCTCTATGGTGAGGTTAATGGTGACCTCCTCCGAGAGGGCTTATGCCATTTCCAGATCTACTGCACCCAGAGCCCTGCCCTTGCAGAAGTCCACTGCTGATGTGTACTCCCACAGGAGACACTCAGACACAGTTCTGGGGGTCTCTGTGGGGTCTCTGGGTCCTGGTGCACACAAGGTTTGTTTGAGCCATCTGAGCATCTCTGGCAGCTATGGGGTTTGATTCCAAATGTGATTTCACCCCTTCTACAAACTTGCTGAGACTTCTCCTTTGCCCTTGGGTGTGGGGTATCTCCTCAAAGTTGCTCCAGCACCATGAAGCCACAACTCCACAAAATTCCATTGTATTCTATGAGTAATTTAGGTCTCATAGGCCCAGTTCATCTATATTTTGTAAGGTTTTCAAACTATCTTCAGTAAGAGCTATGTGAGGCTAGAAAATGAAACCATGTAGAAATAGTAAAAGAATTCCAACAAAACTTTACCTGTCAAATCACCCCTTTTATTCATATTTATTGAGTGTCTAGAACGTTCGCTGTGGAGAATACTACTTATCATTCTCATGAGCTTCCTGTCTTGCACATTGTAGGCACCTAATAAAAAATTTTATTTTTCAACTGAAGTTTATGACCAAGATTTTCACAGTGAAGATTCCTCCTAAAATATTCTCTAAATCTCTCCTTTTAAGAGTATATGCCCAGCCAGAGTGGAGAAGTAGCGATTGCCGAGCTTTGTAGTAGCCGACAGTGAGCTTCAGCACTAGGCCTAATGACAGCTTCTTGGACGCCGCTCACGTGTGCTTCTCTCCTCTCTCTTTTTAAAGACAACCCCTAGGTCTGCATCGACTGCTGATTCTGCAGTTCTTACCGGTAAGGTCATGTTGAGAATCATGACAGCATTAAAAATGAAGTGTTGGATTCCTTTTTATCCTTTGGCACAAATCAGTAGGAAAGGAAGAGAAGAGGAGGTGGTCCATTGCTGTTGTTCTACAACACTGAATTCATGGCTCTTTAAGAAACGATGTGGAAGTTGTAAACATTGTATAAAAAATTTTGTCTACAGTGAAATTATTACAGATGAGGAGAATGTGTGCTTATCAAGGTAATAATGCATCAAATTATATCCAAAGAAGAATTAAATGAGAGATGTTTTGTCATTCTACATTCTATTCACTAATATGAGATTCAGGTTTTTTCACATTGGTCAGACAACCACTTTTAGTGCCATTAAATTATGTGTCATTTTTAGTGTCACATTATTAACCATTATTTTGAGTCTTGATATATGGAAAAAAAAATGAGGCTAGTACACTTGTTTGTTTCTGAAATAATGAATACTTTTAGGTTTATCACTGAAATTTTAAATATTTCTGAATGAGCTTTTACAAAAGCATGTTGTAGGCATCTCATCGTTTCACGTCACCCTGCTTCTCTCAGCTTTTACCATTTAGAGCTTCTATTTGGACATTTCCTCTCATGTCCTTCACGTCCTCAACTGGAATCTTGGCGTAGGATTAGCATTACCAAAGCTTTCAGTTACATGGAACTAGAGTCAAACACATTAACTGAATTATCTGTTGGCTTAGTTCCCCACTATCCTCACGTGGAGAGGGAATAACTCCAGTATATGTAACTATACTCCAGTACAAGCTGGGCTTCCCTGGTGGCTCAGATGGTAAAGAATCAGCTACCCAATCCAGTATTTTGCCTGGACAATTCCATGGACACAGGAGCCTGGTGGACTACAGTCCATGGGGTCAGAAAGAGTCAGACACCACTAATCGGCTAACACTTTCACTTTCCAGTGGAAGCTAGGCTATTACCAGTTCCCTATATTGGATTATTAGATAGCATATTCAAAAGCAGAGACATTACTTTGCCAACAAAGGTTCGTCTAATCAAGGCTATGGTTTTTCCTGTGGCCATGTATGGATGTGAGAGTTGGACTGTGAAGAAGACTGAGCGCCGAAGAATTGATGCTTTTGAACTGTGGTGTTGGAGAAGACTCTTTTTTTTTTTTTTTTAATTTTATTTTATTTTTTAACTTTACATAATTGTATTAGTTTTGGAGAAGACTCTTGAGAGTCCCTTGGACTGCAAGGAGATCCAACCAGTCCATTCTGAAGGAGATCAGCCCTGGGATTTCTTTGGAAGGAATGATGCTGAAGCTGAAACTCCAGTACTTTGGCCACCTCATGCGAAGAGTTGACTCATTGGAAAAGACTCTGATGCTGGGAGGGATTGGGGGCAGGAGGAGAAGGGGACGACAGAGGATGAGATGGCTGGATGGCATCACTGACTCGATGGACGTGAGTCTCAGTGAACTCCGGGAGTTGGTGATGGACAGGGGGGCCTGGCGTGCTGCGATTCATGGGGTCGCAGAGTCGGACACGATTCAGTGACTGATCTGATCTGATATTGGATTATTATGGTGACCTTCATTGCTCTTAAAAAACTACTTTATCTTATCTTTCTCTTCCATGGTCTGTAGAGCCCAGACTGTGAGGTTAACTGAACATCTAATTTTTACATACTAAAACTTAGATAGCTTCAGAAAACAAGCTTTTTAATCATGGTTTCGTGTTCCTTGCTGCTACTACGAGAGGAGGAAGGCAAAATTATTAACTAGTATTAGAGCTACTTTATGAAAATCCTAGAAAAATGTTAATGTTCCTTTTGGCTGTGCTTCCAGTGAATGAGTTGTTTATGTGAAATTTTGCCTGAATTGCTCATGAGATTTGTTTCCCTCTACCTTGGAAAGAAGTGTTGCCAGAATCATGTTCCTTGTTATATTGTGACTTTGTTCCTGATTTTGCGCTAAATTCAAAGATATAATCAGGTAGTGTTGGGTGAAAATTATTGACATGGATATAGAATGCTTTATCAAAATATTTAAATATAATATTCTAAATTACAAGTTTCTTTCCTGAATTAAAAGAAAACAAAAAGCTAATAGTTTAATTTTCCCTTTTCTTTCAGTTAGCCATGAAGGTAGGACTACAGATAAACCTTTTCATACGGATGCATACCTCACCTCATCTTGGTATTTCTAAGCCTGTTTTTTCCTGAAGTTTGTTTTACTCAGTCTTTTTTTCCCTAAGAGATGATTTAGGAAATTGAATTAGATATCTTATATCATAATTAATAATTTCCAGTTTATGTTTTCCTTATAAGGCTCTTCTAAAATAAAATGAAATACACATATTAACACATGTTAATTAATATGTGATATATCAGATCAGATCAGTAACTCAGCCCTGTCCAACTCTTTGTGACCCCATGAATTGCAGCACGCCAGGCCTCCCTGTCCATCACCAACTCCCGGAGTTCACTGAGATCACATCCATCGAGTCAGTGATGCCATCCAGCCAGCTCATCCTCTGTCGTCCCCTTCTCCTCCTGCCCCCAATCCCTCCCAGCATCAGAGTCTTTTCCAATGAGTCAACTCTTCGCATGAGGTGGCCAAAGTACTGGAGTTTCAGCTTTAGCATCGTTCCTTCCAAAGAAATCCCAGGGCTGATCTCCTTCAGAATGGACTGCTTGGATCTCCTTGCAGTCCAAGGGACTCTCAAGAGTCTTCTCCAACACCACAGTTCAAAAACATCAATTCTTCGGCACTCAGCTTTCTTCACAGTCCAACTCTCACATCCATACATGACCACTGGAAAAACCATAGCCTTGACTGAGATGGACCTTTGTTGGCAAAGTCATGTCTCTGCTTTTGAATATGCTATCTAGGTTGGTCATAACTTTCCTTCCAAGAAGTAAGTGTCTTTTAATTTCATGGCTGCAGTCACCATCTGCAGTGATTTTGGAGCCCAGAAACATAAAGTCTGACACTGTTTCCACTGTTTCCCCATCTATTTACCATGATGTGATGGGACCAGATGCCATGATCTTCGTTTTCTGAGTGTTGAGCTTTAAGCCAACTTTTTCACTCTCCACTTTCACTTTCCTCAAGAGGCTTTTGAGTTCCTCTTCACTTTCTGCCATAACGGTGGTGTCATCTGCATATCTGAGGTTATTGATATTTCCCCCGGCAATCTTGATTCCAGCTTGTGTTTCTTCCAGTCCAGTATTTCTCATGATGTACTCTGCATATAAGTTAAATAAACAGGGTGACAATATACAGCCTTGACAAACTCCTTTTCCTATTTCGAACCAGTCTGTTGTTCCATGTCCAGTTCTAACTGTTGCTTCCTGACCAGGATACAGATTTCTCAAGAGGCAGATCAGGTGGTCTGGTATTCCCATCTCTTTCAGAATTTTCCACAGTTGATTGTGATCCACACAGTCAAAGGCTTTGGCATAGTCAATAAAGCAGAAATAGATATATTTCTATTTATATATATATTAATATATTCTATATAATATATATTAATATATAAAATATATATATTAATTTAACATATTCTGCATATATTTTGACCTCTTTGCTCACCTATGTCTACCAGCTATGGCTGGGCATATAAGGGGTGCAAAGCCATCTGCCTTTTTTTGGTGGGAGCTGTAATCTTTTTCAGAAACTATTGGATAATAACATTAATAGGTTGAAACAATAAGTTGTGTTGAAACAACAAATTAGAAATCTTTTTAAGACATACTGAAAGGGTAAAACTACTTTAATGATCTTCTTACATTATAGGAAAACACAGGAAAAAGCCTACAGTGCTAACTTAGCATGGCCTTGGGAATAGAGGTACCACCTTTGGAGTCCAGCACTGTTGCTTAGCAGGCACCAATTACACTTGCCTTTTTGCATTCTCATTTTGTTTTCTTTAAAAAGTAGAGGTAATAAAAGTCCCACCTTACAGGGGTGTGTGAGGACCATGGGGTATAACGTGCCCAACCACTGCCGCTCAGTAGGCTCTTCATGCATTTTTGCCTTCTATTTTTACTACCAAAGTTATTAAAAACAAGATTTTATGGAAATTAAGTAGCCTTACAAAAATTAGAAAACTATACAATAGAATAATCTTTCAGAATGTTGGCTTATATGGCTTTTGTAGTTTATGCATGCCATGCTTACTTAACTGTCAGATTTATTTTTAAACTTTCAATTTCCTCTCCTATCTCCAGGAAGCATGTATTTTTATTTTTCCACGCAGTGTGTTGTCCTATTTATTATTCTGGACATGGGAATAAAGGCATTCTTGGAAATGTCTCGATTATCTTTGCCATTCTCTTGTTACATCCTGTGATATCATTAAGACAGGCTCCTTCAGGAGCTGTACAGTTTATGAGTCTGGAGTGTCATATAAAAAAGAAATAACCATAACTTTCTGTTTTATAGCTGGAGGTTATATAAAGATTCTTGGTTGACTTTCTTTTGAGATTGAATATTTCAGTAATGGTTTAAAAGTGATGTCCTGAATTATCAGGTTGTTTTTTTGTGTGTGTGTGTTGTTCTTATTTTCTCATTTGAAAGTCAAGAGCTCCTAATAACCAAAATGTAGATGTACTTTGTAAGTCTTTGAGATACACAGTATCCACCAAATCTATCCATCTGTCTTTAGTGGGTACATTTCAGCTACTCTATTTAACTGTATTAACTGCATTTATATATATATATATATATATATATATATATATATATATATTTAGTAAATTTACCTCATGCCTGAAAAGATTCTTTTGTCATTTAACTTGCTGACTTCACTCTTAGCTTAAGATTTGAGTTACTACTTTAAGATGAAAGGGACCTCCCTGATGACTCAGATGGTAAAGAATCTGCCTGTAATGCAGGAGATATGGGTTCGATCCCTGTATTTGGAAGATCGCTTGGAGAAGGGAATGGCAACCCTCTCCAGTATTCTTGCCTGGAGAATCCCATGAACAGAGGATCCAGTAGGCTAGAGTCCATCCAACAAACCCTTAACATCTAATTAGGTAGCCTTTTCTGGTTTACACTGCAGTAAGAGAAATCTCCATGAAGTCAAAACTTTATTCCCTGCTCATGTTCAATGTTTTCTGAGGCTCCCCTTCATGTTTTTGTCCTGGTGGGACTCAAGCTGAAGGGCAGTCCTTATCTAGGCCATGCGGTAGCAGATTGGACAAAAGAGATTGTGAGACCACATGCTGGCTCTTACTTCTTCTGCTTTCAAGAGGCCCGTGTCTCATCTCTCTCTCACTCAGGTTTCATGAGCCATAAGTCACGTGGCCACGCTTGATAATGATGTGATGGAAAGTATGGCTCCCTGCAGCAATAGACCTAGTTTGTGGGGGAAGAGAGTAGCAAGAATGTTTAGACAAAATTATAGTCTACCACGCTACATCAGTAGTGCTATCATTACATGTTGAAATGTCCCTTCCTCTCCCTAATTTGAAAACATCATATATTCACTTTTGAGATGTATATTTAATAGTAACTATTACATGTTCCACATAGTTAATAATTCTAAGCACTTTCATTTTTAATTCCCATTTTTGATCAGCAGAAGTATTTATCATAAGTGATACTCATTGAGAGCCACCTATATGCTAGGATTATAGTAGTTGCTTTATAAATGTTATCTAGCAGCAGCTGCTGCTGCTGCTGCTAAGTCGCTTCAGTCGTGTCCAACTCTGTGCGACCCCATAGACGGCAGCCCACCGGGCTCCCTTGTCCCTGGGATTCTCCAGGCAAGAACACTGGAGTGGGTTGCCATTTCCTTCTCCAATGCATGAAAGTGAAAAGTGAAAGTGAAGTCGCTCAGTTGTGTCCACCTCTTAACGACCCCATGGACTGCAGCCCACCAGGCTCCTCTGTCCATGGGATTTTCAAGGCAAGAGTACTGGATTGGGGTGCCATTGCCTTCTCCCTAGCAGCAGCAGCTCTACACAAAGAAATGAAAATGGATTAAAAAGAAAAGGAGGCCCAGAAGCATTACAAAATTTGCCAAAACTCATGTAGCTTAAAATGGCAGAGCTGTGATCTCAGATCTTAGTTTTTGACTGATCTAGGAATTTATATAGGACCAGTGGTCTTCAATTTCCAGGGAGCCATTTATTTCATAGGGAATTACACTGTGCTAATTGAAATGAGTGTGAAGCTGTAAATGTGCTCCTCTGACTCTTAGGTAACTGGTCAAATAAAATCATTCCTGGTGGCCAGTATAGCTGAAGTTAAGTTGAGAAATGGGCTCTTAATGGATTAAATGCCATTATTTTGGTTATCTACTATGTTCAAATGAACAAATATTAATTTTACCCTGTTGTGGATATCCACCACTCTATGAACAAATATGCAGGAGTTAAAGTAAGGTTGTTTACTGATGAATACTGTCTCATTTAAAAAATATTTTGGGATTATGTTCCAGTTTGATTCTAGAGGAATCCACAACTTTTTTTCTAATAAAGTAGTCCATCTTCCCCGTACTGCTCTCTTTCTGGATTCTAAAGCTCTGTCACATGACTTCTGCTTGAAGTTATGCTTAGTATGCTGCAGTTTCCTGTTTGCAACAGAAGCCCGGAGAGTGAATTGAAAGTGTCCTGTTTGTCTATAATTAATGCAGAAGTGCCTCTTCCCCAGGATCAGTTATAAATCCAAGGAAGCTGGAACCTTTCTAGTGGTGATTTGAATATCCTAGACTGTTGAACATTGTGAATATCAGAAGATCTCTGGGGTAGAATATGTTTAATGTTTTGAATTTCTGTTAGAACAACATTAAATCCAGATATGGCAGGAGATACCCATGTGTATGAGGAAAGCAGTATCTTTTGAGTCATTGAGTAGCCACGTAAAAAAGAAAATTTTTTTGGATTCTTGTTCCAAAATAATTTTCCTTTTGTCAGGATTTTAGTTACACTTTCAGGTGGAGATCATTTTTTATGCTGAGAAAGTATCTTGGCCTTGGTCCCACTGTCCTGAATGGAATCAGAGTGGGCAGATGGGTTTCTGGGGAACCACAGAACAGCATGCAAGTTTACTTTGGATTCTGGGGTTCTTGCCATACGTGCAAATTTCAAAGTGAAATGTTAACCTGTCTTAGCATCTCTAAGCCTTTACTGTTGATCTTGGCTATTGTTTAGTGACAGTTGTGCTACCAGCAGTTGGAGAGTTTGCAAAGCTATCTGTAGCCTTGTTTTTAATATTCCTCTAGCTGTCAGTAAGTTGGACTTCAAAGCTATCATTATGAAGAAGTTGCATTGAAAATGAATTCTGTTTTAGATGAAATTCTTGGTCAAAGCAAGGGAAATATTATCATATAACTTTTCCAGTGTCGACTTATGGGATGAACCCCTGGAAGTATGAACCCAGGACAACATGGAGCTTAGAGAGACTGAGAGGAAGGTAGAAGGTCATAGTGTTGGGTCACTAGGGGGGCACAATTTTTTACCAAGCTTAAGTGTGATATAAGAACCTGAGTATACTAGGAGTTAGCTCTGAGTGATAATGTTTTTCCAGGCAAGTGGATTTCTAGGAAACAAAATTAAGTAATGTTAAGCTCTGACCATTTTAAGAGTAAAAGGAAACCCAGCCTCCTATTGCTGTCTCTCTGACTGAGGCCATAATCTTACCCCAGGTTTCAGGTTAGGTTCCTAAGCATTAGCAGAAATGGAAGATACTAGACAGTTCCAGAAGAGGTATCCTCCAACAGATTCTGTAGGCTTCCCCAGGAATATCGTTACAAAAAGTCCTCCCCTGACACCCATTGAAGTAAAGGTTAGCAGAAAGTATATATCTGCAGGAAGTATAGGTATCCAGGAAGTGGCCAGTATTTACCAGCGTAGGGCGGGGATGGAGGACTCATTCAAAGCCAAGTGCTAGAGTGCTTCACATATATTAGAGGATTTCTGAGTGTCCAACACCGAATGCATTTCACAATAGGGTCCTTGTCCCAGAAGAGTTCAAAATCATAGGCCTGGTCATGAATCAGGGAAACTTTAGGGGAAATGTGGCAGTAGCCCAAGTCTTTTTCAGCTGCAGTAGGAGTATCAGGATGGAGAAGGCAATGGCACCCCACTCCAGTACTCTTGCCTGGAAAATCCCATGGACGGAGGAGCCTGGTAGGCTACAGTCCATGGGGTCGCGAAGAGTCAGACACGACTGAGTGACTTCACTTTCAGTTTTCACTTTCATGCATTGGCGAAGGAAATGGCAACCCACTCCAGTGTTCTTGCCTGGAGAATCCCAGGGACGGGGGAGCCTGGTGGGCTGCTGTCTATCGGGTCACACAGAGTCAGACACGACTGACGTGACTTAGCAGCAGCAGCAGCAGCAGCAGCAGCAGGAGTATCAGGAAGAATGTCTACCTGTGCATGGATGTTGGGTGATGCAAGAAAGCAGCGGATGAACCAGGACCTTAGATGATATGAGGAGCACCGCCTCTTGGAAGTTGACCCTAGGACTGCAGGAGAGCCCTGCTGAGGTACTGATCATCTAAATCTAGGTTGATCCAGGCACAGAAGCTGAAAGTCAGTGTGTGCAGGGACCCCTGCTGTGATTGGTTGCCATGGACACAAAGAACACACTGACTCTAGGGACTTCCCTGGTGGTCTAGTGGCTGGGAGTTCTCCTGCCAACGCAGAGTACCTGGGTTTGACCTGAGAAGACCCCACATGCCTCAGGGCAACTGAACCCATGCACCACAACTACTAAGCCTGTGGAGTCAACAAAAAAGCCTTCCCTGCAACAAGAGAAACCACCAGAATAAGAAGCCTGGCACCACAGTTAGAGCCCTTATGGAATAACAAAGGCCCAGCACAGTCAAAAATAAAGGAGTGAACAAATAAAAGTAATACAGGAAGAAGCTCTTTCTGTTGTCTTCAATTAAAAAAAAAAAGAATACATTGATGCTGTACTAGATCTAGCGGGCAGATACCGGGCATGTCTATAGATCATCTCCTAAGGTAGATCCTTAAAACAATATGAATAAGCAAAACAACTTACCATTTAAAAAAAAAGCTGATAGGAAATTATGTTAGTTCAGTGCCTAGTGCTCTCACTAGTCAACTGTTTTTCCTTTGACTGTACTGATCTCTGCTAGGTTGTTGTATGTGAAGAGAACATTATACGGTGACACTGTTAATAATTCCACTTCTAAATCAAATATATATATATATATTTCAAATGAAGAAATGGAGTATTTGAAAATATCTTAGATTGATGATGATGTTTTGTCCAGAATGCTTACAGTTTTCCCTGCACAATAGTGGAATTGCATGAAGGTTATGATGGAACTGGGTGATTCAAAGGAGAGAAGAGTGAAGGAGATAGAACAAACCACAGATTCTAGAAACCTCAGTGCACGATTTCCCTTTACTCTAGTAGGAACACTCACAGTCATTCATTGCACAACGTCATGAGGCTTAGTCAGATTAACAGAACAATGGAAGAACAACAATCTTAGAAATTTTTTAAAATTCTGTTTCAATGGTATGTTTTTCAAAATTGGCAGCTTACGCACCTATTAACATTTTAAACTCAGTTATATCAACTTAATGCAAACTAGTACAGCCACTATGGAGAACAGTGTGGAGATTCCTTAAAAAACTGGAAATAGAACTGCCTTATGATCCAGCAATCCCACTGCTGGGCATTCACACTGAGGAAACCAGAATTGAAAGAGACACGTGTACCCCAATGTTCATCGCAGCACTGTTTATAGTAGCCAGGACATGGAAGCAACCTAGATGTCCATCAGCAGATGAATGGATAAGAAAGCTGTGGTACATATACACAATGGAGTATTACTCAGCCATTAAAAAGAATACATTTGAATCAGTTCTAATGAGGTGGATGAAACTGGAGCCTATTATACAGAGTAAAGTAAGCCAGAAGGAAAAACACCAATACAGTATAATAATGCATATATATGGAATTTAGAAAGATGGTTACAATAACCCTGTATACGAGACAGCAAAAGAGACACTGATGTATAGAACAGTCTTATGGACTCTGTGGGAGAGGGAGAGGGTGGGATGATTTAGGAGAATGGCATTGAAACATGTATAATATCATATATGAAATGAGTTGCCAGTCCAGGTTCAATGCACGATACTGGATACTTGGGGCTGGTGCACTGGGACGACCCAGAGGGATGGTATGGGGAGGGAGGAGGGAGGAGGGTTCAGGATGGGGAACACATGTATACCTGTGGTGGATTCATTTCAATATTTGGCAAAACCAATATAATATTGTAAAGTTTAAAAAAAAAAAAAAGAAACCCCATGCTATACCTTGCAGAAACATGAAATTACTTAGAAAATTGTTTTGATACCACTTTGGGAATTCCGGTGTCTCTCACCAAAGAAGGAGTGATTGAAGACCGTGATAATTCAGCAACACCCTAAAGATCATCTGTTTCCATCTACTGCATTGCAGCTATCAACTCCTGACCTTTCTGACATTCGATCTGTGTTCTTTGATCTCTCTTATCATGGAAAATGTTCAAAAGATGACTATTCCACATATAAACAGGGATAATTGCTATGAAATTCTTAATCAGCAGAACTCTCCTTCCTTAAAATCCCACTCATTTCTTCAAATTCTTTATTCTTCAGTCAGTTCAGTCACTCAGTCGTGTCTGACTCTTTGCGATCCCATAAATTGCAGCACGCCGGGCCTCCCTGTCCATCACCAATTCCCGGAGTTTACCCTAATTCATGTTCACTGAGTCAGTGATGCCATCCAGCTATCTCATCCTCTGTTGTCCCCTTCTCCTCCTGCCCCCAATGCCTCCCAGCATCAGGATCTTTTCCAGTGAGTCAACTCTTCGCATAAGATGGCCAAAGTATTGGAGTTTCAGCTTCAGCATCAGTCCTTCCAATGAACACCCAGGACTGATCTCCTTTAGAATGGACTGGTTGTATCTTCTTGCAGTCTAAGGGACTCTCAAGAATCTTCTCCAACACCACAGTTCAAAAGCATCAATTCTTTGGCGCTCAGCTTTCTTCACAGTCCAACTCTCACATCCATACATGACCACAGGAAAAACCATAGCCTTGACTAGACAGACCTTTGTTGGCAAAATAATGTCTCTGCTTTTGAATATGCTACCTAGGTTGGTCATAACTTTCCTTCCAAGGAGTAAGTGTCTTTTAATTTCATGGCTGCAATCACTATCTACAGTGATTTTGGAACCCCAAAAAATAAAGTCTGACACTATTTCCACTGTTTCCCCATCTATTTCCCGTGAAGTGATGGGACCAGATGTCATGATCTTTATTCTTAAAAGCGCAGTTTTTGGCTAACTGACTGTTGCTCGCTGTGGGCATGACTGTTTTACTTTTAGTGTCACACATCTTTAGAACTATTCATATTGAAGCAATATGCATCTTGCCTCTGTATTTCCATGATGCCATTTATTGAATGCTCAATGGATTATTCATGATACTGCATTATCCATTGTTCTTTCCCTGAATACTGACTTGTGGTGGCTCCCTCAGAGGTTATTGTTATAAACACTAATAACCATGAAAAGACATCTCAGAATATGGAGGAAAATGTGAACCATAATTTGTTTCCTATTTACTATTTAAATTTACTATCTAGAGTGTGAGCTGAAAATAACATATCCATCTTTATTATATCTTTTCATGAACTCCTTAGACAATAGTCAGTGTGTTTCTAGATTGTGATTATTTTTAAGGTAGACTGTGTCCTTGGCTTATCCACAAGGCCATCCCTAGGGTAGGGATGATGAAAACTTTGATAGAGAAGGTGCCTCTTCATACAAAGAATACGTCTTCTTTGCCCATACAGCTTAGGACTGGACTGGGGAAGCAGCTCAGTAGGCAGTAAGAGAGGACATTGATTACAGTGACTCATGAGTGTTAGGGAAAAAGGCCTTTGAAAAGATGGATATGATCACCACTAGAGAACATTGGAGAAGGAAATGGCAACCCACTCCAGTGTTCTTGCCTGGAGAATCCCAGGGACGGGGGAGCCTGGTGGGTTGCCGTCTATGGGGTCGCACAGAGTCGGACATGACTGAAGCGACTTAGCAACAGCAGCAGCAGAGAACGTTCAGCCTGGGACCTGAATATGGGGATTGATGGCAGCCCTGGATGCAGAGGGTAAGGAGCCCACAGAGTAAAGACTGCATGCTGCCACCCCTGCTACCCTTGAGTGCCATGGATGAGCAGTGTCACAGAGTTGGAACATGGGTGAACTGATGGATGAGCCATCGAGCTCAAAGTAGCCTAGACCTTTGGTTGCCCACATTCTGAATTTGCCCTCTATCCAACATGATGCTGCTGCTGCTAAGTCGCTTCAGTCGTGTCTGACTCTGTGCGACCCCATTGACGGCAGCCCACCAAACTTCCCTGTCCCTGGGATTCTCCAGGCAAGAACACTGAAGTGGGTTGCCGTTTCCTTCTCCAATGCATGAAAGTGAAAGTGAAGTCGCTCAGTCATGTCCTGCTCTTAGCAACCCCATGGACTGCAGCCGACCAGGCTCCTCCATCCATGGGATTTTCCAGGCAAGAGTACTGGAGTGGGGTGCCATTGCCTTCTCCATCCAACATAAGTAAACACTATTCAAAACCAGTTATGTGTGCACAATTCTTATGACCTAACCTTGCCCAACCTTATGAAAGAAATAGTGCACTGACCAGTGAGTGTGAGGGATTCCTTGCCTGGCTACTCTCCTGGAATGAGGGCAAGGTCACTAAGTCCTGAAATAGGTGTGGGTCCCTCAATACAGCATGGCAGAAGACCTCAAATGGAGGAAAGAGGACTAGTGCCCATGAGGTTCTGGTCTGAGTTTGAGGTACCACACCTACCTAGCACTGTAGACCCTGGCCAGCTCCAGGCACTAGAGAGGGACTTTTTAGGACAATTTCAGTGTTTACTTATGCAAGAGGAGTAAGTTCTAGAAATTTGCTATACAACATGTTATTAACCTCTAGTTAATAATATTGTATTGCACACTTAACATTTGTCTAGAGGATAGCTCTCACATTTAAGTGTTCTTACCACACACACACACACACACACACACACAAGAGGAAGGAAACTTTCAGAAGTGATGGATCAGACGTATCCATTTCTTTGTGGTGATGGCTTTCCAGCTTTATTCATATGCCCAGGCTCATGAAGCTGTGTATATTAGGTATGTATAGTTTCTTTGTATATCAATTATACCTCAATACAATTATTTTAAGAACAGAGGAAAATTTCAAACAAGGCACTTCAGATGTGGGAGCCCCTGAATCCTGGGGCCCAGGATGGGGTCCTCACTTGCCTGTTTGTAAAAGATGGTGCTGCCCATTAGAGCTGTTTAATCATGTAAACAGTTTTCTTCCCAGTTCTGACTCATCTTTTCTTGTCCTTTACAATCTCTTCAAATATTCCCACAAGAGGATGAATGCCTCCTGAAGTATAACAGCATTGTAGATGCCGCTCTTTTATATGTGTGACCATCTGCACACAGGCACTGTCCTTCCTAATTAACTTGTACATACTGGCATCTTCATTGTTTATACATTTGCTTGGCATTCATGCCCTAAGTAATACAGCCTGCTCAAAATCAATAAAATCACCCCAATTGTCCCTCATCAAATGCAAATATTACCACATAGGCCATCATTGTTATTTTGGTATATGTTTTAAGACCCACCCAGAGGACCCTGGGCATTTTGTTACTGAGACCAGTCATTGGTTATTTCGAAAGGAAGATAGAAATGAACTTCTCATATCTGTTTAGGGATTTAAAGACAAATTTAATCCTGAGGTGTTTTAAGATCCCCTTAATCAAGTTGCAAAAGAGAATTTAACTTCATTTAAGTTGCTATTTAGTTGATTTGAATGAGATTAATTTTCTTCATTTCATGGGATTAAAAAAAAGTTTTATTAAATTGGTTTTACACTGTTTTTAAACCTAATAAAATAGTGTTGTTAGCTGTTGGAAAGGAAGAAATTTTCTTCTACTCTTCTAGGTTCTTCTGGCTGGCTTAGAAATTAAATTGACATGAGACAGATCATGGGAGAACATCCATCAAATGTTTAATAATGTGTATACATGGGAGAGACCCAGGAAGACTAACTAGGTGAAATGGCCAAAGCCCTCACCGTAAATGCCATTTCAACTAAAGCCAGAAGAGAATATTGGGGGTTGTGGCTTGGGACTTCAAGAAGAGGAAGGCAGGTCATATGGAAATGGAAAAACAAATGTTTGGTAAACAAATGTTGGCTGGTCCACGCAGAAACAACTGGACCCAGAGGGGAATTTCAACAAGCAGACTTTACTAGATTCCTCCTGGTCTGCCACACATAGTTCATACTCTAGTTATCTATGGTATTAGTTCCTTTCCTGGAATAAGTTCTTTATGTACACTCTTTTAGGCAGGTAGGGGAAAGGCCACAGGGTCTTCCTGAGTCTCTTGGGCCTTGATTATTTTCAGCTCAAAATAATCATCATGCAAAGAGACACATTTTGGGGTGGCAAATTTTGCTCTCCCACATGGCATTATTGCATTTTCTTCTGCTATAACTATTTTATCATGTTACAGGAGGTCTGTACCTCTGAATTAGCTAATGGACCTCTCATTTAGAAATGGAATGAGTCGGTACATAAATTTCTGCGTATTCATGTCAGTGTATAAGTGACATTTGTGAAAGCAAGTCTGGGTCATTGTTTTGGAAGCTATCCCAGTTCCCGTAACCTGAGTGTGTAAATATACCACATCCAGGAAGTGTTTGCATAGGTATGCATCGGCAAGCCAGTCCTCCCCATGCCCTCTTGTAAAATCTCCTAATGGTATGTTCTCAATTATGCTAGGTTAGGAAACCTGCTTAAAAGTTTTCATGAACATAAAACATTATGAAGGCTATTAAATTAAACAAACTGGTGTTTGGAAAGTGGAAATCCCCAGAAATCCTAATATTTTAAACATTCTTCTTTATTCACATCTTGTTGGAAATGCCTAGCAGGTTCATACCCTGAACTGAAGGAAGACTTCTGACAACAGTCTTGCTGCCAGACCTGAATTCTTTAGTCTCCAAGGTTCTTTGACCTTTCTGAGACCCTCGGCCACAAATCTCTTTTCCAGCCACCTTAGCCTCAGCTCTGTGCTTCTCTAAATGTCAGTGTCAGCTGCTTAACCCATGACTCCAGATTGTTCACTGAGCAGACTGTTAAGAACTAATTGTGGAAGGGTCTATAGAATATAGGTATCATGACAATTACTTGGGCTATGAAGATAAATAATACATTTCAAAGTGGTGCCTTTGAAGATCACATTCTGCTACAGGAGAAGTCTAGTTACAAAAGAAGGTGATAGGTGCTACAGAAACTTTTAAAAATCTAGAAGCAACAGCAGCTGACTGTGTTTCAGGCATTCAGTTAAGATGGTTTTTAAGCTAAGTCAGGAAGCAAAGAAGAGAAGAGGCATGCAAATAAAAGAAGTGACGTGACCAAAGGCATGCAGTTCTGAAAGAACGTAGGATATTGGAAGGGCAGTATGGGTGGAGCCGAGAGTTCATGTGAGAGCTGGTAAGGACTGGTTACCAGAGGAAGAAAGGAAGAGCTGATTCCAGTGGAAGAAAAGGAAATTCACGATGGGCACACAGACTGAGAACAGAAGGAAGGCCAACAGTGAACTCTGATGAAACTGACTAGCTAGGAAGAGGATACCAAGATCAAAGAAAGAGAGAAGAGGAAGAACCGGGAGAAGAATGTAACATAGAAATAAGAGAAAAATGTAATGGAAGAGGAAAGAATCACTGATGAACTTTGAAGGAAGGACATGAAACCCAGTGAGACGTACAGTGTGTTCTGAGTGTCCAAGCTGGATCTGTTTTAGCTGACTGGTTGAGGAGAAATGGCCATAGTTTGAGAAATTTAAGCAGTGTGAGAAAAAGATGTTGAGTGGTCGAATTTGTTGAAGGAGAACAGAGTAAAGTAGCGGAAACTGAAGCCTTATACAGACAGGCTACTTTTTGCTGCTAGATAGAAAAACTTAGATCAAATTTATCACACAAGGGAGAAGAGCTAGAAGAAGGGAAGATAGTGAAGATACAGGAAATAGAAGAGATGGTAATTACTTTTAAAGGAGGTGTGGAAAATCTGTCAATTCCTTTTATACATCAACACCACCATTTTCTCTTTCTCCATTTCCTTTCCAAGTGAAACTGAACTCCCCTTTTGGCACCACTCTCATCCACCAACAAAGCTATTCCTTTTATCTCCATCTCAGAACCTGGCTCAGCATTTCTGTTAGTGACTGGCCCTTTCATTCCCAAGTTATCATGGCCTCATACATATTCATCAGCTCACTGTCTAAAATGGCTAATGGCCAAGAGAATGTTTTTACCATTCAAAGAGAATGGTTTTCTGTATAAAAAACATATTGATAGAACCAAAGAAAGTAAAAAACAGGATAGCCACATGGCCTTAGAACAAATGCCTTAAGTGTTCTAAGCTTCAGTCTCCTCCTGCTTTTTTAAAAAATATATATTTTTAGTAAAGTTTCAGGTTTACAGTAGAGTTGGGACAGGCACAGAATTTGGCTCTATGCTCCTGACCCATAGTCTCCCTCATGATTAGCATCACTCACCAGAATGGTACACTTTTTACCAAAGATGAAGCCACATTAGAACATCATAATCACCCGAGCCCTTAATTTACTGAAGGGTTGACTCTTGATGTCGTATGTCCAATGGGTCTGAAAAAGTGTATAATGACATATGTTCATCGCTAAACTATCATATCATGCATATTAATTGCCCTAAAATTCCTCTGTGCTTTGTCTGTTCATCTCCCTTTCCTTTAATTCCATGAAACCACTGATCTTTCTGTTGTCTTTCTATCTAGTTTTTCTTTTTCCAGATGGTCCTATTGTTGAAATATACAATATATACCATTCTCAGATGGGCTTCTTTCACTTAGTAATATTTGATTAAGTTTCCCTCGTGTCTTTCATGGCTTGATAGCTCATTTTCTTTTCTTTCTTTTTTTTAATTGAAGTATAGTTGCTTTACAATCTTGTATTAGTTTCTTCTGTACAGCAAAGTAAATAAGTCACACATACACACACACACATATATATATCCCAGGCTATTTATATTTTTCTTCCCCTTTAGGTCACCACAGGATAGCTAATTTTCTTAAAATGCTGAATAATACTCCATTGTCTAAATGTACCACAGTTTGTTTATCCATTAATCTGCTGAAGTACATCTTGATTGCTTCCAACTTTTGTCAATTGTGAATTAAGCTTTTGCAAAAACTCCATGTGCAAGTTTATGGGTGGATGTAAATTTTCAACTACTCTGGGTAAATACCAAGGAGAGTGATTGGTGATTGCATGGGAATAATATGTTTATTTTATTCAAAATTTGTATTTAATTGGAGGGTAATTGCTGTACAATATTATGTTGGTTTCTGCCATACAGCAATGTGAATCAGCCATAAATAAAGATACAGCCCCTCCCTCTCGAGGCTCCCTCCCACCTGGTTTGTTTCATTTTACAAAACTGCCAAATTGTCTTGCATAGTGGCTGTGCCATTTCGTATTTGCACCAGTAGGGCATGAGAGTTTCTGTTACACCATATCCTAACATTTGGTGGTGTTAGTGTTTCAGATTTGGGGCATTCTAACAGGTATGTGGTAGTATCTTGTTTTAATTTGCATTGCCCTGATGCCATATTTGTGGAGCATCTTCTCATATGCTTATTTGTCATCCATATATTCTTTAGTGAAGTGTCTCTTAAGGTCTACCCCCCCTTTTTTTTTCTTTATCACTTTTGTTTTAAAGTCTATTTTGTCTGATATGAGTATAGCTAATCTCATTTTCTTGTTGTTTCTATTTGCATGAAATCTTTTACTGTCCCCTCCCTTTGAAGTTGTGTCTTTCACCCTGAAGTGAGTCTCTTTTAGGCAGCACGTTGTAGGTTCTTGTTTTTTAATCCAATCTGCTACGTTATGTACTTTGATCCACTTTTAAAAATTGCATGGTTTTCTTATTACTGAGTTTTAAGAGTTCTTTGTGTATTTTGGGTAGCAGTCATTCATCAAGTGTGTCTTTTTCAGTACTTCCTGCCCCCAGTCCCTGGCTGTGGTTTGTTTTCTTCACAGCCTAGTCTTTGATTTTCATGACGTCCAGCTTATCATGGATTTATGAGTCATGCCTTTGGTGTTCTATCTTAAAAAATGCATCACCATACTCTAGGTCATCTAGGTTTTCTTCTATGTTGTCTTCTAGGAATTTTATAGTTTTGTGTTTCACAGTTATGACTGTGGTCCATTTTTAGTTAATTTTGTGATGGACATAAGGTATGCCTCCTCTTATGATTAAAAATGATAACTTTGTATAGCTTCTGTCTAAGATGTATTCCAGATAAAAATTTAAGGATATTAAAATTAAGCGATTAATCATTTTATGCAAAAGGATGAAATGACTAGTAGGAACTTTGGTGGCAAGTTGGGGGTTACACGGATAGGTTCCAATCTTGGCTTCTCGTGTGGTAGCTTTGTGTCTCTACCTGAGTTTCTTGAACTCAGTTTCGACCTCTTCATAGTGGGTATGTGTAGTTTCCTACAGGATTGTTGTGAGAGCCACATGTGATGATCTGGGTAAAAAAGCCAGCACAATTGTGGCACGTGATGGGTGCTTAGTGAGTACCTGTGATTCTCTTCTTCCTCAATGGCAATGCCTTTTCCTCAAGAAAATACTAGTAGCAGACATTAAATGAAAATTTCTTGTGAGCAATACATTGTTTTAAGTCTTTTACATAAAGTAATATATCTAATATTCTTTAAAAAACTCTTTGAGGTAGGTAGGCATTATTTTCATTACCATCTCATGGTCGAGGAAACAGGCATAGAGATGTTAAATAATTTGCTAGGTCACTCATATAGTAACGAACTAAGCCCAGATTGAAATCCAGTCAAGTCAACTCCAGAACCTGTATTGTAAACTTCTACATATAGTTGCTGCTTATTTATGAAATAATTCTTTTCAAATATGTTTTTGATATAAACTAAATTTGATACAAGGCTTAGCAGTAAGAAAGTAAGAAGTAAGAAAGCTTCCAAGCTTTCCAGTTTTATTTCTGATACAACTGCAGACATATGTAAAATGCCCAGTTTGTCATTAATAACTAACAGAAGAACACACATCTCAGAGCAGTAATGCCATCTGTCAGAAGCATTTTCTGATAGGGCAGTACTTGCTGTATTTGAAAAGAGGAATGTTGACCCATTTTGTATAGTTAGCCGGATAACTACTTCAACATCTGAGACGTTTTCTGTACATTTCCTTGACTGAAAGAGCAAACAGTATATTCATAAAAGAAAAGTAACAGGAGTGTTTGAAGAGACAATTCTGATTATGGGTTAATAAACACGAATTATTGGACTTTATAAATTAGTAAAGGAAAACATTGAATCATTAGAATAATTTAGTAATAATCCCAACTGAAATGGTTTATTTTTATAATTAAGGTCTTTGATGCCAGAGTTTGAAATATACTGCCATTATAGAAACTTAGATGTCTCAACAAGAAAGTGATTTTTAAAACATAAAATGATGACTACAAGACATTGAGTGTATCATATACTGACTTTCCCCAAACAACCTAATAGTGAATATTATTAATTTAAAAACTGTCAGTTCCTGTTTCAAGACAGTAACCTCTCATCAGGACATCTAGTGAAATGAATGTTTGACCAATAACTAGGATATTCAGGTAAATTTCTTTTGAAAAAATGAAATTAAAGAAATGAATAAGAAGGAGAAATTGTCTTTTAAAAGAAGTTGATAAGTTTGAATCTGGGTATGTTTTATTGAGAAATACCAGTAGGAGTATGAAAAGAGAAGACATAAGAAAGTTGCTTATGCCAAACTTCTAGATTTTCTTTGTCATCAAAATATTATGAGCCTGGGAGCAATGGGCTTTCTCTAGTTTATAAGAAAGAATATTGGCATTGAGGACAACATTTATAGGGGAGGAAAAATCATAATTGAGAAAGTTCAATCCCTGTAGGAGGAGAGTAAATTGTCAGTTTGCGGTCTTAGAGATGGAGCAATTCTGAATGAAGTGAGGTCTCTGCTGAAGTAGCCTTGGGCTTGGATGTCACTGGGATTGACTGAGCATGTCACAGAAGTGGGCCAGTCAATAAACTGTCCTCCCAAGTAACCAGAGAATGTTATTCAGTAGGAATTTTGAATTGTAAAAGACCCTGATACTGGAAAAGATTGAAGGCAGGAGGAGAAGCAGACAACGGAGGATGGGATGGTTGGATGGCATCACCCATTTGATGGACATGAGTTTGAGCAAGCTCTGGAAGTTGGTGATGGACAGGGAAGCCTGGCATGCTGCAGTCCATGGGATTGCAGAGTTGGATGTGACTGAGCTACTGAACTGTAATGAACTTCCTTGAACTACACAAGAGCTCTTGAGAAATAGATGTAGAAGGTTGAATTCGACTTAGAGGTGGCTTGCCTCAACAGTTGCTAAGAGCTTCAGATCTGAGTAGTTAATGATAGCCTAGCAATCACACCTGTACCCCTTCTGGAGCCTGTCTACTCTTCCTTGCTTTTATATATGAAGCATTGGATTTAGGTTATCCCAGGATATGATACAAGAGAAGACTCTGCACATGGACATCACCAGATGGTCAACACCGAAATCAGATGGATTATATTCTTTGCAGCCAAAGATGGAGAAGCTCTATACAGTCAACCAAAACAAGACCAGGAGCTGACTGTGGCTCAGATCATGAAATCCTTATTGCCAAATTCAGACTGAAATTGAAAAAAGTAGGGAAAACCACTAGACCATTCAGGTATGACCTAAATCAAATCCCTTATGATTATACTGTGGAAGTGAGAAATAGATTTAAGGGCCTAGGTCTGATAGATAGAGTGCCTGATGAACTATGGACTGAGGTTCATGACATTGTACAGGAGACAGGGATCAAGACCATCCCCATGGAAAAGAAATGCAAAAAAGCAAAATGGCTGTCTGGGGAGGCCTTACAAATAGCTGTGAAAAGAAGAGAAGCAAAAAGCAAAGGAGAAAAGGAAAGATATAAGCATCTGAATGCAGAGTTTCAAAGAATAGCAAGAAGAGATAAGAAAGCCTTCTTCAGCGATCAACGCAAAGAAATAGAGTAAAACAACAGAATGGGAAAGACTAGAGATCTCTTCAAGAAAATTAGAGATACCCAGGGGACATTTCATGCAAAGATGGGCTCGATAAAGGACAGAAATGGTATGGACCTAACAGAAGCAAAAGATATTAAGAAGAGGTGGCAAGAATACACAGAAGAACTGTACAAAAAAGATTTTCATGACCCAGATAATCACGATGGTGTGATCACTCATCTAGAGCCAGACATCCTGGAATGTGAAGTCAAGTGGGCCTTAGAAAGCATCACTACGAACAAAGCTAGTGGAGGTGATGGTATCCCAGTTGAGCTATTTCAAATCCTGAAAGAGATGCTGTGAAAGTGCTGCACTCAATATGCCAGCAAATTTGGAAAACTCAGTAGTGGCCACAGGACTGGAAAAGGTCAGTTTTCATTCCAATCCCAAAGAAAGACAATGCCAAAGAATGCTCAAACCATGGCACAATTGCACTCATCTCACATGCTAGTAAAGTAATGCTCAAAATTCTCCAAGCCAGGCTTCAGCAATATGTGAACCGTGAACTTCCAGATGTTCAAGCTGGTTTTAGAAAAGGCCGAGGAACCAGAGATCAAATTGCCAACATCTGCTGGATCATGGAAAAGCAAAAGAGTTCCAGAAAAGCATCTATCTCTGCTTTATTGACTATGCCAAAGCCTTTGACTGTGTGGATCACAATAAACTGTGGAAAATTCTGAAAGAGATGGGAATCCCAGACCACCTGACCTGCCTCTTGAGAAATCTGTATGCAGGTCAGTAAGCAACAGTTAGAACTGGACATGGAACAACAGACTGGTTCCAAACAGGAAAAGGAGTACATCAAGGCTGTATATTATCACCCTTCTTATTTAACTTATATGCAGAGTACATCATGAGAAACGCTGGACTGGAAGAAGCACAAGCTGGAATCAAGATTGCTGGGAGAAATCTCAATAACCTCAGATATGCAGATGACACCACCCTTATGGCAGAAAGTGAAGAGGAACTAAAAAGCCTCTTGAGGAAAGTGAACGTGGAGAGTGAAAAAGTTGGCTTAAAGCTCAACATTCAGAAAACAAAGATCATGGCATCCGGTCCCATCACTTCATGGGAAATAGATGGGGAAACAGTGGAAACAGTGTCAGACTTTATGTTTCTGGGCTCCAAAATCACTGCAGATGGTGACTGCAGCCATGAAATTAAAAGACGCTTACTCCTTGGAAGGAAAGTTATGACCAAACTAGATAGCATATTCAAAAGCAGAGACATTACTTTGCCAACAAAGGTCCGTCTAGTCAAGGCTATGGTTTTTCCAGTGGTCATGTATGGATGTGAGGGTTGGACTGTGAAGAAGGCTGAGCGCTGAAGAATTGATGCTTTTGAACTGTGGTGTTGGAGAAGACTCTTGAGAGTCCCTTGGACTGCAAGGAGATCCAACCAGTCCATTCTGAAGGAGATCAGCCCTGGGATTTCTTTGGAAGGAATGATGCTAAAGCTGAAACTCTAGTATTTTGGCCACCTCATGCAAAGAGTTGACTCATTGGAAAAAGACTCTGATGCTGGGAGGGATTGGGGGCAGGAGGAGCAGGGGACGACAGAGGATGAGATGGTTGGATGGCATCACTGACTCGATGGAGGTGAGTCTGAGTGAACTCTGGGAGTTGGTGATAGACAGGGAGGCCTGGCATGCTGTCATTCATGGGGTTGCAAAGAGTCGGACACAACTGAGCGACTAAACTGAACTGAACTGAGGATATGATAAAGTATGAAAAATTAACACTATATATTCAACATTGGTGCCTACTAATAATACCTATTAATAATAAGTATCATTCTTTTATGTTGTACCAAACACTGTGCTAAGGGCTTTGCATGATGATCTCCTTTAGACCTTACCTCAACCCTGAATTTGATATCATTAACTTTATTTACAGATGAGAATTCTGAGACTTGGAGAGGTTGTGTCATTTGCTTCAAGTGACATTGCTAATAACAAGGGGCGAAACTAGTATTCCAGCTTGGGTATATCTAATCTCTTAAGTTATACTGATTCTGTGAAGCCTTTTCAAAAACTTTGAATGTTTTGTACTCTGAGCAACAGATGATAGAAACACAAAGATGATTTCAAAATATCGAAGAAATAAAGTTGGAAATCTTTTAATTAGGAAAAATCAGCCACTAACCACCAAGCAAGTATTTTTATTCATGAATCTTTGATTTTGACTGTACCTGTCACTCCTTTTATGAATATATGTCTTTCTATAAGGAAATATCAGAATCAAATCCTTGCTCAGGTTAATGATAAATTGTGTTAACACTGATTTTGACTTCACTGAGCAAAGTCAGTAAGGAGATTCTAGCAATTTTCATATTGAAACCTGAACTGAGGTTTTTTTTGGGGGGGGAGGGGGCTATCCTTTTAAATTTCAGTTCTCGGTTTGAGTTTCTATTTCAGTGGGTAAACTCACAGTCACATGAGAAACTGTTTTAAAAGGAAAATCCTTGATGGTTCAAGCGGTTGGAATCTGTGTTGAATTCTTACTGAGGTTTAGGGTGACTGTTGATGGCCGAAATGTGCTTGTGGGACACGCATGTTACATGATAGCACCCAGACCTAGCTTAATGAACTAAACAGATCGCTGGTCTTTCCTACCAGCTGTTCCAGCCTTCTATAGTTGTTTGCATTATGACTCTTCATGAACAACAGATAAATTTGGACATTTCAACAGCAGATATGTTACATGAAAATTTGTAATGCTGAAAAAATAGGCTTGTTTCTGACACTCTTTCATTCCAATATTTAATCATCCTAAATGGCAGAAACAGATGAGTTCTCCTATTGGCTACAAAGCTATCTGCTGTCATAGATATGACATCATTATGGAATATATATGTCTGGTTGCCATATAATTCAGTAATAAATAATCAGAAATTGTTTTCCCCCAAAGTGTTGATTATTTACTGTATCACCTTATCAGAACTCCTTTTGCTCAAATCATCAGTTTTTTGTTGTTTTCTCCAGTGATCATCCTCAGTGTTTAAAAAAAAAAAAAAGTATTGGAATTATTGTAGACAACAGCAAAAAGGCTGTAACTGTTACCACCAAGATTTCAAAAGAAAAGCAATGTAAACAATAGCATCTTCCATTGGAATATTCTATTTGATGTCTCTACTAGTTTGGTTGTTGCAAGGTGTTCTATAATTTTAAATAAAATTGACTGTTAAGTCATTCTGTGTATTAATTCATAGCTACTTATCAAATACAAAGTGCTAGTAAGTCATACTTCCTTAAACATGTTGGAAATAAATAATCTCTGGCTCTGTGAAGTGGAAACATAGATTGTCCCAATGGAGTTTAAAACCTAGTTGAAGAGTCAGACAATAAATGAGATACATAAGTAAACTATATAATGTTAGATGGTGATAAGAGCTATGAAGAAGTACAAGGCGGGAAAGACAGAGAATGCTGTTGGGGAGTACGGGGAGATGCAATTTAATAGATTACTTATCAAACATTAACTCTCAAATGTGTTTTTTGACAACTTTATATGGTGTTTTCCCCGTGTACATAATGTGTAACTTTGATATATTCGTCTACTTAATTGTGTAATTATACTATACAGTATTTTTGTATTTATGTCAGCCAACCCCTGCTGTTGTGTTAATTAACAGAAAATAAGTGGGATTTGGCAGATTCACAAGCTGCTCTTCTTTCTTGGGAGCTGTAGGCATTAGATATGATTATTCTGCAATTAATCACTATTATACTTTGTATTATGTTGCCAAAAACTCTGTTTTTATTGTACTTAACTTGCCTGTTAAGCACATGATCAGAAATTGGTCATGGGTTAAAAATGCTTGCATTCACACAACAGTTCTACATTAATATTACTGAATTAATATGAATGAAACAATTTTCTTGAGAATTACATAGCAGTTTCCAGGTGTGATTTTCATGCTCTGGTGAACAACACGCATAGTTGCCTGCCTAGTTTTAGAGACTAGACAGAATAAGCATGTCGTCTTCTACTCAGATGCTCAAATGGTTATATTCTCACATACTGGGAAAGACATAGCAGGAAGTGTCTGCAGGTATCCAGTCATAGCCCTCCTTTGACCCACTTCCGTGAAGATGTAGAGTGGACTTCATTAGATTTCATAAGTTGATGCTGGTCTAGTCTTATGTTTCTGAATAATCAGTGCTCAATCAGCAATGTACAATAGTGTATTCAAGGCATTTCTTGGAGAATATTATTTTGACGTCACTGCCCCAAATATTTATCAAAAGGTAGAATGAAAAAAGGAGTATTTATGGAAGATTCCTTAAGGGAGGTGCAGATCATCTACCCTTCTAGACTAATAATTGCAAACTTAAAGGACTAGAGAAGCCAAGAAAGTAACAAAATTGAATGAAGGCAAGTATGTGACCTATGGCCTCCTGGAGGTTACATGCACATCTAAGGGACGTTAGTCCTCATTCCATAAAGCACACGTTTTGAAGGTTGATTTCTGGAACCGGATGACCACTTTAAAACCATGCATTTAATCCTTCAATTAAAATAGGCTGGTATCTGATTAAGATACCCAAACCACATTTTTCCAATCTGTGTTAAAATGTAATATTTCTGAATTCTAATATATTGTGAATCTAACAGTCTACATTAAGGAAGTTAAAAATAAAGATTATGAAGCATGCAGTTCTATTTATTTATATATCACAGATTAATCCTATAAGGATCCTTGGGAGAAATTTCTGTCTGTTTTTAGTACCAGGATTAGTTGAGCTTAGAAGCTCAGAGCTTCTACTCTGAACAAATGGGTTATTTTCCTTATGAATAAAATAAGTAAGTTTGTTTCATTCTATACCAGGAGCTCCTGACTTTAGACATGGATATTTCACCTAAAAGAGTCTATTTGTCAATTTGCGCTGTCTCTTGCAAAGTTAATTTAAATTCATGACCAAGCTCTAACCAGTGAATTTCATCTTGCAAGGTATACTTGTCTATCAACTTCACTCCTGACTTTATCGTATCTTTCTTATTCTTATTTTCCCTCTGATATATTTCCTCATCCATTTATTTAAAAATTTGTATTTTGCTTTAGTTCATATGACTATATAGAGCACCTTAGAACTTTTGGAAAATGTGGGATTATAAATAAATGAATAACCAGTTTACAGAATCTGTACTGGTTGACATTTTTCTTACCACAATAGGATTGCATACCAGTATATTATGAGGTCAAACACAAATGTCCCTATTTTTATTGAGGTTTCCTTGGTGGATCAGATGGCAAAGAATCTGCCTGCATTGTGGGAGACCTGGGTTCAAAACCTGGGTTTGGAAAATCCCCTGGAGAAAGGAATGAGGAATGGCTACCCACTCCAGTATCCTTGCCTAGAGAATACAATGAACAGAGGAGCCTGATGAGATATAGTCCATGGGATCACTAAGAGTCTGATGTGACTGTTACCAAGCATAATTAAACAATAATACCAAACTATTTACATTTGACATGAACTGATGATTACTAGATGGTCTGTATAATGCAATTTTAAATAAGACCATTGTTCACTTTCTGAAGTTTGATAAGAGAGTTAAGTTTACATCTAATGCTGGAAGTGGCATGTCAACAGATGTTTGTACTTGTGTGTATACATTACTGCCACTGGCCCATTTGCTTCCTTTCTGTGATTTAAAAAAGGGACATTCTGTCCTCTCAGATGATACAACCCAAGTTCGGGACGCACTTTTGTCCTCAGGATGTGGAAAGGTTTGTAGTCCCCATCCCTCTGAGCCCAGGAATTATTATAGGGGAAGACATAACCTGCTGGAGCATTCAAGAAACCTTACTGTTGTGTTACATGTGAAGTTCATCAGTCACACGTGTCCAACCAGGGAAAACTAGACTGGGGAGCTGATGGGGTAAATTCTAGGTTGGTGACATTTTATAAACACGTGAACATAAACAGGCAGTTCTAATATCACAGAAAAAGAAGACATGACAACGGGTAGATATGTGTCACACAAAAGATTAATAATATTTTGGATATGTATTGAACTTTTCCTGCATTTAATAGCTAAGTACTTTTTGGTGGGTCATAGACCTCTCGAGAATCTGATGAAAGCTAAAGTCCTTCTACGGAAAAATGCACAAAAGCGTAGAAGTGAAGTGAAGTAAAAGTCACTGAGTCATGTCCGACTCTTTACAACCCCATGGACTGTAGCCTGCCAGACCCTGTCCATGGGGATTCTCCAGGCAAGCATACTGGAGTGGGTTGCCATGCCCTCCTCCAGGGGATCTTCCTAACCCAGGGATCAAACCCAGGTCTCCTGCCTTGCAGGCAGACTCTAACCTCTGAGCCACCAGGGAAGCCCTTTTACATAGGTCATAAACCTCTTGAGAAACTGATGAAAGCTCTGGTCCCTCTACAGAAAAATACACAAAGACATAGGCATATTTTTTTAAATTCCGTTTCTAGAGGTTATCAGATACTTGGAAACAAACTCCAACTATTGGTTATGGAGAGCTCATTCATTGTCAGTCATTTGTTCAGTAGGATGATGATAACCTCCTTATGAAGGTACCACACTTCTCTGACCCTGTGTCTCAAGATCATCAATCCTTAAGCTCATCAAAGTCGTCTTCTGGGATTGCATCACTGATAAATATAGTCTCTGAACAAGTATAAACAGGAGCTGAGAGTTTTTCACTATTCAAACTGTGATTAATAGAAACGAATGTGAAGATTTCCTTATCCATGTAATCCAATTGTTCAGATTTCATTCGATGGTTAATCATATGCTTGAACTATCATATCATCATTTAAAAGTATGTTTGAAAATAATTAGTATCCATATAGGAAAAAGGCTTGGTATATACTGTTATGATAAAATAGACTACATAAGTGTTTCATTAGTATATTTGCAACGCTTTCCCCTTAAAATGTATTTAAAAAAGACTAGAAGATACTATACCAAAAGTGTTAGTGATCCTCTCTGATAAAATTATAGATCATTTTCTTTTTCGTTACACTGTTTTATTTTCTGTATTATTTTAATGAACATGTATTTTAAAATGAAATGGGAAAAAAGTTCCTTTTAAAATTATAAAAAATAGTTTGCTGGAGAAAGGAAATTGTATATAGTAGTGAAGCATAAAATCGTGTCATCAAGCAGAGTTCTCCATCTTCATTAATAAATGTGTATATAATTTGATGACATCAATTATTATCTTTGGGACAAAGAAATAATCAATTTAGTGATTACTGAGATTGACTATCTCGTATGACTCTCACGTGACTAAGTTAAAATGTGGATTGAAATTTGTAATTTTCTCAAATTATTAATAAAAACAAGCATTAATAGGCTTTACAAATGTAAGTTTAATAGAAGCCTTTTTAATACTACCCAGAGCCACTTTGTATATATGAGAATAAATTATTGGCATCTGTACTTATGTACTGCTTTGTAATGACACTTTTGTGGCAATTGGTCACATTACTTATTTCCTCTGCAAGTGTCAGTTTTGGATAAATGTTATGAAGCCGCTGAGATTTGTGGTTTTGAATTGAAATTTTTTCACCACACTGAAACAAACCTCACCCAGAGGGTATGAATTAAATGTTTGGTGTCTACCCATGAGTTGAGTGAAATCAGCACTAAAATAATATCTCAGTGGGCATAAAACCAACCATTCCAATAAGATGGACATACAGGCAATGCCTTATTGTGCTTCATTTATCACTCTTTGCAGACTTTGCCTTTTTTTTATTTTGCAAACTGGCAATTTATGGTAACTTTGTGTTGAACAAGTCTGCTGACACAATTTTTTCAATAGCATTTCCTCATTCATGTCTCCATATAACATTTAGCTAATTCTCACAATATCCCTGGTGGCTCAGGCAGTAAAGTGTCTGCCTACAATGCGGGAGACCTGGGTTGAATCCCTGGGTCAGGAAGATCTCCTGGAGAAGGAAATGGCAACCCACTGCAGTATTCTTGCCTGGAAAATCCCATGGACAGAGAAGCCTGGTGGGCTATAGTCCATGGGGTCACAGAGTTGGACACGACTGAGCGACTTCACTTTCACAATATTTCAAACTTTTTCATTATTATTTTCTTTGTTATGGTGATCTATAATCAGTGATTTTTGGTGCTATGATAGCAAAAAGATTATAACAACCTGAAGGCTCAGATGATAGCAGTTTTTAGCATTAAGTATATTTTGATTGAAGTGTATACATTGTTATTTTAGACATAATGCTATTGAACAATTAAAGACTGCAGTATGGTATAAGCATGCCTTGTATATGCACTGGAAAACCAACATATTTGTGCAAGCCATTATATTGTCATATTCACTTTATTGTGATGGTTCAGAACTGAATCCACAATCTCTCTAAGGTGCCTTCATTCTGAAATTGAGTTCTGTGCAGCTTGTATATACTCAGATCATCCAGGACTGCTGAAAAAGAGAATTAACAGCAGTCTTAAACTGCTTATTGTAAACAACTAATATGTACATCTTGTGTTGCACAACTTCATGAAGTTCTATGTGAATAAGTATGAGAGGTAACTTCTAGAACTGAGCAAATACTGGATGGAGTTAAACAGACAAGAAGACTTTACTATTCATGTCTGTTGCAATAGGGGTCAAGACTATTGTAGTGAGATTATTCAAGATTATGCAGTAGAGGAAAGAGATTGTTTTAATTATGCTGAACCAAAAAACAGTAGAATTTTTAAGTACTTGTAATGAGCTAGTAGAAAAGTTTGTGGACTAACTGTGGGGAGGTCAGTCAATGTGTTTGCAATATGGCAATTTACCTAATTTAGGCTCCTACCTTCTACAGAGACTGGAAAATTAAGGCTAAATCTTTACTGATGATAAAATTTCAAAGAGATGTTTCCCAGGTCCTTGAGAAAGACTTTTCTAGTAGTAGAAGGAGCCAGAGGCTGGGAAGTGATTTATATCTCAAAGAGAGAAAGAATTTACAAAATCAAGTTTTTAGAAGGAAATCTAAGAAAAGAGAAGGCAAGGGCCAAAAGTCAGGAAGAAACTTATCTAAATCTTAGTGATGCCGAGCGTGCTGTTAAGGGCATCTTGGTTACATTCATTTTCCTTGGAGGCAGAACGAACGTAGAGAATTCTAAACCTAAGAAGTTAGGTTTTGTCTTTGGCTCTGGTTTCTGTATATTTTGTAGATGTTAGTTCTTTATGCATTTTCTGTAGGGCATGACAATTACCACACACCTGGTGGCTTGAAACAACACACATTTATTTATCTCACAGTTTCTGTGGGTCACGGATTGCTTATGCTCTGTTGAAATCAGTGTGTTGACACAGTGATGTTTTCTGGTAGACACTCAAGCTTGAAAGCATCTGCTCCCTCCACTTGCATGATTATAACCAACATTCAACTCTCTGGCTATAGGATTCATGGCATTTGTTTTTTCAAAGTAGAAAAGGGGAGAGAGAGATTCCGGGGCAAGTTGGCTAGCAAGGAAAGTTGTGCATAACACCGTGTAATCCTAGAAATATCATCTCAGCATCTTCACCATCATCTATTGGTTAGAATCAAGTCACATTTTCCACACACACGCAATGGAAGAATTTTACCTAGAGATGTAAATACCAGGAGGCTTCCCGAACAGTCTTATGTGCTATATCCTTCATTTGCATATTTTGTGAAATTAAAGCAGTTTCACTAATAACAGTTTCCTTAGATCTGTAGGAGTCCTCAAGTTGCTGCTAGAGAAGTTTGGTGATGAAGGTGCTGTCCTCATATCGTACAGCTCTGATTCTCTAAATCTACTTTACCTTGAAAAGCGTGCCGAGTTTTCTTGAGAAATTTGTGTTTTTTTTTTTTTTTCCCTTTCTTCTCTTTTTTCTTTCCTTTTTTGATGAAATTCTTCTCTTTCCTTCAAAATATAATAAAAAATGCACTGTGCCAGGTAATACTTCTGACCCCACTAGCTGGAAAAGCCATGATTCAAATAAAATTTAAAATAAAAACGTCATGAATTAATGCTTAGCGTTATGAATTTGACCAGGCATAATTATGTGACTTGTCCCAGAGAGATTTTTCTCTGACTCTGTGTGACCCCATAGACGGTAGCCACCAGGCTCCCCTGTCCCTGGGATTCTCCAGGCAAGAACACTGGAGTGGGTTGCCATTTCCTTCTCCAATGCGTGAAAGTGAAAAGTAAAAGTGAAGTCGCTCAGTCATGTCTGACTCTTAGCAACCCCATGGACTGCAGCCTACCAGGCTCTTCCATCCATGGGATTTTCCAGGCAAAGTACTGGAGTGGGGTGCCATTGCCTTCTCCGAGAGAGATTTTAAAGATTCCCTGTATTGTGCAAAGAGCCTGTAAATTGGGGGTTTACTTCACACAGAGTCACATAGAAACAATTCAGTCAAACTTCTCCACACAGTTTCACACCATTTTTATCCTCTGCATTTCTTTGCATCTTTCATAGCTGTACCTTCTCAAAGAAACTATCCCACTTGAAATAGGATAATAAGAAAATCCTAGTGGAGCTGAAAGTAGTATCCAGATGAAAAAGGAAGAAGTCACAAGTTGCTCTCATTCTAAACTTTTATTACTTAGTTGCACTTTGCACACATTCGAGAGCATACTTTAATTTGTCCCCACTTTTTATTGCAGAGTTCTCTTTTCTATCTTGGTGTGAGAATGGAGCATCTGCTGATGCAGTGTCCTGGGCTGTGTTTACAGACTCTCTGGAGGTGAGGTGGAAGTGGAAGGAGCACGGGAAGAATCAGTTCCTTAGCAATTGTTTTTCTCATTATGTTGTAAAGCAGCCCATTTCAAGTTATCCTTGAAACATATTTTTTTTTATATTCATTCACCATTGACTCTATTGTGATAATTTATTTTCAATTTATAGTATTAAGGTTGTCATTTTAAAAGATGCTATATTAAAGTCCAGTTTGAGCTATGGATTCCAGCTCCCACTTCATGTTTTACTTATTAGGACTGTTGCAACCAGTCTTCTCATTTGTACTTATAAAGTGTAAGCACATGACCTTTCCAGCCTAATGGGAGAACCCACCCAGAAGGAGCACATGGAGCCTAAAATTGTGAAGGAAGATAAGCAAGGGCAGGTTTGGTGGCCTCTGATCATCAGTGTCTGGCAACCTCATTGCATGCCTTCGAGATAGGCTGGGAATAGGATCAAGCAGAAGACTTAAGTGAGTGCAACAGTTGAGCTTACCAGGAAAGAGAGTGGTGCAAAGAGCAAGCAGTAGAAGAGAAGATCACAGTGTGAGCCTCCAAGGAACTCAGCATCTTGTTGAGGTGGTGTGGGTTATGTAGAGAGTAAATTAAGTATTATGGGAATTAAAATGACGGGCTCATTTTTTTTTTAAGTGGGGGGATGATGGGGCAGGCTTCATGGAAAAGGATGTGTTTGATCTGGATCATATGGAATGAATAGGACAGAAAATGGAGATTATAAGGATAAGAATGTTTTATATTATAGGAAACTACATTAGTAAAAGGATGGCCATCTGGGGCTTAAGGCATAGAGCTTATTTGTAGATATATGCATTTTGATTTGCCTGGAGTTCAGATTCCATGTGGCTGAGAGAGGGAGGAGGGACAAAAGGAGAGAGAATTTTGGAAAGGCAAACAGAAGCAAATCATAAGACTCTCAGTTAGGTAGTAAAGGCTTGATGAGTTTTTTCATGGCTATGTGTGTTGCGGGCAGATTGGAGTTAGAGTGTAGTGATTCAAACCACAAACTTTGGGATCAGAGCAACTTGGGTTTCCATCCTTACTCTGTCATCCACAAACTGTGTAAACATGTTTAGTACATAATGCTTCTCACCTCCAGTTTTCCCCTCAATAAATGAGGAGCAATAATGCTAATTGCTTCAAGGCATTCTGAGGATCAAATAAGATTATTAGGTAAAGTGCTTAGGCTGGTACCTGCCACTCATAACAGTAGTCTGTGAGCAGTAGCTATTATCATGCTAAAAAGAAGGATGAAAATCCCATTTCAACACAGTTATTCTCTTGATTGTGAGTGGAGATATAACAATCCCTCTCCCATAAGCTGAAGCTGTTCCTGCTGGATTGAGCTTCTTGCAAATGGATGAGAATGCTGGACTGAGTGGGAGTCCAGTGATCTCATGGAGAGAACATGAAACCAAAGTTACATAGAAGAATGTGCAAACAGTCAATGAAGAGAGGAAGAATCTAGGGATAAGGTAACAGAAAGCAAAGAGAAACTAAAGGAGATGGAAGCTGGTAAAATTAAGCCTGGAATTAATTCATTGAGATTTTAAGGCTGGGAGAGATTTGTTCAGTTCAGTTCTGTTCAGTCGCTCAGTCGTGTCCGACTCTTTGTGACCCCATGAATCACAGCACGCCTTGCCTCCCTGTCCATCACCAACTCCCGAAGTTTACCCAAACCCATGTCCATTGAGTCGGTGATGCCATCCAACCATCTCATCCTCTGCCATCCCTTTCTCCTCCTGCCCTCAATCTTTCCCAGGATCAGGGTCCTTTCCAATGAGTCAGCTCTTTGCATCAGGTGGCCAAAGTATTGGGTTTCAGCTTCAGCATCAGTCCTTCCAATAAACACCCAGGACTGATCTCCTTTAGGATGGACTGGTTGGATCTCCTTGCAGTCCAAGGGACTCTCAGGAGTCTTCTAGGAGCCTGCAACTATGAGTTGTTCAAAGAGGAATCTATTATGGTATTTCCCTCATATAGACAGAAGGGGATAATAGTTCTTTATTCTTTCTATGAACATTTGATTGTCATTGTCATAAGATACACATCATGAATGGGAGTTCAGATTGCATTCTGATTGAAGTCAGGATCTGAAAATGTAGATAGTGGAGCACATAGCACTGTCAGAAGGTGGGCCATGCAGGGAACATGAAACAAGCACAGTGTCACCCTAAGGAAGGACAAAGTAACTGATATTCCATCATCAAAAATAGAACATTACCTGCTAAAGGCATGTCAAGGTTAGAGGTGCAGTGAGAGTCAGCAGTCGAACTTCACCTATGGCAGGAGTCAGGGAGTTTGGTCAGTGAAGCAGTTAGTTGAACTAGTATCTTATATTTTCCATTTCTTGTTTGGCTGGAGGAGCAATATGTTGGGAGAACCAGTTTAGGTACAGTTGACTTTGGGAGATGTATCCATCAAGGATCTTAGCACCAAGCTACAGTAGCCAACACATGAAAGTGAAATGGATATTAATTAGGATAATGCAAGTTCAGTGAGTCCAGTGAGAAGCAGGAGGTTCAGACTTGGAAAATGAAGAGAAGCTATAGGCAGAGCTCAGGGTGAAGACCATGTGGTCTCCATGCCTCCACTCTGACCTCCAGTGCTCCCCAATTTATGGTATCATTTACTCAACACTGAAAACCTCAGAGAGCCTCATATTGACCTGGAATCTGTCCATGCCTGGCTTCTGTCTGTCCTGAACAGGGTCATGATGATATATTACTTTGACTTCCTTAGCGAGAAGTAGTCACTGTTTCCTAAGACAATGTGCAGTGTGGTGTGGCGGAGATGGGGAAGATTCCCTAAACAGAGATGGATGCTAATCGGAAAAGGGTTAGCATGTTAGACAGTAATGTTCCTAGGAGGTCCTGAGGTGGAGAAGCAGGAGGAGAGGGGAGGGGACTGAAGAGGTGAAGGGACAAAGAAGGCGGGGCAACTTCTGAAGACCCATCCGGTACTGATGGCACATTGATATTTTAAGTATGGATTCAAGGGGAAGGTGGAAACAGAACTGATCCTTGAAGGATTGAGGAGAAATAAGCCAAAAGACATTCCAGACGACAAAACAGGTCTGTGTGTATGCTTAGAAGGGCAGAGCCTCGTGGCCGTTTCTGCCGTTTGTAAGCAGGTCAATATTCCTGGAGTGGGAGGCCTGGAATATGTGTGGGCTGTTTTCTCCATAGTCTTACTGATGAAAGGAATGTAAGAAAGGAAAATTCTCCTTCTTTGTAGATCCTTTGGCTGTTCCAATAATTACATTGATATGAAGCAGATTAATAAGAAAAAACAACATACATTTAAATTTTGAAGGTATGGGGAGCTCATAGAAATATGAGACTCAGAGAAGTGACCAAAAGAGGCAGCTTTAGACAAAGAAAGAATACATTTGTGAAGAATTGACACGACAAAGAAGTTTGGGCTTAGAGAAGCAATTTCGGGTAGAAATAGCAAGGTTTGTTTATACAGTCTCCTCAACTCTCTAAATTCTCTCTCTCTGAGGAGATAGATAAGAGATCTTTCTCTTCCTCCTGGTGCAGGAAGAATATCTTTGACATGGGACAGTCATCTGCTTCCAGGGAGACAGGGGAGGGTCAGCGTGTTCTTGTACTGGCTGTTTCTTAAGTAGCTTTAATTCAAAATCATCAATATCTCAAAGTGGCTTTCTGGGGCAGCCTACCCTGAATGCCATCAGGAATAATGGTGGGCTCCTATAGTAGCTTTAAGATGACTTTTATCAAGGGGACAATTTGCTCAGTATATACTTTGGAAACCCAAGAAATGCATAGTCATCCATCCTTCCAAATCCCTCAGTAACAGAGCCTGTGTATATTAAGATGAGGAGAGGTTTGTCATGTTAAACCTTAAACAAGTCAAGCCTTAGCAGGAGCTGAATGATCTTTTTTGATGAGTGTAGATTTATAAGAATTTTGGCTTGGGGTTTGGGATCAAATTCTCTCACCTAAGCTGTGGGAGCCCACAAAATCTTTCCAATAAAAATCATTGCAGTGAGATTTTTGCAAAAAAATGCCTCTTTAAAAAAATCCCTATTTAAGTCATTTCACAAGAATAATTGAAAATGGCTATTTTGTTATGCTAATGTTATGTGGTACTATTTTTTTTTTTTTTGAGAATATGATAGAGAATAAGATAATTCTGATTATGGTGAAATATGAGAACACTGATACTATTTTATCTGGGTGTTTTCCTGAGTTAAAGCTTTATATTTTTGGATTGTTCATCATATACCCGTTTGCCTGTTATCATTTCCAAATGGTGACTATTATCCATGTATTTTAATATTCTTCACATGTCATTATAATGTTATTCATATGTTAAAACTGAAGTGACTTTTTTTGTCTTTGTAATACTAGGATAATTTAAAGAGAATGGTTTGAAACATCATTCTATTTTTTTGTAAAATGGGCCAAATAAAATCTTTGTTCATTTGGGCAGCATATCAACAGCCATGTAGTTTAAATAATAAGCATAATTTCTTTGAACATTTTGAAGCAGTTCAGATGGAGGCAGTGTATAAGGTGGATCCTTGGAAAAGGTCATGTTAAAGCTGATATTGAGACATGGGGTTACGGTTGCAAGAACTATATAGGAGAAATCCCTGCATCTTTAACTCTTGCTTTTTTGCTGTCCCCACACCTCCAGCTTTTACCATCTCTGACTTCCCAGGGTCTTTCTTTCCTTATCTTACCAGCAATGGAATTGAAGTCTTAGAATCACATTGTTCTTCTGAAAGATGTCTTGGCCTTTCCTCTCTCAGCACGTATTATTTTCAGTTCTGTTATGCCATTTCTCTGCTCTTTTATTCCCAATCTTTTGTTCCCCACTATAACTCAGCACTCAAGAAAGAAGACCTTTGAAGCTTAAGAACTATTTATTACTTGTTGATTGATGAGTACTTCATTTATCCTCTCATGTGATTGGACAATGTCATCCTGAGGTTGAAGGGTGATGGCTGCCAGAGACAACTATGGAGAAACAGAATTCTTATTTGTGTGGCTTATCTGTCCCCATCTGTCCTTTAAGGCTGGCAGCACTTGCTTAGATACCCAGAAGGTAACTTAGGTACAAACACTGATGTGACCAACATATTTTACTGGCATTGTTTCCTTTAGGATGTATTCACTGTCTTACAGATAAGAATGTCCATAAAGTAGTGATTCCTTGAACTAAGTTAAACAGTTTTTTTTTTTTTAATAATCTTCTTTGTTATTTAGCAGGTTTTTTGGGAAACTGTTCATTTTATGTAAATGTGGTTTACCAAGCCAAGACTATTTTGTAGATCGTCATTAAGTTATTATGGAGTATACAGATGCAGTTTGGTAGTTGTACAGATATACATATTTTAAAATTATTCATGGACTTATCTTGATAATGATTAGATCTATATTTAAATGGCAACCTGTTTGCAAGTATTTTGGTATTATCAATGTGTAATTAGCTCTGTTAGTTTGCAAACAACAAAAAGAGAGATGATTGAGAGACAGTATATTATAGAGTTCAAAATGCTGAAGCTAGATTACTTGTGTTCCAGTCCTAACTCCACAGATTATTAATCCTCTGACCCAGAGTCAGACATTTGACACTGCTGTATCTTGGAGTTTATATTTATTAATATAAAGTGTAGCTAATCCTCATGGGATTGTAGTGAATATCAATAGACCCAAATAATGTCTTTACTGTGGATTTTATGGAGGTGTATTAAATGCATATATGTGAATTCCTTACTGTTATTAGAGTTATTCAGACTGATGCTGAGAGATTTCTAGTAAAATTAGAAATTCTGAATGTTAGAAAGAAATGCAGCAGGCGTTCAGTTCTGAGTCTGTGGTAGTGTTTCCAGTTTAAGCTGTGCTGAATGTGATCCCTCGAGGCAGCAGCCTGGCAAGAAGAGCAGTCCCGAGATGGGCCCCTGTGCGTGATCTTGGCTGAATTTCTTAACCCCTCCCTACCCTGTTGCCTCATCTCGAAAAGTGCTAGCTTGGGTTACATGATCTCTAAGATGTCTTTCGTCTCTAAAGGTCTGTGAATCTTTTCGTATGCTTGGACTTAATGAATTTCACACATGCCCTGTTCTTAAACACATTTAGCCTTTAAAAAAAACCCGACTTTCTCAGGTGTTTCCTCTTCCTCCTCCTCCTTCCCATCCCCCCTTTCCTTCTTCTCCCTTCTATTATGTAGAATTTGTAGAGATTCCAGGCCTCACTACTGCTCTCAGGATGGGTAAGTAATAGGATGTCTGTTCCTAAAACACAGTAACTGAGATTTCTTGAGATTTAACTCTTATAGTAGATTAAAACAATAACAACAACAACAAAACTTCATGTTGCCTCCTGACTGAGCCCATCATTTTCTCTATTTCCTGGCTCCTCAAACTCAGTCCCTCCCCTGCATCTTCTTACCCTGTGCGGGGTGTCCCTTTCTGGTTCGTCTTCCCCAGCCAGAGCACTGGAAGCCATGTAAGCATGTCCTTATCTCCTACCCCAGCCATGGGCTTCTCTGGGGCCCAGCTGGTGAAGGACCCACCTGCAAATGGAAGAGACCCAACAGGCGTGGTTCTGATCACTGGGTAGGGAAGATCCTTGGGACAAGGAAAGGATAGCCCACTCTAGTATTCTTGCCTGGAAAATTCTGTGGACAGAGAAGCCTGGCGGACTAGTCAGACCTGGGGTCAAAGTCGCACATGGCTGAGTTGGCATGCACACGCGCACCCCATCTGCAGTAATCCAGTAACCACGTCGGGACTCTTCTGCTTCACTCATGTCCTAGTCCATCTGCTCCTTTTCCATTGCCACTGCCTCCTTTCAGGCTCTGATCATTTCTTGCTTGGATCATGCCAGCTCACCTATTTTCCTCATTCTGATATCACATCCTTCCAGTAAATTTTCCATTTCTCCGCCAAAGTAGGATTTCCTGGAATGAAAATGTGTATCTGATTATCATATTCCTCCCACAGTAAATTTTTGCAGTTTCTTATCAGCGCTTCATCAGCTGCCTCATGCATACATGATTACTTGGCTTATTAGTCATTAGTCCCTGTTTTTTCTGCCCCCCTACCCTCTAACTCTTATTGAACTGCTTTATTTTCCTTAGTCTATTTTCTGGTAACCACCACCTACCTTTATCCTCCTGTTCCCACTTGCTGGAATACCTTTCTCTCCCTCATCTGTCCTGTGTCTGCCAGGTAAGTATTGATACTTTCAAGATTCAGCAAATCTGTTCTGCAGATTCTACCTCTGTGAAACTTCCCTTACTACCTGCTAGCTCACATCACACGTAACAAGCCTGTCTCTGGTACCCCTACCGTCATTTTTCATATAAACACCCATAAAAGAAACGATAGCAAAGTTTCTCACACTAGAGCTGAGATGCACAGTGAGCTCATGATGTCTTGCGCTGGGCTGATGCCTTCACACAGGTTCACCTCTTCTGATTTGCCAGAAAAAAAGTAATGAGACAACTGGCAACTGTAAAATAGATATATTCAGTGGGCTGTTTAGGTGATGCTTAGCATCCCTAGGAGAAAATACTCAACCTTGGGTTCAGGCCTCTGTCCCATTTTAGGTTTCTTTCCTAGACTGGTCTGCATATAAGGTATTGAGGAGTAAGTGACTTTGATTATCTTGTGGGTAAAGAGTTGAGATTCTTGGGCTCTGGAGCTTCTGTTTTCTCTGACCCCTGGGTTGATTACCCTTGCCCACCTGGTGCTGGTCTTGGCGGGTGGGAGCAGCTACTAGTATAATTTGCAGTCTGGCTTTGTGGCTTGAGCAAGGCCCACCTTTGCCTCCAGTTGACCAGATGTCGCTTGTTTTAGAGGTTTTCTGGCCTTTGAGGCTCTGCATTATCCTCTGTAGGGTTTGAGATCTGGATATTTATCCTATATGGGATTCACTACCCAGAGGATTCACTACTACTTGAGTGACTCTCAACTCACTGTCCAGTGATGTAAGAACATTCAGGAGTGAAAACCAGAGACTCTGTGTCTGACTACCCCACTCAGGTACCTTCTGCAGAGCAAACTCCTTCTTATCTTGCTGCTTTCCTCCATGTGCCTTATGTTTTTAAGGCATTTCTCTCCACCACCCCCTTCTCCCCATATACCCATTTAGGATCTTTTTTTTTTTTTTAAACTTTATATAATTGTATTAGTTTTGCCAAATATCAAAATGAATCCGCCACAGGTATACATGTGTTCCCCATCCTGGACCCTCCTCCCTCCTCCCTCCCCATACCATCCCTCTGGGTCGTCCCAGTGCTCTAGCCCCAAGCATCCAGTATCATGCATCGAACCTGGACTGGCATCTCGTTTCTTACATGATATTTTACGTGTTTCAATGTCATTCTCCCAAATCTTCCCACCCTCTCCTTCTCCCACAGAGTCCATAAGACTGTTCTATACATCAGTGTCTCTTTTGCTGTCTCGTACACCGGGTTATTGTTACCATCTTTCTAAATTCCATATATATGCGTTAGTATACTGTATTGATGTTTTTCCTTCTGGCTTACTTCACTCTGTATAATAGGCTCCAGTTTCATCCACCTCATTAGAACTAATTCAAATGTATTCTTTTTAATTGCTGAGTAATACTCCATTGTGTATATGTACCACAGCTTTCTTATCCATTCATCTGCTGATGGACATCTAGGTTGCTTCCATGTCCTGGCTATTATAAACAGTGCTGCGATGAATATTGGGATCTTCTTTCAAAGGAGGCAAAAATGAGGAAGAGAAAAAGGCAAGACCCTTGACCTCAGTTTGGCATTTTCTTCATGCCTATAGGACAGTAAGAGGGTTTCCTTTTATTTTGTCATTTCTTCCTTCCGGTTCATCCTATGAGATGTTCATCAGGATGGGCACTAGTGATAAAGGAGGGCATTTTCCTGGCATATGAAACAGACTCTCTGATGAGATGCAACAGACTTAGCTCTTAGAAACTTAGTATGGATGCTTTCAAGATATTGTCTCATTTAGTCCACATAACTCCCTTATGCTATCATAACTCCTATTTTGAGAAGAGGAGGTAAGACTCACAAAAGTTATCAGTAGCCCATGGCTAGCCACAGGCATGCAGCAGGACCCCACATCTATATGTATTCCTCCAGAGTCTACCTAAGCACCAAGCGTCTTACATTTTTTCATCAACATTATCTAACGCTAGTACCATTCTTAATGCCAAACTTGCTTTATTTCAGCTCCTCCAAATTGTCTTTTTGTTGTTGTTTTCATCTCCGGACCATCTGCTTTCCTCTCTGTTTAGAATTCTTTATCTTCCAACATGCAGCAAATGAAAAGCTCAGTTCACCAATGCAGGTGCCAAGCAATAAAATAGTCTTTGTTTCATAATTCAATTCAATTGTCACTTTAACCTGTCTCTTGTCAGGCTGACAAAAAAATTAATCTTCACCCTTTTTTAAGGTCCACTCACATACCACCTGCCATGGCGCACATATATCATGTAGGGCTAAGGCACTGGCTGGGGGTCATGGTGGTCATGACCACAGTCTACAGGGAGCATCGCTGAACCGAGACCCCTGCTGATGTGCCCTGGAATCCATCAGCCCACTGACACAGGATTCCTGGGGCTGTTCTCCACCAGCTGCTAAGCAGAACAGAGATGTTAAGGTCGGTTGATTGCTGAAAGGCATGGGATTCCTCTGGTGGTCAGCTCTGGTTCACGGACTCCCCTCAGCCTTGCTCATCCTGTCTTAGTGTCTGTTTCCAAGAACTTCCTTCCTGGGAGTTCTCTGGTGGCCAGGTGATTAGAATATGGCCATGTCACTGCCATGGCCCACGTCCCCAGTCAGGGAACTGAGATCCCGCAAGTCATGTCGTGTAGCCAAAACTAACTAAACAAAAATATTAAAACAAAACAAACAAACAAACCCCTTACTAACAGGTAGGGGATTTGGACATCAAATCATCACTTTCCAGCAGTTACTGCTGCTGCTACTGCTGCTAAGTCGCTTCAGTCGTGTCTGACTCTGTGTGACCCCATAGACGGCAGCCCACCAGGCTCCGCCGTCCCTGGGATTCTCCAGGCAAGATCACTGGAGTGGGTTGCCATTTCCTTCTCCAATGCATGAAAGTGAAAAGTGAAAGTGAAGTCGCTCAGTCATGTCCGACTCTTAGTGACCCCATGGACTGCAGCTCACCAGGCTCCTCCATCCATGGGGTTTTCCAGGCAAGAGTACTGGAGTGGGGTGCCATCGCCTTCTCCGGGAGGCATGTCTCTTTGTGGACGTATTACTGTGCCCCTTCAAGTCTGTTGGCTCTCACCTGGTGCATTCCGTACTTCCAGTGCAAGAGTCTTCAGAGAGGCTGCCCGTGGTCAGCCTGGTCACCTTGGTCACAGCCTTCTCTGTGCCTGGTCACCCTAAGAAGCTGAACACTTTCTTAGGCTTTGCTGATGCCAAACCAACTCCATCCATACACCCAGTGAGCTTGCCCTCTATGAACTTAATTTCACTGAGAAAACACAGGCAATAATGAAGTGAGTGAAGGAATAAGTAAAATAATTATATCTGATAGTTAACCTTGTGAAGGAAAAAAATAATAGAGGTATAGTAAAGAGAACTGGGTAATGCTATATTGAAATCAGGAAGGTTTCATTGAGAAGGTGGTATTTTGTCTAAGACTGAAAGAGAAGTGACAATTATTTCTTAATGCCTTCTGTTTATGATGTTATAGCAGTTAAGTTGTAGCATCCATCTTAAAATGAAGAAGAGTCAGGAATCTGTTTATAGTCAAGTCTTCCTTACAAACTATCAAGTAAAATCTTGGGCAAGTAAGTAAACTCAGGTACTCCATTTTCTTATTGTTATTTAAATGCTGCGGTTTTAAAGATCGCTTCACTTCTTATGGTCCTCAAGTTGTAGTCAGTCTGCAACCTAGCTACTGGTCAAGATGACTGATCTTGCCAGCTATCTACCTAAATAAAAATATATTTTTTAACATTAACCTTTTTCAGAGCACCATGAAGCAAGTCCCGAGAAACTCAGGTTTGAGTACTGGTTTGTTTTCATCTAAGATGTATGATCTTGCTTCAGGTTTCAACTTCTTTTTACTATAAAATGAAAATAAGAGTGCTTTTCCATATTGTGTGTCAGAATGGAGATTATGTGTGTACAATGCCTAGCACACATGAACAGTTTATCTTGTTTTTATTTCATTTACAAAATATTCACAGAATATGCATTATTTTCCTCAGATTACGAATTAGAAAACCGAGGCACATAGAGCACAGCTTGCCCAGATATTAACTGTCAGTATCAGGCTAAGAAGAGTATTAATCAAGGTCTTGGGACATACTTGTTTTTTTCTATAATCTACTATTTATGTGTGGCCTTCTTTTAAAAGCACTATTTGTGGGTTATCAATATATATGTGTTTGTGTATTATAAACTAATTCAAAAATTACATTGTGAATGCACTTCATTATGTACTTAGAGTAAGTAAATCAGTAACATGTGTCCTGATTTAATTTTTTGTGTTGAAGGATTATACAGAAATTGTATAAAGTAGAAAGTAGTTTAAAGATCATGTTTTCAAATACTTTCATTTGATAAATGAGGAAGTAACCAAGTTCAGGGTAGGTAACACACACTGCATGTTTAATAAATTTGCTTTCAGTTCTGTTCAGTCACTCAGTTGTGTCTGACTCTTTGCGACCCCATGAATCACAGCACGCCAGGCCTCCATGTCCATCACTAACTCCCAGAGTTCACGCAGACTCATGTCCATTGAGTTGGTGATGCCATCCAACCATCTCATCCTCTGTCATCCCCTTCTCCTCCCTCCTTCAATCTTTCCCAACATCAGGGTCTTTTCAAATGAGTCAGTTCTTCAGATCAGGTGGCCAAAGTATTAGAGTTTCAGCTTCAGCATCAGTCCTTCCAATGAATATTCAGGGCTGATCTCCTTCAGAATGAACTGGTTGGATCTCCTTGCAGTCCTAGGGACTCTCAAGAGTCTTCTCCAACATCACAGTTCAAAAGCATCAATTCTTTGGCACTCAGCTTTCTTTATAGTCCAACTCTCACATCCATACATGACTATTGGAAAAATGGTAGCTTTGGCTAGATGGACCTTTGTTGGCAAAGTAATGTCTCTGCTTTTAATATGCTGTCTAGGTTGCTCATAACTTTTCTTCTAAGAAGTAAGCATCTTTTAATTTCATGGCTGCAGTCACCATCTGCAGTGATTTTGGAGTCCAAAAAAAGTCTATCAGTGTTTCCACTGTTTCCCCATCTATTTCCCATGAAGTGATGGGACCAGATGCCATGATCTTAGTTTTCTGAATGTTGAGTTTTAAGCCAAGTTTTTCACTTTCCTCTTTCACTTTCATCAAGAGGCTCTTTAGTTCTTCTTTGTGGTCCCTTTTAAAACTCATTGTTTTTGTGATATATAAATACATTTAGTTTTAATATTGTTTTAAAATTATAAGCATAGAGAAATGCATAACTTTTGTAAGTATATAGTTGTAAAACTGTAGAAATTATGGGAAAATAGTCCATCTAATAACTATGTAATGGGCAAATTATTTAACATCTTGAACTTTACTTTTCTCCCCTAAGGGATAAGAATAGAAGTGAAACCTCTTTTATCAGTTGTGTGGTGATTAAATGAGATCGTGTGCTTGAATCCATCAACATTAATTTTTTATCTTTATTTTTAATAATATTTGAATGATGATAAAATACCATACTTGCTATGATCATTGTTGAGCGGGACTTCCTTTCCTTTGATTTCACGTTGCTGCTGTGAGGAGAGTCTTTTTTGTTTGTTTACTTTTTTTGGAGTATAGCTGCTTTCCTGTGTTTCTACTGCACAGTGAAATGAAGGAGCCATACACATATGTATATCCGCTCCCTTTTGAAATTCCTTCTCATTCAGGTCACCACAGTGCACGAAATAGAGTTCGCTGTGCTTCACAGTATGTTCTCCTCAGTTATCTGGTGTGTACATAGGGTCAATAGTGTGCATGTGTCAACTCGTCTTCTTATTCCTCCCACTACCTCTTTCCTCCTTGGTGTCCGCATGTTTGTTCTCTGTGCTTTGCAAATAAGATCAACTATATCATTTTTCTAGATTCCACATTATACATTCATGCGTGATATTTGTTTTTCTCTCTGTGTGACACTCGGCATGGCAGTCTCTAGGTTCATCCACGTCTGTACGAATGATCCAAGGGAGAGCAAGATTCACATATGATTTGACTTTGTTTTTCAATGTGTTATGTACCAAACATAGGTATAAATGAATGAAAACGAATTAATGAAATGAAACACATTTTCACCCAGGTGAATAACTTAGAATTACTTCATTGGAGGAGAAATACTCTTATCAGTTAGCTTTTGCTACATAACAAAACACCTCCAGACCACCGTTTATTAACAAATCATTGTGTTGCCGAGCTGGAATGGCTTTTCCCTGTGTTTTGGCTGCATTCAAGCATCTGCAGTGAGTTGGCTGCTCCCTCGTGGCCCTGCTCACGTATCTGGCAGTTGATACTGGCTCTCAGCTGGACCACACATCCTCAGCAGCCTAGCTTGTCTGTGGAGCAAGAGATAGGGCACACCCCAGTGTGCAGTTTCCATTAAGGCCTCTGTTGGTATGGTGTTTGCTCTTTTTCCATTGGCCAGAGCACATGTGGGAGGAGTCAGTGTGAGAAGAGATAACACAAGGGTTGGGATATCAAGCAACATGATTCATTGGAGCTCTTTCTTATAACAGGCTACTGCATACACAACTTTTGAGCCTCCCTTGCTTTATTGGACTTTTAATTTATAGAAAATTAAATGCTTTGATTAGCTTAATTAATGAAGCAGGTAAACCACTGAACATGATTTTAAAGACCTTAGTCAACACAGTCCTTTATTAAGAATTATTGTCTCGTTATAATTTTAAAGTCAGAATGTGATAGAGCCAAAGTTTAGTTGCTATGGCTCGCGATAAATACTAAGAAGGTTTATTCCTCCCCCAGTGATGATGCTTGTAGTGGTGATAACACCTAAAAATTAATTTTGAGATCTTAATGTACATTGCACATGCTATTAAATTATTTATGTATATTCTCCTATTTTAGCCTTGTCATAGATAATTATTTTTTTATTAAAAAATCAAATAGGAAGGCGAAATACTCAGAGGCTAGGGAACTCTTCCATAGTTACATACTAGTAAGTGGTAGAGGTGATTGACATTTGTTGGTCTGATGTTAGAACACAGACTTCTGGTTACTATACAGTGTCACAAATTTTATTGGTGTATATATAATGTATATGTATATATTAAAACCTTTATTGAATTTATTTCAATATTGCTCCTGATTTATATTTTGGTTTTTCTGGCCACCAGGCATATGGGATCTTAGCCCCCAGATCAGGAATTGAGCTCACACCCTCTGCACTGGAAGGCAAACTGGACAGCCAGAGAAGTCCCTGTAATATATATTTTAAATATGAAATGAATATATGTAGTTATGATGTTTTATATTATCTGTACTTAGTTATAATGCTATTATAATTTGATTCTTCCAGTATCTCAACTGTTATCTCAGTGAATATTCAGAATCAGTGATATAAAAAATCAACGGCACAAGTAGAATAATGTGTTAAAAGGCATCAGTCTCACCATGACATGCCCTTGCTTTCTGAGACATATAACAGTGGAAGACATGTCAAATCATGGGTGAATAATAGCTTAATAATAGTAGAGTTGGACTTTCCTGGAACATCAACATGAGTGTCATGAGATGGCTTTTGAGGCCTTGAACTTGGCAGCCACTGCAAAGATTCAATTTGGCCAGCAAAGCATTGGTAAAGGCCAAAAGGGAAGAAGGGAAGAAGGAAGGGACTGGCTTGTATTTATGGGTGGTCTTTAGAAATGAAACTCTTCCCAAAGCAGAAATGGAACATAGAGCTCAACTCCCATAGCTAATAAACCGAGGTATTCACATTTACAAAATACATAAACTTTAGTCTGGCTGTTTTTATAGAAAAAGTGTTTGTTATCATGGTATAAAGTCAGTGGGTTCTATTATGTGTACAGTGGTCTGATGTTCTTGGATCTCATATTCTTTTTGAGGGAATGTGGATATTTTGATGGTTACTCATAAAATACCTAGTGCATTTGCCCCTAAAGTCATCAGTTTGATATTATCCTTAGTAATCTAATATTTAACTTACTAACAAACATTCTTTTTGTTGTTTTTAAGTACAGTAGGCAAAACTATTGTCTATGAACAATCCAAAATTTTATTTGGACACGATTATGTAGCTTTGCTTTTAAAATACAGTAGTAACATATTTTGGCATCTGTATAAGTGACCTACATATCTGACTTTATAACAGAATGAGTTGTGAAGAACTAATTCGGAGGAATGTTTTTAAGATCTGCTTGTTAATGGACACAACTTTGTGAGATAAAACACATGATAAAGAAAGCCTCATTCATTTCTAGTAAATTCATATTTCCTTTTTAGGGAAGGTAGAAGTTAGTATTCATTAGACTTTTCTTTATTCTTAAATCCTTTTATTCACCCAGGATACTCCTTGTTGTTTTCTTAAAACTTTTTCATTATTCCCAGGGCATTCTGTCATTTTGTTTAAGAGGCGATTAGGAGAAAATATGACAAAGTCTTTTCTTACCAAAGATGATGTGTTTCTTTGCTTTGCCTGCCTGGGCATTAGAATCTAAGAACATTATCTATTTTGGAATTCAGATTCTAATCCATCCAGATTGATCATGGGTACAATATTGAATCACACAGTCTTAGTTCTGCACTACAAAAGCTGATATGATAACCTAGCTCGGAGTGCAATGCTTAGGATTTCAGTAAGCTACTTTCAGAATGGCTGTCACATAGATGTTACTCAGTAACTGTTAGTTCCTTTCCGCCACTTACATGATTCCATAGTGTACTGTAGGTATGTATATATGTGTGTATATTGGAGAAGGAAATGGCAACCCACTCCAGGATTCTTTCCTGGAGAATTCTATGGACAGAGGAGCTTGGTGGGCCATAGTCCATAGGGTTGCAAGAGTCAGACATGACTGAAATGACTGAATATGTGTGTGTGTATGTGTGTATATATATATATATATATATATATAATACTGTATATGTAATTTACATCGTTACATCACATACATTAAAGATACTATCATTGTGAACAAAAACTAACCATTAACTAAAAGTGGTTTTAGAGATATAATGGATCTTAAAAATTAATTATAATACATGATTGTAATTTCTTCTCCTATTTTTAAAATTCATATCCTCAACATTTATATGTATCTCTTGAACACAAACGTACATCCAGAGGAAGAGATGGATATTTGTTTTTCCCATGATTTCAGAATTTCTATTTCAAAACTGTGTATTTACAGTACTGGTTCATTAATATTTTTTAATTTGCATTATTTCATTCTTTGATGAATAAAAATGGTCCTTGGGATATTTGATTTTGCTGAAACTCTAAAAAAAGTAGTGTGCTCCATCTAAGTGGAAAACTTAGTATATAAAGCTTAAATTTTTCTTTCTTGGGTTTTGTACTTAATGATAAGACCACCTGGGATACTTGTGGTGGCTTGCTCCCAAAGACTTCAGTTCCTCGTGTGGAATAGCTAAGAGCTGCCCCTCACGTCTGACCTTCCTCATTCCTCAGCCCTTTGCGGGTAGCTCTCTTAGCCCATCAGAGATGTTCATCTTAACGCTTTAATGATTTCTAGTGAAAAGATCCTCATCTTTGCTTCCTTTTCAGTTAAACTACTGAGGGAGAGATGACATGCCTAATGCCTCTCTCCTCTCTTTGTTCTTTATTAGGTTTTTTATTTTGTATTGCAGTATAGCCAGTTAACAATGTCATGAGAGTTTCAGGTGGTCTCTAGTCTTTATAGCGTCTTTGCTCATAGTTGCTGCTGACTCAGTATTTGATAAATGAATGAATGGTCATTTAGTTCTCAGGGGCTCCAAGTTGAACATCTTAGAATTGTACATATAAATATAAAAATGGGTAAACCATGGTAATCCATCTTTTAAAAGAAACCTTTGGCCTTCAACTGTTTGTGCTCATTGGAAGGACTGATGTTGAAGTTGAAACTCTAATACTTTGTCCACCTCATGCAAAGAGTTGTCTCATTGGAAAAGACTGATGCTGGGAGGGATTGGGGGCAGGAGGAGAAGGGGACGACAGAGGATGAGATGGCTGGATGGCATCACCAACTCGATGCACATGAGTTTGAGTGAACTCTGGGAGTTGGTGATGGACAGGGAGGCCTAGTGTACTGAGATTCATGGGGTCGCAAAGAGTCGGACACAACCGAGCAACTGAACTGAACTGAGCAATATGAGAAATGATTCTTATTCAGAAGGTTTGGTGTATATTTTGATGCTTGGTATATATTTTAAGAATATATCCTCCCACCCCCCACCCCACCCCCATTCTCTCCTTCCCCAAGTTAACCTAGATATTCAGGGGATTGTTGTTGTTGTTTAGTCACTAAGTTGTGTTCAACTCTTTTGCAGCCCCATCGTAACCTGTAAGCTCCTCTGTCCATGGGATTTCCCAGGCAAGAATACTGGGTTGGGTTGCCATTCCCTTCTCCAGGGGATCTTCCTGACCAAGGGACTGAACCCATGACTCCTGCTTGGCAGGCAGATTCTTTCCCATCTGAGCCACCAAAGGAATACTGGATAGTTATCAGCTAAAAATACATCATTGACTTTTTATAGCAAATACAATTAATCCTTGCCTGATAAGTGACTCTAGGAAAACCAGGCCTAAGTGATTGAAAAGTTAGGTATGTCATGAATTTCATATTATATTAACTTTGTGGTTTACATTTTGTAGCTCAGTCAAGCTTATCTCTGATTTTTAAGGAGGAAAGATGGAAATAAAAGAAATGGATTTGGTATTATTCTCAGGTATTCAAAAGGAAAACAAAATTTTTCCTGAGAGTTCAAATAATTGTTTTCTGTAAATTGATACTAGAGTAATGGAAATGAGTTTCAATTAAACTCTGTTAATGAAGCCCAAAAGAACTTTAAAAATTACATTCTTCTTGTTTAGCTTTGAAAATTCCTTTTGATAATGTAAAGGGTACATTTATTATACAACATCCTGTATTTGATGATATTTTAATGACAGTGTTACATTGTCTCACTTTCTTCCTTGCTATACTATTGTATTTTAACCAATGAACTGAGGAATGAGTTACTAACCTTTTTTTTTTTCAGTTATGAAAAAAATTCAGAATAGAAAAATACTTTGTGAATGTGGGTCGTTTATTCTTTGTATTTGATCTCTGTCCTTTAAATTGGGTTAAATTGCTAATTTCCAATTCATAGCAAAACCACTGTTGTGTGGCTTTCTCCACGGTGAATTACAAATCATTTGGCTTTAATGTTTGGCAGATATATACGTGGCCTGTGTATCAGATCTGCCTTTGGTTGGGTTCCTGGTTGCTCCAGTGCAGCAAAAATTGAATTGCTAAATATTTTTATTGGCTTGTCACCTTTGCTGTTATAAAAATACTAACTCAAGTATCTATTAAAACCAGATTCTCAAATGCCTGAGTATACAAACTGTTCTGCTCAGGATTGATCCAGGTTTTGCCTGGATCTTTTCTTTTTCTGTTTAATTCCAAATTCTGTTAGTCAGTTTTCTAAACTTCTTAGTCATTTTACAGATTTTTTGGTACAAGATCCATTATGTGTTTTCATCGATCAATAACTGTTTATTAGTGAATAATTGTTTTAAAGTGATATTATGTGATTCCATTTATAGACTGGTAACTGTTTTAAAATCGGAAAATACTTTTAAACTTAGAGTAATGTTGCAGACCAACAAGGCTAAACAAATTTTTCTTCCCACGATTAAACACTTTGGGACAGTTAATTAAAATAAATAGAACTAAGACATTTCATGGGCTTCCCTGGTGGCTCAACTGGTAAAGAATCTGCCTGCAATGCGGGAGACCTGGGTTTGATCCCTGGGTTGGGAAGATCCCCTGGAAAAGGGCAAGGCTACCCACTCCAGTATTCTGGTCTAAAGAATTCCGTGGACTATACAGAGTCCATGGGGTCGCAAAGAGTCAGACACGACTGAGCGACTTTCACTTCACTTCACTTCACTTTGAGACATTTCATATATAATGTCAACAAATATGTTTCTTACAAATTTTTAAATTCTTTTCACTACTTAAATATTTCTGCCAAGCCATTATGAGTAAAGGTAGTCCAAAATTCAAATGAAGCCTTTTTTAAAAAAATATTGCCACTTAAAAGTTTTATGTTAAATCAGTTTTATTGCTTTTTTATTTTAATTCAAAATTACTTGCTCATGTTAAAATATGCAGTGAATGATAAAAAAATAGCTGTATATCACATTCCCCTGATATGACTACTGAATAATAAATATTTAAGGCAGTTAGATTTCCTAAGGGGAAAATTTTTAATATTTTCAATTGGAAAGATGTCTCTCAAATAGCAAGTAAACATGCATAGTAGATGAATTTTTAAAATGTAAAAGAATAAAAGTGTTAATTCATATAGTAATTATTAGTTATTTAGGTAGTAGTGCAAACTTGTTTCCACACGTTCTTCACCATCTACTCCTATGGTCCATGAATATCTGTGTACTCACCAGCCATTCATTCTTTCATTCTTTTGGCATCATGTAAGAGCATGGTAATTTATGTAGAATGTGGTCTTGTTTTCTAATATTTGGGGAGCTAATTATAGTCAATAATAATTAAGAGAGTATACAATAAAGCACATATTTTAAATTCTCTCTTCTGACAACCTCCATCATCAAGTCTCAGTCACATTATTAGGTTGTATAATCTCGAGAAATGTTTCTTTTTATCGAAGTACATTTACTGACTTGATCTAGACCTTCTTTAGTTTGATTACATAATCCTTCCCATTTGTCTCAAGTGAAAGCTTTTCCAGAACTTAACACAGTGCCTTACATAGAGTGGGTTCTTAATGAATAGCTGATGGCCAAATGACTGAATATGAAGGACAACATAAACACTCAGATAAATAAAAGTTAACTTGGGGTTGGAGTTATCAAAGAAGGTATTAATACGTAAATGACATATGAATTCCTTTCTGAGAAGGACATAGGTGGAAAGAAGGAAGACAGACATTGGCTGAGAATGCTATAAAATAAGATGAGGTAACAAAATTAACCATTTGAAGTGAACAATTTGGTGGCATTTAGTACACTCTAAATTGAGAAGGCAATGGCAGCCCACTCCAGTACTCTTGCCTGGAGAATCCCATGGATGGAGGAGCCTGGTAGGCTGCAGTCCATGGGGTCACTAAGAGTCGGACACAGCTGAGTGACTTCACTTTCACTTTTCATTTTCATGCATTGGAGAAGGAAATGGGAACCCACTCCAGTGTTCTTGCCTGGAGAACCCCAGGGACGGGGGAGCCTGGTGGGCTGCTGTCTATGGGATCACACAGAGTCGGACACGACTGAAGCGTCTTAGCAGTAGCAGTATACTCTTACAGTTGCGCAACCACCAACTCTATCTAGTTTTCCAAAACGTTCATCACATGAAAAGGAAACACTATACTCATTAAGCAGTCACTCCATATTTCTACCCCTCTGCTCATCCCCTGGAAACGACCAGTGTGCTTTCTACCTCTATATATTTACCTATACTGAATATGTCATAGAAATTAGAGTTGTATGATATCTTTGTATCTGGCTTCTTTCATTCAGTACAATGTTTTCAAGATTCTTTCACATTGTAGCACATATCACTACTTCTTTTAAAGGCTAAGTCTTTCATTGTATGTATATACCACAGTTTGTTTATCCATTCATCTGTTGAGGGGCCTTTGGCCTATTTCCACCTTTTGCCTATTATGAGTATTGCTGCTATGAACATGAATGCATGTTTAATTTTTTAGAATTTGTTTGCTTTTTGATTCTTTGAATATTTGTACTGAAGTAAAATTGACTTAGTATATTGTATCAGTTTCAGGTGTATAGCATGCGTGTGTGTGTGTGTGTGTGTTCAGTTGGATTCGCCTTTCTACAGACACTTTGGACTATAGCCTGCCAGGCTCCTCTGTCCATGGGATTTTCCAGGCAAGAATGAATTCTGGAGTGGGTTTCCATTTCCTCCTCCAAGGCATCTTCCTGACTCAGGGATCGGAAAAGACGTCTCCTGTGTCTCCTGCGTTGACAGGCAAATTCTTTCACCACTGAGCTACATGGGAAATCCAGGTGTACAGTACAGTGCTTTGATGTTCGTATACATTATGAAATAAACACCCTATGTATTGTCACTATATGAAGTTATTTAGGATGTTCAGGTCTTATGTTTGTTTTTAAGCCATTCTGAGTTTATCTTTTTCAGATGGTGTATGTTTTTCAATAGCTTAGGCGTGTCCAACTCTTTGTGACACCATGAATTGCAGCACGTCAGGCTTCCCTATCCTTCAGTATCACCCAGAGTTTGCTAAACCTCATGGCCATTGAGTCAGTGATGCCATCCAACCATTTCATCCTCTGTATCCCCCTGCCCTCAATCTTTCCTAGCATCAGAGTCTGTTCCAATTAGTTGGCTCTTTGCATCAGGTGACCAAAGTGTTGGAGCTTCGGCTTCAGCATCGCTTCTTCCAGTGAATATCCAGGACTAATCTCCTTTAGGGTGGACTGGTTTGATCTCTTCACAGTTTAAGGGCCTCACAAGAGTCTTCTCCAACACCACAGTTTGAAAGCATTGGTTCTTCGGCACTCAGCCTTCTTTCTGGTCCAATTCTCACATCCATAGATGACTACTGGAAAAACCATAGGTTTGACTATATGCCCTTTTGTTAACAAAGTGATGTCTCTGCTTTAATATGCTGCCTAGGTTTGTCATGGCTTTCCTTCCAAGGAGCAAGTGTCTTTTAATTTCATGGCTGCGGTTACTGTCCACAGTGATTTTGGAGCCCAAGAAAATAAAATCTGCCACTGTTTCCATTTTTTCCCCATCTATTTGCCATGAAATGATGAGACAAGATACCATGATCTTAGCTTTTTGAATGGTGAGTTTTAAGCCAGCTTTCTCACTCTCCTCTTTCACCTTCATCAGGAGGCTCTTGAGTTCTTCTTCACTTTCTGCCATTAGGGTGATACCATCTGCATATCTAATGTGCATTAAGGGACCACTGACTGAATATCATGCTAGAGAGTGGTGGCCACTCCCAAGTCCAATCTCCCAGAGAAAGTAGTATATCAATGCCCAAGAAGACTCATGGCTTTTCATGGCAATCAGTTGAGGAAAAACTGATTTGAGGTGAACATGCCAATGTCTCCTACCATTTTCTGCCCTGTGATAAGTTTATCAAGAAACCTTTGGGGAGATGTGGTCTCCAAATCAGACATTCTGCCTTCTCTTCCATGGCCTGGCACTGAACTCTACTTCCACCAAACTCTACACCATGCAAATCAAAAAAGAAATAAAGCAACACAAAACAATGGAAATCTTTATTTGAAATGTTATACCAAGAAAACATCAGTAAGGAGGGAAGATTGGGTTCAAAGGGAAAGAGTGGGTTGGTGCCAATAAAAACAACCGATGTGTGGTAAGCAGAGGAAATTATAGAAACAGGGAAAGCACTGGATCCTATGGAAAGGACTAAAGAACTGTGGAAAAGCAGTTTGTAAAGTGAGAAAGGGACCCCTCAATAGCACAGGCCTACTTTCCTCCTAATTACGACAGGAATTGCCCATTTGAGGGACTCACCTGTGATTAAAAACCAGCAAAACACAGTGAACTACTGGATGTGCAAGGTTTAAAACAAGTTAAGACTGTCTTCAGCTTGATCGTGGTTGCAAAATGCTGATTAGAATGTGGCTGTTGCTGGTGCTATTAATCAGTTAGTTTGGAATGTGAATCCACAGTTTGGGGAGAGGAAGAGATAAATGTATTTTTTGTTCGTGTTCCCAAAGATGTGCTGCAAGATGTGCTGATTTTACTAGAATTTATGTCAACGCTATTAACGGCAGGGATCCTTGAAGACTGTCAAGGGTGGGGTGGGGAGTGATATGACATAAGAGCATGGCAGTGTAATTGACAAGGTGGTGAGCATCAATCATTGAAGGGAGTGGGGTGTATGTTTCTTGAATTTTAGTCCTGGCCGTATTCACTACCAGTCAGACGTTCTTTGTTATTTCAAAGTAAAATTTTAGGCTGAATAAATAGATAATACAAAAAGCAAATAATTTGTAGACAATAGTTTTAGTCATAACTTCCTCAGTGAGTTTTTTATTTATGGCATGACAGTTACTTATATTGTTTATATTGAAGCAAATGAGGATCAGCCTTGATCCACAGGATACTAGAATAGGCAGAGATGCAATTTAAACTTTAAAAATTCAAGTGGCGAAATTTGAAACATCTAGTTCTGTGAAGATGCTGCTATGTTATTAACCTACTATTTTCTCATTATCAGAATTACAGCATATGTTTTTTCAGAAGCACATAGTAAATGTTGACCTTTCATTTTAAATATTTCAGTAGACTGAGGATATCTCTACTATGAGTAGATAGGTTAAATATAATTCATTTAAAAAATCCTGATACACCCCCTGATGAATGGGTTTTTAAATTATCATGTATATCATCTCCAGTAAGTTGTAGCTTTTAAAATTACACCATAGTCCCATAAAATTATCACTTTATATGAGAACATCTTAGTTCTCATATAAAGTGTGGTCATGGCTTCCTGAGATGTCATAGTTCATCAAATCATTTTCGCCTGCATTTCATCTCCACATCCTTTCTGAACCACACACTGTAATTTTTAGATTGCCAAGAATGAGCTCTCAGAACGAGAACTTGGGTGTGGTAACTAACAGTTTTAGATATTCCAATAAAATAATAATCTGATGTCTAAGAAAACTGGATCATTTTCTATTGATATTTTGTGGTATTTTGAAACTTCTTAATATGTAACCATACACCAGGGAAAGTGGGGAATTGAAATATATTATATTATGTGTCAAGCTAGCCTCATATATTGAATGATTTGAGAGGACAGGGAATGAGAGCAGGGATATTGAGGAAGTGTAAGATAGAATTTCAAAGGCAGGAAGAAGCTTGATGGGACAGTTATTAAGAATTTATTAGTGGAGATGTGTGTATAATCACAAGGTATTTTTGGGAGAAATGAACACAGTATTCATTGGAAAGCGTTAAGAAGGAAGACTTAAGAAATACTAGAAGCAGGAAGTCTGGAAACCGAAGCTATCATTTTATGATGTTTTGAGTATAATATCCATGAATTGTTTAAAGTATTCATCTATATTTTCAGACTTAGTGAATACCCTCTAATGTGATTAATATGTAAAGAAATGATTTTAGCTCTGTCAGAAAAGAAGGTGCATTTTTTACTGGAAGACAGAACTTAAGAGACGTCTGAAAGGTCTGGAAAACCACACTGGAAAACCACTAGTTTCACTTTCTGTTTAGAATTGGTACTGGGTCAGTATTTTCAAATTGAGTCTAAGATAATGGCATTTGTTTTCCTTTGCTTCCCTTCCTATGAGTTTATCATCCAGGATTACCTCGAAGTTCCTTATCCAATGTGAGCACAAACAACTAGAAGAAATGGGTGAAGCTGCCAGGTAGCATGTGACATGCATTTTTATCTGCCTTCCTCTCAAATGATGCCCGGATGTTGACCCTACACTCCTTGTGCCTGAAAGTAAACGTGAAAGCCACTCAGTCCTGTCTGACTCTTTGTGACCCATGACTATACAGTCCATGGGATTTTCCAGGCCAGAATACTGGAGTGGGTAGCCCTTCCCTTCTCCAGGGGCTCCTCCCAACCCAGGGATCGAATCAAGGTCCCCCACGTTGCAGGTAGATTCTTTACCCGATGAGCCACCAGGGAAGCCCTTGTGCCTAGTTGGCTTTGAATATTACTTATACACACAATATCTTGTTCTAGCTAGCTTTATGTTTATTTCATTACTTGCCACTCCTCACCTCCCTATCCAAAATTGGAGAAAAAATAAATTTTATATCAGTAAGCAAATATTTTAAATGAATAATGTAGATTTAGGGCTTTATGTTTCAGCTCACTTCTAAACATCTTTATGATCTGTAATAACCTATGGAGGGAGTGTTTGGTCTTTTCCAGTGAACATTTACAGCTAACATTTCAGAGATAATAATAAAGTGCCATCAATTAGTTAACAACTCTATGAATTCTTGCTGATGGACAAACTGAACTTTGTGGCCGTGTGTCTGTACAGCTGGCATTTTACATGCTTCTGTCAAACTGCAGTTGCTCCTATTGATTTCAATTTTTTTTTCATTCTCTTTCCCAATTTATTATACTCTTTACATCTTCTGGGTGGCTTTTTATTGACCTTTAATCCCAATTTGGGCCTCCCTGGTGGCTCAGTGGTAGCGAATCCACCTGCCAATGCAGAAAGCATGGGTTCGATCCCTGGAAGATCCCCTGGAGATGAAAATGGCAACCCACTCCACTATTCCTTGCCTGGAAATCCCCTGGACAGAAGAGCCTGCCGGGTTATAGTCCATGGGGTTGCAAAAGAGTCAGACAGGACTCAGGAACTGAACAACAACAATCTCAATTTACTATGTACACACTGGTGATAAGATTTTGGGAGCATGCTTATAGGGCCTCTGATACTAAGAAAATATACCAATAAGATGTAAACTGGACAGAAAGAAAGTGGATAACCAAACTTTAAAGCTTATCTAAACTGAGCTCACTATTTTGAAATTGTGGGCCTGGAATGGCTGTGCCCACTTTCAGATTTACTAATAATTTTATGTCTTTATTAAATATTCTGTGTAGGGATAATAAGCCCTATTTTTTTTTTTTTTGCCAGAAATGCTTTGTTTAAGTCAGATTCTTTGCAGAAAGACCCAAGAGGAGAAGCTGCTGAGTTTACCTTAAACAAACAAACAAAAAGTTTGAATTTTTATTTATTTATTTTTTACTTCAGACTAGTTTCCTTGATGGCAATGCCTGTTGATTAGAAGGCTTTGCAAAGTTCTTCCAGTGATTCTCTTAAGACCACACTGTACTTTTTTTTTTTTTTTTTTTTACTGCAGAGACAACTGTAACCTCTCCTGAATATTTTCTCCTTTTCAGCTCTTAGCATTGCCAGATGTGCAATTAAATGGTCACTTCACCTTCAGTATAGTTTTCGTGGCATGTTATTGTCATTATTTTCCTTCTTTATGTACACTATAGCAGTTATGGTCTCCATATGCTTATTTTGTAAAATAGCTTTTAAAACCCAGCTGAGAGATGCAAGCTGGTGGGTAAAAAAAATCACGACTGGTCTCTCATTTTTCTTTTAACCCTCAAAGGTGAATTCAACTGGGTAAATGTGTTTCTAAGCATCTTTTAGCAATAGGGCAATATTTTTGTATGGTTTGTCTCTAGTAAGATGGAAGATGCCTACAACTATGGAACCTGCTCTTATCATTTTATATCTTTGGGATGTTGAGATAACACTTTTTAGATAAGATACAGTAAGCAGATGAATTAGAAGCTGAGGTGTGTGAAATAAATGTATGTAGAAGCAAGGCTTTCTGTGTTTGGGGAAGGGAACATGTAAGGATTTCCTTCTGCTAAAGACAACAAAAAACAGCTTCAAAAACATGAGACTTTAATAATGGAGCTAAGTTGAAGTAAGCCATACAATTGAATGGGACTGATTTATCGTGATGCTTTTCTTAGAGAAATCCCAACTATTTTGTTACATGAGAGTCTGGGATGTGTACAATAGAAAATGCAAATATGCCGATGTTGCTGAAAGAATTACAGAAATAAAAGTTCTAGAATGCATATGCTTTGGGGCATGGATTTTAAAACTATCCTATGAAAATGATCTATTTGTAATGAGTAATTTTAATGTTTCATAAGAAACAAGGAAATTGGCTTTATGGGAGAAATCTCTGTCCCATCCAGTTCGAATTATGAAACTTTCCATTTGTTCAAAGTGTTTGGTCTTGTTTTGTTTGCCTGTTTTTTGTCAGAAAGTGTGGAAAGTTGAAAAGTGTGGAAAGTTGGCAGTGTTGTCCCCAAGACTAAGAGTATGTGAACCCTTTGTTTTCAGTGACCTCGTGTAAAAGTTAACACTTCTGTTAGGAAAGTCTGGAGATAATCAGTACATTGTGAGATTTCAGGTTAGCATCTGATGGTCTCCATCAGATGGGGTTTAGAGGAGATGAGACAACGAATTACCTTTCATCTCTAACATTTCCTCTTTCATCTGCCTGCATCTACGAGAAGAAAGTTTTTGTATTAATTCCAGAAATGTATGTGAGAGATTTTGTTTTGCTTATGATAAAGAATATGAAAATGAGTGCATTTAATATAAGCAGAGTTTAAGTAATGAAAAGTGAGATTGTTTTAAAAGTTAGCAAACTGTTCATATCCCTGGTTCTGTATTCCAAGTTCCAATGTAGGATGTATTGTGCCAATTGTTGATAGATTTCAGCCCATCCCATTTTCAGCAAGTCTAGTGGTACTTAATTCCATTTTATTTTGGCTGTGCAAATTTTCTCTATGTTCTTAAAGTCCATTGAAGACATTTTCACTGACCGCAGCGATATCTGTCAGTGATGGTGGAATTGATTGATTCCAAACCTTCTTCGTACTGTTATAGAACTTGGCCAAGACAAGACTCATGGCAGCAGTAGATGTTTCTGTGAACTTTTTATGAGACTGGTGGGAATCTTATAAATATTTTGGGGGGGTTCCCTGTCCCCTCACCCTCTTTTTAATTTTTGTCTGAACTGAATATTAACATAAACATGGTATAAATATGCTACTCATCCTGAGTACAAGAGTTGACTAAAATAGGATTTTAAGCTGAGGTTACTAAGAGTCAAACTTGCTCTAAGTAGATGACATTCTACTGTATCACCAGCTACTAAATAGCATGCTATCAGCAAATTTTGAAAATCTCATTTCTTCTAAATTTGTGGATTGTAAATCTTCAAAATATAGCTGTTGAAAAATGAAAAATAGGCTTGTATTTTAGATACCAAACTTAGTTTTCCTTTTTTTTTTTCTTCCATGTTCTCATCCTTGCCGAACACATAAAGCTTATAAGGTTTTTGTGGATGCATTTTAGGGAGGATAATAATAGGTACATGGAATAAAGTGAAGAAAACAAAACAAAACATCTCAGCCTTAGCCTAAATTTTCTGCTTTGAGAATTAGATGCTCCTGATATATATCTTACATTGATAATGATAAAGAATTTCCTGTTAAATTAATTGAAATTAATTAAAGTCATCTTTAGAGATCTGTTGCACTTGATCGACATTATGCCCTTCTATTCAGCCATCTTCAAAGTCCAAGGAATTAAAACAGGAAAGAGGAAGATTTTTCAGGGCAACATATGTGTTGTTCATAAACACAATAACCAAAAATATGTAAGAAAGAGTTAGGCAACAGTTTCTGTTGCTGTCAGAAATCATCTTCCATTTTGAAATTTCAAGAAAGGAATCCTTGAAATGTGGATAATGTGAAAGTGAAGGGGATATATATTTGGATATCATATGTTGGTAAGAAAACTGATTGGCAAAGGAAACAGATGTCAAGATAAGGAGAATATTATGTCAGTAAAAGGATATACATAAAGAAAACCATTTTGGTGAAAAGTAGATAAAAAAAGAAAAAGAAAACTTTAAAGTGCTCCCTCAGACTTGTTTATAAAGAATATATTGAAGCTTGCATCTTTTATGGTATATTTTCTATGTATTTTTGAATCCAGTGGGTTAGATATCCCTGATACAAAAACCGTGGTTTTCCACTTATTAGTCTGACTTTATCCCTGGGCTGTTGTGAATGGGGCCATTGCGTACAGCTGAGAAGATTGTGCACTGCACCAACCCAGGTGTGAAAGGCACTACAGCTACAAGTGGTAGCCCTGGATTGTCGCTTGTGTTCAGTGGGATAAACAGATGCCTCTAATGTATATGGAATTTTATGTTGCTGTTCAAGCACCTGAATAAAATACTTGGGATAGTAGGAGAGTAATCCTTAGACCACGTGTTTTCATCCTCACTCTTCCTAGTTTCTCATTTCCTATTTTCATGTCTTCAAGCAGGATGAATAATACGTGATCTTGCTAAATCTCTCAGTATTTCTCCTCTCCTCCCCCAACCCCCCAACAGCTGTTTTGAAATATCCCCAGGGTTCCTAGTACAATGTTACATGATCTGATAAAGACCACCTTTGCGAAGCTATGGATTTGGGTGGGTTTTCTGGGTGGTCTCCTATAATGGAGATGAAAGTTGGTTATGTCTGAAATCCCTTTGCTAAACCTGAGGGACATATCTCCTCCTGATCACAGGCAACAATTTAACTCACTTTTGGGGTTAAAAGATAAAAATAAAGTTAGGAAGACAACTTTAGAAAATATTTTTCTGAAATGAAAGTAGTTCTTCTGAATTACTCAAAGCATTCTGATGGACCCTCAATGTATCTGAAACCAAGCAGGGGATAGTTAACAATATTCTGAAAGATATAAGAACAGTGGTTAAATATAATGCCATTGGGTACTCAGTATGTGAGAATGTGTAATATTTCAAGTGATATTCCTACAAATTCTTCACGAGAAGTGAGTACAACCTTTGCAAACAACAATTTTATTGATACGTTTTAAACAGTTATGCTTTATTGCTTTATCTCTTATTTTAAACAACTCCTATTTATGTCATATAGTTGAAAATAATGAAAAGTGGCAACACTACTAAAAAAAAGGTTATGTGAAAGAAGTGTGTTAGGCACTCAGTCATGTCTGACCCTTTGTTACACCATGGACTGTAGCCTGCCAGACTCCTCTATCCATGAAATTCTCTATTAGCTATTCTCTTCTCTGGGGGTCTTCCTGACTCAGGGATCGAACCCAGGTCTCCCACATTGTGGGCAGATTCTTTTCTGTCTGAGCCACTGTATGCTGTAAGTCACTTCAGTCGTGTCTGACTCTGTGTGACCCCATAGACGGCAGCCCACCAGGCTCTGCTGTCCCTGGGATTCTCCAGGCAAGAACAGTGGAGTGGGGTGCCATTTCTTTCTCCAAGCCACTGTATACTTTTATAAAAATAGACTTTATATATTGTCATGTCTAAAATTGGGCTTCCCAGGTGGCTTTAGTGGTAAAGAACCCACCTGCCAGTACAGGAGACGTAATAGACGTGGGTTCAGTCTCTGGGTCAGAAAGATGCCCTGGAAGAGGGCATAGCAACTCACTCCAGTATTCTTGCCTGGAGAATCCTACGATCAGAGGAGTCTGATGTGTTGGAGTCCATAGGATCGCAGAGACGAACATGACTGAAGCAACTTAGTACTCATGCATGCCTAAAATTATTTGGCTGCATTTTCCAGGACCAAACTGTTAGGACTGGGTTTTAGTTCCCTTTCTTTACCTTCATAACACAGTGTGTTTATGTACTTATATGTCAATAGAAATAGTCTTTTAAAGTGTATTATTGAAGTTACTAATGTCCTTTGTGAATAAGATCTGCTGTCTTATTGGAGCACTGAAATTTATCTGGCAAAGCTGTTAAAGAGACTTTTGTCTTAATAAAATAACTGTCCTTTCTCCGGATGTGTATGTTTTTTAGTCTGGAAGATGATATTCTGAAAGGGAGAGTATCAACATGCAGTGCCATTTCAGAGCTTACTACATTTGCTTTTCATTATACCTTGTGGTTAAGAGGCTTCTGAATTTGGTGAATTTTATTTGCTCAATTGACTATATCAGTAGTATATTGTAAGGAAGCCTGTAAGATGCTAAATATATGCCATAGAGCAAATATAATTAGTTTCAACTCTCTTGACTTATTCCTCATTTTACTGGGTATCATGTGCATTTCCCAATGTTCATTAAGTTTTATTATTGGCTCCTTTGTACTCATCACCTGCCTTTATATTTGAGCCAGCTGGTATACCTTCTTTTTCCCTGTCTAATGCCACAATAAAGGCATATTTTGGCTTTCTGCCCCTTCAGATATACTATATGGCTAATACGTCCTTCTACATCAGATATTTCCCAGATATCAGTAGAACAAAAAAAAAAATGGTGCCAACAGGGATTTGGAAAGAGACATTCTAAAACAGATCTCAGTGTTTTAAGTGTTTCAAGCCAAGTTTGGAGACTAGTTGTAACTTCATGCTCATTGTATCTTATGTTAGTTTTATTATTTAAATGTTCTCATTAGATCTGGCAGACAGTCTAACGCAATCAGTCAAACAGTTTGCAAGTTGTCAGTACAAATTATTTCTTCTCTGTGCTTTAAGGGAAGTACTCAGCTAAATGAAAGAGGCTTACAAACCAAAAAAGGTTTTGAGGTGTATTGTGAAAAACTAGTAACAGTCAGCGGTTTTTAGGGTGGATTGGAGGAGAAAAAAAATTAAGATCTGACTCTATTTCTGCTTCTTACCATTACAGATTAATAGGGATCTGACTTAATCTTCTGTCTTAAACAACTAGAAATGGGACAGTTATAAAAAATGACATTATTCAGTCTTTGGACAAAAGGCAGCATAAATCTGTGATGCCCAGGAGAAGGGTAGTTAAAAACTGGTTCTATTATTGTGCCACCTTACTTCCTGGAGGCAATGTCCAAATTCCAGAGAGAGTCTGTAGAACCCAAGTAGAGTCCAGCAGTTGTGCTGAGTTGTAGAGACTGAAATCAAAGTTCAGACAACCTAGAGGTCTAAATTTTTTAAGAATACCAGAAAGGAAGGGGAAAATGAATGAGAGAGAAAATGAGAATGAACACTGGAAATGTACAGAGGTGTTTTCTGCAGTGTTTGGCAGAGGACTGCACTGTACTCGTATGAGAAGGAGAAAAGCAAAGGTCCAGAAACATAGTTCGATAAACAGTCCGCAGAACTCATGTAAGTCTAGGGACTCTTGGTATCTCCCCAGCTAGAGTGGAGAGGTCACTTAATAGATGAGGTATCTGTATTTCTTTAGAAGTGGTGTTAAATTGGCTCTAGACAACAAGCTGCTCTGTACCTTTTTAAAAATAACTTGTGATAAGTTCTCAAAAGTAACTTAATTGTGCCATTACAAACTCATACATGACATGAAATCCAGCAGACAATAATGTATAATTCAAAACATCTCCCATCCAGGAAAAAATTATCAGACATGTAAAAAGCAGTATAAGTGAGTCATACCCAGGAAGGGAAAAAAAAAATTGTAAGAAGGACATAATCCAAAATGACAGAAAGGATGAAATTCATGTGTAAGAATATTAAACAGCTATTATAAATATTCCTCATAAACACAGAAGGTAGAAGAGAACATCAATATGGTGAGAAAAGAAATGTTAGGTGCAAAATATTTAAATATTATAGAAGTAAGGGTTGGTGAACTTGACAATGTAGCAATAGAGGTTTACTGATTGTAAAAAAAAAAACAAACCACAGTTAAAAGACCTTATGGCAGAAAGTGAAGAGGAGCTAAAGACCATCTTGATTAAGGTAAAAGAGGAGAGTGTAAAAGCTGGCTTAAAACTCAACATTCAGAAAACTAAGATCATGGCATACGGTCCCATCACTTCATGGCAAATAGATGGGGAAACAATGAAAATAGTGAGAAACTTTATTTTATTGGGCTCCAAAATCACTGCAGATGGTGACTGTAGCCAAGAAATTAAAAAATATTTGCTCCTTGGAAGAAAAGCTATGGCCAACCTAGACAGCGTATTAAAAAGCAGAAACATTACTTTGCCTAAAAAAGTTCGTCTAGTCAAGTCTATGGTTTTTCCAGTGGTCATGTATGGATGTGAAAGCTGGATATAAAAGGATGAGCACAGAAGCACTAATGCCTTTGAACTATGGTGTTGGAGAAGACGCTTGAGAGTCCCTTGGACTGTAAGGAGATCAAACCAGTCCATCCTAAAGGAAATCAACCCTGAATATTCACTGGAAGAACTGATGCTGAAGCTGAAGCTCCAGTACTTTGGCCACCCGATGCAGAGATGACTCATTGGATAAGACCCTGATGCTGGGAAGGATCGAAGGCAGGAGAAGGGGGTGACAGAGGATGAGATGGTTGGATGGAATCACCGACTCAATGGACATGAGTGAGCAAGCTCCAGGAGTTGGTGAAGGACAGGGAAGCCTGGTATGCTGCAGTCCATAGAGTTGCAAAGAGTTGGGCATGACTGAGTGACTGAACAACAAAAAGACCTGAAGAATAATGAGAGCATTAGTAATCTGTGGTACAAAAGCCAATGGTCCAACGTGTGTGTACCTGGAGCCCCAGCAGGAAAGAGGGAGGCAACAAATATTTTTAGAGGGAGAGGGTGGGAAGATTTGGGAGAATGGCATTGAAACATGTGAAATGTCATGTATGAAACGAGATGCCAGTCCGGGTTCAATGCACGATGCTGGATGCTTGGGGCTGGTGCACTGGGACGACCCAGAGGGATGGTATGGGGAGGGAGAAGAGAGGAGGGTTCAGGATGGGGAACACATGAGAAATAAAGGAATAAGAAATTAAAAAAAAAAAGAAACTAGCAAATACAAAATGACATTTACATTGTGTTGAACAATGAAAATATGTGCACTCAGGAAAGAACAGGCTAAAAAAAAGTTCTATTTGAATAGTTGAAAAATGAATGTATCAATACTTAGATTTTTTTCTTCAATGTTCTTGTATTTTCCAAATGATTTGTAAGATATGGGCATACTAACAGGATAAGTAATAGTAGAAGCAAAAAAAAAAAAAAAAGAAATAACTATTCTAAACTTTCCAGCTTTGGAAGAACTCTAAATACTAAAGAACACAGAAGAAACATAACACAATCACATTGTTAAAAATGAGTAAAATGAGCAAATCATAACAAAAGCTGGATAAGGGAGGAACAAAGATCAGAATTACAACGGACTTCTCCTTAGGAACTATGCAAATGAAGAACTATAGAGTGGCATCTTTAAAGTATCAAAGAAGGAAAATAATTAACTCAGAATTCTGTACTCAGAAAAAAATGTCTTTTAAAAACGGATGTGAAGTAAATCCTTTTACAGACAAACAAGCTGAGACAGTTAATCACCAGCAAACCTGTAGTAAAATCAGTGTTATTGAGGTTGTTCAGGGAGAAGGAAAATGATACCAGATGGAAATTTGCATCTACACAAAGGAATACATACCACAGGAAATAAAATTATGTGGATAAACATAAAATGCATTTGTATTCATTTTTGTTTTTCTTTAAAAGGAATTGATGGTTTAGAATAATGTAATAATGTGCTATTTTAATGTATGCTGCTTTCCCTCAGATTTATAAGAAAAATGACTTAGTTTATCTCATTTTTTAAATTCTCACAAGTAACTTGTGGAAGAACTACAGATTTTTCCCCCATTTTATAGAAGATGAAACTGAGTCATAGCAACTGCCAGATTCGTACAGCTAGTAAGTGAAGAAGCAAAATTTGACTACAGGCAATCAAGCCTTTTAAAACTAATACAATTATGTAAAGTTTAAAAAAAAAAAGTAAAAAAAAAAAAAATAAAGTCCATCCCTGAACTGTCAAGCTACAAATCAAATAAAATGGTGGGAATGCAAACTAGTGCAGCCTCTATGGAGAACAGTGTGGATATTCCTTAAAAAACTGGAAATAGAACTGCCTTATGATCCAGCAATCCCACTGCTGGGCATACACACTGAGGAAACCAGAATTGAAAGAGACACGTGTATCCCAATGTTCATCACAGCACTGTTTATAATAGCCAGGACATGGAAGCAACCTAGATGTCCATCAACAGATGAATGGATAAGAAAGCTATGGTACATATACACAGTGGAGTATTACTCAGCCATTAAAAAGAATACATTTGAACCAGTTCTAATGAGGTGGATGAAATTGGAGCCTATTATACAGAGTGAAGTAAGCCAGAAAGAAAAACACCAGTACAGTATACTAACGCATATATATGGAATTTAGAGAGATGGTAACAATAACCCTGTATATGAGACAGCAAAAGAGACACTGATATGTAGAACAGTCTTTTGGACTCTGTTGGAGAGGGCGAGGGTGGGATGATTTGGGAGAATGGCATTGAAACATATAAAATATCACGTATGAAATGAGTTGCCAGTCCAGGTTTGATGCACGATACTGGATGCTTGGGGCTGGTGCACTGGGACGACTCAGAGGGATGGTATGGGGAGGGAGGAGGGAGGAGGGTTCAGGATGGGGAACACATGTATACCTGTGGCGGATTCATTTTGATATATGGCAAAACCAATACAATATTCTAAAGTTAAATAAGATTTAAAAAAATAAAAAATAAATAAAATGTAAGATAAGAGAATCAATTTATTAAATTCAATTCATGAACTTCTCCCTCATGATTCTTATTTAGTAGATTTGGGACGAATTTGAGAATCTGTATTTTTAGCAAGCACTCCTGGTGGTAGTTTGTCGAATCCAGTTTGAGAAACCCCATTTTCTCTGACTTTAAGTTCATTACTTCTCAGCACCTTTGTCTCCTATTCAAAGGTTATGTTCTTTTTAGGATGAAATGGATGACGGTACCTGGCACACAGTAAATTCTCTATAATAAGTTAGCTTGTTTTTATTGTACTTAGTGGTTGATGTAATTTCCTAGGCTATCAGCAGTGACTATCGTCAATTCTATATTTCTGTCCTAGTGAAATGATACTGTGTAATAAGCAAAAGATACTTCAAAGTGAAAGATAACCTTTGCATGTGAACATTGGTTTTCAATTTGCTTGTATCAGGAAATAGAGTGTGTTCTCCTCCAGCACATTTCTGAAATACCAATTAGCTTACTTACAGTTGGTAAACAGAATTATGTTGATATAATGTAGCTTTATATGTCATACATTCTAGATCGAGGGATAAGACAAGGTAGAATTATAGCTTTGGGTAGGAAAAGATATCCTCAGCTTTAATACTGTCCACTCAACAGGTGCCCTTTTGGCTCAATTTTAAGACAGTTTAAAGAGTAAGTCCCTTATTCAGGGCCTCCTGTCTTGTGTGACTTTTAAATATTTGCCAATTGTACTGCCCCATATGCCCATTTCAGTGGCAAACCTTTGACTCAAAAGTTTGCCTTTCAACTAGATTTTTTTCCTACCAATTCTAATTAAAATATCTCCAGTGCTTCTGTTCAATATGTTATTTGTTTGTTTTGTTTTAAACTCTGAGCTTGACTGCTTGCCTGGGTGGTCCTAATTATCTTCCGGAGGAGTACTGGTATTATTTTTTATTAGTGATCCGCTCCCAAAGTCGCTTATGTTTTGAATGGCCTTCCCAGAACCTGATTCCCCCTCCCAGTACTATTATTTTAGGTATGCCGTTTTGTCTGCAATGCGAGGATTGCAGGGTGCATGTATCTTCTCACAGAATTTAAAACCTGATTTAGGAACTTGAACATCTCCTGGTTTGCAGTATCTTCTCATAGTCTCTGGAAGAGACAGTGTGTTCAATGGTCTATAAATGTATAGTAATGGACTTGCACTAGAAATGTAGAGTAAAGTAACTATTTCTTTATGACTACTAGTGTTATCTTTGTTTCTTATTATCCCATTGTGTAAAGCCCACTTGGGATGCTTTTTAAGTTTGCAAGGTTTCTAACTTGTATGTGAATTTCTTCTATACTTATATCAAAAGAACAAAAAAAAAAAAGTACTTTAGTTCTTGGATTAAATTCAAGTTTAAATTGGATTAAAAGTACATAATAATTTTAGACTTGGAAACAGGAGACAAATAAAATCATTCCTTCACTATAGAGAGATATTTTCTACAATACTGATTATGATTCTCATATTTGCCACCAGTTCTTGAAAGAATACTAAATGTTCATTCATTTTTCTATGGACCTTTACTTAGAATATTACTAAATCTTAATATAGTTGATAATTATAACATAAATAAATTTTTAAAACAAAATCTGTGAATGTCTTACAGAATTCTTCAACGTAAGGGATATACAATCAAATAAATTCCTGTTATTAGGTATACATTTTCTATTGAAATCTCAAGACCATCATATAAGTATGGATTTGCTAAATAGTGGGGGAATTTCTCTGGGGACCCATTATCTAAATCTTGAAAATGTTCTAAAATCGATTGTGGTAATAGTTTCATACCTCTATGAACAGACTAAAAGTTATTGAATTTACATTTTAAATGAATTAATTGTATAACATGTGAATTATATATCAATAAAGGTATTATACAAATAAAAAAAAATAAATCCAACTACTTTAAAGACAGTATGCTACATCAGATGCTTTCTTAAAAACATACCCCTTGCTTTTATTACAGATCCTGGTCTGCTTTTACCAGAAATGAAACTTGATCTGATAATTAAAATCATTTTATGGATAGAAGCATTATTTTTCATAGCCATTTAAAACATCAGTGGACACTTTTTAGAAGTTTAGAATTTTAAGTTAGATTTAATGAGCTTGAATAATAGTTTTATTTTAAATTGTTTCTCAGTTTTTAAAGTTACTCTTTAAATAGTATAGGCTCTTTCACTTTTTAACTGCATGGTTTTCATCAAATTACTTAAATGAATCTGAGTTAGCCTTTCTCGGAAGTGGAGAAAATACACGCGCCTATTCTTGAGTTATCCCATTGGTTAAGTGTGATAATGTGTGAAGTGCTTGCCTAGTAAGCACTATGTAGTATATTTCCCATATGTATTAGCTCTAAATATTATTAGTATCACCATTATTAAATTTTAAAATGATTACTGTATATCTGGTGTCTTGCTCTTTGTATTTACTATGTTTTCATAACCTAGGCAGTCATGATCTGCTGAGTGATTTAGCAGTTTTTGCTGCAATTGCATGAATTTAACCTGATTTCATGGGATGAAACAGAATGAACACCATGGTTCATGGCTGTCAGTAGTGAAAAATAGCTGGAAATCAGACAAACAGCTTCATTGCTGAGATTGTTTCCGGGCTAAAAGTTCTTCCAACAGCTGTTTGTTTTGGCCATTAATCGGGTCCATTCTTTTTTTCTTTTCTTTTTTTTTTTTAAAGCTGGGGGAAATACAATTTTCTTTAAAAAGAGAATATAGGCTGATTATTTCTGAAGTCAGGAAGAATGCCTGTCCTTCTACTATTGTGATCTCTTGGCTGCTTTGACAGTTGGACTGAAGGGTTTTGCTTTTGTTCTTTTTCACTCGCAATGCTCAGACTCAGACTGCTCTAGTGAGAAGAAAGAGTAAATCTAGGAGCTCTTTAATCCTAGAGAAAGAGCTCTGTAGCAGTTACCTTCAAGAAAAGTTTCCTCCCCAAAGGAGTATTTAATATTACATGGGCAGTGACGCACTGAACAGAGGAGAGAGAATGAATATATGAGAGAATGAAAACATGAGAATTCAAGCCAGCAAGAAAGAAACTTAACTGAAGATGAAGGGGAGTTTTGCCTCTTCCTGCAAGTTATATTATTAGTTTTTGTTTTGTTTTTTTTTTTAAATCACGATGACTGCTAGTTTTGTTTAAAGTATTTGTTCTGGAAATACTAAAGTTGGAGTCTACCAGACTGAGGTTAGAAGCATTTTCTTTGGCAGCAAGAAGATACTTTTATAGAAGCCATGCCTGTACTTGGGGTTGCCTCAAAACTAAGGCAGCCAGCTGTTGGGTCAAAGCCTGTTCACACTGCTCTTCTGATACCAAGTCTTGGCACCACGGGGCCACAACGCTCTTCTTCGAGACCTCTGGAACTAACTGAATTAGAGAGCTCAATGCTTTCTTGTCAGCTCACCTTCAAATCAAACTGTGAATCTGAAGAGAAGAAACCCCTCCAAGGAAAAGCTAAGGAGACAGAAGACAGCAAGGTTAGTGACTAAAGGTTACCTGCAGACTTTAAAGCTGAAATGCAAATTTCCTGTTAGGTAGAATATAAAGCATGTTGTGAATTGGGGAGCAGCAGAGGAATATGGGTGTAAAAGAGTTAAACAGTTTGTATAGTCAAAAGGCCTATGTACAGTTGTTGTAAAAGTGATGAACAGACTTCTCTGAATATGCCTGTGTTATCAGAACTACTTATTGATGAAGTGCCTTGTGAAATCCTAGATATCTCTCTTACTGAAAATCATAATTGATCACAAGTATGAGGTAAAGGGAAGCTATTTTTCATATACATTATGAAGTAAAAATAAGATTTATTTGTGAAAAGTCATACAGACACCATCACTTTTCTCTAAATCATTTGCATTTTATACACTTTCTGACTGGATATGTGAATCCTAGCCTGCTTAATTCATTACAATATAGAAGAAAAGGAAATATGATTTTCCTTGATACTGCACATTTGTCTGGGTTTTCACTTGTAAATTGAAACCCTGGTTTTACTCATTACTGACATCTTTTTCAGTCATTTAATTTATGACATTTGTGAACAGTAGCTCTTGGGTTTTAAACCATACTACACTCATTTTCTCCAGATGCTGAAGGGTAACAGGACCCTTTAGTTGGTGAACTTCGCAGGAATTCCTTTATACCTTGCATCACTTTTTAATGCAGCATTAACTTAGGATGTCCAGCTTTACAAAGTTACCTCTCTCATCTCTGACTCCTTTGGGATGAGTTGATTTTACTCTCCCACCCAAATGTATGTTAAAAATAATTTAAGAAAAAGTCTTTGTACAGAAATCAGCTGTACAAGTTAAAAAGAAAGTCACCGTTTTGTCTGAAATGTCCATTCTATCCTCACTTGTTCATATCTTCTCAGGAACAGCAAAGTGCGACTTTCTTCATAAAGTCTCTGCTAATTACCTTTCCTGTCCCTCCGTCTCCTGTTGTTCTTTATCTGTAGCAATGATTGCAACATCTTGATCTATATTGAGTTTTAATTATCTGGATAATTTATTTCTATCCCCACTAAACTGAAAATATATACAGCCCAGGACCGTATTCTCTGTTACAGTTTCCTCTCCCAATCCCTTTATGCCTAACAATTAAATAGTCATTGAATGGATTAACACATGAATGAATCAATCACTGAATGAAAAGACAGTTACGCTGAGAAAGATTTAGTTATGTTCATGAGTCTCTTTGGATCATCCGCCTGTAAAACATATGGCTTAGAATGAATGATTTTTAAAGTACTTCTAGTTCTACAATTATTCCTTTTATGTTTTAGGACAACATCTTCTACCCAACAAAAATCAGTTAAAAGAAAGTAATTAATTTCAGGCTTAGTGTTCTCAGCCCAAAATAAGCATTTCAAGGTGAAAGTAGGGAAGTGTAAACTACCAAAAAAGACTAAAAAAATATTTAATTTTATGAAAATAATTAAAAGCAAATGGATGTCATTCTCTTCTAAAATTCCGTGTGCCCACAATGGCTTGTCTGATCTAGATGGAAGAGAAACCACTTTTCTCCCCTGACCGTGGCTATAATCTCTGCAGGTTTAGTCCAACTTGTACTTTGATAAATGATCTTGGCCTAAGACTCGACCACTGTAAGTACTGTTCACAAGAGAATTTTGGTTGGTCTCTTTGGTTAGTGAACATATCAGTCATACATCTGATATTCCAATAAGACTCTGTGGTAAGTAATGTTGTATTTATAAGGATGTTTTTACCATGTCACTTATCAGATTAAAAAATTTTCAATCAAATGTAAAGAATGCCTGGTCAGCATTCCAGAATATTTCTAAATGTTAGGAAAGAATAAAGACTTACATAAACCTTTGAAAAAATTGAACTGAAGAAAACAGCAAACATGATCAAGGTAGCTGTATTAGAGAAAATTAGATGTGGCTACAAATTGTTTTAAAAAAAACTCAACAATAGCAGAATTCAAATAGGGGTTTCTTTCTCTTTCATTTAAAGGCTATCTGGAAGTAAGTACTCCATGACTGGCAGGGGGACTTCACCAAATTGTCAGGGATCCAAGCTGTCTCTTTTTTGTTTATCACCATTTTGGCATCCATGTCTCAGTCTTGAGTGGATAACTGACTTTCACTCAATTAAAAATACATGTCCTATTTCATTAAGGATTCTTCCACATCCATTTGGCCTATTTTGTAGTTCCAAGGCCTTATCTAGTTGTAATAGAGACTGGAAAATGTAAAGTTTATTCTAAGCAACCATGTGCCCAACTAAAAATTATGGGTTCTATTTCTAAGGAAAAGAGACCATGGATAGTACCCACAATAGATGACTATCATTAAGAAACATTTATGTGGAGTATTTGGCCAGTCCTTGTACTGAACAGCCTCACAGTTTGGTGAGAGAAAACAAATCTGGATATGACAGTGTCAGAAACGGATCTTCAATCCAGTACTCCCTTCGCCTATTCTTGTTTTTTATTAGTGTACATGCCAACATTCCAGGCATCTAATCTTGATTTCCTAGTCTAACTTCTGATAATAAACATTGCTATTCCATGTTCCATAATTTGCTAGAAATTGGAAATTTTGCTTCTGTACTGCAGCTTGTATTTATCCCCTTACACACATCTTCATTGATCCCTTTATGCACAAGCTTGACCTTTGTTAAGTTTTCTGTCAGTTATTGTAATAATTCCAAATTGGTCCCTTCCCCAGGGATTCTCTATCACATCTATTCAAAACATTTACCATTCTGATTAAAAAAAAAAAAAAGACTTTAGTTACTTCTCCTGTCTTATATTTCAGTCCTCCGATTGGTGTCACTTCTATCTTAGCTCCATCTGGCTACTCTTTTTCTCATGCTTGCTTGTCCCAACCTTTTTCAGTCAAATTAGACTCCCTGTCCTTTTTTTTTTTTTCTTTTTTTTAATTGAAGTATAGTTTCTATACAATACTATATGTTACAGGTGTACAATATAGTGATTTACAACTTTTAAAGATTATACTCCATTTACAATTATTATAAAATATTGACTATTTTTCTCATGTTGTGCAATATATCCTTATAGCTTATCTTATACCTAATAGTTTGTATTTCTTACTGTATTATACCTGTGCTAACTGTACTAAAGTACCAAGTCACTTTCAGTCATGTCCAACTCTTTGCAACCCCATGGACTGTAGCCCACTGGGCTCCTAGGTCCACGGGATTCTCCAGGCAAGAATACTGGAGTGGGTTGCCATTTCCTTCTCCAGGGGATCTTCCCCACCCAGGGATGCAATCTGCATCTCTTATGTCTCCTGTGTTGACAGGTGGGTTCTTCCTAGCAACACTGGGAAGCCCATACCTATACCATACCTACTGATTCTCTCTACCTTCCCGGGCCCACTGGTAATCACGAGTTTATTCTCTATGTCTGTGTCTGCTTCTTTTTTGTTTTATTCACTGGTCAGTGTGCTTTTTAGATTCTACATACAAGTCATACCATAGGATATTTGTCTTTGTCTGACTTATTTCCTTAGCATAATGACCTCCAAGTACATCCATGTTGCTGCAGATGGCAAAATTCTACTCTTTTTATGGCTGAGTAGTGTGTGTGCATGTGTGTGTGTGTGTGTACACTGCATTTTCATTGTCCACTCATCTATTGATGGACACTCAGGTTGCTTCCATATCTTGGCTATTGTAAACAATGCTCTATGAACATCGGTGTGCATGTGTCTTTATAAATGTGGGCTTGGGAGATTTTCCAAGAGTGGAATTGCTGGAACATACGGTAATTTTGTTTTTAGTTTTTTGAGAAACCTCAATACAGATTTCCACAATTTACATTCCTACCAACAGAGTAAAAGTGTTCCCTTTTCTTCATATCCTTGCCAGCATTTGTTATTTGTGTTCATTTTGATGATTGTCATTCTGACAGGTGTGAGGTGATAGCTCATTGTGGTCTTAGAAAATAAATAGCTTTAATTACAGATTTCATGTCCCAATTTCATATTCCACCATGATATTTCAAGGATTTATACTTTTTTTCTGTCTACCTTTTGTTCTGATTTTCAACTTTTCTTGAACTTTCTAGTGTCTTTCCTCATATGGATTTTGCTTTTCTTTTCTTCCGAGGTGTTCACCCAAATGAGAAAGAGAGTCACTTTGGTTAGGAGATCATACTTAAGAATCTGGAGATTAAGGTTAAGGAAGAGTATTATACATTGTCATGCTTCAGCAAATAGCGTGTGATTAAGTATTAGACGTCCCTGTTCGTGAAAGTTCCTTAGACAATCTACCACTGTAAACTGGCCTTCACTTTTAAATGCCCAGCCTCCTTTCCACTTGATCTGTCACCTACATATTACTTCTATTCTCATTTTTAATTTCTTTCACACATGGCTTGTTGACCCCTTCTTTCTTAGATTACATATGCAAACTAAAGTTTTTTTAAATATTATTATAGAAAATAATTTTTTGAGCATCTACCTTGTACTTTGTAATCACAATGGTGTGATCACTCAGCTAGAGCCACACATCCCGGAATGAGAAGTCAGTGGGCCTTTGGAAGTATCACTGAATAAAGCTAGTGGAGGTGATGGAATTCCAGTTGAGCTATTTCAAATCCTAAAAGATGATGCTGTGAAAGTGCTGCACTCAATATGCCAGCAAATTTGGAAAACTCAGCACTGGCCACAAGACTGGAAAAGGCCAGTTTTTCATTCCAATTCCAAAGAAAGGCGATGCCAAAGAATGCTCAAACTACCGCACAATTGCACTCATCTCACATGCTAGTAAAGTAATGCTCAAAATTCTCCAAGCCAGGCTTCAACAGTATGTGAACTGTGAACTTCCTGATGTTCAAGGTGGATTTCAAAAAGGCAGAGGAACCAGAGATCAAATTGCCAACATTCACTGGATCATCAAAAAAGCAAGAGAGTTCCAGAAAAACATCTATTTCTGCTTTATTGACTATGCCAAAGCCTTTGACTGTGTGGATCACAACAAACTGTGGAAAATTCTGAAAGAGAAGGGAAAACCCGACCATCTGACCTGCCTCTTGAGAAATCTGTATGCAGGTCAGGAAGCAACAGTTGGAAATGGACATGGAACAACAGACTGGTTCCAATTAGGAAAAGGAGTACATCAAGGCTGTATATTGTCACCCTGCTTTTTTAGCTTATATGCAGAGTACATCATGAGAAACGCTGGGCTGGAAGAAGCACAAACTGGAATCAAGATTGCTGGGAGAAATATCAATAACCTCAGATATGCAGATGACACCACCCTTATGGCAGAAAGTGAAGAAGAACTAAAAAGCCTCTTGATGAACGTGAAAGAGGAGAGGGAAAAAATTGGCTTAAAACTCAACATTCAGAAAAATAAGATCATGGCATCTGGTCCCCTCACTTCATGGGAAATAGATGGGGAAACAGTGGAAACACTGACAGACTTTATTTTGTGGGGCTCCAAAAACACTGCATATGTGACTGTAGCCATGAAATTAAAAGACAGTTGCTCCTTGGAAGAAAAGTTATGACCAACCTAGACAGCATATTAAAACGCAGAGTCATTGCTTTCCCAACAAAGGTCCATATAGTCAAAGCTATCGTTTTTCCAGTAGTCATACATGGATTTGAGAGTTGGACTATAAAGAAAGCTGAGCACCGAAGAATTGATGCTTTTGAACTGTGGTGTTGGAAAAGACTCTTGAGAGTCCCCTGGACAGCAAGGAGATCCAACCAGTCCATACTAGAGGAAATCAGTCCTGAATATTCATTGGAAGGACTGATGCTAAAGCTGAAACTCCAATACTTTGACCACCTGATGCGAAGAACTGACTCATTTGAAAAGACCCTGATGTTGGGGAAGATTGAAGGAGGGAGGAGAAGGGCAAGATGAGATGTTGGATGGCATCACCAACTCAATGGACATGAGTTTGAGTAAACTCCAAGAGTTGATGATGGACAGGGAGGCCTGGTGTGCTGCAGTCCATGGGATCACAAAGAGTCAGACACAACTGCGTGACTGAACAGAACTTAACTGATCTTGTACTTTATAGGAAATTTCTCATTTTAGTCTCCCAGTGTTTCAAAGATGGCATTGTATCCACATTTACAGAGGATTAAACTGAGGCCTAGATAAGAGTGGGAAACCAGCATGGGATCAAACAGTTAAGTACCAGTGTCAAAATCCAGAATTTGAATCTAGATTTGTCTCTGCAGTGACTTTTTTTTTTGCCTTTACATTTTATTCTCTCTTCATGATATACTTGCAATATTCTATTTATACTTTTTTCTCCAAATTTTACCTTTTTTTTAAAGACTTACTTCCAAAGTCAAAGAAAAGAATAAATAAATTGTTGTGCAGGTTAAAAGGAAGAAAAGTTTACATTCAGTTGTGGAGATATAAAGAAAGTACTTGTACATGATAGAGTGGAGGTTTGATTAATATTCTTACCCTGTTAGTTGCAAGAACAGTCAAAGTAGAGATCACTTCTTACTATTTTGTTCCTATAGTCCCAAAGCTAATGCTTTGAAAACAGAAGACGCTCAGAAGCATTAAATTGTATATTAAAAAAAAAAAAAACAGAAATTGTGACATAGACAAGAAAATATATGGATAATATTGATAAGAGGGCAGTTATTTTGTCAGATTTTACATTTGATAGAAATCCTATTTGGCTGGAACATTCAAAAAATACTTCATCATCAAGTAGTTGGAATTTAATGGGCAGATAAGATGCCCATGTAGAGGAGAAAAAAGCATTCTTTTGAGGAGAGGATTTCACAGAGGAATACCAAGTTGGAAAGCCATTATAATTTGAGCAGACTATTGATGAAAAGAAAGTTTAGGGGATCCGATTATAGATGTAGGCAGATAGAGGCATTTGGTAGACAATGAAGGAGTCTCTTCTTATGTAAAAATGAGACAAAATTACACCGTCAATGAGATTTCAGAGAAATCAGAGTGGAAAGGGACTAATATTAACTAATGCTTACAGAGACTTGCTAGATGCCATTTATTGGACTGAGCACTTCATGGAGTATTCCATTCGGTCCTTGCAATAGCTTTATGATATAAGTTCTGTTATTATCCCCATTGTATAGATGAATAAACTGAAACTGAGATTAAATTGCTTACCAGTATCTCAATGTGGCAGAATATGGATTCAGACTAAGACTGTGTGGTTTCAGAAGATGCTGTTCTTACCAGTAAACAACATTTCAACAAGGAGGACTCCTTGTGGTGCCAGGGGAAGAGAAGAAAGGCTATTGGCTGTATTAATTTCTATATGTATTGGTACGGTTTAAGTATTTAATTAGCATTGCTGCTGCTGCTGCTGCTGCTGCTAAGTCACTTCAGTTGTGTCCGACTCTATGTGACCCCATAGATGGCAGCCCACCAGGCTCCCCCATCCCTGGGATTCTCCAAGCAAGAACACTGGAGTGGGTTGCCATTTCCTTCTCCAATGCATGAAAGTGAAAAATGAAAGTGAAGTCGCCCAGTCGTCTCCAACGCTCAGCGACCCCATGGACTGCAGCCCACCAGCATTGCTAGTGAGTTGCACTGGTATGACCAAGTGCCTGGAATGATCAGAAGACAATTAAGTTGACACATGGTCTCCATCAAATTGTTTGAAACAAAAATATTGGTAAATAAAAGAAACCCCATGATAGAAATACATAGCAGCAGATGTCAGTAGAGTAGAGGGCGGTCCCTGGTCTCCAGCTGTTTCCTTCATGGCAAGGATGCCTGGTTGCTGAGGACTGTGGACACTCCTGTTGGCTCGCTCACTCGGCACCACTTGCAGGGCTGGCCAGGCCCACGGCTGCATAGGTCAGCCCTCTGTTCTCTAGATGGTTACCCCTGCTTTGCCTAGTTCTGCTGTGCTTGCACATTTAATTATTTGTATTTAAAGAAACAAGATCATTTATTTTTCTTGTTATAGCTCATGCTCCAAGTTTTATAGTGAAGCCATTAATAGTTGCTTTAATTGTTTTTGTCTTTGTGACAGCAATAGTATAAAGAATATTGTAATGATCTCTGAAGTTTAACTTTTTCTCTACTGGCTGAAGACTCAGATTTTCAGTAGCATGCATTTCTTTCCCTTGAGTAACAATTTATGGAAATGTGACAGTGTAATACCATAATTCATTATTTTAGTTTGTACTTTACAAAGTCTTTAAAGAATTATATGTAATGTTTTAAACATATGTGATTAAATGTAATTCAAAATCTCATACAACTTTTAAATTGTTCTGCAGTTGTCACTATTGAGTGAATACTTGATGCCAGTTAGCTAAATGCATTCTTCTTAGCTTCTTCCTTCCCAGTGCTATAGACGTTTTTTCTTTCCTGTAATAAAAATGAAGGTGCTTAATATATTGTTTATGGAAACATACAATCAATAGGTATGTCATTAATTTGTAAATAAAATAATTGCTCTATAGTTGATATTTATGCTATCATGTCTCCAGGAATTACCCTCAATCTTGAACTTAAAATACTAGCTGGCATAGTTAAAAGAACATCAAATTAGGAGCTCAAAGATTTGAATTAAACTTCTGATAGATTTTGAAAGGATAAGTTATTTAAACTCTCTCGACTTCAATCTCTGTATCTGTAAAAAATAAAAGAGAACCGAGGACAGCAGTTCTTGATAAAGTTTTTCTAAGGGTAATAGTTTTATTATGTACTCCTTTTCTTCTTCTTCGTGATTTTTGTCCTATCCGTTATCACATTTCTCTTTTTATTCAATCTTTCTCTTCAATGGATTTTTTTGGACCAGTATTTTTCAAACTCATCACATTTTGGACCTGATGATTCTGTGATGCAGGGGAGCAGTCTTACTATCATGGGACATTTAGCATAATTTAGGCCTTTATCTACTGCATGCTAGTACGATCCTCCAGTTATGACAACCAGAAATGTCTCCAGATGTTGTGAAATGTGCCTGTGGGGAAGGTGAAGTCAAAATCAGTTAAGAAGCACTGCTTTAGAATCAGCTTCTGAAAATGCTCAGGTCTTTACGATATAATAATAATAACCACTATTATTATTAATCTTGTAAATGTTAAGTATATTCATTAATTTTAACATTTAATATTTAATGATTATTATTTGCAGATACATTTCTTTAAAGAGTAGTTTGTGTTTATTGCCACTATTCCAAGCTTTACATTTGCTTTACTTTTCTTGATTTCTGACTTTTGTTTTCTGAGAAGTTACTAATGGCTTTTAAAAAGACATCTTTTCTTGGCTCACATTTACTTCTTATTTTCATCCTGTTTGTACCATTTAACATCTGCTGACCACCATTGTCAATTTAGAATACTCTAATATTCACTAACGAAGTGACCCTGGCAAGTCAATTAATACTTAAGCCTCAGCTTCTTCATCTGTAAAATGGAGACAATAATATAAACTAACCACATAAAATTGCTCTGAAGAATAAATGAGATATTTATTGCCTATAAACTGTGTGTCACCATACATAGTTGGTGGTCAACTTATTACCTATTATAATACTCTAAAATACGTAATACTTTAGTATAAAGATTAGCAATATTAAGTATTATTAGCAGAACAAAGGAAATGGTGATTAATTTCCATGTATGAGTAAAGTAACATTTCAACCATGTTTTGAAGACTGAATTTGTTTAGCCAAATAAATACAGAATAAGGAACATTTTAGGTAGAATAGCATCTACCAAGGTATGAAATACTGTGCTGTGGTTAGAAAACTATAGACTATTCAGCAATCCTAAAACATGGATAAGAGAGATGTAGTTGAGATGAGGCAATGGGAAGGTGACATTAAATGCTCAATAAGTAATTTGTACTTATTCTGTAGAGGATAGGGGGAGGATATCAAAGAGACATGATTAAGTCCATATATTAGAAAGATGAGGATAAAATATGGAAATATCCAGTAAAAAGAGAGTTTGGAAATACAGAAGTTTAGGAGTGTGTAATGGAGCAAACTTTTGTCTAAAATAACCCTCTCAAGAGTAATGGAAGAGGGACAAGTCTAGTGAAATAAGCTATAGCTTTTTGAATTAACATACTAATTATCAACAAAACACAACATTCTGTGAAGTATTTTAATTCAAACAAAAATTTACAGTTTATTTAGAAATGATAATTTGTGAATTTGGCAGCAAGTACCAGTTAAAACTAATGATCATTATTAATACTTTCTGAGTACCTACCACATGCTGGATGCTATACCCAATTTATTATTATTACAATTAAATATATGTAGAAACTGAGCTCAGAGAGGTGTCAAAATAGAGCAGGAATGTCAACCGAGGTCTATAGGACCCTTAAGTCCTTACTTTTCAATCTCCCTCTCTGTCTCTCTCTGATAACAATTTATAAACCACAGACAAAATCAGTTATTATTTCTTCTTTTTGTTGCTTCAATCACATAATGGGAAAATATAGAAAACTGTGATTCTTGCAGGAGGGCTGAATTAAGTTTTGACAATTTTCACTTTAAATTCTTTGTCCTCCCACTGTTGCTCCATTTGTGCTCTGAGAAACACTTTACTTTGGATTCCTGGTCATTAGAGCCAGTAGAGAAATTCAATATCTGTGGGAGAGATCATTAATTGAACGCATGGCAGGATTTCTCCACTGTTCCCAGTAAATGGAATGATCTGTTAAAAAGTGTTACAAGTCTGCCTGGAGTTGGGAAGATGGTGGCAAAAATTTACCTGATTCCCCATAAAATAAGATGATACAGTCTCCATCAAAGAGAAAAACCAAACAAAGAAAGAAGAACAGCAGGCCATCTCTTTTTGCTGTATTTTGATGTTTTAAAGGACTCTTGTAGAATTGAAAACCTGTGGGGTGTCACTCCCACAGATTCCCATCATGACATGTGTTAAATTTTTTAAACAATCAAAATGTCATTTGGTTAGTTACTGCTGCTGCTGCTGCTAAGTCGCTTCAGTCATGTCTGACTCTATGCGACGCCGGAGACGGCAGCCCACCAGGTTCCCCCATCCCTGGGATTCTCCAGGCAAGAACACTGGAGTGGGTTGCCATTTCCTTCTCCAATGCAGGAAAGTGAAAAGTGAAAGTGAAGTTGCTCAGTCGTGTCTGACTTTTAGCGACCCCATGGACTGCAGCCTACCAGGCTCCTCCATCCATGGGATTTTCCAGGCAAGAGTACTGGAGTGGGGTGCCATTACCTTCTCCGTTGGTTAGTTAAGGTAATGCTAAATTCTCTAACAGATAAACTCAACGGCTCGGTGGCTTAACACAGTAGGAGGTTATTTTTCAGTCTTTTGGTTGTTGTATAATATTGGGGTTTGACAAACTGTGGTACATAGGTCAAGTCTGGGTTGGCACCCAAGTTTAGTAAGTAGAGTTTTATTGGGATGCAGCTATCACATTGTTTCCATGTTGTCAATGGTTGCTTTTGTGCAGTGAGACTAGACTGGAGTAGTTGTAATATAGTACGGCCTTAAATATTTACCGTCTGGCCCTTTATAGAGAGTTTGCTGACACAGGTTTATGGTAACTCAGGAAATCAGATTTTTTTTTTTAGCTTGTGGTTGTACCATCCTACCTTTAGCTAACCATAAGTGAAAGAGAGAACATAGAGGATTGTGTAAGAGGCTTAGAAATTCCACAGAACTCACTTCCACTCAGTTCTGTTGGCCAGAGCCCTATCGCAGGATACCTAATTGCTGGAAAGGCCAGGAAATATAGCCTAGCCACACATCTGGAAATGGTTTGGTGAACTATTAGCAAGAATTTAGTTAGCCCATGACTGCCTAATTAGTCAGATGTTCAAAATCAGCCAAAATTTGCCATATTAGAAATATTCTCAGGTGCCCAGAAGTGGTTTCCAGATTGTCCAAAAGTTCTTGATATAAGGACATGTCTTTAAGTGCAAAACATTGAATGGGTGGAGGACCATAATTATTTTCAAATTACTAAATGTACAGAAAGAAAACACTTTGTATTTAATTCCGCTTTTAAAAAATAGACCAGGCCTGTGTACACAAATGCATCATATATCAGTAATAACAGTGGTATCGTCACTCTGCAGGCTGCTTCCTGCTTGATGCTTTTGCTACCCATCTTTCGTTTCTCCTGTTCAAACCAACTGATCCAAACTTACATCCTGAAGGCAACTCTCTTGATCCTGTGCCCTTGTTTCTACTTGCTTTACTGCTCAGCTTATAGCATTTCCTCTTGCTGGATTTGGAAACTCTCCATCAAGCTGGGAGCCAGAAGGGCCAAAAGAGCATCAGATCTGAATTCTAGAAGTGAAATGTAGAGCCGGGCTGGAGTCAGGAAAGGAGTCAGGAGCAGGAAGGAGGCGTTTGGTGGCTTCTAGATGTCCAATGCCTGGCTGCATAGTTGTGTGAGGGAGTATCTGCTCTCTCGGCCTGAAGACACCACCTAGCTCTGTAGGCACATTACACGTTGGCTCCAAAGTGGACCTAGTGGCTGTGGATGAATGGGTCATTGACAAATCCATCACTAGCATTGGAAGAAGCAACTCATATTGCAGTCTTTCAGACCTTGGTGAGCAAATACAAAGAACAGTGCATAAAACAACCTCTTTTCAAATGCAACATAAATTTCTAAATGACTTAATTGGTCTTTAGATTTAATTGTACATCTGGGACTCTCCACTCGGGTTTATACTTCTCTTTATCAGTGTTTATTGTTTAGCTTTAGCATGGATCAATTTAAATTGCTCAGCTTTTAGGCTCTGAAAAATATGCGGGTAATAGGTATTTCTCTTTATTGCCCCTGAATGCTTACATTTTTAATCTTGCTGTGCCTCTCTGTTTTTGGCCATTTGTTGCATTTCTGCAGAGCAATATTTTTGCCAGAATCATTTGTGTTATTATTTTGACCCATATACTTTTTTGGATTCTGTTTTACATTTCCTTTCTCCTCAAACCATCTGCTTTTTATAGCTGTTTTTTCCTTCCTCTGGCTGGCTTTTTGATATCCACACTTGTGTGTTGCCTTCTTCCACTGAACACAAGGGTTATCATCTCCAACAATACGTTCCCTCTGCTCTTTTCCTCTGATTCAAGCTAAATCTATTGTATTCTAAAACAAGGTTGCTATTTCACAAATAAATCCCTCCAAGTGCTACTTCTGTGTCTGTGTCATGGATCCTATTTCCTGTATCTATTAATTAGTCCATCATCAACTATTTATGCTTACTATGTAAAAGGAAGTGTGTGTGTGTTTGAAAGCTCATTTTAACATGATGGGCTTTGTGGGAAATATGCTAGCAACAACTGAGTCTTTAGGAATTTATATTTATTATTGAGGGCAACATTAAAATCTTCTTTGGTATTACTTAGAAATATCAGAAACACTTATATTGATAATTCAGGTTTCCAATAATCATAGTGTTTATTATACATTTGAAGTATGTTTTTTTTTTCTTTAAATTTCAAACAGGTTTATTCTCTTCAGTTGGGACAATCAAAAAATGTCTCCAGACATTGTGTTTCCCCTTGGAGTAGGAGAAATTGCCCTCCATTTAGTGCCGCCAGTGCAAATCCTGTCTCTCTTGGGGAAAAAAAAAAATGCTTTAGTAGAATTAAAAAAAAATGCAACATAACTTCAAAACATAGGATCATAAGAAGGAAAGAACAATAGAATAAGATAAAGCTAGAGGAAAGACTGGTGTATAAAATTTATTCCATGATGTTTTGTATAGTTGCTAAAGGTCATCTACACATTTATATCTGAGCTTTGGAGCTGCTGATACATGAAGGTTAAAGCAAGTGATGTTATTATCAATGCCCAAAGCATGAGCTAATATTTCCTTAGGAGATTCACATCTTTGTCTGCTCTTTGGTGTGCAAGAAAAATTTTGTAGGGGCATAGGGACATCTTACTGTATAATTTAAATAACAATTTTCCTGATACCATTTTTATTCCAAATTTTACTTATTGTTTTCTCCCCTTCTCCTTACCTTCTATAAGGAATCATTAAGATGAAAAAAATTTCAGTCCACATAGGTGAGTGACTATATTGGTTTTCGCAGAACTGTCCTGATTTTTAGCTCTGAAAGTTTTTGTTTGGGGAATCTCTCAGTCCAGGGCACAGTGGAATGGTGGGTTACCCTAATTCTGAAACCAATGTTCTTATTTTTCTCTTTACTTTTATTTCACTTTTATCTCATTATTAATTCTAACTTGGTAGTAGTTGAAAATGTGTTTTATATTTATTGATTTTAAAATATCACCTTATTTAATTAAGGATTCGTTGTCAGACTCAGTTGGACAGACCATGTCCTTTCTTGAATGCCAATTATTCAGATTAGAAGTCGTTTCTGTAGAGGTTTTAGTTGTTCGAAGAATGACTCTCTTGTTTTGAAGTTCAGGTGTTTACATCTGCTCCTTCACACCTCCGCCATTTTCGCTGCTGCTGCTAAGTCGCTTCAGTCGCGTCCGACTCTAGTGCTGGCAATACTGAATGCCCTGTTGTTTCATTTTGTGTAAAAGACTCAGGGTTGTCAGTGAAACAAACATAGTTCCCTGCGTCCATCAGGTGATTTCCAACAGAAGTTCCATAGTTCTGAGTTGAATTTGGAACTATCTTGAGGTTAATTTGTGTTCTCTCCACACTCAGAAAAACAGGACTTTTCAATATACTTCAGCAGTGTCTTTCTTCATAAGACAGACAGGATGTGGTCTGGGAGAAAGTCCACACTTTTAACAATAGCCCATTGACAAAAACTTGGGGAAGTACAGAGAGGAAGAGAGCATCTGTCTACACCCAGCATTATCAGAAGCATTTGTGCGTGTGTGTGTGTGTGTGTGAGAATCTTAGTTTTCAGAAAAATGTCTTTTAAGGTCACCCGTTTACCCCCTGTTTTTATTGGATGAGGAAGATTGGCTTCAAGATAACACAGCATTTTAAATTCAGGGAGGAATTGCATCACACTTTGTCTAGTTATCCCAGGCAGAAAATTAATTCCCTCAGGCACTAAACACATTTTGTTTAGCTCTTATGTCTGGTGCGTGTGAGGCAAGCTGAGAGAATTTAAAACGCAAGAAGATAAAATCCAACTGAAAGGTAAGACTGCGGAGGTTTCAGCAAGAAAGAAATCCTTTTAGGCCGAGAGTGGGCCAGGTGTCGACAACTATCTACAACTCATTCTGGGTGCGATTTGAGAGAAGATGCTGCTTGGAGTAAGGGTATCACACGCACTGATACATCCCTTTCTCTTCTGCAGCCTTGATCAAACAGTCATTAAATTTTTAATTAAATTTAATATTTTGAGGATTTACAAGAAAATCTCAAACATCATATCCCTGTGTTTGTTCTGTTGCATTCATAGTTTGTTTTGCCTTCCAGAGAATAGTTCCTGTCTATATCCACCCCCTCACAGTGGTGACTTGTCTGAACACATTCAGTGGAGCAGCTGCCATTGAGTTGAAAGAGTTAGAGCGAGTCCCAATGTCTGCCTTGTCTTTTGTTTTCTTCTTTTCATGTGTGGTTGTGTAAAACTTTTGTTCATGTCTTACCACCTGGATCCGCTGGTGAATGTGCTGCTACTCTCCAAAGGACTTGGCTATGGGTACTTCCTGTTGTATAGTGGGCTTTCATTTACAGGACATCTGTAAAACCACCGCATGAATTAGTCATAATAGCAAAAATGGCATTCTAATAAATATAGTAAAACTTCAGAGGACATACTTGAGCCAGGAGAAAGTCCCCCAAACAGATGTGATTTAAGATGAGTAAGCCATAAGTCAAGGTGCGGGTCTTATACTCTCTACCAGAAAACAGCACTTGGATTTCCTGGCAATGCAATTATGTAATAACTGTGGTTTCTTTCTGTAAACTGTGTCTCAGACAGGGAGGAAGAAGGAACCAACTGGATTGTGTAACTATATAAATAGAAACAGCCATGTTAAAATAACAGGACTGCTCTGAGTAAAGCCTATGAATGTTGCTACTAGCTGCAAAGCTGGGCTGCTGAATGAATATAAAATCCATTCTGTGGAGTATATCTCAGGTTTGCCCAAGAATACTTAATGGGGGAAGTCAGTGAGAAGTCCTTACCCTCCTTGCATTGTATGCCAAGTATTTTAGTTTAAGTAAATGAAAATTTTCTCTGCTAGAAATAGTCAAGTTGAAGACATATTGGAAATTTGTCCTCCAGTACGAAAAATAAATAATGAGCTCACACCATTTTTAATACAGCACATAATTTACTAAACACTTGGAAGAGTTTATCCTGGCAGTGGTATAAAGGATAAAAAGGCACCTATCATCTTATCTATTGAACAAAATGTATGCAACTTTTGCCATATGCTTCTGGAACACTAGATGATTTAAACTTTACTGCTGTTCTTTATTTTAGAGGGCAGAACCCAGGTAAATAGAGATAAATTTCTGTAATAAAGACTGAACCATCAGTCTTCTCAGCATGATGCCATTCGATTAGATATGTGTTCCAAAGAAAGAGACTTGCTATGTTTGCCAGTTTGCTGAGGTTTATAGATCGTAAGTTTTGACTCTCTCAGGCATGACTGTACAATAGCAGTATTTTTGTGATTTTTGTGACTCTAAAAGTGATACTAGTCCTTCCTAGATGCTGTTGTCCAATTAATCTTCCATAGCACATCTGGGAATCTTGGCATTCATTCAAAGTTCTCCCTTCAGATCAGATCAGATCAGATCAGTCGCTCAGTCGTGTCCAACTTTTTGCGAACCCATGAATCGCAGCACGCCAGGCCTCCCTGTCCATCACCAACTCCTGGAGTTCACTCAGACTCACGTCCATCGAGTCAGTGATGCCATCCAGCCATCTCTTCCTCTGTCGTCCCCTTCTCCTCTTGCCCCCAATCCCTCCCAGCATCAGAGTCTTTTCCAATGAATCAACTCTTCTCATGAGGTGGCCAAAGTACTGGAGTTTCAGCTTTAGCATCATTCCTTCCAAAGAAATCCCAGGGCTGATCTCCTTCAGAATGGACTGGTTGGATCTCCTTGCAGTCCAAGGGACTCTCAAGAGTCTTCTCCAACACCACAGTTCAAAGGCATCAATTCTTTGGCGCTCAGCCTTCTTCACAGTCCAACTCTCACATCCATACATGACCACTAGAAAAGCCATAGCCTTGACTAGATGGACCTTTGTTGGCAAAGTAATGTCTCTGCTTTTGAATATGCTATCCAGGTTGGTCATAACTTTCCTTCCAAGGAGTAAGCGTCTTTTAATTTCATGGCTGCAGTCACCATCTGCAGTGATTTTGGAGCCCAGAAAAAGAAAGTCTGACACTGTTTCCACTGTTTCCCCATCTATTTCCCATGAAGTGATGGGACCGGATGCCATGGTCTTTGTTTTCTGAATGTTGAGCTTTAAGCCAACTTTTTCACTTTCCACTTTCACTTTCATCAAGAGGCTTTTGAGTTCCTCTTCACTTTCTGCCATAAGGGTGGTGTCATCTGCATATCTGAGGTTATTGATATTTCTCCCGGCAATCTTGATTCCAGCTTGTGTTTCTTCCAGTCCAGCGTTTCTCATGATGTACTCTGCATATAAGTTAAATCTGAATGAAATGAAATTTCTCACTTACACTCTAACTTTAAGAAGAGTCCTATTTGATTCATGTTTATATCCCCTGAGATTCCTAATATAACATTTTGCATGCAGTAAGATTTAGAACATATTTTTGAGTTAAAAAATTAGTAATGGTTTTTACCATTTGCCTTGTGATGGTTTTGTTTCAAAAAGAGTTACTGTAGAGTATTCATGGTTGCTGCTGCTGCTGCTAAGTGGCTTCAGTCGTGTCCGACTCTGTGCGATCCCATAGACGGCAGCCCACCAGGCTTTCCCTGTCCCTGAGATTTTCCAGGCAAGAGTACTGGAGTGGGGTGCCATTGCCTTCTCCTATTCATGGTTGTTTGGGTATAAATATTGGCTCTACTGTTTGGGTATGTTTCTGCTCTTTTAGTGATTGAGGATCAAAATCTTCTTAATTCTGGCTTTAGTGTAGTGTTCTAGTCCATCTTGAGTGACTCTATCCCAGTTCAGTGGTGGTTTCATAAGTCTCTATATCATCATACATATCATATGAATAGGACTTTCCTGGTGGCTCAGATAGTAAAGAATGTGCCTCGTGCAGGAGACCTGGGTTCAATCCCTGAGTCAGGAAACTCTGCTGGAGATTGAATGGCATTCCACTCTAGTATTCTTGCCTGGAGAATTTCATGGACAGAGGTTCCTGGCAGGCTATAACCCATGAGGTTGCAAAGAGTCGGACATGACTGAGTGACTAACACACACACATCATATGAATAGTGGAAGGGACAGTGGAGGGTCTTCTAATACAAGTTATCTGTTTTTTGTACCTTGATAAAATCAAGACCCAGTGAATTGAAATGGCCTATCTTAAAGCCATATCATCTTAAAAAGTGAATATACAAATCTTTGACCTGAGTGCCCCAGTTGTTGTTAACGTTTATTTAGGTTGCCCTAAGAATCCTGCTTGAGAAAAATGAATATGACTCTAACATCAAATCCAAGACTCATTGTTTCATAGGAAGCCAGCCATAGCTTTGTGCTGGAGGAACAGTAGGGAGATGGGAGATGTTCCAAGCAAACTCCCAACACTTCACATTATCTTGGCATTCTTTGATTTCCTTGTCAGTTAAAACATAATTGATGAGATCACTCTATTTAGCAACAATGTCCATGCTCTATCACCAGGGTAGGCTTATGGATGTTAACACAGTTTTCCTTGTCTAGGATGATGTATGATCTGGTTCGTCCTGTAAGTAATCACATCCATTGTAGTGCAGTAAATTCAGCCAAGTGCATTGTAATTTATATGTTGGACTTACAAGTCTTTAAGATACATTACTTTCTCCAATGTGTCAGTTCAGTTCAGTTCAGTCGGTCAGTCATGTCTGACTCTTTGCGACCCCATGAATCGCAGCACGCCAAGCCTCCCTGTCCATCACCAACTCCCGGAGTTCACCCAGACTCACGTCCATCGAGTCAGTGATGCCATCCAGCCATTGATTCCTCTGTTGTCCCCTTCTCCTCCTGCCCCCAATCCTTCCCAGCATCAGAGTCTTTTCCAATGAGTCAACTCTTCGCATGAGGTGGCCAAAGTACTGGAGTTTCAGCTTTAGCATCATTCCTTCCAAAGAAATCCCAGGGCTGATCTTCAGAATGGATTGGTTGGATCTCCTTGCAGTCCAAGGGACTCTCAAGAGTCTTCTCCAACACCACAATTCAAAAGCATCAATTCTTCGGCGCTCAGCCTTCTTCACAGTCCAACTCTCACATCCATACATGACCACAGGAAAAGCCATAGCCTTGACTAGACGGACCTTTGTTGGCAAAGTAATGTCTCTGCTTTTCAATATGCTATCTGGGTTGGTCATAACTTTCCTTCCAAGGAGTAAGCGTCTTTTAATTTCATGGCTGCAGTCACCATCTGCAGTGATTTTGGAGCCCAGAAAAATAAAGTCTGACACTGTTTCCACTGTTTCCCCATCTATTTCCCATGAAGTGATGGGACCGGATGCCATGATCTTCGTTTTCTGAATGTTGAGCTTTAAGCCAATTTTTCACTCTTCACTTTCACTCTCCAGTGTGTAAGAAAATATAATTTTGCATTTTCTGTAACACATCTCACATTACTTTCAAACGTCAATTCCTGCTGCTAGTGATAGAAAAGGAAATTGATGATGATGGGAGAAACCTAAATTAGATCCCCCCACCTTTTTTTGTTTGTTTAGGAATGCCTCATTAGAGTAATTATTTATTAATTGGAAGGTCAGTCTTCTTATCCGTGCTGTTTTCCTTTCTCTGTGAGGTTTCTCCCTTTTCTCATTTATTAAATGGCATCATCTGATAGATAAACACAGTATATTTAGGAAACTGTGTGTGTCTTCAAGTTGTAGCAGGGGGAGTGGAAAAGGCTCTCAGGTTTGCTGGCAACCATCTGGATCCTTACTGTTCTGTGCTGTGGTGACCTCACACAGCTCTGGGCTTGCTGTGCCATTTCCTGCTGAGACTTGGGCTTTGCCTACTATGTGAAGACCCACTGCTAGTGACCGTTGCTGGACCCTGCATCTGCCTTCCCCTAATGCTAGCTCTCTTTGGGGACATGGTCCTCTCCTCACTTTCACATACCCTCACTGGATGGAGATATTCTGGATTCAGTGCACATGAGGAATGCTGTTTCAAACTCTGTCTGCCTAACTGTGTCCTATTGCCCTTTTCCCTGTATTTTCAGTATGGATTTTGGCAAGAGGCACCTGTGTTTAGGGTTTCCCAGGTGGCTCAGTGGTAAAGAATCCACCTGCCAATGCAGGAGACACAGAAAACACAGGTTTGATCCCTGGGTCCAGTAGATCCCCTGGAGGAGCAAATGGCAACCCATTCCAGTTTTCTTGCCTGGGAAATCCCATGGACAGAGGAGTCACAGGGTTGCAAAGAGCCGAGCACAGTTTAGCCACTGAGCATGAGCACCCTGCGTTTTAGCCCTGTGTGCATGTGTGCTAAGTTGCTTCAGGGGTGTCCAACTCTTTGCAACCCTATGAACCATAACCCTCCAAGCTCCTCTCTCTATGGGCTTCTCCAGGCAAGAATACTGGAGTGAGTTGTTATGGCCTCTTCCAGGGGATCTTCTGGACACAGGGATCAAAGCCAAGTCTCTTACATCACTGTATTGGCAGGCGGATCCTTTACCACTAGTGCCACCTTCCAGCTACCACATAGGAAGTGGGATGCAATTTCTCGTAGCTTTCACTCTAACCTACAACCTGGCTGGGGACTGTTCTTATCCAACAGTCAGTCCTGAGAATGCTCTCCAGGGTCTGGAGTCATGGCCTTCTATGTGGATCCTTCTGGTGTCTTATTTTAGACATATTCCTTCTGAATCTCCTTGCTTCCTTCCTGCTATTTGAACTTTTAAAAATTCTCACCATGACAATAGGTCTCTCTGAAAATACCTCCTGCATCCTCTGAATTGTGTTTCTTATGAACTCTATGCTCAGGTTTTCAATTTGCTTGGTAAAAGGAAATTTTGCCATCTTGGTAATACTTTCTTATTCAGTGAATCCTAACTTTCAAAACTACTTTGTCACTTAAAAACTATTTGAAATACAATTGAGCAGTGAGTTCCTTGTTATAGCTGAATTCTGTCTTCTTGAAGTTATAAATATCATTGTTTCAGTGGATGGAGGAACCAGGAGCCAAATGTCAACTAAGAAATAGAGACAAATAAGGACAAACATCTGCACTCAAAAATACACTCCTTTCCACATAAATATAATGAATATATATTATGATCATAAAATTCACAAGTTACTGTATTTGTTTCCTAGAATATTTAGAATATTTTCTAATTCTGGCCTGAATGTCTATTATATATGTCATGAAAGACCAATAATAATTAATTGTTTATGGAAACATTATTTGATATAAAATTGAATATGTATAATATATTTGGTAGCTACTTTTTAATACACATATATAGACACATATACTAAAATGTGCAGAATTGCTCATTGTGCAGAAGACAGATAATCTTATCTATTTTTAAAAATTAGTGTCAATTTTGTTTTGTGTCATGTTATTTCTGAATTCAACTTCATTCTTAAATAATATGGTGAAACCTCTCATTTTAATGTAGCAAACCTTCTTGTTGTTCTCCTTTCTGAGCAGAGGCCTATTCCACATATGACATGGATTCTACACTCTTTAACATCTTGGCTATTCTTCTTTATACATGGCCTAGTTAGTTATGATATCTTTACATTTAAAATTAATAGCAAGCGATAGGTCCATGGTGTATTACTATTGCAGGAAGGGGGACCCCTTCCAGGGCACAAAACTGGGCTCTTGTCTAACACTCAGAAATGAATTGTCCGAGGAGACACATGTGCTGACAAAGCAAAAGATTTTATTGGGAAAGGGCACCCGGGTGGAGAGCAGTAGGGTAAGGGAACCCAGGAGAACAGCTCTACCATGTGGCTCACAGTCTCTGGTTTTATGGTGATGAGATTAGTTTCTGGGTTGTCCTTAGCCAATCATTCTGACTCAGAGCCATTCCTGGTGGTACAAGTCTTGTTCAGCCAAGATGGAACCCAGAGAGAAGGATTCTGGGAGGTGGTCAGACATATGGTGTCTCCTTTTGACCTTTCCTGAACTCTTCTGGTTGGTGGTGGCTTATTAGTTCCTGTCATAAAACAACTCATGCAAACGGTTACTATGGTGCCTGGCCAGGGTGGGCGGTTTCAGTCAGGGTGCTTCCCCTAACATTACTGACGAAGAGCCTACGGTTTCCTTAACTCTTACAATGGAAGGTTGTTTGTGTCTGTTGTTTGAGGGTAAAACATCTTCAGTAAATTTTTGGCAGTGCTAATATTATAAGCACATACTGAACTTGAATTTGAATAAATCTTAATAAACCCCATTGATCTGTTCATATGATTGTTGTCAATGAAAATGTCCTCCTCAGCATTTTAATTTATGAATAAACCACAGTTGCTTGTCTTTTTTTTAGCTTTATTTAGCTTTACATAAAGGTAAGTGAGACTTCCTTGGTGGCTCAGACGGTAAAGCGTCTGTTTGCAATGCAGGAGACCCGGGTTCGACCCCTGGGTTGGGAATATCCCCTGGAGAAGGAAATGGCAACCCACTCCAGTACTCTGGCCTGGAAAATCCCATGGACAGAGGAGCCTGGTAGCTACAGTCCATGGGGTCACAAAGAGTCGGACACGACTGAGCGACTTCACTTTCACTTTCAAAGGTAAGTGAAAAGGTTGGGATATAAAGTTGTGTGATGATTTTAATCCAGTTGTGTGTCTCTGTGTATATATGTGTATTATATGTATCTTTGGATAATAACGTGAATTTAAATCCAGCTACACTAATTTTCTTACCAATCATGCTAGCTATTCCTAATATCTTTTCTTAATCTTTACATATAAAGGAATACCATCTAAATCTTTTAAATCTAAGTGTCTATTACTTAGAAATCGGAGAAGGCAATGGCACCCCACTCCAGTACTCTTGCTTGGAAAATCCCATGGACGGAGGAGCCTGGTGGGCTGCAGTCCATGGGGTTGCACACAGTCGGACACGACCGCACGACTTCACTTTCACTTTCACTTTCATGCATTGGAGAAGGAAATGGCAGCCCACTCCAGTGTTCTTGCCTGGAGAATCCCAGGGACGGGGGAGCCTGGTGGGCTGCCGTCCATGGGGTCGCACAGAGTCAGACACGACTGAAGTGACTTAGCATACTTAGAAATGCTGGTTAATACATCGTTGTCTATGATTCATAGGAATATTCAGGTAGACCGTGGTCTGTTAATCATCATTCTTTAATTGTATTTTTCTAAATACATGTGAAATTATTCAACTGTTCTGTTGTATAGCCTGAATGTCAGTATATTTTTGCAAAAAATTAATGAAGTCATTATCTAAAAAATCTGCTCAAATTAAGATATCTGTGTCTTTGTTATTCCCTTGGCTGACAACTTAAGTAATGCTGCCAGGAAATGAAAGAAAGTTGTTTGATAGAATCTATTTTTAGAGATTCATGCTATCCCTAAAGGGCACTGGGCTTCCCGGGTGGCGCTACTTGTAAAGAACCCACCTGCCAATCCAGGAGAGGGAAGAGACCCAAGTTTGAGCCCTGGATTGGGAAGATCCCCTGGAGAAGAGAATGGCAACCTACTCCAATATTCTTGCCTGGAGAATCCCATGGACAGAGCAGCCTTGTGGGGCCCAGGCAAAGAATCAGAAATGGCTAAAATGACAACACGTGTGTTAAAGGGCACTACATGTGTTTCTACTTTCTCATAAAGTCTTTGTTTAATGACTGTGTTATTTATCACTATTTTAAAAATTCTACATGACATTGTAGCTCCTCTCATCAAAGTGAAGTGCAGGACTCTATCCCCATTTTGAATCCAAGTTGACTTTGAAATTTGCTTCTAGCAATAGAATACGCTGAAGAGACAGTGTAAGAATTCTGAGTGTAGTAGCTTTCCCCCTTGCTGCTCTTGGGAACCCTAGGTGAATAAGCCTGGGTTGGCGACTGGATAACGAATGGCACATGACTTGGGTCCCTCACCAACAGCTACTGACTGCCATGCTCACTCAAATGTCCTATGATACCAGTCACCGATACCAGTGCAGTGTAGTTACTTGAGGGGCACCAGCCAAGATCAAGTGAAAACTGCTCAGCTACACTCAGCCCACATTGTCAACCCACAGTATCATGAGCTAAACAGATGATTTACTACATTTTTGGTAATGTATTTTATAGCAGATGCTAACCAGTACTGATATGGAGTACATTTGCATAATAGTTACAAAGTTTATTTCCATGTAAGTTTATTATTAACATTTCTTTTCTCTATACATTTTGAAATATTATGGTATTCACATCAGTGTAGTTTTTCTGAAATTCATTTTATCCTGGCACATGGATTGCAAGGGAATGCTTTATAATTCTTTTTACCAGTGGATGTACATTAAAATCTTTTAAGTCCCTTCAGTGTCTTCTCTTTTAGGAAACACATTGGGCTTGTAGATCTTGGGCTTCTGTTTACTAGATCATTCTTATTATTTTCTTGTTACCTTTAGCTGTTTAAGTCTGAATGTAAATACCAGTTTTGTTGCTGTTGTTGAGTTGCTCAGTCATGTCCAGCTCTTTGTGACCCATGGACTGCAGCACGCCAAGCTTCCCTGTCCTTCACTGTCTCCCAGAGTTTGCTCACACTCATGTCCATTGAGTTGGTGATACTGTTTAGCCATCTCATCCTCTGCTGTCCTCTTCTTTTGCCTTCAATTTTTCCCAGCATCAGGGTCTTTTTCCAATGAGTCAGCTCTTAGCATCAGGTGGCCAAAGTATTAGAGCTTCAGCTTCAGTGTCAGACCTTCCAGTGAATATTCAAGGTTGATTTTCTTTAGGATTGACTGATTTGATCTTCTTGCTGTCAAAGGGACTCTCAAGAGTATTCTCCAACACCACAATTCAAAAGCATCAATTCTTTGATGATCGGCCTTCTTTTTGGTCGAACTCTCACATCCGTACATGACTACTGGAAAAACCATAACTTTGACTATATGGACCTTTGTCAGCAAAATGATGCCTTTGCTTTTTAATATGAAGTCTAGATTTGTCATAGCTTTCCTTCCAGGAAACAAGTGTCTTTTAATTTCATGGCTGCATTCACTGTCCATGGTGATTTTGGAGCCCGCAAAATAAATACCAGTTTATGAAGTGATAATGGCAGGGTGAAACTGAGAGAAAATACTGATAAATTGCTCATAAAATTTGATAGTTGTCTCTTGGTCTCTCTGGGCCTCAAGGGCTATGTTCTCACACAGATGGTTCACCCCAAATTTGTTGTCTTTATCGAAAGTATAAAGATACTCATTGGAAATCTAGACGACTTTAAGACTATATTGGTTTAACTCAGTGTTTAAAGTTCATAACTGTAGAAATAAATGAAAAACTTTCTCTGAAAATTTTCTAGTGGAAAAAATATTACAGAATGTTGAATTGATATAATAAAAAATAAAATAATAAAAGTCAAAGTCTTACTATTATATTGTTTTACAATTTAGGGAAATACAGAGACATTAAAATGTTAAATTGAAAACAGGAAAATAAAGTCTATTATCTACTTTCTTTTCTAAAATAACATTAAATATTTGAATATTAGGAAATTGCTTTTAAAAAACAATTTCCCCAGACATTGTGAAAGTAACCATTTAAAAATTTGAATTGTTTGAGTTGAAAATAAGAAATGATTGTTTCTGAAAGTAAGATTTTTACAAATCTTTAAGTGATTTAAAATTTTTACACTTTCTTTGGACAGTGAAAGATTAACAATGATTAAATTCTAAATGTTTAGACTTCATTTAGCATTATCAAATATTTAAAGCTCTTTTTTTTCTGACTTTGCATAGAATACATCTTAAACTTTTGTTTTAAACAAATGCATTCATTTTGATAATCTGAACGGTGAGATACTGATTAAGGCAAACTTGAACCTCCATGTTTCTGATAAATTTGGAGAGGATTTCAAGCATGAAAATTGGAACAAGACAATTTTACATACAAATACTAGCCCTTCCACTTTTAAAGGGGTAACCTTGAATATATTGTTTAACCTCTCTGTGCTCCATGTTCTTTCTCTCTAAAATGGAGATTATAAGATGACCTTCATGAAATTTTTGTAAGAGTTATATATCTCTGCCTAGAATAAATTGAGCCTTTAAAAATAATAACTTGTTGTATACTCTAAGATTTTGGTTTCAATTTTCTTTGAAATCATATATAATTGTGGGATTTCTGTTTTATTCTTCATGTGATGATTGCATGGAATAAGATGCCTGCAACAAAAAATTTCAAAAAGAAAAAAAAATCGAGTCTCATTAATTCAGCAACTACAAAAAAAAAATTAACCAATTGTGTTATCTTTAAATATTCAGCAATGCTTGTAATGGGGAATTTAAAATATCATCGGTTTGATTTCCAACAGTTTCTTTTGTCTAAATTTTGAACTAAATCTTTAGTTAAATATGACATCTCTTGGATTTTTTAAGGGCAAGAAAAAAATAAGATTTTGGAAAATGTGTGTCTTGGATAATCTTTTCCTCACAGGAATTAATCATATTTAAATGTTCTTGCAAAAAAAAAAATTGGTCAGATATAAAACCGCATCTTAGAACTGGGGATAATAAAAATCTGTATTATGTATATGTACTATCTAGATGGAAAATGATCCACCCCACAAACTTGTATTTACAATGCCATGGAGTTGGTTACATTTTTGTGACACAAAGTTGATGAATTTTGTTATTGTTTTCTTTGCTTTTTTTTTTTTAAGTATCTTTGTAAGGATGTGAGTCAAAAATTCACATTAGGTACCAAATGTTATCTGTGCATTTTGCCAAAAGACATTTTGCATTTGAGACAAAATACAATCCATATTTATTTCATGGGTTTCAGAATTTCAAGGGGTCACTTCTGTGGCAGAGTTCCAAGGGAGTTAGAAATCTGGCCTGTGATTTTTACTTTTGGCAGTGGCTTCTGAAATAAAACACAATAGCTTATAATATTTCAAAAAGTTATCCGTCATTCACACTATAAAGTACATTGCAGTATTTTAAGCTCTGGAGTATGGCTTGAAAAATATGCTGTTCATGGGAGGTGGAAAACATGAAAAGAAAATGAAAATGGGAGACAGGGAGTTAAGGAGGGATTGGGTTCCATGCAGATGAAGAATTTGACTCAAAATACATATGTTCCAGGAAATGTTTCAGAAGGACTGTGTTGTTAATTAAGATTTCTAAAGGTTCAGCAATACCTCAGGTTCTCAGAAAGTACAATGCATACAGCCACCATGTGAAAAGTTAATATCTAAGACTCCAGCTGTTTACATACACAGTTGATTTACCAGGAGAAATGGTGAGAAAGCAGCTTGTTGAAGACAGATTGGGAACTCACAGTTGTATTTTATTACCACTATCTCGTTGTGGTTTTTCGCACTGTGGGAATTCTGCTTCCAGAACGAGGGAGCCTCTCTACTCTCATTTCAGTCCGACCGCTTTTCTTCAGGGAAAGCAAAAAGCTCACAAATCAAAATGTTGTTCCTGTTGAACCCCAGGAAAATATTTAAAAGGCAAATCCTGCTATATAAGCATGCTTATCCACATAACAATAGCTGCTCTACCCAAACCCAAACCAATCCAAATAAATCTTACAATCTTATTAACTATACAACCTCATGTGCAGTGCTCAGCAGAGGAGTTAGTTACCCTGGATGATTCTGTTAGGGGTTCCTACTGAGGGAGATGTGAGCTTCTTTATCCTCGCCTAAGATCGTAAACCTTTTGTGTTGATTGACTGGCATTACAAGTTGGCGTGCATTTCTCCTAGTTTATTTTCATTACAACTGTAAAAAGTGTAGCTCCTTCCTCTATTTTTAAATGAGTAAGAGTGTATCATTCACAATAAAAGAGTTTCAGTCATCCCATCCAAGAATGAAAACTAGTAGTTATAAAGAACTCATTGAGATACCTCTTCACAGAAGAGAATAAAATTTCAGTTGAGCTATGATTTATCTTCAGTTCATCAAACTTTTAGCATATTTTATCATAATTTACACATTCCTTGGAATGCAGTTATAGTCCCAAATTGCAACCTTTAGAAATTATAAGTCCCTGGAAACTATTGCAAATGTGTTTCAGAAACAATTTAAAATATAACTCCAATCTTCGAATTTCTCAGTTTTGTCTAAGAGAAATATATAGTCCCTTGAGATATGTCTTTTGGCCCTCAAGGCTAAGGTTCTGTGACAGAGCTAATAATTTTTCAGGCTTAAGGAAAATTGGATGTGACTTTTGAAAGAGCAATTTTTTGAGTGATGGCAAAAACTAAATTGATAACCTTTTTTGCTGTATCTTTCTGATATTCAAGACAGTATTTAAAATGATGACTTTTCCTTGAATTTGAACTGTGACATGCCTCATCATCCTTGCATTTCTCTTTTCCTCTTGCTCACACTGTCACTATTTTCACTATTTTTATGCTTAATTGTATTTCGTCATGAGTTGAATCAGTTCCTGCTAACAAGTAAAGCACCTTTAAAATATTTCCATGTTCCTTAAAAAATGTGGTTGAACATGTACTGATAATGAATTAGACTGAAGATATGGTAACTGGAAAAGTAGAGTACATAACATGGTGGGTAGGATGCTTCCAAATAAACACAAAATATATTTGCATGTGTACATACATATGTATTTATGTATGCACATGCCAGCTCTGCAATAACACATTGTTGTTGTTTAGTCACTAAGTCATGTCTGACTCTTTTGCAACCCCGTGGGCTGCAGTCCACCAGGCTCCTCAGTCCATGTGATTTCCCAGGGAAGAATACTGGAGTTGGTTGCCATTTCCTTCTCCAGGGGATCTTCCCAACCAGGGATCGAACATGTCTCATGCATTGGCAGGAGGGTTCTTTACCACTGAACCACCAGGAGAGCCAAAATACTACATAAAAAAATAGTAACAGTGATTGCCTCCAGGGAGGGGAAGGAAACTCAGACGTTTAGGGATCAAGGGTAGATGCGGTCTTACTTTATTGTTATATATAATACTATAATATACCATTATACTGTTATATACATTTATATGTCATATATATAGTTTATATATAAAAGGATACACATAATTATATTCATATATATATACAACACACATATTTATACAAATATATATACACACACTTATTACATATAAAAGTTATACATGTAAACATACACATATATATGTATATACACACTTTGTATTGTTTAAACTTTTATTATACACATTATTTAAAATCTAAGAATATTAAAATGTTGTTGAGATTTAAAAAATAATTGTTAAATCCTTTTTTATACTTGAATTAGAAATAGCCATTTCCAAAGTAGGAGTATACAGCAGCAATCATGAGTATACAAAAAATTATTTTTCTAATTGCTAGAAAATAATTCTCTTTTGTTAAATGTTTTCTGGGTAGAGGGCACAAATTGCAAGTATTAAATGAAGCATTATTTCTTTCGGGTTGGAATAAATTGGTGTTATTTTATTTGAATAAAATGCAATAATCCCATCTGTATTTAACATTTAAATAGAATAAAGTTCATTTGTGCCATCAAAATATTAGTGCAAATGTAAATACCTAAAGTCAGGTTTACAAGTTTAAGTGGAATTCCATATAGGTTTCTTACTGAATGGAAACAGATGCTAGCAGTGTCTCATACCATTTGAAATGGCAATTAACTTAGCATTTTAGTAATTCTTAGTCAAGTAGTTTTAATTGGACAGTAAAAAGGGAAATAAAGGGACTCGAGGATCAAAGCTGTTTTTACAGAATGGGTAAAAATAATTTATTTTAGTCTGAATTATTTAACTGTATAATAAAATATTCATTTGCTATGTGTTTGTGAAGAAATGACAAAGAGTCATGAGCTACCAGGGAAGCCCCCATTTAAAAGCAGAGCCTTGGTCAGATCAGATCAGATCAGATCAGTCGCTCAGTCATGTCCGGCTCTTTGCGACCCATGAATCGCAGCACGCCAGGCCTCCCTGTCCATCACCAACTCCTGGAGTTCACTGAGACTCACGTCCATCGAGTCAGTGATGCCATCCAGCCATCTCATCCTCTGTCGTCCCCTTCTCCTCCTGCCCCCAATCACTCCTAGCATCAGAGTCTTTTCCAATGAGTCAACTCTTCGCATGAGGTGGCGAAAGTACTGGAGTTTCAGCTTTAACATCATTCCTTCCAAAGAAATCCCAGGGCTGATCTCCTTCAGAATGGACTGGTTGGATCTCCTTGCAGTCCAAGGGACTCTCAAGAGTCTTCTCCAACACCACAGTTCAAAAGCATCAACTCTTCGGCGCTCAGCCTTCTTCACATGTCCAACTCTCACATCCATACATGACCACCGGAAAAACCATAGCCTTGACTAGATGGACCTTTGTTGGCAAAGTAATGTCTCTGTTTTTGAAGATGCTATCTAGGGTGGTCATAACTTTCCTTCCAAGGAGTAAATGTCTTTTAATTTCAAATCCCATTAATTCCTTTCTTGATCATAGAGACATTTGTTGTGGCCATTCATGTGCTTCAGTTTGATATCATAGTCATGGTTATCTCCTGGGTAGTAGAGATAGCAAGTGATTGCAACATCATATACAGGCTCATACTTGATTAAAATGTTTCCTAGCTTAAAAAGAAGACATCATTTTCTTTTTTCTCTCCTGTTTTATATTGATGATTATATACAGTCATCTGCATGAAACACTCTTAATTAACCAAGACCAGCAAGAAGTTTTAAGACTTTTTGTCCAATTTTCCTTTATCATACAGCATCAGTCATTATCAGGCATATGTAATGGGTTACATTAACAGCATTTATTCTGATCAAATGCTAAGAAATCTGGAATAATTTTCTCATGAAACCAGCTTGGATGTCTCTCTGGAGAGCACATTAAGAAACGCTTCAATGTTGCAAATACAGTTTTGTTTCAGGAAGGAGAACTCCTAGCAAGGCCTGAAAGGGCGGGTCTCATCTAACACTTGGAAATAAATTGTCTGAAGAGACACACCATGCTGACAAAGCAATAGACTTAATTGTGAAGGGGTGGCCCAATGGAAAGCAAGAAGGTAAGGGAACCCAGGAGGATTGCTCTGCCGTGTGGCTCTCAGTCTCGGGTTTATGGTGATGGATTGGTTTCCGGGTTGTCTCTGGCAGTCATTCTGACTCAGGGTCCTTCCTGGAGGTGCGCACACTGCTCAGCCAAGATGGAAGCCAGAGAGGAGGATTCTGGGAGGTGGGAGGACACGTGGCATCTCCTTTTGATCTTTACCAAGCTCTTCCAGTTGATTATAGCTTATTACTTTCTTGTTCCTTACCAGGACTTCCTGTCATAAAATAACTCATGCAAAATGGTTACTGTGGTGTCTGGCCATGGTGGGCACTTTCAGTTGTTGTTTCCCCTACCAGTTTCATACTATATCCTCATAAAATAATGTGAAATACTATGAAATGTGAAATGTGTCCAACTCTTTGCAACCCCATGAACTATACAGTCATGGAATTCTCCAGACCAGAATACTGGAGTGGGTAGCTTTTCCCTTCTCCAGGGGATCTTTCCAATCCAGGGATTAAACCCAGGTTTCCCGCATTACAGGTGGATTGTTTACCAGCTGAGCCACAAGGGAAGCCCAAGTATACTGGAGTGTGTAGCCTATCTCTTCTCCAGCGGATCTTCCTGACCCAGGAATCGAACAGAGGTCTCCTGCATTGCAGGCAGATTCTTTACCAACTGAGATATCAGGGAAGCCCAAAATAACATTAAATAACATGAAATATGGCCTCCTGGACATTTGCAACCTGCTATATAAGGAAAACCAGGGTTTCCCTGGTGGCTCAGATGGTAAAGTGCCTGCCTGCAATGCGGGAGACCCGGGTTTGATCTCTGGGTTGGGAAGATCCCTTGGAGAAGGAAATGGCAACCCACTCCAGTACTCTTGCCTGAAAAATTTCAAGGACAGAGGAGCCTGGTAGGCTACAGTCCATGGGGTTGCAAAGAGTCAGACATGACTGAGTGACTTCACTTTCTTTCTTTCTTTCTTTCTTTCTTACTATATAAGCAATAGGATGTCTAAGAGTTTCTGTTACCTTTTAGCCAGATGTCATGGAAGCCAATTTGACTTTAAATTGATAGGATTGAGGAGGGAGTAGATTATGGAAAAAGCTCCTGAAATCTTAGAGGACACAATAAAATGTCCTGAGATCTTAAATAATTTTTCTGAAGTATGTTTACTAGTCTAGATTCTATTATATATTATGTCTAAACTCCATTATTCTACAAATGAAATTCATTTTTTGAGCCATTAGAAAAATAGTCACTCCCTTCCCAGGCTAATATCAATGTGAATAAACATTAGGTAGGATTTTGGTCATTTTTATTAATTGATATAAATAGTGTTTGTCTAAAATTGCTATTACAATATACAATGAAAGGTCAAGAACAAATTTCATACACACAAAGAGATACTTTTTTGCTGTCTCATTTCTGACATGTTTTCTAATTTTTCCAGTGGATCATATTGTTATGATTGTTATTTTAAATAACAGGCAAATGCAGCTCTTCAGCAGTTTCTGCAGATGTGAGATGCACATTAAAATGAATTATGTTTCTGTTTATGGGTCTTTGTAGGAGTACTGAATAAAGTAACAGTCTATTAACTTTATTTTGTATATCAATTAAAATAGTGTCTTTTAAATGCTTTCAAGTTACATATATAGAAAAGAGCAGTTCATCAGTTGTCCCTGAAGGGCGTTTTGAAGATTTGGTGTGACATTTTAATTACCTGAAGGTTAATGACAAAGATACTGTGGTATCTTGCCTTCCTCGAGTCAATTCTGCTTGTCAACAAGATGGACTTGTTTCCAGTTTTCTGGAGTTTGGGGGTAGGTGAGCAGAAAGTTGAATGATAACTGAAACTGATGCTGACTCTGCGATGGCCAGCCTGTAGAATCTGTTGAATAATTTGAGATTGTTTCCTTTGGCTTGATGTTCTATTTGAGATGGAACCAAAAGTGAAAACATGTATTAAATTCATAATCCTTCCTGTAATCCTTCATAGCAAGGTCCAATGAGTGTACCAAGCAAATCATAACAAAAATTATTAAAAAGACAGCATCATTATTCTCCTTTTGTTGGAGAAATGAAACCCCAGAGGGAAAGTATTGTTTCATTGGTAGTGATATGTGATTTTTTAAAAAAACATTAATTTGTTTAAATGATGGTTTATCTAATGTTTCCATATTAATCAGGCAGAAGTTTCTTGGATGAAGCAACTATTTATTTTAAGACTTGAATGGGGACAGGATGAAGGAGGATACTGTCACACTCAATTTTAGAAGGTCATGAAACCTTAGCCTTTTTTCTCTCATCTTAAAAAAAAACAAAAAATAAAACACAACTACAGTATCAGCTTTCTTTATTGCTATCGTATTTTAAACACTGCATGTTACCATTCTGAATCTCCTTTGTTCTTTGTTAATGAAAACTTTTGCCAGTGACTAGATGAACTGTATGCATATTCTTAAGAAATTGACATGTTGAAAATCTTTGTTAAATTATCTGCAACTGCTCATACCAAATAAAACAGGTTTATATTTAAAATGTAAGGCCTGGGAGTGCCAACTGTCCAAATACTAGAGAAACAAAGCGTAAACAAATAACAACTCTGCTGAAGATAGGTAGATCAGAATGCATACTTGTTTGACAGTTAACTTTTAACTTATTTATCTGAGTCAGAATGAATCATATATACTTTAAGTCATAAAAGTTCAATTCTCTTTAGTACATATCAGGAGACATGTTGAGAAGATACTCTGACTCTTGGTTAAACTTGTACAAATCACTCAGATATTTTTTATAACTTTGCATTTCCTTATTTATAGTCACTATTTGGTAGACAACTTTTTGAAGTTCTCATAATTATTTTATCTATTTTTTAAAGTAAATGATAGCATAAGTTACTCTACTGATCACCTTAGCAAGATATTTTAAAAATGTATCGATTCATGTCATTGTATGTTTAACTCTTCAGTTTTCTGTTTATCATGATTCTTTGCATTTCCCATTGGCATAAATGTGTGTGGGAGTCAGCCAATTAGCAACATGCCTAGTCTTAAATCTTCCCTTTGTATGGAGAAGTTTGAATTGATTACATAGGGAGAAAAATTCTATAACTGGAGTCATGTTTTAAGGCTGCAATGAGTATTGAACTTTCAAAGTCAGAAAATTGAGAGCTAAGATTAAAAATTTACCTAAAGACAGTTTTCTCACAATTCAGTCTTATGTGTCTTTTTGCTTCTTTTATTTGTTGGTTTTAAATAATAGGACAGGAAGAGAAAACAAAAATCATTTAAAACAATCATATCGGCAATGAAGTTAATAATACATCCCCAAATTCTCTAACATATATATTTCAATGTGAAAATGCCTCTTGTGGCAGATAGTAAAGTGGGGACAGGACTGATGAACATTTTTGATATATCTTAGAAAATACCTAAACACAAAGATTCATTTAAACACTGCGATTAGGGCGTCTCTGATTTGTACATCCATCCTGTGATACCTTCCTCATTGACCCCTGGTTTAATCTTCTTTCTCTATTTTCAGTCTTTTACTGGGTTCTACCAAGTTATACTTCACTTTTCCTTATCAGTTAATCATGTTTTCAGAGGTAGGGCCCAGTGGTTTGCCAATGTATCTATGAATAATAGTGAAATTTGTTTAGACGTACCTCATTATGAAATGGCTTTGAATTCTTTTCGTAGCAAGTAATCTTTATTTTAACTACCTTTAAAAGTATCACATGTCCACTAGTGTGTGTTCACTGCAAGAATTACCTTGTTGCAATAGAATGGGGGCTTCCCTGGTATTTCAGTGGGTAAAGAATCTGCCTGCAGTGCAGGACACCCAGGTTAGATCCCTGGGAAAGGAAGATCCCCTGGAGAAGGTAATGGCAACCCACTCCAGTTTTCTTGCCTGGAAAATCCCATGGATGGAGGAACTTGGTGAGCTGCAGTCCATGGGCGTGGCTGAGTGACTAAAACACGCACGACAGAGTAGGGGGGCTTGCTATACAAAAGCTACTCTCTGTAGTGAGAATTTATAAAGTTTTGATGCAGTTGGTTATGATTTTTGAGATGGTTGAGACAGCAAAGGTTTTAGATATTCTTAAGAGTAATCTGAATAGAAGTAGATGTTCCCTAGAACTATGTTCTAGTGGAGTCTGCTCACTGCCTAAGCAGCATTTTTCCTATCTAAAATTCCCTCTACCCAACCACTGGGTGTTATGTTACCATTTTAAAAAATTTCTCTCTTGATATGTATCTCAGTCTGTAATTCTCTTTTCTTTATTTTATTTGTTTCAGAATTATGTACCATGAGGGGAGAGCTCTTGCCTGTCATATTTTTTTTTTTTTTATCCCAGATCCCTCTGTGTCTTGAGAAGTCTTACACAAAATTGGTGCTCAGGAAATATCTATTCAAATAATAAATGAAGGAATGAATGAGTGAGCTAAACTGAAAGAAACCCTTCAGAGGTTCAAAGTGTTTACTCTTCTGCAGGATTAGCTTGTTGGCATCAGGCACATTTGTGATTTATTTTGATGATTTAGGGCTATTGCATGCATTATTATAAAATCTGTGAGAAAGGTGTTTATATTGTCAATAGATGATGACTTTAAATGAAATATGAATAGTTGGTGAGGAAATGTAAGATATGCTTATTTACATTAGTTCCTTTTTGATGGCTGAACTGAAGTATATTCTACAGTTCAAATGTAGAATTCTACAGTTCACATAGATGAGTCTATATGTTTTCCTATTTTATTTTATTTTACTTTGAAATGGGAGGGAAAACTGATATGAGACATTTCTCTTGAACAAGAAAGGATTAAGGCTTCCCTTTACTTTCATAATGCCCATAAGGATACTGAATATTTCAAGTCCTTTTTCAAACATTGTTGACCTTGTTTTCCAATCTTCTGTTGTCAGAAATAATTTTTCCAAGAGATATTTTGAGGTTCTTTGGAACTATGAATATCTTTTAGATATAGGAAAAATACTCATTAGTTAATGTCTCATACATTAACATGTATTAAATCACTTCTCCTGATAGTAGTAATTAAAAAAAATTAGTTTGCTAAATAGTCTATGTATTATAATTTAAGGAAATAATGAGTAATATTTAGGCACATTTATAAGTTTTAAGACAATGAATTTAATAACAAACAAATGGACAAAAGCTCAACTATTTCACAATATAAAACAACCCAATGTTCTCGTATCCTGCTTGCATGCTTTGTCAGCCTAATCTGTTTGCTTAGTGACTACTGTAAAACAGACTTTCCCATTTCCCCCTTTTTCTCTAACTTTGGGATCTCCAACTAGGTAATACTCAGTATACACTTCTTTAAAATGCATCAAGAGACAACCCACTGCTCTTAGGGGTGCTCCCATTGCCTTCACACTATAGGAGTGTGTCAGCTTGCCACCAAAACAATGTGATTTTTACTTTTGGCAGTGGCTTCTGAAATAAAACACAATAGCTTATAAATTTCAAAAAGTTATCCATCATTCACACTGTAAAGTACATTGCAGTATATTAAGCTCTGGAGTATGGTTTGAAAAATTTGCTGTTCATGGGAGGTGGAAAACATGAAAAGAAAATGAAAATGGGAGACAGGGAGTTAAGGAGGGATTGGGTTCCATGCGGATGAAGAATTTGACTCAAAATACATATGTTCCAGGAAATGTTTTGGAAGGACTGTGTGGGGGTCTCCTGCATTGTAGACAGACGCTTTACCATCTGAGCCACCAGGGAAGTACACCAAAACAATGTGTGATAACATTTTTCCAGTATTTTTTTTAAACAAAAACATTTTATGAAGAGTAATTAATCAAAATTTAAGCTTATAGTTTAAAACCAGATTTTAACATTAAATAAAGTAAAATCTAAATGTAAAAAAAATGATTTTGACACAGTTATATTGATCTTGAATGATTGGTCAACTTGGATAAAATATGTATATTATATTGGTATAGGACTTACAAGAATATTAGAATATTGTCTTTCTACATTCTACTGGAGAATTGACAATAAATATAAGGCTTAAGTATAAAATAAAGTGTAAGACTTAAGGGTTTTTTAAAAATTTTTGTTCATCTTTAGCCATGTTTGGTCTTTGTTGCTACCCACAGGCTTTCTCTAGTTGAGGTGAGTAGGGGCTACCCAGGAGAAGGCAACAGCACCCCACTTCAGTCCTCTTGCCTGGAAAATCCCATGGATGGAGGAGCCTGGTGGGCTGCAGTCCATGGGGTTCCACACAGTCGGACATGACTGAGCGACTTTACTTTCACTTTTCACTTTCATGCATTGGAGAAGGAAATGGCACTCCACTCCAGTGTTCTTGCCTGGAGAATCCCAGGGACGGGGGAGCCTGGTGGGCTGCCGTCTATGGGGTCGCACAGAGTCGGACATGACTGAAGCGACTTAGCAGCAGCAAGCAGCAGCAGGGGCTACTCTGTAGTTGCATGTGTGGGTTTCTCATTGAGGTGTCGTCTTTTGTTGCAGAGCATGGACTCTAGGCACGCAGGCTTCAGTAGTTGTGGGGCACAAGCTTAGTTGCCCCAAGGCATGAGGGATCTTCCCAGACCAGGGATTGAACCTGTGTCATCTGTACTGGCAAGCAGATTCTTAACCACTGAACCACAAGGGAAGTCCCAAGGCTTACGGTTTAGTTAGAATGGCTTTGAGGGTTTATATAGTGCTACTGCATAGCAGAATAAAGTTGTTTTTTTAAATTTTATTTATCTATTATTTTTATTGATGTATATTTGATACATTATATTTCATATAGACAGCATAGTGATTTGACATTTGTATACACTGTGAAATGATCACCACAGTAGTAACCATTTGTCACCATACGAAGTTAATACAGGGTTTCCCTGGTGGTTTGGATTGTAAAGAATCTGCTCGCAGTACAGGAGAACCAAGTTTAATCCCTGGGTCAGGAAGATCCCCTGGAGGAGGGCATGGCAATCCTCTTCAGTACTCTTGCCTGGAGAATTCCATCGACAGAGGAGCCTGGTGGGCTACAGTCCATGGGGTCCAGAAGAGTCGGACATGACAGAGTGACTTTCACACACTCACAAATTAATATTATTGGTTTTATTTCCCATGGTGTACATTACATGCTCATGATTTATTTATTTTATAAGTGGATGTTTGTAGGGAAGGGAGTTTTTTAAAAACAGGAATAAATTAGCCTAAGTGACTGCAGGCTCATGCAAATGGAATAGGCCTCCTGGTCTGTGGGATTATAGAAGCAGTTTGATTTGATTCAGAAAAGCCAGAAAATCCAGCAACCACAGGATGAGGAAGCAAACATTTTCTTTATCCCACATAAAGACCAATAACGAAGATTAATTTTAAACACAGAAAAATTCTGAGAAGGCCTAGAGACAGATTTACTGTTGGCTAGTTATAAGAAGTGTGATTAAGATTTAAAATCTAACTTTGTGTGTAGAAGGTACATATTTTATCTATATTCTTCTTGAATAACTCAGCAAATAATTTGGATAGTTGATTTAATAATTGTAAAAGTAAAGAAATCCTTGTAATATCTAATCAAGCTTTGATCTTTAGCTAAAATAACAAACATACATTCCCAATAAAGATCTCGTTCATATTTAACCTTCTCTTCAGTGTAACCAAATAAAATTATTAACATATACATTTGTTCTTTAGAAGATACACATCACATGGCAAGGATTAAATTTAGTAATGTGACAGTCAAAACAAGCATTAAATTTAACAGTTTAAAATGAAGTCAGTATTTAGACATGATAAATGCAATTATTCAAGTTGAAAGTGGATGAAGTCCAAGATACATAATTATTCTTTGTTCCTCCTGATTGTTGTATTTCTTTTTACATATTGATTTTATCTGATCTTTGTTTCTAAAAGAATATTTGGCATTTCTAAGATGAAAGTATATACAGAGCTTAAGTCCATTGAAAAATATGTAAGCATTGTTATTAACATATAGGTTAGTATATAAAATCCTGAAGGTTACTATTGACAGTCAGTGAAATTAAAATTTAGCTAGGCATGATGGTAACAGGAAGATGAGTATCGAATGCCCTTTGAAAAAAATACTGAATAGATGGGTGTGAGGAAAGGAGTGGAATGCATGATGTCCTTTCAAACAGAATCAGAGATGCAGCAAATTCTAGAGTATGAGAATAAAGTGTGAACATTCCCAAGCATAGCAGACAGGGCTTCCTAGAGCTGTGACACTTAACCGTTGAGTAGACCCAAGATACAAATAAAAGCTTAAATACTAATCTGCAGAAGGAAATGGCAACTCACTCCAGTATTCTTGCCTGAAGAATTCCATGGACAGAGGAGCCTGGTGGGCTACAGTCCACGGGGTTGCGAAGAGTCAGACATGACTGAGTGACTAACACATACAAAACACTAATTAGTTTTAGTAATTGTTGTGTGGGCTTCTGTGGTGGTTCAGTGATAAAGAATACACCTGCCAAGGCAGGAGGTGCTGGTTGGATCCCTGGGAGGAAAAGATCTCCTGGAGGAGGAAATGGCAACCCGATCTAGTATTCTAGCCTGGGAAATCCTAAGGACAGAGAAGCCTGGTGGCCTTCAGTCCATGAGGTCACAAAGAGTCAAACACAATTCAGTGACTAAAGAGCAACAACAAATTGTTGTATAGCGAAATTAAAGCAAAATTCACGATAATAGCATAACCCTAGGGTGCTGTTGTGACCCCACCTCTTCAGGCTCCAAAGAGGATAAAATGTAGCCAGCTTGCATTTCTGGGCTGCACTGATCTAGTAGATCGTATGCTGCTGAAGCCACTCCAGTTTGCATGCATTTAGGTAAAGCATTGAGGAAGACTAGAGAGTGGAGCCTGCTCACCTCAGATACTCTCCTTCATTTTAGGCACAGACTCTGCATTGTAGATTTGCTGGCTCTGTAATAAACCAAAGTTTGTCATTTTCTTCTAATCTTCAAACTTTGTCATTGGCTGTAACTCAAAGAACTATTAATATTCAGAAGAACTTGAGAAGAATCAACGGAATGCTGGGATATCTGGATTATAACGTGGGGAGAAATAGAGCCAGGGCATATGTTCCTATGGAATAAAAATAGGTACTCCTAAAAAACTTAACTCGTGCATGAAGTCTGGTTAATTTAAATAATTGTACGAGAGCCGTAAACATCACTATGCAAAACCTACCCTTACAGATATGTCCAAACTGTTTAAAATGATGATTTAAAAAGACTGAGAATGCTCTGCTCTACTAGCGGAGAATGCAAGTTTTAATTAATATGGTGGAAATGAGGTCAAGTGGAAAGAAGCTGGGCTTTGAGTAGGGCTGACTCAATTCTTAGGTTTTCCTCTTATTAGCCTTGTGACCTTGGGCAAATCAGCTAACTATTCTAAGCATCAGTTTCACAGCTGTACAGGATTCCATGAAATTATAAATTTCTTGTCATATAATAAGTACCCTATTTGGGAAAATAAATGTCAAGTAGAAACAATATTGCAGAGAAGGCAATGGCAACCCACTCCAGTACTCTTGGCTTGGAAAATCCCATGGACAGAGGAGCCTGGTGGGCTGCAGTCCATGGGGTCGCACAGAGTCAGACACGACTGAAGCAACTTAGCAGCAGCAGCAGCAGAAACAATATTGTATTGAAAAATATGGTAATGATAATTTTTTATGAAGCAAATCGCATAAGGTACTGACATATTATGCCTATGATCATTTGTTGAGTAAATGAAATTTTGTTTTAATATATGTTGTCCTGACCATGTCAGCTATTTTGAACATGGCATGACCTTCCCTCCTCAGAATTTTTGAAAGTATTGTTTCTATTTGGAACTTTCTTCTTTGCTCTTAACCTGGTTAACTCTTACTCACTTTCAGATTTTAGTTCAGACTTAACTTCTTCAGGCCTGGCTTCCATGACCACCTGCCTCACCAATCCAAACAGATTAGTTTCCTTTGCTTCATGCTCTCTTAATATCATGTTCCTTCCATTCAAAGCCATTATCTCAATTTTTAATAATGCATGTATTAGTATAATTATTTATTAAATATATTTCCCAGTAGGCCACAAACTTTATGGGGGCAAAACTGTGATTTCTTTTGTGCACCAATATATTTCTAGTGTTTAACATAAAATATATTCTGCATGTAAGTTAAATAAGCAGGTTGACAGTGTACAATCTTATCCTCCTTTCCCAATTTGGAACCAGTCTTTTGTTCCATCTCCAGTTCTAACTGTTGCTTCTTGACCTGCACACAGGTTTCTCAGGAGGCAGGTAAGGTGGTCTGGTATTCCCATCTCATTAAGAATTTTCCGTGGTTTGTTGTGATCCACACAGTCAAAGGTTTTAGCACAGTCAATGAAGCAGAAGTAGGTGTTTTTCTGGAATTCCTTTGCTTTTCCTACGATCCAATGGATGTTGGCAATTTGATTTCTGATTCCTCTGCCTTTCCTGAATTCAGCTCGTACATCTAAAAGTTCTCATGATACATACTGTTGAAGCCCAAGTTGGAGGATTTTGAGTATTACCTTGCTAGCATGTGAAATGAGTGCAATTGTGTGGTAGTTTAAACATTCTTTGGTGTTGCCTTTCTTTGGGATTAGAATGAAAACTGACCTTTTCCAGTCCTGTGACCACTGCCCACTGCTGAGTTTTCCAAGTTTGCTGGCACATTGAGTGCAGCACTTTAACAGCATTATCTTTTGGAATTTGAAATACCTCAGCTGGAATTCCATCACACTGGCTTTATTCATAGTGATGCTTTCTAAGGCCCACTTGACTTCACACTCCGGGATGTCTGGCTCTAGGTGAGTGGTTTCACCATCATGGTTATTGGGTCATTAAGACCTTTTTTTTTTTAATCACATTATCGAATGTTAAATCAGATTATATGAAGTTTGTCTTTCTAAATACCCTGTGAATTAGTTCTTTTGATAATAATGTTTTAAGATTGTCCATTTTTCTATAACTTAGTCAATACTAGTTGTTGATATTATTTTTAATCTTTTCAAATAGGTTGAGTAGCTTTTAAAAACATCTAAACCTATATTAATTGTATTAGTTACCAAGTGAATGCTTTGGGATCTCTCAGAATGGGTTTATATACTATAATTACCTGTTGGAAGCCTTTCTGGAACAAGTTACAAAAGCCTGTGATACTTTAGATTTTTGGTCTCTAAAATGGGTTTAGTAATACCTACCTTACTATGTTATGATAATGAGTGAATAAATTAAGCATAGAGGGGCTTCTCTCTCAATAAATGATTATTTCATTCTCCTTACTCTATAAATTTGGTTACTCAATTTTATATTAACAGTTTCCATGATGAATGTGGGCTTCCTGGTGGCTCAGATGCTAAAGAATCCGCCTGCAATGGGGGAAGATCTCGGTTCAATCCCTGGGTTGGGAAGATCCCCTGGAGGAGGGAATGGCTACCCGCTCCAGCATTCTTGCCTGGAGAATCCCCATGGGCAGAGGAGCCTGGCAGGCTACAGTTCACGGGGTCGCAAAGAGTCGGACACAACTGAGCAATTAAGCACAGCACATAGTGTGATGAATGTATAAAAATATAGAGGAAAGTAACCAAAGTTAATTAACAAGAAATTTATATTTTGTTGTAAGAAGAATGCATATTTATTTTAACTTTATAAATAACTAGCTGTTTGGCAAGAGTAAAGTTTTTCATGGCAAGACTTTAGCTGCCACTGATAGAGGTGAAAGAAACATTTTTTTGGTCATTTGTTGCTTTTTATACAGAAGAAACACTTTAAATGTATATTTTCTCCAGAAGTATTTTTGGGAAAGCCCCCTTTTTCTTCAAGCTGCCAGCAGACGATAAACATTTAAATTACTGATTTACACTATTAAACACTTCATGCATGAGAGCCTCAGGACCTCTGTAATAGTTGTTACCCGTAGGTTACCCAAAGCTCATTTCCTTATTTTACACAACTTTCTGCTCCAATTGCACCTTGTCAAAAAGATCCTCTCTGACTATACTTCTCAAGAAAACACCTTGTTGGTTCTTCTTATCCTGTTTGATTGTTCTGCTTGGTAAGTGATAGCACTTACCAGTACATTATAGTTATCAATTAATCTTCCCATTGGAATGTGAGATCTGTGGGAATAGGGAGTATTCACTATTGTGTTCTCACTTCCTGAAACGTCACCCAGCATATAGAGCAGCCACAGTACATATTTATTAAATGAATGCCTAAATTGAATCAATAATAAGAAAGGGTTCCCTGGTGGCTCAGTGGTAAAAGAATCCTCCTGTGATGCAGGAGACATGGAGACTTGAGTTCGATCCCTGGACTGGGAAGCTCCCCGGAGTAGGAAATGATAACCTATTCTAGCAATCTTGTCTGGAAAATACCATGGACAGAGGAGCCTGATGGGTACAGTCAATGGGATTGCAGAAGAGTCAGATGTGACCGAGTGACTAGATAGCAACAACAATAATGAGAAAAAGTTCTTATTTGATTATGGAATTTGATTAAATTGACAGTATGATTATATCCCTGCTCACATGAGTGATGTATTTTATCAACTATATGTATTTAGGCTGTATGTAGATTGCATAATACTCTTTGTCTCCATTTCTATGTTCCTCTATCAAAAGGCAATACTTAGAGGGATCCATTATAATTTCCTCTTTGTCCTTGAATCTTTTGAGGAAAATACAGCATATTGGAGAAGCACTTAGCAATTCAGGTTCTTAGTCTCTTTCCAAGGCATAGGGTAGCGTGACAGTGGTTCTGTGTGCTATTATTGTTCTTACTTCCATCAAAATTCTAAAATAAATTATATATATATATATATATGTATATATATATATTTGGAATAATATATTTGGAAATGAAGTTGGTTAATGTTTCTATTACTGTTTTGTAGCCATGGTCTGAGAAACTGGCAGAGCCAAGAGGAGCCTAAGCAGACATGCCAACTAAAAGTAATAGATACTGAATGGGATCCTGGAACAGGGATAAAAGACCTTAGTTAAAAACTAAGGAAATGAGAATGAAATAGGGAGTTTAGTTAATAACAAGGTATTAACATTGATTCATTGATTGTAACAAATATACCACAGTAATATAAGATGTTAATAATAGAGGAAATTTGGTGCCGGGTATATGGGAACTCTTGATATGGTCTTCTCAATGTTCTGTAAACCTAAAAAACTGTTCTAAAAAAGTCTGTCCATTAAAAAACAAACAAACTGTAATGCGATCTGATGAAGAGGTCTCTGGCAAAGGGAGCTTAGACATTCTGGTTACATTTGTTTTATTTTAATTGTATAAGGGTTGTTAGAGTTCTCACAGTATGTATACTCTTTGCTCTATAAGCAGCTTTTGGCCATCAAACTCTGACCTGAATTGCTTTCTGAGAATGGGTGAGAAAAATTAATGGTCACATCAGTCACGTAAAGTTCAATAAGGTGTTTATAGGAGCGCTCAGTGCTCAGTTGCTTCAGTGGTATCTGACTCTTTGCAACCCCATGGACTGTAGCCCCCCCAGGCCCCTCTGCCCATGGGATTCTCCAGGCAAGAATACTGGTGTGGGTTGCCATGCCCTCCTCCAGGGGGATCTTTCCCACCCAGAGACTGAACCCGTGTCTCCTGCATCTCTTGTGTTGAAGGCAGACTCTTGATGCAGTGAGCCACCTGGGAAGCCTGTTTATAGGAGAGAGACCTGAATTTGTAGATATTCAGTTCCCCATTGAGCATATTTGTGACTATGTCTGCACACACTTTGTCTCAGACAACCATTTCTTAGTTTTTAATGGCTCTTGTGGGAGGAAGCAGCTCTCAGTAGAATGTGGCAGCACTGGGAGGTTGGTCACTCTATGCCACTAAATATAGTGGATGTAGAGGAACTACTTATGAGTGAGTAAGGGAGAGTTGCAACACAGTCTATATTAAGCAAGTAACCCTGAAAAGTCCCCAGGCTCAAAAATTTCCCCTGCATACCTTCAGAGAGCCATAGGGTTTTAAGACAGCAATGTTTTAGTATCTGTCTAAATCATGTCTCTTTGTAATGCAAGATTCGTGTTCACAGAATTCCTATTTAGTGGGAATTAAAATGTTTGACCCATAGGACTATACGAGCTAAATGAGTTCATGTATATGATAATCACTTTACCATGGAAAGCACTCCATATGGATATACATAATTGTTATGTGTAATCATCAGAGTTCACTGCCTTACAAGCCAATTTGTTTCACTTGTTGGTTGGCTATAGCTTTTTAGAAAGCACTTTCTCTCATTAAGTCAACCATTTTTCCATCATTTTTGTGGTACAAAGCAGGTCATAATGAAGTCCCGCAGATGTGGGTTCAAATGCTGGCCCTTTTAATTACCCATCAGGACCTTGGATAAAAGATTTAAGTTCTTCATTCTCGTTTTCCTCATTAATACATAAACAGCCGTAATCTCTGCCTTACAGCAGTCTTGGTAATGTAATATTATTTGTAAAAATGTGTGAATCCTAAGTGCCTAATAAATGGTAGTAGTTATTATTCTATGAATTTGCCTGTTTTGATTCTACATTAGGTAAGAAAGAGTGAGTAGAAGCCCTAAGCCTTTCCAGCCGCCCAATGACTCTTCATGAAAATATGCCTGAACCTCCATTTCTAAGTAAAAAGACAGTGAGTGGCATGATTCTATTCCTCTTACTGTATTTCTCATTTGAGGAAAAGAAAGCCTGAGGGACAGATTCTTTGTTTGGCAAATGGCTTGTCTCACAGTGAAGTCACATGTAAAATGTGACTTCCCTTCATTATCAGGAAAATGGACAATTCTGTTAGCATGCAGTTAATTCTTCCTTACAGAGGTTCCGTGTTTAGAAATAGGATAAACCCTGCAGGCAAGTAGTACTTTTAAAGAACATCTTATTTATTAATTTGGCTGCATTGAGTCTAAGTCATGGTGCACAGGCTCTGTAGTTGTGGCGGGTGGGCCTAGTTGCTCTGAGGCACGTGGGATTCTAGTTCCCTAACCAGGGATGGAACCTGCATCCCCTGCATTGCAAGGTGGGTTCCTAACCGCTGGGCCATCAGGGGAGTCCCAAGTAGTATTTCTTGTAACTTCTCCGTCAAGAGCCTTAGTGCTGTGTCACTCCAACTTTGCTAGATGTTATCTACATAGCATGTAAATGACACGCTCTGGAGTTGTGCAGTGTGTTGTTGCCACCGCTACCTCCCCTGCCAATTAATAATCTGCTATTTTATGGTTGTTCTGAGGCAGAATGCCTAGATAGCTGTGCTTTCCTTCAGGCTAGCTTAGTGGTTCTCAAACGTGAGCACACATAAATGTGAACTTATTCTATCAGCCTAACGTTTGTAAAGGGCTTTTTTGTCATGCTATTTTTGACTTTAGGAACTGGCTCTAAGATGACTCTCTCTCCCCGCTGCCCTATTCTAACACTTGCCTCTGCTGTCTGTCAGGTGAAATCTCACATCATTACCGTGTTTGCCGATGGTTAGTAGCTGGGTTCAGAAAAGGCAGTGGCACCCCACTTCAGTACTCTTCCCTGGAAAATCCCATGGATGGAGGAGCCTGGTGGGCTGCAGTCCATGGGCTTGCTATGAGTCGGACTCGACTGAGTGACTTCACTTTCACGCATTGGAGAAGGCAATGGCAACCCACTCCAGTGTTCTTGCCTGGAGAATCCCAGGGACGGCAGAGCCTGGTAGGCTGCCATCTATGGGGTCACAGAGAGTTGGACACGACTAAAGTGACTTAGCAGCAGCAGCAGTAGCTGGGTTGGAATCTTCCTTGAATTGCATATCAGGATCAGATTTCATCATCTATCAACATTCATGGAAAATGGCAGTTAGTCTTTTACAGCTCTTCCTGCTGCTCAGCAAAATCATTTGATATAATTTTTGGTTAAAAAGCTATTTTCTTCTAGCATGTTTGCTAAGTGAGAGTACAAGAGAGAGGATGCACTGACGAGCGTGTTTCATGGTGAAGAAACATATTTTCTCTTTTCCTCAAAGATGCTCTCTGTTGCATTAGGTTTTTGCAATAGTTACTTGATATTTCTTTCTTTTAACTTTCAGTATACCACAGGGAAATAAAAAATCACAGGTCCATCTGGAAGTCTTTCCTAGAAAAGATTGGTTATACATTCAAGCCATGTATTTTTTTTAAAGATACATTTTACAAAAGGTACAAATTACATTTGACCACCTGAAATATATTTTTTTTCCATGTGATCTTCTTGTGATTTGAAATAAAGCCAAAAGTAAACTCTTTGGGAGGCCCAGAACCTACCATGACTTTAAAACTTTATAGCTCTTTCAGCTAAAAGGCAGAGCTGGCTTCTAAAGCTAGTTGGTTCATTTTATAACTGTGGCCCTTGAGCTTGGTACCTAGAAGCAGCTCCAAATGGTAGCTCTGATTCTTTATTTCTGCAATTCTCAGTTCACCGTCAATTTAGTAAAACTTTAGAAAAAGGAAACAAATACTGACAATGGCAAATTATTATTTAGATGTACTCTTTTCAGAAATGTCAGGTGTGTTTGATCATAAGTATAATAATGAGGATTATGATGATGGATGGATGAAGCATTTCTAGAACCTCATCTTTATTATTGGAAAAGATCTATATCCAGGGACTATAAATCTACCATGGAGAGTATATCATATTAAATTCTGTGTCATTTGCTTTAAAGTAAAGAAATCTAACCGTTTTATTAACTCATTGTTATTCCTGAAAACATGAGATTATCATTAAATACGGTGGGGGGAAAGCAATTAAAATGTTAAACTTTTTCTAGGAGTGAGCATTTTATTAGAGTGAAATGTGATTCAGTTCCTCAATTTATGTCAGAGTCACAGATTTTGAACAGCCCTTAGAATTCAGTGACCTACTTGTATAAATGATCAATCTAAAGAGATTACATAGTCTGCCACAGCTTTCACCATTATTTGTGTATTTGTAACTATATATGTGCCTCTTATTTTTAGGGGAGAAAAAAGATAGCAATACACAACAATACCTTGTACAGAACATGTGCTCAATAAATGCATTTTAGATTGTTGTGTAATAAATGTCTACATAGCAAGTGATGCTGCTCATGTATGAAGGTTCCTCTGCTTCTTACCAGTGTATCTGCCCCAGAGAAGTATTTTTGTGAATTGGAAATGGCAAGAATATGCTCCAGTCTTAAGTTGGAAGTGAATTCTGACATTCATTCTAAACGTCTGCGCCTCTCTGGTCGTCTCCTCTCCTTACTTTCTCAGTTGAGTAGCTGACAGTCATTAATGTGCTCTTAAATACACTGGCGTGGTCATGTTCCTGAAAAAACAGTGCTGAAGCAAAGAACATGCTTGCAATTTGAGTCATTCTTTAACTCTCCTGTTGCTTAAGATTAATTTTAGTCCAAAGTGAGACAGAGCTGTAGTTCCATGATCTTTCTCACCATATTTGACAATGGGAGCTGCATTAGGTTAAATTAAACTGGTCTTCTCAATCTTTCCATTTAAGAATATTTCTGTTTAAGCAAATGATACATTATTTTTGGCAGTTCTCTCTCCTGGTTAAAAGGGGCATCATTTAGCTCTTTGTCTAAGCCAAATATCTGTTCTTCATTCCTGATATCAATTCAGTCACCAGATACTGCTCGTTTTATGTCTTAACTAGTTCTTCAACCTCCTCCCTTCCCCATTTATCGCTTTTATCACTACCCTTGTTCCCACCATTGCAATCTCTCATATGTACTTCCTAAAGGCACCTTGTGGATAGTTCCAATCCAGTTAGTCTGTCTCCCAAACAGTCTTTAAACTGTTGGCTAGAAATGTCAGTTCCGCCACACCACTTACCCGTGCGTACTGCACAGGGCGGCCGTGATCTGCTCCCTGCATTCACTTCTAGCCTCTTGTCTTTGCTCTAATAACACTAAATGGCTTCTGCTCACACAGCCTGCTGTTTAGTGGTTTAGTTTTCCCCCCAGCTCCTTTGAACGTTTGTATCTCCTCTACCATCACTACAATGTATGTGTCTCTTAGACTTTCATATTATATTGATTTATATTATCCTTCTCTTAGTCTAACACAGATTATTAATCCCTCAAGTATAGTTAGCATGCTTTTTATTCATATTTTTTCAATGGGTATAATGTCTTTTTATTTGAAAATATGTCAAATCTGACTTGGATATTGTTTAAGCATTTTGTTGCTTCCACCCCTGGACAACTCATTGCTGAATTCTTCTTTCTCAAAGATATCGTGACATCCTACAATTTTTTCTGATATTCTTGTTTTTAACTGTTGTAGCTTGCTGAATAAAAGTCGTTAAATTTGATACATTTAATGTTATTTCCTTCATCTTTCTGGAATTGGAGATACTTTTAAAATAATCTTTCCTTCTTAAATAAATATCTACAATAGTCCTACCACAAAGCCAGCTCCCTATAAATAATTACTAGGCTGAAATGGGCTATATAATTGTGGTTCTATTCTGATGTTGCCTTTTGACATGATTTATATATAACTCTACCCTTTGATTTCAGACACCATAATCAATTTAAAATGTCTTTGTGTTAAGAGTTGTCAGTTGTCTTCATGTAGGATACTGTGTATTCCAAGCTTTTTGAGAAAGAAGAGTTCTCTTCTAGGCTTATGGAATTTTGACAGGATTTCCATGCTAATTGAATAAACAATTATTAGGTTCCAGCTACATTGTCTGACTCTTTGTGACCCCATGGACTATAGCCCACCAGGCTCCTCAGTCTGTGAAATTCTCCAGGCAAGAATACTGGAATGGGTTGCCATTCCCTTCTCCAGGGGATCTTCCTGACCCAGGGATTGAACCCAGGTCTCCCACATTGCAGGCAGATGCTTTACCATCTGAGCCACCAGGGAAGCGCACAATGTTAGATGCTAAGAATAAAATTTGATGTTGCCTTAAAGAACACCCTGTTCTCAAGGAACAGATGTGCCTCCTAAGTGGTGTCCTATCACAGCTGCATTTAATTTAGAACATTTTATTTATCTGAGTTGGTGAGAGAGAGAGAGTGATTGGGACTGGGTAATGAGAGCAATTAATTTAAATGCCATGGAAAATTTAGTTCATCATTCCATCATGAGATGGACTCGAATCCCTTCTTGGTTTCAATTTCTACACGACTATTTGATTTGTAAAGTTAAGACTATGCATCCTCTACTTTAGAGGAAACTTCAGTATTTGAAAGTGAGAAAAGTGTGTCTTCTATGGTGACTTCAGAACCAGGTTTCAGGGAAAGACTGTGATACACTGTGTTTAGGGATGTAGTAAAGTTTTATCAAAACTTGCATTTATTTGTGTGGTTATGTGACACCTGTTTTCTCCACTAGATTATAAGTTCCCTGATAACAGGGCCTATGTCTACCTTGTTCATTACACTTGCCCCCATTAGCATTTGTGATCAGGGCTTAGTCCTGTTGGACTCTTCTCGACCCTTTGGACTGTAGCCCTCCAGGCTCGTCTATCCATGGGATTTTCTAGACAAAAATACTAGAATGGGTTGCCATTTCCTCTTCCAGGGGATCTCCTCGACACAGGGACCAAACCCATGTCTCCTGTCTCCTGAGTTCCTTGCATTGTAGGCAAATCATTTACCGGTGAGCCCCTTGGGAAGCCGTTACTTAGCATTTAGCAAAACTTAACAGGAACTCAATAAATATTGAAAGGAGTTATCATATGTTAATGTGATTTTCCTTTCCAGTAGGTTTATTTAGATATTTAAACTGCTTTTGTGATCTTTAATTGTGAATTTATTTTCTCTAACTTGTAAATTATCTTCTTTAGTGTTCTAGTAACATATATGATTTAATTTATTTTTAAAATAAACAGTAAACTCTAGTAGAAATAAAACATCTCCATTTTATCTTAAAAGTTTGATGAAGTTTAAAAAGAACACTCACCTTTTGGGTCATATGATCATTAATTTTTTGTGTCAACTTGATTGGGTCAGAGAGTACCCAGACATTTGGACAAATGTCACTGTGGGAATGATTGTACAGGTGTTTATGGATAAGATGACATTTGATTTGGTAGACTGAGTAAAGATACCCTCCCTAATGTGGATGTGTTTTGTCCAATCAATTGAAGACCTGAATCGAACAAAAAGGCTTAAGCCAGGAAATCAGTATTTTCCTGCCATTGGGCTACAACTCACCCTTTAGGTTCCCCTACTTCTCAGGCCTTTGGATTCAGGTTGGAACTACACAGTCCCCTCTTGTGAGTCTCCAGCTTGCCAACTGCACACCTTGAGATTCTTAGTCTTTGTGTCACATGAGCCACTTCCTTTTAATAAATCTCATTAGATGTATACCTTCTGTTTCCCTAGAGACCCCTGACTAATACAGGTGGATTTATCTAGGGTTAAAACTTAAGTGCTGGACAATCCATGGTAAATGCAGCTATTTTAACTACCATAAATTATTTCAATGATAACTCAGTAAATACTCTTTTACACTGTAATAATTATCATTATGCCAAACCCAACAAATCATGTTTGTATCAAACTTAAAGGACCTTATCGTCCATGTTTATCAGTTAGTTACAATTTAGGGTTAATGGCTGTTGAATGGTTGAGACCCAGTTGTTAGAGATGTACATGAACCAATAACGTTGGGTTCTTCTTAATATCATTCCTAAATACAATTCATGTTTTTAGAGTGGAAGCACATTCTAGTTCTCACATAAGCATGCAGAAAAAGTCCTATAGTTATACCATTTATCTGCATTTTGAAACTTCTCTAGATACACAAAGAATAGCCATTATAAATTTGAACTCCAGCTTATGGAATGTGGTAGCTACCACTCTTATCCTGTAGCTGTGTTAGCCTGGTTAGGTAGTCACAACCGAAATCAAGCTTAGCGGGTGGGTAGAATAAGAGAAAAAACTAAGAACTAATGTTCTAGTGAACTTAATATTTGAATTTTATGTTAGTCTCATAAACCTTCATATTATAAATTCTTGTTCTATGCAAATTGTAATCCATAGTCAGTCAAAATTTAGCTCTTGGTAAAATTTTTTGATGAATAACCTTCCTGAGAACTTTGCTGTTTACAACATACTATGATTTTTTTAATTTTAAAGAAATTATAAAGTAAAGAAATATAATACATATATCTTTAAGCCCTACCTTGTATCTAATTCTTATGTGGTTATCCATGGTTGGAATTAGAAAAACATGTCTATTTTTTACCTCTCCTTTTTAATTTAGATACCATCTGTTTTGCTTTGATGTTTATTTAAAAAAAAAAAAAAACTCAGGGTAAATAGCTTGCTCTATTTTGACTTAGGAAAATATCCCTAAATCTCAATATAACAGCTATATTATTAGAATTTAAAGTATGAAGATGACTTTATGCACAAAGTAGATACTCTACAATGTGAATATATCCCCAAATGTCTTAAACAGCTATCTGTCAACTCTGTGGAAACGTTTCAAGTTCTTCTGAAAGTAGCTTCAAGTCAGACACATCAACATCTGAAATGCCTATAATGTTTCAGAAAATGGATCAAAAGGAGGGAATCATGCCCAGTATTCTAATATGATAAATGATTTAATAATTTAGACCCAAGATAGTTCTCCAGAGCAGCCTGTGGTTAGCCAAATATTTTCCTCCCTTTCTTCTCTTAAGCAAGATTATCCTGTTTTATAACAAAGAGTCCTTGTAAATTTAGTGTTCCTAATGAAATATTAGAACTTTTTCTTGATATTTCTGCTTTAAAAATTGGTAAGTGAAACAAACTGAAATAACAAAATAACTTAATCAAGTATATTTCTCCAGTGATTTAGATAGGTTATTCTGTATCTATACTCTGATTCAAGATAAATGTACTACCAAATATTATTTTCATGATAATTCAGTAAATGCTTATGTGGTAAGCATTGTTTTTATAGTATGTCGAACTCAAAATATTCCATATAGCACTTTTGTCTGTCACTTCTTTGTTTGTGTTCTTGGCAGAAATATGTAAATATGGTGTCTTTTGGGGGAAATGCAATCTCATTTCTTGTACTCTCAAAGCTAGATACAGGCAGGAAATATTTCAAGAATTCTTGAAATATAGTAGATTCAGCTGTAGACCATCGCAACAGAGCAAATCCTGTGACAATGCAAGTCACAAAGTCTTTGGTTTCCCAGGACATATAAAAGTTGTGTTTACACTATATTATAGTGAAGTGTTATAAGAAAAAATCATCTACCTTAATTAAAAAATGCTTTATGGCTAAAAATTCTAACCATCATCTGAGCTTTCAGTGAGTCATCATCTTTTTACAGTAGTGACATCAGAGATCCCCAATCACAGATCACCGTAGCAGATACGATGACAGTGAAGATGTTTGAAATTTTGTGAGAATTATGAAAATGTGACATATGGACAGAAAGTGAGCCAATAAATGCTCGTGGGAAATGGCATCCAGAGGTTGCCTTAACACAGGGTCATCACGTCTTCATACGGTTAAAAATACAGTATCTGTGAAGCAGCATGAAACAGAAGCACAATAAACTGTGATATGCCTATATTTATTTCCAGAAGTCTTTAACAGATTTCCAGTTGTATTATTTGTGGCTCATAACATTGTTTGAAACAGAAACTGCCTAAGTTCAGTGACTTAATATATGATGCACTGTATCATGCAAATCACAAACATCTAGCAATTTAACAAACCCGTTTTCACTGAAACAATTGGAGTCGTAGTACTTATGCCCTACTCCAAAAGCCAGTAGCCATGGAGATGTCACTGGGCTCCTGCATTTCAGTCTAATATACTTCTGCAACACTCTGCCGCCTTCCAGAGACAAACCATTCATTCCAGGTGCTGCTGTGCCCTTGTCTGTTTATTTTCTTTCACAGGAACTGTGTTATTGATTCCAACAGTTTCTCTCCTCTCTGTGACCAATAGCCTTGCAGGTCTAATTCCCCATCTACTAGTCTGCAGCCATGAACTTAAAAGACACTTGCTCCTTGGAAGAAAAGCTGTGATCAACCTAGACAGCATATTAAAAAGCAGAGACATTACTTTGCAACAAAAGTCTGTCCAAAGCTATGGTTTTTCCCATAACCATGTATGGATGTGAGAGTTGGACTATAAACAAAGCTGGGTGCCGAAGAATCATTGCTTTCTAACTGTGGCATTGGAGAAGACTCTTGAGAGTTTGTTGGACTGCAAGGAGATCCAACCAGTCCATCCTAAAGGAAATCAGTCCTGAGTGTTCATTGGAAGGACTGATGCTGAAGCTGAAACCCAATACTTTGGCCACCTGATGCGAAGAACTGACTCACTTAGAAAAGACCCTGATGCTGGGAAAGATTGAAGGTGGGAGGAGAAGGGGACGACAGAGGATGATATGGTTGGATGGCATTACCGACTTGATGGACATGAGTTTGAATAAGCTCTGGGTGTTGGTGAAGGACAGGGAGGCCTGGCGTGCTGCAGTCCATGGGGTCGCAAAGAGTAGGACATGACTGAGAGACTGAATTGAATTGAACTAGTCTAGAAGAAGCCTCTGGGAATCTGTTCATCCACTCTGCCATTCTCATGGTATTTAGAGGAATTGACCTACACAAATATTTCTCAGATGTTTTTGACCATGGAATACTTTTATAATTATAATTTTTTTAAATTACTGTATTAACAAGGTACTCATGATAGTAGAGAGGAATAATTCAAACTAACATTAAAGTAAAAGGCAAAAAGTGGTCTCATAAATTGCTTAATCATCAAAACATGGCATATTTAATACACAATAAAGACTCTGACGCTGGGAGGGATTGGGGCAGGAGGAGAAGGGGACAACAGAGAAGAGATGGCTGGATGGCATCACTGACTTGATGGACATGAGTCTGGGTTAACTCTGGGAGCTGGTGATGGACAGGGAGGCCTGACGTGCTGCAATTCATGCGATCACAAAGAGTCAGATACGACTGAGAGACTGAACTGAACTGAAGTGAAGGCTACTAAATTTCTAAGTCCATGTCATAGCCTATAATCACTGAGTAGAAGCATTTAATGCAAAGGTGAGTTGATGAATGCTCCTTGTATCTTCTTGCTCAGGGAAAATTAGTTCTTTATTCATCAGATGATCACTGAAGGTTCCCCTAAGTTCATAGAGGAGGCAATTTGTGGAATCAGACTCTCTGAATTTAATTTAAGCTATATCATTGGCCAACTACATGATTTTGAGAAAATTATTTAAACCTGATAAGCCTAATTTTCTTTATTTCAAAATGAGAATAATAATGAGAAAATAGGAATGCAGCAATTGGTACACAGTAATAAATGTATGTTAGCTATTATAAAAGAAAGAAGGGAGGGGTGATGATTATTTGGTAGATATCTAACTTTGATAATTATTTGGTAGGTGACTTAGTGATGAGTTTCATGATAATCATTCTGTGCCATTGAGTAATAACTATTAATATCTCAGTGGATGTTAGTTTTCTGAAGAACAATGCTTAGAAATATTAACATAGTTATAAGAACTTTATGTCTAACTGTACCATTTTCCCTTACATGGTGTATAAAAGATCTTATCAATATAAAATAGGATTCAAAGGAACATAAAGTACTGAAAGAAATTTGTTATCTTTAAGAACCTCAGGAAGGAGCTAAATAACCAAGTACAACTTACATCATGCTGCAAATCTTATAATGTCAAAGTTTATAGAGGTCACCTTCTACCAAATTAAAACATTTTCTTAGAAGTTTACTGTGAAGTCGAACTTCTCTGCTGTTAAATATGAAGTTTTCCCTCAAGCATAAAACTCAGAAGAGTAATTAGGATTGTTTAAATTGTTATTTATTTATATATTTACTTTTATTGAGGAAGAGTTGATTTACAAGTTTCTGGTGGACAGCACAGTGATTCAGTTTTAAGATTTTTTTTTCCTTTATAGGTTATTTCAAAATATTGAGTATAATTCTCTGTGCTATACAGTAGAACCTTGTTATCTATTTTATGTATGTGTGTGTGTGTTTAGTCACCAAATCATGTCTGACTCTTTTGTGACTCCGTGGACTGTAGCCCACAACTCCATGACTGTGGCCATGAGATTTCCCAGGCCAGAATACTGCAGTGGGTTGCCATTTCCTTCTCCAGGGGATCTTCCCAACCCAGTGATTGAACCCGTGTCTCCTGCATTTCAGGTGAATTCTTTACCACTGAGCCATCAGTGAATCTCCTATATTATACATAGTAGTATGTATCTGTTGATACTAAACTCCTAATTTATCCCTAACTCCCCTTTCCCTTGGTGACCATAAATTTGCTTTCTGTGTCTGTGGGTCTATTTATAAATAGGTTCACTTGTATATTTTTTTCAGATTGCACATACAAGTGATATCAATATGGTATTTCTCTTTCTCTGCCTGATTTGGCCTACTTGTTCTGATAATCTACTTGTTCTGATAATCTCTGCATCCATGTTGTTGCAAACGGCATCATTTCATTCGTTTTTCTGGCTGAGTAATATTCCATTGTGTGTGTGCACATGTGTGCAAATAAACTTCCTTTTAGCTGTTGATATTAGAATGAAAACTCCAATCATGATTATAATATTGCCTTCCTAGTTGCCATCTAGTTATACTAATATATTCTGAAAAGTAGATGAACAGCTACCTGTTTTTTGCAGAAAACACTCAGGATGTCATAGACAACTGGTTTTTGCCCTCAGTGCTGTTGCTTTTCTAATTTTTGGCAGTTATCTGTTTCCCCTTTCAAATGCATAATTTGATATCCTGGGTCCTAGAACTTTGGCTTCCCTCTCACCTCCTGATTTCCTGAAACTATACCAGCTTCACTTTGCTTTGTTGACTCTGGAATTTTGCCCAGCACGTTCCTAGATATTTTTCCAGTTGACTAGCATCATGGTGTTGTCACCGCCCTCTCAGCATGACAATTATAAATGTAACCCAGGAAGATTTCTATTTTTAAAATAAGATTCAGACTAGTTTCTAAGCCAACATATAAGCTAGAGAAAATACACGTTATAGATCTTTAAATCTTGCTCTAAGTGATTGTGTTCTTGTTCCGTTGCTTAATTGTGTCTGACTTTTTGTGAAGCCATGGACTGCAGCATGCCAGGCTTGCCTGTCCTTCACCATCTCCTGGAATTTGTTCAAACTCATGTCCCTTGATTCGCTGATGCCATCCAACAATTTCATGTTAATATAAAAATTTCAGTAATTTGGGTTTGGAAAGCAGTAACCTACTGACAGTGTAAAAGGGTTGATTATCAGAAAAAAAAAAAAATCCTTGGCATCGCTTTATTTTTATCCAACTCTACCAACTGTAGCTAGGAGAATTAGAAAGGACTAGCTGATGTCTAGTACAGGAATTGTAAAGCTAAAGAAATGTCTCTGGGGACCTGAAAAGAAGAGTAAATGTGTGGAAAGGGCTGATGACACAAAACTACAGGTCATGGTGAAGAGGATTGGTTAACTGAGAAGTGCAGGTTTCATATTAAAGGGAGAACTCACTGCTGACTTGCCAGAGTGTGGACCTAATGCTGCCAGATCTTCCTGCTTCTCAGAAGAAGCCAGAAATCTCAGAGAGTCTGAGTTTAAAAAACTAGCTAAAATCTTTTTATAATTATTGTAATTTTTTTGTTGTTAAAGCATTCCCAGGTGGCTCAGTTTGGTAAAGAATCTGCCTGTCAATGCAGGAGACACAGAAAATGCAGGTTCGATCCCTGAGTTGGGAAGATCCCCTGGAGTAGGAAATAGCAAACCACTCTAGTATTCTTGCCTAGAAAATCCCATGGACAGAGGTGCCTGGTGGACTACAGTGTATGGGGTCGAAGGAGTCAGACATGACTGAGCAACTGAGCATACACACACACGTACTTACTATACAGTGTTGTGTTATTTTCTTCTGCACAGCGCAGTGAGTCAGTTATGCATATGCATATGTACACTCTTTCTAGTTTTTTCCCCATGCGGGCCATTAGAGTACTGAGTAGAGTTCCCTGTGCTACACAGTGAGTTCTTATCTGTTTTACATATAGAAGTACATATATGTCCATCCCAATATTCCAACTTATCTCTCCCCTGCTTTCCCCTTGGTTGCCATCAGTCTCTTTTCTACATCTGTGACTCTATTTCTGTTTCGTAAATTAGTCCATTTGTACCAGTTCTGTAGATTCCACACACAGTGATATCTATGATATTGCTTATATGTGGAATCTAAAATCTTTTTAAACCACTGTGTTTGCCAAACAAATCATCTTTGAAAGCTTGATCCTGTTGACTGACTCCTTCTGCCCTGACAGATATTCATCATGTATTCTATTTTCTTGATATATTTGAAAGAGATATGAGGTGACAGGTTCTTATCATAGAAAAAAGAATAAGAAAAGGACAGCAATGTTTCTTAAAAACTCTGTTATTTTCTGAGATTCCTCCAATGGCCGCCTTGCATGGCTGGGCCTCTCATGAAGGGAGCTGAGGATGTCAAACAGTAGCAAACAGTGTAATACGAACAGAAAGTCAACAGAGACTTGTTGGTTCATCTGGGACTGACCTGATTTTAAAAACATATTTTGAAAAGAAGGGATGTGTTTGTGTGTGTGTGTATGTGTGTGTGTGTGTGTTTTGTGGGAAGGACGAAAGAAGGGGATAGTAGAATGTGGATAGTATAATGTCAAGCCTTGCTGGTCAAACCTTTACTGATAAACAGTAAGGGAACTTTTTTTTGAGTCTTGGACATGCTGATGAATATAAAACTTAGATTATGCTGTCCAAATACAAGGCAAGTATTTTGATTCAGTTCAATTCAGTTCAGTCGCATCCAACTCTTTGTGACCCCATGTACTGCAGCACACCAGGCCTCCCTGTCCATCACCAACTCCCGGAGTTTACCCAAACCCATGTCCATTGAGTCGGTGATGCCATCCAACCATCTCATCCTCTGTCATCCCCTTTTCCTGCTGCCCTCAATCTTTCCCAGCATCGGGGTCTTTTCAAATGAGTCGGTTTGTCACATCAGGTGGCCAAAGTATTGGAGTTTCGGCTTCAGCATCAGTCCCTCCAATGAACACCCAGGACTGATCTCCTTTAGGATGGACTGGTTGGATCTCCTTGCAGTCCAAGGGACTCTCAAGAGTCTTCTCCAACACCACAGTTCAAAAGCATCAATTTTTCGGTGCTCAGCTTTCTTTATAGTCCAACTCTCACATCCATATATGACTACTGGAAAAACCATAGCCTTGACTAGATGGACCTTTGTTGGCAAAGTAATGTCTCTGCTTTTTAATATGCTGTCCAAACACAAGGCAAGTATTTTGATTAGAACCTGCCTTTCTATTACTTGGCTTTGACTTTATGTTGTTAATGTTCTCAGCAGTGCTCTTCAAAGTGCAAAATTGCACTCCTGAGCTTTGTGTAACATATATTAAGTTTTATGTTTTCCTAAATAATTAAAGTGTCTACTCTAAGTAAGAATAATGATTCTTTTTCACATCTGCCTTCTTTCCATGCCACTCCATCCTATACCAACATATATACATACATACACACATTTTTAAAAAATTCTGTCTGGAAACATTTATGAAAATATTCCCTTTTAAAAAAAATACACATATCTGATAAGAGGAGTTATATTTCCCACTCTCTTGCAAAGAGCTCATATAAAAGTATACATTATGATTTATAACCACTGAAACTGAGATTTTATTTTATTCTGAACTGTTTCAGCCATTTAGTTTGTCTTTGATCTCAATTTCCAGTAAAAACAAAACAAGAGATTCTTTCATTGCCGTTTTTAGGACAATGGAAATCTGTCGCAAAACTGAGAAACTGGTGCTAATGTCAAACAATTAATGAAGTAAGCGCTTTAAGTTGTATGTTTAAAATTTCAAACTGTATTTTTAGTCAAGTTGTATGACTTGATTCCAGTCAGCAAGATCCTTTTCAGGATAAGTGTAGTCCCATTCTCTAGGTTGTCAGAACATAACATTCATCTAAAAGATTGAATGAACCTGTGGGTTGACCATAGGTAGGTACAGTTATAGCTCATGGATCTGCCTGCACACGGAAACCAGTGGAAACACTCATGTAACAGAACAGGTACTGCTAAAGGATTTCAAAAGCAGGCTCTTGATTCCGAGTCTCTGTTTTCTATTAGCAATTCATTTCATAGTCTTCTTTGCCAGGCTCTGTCTTAGGTTCTGGAACTAGATAGGTGAATAAAACCATGTATTACAAACTTAAAAACATGAGGGGGCTTGGAATATAATATAAATGATTGATATAGATAAAGCATATAGCGTGATACAATCTGGTTTAAACCTTTAGTTTTAACAGACATGGGATAGAAAATTCTCTCTCTCTCAAACAAATTCAACATAAAATTTTCATGATGAATGAAAAAATGGTCTCTGCCACTGTCAGGGAGCTACTTGGTAGTGAATGAGGCTGTTAAGGATTGGGGGAAATACCTCTCCTGAGGGGTAACTTTCAATCTGCTCTAATGTCAACTGGTGGTTGACAGGTGCAGTGATGCCAGCTGTCTTAGGATTTCAAGAGAACTGAGAAACCCAATCTTTGCATATAATCTCCTGTTTTTTCATTGTGGGCTTGAAAATTGTGTGGGCCAGACAGAGCAAAGCTGTGCATCGTGGCCTCCGGGAGGCCTGTGAACAGCCACAGAAGACCCGTGTCAGGCTCTCAAGGTGCTTCTGTATCAGTGCCTCACTGATTGAAGAGTGCAGGGGTGGACTCATCACCTGCGTTGCCTGTGAACTTGTTAAAAACGCAGACTCTCAGACTCTGCTCCAGATCTCCTGAAAAGGAATCTATATTTAAGTCTCAAGTGACTGTGCTCAGGTGGTAAAGAATCTGCCTGCAGTGCAGGAGAGCTCGGTTCTATCTTTGCCTCGGAAAGACCGCCTGGAGAAGGAAGTGGCTACCCACTCCAGTATTCTTGCCTGGAGGATTCCATGGACAGAGGTGCCTGGTGTGTTACAGCCCGTGGGTCCACAAAGAATTGGACATAACTGAACGACTAACACTTTCACTTTCCACACTTTTATGTAATTTTTAGGCTCATAAGCATTTGACCAGTTCGGGCCTAGAAAGGCATCGAAAATAAAAAGTTGATTTTTCTCTCGGTCCTGACTTTGAATTTAGGATCCTTTCCTTTTCCTTCGTTTTCCTATGCCCACTGGCCATCTGCATTGATTCTTGGTCTCTCCTAGAGAGCAGCTCACTGTAACTTGCATGGAAATAAATCTTCTGAAATGATTACAGGGTGTTTCAGTAAATGACTAGTACATACCGTCACATCACATCATGCTTTAACTTAATGGGATATTTGAGTATTTATGGGCATTCTGTCTGTCATCCTGGAGCTCTGACATCAATCTTTATTGCTCTTTCTTGCTATTTTGCCTTATATCTACTTTCTCATATTTATTTTCCTGAAAGGTATGTGGTCTTTCCCTAGCTACACCTTGGTTACACCTCTGTGAACTTCAATTTCTAGTTACTTTGAACTGCAATTTGAATTGCAAGCCTGTATGTCCTGGGCTTCATACTGATCTGGCTTCTGTGGTTCTTTCTTCTTCTTTCTTTCATCATGAATGGTACATGGGGTCTCCACTAGCCAATTTTCAGCTCCTATTTTGTCCTGTTTTTCTTTTGTATTGGCATACTGTATGTTCCGGTCGCTGATAGGCAGGTGTGTTGCGTTGTCTGTATGTATGATATGTCTGTGTTCTTTGTCATTCATGAGATTAAACATGGTCTGGGAACTGTGTAATTCTAAAAATATCTCAAGAGAGAAAGTCTTTGTACACATGTTATTGTGGATTCTATACCCACTGAGCTCAGTGTCCAATCTCACAACCCTTTTTTTCTTTAGAGCTCTGTGTCCAAGTGGTTAACAGTTCAGCTGACCTAATACAGGAACATCTTATCGATAATTTCTGTTATAAGTACCTATTTTTATTGGCCTTCCTTTACTTTTGGAAATTATACTCTGTTTCTTATAGTAGCTGTTACAGGTTAGGTGCCTCCTATATTTCCATTTTATAGACTACGATGACTATGGAAACTAGCTAATTAACTAAAGCCATACACACTGGAACCAACACTGAATCTCTGGCTTTTGGTACTTTTTTGGAATCATGTTATCTCCCATATTCTCTGGAAAGCATGATATCCTTATAGTCCATTTGCATTTTATCTCATTTCAATTATCATCAAACTAGTCAAACTGAATGAATATGTTTTCTTCTTGTCATATACATAGTTAAATATTAGCATAAAGCTATCGGAACTTGCTGACAGATGGTACACAGGATGTGAAAGAAAGAGGATAGTCAAGGATGACACCAAGGTTTTAGAATGACCAGTTGGAAGGATAAAATTGCTGGGATGTAAAATGGGGAAGAATGCAAGCGGAGCCAGTTTGGGTGAGGTTGGGATCAGTGGCTAAATTTTGTAAATATTAGGTTTGAGATATCTATCAGGGTTATCCAGAGAAATAGAGTATTTACATATATAAATATATATATATATATAATGTATATGAAGAGATTTACTATTTATTATAAGGCATTGGCTTACAATATTATGAAGGCTGAAAAATCCGATGACCTGATCTCTGAAAGCTGGAGACCCAGGAAACCTGGTGTAGTTCAAAGGCATAAGAGCCAGGGTGATGAGGTCGATTCCAGTCCAGGTCTGAAGACCTGAGAGCCAGGAGTGCAAAGAGGGGAAGATCCATGTCTCAGCTTAATCGCTTTACAATACTGTGTTGGTTTCTGCCATATATCAACATGAATCAGCCATAGGTACACATATGTCCCCTCCCTCTTGAGCCTCCCTCCCACCTCCCCCACATCCCACTCCTCTAGGTTGTCACAGAGCCCTGGGTTGGGTTCCCTGTGTCACACAGCAAATTCCCAAAGCTCTCTCTTCTACATATGGTAATGTACATATGGCCATGCTGTGTTCTCGGTCCGTCCCACCCTCTTCTTGCCCGTGTCCCCAAGTCTGTCTCTGTGTCTCTGTCTCCATTGCTGCCCTGAAAATAGTTTCATGTGTACCACAGTTTCAGATTCCAGATGCATGTGTTAATATAGAATATTTGTCTTTCTGACTTACTCCACACATTTTTAATGGTATTCATTCATCTTATTCATGTTACATACATACGAGTCCTCACAATTCAATAGGTGTTATCATACCTGATTCTTCAGTTAACATAGCTAAGACTTCAGCACCTAAAATTGTAAACACCTAAAAGGGAGCTAATATGTTCAATCTGTTGGATGCAGGCATGAAGCTGGGCAAGTGAACCAGCTCAGTAAACATAACTGACAGCAAGATTTCACATCTGAATAACACTGTATGTGCCACACACTTGTACATAAGTGTGGATGTTTAGGAACTTTTCTTTCACTGTGTGAGTGGCTGAATAAAGTTACTGGCCTGTGTACGATCCATGGTGATTACCACACATTTTCTTCCATAATATTCTGGAAAGCTGGAAACAAACCACTCTCACACAGAAACTATAGAATTAGAGTTAGCAGTGGGTTTTAGCTTGTTTTCTTATATTCTTATTTTAAAACATAATGAGATCTTGATTGTAAGGAGTAATCACAAATTATATGTATATATATATATTTGTCAGCAGGCTATTCCAAATTTGTATGCAGAATTGCTTATTTCCATGTAGATTACTAATAACATATTGGAAAATATACATAAATGTAAAAATCACCATATTGTAAATATAGTATAAAATCAACAACATATGCTTCTAGAAAGTATTGAAGCTGACATATTGTTTATCACTTCATATGGGCTAAATATATTATACTTCACTGGAAAGTTTGGATGTATTTTATTTATTTTAGAACTATAAAATGGTTTCCAAGTGGCCATCACTTAGCAAAGTGTCCACAAATGTATTTGTTAGAAGAAAAAGAAACAATGATACCAATATTTTTAAATGGGAGAAAATACAATTTAAAAAGAATGTTAGTGCTAAGTCACTTCAGTCGTGTCTGGCTCTTTCTGACCCTATGGACTGCAGCCCACCAGGAAAGAATATTGGAATAGGTTGCCATACCTTCTCCAGGGGATCTTCCCGGCCAAGGGATCGAACCCATGTTTCTTACATCTCCTGCATATTGGAGTCAGACAGGTTCTTTACCATTAGCGCCACCTGGGAAGCCTTGAAAAAAAGATATCCTTGTTAATCTCTAGCTTCTGATATCTAAACAGTTTTTGATGATCATATGAATTCTATTTTATAAAAATATATAGACTTTTAAAATTATTTTTATGAAAATAATATTCATCAAAAAATGCATACTTTGCTTTGGTAAGTAGCTTCAATTTAATTCAGTCACTCAGTTGTGTCCGACTCTTTGTGATGCCTTGGACTGCAGTACGCCAGGCTTCCCTGTCTGTCACCAACTCCCGGAGCTTACTCAAACTCATGTCCATTGAGTCGGTGATGCCATCCAACCATTTCACCCTCTGTCGTCCCCTTCTCCTCTGGCCTTCAGTCATTCCCAGCATCAGTGTCTTCTTCACAACAGGTGGCCAAAGTATTGGAGTTTCAGCTTCAGCATCAGTCCTTCCAATGAATATTCAGGACTGGTCTCCTTTAGGATGGACTGGTTGGATCTCCTTGGAGTCCAAGGGACTCTCAAGAGTCTTCTCCAACACCACAGTTCAAAAGCATCAATTCTTCGGTGCTCAGCTTTCTTTATAGTCCAACTTTCACATCCATACATGACCACTGGAAAAATCAAAGCTTTGACTAGACGGACCTTTGTTGACAAAGGTCCAATAAGCAGGGCAAGTGGCTTAGATATAGTTAAAATACCTTGAGTAACAGTTGGATTTTCCCACTGCTTTACTATTTACAATATTTCAGAGAAGCATTCGGCATACCACCCTCAGATATTTTTTCTTCTTTGCGTAATTTATAAATCAGATTGCTCCTTCTGTGTGATAGCAGCACTTTATCCTTTCCTGTGAAAATAGATTGAATAGTTTGTATGTAAAGAAGTTGGAAATGAAAACAAACCATACATAGTTCAGGGAAAAGAACACAGACCACAGATGTCAAAATATGCAGGCTGGATTCAGATCATGACCCTTCCATTTGATGTCTGATGCTGCTCAAGCTACTTAATTTCTCTCAGTCTCAGTTTCCTTATCTGCAAAATAGGATTAATGTTATTTGCCTTATAGTTTTGTTGTGAGGATTAAACTAGATTCTGGATATAAAGCCTCTAATATAGGTCCTAGCCTGTAGATGGTACACAGAATGCAGCTTCTGTTATTATCAGAATTCTATTTGTAGGTATAGGATTTTACAGCTATCTGATCTTTAAAGACAACAGAAACTTTAAAATGGGAAATACGAATGAGTATCTGATAGAAAAATTTTTAGGAAATTTTTAGGAATTTTTCTTCTTTATATTGCTTGAAACAGTGGTGCAACTTAGGCCCATTTCCAGCCAGATAAAGACCATGTTCCACTCGGATCTAAGCTAATGCAACGATAAGAAGACGGAACACAAGAGATGCCAACTCAAAGTCTGTTAAAAGAGAAAAAACGTTACGAAGAGATCGTGGTACTACATGCTAGTGCTTGGCGGCACGGACGGAAAGGCAAACCAACTTGGTCATTCTCTTTTAAATAGAAATAGTTCTTCAGTGGAACATAAGTGGAGCAAAATACTTTTGCCTTTTAAAATCAGCCACTAACATGAAGTTGCCACCCGTTATCTAATATGACACAATGCAAATGGAGGCTTTATTTTATGGTTTTCTTATACAAATAATCTTCATGAATGTTTATATATTGTGGAATGATCTCTTCAATCTTTATAACAGATTCTATTGAAATGATTAAATTGGCATCAGAATTATGGTTATAAGGTACATTTTTAAAAGGTATCACAATTTACTTTAAACACAAAATTGAATATCTACAAATGTATATAGTATACAGTTGCCCTGGTTGTATGGATACCTTTAGAAACTAAGGTGAATCATTATAATTAAGCTATCATTTAACTGTTTTCACTATTTCCATTCTTGAGCCATCTGTACAGTGTTTCTACTATTTTTATTTTAAAATTTTCTTCAGAATAACACTAAATGATTGTTAAGGCATTCTTAAACTATACCCCTTAGGGATTTCAATTCAAGAGGATGTCTTACGTTTGGTTATGTGCTTAGTCACTCAGTCATGTCTGACTCTTTGCGACCCCATGGACTGTAGCCTGCCAGGCTCCTCTTTCCATAGGGATTCTCCAGGTAAGAATACTGGAGTGGGTTGCCATACCCCTCTCCAGGGGATCTTCCAAACCCAGGAATCAAACCCAGGTCTCCCACAGTGCAGGCACATTCTCTACCATCTGAGCCAATAGGGAACCCAAGAATATTGGAGTGATACCTTACCCAGGGAAAATTCCCGACCCAGGGATCAAATCAGAGTCCCCAGAATTGCAGGCAGATTCTTTATCAGCTGAACTACCACAAAAGCCCTTATTAGCAATGTATCAAAGTTAAGAATACTGCAATTCTATTTAGCATGAGTATAACCAAACATGGTTATATGTTTTATAACAAAAGATGTTTGGTTATACTCATAATAAATAGAATTGGAGTATTCTTAATTTTGATACATTGTTAATAAGGTTGTTCTTGTTGTTACTATTAAGTCACTTAGCCTTATCTGACTCTTGGTGACGCCATGGACTGCAGCACACCGGGCTTCCCTATGCTTCACTATCCCTGGAGTTTGCTATTCATGTCTATTGGATCAGTGATGCCATTCAAACATCTCATCCTCTGTCATCTCCTCCTGCCTTCAGTCTTTCCCAGTATCAGGGTCTTTTTCAATGAATCAGCTCCTCACATCAGGTGGCAAAAGTAATAGAGCTTCAGCTTCAGCATCAGTCCTTCCAATGAATATTCAGGGTTGATTTCCTTTAGGATTGACTGATCTCTTTGCTGTCCAAGGGACTCTCAGGACTCTCAGGACTCTTCTCAAGCACCGCAGTATAAAAGCATCAGTTCTTTGGCACTCAGCTTGCTTTATGGTCCAACTCTCACATCCATACATGACTACTGGAAAAACTGTAGGTTTGACTGTGGGAACCTTTGTCAGCAAAGTGATGTCTCTGCTTTTAAATAAGGTGACTAGGTTTGTCATAGCTTTTCTGCCAAGGAGCAGGTATCGTTTAATTTCATGGCTGCAGTCACCATCTGCAGGGATATGGGAGCCCAAGAAAAAGTCTGTCACCCTTTCCATTTCCCCACATCTATTTGCCATGAAGTGATTGAACTGGATGCCATGATCTTTGTTTTTTGAATGTTGAGTTTAAAGCCAACTTTTTCACTGTCCTCTTTCACCTTCATCAAGAGGCTCTTGAGTTCCTTTTCACTTTCTGCCATTAGGGTGGTATCATCTGCATATCTGAGGTTATTGATATTTCTCCTGGCAATCTTGATTTCAACTTGAGCTGCATCTAGTCTAGCATTTCGCATGATTTTCTCTGCATATAAGTTAAATATGCAGGGTGACAAGATACAGCCTTGATGTACTCTTTTCCCAATTTGGAACCAGTCAGTTGTTCCATGTCTGGTTCTACCTATTGCTTCTTGACCTGCATGCAGGTTTCTCAGGAGACAGGTAAGATGGTCTAGTATTCCCATCTCTTTAGGAATTGTCCAGTTTGTTGTGATCCACACAGTCAAAGGCTTTGGTGTAGTCAATGAAGCAGAAGTAGATGTTTTTCTGGAATTCCCTTACTTTGTCCATGATCCAACAAATGTTGGCAATTTGATCTCTGGTTCCTCTGCCTTTTCTATATCCAGCCTGAACATCTGAAAGTTCTCAGTTCTCGTACTGTTGAAGCATTGTTTAAAAGATTTTGAGCATTACCTTGCTAGCATGTGAAATGAGTGCAATTGTGTGATAGTTTGAATATTATTTGGCATTGCCTTTCTTTGGGATTGGAATGAAAATTGATCTTTTCCATTCCTCTGGCCACTGCTGAGTTTTCCAAATTTGCTGGCATATTGAGTGCAGAACATCACAGCATCATCTTTTAGGATTTGAAATAGCTCAGCTGGAATTCCATCACCTCCACTGGCTTTGTTCATAGTAAAGCTTCCTAAGGCCCAGTTGACTTCACATTCCAGGATGTCTGGCTCTAGGTGAGTGATCACACTGTTGTGGTTATCCGGGTCATTAACATCTTTTTTGTACAGTGCTTCTGTGTATTCTTGCCACCTCTTCTTAATCTCTTCTCCCTCTGTTAGGTTCACACCATTTCTGTCCTTTATTGTGTCCATCTTTGCATGAAAATTTCCCTTGGCATCTCTGTTTTTCTTGAAGAGATCTCTGTGTTTCCCATTCTATTGTTTTCCTCTATTTCTTTGCATTGATCACTGAGGAAGGCTTTCCTATCTCTCCTTGGTATTCTTTGGCACTCTGCATTCAAATGGGAATATCTTTCCTTTTCTCCTTTGCCTTTCACTTCTCTTATTTTCTGAGCCATTTGTAAGGCCTCAGACAATCATTTTGCCTTTTTGCATTTCTTCTTCTTGGGGATGGTTTTGTTCACTGCCTCCAGTACAGTGTTATGAACCTTCATCCGTAGTTATTCAGGCACTCTGTCTATCAAATCTAGTCTCCTGAATCTATTGGTCACTCCCACGGTATAACAATAAGGGATTGGATTTAGGTCAACCCTGAATGGTCTAGTGGTTTTCCCTACTTTCTTCAATTCTAAGTCTGAATTTTGACATAAGGAGTTCATGATCTGAGCCACAGTAAATCCCTGGTCTTGTGTTTTCTGACTGTGTAGGGTTTTTCCATCTTTGGCTGCAAAGACTATAATCAATCTGATTTCTGTGTTGACCATCTGGTGATGCCCATGTGTAGAGTCATCTGTTGTGTTGCTGTCACGGTGTTTGTTATGACCAGTACGTTCTCTTGGCAAAACTCTATTAGTCTTTGCCCTGCTTCATTTTTTTTTTTCCCCAAGGCCAAACATGGCTGTTATTCCAGGTAACTCTTGACTTCCTACTTTTGCATTTCAGTCGTCTTGTAAGTCTTCACTGAAACCTTCAACTTCAGCTTATTTGGCATTAGTGGTTGGGACATAAACTTGGATTACTCTGATATTGAATAACCATTCAATGAACAGAGATCATTCTGTTGAGACTGCATTCAAGTACTTTTTTTTTTTGAACTCTTTTGTTGATTATGAGGGCTGTTCCATTTCTTCTAATAAGATATAGAAATCTAAAAATTCTCTCGTCTAAGTGTGTTTGCTCTGAATTTCAGCAATTTGCTAGCATTTAGTCACAATAAGCATTTAAAACTTCATATTTGAGAAACTACAGTTCCAAAAAGTCACTCTGAACAACAGAAGAGCCAAGGGAAAACTCCCCAAACTCCTGTATTTGGGACTGAATTGAATGACCTCCTTTTTATACTTCCATTAGCCTGTA